>NC_091018.1:6234850-8714701 GCF_041296385.1 Aphelocoma coerulescens
GATCCCACAAATGGAGGGGTTTCTCATCCTACTGCCATTCCCACTTTGCTTGTGACTCACAGAAGGATGTTTATCCCCTTCCAGCAATGCAACAGCCCAAACTAAACCAGGGCTGGAGCTGCTCAGTCTCTGCTCCCAGGCTTCCCTCTGGATCCTGCTCCTACCCTACCACAACCTCCACTTGCCTGGAGCAGGATTATTCCCCCATGGATGTGAGCTCCTGCCGGTTCTGCCACTCGCTGACCAAGTGCTGCTGTGCAGATATCCCGGGATTAAAAGAAGTGGCAATTCTGAGTGCCCAGTTTGAGGCAGGGGATGTGTTTGATGGCACTTGGCCTTTTCTGTAACAGCCTGGCTGTTCCAAGCCCAGCTCCTGATGGCTTTCCTCAGAGCCAGGGATGTTCAGCACTTCTGAAGGCAGCTCCCAGGATCTTGGATTTGGATATTTAGGGCATAAGGCTTGCATGAGATGTTCTGTTCACCAGCAAAAATTGTGGCTAGGGACACCAGCAGACATCAGGGACTGAGGTGGGGACTGCTCCCCAGAGGGGTGCTGGATGCCTGAATCCCAAATCCATCTCCGTCCTTCCTTTTCTTGCTTCACAGCCACCACCCTGATCAGGATTTTAACAGCAAAGATACAGCAAATTCTGATGAACTGTCCTGCTCAAGGCTCAGCACGTGGCCAAGCCTGGACGTGTTTTCCAGGCAGGAGGACACAAAGGGCATGTCCAGGCACAAAAACATCCTCCCAGTTTGGAAGCTCCTGCTGTAAAGAGACCTGGAGAAGAGCGAGAGCATTGTAAAGAAACGGCTGTCAGAATTCAGCACATTTTTTTCATGAGCTTCATTCCTGGGAGCAGATTTCAGCATTTTGGCTGAAACTTCGCAGAGTGATTTCGCTCCAGGCAGACACCAGCCCGGAAAATTTCATCTCCAACCATTCCAGTTTGGCAAAGCTGAGAGCAACTGCAAACACAGACCTGTAATGTGTGGAGTGGGAGCAGCCTGGGAACCAGCACTGCATCCTGCACCCCATTCACTCCTCTCTTTCTGTAATTATTTGCTTAATCACAGCACACTTTTAATCCTGTGCCCTAATTAATGTGCTATGAAGAGCCGTGCAGGCCATAAACCTCCCCGTGGCATGAGCAGGATCATTTGCATTTAAGCTCGTTTTTTCAGCCCAGGATCTTGAAGCACTTTCTGAAGTAGAGATCATTAACCCCAGGTTCCAGCTGGCGAGGCCCAGACAGAGGAGATGTGACACCAATTGTCCCTCTCAGCAGCAATGTCCTCGTCTGGCAGATCGCTGGAATATCCACTGGAATGCACAATCTGGGAATGCTGCTGTCCTGGGGGTCCCGGGAGTGCTGAGCTCAAGCACCACCTCTCCGTGGATGCTCTCCCTGTGCTCTGGCTTGTGGTTGTTGCCACCGCCGGAGAGTGATGCTGGCATTGTCCTGCCCATGGAGAAGGAGGATGGCACTGGGATGGCAGGGGAAGGGCAGAGGTGCCGTGTCTGGAACGGCGAACAGGGACAGCGGGACAGAGGGATAGCAGGACAGAGGGACAGCGGGACAGAGGGACAGCAGGACAGAGGGACAGCGGGACAGAGGGACAGCGGGACAATGGCCCAACATCCTCCTGAGCCTGGGCTGCCGGAAGTGCTGGCCTTGCTCCGGGATGGGCTCTGGGTGCTCGCCAGCGGCTCCCGGTGGATGCGCTCGCTCCAGGGCTGTTTACACAGGTGCTGCTTTGAAAAGCAAATGTTGCTGTTTATAAAATACTTTGCATCCATTTCCTGGGGAGCAGCGGAGCTGAGCAAGGTGGCTGAGCCCTGGCAGTGCCGATGTTCCGCTGCCAGCAGCTCCCGGTGTCCCAATGCCGTGTCCTTGGCACATCGTCACTGCAAACTCTGCTGTCCCTGACGGGCTGGAAATGGATGCAGGTGGAAACAGAGATCAGCAAAACTCTCCCAGGCCCTGCCTTAAAAAAACTGCTTTGGAGAAGGACAGTTTCCCTTTTTAGGTCTCTCTGGATAGAGACAGCCAGAACTGTCTGGAAACAGCAAGAGGAATCTTCATTTCCTCTGGGTGTGCCTTCCATGACTGCCAGCAAGCTTAGATTTGGGGTGCACACGGATTTCAGGCTATTCCCCTAAGTATTTAATAGAATCACAGAATTCCAGAATGCTTGGGTTGGAAGGGAAATTAAAGCTCACCTTGTTCCAATCCCAGGGCAGGGACACCTTCCACTATCCCAGGTTGCTCCAAGCCCCGTCCAACCTGGCCTTGGACACTTCCAAGGATGGGACAACCACAGCTGCTCTGGGCAACCTGTTCCAAATTTCTGCAGAGGGGAAGAGGGGGTTGCCCCAGGCTCAGCCTCACCGCAGCCCCAGGCCTGGCTCTCCTTGCTGAGCTGGCTCAGGGTCGTTTGTCTCCCCCAATGTGTCTGGGTTTGATCAGCCCTTCCGTCCTGGAGCTCAGAGACTTCCCCTGATGACAGTCTCGTCAAAACTATTCCATTTCCACACAACTCCTCGGCTTTGACAGCTCCACATTTTCTGACAAAACCCAAACCAAAACAAGGCGCTCTTGGAAATTTCTCAAGCAGCTGCAGGGGAATGTTGATGAGATTGGACACATTTGGGTGAGAAAAGGAATGGAGAACAACCCTCAGCTTTCCTACTTTGGTTCCCGAGGATTTGATTTCAAAGCATGGACAGAGCCGCCTCACCCCGGGTGACACAGAGCCACCATCCGTCACCTTCACACCACAGGGGGACCACCTTGGGCACAGAGAATGACAGTGGTGACAATTTAGGAAGGAAAATCAGAGGCTTTGGACACCAGAGTGTGTGGAGGAGATTCAGTGTGGGAAGAGTGACACGGCTCCAGCGTGTTCCCATCCGCTCTCGGGTGCCATCACCTCCCACCCGTCATTCTCCCAGTAACTGGCCAAGAAATGTCAGTTATTTTAACCCCTCTTGCTTTATAGTATTTTTCCTGTGTCACAGCAACCTGCCTGCCCAAAATTTGAAGGTCATTCTAGGGTGAGGTGTGTTGACTCAATTTTTCCAACAGTCAGGAGCCTCTTCTGGTCTTTTCTCGGCAGCTTCTTCACGCTTCCTGCATCCTTGGTCTGGAAAATGAGGTTTCACTGAAACCCCCCCAGCCCCGCTCATGTATGAGGGACACAGGTGTTTCTCTGTTTCACAGGTTGCTATGCAAAGAGAAAGAAACAAAAAACCTGATTTTCAGAATGTAATTTTTGTTAAGCCCCACTAAAGCTTGTGTTGAGAAAACAAACGATCCTTGGGCTTATTTGTCTTAAATGAGCCCCAAAATATTTACCATCTGCCTGTTTACCCCATCAGCCACTGGGATGAGGAAAGGCAGCACTAGGAGGATGAACAGGGACCACCAGCAAAGGGAATTGAATTCAGAGCCTTTCCCACGAGAGGCCTCTGCTCAGAGAACCTCCTTTGGGTGCTCCTTTGAATGCTCAGGGCCAATGCAGTAAATTGAATCATGGAATGATTTGGGATGGTTTGGGTTGGAAGGGACCTTAGGGCCCTTCTCATTCCACTTCCTGCCATGGGCAGGGACACCTTCCACTATCCCAGCTTGCTCAAATCCCTGTCCAAGCTTTCCTGGAACACTTCCAGTGAGAGGGCAGTCACAGCTCCGTGACCTGGGATTTGTTCAGGGGATTCAGCCTGGCACCCCCAGCAGCAGCCCAGATCTGACTTCTCCAATTCTCCATGTTCTCTTCCAGCCAGGAGCTGCCCCAGGAGCTCTGTGCTCTTCCCAGCCACAGCTCTCTGCTTCTACAGCTGATAATACCAGAAATGCCTCTTCAGGCACTCTGCTGACTCCCATATCCCAACCCTGCCGTTCCTTGGGGAGCTGTCGGTGCCAGCAGGAAGGGCTGGCACTCAGTGGGCAGAATTCCTGCATGGAGCTCAGCGGCCTCGCTGGGAGTCCTGCTGCAGGCATGGCATGGGCACGGCACAGCATGGCATGGCACAGCCCTCGTGCAGGGCAGCTGCCTGTGGACACAAAGAAATTCACCAAAATTAGTGGATCCGCCACCTCCAGAGGGGTTCAAGTGTGCAGCAATTATCTCCTGAACCACCCGTCCCACCTTCCTCTGGGAATGCCCCGAGGCGCCGCCTCGCAGTGAGGGCTAATGAGTGGATTATTGCAGCATTTTAAAACTCAGCTGTTTTGTAAATTGGGATTATCCACTGAAACCAAGATGACTTTCAAGAAGGAGCAGCCCTTCACCCCCTCCTCACTCTCTGCAGCCCCTGTAACAGCAGCACAGCCATGGGGAAGGGCTCATTTTTCAAATTCTCCATCTCAAGCACTTCCTTTTCAATCAACATCAAGCCTCTCCCTCCTGCTTCACTTCTCCAGTGCCAAGGAGCTGCACTTCTCCCTGTCCCCATCTCCCACTGAAAACACGGCAAATCCAGGCAGTTCTGAAGATCTGTGAGCTTCAAGATTCCTCCCAACCCAAAGCATCCTGCGCCTCCATAATCCTGTGTGTGGGGCTCCCAGACAACCCCTCAGCCCCTGACCCCGGTGTCAGAGTGGGACACCCAAGGAGCCACCCCGGAGCCCTGGGCAGGGCCATCGGCTTTCCAGGCACCAGGGAAAAGAAATCCAGTTGTGGGATGTGGCTGGGAGTCCACTGGCAGCATCTTCCCAGACCCAAAACATTTTAATGAAATATTTCAGTTTCGATGAACTGGCATTTCCTTTCCAAGCACATTTCCCCCAGCTTTAGCTGGAGGAGCCCAGCATTGGGAGCAAGCCCAGATCCCACAGCCCTCCCTTCCCCACACTGCTCCAGCCACCAGCAGGGCTTGGCTGAGCCAGGTACTGCATCCATGGCTGTCACCTGCAGCCCTGGCCAGGCTGGGATGTGTGACCAACAGATCTGAACCTGTGCTGGAGTCGAGCTTTGGACAAAAGCCTCTGTCTGCTCCCAGAATTACCCCAAATAATTTGCTTTCCCAAGCCCTTTAAACTGGGATATTCTACTAACACTTTCAGGGGAGAATTTCATACACACCAAAGATACCTGTGGGCCTGCTTGCCCTTTACTTCTTCCAGGAATTCGTTTTCTGAAGGATTTTTCCCTTTTTCTGAGCAGCACGGAGAGCTGTGCTTGTCCTGTGGGGCTGTGGCACAGGATGACCATCAGCCCGAAGAACCAGATCCCGAACTCTACACCAACCTGACCAGTGGGGTGAAACCCATCCCCCTCCCCGGAGCCCTGGCAGAGCAGCACAACAAAGGCAGAAAACCAAGGAGGTTTCTTTGGAAAGCTGTTTCCATTTTCCAGAGCATTGTTCCGTGGGTATGAAGTGGAGCTATTTCCCTGGGGTTTATCCCAGATGAAACCCAGGAACAGCAGATTTTACCATAATGGGATGTGCCTGCAGAGCCCCGGCACAGAGCAGCCCCAGCCCAGGAAATCCGGGCTATCCTAAAGGGAATGGATTGTCCTTGTCCAGGGTGATCACACATTTGCTTTGGGCATGGAGGGAGGAGGTCCCAGGGGACGCTGGGCTCTGAGGGCCCCTCAGCTGGCAAAGGTTTATTTTAAACAAAGATTTAAAGGCCACCAAAATTATTCAGCATTTCTCCAGCTGGGTGTGATGCCAGCCCCAATCCCAGCCAGCATATTCTCTCCTGATTTTCCAAAGCCTTGTGCTGTGGTGCCCAGTGAACACACATTACAAGGGACAGAGAGTTTCCAGTAAGACAAGTCCCAACTACCACAAGAACCACTTCATGTTAGGGCGGCCAAAAAGGCTTCTCCCGAGACGCTTGTTCTGTTATGTGGATCTACCCCAGTTTGGATTCCCGGGTTGGCTGTCAGCCTCTGCCCCTTGTCACTCCCCCAGAGTTCCCCATTGGTCCCCGTTCCCTGGTCCCGCCTTTTCCCCGCCCCCGAATAAAACTGTGAGCTTCGGGATCGTGTTGGTATTTGCCCCTGCACCCTTCAACAGTGTAGCAGCGATAAATGCTCCTGCTGGAACGCACGGAAATGCCCTTCTCGACTCTTTGCTACCGACTGCAACACTGAACCCACCCGTGCGTCTGTGGGGGCACGCGGGACCCCACGGAGCCGGGCAGGGACAGCAATATTGTGCCTCCATGGGTGACACTGTCAACCGGTCCTTGAAAATGTCACACTTCTGGTGTCTCTCATTTGCTTCTCTCCCTTCCAGCTGCTTCCCAGTGAGGAGGAGGGAAAAGCCCTCAGGCTGCCCCTGAACGCCCCTCCTTGATGTCTCCGTCCTCCCATTAGCTCGACGCCCCCCACGCTGCCATCGGGAACAGGGCTGCCTTTGGCTCCCTTTCATCCCCTTTGTGACATTCAGGCACTGCCATGAGAGGCAGGGAGGATTTCCATTCTGAAGGATGCTGCTGAGCCCCTGGGGGCCTGCCATTAAAAAGAAGATGGGGAACAAGAGGAGAGGAGAGGAGAAAAAGGCGAGCCCAGCCTTCCCGGCTCTTTCTTTTCCCTTTTCCCCAGTCAGAAGTCCCTAATTGGTCTGAACTCTGTGGGTGTCGCGGGGGCCCTCCTGGACCACTGACCCCGCACAAGACCCCGGCGCATCGGCTGTGGAAGGAGAGGCTGGAGCTGCTCATCTTCCCTCCCTGCTCCCACCAGAAACGCTGATTCCTGCAAAGCTGTGACAGAAAAATGTGGAATAAATAATTGCAAAGATCTGAAAAATGTTATTTTTGTGGTGGGAAATGCATTTGGGGGAAGGGTGAAAAATAAATAAGAAGGAAAGGTTTTGAACTGATGAAGAAAACAGGGTCTTGTCAGAGCGTCCCAGAGAGACCCCGTTTGCCATTAATGGGGAAAGCAAATTGGAGGCTAATTGCTGGATTTGGAGAGGGGGCTTATGCTGTAGGAAACAGGATCTGGGTTATGATTGCTGTGTTCTGGGCACGAGTGAGCACTGGAGGGAAGCTGCTTTAGCCATCAGGTGCCCAGGGTGGGAGCGATGGGGATTTTGGGATGGGGCATTGCCCCGGCAGCAGTGGGGGGACAGGGCAGCTCCTCCTCCCTCCTCTGGAGAGGGACCATGTCCCACGGTGGCAGCTGTGACCCCACTCCATGCTAGGCTGGAGCACCTGATGGTCCTGTAGCTTCACCCAGCACCTCCAGCTCCTCATTCCAGTTCTCCCAGCACCACTTCCTGCCCTTTCTGGGGCGATGGGATGCTCATGGACTCTTGTCACCCGAAGTTGACCAAAACTCTTCACCACTGGAGATGCTCTGGCCCGGTGGGAGTGCCAGTGGTGGAATCATCTCCTCTCATTGCCTTGTGGGAGGCATCTCTGTGGGAGTGGCAACGGAAGAGTGAGGGGACAGTGAGACACGGGGACAGCGGGACACAGGGACATGGGGCTGTGGGAGCAGCACAATTCAAAGAGGGGTGCAACAGCTCCTTCCTGCTCTTCCTGCCCGAAGGCAGAGAGAGAAATAATAGACAGAGAGAAGGAAGTAAAGGAAGATGAAGGGCAGAAAGGGAAGAAGGCAGGACAGGTGTTTTCCACTTGCCTGTTGGCTGAGCAGAGTTATTTTTGGGACCCTCTGGGGCATCTCAAACAGAAACAGCTCATGACATGCAGCCCAGCCCCTGGTATCTGGAGGCTCTTGGGGGCTGCTGTTTGAGTGCAGATGGTCCTCAAGTCCTGGTGGGGTCAGACCATCATGATAGGGAAAGGATTCCAGAGGCTGCATTCAGTCACTGCCCAAACCCAAACCAGGACACCCCGTGTGTTCCAGCTGGGAAACTGATGAGCAAATTCCAAGGCTCCCGACAGCCAGCCCCAGCTGAGCATCATTCAGGGGGTGTCCTGAGGGTTGCCCACCCCCCAGCCCACCCAGATTTCATTCCCAACAAGCAATTCCCACCCCCAACCCTGCCACCAGGAGCACCGGGATGAGGCACATGCAGTGCTGGAGCTGAACACCCCCACAGGCAGCCAGAAAAAGGAGCAGTGTCACCCTCGGAGGCTGGCACCACGCTGCGTTTCATAGTAACAGGGAAATATTTTATGCATCAAAAATAATATTTTGGCAAGATCCTTCCCAGGCACTTGTAAGTGCTTATCACGGCACGGGAGCCTGGATACTCCAGGCCCTTGGACCCAGATGCTTTTTGTTCTTGTTCAACCTGATGTAGGTGCTGCTGCAGAGAGAAAAATAAACACTGAAATCGGAATAAACACCCTGTTGTCTGCTGCCCCCACCAACTGTGTCTGTTCCTAAAATAATTGCGTCTGTGGTAAACGCCGACTAATTAATGCGCACATATTTAGAAGAGGATTAACATCAATAATAATCAATGGAGATCTATTATGGCTAATTACGGATGTGGATCTATTGCATAGCTCCTAATCTTCTATAAATATGGTTTTTATAATCACTTTGTTAGCAGGTATCTAAAGCAATGCAAAGAATTTGCAATACAAGTTAGAGCCTGGCTCTGTTCCAGCTCAGGTAATTACACCCTGGCTAGGTCTATCCTTCTGCAGCTCCCGCTGGGAATATATTTATTTTTAACTTCTTACCCAGAAATGTCTCATGTCACTGAGGGCCGTGTGCTGTCTGACACCCCAAAGGACACGGAGCACAGGGGGGATGTGGGATCTCTCCGGGTGAACCTCAGAACACGCTGGGTATGTTTAGTCAATCACAGCTCGGGATTTGGTTGTTATTATTCCCTACAGAGCATCAGGAACAGCTCTTTAGTCTGGGGAAAGAGGCTGTTAAATAGCAAGGAGGATCTGAGAGCTTTGTTGGATGAAACACTTTGCTCTGTGTGTCTGGGCTCCTCACCACTTCACGGCCACTGCTCTCCTCCAGGACCGATGCTTAAATCCTGCTGGTGCTGATGTGTGGCTGATCCATCCCAGCAGGGTTTGGTGTCCATGAATCCCAAGGAGCCCCCAGGTCTGGGGGATGCTTGGCTGCTCGGCCATGGAGCTGCAGGAAGGGGCAGTGGGAGCTCTGCAGAGCTTGATAGGATGTGGGGTCCGGGCTGGGAGGAGGAAGACCATGATCCAGCAGCTGGGAGCCTGGGAGCTGGGTGGGCAGCGGTTCTCTCCCACTTCTGCCCAGGCTGCTGAGCGGCTCCTGGAGTTTGGAAGCACCAGCCTCTGGTGTTTTCTTTTTTTTTCCCTTTTTTTTTTCAGAGCAATGACCTTGGGAAAAGTGAGCTGGGGTGGGAGCTGTCACACTCTGAATGGGAAAGAGGTGGCAGCTGCACAAACCTCGGGCTGTCCAGGAGGCTCAGGAAGCAAAAAACAACATCCATGTTTCACCACAGCCCCAATTACAACAGGGTTAAGTTTGGCACTTCAGCAGTCAAAACATCTTTCCAAAGTCTCCTCAGGCTGGAACCCCCCTCCAAGAGCCATGGGAAGGAGGACTCGTAACCCAATCTGCTGCTCCAGATTATGCAGTGTCCAACCATGTAATTGAGATTAATCACTTCTTCCTCCATGCCTAGAAATACCTTTCATGTCTGGAGCACTCTTCCCCATCCCAAGCCACTTGAACTTTGAGACTTGTGGGCGATGGAGATGGAGGGGAGAGGGCAGGGTGGGATGCATCAGCCTGGCAGCACTTCCCGAGTGTCCCGTGCTGGTCTGCAGGGTGAGACACCACTCAGGAACCTCGAGGGAGCAGCTTCTCTGCCTCCATCCCACCACATTGTGCCTCAGCCCCCAGAGATCCGTGGTGTGACACTGATCAATTATGTAATCATTGGCAAACCCAGCTCACGTGACCTTCTCAGGTGCTGTGGTAGCACCAAGACAGGTGGCAAGTGTGGCCTGAAATCTGGCAGTGATTTATTTAAACCTAAACCTGGGCTCAGCAGTGCTGAATTAACAGCTGCACTCGATGATCTTAAAGGTCTTTTCCAACGTGAACTCTTCCATGGTTCTCTGAACCATCCCTGCCTGCTCCCACACAGGAGACAGCACAATCCCACCAGGCAGCTCTGGGGAGGTGAGGAACCCTCTCAGCTGCCGGGGGAGATAATTCTCCTTCCTTCAGCAGTGGGAGTGAAGCAGATGTGGGGTTTCTTGTAATTCTCCAGGATTTGGTAATGTTGCTGTGCAATAGCCTGAAGAGCTGCGGTGGTTTCCCAGCCCGGAAAAGGTGGGAATCTCCCTTCAGTCATCATAAGGAAAGTATGTGTGACCTTGCTTGTTTGTTCCTTCATGGGGCAGAAAGGAAAGACCCCACCCCAGGCAGTCTGGGTTGGGGTCAGGAACATCCCAACCACACAGATGTGTCACTGCAGGGACACAGGGCATGTCCCAGGACATGGGGCTGGGAAAAGCAGACCTGTCAGAGTGGGATGGTGAGGGCAGCCCAGGTTCCTGCTCCAGGAGGTTCTGGAGGGGCCAGGCTGGGCTGGGTGATGGTGAGGGACATGCAGGTTCCTGCTCCAGAAGGTTCTGGGATTGCTGGGAGGCTCAGCAGGCTGTGCTGCTGGCACAGCCATGCATGCAAGCTTTGCTTTTCCATTTTAACCTAAAGACCCGAAAAGATTGGGTTCCAGCTGACAAGTCATAAAAGCTGTCGTGTCCTGTATCACAGCAAACATCTGCCAGCGGCACGGCTTCCAGCGGGATCAGTGCTCTGACACGAGTTCAAGGGCTTTTTGGGGGCTTGCTGGAAGAGAGCCGAGGGAGGAAGAGGAGCAGCGATGCCCCCGGGGTCCTCTTGGCCAACTGCAGAGGAATTGCAGCTTGGGCTGGAGCTGGGGCAGACCCAGCGAGACTCTCCAAAGGTCAGCAGCATTCCAGCTGCGGGAGCTGCGGGACGCCCGCTCTGGGTAACTGGAGAAGGAGCTGGATAAGCTGCTGGAAGACACGGTTTAAGGCAGCTCGTCCCTGCCGTAAGGGGGCTGCTGTGTTTATGGGTTCTGCTCTCAGGACAGGACAGGTTTGCACTTTCCTGGAGCTCACCCGGAGCCTCAGAGCTCCTTCTCGGCACCAGCAGCACTCAGGATCGTGAGCCTTAGGGCTGAGTGTCTGAGGGTTTACAGGAACTGAGCCCCACAGACTGCAGGGGATGGGAGGGAAGGATGGGGGAAGGAGGTGCTCAGACCTCAGCCCTTCCACTTCCTAAAGCAACCCTGGTGAAGGGAACTGACTCCCATCCCTCTGCCAGACTTGCTCCCCTCCCTGGCTGCCCTGCGTGGCCATGTCAGGGGGGGCAGGACAGTGACGGGGCCAGAGCACAGGAAAGGTGGCTGGGAGAGGAGGGCTGGTGGCCAGGCTGCATCCCAGAGTGGCTCAGTGGCTGTGTCCTGCTGAGGTGGCACAGTGTCCCTGTCCTGCTCCCAGAGAGCACAGCAGTGGGACTGTACAGACCATTGCACACACCCCCAGTGCAATCCAGCCATCCCAGTTCCCCATGCAGTGCAGGCAGCAGCTGCCACAGAGGAAAAGCCAAAGAGGAAAAGTGCCAGTGAGGGAAAGGCAAGGCAGAGCCGTGTGTGGCAACTGAGAAGGAAATGAGTGCAGGCCCTGCAGGACTCACTAATGGTCTCCACCGCGTGCCTCTGCCTCATACGAGGCCTTCACTGTGCGAGTTTGGACACATCCCATTTCCCACAGACCCTCATTATCCTACTCGTGTTCACCGCAGTTCTCCATAAATATTTTATGAGCATCCTCTTTGCAAGGCTTTCGTTTGGATTTGCCCTGTGAAAGCGTCTGCCTGGCAAGGAGAAGAGAAGGGAAATGAATAACAAGAACGATCACGGAGAAGCAGGTTGAGGGGGAGTGGAGGGGATGGCGGGGAGAAGGAGCCTCTCTCTCTCTCCTGTAACTGGGTTGTCTCATCTCTGCTCTTGTGTGATAACAGCAGAGCAGCTGCGTCCCTGAGCTGGGATCCTTGGGAGTGCTGTCCTCAGGACTGGTGCCCAGCTGCCTCTGCCACCATCCAGGGGGACAGAGCCCAGCTGTGCCGTGTCCCCCTGGGATGGGGAGAGGGAGAGCGAGGAGAGGAGAGGAAACAGCCCCAGCATGAGGAGACACAGTCACCTGCTGTGCCCTACTTGGCTGAGGCCCTGACATGCGGGAATGTTTTAGCACATCCAATCCTGCCCACGCCAGGCAGAGCAGGAGCCTGATCCAGCTGGGACCAGGTGTGTGGGGCCCAGGTGTGCTCCAACAGGGCACCCTCCAACACAGCATCCCACACAGCATCCCACACAGCATCCCCACACAGCATCCCACACAGCATTCCCTGCACACAGCATCCCCCATTCCCCACACAGCATCCCCACACGGCATCCCCCATTCCCACACACAGCTTCCCCAGGCTGCTGTGCAGGTGGGGATATCTGTCACCAGTTCCATCTTGTCCCCCTGGCTCAGGCACATTGGCCATGGCTCCATTTCCCTTTGGGACCTGCCCTCCCTCCCATCCCACCCCTGGGTGCTGCAGCCCTGGCTGTGGGGTTTCTCTCCTCTGGTTTCCAAGGCAGAGTCCGAGCCCTTTCCAGCCCACCTCCACCCGGGAGAGCCTCTGGCCTATCCTTCTGCTTCACAAGCGAGCCAGAGCTGGCTGGGAAGCAAGAATTCCATTTAGGGAAAAAAACCAACAAACCCTGAGGTTTGGAAATTGGTTTTCATCATCGTTTCGAAGAGGGAGCAAAGTGCTGATGACACTAAGGCAGGAAGGGAGCCGCTGGCACTGCTCTCCCTCTTTGTGACCGGGGCCCTGCAATCCTGCATTTCTGTGGATGAAGGACCTGGGGCAGAGCTCAAACCATTCCTGGGCTCTCTCCAGAGAGCTCAATTTATGGACCCCATAAATCTTCTCAGCTGTCCAATGGGATAACCCTCCCATCCCGCTGGAGGAGCTGCACTGCAAATTCCTCATCAGCCAAAGCTTTTCCCAGAAAGAGGCTGAGCTGAGCTGAGTTGGGTGAGCAAGGGGTAACAGGGGGCTGGCGCTGCCCCAGGAGCCACAGCCCAAAGCCCAGCGGGTTTGAGGGTCTCTTGAGCCCCTCTGGAATTGGAAAATGTCTCTAGTAAAGGAGGTAAGGCAGTAGGGCTGTTCCAGAAAAGCACCCATACTCAGCACACATCAAATCCCACTTCCCTCCCTGGTCCTGTAGCCCACATAGCCTCGGAGGCTTGTCAGGAGAGATTTCCTTCCCAGATTTTCCTTCGGAAGATGCTTTTTACAAGTGTGTGTTTATGAACGAGGAGCTGGGCTTCCACCCTTCCCTTTGCACGACGGCAGCTCTTGCCGCTGGGGTTTTCCTGCTGAGGTACATTCCTAAATAAATAAATAAAGCAGTTAAATAATTTCCTGTCTAATTGGTAAGAGGATGAAATAAGTGACCTAATCAGCCTTTTCTGTCTCTCATTTCTGCCTAACTCTGACCTTACTCGCCCCAGCTTGGCAGTACAGGGAGCCCGGTGCGTGTGTGGGGTTGCCCCGTTTACCCTGGAGCAGACACGGGAAGCATCAGGCTTGTGGGTTCTGAGCTTTCCTTGGCTCATTTCAATCCCATCAACCCTTACCTGGAGCTGCAGAGGCCATAAAGCCTCTCTGTGCATCCCAGTTCTCCTTGCACAGCTGTTGGGAAGCAGGCCAGCCCGAATGTTTGTTGAGATGCTCCCACACAGCTAAAAAAGCCTGGAATTACCCCAAACCAGACTGGTCTCCTGTGCCCCAGCACAGCAAACACTGGCGCCAGGGTGTGTTGTCAGTGTCCAACCCTGGATGGTGCAAGGAAACTGCTCCAGGATTTGTTACTGGGGGGAGGGGAGAAGCCAGGAACACTCCTTTCAGGACTGGGCTGGGTCCCAGCATGCAGGAGCAGAACCAGAGTTAGGCTCTCTGTCCCTGATAAGAGGAATTTGGTGTTTTCCAGCTGGCTCTGCCTCAGTGGGCCATCCCTGCTCCCTGTGCCACCCCCAAGGAGATGCAGGGCTGCACACTTTGGAAGTCCAGCTGATCTCCCATGGCCACAGCAAGATGGTCCCATCTCTTCCCAGAGAGGAGTTTCTCATTCCTCTGCCTCTCTCTGTTGGATTATTGCCCTGAAATTTATCACCTGTTTTCCTTTCCTCAACTCCACCTTCCTAACTCCACATTCCTCTACCTTTCTAAATCATTCTCCTCCCTTCTGCCTGCTGACACCTTTAAGCCAGGTGAAGGTCAATGGTTGGACACCTCTCCCCAGCTTTTCTGCCTCTTCCACCCTAACACGAGCAGGTTCCAGTCCGCAGACTGTCCCTATGAGGTGTCCCCCACTATAATTTTCCCTCCTGGTTCCATGGCCCAGCTCCCAGGTGACAGCCATGAACAAAAAAAACCTTGGGATTAATTGCTCAGCTTGAAGTGGATGTTTCCCAGTTTCCTAGCAGCTGTGCTGAGGCATTGGACATGCACAGGTGAGAACATCTGCCACCCACCCAGATGGGCATCTTCTTCCTCCTCCTCCTCTTCCTCCTCATCCTCATCCTCATCCTCATCCTCATCCTCATCCTCATCCTCATCCTCATCCTCATCCTCATCTTCATCCTCTTCCTCCTTCTCTCCAGCCCTTCCCATGCAACTGCTGGGGCTCTGCTCTCCCCCTGCCATCCTGTCTTCCTCGTGCCCATGTCTCCTCCATCCCTTGGTGTTTGGGATGTGTTCCCAAGTCCTGGCCAGGCAGGGACAGCTCTGGCTCTGGGGGAAGTCAGGCAGGGAGGGCTCCGTGCTCCAGCACCGCTGCACCTTCCAGCCCCCCCTGAAATTTGTCACTCTAATCCCGTTTGGACACCGCTAACTCCGGCATCCTCCGCCTTCCCTCTCCGGTGCCTCGCGGTGACTCCGCAGACGCTGCCTTATCTACAGCCCATTTGTTATTCCCATTCCTATTCATCCCGCGTTCCTGGGCTGCTTGTGCCGCGGGAGACAGGAAAACAAAGTCAGCTCTGGCCTCGGGGGACCCCGCGCTGGGAGAGGAGAGGCGCACCGCAGAGGGATGTGGGATTCGGAGCAGCACTGATGTGGGGCGCGTTCACCGCGTCTCCATGGCCAGCTCATTTCCCATGGCTGTCACGGAGGGAACAGGAGTGAGGGCAAGTGGATGCTCAGGAGAACGTCTGCGAACCCCCGTCAGCTGCCCTGGGCCCTGCCCCGGGTGTTGTGACACAGCCAGGCAGCTCCGGGAGCGGTGACACACGGTGACACGTTCCCGCCGTGGCACTGCCGAGCTGAAGCAGCTCCCTGCGGCTGCCGCTGTGCTCGGGAGCCGACATCTCCTCCCAAGATGGATTTCAGAGCAGGGACCATTCATCACCCATTAGTCCTGTATTTATTTGGGGTTGGTCTTGAAGTGTTGTTGCTTTTGACCACTCGCTCTGCACTGGGGAGGGATGGGGGAGATGAAAGAGCAGGGCTGGGTAGGGGGGCCCATCCATCACCAGCCTCGGATCCATCCCTGGATCCATCCATCACCTGCACAACCCCACGGCGGGGCAAAGCTGAGGAGCCAGGACAGAGGGATGGAATCCCAGATTATCCCGACTCAGAAGGGACCCACAGGGATCTCTGAGTCCAACTCCTGGCCCTGCACGGGACACTCCAACAATGCCACCCTGTGTTCCTGCCCAGACCAGAGGCTGCCTCCCATGACCACTTCCACTCCTCTTCATCTTCCCTCCAAGGGCCGATGCCTTAGGGCTGCTTTAGTCTTATCCTTAATAGGAGAAATTTAAGGCTAAGGATGGCTGCAAACTGGAAAACAAATTCCCCAAAAGTAGGGCAGGCCACAGAGCTGAGCCGGGCCCATCGCATTGTCTTTTCTTGGAGAAGTTCACATTTTTTCAGTGAAAAACAAAATTAAAGCAAACGAGTTGTGTTTGTTGGGATTTTGTTCTGGCTGTTGTGTGCCCCAGCGTGCCTGTGCCTCTGTGCATGCGTGGAATTGCTTGCTCTGGCTCTTTTCCCAAGGGAAGCCAAAGTAGGGAAATAAAAACCTAAAGTGTTTTTTTTATCATTGCTGCTCAGAAACTAAACAATTTCAGCTATGCAGGATCCTCACAGAGGAAGGTAATTGAGATCACAGAGGCTTTTTCCCTGCACAGGCACTTCCATGGGGAGGTTTTGCTCCACCAGTTTTTAAGTGCTTTATTTTTAAATGTTTTTTTTCTACATGGCAAAAGAGTTTTCCCTAAACCAGTGTTTTCCCCCAAACCTGCCTGTTCAGCCTGTCCCTGTGGCCAGGGATGTGCTAACCCAGGTGACTCAGGCTGAGCCTGGGCTACAAGCCCGTGTCAGGGACATGTCACTGACTAAGGTGGTGTCATGTGTCTGGTGACCCAACTGTGGAGGAGAGAAAGACAGAGAGCTTGGCCTAAAAAAAGTGTAAATAAAGGACATCTGGTTTGTGGGACCCAGGCAGGGAAAGGCCTGATCAGCCCCTAATGAACAAATGGCCCAAAGCACACGAGGAGCTCAGGTCCCAGAGACACCAGTAACCAGTCCCAGTGACTGGCCCAGCCCCTTGGGGACAGCACAAAAGGCCTGGGAGTTTCCACAGGCAATGATGGGACTGCCAAAACCTACCCCGTGGGAAGCTGTGGGTGCTCACCCCTTCTCCACTCCCTCCATCCTCCCTCCTACAGTCAGGATGAAGAGGGATCCGTGTGGATTGCTTTACCCCACCTCTCTCAGGATACCCTGCCAGGCAGGACCAGAGCCGGGCTCCTCGTGGCAGCAGTGCCCCAATCCTCCCACACCTCACTCCCGACACTTTCTGTGAGTCTCCTGCTTTTCCCCGGGCCCGGGGCCACAGCCCTGGGATGCAGGGAGAGATAAGGCCCTGCTCACGTTACCTGATGCTGCCTTCCTGCCACCTGATAGCATTAATTATGACTTATTCTAATATGAAAGGAGCCCTTCAGAAGGTTTCCCCCTGCTCTGCCCCCATCCCCATGCCCACCACGGGGACCCCCCACCCCTCCCGCCCCCCTTTCCCGAGCCCACGGGACTTCCCAGTTTTCAGCAACACGAGATACAGGAGGCTCTTTGAAAACGCTGCACGCTGGCAGCTTTCCCACCTCCGTTTCAAATCTCACTGGATAATATTCTCCATATTCCTTTATGGAAACCAGAAATTCTGGCTTCGCCGTGTCTCAGCATGGCCACGCTCACGCCCGAGCAGCAGCTGTGGGGAGCTGGGGGACAGCAGTGGTGACAGCAGGCACAGTCCTTGCCACCAGCCATCGAATAAGGCCACAGAAGGCAGAGCTGGGGGAGGCTCCTCTGCCATACACGTTGTTTGCCCAAAAGTGCAGCCACAGGTCAACCGCGACGCTGACGCAATGGGAATGATCTTGTACCCCCCCAAAAAGGGGAAAAATCTGATCAAATCAGCCAAGTTGAACCAGTTTGTTCTGCTGGCTTTGAAGGAAGGCTTCCTGAAGTTCTGTGATTTGGGCTGAACTGATGTTTTCAGGAGAAATTTGCCTGTGTTTAACTCAAGCCCACTTAAGAAGCTTAAAAAGGAAAAGCCTGGAGCGCACGTGGAATGTTTGCTTGATGACTGAACCAAACATTTGGGTTGACTCGAGGCAGGTTTTGGAGAGGGATTTTTTCAGTTTTTTTTTTTGTTTTACTGAGTGCAAGTTTGGGTTTTGTCAGCATCTCCCAGGTTTCCTGTAACCCCTGTGGACAGACAGGCTGCCGAGGGCTGGGAGAGCACCATGTACCAGTGCAGGGATGGTTACTGCATTCCTTCAGTCCCCAGAATGGCCTGCAAATAACCTGATGTGCTCTCCAGGTGCTGGGAATTCCCAGCCTAGGTTGTATGGGATTATCCAGAATGGGAAGGGCTGTGCTGGGGCACAGGGGAACACTCCAGGGTCTCCAATTCTGGGATTGCTGTGGAGAGGATTGCTTGGAAAACCTCCCTTGTAAATGTGGTGAAAACAGGTTTTCTCCCAGGATACCAGTGAGGGAAAAACACAAATCTGCTCTAATCTGGTGCTGCTGGGAGCATTCGTGAGCATCTGCCTGAAGGTACGGGAGGGTGGCACGTCCTGTGGGGTGACAGGGGGACATTTGTATTTCCATACAATTTATAAATGGGCCAGGCATGGGGATAACTGGGTGGAATGCTCTCAGGAACAGGGCCAGGAGTAGGCAGGAGTAGGTAACAGAGCCCTCACAAGGGGAAAAGCCCCATGGGATGGGAATGGAGCTGAGCACAGGGGCAGCAAGAGGTAAAAATGCACATTTTGTGGCCCCAAAATGTGAGCTCCTTCCCCTGAGTAAGGGCGGCACCACTCCAAGGACAGGGATTGGTGGAAGGAAAGGAACTGCATAGCAAAGGACAAGAACAAACCCTAAAAGGGGGCTTTTTGCCCTAAAACACCCTCAAAACCCTTAAAACCTTCATGGCTCGAGCGTGACTCGTGCAGAAGCTGCTTTGAGCAGCCAAGTGACAGCAGGGATGGGAAGGATCCTGCCTGAGGGCAGAAGGAGTGGAGCAGCCCCGGGAAGGCCGGACACCCATCCGACAGGTGCTGCAAAGGGAACGTCAGCTCAGCTGAACGGGAATGTTCCCTCCCAGCCTCTGAAGTGGAACTGCCAGGCCTCCCGCTGCCCTTAATCCATAGCACATTGAGGAGCTAAATATATTCCCAGCCTAATGCAGCAGGGCCTGGCTAATCTGCCCTTCATCGCTGGGACACCCAGGACCGGCTCTCCCCACATCCCAGCGCGGGTTTAACAGCAGAACCAGCAGGATGAGGGCTCCTATTACCGAGAATTCCCGGCTCTGGCAGGGGTGACTCCAGCTGCTGCCGAGGACACGGCGAGGATGTGCACCAGTAATTGAAACAGAACTGCACTTGTCAGAGGGAATGAGCCGTGGGCTTCCCGCCGGCCTGACCTTGCCCTGTGCTGGATTGGGGAACAAATTGCATTTGTTAATTTGCAAAACAATTCTCCCAGTCATTAGTGTGACTCAGGTCCTAATCCTGGGGTGTTTTCATGGAATCACAGAATGGTGTGGGTTGGAAGGAACCTCAAAGCCCATCCAGTCCCACGCCCTGCCACGGGCAGGGACACCTTCCACTGACCCAGGTTGCTCCAAGCCCTGTCCAGCCTGGCCTTGGACACTCCCAGGGGTCGGGAGTCCACAACCTCTCTGATTTTCCCTGAGGACCTCAAATCCCCATCCCAGGTCCTGAGTCCATCTGCATGGGAGGAGGGCTGTGTGGGGAACAGTGCTGAGAGAGCTCCCTTGGGCTGGGCCTTTGGAGTCAGTGATGGGACAGCATTCCCGCCTTTGTGCCTGGAAAACCCGGGATGCCCATCAGCCAGGAGCGAGTGTGCAGCACAGCCCCCACAGCAGAGTCAGGCAGGCACAGGCAGCTGCCTCCAACTCACACCCCAAAAGAGAACTGACTTCATCCGACAACACTGGGCAAGAAATGTTCCCCAGGGACGCTGGGCGAAGGCCGGATGCGGTGCAGATTCCCTTCCCTCAGGCCTCGCTTTGGGAGAAGAGCCTCGCCAGCCCTGCTCCCACATCCCACGGGAAACAGGAGCCGGGGAAGGGGGAGCCAAGGTGCTGCCTCGTGCTCGGCCACCCGTAGCCAGCCAGTCCCATCTCCCACTCCCCGTGCCTGCATTAGCATTCCCCAAATCCTTTTAACGCACTGATCTGATAAGGGATCTGCCTGTATTGGATTTTTTTGCCGGTGACACATAACCCAGCTGGCTGGGTGGCGGCTCGGGGAGGAATCAAACGGTCAGGAACAAATGAGTAAATCAAGTTACCATTTTACATCTCTTTAAGTTGTTTCCCTCTAAGAGCTCCCCAGATTTTATCTCAGGTAGCTTAATTGGAACAGGAGAGCCGCGGCTCCTCGAGCGCCGGGCTTTCCAAGGGAAGGGCAGCCCCCACCAGGTAGGAGGGATCTTTGCTCGGGAAAGCTCAAGGGAAGGGGAAAGGCAGGGATAATTTATCCGGTCTTGTGGGAAGTCCGCTAAAGGGCCAGGAGTCCCCGTGACGGTGAAGGAGACGGCCCGGGAGCAGCCCCTTCCCAGCAGAGCTGAGCACTGTGGGGAGAGGGCTCTGCCTTTCGGGGGGACCTTGATCCCTCAGCATCACCTGCCCGGCACCCTCACCTTCACCAGCTTATCCCGGGCATCCCACAGTGCCCTCCCTGCCAGCATTTGCTGGATGCTTTTGTCTCCAGAGAGTCACAGGACGACTTGCCCGGGTTTCATCTTACGTGCTTCAATCTCCCCATTCGTTGTTCCCCAGGACTAGCTGTCTCCAACCCACAGAGCTGGAACTCCTGGGGATTTGTGCCTTGGGACTACAAGTTGCTCATCCAGGCAAGAACTGAGCATTTGCTGTCACTCCCTGAGCCCCTGCGGGCACGAGGCCACTCAGGAGCTTGTCCTGGGCTGCTCCATCCCACTGTGACCTTGAATGAAGCCCACACCAGTTCCTTGGGCTGGGAATCCTGTGCACATTCCCTCCAGCCCAGGATGTCTGCTGGCACATCGCTCTGAGCGTGCAGACACACCCCTCTCCCATAGGCAGAGCTCCCATTCCAGGCTTCTCCAACCAGGAGAACTGGGCAGCTGCTGCTGAGCTTTGCTGTTTTCTGCTCCTCAAGTGTTTCCGTACAGAAATTTGCCCAGCTTTCCCTAACCTGAGAGATAATAACCTGAGGAATTTCTAGTCAGGCTTCATTGGCCATGGCATTTCACTGCTCTTTCACAAATCCCTGATGTCTTCCTACCCCAAAACACAGCAGAAACAGAAAACAAATCAATCCACATAACAACAGCATGATCAGCTTTTGTCTGGCCTGGGAGAGAGGAGAGAACAAGGGAAGAGATGGAGTGATAGGAAGAGAAGGGAGAGAAAGTGCAGGGCTGAGGAGGGGCAGCATTTATGGACTCATTGGAAACCATCAATCACTGTTAGTGCAAGAGGCTGTTTAGAGCTGGTGAGTATTAAATTCCAGCAGAATTTGATGAATAACAGGAGGAAAAACATTCCCGTTGTAGAAGAAAAAAAACAAGAATTCCCTCTTCCCCCCCATGCCAAACATCCCCAACCTGAAAGAAAGTCCTGGGAAAGGTTGTTTCTGAGCGAGGGGACACGGAGCAGCCTCACTGGGAACTCGAGAGGGGCTGCAGGGCTGACAGGGATCTGAACTGGAACATGCAGGACCTCACTTTCCCAACCCAAACCTCCAGCTGGGGTGGAGGGGGTGGTGAGTCGCTCATTTTGCCTTAATGATCAGCCAGCCCCTGCTAATTATTAGCAACTGGAGTGAGTCTGCTCAGATAAAATCAGGCTTCTGACTCCCCAAGCCCTGCACCCTTTGGGGCTCAGAGGGGTTCCTGCTGCCCAGGGGCCTCCTGCTGCTGAACCTGTCATTCCACTGTCTGGGACACAGTCAGAGCTGCCCTCCTGTCTCTGAAGATCCAGACCCCAAAAGCACAGATCCTGGTGATGGAGATTGGCATTTGTTGCTCCCCCATATCGTTCTCCAAAGCAGTCAGCAACAGCATCTCTCCTTAATTAGACAGGCTGGTAATGAGAGCTGAGGGCCCCAGAGGCTTGTCTGACATCACCAGGTATTGCTGTCAAGCAGACACAGAAAAATGCACTGAGATTCAGTCAGAACATCCCCAGAATCAGGGAATTTGTCCTAAAAAAGCAGGGGCTGATGCTTTGTCTCCAGTGTGTCTCAGTGCTGGGGAGGAGGGAGGGGAGCACCTGAACGCAGGCAGATTTGGAAAGCATCAAACAATGGCACAGGGGGCACTTGGGCTTCTGATGAAGAATTAATTTGGCATCAGCATAAATGTGAAAGGGAAAGGCTGGTACAGCTCAGGTGACCTTTTCCCAGAGCCGTGTGGGCTGTCATGGTGACAAATGGGACACCTGGGCGCTGGCACAAAGGGGAAGCACTCCAAGGTCACCTCGGTTTGCTAAACAAGGGGTGGCTGCACTTTGGGGCCAGAGCCTGGACCCTCAAGCTGCTGTGGGAATTGGAACTGAGGCATTCCCACTCTGGCCCCATCCCAGAGGATGGCAGTGGTTCCAGCTGGGCAGAGACCCCAACGTGGCCACAGCAACGTGAGCATGGCATGAACATGTCATGGAAACATGAGCAGGTTCACGGTCACTCACCACTGAGCACCGGGCTCTGACCAGTCCCTCCTGCCTCCAGAGGTGCCGATGCTGCTGTGGGAAAGGGATGGCTGACACGGAATGTCTGCTGAAGGCACCGTGCCACAGAGGGCGGGCACAGAATTCCCAGCACCTGGCATGGCACCCACCGAGAGGCTGGAGTGATGGTGGCACGGCTGGGAGCAGGGTGTCCCCCGGGCCCTGGCCCTGCCATGTGGCAGCAGCCCAAGGATCGCTCCGATGGGAGAATGACTCACAGGGACTCTGCTGCGGGTGTGTTTCCTATTAGGGCCGTTCAAGTCTCCACAATTAGGAATGCAGCTCAACCAGAGTGTGAATCCCTAATAGGAAACATTCCCCAGATGCACACGAGGGCCCCGAGGAAGATGCCAGCCCTGCAAAGGGCTGGGGGGCGAGAGCCGCCAGGATGGCTCCCACATGAGGAGGCATCAAAGGCGAGGCTGCAGTCCCGGGGTCTCCGTGGCCACTCCTGCCAACTTTGATCAGGGTTTGTCGTCTGACTCCCAAACAGTTTTTTCACACTTGTTTCCCAAGTGTGAAGAGCCCGAAGCCATGCTGGAAACTCTGAGACAATTTCGGATTCCTTTGCAACAAAGCCAAGGCCAGGACAATGGGACTTTGATGTTATTGACATATTGGTTCAGAGTTTCCTTGTTTCCATTTCCCAGCATTAGGCCGGAGCAGAGGGCTGCTGCCTTGCTCTGTTTAATTAGGTAATGTTTGTACAGTGCTCGGAGAATATAAAGTGCTCAGCAAGTGGAAAGCGTTATCCTTATTACTATGCCTTCCATATCCACTGGCTGCATTTGGTGGAGCTGCAAAAGCTTCGAAAGAAAAATAAAATAAGGTCAAGCTTATGTTACTTAAATATAAAATAAAACTGTGGTGCTGAGCAGAGGCAATGGACTGGCAGAGGTGGGGAGGGAAGAGCTCTGTGTGTCTCCGGAGCAGGGACAGCGCAGACTGTGCCAAGCTGAGTCCCCTTGATGTTGTCCCAAGCTGTCCTGTCACTGTGTGTGTCCAGTGCAGCCTGGACAAGCCCTTCCCAGGGGCAGCAGAAGCCAGCCCAGTTCCCTGCTGGAATGACCACCAATGGAGCCCCTGGTGCCCGTCACCCTTTTATCAGGTGGAGATGGGACAGCTGTGGATGGGGCAGCTGCCAAGCAGGGCCACCACGGCACTGCCAGGCACAGCTGGGCTGGACACGGGCTCCCAGCACTGGCACATCCCCTGGAGAGTCCCTGGGTGTTGCCAGCACTGCCAGCTCACAGTGCAGCGCTCCAGAGACAGGGAAAACATCCAGCTCCTGGTGTTGCTGATCTGCCTCCCAATCCCGGGTGCTGAGGTGCTGTGAGAGGTCCTGGAGGATGCTCTGAGTGGCTGAGAATGGGACACCCCTGCACTGCCACAGCTGCCCCCCAACCCGGAGTGATGCTGGGGATGCTCCCACCCAGGACTGCTCCACTCGGGCCTCACGGCTGGGGCTGGCTGAGCCTTCTCAGGCTGCTGTTCCCTTTTTCCTTCCCCTGGGTGATTTCCCCTCATTGTGATTCCTCTCCTTGCTGGTGATAAAACATTTGACGAGTTGCACTGAGGGCCCAGACTCAGCAGCCCACCCCAACCCTCCCACCCCAGCCTCTCCCCCGCCAAATATGTTTGTATTTTTAACATTTTTAGGCAACAATCTTAAACCGAAGCAGATGTGACAATGAATATTTATCTGCAGCATCTCAGTATGGGATTTTCTCTTAAACTCGATAAAATAAACTGCTCAGGATACAGAACAACATTTCTCCTAATATACAATACACAAGGGGCAGGAGGGGAATTAGCAGATGAACTCGCCATTAAAGCCATTTAAACTCAAAAGAGCAGCAGCATTTACATGCGAGGAGAACAGTTGGTGCTTTCAGTGACATCCTGGCGTGTTTTCCTTCTCATTCCTGTAGGCTTGCAAATGCCAGGCAGGAAGGTTCCTGCCAGGGAGGGGCAGGTGAGCAGGGGGCTCTTCCCGCAGGTGGGAGAGGCAGGAGCAGCCCCTGTCCCGAGTGGGGCACAGCTCCCATGGGATGGGATGAGGAGCAGGGTGAGGAGGGGAAGGAGAAGGCAAACACTGCTCCAGTGACAAAGAGGTCACCAGGTCCCAGTCCCAGCCTCGTGTCTCTCCCATGGGACCACTGCTGTCCCTCCCTCCTGGGGGCTCACAGCAGCTCCCCCCTGCTGACTTCTCCGGGGTTTGTTTCCATCCAGCAGGAGAGTGGCAGTCAGGAGGAATTTTGCCCACCTGAGCTGCTTCTGTGCTTGGAGGGTGCTGGGTTCACCCTGCTGAGACGGGTGCACACAGGGTGCTCCAGACTCCCTGGGCTGGGACTTCTGGGCTTCCAGGGGAGGATGTGACTTTCCTGGCTCTTCAGCAGCTCCCTGTGCAGTGGAGGGTGGGATGATGTGGGATCCCTCATGCCCAGGGGTAGGATGAGCTCCTGTCCCACGGGGCGGCTGGATGCCACCATGGGGCAGCCCCACGGGACCAAACCCTGTGCTTGCTCTGGTGCTGAGAGCCCCTTCTTCCCTACCTTGCTCATCCTCAGGGCCTGGCTTTTGGGGCTCAAAGCGAGCAGTGAATAAAAGCTGCTGCAATCGTCGGGATGAGCACTGCGGCTTGGCCCGGCCCTGCCGGATCCGGCGGCTGCTGGAGGCAGCGCGTTCTCGTGGAGCTGAGGGCATTGCCAACCTTGCCACGTTGTGCTCCAAGAGCCAGGCACGTTTCTCCAACCTGCTGTCTCTGACGCAAATCCAGAACAATACACAGATTAAAAATAACAACCACAACAAAAAGGCTCCACCACCACCCCAGAAAGCCCCACGCACACGGAGCCCTCCCCAAAGCCGGAGCAGGGAGTGGGCACAGGGGGTGGGTGTGAGCCCAGGTGCCTGGGCACGGGTGGGAGGCTGGAGGGGCAGCAGGAGGACCCTGAGGGTCGGTCCTATCCTGTGTCCAGGGCTGAGGCCCCCAAAGCCCCTCGTGCTCATTCACTCCCCCACAGCTCTGCAAGGGGAACGATTTGGAGGGACCAGGGACAGTTGTGCCACGATGGTGGCCCTCTGTGACCAGTCCGCAGCTGAGCTGAGCCAGTGACCGCAGCACCACACACTGGAACATCTTGTTCCTCTTTGCTTTAGGACCATTACCCTCCTCCTCCTCCTCTCCCAGAGAGGGATCTGTGTCTCTGGGTCCTGAGGGACCCCTAAATAATGAGTCAAAGGGGCAAGGTCTCCTTTGGTCTGTGGAGACCATGAACTGGAGCCAAAAAACTGCTGACTGAAAGGGCTCAGCAGCTTCCCGAGGGGAATGGTCCCAGCTGGTGGCACTCACAGCGTCAGGAATGGGATGGTGACTGAGCCTGGAGGGAGCATCTCCCACGCTGAACAGAGACCAGCTTGGCACAGGAGGTGCCTCCAGCCACCAGCACAGGCCCTTGGGCCAGTGAGAGCAGTGGAGGGCTTGTGAGTCCCTGTGCTTTTAAGGTATGGGGAGGGTCTCCAGGCCCTGCCCCACCCCCTGCCCAGGCCTTCGTGGTCCTGTCTCTTCCAGCCAGCACCAGATCCCCCCCCTGAGTCCACTTGCCCTGAGCAGGGATTCTCCCCTTGTGCTTGGCCAGGTCTGGGCTCCCCACGACTCCTGGGGCAATGAACGTTCCCCCCTCATCCTTCATCTCCACAGCCTGGCCAGGTCCAGGCTCCCCTCGTGCCTTCCCGGGGTGTGAAGGAGGAAGGCTTTGATTTCCTGAGCTGTGCCCAGAGCCCCCAGGGGAGCAGGGGGACGTTCCCAGCCCAGGAGCTGCCCAGCATCCCGAGACAGGTTTTTTTCCTCCCCAGACTCCATGAGAGTGGCCTGATGCGATGCTGCAGCCACAGAACATTCCTCTGTAAGGAAATAAAGTGTCAGTGCCGCAGCTGTGACATCCAAGCTCCGCTTCAGTAGCGTGCCCTGGGCAGAGAGAGGCGGCGGGTTCCTGTTTAGGTTTTCGGTTACTGTGTTTGTAAAATATTTATTTTTCTTGGTGTTTCTATCCCAGCCTTTTTAGAATCCAAATATTTGGAGGCTGGAGGAGCCGTGGCCGGGCCCAGCGCTGGTCTGCTGGCTGGGCTCGGCGTGTGCCAGGCATGCTGATGGCCCCGGACCCCCCCAGACAGCCCTCAGCATCAGACAGTGTTTGAATGCAGTCTCCAGGGGTGGAGAGGGTGGTATGAGGCACTGAAAGAGCTGAGAGAGGAGAAAAAAGGAGAAGAAAAAAGAAAAGGAAAAAAAAAAGCAAGGCAGTGGCGTATAAATGAATAAATAATAGTAATAAAAAAGATCATTGGGAAGCAAAGACATTCTTTATGGTGCATTAATGTGTTTTCTCAGCTGCTCTCTTGACTCGGCACCAGCTCTCTCAGTTCCTGTCCTCGGGACACTCCGCTGGGCACAGGAAGGTTTGTTCTGGCTGCTCTGTCCCAGTCCCACTGCCCCTGGAGCTCCTGTCACCCACTGCCTCGTGGGGGAGCACAGAGCCCCCACCTGCCCCTTTCCGCCTGGCCTCCATGCCCATCACCATCTCCTGGCATTCGACTCTTTGGGAGAAGAGCCTCTTGCTCCAGAACAGCCCCTCAGGTGGGAAATGCCACAGGAACCCAGGGTTTTGTCTCCTTGGTGCCGCCCGGCGCTGCCTCCCCCCACTCTCCGAGGCTCCCTGAGCCCATGCTTTCCTCCTCCCCCATCTCCAGCAGCTTCCCAGGGAAGGGATCCATCCCCAGAGCTGGTGGGACCCCAGCCGTGGAGGCAGCAGCTCTTATCAGGCGGCTGCCAGCTCTGTCACCACGCTGTGCTGAGTGACGGGCGCTCCCACCTGCTCGCGGCGCTGAGCACGGGGTGCTGCTGCTGCTGCTATAGAAACACCCAACTTCTTACACTCACCTCCTTTTTTCTTTCTCTCTTTTCTTCTTCCCTTTAGACCCTCAAAGCCACTTCTGAATTCCCTCACGATTCAAGGGAAGAGCCGACGATCTCTTCAGCGCAGCCGCGTCCCTGCCGAGGCACCGTGTCCTGGCTGTGACAGGGCGTGGTGATCCATCCCCACCTGATGGAGAGGGAACTCCAGAGTCACCACCTGCTTTCCAGGAGCTGAGCTGAGCTGAGCTGAGCCCTCTCCTGCTCACACCAGGGCCACAGGATTCCTTCCCTGTGCTGGCACTGCTCTGTGAGCTCATCGGCTGCTCCAGCAAAGCCCCACACAGAGCTCCGGTGGGTTTATTTTGCTGGCTGCTCTCACCCAGCTGTTTATTTTCTTGAGTTTCCCCCCTGAACCCACTCCACACCTGGAACTGCGCTGATGAGTTGACTTCAAAGCTGAGCTAACTCTGCAAATCCCTTCCGTGCGTGACTGTGGGGAGCAGGTGCTCCTCTCTTCCCCAGGGCTGCGGAGTCCCCCAGCAGGAGAGCAGAATCCATCTCATTGCTCATTTGCCAAGCAGAGGCACTCACATGGAAAACCAGCATGTCCTCAAGTCATGGAATCACAGAATGGTTTGGGTTGGAGGGACCTTAAAGCCCATCCAGCTCCACCCCCTGCCATGGGCAGGGACACCTTCCACTAGCCCAGGGTGCTCCAAGCCCCATCCAGCCTGGCCTTGAAGACTTCCAGGGATCCAGGGGCAGCCACAGCTTCTCTGGGCAGCCTAAGCCACCAAGTCTGGACTCATCCAGCATCACCGTGGTAGATCCAGCACACCCCTTCCCATCCCTTCCTGTCCTCACTGGCCTTGGCTGACAGGGGCTTGTTCTGGGATCAGTCCCCGTGGACACTCTGCAAACCAAACCAGCTCAGTGTAAGATCCAAGGAGACATTTACTAGCACGATTTGGGCTGAAATGCAGCCCTTTCTCAAAAAAAAAGAAAAAATTCCTTCAAACTCAAAGGTTCTAAACAAACCTGACTTGAGAGTCATTTAATACCCTGTCAGCTTCCCTTCCCACTGCTCCCAGCTCTGGCGAGGTGAGCCGTGTCCCTCGGATCGGGGTCCTGCTCTCCCACACCTGCTTGGAAGGTGCAAACAAATCCTGAAGTGCAGATGCCAAAGTCACTGATCCAGAGAGATCCTTCTGGAGCCCAGCTTTGGCTCGAGCCTCAGTGGAAGGCCAGGACAGGTCATTTCACAATCCCCCCCCTTTGATTTCCATTGTCTCTGCTGTGACTCCCACTTCCCACAGCGCATCCCAGCGCTGCTGCGTTCTGGAGGCGTTTTGGAGTGCTGGGGGCGTTGGTCTGGGTGAGTGGCACAAGTGGTGATGCCACCAAAGCAGGACAGACTTTCCAGCTGTGTCACCTGTAAGAGTCGGGTCACCCATGTTTCTCCTGCCCCACAGCTCAGGAGCGACCATCCAGCTTCCCCTTCCTTCCCCTTCCCCTTCCCCTTCCCCTTCCCCTTCCCCTTCCCCTTCCCCTTCCCCCTCCCCCTCCCCTTCCCCCTCCCCTTCCCCTTCCCCTTCCCCTTCCCCTTCCCCTTCCCCCTCCCCTTCCCCTTCCCCTTCCCCTTCCCCTTCCCCTTCCCCTTCCCCTTCCCCTTCCCCTTCCCCTTCCCCTTCCCCTTCCCCTTCCCCTTTCCCTTTCCCTTTCCCTTCCCCTTCCCTTTCCCTTTCCCTTTCCCTTTCCCTTTCCCTTTCCCTTTCCCTTTCCCTTTCCCTTTCCCTTTCCCTTTCCCTTTCCCTTTCCCTTTCCCTTTCCCTTTCCCTGCCCCCGATCCCGGCTCTCCTTAGCCGCGCTCTCCCCCTGGCGGCAGCGCTGGGTACTGCCCGCCCCCGGTGCCGCCGCCCCGCCCGATCCCGCCCCGGCCCCCCCGGTCCCCTCGGGACGCTCCATCAGCACTTCCACCTCCCGAACCTGCAGGGACCGCGGGGCTGTGCAGGAGAAGGACCCCGGAGCGTCCCCCGGCCCGGGGGGCTCGATTCTCCCCCGCCCCGGAGGTGACAGTCCGCACGCGCTGATGGTGACACCTGACGGGGAACCGCTGGCTCCTGGAATCTTTGCTCTTCCAAGCGCAGAGAGCCCCCGCGAGTGACTCGCAGTTACGAAGATGCACCTTCCAGCCCCCCACCGCTCAGTGCGACCCCCCGCTACCCCCGGCCCTGGGGCTGGTGGCCTCCTTGGAGCATCCTCACTGGAGACTGAGGGAAGAGAAGAGAGGGAGGGAAGGGAAAAGAGAAGGAGATGGGAACAGAAAGAATTAAACCCCCTGCTTTAAATGATGGAAAATATCCCAGCAGTGTTCCCTTTCAAGCCTTATTTTGCTATTCAGGAGCTTGAAAGGCACCGAGCTCCCAGGCTCTCGCAGAGCAAGCAGAGATTTCACGTTATAAAATATGAATATCCTGGTTTATGAATAAACCTGGGTTTGCTGCGCAGTCCAAGCCATCGCAACCTCCTCGGTTCTCTCTGGGATGATTTGGTACAAAGAGCCTGCGACACACAACGTCATGAACCTGAACTTCCCAGGTGTGGCGTGTCCCAGGTGTGGGGTCGGCAGGGGTAGAGGGGATGGGAACCAGCAGGGAGCAGCTGGAGGTACCGATCCCCTCCCCTCCTGGGGCTGCGAGGGGCGGAGGCACTGCTGGGCTCTGGGGTGACGCCAGGGCGGGGAGATGTCCCAAATCCAGCGCTGGGAGCCGTCCCCAGAGTTCAGGCGCACGTCTGGGGGGAGATGGTCTGGGTTCTAATGGCTGGTGCTGCCGGTGTTAGAGCACCAGCCCTCGGGAGAGCAAGTGGAGAGATCCAAAACCTGCCTCCGAGTCCTCCGAGGTCCCACAGACCTGACAGGAAGACGAGAAATGAGCGCAGAAGGAGAAATTCTGGACTCCCCCTCCCCGGGGGGGACACAGGCAGCAGGGCCGTGGCAGGGATGTGACAGAGGGATCCACCCGGCTCCTGCCGGGGCTGGCGCTGGGCACGGGGCCGAGGCACCGTGGCTGCGGCCCCACAGCTCACCCTCTTCTCCCCACCTGGGGAGGGGGAGGGGTTGGCATGGGCATTCCCCAGCCCCTGCCCACGTCTGGGCACAAAGGCAGGACACGGACCCCCGTCAGAGCCCCCTCCCCTGGCCCCGCTGCTGCCCGAGCTGTGCTGGGGAGGGATGGACCCGCACAAGCAGCAATGAAGACTTCAGAAGCGCTTTGGAGGAAAAGGAAGGAAGGAAGGACAAAGAGAGGCTGGGAAGAGGCCATCCCTGGTCCCCTGATGCACTTCAAGAGAAAACAGTCTAGACTTTCTATTTTTTCTTTCCCAGACCCTGTTTTCCATTTCAAATCAGCCCTGACATTTTGGTTATCTTTTATTTTAATAAGCCAGGTTTGGTCTGTTAGAATCCATCCATCAGTGTGGCAAAGGCAGGTTCAAAGAAAAATAACACCTGGGGACGAGCGAGCTCCCCAGTGTCCCAGTGCCACCAGTCTGCCCTGGCACAGAGGTCAGGGGGACACAGGAGGACACCCAGCACCTGTGTCACCCCGAGCCCTCTGACAAGGACCTGTGACCCCAGGGGACACGAGGCTCTCTCAGGCTCCTCTCTGCAGCCTTCACTCCCCCGCGGGAGGTTCTGGCACGAAGCAAATCGCCTCGTCACGGCCGGGGACCGCTGCTGGCAGAGGGTGCAGGGAATCAGCTGCAGATTTGCGGCTCCTTGAGCCTCCCTCCCTCCTTCTCGCTGCCGCCCGGCAGAACTGCTGCAGCACAGCCGCTCTCCGGAGCGCACCCGCTCTCTGGGGCACTGCCAGGGGATTTCCAGCTCCTCCCGCCTGGCCCCGGAACGGTCCCTTTGGCGATGTTGGGAGAGCTTCCCAAAATCCCGCCCCAGAAGCCTTTCCCTGCTGGCAGCCTGGCTCAGCCTCTGCCGGGCCCCAGCCCCAGCCCTGCTCCGAGTTCTCGCCCCTCAGCCCAGAGAGGCTGGAGAGGAGGGAAGGCAGATGGAGCTCGGCAGGAGAAGGCGGCTTGAAGAAGGAAAGGAACAACCAGAAACGCGGAGAAACGGATGAAATGTTACAGAAAAGTTGGCCTGAGGGAAATAAGGGAGCTAAAAATAACCCATCAGAGGCTGCGATGGGAGCAAGAGGAAAAGTGCCACTCCCGAGGAGAAACGGGGATACCCTGCAGCTGCCCCCACGCTGCTCCTGCTGAGCCCCCCAGCCTTGCGGGGGTGTCCCAGGGGTGGAGGGGCCCGGGGGCAGAGATCTCCACTTGGATCCCTGAGCCGGGCCAGCACTCTCCAGGAACGGGGCGCGTCCCACGGGAGCCGGCTGGGTGCCCACCCAGCCCAGCCCTGCGAGCTCTCGCCTTGATTACATTTCTGTTTCCTCCCCGAACCGAGCACAGGAAGCTGCTTTGCCATCCTTTTACCCAGGGACTTCACTGGTATTTAATAAACTCGATTAAGCAAGCGCCTTAATTTGCTTTGGTAATGAAAACATAATTGTTTCTGCAGCTCCAGTGCGGGGACTCTCCACGGCGAGTGGTGCGTGCAGGCAGTGGGATAATCGAGCACAAGAGCTCAGAGCTGGGGAAGCTGTTGGTTCTCCCCTGAGGAAATAGCCAGGTTTGCACCTCGGCAGGGCACGGCTGGGGAAGGGCAGGGGAAGAAGCTGCTGCTGTGGAGGGCTGGGCTGGGCTGATTCAAGGCAATCCTGCCCCCTCATCCTTCTCAACCTTGTTCAGTCCTTCCCCACAAAAACATGCACCGCACTCCACCGGAGACTTTTCCTATTCCCTCACCTCACCGCTCACCCACACCCTGGGCAGGATGCACCATTCCACACAGGGTGATCCCATGCAGGGATGCAGGTGGGATAAGGCAGGGGCTCACCCTGGACCTTCTCGGGCACTAGTGCACCTCTGTGCCAGGCCACGGATAATGCGGAATTCCGATAATGCGGAACACCTAATGCAATAGGTGTGTGTGCAACCCTCAGCACCTGACTCAAAGAGGAGCAGACAGCCCCACTGTGGTGCCTCCTAATCCCTTTGAGACTGTGAGAATGGAGCACATCAGTACCCAGGGACACGGCCCACAGCAGCCTGGGGACAAATAAATGGGGAAAGGAGCTCCTTGTCACGGCAAGCCCCGAAACGAGCAGCCAGGTGCAGCCTGTGCTGTCTGTGTGACACGGGAGGTCCCTGCAGGGACCAACCAGCACAACCCTGCCGCGTTTGGGCACTTTATGTGAGATATTGCTCATGGCTGATGATTTAGGGATTACTGCAAGCCCTGCAAAGGTGGGGAGAGCCCAGGGGTCACCGGGGCCAGCAGGAGCTGGGGGAGGCCAGAGCCCAGTCATGCTCCCCAAAGAACACTGCAGGGAAGAAGGGCCCTGGATGTGCAGTGAGCGCAGAGAGGGAAAATAGGAGGAGGAAGAGACAGATGGTCCCATTTTCTATGAAAAGGCAGAGAGGGAAGATGTAACTTGGGAATCTCCCCAGAACAAGCCATCTGTGAGGTGCAAGGCCTGAGCTGCTGCCGGTGCAGCCAAAATCCTGGAGCAGCAGAAGATGCTGCGCTCAGTCCAAAGATTTCATTACCTTGTCCCCGTTATTTGTGACTCGGAGGTCACAGGTAGTGAAAGCAGCAATTTAATCCTTTGTCTTTTTTATTTTCTTCTGCTCTAATAGGTTTGTGTTTTCCCTCACCCCTGTCTGATGCCAGCCAGGAGCTCTGGGAACTCTTGTGAGCCTGAGGCAATTCCCTCCACTGATTTAAGGAACCCAAATAAATAAATGTTGTAGACAAATCCTTTAAAATATTAGAAACAGGGAGCAGCTCTGGAAACCTCGTGAGCCAGCCTGGTTTTCCCACTGCAGCTCCAGGAATGCCTGTAGGAGCTGCTGGAACAAGGAGGACTCAGCCCCAGCACCCTTCTTGTCCCCGTCCCCTCCCCGTCTTGTCTGGAGAGTTGTCGCAGGGGGAAGGGAGCTCTGGGACAAGGGCAGCTCCTGGGTTATCTCCTCTAGACTGTTCATATCCCGGAAAATCTCAGTCCCTCTGGAAGGATGGAGCAGCTCTGTCCCTTCTGCAGTGCAGCCATGGGGGACTCCCAGGTCTTTCTACTTCCAGGGGCAGCCAGGCCAGAGATGTCCCCATGCCTGGGGACAGTGGGTGCCCCAGCCCCAGGCTGGGACCCTCCTGCACAGGGACCTGCACATGAGAGAGGGAAACTGAGAATGTCCAACCTCTGGCAGCCACACTCCTACAGCTCCCCACCCTTCCCACAGCTGGGTCCCAGCACTGACAGATCTGCAGGGCCACCAATCCGGGCAGGGCCATGTCCATCCCAGAGCCCAGCCATGCTCAGGAATGCAGGAGCAGCAGGATAACAGGGCCTGGCTTGCCTGGGCACTGCCCATTGTCTGATGTCACCCAGTTTGGTCAATGGAGCTGGGAATGGGAGCAGCCCCAGCACTGGGATGGGGCTGGGTGAGACGTCCTGGTGCCACTGGGCTGGGTCTCTGCAGGGTGCTGGGCTCTGTCCCCATGCAGACTCCAGCAGGATGGAGCTGCCAAGGCACAGTCAAGGCCGGGATCGGGGGTTTTTGGAGGTTGTGGGCAGGAGGGAGAATTAAACAAGCCTCAAAAATAAAAGACACCGCCCCTATAAATCACTAATATTAAAAAGCATGAAAGGGCCGGAGTCTTCAGCCCCGATAAGCCCTGGGTGGGAGAGCAGGAGCAGCGCTGGCCCCGCTGCTCGACTCTGCAAATATCCATCAGCTCTTCCTGACACATCGTTATTAGCTTTCCTACGCTGAATTGCACAGGGATAAACTTGGGGCTGGGAGAAAAACCGCAGAGATTATTGTCAGCCCGAGTGCTGCCACGCGCTGTGCTTTTCCTCCTTCCCCCCTCTGCCTTTTTCAAGCAGGAACACAAAGGAAATTCATGGCATTTCTACGGCTCATACCGCAGGAAGCGTTGGTGGGCTTGAAAGAGGAGAAAGAATTAGAGGCTCATCCAGACAGTGGGATGTGGGGGGCGACGGAGGGGGAGCAGCGAGGGGGGCATCAGGGAAGGCCGAGAGCAGCTGATCTCAGTAAAGTGAGAGTTTGATGCATTGGCTTGGGGGAAAAAAAAGAAACTTCAATAAAACAAATTGAATTTAAATCCTTCAGCAGAGCTGGTTCCCAGCGAGCGAGCCCCGGGAATGGGTTTGGGTTACACTGGGACAGCCGTGGCCCCTCACTGCAGTTTGCTAACCAAGGTGGGGGTTTGGGGGGGCTGGGGACAGCGAGGGGCCAACATTCCCCCACTTCCCATCCACACCCATCTGCTCTGGATCCATGTGTGGCCCCCTTCGTCTTTCTCGCACACCAGAGGGATCCCAAAGCGCTGCAGGCAGTCGATCCTTCCAACCAACTCCTGCACAAACCCCCAGAACTCTGGGACCCCTCCAAAACTCTGTGTCCCCTTCACCTAGTTGTGGCTCATTCCAACCCCTGGGCCCCCTGTGCCCCTCACAGAATTCCAGCTGTGGCTCTGCCTGGCCCTGGTGGTGTCAATGGAGCAACTCACTCCCCGTCCAGGAACAATAAAAGCCAACCCTTGGGAAGGGCAGTGGGCTCGGGAGGCTCAGGGGGGCTCGGGATCCTCCCTGGGCACCGGTGCCATCCCCAGCTGCCCATTAGCACAGCTATGAGATAATGATCCATGGAGGCCAATGGATAAGAGGAGGATCCACCTTGGATTCCCCTCTCCATAAGCAGGGCTGGATGTCAGGTCCCCAGAGGGGTGAAGCTCCTGGAATTAACTCCCCTGCTGCCAAGTTAACTGCCCAGAACGCTGATGATACAATCATCAGTAAAGCCTAAAAATAGCCCAGAGCTGCTGTCAGCAGTGTAAATAGAGATCGGTGAGTGTCGTGGAGCAGGATAAATACCGGGGATTCATGGATCAGCTCCCTCATATGGGCAGACAATGCCTATGGGTTATCTCGGAGCAGCTGTGGCTTCGGGAGTTGCCCAGAGACCTGGGCTCTGTGGGCACACGAGGTGGCATTTCTACAGCAGCAAGAGCTCCAGGAGAGCTGGAGAGGTACTTTGGGCAAGGGCCTGGAGGGACAGGACAAGGGGGAATGGCTCCCCACTGCCAGAGGGTGGAGTTAGAAGGGATATTGGGAAGGAATTCTTCCCTGAAGGAATTCACCCTGTGAGGGTGGTTGGGCCCTGGCACAGGGTGCCCAGAGAAGCTGTGGCTGCCCATCCCTGGAAGTGTCCAAGGCCAGGTTGGATGGGGCTTGGAGCACCCTGGGATACTGGAAGGTGTTCCTGCCCATGGGTGATCTTTAAGGTCCCTTCCAATCCAAACCATTCCGGGATTCTGTGATATGGAGCAGAGCTGGGTGGGGGGATCGAGCCTGCAGGACAGGAGAGCAAAGCTGACAAGGGACTCCCCAGGGGTGCCCCAGGCTGTGGGGGACGGCAGCTCCGAGTGCCTGATCCACTCCCCTGCTGCACAAGGCTCCTGTCTCCTTCCCAAGGCTCCGGTCTCCTTCCTAGGGCTCCAGTCTCCTTCCCAGACCAGAATGCCCCCGCTGTGCTGGAGGCCCCCACGCTTTATTTACGAGTTTATTCCTGCAGGAGGGCCCCCGGGCCCATGGGAGCAGCCCCCAGGAGAGCACACAGCACCCTTTGCTCTCCTGGGGGCTGCCAGAGCTGAGGATTCTTGTGGCACTGGGAGAAATCTGGAAGCGATTGCTCCGGTGCGCCTCTCCAGAGGGAAGACCATGCCCAGTTCATTTCCTTTAAGGAAACGCAAACCAAGGGGATAATTAGGGCTTCTTTGCGTACACAATCCCATACTGTTTATCCAACACAAATTAAAAAACGTGGTCCTCAGGAGCACAGAGTGGGGAGATAAAGAAACGATCGCTCCCATACGGGTTTCATTACTGCCCCAGCACACCAGGCCCCCGAAACCACCTTGTGTTCCAGGACAATGGCAGGAAAACTGGGATGTTCGGAGCATGAGTGGGATCCAGGGATACACCCAGGGTGCTGCAAATAAATATGATGGAAAATCAGCTGAACCTTGGCACCAGCATCCATCCCTCTCCCACACTTCTGTGCCTTTTGTGTCGCGTGTTCAGGTCTTGGGTGCACACAAACCGTGTGAAAGCCTGCTAGTGATGAGAATTACGGACTCGTGGAATCACAGAATGGTTTGGGTTGGAAGGGACCTTTGACATCACTGAGGACTTGGAGAGGGGCTGAGCACCAGGGTGGTTTGTGCTCCCTGCCTGCTCCCCATGGCCAGAGCAGAGGGTCCCTGCTGGGGGTGGGGGCTCTCCCAGAACCCATGGGGTCTTTCCATGGACCCCAGAGATGGGGAAGGCGGTGAAGATGGAGTGGGGAAAAGCCCCTGGAGCGGAGCCCCAGCTCGGTTGCCACAGGTCTGGCTCCGTCATTGCTGCGGGCAGGCGGAGCAGGGAAAATGCCATCTGGGGTCTCACTTGAAAGGGCTTTTACAAGCACTGGGATTTTATTACAAGCAGCCCAGTGCTGGTGTGATTCCTGCCTGGCTCCGGGGTGGGAGGGCAGGGCTGGGAGCAGGGCTGCCCCTCCACACCCAGGGTGGCACAGAGCTCACCCCTGGGGGGACACCCTGGGCAGAGCCACCCAGGCCCCCACCACGGGCACGGGGCAAAATCCGTGTCCCTCCTGGAAAGGTGCTGTGGAAGATCCATCCCAGAGGGACACAGGCTGGGTTTGAACACTTTGTCCTGCGGTAAAACAATGGGAATGTGAGAGGCCAAACCATGCGGGGATGGGCAGGAAGATGCTGGCGGCATCCCCGGTGCCTGCGGACCACGCTGTGGGATCAGGGGAATGTCGTTCCGGGCAGGGCCGCGGGCATTGCCTGACTGCGGGGCCGGCCCCCAAAGCCAGCGCACATGGCAGCGGTGGCAGCCGGTCCCGGTCCCGGTCCCCTCCTCCCCTCGGAGCCGGAGCTCATTAGGGCAATGCTGTTTGTTTGTTTTGTTAATCGACACCAAGAGGCCCCATCTGGGCTCTGCCGAGCCCCCTCTCCATCCCTGGCAGCACGGAACGCGAAGCCAATTTTCCAGTGTGGTTTCTGTGGCTTGGGAATGTATTTCAGGATCCTCATTTGGAGACCTCGATCAGAGCTCAGAGCTCTTCCCTCGCCCTCCCTGGTCTCCATCTCTGCTCCCCCCCCCGCCGCTGCCTGGAACCGAATTGTTCTCTTCAGGCCACTCACACCCCGTCCCCTCACAGCCCGTCCTGGGGCCATGTTGCTGTGGGGAGGATGGAGAGACATCCCCAGGGGACGTGGAGCGTCCTCGGACACATCTGGGATGGGCACCTGCAGGAGGTGCCAGCCAAAGCTGGTGCCAGACAGCAGCTGGGTACCAGCAAACCGGGAAGCAGCTCTCATCCCATGATCTCCTGGAGACACCAGTGGAGAGGCCACCTTTGAATGGTCCTGCTGGTGATTCTGCTGCTTTTGGGGGACACTGGAGCCACCCAACCCCGTGATGAGGCAACACAGAGGAAGCAGAACACACCGTGCCAAAGCCAGCCTGTACCCTGAAGGCAGGGACACTGGCAGGGACTCTGACAGGGACTCCTCTCCCCTGGGAAGTTGAGAGTGGATGTGACACGAGGCCGATGTGACAAGCATTTGCCACCGTGAGCCAGCAGCGAGGACAAGCTGGGCTGCTCCCACCTCCAGCCTCCCCCTCCTACCCCCATAACACCTCCCCCTCTTTGCTGGCACAAATGCCTCTGTCGCCAGGAGGGGAACAGCTCTGGCTGAGAAAAGCCCCATTTCAAAGCCAAGCCACCCCCTGTGACACTGTCAGTGGCTCCAGCCGTGCCCCCGAGCCGGCTGCTCCTCCCGGCCGTGCCTCCCACAGCCCCGCGCTCCTCCACGTGCGGATGCTGCACAAAGGAAAACCAAAGCCAGTGAAATCTATCAGGTGAGAAAAGCTTTCTGGAGGATGAGAATGAAAAGCAAAGGCTTTTCTGAGCCTTCCCTCAGGCTCCCTCCACACGCACGTCCGAGGCAGTGTCTGTCCCGCTCCGTGTGATTTAGTGAGTGAGACAGTGCAGAGCAAACGTGCCATGTGAAGGAAGGAAGGGAAGCTGCCGGTGTGTTTGGCATTCTTTCCTTCCTAATGACCTTGGAAGGCACTGGAGGCACAGGTAAAGGGACACAGGGCCCTTTGGCCACCAGCCCAAGGGGAAGCCACCAGTGAGCCCGGCCAGGTTGTGACAGGGAGCCCCAGAGTGGCCGTGCCCTGGCTGCAAAGCTCCCACCAGGTGAAGGAGAGGATGGATCTCAGCACAGGGGGGTTCACAGACCCCAGCCCTCCTTCCCACTCTCTCCCAAGGCTCAATACATGCCGGCTCCCCCTCCCTTCCCTGGACTCAGGGAACATGTGTCTGGCAGATTTTTATTAACTGTGCAGCTTTCCCTTGCTCGCTTTCCGTCTCTTTTTTTCTGCTCCCTGCTTGCTTGACAGAATTTAGATTAGACAAAACATGAGATCATTCCTGCCTGCGCAAAAAGGAAACAGAAGAAGAGAAGGAATTGGCTCTGGCTTCTGCACCCCCTTCCTTCTGCACCCCAGCATCTCCACCTGCCCCAGCCCCGTCCCTCTCCCCCAGCCAGCAGATTTCTGACATTCCAGACGTGATGAAGATCCAGGGCAGACCTGCTGCTGGCCACCACCTCATCCTCAAACCATCCCTCTCCCCGTGCCTGATGGAACTGTTTGCTCTTTCCAGCCCTGATGGCTTCACACTCTCCATGCACGGAGCCGGCACCACCGCCCGGAATCCTCCCTGCAGGATCAGGGCTGTCCTGCAGGACACAGGCTCTGCCAGGGGGCCTCTGGGCCAGCACTGCCCCTCTGGCCAGAGCTGAAGGTTTCCCCATCCTCAATTCTCTCCACACTCCCCAAAGAGTGGTGGCTTCCAGTGAAACAGGAGCAAGAGCCAAGCGGGGGACACTGGTACTGGAACATGGGTGTTCATGGGTGAAGGTGGGACTGGTTTCCCATCCACAGGGTCTCCCACTGGACAGAGCCCCTGGCACAGCCCTGGGTGCTCCTGCCATCCATGGAGCTGCTCATTTTCTCCAGGAAAACCATGGGGATGGGGCACCACTCTGGATTTGTGTTTCCTCCTCACTGCTGCTCCCCTTTCCAAGGAGGAATATGCAGCTAATTTTATGGACACCTGGAGGAGCTGGAAAAATGATCTAACATCTCCTAGGGCCTTGCAGAAATGGAGGGAGGTGTGAGAGGGGGAGGAAGGCAGCTCTGGAGCCATGAGCCATGCGGGCAGCTGGGAGGTGGGAGGATTTTCCCCTGTTCCCTGGTTTCCAGAGAAACTTGCCTCTGGGTAGAGAAGAGGTGGTCCAAGGCTCCAGATAACATTGGAGCCCAAAGGCTTGGGAATAGCAAGATCACGATCTCATGGATAGGCTGTGAGCCCTCCATGGTGTCCCCAGATGGGTGCTCCCCACATTCCCAGATCCAGGGCATCACCTCCTCTTTATACCCCAGCCCTGTTCACACCTCCTGGGGCAGCACTAATCCATCCTTCCTTCCTTCCTTCCTTCCTTCCTTCCTTCCTTCCTTCCTTCCTTCCTTCCTTCCTTCCTTCCTTCCTTCCTTCCTTCCTTCCTTCCTTCCTTCCTTCCTTCCTTCCTTCCTTCCTTCCTTCCTTCCTTCCTTCCTTCCTTCCTTCCTCCCTCCCTCCCTCCCTCCCTCCCTCCCTCCCTCCCTCCCTCAGCTGGAGCTGAGCCCCAGGCCCTGTGTGGGGGATACAAGAGGACCCAGGGGATGAGAGGGTTGATGTCCCAGGGGTGCAGGGATGTCCCCCGTGTGTGCCAGCCCTGGAGGGGTCCAGAGGCTCCTGTCACTGTGCTTCTCCTGTGCTGCTCATGATCTGCAGAGCGCACACACGTGTTCTGTCCTGCACACATGCAATCCCACTCCGTGCCCAGGAGAAGCGCTCACATCCCTGGACAGGCCAGAGGATGCATCTGTGGATCTCACAGCCTCTCTTGTTTCTCTCGCATTTCCTTTCCTCTCTCCCTGACCTTCCTCTTGGACAGGACACCTGGATCACTGACTGGAATTGAACGATGACAATTGGATAAATAAACCCCTGCCCTGACAGCAGCAGTGACATCAGCCTGTACCCGGCTGTGCCTCCGGAATGTCGGCTTCCAGGGACCACGTCCCAGCACCGTGCCTGCTCCAGAGGGAGAAGGGAGCACTGCAGGAGCTCCTGGAGGAGCTCACAACCTCAGCAGCTCTGAAGTCTGCTGGGACACATCTGATCAGCCAGGGATCCTGTTCCAGGCATAGGTGATCTCAGGCAGAGGAAATCCAGAGGGGCCCAGCCTGCAGCACCCAAGGGAGCAGGGATGCCCCAGGCTGGCTTAAATGATTTTGTTTAATAACACCCTAACGACAACCTGAGAGATTGGAAGTCAAGGCCCACCCAAAACCAGTTTCAGAGAAATCCTAATGTGCTTCTCAGGAGATGGAGCAAGGCCAATGGGGCTGTGCCCCCACCCTTCAGGGTGCTTTGGGGACACCTTGCTCCTGTTTCCAGTGTTTTCTTTCTCTGTGGCCACGAGGTTCTCTTCAACAAAACCTTCACTATGGACCTGCTTTGCCAGGCCCAGGAGCTTTAAGAAACAAAGAAGGACCTGTGAAGTATCTCCAGACCTGGCAGGAACACAGCTCTGTCCTGGTGATAAATTTGCATCTCCTTCTGAGCATCCCACTGGCTCCTCCTTCACAAGGGGGACATCAGCTCTGGGCAGGCAGAGGCTGCACCAGACCCTCAGTTCCCACCCCAAACCCCTCACCTACTGGGAATATCCTCACCCCAAGGACAGAGCAGCCCCAGAGGAGTGGGTGGGCCATGGCTCACACTGAGGCACAGCTCCATGAGTGATGTCCCCCCATGATGTCAGAGCCCGGAGCTGTGCCAGGAGCCTGGTGCATCATCTCCCAGTATAGAAGCGTGAGCTGTTCACAAGAGCTGAACATCTTGAATCCTGAATTTCCAATGTGCTCCAGTTCTTTGGAAGCCCAGGGAAATGTCAGCTGCTTGCTGGCAGTGGGAAGGCAGCCCAGGCCTGGTGCAGGCTGGTGGCTCCATCCCCAGCTGACGGTGATGCTGGCGCTGTGGCAGCAGGAGGTGTTTGGGGAAGGGGCGGCGTGTGCTGACGAGGAGTTGGTGGAGAAGGAAAAGGAATTCTGACAATTTTCAAAGCACCAGATCCAGCTGGAAGACAACTGCAGCACCCCACAGAGCAGTGCCCCCCTTCCCACCACGGGCTGGCCTCCATCCCAGCCACTGGACCTCCCTGTGGAGAGACAGCGGGGGATGAGGAGCTCCCACCATCCCAACTCCCCAGGAGCTGTGGGGACAGTGCACAAGCTCCCCAAGCTTTCCCTGGCCTACTTTACCTCCTCCTTCCTGCTGGGCTCCTGTGCCTTGGTATTTTCTGCTGGAAGGAAAGGAGAAGACCCCCCCTGCCCAGAAGAGCAGGACAAACCCAGCCCAGTGGGGTGGTGTGGTTCCCCCACTACAACCAGAGCCCAGTTCCTCCCATACATCTCCTGGAGTCTTTGATGTTTCCCTTGAAATCTGTTTATTCCTAGCTGTTATTTCCCCTCTCCCCGTGTTTTCCTGCCGGGCACCCTCCCTGCCTGTGCTCGTGTCCACCCCCGTGGTCCCGTGTTCCATCCCCGTGTTTTCGGGGGCGGGGGGGCCCCCCCAGCCCACGAGCTCCGGAGGCGCTCACCAGCCTCCGATTACAGCTTGTTAGAGGCTATTATAGCCTCCCTCATTTAGAGAATTACTCATTTTTTAGGCCTTTCAGGAACTTTAATGAGTTGTTTTAAACACATGCAGCAGATGTGGCCTTGGGATGAGTTCCTTTGAAACCCTCCCTCCCCCAGCACGCAGCCGGGAGCCCCCCCAGCTCTGGAGGGAGCGAGTGGTGATGGTCCTTGTCCCCCTGTACCTGAGCACCTCCAAGCCCTGCTGTGGTGCAAAACCAGACACCCCAAACCAGCCCAGTGCTGCCTCCCTGCGCGTGATCTCCCTGTTTTGTGGATGGAGGGATCCCAGAGGATGCAGAAGAGGGGAAAAACACAGGGAAAATGCAAAGGGAGAGGAAGATGGGTGTGTTGGGGCTGCTTGGGGCCAGCTTGGGCTCTGTCTTCAGGACCTGCTTTTAGGAAAGGAAAGAAGTGTCCACTGGTGCATCAAGCCTCAAGGCGTGCTCCAGGGAAGCCAGGGAGGCTGGGAAGCAGTTGTGGGAAGCAGTTGTGTGCCAGTTGGCTGACGAGAGGTGCAAAAAGCACCCAGCCTTGAGCCCTTCCCAAAGCCCCAGCAGAGGATCCAGCCAGGATTTGCTGAGCTGGTGGCTGCTGTGAGGAGCTGCCCCGGGAGAACACAGCCCAGGAGCTCATGGACACACAGCCCTACTCTGCCTCCTCACAGGAATCTCCACAGAGCTTGTTTTTCTTTTTTCTTTTTTGGATATTCATCAATGTATTTGCAAAACCTGGACCAAATTACAGCCCATTACTCAATCCAGCCGGTTCCAAATCCCTGACCTCCCTGCAATCAATAACGGGGATCCAGCTCCCATCCCAGCCGAGCCCAGGAGCCAGTGGCAGTTCCCAGCCTGCTGCAGGTTCCTGTCACCTCCCCTCTGCTGCACCTTGTGCCTGCCAGCCCCAGACGGGGGACACCGGGATGGAGCTCAACAAGGGGGGAAAAAGGAGGGGAAAGGAGAAAGGAAAAGGAAACCAAAGGCTTTGGGTGCGAGGGAAAGCTTCAGTCCGTGCTGGAATGCAGATTCCAATTGGAATTCATGTAAACATGCCTGGAGTGCAGGTTGCACAAGCCAAGAAATCGCAGGTGCAGGATGTGGTCCCTGAGGAGGCGCTCGGCAGAGGTGGGGATGGGGCAGTTCCCCCCTGCACTGAGGACTGGGCACAGGATGGGGGACAGCGACAGAGCCCCTGTGACCCCTGCGCTCCATGGGACAGGCTGTGCTCGTGCTGTGCTGCCCAGGGAGGTGCTTCCTTGGGAAGGGGGTAGATGACATCAGCCACTTGCAGAGACAGCCACTGTCACTGCTGACAGGGATCGCTGTGTCCTCTTTTCCTTATGATTTTTTCTGCCTGTCACTGAGGCCACTGGAGCTGAGAGCAGGCTGAATCACACCCACCAGCACTGCTGCACGAGGGATTTTTGGGAGACAGAACCCGAGGACCAAAGCAGAGCTGTGGAGAGCGGGAGGTCTCTCAGAGCTGCCGGGAAGGAAGGGAAGTGTCACTTCAAATCACACTGACAAGAAGTTGCCTTCGGTGCTTCCCCGCTGAAGCTGCTCTGCTTCAGCTGCAGCCCAGTGAGCGTGGAAGTGCCTGGGTAATGGAGTTAAGTGTTTCCATGTATCCCAGGGAGCTGCAGCCTCACCTGCAGGAGCTGCTGTGCCGTGTGGTCACCAGCAGCACTGGGGCTGGGGCTGCAGTGCCTGGAACAAGGCAGGAGTCAAATAATCCCCCCAAAGCTGAGCTTGGCTCAGGGGGCAGGGGAAAGAGGCACTCTGTGAGCCAACTGCTTCCAGGCTGGGAGAGACACAGAGTCCATCTGGGATTGTAATTTGTCTTTGCACTGAGCTGCTGTGACCCAGTAAAACAGGAGTGTAAAGGAGGGTGATGGGTGGGTGCCCAGCTGGGTGGGTGCTCCCTCAGTGGGTGCCCTGCTCACAGCACAGGGCTGGGAAATGCGAGTATGAAGATGAGCTCTTGGCAGAATATCTCCTTTTTGGGAAAGCTCTGCTTTCCCTGGTTTGTGTGGCCTCCAGGTTAAGCACCAGCAGCAGCACCGGCTTGGCCAGTCAGCCCTAAAAATACCTGTCCCATTAACCCAGTTCCATCCCAGCAGGGAGAGTGAGTAGCGATTCCCCGGAGCCCCCCCAGCTCCCCCATGACCCCCAGCTCCCCTCCCCAGCAGTCCTGGCACAGCAGAGGCTCCGGGATGGCTGCCAGGAAAACAGCATCGAATGTAAACCCGGCTGCTCCTGAAAGCGCAGCTTAGCCCAGTTTCTCCTACATTCCCTCTGCTCTGCTTTCACTTGGGTCTGCTCCCTGCAAGCAGTAGGAAACTGCTCTGTTGGCACTTTTTAAACTCTCTGGGGGGAGCTGGATGGTCTGATGGGGGTTTGTCTGGAGTATCCGTCACTGGGACTCAGGGCAAGAGGGACAAGACAGAGAGGGCTGCAGTGCTTCAGAGCACCACCCGTGATGCAGTGGGTGCTCCCAGAGCCTGGCACATCCCAGCTGTGAGTGGGAAATTAAATGGATTCCAGCAGGGGAGACATCCCTGCAAGTGCTCTGATGCCTTCCCCACTCCTGCTTCCGTCTCCTGCACCCCACATGTGCATTTTTCCAGAGCCCTTGCTCCTTTCCAATGGCCACAGCTTGTCAGGCCTCGGCAATGGGGCAAAGAGGGAGCAGAGATGTGGGGAGAGCTGAAGGGTGCCAGGAGAATGCCAGGAGGGAGCTGGGACAGGGCCAGGAAGGAGCTGCAGAGGGGCACAGGCCTGTCCTGGCTGTGCCAGCATGTCTGGAACCGGCACTGCTGAATTCCCGTCATTCCATCAGGGATGGGATGGGATGGGAGGAGAGGAGAGGAGAGGAGAGGAGAGGAGAGGAGAGGAGAGGAGAGGAGAGGAGAGGAGAGGAGAGGAGAGGAGAGGAGAGGAGAGGAGAGGAGAGGAGAGGAGAGGAGAGGAGAGGAGAGGAGAGGAGAGGAGAGGAGAGGAGAGGAGAGGAGAGGAGAGGAGAGGAGAGGAGAGGAGAGGAGAGGAGAGGAGAGGAGAGGAGAGGAGAGGAGAGGAGAGGAGAGGAGAGGAGAGGAGAGGAGAGGAGAGGAGAGGAGAGGAGAGGAGAGGAGAGGAGAGGAGAGGAGAGGAGAGGAGAGGAGAGGAGAGGAGAGGAGAGGAGAGGAGAGGAGAGGAGAGGAGAGGAGAGGAGAGGAGAAGACTCTAGTGTGATCCGGACCCACCATGCCACTCTAGTCCAAGTGCCCAGCAAATACCTAATGCTCCATTGGTTGGAGGTGTTTTCCCTCGGCCCAGGGAGCCAAGTTCAAGTCCCCAACCAGCGTGAGGGAAGAAAGGCTGTGGGTACCTTCCCTCCCTTCCCTCCTCACGGAGCTGGCAGCTCTCCTGCCTCTCTTATCTCTCACTGAGCAGAGCACTGAATGATTTTTGCAGCATGAGAGCTGCAGCTGGAGGCCTGTGTGTAAATAATAAATGCAGAGCCACTGAGGAGGCAAAGCATGGGGGAGAGTCGTGCCCTGATGGCAGAGTGGGGCCTCAGCTCTCGGGGAGGGCTCTTCAAGCAGAGCACAAATTGAGAGGGTGACAAACTGCTCAAGTGGCTCCATCGGTCGCCTCTCCCGGGGCTGAGGTTCCCAGGGAGCTCCGTGCTGAGCTCTGCAATCCCTGTGCAGCTCCTCATTCCCAGGATCCCCCTGCTCCTCCCGAAGTCTCGGGGATCCATACACAGGTCCTGATTTGTGACCATGGCTCTGGTGCAGAAGAGCCTTTGTTTTCCTGCTGTCGCTTCCAGGAGATGAAACTTACGATGAGTCTCCTTTTATATCATGACTGTAAAGATATCGTCCTTTCTTAATGCAATAAACTAATAAAAGTTGACAATAGCATCTGTTCCCGGGGTTTAATCTGCATATAGATCAGGAATGCGGTGATTCCAGAAGGAGGAAACAAGAGTTTGATGAAAGAAGATAAGATGGAAAAAATACCATCTGGAAAACAAAGGAAGGAAAGGCTGAGGCCATGACAGTAATGGCAGATTTAAAACATGACAGGCCCTAAATCAGCTCGATCTGGGATCGTACCTGGGCTCCCTGCCCGCCATGGGACACAAAGAGTTGGCTCGTGCTGCCGGCAGGGGGGTCCCAGCCTGGGCCGTGCCCACCCTGTCTGCTCCAGCCTTTGCTCTAGGGAGGGAGGGGGAGGACAGGCTGGGCTGGACCAGCTCCAGCTTTGGGGCTTTTCTCTTGCTGAGCAGCAAGTTTAGGGTGTGATGTGATGTCCAACAGCCTGTCTGCGACACGGGGTGGGGACACCAGGGGGATGGCTGGATCCAGTGGTGCCATGAGCGAAGGAGGAGCAGTGGGCAGAGGCAGGAGAGAGGCAGCACAGAAGGGCCCATGAGATGAGGAGAAGCGTTTTTGTCTCAACACCCACAGCTCAGATGGTCCCTGCTCCAGGCAATCTTGTGAGATGGTTTTGTACTTTCATCCCAGAACGGTTTGGATCCTTAAAAAAGCAGGGTAGGAATTTTGCCCGGAAGCGTTTTCTGCCAATCCTGCGCCTGTGGATGTGCCCTGTGGCAATGCTGGCTTGGTGCAACTTGCCGGCCCATTGTCCATCAGACACCCTGGACTCCCAGGAGGGTTCAGTGGGGTGCTCAATGAGACACTGGGGAGGACACATTGCTGCCACTGGTGGGTCCTACGGGAATATCTGGGAATGGTGGCACACTTTAGCCAGACCTCAAAGGCACCGGGAAGCCTTGCAGTGAGGCCAACAAGCTGACCCACACAGAGAGAGCCAGGTTCCTCTTTTGTAAAAGGCATCACGGAGCTTTAAAGCCCTTTCCATATCTTGTGCCGTGCAGGACGGAGCCTCCAGCAGATCCTCCCAGCCTGGAGTCCGAGACCAACCCTTGCTATGAGACCTGGACCCCCTCCAGGTCTGCAGGCAGCAGTGGGACTGCTGGACTCTGGTTTGGCAGAGCAGAGTTTGTGGTGATAAATTACCCCTCTCTCAGGGAAGTCCCTCCCCGTCCTTCTCTTCTCGTGCAGGGCCCTGACCTCCTTCTGCTCCTTTTGTCCCGCTCTCCCCAGAAAGCCCCTGCCCGGAAAAAGGCTCTTTTTAAACCAGTATTCCCAGAAGGTGACCAGTCACAGCCCTCACAGTCATCCCCTGTGGTGGGGGGCAGGAAAGTTTGGGGGGGACACACAGGGAGGGTGGAGGTGGCTGGGATGGGCTGGGACGGAGCAGTCTGGGAAGCAAAGAGCCGGGATCTCTGTGCCAGCCAGCCTTGCATCCCTGTCCTGGGGAACTGCCAGATCCTTGCTGCCCAGCCCGGCTCCTCTCCTGCCATCAGCAATGTGCCCCTGAGGCCGGTGACATCACGGCGTGCAGAGGAAATGACCTCACGGGGAGGGCAGCAGCAGCCCGGTGCCAGGTGATGGCTGCAGAAGCATCCCGGCCATTCTCATGCAAATGGGGGAGGCAGGAGCGGGGAGAGGGAGCCCGGAGAAATCTGATGTGTCGGCAGAATTGTTTCTATACAGAATATTTTTCAAAGACTTCAATAAGGCAAGAGCAGCGTTTGCAAAGGGAGTGCGAACAAAGAAAACACAGCTGCATCTTGGGGCTGAAAGGAAGAGCTGGGGGGCGGCTGCGATCAGCTGGGCGGGGGGCGACAATCGGGACAGCGGGGCAGAGAATGGGCGCATTTTTCTGCAAATATTTGACGCTTTTGGATGAGTTTGCTTTAGTGCTTCTTCCCCCTTGTGCGCTCCCACTCCACAAACATTAGCACTATCAACTTTTACTGGCAGGAGAGCTCTCAGTGGGAGATCTCCGCAGCTGATTCATTGAGGGTTCGCAGGAAACGGAATTTTAAAGGGAAATTTGCATTGTAAGTGCTTTGCACGTTCAGCTAATCAAGGCGAACATCAACGCCATGAGGCTTCCATGGCCAATTACAGCACAGCTCAAATATTGGCGATGGAGCCAAGGGGGGGACGTTCTCCAAGAGACGTTCCCGGGAGATGGGAGCCGTGGCCGGGGCGTGTTCGGGGGTTCGGGGGGGCTGTGTCTGGCTGTCGGGGTGTGCGCTGCGAGGAGAACACGGACAGCTTCCAAGCGTGGGAGCTGGGAGCCGGAGCTCGTCCGTGTCCTGTGAGCAGAGATCTTGTGGCCAAGGTTTTGGGAATGCTGACAGCCGGATTGGAGAAGTGCTGACTGGAGACATGGCAAGGATTTTCAGAGCAGCTTCCAGCAGTTCTGAGCTCTGTCCTGAACCCTTTTGATCCTGAACTTGCTCTGAAACCATGGCACAGGAGTTCTCCCGTGGTGTTTGCACCCCACGGTGATTTTCACCGGATTTGCAGAGCCCAGGAATTGTTCCTGGCTTTCCCAGCTCAGGGTTTTCATTTCTCATTCTGGCCCAAGCCTGGAGGAACAAAGAGGCCTGGGGGAAGAATATTAAACAGGATCTACAGCCTTGAAAACTCTCCTCGAACGGCAGCTTGTGACCTGTGCCACGGCTCCAGTGAAGGCCTGAGCAGGAAGTTTTGAGTCTGGCTGTAACTTTCTGTCCTTTTCCCTTTGCTTTCTGCCTTGTATCACCAGGCAGGGAAAATCCTGCAATATTTCCGTGTGGTGTTTCTGGGGTAACACCCCAGGTTACCCCACGTAGTGCCCTGGTGCATGAGGAGGGTGTGGGGACAGCCAGGTGTGAGCCAGGTGTGCTGTGCAGCTCCTCTGTTCTCCCAAGTCTGGCTTAAATCTTCTGCTTTTCCACTCCTTTGTCTTCCTTTGTCTTCTTTATTTGCCCCAAATTTTCCTTCTTTGGAGCTATTTCAGACTGAGTTCCAAGGGGTCTGTACCATTTCTTTCAATTAACCTTCATATCAAAGAGATTGCACCATGTTCAGCAAGTGTTTTTGGAATAAATGCTAAAAAACCCCCACACTACCCTGATTTTCCTTTCTTTGCTGTTATGCCTGGTGGCATCAACACCTGCCCGTCACAGCGCTTTCATTCCTGGAACAGCTCCATCTCTAACACACTCTACTTTTTTTTTTTAGGGGTTTTTTTTGGTTTTTTTTCATTTTAATGTTATTGTGCAGCCACTTGTGTTTTCCTGCCTCCTTGTTCCAATTTCTTCCATGTATTTTCTGTTTCTGCCTTCCCACCCAATGGCAGCAGGCACCTGCATGTGCTCGGGGGATCCTCGATTCAGTTCCTCTCCCTGACTCCGAGAGCATCGCGCTTGCTTTGAAACTGCAGCAGAAATTGGGGTGGAAACAGGGGAATGGCTTCTTCTCCGAGAGAATTCAGTGCTGTGGTGTTTCCTTCATGTGCAGAAGTGCAAAGTCCACTCCTGAGGTCCCTCTGGGATGGGAAGGAGCTGTGGTATCTGTGGCAGGAGGGATGCAGCTGAATGTGAGTCTGACATCGGAAAGGGCTGATGGAAGTGGAGGATCACTGGAATTGTTCGGGTTGGAAGGGACTTCAAAGCCCATCCAGTGTCACCCCTTGCCACAGGCAGGGACACCTCCCACTGTCCCAGGTTGCTCCAAGCCCTGTCCAGCCTGGCCTTGGACACTGCCAGGGATCCAGGGGCAGCCACAGCTTCTCTGGGCACCCTGTGCCAGGGCCTCCCCACCCTCACAGGGAAAGATTCCTTCCCAATATCCCATCTAAATCTACTCTTTCTCTTCCAGTTTAAAGCCATTCCTCCCTCCTGGATCCATTCCAGGATGTGCGGGTACAAGTCCCAGAAACCATCCATTGTTGCAAGGGCTCCTTTATTTTAGTTTTATTTTTAAAGAAAACTGGAAAAAAGAGAAGCTGCTGAGCACTTTGGGGAACCTGGCCTCATCTCCAAACCTGGAATAACCAGGTTTAGTTCCCAGCCTTGGGAATGGAGCCCTGGGCATCCCAACACTGACCTGAAGGATCAGCTGGGACAGACCTTGGTTCCTTCATTTTCTTTATGGAGGCTGTCAAGAGGCAGTGGTGGCTTTTTTGTGGAGATCCTGCTGTGGCAGGAAAGCAAGGGAGCATCCCTAAAAATGGTATATTTGTATCCCTGCATCCCTGCATGCAGATCCCACACATGCAGAATGATTTCAGATGGGAAAATCACGTAGTTAGGTTTTTCTTCCTCCATCTTTCTGCAGCAGAGGAAGCCACAGCTCCCAGAGGTGACCCAGGAGCACCAGGAAGTGCCCACCTGACCCTCGGGGGACCCAGGGTTGACCCAGGGATGGGACTCTGCTGGGAGGGGGCTCCTGCACAGGCCCCCCATCCCAGCACCACACAGGAGCCCTTTTTCAGGAGTTTATCCACCTGGAGCATCCTACGGGGGCCCAACAGCCCTAATTACACCTCTTCAAAGGCCTGGGGCTCTGGGCAATTTACTGGGGCAAAACTTGGGGTGTTTTTAATTAAAAGTTTCAAAAAGTTGGGCCAGTTAGGTCAAAGGAATTCTCTGTTGCTCTGACCCATTGTCCGCTTGGAAATTGTTTAGCTGGGCATGTTTTCCCCCTCTTTAATTAAAGCTGAATTAAAGCACAGCTTGTTTGAGATAATGACTGTAAAAGCCATTTGCATTTTCTGTGGGTTCTGGCTGCCCAATGGACACTGCAGAGGGAGCCTGGTTTGAGGGGCCCAGGGGCAGCTCCAGACCAGCAGGGCAGTGGGACAGATGCCAATGTCCCCACCTGCTCCCACAGCAGCCACTCCTGTGGAGGATTTTGGCTCGGAGGAGGAGGCTGGTGTTCCCACTGCCCCACAGAGCCCCCCGGATGTCCTGACCTTGCTCTTGGCTGGAGAGGCAGAACTGGGGGACCTTGTGTTTGGTGACATCTGTGCTCAGCTCCAGGGAGGGCCTGAGAAACCTGGAGAAAACAGGGAAAGGGAAAGGGAAGAAAGGGAAATGAAAAGGGGAAGGGAGGGAGGGAGGGAGGGAGGGAGGGAGGAAGGAAGGAAGGAAGGAAGGAAGGAAGGAAGGAAGGAAGGAAGGAAGGAAGGAAGGAAGGAAGGAAGGAAGGAAGGAAGGAAGGAAGGAAGGAAGGAAGGAAGGAAGGAAGGAAGGAAAAGGAAAAGGAAAAGGAAAAGGAAAAGGAAAAGGAAAAGGAAAAGGAAAAGGAAAAGGAAAAGGAAAAGGAAAAGGAAAAGGAAAAGGAAAAGGAAAAGGAAAAGGAAAAGGAAAAGGAAAAGGAAAAGGAAAAGGAGGAAGGAGGAAGGAGGAAGGAGGAAGGAGGAAGGAAAAAGGAAAAGGAAGAAGGAAAAAGGAAAAAGGAGAAAAGGGACAGAGAAAGGGAGAAAAAGGAAAAAGGAAACGGGAAAAGGAAAAGATGAAGAGGAAAAGAAAAAGGAGGAAAAGGAAAATACAGAGGACCCCAGATAAGGACCTTAGGCCCAAAGAGCCATCAAAATCCTGAGCGCTGAGCTGGGCTTTGCTGGTTCCCCCAGCAGGTGACGAGCAGCCCCCACCACCCCCCCTGCCCACCCAGTCCCATTCTCAGGCCCCCTGGGGCTGTTACCCCCCAGCATCCCCATCCCTGGGTCCCACAAGAGGCTGTGAGAGCCTGGCATCTCTGCTGGGAATACCCAGGGATTGCTGATCCCACCTGAGCTCGGCCAGCACACAGGGCTGGGGCAGCTCTGGAGAGGGATCCCTTTACTGGGGTAAAAGGAACATGGGAAAATCCTTACAAGCCGAGGAAACCTTCCCGCTGCCGCCGTGGAGTGTCTACCCAAGTGCAGAACGCATCAGCGCTGCTTTATTTGTGGCTCTGCCCCGGCACTTCTGGGAACTGCTGGCTGCAGGTTTGGAAATGCAATTACAGGCTTTGCCGGGTAATTTTGGGTTTATTTCCCACTGTGTTTGCTGGTGCTCTGCAGAGAGGGGAGGCTTTACTTAAAGTTCATGGAACACAAACCACTTTGTGCCCACTTTGTGCTTTTCCTAGAAAGTTTGTGCCATTCCTTCATGGGGATGGGCTGGGCCATGGGAAGTTTTCTTCTGGCTCGACACAAATAAATGTCCAGGTCCTCCCTGCCCGGGGCTGGAAACAGGATACAGAGGTTTCACCTCCACATCGTTTCCTTACATCCAAAGCAGCTCAGGCAGGACCAGAGGCTGGTGCAGTCCAAAGGCTCGAAGTGTTCTGGGGGGCTGAGCCACATTCCCCATGGATGGGGCTGCCCTCCCACATAACCCCTGGCACCCTGAGGCTGGCCACAGAATTGTGTCTGCCTTGGAAGTGTATCCATGTCCCTCCATCCCTTGTCCCAAGCCTCTCTCCATCTCACCCTTTAGGCACTGCAAGGGGCTCTGAGCTCTCCCTGTCACCTTTTTCTCTCCAGGTGAACACCCCCAGCTCTGCCAGCCTGGCTCCAGAGGGGCTCCAGCCCTCCGAGCATCTCCGTGGCCTCCTCTGGACCCTCTACAACAGCTCCAGGTCCTTCCTGTGCTGAGGACACCAGAGCTGGATGTAGAGGAGCTCTGGAGAGGGCTCTTCTGTGCAGGACAGCCCTGCCCACACGAAGATCCCATTTAACCTCTCAGCCCTCACACTCTGCTCTCCATCCCAGGAGAGCAGCAGCCCCGTTCCCACACTGGCCAGCATTCCCCAGCCATCCCCCCTTGTTTCCTGTCATGTTCACTGCTGACACAGCTTCCTGCAGCCCCTCCAGCCGGCAGGTACTTTGTGCTGGATTAATCATGCGTTATCCCAGCAGTAATTCCTGATGGGATTGAACATGTCACAGCCTGGGGAGCCATCAGGATCTTGGTAACTTCCTCCTGTGGCTCCCTGAGCCCAGCAACAGAGGCTGGATGGGAAAACATCTCCCTCATCCATGTGTGCCCCTGGTCCGGCTGGAGACCCAGGAGGGGCTGGGATGGAGCCAGCGATTAAAGGTCAGGCTTACCTTAAAGGGAGAGCTTGAGCCCTTTTAATTAAATATTTATTTGTAACAATCATTTCCCTCTGTCCTTCTTTCAAGTACCAGGCAGCTACTAAGGTTTGGAAAAAGCAAAAAAAAAAATCCAGCAGAAAAAGAGGAGACCGGGGGGAGAAAGGATGAGCAGTGATGGGAGCAGGGCTCTGCACTCCCTTCCACCCTCAGAAGATGCTCCAGTGCTGGATCCTCTGCAAGCAGCTCCTCACCTGAAATTCCCATTAAACAGCCCCTGCTACGTCCTGTTCTTCAGAGCTAAAAACCCCCACAAGGTTGGGCACAGCTGGTGGGAAAATTCTGCATGTTTGGGGAGAGGAGAAGGGTGTAGGCCCGGCTGCCTCAGGCACACAGTGCTGGGCCAACATTCCAGCTGGATGCCAGGGGAAGAATGAAATGGAGGGAAAGGCATCCTTGGGAGAGCGAGCCAGGGGAAATGCAGCTTCTTCGCACCTGATTAAACATCGCAGCATTTGCGGGGGGAACTGGAGCGGAGCCGTCTGACCGCGCAGGGAGAGGGGGCGGAGGAGCATCCTCCGGGGCTGGGATGACATTCCTGCTCCGAGAGCTTTCCAGCCCAGCACTCATCCGGGCGGATCCCAGTGCGCTCCCAGCCTGCCGGCCAGAGCAAGGAAACGCAGGTTATTCATTGGCAAGGCAAAACCAACCAGATGAGAACATTGAACTTTGGTGCATTAGACCAACAAAACGATAATATTCAGGGTTTAGACACTAGAAAACCGTGAAAGCAGCCATTGCCCTGCCCAGGCCTTGCTGTTTGCTCCTCAAGCTATTCCCTGGGCTCAGACTGAGCCTGCAGGCTTGGGGGAGCTGGGGGGACACAACAGAGAGTGCACTGAGAGAAAACATGAAGGCCAAAGATTGATACATATCTAACACAGAAATAAAAAAAATGCACTACATACATGATAAAATATATATAAATATAAAGCAATTAATATAGAGAAAATACTGGTTGTATATTAATTGTCAATATCTAATATAACAAATATATAAATTATGAATATATCATATATTGTATATAAATAAAGATATCTAATACAAATTTTATTTTTAATTTGTTTGAGCTGATGCCTAAAGGCCGGGAGGAGCTGGCACTCTCAGGTGTGCCCGTTCTGGAGCCCGTGGTGGGGATGTCCCAGTTTGTCCCCAGGGCACAGGGTGCCCATCTGGAGTGGAAGTGACAAAGCTCTGGAGAGCCAGGAGCGCTTCCCAGCAAACAGCTTTTGTTTCCCAAATCACAGCTACTGAACAGTCTGGTCTTGTCAGCATGGCCTTGATAATGGCAAAACCAGGATCTCCCAGGGTGAGGGAAGAAACAATGCGGGCAGATTTGTCCAGGACACCGTTTCAACCCCTGGGTGTTGAGGGTTCAAAGGCTCCTTCCTTTCTCCTCTGCTGATTAAAATATGCAGGTCGAGGTATCCCCACTCCCAGGAAAAACGAGAATGCGGGAGAAATGCAGCCTCCGGATAAACCCAAGGCACAGACAATCAACTGGAGCTCAGGGGTAATTTTCGTTTCTGATCAATCTCAAATCATTTTGACCCAAGATATAATTTGAAGTGTTCGTGTCTCAGTTATTACAGCCCCAGGGCCCGCTGGGTTGTTTTCACCCCTTTGCCTGCTTGTTCTCTCTCGCTGCTTATAAGGTCCCGGGAAGAGTTTAATGAAAAATGAGTGTGTGGCTGGAGGGGTCAGTGGAGAGTCATTCTGGATCCTTTTAAAAAATTGGGCAGGGTTTGGTCGTGTTCTTTTAAACACGGGTTTTCACACTGGAGAAGATTTGTGGGAAGAGAAAAGCATTTATCCCCCTGTCAATTCTTCTGGCTGCCTGCCCCTGCTCTCTTTTTCATGGAATCATGGATTCACTGAATCATTTAGGTTGGAAAAGCCCTCTCAGAGCATCGTTTCCCCAGCACTGCCAAGGCCACCACTAACCCGTGTCCCCAAGTGCCACATCCACACGGCTACACATCCATGCATCCATCCATCCAGCTGGGATGTGGGTTTGCTGTGCACTAGGGAAGCCTTTTCCCACCCCACCAGGGCAAGGGTCGTGTCATCCCTGGCCAGGGCACTTGGCTTCACCTGGGGGTGGCCCAAACCTGGGCACCCTTGGGAAAGGTGCTGCAGCCTTTTCTGACCAACACCCAGGGAGTCTTGCCCAAGGACAGGCTGCTCCCCTTTTGTCCCCTCCTGCCTGTCTGGAGGCCTCTTTCCCGCCGGGAATGTCATTCCGTTGGGAAATGGAAGGAAAAGGTGAATGAAGGACATGGCCAAGAGCAGCCACTAAAACCTGAATCAGCACAGAGCCGGGCAGGCTGGGCTGGAGGGTGGAGGGTGCTCATCGAGGCATCCGGGGCTTGAGGATGGCAGTGAGCAGTTGGCAGGATAATTATTACAGGCAGAAAACAAAGGAGAGTGACAATTTTCCTGTGGCTGGATTCAGCCCTCGTGCTTCTTAATTCCCGCGGAACAAAGAGCTATAATTGTTCTCAATAGCGAGGAGGGGAAGAACCTAATTTCCAATGTGAGTCAGAGAAGCTTTCAAGCAGGGGGTGGGTGGAAACTATTTATAAAGGACCATTAGGGAAAATCAGATTTCTACGCACAGTAAACAGAACACAGAAATAAAGCATCTATTTATATGTGAGTGTGGAAAGCTTGTCCCGAGCAGCGCAGCGCCCTGGTGACACCCAGGGTCACCCCGTGGGGCCGCAGAGGGTTGTGGTGGCTTCGTGATGGAACAATGCCTTCCTCCAGGCAGGCAAACAAAGCTTGTTCCATCCTTCCTGTGCTGCCTTTAGAGAGAGAAAAAAAAATTATTGAACAATTGTCTTTGTTTGGCCAAAAATGTGCAGAAAGCAAACACCAAAGCACTGTGCCAGAGTCATTGTGGAGATGAGCTCCCAGTTTGCTCAGAGCTCGTGTGCCCAGGTAAACTGGCATCCTGCTGCAGCCAGCACTCATGGAATATTTACAGTTCTGTATTCCCAGCATGGAGAAAAACTCTATAAATAAATAAAACGTAAAAACAAGTTCTGGTGGTGCTGCAGGATGGTGAGACCACAGGCATCGGGTGTGAGAGGAGGCTGCAACCACGCAGAATGTTTTCCTGGGAATTGCTTGGCTCCCTGGACTTATGTGCTAAAAGCATCTTACTGGAGCTGCGGGAGTCCCACAGCTAAAGGGAATCTGCTCCAGGCAGGGCAGAGGGGCCTGGCTGTGAGATCCCTTCTTACAGGAAAGGAGCTTCCCAGTGGTGGGAAGGGCACCAGCTCCGGGCATCTCTCTGTGCCATGACTCCGAGCCCAGCTCAGCCCCATGTGTGCATTTTGGGACTAGGACAGGAATATTCCACTGCAGCCACTCAACAAAAGTGAAATGCAAGCAAGAAAAATCCTTATGTCACAGATGAGCAATGTGGGCTCCCTCCTCCCCGCTCTCCATGAGGGAATTGCCTCCCTGAGCCTAAATCCAGGCTTGAGCAAGGTCTGGAGGCTTGGCCGGGATAACAAAGACATGGAACAATCGGAGCAATAATCTGCTGATTAGCTCTGGTTTAGTGTAATCTGTTAGATATCAACCTCGCAGAGAGCTGGCAGTTTTCCTCCCTTACTTTTGGAGCACTAAATCAAGTGGGTGAATGGATCCATTTAGTATTTTTTGGTGGATTTATTCCTATTTTATGGGTTAGCGAATGGAAACCAACGAGCAGAGGTGAGCACAGCCATGCCTTGAGCTGTCCCCACGCTGCAGCTCGTGCTCCCCTACAGCCCTGCCCTTCCTTCTGCCTCTCCCTTCGGTGGTGTCTGTGACTGATGACACAGCCTCTGCCTGTGGAGCAGAGCCTGGTTTATGGGATGTCTGCCCTCGCTGCAGAGTTGTGCTCCCAGGCTTGGAGCGTGAAGGAGAGCTGTTCCGATGTGAGGTACTTTATGTGCACACAGGCCTGATTTATATCTCTTCCAACAAGCTGTTCTTTGCTATCATGAGCCAACAGGACCCATAGGGTGTTACAAGACATATTACACACAGCCAAGAGCTTTAATCCCCTTGGGGGAGTGATTACAAACAACTACACACGTCCCAGAGTTGCTTAATCACTGTTAAGAAATTTCTTTATAATCTGAGTAAATTACTTTAATTACTTGCAACTACCAATTAGCGTTTGAATGCTTCCACTGAGAAGTTTGCAGGCATTAATCTGCTCCCTTGGAATGTGAAATCAGCGGCTGGAAGATGGCTTTGGTCTGTGCACAGGCAGCAATCTGGCAGGACGAGGAGGCAGCAGCCCCTGCCCAGCAGCCCCTCCACAGCCGCCTGCCCTCCGCTCTGATTTATTTAGGAGCTTGAAAGGAGAGTTCAGAGATTCCACGAGCTTTAGCAGCTGGATAATATTGCTGGATCCTGGGAAAGGGAGGGCCTGCTTGAACCCTGCGGTGGGCACAGAGGATCTGCCTTTTGTAGCCGGACAAAGCAAACAATCCCAAACCCTCCCTACCTGGGAGATCATGCACTCGGACACATCCCACAGCCTCTCTGCTCCCATCCCTGTCTGTACAGCCCCAGTTATTCCCTAATCCCCAGTGTTCTCCAGCATGGGGTGGGTTTTGCCAGCTCCCAGGTCTGAGCTGAGCTTCCCCTTCAGATGTGAGCGCCGGTGAGGTCTGGACAAGCACAGCTCCGCTCCCCCTTCTCCCACCAGCCTGCTTTACCAGGAACTCTCAAATTTGAAATGGCAGGATCAAGGTCTGGACTTGCTTTTCTGGCCACTTTCGAGGCTTTGCCAGCCTGGATTGGGTTCAAAACGCTTTTTGTCTTTGATATTTCAGGCCAGGGTGGCCGCTCTTCTTCTCTTTTCCTTTGCTCATCATTAGGAGGGTGCTGGTGTGAGGAGTCCGGGCACAGCCCCAGAGGGCCATGGCCTGTGCCCGTGGTGAGGCAGAGCAGCTTCACAGAGGAGGCCGGGTCCATGGGCAGGGATCCTGGGAGCAGCCGTGCCAGCTCCATGGGCAGGGATCCTGGGAGCAGCCATGCCAGCTCCATGGGCAGGGATCCTGGGAGCAGCCATGCCAGGTCCATGGGCAGGGATCCTGGGAGCAGCTGTGCTGGATCCATGGGCAGGGATCCTGGGAGCAGCCATGACGGATCCATGGGCAGGGATCCTGGGAGCAGCTGTGCTGGATCCATGGGCAGGGATCCTGGGAGCAGCCATGACGGATCCATGGGCAGGGATCCTGGGAGCGGCCATGCTGGATCCATGGGCAGGGATCCTGGGAGCAGTCATGCTGGACCCATGGGCAGGGATCCTGGGAGCAGCCATGCCAGCTCCATGGGCAGGGATCCTGGGAGCGGCCATGCCAGTCTTTGCCAAAAGAGCCCCTTCAGCTCTCATAAGTCGTGGCTGGGCTTCTGTGCCTGGGACTCCCACTTCTCCAGTCCATGGCTGGGGCTGAGGGACAGGAACTGTGTACCCATGTCCCCAGGCCACGTCTGAAGGGATGAGCACTGTCCCTTCCACGTCACCCTGAAGGTGTGGGGGTGGATCTCCCCAGAAATGACAGGCTCACAAGTTATGTGTCTCTTTCCCACAGCACTGGCACTGTCATGGCTGTTCCTGACTTTGTGTGCAGCCCAGAGAGGTTTTCTTTTGCCCAAGAATTTTCTTGGCTGAAGAAACTTCTCCCCTCTCACCAAGTCCTGCCGCGAGCAGGTGAGGAGCTGTTTGGAGCAGGTGTGTGGCTGCTGACTCACCCCACCCCAAGTTAGGTCTCCTCTGGTGCTGGTAGCGGTCCTGCCACCATCCCATCCTTTGGTGGCTCCCAGGGGATGGAGTGTGGCCAGCCCCTGACCGCGGCCCTGGCGCAGGCTGAGCTGCTCCTCCCAGCCAGGGTGGATGCGGCCCAGGCTCCACCGGCCTCTCCCAGCCGCTGTTTGTGCCTTGTGATACTTTCACATGAGAAACAAATAACGGCTGATGGTATCTCCTGCAGGAAAAAAACAAGGTTACTCCCCTGACCTGATTAATGCAAATAAACTGAACGGAGTCCTGTTGCCCGGGGCTTGCAAATTTAATATCTGTTCCCTGCCTCATTTCATGCTGGTTTAGCCTCTCGCCCTGTGACTGCAATTACCTCTGTGGCTCTGCCTGGGCGTCGGGGCCGCTTCCCTGCGCCGCACGTGATGCATCTTGGGCTGGGGTGCCTCGCTTTGGTGTTTGGGCCTTTTTCTTCTTGTGGTTTAATTTCCTTTGAGCTTATTAATTATGGCCAAGGGTGGGGGCCAGGAATGTTTGGCTGATGCTTCCTCTTTGCGTGGTGCAGAACTTCAGCCCTGTAATTCTCCCTTTATTGGATGCCCCGGGTTGGGTCAGGGAAGAGGAGTCAGTCCTGGCTGCAGGGAGCTGGGGATGCGAACCTCGTTTTCCCTATTCCAGCCCGTGGTCCCTGTGCCCAGCTCCCTGTATTGCTCCCTGCATCACCCCCTGCATCCCCTCCACCCCCTTGCCCTGTGTTTCCCACTATCTTCACTTGCATGAAATGACCACTTTCCAGGAGGCTCTGAAAGGTGTTTGGAATCATTTCATTGGGGCATTCTGTTGGTGTGTCTTGGACTGGATCCCTGGGAAAGCAGGCACAGACACCCATGTTCCCCAAGCCTGGGGGAGCCAAGAGATGCTCCAGATCCAGCACTGGGCCCTATCAGCATGACCCTTTGCGGGGCATGAAGCAGATTTTTATTCCAACCCCACCTGCTGCAGGCAGGATCTGCATCCAGAATTCATCTGAGTGGCAAAAGTCTCATGAGAGCAATGGGCAGGACTGTCCTGGAGAGATGGGATTTCCTTCCCCTGCTCTCAAGACATCCTGCACCTCTGTACTGCACCGGGATGAGTTCGTGTCCAAGGCAGAGCTGGACACTGGTGCCCTCCTGGGACACTGGTGCTGTGCCAGGCAGGGGCTGTGGAGGGGAGGCTGCAGCCCCTTCACCTGTGCCGTACCTGTGCCCAGGAGAAGCAGAGACTCTGTGGCCATGAGCCCAGCCCACCTTTCAGCAGCACAACACTCGGTTTAGAGGCATAAAAGCAGCTCTGTGAATGGCCCTTTATAATTTCCAGGCAGGACTGCAAGCGGGGGCTCCCACCCTTCTGTTTGCTTACATCTTCCTTCAGGTTGGGAGCTGTCAGGGAGGTGAGAATGAGGGATGGTGACTTCTCAAGCGTGCCTGGCCCCACGCGAGCACTCACACACCCAGCACTGATTCTGTAACTCTTGTTTGGTTCCAGGCCCTGGAGCTGCCAATCTCCATTGGTTTTCAGTGCCCTGTGCGAGTCTGTCACAGTGCCTTAATGGCTGTATCACCTTTTGAAGCTCTCAGACATCCTCACTCCTTTCATCAGCGGTGGGAAACCTGCCAGGCTCTGCCAGGTTCTCCCAGACAAATCCCAGCACGACGGGAGTGGGAGCTGTGACCGGTGCTTTGGCCCCATGCCCGGTGCCCGCAGCACCCAAACCTCAGAGTGTCCTTCCAGCAGTGCCCAGCTTGGCCAGGACAGTGCTGGCCCCAGCCATGAGCTCCATGCTCAGCCCCACGAGGGACAGAGGGTTCTCTGCCCTTTGAGTGGCTCATCCTGAGCTCCGTGTCCTTGCAAGGTGTCCCTGGGGCACCATCCCCTGTGCCCAGCACTGGCACACCCCAGAGCCCTGTCCCAGCCACATCTCTATCTCTCTGCATCTCAGCAGTCCTGCTCTTCAGAGGGCTCCAAAGGGGTTTTTCCAAGCTGATTTGGGTATTCAGGTTTGCCTGGCTTCAGTTTTGGCAGGAGCTGCCCAGGGAGGTGGTGGAGTCCCCATCCCCGGAGGTGTCCAAGGACTGGATGTGACACTCAGTGCTCTGGGCCGGGTGACAAGGGAGGCTCGGGCACAGGTTGAACTCGATGGTCTTGGAGGGCTTTTCCACCCTCACTGACTCTGGGATTCTGTGGTCCCAAGAGACTCTCCGGAGCAGTTTTGGTGCTCCCTGGGCAGCCTGGCCATGGCTGTGTGAGCCTCCACACCACATCCCGGGGCTGGGCTGTGCGCGGAGCTCGAAGCAGCTCTGGGTCGCTCAGGGCTTGATCCCACGGCAGCATCCGGGGCTGGCTGCATCCCCCTCCCCCGATCCCTCTGCAAGAGCCTGCCTGGGGGCAGGAGCGGCGGCGAGCAAACGGAGAGCTCCTGGAAACTGCAGAGGACACAGCATTTCATCATTTTGGGGCCCAGACTGTCTCTGCTGCACCAACAAGGGAACTATTTGTGTGGTTCAAAGCCTTATTCATTCTGTTGTGGGTTTCTTTTGCAAACCACCCACTTTAAGTTTTGGGTGAAGGTTCAGTTCCATTTTTCTTATTCCCAGCTCATTTGCCCATCCCTAAAACAAACATATTGGAGCAAGCATGTGGGGGAGAGGGAGCATTAATCAAAGCAAAGGGGAGGTGAACGTAACGCAAACAGGGAACGACAATGCACAGAGTATTTGCATAATCCAGGGAGAAAGCTTTCCCGCTGAAAAGCCAAAGCTACTGGCATGGAAAAGCAAAGGTCTGAACAGGAACTCCGGTCCTGAGCAGCAACAGACACCGGGGGTAATAAATCAGGGATGTGGGTACAGACGTAGCGGTTCCAGCACGCTTCCCAAACTTCGTGTTCCGTGCCTTTGGAAGAGGGCCCATCCTGCCTGCTTTGAAGCTCCTGGCCAAGGTGCCTGGACAGCAGCAGGAACAAGCCCAGGCCTGAGGAGCAGGTGCTCAGGTGGAGCCTGAACCCCTCAGAAATCAGCACTGGCCTCGTGCAGATGCTTCCCGAGGACAGGGGTGTCCTGCCAGCTGATACAGCCAGAACAGAGCCCCGAGCACTGGGAGAGGGTAATGGATGCAATTCCAGGGCTAAGAAGTCCAGGGATTTAATAGCTGGCATTTTACAAAGGAAATGGCTTTGTGGAAGTGTCTATGAAAGTGTGGGGTTTTGGGGAGTGCCCTGGCTGGCATTCCCCACTCCTGGATGACCTTGGGCAAGGTGCTTCACCTTGCTCTGCTGGGGTTTCTGCTGAGCTTCTCTGCAGTGGGATAATTTTCCCTGCTCCACAGAGGTGATGTGGCTGCGTTTGTTGGTATTGGAGAATAGTTTGAGAACCCCTAAAGAGTTCCCCTTAGAGGAAGAGAAGGGAAATAAAAATACAGCCAGGATCCTGCCCTAGCAGGAGGTGCAGAGGTGGCAAGGACCTTTACAGGTTGAGTTCCCATCTGTGCCAGCTGTAGGCAGTGCCAAGGAGGGAGCAGGGAAGCATCTGGAGGGCTCAGAATCACAACCTGAGCTGAAAGCCTGGAGTGTGTTTAGCCTGAGAGGACAGATCCGAGGGGGATGAGATGGTGCTCCTCAAATACACAAAAGGAGGCTGAAGGAGAGAGGGTTCCAGGCCAGGCTGGACAGGGCTTCTTGGAGCAGCCTGGTCTAGTGGAAGGCGTTGGAACAAGATGAGCTTTAAGTTCCTCCCAACCCAAACCATTCTGGGATTCCATGGACATGAAATAACAGGAAGAAGTAGCAGCAAGGGAAAAGCAGGGCAGAAAGTGGGAAAGGCATGCAGGGTGGCACAGCTCATATATGGGGAAAGGTTTCCAGCCTGGCCCCACTGCAGACAGAGGCTCTTTATCCAAGGATCACCGACAGACTGTGGGAACATGGAGCCCTGGGAATGGCTGGTGGAGAGGTGGCTCTGCTCTGCATCAGGTGGGTGCCACCTGCCTGCCCCGAGCCCTGTCCCCAGCACTGTTCTCTCTCTGTGTGACCCAGGGCACCAGTGCCACACACAGTCCCAGCCCTGGGAGCTGCGTCCCTGCCCGCCCGGCACGCAGGGCACACGTGGGATGTGCCATATGTTTCCTTCCCCTGCAATTCCCTGGCTGAAGGTATTTGATCAGACCCATCACTCAGGAGCCATCTGTCCCCTGCACAAACACAGCTGATTCTCCTTCCAGCCTCCGAGGGCAGCTCCAGGAGCACACCCAGGTTAGCAGCGCCCGGAAAATGCATCCCTGTAAGAGCCAGGGCTGTCAGGCATTCCCAGGAACAGCAGTGGCAGAATATTTAAAGCCCACTCTGCAAATCAGTGCCTTGGACACTAATATAAGTAACTTTTAAAAAGCAGAGAGAAAGGCAGTCGAGGAGATAAAACCCTGTCATTTCCATTTCTAAGGGATATGAAATGGTGCTTTTGAAAAAAAGCAATTTGTAAACTTTAGATAGCGGCAAATTCCTTGTTTTTTGGATACAATACCAGCTTTGCATATGCACTGAAAGAAAAAGGGAGAGAAAATAACCCCGAAGCATCCTGCCCACTGCATTAGCTTTTAAAATAAAACCCATTTATATATAAATGTTGGCTTTTTTCCCAGTCTCTGTAGAAAAGCTTTTTTATATTAAATGCTACAATGAATTAAATTAGCCATAATGATTTCTTTGTGAATGGAAACCCTTTTTCCTGTGTGACATGTTTTTGATCTTTTTTTTTCCTAGCTACAACAACCCCTGCTCCTATCAAGTTGAGGATTGTGTTTGTTCTGCTATTTGCACGCTGCAATACAATTACTACGTGCACTCCTTGTTCTGAGGAAAAATTAGCCACAGATATTCCGGGTGCTGTCTCTGGGTGCAGAGGTGTGGGAACCTCCGACAGCTCCACACTCCCTGTGGCAGCAGGGTCAGGACAGCCCTGTCACCTCCCATGGCCAAGTGCCACGACAGGCAGCTTCCCCAACAGCAGAGCCAGCAGCCCAAGGCACTTTGGACAAGGGCCTGGAGGGACAGGACAAGGGGGAATGGCTTCCCAGAGGGCAGGGTTAGATGGGATTTTGGGAAGGAATTCTTCCCTGTGAGGGTGAAGAGCCTCTGGCACAGGGTGCCCAGAGAAGCTGTGGCTGCCCCTGGATCCCTGGAAGTGTCCAAGGCCAGGCTGGATGGGGCTTGCAGCAACCTGGATAGCGGAAGGTGTCCCTGCCTGTGGCAGGGGTGGAACAGGATGAATTCTTCCCTTCCCACCCAAACCATGCTTCTTTGATTCACTTGTGACCCACAGCCACCACTTGCTCTAGACTTGCCATGAAGGGACCCAGCACTGTTGGATGTTTCAGTTGTGAATGTTTTTAGCTGTTGATGTTTTGCCTGCGGTGCCCTGTGGCTCTCCCTGGGCACCTGACCCCTGCCTATGCACTGGGTGCTGCAGGGCCCAGCTTGGGGCTGGGGGCATTGGGGGTGCCGGGGCTCCTGGCCGGGTGGTTGGGGCTGGGCACACAGCTCTTGCTGGGGGAGGGAGTTGGCTCGTCACTGGAAAGGAAAATTAGGTCACATTTCTGGTTTGAAGAGCCTGGATGGAGTCCAGTTTATTTTGGGTTTCTGCTAACAAGTGATGAGCTTCTGTTTCCCTCCAACCCCATTTCCTTGACTAGTTTTTTAAAGCATTTCTCCTATTTCCTGCCTGTTTTTCCTAGAAAACAGAAACTGAGCCATGCTGAGCTGTGCTGAGCTGCACTGAGCTGAGCCAAGCCACAGGAACATGCCTGGGGACACCAGAGCCATCTGCAGATCCCAAAGAGCCCAGGGTCTGGACTTTAACCAGCCCATCCTGAACCCTCTGTTAAATCATCCCCTCTTGTCCAAGGCAGCCCATGGCACAGTTTGTCCCCAGTCCGTTCAGGAAACCATTCCAGTTCAACGAGAATCTTTGGAAGGCCTTTTAATTTCTTCCCTGCATTCACTCCTGATTTGCTTCTGCTGGATTCAATTCCAGCTCTCCTCTCCAAGCCCCCCCGAGCCACCCCTCTCTTCTCTCACTTCGTGTCATCAGATGTTTCTGGGTAACTGCAAAGCCCTTGTCCCCCTGTTCCCACCTCTGCAGCGGCTCTTCCCGGACAGGAGACCCCTGGGCACCCCCCATCTCCTGCTGTTCAGCACCCCCAAGCCCCCCCCAAACCAAATCCTGTAGTGCAAATGAAACAAAAAGCCAGTCAAAGCTGGAGGAATTCATTTTGGGGGTTTGTTTGTGTGCTGGGAAGCCAGGAGACATCAGGCTCAGAGCTGTTCCCATCCCCACACATGCCGGGGGTGCCCCAGCACCGGGTGAGCCCTGTGTGAGTCCCCACTTCTCCCAAAACACGAGCATCACCACCTGGGATGTCACTGCAAAGCTATGTTTCCTTGGCAATTCCTTATCTCCCATCTCAGCCATCAGCATAATGAACGGCTCTGTTCCTGCATAAACAGCACCTGAACACCACCCCGTGGAGTAGGGAATTGTCAGATTGAAGGAAAATGCCTGAAATGGAGAATCCTCCCAGGATTTTCCCTCGAGATCGGGATCATTCCTGAAAGGACAGGCTCTCCCTCTTTTCCAGGGGTAATGAGGTAATTAGGGAATGAGTAAGGAATGGTTGCATCAGCACTTGAGGATTCCAGAGATGGGAACTGTCTTGGATTAAGGTCAGGGTTTGTGCTGCCAGTCACCAAGTGTGTGTGACCAGTCAGAAGAATGCCTGGTCCTTCCAGGGAGGGAAATAAACGTTCCTGGATTTGAAATACATTGACGATATTGAAGGTATTTCTCACCTCTGTGCCCGGGAGGAGTGGGTCTGGGGTGCTGGACAAGAGGAAGGCAGAGCAGGTGGCTCCTGTGGCCCTGGAGTAGAGTGTTCTGATGTTTCCATCTCCATGGCACTGGCTGGGGAGTTCAGAGAATAGTTTGGGTTGGAAGGGACCTTCAAGGTCATCCAGCTCCACCCCTGCCATGGGCAGGGACACCTTCCACTGTCCCAGGTTGCTCCAAGCCCTGTCCAGCCTGGCCTTGGACACTTCCAGGGATCCAGGGGCAGCCACAGCTTCTCTGGGCACCCTGTGCCAGGGCTTGCCCACCCTCACTGTACAAAATATTTTCCCTGTATCTGACCTAAACCAACCTTTTAGTTTAAAACCATCCCCCCTTGTTGTAGAAACAGAGCCCTGCCCAAATTCCTCATCAGGGCTGAAGGAAAAGCTGTGGTGCCGTGATTGTTTAATCTGAGGCAGTGGAACTGTGCAGTTCTCAGAGCTTTAATTTAGATGATTTAAAGTCCTTTTCTTTATGTTTTCTCCGTTTGTAATTGCAAAGAGGCTGCGAACCAGGACACTGAGCTTGGTGCTTATCGATGGCTCTGAGCAGCCACCGACTCCAGAGTGGGATGTGGTCAGGCAGGAAAAAACCATCTCTTCCCCTGCCTAATTAAGTGCCTCGTTGGGCTCTGCAGGCACACGTGGTTGTGGTGGCAGCGGTGACATTTTCAGCTCACTGGGGCAATGACAGGGAAGCAGAGCCGAGAGCTGGGGGAGGCACCAAACTGGGGAAAAAACCACACTCCTGTGCATCCCAGACGTTCATCTAAGGTGATCTTTAATCAGAGCCCCGTGCTGGCAAGGACCCTGTGGAAATCTGGATTGCTGGCATGGAAAGGATCGTGTCTGGACACTGGGTATCGTGGGGATGCTGGAGAAGGTGGTGAGGGCACTGGGAATCTTGGGTGGCTCTGCTCCCCTCGCAGCCCTCTGAGAGGAAGCCAAGGGGGAGAGATCCCAAGAGGAGGCAGGTAGGAAGTGGATTGGGGAGATGAAAGTGCAGGCAAGGGGTGGGGAGCTCCAGGTGCACTGGGACCTGACCTGGAAATAGGCAGGGAGGAATCTGAGCATCAGCAAACAGGCAAAAATAACCCTGCACCTAAGGAATGCCTGAGCAGCAGGAATGCCACGTGCTTCACATGGGGAGAGGAGAGGCAAAAATACCAACACGAGTAAATCAATTCTGTGATTCTCCCCTCCAGACCATAACATCACCTGGGAGTCTGTAAGGAGTTTTAAGAGCATCCTCCTCTGGGAACTGGCTGCTCCAAGACTGGGCTCTGGAAATAGATGGGACACAGTGGGAAGCTGGAGGCTCTGCTGTCTACAGCCATCCCAAAGTCAGCTGTCCTTCCAGGCAAGGGCAAGACAGGACAAGAGGAAATGGCCTCAAGTTGCTCCAGGGGAGGTTTAATTGGATATTAAGGAAAATTTCTTCCCCTCAGGTGTTGTCCAGCCATGGCACACCTGCCCAGGGCAGTGGTGGAGTTCCCATCCCTGGGGAGATTTAACAGACACGTAGATGTGGCACTTGGGGACATGGCTTAGTGGTGGCTTTGGAACAGTTGGAGTCGATGGTCTCAGAGGGCTTTTCCAACCTTGATGATCCAGTGTTTCCAAACCCAGCGTGGCAACACTCGAGGAGTCATCAAGGAGAATTGCTGAGTCAGCAGCACTGCAGCCTTATCTGTCTTGTGCTGAGCACTCCCTGCTTTGGGCAGGTCCCAGGTTTAGGCAAGAGCAGGTTTTGCTAAGAAGGACCAAATACCCCAGATCATGGCATGCCCCTGCCTGGTTGTCAGCCCCACTTGGCTCTGCCAGGCCTGGGGTCAAGGCCCGGGGAGCTCTGCCACCCCATGACCTGGTGGGGACATCGCTGCCAGGTAGCACTCGAGAAGCTGCTGGTGTTGTTGCCCTTGGTTTCCTCTGGGTTTTATTTTCCTAACCATCTTCCAGATGCTGCAGAATCCCCAGATGCAGCCGCAACAAAGTTCTTGCATTTTTAACTTTAAAAAACATAATTGGGTAACTGAGAATAATGACTAAAGAGCGCAATAAATCATGTCTCCACCTGGCCTGGAAATGGGGGAGGGCCGGGGACATGTTCATTCCCTATTAATGAACAGCACTGAGCCATCGGCACAAAACACTCCCAGAGTCAGCAAATCTGCTCCAGCCCTCACAGGGCTCTGTGCTCCCGTCTGGTGACCCGGGGACACGAACCCCTGGGCAGGAGGGGACTTGGGAACCTCCGAGGTTTGCCCCAGAGACAAACTGAAATAGAATTGGCACTGGGTAAGAGTGGGAGACACTTGTGTGTCCTGACAGGAATTTTTGCCTGCACAGCACCGCTCCCCTGTTCTCACCTGTCCAGTACCATGGCTGTGCCTGAGCATCGGGAGCTGCCTGGGGCAGGGAACAGGAATAACTGTGCTGGAGTTGTTAATGTTCCCATTTTTGCGCCTTTATCCATCCAGCTAGGGCTGTCACCCCCAGTGCCAAGATCCCCCACAGCCGAAGGACTCGGGGCAGTGATGGCTGCGGGGCTGGAGGCAGCAGAGCACCAGGAATGCCAGAGTTTCCCTCACTCTCCGTGTTGTGTTCCCAGGACTTCACTGGGATCTCAGCAGCCTCCTGCCCACCCCAAAGCTTCCCCTCTGCAGGGCTAAGGGAAGGATATTTTTGGTTCTTTCCCCAGTGGATCTCAAAAGGAGATACAGGATGGATTAGGACCCTTTGTGGCAGGATTAGGAGGGAATCCCAGATTGAACAGCTCCATGTAGAGAAGGCAACCAGTGACATCATAGAAGAGAATAATGGAATCATTATGGTTGGAAAGGACCTTTAAGATCATTAAGTCCAATCGTCAGCTTAACCCCATCAGGTTCACCACTAAATCGTGTCCTCCTGTCCTCCAGTGCCACACCCACATGGTCTTTTAACATGGGATTCCAGGGATGGTGCCTCCACCACTGCCCTGGACAGACTGTTCAGTGCTTTGCAAAGCTTTTTGTGAAGAAATTTTTCCTAATGTCCAATCTAAACCTCCCCTGGTGCAGCTTGAGGCCATTTCACTGTTGTTTCCCCTTTAGATACGACTTTTACACACAGAGCACTCCTGGGAGAGCGGAGAGAGGCAACAGCCAGAGCAGGGACAGGACCGGGTGAGGGGCAGAGCTCTGAGCCCCTTGTGCTCCATTCAGGGGCAGGGCTGGGAACAAGGATTCAGCACGAGGGGAGGTGCCTTGCACAGGTCAGTGACACTGCAGGACATCCACAGCCCTTCTCTAAAGAGACGTTCCCAGCCCAGGCTCCCACTGCTCCCATGCTCTGGCATAGATTCCTCCCCGCTTGCAGCTTTATCGGCTGTTCCAAGGCAAGATGCTTATCTGCCTGAGCCTCTTCAAGCTGATAGCTGCTCTTATCTCTGCTGCTCTCCGGGGCTTCGAGGCTGGGGGGTTTGTGGCATAGGGGGTTAGTGGAAAAACTTCAACTTTGGGAGACTAAACCTGGGAGTGATTTCTGGATTTTTATCGCTCATTGTTCATTGTTCCAGAGCCTGTGAGGGACTCGTGGCTGTGGCTGTGTTAAAGGGACATGGAAGCAGAGCCTTTTTTCCAGCAGCCTTTGCCCATGACAGACACAGCCACACATGTCCCAGCCAGGGCAAAGAAGTGTCCCATGGGCACACAAAGGCCGTAAGGGGGTTGGCACAAGAGGGCCAGTGAGACAGGACTAAAAAACTGCCCCGAAAGCTCAAGGTTTGGCTGGTGGTCATCTAAAGACCCCTTCATCCACCTTTGCAATTAAATTTTTGTTCTTTGTCCACTTTGACCTTGGCCAAAGCTCTCCAGCCTCTGTGGCTTGGTCTCCTGACCTTCTCTGTCCTCCTGGGAACAGTGCCTCTGCCCACGGGCTGTTCCCGAAAGCTGCAAGGAAAACATAAACATAATTGAGAAAAAGTAATTGAAACTTGTAAGAGCTGATGAGAGAGTTCTCTCCTTGGCCCGCCATTCGTCGCCAGGAAATAAACACCTTTATGGCTGCTGTAATTAAGGCCTAATACAACGGAGACAAAATTTCTACCATTAAAAGTATCCTCAAAGATCTCATGCCTCCACCTGCTTCCCTCCAATGCCGCTTTCCCAGACTTCAGGCACACAGCAACACCTTTCCAGACATAAGCGTCACCTCTAACCTCAGCTAAGTCAAAATTTTCCCAGTTTCTCAGCAGTTCTTCCCCATTAAATCCACCTCATACCACAGTGCTGCCCTGCAGCTGTTGCCCTGTTGGGCACTGCCCCATCGCCCAGCGTGACCTGGCCACCCACGTGTCCCCATCACTCCCTGCATCCACGATGTCCAGAGACGGTTGCCCAAGGATGTTGTGGACTCCCCATTCCTGGAAATGTTCGAGGCCAGGTTGGACAGGGCTTGGAGCAAGCTGGAACAGTGGAAGGTGTCCCTGTCCATGGCAGGGGGTGGAACAAGATGGGGTTTTCAATCCAAACCAATCCATGATTCCATGATGCTGGAGCTGGTAGGAGAAGAGTTTTAGTGCCACATCTCCAAGCACTATGTCTTGTTCAGCTCTGCTGGCCCGCAGTGGGGCCAAACCATGGTTAATTCCATGTTTTCTGGAGTGGCTGGAGACCCTTGGGCATCGTGGGCTCAGAGAGCACCATGTTGCTGTGTCTATTGTATTTCTAAGCTCGTTAGTTGATTAACCACACTCGCAGGCTGGCAGCCCGACTGCCTTGCTGAGGGGCTTCAATGGGAGCCTGGAACAATGCAATGACACAGACAAAGGGTTTAATGGATAATTAATTGTTCCAGCGTGTGAAGTTTCTGTGCAAAGATCCTGGTGAATCAGAGTTTCCGATTTCCACCCCCTTTACAATAGAACTAAACAGTAACACAGAAATCATGGAATGGATTGGAAGATATTTGAAAAGAGAAGGGCCAGAAATGAGGCTCCTTTGGGGTGGGGTGTCCCGGCACTGCAGCCCTGTATCCATGTCCTAATGCTGCAGCAGGCTCAGGGCACCTTCCACACACAGAGAAGGTGCTGCTTCTAGGAGGGCCAATACGGCAAAATGAGGGAGAGAAGGGCCAGTGGGGGCTGCCCAGCCCTGCTGGGGACGCGCTGCCAGCGCTCTAAAGGAGCAGAGGGGCGGGATGCCTTTGCTATCCCCCTGAGCTGCCCTGGCACAACTGGGATCGTCACCAGCACCACCTGTGAGGGCCTGGCATGGCAGCACCCCTGTGCCAGCAGATCCGCAGGGACTGTGCCCGGGAGCCACAACACACTGAACACCTGACCCATCCTCCTGGTGCTACACCCACACGTTCCCTCACAGAGCCCTGATCCCACACAGGAATTTCCACCGTTTCCCTCGGTTTGCCAGCTGTATTTGACACCTCACGAAGGCCCAACACCAACAGCTGTCCGTGAACAGAGCGCAGAGCCTGGGGCACACGCGGCACATGGAGAGACTGTGAACACACACACACACACACACACACACGTGTGCTCACACCCACATTAGGCGCACACACACACACACAAGCACAACATATTAATGCTTTCCCCTGCCTGTGTCCCCCTCTCTCGTTTCCAAGCTGTGCCCAGAGCTGGGGAGAGGAGCTGCTCCCAGCCCAGGCCCGGCACAAAGCTGGGCTGAGCGCGGCCGGGCACAATGGCAGATTGCATTAGAGAGAACAGCCAGACGACGTGTCCTTGTCATCCCAGGTTAATATGACTATGGATTAATGCTGTAGCTGCTGATTGTTATGGAAATCCCCCCATTTAGCTCCTTCCCAAGGCATTGACAGTTCTAGCCTTGAATTCCGAGCAGGGGTGGAACTTGTTAATGAATTTCATTTTCCTGCAGGAAGCCAAAGCGTTTAGAGGGAGAGGCAGCGCCAGGGTGCTGACTTCCTGGAAGGGTTCCAGTCTGCATTGAGGCACCGTGGACAGTTAATCCCTTGCTCGGATGCAAAGCAATGCAAAGAGCCATGTTGGTCTTGCCTCTCTAGGAAAAAGGAGGAATTTGGGTGTGGGGAAGTGAGCGTTCATGGGATTGTTTCCTCTAGAAACCTCTCCTGGCCTGCGTAATGAGTGTCCCAGGCACATCCCACTCCCTGTTCGCAGACACGCCTGGCACTGCACCTGCTGCAGGGATGGCTCTGCCAGCCTTGGCTGCCTGGTGCCAGCTCGGGGACTGGAGCTGTTGCCATCCCAGGGACTGGAGCTGCTGCCATCCCTCTGCTTTGTTGTCATCTTGTAGCTGCTGTGTGTGTTCCTGGCTGTCCACTGGCTGTCCATTGGCCGATGGGAACACTCTGTGTTCCCACAGTGGATCTCAGCCGTGCCGCTCTCTCCCTGCACAGCTCCGTCCTCTTTCATCGCTTTGTCCCTGTCCCCCTGAGCAAAAGGAAAATATCCAACTGCTCCTGAGCAAACCCGGAAGGTCTCTATACATCCATGCCCCAGTGAATTATTTGGGATCCAGATGATGACTCGTGGGGCAGGTCCCCAAAAGCCTGAGTGAAGGAGTGCTCTGACACTGGCACGAGGAGCAGACAGATCATGGGGCACAGACACTCAGAATTAGGGTTTTCCTTACAGGTATTTCAGTTACATTTAAAACCAGGGTCCTCTCCCTTTCCCTCCTGCTCCCTCTCATCAGGAAGGATCATTAGTCCTCCTGAGATTGTCCAAGGAGCAGAAAGTTCTCTCTGACACTTCTCCTGTCTTTGGCTGGGGAAGTTCATGCATATTTCATCCCCCAGCCAAAGGCCACTGCTGCCCATGGGAAGGGATGAAATCCCATCCATCCCATCCCAGTTCTGCCGCAGCAAAACAAACCAAATGGAAACGAAGCCACAAGAAGTACCATGGCTTTTTCCACGGTGCGGGCAGTTGATTCCTGAGCTGACGCTCCCGTTGGAACAGAGCCCTTGGTGGGGTTGGAGCGGTGGGAGGTGACAGTGACGCTCAAAGCAAAGAGGCACCCGGGGTCCTCCCCACGGCTGAAACACGTGTTCCTTGGAGAAACCAGTGGAGTTTGCAGAGGCGGGGGCTGTGTCTGACAGCAGTTTTACACACTCCCAGCACACAGGATACCTGATCCTGACGGGAGCTTTGGGATGCTGCTGCAGCACACGCCGTGCATAGTAATAACACTAATGAATCCCGTCCCTAATTGTCCCACTCCCGCGGGTGACAGCAGTTCCCTGTCCCGAGCCCTGCTCGGGGGAGGGAGGGGGGTTGCTGTGGAGATGCCTTGAGGGATCCCGCACTTTGGAGCCTGACTTCAGGTGCAGGAATAAGCAGCACGAACAATCCGAACAGTCCGGAGAGACAAAGCTGCCCTTCTCATGGAAATGCCTCTGGTGGTGCGGGGAAGGGAGGGAGGGAAGCAGAAGGGCTCTAGCCATGGAGATGCTGCATTGTTTCCCAGTAATTAGCATGTTTTCCAAAGCTTTCCACGAGTCATCAACAGCTTTTTAAGGGGATTTTGCCAAGGAGCATTTAAATGGAAATCCCCCGGAGATACAGATCCTCTGTTGGGGCCTCCTGGAAGGTAACTGCTTTCCAGGGGAAACCAGCCCCCACCTGCTCTGTGGGTTTATGTGGATCTCGGACCCGGGGGATTTCCGTGTGCTCCAGTATGGGGACAGCATTCCCAGCTGCAGCCCCTCTCCTGCCGTGCTGCTCCTCAGCCCCAGGTCCTGCTCCTGCATGGATACAGGATGGTCACTGCTGCTCACTTCCATCTGCCCAGACCCACACACTGCCATGCCCGGCGGTTCCCAGGGCACGGACACATACAGAAACTTCTCAAGGGAGTAAAACCATGGAATCATGGAATAGCCTAACTAGATGAAGTCCCTTCCAACCCCAAACCTTCTGTGATTCCACATGTGGCAGCAGCACTGTCCCAGTGGTGGCTGAAGAGATCCCGGGGGACAGTGCCAGGTGCTGGGTGGGACTGGCAGGGAGGTCAGTCCTCCTCAGGGAAGCCATGAGGAGACACCTGGAAGAGTCACAGGCTGGAGCCATCCAGCTTTTGGTCTTCCGGGTGAGCAATACCAGGTCCCTAAACCTGCATTTAGAGAGAGAAATTACATCACCTGATGGCCAGAAATGATGGAGACCCTCAGCACCACCCCACAGCTCCAGCCAGGTGCAGGTGCAGATGAGGGTGTGGGTGCAGGTACAGAGGCAGGTACAGGTGTAGATGCAGCCAGAGGTGCAGGCAGACACCTGCCCATGGACAGCTCTGAGAGGTGTGGGCAGTGAGTGCCAGCCAGTCCCTGTGCTGCTCTCAGGGTGGCCAGGCTGGGTCTCCCTCCTTGGATGAAGATCCTTCTGCAGTCTCACTTTGCCCTTTGCCACTCTCTTTCCCAACCCCATGACAATCCAGACATTCCCTGCCAAAACCCATTGTGACTTTCTCAGATGAAGGTCTCAGTAACCAAACTCCTGGATCCAAGTCAAACCCCCCCCCCCCCCCCCCCCCCCCACTTTCCCACATAAAGGAAGCTGCAATTTTGCTCCTTTCCTCGAGGACAAGGAATTTCAACCCAGTTTATTGTGCAGGCCTGTACCTGGGAGATTTTCCTGGCCCGGTGATTTATGCCAGGGCGTGAGTTATAACTCCCATTTCTGTTTAAAAGCTAAACACTCCAATAGTGGGGGCTATTACTGTCAGCACGTCCCAGCTCCCGAGATCCAATCGAGCCGGAGCCAACATCATCTGGGTGTTTGTCTGCCTGATGGAGCTGCCTTGCTTTCCCCTCCCTCACATATTGCTGTCTCAAGGACTGTTTTCCAAGCAACAATTCATGTCTCCTTCAGTCATCAGCGAAAACAATCAAGCTCAATTTTATTTTTGGCAGAAATCAAATGCTAAATGAGATCTCGGAATCATAAACAAGAGTGATGTCGACAAATCAGAGGGAATTCAGGGAAGAGAGGCACAGATGATGGAGGGGCAGGAGGGACTGATGATGGGGAAAGATTAAAATAAGGAAATACAGCCAGGCCAGGGGAAGACTAATGGGGAATATAATGGCTGTCTAGGAATATCCAAAGGGTGTAAACAGTGAAAAGGAAGAAATATTGTCCAGAATGGCTCAAAAGCAGTGGAGCTATGAATAAAGGTGATAAAACTCAACACAGGGAAATTCAGCCTGAACACCGGCAGAGATTTTCCCCATTTCTGCCGTCCCAGCCTCTCCCAAGGAAAGCAGGATAAACACCATGCTTGAGTGTTCTGAGCCCGCCAAGGAGAACATCTCTTCAATAAATAATTGGCACAGGAACATCTTCAGCTTTCTGCTCTTTCCTCATAAGAGGAAAGAGCTCTTTCCTCATAAGCTGAGATGAATGAATAATCCATGATGGAGAGTTTACTCAGAGAATTTGGCTGTGGACATCACTCACACTCTGCCGGTGAATGGATCACACTTCCCTTCAATTCATCTCAGATTGGGCTTACCTGATTCATTTTTTTTGGCAAAGGGTTGTACTGGATGCACTAAGTGCCCTTGGAGAGCTCTCCATGCTGGTGGGTCCTGTACCGGCCAGCTTTCCATAGAAAAAGGAGAAGTCCCCTGTCCCTTGTCCTGGCACTGCCTCCCCTGGGGCACAGGGATGCAGCAGGGGAGGTTTCTCTTGCAGGAAGGCTGCTTCTGGCTCCAGCCCATGTTGTGTTGGAGCTCCTGGATCTGAGGTCTGAGTGGGATGCGCAGCCTCTTGGCAAAGTGAGAATTGTTTGGGTTATTTCAGAGCTGGCAATGGGGTCGTTACCTGGCCCCAGTGGCCAACAGAGAGCCAAAACCCCCTATGTCAAATGAACACAAGCCAGGACCCACCTGGAGTCCTGCTAAGCTGTGCAGAGCCCTTTTTGGACCAGTCACAACATGCCAGAATCACTGAGGTTGGAAAAGATCGCCAAGATCATTGAGTCCAACCTGTGACCAATCCCTACCTTGTCACCCAGCCCAGAGCACTGAGTGCTCCCACAGACATCACCAGTCCTGCTCCCACAGACATCGCCACTCCTGCTCCCACACCTCCTGGTACCGGTCCCAGCTGTCCCAGTGCCGGGGTGATCCCTCCTGATGTCTCACACGTTGCTCTGTGTGCACACAAGCCACCACAGCTGCTCACTCCAGCCCTGGCTCTGCCACGTGTCACACTGGGCTGCATGGGGCTGTCCCAGAGCATGGCCCCCCGGCTGAGCCCCCCAGGCCCCCCAGGTGAGGCTGGTCCCCGGCAGGCACAGCTGTGCCCCGAGGCCACCACGGGGTTTGTGCTCCCCGAGTCGCCGGCTGAGACTGCTCAGGGTAAAGAATAACAAACAAGGAATAATGCAAATTCAAACTGCCAGCCCGTGTTTGGGCCAAATCAACAGCCCAGTAAGGATGGATGGATGGAAGGGGTGGGAATGGAGGGGCTTCCCAGGGCAGCCTGCGGAGCTGCACCGAGGGATGCGGGGCACACCAGCCATGCCGGGCAGTGCCAAGGGGACACCCACCAAGTCTGTCACCTGTGCCACTGTGGGGACACCCATGTTCCCACTGTGCTGCTGCCCCAGCCATGGAAATGGTGATGGGAACACTGAGCTGTTCTCCTCAGGGGCACAGCGGAGCCAGAGGGGTGAGAGGACAGAGCAGTGCTGCTGGTGGAGCAGCAGAAGCTGCCTTTCCTTTGTCATTCAGGAACATTCCTGGTTTTCTTTCTCCTTTTTTTTTCCTTTTTTCACTTTCTTTTTCTTTTTTTTTTCTCTTTTTCCATGACAAATGGTTTTGTGCTGGAAACAAATTAGTTTTTATGAAGAACTAAATCACCATAAAGGTTTACCTGTACAGTCCCTTGTTCCCTCTGACCGTGGTTAAAGATGAGGATGACAAGACACCTCAGGATGGTCCTGCTCCTTTTCCTGTGCTGCTGGGGAAGGTTCCTGATTACGTCTCAGCCACCCTCTGCCCCAGCAATGCTCTGGCGGGACACAGTTCCTTGCTCTGACCTTAGAAAAAGAGACCAGAAGCTCTGGGAGGCACAGGGAGCTGAACCATCTGGGCACTGGGATGCTCCTGTTCTTGGGATGTGGGGGCCCCAGCAGGAGCATTCCCCTGTCACCCTTCTCCATAGCCCCAGTGCTGGCGGAGTGGTCCCAGGTGTTCCTCTGGGAAGGAGGGCTCCAGCCCTGCCAGTCCCACTGTGGGCTCACCCAGGCTGCTCCACAGGGAAGCCCAGAAGAGCCCAAATAGGAAACACATTGGGGATTAGTGAGAGAGATAATTCCAGCAGACGGGGCCGGGCTGGCCTTGATTAGTGCAAATCACAGCAATCGCTGCTGGTTGCAATCCCAGCAGAAGCAATTCCTTTTTATTGTGCTTTCTTCCTGATTGTGTTTGGGGTTTTTCTCCCTCTGGTGTGGAGTTGAAGGGACCTTGATGTGTAGTTTAGGATCAGATCTGGTCCTGTGAGGGAATTGCTGTAATCTGATCACACAGGACTGTCCCCCACATCTGTGACATGACAGCTTTAATTGCACTTGAACTGTCCTAAAACTTCCCTTGTTTTACTGAACAAGCAGAAAGATTTCATCTGAACACATCTTGGACTGTTATTAGCGAGAGCCGTGCCTCAGTCCCACTTTGGGGGTGTCTGGCAGCTGAAGGCGCTTTAGCTAAACCACCCTCAGGTGTGGCAGCGATGCCACCTGGGTGGTGCCACACGGGGGCAATTTGGGCAACCTAAACAGCAGGTGCCAGTCGAGCCCCTGGCAGAGAATGCAGCTGCTCCAGTCGGATGTTGCCATGGGTCCTGGGATGTGCCCCGGGATGGCTCTGCCAGGCTGGCAGCCAGACCCCACCGTGCTGGGGGTGCTGCAGGGAGAGGCTGAGGCAGCTGCCAGCCTTTCCTCCTGTGCTCCCCACACTCCTGCCTGCGCTCCTGCTTCCCACCAACCATCACCTGCGGGATCTAGTGATTTCCCAGAGGAGCCAAAATCCCTCCAAGCAATTAAGTGAACTCCTGCACAACCCGGTGCTCACTGCAGGGACACGCTGGGGCCGCTGCCAGGTCAGCAGCCCCACTCCCGGCAGAGCTGGGACAGCAGCACCGATGTCCTGAGAGCCACTGAGGGCTCTCTGATTTGGGGAGAGTTGGCAGTGAGGGCGAGGAGTGCCAGCTGGGCTGGTGACCCCAAATGCAGCTGCGGCATTTGCAAATGTATCACAGTATCTCAGGAGGGTGAGGGTAGGTGGGGGCTCCTTCATTTAATTGCAGGATGGTTTCTTTATCTAAAAGAAGGGATAATGAGTGCTGTCCTTCTGGAAGAGACAGCCCTTCCACAGAGCAGGCTGGAGAGAGGCCCCTGGGCAGGAGTTCATCCCACAAGCAGCCCTTTTCCTCACCACCTCCCTGACCTTCCCTTTGTCCATTCCCGATCCATTTAGGATCGCTGCTCATTCGTTCCTACATTTCTCTCCCCCTCTCCCTGCCTGTCAGATTTCTCCCTCCCTTCATACCTGCAGAGATGGAATTGGGAGGTTTCGAGATGCACTTTTGGAGACAGCCCTCACCCTTTGTTTCTCCGATGGCATCTGGTGATAATAACAGCGCAGCAGCCCCAGACCTCCTGGCTTCAATTACTTTACAGGATCAGCTAATCCCAGCTAAAATTACCTTTGTAACTGAAGGATAATTGTAAATCAGGCTCTCTCCTGCACTTGGGTGAGCTGAAAAATCATTGCCGAGATGCTCCGTGTGCCGAGGTTGCGCAGCGGATGAGGAGCAGGCGCTGGGAGATGCTGTCCCAGAAGAGTGGTTTTCCTGTTCAAAGCAAACTCCAAACAGATGGGCCCTTTTTCCCTATGGCTCTGTGGAGAGGATGGGATTGAAGTGATGGAGAGGAGACGTCTCACAAGGGTTTTTGCCTGGGTTATTTTCAGTCTCTGAGGATTGAACTTCTACCAGGATTGTTCCAGCTTGACAGATCTGCCATGAGGAGGCTGATGCAGAGGTTGGCTCAGGAGAGCTCTGGCTGCGCCCTCCTGCCTCAGGATTCTGGGAGCAGTGGCCCCAGGGCACCCCCCAAAACACCAGCACAGAGCCCCAGATCTAGGGAAACACCACATGAGGCTGCAGGCAGGATGAGGGTTGGGTGTGTCCATCATGAATTTTATCCCCCTTTGTTGTTCTCAGCCATGACTGGAACAGGGGAAGGTCTGATAGGACAAGGGGGATGGTTTTAAACTGAAGGAGGGTCCAGTTAGATTGGACATATTTTTTTTAAATGAGGGGGGATAAAACCTGGCACAGTTGCCCAGAGAAGCTTCCCCATCTCTGGAAATGTCCCAGGCCAGGTTGCATGGGGTTTGGAGCAACCTGGGGTAGTGAAAGGTGCCCATGGCAGGGGGTGGAGATGGGCTTTAGGGTTCCTTCCAACCCATCCTAGGATTCTATGATTTCATGATCTCTTCTCTTGTTGGAGTCTCCCTGGGCTTTCCACCACCTCAGAATCTCAGACATCTCTCTGGTTCTGCCACTGAGCAAATCTTGCCATGATTCTTCCTTACATGGCAGATAAATCTCCCCTGAGCTGCTTTATCCAACTGCTGTGTTCTGCTTTATCACTTTGACCTGACAGTAACTTCCATGGCAGTTTCTTCAAATTGTTCCTTTAAAAGCTCAGATTGGCTGTAACCCAGCTCTCGTTGTGGTCACTCCTCTCTGCCCAGCCCTCCTGCCAGCCTTGCCCTAGCATCCATGGCGATTTCACCACCTGCCCCTGAGCAACAAATTCATTTTCCCTGGCAGTTTAGTTGTAAGCCCTGATGAAGGATCAGACAGACTCTAAAGGCTCAAAGAGTCAATAAACTTTATTAAGTCCATGACAAGCTGAACACGCTCCCCACAGACTCCGACATGGCCCCAGGTTTCAGGCATTGCTTGGTGCATGCCACAGAAAACCCCAGTCCAGCATTGTTTGGCAGAACTTATCCACAACTGCAGAACAGACCTCTAAAAAAATAATAAAGGACACAGGTGTATTCCAAGATAAATCATCTGCTCAGGTGCTGCCAAGAACAGCACGGAGTTAATCCTGAGCACGTAACTCCTCCTGTGAGCTGCCACGGGGCCATGTCCTGTGACCACAGCGGTGCCATCGGGGCAGCTCTGGCTGCCTTCGGCTCCCTGACAGGGATGGAGACCCCCTGGTGTTGGGGAAGATGAAACAGGAAAGCCTTATAAATATAATTGCCTAACAAAAGATTTTGGGAATATGAAAACTATAAGCGACATCGAAATGAAAGCCACCTTTGAGATACCAAGTCTTAGTTACTGAACAACTGGAAAACAATGGTATGGCCGACTGAAGGTAATCCCCTCTTGATTGAACAATACCCTCTGCTTGCAGCCAGGTCCAAGGGTCAGAGCAGACCCTACTAGCTCAGCAAAAGGGGTCCAAAGAGTAGTTTTTAGAAGTTAAAATGTAACACTCTATGGTAATGTAATAACTCTTATAGGCTGTATTTAAATGCTATAGGATTTGTACCTTGTACTAGATTGGCTAGTGAGAATTAGAATATTCAGTACAGAAGAGGATTTATTGTATTGTAACGAGGACTTCGGTCTCTCACCCTCTCTCTCTCTCTCTCTCTCTCACTTACTCCGCTCTTACCTTGGGCCTGCTCCGAGCTGCAGCTGGCAGCTCCAAGCAGTGCCCCTGTACCCACGCCCTTTGCAATGAACCGCGTGTTCCAAGGTCTGACTTCAGAGATCTCTCGTCTCCGTCCGTCCCGACCACCCAACACACCCTAGATCCTACACCCTGGCATTCTGGAGGGTGCCTGGGCAGTGGGGGATGTGTTCAGCCCCAAAACTCCTACCAGTTGTCCCAGTGAGGGCGGGGAGCACGGTGTGGGGCTGTTCCACAGCACGGGGCAGGCTGGGCAGCAGACCAGGGCAATACAAGAGCAGAGCACCTCTGCCCCTCTCCCTGTGCACAGGAGATGCTCCTTTCTCCCTCCAGTCCAAGGGTTTGGCAGTGCAGGGAAGGAGAGAGGGGGCTGGCCCAGGGAATTTTCCTAATGAAAATAAGGGTTAAACCCAAGCGGCACAGCACACTGAGAGTGCAAAGAGCAGCAATGCCATGTGTAGCCTCTGTTGCACTGGGGCTCCAATAAAGGTTTGCGATGTCAGGAGTTATCCGAGAACTTTCCCAAAGAAAGGTAAAAATGGGGAAATAGTGGCATGATCAATGTTGCTATTTGGTCCTCCTCAAATTGTTTTTCTTGTGTAAGTGTAGCCCAGCACTCCGGTGCCATTAGGTCTCTCCCCTATTTTTCAGTCTGCTTTATGAAAGCTATTGATCTCCAGCTGCTCGAGGATCCGTCAGCCCCGGCTCATCCCAGCCCATTACAGACTCTGCTCTCTGCGGTGAGAGGGATCGATGCTGTCCTGGGCACACTCACACTCCAGCCCGAGTGTGCCTTTATTGATCTGTGGGTTCTGAGGTACCTGGGGACACTGGCAGGAGACAGAGGTGCCTGAGGCAGCAGGGAGAGGGCTGGATTGCCCGGCAAAGCCCCACTCCAGCAGCAGATTTGGCTCTCTGCTGCTGGACTCACCTTAATGATCTTTGATTTGTATCTTGCAGTACATAAATAATTGTGTAAGGCCAGAAGCCTGCTCAGAGGGAGGATGAGGGGGAAGGCAGAGGCATTTTCCTCTTTCCAGTTGCAAGCTCGTGACGTTCTGCAGAGGAGTGAGGCCGTGTCTGTGCTGGCACCGTCCTCCCTCACCTGCCCTGTTCCCTCAGCACCTGAGGGGTGCAGGTCATTGTGTGGGCCCAGAGAGGATTAAGGAGATTTTCACAAGTTATTGGAGATGGATTCACATGAGTTTGTTCAAACAGAAACCCCAGGGGGCTCCATGGCTGGAGTGTGTGCCCAGGGACAGCCAGCATTCCATAGTGCCAAGGCTCAGGGACCGGCCATGTACCCAGGGGTCTTTTATTCTCTGTTTTGAATTAGATCACCAAAACTGAAGGTTGTTCATGGACAATTTTGAGTTGAAACCAAGCAGAATTATTCTATTAACCAGGGTACCATGAATAATGCAATCCTGCTGCAGAGGTGGAGGTGGCAGCTCTTACAGATTTCAGAAGGGTTTTGCTAAAGGGGTGGAAGTTTGGGTGTTAATGGGAGCAGAGTGCCCAGAGTGCCTGACCCGGGGCTGCTGCTGCTGGCCAGCAAAGTGTTTTCCCTACACTGCTTTTAGGGATCAAATCCTGCAGCAGCTACAGCAGCTGACTCTCCCCATCTCCATCCTCCTGCCTACAGCAACAGAGCTGGTGAGGAACATCTCCATCCACGCCAGCACAGCAGCCAGGCTTGGCCAGCCCGGGAGAACCTCATTTCACAAGGTGGCAATTAAAATTTTATGCTCTGAGTTTTCCCTGAATGATTTTAAGCCATCTTTTCTGATGACTTCCTAGTAGCAAGTTGAGTAAATTAGAATCTGAATGCAATCAACATCCTTGATTCCGACACCAGCCGGGGTCCGTCGGGGAGGCTGCGTCTGAGCAGCTCTGCCTGACGAAGAAGGTCAAGGGCTTGGGGTCCTTGGAGGCTTTGCCCTTGGAGTATTGTCAGAGAGGGAAAGAAACACGAGAAAGTAGGACACAGTCCCCCAAATAGCACAGAAATCCCACCCTGCTCAGCAAACTTTACTTCTTTCCCTCATCTGTGTGTTTTCTGTCACGTCTCAGAGATGGGACTTTGATGACAAATGAATAAAGAACCTGCAGCAGCAGCCAAGCCAGAACCAGCCCATTCCTGTCTGTGGGGCCTGGGAGGGCACAGGGGCAATGCTCAGCACTCACTGCAGGGCCAGGGGTGCTCTCAGGTCACTCCTGGAGGGGTCTGGCACAGAGATCTCATTCTCTGAGTCCGCTCCCTCTCCTCTCCACCCCTGCCCCAGGCATCCCCGAGCTCCCAGCAGTGCCCACTGCTCCAGGTGACTTCGTGCTCCCATGTCCACCTGCAGCAAGGTGACGTCTCTGTGGGAAGCTCCTCAGGGGCTCTCAGCTCCAGCTCCCCACACCCGATCAGTCTGTTCAACCCCCCACGGCACGAGTTGTGCAGTGCTCAGCGGGGCTCAGGCGACACCAAGCACATGGGGAAGGAAGGACAGGTTCCTGGGCTCAGGACCAGCAGAAGGCACAGGCTAGGCGTGGGCCATGTGCCCCACACACAGGGACGTGCCGTGTCTGCTGGCACTGGGGACACTCCATCAGGGCAGCCTCGCAAACACGCAGCTGGGAAACTCCCAGAGCACAGCCCCCAGGAGAAACCTTGGGATGGAGACAATCCTGCTACAAGAGGAGAGGGGTGGGAGAGTTTTTCCTCCCAGCTACCAGCTCGGAGGCTCTGATCCGCTGCAGCTGTAAGGGAGTGGGGTCACTTCCCCCGGCCCTGGTGAGCTCGGAATGGCTGGGACGGGCTCAGCCTTTAATAAAGGCGCAGGGAGCTCAGGCAGGGGCTGCTGGCAGCCCACAATCCGGCACCAGTCCTGGTAAACTCAGCTTGCAACCAGCACTGCCATGGGATACCAGGGACGGGACCCTCGGCAGTGGGGAGATACCCAGGAATGTGGCAGTGGCCATGGGCACATCGAGGTGATCCAGGGCCACCTTGAGCCAGCGGCCAGGCTGGGCATTTTCCTGCGGAGGAGGAGCCACCCAGAGGCGGGAGCTGTATCCTGGCACAGGGGGAGCGCGGGGGTCCCTGGGGAGGAGCAGCTCGGCCATCCCAGGCGCTGCGGTGGGTACCGTGTGCGGGGCTCCTCCATCTCCCGGTCCCCTCCATGGAATGAAAGCCGGGATTGTTTCACCTCCCGCCCCAGAGCCGGAGGTGTGTAAACAGTAAGAGCCGCTCCCTGCATACTCGGAGCGAGGGGAAAACGAGATGTTGAAAAGATGACAACCGGCTCTGCCCAGGAGTTCACCTGGGCAGGGAGCGGGGGCGGCACGAGCAGGGAGCGAGGGATGAGGAAGGTGGGAGGGCCCTAGGAGGAGAGGAGATGCTTAGGAAATTGTATTCTTTATTTTGGGAGCAGAAAATATTCTCTGTCGCTTCCTGGCATCAAAGGATTTTCACCTTCTTGCCACTTTAAAGAAGTAAAGGCGGGACCGCGGGAGGTGGAGCGGGCCGGGCAGGGGCCGGGCAGGGGCCGGGCAGGGGCCGGGCAGGGGCCGGGCAGGGGCCGGGCAGGGGCCGGGCAGGGGCCGGCGGATGAAAAGCGCCCTGTGCGGCTCCGCTCTCCCGGGGGCGATCAGGGCTCGGGAAAAGCCCAGAAAGAACCTTTATCGTGGAGGGTTTAGTGCTGAGGTCATTGCTGCTCTTCCGCTCTCCAGCCTTCTCCTCCCTCCTCTGCTTGGGGGACCAGGCTCGGGGTTTCCCCAGGAAAACCTGGCATGTCCCAGATCCTCCCACCGTGCTGCGGGTGCCTGTTTTGGGGACAGGCACTGTGGGGACACGGCTTCGTCAGAGCAGTGGTTGGTCAAGGCAGGACCACCGAGGCTCCTGTGCACGGGGCTCATAAAAAGTCCTCTTTCTCCAAAAGCCTTTCGAGAAAATTGACATTTGGGAGCAGCTAAGATCCCTTCATCCTTCAAAAGCATTCCCATCACCATACAACACTCCAGGGAGGATTTATACTTCGCCGCTGCTCCCCGGAGATCGATGTCCCAAGGCACAGGGATTTTTTCCCACCCACCAGTGCCTAAGAGCAGCTGTCCGTGACCGGGCGGCATTAGGGGACAGCCGGCTCCTGCACGTTGTTACCACCTGGTGGCACCAGAAAAGGTTGTCAGAGCAAGAACTAATTAATTCCAGTCGCAGTCCTTGGCTTGGGAATTTCCGCGCAGTTTTTCGGCTCGCTGTGGTTCGCCGTGTGGCTGTTAAACACCGAGTCAGGTTTTATAGCCTCGGGGTTAATGTTCGTGGGCTTCAGCCTCGCAGCAGGGGCTGAGCACTCAAACAAGGGAGGGGGGGCTGTGCCTGCCGAGCTCGGCCCCTGCACCCCCCGCCCGCCCTCCCCGCGGGGCTGGCACAGCAGCGGCACCGCGTCCTCCCCGGGGTCACTCGCAGGAGCGAGACCCGCTGCCTTTACGATGGATCCGAAATCCTTTAGGGCGATCCCAAATCACACTGGGGCTGGGTTGTCCCCTCTGCTTTGGGCACGGCAGGAGTGAGCACCAGGGATGGCTGCTGGGACCAGCTGCATCCCAGCGCTGCCAGCAGGAGCCCTTCGGGGCTGGGGTGGGTCGGTGGGGGAAAACCCATCCGACATTCCTCCCCAAACAAGGAGGGAGGTGTCAGCACCGCGGCCCCGGGGGTGGGACCTCCAGGAGCAGAGGTCGGGTCCCCGCGGGGCTGCGTCGCCGGCTGCTGACAGCAGCTGGATCTCCGGGAGCCTGGAAGTGACCCTAAAACTGTCCAAACAAACCCCGTCTCACATCTTTGCCGGGTGAGGCACAGTCTGTCACTGGCTCTGCGTCGGTGCAGGGGGAAGGGCCGAGCGCCACAGGCCCTCGGCAGGGCTGGGGCGGCCCCTTCCTCCCGGGAGCGGGCCATGGGGACACCTCGTCCCTCCATCCCTGGTACGACTCTTCTTCATCCCCCAGGAATGGCATGGACAGGCACCAGGAGAGGGGACAGGAGATGGGGGGACAGTGCCTGAGGCACCCGAGCTGGTCCCACCAGCTGTGCTGCCCTCCTGACAGGTGACCCTGGGGTGAGGGCTGCTGCTGGAGGTGACGGAGCTGCAGCGACGGACCAGGACAGCAGGACTCACCTGCACCGTCTCTGCCCACATCCAGCCCCGTGCAAGGCTGCAGGAGCCTCTCATGTCCTTCCTTTCCCGGTGATACCGCTAAGCAGGAGGTAAATTGAAGGCAGGACATCCGATGAAAGAGCTTAATTGCTTCAGGTTACATTCAAAAAACACAGCCTAAATAAAGAGGTGGGGGGAGGTTGCAGCTCTTGATGGCTGGAGAGATTTATGTGTCTCAGCTGCTCCTGATCAGCCCTGGTCACCTCCAGCTCCCCATCGCCTGTTTTCCACCTTCCAGGGTTGCCCCATGTGTTGAAATGTTTGGGTGTCCCCAGAGGGCTGAGCCTTGGCCCCCATTAATCCCCCCTCACTGACCCGACAACAGGGAGGAAATTTGCCTCAATTAAAAGTGTAAGGTCTCATTTCCCTTTGAAGTCAGAGCGGCACCAGGAACTGCTGGGGAGGTCTGGAGAATAACCAGAGAAACTGAGCCCAAAGTCTTAAAATTAGGGAATTGCACACTAGAGGTGAGCCTAAGCCTATGGAGCAGCCCTGATCCTGACTCATCTCGCTCAGGAGAGTGCCCACGTTCCCAAAGCAGAGCTGGAACACCCTGGCAGAGAGGGAGAGCAGTGCAGAGATGCCAGAAGGATCAGTGAGGGACCCCTAATCCCCTTCAGCTGCTGTTCAAGGGAAGGAAAACCTCCTCTGCTTCTGTTTGGGCTCAGTTCTTCAAGGATGTGGAGATGGCAGCTGGCACTGACACCTCTAGAGAGGGGCTGAAGCCCCCAGGTCCTGCTCTGCCTCAGCCTGTGAGCATCCGTGCAGGATGTGAGGTGAGCACAGAGCTGCTCTGCATCCCCACCCATGGACCTGGCAGTGCAGGGAAGGCTCGGCCTGCCCGGAGCCACCCAGGACTCCTGTGCTGGAATGAGACCTGAACTCACCCAGCCACATTTTCTGCATCTTCTGGCACAGTGGGAATAACAGATCACCAGCTCCTGCCTGTCATCCATCCTGCTTATTTCCTGCACAGGGCCTGATTTATGCCGGCATCTCCTTCCCCCGTGCCATCGGCGCATGCTGATGGATGGCCCCGCTCCCTGCTCTCGCTGTCCCCTTGTGCTGCATCAAACCATTAATTCTGTGCCAATGTAAACCTGTCTCACCTTCAAGACTTTAATTTTGCAAAAGCATAAACACCTTATAATCCGTCTGTCTTTATCTGGCTCCGGAGCTTTTCCTCCCCTCCCTTGGCTGGGGTTATCTGGGGTGAGGATGCGGCCACTGAGTGGGAACTGCAGCAAATGTGGCCAGTGGGGCTGCCCCGGTCCCAGCGCAGGGGACAGCTGGAAGGGACGCTCCCCACCCCCATCATTCCTCTGGAGCACAGAACAGCCTCTGCATAATTCTGGAGAGATGCAGGAGGTGCAGCCAGGCCCAGTAAGTCATTAAATCCCAGGGTCAAGTGCTTGGAGAGCCACTAAGTGGCCTAAGCCCAGCTTTCAGACCCTGCATGATGCCCAGACCTTCTGTGCAGGAAGGGTTCTCACCCTGAATGAATCCCAGCATATCCTGGTGTTTTAGTCCTGATGAACATGGAGCTTTGTCAGGACCTGGGAACAGGCAAGCAGCACTGCCCCACACTGCTGCTCCCCTCTGCTCTGCTCACAGCCTGGCTGGCACTCGGGGGTCCAGCTGAGGAAGCGTCCCCTGGGCGGCAGCCGGGCAGGACTCGTGACACTGCTTGGAGGCACCACACAAGAGTGCCTGGGGTCCCCTCCAGCACTGGCAATTTCACCATGGCCAGGAAGGAAAAGAAAACGCCAGTGATGTGGCAAAAGCAGCTGTGTAAATCCTGGCACTGCATGAGGGTTGGACATGGTGAGCTTGGAGGTATTTTCCAGCTTCACATTTAGTGGTTCCAAAGGACACGTGTGTCACTGCCCTGCTGTCTGCTGATGAACGTGTCGGTTCTGAGAGAGGGACACAAGGAGCTGCAGCCACCAGTGTCCCTGGGCCAGCCCTGGGGCAGAGCTCTGACCTGCACAGCCCACAGGGATGGACAGAGACGTGACAGGTCACGCTCAGGGCCATCCCTGCCCACCCCTCAGTCCCCAGTGAGTCCTGCAGCATTTTGTCCTTCCTTCCCCAGCTTTCCTCTTTCCCCTTTTTGATTCTTGAGTCATTTTTCTCAATCTTTGGCAATTCCTACAGCACAGAAAAATCCGTGCCACTTTGGGGAATGACGTGCTGCAGTTCCGTGGCTGCCATCCATTCAGTGCCAGGTTATGAAAATGAAGATATCTTTCAGCACTACAGACCTGTTAATCAGGGGAATGGCTTCGGAGGGCTTTTGTGGGTTCTGTTAATTTGTGCTGCATTGAGCCACGCAGAGCTGAGAGGAGCATTAGGGGCGGCAGAGAAGGGAATAAATCAATGCAGGGATGGAGGAGTGCTGGGCTGGCTGTGCCAGGGCTGCCGTGCTTTCACTTAAACACTTTCCATCCATCACAACCAGCAGGTGGAACTCTGCCTCCCAGGCAACAGGTTTTGTCCTTAACAGCTCAGTGTGTGCTGTGCAGGCTCCTCAGGGCAGGGAGCAGCTGCTCCTGCCTCACCTGGCTGGCCCAGCTCCGAGCACCCCCAGCCTGGCCAGGGGCTCTGCCTCAGGGGCTTTGGCAGCTCAAGGCAGCGGCTCTGGGGTGCTGGGAGGGGCTGAGGTGCTGGGAGGGGCTGAGGTGCTGGGTTCCCCATGGTTGTTCTGTGATGACATTCACAGAGTCATGGAATCACAGGATGGTTGGGTTGGAAGGGACCAAGGGACCTTAAAGCCCATCCTGTTCCACCGCCTGCCATGGGCAGGGACACCTCCCACTAGCCCAGGCTGCTCCAAGCCCTTTCCAGCCTGGCCTTGGACACTTCCAGGGATCCAGGGGCAGCCACAGCTTCTCTGGGCACCCTGTGCCAGGGCCTCAACACCTTCACAGTCAGGAATTCCTTCCCAATATCCCATCTAACCCCGCCCTCTGGCACTGAGAAACCATTCCCTTCTGTCCTGTCTGTCCCAAGTCCCTCTCCAGCTCTCTTGGAGCTCCTTTAGGCACTGGAAGGGACTCTTAAGTTCTCCCACTATTTCCCTGAGGCAGCAGAAGACAAACCCACTCCCGTTCTCGGAGGTGGCCCAGTTGAAGGTTGGGTTGCCCATAGTAGGGCTGTTCCCTGTGTGAGCATCCTGCTGGGAATTCAGGTGCAGGGAGGTGAGATCTGGCCAGTGCCCTGTGGTTAATGCCACAGGGATTGCCAATGGATGCCCTGTGAAGAGAAGAACCTGCTCCATGTTCTGCTGGGCAGCTCCTCCTGCACATCTCAAAGGCAGCCTGGGGAGGAAGTAATTCAACACATCCATTAATAATCAGCACTTCCCTTCCCCCGCCTGTGCCAATAGCCTGACTTTGGGAAATTCATAACTTCTGCTAAGTGGGATTTTCCTTTTATCCTAATGGCCTTCTGGCAAACAAAATCCATCAGCCTCCCTCTGCAGTGCCGATCTCCCGTCCTTCCAGAGGGGAGACCAAGGGGATGCAGTGCAGACCCTCCATGCAGGGGTGCAGGGAGAGCCCTCCTCGCTCGGGACCATCAGGAGCACGTGCTGTTCTCAGTCCTCCTTTAGGCTGAGACGGAGCTCTTGCCTCTGAAGGAAATGTTGCGTTTTCATTGGGTTTCATTCTTTAGGAAAAGGAATCATTCATGTCTCCTGCCTTTGAAACCTGCAAGTCTTATCATCTTGCTGTTAATAATGTTCTTTTTTGCTGAAATGTTTCAGAACAGCAGCTTTTAAGTCTTTGCTGTGGTCAGACAATGGGGAGATGGCATCAGCTCCATGCCTGTGAGTGGCCTCCAGGGAATTTTAAAGGAGATGCGGGAAGTTCAGTACCGAAGAGATGGGTTTGGATTGTTACCAACTCATGGTTCTGCCCAGAATGAAAGGTCAAACAAGATTATGGCCTGACTGGGTGATGGAGTTCAGGTTTTCCTACACAGAGGTGAGGTGGGCAGAGGAACCAGGTGGGTGCTGGGACCCCAGCACTGGCTCAGGTGTCAGGCAGTGGCCAAGCAGGAGAAAATACCTGGATAGTTCAGAGACAGTGCAGTGTCCAGAGACCTCATCCCATCTAGAACACATGGATAGCTCAGGGAGCAGCCATCTGCAGAAGAGCCTTTTCCAAGCCCAGTTTGCTCCTAGTATTTCACCAAGCACTGCCTGGACAGCCCAGTGCCCTTGGATACGGAGAAATGGGTAAAAAGGAAGAGTTTTGGAGTTCTCACTAGGAATGAGGTGCCTGATGAGGGCAGGTTTTACACTCTGGAGAGAAACGTCGCCTCTGGCTGCCACCTTCCCTGGGCTGTGGCCATGGGGATTTGCCCATCCCTGCCACAGCCCCCGGGGAGTGAACCCCAGTTGTTGCTGGGACCCCCTTGCTGTGGATAACCCTGGGATGTCCCCACTGTGGGGAGCACAGGGAGGTGTCGAGGCTGCGGGTCCTCCCGGGAGCTCTGGATTAGTTTTCCCTTTGCCCGAGGATGCTCTGGGTGAACCTCTGCAATTTGCTTTGGGGTTTTCAGCAGCACAGAAAGCTCGTGGTGCCTTTGGAGAAGACATCAATGGCTGGCAGCCTGCAGCCCTGCCCTCAGCCCCCTCCCCACGGCCACAGGAGAGGGAAGGCACAGGCATGAGGCACTGGGGCTGAGGCACTGCAAAACACTCTTTGTCAGAGGAGGAGCAGAGATTTTCATGCATTCTGTGTACATTCCTTCTGGGCTGGCTCTGGCTTTGTGTTTCAAAATCTCCTGGTAACTCTCTCTTACTGCACTCTGCCTTTCAGCTTTGTGGGTTTTGCCTTTTTCTCCCTCCAGGCTGGATTTTCTGGCTTGGTTTGGGGCTCTCCCCTGCCCACCCTCTGCAGCTGCTCCCAGTGTTCTGGTTGCCATCGGCTGTTTGGAGGCAGCAAGGCTCAGGGTGCTCTGCTCTCCCTGCTCACCCCAGAGGAGGAGATGCCTCTGCCTCTGAACAAGTCCTCCAGACCCAATAGAAGGTGGGAGATATCTCTTCATTCCCATGGATGTTCCATGAATCCCAACACCTGCCCCCGGGCACAGAGCACCAACCCAGCCTGGGTGGTTAAGCACCCGGAAGAGTCCCGGGCACGGTGTCAGGGATGAGTTTGGATGGCACCCCGGTCTGGGGGGAGGCTGCTCAGGCCATGGAGCAGGGCAGTGATGGAAAATCCATCTGAACACAGAGGTCCTTAAGGACAGGACTAAAGCACCTCCTGTGCAGTGATGAACCTGCCGTGTCCCAGCTGAGGGACCCCCGGGCACTTTGCTTCCTCCCCTGTTCTTAGCTGAGTTTGACAAACATTTGGAGATTTAGAGCTGTCATGAGATATAAAAAAATTGTAGAAATCAACATCCTCCACTATATCAAAGAGGTTATCAAAGTGCTTATTTCTTCCTTCCAAACAAAACTTAGCTGAAGATAATTTCCTCCTGCCGAAAGGCCGGTGTTCAGCGAAATGGTGTTGGGAAGAGGATATAAAACCTTGTTCCCTGCCTCTATTGAAGTGGAGGGGGGAAAAAATCCCAAAACACCAAAGGCCTTAATGCTTCTCTCAGGGAATCTGTAGAAGCCATGAGGCAGCCTGGGGAGTGCCAGGGGCTGCAGCTTCTGCTGTCCCTGCCATGTCCCACTTCAAGGAATTTCAGTGCTTCCCAGTCTGCGGGAAAAGGAGCAAATGGTTTTCCTTCCCCTCGTAGGATTTTGCAGACTTGTTGTGTGAGGCCTTGACTCAGTTTCATCCATCCAGAGTCTGCCTTTTTATTTTTTTTTAGCAAACTCTTCTCAGAGATGATAAATGCCAGCCCAGCCTCGGCCATTCCCCTCATGCCATCCACCAGACCGTGACACCAGCCCGAGCTGCAGAATCCCCTCTGGGTGCTGGCAGCCCACAATTAGCTGTGATGAATGGGAGGCTCCAAAGAGAGATACTGAAAGATAAGTTGCTCAAGAGGTTTAAAAAATGAACTGTAAGGGTTTGGGGTAAAGAATAAGCTGGTGTCTGCCAGGAGGGAGGGAAAGCTGGCTTTAACACCCTCATCATCCAGCCACATCAGTCCTTGTGTGTGCACAGATCTGGAAGGAAGTTTTGTCCAATTTGTGCCTCTTTTCTGAGAGCACATAGAGCACTAAATCTGTAGTTCTCATGTAAAAAGCAACTGCTGTTTAGTTGGATTTAAATCCTTATCAGCGTTGAGGCACTGTTTGTTTTTAAACAAGGAGAGGCCAGTGTGGAGTGAGATTTCTAATTGGAGATTACTGTGTGGGACAGGGCAGGAAGGAAGATTGCCTTTTAGGCCAGGCCCTATGTAAGAGAGAACCTCATATTCCAAAGTACAATTATGAACATGTATTGTCCCCCCAAGCTCTGAAGCACAGAAAAGGGGCTGTTAAATGCTGAAATATTTACTCTGCTTTCCCAGCTGAGGAGCCAGAGGTGACAGCAGCGGCTTTGCTACGACAAGAGCGCTCATCATAGAATCAGGGAGGCACAGAATGGTCTGGGTGGGAAGGGACCTTAAAGCTCATCCAGTCCCACCCCTGCCATGGGCAGGGACACTTTCCACCATCCCAGGTTGATCCAAGTGCCATCAAACCAGGCCTTGGACACTCCCAGGAATAGAGCAGCCACAGCTTCTCGGGGCAACCTGTGCCAGTTCCATGGTATGTCCCTGTCACACAGGTATCACTGTGGCTGGTTCTCCTGGGCGTACTGGGCCCCTGCGATCATTTCTAGACCTCAAACCATTTTCTTTTACTGCAGAAGACTTGATTCTAAAGTTAATTTTTCCAGCCGACACGCTGAGCTCTATTAACTTGCCGGCCTTTGTGAAGCTCATTAGGTGTCTGGGGTCTTTCCCTTCTGCCTCAAGGCCAAGGGAATGGTCTCATTAAATAAGATGGCAGAATCTCCACAGAGGAATTTTGCAGTTTGTGCCAATTAACAAATTCAGCAATGCTTTTAGCTTTTCTTTTTCAGGTAGCCCAGAGCCCGTGGGCCAGGCCCACACTGCAGCGGGCTGTGTGTGTTCAGAAAGGGCTGTTAATAACTAGAATGGCTGCTCCAGGATTGGGAAGAGTTTGAAGCCCCTGGGAAGCTCTGAATGCAGAGGAGTGTGGCTGTGGTGGAAGCCACCCCACAGAGAAAAAGGGAGTGCTGGCCTGCAGGATGTCCTGGGATGGAGGACTGAGGCAGGCTGGCTGTCTGAGGCCTCTGCTGGAAATAATCATAAAGCCTTTAAAGCAAATAAAGTTCCCTGAAACTGAAAAGGTACCATTTGAATGCGCTCAGAAAGAGGAGGTTTGAGCAGCACAATCCATTCTGTCTCCAAAATGTCACAAAACATTTATACAGCTGCTCAGTTGGCATTAAAATCTAGGTCTTGTGCAGGAACATGGCAAACAGCTCCAGGTCACTGGGAGAAGTCCAGGACCTCCAGCAAGGGGTGGCTGGGGCCGCTGGAGTCCGGCAGCTGCGGCGGGAGCAGCTCCTCGGAGCAGATGAGCCGCAGCCACGGGCAGTGCCAGCAGCCACGGCTCCTGATCTTGGCAGAGCAGCCGGGCTGGAAAGAGCTTTCCCTGCACAGTGCAGGGCACTGCTTCCCGAAGGACTGCTGCCCGAAATACCGCATCCAGTGCAGGCAGGACTGAAAAGGATGGAGAAAAGAAACAAAAGGAAAGGGAGGTGCAAGTATGGGCAGAGATATCCCGTTCCCTTGGCTGTGAGAGCGGGAGCGGAGCTCCCTGGTGAGCGCACAGCCTCTCCTGATGGTGGAAGCCGGGAAAACACCAAGCAGTCGTTCCGGAGGACTGGCTGCATCGGCAGGAGCGTGGCGGCTCTGTCTGCTCGCTGTCTCCTCTCTCCACTGGTCCTGTTCCTCACAGCCTGTGTCACCCTGTCCCCCTTCGCTGTCCCCTCCTTTGTCACCCCGCGAGAGGCCGATCCCGCTGCCGGCGCTCGCGGGTGCCTCGGTCCCTCCGGTGCCCGCGGGCAGCCCAGGCACCGCTGCCACCTCTGTAACCACGAGAGCAAGTGGGAGGGCCGTGAGACTCGTCCCTGTGTCCCACCTCTCGGGAGCTGCCCCGTGCCCTCGCTGACAGCCCGGGGCAAGCACCGGCGCTTTCCTCCAGCCCAGAGCAGAGGTCTGCGGCTTTGGGTGAATATCCCGGCTTTGATCTTTTCTCCTGGCTGCGGTTCCCTGTTTACACAGACAACCACAGCTCTTTGTATCCTCACTCATCAGCTCCTCGGAGGCGTTTCCTGATCCCCACGATACGGTCCCAGTGTCTGCGCGGGGCTGAGCCACATCTCCGCGCTTCCCAGCCTGCCCCGACACATCCCCCCGAGCTTCTCGGCACTGATCTGGGTTTGTTGATGGTGGCAGCCGTCCCAGACAAACCCAGGGGGGACGGAGCTCTCCTCCCCGGGCAAGCACGGCTTTTGTTCCCCAAAAGGCCAACGTAGGAGGAGACCCACCTGGAGCAGGCAGCGCACGGTGAGCGGCGGGCAGCACTCCATGGAGGACATGCCTCGCTTACTCTGCCGCTCCTTCACGTGCATTAGGGGGTTTTTGGTTCTGTTTTATTTTTTTTTCTTTCTTTCTTTTATCCTCCCAGCCCTTCTGGCAGGCTTTTGACTACACATAATGACTTGGAAGGTGCGGCGAAGGTTCTGGCAGCCGCAGTGCGGGGCGGGAGCTCGGCCAAGGCGCGGGGCCGCACAGTGGTTTCATCCCATTTGCAAACTATAAGGCTGCCTTTGAGCGGGGGGGCAGAGCAGGGAACATGTGCTAAACATCATGTCGGGAAGCTTAGCGCATTACAGGGAACAGCGCCGGCCACGCACAAACGGAGCTGCTCTGCGAGCTGCGAGAGGCAGGCGCAGGCAAGAACCGTCTCTGTTGATTTAGGGCTGAGTGAACAGCTCTGGCAGGGCAGGTAGGATGGGCTTCGCCAGGTGTTACAGTCGAGCAAGTGTCAGAGTGGCATAAATCAGAGAGCTATGCCCATGTCTGTCAAACCCTGGAGGAGAATCTCCGCGGTGTCTGAGGGCGCACAAAGGAGCGCAGGGTAACGAGATGAAAAGAGAGTCCTTGGGAAAATAAAAACCCAGACACCAACCTGTGACATGTGCTTCCAGACTGGACCCCAAAAACCTTCCCTCGGCAACCTGGGGTGGCACAGAGACTTCTGCTCCTGGTCAGCACTGCTGTGTCCCCAGGGGGCTCACATGCCAAGTGCCTCCAACAGCCCCAGAGTAACCGAGCAACCAGCTCATCAACCATCAACCCACCCAGGGTGTTCGTGGGCTTCCCTTCCTGCCCTTTGTGTGGTTCTCTTCCTGCCATCCAGAGGCCACGACATTTGATGTCCTGAGGTGGACCCTGGGTGTCCAGGGTGCTCTCACAACCAAAATACCTGCAGGACTGACAGGCTTCATCCATCATCGGGCTCCTTGGGATGGTGGCACAGACGGAAGAGTGAACTTCAGAGCTGGACTTGTGTGTGCTGACTGACGGGATCGGCCGGGTCAGGTTCCCTGGGATTTCAGAGGAAGGTTCAAAGCTCCAGTTAAAAACTGACATCTCCCCTTCAAAGGAATTCTGGTGTGTCCCTCACTTTGCCCGCCCCATGTGGCAGGAGAGCGCCATGTCCGGGCTGGGACTGCTGGCAGGGGCTGCTGACAGCTGCAGCCAGATGAGAGCCCCATGTCCTGAAGAGACAGAAGGGCTTTTCCAGACCTTTTTGAACTCTGAGCACCCACAAAATGAAATGTCTGAGTATCAGTTTTGGGAAAGAAAAAGGATCAAAGCAGCAGAAGGAAAGCTGAGAGTCTTTTGGCAGACAGAGGAGGATGTTCTCCCTGCCAGGCCGAGGGTGAGCACAGGCCATCCTACACACCCCACAGCGGCCACAGCTCCTGCCCTGCTCGGCCTCGGAGCATCCACTGGGCCAGGCAGTGGGACCAGCTCAGGATCAGGGGGGATGGGGCTGGGCTGGGCTGGGCTGGGCTGGGCTGGGCTGGGCTGGGCTGGGCTGGGCAGACCCGGCTGCTTCCAGCTGAGTGACAAAGATGCTGGTCCAACATCACTGAGTATGCACAGGCTCAGAGCGTCTCCCAGCCACTCCAGAGCCCAGCTGCACATCGGGGAATGTGGGCCTGGGCCTGGACACATCTCCCTGGTGATGCTCCACATCCCAATGCACAGAGAAGGGTCTGCAATGGCATCTCAGTGGTTGTGACATTCCCTGCTGCTGTCCCCTCACACCACACTGAAGCACTAGCAGGTCCCACATGGATGTTGCATCACCAGGGCTGGAGACCTGCTTTTCCTGGTGCTCATGCTCCACCCCAGCATGTGAGCAAAGGGACAGACCCACAAACTGCCAACCAAAGCCTGTGGCTTCTGCTATCTCTGGTAGCACCTGGCACAGCACTCACCAAGCCGCTCAGTGCTTGGCAGCCCTGCAGCCAGAAAGGTTTGAAACCCAGGAATCTGTGGTGGCTGGGTGGTGACAGTCACACACATGGCAGAGGGAGAGCTCCTTCCCTCCAGCACTCACAGCTCCAAAGGAGAGAGGGAATAGCCCCACCTGACAGGTGTGAAAGCGGCGTCTCCCCTCTGTGGCCCCTCTGGGAGGATGGAGGCAGCAGTTCCAACATCAGCACTCCCCAAACCAGTCTGGCTCTGCAGGACACCCTGGCACTGCCCCCCATGCCAGGCTGGGTGACAGGAGCCCCAGTCAAGCATGGGCAGGGGGACACGGCCAGCATCACCCCCTCCCCAGCAGCAGCTCTCTCTGCTCCACTGCTCCCTCCCCTTCCCTTTTTCCATTTGTTTGTTCATTCCTTCTTTATTCGCCACAATTGTCCTTAATGGAAACAGCATCTCAGCGGAGTCACCCTGCAGGAAAGCTCGAGCACAGAGGGATTTTTGTAGATGGCTTTAATAAAAACATTGAAGGTCTGTTGTTCTTATAGTGCTGTGTGATCCATTAAGTCTATTAAATACAACAGAGGAAAACTGTGAAAAAAGCCAGAGGAGGCCATGATGTCACAAAAAACAAATGAGCCAGGGCTGCTTTCCTGCTCCTCTCCAGATCCACGGCTCTGCCCTGTGCTTCCCTGGCCCTGCCCTGTGCCTGCCTGGCCCTGCCAGCAGAGTGGGGGCCTGTGCTTGATCACCCCTCACTTGCCACATGTGCAGGTCTGTGTGTGTACTTGGGTTCCCATAAGTTTGTAGTTCCTAGATATTAATCCAGAGAATATTAAAGCTGAGGACCCGGGAGGTCTGCTCCTCCCTGCTGCAGACAGACTCCTCCCCAACACGCGTGTGCTGGGCCACGGCAACCCTGTGTCAGCCAGGGCCTGGCTGTGCCCTCTGAACCCCTTAAAATATCTCTGTGCCCCTTAAAACATCTTTGTGCCCCTTAAAACATCTTTGTGCCCTTGGAAATATCTCTGCACCCCCTAAAACACCTCTGCACCCTTTAAAACACCTCTGTGCCCCACAGATCACTCACCGACAGCAGACAGCCACGGACGTGGGGATACGTGTGCCCTGCCACCTGCCACAGCTCAGGTCTGGCCAGAAGCTCCAGCCTGAGCCTAAACAAGGCTGGAATCCAGCCTTGGCTCCTGGACACATGCTCCATCCCACTCGGTACCAAGTGGCTGTGGAGGGGTGAAGGGAAATACGGCAGGAGGGAAGTTTTCATGGCTCAGGAGCAGCTGCACAGGTGAAACTCCTTCTGCCAGGAGAAGAGGGGAAGGTGAAGCCAGGAATGGAATGACTGAGAGCAAGAAGGGGTGTCATGGCATGGGATCAGCATGGCATGGATCATCATAGTGTGGCACTGTCATGGCATGGGATCCCCCCTGTATGTCATGCAGAGCTCCATCTCTCTTGCACCACCCAGGCTTCCCATCATCACCAAATCCTCCTCAAAGGCTGGACCTCCCTGAGCTCCAGGTTCGATGTTCCCTCTGGGATGTGCCCTCTGGCAAAGCTGTGAGTGTCGCCCCCAACCCTCTCCTGACACTGCAGTGACGAGGGACTGCCTGGGAAGTGCTTGGAGATCCTCTGCTTGGAGAGCATAAGGATTACTTTGCATTCAGCTCTTTATCTCTTGCACGTCTTTGTGCATTCTGGCTAGATCTCACTCTGATCTAAGCCTTTATTCCTTGAAAAGGGATATAAGGAAGGCTGAAGGCAGGAGGCAGGGAAGCAGGGATTCTGGAGGTCTGAGCCTTGTGGTTCACCCAAGAACAGGAGCAGAAGATGCCCGTGGGTACGTGCACAGCACGAGGGCTGAACCCCCTGCTCTGCTCTAGCACGTGGCCACACCACAGCCTGGGAAGGTGACCCGGAGCAGATCCCTCCACGAGCCCAGGGAAGCAGTGGGACAGGCTGGAGCCAGCCCCCCGTGGAAAACCAGCCCGGGCCCCCGGCAGCTCCGGGGAGTGCCGCAGCAAGCAGGCATTCCAGCAATTCCCTGCGCAAACAACGCGGGATAATCCATCTCTTCTGTTTATTTGCACAAGATAATTTTTTTGTTGACACTCGAGAACCTTCTTCCTCTGGTCCCCCTTCCCTGGGTTCTAGAAAATGTTAACTCCTGGTCTCGCAGTGGCACCAGAGCCCTCCCAGTGCCAAACTGGGAAAGCTGATGGGACTCAGACAGGCAGTGGCTGGGAGCCACCACAGAGGTGGGCAAAGCTGGGTTTGAGCCTGGGCATGGTGAGCAGGGAGAGCTGCTGCTGCTGTGTCCCCGGTCACCCCCTGCAGTGTCCTGTCCTCTCCACAGCGATGCCCTGGCCACCTCAGTCACTGCCGGGTTGTCAGAGCTCACCCACCCCCTTGGGCCCCCTGCCAGAGCCCACCTGCCCCTCACCAAAGCCCCTTTGTTGATATTTCAGCTGTTAGACAAAAATACAGCCCCTACCAAAGCCTCTCAGAGCTCGGGATGCTCCAGCCCCTGCCAGATGAGCTTTCTCCAGGAAGAGCACAAGGAATCAGTCACGTACAGGGTGATTTTATCCCCTGGGTGTCCTCCCACGTTCTGCCGGGCCGTGGTTTGTACTTCTGGAGTTGCTTAATCACCCCTGTAGGACCTGCCTTCAAAGACGGTGCCTAATCCCTTCTGGAAACCTCCTAATACCTTTGGCTACTTCCCTGCTTCGTGGCCATGAATTACAGTGGGCCTGGCCAGTCCTTCCTCAGCATCAGCCTTTCTGGCCCTTTGCCATCCACGATGACTTCAGAGTGGTGTTCAGACTTCAAACAGACCCCCAAAACCTGTCATCCCTGGGCATTCACCGCTCCTGTCACCCGCCATTGGCATGGTATTCCTGGCTGTGGCACTGGGGAACCGCAGACAGTATTTGGGACCAAAGCAGCAGAGAAGGGCTCTGTGTGCGGTTTCCAGCAGAGGAACAATTTGTAATTCTGCTTTTATTGTCCTGGTACACGAGGGAAACATCACTTTGCCAGGAAGTCGTGCCACAATGATTCACAGGGATCCGCTTGGGCTGCTCAAGTGAACAAAAGGAGTAAATCACAGAATCCCAGAATGGTTTGGGTTAGACAGTATCTTAAAGCTCATCTCGCAGGTTTATGTGCCCACAATTCCACCCACCACAGCTACAGCTCCTGGCTCTGCTCCCACCAGAACGGGGTGATGCCTTAGGTTTTAACTTTTATATTTTTCAGATCCTGTACTGCCCAGTGTGTAACTCTGAGACTTCATACAGCCTGTTAGCTACTGTTCCTTCATGCTGGTTAGACATAGCAAACCCTCTCTGGGCCTGAACTCAAGGACACCTTGTTGTCCCAGGCCCCGAAACAAGTAAACTAAAGCCTCTGAACAGGGGAGCAAACTTGGGGCAATTACATCATTACCTGAAACTGTAATTGAAGAATTAACCCTCATATGCAAATGGACCAAACTTACAAAAGTGTGAGAAACCCGTGGCCCAGTGTCCATCTTGGGTGTAGCATCTTGACTGCCTAGGGTGTACCTTTGAAGGCACTTCGATAAATACCTGCTTTGTTCTCTTAATCTTGTGTAGCCTCTGTTTTCAGGTAGCCAGTTCCAGGCCTCAGGGGCATCCCCAGAGTGTCACCAGCTCCTCCCCCTGGCCATGGGGACAGCTCAGCATGGCCGTGTCCGAGAGCCACCACAGAAAGCAGGAAAAACCCAACACAAATTCCAGAACCCACATAAAAACCCACTCACAGTAGAAATACTGCCATTTCCTCTTCCCTTTTGGGGGCACCTACAGACCCTATATGGCAGCTTGGCCAGACCAATCCTCAGATTAGGACCTCTTAAAGCACAAGGCTTTTCCTCTTCCTTCAGGGACAAAGTGCAGGTGTCTCTGCAGGGTTCTGCCTCAAAGCCAGCACGAGCAGGAGACTGCTTGATTGCAGAATTGGGTCTGAATAAAGAAGTCTGGTCTAGGAATAACAACACTCGCAGCGATAGAGTGCATTATATAATGCCCTATAATAAAAGATATTACGGCATTACCAGGAGACAGGAATGCAGAGGGAAGGAAGGAACAGACGTGACAGTGATAAATCAATCTGGAGAAATACCAAATGCAATATACTCTTTGTCTCCTTTTGTTTGAGGCTCTGTAGATGTTTCCAGGTTTGAGCAACGGAGCTCACAGGAACCTGCTCCTGCATCGAGCGGAGTTTATTAAACCCCTCCATAAACAACCTTTGCAAGGCACCTCTCCCGCTCCCCCCATCCCTCTCTGGCAGCTGTTGGACAGATGTGCAGCGCTGCTGGGCAGGAGGGGCAGCACTTCCAGGTGAGATAATTCATCCTTAAATTGCTCCCAATGAGGATAATGTGGGATATAAGGAAACTGACAATAAAATTGGTTCTAAAAGTTGCCAATTAGGGAGGAAACAGCAAAAGAGGCGAGAAGAGACAGCAACTCCCTGATGTGGGCAGTGAAAGGCTGTGGTCACAGGGGGCTGGAGCTGGGGGGCAGAGCTCTGCCAGTCTGCACCCCAAAACATAGAGCAGAGCTCTCTGCAACGGGGCAGAGAATGCTCCCCATTCCTGAGACCGTTGCACTGCTGTGGTTATGAGATTATTTAACTTTCGAGGCCTCCCTTCAGCAAGGGGTTTAATCACACATCTCATTTCCAACACTTAAGTGAGTCCATTGACTTCAATGATTTTCTTCAAAGGAACAATAGAGACATTTAAGGCACTGAGCCCCGCTGGATCAGCCCTGGGCTCTCCTCCCAGCGCTCCAAATTGACCACTTGCTTTTATGTAGGGCTGCGTTTTTTTCCCTATCTTTGATGGTGTTAATTTACTGCTCTTACGACTTTTAACCAGAAGGAACAAGAGGGCTGCGATTCTTTTTTTTTTAACTCTGGAAATTAGGAGGAAAAAATGGTGACCTGTGACTCCATCCCAATGTATGAAGTTGTCATTCCTCATAACATCTCCTGCAGTTTCACTCGATCTGTCACGCTGCTCTGGCCAGGAGTTTTAATATTGGCACAAAGTAAAATGATGGGATAGCTGCCAACACTTGGAGCTGCTATCTTAAGTAACATTAATCCAGAACTTCTAGAGTATTCCAGGTGGATTTGGGGTTTCCTCACACTGTTTTGGGGTGCAGCTCAATGGCTGGTGTGCAGCACAGCTGGTGGGAGGCTGCAGGGTCTCAGCTGTCCCTTGTCTGCCAGACAAATGGGCATTCTGGGGACAGCTGAGGGACACAGCCTGGCCCAGTGCCACAATTTAACCCCACTGGTCCTTGGCCCCTGAAGGCTCTGAAGAGTAAATGATTCACAGCCATGACTTTAATGAGCTTTGGCGTTCCATTCCCTTATTTATCTTTACAGTAAAAAGCAACATTTCTTCCCTTTTTGATGAGGCTGGGGAAAATAGAAATGATTGCACCTTGTGCCACCAGCAGCTCCTCTCCAGTGGTGACTGCAGGACAAGGAGCCAGACCCCGGAGAGCTGGGTCCCTGCTGCCCGTGGGCTGTGCTGAGGTGGTGACACCCATGGGCCAGGCTTTCCTGGGATGGGGAGGGAGAAGGGGGGAAGAGACGGGCCAGAGAGCAGGGCCGGGCTCCCGGCAGAATCCTGGTTTTCTGGCTTGCAGGAGAAGCATCACCCGGGCTCAGCGAGGAGGATGCTCCTCCAGTCTTTTCCCCCTCAGAAGGAGGGACAGGAGCAAAGCTGTCAGGGATGGGTCCCCAGGAGCCCTCGCTCTGTGCCACCCCTCTGCCTCATGCACTCTCCAAGCAACCTCCTTTCTCCTCTCTGCTCTTTCCTCTTCCTCTCCTTCCATTTCTGCTCCCACCATGACTTCCCCTCCCTGTCACCTCCACGCATTCCCTCTCTCCCCCAGCTTTATCTCTGGATACCAAGAAAGATTAGACTTTTTTAATTACAGATCGGTTTGGCCGCGGTGTCTCCAAGCCTGGCCCAGCAGCCGGGCTGGCTCAGATGTTCCCGCGTGCAACCTTTCTGCCTGGCTACACTTGTTTATTCCTCGTTCATTAGCTTTTTTACGTTGCTGGAGATCTGAGGCACTCACATGGTGCAGGAGGCTCGAAGTGACAGCAGTAAAAGCCGCTGCTAGTGAGATTATAGCTGCTCTGAACTGCTGCTGGCGCGGGTGGGAGCGCTCAGAGGGCAGGGGCAGAGCACTGCCTTTGTGCCAGCTCAAAGGGCCCTGTCAGAGCGCGTCAGGCAGCCTCCTGGAAAAAGGGAACTTTCCAAAACCCCATGAGAACTGGTTAAATTAACCCTTTGCCTGGTGGCCACCCCTTCGGAGGCTCCCAGCAGAGGCAGGGAGCTGCCTGTGCCGGCTCTGGGCCCCATGATGGATTGTGCGGGTGCCTCATGCTCAGCACAAATCCTCTGTCCCCTTAATCAACAGGCTTATTTTTATCAAATTAGGACAGAAACTTGGAAACCTTGCTGTAAGTCAAGTAGAAAATTATCAGTCCACAATCAAAACACTCCCCCCTGTCCTTAAGGCATTAATTCCCTGGGCTGGCCCTACTCACACAGGGTACCACAGAGCCCTTGGCACTGGCCCAGTGGCCCACCCAATCCCCATCTCTGCAGCCACCCAACGTGGTCCCTTCTCTCTTTCCTGCCCTCCTTCCAGTGGGAGAGGAGCAGGAGGGGACGCAGAGCCGGGCCCTGCATGTGGCCGGGTGCTGCTGCAGCTCCGGCAGCAGTGGCAGCAAGGCAGCACCTCTGCAGTAAACCTGGACTCCTGTAATTGCAGAGGATTCCTGAACTAGTGGGGCAGAGGAAGCTGGGTGGTGAAGAGGCCGAATGGTCCTAATCAACTGCTCCACAGCCATCCCTGGCAGTGTTCAAAAAACCTGTGGATGTGGCCTTGGCAGTGCTGGGGGAACAGCTGGACTCGATGATCTCAGAGGCCTTTTCCAACCTTCTGGACTCTACGATTCCATGGCTGTACAAACATCCAAGCTCCCCATGGCCAGCCTAGGGACAGCCAGCTGTGCTGTCACAGTGCTGTGATCCCTCAGGAGGGTCAGGGTGTCTGCAGGCAGCTCCCGTGGTCCCTTGGACACTGGGGGAAGAGTCCGGATGCGTTGTCATCCCCCGGAGCCCTGCTCCTGGGAAAGGGGCTCCCTGCTCCCACTCCAGGGTGTTTACACTGAGCCCTGACAGATGGGCCCGGGCTGTGGATGTTTATACAGCATCTCCCAGAGGGTCCAGATGGCCCCTGAGCTCCCAGGCCCTGCTCCCCTCTCTGCTCTCAGCTGGGCTCCTGGGCTCGGAGCTCCGCCAGCAGGGCAGCATCAGGACAGGGATAGTGCTGCCCCTCTAAACACCCCTGGGCTTGTCCCTCCCCATCAAACACTGCTGGCAGCATTGCTGGGGACTCTCAGATGTCACCACTGCCTTCAAAGTCCCCAGTAACCATTGGCTGAGGTACCTCCAAAGCCAGGGAGGAGAGGGGAAGGAAACCCTGGAGGGTGGGGAACATCCCAGATCCCAGCACCAGCTTCTCAAAAGGGCTGTCCCCATAGGGCCAGCCAGACCAGTGCCACCCTGGGCTGGAGCAGGAGGACTTTGGTCCCCATGGTTGTGCATGGGGGGTGGCTGTGGGGACACTTGGCATCAGGGGATACAAAACCCTGCAGAAGCAATGTCCCTGTGCTTTGTGCAGGTGCCATGTGGTGTGGTGTGCCATGCTGTGGCCCCATGTGGCACGGTGTGATGCCACATGGTGTGGCATGGTCCCTCCTGGCATGGAACTGCATGGTGTTGTGGTGTCCCAGGGACTGATGTGGTGTCCCTTGGATTGGTGTGGTGTCCCAAGGAGTGCTGTGGTGCCTCACAGTGCCATACCCAAGCCGTGGCACAGGCAGGAACAGCGCTGGGTCTCAGGGCTCCCTGCCAGCCCCAGCCCCGGGGCTGCCATGGCAGAGCTGCTGCCGCACACGCAGTGCCTATCCCCCAGCCAGCCTCTGCCAGGAGCCTCTAGAGCAGCTGGGCTCCTCCAGGAACCTTTCCCTGGCTCGGCAGAGGATGGGGCACGGAGGCCACACACCAGCCATGACATTTCCCTTCCCCTGGCCCCGCAGGCCTGGCCCTTCTGAACGCACCCAGAACGGGCTGGAAGGGGGATAATTGGTGCCCTCCACCCCGTGTGCAGCGCCCGGGGGCACACGCGTGAGAACGGGTCCCTTTCACAATTTGCATCGTTCCAAGGGAAGCACATTTTTTCCCAAGTCCTAATGAATATTGCAGATTCCAAGGGCTCGGGGAGATGAGTCCTGCCAGGCCGGATCGCGCTCTGCAGAAACACTTTGTCACTTGTTGTTCCCATCACGGCGCTTTAACAGCCCTGCACAGTCGAGCTCATGATTCCGGACAGCGAATGCCTTCAAAGCCCGCACAGCCCCGGCTCCGCTTTCAGGTCATGGAAATGCCACTGTCACTTCGATGTCGAAATGTCCCCAACACGTTGTCAATAGGGATGTGGAATGCCCCGCTCAAGGGGAAGGGAGACAAAGGGAGCGGGGCAGCCGCCGCTCCCAGTGCCCCAGACAGCGTTTCCAGAGACACAGCACCCACATTCCTGGAGTCACAGCACCCACATTCCCAGAGACACAGCACCCACTTTCCTGGAGACACAGCACCCACCAGCCTGGCCCTGAGCCAGGGGGTTCAGCACCTCCCTCAAAATCTCACTCAGCACCTGTCTCAGCACCCGCACTGACACCCTGCCGCAGGGGCAGCCCTAAAACCCAGGAAAGGGCCTTAAGGAGCAGCACAGCCCCGTGTCACCCCACTGCAGCACAGGGACAGTCCCAGTGCTGCCACTCCCTGTGTGTGCCCATGAGTGTGCTCCTGCCTGCACACAGGCATCGACACACATCCCACACACATCCCACATGTATCCAACATGTATCCAGCATGCACATCCATCACACATCCAGCACATCCAGCACAACCAGCACACATCCAGCGTGCATCTGGCACGCCACCACAATGCGGTGGCATTAGGACATGTGCCAGTCTGTGCAGGGACAGCCAGATGCCAGGGTGCGGGGCAGCGTCCCCAGAGCTGTTTCATGCCCGGCCATGGAGCAGTAATTGCTCGGCTGGGATATGAGGATGGCCACAGGGCTGAGCACAGCAGCAGCAACAGCAACCACGGACTGGGAGCATAGTTCGTGCCCAGCCAGGGGATTCTCAGGAGAGTGGGAATGGAGCTGGCAGCGCGACGGAGATGTTCCATTAGCGCTCGCTGCCTCGGCTGCCACTGCTTTGCTGAGCTAAATGACAATAATATCACTCATCCCCAGAGGCAAGAGGCTGCTCTGAGGAGAAGGGACAGGAAGGAGGAAGCTGCTGTCCCTTATGGAAAGGCCAGAGATCTGTGCCAGCAGGCACAGCCCAGGTCCTGCAGGTGACAGGGACAGGGTGGTGGCATTGCCCACAGCACCAGGACAGACACTCCCATCCAGGTAACACTGGTGACATCTGGATAATATTTACCAACAGTCCCAAGTTAATCCTTTTTCTTTTTCATGGTGTCATGACACCACATTTTGTGGCAAATCATTGTAAAAATTGCTGTGAGCACATTATCTGCCATTCTCCTACAAAATACAGCAAATTCCACATCCCAGCTGAGCCTCAGCATTCGTGGGGACACACTTCCCATAGCTGCTGGATGCTCTAATGCCACTAGCATTTACTACTCATGTCTATAAATATTTAAACAAACCCGGCAAATGTTGGCCCAGTGAATCAAAATGTTTTGCTGTTGCTGAAGGAAATGTGGGAAAACCCAAGACAAGGTGGTTTCATCCTTGTCTTCCTCCCCTGCTCGCATGTGGATCCCAGTGTGCTTTGTTCATCACAAACAGAATGGGATACAGGCAGTTAACCCAATAAATGAAATACTCACTATTATTATGCACCAGGAATGATCCTCTCTACCAGGCTGGCAGGAGTGAGGGGTTCCATCCTTCCTGGTGCTGCTGGAAGGGCTCAGGGAACACCAGAAAGAGCATTTGTCAGCAGGCAGGGGCTGGTGATCAACCAGTCCTTGTGGTTTTCCCTTTTTTAAAAATAATTGACACAATAATATTCTTCTACACCTCTCTGTACTTTAATCACCTCTAACACGGCTGCTTCTCAGGTAATTTGACCTTTTCAATCTCTCTGTGCAGGTCCCCCAGCAGCCTTTGGGCTGAGAACAAAACAAACACGAAAATTAAACCTTGTTTTTAATCCTGGGTATTTTTGGTAGTGCTCTGCACTGCTGCTCCTTATTCCTCCAACCCATTTTTTGGCAATCGCTTCTCAGATACTTGAAACTCCTTCATCCATGGAATGCTGTCTGGGCAAACCCAGTCAGAGGAGTTCTCTGAAACCCTCAGCATCACCTCCCCGGTTTGGGTAATTTTGTTTGTTGGTTTTAAAACTGTCATGAGAAATGAACTGTGAAGGGAAGTAGCTTTAGTGTGAGGGATAAATAATTAGAACCTGAAAAAAAATCCCAATTTTTCAATACAATGAAGCAAGAGGGAACATTGCCATTTCCACTGTGGCCAGAGGAGGTGATGCCCACACCCCTCGGCCTGTTGGGGACATCTTGACACATGCAGCCAGTGGCAAATCCTCATGGTCTTTATAGAAAAAGAAAATATTTCAAATGGCCAAGTGCTCCCAGGAAGAAATTTGAGGCAGTTTCTCTCTGCAAGGGCACCCACAACACCACAGCCGTGGCCTCTCCAGCACAGCCAGGAGAGCTGCAGGTGCTTGACCCCAGTGATGGGGCAGAGCAGCTCCTGAACAGGTATTTCTTGGGTCATCAAAAATATTTCTTTAGGCATTTTCATCTTGTACAGGGAGATTTGTAGTAAATTCCTTCATTTCCACTCTAATACAATCAAGTTTTAAGGAAGAAACAGGAATATTGGTTTCCTGGGTTTTGATTTTTTTAATATTAAAAGAAAAAATAGACAAAGAGTAATAACTGAGGACAGCCTCACATAAAAAAACCCAGACATTTCAAGTCCATTCTCTTTGACTGAGATTAAACCGAGCTGGTTTGGTTTGTACAGCAGAAAGGCAGTGCTGGGGGTCTTGGCTTGGAAAAGAGCCCACGAGGGCTCCCAGCAGCAGGAGTGTCCCCACCTGCCCCCATGGCTTGTGGATTTGCTCACCTTGTGCTTGCATTGCGGGGCCAAGAGCACGAGGGGATCATAAAACCATCCCCGACACAGTTCTGTGGGCTGGCAGAACGCAGGGAACGGGAACAACAGCAGCGGGGATCAGCGGAATGCGCCCCAAAAGGCAGAGCTCGTGCTGGTGCTGCGGAGCTCGGGGTCTGATTTATGGGCTCTGCACACCGAGGGGGGAGGAAAACCCTCCATTCCCGAGGAGCTTCTGCCGTGGTGCTCGGGCTGCGCCAGCTGGCACTTCCAGGGCAGTCCTGGGCAGCACAGCCTCCCGAGCCGGCCCAGAGCCCGGGGACACGGCTCCCCGGCCCCGGAGCCCCCCGGCCCCGGAGCCCCCCTGGGTGCACTGCTGGTGCGGGCAGTGGGGCAGGCCGGGGGTCCCTGTCCCCCTGTGGATGTGGTGGCAGCGATGAGGTCGCTCCCGCGCTGTCAGGAGCCATCGCTCCCGAGCCAGGGCCGCGCCCTGTCCCCCCACCTCGGGGTGCCGCGCCCAGGGCAGGAGTGCGATGGGCTGGTGCCTGGGGGGTGCTCTTATCTCACCGTGATAACAAACTGTGGGGGTAGCCCAAGCCCATTCTCGGCTCGTCCCCGTAGCCGCCGGCGTCGCTTCTCCGGCGGGTTGGCTGCCAACTATTCATCTGCTGCCTCAGCTCATTATCTCTGTGGCGCAGCCAGGACGTGTTCTGGGTGGGAGAATTTGGGTCAGTGGGTTTCACAAGCCGTTCCTTGAGATGCGCTGGCACATATTTAGCGTTTGGCATTCCATGTGGGACCAGCCGCCGTGCCCGTCCCTCTGCATCATCCCAGCTCCAGGCGAGTGTCACAGGGACAGCAAGGGAGGCTCGGGCAGCCCCAGGGAGTGGGTGGGGAGAAGGTTGCAAGGGACAGACAGAGCTGGGATGTTTTCAGTCTCCTCCTGTTTTCTTTTGCACAAGTCTGAATATTTTATCTGGCTGCGTGCATCGTCCCTGAACTTAAAAATAGCCGGGTTCCTTCCTGGTGGAATGGAGCAGTTTGCTTTTTCTAGATTTTTCACGCAGATTTCTTGTTCCCCTCACACCCAGTAATTGCTCCTGGAGCCAGGAGGGCGCGGGGAGGGTGCCTGGCCCTGCACACACACACTCCCCTCCCCTCTGTGCCGCGGGGACATGGCAGGTTTGGGCATGAGGGTGTTTCCCACCTCCCCCGGTTCGGTTCGTGCTGATACTCCGGTCTCACAGGGTGCTCAGGACAGGGCACTGATGGAGATCTCAGGCCTGCTCTTTAATAACCAGCCACCCCTGCAGGGAGTGAACCTGCCAGGTAGGCAGGGGTTGGTGAGGGACACACTGGTCCAGGTCATGGAGTGATTCACACTCAGTGCTTAAAAATAAATGGAGTTTTGGAGATGGCTCCTGAAGTTTGGTTGATTCTCGTGATATATCCCATTCTCTTTGGTTTTGTGCAGGGGGACAGTGAAAAACAAGGACTGACAGACTTACAGACACAGAATCTCCTTCTCCTGTCACTGTGCAAGTGTTAGGGACTGCCACGGGACAGGAGAGGGGGACACCTGAGCTGCAGTGGGGAAGCAAAGCTGTCTCCAGCAGCCACATCTGGGGTCCACGTCCCCTCCTGTCTCTGGGCTGGTTCAGGCCAGGGTGCGTGAGGAGTCGTCACCCCGCACTGCATTTCTGGAGCAGGTGGCATTGGTACGTGCATGCATCTCCTGGAATTCCCAGGACATCTCCCTGACAAAGGCAGTGTGGCAGTCTGGAGCCTGGGAGCAGCTTTCCCTCAGCACATGGGGTGAAGGAATGGGTGGTACCACATGGTCACGTGCCAACAGCACCTTCTTCCCTTGTGCACTGTGAGAGCTGTGTCCAGAGCCATGTCCAGAGCCATGTCCAGAGACGTGTCCAGAGCTGTGCCCAGAGCCATGTCCAGAGCTGTGCCCAGAGCTGTGCCCAGAGCAATTCCAAGAGCTGTGTCCAGAGCTGCATCCAGAGCCATGTCCAGAGCCATGTCCAGAGCTGTGTCCAGAGCTGTGCCCAGAGCCATGTCCAGAGCTGTGTCCAGATCTGTGCCCAGAGCTGTGCCCAGAGCCATGTCCAGAACTGCGTCCAGAGCTGTGCCCAGAGCCATGTCCAGAACTACATCCAGAGCAGTGCCCAGAGACATGTCCAGAGGTGGGTACAGATCTGTGCCCAGAGCTGTGCCCAGAGCCATGTCCAGAGCTGCGTCCAGAGCCGTGTCCAGAGCTGTGCCCAGAGCCGTGTCCAGAGGTGGGTCCAGAGCCATGTCCAGAGTGCCTGGCTGGTGACACAGTGTGAGCAAACGGGCAGCGTTGGTGTGGCCTGTCCCCATGGCCTCTGTCCCACACTCTGCTCCCCAGCCCTGCAGCTTTGGGAGACAGGATGGGTGAGGACACGTTGCTGGGCCCACACAGGATGCTGGTAACTGGAAGTGACACGTGCCAGACTCTGTCACCCTCTCGCCGGCCACACGCGCAGCCCTGCCAGAGCTTCTCTGACATCTCTTGTCTCAGCATTTATTTTAAAGGAATGTGACATTCTAGCTGAGCAAATTCCCTCTCCTGAGCTGGGAATGGTGCGCTATAAAGATGCCTGTGTAGGCAGACAGTCCCCACTCCCTGGAACTCCAAGGTCCTGCCACATCCCAGGGATGGAGCAGCAGTGCCAGGAGGAGCTGGGCAGCAGCAGCACATCTTCCTTAGCTGGTGCCTGGGCATTGCATGCAGTAACACGAGGGGTCCATGTCCCCTTGCTCAGCCCACCCCTGCACCTCTCTTGACCCAAATGCAGAATTTTTCCCTTCTCATATCGCCAAAGGAACAGCAGCTCCAGGCTGGGAGCAAGACCCCTTACCTTGGCAGGATTGGTGGGGGGGCTGGGCCACTACCTGTGGCACCTCAGAGCCCTGGAATTCCATCCAACCCACTCCCTTGCTCCCCTCCCTGTGGGGGATTCTCCTCTCGTGTTCCTGGAGTGCCGAACACGTGTGACCCTGAGTCCCTCGTGTTCCCGGGCTGGTGTGAGCAGCTCCCAGCACCTTCACAGCTCCTCGGACATGCTGTGTGTGGTGAACTTTTCCCTCCCCCGGCTCCCCCATCCTCCCCCAGTCTCTCCACCATACGGACACAGCTGAGCAGCTACCAGATATTCAGAGCCGTGAAGGTTGATAAACAAAAGTGAGATAGGACATGGCACCAGAAAGACCTCAGCTAATGGAATTTTTAAGCTACTTAATTTTGGGGCTTGTCAACCTTGACAGCAACCCTTTAATAAATGATGTGTTGTAATTCCCACCCGGTTCCCTGGGTGCGGGGGCCGGCGCGGGGCTGCGGGGGGTGGGATCTGGTGGCTGGAGATCCCAGCACGGGCAGCACACGGGATAGTGCTGAGTGGGGAGTGCGGGGTGGCAGCGGGTCCGGCTGAGCCGCAGCTCTCCCAGTGCTCCCCCACTTGGGAGGGGGTGGAGACTGGGATGGGGGGACAGAGGTACAGCCCAGCGCGGGGCAGGGGTCGCGGGGCTGTGCAGCCTCTGGTGATGCTTCGGAAGGAGGGAGCAGCCGCCGAAGGCTGCCTTCCCACAGGGCAGAGCCGCGGCCGTGCGCGGGGTGCGCAGCGCCTACGGACCCCAGGGAGCCCAGGGACCCCGGGGACCCCCGGAGCCGCGGGCTGGCCGGGGGAGGGCAGTACATCCTCCTCCCCACCCCTCAATCTCTGTGCTTTCCTCCGGAACAATCCTGCTGGCAGCTCCCGTGCCGAGGCGTGCGAGTGCCACCCAGTGTCCGCAGCGAGGGGACCCCGCGGGGGCACAGCCCGGCTGGGGGCTGGGGAAGGGGGGCACCCGGAGGCTGCGGTCCCTCGGTGTCCCCACAGAGTCCCCGCAGAAGCCAGCAAACCAGCGAGCAAACCCCCAGCCTGGGGTGCCCCCAAAAGGTGCTCCAGACACCACCGTGGCATCGGGGCTGCTTCAGCAGCGGAGGCTGGGGGAGGCTGTGGACAGACCCCCCCAGTGCTGCCGGGTGAAGGCACAGACCTGCACCCCGTGGGAGGCAGCAAAGGCACCCGAGCCCACTGCCAGCAGGAACGGGGGCCAGGGCTGGGGGGGCTCTGAGGGAGCCCCTGATCGCCAGGATCTCTGTGAGGAAGCAAGGATGGGCTGCCCTGGAACCTTCTGCAGGAGGTTTTGCTCCCGGCAGGTTGAAGGCAGAGCACGTGCTTGGGTGCATTTAGCAGAGGATTTAAGGGGTTCTGGTCCACTTCTCATCATTTTGTTGTGGCAGCTGAGATTCGGCTCCAGAGTCGCTCTGCTCCACACCCTGGCTGCTCCCAGCCCTGGGAGCCCTTTCCTTCCTCGTGCCCAGATGCTGCAGCACATCTGTCACACATTGGGCTCACATCTGCCACACACAAACCTGCCCGTCCTCAGCACCGTGGCTGTGCAGGACCAGGTTGGGCTGGCAGAGCCAGGCGGTGGCACAGTGACACCCATCCCCTCCCAACCCTGCCATCCTGGGGTCTTGCTCCTGTTTAGGCTCCTAAAGTCTCCCAGAGAATGGCCCAGGACAGTTCAGTTTAGGAAGATGAAGTAGCATGGAGTAAAACTGAAAACAGGAGGTGCAGCAAATCCTCTGGGCATTCCACATGGGCTTCCTAGGAATGGGGCAGGAAGCAGCAACGGGGGACAACGAGCACATGTCCCTTGTGGAGGGCAGCCACAAGTGTCCCAGCAGGAGCACAGAGATGAGTCCAGAGTGCTGGAGGTTGGGAAATGGCAGCAGCAGCCAGGCCTCCACATTCGCCGGAGCTGCAGAACCTGGGGGAGACACAAAGGTGTGAGGAGGAAAGTGTCCAGGCTGAGGAAAGTGTCCAGGCTGGGAAAGAGCCAGATGGCAGCAGCAGGGAGCAGATGGGAGATGGAAAACAACCTACACAGCCCAGAGAGCTGAGGGGGCCTTGGGCCCGTGGCTGCATGGAGGGACATCCCACAGCCCCAAGGGCCACGGAGCTGCCACAGAGATGGCGAGGAACCTGCCTGGGGCTGGCGAGGCAGCAGCACCCAGAGTGGGCTCCGTGGGTGTCCTGCCTCCTGCTCCAGGCCCCTGCAGCACCTCCAGCTCCAGCAGCTGCCCTGCTCTGCTGTGCCCATCTGCTGGCAGCTGGCTGTCCTTGGAAAGTGTCTTTCCTTTGGAAAGTAAAGTGTTTAGCTATGAGGGTTTGTGAGGAATTGGCCTTGTCTCCCAAAAACTCAGCCATCACCTTGCAGAGCTCCGTTCACAAGATAGTGAGGATGGCCTGGAAAAGGGTATCCAGTATCCTGGGAATGGTACCTGGGAATGGTACCAAGAAATGCCACCAGTCCTGTACGCCAGCTCTGGGCTGCAGGATGGGAAGCTTCCACTTCTGGTGGCTTGTGCTGATGCTTTAGTCCTGAGGCAAGAAGTCGCCAATGAGGAATATTCAGGGAAATGAGCTGAAAATCCCACCTAGGTGTGAGACGGCTGAAATCACATCTTAAAGCAAATTTCTCATTTCCCAAGTCACTCCTGTTACCTCTAGAAATGTGTGCAGGAGGCCCCGGTCCTGTGGGAAGAGGGTTGAAGAGCCAGAGGACAGGGTGGGATCAGCAGCACAGGGCCCAGGCCAGGCCGGAGGGTCGGGCCGGGCCAGATGGCTCCGAATGCCGCAGGGAGAGATCCTGCCCGGAGCCACAGGGGCCAGCTGAGCCCGGCACTCAGCAGCACTCACCAGGGCTTTAGAGCCAGGGAAATTAATTTTTTAAGAGTCCCTCTATGATCTCTGGTCTCTGGTGTTTGGCTGAGCAGTCAGGTGGTCTCCAGCCACCCGACTCCACGTCCAGATGGCAGGGAGAGGTGGGGAAACCAGAGCCCGTTTCCAGGCCCTCATTCCCAGGTGTTTGCTTTGGGACCCTCACTCCCAGTGTTTTCTCTGGAACCCTCATTCCCAGGTGTTTTCTCTGGGACTCTCTCCCCCAGTGTTTGCTTTGCAATCAGCAGCAGCTTTTCTGCTCATCCCACTGTTTGACACCCGGGTTCTGGAGATGCCGGATGGACATGGCTCATCCCTCAGCAGGAGGAACACTCAGAGCCTTCTCCCCGTGCCTTGGTGGTGTTCTGGGCTCCTCTCTCCTGCAGGGCACCGGGAGGCTCAGCCTGTTCATCCCGTGATCCCAGACAGACAGACAGCTCGCTGGGAATCAGCAGCCTCTGCTTTCCCAGCCACGGCAGGTCAGGGTGCCAGGGAAGCAACACTTCACCACTCCAAGCAATTACTCGGGATTTTATCATTCAAAACTAAAACCAGAGCCTATAAATAACCAGGATCTCTGTCCTAATAGCTGCATTTCAGCGTATTTTTAATTATCATTTTATGAATGGGTGCATTAGAGGATATTTAAATACCACGTCAGCCGTGCTGGTAATGAGGCAGGATTGTTACAGGCCAGGGCTGGCCATATATTACCCCAGTATATACATATGCTTCGACATCACTTTTAAAAATTAGCTATTTCAAGCGTAAAATTATAATTGGTTTGTCTAATAAAAGGATAAATAAATATCTATTTAACTTCATTACTGTCAAAGGCAGGAGGCTTTTCTCCATTGTCTCCTTAGGGTTTTATGGCAGAAAAGCTAATTAGCTGTAATTGGGTGGATCCAAGGCAAGGAAGGCAGGGGCAGCGGCAGCGCTGGCTGGGAATGGGGCACCAGTGCCTTTCCCGGACTGGTGTCCCAGTCTCTGCAGGGATGGGAGTCCCGCTGGCACCAAGGGCAGGCTCTGCCCCAGTGCCCAGCTCAGGGGTGTCTCTGGGGTGGTACCCGTGCAGTGGGGCAGCGCCAGGCGCTGGTTTCCAGGGTCACCTTGGGGTCCTCCCATGGCCGTCTGTGTTTTGATGGTTCCCCTGCCAAACAACCCTCTGTCATGCCTGGCCTGATGGACACTGGGTTCCCATCTGCTGGCCAGGCCCCCCAGGGTCAGCCAGGGCTTGTTCATCCCTGTTTTGGGAGGGATCCTGCTCAATGCCCATGTGCATGTCCCACATTTTCACTCCTAAGCAACAAAGCTCGTGTCTCCTGACCTCACCAGCCAGCAGAAGGGATGTAAAGGTCCTTTTCGGACAGTTTCTGACCCAAAGGTTGAAGTTGCCACATGAGCCCCAGTGACACCCCACACAGGCCGAGCTGGGGCACAGCCCCTGCCTGATCTGCCACCACTGATTCCCCAAAACATTCTGAGCACCCTGGTCCAGTGGAAGGTGTCCCTGCCCATGGAGGTGCTGGAATGAGATGGTCTGTAAGGTCACTTCCAACCCAAACCATTCTGTGATTCTGTTCCCTGGTTTTCTCCCCCCTCTCCCTCCAGGATCCTCCCCCCAGCCCCTGGGAGAGGGACGGCGCCTGTCAGGGGGCAGCGGATGTCACACACAGCTATGCCTTGTGCGTGTGTACAAATCTCCTTTGCATATGGGATTTGACACAAGGAGAGAGAGGAGCAGGCCTGACACCCGTAGCAAATCTCCAAGCTGCCAGCAACATCTTTCTTTTTTTTTATTTTTTAAAGGAAAGGAAAAAGAAGGAATGTTAATAATTGCAGGTTCACGCCTCATGGTGTGCAGGGGGGGGCGTCTGCGCGGGGGCATCAGCACAGAGAACACGGTCTGGGTTTGCTTATCAGTTCTGCTTGTTGAGTGCGATCCAGGGCTGGGAGAAACACCAACAGACAGCGTGGAAAATTAATTTTTAATGCCTTTTATTAGTGCTTAAGCCATTCTGAGAGGATGAAATAATCCCTGTTTAGGCGGAGTGCAAAGGTCTCGCAGGGCTGTCAGGAGCTGAGTCACTCCACAGCCAAACTGATCCAAATGCATCTTCCCCGTCTGAAATCTTCGGGAGCCCAATCCCCCACACACCCCCAGCTCCCGCAGCATCTTCCTACACAGCCACTCAAAATAGAGTTTTCCTCCCATGGAAGGGAGCAAAGAGCTTTGTCTCTCCCTTCCACCCTCTGTCACAGTGTGTCACCACTGCCCCCGGTGCAGGGACAAGCATTGGCAGCAGGTGATGCAGATCCTGCCCGGAGCGGGGGCAATGCCCTCGAGTGATCCTTGCAGGTGGGATGGACTGAAGGCTCCTCACAATGGGCACCGGCTCCTCCATCCTTTGTGGCACTGAGAGCTGAGAGGGAGGGCCAGAGCCATCCCTGGGCCACGGGTCCTCTGCCCTGCAGAGCCACTGAGGCAGCTGGACATGACTGGAAACTGCTGCCATACATCCCCAGGAGCCCCAGTAGCCGCAGGCTGGGACAGGCAGTGGCAGGGAGAGGACCCCACCCCTGTGCAACGCTGCCAGCACAGCCGCTGCTGTAGGGCAGACTACAGGTCAGAATGGTGCTGGAGAACCAAAGCTTTCCATTGCTCCTCCTTTCCCCAGGTCCTGGCAAGAGCCTCTTAATGAGGACGGAAAACAAATTCACCAAGGCTGGAGGATGGGAAGGACTGGAAGGGGATCAGGATCCAGCACTGGGTGGCCTGGGGCGGTTAGAAATACGTTTGTTTGCCTGGGGCTGGTGCTCGCAGGGCAATCTTGGGGATCCCACAGTCACCACCCCTCAGTGATGCCACCTGTCCCCACAGTCATCGCCCCTCCTCGTAGTGTGGCAGGTACTCGTCAGGGCCAGCTCCGAGGGGCCGTGCCCGGCTGTCCCAGGCAGAGCCAGCAGCCATGGCCGTGCACAGGGAGCGTCCCCTGCTGGGGTCCATGTCCCTGGCACCGCCAGCACCCAGCTGGGCTGACAATTCCTGCACACAGCCTGCCCGAGGCTCGATTTCCACAGGAACACTTCAGCCAGTCCCCAGGAGGAGCAGGAAACTGGGATTCTTTCCGCATTAAAAATGATTGTATCAGTTCAGTGAGGAATTAACACACCTCACACATGAGGGTTGAAGGCTGCCCTGGAATCAGAGCTGTGGCCCTGCAGGAGGGACAGCAAGAGTTGAGAGAATTAAAACCTGTATCATAACACACAGTCACGACAGGGGCGAGCCAGACCCATGCAGATGACCCCTTTTTGTTCCTGCAATGTATTCCCTGCTGCCATCTACTTGCCTTTCAGTGCATGTATTGAGCACTAATAATACATTCTCTGCCCACTTCTAATGAATTTTATCTCTGTGTGCTCAGGTACGTGTGGATATTGCACACACAGACGTGCATCCCGACACAGCCGGCAGGTATGGGTACAGCACACACCTGCCCCAGCACCTGAGAGATCACCCACATCCCCGGGGGCACCCCAGGCTGAGAGCCCAGTGTGCTCTGCCCACCTGCCCCAGCATCTCCTGGGCTTGGACACTCATTCCAGGGTGCGAGAGGAGGCAGAGGTCTCTCCCCAGGAGGAAGGAAGCTCCAAAGAGCCTCTTCACATGATGAATTTTAACATTTCTCTCCACATCCAGCCCGAGCACAAATCCCTTCAAAGGCCCGGCCCAGCACAGCAGAACTAATTTGAAATGTCACCGAGGTCAAGCCCGGCTTCCCCAGCCATTAACCTGCCTCTCAACTCCACACTCCTATTTATTTACATAGGCACATATTTATTTAAACCCCCAATCCCAGCTTCAGGAGGGGATGGGGTTGGGAAGGGAGGAAATTCCCTGCCTGCAGGACCTTGAGCTGCTGCTGCTGGGGGACTCTCCCGAGGGCTCCATGTTCAGAGCACAGCGTGCAGGATGAGAAGGGGGCTCTGCACAGAGCTGGTTGCTCCAGCCCAGCCTTTCTGCTTGTGCTTCTATTCGATCCATTCCTGCCCAGACAGAGAAAGTACAGTCTTGCCTCTCCAGGCAGACCTTCCACAGGCACAAACCAGGGTAACTGCTCCAGGACACGGATTCACAGCAGCTCTGCATTCCATGTCTTTCAAGCTTTGCTTCTGCTCCCAAGCAGATGAGAGCATAGGGACTTTGGGAATGCTTCTGCAGGTGCACTTGCTGCAGAAATTTGATCCTATTCCTGTTTTATTTCTGGCTTCTCAGCCACCATGATTCACCAGGAAACCTGGAGAGCATTTGGATCCAAACTCCACCAGACCCCACCTGGTCTCTGTCCCTGTCCCCTCGCCACTGTCCTCAGCATTGCTCCAGCTTTGTGCTACCTGTGGATAAAGCCAGAGTTCCTTTGTCCCTTCTGTGCATTGTGCTGCCCCTCAAAGCCCTCATGACAGTCCCTCACATGTCCTGCTTCCCCCCGGACCAGTCCCACTGGCACAGGCGAGCCAGCCCAAGCTGCTGGGCACAGGACACACCAGCACTGCCAGGACAGACACCAGCACAAGCACTTCCATGGGAGAAGGACCTCCCGAGAGCACCAGGATCTTCCTAAATGCTTTTCCACTGGGATGTGCCAATTAGGAGATTAAAACCTCCTGCTGAGACATGCCTGGGACCAGCTGGGACTGCTTATGTGTGAGTGGGTGCAGAGTGGGTCTCTGGGAGACCCAGATGGATGCTGGGGTTGCTGGGGAGGAGGAAGGCTTGGATGGTCTGGCTGAGCCAGCCTGGGCAGGGCTGGAGCATCCCTGGCACAGAGCTGTGTCACACCAGCACTGCTTCCCTGCCTCGTGCCCAGCAGGTGCTTTGCAGGGAAAGCAGAGGAGGTTGGCTGCTCTGCACTGATTCCTGTGGGCTCGTATCTCCTGGGTCCCCAGGGCCTGGGCAGGCTGGACCAGCACATCAGCAGGGGGCCTGTCCCCACCTCCTCCCTGCTGGGCAGCAGCTCGTGTGCCTTGTGAACACAGCCTGACCTTTCTTTTTTTTAAATTCCTGCTCTCATTGCTTCCTTGCATGTTCAGTTCGAGGCTGTGGAGCTGGCTAGCCTGTGGTTTAAAAAAAAAATATTTTGAAAGCCCTGGCAGGGAATTAAAGGAGTTTGGAGTAACTTGAAATTAGCAGGACGATGTGAGACAGATGTTGTGAAGGCGGGAAGAGGCGCTCACTTGCTGTGTCTCCTCTCTGCTGTTGTTTAAAAGACCTTAATTTGATGCTTTTTTCTTAAAAGGAGGCATCTCTAGGTCAGGATAATGAAATCACATTGTCCTCATATAATATTCCAGCACCTTCTTCTCTTGCTTTCTTCCTCTTCTCGTGTGCCTGGCTCCCAACCCATGGGGCCAGCAGGCGTGGATCTGACTCCTGCAGCCTGAGCTGACTCCAGGGTGCTTGGGTAGGGGATGAAAGGGGTTAAAACTGTGAAAAGTGGGGGTAATTCCTCCAGTTCCCAAGCTGATCTCCGGTGTGGTCTGAGGGAGGGTAGGTGAAGGAGCCTCCTCAGGGTGCGGATGCTCTGTCTCCTGCAGCAGCAGCAGCGTTGGGAGGTTCATTCCCAGCGGGATGCACTGGCTGCACAGAGCATCTGCCTCTCCACAGCTGCAGCAGTTGCCCTTTCAGGGGTGCCCCACCACCATCACCTGGCTCCAGAGGAGCAGAGTTGCAACAACAGGAGGAGAGGCTTTTAACGAGGTTAATCTGCAGCTGCTCCTCCTCGACAGGGCTGGGATGGGGCAGGGAGAGGAGCCTGGAGCTGCTGTCGCAGCAGGGAGAGGGATCCCAAACCCACAGGAACAAAAGGCAAGACAGAGGTTTTGAGGAAAATACCTTTTGCTAGCAAAGCTTCCAGTGGGTGAGGGTACAGAGCACCTGCCCCCTTCACAGAGGCCGTGGCTCTGCTCCCAGAGCCAGGAGCAGGGCTAGAAACAGCCCCATGCTGGCCTGGAGCAGGGATCTTCTGCTGCAAACCAGTGTCCTGCTCTGCTTCTGCCTCCTCCTCCTCCCTTTAAATTTCCCTGTTATTTGGGAGCTGCAGCTCTGAGCCCCACCACAGCCTGCTGGTGCCATGAGGTGGGCTCAGAAGGGAGCCCCAGCTCCCAGCCATCCAGGGGGACCTGGCCAGGGAAATTCATGGGTTTGGACACTGTAAATGGCTGTGAGATCCACCCCCCCCTCAGCACTCCTCTTGTGTGAGTGCCCACGTGTGGCAGGCCAGCTCTGGGGTACAGGACTTGTGCAGGAGGCAGCGGTGTCCATGAGCATTTTGCCCATTGCTTCATAACATGGATGTTCCAGCAGTCCAGGGAGGTCATACCTTGGAGATCCTCCACCAGCTGTGTGCAAATCCAGCCTGACATCATTCTCGGGACAGCTGGGTGCAGGCTGCCTCTGCTTCAGCCCTTCCAGCTGCTTGGGGGCACAATTTCCGTAGGGGAGAGAGCATCCTCCTCCTCCCTGTTATGGGGAGCCAAGCAGGTGGGGGGCACGGAGCCAATCCTCAGTGCTGTAACACCTCTCTGGATGCTCTGGTGCCCCTGGTCTGTTGATGCTGGGTGTAATGGAGCACCCAGGGGCTGGATTGACTCCAGGATCATGGGCTGGAGGTGGGCAGGAGCTAATCTGGAAAGGGAAGTACCTGCCAGCCCCCACAGTGCTCCCAGAAGTTAACGAGTGTCAATGTCTGAGATCTTGCAGTCAATTCCACTCCCCATCGCTGTGCCAGAGGTGGATGTCCACGCTGCTGGGATGCGTTAGCCCCCAGTGACACCCCCACTTCCATCCCTGATGCCGGAGGGGATTGCTGGATGGCAGCACTGTGTGGCTCAGGGCAGGGCTGGGGACAGAGGTGATGCTCCTGGATGCCTGGCCCGGGGAAGGTTTCCATCTGAGGTACAATGACCTACAAAAACTCTTCCCTCTCCCTCCACCAAATCAAATCTTCCTGTGGTTGGGAGCAAGCACGTCAAGCTCTCAGGGAAGGTGGATGTGGGAAGGAGCACTGTGGGAACACAGTGAGCTGAGGCTGGTGACTGAAAACAGGAGATCAACCAATTCCTCCTCTTGGGTGCAGGCTGGGGTCCAGAGCCCTGATGCGGGAGAGGGATCCCCAAACCCAGCTCCTGCCCAGGCACCATCAAGGTGGAGTGGGGTGAGCATCCAGTGCCAGGTGGGATGCTCCTGCTTGGAGAAGGAGCTGCTGGGGCAGGTGGGCAGGAAGGACTTTCCTGGCCATGCTGAAGGCTCTGGAAATCTTCCCTTGTGGAAGAAGCACCAGGAGATGGTTAACAGGAGCCAGGATAGTCTGGACTCGACAATCTCATAGGTCTTTTCCAACCCAAATGGTTCTCTGATTGAATGGAAAGGAAAGACACATCCCTATGTTTGCTATTAATTTTCCATCACTAAAGCCCTGGGATGGATTTTGGCTGCTCAGCATCCGCTATTGCTTTGCCAGCCTGGAGGTGGGGCCCACAGACACGTGATGAAAGCGACATGTCATGTTCAGCTCCTGTCCCCGGCTGTCACACACGGACCCAGCGGGCAAATCCCTGCAAATTTCCGTAAGGCCACGGAAGGGTCGTTTTCTCCCCTCGCTTCTTGGCAGTGGGGCAAGGAGCAGCACAATAAGCACTGGCACACGAAAGGACAAGCCCGGCCAACACAGCCAAGGCCACCGGGGGGAGGGACAGGACGTGGATGCAGACGTGACACGAGAGGAGACGTGAGACATCGCCCTCGGGCTGCCGGGGTGGGCTGCGGTGCGAGACAGCCGGGCTGTCCCAGACACTTGTGACATTTGTGTCCTCGATCTGAGAAGGAAAGAGCCGTGAAGCGGCTCCTGGAGCCCTGCTGTGCCCGTGAGGGGCTGCTCAGGGGCTGGGGAGCACCGCAGTGCCCGGGAGCTGCAGGTGGGGTGGGCGGGGGAGAGGGGACAAAAGGCAGCTCGTGTGAAGGTGGGGACTCTGAACAGTGCCTTAAATCCCCTCGTGTCACTCACAGCTCAGATGGCACCAGAGACAAATACCAGCCCATGAATGCAGCTTTATTTGTCATTTGGAAAGGTAAAATCCTTGTCTCTGCAGCCAGAGATCCCAGAGGTAGCAGGGAGTGTTGACTTTGCTCCCAACGGGAACGAGCTCTTCTCCAGATAACTCCAGAAATAACAGTGACAGATGATCCTGACCACTCCCAGGAGATCAGTGCGAGTTCTCACTTTTCCCTACGCGCTTGTCCCTCTTTGTCCAGGCCAGGCACAGGAGGTGACAGGAGCAGTTGTGGTGGCTGTGGTGGCAGAAGGTGCCCAGCTCCAAGGCTGCTGTGGGTGATGCTTTCACCGTCCTTGCTGTCTGCTGCCTGAATCCCCCGGCTCTGTTCAGCTCTTACCGTTCCTCCTTCCCAGGAAGAGCCGGTCAGGCTGTTCCCAGTCCTGCATCTCCACTGTTCCTGGAGAGAGGGAAAGGGCCGGGGAGATGCTGTTGTGGGCAGGCTGGAGCAGCCGGAGGCGTTCTGCTCCTCCCTGCTCTGCCCCGCGGGTCCTGCTCCTCGTGTGAGCGCTTGTACCGCCTGAAAGGTGCCTCAGGGCTGCTGCACTCCCACATCTCATCTCGCTGTGGTCTGGTTGAGGGAGAGCAGTGAGGTTCAGGTCTGATAGCAGTGAGCCTCCTTGTGCACTCCGGGTGCAGAGGGGCCCATCCCAGGGGGTCCTGCAGCCACCCCCACCCAGTTTGTGCGGTATGAGAGGCTGCAAAACCCTCCTCTCCTTATGAGCACCTGCAGAGCTGCTCTGCAGAGCCAAGATGACTCCCAGTGTCCCTCGACCAGCTCTGGAGGGCCTGGAGGCACTTGCTCCCGCTCATGAGTGCTTCCATGGAAAGGCAGCTCGGGGCATTTTCCTGCAGCCCCGGGGCACTCGGCACTGCCCATGACGGCATCCTGGGTTCTGGGGGATCCAGTGAAGCCCAACAGTCCCTGTCAGCTTTAAGGGTTCATGAGCCCTTCCCATGCCTCCGGGAGCCCAGGCTGAGACAGGAGGAAGGGCCAGTGGATGTAAATTATTGGGAGCTCTGCTGGCTCCATTCTGTGGCACACAAACCCCTTGGCTTCCCCCAGCCATAGATGAGCAGCAGCTCCCCCAGCACTGGTTCTGCTCTGCTCATGCTGGGAGAGAAGGAAAGTCTGGGAAGTGTCTGTGCAGAAAAATCTCCATGTCGATGTGTGAGCTGATACATAGATCCAGATATGCGTGTTCATAAAAATGTTCTGCAGAAGCCAATACTGGATCCAGCACAACCTCCAAGTGTTAATCGTAATAAATGGGAAAGGGACATAAATCGAAATAAGTGGGAAATGGCTGTTAATAAAGAGGTGTTGTGCTGCTGGTGGGATGAAAGGTGGTGAGCAGAGCTCCACTCTCCAGCCCCCTCCTCCACCCTTTCCTGAGCCCACAGCCTCCCAGGGCTGCCCCACTGCTGCTTCTGCAGCTCTTGCAAGGCCCTCATTGCCCAGTCCACCCCAGGACCCTGCCCCAGGGTGGGTGGATGTGCCCCCAGCCTTTCCTAGGACAGGGAAGTGAGGGGGAGCGAAGCCAAGCGCTGCCAGAGAGGGCTGGAACACCTCAGGCTCCCCAAGGACCCTGCTCTTGTGAGCTACAGCCATCACCCCATGGCTCCTAAAGACTCTCCAGGCGCTCGTGGAGGAGCACTCAGCTGGAATTCCCTTGGCTGTCAGGCACCACGGCCCCAGTGCCAGGGGACTGTGCCTCATCCGTCTGGTTAAACGCTGGGAGGGCCTGTGGTGTTTGCTGCTCAACCCACAGTGAGATGGGGAGGGAATCTGAGCCTTGTTTGAGTCCTGGCCATGCCATGGGGAGAGGGGGCCTGGGGACAGACACCCCATTCCATTGGTAGGGAGTAATTTTAGGACTTCCCCCATTCCCTGCTAATGCAGTGCAACCAGTGCCTTTCCCTTTTTCCCGTTTCAGGTCCATAAAACAAGTGCTGACAGAATTATTTGACAGGCTGGAGGCAGCAGCCCCGGGCTGGCTGGGTGGCCCCATGATGCTGGGCTGTCCTGCTGTGTGTCCCCCATGGCCCCACAATGCCAGACTGTCCTGCCCCATGACCCTCACAGCACCCACAGCCCTGTAGCTCCCCTGTTGTGGAGCACAAGGAATGGATGCCTTGCTCTGCGATAGAGGAACGTGTGATTTTATCACCCTTCACAGCATTTTGCCCTGGCAGCTTGTCACCAGCCAGGCTGCTAAAATTCCCTGGAAAGAGGAGGGATTCGTGGCACATTACCGTTTATAGGATGGTGCTTTAACCCCAAGGCCATCCCAGCCCCATGCAGTCACTCACTTGTGTCTGGGCTGTCCTCAGGCTCTGCCACATCCTTCTGCTTGGGAAAGGGACGAGGAGGGGGATGGGGCCAGGGAAGGGGAACTTTTGACTACCTGTGCCACAGCTCACTGGTGCCAAGTGCCAGCAGGAGTCGGGTGTCCGTCCTACCCCTTCCCCAGACTTTTTGGGGGAGCAAGAACAGGGCATGGAGGGTGGGAGCTGCAGGGATTGCAGTGCCTTTTCCTGGCTCTTCCCTTACATCCCCTCCCACCATCAAGGAGGGGCAGCAACAAGGGAGCTCAGTGGAATGGCATCAGAAGGGGAGGGGAACCCTCGGAGATGTTGAAGCAAGTCAGGAATGAGGATGCACTTGTGGAAATCCAGCGTGTCGCTTCGTATATTTGACCACACCAATTCCCAATAAAAGAAAACCCAAGCTCATTACACAGAAACATCAAACCAGCCAAGATAATTATCTCTAATTAGTGCTAATTTAAAAGCGAGGTCTGTTCTAGAGCTGAATTGTTGCATATTTCATTAGTTCATTAGATGCTGAGCAGACAATGCAGATAAGAGGATCAGTTCACTGGGATGATATAAATTTCATCCTCCCTTCACTGCAAAGAGCTTGGGGGTCTGTGTTCACAGCACACACCATGTGCTGGGCCACCGAGCCCAGACAGCCCCCCCGGATCACTCTGGGCTTCATCCTCTGGGGAGGGTTCGTGGAACGCTGCGTTAACTGCAGAAATTAAAAAGAGAGACAGAGAGAAACAAGCAGTTTGTCAGTCAATGTTGTCATCTCACTGTCTCCACCAATATCAATCAAATCATTCTGGGTCTCCTTCAGTGCCTGGGTGGGGAGGAAAAATGTTGGGCCCTTCAGATTCACCCTTGGGAAAAGGAGAAGCCTCCAAAGTGGGGAGTGGGTTCCAGTGAGGATGTGTCTTGGGCTGTCCCGTGCTCCCACAGGCAGCAGAGAGGGGGCAGAGTGGTATCCTAGGGTGAAGTATGCCCCATGTCACCTTCAGTGAACTGTCACCCCCTTTTCCATCTCTCCTCCATCCCCTTTTCTCTCTTCTCCACACCCTTTTCCATCTCTTCTTCACCCCTTTTCCACCTCTTCTCTGCCTCCTTTTCCATTTCTTCTCCATCCCCTCTCCTCTCTCCTCCATCCCACAGAACAGTGGAGGTTCCAGTGCAGCAGAGTTGTGCATCCTCTGGTGTCAGAGCCATGAATTCCAGCTGTCCCCTGAAGAGCCTCTGGAGGAGCCAGTGCTGAGATGCTGCTGTGGGCGTCTGCCCATTCCAGCTCCAGCACCCGCATCCCCAGCTCAACTCCCATCCCTGACCCTTTTCCCTCCTGCCACAGCCCTGCCTGGCCCCGGGAAGCCACTACTGATGAGATGAAGAGCAAAACCGGGCATTTAAGTGGTGATGTGTGAGCAGGAATAAAGGATTTGGCTTTCAGATGCACTCCAAGATTGCAGAAAAGTAACCCTTGTGTGTGTGGAAACAGGAAAACAGCCCCTCTCTGCACACTGCAGGGTTTTAGTCAGATTAACCCGAATTTGTGCTCTTTCAGCTGTAACTGCCAGTGGGGCCTGGGCCTGGCTCAGAGCAAGATTTTGTCAAGTGAAAGGCAGGAGAAGTTTTAATCCTGGAGAAGTTCCTGAGCACAATCCCAGTAATTGAGGGAAGTTACTGCAGGTGTTTGAAGCTATAATTAATCTCTGGGAAAGAGAGGAAAGCTTCGAGTCCTTTGAAGGAGCAAACCTGGGAGCTTTGGAGCATTTCAGAAGGGAAAATTGAACAGGGATGAGCTATGCAAAGCGAAGAAGAGTTACAGATGTCAGCTTTGGGAAATGAGAAGCTGGGATGGGGGGGGACAGTGGAAACCCCCTCCCAGGACCTGGGGTGAGGGAGCCCAGAGCAGGAGTGCAGGAGGGGAAGGGGTGGTAATGAGGGCAACTGGATCACTCCGAAGTACCTGTGATCAGCACATTCCAGGCATCGGAGCCAAAGCCCAGACCTGCTTAGTGAGATTCCTGATGCCGAAATGCTGCTTGTTTTCCAAAGGGCTGCTGGAGAGGCTGGAGATGGCCAGGGGAGTGCACACACAGCAGTGACAGGAGAGAGCAGAGTGTCAGTGGGAACAGCAGCAAAGAGCCCGGGTACAGCACCCGGCAGGATCAATTAGTTAATGGCTGCTTCTCCAGACAAGGAATGGTGATTTAATGAACGCAAAACTGATTTATTGATTACTCAGGAAGCTCGCCTTGCTAAGGAGACAGCTCATTCCTGCCTGGTCCCTGCTCTCCCTCACTGCCAGCTGGGCCAAAGGGCAGGAATCTGGGGAGCAGGAGCTCAGGGAACTGGCACAGGAACAGGCTTGCTCATGTCTGAGCATCCTCTGAGTCCCATTTCCACAACACCATCCTGAAATCTGCCTTGTTTCTTCATGTGTATTCCGAGGATGGAGTTGGAGATGCTGCACTCTGAGAAGGCACCACTGGTGAGGAGGTGCTGAGGTTTGGGATCATCTCTGAGATCTTGGGGAGCTTCTTTCCACAGAACCACTCTCCCAAACCATTCTCCAGCAGCATCTCCTGGCCTCACCTGCTCCAGATTCAGGAGAGCTTGAGGTGGTCTGGGAAGTGACCACACAACCTCCTGGCCAGGTGAGGTTGTCTGTGGTGCACATATTAGTGAGACCTCTGCCTGACCATCCTCCCACTGGTGGGTTCCTGCTGCCTCCACAGGACACAGTCCTGCCCAGTGGCCCAGGCAGCAAAGCTCAGGTTGTAGAGCCCTGGGCATGATGTTTGTAGGCCTAGTACAGAAAAACAACCTCAGAGTAGTTCCAAATGTGGGTCTGGTTGGTGCTGTGCCCTACCTGCAGACCCCCCAGCTCTGGGTCTCCCTGGCCCCCTTGGTCTTCCTCTCCCCCAGGGAATGGTGCAGGCCCCTCTGTTATTCCTCACTGTGTCTCCTCAGCTGCCTCCAGAAGGAATGTTTGGATTTCATGCTCAATATTCTGGATGCAAGCCGAACATCAAAACCTCAGCAGGGTGCCTGGGAGCATCTGAGGGAGAATATCAGAGGAGTCTGTTTCTACAAAGGAAAAGAAACCAACAAAGCCTCTGTTTGGGGATGTTTTTTTCATCCTCGGCTGTACATACAAATAATAACTTTAGACATGGGGTTTTTTATTATTATCACCCTTCCTGATATCAATCTCTCTTTTTCATTATAATAAATATTGATTTGTGCTGTTAGAAAATGACTTCCCCAATCAGCTGCTGATCTTCCCGCAGGCACAGCGATGGGGATGAGGACAGTGGGATCATCATTCCAGGAACAAACATCCTGCTTGTGCCCCCTTCCCTGCCAGCAGCACCAGGGGGTGCAGCTGAGGGGCACAGGGGACCATGAGTGACGTTTGGGCTCCTCTGGACGGAGGCAGCTGTGACCTGCTGTGGTGGGGGATGGCTAAAACAGCCGCCCAAAATCCCACTTCTCCCTTCTCTCTCCTGCCACAAGGCAGGACAAACACCTTCATAAACCACTAATGACAGCTTTTCTTGTCAGTGAACATTTTCTTACTCCCAGGTATCTTCAGGGCTCTGGCCTCATTCCTCTGCTGTGTCTGTATCATTCCCAGCACAGCTCTGGGGCCACATTAATTCTCTTCTACATGGAATTTGTTTTGTGCCTGCAGAAATGTGCTTGGGTTGGTGTAAGAGCTGAAATAAAAATAGCTGCTTTCCCCAGAAGAGCTCTCTGGTTATCCAAGATGGATCAAACCCTGGAGCAAAGGGAAAGGTAACACCAGGGGCTGGATTGCAGAGTCAGCCCTCCCTGAGCATCCCAGTTCAGCTGTAACTCAGGATGGATTTAGAAATAGGGACAGCTGGGGGAGCTGGGGAAAGAGCATTGCTTGGGAAGAAAGCACCAGGCAGCTGAGAGGAGGAGGAGGAGGAAGAGGAGGAGGGGATGAAGGCAGTTGGAGCAGGGTATCACTGAGCACTGGTCTTGATCTGCATCCAGGAGGAACCTGTGCCCTGCTCCAGTGGGACAGCCATGGCATTGTAAATGCCAAGAATCGTTTACAAAAGGTTGAAAAAGCCCATGGAGTCCAACTGTTCCACCAGTAACCCGTGTCCCCAAGAGCCACACGTGGCTGTTAAATCCCTTCAGGGGTGGGGACTCCACCACTGCCCTGGGACCCTGTGCCAGGGCTGGAACACTCTTTCCATGAAGGAAGTGTTCCTAATATCCAACTAAACCTCTCCTGGCTCAACTTGAGGACATTCCCAGCACCACACACCCACAGAGCTGGTGGGACACTGCAGATGGGGCCCCTGTCACCAGGAGGGTGGACAGGAGAGTCCAGCCCCCTGTCTGCCAGGCAAAGCCCTGGCTGGGACGTGAGTGGGAAAATGCAATTTTCCAGCCCAGCAAACCCTGCACCACCTTTGCCGGAGGCTGGGGAGGAGGGAGTGCGAGGAGGGGGTTTGGCAGCCCGAAGATTTCCAGTCTCTGCTTGGCAGAGAACAGGCTTTGCCCTCGGATGTCAGAGCTCCCAGCCTGAACCATGAGTGCAGCCAAAATCATTTTCATGAGATATCAACAGGATCTACAGGAATAAAGGATAACAGTGTTTGCTTCTAATCTAGGGAGCCCGTTTGAGAGCGGGAGCCTCGACTCGGAGCACCTGCCAGCCCTGGAGCAAACCACAGGCAATTTCTGCTGGGGAACAAACCCACAACCTTCTTGTTTCACACCCTCTCTGTGCCCTCAGGCCCTCCCAAGCTACGCCTGAGCCTGGGGGGCCACGGAGAGGGAGGGAAAACAATCGTGTTGCATTTTAAGAAGTGATTTTTATCAGAAAGCTGCTATTTATCAGTTTTATTAAAGTGCCATCTCCCAGACTCTGGGGTCATGAGTTAATCTCAGCTTTCATTAACTAAAAACACACGTTTCTCACAGTGGGAGCTGAGAAGTTGGCTGAAGTGAGGAGAACCTGGCAATGATTTCTGCTTCCCAGGACCCTGTTTGGGGGGAAAGTTGCTCTGGAGGCTTTGCAGCTGATGGAACAGTGTTGGGCAATCATCTGGAGCTCCCAAAAAAGCTTTTGGGTGCTGTGCCAGGTGCTGGTGCCTGCCTGTCCTGCAGCACCCAAAGGGACATCACCCGATCCCCTGGCCCAAGGCAGTGCCAGCCCTCAGTGGCTCCAGGTGAGTTCCCAGAGCCTGGGCAGAGCCATCCAGCTCCGAAGAGATCCACTGGAGAAGTTTTTGCCCCGCCAGGAACCCTCTGCCCATGCGGCATCGCAGCGGGAAGGCGGCCCCATGCCAGGGCCCCATCCCCGGCTCCCCGCGGGGCGGGAGCAGGATTTGCAGGCTGCTGACACGGACATCCTGCGTGGGCGAAGGAGGGTCTGCCGCGGAGCAGAGCCCTCCAGCAGCCGCTTTCACTCACAGATTTATTGGTGCTGCGAGGAAAACGAAACCATGTGGAGCCGCTGTGCAGAGCCGGGAAAGGAGCTCGTGGAGCAGACGGAAATTTCCTGAAAGGTGAATATGGCAGAGCATTAAAAGACAAATAAATACAAAAGCTTTGCTTTATTCCTCTGTCTCAGCTGTGCTCCAGCTTGCCCTAAAGCCCAGGGAACAGAGGAGCCCAAGACTTTACAGTGGATAAAAGGCCAGACCAGAGCTCCCTGTACCCCAAACACCCCAGTGTCCCCCAATGCCCACAGCCAGAGGCACCTCCCATAAAGGGCATTGACAGGACAGCCTGCCCAGGTGGGATATCCCTACCCAGCCCCAGGGAGTCTGGGGCTGCTTTAGGAATGGCGGGGGGAAGGTTTATCTCCCCAGTATTTCTCTCCTGTTGCCCACCTGGCAGCAGCAGGAATCTTCCTGGTGTATGCAGAGCACGGCTATTCCTGAGCACTGCCATGGGGTTTATCTCCAAGGTGTTCTCTCCTGGAAGTCATTGGGAAGCCAAATCTCCCCTCCCTGCAGCAAATCAGGAATCCTTGGCCAAAGATCCCTGGTCCTTCAGAGCCCCCGGCACTGCCAGGAGGGTGGGCATGTCCTGGCCCAGGCCCCAGCCTGGCACAGGGTGAGCTGCCCCGTGGATCCCGTGCAGGGATGGTGTTTTTCCTGCACGTATCTCTCCCTGCGCCCATCCCCGCTCTCCAGCCTCTCCCGTGCCTGCCACATTGAGCCCAGATGTCTCCTTTAAAGGGGAACGGCAAAGTTTTGTTTAAAATAACACTATTTAAAAAAAAATACAGCCCTTCCAAGATGGCCAGCAATTAATCAACTCTCCATGCAAGCTCCGAACTTGCACACACATCTGAAAGCAAAGCCCGTGGAGCTGAGCTGCCCTGCTCACCTGCCAGCCCCCACCCTGGGATTTCGGGTGTCCCCTGCCAGGAGCCGATGGAGCCTCACTGAGCCAGACCCGGGTCCTGGCCCAGGCACGGCTCCAGGAGATGCAGAGGGAGGATTCTAAGGCTGGAGCTCCCCTGCTCCTGCATTCCTTAGGCACAGAGCTTTAGATGCTTAACTGGGAAAACAGGGAGAGCTGGATGCCCTGCTTGCACGTTCCCCCTGTGCTCCGCTGCAGCAGGAATTTTAGGTGTGAAAAAATGAGAATTGGGTCTTTTTCCCTTATGCATCCCTGTGTGCCTCTCCTGTGTCCCCCCTAAACCAGCCCTGCACAGGCCATGGCATGGGAGACAGCAGAGACCAGGTCCTGCAGGGCTGTCCCAGCTCCTCATCCTCAAGGGGGAAGGCCCATGGCCCCATCTCAGCCCAGGACGGCTTCCCAAGCCCCAAATCTCTAAACAACTCCCCTCCCCCATGACCTGCTCCCTGTCCCCCCACCCGAGGTTTTCATTTATCAGGAGAATTATTAAAACAGCCATTTCTCAGCTGTCTAATGTTTCAAACCCTGCTCCCATTCATCTGATAAATATTTACAGAGCTTGACATTGTCTTCAGCTCATTCCCTTCTGCAGCAAACAATCCCTTCCCTTCTCCTGGGGCTCACGGAGCGGGACTGCCCACCCCAGCACAGCCAGGCCCATGTGCCCCCTCCTGCTGCTGTCCTCTGGGGAATGAGAGGGGGAATTGCCCACCCCTCCTTTGGAATCGCCTGCTGTCCCTCTGGCACAAGCCGTGGCATGGTGCCAGAGCTGCGGGGGTGCCCGGCTGGCACTGGCCACCCTGACCCAGTCCAGCCCCATCGGTGTCACCAACTTTGCATCACCCCCCCAGAGCCACCGCCCTGACAGTGACAGCTATCCCGGGTTGCTCCAAGCCCCATCCCCCCTTGCCTGGGACACTTCCAGGGATGGGGCAGCCACAGCTTCTCTGGGTACTCTGTGCCAGGGCCTCTCCACCCTGGCTCAGCTGTTTCCCCTCTCAGAGCCGATTTTCTGTGGGGCACAGGGGTTTTGTCCCTTCACAGCCACTTCTGCCGCCCAACATCCCAATATCTGATTATTCTGCAGGCAAAGCAGGAGGCACACGAAGCTGGAGTGTTCATTTGTTAGACATCATGTAGAAGCCAAAATCCACGAGGTTTATCTGGTGAACTGTGACCCAGCTGAGCCCAGCCATGACCACAAGGAGCCCCATGGGATCACTTCACAGCCCCGATCTTGACCAGACTTCACCCAGGAGCCCACCCCAACCTGTCCTTTGACTGCCAGCGGCTCCACAGGCGTCACTTCCAGCCAACAGCAGCTCCTGTCACCCCCCATGGTCATTAACTTCAGACAACAGCCCCACACCCTCCCATCCCTCGCTGGCACTCAGAGCCTGCTCAGCCCGTGAGTGACAGGGAACACGGCGACGGTGGCAGCAAAGCCATCAAGTGACACAGCTTTAGCTGCAGCTGGGGCTTTGCAGCACTGAAGCGATGTCTCACTGCTCTGCTGCACTGATCGTGTTAAACGCCAATTGAAACCCTAATCACAAAAGAGCCCAGCCCGCGATTCCAGCCCGAGGAGCGATGGATGGCAGGAAAGGGAGATCTGCAGCCTGCCCTTCACTGCAGTGCCGTGGAGAGCAATGAAAGAGGCCTTTTTATCTATCACGTCCTCTCCCCAGGCCAAAACAGGCCCTGCATTAACCTCCAGGGCTTCCCCAGCCTAAATTTAAACAGCTCAAGGTTTCCAGCACTCCCTTTAGGATACTGCTCTGCAGCCTATGGAGCTGCTCTGCTCTACGCAGTTTCCCTGGGAGTCAGCCTAAATACTTCGTTTCTTCCCCCTTTGTCCTAATTAGAGCTGGCAAAGTAATGAGAACATTATTTACAAATTATTTGAAGCTGAGGTTTGCACACAGATTTCCGAGCAGCCGGAACACGTTTGCAGGAAGCACGTGTGCCACACTCAGTGTGCGACATCCAGTTATCACCCACCTCGACCCGTTCGAGTTCACTCCCCAAGGACCTTCCCAAGCCATTGGGTGCTCACAGCCTTCCAGCCCTCAGACAAACCCTCAGAAATGCCTTTTCCACCCTCTGGAGGCCGAAACATCAACTCGAGCATGGGGTGACACTGCAGGGTAACTCCCTCCCGTGGGGTGATGGCCCGGGGCAGCCTCAGGACACACAGGCTCCTTGCCATGCACCAAGCACGGGGCTTTTTGGGAGCTGCTCTGTCCTAGGATATGTCTGGAGCTAAGTCTCTGCCCCATGTCCCTTCATGCTCCCCCCAGCCAAACTCTGCCAGAGGAAGGGTCTCTGCCTGCCTGGGAGCCACCTCCAGCAGGACACTGACAGCAGAGCCGGAATGCTCCAGGGTATACAGCCTCTGTCACAGAAAAAAGCCTTCAGAAGAGGCCGAGCAGGATATGAACACATTGCAATCCCCCACGTGCTGCCCTAGAGTGGAGAGGGTCTGTGGAAACTCCAGTTTTAAGCCCCCCTTTCAAAGGCTTTTATTACAGACTTAGTCATAAAACTCTGCCTGGGGCGGATTTGGCACTCGGGGCCTCGGCCCGGAAGCCAAACCCTTTTCATTTTTTAATAACATTTCATGAAAATCCATTTGGCCCTTTGTAACTCGGACAGGTGGGAAAACAATAGCGGCTTCTACTCCCAGCCCCTCGCGCCAGCCTGGCCGCTCTCCCAGCGGGCTGGGGGCTGCTCCCTGCCCCGGGACCCTCGGGACCCCACAGCCACAGCCAGGGGTGGGACAGGGCTGTGGTGTCAGGGACGCTTTGGCAAAGCCCCAAATTACTGAGGGGTGTGTGAGAGCTGCACATCCATCCCAGTCTTCAGGTCCATCTGCTGGAGGCTGGGGACGTTTTATCCACCCTAGAGCTGAGCAGAGGGGATGCTGTTGCCCCCCATTGCCTTGCCCAGGACCGGAGCCCCTGGCACCGCCAGCACCAGGGAAGCCCTGTGCCTGTCCCCAGCTGGGTACTCACATGTCCCCCCAGCCCTTCCCTCTGAGCCAGCACCTGGGTACTCCAACTACCCATCACTGCAGAGCCACTGTCACCCTAAAGCCACCACCACGTTAGAGCCACTGTCACAGTGCTGGAAGTGCCGTTCTGGGGAGCGATGTAAAACCTGAGCGGGAGGGCGACGTCAGCCTCGGAGCCGTGTGCGAGGGGCTCCTGGCATCGGGCTCTATTTGTACAGCTTGTACCTTAATGCTCCCAAAGTTTAGACGATCAGGAGTGACCAGCAGCTCTGCAGGGAAGAATATGACAGGTTTAGCACAGCCAGTGTGAGCTGAGCCCTCGAGGGGGGCCAAAAGCCCCGGTCCATGAGCTCTCAGTGCAGCACGACAGAGCCCAGGGCTGTCCCAGGGACAGCAGGAGGGCACAGCCTGGGGACCAGGGGACAAGCTGTGCCTGCTGCCTGCACCCAGAACAGGGATGCAGCAGCCCTGGTAGCTGGGCAGAGGGGTCTGAGGGCACAGGAGTGCCTGTGCACCCCCTGCTGTGGGCTTGGTGCCTCGCAGAGGAGCAGTGTCCCTGGCCAGGCAGAGGCGAACAGCCCCCCACCACCCCCATGTCACTAGAGTCCCCTCCTCAGAGGGCTGCAGGGGCAGTTTAACACCAGATCCATGTTTGAAAGGTTGGAGTTATGAGTCTGTCAGCATTTCCATTACAGGCCCTGATTAATTTGGGGGTACGGGGCAGGGTTAGGAGTTGTCATTCCAGATGTGAATATTTGCTTTAATTCCCCTAAAAAAAAACGGGGGGGGGGGGGGGGGGGGGGATGGTTTAAATCCTTTAACTTTGTGTTTTCCCTTTCAAAGGAAGGAAAATATGCGCCGTCTGGGTCTGTTTTGTTTTTGCTGCAGAGCTCCAAATGCTGTTTGCCAGGTTCATGGCCGTGAGGGCTTTCACTCGAGCTGGGATTGCCTCTGTCCTTTATGGAGTCGACACATTTTTATCAGGGAGTCCTAACTGGGGGATCTCCCTGGAAACAGCCCAGGTGTACAGGAAGGGACTGCTGAGCTTCTTGGGGTGATGCTGAGGCAGTGCAGTGGGTACCTGTTCCCAGAGAACAGCCTGCAACTGGAAGAGGTAGGTTTGGATGGGATATTGGGAAAAAAATCCTTCCCTCTGAGGGTGGTGAGGCCCTGGGACAGGGTGCCCAGAGAAGCTGTGCTGCTCTGGCAATAGAGCCAAGGCAGAGCTTTCCATTCGCCCAGAAAAAGGATCCAAACCCTGTGGAGGGGGCTCTCTCCAGGCTGCTCCATTTCCCCCGGCTCTCGTGCACATTGGATCCCACTCCCAGCCACGTGCTGCAGCAGGACTGGAGGAAGGCTCCCAGCTGCCATCCCTCCCACCTCCGCTGCTTGGAAACATCACTGAGAGCTGGTGGGCTGAGGATGCAAGAAATGGGCCCAGAGCTCTGCAGAGACAAGCCCATAACACCAGCACTGGCTGCAGCTGTGTGGGGAGGTGGGGGCTGTGCCATGGCCAGGGCCCTTTCATTGCCATCTTTTCACTCAAGAATCTGCCTGGCAGCTTTTCAGCTCCTTGCAGAGACACGGTTGCTGCTGCTGCTGCCAGCAGAAGACCCACAAATAAACTCCCCATTAATGCTGACTTGGATCAAAGTCGGTATCAGCGTTTTGCAGCGAGGGCTGAAGGAGCTGCATCTGCTCACACAGCCTTGGGGGGCTGTGGGGCTAGCGGGGAGCACGGAGCTGCCAGTGGAGCCCAGTGCCAGCCCCAGCTTCCCTTGTTCCACTCCCTCCCTCGGTGACACGGTGGGTAGAGGAGTCAGAGGCAAGTCAGAGCTGGAGAACAGGGTATCCCGAGGAATACAGAGCTGGGAGTGAGAGCAGCTGACAGCAGACCCTAAAACCTTTCTATTTGTAGGGGCCGTTTAACAAATAGCTCTACAAACAATGGCACTGTAAGGTGTGTGGCCATGCAGGGTCCTGCATCCCCAAAAACCCACAGCATCATAGTTCCCAGGCATAACCCCCACAGTAACATCCGTCCCACAGGCAGTTTCTGTGCTTGTGGGGATCTGTGGGGACCCTCCCTGCCACCAGCCCCTCGAATCACACACGTGCTCCTGCCCTGTTCACGTGTGACACAACTGGCTGACTTTCTTCCCAGGGAAACTCATGTTTCCTCATGAGGGACAATAGATTAATTGCTGACATAAAGAAAAACAGCAGGAAGAGCACAGTTAAAAACCCGAGAGTGATCAAGGGGAAGGAAACCCTGTGCAAACACGGGGTATCTCTGGCAGATCTGGTGCTGCCCCTGAGCCCAAAGGGCTGCACCTCAGCCTGTTTGCTGAAGGTCCCAGGAGGAGCAGCATCAGCGGGAGCCCATGTTCCAGCAGGGAATGCTGATAGATACGGGGCTGCTGGGTGAAGGCAGGGAGAACTCACCTTGCCCTGGGGACACGAGCATGCAGTGCCCACACCCACGTGCTGCTGTGCCACAGGGGCTGTTCTCCACCTCATTCCGGTCCCTGACCCCTGTTCCCAGCCCCTATCCATGATCACTGACCCCTGCTCCCAGCCCCTATCCTGGGCACTCCTCTGCCCCTCTCCCCTGCAGGTGCTCAGCAGCCTAAACCCCAACATTCCAGCTCTGCACCCTCCCAAGTGCCAAAGCAACTCAAAGCTGATCCTCACAGCTCTGGAAAATCATTCCTCTGGTCTCTATGACTTGATGCAATTTAGGAGCCTGACTGTGGGAAGAAAGGTCCAGGTACCATCATCCCCAGCTCCAGGCCAGGGGATATGGCTACAGCTGATGCCACACTCAGTGAGTACCTGGAAGTGGAGATCTCGGGATCAGCACAGGGAGCACAGAGAGTGCTGGGCCACAGAGTACTTGCTCTGCACTCTGGAAATTAATACCTGGGCTCTTCGTGGGGAAACAGGGATGGGATCAGGTCACCTCCTTGTTTTGGGGGCAGCCGCAGGGAAAAGGGGATGAGGTAACTGGACATTGAGGGCTGATGGGGCTTCCTGTCCCAGCACCAGGGGGGCAGTGCACAGACCCACATGGAATGTTCTGATCAGGGCTTGGAAAACCTGCCTGGAAGGTGGTGCTGTGTGCAGTCACAGGCTGCTGCCTTTTCCCATCTTTCCTTCCTCTTTTCTGCTGTTTTTCCATGTTTTTGCTGTCGCAGCTCAGAGTGTGGGGAACAGATGGAGGTGGAAAAGGGTGATGGGGAGGGGGCTTCTTGGTGCAGATGAAATTAGTCATGAAAACACAGTCAGCATGTGTCTTCGCACGTCAGCCCGCAGTAAGTGTGTGGGGGTTTATGCTTCCCAAATGAGGTTGGGAAGTGGACAAATAATTGTTCCAGGGTTTGGTTTAGTTAATTGATTTTTTATTTTTTTTCCAGCGAATTCGCACAATGTGGGAAGCTGGAGCAGTGGCCAGATGAAAGAACCCCCAGCGAGAGCAGCACCGCAGCCCCGCGTGGGAGAAACTCACGCCAGGCTCCTCTGCGAGCCCATCCGTCCTCCAGGGCTGTGGTGCCACGGGATGGGCGGCACAGGGCAGTCCCTCTGCCACCCCCAGCTGCCCCGCGCTGCCGGCACCACGGCGATGTCCCGGGGTTGTGGCGTGTCCTGGTGTGAGCAGGACCATCTGTCAGCCCCGGCTCCCTGGGATGTAGTTGTGACCGCCCGGAGAAGCCCATTAATTAGCGGGCAGCCCGGGCTGTCGGAGCTGCCGGCCGGGCAGCGCGGGGAGGAGGAGGCACCAGCCAGGGAGAGAAAACGGGTCATTTTTCAAAGTGATGAATGGGAGGAAAAGAAAGTGGAAAGGCGGACAAGGGGAAGAGAAGGGAACTGATTTCCAGATAAAGTTTTCAGGACACTTAAATAAACATCTCAGCCGGTGGAGCAGGGGTGGGGGCGCGGGGGACGTGTGTGAGCTGGGCAGCGCAGGGAGCACTTCAGCAGGACACTTCAAATAAACAGCATTTTAAACCACGTGTGCTCTCCCTCCCGGGGGTTTTCCTCCGAGATTCCCTCTCTGCAATTCCCCCTGTGTCTTCAGCTTGGCCCAAAGCTTGACAGCATTTCTAGTGCTACTTTGCCCCTTTAGCAAGATGGGTCCAGGGAAGCGGGACCCTTGCCATGCCTGAGAGGTCTCTTCTTGCTCCCAGCCCTCCTTCCTGGTGTGGAGAAGGGTGGCTGTGGATCCCTGGGACCTCATTCCTGGAGGAGGAGGAGGAGTGGAAGAGGCAAAGCCATCATGCCCATCACACTCTGCTGTGTCCTGCTGCCTCCTCTTCCTCCTGTCAAGAACAAAAGAGCAAAGAAGGGAAAGCAGGAATTGCTGAGCCATTAAAATCAAAAATGAAAGCCCATCAATGAATTAATACAGCATTAAATGTTAATAATTAGGGGATCATAAACATTTATGGGAACAGATTAAAGCCAAGTTCTGCTCCATTAAGTTGCCTCATGTGGGCTCTGCTTCCCACCCACCTCAAGGGAGAAAGAGCCACAACAGGAGAGGGGCCCTGGAGGTGCTCAGTGCTCCAGCAGTCCCAGCGGCTCCAGCCCTTCCAGCTGCCCCAGGGGCATCCCTGGGAGCAGGGATGGTGGATCCCAGGGACAATGTGCTCTTTGGTGGGATTAGCTCCGAGAAGCAGAGCCGTGTGTGCCGAGAGCCCGGCGGCACCAGGGGAGCACGGTGGGATGCGGTGATCACCCCGAGATGGGGATGTTCACAGTGGAAATTACATGGTTTGAACATCTGAGGGGTGACAGCAGCACGCTTAATCATCCACACTGAGCCCAGTGTTGTTCATTCAGATTATTTAGGAACTATTTGGAGTCAGAGAGTTGGGATGAGGTGGTTAAACACGAAACACAGACAGAGTGTCCCCTGCGCTACGTTTGCCTCTGAGCCCTTCTGCTGTGTATCCCTGTTGGAGTTAAAGAGAAACTACCCCACAGAGAAAAAAGATGTTTTATTTTCATCATTTAAGTCTTTGTTTCTTGAGGGAAATTTTCTAGTTTTTTCAGTGACGGGATCTTTAAGGACCACTTTTTTTCCTAATAATATTTTTTAATGCTGAACCTTTTCTGAAAATACGCTTTTTCTAGCACTTTCATTTACCAAAAAACCCACTAAAATTTTTGTCAACAGCAAAAACAAAAAGAAATCATTTTTCCGTAAAACACTCTTGAAATAAAGGAATGTCAGTAGCTCCAAGGGCTCTGCAGGGCTGCCTCTGCCAGATCTGATTTACCTATCACTGCTTGCTGCTTCTCTTACCAAAATAACCACTTCCAAGCTTGTGGTGGGATCACAGGAGGAACAGGAGGGATCTGTCAGCCATCCCTGCACTGCTGGGAACAGCTCCCGGTGATTCCAGTTGGAGCTGGCAGTAGAGTATCCCTGGCTCTGTGATGTTTGGGAGGACCAGGGCAGCTCTGTCGGAATTCCCAGCCATGAGGAAGCAACTGGGGAAGGAGGAAGGTTCCCCACACTGACACAGCTGGAAAACATCCAAGCTTTGGACTGAGGCCACGCTGGTGGGAAGCTGGGTGTGATGCAGGAGCAGCCAGACTCTGGGCTGCTGGAGATGGGCAGCTGTGCCCATTTCGTGGGAGCCTGGTCCTGCCCACGGGGCTGTCCCTGTCCTGACGGGGATTGCAGTGGGCAGCCAGACCAGCCCTTTGCTTCATCGCTTGGGAAAAGCCCCATGTGCAGCTGGAGCACTGTGGGGCTGTGTGTCCATGGGCAAGCAGCAGGCAGGGAACACATCTGGGCCCCCCAGAGCCCATCCCAGTGGGATGATGTTGTTGTTGGCCGTGCCAGGGGCTGGGGGTCCACGGCAGCGGGGGCCCTTTGCAATCGAAAGCTTCCTGCTGGGGACCCTTCAAGGGCAGCCCTTGTAGCAGATCTAATTATACAAACAATTTTGTTCTGCTTCTCCAAATAAACACAGTGAGGTCTGCGGGACATGGCACGACGGGAAATTAGAATGGAGAACACTTGCTAATGGGCTCCTTAGCTGCAGGGGTAAACAGATTATTTGAAAAGGCCCCGGCCCCTCCGACAGATCCACTCGCTCCACTCCCCTCTCCCCCCCCCCCCACTCGCTCCCCCCTGTTGCACCAAATATTAACCAAGCTTGCAATTTAATCAGATCTCTGAACTGTGAAAGGAGACTTCTGGAGATTCGATTTCAAGGCTTTTCCCTGTTAAGATTTGCATTGAGAAAATTAGATTAAAATCCTGCATGGAAAAAGGGTCTGGAGTCGGGGAGCGGGCATGGAGAGGACCGGGGAGGAGGAGAGCGGGCACAGAGGGGACCTCAAGTCTGGCTGAGGAGTCAGGAGGTGGCTGGCAATGGAGTGAGATGGCGGACACCCTTCCCTCCCCAGTACCCAAAGTTTTGGGCACAATCCTCCCACTGCTCCCCCGTACTCCTGGGAGATGGTTCAGATCACCTCATATAGAAAAGTAGCTTATTTGGAGCTGGGAATGGGTAATGCCAGGAATGGGGCTGGGAATGGGGCTGGGAATGGGGCTTGGAATGGGGCTTGGAATGGGTGATGCCAGGAATGGGTCTGGGAATGGATCTGGGAATAGGGCTGGGAACGGGTGATGCCAGGAAGGGGGCTGGGAATGGGGGACACCACTGGCATCCAAGGATGAGAATCCCTCGGTGCCAGTGAAATGGGAGATCATAATCCCGACCCCAGCACAGCTGCTCCCAGTGTTGGAGCTGAGCTCCCGGCAGAGCCGTGCCCTCGAGACCTGTGGCACTACCAGATGCTGGTGCCGGGATGTTGTGGCTGAGCCGGGGGCCCTGGTGTGGTGCCCAGCAGTGCCGGTGGCACAGGGTGTCCGTGGCCCTCCCACCATGTGCACCCTTTAATGGGGTCTATCTACACCCACCACCCCAGCACCTGATTGGAGCCAGAGCCCTGCGAGGGTGCCCTGGCAGGAGCAGCTCTTGGCCCGGACCTTGTTTTCATTCCTGCTCCGTGGAATTTCTAATTGTATCAAACTGAAGAGTTGATTGCCCTTCCAGCCCATCCTGGCCCTGGCAGCTCCAGGATGCAGGAGGGCTGCTCCCGTCCTGGGCTGTGGGACAGAGCACTGCGCCAGAGCAGGGCCAAGGGCCTCCCCTGGGATCGGGGGATCCTGGAGCTGCCATTGGAGCCTCCACATGGGAAATGATCCTGTTGTGTACAAGCTTCCTTGGCCAGCTACTCCAATTCTGCCCTTTCCGCCTTCATTTCAGTCACACTGAGATCATGAAATTAAATTTTCTTTTTCCCAGATTAAGAACCTCCCTTTGACATTTCAACAATGGCATGTGTTGATTTTGCTCTCCAAAACTCTTCACTTTTTTAAAACACCCTTCAATCCTACTTTTCAAAAACCAGCACTTCAGAACAAACCAAACGTTTCCCTGTGAGTACAGTGTAACATTTCATTAAACCTGGATCAATTCCTTTTTCTCTTTTTGATTCCCTAAGCCTGAGTTTTTCCCAGCAGCAGCTCTGACCGAGTCCCTCTGCCCTGCCTGAAGCATCCCAGTGCGGAAAGCTCTGGGAGAAAAAGGTGTTTGGGACACCCAGGCCAGCAAAATTCAGTGAGAAAGAAAAAAAAAAAGGGGGGGGGGGAGGGGGGAATGGGCTGAGGGAGGGAAATAGGAGCTGGTAAGGGAAGCTCAGTGTTCCAAGCACACCAGGGCAGACGCTGGACCCTCTGCTTCTCGGGTGGTTGAATCCCAGAGCGGAGTGGTTTCCTCTCCACCTCACCGGGGAGCAGCTTTTATGCTCCACTGAAAAGGTATCCTGCTCAGACAGGCGGAGGCATAATGGGAGAGATCCATTAACCGGGAGGAAACGAGGGCATGTTAAACATGAAATATTCATGGGGGCTCTCGCCAGCTTGTTAATGCATTTGTGTTTGCAAAATACCTCTGGCTGGGGAAGCGGGGAGGGAGAGGGGGATGCGGCAGGTCGGGGGCACCCCGGGCACGGCGCGGGCAGGAGGAGGGTGCGGAGAGCAGGCTGGAGCGGGGACAAAGGCAATTTGTGCCTGGTGGGAGAGTGGTTGGTCATGAAAGACCTGCTCGATACTGCAGAGGGAAATAAGGGCAGCTGCCTCTCGGCTCAACCCAGCCCTGTCACAGGGGTCCCCGGTGCTCGGGGCTCAAGGGATCAGGCACTGCTTTCCCTTCCCTGGGCGCCCTTGAGCCCCTGCTCCCCACAAAGGCTTGCCAGCATTTGTACAGGGACCTCATTGTTCCCACAAAACTCACTTCCACACATTTACTGGGGCATTATGAGATAGCATCAATAATTAAAAATAACCTGCAGCTGTCAAAAGGGGCAATCCCAGTGCGTGTGCTGATGGATGACCCCGGCTGTGGGACGGGACTCGCTGAGCCACAGATTTCATTAACTCACACCGGCTCCCCCAGTCATTTACTGTAGATTAGGGAAGCTCGGTTGTATTATTCCTGTTGTTACTGTTATTGTTCTGTGACACAGTCTCCTGGGTGAGGGTCACTCGCCACAGCTGCCCTCCCTCTTCAGGGAAGAGATGCAGGAACCGGGACAGGTCCCAGCAGCACCAGCCCCAGGGTGTCTCCGAGCACTGTAGAAGACCCTGGGTTGGGAATTTGCCTCTTCCCAGTTTGGGCAGATTTTCCAGGTTTCAGATTACAGCTGTCCATCCTTTCCTTGTCCCTTGTATTGCCATCCTTCCACCCCATCTTTCCAGATGTTCTCGCCAGTATCAACATTTGGCAAAGCTCCCCGGAGAGCTCTGTCCCCATTGTGCCAGGCTGCCCACTCCTCCTGCCACCCTGTTTTGGTGACAATGCTTGGAAGCCAGGACAATCCCGTGTCCCCTGTGGCTGCACAGTGGGGAGAGCAGCTGGTCAGAGGGGAGAAAGGAGGAGGGACCCAAAGAGGCTCCTCACAGAGCAAAGTAATGGGATGGAGCAACAACAGATGAGAAGGGCAGAAGAGAGAAATTCATAAAGAACAGTTTTAATGATTGTTATTTTTCTCTGTTAATTAGTGAAAGCAGGTTCGGGACAGACAAGCAGGACTGGGGCAGAGAGGACTGAAGTGGCTTTGTCCCTGATGTCACTGAAAGCGGCTGGTGGCTCCCAGCCCAGCGGCAAAGGGGAAGTGATATCCCACGGAGCTGGGCCAAGAGGAGTGGAAAAATCAGCATGAGATAGAATTGTAAAAATGCTGGTCGTGCTGTTGTAAAAATGTCTCGCTCAGAGGAGGAGGTTGGGGAGGGCGAGGGTCCCACTGGGGAGCTGGAAGGATGGGAGTCCCCTGGCCAATGGCAGGGACCCACAGACCAGGTGACAAACCCTTCACAGGGTGAGCTTCTCATACCTTGAGACCTGCGAAATGGGACCAAAGTGTAAAGGGGAAAATGTTGATACAGATCAGGTTTATGCTGTACAAATACATCTTTGCACTGGTATTTGGGAAATGCAATCCCAGCCGTGGCCAAGGAGGGATTCGCAGCAGGTTCAAAGGCAGCTCAAGCTGAATATTTGATCAGAAATTGTCTGTTTCTGCAGCGCCTGCCTGGCTTGGCTCCCCGGCCCCTGAGAGTGGGAGTCCACCCGAGCCCAAGGACATGTACCAGCAGCTTTTCCCAGGCTCATACTGAGGTTCATTCTGCCAAAATCCAACTGGAATAAAAGTCAGAGGGATAGAAATAGCCCGTAGGGTCCTGAGGGGCTGAGAGTAGCCCCTGTCCCAGCAGGGGACACCACATGTCCAGCCATGCTGCAGCCCCAGCTGGCCAAAGGGCTCATGGAGACCCTGAATCCATCCCCATGAGTTTCCAGCCAAGCTGAGGGCTCCTTGGGAAGCCCATCCTCAAATGCTGCTCATGAGCCTGGCCTCTTCTTCAGGCACAGCCACATGCTTGGCCCAACAAAAAGTTCTGGGCTATTAATGTGTCTCCCCATTGCAAACTTCCCAGGGGTTTGCTTTGTGAAGGGGAAGTGAGCTGATTGTTCCAAACTGATGTTCAGGATCAGTAGCCGAGCTCCTTCCCACTGACAGTAACTCCAGCCAGCTCCTGCTCGCTCCGTGATCTCAGCTCCCACCAGCACGATGGACTCATCCTTAGAGCTTTGACATCACTGGGATGGTTTATCCCTGCACCATCCCGTGCAGCTCATCACAGTACAAATGAAACTTGATGGAACATTTTTTTAAATTTCTCTTCCTTTTTCATCCCAAAGTTCAGGACAATGAACTCAGTAGCTGCTTGGAGAAGCCCCTTGCTTGGAGCAGCTAAAGGCATTAACAGTGACAGGGGAGTGGGCAGGGAGCTGCAGGCAGAGCAGGATGGATGGCCCCACCTGCAGAACATGAGGATCAGGACTGGAGGGCAGCAGAGGATGGGCAGGATGTGGTGACCCTGCAGCAGGACAAGCCTCTGGGCCATCCCTGAGCTGAGTCTCTGCAGACCCTCCTGCACTGGAGCCCTCCTAGCATACCACTGTCCCCATCTAGCCTAAGGCATGTCCCAATCCCTCCCCTGGGAGGGGCACCACCTGAGGCCTGGGGTGCCTGGACACCCCTTCCTGGACCTCAGATGGGGTTCACCAGCAAGAGCAGCTCCAGATGTACCCTCAGAGCTCACCCCAGTTCCACCCAGGCCCAGTTATTTACCACAGGGTTTATACTTTCTTCTTCTTTTTTTTTCCTTCTTTTTCTTTTCTTCCACTGGCATTAAGAGCCTAAAAATAGCCTAAAAATAGCCACGCTTCCCAGTGCAGCCAGCAACACAAAACCAGGTTACCAGAGCTGCACAACAGCAGCCAGCTCGTTTGCTCTGAAATCAAATTTGTTAAGGCATTAGTCTCCTGTTCCCTCTCTCCTCCCGCTCTCCCTCATCCCAGCCAGGCCAAGCTGCCCTGCAGCCACTGCCACAGCTGGCTCTGGGAACGGGGGGATGTCGGGGGTCAGAGCGAGGGGCAGCCACTGCCAGGGGCTCAGCATGTCCACACAGAGGTACCTTGGGAGCCTCATTGCTGGCCGTGCCCCATCAGCCCCATCAGAGCTCATCCCTCAGCTGGGGTGGGAGTGGGACCAGCCTGGGGGTGAGGGGATGGATGGAAACGGGTGGTTCTCCCTGAGGCTGCAGCTGGCAAGGGGCGAGCAGTAGTGCCTGGCCGAGACAGCTTCGGGGGGGGCTCCTGCCAGCCCCACCTCAGGACACGAGGAGGAAACAGCTCCAAGGGGAGTGACCCTCAGGCTGGGCAGGGGCAGAAGGCAGCTGGACACTCTGGGGGCTGGCAGAGGCTGTGGACAAGGCTCGCTGTGTGCTCCGACCGTGGGTCCTTACAGACCAGTGGGATCCTTCATGAATTATGAGCTGGTATCGACCATCTTTGCCAGTAAACACAGAGTGACCTTTATTAAAAATACACGAAAAACTCACTTAGGGAAACTCACTGACTTCTTGCTGCTGACAGATTTACACAGAAAGCAGATTTGTCCCACAACAGGAAACGTGGTGAATGAGGCAGGAGAGGGGAGCAAAGCTCCAGCACAGCAAGTGCTGCATCCCTGCCAGCTCCTGCTCCTGCACGCCAGGACCAGCTGCCCACTCATCTGGCAGAGCTGCCCACCTGGGCACCCACCACCCCCCCATCAAACCCTCCAGGGCAAGGGTGCAGGTCTCTGCCCTGGGGGAAGCCACAGGGCACAAGATACTGGTCCCTGATGGATGCAGTTACTTGGAACAGGAGAGGGACAGTGTAAATCTGGGAATTTGCTGGGAGCTGCCCACCACTGGTCAGGTCTCTTGGGGTTAGAACAATTAATTATGTGCAGTACAATAGCACGACCATTCCTCCTGGCCCAGGCTAAACATCCCAGTGCTGCAGAACAGCCTTCGTGTTGGCCCTACATAAACCCCTCGTGCTCCCTCAGGAACGCTGCTGCTCTTGATATTTTGTCCAAGGATTAGAGAAAGGAACAGCTGCAGCTCACAACTGGATGGAGATGAAGAGCTCCTCACCCCTCAGCCACCACTTTAACTGTGAGTGACCCCTTGTACCCACCTGTGGGAAAATCACTCAGAATCCACAAAGATCATCACTGAGTCCAGCTCCTGGCCCTGCACAGGACAGCCCCAAACTCCTTCCATGTGCCTGAGAGCATTGATCAAATGCTCTATGAACTCTTGGGGCCATGACCACTTCCCTGGGGAGCCTGTCCCTGTGTCCAGCCACTCCCTGTGCTGCTGAGGCTCAGAGCTGCATGGCCTCCCACCAGTAGATCCTGCCAGCCAGGGAGCCCACAACAGCCACAAGTGCAGTTGAGAGCTAATTAATTTATAAATAGGAACACATGGCACCACCAACTCAAGGATCTTGGGGGCCTTTTCCAACCTAAATGATTCGGTGGTCCTGTGATCCTACCCAGAGCATCCTCAGGACGATGCCTCAGGAGCTCTCAGCATCCCAGCTCAGGAGTGGGAACCAGTCCCACGAACTGACCTGCAGGTCTCCCTCATCTTTTTTTGTAATACTTTTTTCTAGACATCAGCGAAAATCTGGCTTTTAAAGCTTGTGGGTTCTTTTAAGACAAACAAATAGAAACCAATAGGTAAATGCACACATGAATTTAACGATCAATCAATCAGTGGCTCAATTTGCACTTGTTTTTTACCCAAGTGCTGAGGAGAGCTGAGTGTAATAAATATGTACAGAAATGGAAATTATGGATCTGTTCCCAAACCAGCTCAGGTGTTTGGTTTGGGAAGCTGTGAATACCTGGGGCCATGTTTGCTCCTCACCTCCATGACCTGCGCTGTGCTGGGATCCAAGCAAGAGGGACAGGATTTGCATTTTGAGCAAATTTCCCAACTTTGCAAGTTGATTGTGCTCAGCTTCCTGCAGACGCCTCTCGGCAGAAGGGCTTTCTGGCAGACAAAAACCCCCTTCTCTCTAGAACCCTCAAAATATTCCATTTTGGAGCAGCCAGAGCAGATGATGGCAGAGAACAGACTCTCCAATCAGCGCCGGGGCAGGAGGGCTGGGAGCGAGCGGATGCGACACAGAATGGGATGTGCAGTGGGATGAGATAAACTCCCCAGCTTGTTTGGGCCCATTATGGCACATTATTCATCAAAACACTTGGCTGAAATCAGCCAGCTCCAGGGTTTGTAAATTCATCCTGTTTCAAAACAACCTCAGGCTTCAGGGAAAAAAAGTGCCCAAAATATCTCTTGAACAGACTGCAGCCAAGTGGTCCTAGAGAGGAGCCTGTCATCCCTGGTTATTGCCTTGCTCACATCCCTGTGGTAATTTGGGAATGGATTCTCTGAGCCGAGAGCAGAGGTGAGGAGCTGGATAACACACTGCCTTGTTAAAACATTCGGGATATTTTCCTGGATGGAAAGAGGCCTCCAGGATTAAGTCCTTATCCTGGGAGGAGTGTTATTGCAGCACGCCTGGACAAATTCCTTGCACAGACAAAGGTGATCCCTGTGTCCCGTGGGAGGGGGGCCCTCACCCTGCCCTGATGCTGCTAGAGAGAGATAAATGAACCCAAGGGAGAAAGCCTGGGGAGTTGTGAGCAAATCTGGGGTTTGTGAGCAAAGCTGGGGTTTGTGAGAAAATCTGGGGGTCCATGAGCAGCTCTGGGGTCTGTGAGCAGATCTGGGGTCCGTGAGTACATCAGAGGTGTCTCTAAGCACACCTGGGGTGTCTCTAAGCACATCAGGGGTGTCTCTAAGCATATTTGGGATGTCTCTAAGCACATCTGGGTAGCTGCACCCACTGTCTCCCTGTCATCCCCTGCAGGGATGCTCTCCCAGGGGGGCAGGGCAGGGAGTGGGCTGGGGTCCTGAACCAGCCACCCTCCCACACCCCCCAAGCTGGTCACTGTCCCATCAGGTGCAGAGGGACAGTGCCAGGTGGGATGATGCCTCTGATTTCCAAGGGCTGGTGTTTTTGGGTAGGTTGGGCCTCGCTGGAGTTCCTTAGCAACACGAATGCTGATGTTTCCCTTCCAGGAACTGCAGATGCAAACGAAGCCCTTCCATCAGCCCCACTATAGCACCCACACTGGGACCCTTGGGAATGGTGTAGGACCCCTGCCATGCCTCAGCAGTGACTCAGAGGGTCCCACTGCAATCCCCTCAATCCATATCTCCTCCTGCTATGTTAAAGGGCAGTCTGCCATGGCTGGAGTGGTTTATCCTGTTGCCCACCTCCCTCCATCCCTGGCGGAAAACAACTTCCCTTGGGGATCCCATCAAAGCCCCCTGGACACCCAAAAGCCTTCCTGAGCTCCTCAAAGCTCAGTCCCACATCCAGGTTTGTGAACCAAGAACAAATCCTCTGTTTATTGTTCAGATTTCCAGCCACAGCACCAAGCGTGTGGCAGCACTTGCCAGGTGGTGACATCATTGAGCCCCTGTGTGAACCTCTTCTCTCTCTCCTTGGCTCACCAGGGCTGATTTCCACTGGTAAGGAATCTTCAGACTTTGCAGCATTTCCAGGAGAAATCCAGTCTTGTCCTTGGGCTCTCTCAGTCCAGGGATGCTCCAGTGCCAAAATTTCCCTGTGCCAGCACCACAAAGATAAGGGATCCCAGGTTAGGAAGCTTTTGATCACGTGGAACAGTTTCAGTCGTGACCTTTGGGATGAACTTGGGCTTGCACAGGGGACATGGGCCGGGACTGCATGGGAACCGTGAGGAGCCCCGCCAGATCCTGGCAGTGCCTGATGCACCCTTCTAAAAACGTGTCCATGTTGTGAGTGTGGGCAAGGCTGTGGTGGGAACGTGGCCAGCCAGCCTCTCCTGTGTCCCCCTCGCTGCTCCCCTCGCAGCATGGGCAGCTCCCGGGGGCCGCTGGACGTGCTGAACCTGCTGGAGCAGTGGCTGCGGGATGGAGCAGCGATCTGGTTTCAATAAAATCAGCAGATTGTTTCATGGCTGGATGCAAAAGTTGTGAGGCTCCAGGATTTGCTCCTCTGGCAGCTGGATCCTGTTTGTCCATCTCTGTAGCTCCCCCCTCCACCTCTCTGGAACAGAGAAGGGGTCAATGTCCCGAGTCTGTCAGGGTTTCAGAGGCATTTGGACGGTGCCCTCAATGTGCTTCAGCTTCTGGTGATTCCTGAAAGGGCCAGGTGGTTAGAACATGAATTTTGTCGGTCCCTTCCAGCTGAAAATATAATATTCAATTTTATTCTTATTCTATTCTTAATATTAATCTTAGTCTTGGCCTTAGTCTTACTCTATTCTTATTTTTATTCTTATCCTTGTTCTTATTCTATTCTAATTCTTATTCTTATGCTATTGTACTTTATTCTACTCTCTTCTACCTCATTCTGTTCCATCCCATCCCATCTCATTCCACTCTGGGTGCTGTGCTGTTCGGAGCACAGCGCCTGCCCTCAGTCCAGATAGAGGCAGCGCTTTGAAATATTGCAGAGTTTTCTAGGTTTTCTCTATACCTTTAAATTCCAAAAGCACTGTGACTTCTAATGGAAAAGCCAAGCTTTTAAAGCTGTAAACAGCTGGTTTCCCTCTTCCTATATAAGAGCAATCTTTAAAAAACCACTAAAAATTTAACAACCTTATTGTTTTTTGAACTATTTTGTGAAGCTAGGCCATTCCTGGGCTCGGTCTGTTATCCAGGCAAACTGGATAACAGCAGGACATATCCAGGACAGCATCCCCAAGAGCCAGCCTGGCCTTCCTCCCTTGCCTAGCTCTATTGCAGTCCCCAAACTGGCCCAACAGGAATTTCTGTTCCGTGTTGAAATGAACTTCAGGCAGTAAAGGAGTAAATACGTAAAGAGAGGGGTGAGCGCTCTGTCAGCTTGGTGCAGTGGAACTCCTTCACTTACAGCCCCTTTATCTTCTGAGTTCTGGCAGTGGCAGAGGCACTGACTCACTCCCAGAGCCTCCATCCTGCAGCGCCGTGAATCCCAAACCCGAGGCTGCACTCTCAGCGTTCTGCTCCTGCCAGGACAGAAAAAGCGCAGAGCAGGACAGAGCAGCTGCGTTTCGCGCCCCATCAGCTAAATTTCGATGAAATCATTTTGATGAATTGTTTAGGAAGGGAAAAAGCCCCATTAACTGTACATTTGCTGTTAATTAATAGGCTGCTTTTTCCTCCTCTGGCACAGCACTTCCGAGCTGCCTCACACTCCACTCTGAGCGCAGCATCCTGGGGGGCACAGGGAGGTGGGGAGGGGGATCCGGGCAGGGCGGGACCTGCAGCAGCCTGACCCCGGGGAGAAGGGCTGCTCCCAGCTCCATGCCCTGCTCCAAAGGTGAGGCATGAGGATGGGAAAAGCAAACAGCCCCATTCGTCTCTCAAACCTCAGCAGGGCTGCCCCATCCCGATCCCTGGGCAGCCCCCAGGCACTGTGCAATGACAGCAGGGCAGGCGAGGAGTTCCACAGCTTCCCAGGTTTACTATTTTTAATCACTTTTCTTTTTGTGTATTTATTTTCTGTACATATCTTGTAAACATCTCTGGAATGTTATTCGAGGGGAGCATTGGCTGATACCCCCAGGAAGCAGACACCGGAGCTGCTGGGGGTGGGAGCCGGGCAGTGCCAAGTGCCTCAGGATGCTGGGTGCCCAGGGCTTGCACCAGCCACACGCACAGCAGGGAGCTGGGATGAGGGCAAAGTCTTGGCAAGTCATTTTCATTCACAATGATTCTGTCAAAATGCCCACAGGATGCCAAAACACAGGGTAGAGGAGAGAGAACTCGCATCTGTCCATCTCCCACTGAGTCTTTGGCAGCACAGCAAGGGGGCATCCACAGGGTCCCCAGTGCTGGCCCTTGGCAGCACAGGCAGAGCTTCAGCAAAGAGTTCAGGCTGGGAGAGCTGGGCGTGTTCACCTGGAGAAGAGAAGGCTCCAGGGAGACCTCAGAGCCCCTTCCAGCACCTAAAGGGGCTCCAGGAGAGCTGGAGAGGGACTTTGGACAAGGGATGGAAGGACAGGACATGGAATGGCTTCCTACTGACAACAAGAAGGGTCAGGTGGGAATTCTTCCCTGTGTGGTGAGGCCCTGGCACAGGGTGCCCAGAGAAGTGGTGGAAGTTCCCTGGAAGTGTTCAAGGCTGTGCCACTTGTTTCACTACCCGGGCTGGAGAGAAGAGCCCTGGTAACTTTTGATCCAAATTAAAGATGGTTTGTTTTGAAATGCAAATAGTTTGTAATCAGAGGGAGAAAGGTGGAAATAGCCACAGCTTAATTTCTATAGTCTAAAATGAATCAAAGATCGGGGGGGGAGGGTGGGGGGGCTGGGTTTAAATATGTATTTCTTTTAATAGGGTGAGTAACTTTTGTGTGGGCTGAATTAGCTCTAAATGAAAGCAAACAAGGCATAATTAGAAACTGGTTCACTTTTTTCCTGGTTTCTTCCCCTCTGGAAGGGCAGCAAGGTGTGCATTCAAGGTGTGCATCTGGGAGACAGGGACATGCCCAGCACGGGGGTCCAGCTGGGGGGACAAGGAGGAGGCAGCAGGAGCTGCCAGCACAACTCACACAGGAGCTGGGCACGCACTGGGGACCATCCAGTGGCTTTAAGGCTTCTGGAGGTGCAGGATAAGGCCCCCTCCCAGCTGCCAGTCCCACCAGTGGCCATGGCACTGTGGGTCCTGGTCCCCACAGCCAGACATCCCTGGAACTGGATGGCAGGACTGCTGGAGCCTGCCAAGCAGCAGGAGAAGGGCTGCTTTGCAAAGGCAGCTCCACGTGTAAATCTGGGAAGCTCCCACTTGGGAAGTACATGAGTTTCTCATTTAACGTGGTACCACACTGCATTCTTTCTTTATAAAGAGCCCTCATTTAACTTTAGGCGTGTTTGTACATCTAATTAAAAATGGGTCATGTTTAATTGATTTCATATATCACTGCTGCTGCCGCCAGCACAGTCCAGTGACGGTGGCAGTGCTGCATGCCTGGCACAGGCACATGCTGTCCCTTCTGCTCTGCCCTTGTTCCATTGGCACTGCCATGAGTGTCACCAGCCCCCAGTGGCACCATCCCCAGGAGCTCACCCTGCCCAGAAGAGCATCAGGCCAGGCAGGGCAGGGGGAGCCCCTCCAGCTGTTCCATGGCTTCCCTCCAGCTCCATGGTGCCCACACCACTGTGGGCTGGCGGTTTCCAAATCCTCGGGCTGGGGCTGAGGACTCTGCTTTCAGGGCAAGGAGAAGCTGGAGAGCTCTCTCCATGTCCCTGCACCCCTGTATGGGCGCTGGGGCTGGGGCTGAGCTGGGGTCATGGCACTACCTGTGCTTTCCCATCACCCTGTGCTCGATGTCCCCAACATCCCTGCTCCCTCACCGCCACGGAGAGGGACGCGTCGGTTCCTTGGGGCAGGAGCCTGTCTGGAACACAGGGACAACAGCACAGCAGAGAGGGGGACAGCACTGGGGACAGGGAGGATCACTGGGGACCCCGAGCCTTGCAGGATGTGCCGAATGTGTGTGCCCAGTGAATGTGCCCAGTGACTGTGTCCACCCCGCCGTCCACAGAGCTGCAGCAGTGATGGGCACTGCTCGTCCTGCTCCTGTCACAGCTCTCCCGGGGAACTGAATCCAACTGTCAGCAAAGAGGGGATGATGAGTCAGCTCCCACCAAAGGCTACACTATTACCTAGCAGCTTAATAATGAAAACTGTCATCATTCCTGCAATAAGGAAAGATAAATAAGTTATTAAAAGAAAAGACTGCCACCCTGCCTGGGCAGGGCACTGCGCCAGAGGGATATTAACTGCTGGCCACAGCCTGCCTGTTTGGGGAATGGAGAGGGATACCCTGAGTGATCGGAGGAAGAGCTCTTTGTCTTCCAGCTGGCTTGGAGAGGGCTCATGTGCCTGGCACAGCAAGAGCTACCACTGCTGCTCCAGCCACCACTGCTGCTCCAGCCACCACTCCTGCTCCAGCCAGCACTCCTGCTCCAGCCACCACTCCAGCTACAGCCACTGTCCCTGCTCCATCCACCACTCCTGCTCCCACTCCTGCTCCTCCTCAAAGGTGCAAAGACAAATAGAGCCCCAGGAAGGGAGATGGGGCTGGAGGGGAGGACTGAGGGTGAGGAGGGGCCAGAGCAGGCTCTGATGATCTGATCACCCCAAATCCAGAGCAAGGAGTGCACTAATGAGAGCTTTGCTGAGCAGTGTCAGTGGGACCCTCTGCTGCATGAGCACCGAGGGAGCAACCACCAGAGCATCCCTGTGGCAGTAGCTGCAGCTGATGCTGTGCAGAGAAGGGAAGGGGCCAGCACAGCTTCCATGCTGAACCCTGCTCAGCTCCACGACCAAAACCACTTTCCCCTCCCTGCCAAGCTCCCCTGCTTGGGGCTCAACTTTAGCACCTGTCAATATGTGACACAGCAAAAGGCACCTCTGAGGTGGTGAGAGAAAGGTGTGAAACAGTAAAGAAAGGAGGAAAGAAGTGACCTTCCTTGCCCAGCTGTATTTTACTGGGAAAACATCCACAAGCTGTTCCACCCCTGGCCGGGAATGGTGAGGCCCTGGCTGCTCTGCGGAGCTGAACAGAATAAATGACCTTCATAACACTTTCCCTCTGAAATCCTCCAACTTTCCACTAATAAACAATGTGGCTGTCAGGGCAGTCCAGTCACTTTATCTAAAAATTACTCCTTCTTTCCTCCCTGAACAGTCAGAGAATCTTCCCTGGACCCTACAGCAACACATTCCTCCCTGCTGTCTTCTAGGGGTGAGTCCTCCCCTCACCTTCACCCCCTCCCAGATCCCTGGCTGTGCCCCTGTCCCCATTGCTGTGAGCTCCTTGGGGCTTAGAAAAAGTAGCTCAGTTACTGTGGCACCCCTCTCTCTCTCTGGGCTACCTCAGTGCCATTTTTAGCCTCAGCACAGCACCTGGAACCACCTTTTTTAATCTCAGTGTTTACATGCACCTTCTGGAGCTGCCGAAGTGTCCTGACAAGCCTCTGGAATCAAAGGCTTGGAGCGGCCCCAGGGGCAGGGAGCAGAGAGAAAGAATCACCTGGGCTGCCATGGGGATGGCCCAGGAGGGGCTGCAGGAACACGCCTGGCACGGGCGGGTGGGCTCCGGGCCACGGCCCCGCCACCCACGGCGGCGCAGGCCCCGGCACGCCGCGCTCCGGCAGCACGTCCCACAGACGCCTCCGGGGACCACAGGCGAGTTTCCACTCTTGGCCAGAAAGAGCTCGTAAAGTTAGTGAACATCTTAAAAATTAAGCATCTAATGAGGCCCATCCTGCAGCCAGGGGCTGGGTGCCAGCTGGGCGCTGGCTCCGCACCGTGCCCTGCCCGTCCTGGCAGATGGATCCCAGCACACACGCGTGGGTGTGGGGCTGTGGGGACAGAGCAGGCCCCAGGACATGGCCACCAGTTAAGTGGCCTGGGGACATTGGCGGGAAGTGGGGAAGATATGAACTGACTTTGGATTGTCTCACCAAAGCCCTGTGCTCTTTGACTCCCAGAAACGTTTTAATTCCTGAAAACCCATTTTCAGGTCTTGCTGTCACAGGCTCATGTTCCCTCAGCCACCAAGGGGTGGCTCTCTGGAAAAGGTCAGTCTCCTGTGCCCTCAGGCTAAAGCTAAGGGCTTGTCTGTGGTGCCATCAGCCTGATGCCATGGTGCCACCTCCTCCATGCCGTGCATCCTCACTGCCGGAGCCAGGCAGCAGCAATCCCCTCTCTGGGCATCTCAGAGGGGCCTGAGGGCTGGGCTGAGGGCAATTCATCAGAGCTTTCCATCCCTCTGTGCTTTCCTGGCTGTGAACAACGCAGCATCCAGCACGTGGATGAGAAAGCCCTCGGACGACCTCACTCTTGCCACAGGAGGGGTCAGCCTCATCCCAGCCCACAGTGCAGGATTTCCTCTCACATCCTCCTGGACAAAGCTGGCTGGAGCCCTGCCCCCTCCCCAGACACCCCTCCCTCCCCCTGCTCTGCTCTGGCCATGCTGAACCTGACCCATCCCTCCTCCAGGTGCTGCTCCCTCACCTCTGCCCTGGGCCAAGCCCTGCTTCCAGGGTACTTGCCCACCTTGGTGCTCCTCTGAAGACTCTTTCCCCCAGCCTCCCTCCCCCTGGCCAGCCTTCTGTCGTCCCTGCCCTCTACTGCTCTCCTGCCACCCATAAAAATATATAGAATATAGAACATTATTTTATGGCGTACTATAAAAAAAAAAACAACCTGGAACTAGGAGACACGTGCCAAACCTCAGCAGCACATGCAGGAATGCCTTTGTCCCAGCTGTTGCTGGATTGCCTGAGTCTGAAGGCTTTTTGGGACAGGAATCTTGTTTCCTTGATTTATTGATTTTTTCCTGGCACCGGACAGCAGTGGTGGCAGTGGCTGTGCACAGTCAGTGATGCCATCTGTCCTTTGGGTCCCATCTCCTGAGGTGCTGCCCAGGGCTCCCCAAACCACGCACATGTAGAGCTGGGAGTGTGGGTACCAACGGAGCTGCAAAGGGTGAGGGGCAGGGGCCTCCCGTTTTCCCGAGGATGCTGCTGCAGTTATTGCTCCTCAGCTGCTGTGCCTGTCAGAGCCCCCTCTCTCTCCTTCCTTAGGGTTGAGCCTGTGCCATCTGGGGCCTCTCAGCTTTTCCTGGGGTTTCACAGAGCTGCTGCTTCCTGCACAGGCGATTTGGGGCACCCATGAGCAGGGAACTGTCTGTCTTTCCTGTCACGGCTGATGTAAGACCCTAAATAATGAAGGGATTCCATCCTACACTGGTACCCACACCCTGAGGTGCCAGCCCCACACTAGGAGGTGCAAGCTCCTGGTCCTCCCCATTTCCCTTCCTCTCCTAGGCTGGTGAACTTTCCTACAGCCCTTCAGCCCCAGTTCCATAAAGCTCCCGATTCATTCCGCAGATATTTCCTGCACTGGGGCTTTCCGCAGCATCTGCTGGTTTGAAGTGCTCCGTTTATTCGTCCTGGGGGCACCATTACTTTCTGCTTTAGCAGTTCTGCCTGCTCTGAAGTCTCTGCCAGGCTCCATCCACGGGAGAGAAAATTGATGAAAGAATAATAATGATGATTGTTATAAATATATATTTCATTGCGGTGGCCCTTGGTGCACGTGTTCGTCACTGATGAGGAGACCAGAGGGCGAGGGGGTGCTCAGCTCCCAACAGGCTCCCAACAGCAGATGTGTGTCCTCACCCTGCTGCCCTCCTCCTCCTCCTCCTCTTTCTCCTCCTCCTCTTCCTCCTCCTCCTCCCAAGGCACTTGTCAGGATACCCCTGTCTGTTCTCCCCAGAGAGTCTCAGGTGGGTCTTGTGGCCAAGAGCTGGACAACTCTGGAGACAGGATTCTGGGAGTGCCTGTGGGACATGTCCTGGGCAGGCTGGAGCCACTTCCAAGCTCATCCATCCATTGGGATTGCAGGAACGAGAAGCAGCAGGGAGAGCAGCTGAGTTGGGAATAGAGCCTTGCAAAGTGGGGCATAGGGAAGAGGTGCACAACAAAGTCACCTGGCCTCTGCCTCCATTTCTCCATGGATTTCTGCTGTCATCCAACCAAGTGGAAACAGAAAATACCAATCATTTCATCCATAAATGATCCCCATTGGCACCAGCAACACATTTCCCCTCTCCTCAGGGGATTATCCAACCAGGGACTCTGTGAGTGAGTGAGTGCAGAGGATCTTTTCCCTTCTCTTAAAGGAAATATTTTCCCTTTGTTTCTCCAGCTGTGGATAATCCCCTTCCCTCCACATCCTCAGCCACAGCAGACTGAGGATGCTCCAGGCCAGTGTCCCGGCCCTCGCGGCCACTCAACCTCCTCCACTTCCATTTCCTGCTGCAGAGAGTTTCAGGTATTTCCTGTAGACACTTTAAAATTCCTCAAGGGCTTCTCTGTTTCACCCACAGCGGGATGGCCTGGAAGTAGGACAGCAGGAGCCACGTGGAGTGGGGTACCTGGGACGGCTTTGTACAGATCAGCATTCCTTGGTTCATTTTTTCACTGGCTTTCCCATTCGGAGCAGCCCTCCCCTCCCTGCAGATCAGACCAGAGAGTTGTACATGGGCCCTCCTGGGTCTGAGTATCAGTAAATGCAATTCCATCTGCAGCAAGGATAATGTTACCACTGCCGGCTCATCCCTGCTCCGGCCAGGAGCCATCTGTGGGGTGGGGGCTGTGCTGGGACACACACGGACGCACGGAGAGCGCCAGCCCATGGGGGTACTGTTACCTACAGATGGAAATTCATATCTGAGGTACTTGATCTTCCCTAAACTCCCTTGCTATAACTCTTCCACGTGACATCTGTTAAATCCCTCCAGGGACGGAGACTCCACCACTGCCCTGGGGAGCCTCTCTCAGTGCCTCACCACCCTTCTGGGGAAGAAATTATCCCTAATATCCAATGGAACCTCCCCTGGCACAGCCTGTTCCCTCTCATCCTGTTCCCTGAGAGCAGAGCCTGACCCCCACCTGGCTGCCCCCTCCTGTCAGAGAGTTGTGCAAAGCCACAAGGTCCCCCCTGAGCCTCCTTTTCTCTGAGCCCCCCCAGCTCCCTCAGCCACTCCTGATGCCCCAGACTCTCCCCCGGCTCTGCTCCCTTCCCTGGACACGCTCCAGCCCCTCAGTGTCTTCCTTGTCTCTCCAACTCAGAAAGGTGGGAGAAAGAGATGGAAATACATCAATCACCAGAGCCTGCACAAATGTAGATGCAAAATCTGGGATTTTTCATTCCTTATCTGCTGTTAGACCAGTCATAACCTCTGCTGGAGCCTCCTCCCAGCTTGGTCAGAGGCAGCAGAGCTCTCCTGTCCCCTCGGGGTAACCGGCTCCTTCCCCACCTCCCACGCTGCTCCAGTGGTGGTACATCCCGCAGAAGGGAGCAGCTCCCTGCAGAGCACCCTGCTGGGGCCAGCCCAGCCTCACGCTTGCCGGCAGAGCCTTCCCAAACACTCTGAGATCCAAATGTAAATGGATAATTCCATGGAAAACCCACAGCTCAGCTCAAGCAGCAGGTCAGTGATGTTAGCTGAAAGGCTCTTTCAGACCCCAGAGAGAGACCGTGCAGCCCAGAGGGTCTCAGCTTCCCTTGTTTGCTCCCGCGGAAGTTGGTTCTTATGGCAATTTGTGCTTCAATAAACGTGAAATAAAATCCATTCTGCCCTTTCCCTGCTGGCGTCATCCCCATTTCCCTCTGTTTATCACATCATATCCATTGCCCCGGCAACCACGGCAGCCCAGGCAGGGATGGTGCTGGCAGGTGGGGCCCGTGCCAGCCCCACACCCCGGCACGAGGATCCTGCTGTCACACGGTGTCTCCAGTGGGACACACCCCAGGCAGGGAGGGGGGCTGGGAACAAACCCAAGATGGGAGGAAACAGCTCCAGAAGAGGATGCTCTTGGCAGAAGCTGACCCCAGGCAGCACCCACAGGAGTGACGCTGGAAGTGTTTGCCTGTGGGATCTGCAGGTGTGGACACCCACCCCCATGGCCTGGCTCCGGCTCCAGGATGGACACAAACAGAACCCCCAGCTCAGAGCAGAGAGTCTGGGAGCAGTTTGGTGCCTTGATCCCAGTGCAGGTGCCCTCACACCTCGTGGGGCCCATCCTCTGCCCCGCACCTCCCCTGCCCTGTCACGCTCCAAGTTCACCCCTTCGCCCCCGCAGTCGGGAGCCCATTCCCGGTGGATTCGTTCCCTTTAGCCCTGTATCGGTTCGGATTCAGAGCTCGTTGTCCCACCGCTCCCAAAAGAGCTCGCGGACCCCGCTGAGGACAGCGCAGCCCGCGGGGTTCCCCCTGCTCCAGGCTTCGCCTCCATCCCGGAGCTATTCCCATAGGAGCGGCAGCCCGGCCCCACGCTCCTCCCGCGGTCTCCGCCTGCCCCCGCGCGGCGGCTCCGGGCACGGACCCGCACCCACGACAGACCCACACCCACGGACGGACCTACGGACGGACCCGCACCCACGGACAGACCCACACCCACGGACGGACCCACACCCACGGACGGACCCACACCCGCGGACAGACCCGCACCCACGGACGGACCTACGGACGGACCCGCACGCTGGGACGGACCCACCCCCGCGGACGGACCCGCACCCAGGGACGGACCCACAGACGGACCCGCATCCTCGGACAGACCCACACCCAGGGATGGACCCACGGACAGATCCGCACCCACAGACGGACCCACGGAGGACCCGCACCCACACCTATAGAGGGATCCGCATCCACCGGGGAGCCGTGCCCAGACACACGGACAGACCCGCAGCAGTCTGAGACAGACGGGAGCCATGGGGAGGGAAGGACGATGGGAATGGGAAGGAAATGCTGAACCACTGGGGGAGATTTTCTTGGGAGACAAGACTGGGACTACTCAGAGGGTGGGGAGGCCCTGGCACACGTTGCCCAGGGAAGCTGTGGCTACGCCATCCCTGGACGTGTCCAAGGCCAGGTTGGACAGGGTTTGGAGCAACCTGGGACAGCGGAAGTTATCCCTTAACTTCAGCTTCTCGTGCCAATGGGGATGGGTCCTATTTGTACTGGAAATGGAACCTGCTGGAGTCTCCAGAGGCAGCCTCATCTGGACTGACCCTACAGGCAGCTGTCTCCCTGCCCCACACTCTCTGTGGGCACCAGAACCTCACTGCCACATGCCCAGGACACAAGGACTGCCGAGCAGCCAAGGGAGGGGGTTGCATGCTGGGGTCCCCGAAGGACCCTTGTGCAAGGCAGAGTCTGTGAATGAAGATTAACCAGCCGCGGGAAGTTGCTTCACCTCTTATCAGAGAGCCCCTCTCCCCTCCTCTGCAGTGACTCATGCTCTGCTGAGCCCTTCCCACCTCATCTGGGACATGTTACAGCCCTGGACCATACTCCCTCTCCCTACAGATGGCGATTCTTGTGGAATGCCTGCCTCTTTCTCCTCCTCCTTCTCCTCTCCCCTGTTTCTGCTTCTCAGGTGTCCCCTACCCAGGTAACACAGCTGTCCCCTAAGCAGGGCTCCGTTTGGCTTGTCCCCAGCTCTGGAGCCAGCCCTGGAAAGGGAATGCTCCCCAAAGGCTCCCCCATTCCCAGGAACTGTTCATGCCCGTTTCTGCCTGCTCGGTTTGGCTGCCAATCCTCCCCCAGGCCAGTGTAACTCTGCACTGCAGGGGGAAGGAGGCAGATACACAGATTCCAGGGAGTGAGCCCAGTTCCATTGGTTTCTGGTGACGAGCTGCCAGCTGACATTTCTGAGGCGCTGAGTACATGCCCCTCGGTTGGGTGAGGTTTAATTTAACCGTCTCAGAAGCACACACGTCTTTCAGAGCCAGGGACGGTGGTGACTCAAGGAGGGAGCAGAGCTAAATCAGATGTCAAACACTGATTTCTCCACACATCTCCAGGGACTGACAGCTGGAGTCACTCTCACCATCTGTCTTCCTGCTGCAGCCCCCAGAGAAGATGCACTCTGTTAGCTGTTCCTCCAGCTAACAATGGAGACAGCGAGAGAACAAATGCATTCATTTCCAGGCCTATGGATTTTCCATTCAGGGATTTCAGAACACGCTGCATTGGGGCACATGCTCTGTTCATCCCTGTAAGAGGACACAGCACCTGTGCTTTGCTGTGTTACAGGGACACCGATGAACCACCTCCTCCCCATCCCCTGCCCAGGGCACCCTTCAGGCAGGTGTGTCTGGGCTTTCTGATCCTCAGAGGAAAAACTGTCTGAAATATTGTATTTATTGTTCCTCGTGCTCTCGTCCTCACCCCAGGCAAGCTTGGAGACCAAATGGGTTGGCCAGAATCTTGGGACATGATAAAAGCATTTTGTCTCTAGATAGGACATATCTTCAGGGGAACGAGTCCAGAATTAATAAACCATCTACCAGCAGCCAAGTGCGTTGTGTTAACTCAGAAGTAATGAGGTCGTGGTGAATCACCAGGAGTCTGGGACACAGGGGGAGAAACCAGCTCGGAAAAACACTGGATTAGACAAAACCTGGATGCAAACCCTGCTTCTTTCTTCATGATTGAAACTGCTTAATAGTTTGTGTTCCTGTCATTAGAGCTCCATCGCAAGCTCCCAGGAAAGCAGGAGGAGGAAACCACAGGTACCACAGGAGCCAGCCCAGCCTGGGGGGATGCAGGAGCTGGCAAAGGATGGGGGGGGGGCTCCAGCAGGTCTGGCCTCTGCTCCCCTGGCAAAGGCCCCCTCGGGGATCCCAGCGTCCTGCCCTGGCCCTGCAGGGACCTGTCCCCGCCCTGCCCGCAGCCAGGGCTGTGGGTGATGCTGCTGTGCCAGATGAACTGGGAGGGAGGGCTGCGAGCTCTGCCAGCCCAACACATCCCAGGGAGTGGGAGGAGGAGGAGGCTGAGGGCACCTTCCTGCTCTCCCGAGTCATCTCTGTCCACAGCAGCTGTTCCCAAAGGGTTCTCGTTCCTCGCTGGCAGTGTACTCACAAAATGAGGGCAGAGCATCCCTTTGCACAAGTTTTCCAGGTTACAGGTGTCTGGGGCTTTGGGAAAATGACTCCGTGGTGGGGTGACATTCGAGTCAGAGTTCTCCCACTGAGAGGGAGCTGCAGCGGGACAAATCCTTCTCCCAGCTTTGCATAGTCATTTATTATGATTTACAGGCTAATCCCGTGCCCCTCCCTGCGCCCTGACAGCCTCAGCACCCACCCATACTTGAATTACCTTCTCCCATGCAGACTCTGGCTTACACCACCCACAGGAGTGCCAAGGCCTCCTCCTACCCCATGCCCTCCATGACCCTCTGAGGGTCACCCAGGGGTGTGGAAAGCAGCTGGGAGCAAACCTCAGCTCCAAACACTCCTGTGCGTGGCGGGCTCAGCCTCAAACCCCAATCGTGGCCCAGCCAGAGCTGGTCCCTGCTCTGCTGTGTCTCTGCCCCACTCTTCCCCAGTCCTTCTTCCCATGCTTGTGTTCTGGCAGGTTTTCCTCATCTTCCTCATCCAGCCACTCCAGATGTCTCTTCCTCAGCCCCTGCAGAGGTGCAAGAACGTCTCTTTGCACAGGCACGGTGATGCCTCATCTTCCTCCTGTCCTCCCTGTGAGTCCCTGACCTGCACTCCCAGTATTTAGCTGTGCCATCAGTTCACGAATCCCTCAGGCACTGCCTGCAGCAGGAGCATCATGCCAGGGCTGGTGAAAGCTCCCAGAGGCTGCTGGACAGAGGGTTCCTGCCCTCACTCCTCAGAAACCTTCTGCCTTTGCTCTGGAAATGCTCTTGGGCAATCCCAACACTGTGGAGGTTAATCCAGGTTCTTGGGGGTGAAAACCAAGCCAGAAGAAGGGATGTATCAGCTCTTCAAGCTGCAAGAGACAGCAAACCCAACGGCCCAAGGGTTCAGACATGCCCCACTTGGAGTAGTGATACTTTATTCAGCACTGATTTGCAAGTCTTTGCATTCACAACAATATTGGAAGGACGCTGGTTTCCAACAAGGGCAAAACCAGGCTTAGGCGGGACGGGAGGGAGATCATCTGCTCCCGGCAGCTCGGCTTCCCCAGCATTTCTCAATAGAGTAGGGAACAATTCTGCAAACCATGAGCTGAAATGTGACACATCACCCTCCTTTGTTTTCCCACCCATCAGCTGAAATTTTCCTGTTCCCTAGGTCCTGGTAGGCTCTCTCTGTAATTAACTTCCCAGGAACATGTGAGCCCCACCGTGCTGTGAGTTCCTCGGCAGCAGAGGCGGCCGAGCAGGACAATCTATGGGAAGGTGCTTTGGGAACGCCCCGCCTGAGCCTGGTGCTGCCCTCGCCCTGAGCTCTCCCTGGCTGTGTGGACACGGGTGGGCCGTCGGGAGAGGCACACCCCGACCCCTGGGGGCTCATCCCCAGTCAGCCCTGGCAGCCCCCCCATCCCAGGGATTTTGTTCAATCCAGGTGCACTTTTTATTGGATTTTGTTAAATTAAACATGTGATCCCGTATTATCTGACCCAGCTCTGAAGTCTCCCAGGCCCAGGCAAACTCCGCTGCCTCAGCTTTTCATTTCCATGTTTATTTACTGCCTTTCAGATCGCCTGGGCTGCACGGTGTAGCCTCTGATGAATAAATAACCGGTGCCCTTCCAGGCCAGATTGATTAGATGGATTTAATTAACGAGCCCAGCTCCCCTTGAGGACTATCCCAACTAAAATACTGGAACCAGCCAGTGTATTACAGCGCCAGGACCTATTGATTTACGGGAATATGAACAAGGGATCATTTAGTGACTTCATCGATGCCATAACAAGGAAGAGGCTGCAAGGGGTTGGGTCACGGCTGGTTCATCACAGGGAGATTGTTCCTCCCCACTGCTCAGCCAAGTAGTGCCCGTAAACATCCATCCGTCCTCCTCCCCATCCCGGCTGGACCCGTGTGGCCAGAGGGACAGGGAGGCAGAGCAGCCGACTCGATCTCAATGGGATTGGGCGCACACGGGCGCTGGAAGCCACAGGGGAAAAGGCAAAATCCTGAGGAGGGCACGGCGGGGGTTTCTCCACACCAAGGTCAAACCTGGGGCTTTGCAGGGCAGGGGAAGCCGGGCGGGAGCACGGAGCCCACGCTGGGCTGGAGTGGAGGGAGCTGTGCTGTGCTGGGGCGAGCTGCCAGGACCAGCCTGAGCCTCCGTGTGCCCGGGGCCATCTCTCTAAAGGGGACAGACGTGTGACAGGGCGCTCAGCCCAGCTGTCCCCCCACCCCAGCTCCATGGCAGACGGCAGCTCCCGCACGGACCTCACCCCGCCCGCTTCTGCAGCACCCCGGAGAAGCTGCCGGATGGGTTTATTAATTAGTCCGTTAAATTATTGCCGAAGTCACTGAGACCCGCGTGTTGCCCCTGCAGGTCCCTCCCCGCCAGCCGTGGCACGGGCAGGAGCCGTGACACGGGATGGGGAGCGTGCGGATAATGAGCTGCCGTGGGGAGCATCCAGAGCCGAGCGTGCCGTGCCACCTGCCCTGTCCCTGTCCCCGTGCCGCCTGCCCTGTCCCCCCGCCGCCTGGCACGGGCGGCTGCCAGGCTCATCGCGGTGACAATCGTCAGGTTTTAATTAGTCTCCAACACGATTCCTGTCATAAACACTCTGCTGGGGGTTGTTTGTTTTAATTTGATCAGGGACAGGCACAGGGAGGGGGAAGAAGGAAGGTAATTAAATTTGACTAAAATCTTGGAATGCCATTAAAGCGGATGTCCTCATTTGCATAATCCGCTCCCCGCGGCGCCCTAAACTGCCACCAGTTTCTTGTGACTGGTTTTCCCCCCAAGAGGACGCTGTCCACCCGCAGAACCTGCCAGCCTAGGGAGGACAGGGATGTGCAGGGACGGGAGAGTTCAGTGGGGAAAGGGAAAAACGCCTGGCTTTCTTTAGCAGTTTGGGGGGCTGTGGGTGAAGTACCAACACCCGGGCTAGGCTGGCAAAACATCAGCACCTGGGCTGCTCCTCTGCTGGGAATGAGAGCTCCAAAGCTCTCCCGAGGTGGTCCAGATCAGCCTGGTGTGGATGCCCAAGTCCCAGCCAAGGGACAGGGAAGCACCAGGGTGCCGTGTCCTGCTGGGGGCAGGACACCAGGACCAAGGGCAGGGTGACAAGGCAAATGCAGCCAGCTGTGCCTCCAGATCCTGGCCTCGGGAATGCCAAAGCTCCTGGAGCTGTGAGTTTAGGCCCCTGCACGAGGCCAGCCAAGCAGCAGGTGGTGTGGGGTCAGAGTGGGTCTCTCCTCATTTTGTGGCCTTAAACAGCAACTTCAGCCCTTTGGTGCTTCTCTTTCCCTACGTGTGTTTCCCTGTTTAACATGGAGAAAATGGTTCTGTGTTCCCTGTTCTGTGTTCCCTGCTCAGCTGTCCATAGAGTAATTACCTGGTAATTATTTCTACTCATTGGCAAGTTGTTTCTAATGATGTTTGCTAAAGGTTTGATTATTACTGCAAGTGCTGCTTCTACATCTGGCATTGGAGCTGGGATGCTGGGGAAGGTTCTGGGAAAAGCAGGTTTTCCAGGGAGGGGCTGTGCTTTATGGAGATATCTCAGTCAAGAACCGGAGACTGTGACGCTCTTGGGGTGGATTTTGTTTGGTTGGGGTTTGTTATATTGATAAAATAAAAATTGTTATATACTCACATTGGGTGACAAACAGGGGTTTGATGATAGACGGTAAAAACCCTGAATAGTTTGGGAAGAAACATGAAATGCCACCAGCTCCTGGCTGGGCTGCAGAGGCAGCAGCACCTTTAGGAGAGCACCCACGGTGGAACTGCCTTTTCTAGAGTCACTGAGGGAACGGTAAGAGCAGGGCAGGGCCAGGGCAGCAGGATCCACTCACCTGCCAGCTGTCTCACAGCACACACACCTTCAGCAGGTGATGTGACAAGTTCCTGCCCTAGAAAGCCTCTCACAGCCCCCAGCAGAAACAGGATGTCATAAAAATGAATTGCATTTGGGAGCAGGATCACATCTGTCATTACCGTGGATGTGCCCTGGGAGTGCCTCGATGCCACCCCAGTTCTGGCTGCAGCAGCCACGTGCACTGAGGATGGACCAGCCAGGGGAGGATGGGATCCCCTCCTGACCTCTGCAACCACAGCGAGGGATCTGGAGGGGTCAGAGGGATTATGCAGCGAGGGGTGCCAGTTAAAAATCATGGGACTGACACACTGGCTGTCACTGAAAGGAGAGATGGAGCATCCCCTGACACGTTGCCCAAATATCCTTCCATCCTGTTCTGTAACTGTGCCACTAAACCATCCCTGCTCCTAAGGAAGACTTGGTCTCCTGCTTCTTTCAGCACCTTCGTCCTCCCCTTGCCATGAGGACTGTCTGACTTCACTTACCTACAGGATCTGGTCAGATTTGTGCCATCTCTTTCCAGCATGACTCTGCCTGTGTTCGTTTTTTAACTTTCAAAGCCCCAGTTAAAGCAGTGTTATCTCCCATTTGCCCCTTCCATCTCTTTTCTGCCTGAAGGACCTTCTCCTACATCTGAGGACAGAAAAGGATTGCAGAGCCCAATGAGGTGCCTCAGGCTGGCAGCTGCAGATGGGTAATCTGTGTTCTGAAGTGGGCTGATCCCTCGGGATTCCTGCTGGGACCACTCATCATCCCCCAGGACACATGGCAGGCCCTTCTCCAAGCCAGGTGTGTGATCCCAGGAGGAGCCGTGTCTGTCAGGGTGCCAATGCAGTGCTGGCAGGGCCGGGAGCACTGCATGGGTTCACAGCCCTTTCTTTTATGTAAAAATGAATGGGTTTGCCCTGAATCTCTGTCAGCAGGGTTAGGCAGTGAGGATGCCTGAATTCTCATCTTGTCCACAACCAGACAATGCCTGTTCCGCAGGGATGCTGAAATCAGAGTGCCTGTTTGTGTGACTGCCAGGCCAGGCAGGCGGCGTGGTCTTTATCTAGAGAGGGGAAAAAAGCACCAGGGAAGCCAGGGCTGGGTGAGAACTGAGGGATCATCCCAGCGGCAAACAAAGCAAAAGGAAAAGCTGGCTTGGTTTGGTCAAAGATAACGTTACCCCGGTGGGAAGGCGCCTGCACAGCTGTGCTGGAGTGGGGGCTGCCCAGGACATGACTGCGGAGCTCTGCCATGGAGGTCACACCTTTGAAATCCCGGGATATAAATCTATGCCATGAGGTTGCACAAGCCTTCCCCAAGCCCCTCGGGGTCTGTATTGTAACATTTGCTGGGCTGCACGGCCCAGAGGCTGAACCCGTGCAGGGAGTGTCCAAGAGCCCTACATCATCCCGGGCTTGGGAGGAGATGCAATCCCAGGAGCTGGACAAGGACTGCTGCCAAAGGGTGGGAAGTTCTTGGACCACTAACAAGGCTCATGTTGAGAAATACAACCAGAGTGTAAAGATGCTGTGACAGCAGGGAGTGGGTGAATGTACTGGGCACCACTTGTTTCTCCTGGGTTTTATTTCTCTCTTCATTAGCATTATAATCATTGTATATTTTGTATTAATTGCTAAGCTGTTCTTATCTCAACCCACAAAGTTTCCCTTTTCTTCCCCATTCTCATCCCCACATTGGGGGCGGTGGGAGTGAGTGGCTGTGGTGCTGAGCTGCTGGCTGGGCTTAAAACCCCGATGTGAGTGCAGGAAGAGAAACCAGTTCACTCCTATCCCCTGAGAAAGTTATTCCAGCCCACTGGAAGCCCCCCAGCATGAAAATACTGCTTTAATCCCCTGGGACAAGAGGGTCTCTCCTGGCTGGGGCTGATTTAGGGCAAGGGGAACATTCTGCCCGTGAAGACAGAGAAGTTGCCGAGCCGCGGGGGCCGTGTCCTGGCCCAGGTGTGATACAGAGTGATGTGTATTTGTGAAGGTGCACGCTGGGTGGGTGGGGGCAGCCAGGTAGGTGTTGTGTAGGTGGTGGGGGCCAGGTAGACTCCACCAGCCAGGTGCTACCTGTGCACTGAGAGCTGTGGTGGAGCAATCCCTTTAGAGATCCTTCTGCCAGGGCTGAGATAATGGCCTAAGGATCCCAGGAATGGGCAAATGGTCAGGCTGGACGAGCATCACCCCTGTGCTGGGGATGGCCCACAGAGCCAGCTGGAATGGCTGCAGCTTCTCTTTGGAAGGAGAGAATGACCATTAATTTCCCCAGATGCACATTTTCAAGTACCTGTAATGAAAGACAACTGTGCATGTTCCTCCCCCTAATGGGGCTGTTTGCACTCTAAATACTGTACAGCTTCTACCTGACTGGCTAATAAGGAATGATTTTCTCTCCTTTTATCTCTAATTAAGCCAAACTGAGCCTGGCATTGCTACTCTGTAGTAATTTCCCAGATGCAGAGGTTTGCTAAGTCATAGGGATTGGTTTTTATAAGGTTTGAAAAGATAATCTTTAATAATGTGCAGGGAAAAAACATAAATCTCTGTTAATGAAACTTGGAGGATTTCAATAAGAAATTGATTTTAAATGTTAGTCTCTGCAAAGCAGAGGTTGGAGGAAAACACTTTTGGATTGATCAGCTGGTGGTGCTGAGTGGGGGCGCATTTGGGAGCGTGGCTGGGGTGAGCCCAAAAGCCCTGGGATGGCTCCAGCCAGCTTTGCAGAGGCTTTAGGGTGTTATTTAGTGTCTGCACCCAGCACAGCATCATGCAGAGGGGTGGGCAACCTCTTCATTCAATCCACTGGGGACTTGGGACCCAGGCATGGGGACATTGTGAGGCAGGACAGGGTTCCCTGTGGGAGTGGGGGTCCCTGAGAGCTCACCCCCTTCCATCAGTGGGATGCCTGCGTGGGTCCATGGAGTACAGCCACCCTGCTGGGGCCCTGGAAGGTGAAATGCCACCTTGCCCTCCACCCCAGGATGGGAAGGGTACCCTCTCCAACCCAGTGCTGGAGCCCTGGCCATGGGTGGATTTGGGATGAGCCAGGGCTGCCGCATTGTGTCTGCCCCCATTAGTGCTAAAAGCAAGAGCAGTCTCGCTGCTGCCAATCCCACAATTTAGCCAAGCTCAGAGAGGGATTTCTTCCTCTCCAGGCTTGAATCTTGCAGCCTTCAGCACCTTCATTCTTCACCTACTCCAGCACATTCTACTCTATTCCCACCAGCGCTTCCAAAACAGTGGAGAGAGGCATTTGCTCCAGGGAATTCACCAGCACAATGTGGTTCTTCTTCACCGGCATCACTGATGCTGGATGCTGATCTTCCTCCTCACGCTGTTCTCCCTGCTGCAGGTGGCAATGCCAGGAGAACCCCAAACCCTGGCAAGGCCCTGAGCACAGCTGGATATGGGAAATGCTGGGTTTGAGTCTCTTCACCCACGCGGGGGCAGCCCCAAGGCCGCACAGTGCTCAGCCCTGGGCTGCTCCGATGCTGGAGAAGCCCTGAGCACAGAGGTTTCCTCATCAGCCAGCAGATCTTGTTAGTAGTTTATTAATTGCACGGATGGGAAGAGCAGCCCCGATCCAAGTCAAACAACCGCTGCAGTTTCATATGATACAAAACAAAAGTCCCTTAAATACAAAATACCCAGCTCTAAGTGAGCATCACCTGGTGCTGAGCTCTGCCACCAGAGTTATATATTAACATTCCACCTGTACAAGTATTTATAGATAGAAAAAAATAAACACTTTAAAAAAAATCAGGAGAAATTTCACTCCCCCACATGTTAGTTATATTTTTATATATATATATAATACATATATATAAAAACACGGACTAGAGGCTGATTTGTGCTTTTTTTTTTACCAAAAGACAGACAGACAGTTACGGCCAAACTGACACTGGGGGTCCCCAGCTCATGGGTCGTGTTGCCTTCCAGTTGGAACGACGTCTGGGAATTTGGGTTCCTGCCTGAATGGAGAAACCAGGTCATCTCCTGGGTGCTCACAGCTCCGGTGAACAGTTCCTTCATGAAGGGAAGGAAGAAGGGGTGGAAAGCAGAATGGATGTCTCTGCAGGGAGTAGGTGGGCATGGGCCATGTGTAGCTGCCCAAAGAGGGGCGAATCCCAAACAACTGCCCCTCCTGCCATCCCTCCTTCCTCTCCGGGTATGGCCCTCAACACTGAGAGCAGCACAAAGGAGGAGCGGGTCTGGGGAGTCTCTCCCCACCTCGATGCCTCTTTCCAGGCATTGCCCCTTCCCACTGAGGGGCGGCTGCTCTGGGGCTCCAGCAACATCCTGCCCCATGCAAGTAACAGGTCAGCTGATTGAGTGATGGCCTGGGCTTGAAACGTGGGCCATCCACCCCTCCTCCCAGTGACACCCAGTGCAGAGAGAGGGCTTTTAGCCAAGGAAGAGCAAGGCACGGGAGTACAGGGCTGCTTCTTCCATGAATTCAGCACCAATGCTGTGACAGGTTCCATCTGCCCCTCAACAGGGGCTGGCACTTGAGCTGTACCTATGTATCGATAGGCAGCCCCCTCCTCCCAGAACAGCAGCCCCTTCCACTACCACACAGTGACTCCCTGGCTGTCCCCACCGGGTGACACCACACGCAATCCCCTCCTCACTCCCCACCCTCCACTTCCCGACCCCACTCTACGACCTGCAGACACGGCCCCATTTTCCCCGCTCGCTCCTGCCACCTCACTCCACGCTCCTTTGCCCCTGCTGTTGCTCCTGGCTTGTGTGGGGGGCCCCAGCTCCTGCCACAGGCTGCATCCAGGGGTCACGCCATGGTCATTCTTTCCCTCTGCTCCCCAGCCCCTCCTGAGGGACACCACAGCTTCCCCTCTGCGGCCCCACAGCCCCCAGGCTGTGGGACAGGACTGCCCAGCCTGGGGTGAAAGGATGTTTATAAATATGTGCCTCTGTCTCCCCCTCCACGGGCACTGTCCATGCCATGCTTCCTGCTGAGAGCCCCAGTCTGGATCCACTGGCAAGTCCATGTCTGACAGGACAGAGCGTCTTCCTGGTGCCTCAGATCTTTGTCTCAGGGCCGTTGGGACTCAGGGCTGGGAAAGAGTCTCGTATCCTCACCAGCTCCATGGCACAGAGGTGGCCAAAGACCCTGTTGTACCACTCGGGAGACCGGCCCCTGGAGAAGGGAAGAGGCAGGAGGGGCTGAGCGGGCAGGAGAGACCCTGGCAACATCATGGAGCAGCACATCCTGCTGCTCCATCCCCTCCCCAGAGGGCCCCGTTACCTGAGGTCAGCCCTGCAGATGTGGGTCACCCGGGAGCGGCCCATGGCGCTGGGCTCGATGAGGTACTGGGACGTCAGCACGATGGCCTTGACCCCTCCCTCCACCGGCACCTTGTCGTGCTCCACCGAGAGGGAGCTGAGCAGGCAGGCTCCCCGCGGCAGGTCCGTGCGCCAGCGCCTGCAACAGAGCAGGAGTCGCCGTGTGCCCACCATGGGGTCCACAGCAGGATCAGACACCGGGGGAGCCCACACAGCCCGGGCTGGAGGAGATGGGGCTGGAGCAGAGGGGATGCACCAAACCGAGCCCAGACCCCCCGCGGGTCCCGGCCGCCCTCACCGGAGCACCATGCAGTCCCTGCGCGGGTGCGGGGCCATGCTGTCCGTCACGTAGTGGTACACCTCCATGTCCTTGTCCAGCGCCTCCACCACCCTGCTCTGCAGCAGGTCCTCGTCCCACAGGTGACGCTCCCGCAGCACCCGGTGCAGCACCGCGGCGGGAGGGGCCTCGACATCTGTGGAGACCTTCCACAGGCGCAGAGGGTGCCCGTCCCCAACCTGAGTGGATGAGGTGGGGGTCACACAGACTGTCTGTCCTGCAGGACCCCCAGTGCTAACCCCTGAGCAGCTTCACTGATGGCTCCCACTGCCACAGAGCAGCGCAGTCCCATCTGCTGGCCAGTGAGGGATGGGGTGAGACCTGCTCTGGCTACTGGAGACGTCACCCCATACACATTTCCCTGCATGTTCTCAAGCCCCTCCACACAGTGACATTTACCTTTTTGCAGGACAGCTCTGTGTTCAGGGGCCCTGCTGTGCTCAGCCACCCCTTGAATTTCTCTGACGACTCTTTCAGCAGGTTCTGGACACTCTGCTCAAAGTAGGAGTGTAAATCCTTGCTCTCCCCCTGACACACCAAGTCAGCCAGGGGATGGGGATAGGCATCTGCGGCCATATAGGAGCTGCTCAGCTGCAGCAAGATGTCATGGGAGACCTGCAAGCCAAAAGCACACGGATGTTCAGCAAGGCAGAGGGATCCTGTGGGGACTCTGTGAGTGGTCCTGGACAGACAGAGAACCATAACTCATTCCCAAGGGAGTGGGGAGGATGGACATACAGCCTGAACCATCTCCTGCCCCAGGAGATGCAGCTGGGCTTGGCCCCAGGCTGATTGGCTGGTAGCAGCTATCCTCGCCTCAGGACTCCAGGAAGGTCACACCTGCCACGGGCAGTGCTGGGCTGGGACACCATTGCCACCCACCTGGAAGAGCTTCTTGCAGTCAGTGATCATATGGGAGAGCCCCTGCGTCGCAGCCATGTTCTCGTTGAGGTCCTTCTGGTCTGGTTTCCCCATGGTTCCCCTCTTGTGTATGGCCCTATAGATACATATGCCGGGTAGTGCTGGCACCAGTGGGCACCTCTAGACCCCCATGACTCTCACTGGTGTCACAGAGCAGAGCCAAGAGCACCCCGTGTCTCAGCATTCCCTGCTGGCCCCCTCCCACAGCGGGCAGGGAAGGGGCACTGGAGCTCAGCCAGCCCTTACCTGGGCGATGTGCTTTCCTTCTTGGACACGTTGAGGTGGAAGATGGAGGGGGCCAGGCACACAGCCAGGTTCCCAGCCGTCATCTGGTTCTCCTCGGCTGAGGCGATGTCGCTCAGGAAGTAGAGCAGGGTCTGCAGCACCTCCCGGTTCTCGTCTGGCATGAGGATGATGGCGGCCTGCACTGCCTGCAGCCGCTGCTCCTTGGACACGACTGCGAGCACGGGGCAGCGTCAGCTGCGCGTCCCCCACGGCCACCACCCACCCGCTCCCGCCACCTCCGTCCACAGAACGGAGGGACCCTCCTCCCCGAAGACTTCGAGCTGCCCCCAGCCCGGCCCTTACACTGGTAGATCTGCAGGAAGGTGTCAGTCAGCTTGCTGGTGAAGATGGGCTCGGGCAGGTCGCGGAAGTACTGCTTCAGCAGGTCGGCCACGTCGTACGCTGACTGCCCCGAGTAGTTGACGTTGTCGGGGCTGGTCTCATTCATGTGCCGGAGCGCCTGGATCCGGGACTTCACCCCAGACTTGCGGAAAATGCCAACCTGCCGGGGCAGAGCAGGGGGTGAGCAGGCACAGGCCTGGGTGGGCACCCGTGGGACAGGCAATGACACTCCCTCGCCAAAGTGCTCATCCCTGAACCCAGAGTGAGGGATGGCCAAGGGGACACTGCTGGGTTCCCACAGACAATCCCACCCTCCCACTTCAGCACACACCACAAGAGGTGAACAAAAGGACCCCGAAGGCTATTTTTTTCCCCCCAAACCCCAGTGCTGCTGCCCAGCAGCCATGGCCTCACCTGGTCCAGGCACTGGCTGCGCAAGTAGCGCATGGCCTGCTGGATGCTCTGGGGCAGGGGCTGCCCTGTCCGCTGCACGTTGACGATGGGTGGCACCCCAAAAACCATCTTGTCCCGGTAGTCAGGGACTTTACTCCGTTTCATGAACTTGGGGACAGTCCTGCAGAGTGGGACAAAGAGACATCCATACAACAATTGGTGCCCTCAGTACCCCCTCACAGGGGGAGCAGGACCCTGGGAACACACACACATTTCTACAGTGTTTGCAGTACAAGCAAGGCAGCTTCCCAGCAGGAATGGCAGCACTTTTTATTAAGCCAAAATGCTTTGACACTTGGCTATGAAAATAAACCACTGTCCCACTCTCTTATGTTGCTGCAGCACTTTTAATGCCCCACGAACACCTGCAGCCCCCCCAGTGGCAGATGATGCCAGGAGCCCCCCTGGATGCCCAGATGATGCCAGGAGCCTGGGGCTCAGCCCTGGCTCACACTTGCCAGAGCAGAAAGCCCTTGGTTTGGCTTTTCCCCTCCACACCCCAAAGCTGCCCAGGCAGGGGGCACAGCGTGAGCTGCAGCCTGTGGGCCCCACTCTGGTCCCCCTCGCGCCCCAGCTCACCACGTCCAGGCCTGCTTGTGGGGCACAGAGTACTTCTCCATAATGGCAGTGAGCCGGAGCAGGGAGCACTTCTGGAGCAGGTTGAGCTGGGCCGATGACTGGCGGTTGATCTCCAGTGAGGCCGAGTTCAGGCTGGGCCGGTGTGAGTTCTGGAAGCTGTGCCAACGCAGCTTTCTGGGGACACACGGGACATTCCCAGCTAAGGAAACCCCCACTGCTCTCTACTCCTTCATGGTTACTGCCACGTCACCCTCCAGCACCAGCCAAACTGGGTGAGGAAAGCCACAGAACTCGGCAGCAGCCGTAGCTCTCCTGGGGAAAGCCCCAGGGAACACTGGCACAGGGTAGGCACGTGCCTCCTGCGTTTACGCTTGTTATTAGTTAATGAAAAACCTTTGAATCACGGGTCTGTGCAGGCAGACAGGACCGGCAGCGGTGTCCGTGCTGGAGGTGCTGGCAGCGGTGGCAGTGGTGTCCTGCGGCCACCAGAGCGCACCAGCGCCCCGCGCTGCGCTCCCCTGCCCGCACCGTGCGGCTCCAGCAGCGTTCCCCCGCTCCGCCCACTTCTGCCTCCCGGGAAGGGACGATCGTCCAAGCCCCCGAGGACGGGATCCGGCGCTGCTCCCCACACCCATGGGCTGTGCACCCCTCCCTGCTGCAGCAGCCCCGTCCCTGGGAGTGTTCACGGCCAGGCTGGACGGGGCTTGGAGCAATCTGGTCTAGTGGCAAGTGTCCCTGTACGTAGCAGGGGGCGTGGAACGAGATGGTCTCGATGTTCCCTTCCCACCCAAACCATCTTGGGATTCTCTGATACCTGCAGGGTCTTGTGAGTGATGCTCCCACCCCCGAATCCCGGCGCTCCCGTGTCTCAATCTCTTCAGCCTCGTTGAGGGAGTTCCCGGTGCTATCAAAGTCACTGGCAGAGGTGCCAACATCCGACATGGACTGTTCTTCGAAATGCAGGTTGGAGGGTTCCCCTCCCGAGTCCGACTCCTCCTCATCCTCCTCTTCTTCGCCCCCCTCCTCCCCATCCAGGCCAGGGGAGATGGCTTTACACCAGAGTTCCACCTTCTGCTGCAGCCCCCACATGTGCTGCAGGATGTCGTCGAGGTTCTCGAAGGTGACCTCCCCGTCCTTGCAGAAATCCTCGCTGCTGCCGAACTCCGGCACGTTGTCGTAGACGCTGACGCGGCTGCCCAGGGAACTGCAGGAGCCCCGGCGCCGGCAGGCAAAGCCCCTCGGGGAAGACGAGCCCTCCACGCTGCTGCTGCTGCCGCCCTCGCCCAGCCCCACAGCCGCGCTCCTTGCGCTCCAGTGGGCCAGGGAGCTGCCGCCCAGGGGACACAAGCTCTCGATGGAGAGGGATTTGGGGAAGGTGCCGGGCTTGTGGTCACAGGGGATATAGACCAGGCAATCGCCATGGCGAGCCCGGCGCTGGCACTCGGCAGCAGTGGCCGTGTCGTAGTCCTCCAGGTAGACTCCGCTGCGTTTGGGGTCAGAGCTCCCCTTGGTGCCCGCGGGGCCGAGCAGGCGGTTAGTCCTGTACGATACTGAGAAGAAGTGTTTTTTGCTGTGGAAAGAGGCAGGTATCCCTCTTTTAGAGGAGTTGGTCCTCGTGGCTGCAAGGTCCCCGTTACTCTGCAGGGAGCCCCATCCCGGTGGGAGAGTGGCGCTGCTGTGTGGAGCCACCCTCCTGTCTGGGCTGGGTTTCTGCTTGTCCTTCCTCCGCAGGGACTCAATCCGCTTCAGGAAGCTGCGAGACCGTCGCTTCTTCAGCTTCTCCTTAGAGCCCCCTCCCTGCCCCGAGGGCTGCTCCTGCGCAGAACCCTCGCTCCGGCAGCAGCTGGAGGCGTTGACAGTGGCACGGAGGGGGGACGCGGGCTCGGACGGCGTGGCCGCAGTGCCTAGTGTGCCGCCCGTGCCACCCATGCTGCCCACGCTGCCCGTGCTGTGCAGGGACGTGGCCTCGGGGTTGGTGCTGAGGTCCGTGAGGACACTCTCACGGCTGGACACCGGGTGCATGGTGCAGCTCAGGGCCTCTGAGCCCTGAGACAGGACATCAGCGGACCCCACCCGGGACCATCTTTTGCTGTCCCTCTGGAATGCCCACCGGTTGCTGATGGCACACAGGTCTTCCTCCTCAGAGTCTTCATTCTGTGGGCAGTTGAGAATAGGGGATGATCAGCTGGCTGGAGCCAAGGAGGGTCAGCACATCCCCACACCTCAGAGGGGCACAGGCACCAGCACGGAGCCAGGTGGGGAGGAGGAGCAGCGTGTTCAGTCCCTTTAACCAGCTCGGGACCCCTTTGGCAGCAGAGGCCTCCAGGAGCCACTCTGTGCCCAGGGCAGTCCTGCAGCTCACCAGGACACTGCCCTGCCATCGAGCACATGATCCCCTGCATCCCTCAGCCCCTCACCTGCCTTGAGATCCATGACTTACCTGTTTACGCTGAAAATGAACATCCAGCTTCATGGAGGCACAGGTGTTCAGGGTCATCAGCCTCCTGCAAGAAACAGAGCGGCTTTACCCTGGTCCCAGCCCTGCTGCGGTCACAGGGATGGCTTTGGCTTCTTTTAATTTTCCTGCCTCAGAGCCTTGGCTGTGCCTGTCACCTGTCACTCGCTCCACGGGTCAGAGGCACACCTAACCAACAAGGGGACAATACCAGCAGATGGTATCCCAAGCCAGGCCATGCCCATGCCAGCTACTGGGGCTACTGGTTCTGCAAGTGGGCAGGGGTGACCTGCTCCAGATTATTAAAGCAAAATCACCTCAGAAGCTCCTGCGCCCCAGACAGGGAATGACTAAAGGACCTGAAAGCTCAGAGAGGGAGGGACAGGCGGAGATTTCCCATCACCTCCTACCTCACTGCACCCAGGAAACGGCGCGGGGATCCCCTCCTGCCCAGCACAGCAGCCTCTCTGCTGGGAAATAAGAAACAGACCCTGTTCCCGCCTCTTCTCTGTTCTAGTGGGAGGGACAGCGCTGAAGCGCAGGGACACGGCTGTGATGACGTGTCCCGAGAGCCAAGGCAGGGCTGAGTCACCCTCAGCAGCACTGAGTGACACACGGCCTGTCCAGACAGACCATCCGGTCAGTGGCCTGCTTTGGGTGCCAGCTCTGGCTGCCTGAGTCCCCCACACGCTGCTCCCTGCACACCACTTCAGGCAGCTCCCGCGGCTGCTCCCGGACTGCAGCGCCGTGCCCAGGTGGAAACGCCCGGCCGGGCTGCGTTGCCCGGTACCGGAATGACCAGCGTCACACGGAGCGTAAAAACCTGTTGTTTCCCTGGAACCACCCAACACCAGCAACGCTCCCTGGTCTGAACGACTGAGTTCTCACTGCAGAGGGAGCCAGAATGCTGGAACGGGCTCTGAGCCCAGCCAGGGTGCAAGGCAGGCACCCCACTGAGCCCACCACTCCATCAGGCACCCCACTCTACAGTGCCCACTGCCCCATCAGGCACCCCGCAGTACCCACTGCCCCATCAGCCTGGCCAGCTGCCCTTGTCTGTGGCACATCCCCGTGCTGATTCCATGTGCAGGGGGGCAAGGGAGTGTTACCTGCACAGGGATTTGAGGGAATCCTGGTCCAGGAAGCTGTGGTCCTTCTTCACAGCACTGATGTCAAGAGGGAATGATGACTCTGGGAAGGGAAGTGACATCAGTGGCAGATCCCGAGCCAGCTGCTCCATCAGAGACAAAGGGCAGCAGCGGGCATGGGAAGAGGAGAAACCCAAGTGGCTGGAGAAGACCTGGAGGTGGTGCATGCCCAGGGTCCCTGGGCACAGCTCTTTCTAGGTATGTTAGCTGAGGGTGATATGGTGCCTGAGGGCCTCCATTCAGTTCTCTGCTCATGCCTGTACACTCAGGGACAGCTCTGCTGGGATCGTGCATGTGGGACCTGGACCCTCCACCCCAAGGGTCTCAATCCATCTGTTCATGAAGCCATGGAGTGTTATCACCACAGGAAGGGAAATAGAGGGAAACACTTGGAGGATGTGGGAAGTTCTGTAGAGAGAGGCTGGAGAAGGGTTAGCTCATTCCTGGTCTCCAGCACCAGCACGGCTCCTCACTGCCCAGCTGTGAGCACTGTCTGGGGCCAGCACCTGGGGCTGGGTGTCCCGGCAGGAACCCAGCCTGTCCTTGCACGTGGGGCCTGTCCCCCAAAATAGGCACTGGCAGCAAACATGCTGCTCATAAAGGCACCACCGGGGGGCTGGTGCTGCAGGGGGTGGGGGAAGTGCCCAGCCGAACAATGGCCGTGGCTGCGGCCGCCAGAGCCCCGCTTCCCGCTATTGTCCAGCCAGACGGGGCCGGCTGCAGCCGCCACTCCTCGCACCGGCCCCGGCCAGGACCAGGATCCCAGCACGGCTTCCAAGTAAACACAGCTGAGCCTGAGGCAAGAGCCACCGCCACAGCCACCTTGCCACTGCCCTGGGCGCCTGGCACAGGAGCTGGGAGGAGGAACGCCGGCTGGGTAATGCCCATGCCCCGTGACCGGGGAGGCACAGGGACACGGTCTGCTCCAGGCAGGGCTCGCTGAGTGCTCAGGAAGGGCAGGCTGGAGCAGGGCAGGGGTTGTGGGAATGGGGAGGGATGGAAGGAGAGAGAACAAGCTCGCTCTCCACATTACCTACACTGGCTGCCCCTACACTCCCACCCATGGCAAACACTCCCTCAACCTCTTCAGAGCTGATGGCTCTCCAAAGCCTGGCTGCCCTTGGCCGAAGCAGCCGCCCCAGGATTCCTCAGAGCCCTGCCTGAAGGGGAAAAGTTCAGGAATGCAGGGAAGTTAACTGGCTGGTTCTCCAGGCCGTGGCCAAGGGCTCAAAGTGTTACACACACTCAATATAATCAAGTGAACAATTCCCTCTGTCCCCTCCTCTCCCTGGAGCTGTGGGCGCTGTCCTGCAGCCCCGCTTGGAATCTGGATGAGATACAGGCTCTGAGCAGGTACAGAGCAGGGTCAGTGGCAGGAGGCAGCTCTCACCTTCGTACAGCTGGGCATACTGGGGGAATCCCGCTGCCCGTAGCCAGTCACACGCTTTCTTGGCTTCAATTTCTGGAAGAAAGCAAACAACCAGCCTGAGCATCCCACTAGCAGCAGCAACGCCTCCAGAACGCAGCCTACTCCCCCTAGAGCCCTGACACCGAGCCCACGTTCCGTGTGCACAGAGCAGAGGAGATGCGTGGCTGCAGAGCTGGGGGCCCCACCAGCAGCAGGGTCCTGGGCAGACACAGCTCAGCTGCAGCTCTCTGCCAGGACCAGGCAAAGAGCAGGAAGTGACAGTGATGCCACCTGAATGACAGGGCCACAAGACACAGTTTTAACCTTCTGATGAAACATTTTGTTTCTGAACCCACCAAACCAAACACAGTTCTTGGCCAGGCAGGAGAGGAAGATCTTTCTTTGTAATCTTGAGTTCAGAGCTCATCAAAGCTCGGGGCTGATCACTTCTGCAAACATCCCCCAGAAAAGTGTGACAAAGGAGCCCTTCCTCCCCACCTCCTTCCCACCACCCAGCCCTTCCCACCTCTTCTTCAAGCTGGTGTTCATCCCAGTGGGGACCAAACCCCTGGTGGGGTTCCCCACCCCTCACCCAGCTGGTTCCTACCCCTCACTCAGGGATCAGCCTCACCCAAATGAGCCCATTCAGCAGCCAGCAGTATTTCCTGGGAAATTCCTCCAATTTAGAGAACTTGAGGGAAAGCAGCCCAGAGCTCCCACAGCCACAGCAAGTCATTGCCAAGTGTCAGCACCCATTGGCCCCATGATGTTTCTGCTGCTGAGGGTGACAACATTTGACCTCAAGGGCAGAAAATCCCTTGGCAGCCTCAGGGTCTGGCCTGTCTCTCCTGGAGGCACCACCCGGCACAGAGTGGGCTGAGGCCAGACCCACCCAGCACTGGAATACCCCGATTCCATCCCCATCCGCCCACTGCCTCGGCCCAGAGCTCTGGCTACAGTTTGCATTCCCAATTCCAAACTTACAGCAGTGAAAAAAAAAGCTCCAAATAAGCAGCTCAATTCAGGACAGGACCGAGCCAAAACCTGGACCCAAATACTTGGCAAGTTTTGGGAAGAAGTTTTGGAATGAGCATCTGGATCTGGGTCCAAACCTCACAGCTGTCATTAGCCATGCCATGAGTCCTGCCAAAACCCAGGGCTGACCCCTTCTGCCCCCAACAGGGCTCAGACCCAGCAATCCCAGTGGAGAACTCAACCCTGGAGCTATCCTGGGCCAGCTGGTCCATGTGGAGCACCACATCCCTCCCAAAGAACCCGACACCCCGTGGGGAGGGCACCCCATGGCTGCATCTGTCCAGCAGGAGGGCACCAGGACTGGTGGTCCCTGGGAATGCTCTTTGGCCATGCCAGCTCTGGCAGCAGATCCCTCCCACACTCCTGGGGTGGACAGGACCCAGGGACAGGCATTTCCCACAGCCCCTGCCAACGGACCTGCCAGTTCCCGCTCCTGCTCGACTCTGCTCCCCCTTCTCTCCCAATGGAAATTCCATGGGGCCAATCCCAGACAGCGACTGCAGCTCTGTGTGCCCCCAGCCATAAGCAAAAACACCAACCTCCCACCTGTGCCATGGATCCTGCCCCAGGGATGGGTCTGGCAGAGGGCAGCAGGAGCAGGGCTGTGGCAGCGCTTACCCCTGCCCGCAGCAGGGCTCAGCTGGTGCCAGAGCATGTCCGGGCACCGACTGGGACCACACCGGAGCCCGGTGACACCCAGCGTGGCCACAGCCGCCCCGTCAGGCCAGGAGCAGCCGGGCCAGGGCTGCAGCAGGATGCTCTGTGCAGGGCTGGGCTCGGCCACCGCTCATCCTGGTGGAAACGCGGAGTCAGAGCACGACATTTCCTTCCCTCCGCCGCCTCCCCCACGCAGGGGCTGGCTGGGGGCCAGGGCCCCGAGCCTCCGCCTCTCCTCAGCTCTTTGGGAGCCAGGTCCCCGCTGTGGCAAGTCCTGCATCCCCCCAGAGCCCCTCAGACAGGGAGAAGGCCCCTAGAGCAGGGGGGGCTTTGACAGCCCAAGCTGACCCCTTCTCACGTAGAAGTGCTGTCACAGAAAAGGTTTCCAAGTGTCCTGTCCCAGAGGGAGTCAGCAGCCAGCTTCCTCCTCTTCCTGCCCTTCCCATGGACGTGCTTTCCCAGGGAAGTGCAGGAAAGGCCGGGCAGGCAAACACCCCTGCCATGAGGCATGGCTGGACGCTGGGCACAGGGTCACCCATTCCAGCCATGTTCCCAGCCCTCCCTGTCACCTCGCAGGAACCTCACAGGCAGGGCAGGGGGATGGGACCTGAGGCCACCACACATCCCTGGCTGCAGCCTCCACTGGGAATCCAGCCTGACCCCAGGGATTGCTGCCACCTCCCACCCAGCTCAGCCTGAGCCCCAGGCAGCAGCAACAGAGATGGGTTTCCAACGTCTCCAGGATTCTCTGATGTCTAATATAGGCTCACCAAACACTACACCCACCCTCAGCAGGGCACAAAGAGGATCTCCTTGCCTCCACTGGTCAGAAGACAACTTCCAGGAGCATATAGCAACTCAGTATCTTTGAGATCTGCAGTTTAAACGGTGCAAAAATCATCCCGTTCAGCTGCATAGCAGGAGGTGCAGGTACAGGGGACCAGCAGAGTCCATGCATCCCTGAGAAACAAGGGGATAAATCCCACCAACTTCCTGACTGCAGGCAGGGAAGGCAGACCAGCAGCCCCATTATGTTTCATGCTCCAGAGGAAGCTCTCCGTGGGAGGTGAGTCCTCAGCAAACACCTGGACATCCCCGCAGGGGAAACCAGCACCAACACCCTCAGTGGAAAAAGCTCCCAATGGTGCACAACCCACCAGAGAACCCCCCCAGCAAAGCCTCTGCCCTTGTCTAGCAGCTGTTGAGGCTGGATGGTATTTCCCAAGGAAAGGCATCCACAGCTGCTCTCCCATCCCCTGCACCCAGCAAGGGGCAGGGACTGTAACCCAAGTGCCACCATGGTCCATCAGACACGCCCCAAGTGGGTCCAGCTCCCCCCAGCCTGGGCACCCCCAACCAGGGAACCCTGACCCCCCAACACGGGGTGGAAATCAAAAACGAAGGAAGAGAAGAGGCTCCCGTTGTGCCAGAAAAAAAGGATGAAAACTAACACTGAAGTGGAAAAAAAAGGACAAAATTCCCCAATCCCCTTCCTGCAGTCACTGCACTGTGGCATCTCCGTGGTGCAGCCCACTGGCAGCTCCAGAAGGAATGGCTCATGGCTGTGGGGTGTCTGGAGCCTGACAGCTCTCTCTCCAGTGATTTTGGGACTCCATCCACCCCATCCTGGCCTGGAACAGGCATGGACAGGGAAAAGCCTGGGACATTCCATAAAAGCTCTAAAATTAGCAACCTGGAACACCAGAGGCCAGCAGAATTCCAGGCAGGAAAGTCACTTCCCAGAACCCCAGCTCTGCACTTTCACTTCAACAATCAAAACTAAGGAGAAGTCCCAGGCCAGGCTCCCAGCTTCCCACAGCAAGGTTCCAAATCCCCATAAAACATCCCACACAGCCAATTAGTGTGTGAGGAGAAAACCCCGCCACAAAATTGCTTGCACGTTACCTCATGGAAAGCTGGAAGCAGCTGCCTGGCACTGCAGGGGAAGCTTCAACCCCAGCACCAGGAGGAGAAAATTGCTTTTTTTTCTTTCATTTTGTTGTGATTTCTTTCCATCCTGCCTGAAAATAAAACTGCCTACAACAGGGACTTTCCTTCCTGGCTGTAAGCAGAAGTTCCTTGTTGGCCTTTTACAGGAATGACAGAAAGTCCCAACACCTCTCCTGAACCAGGGGGATGTGCCTTCACTGCTTGAGAACAGGAGCTGAGGCAGGTGTGCCATGGGAAAGGTGTATCCTACTGATGCCAAAGGTACCAGGCCCGGCATGGCCAGGGACAGAGGGATTGACTCTGCCTGAAGAAATCAGAGCTGCCTCCCTGAACGGGACATCACTCCCACAGCAGCCAAGGGCCAATCCCAGACCCTCCCAGTGGGCTTTGGAGGAAGCCTCCACAATGCCCCCATGGCACTGGGCACAGCTGGGACTCACTGCCCACCCAGCTGGGCTCTTGGGGCCGGAGGCACATGGAGCCCCACACAGCCAGGGGCATCTCCCAGACACGGGCACCTCCTGCTTCCAGCTCCCAGCTCCACTCAGCGAAGTGCAGAGGCTCTGGAGCTGCCAGCACAGACATGGACAGGGCACACGGACAGGAATGAGGAATGCTGTTGGATGTTGTCCCAGACATGGCGTGTTTCCATAATTAACCTTCACACAGTAAACAGGTCTCATAAGCTTTCGGAACTGCTCCTTGCTATGTCACCTACCAGGAATTGCTCAAATGCCTCCTTCACCTCCAGCCCTGAAATGTCTGAGGGCATCGCTCCCTGGGGATGGCACCTGGCAGGGGGATGGCACCAGAGCCCTCTGCCACCCCACTCCTGTCCCAGACAGCTGCTGTGTGGTGCAGAACACAAGGGACATCCAGGGGTAAATATGATCCTAGAGGTTGCATGGGAATTGCTGGGTGATGTCTGTTCTCCCAGACAGGAACCCCTCTGGCCCCCACGGGGCAGGGAGACAGTAGCTGTTGGATGTCTGGATCAGATCTGGTTCATAATCCACGCCGGGTGGGCACAGAGATCCCCATCAGCACTGTCATAGCCGCCCAGAGCACTCCCCCGCCTTATCTCTGCCCTGCTCGTCCCTCGGCTGGGCTCCAGGGCTGTGTGTGACCACCCTTATCAGCTGGATGTGGCAGCTCTTGTTTCCTCCCCTCAAACGAGCCCAACAGCAGCCTCAGGTCTGGTTTATTCTGTTCTAAAAGCTCAGCCAGCCCTCTGCACGCACAGTGTGCAGAGCTTTGTGCTGCACAATGCAGGAACGCAGCCACCAGGAAACCCAGGTGATGCTGCCCAGCCAAAAGCAGCTCCTGCCCTCGCAGGCTGGCGCCTGGGAGAGGAGCTGGGCCCAATCTGCACAGGGAACACCTCTGCTTCTACAAGCATCCCTCAGAATAACTTAAATTCAGGTCTGCAGCCAGTGCTGTCTTTAATAAAGATGAGAAGGAAGCACTGAAGCAGACAGGTTAGCCACAAACAAATGAGGCTTAGGATCCTCATTGGAATCATGGAACGGTTTAAGCTGGGAAAGCCATCTCAGATCGAGTCCAGCACTGCCAAGGCCACCACTAACCCAAGTCCTTTCTTCACACCAACACATCTTCACAGACCCCACAGGGCAGGGTTGAACAGGGGACAGCCACGCTCAGGGGCATGGGATGCACCAGGAGGGAAGGATCCAGAGGGTCTGGGACATGCTGTCTGATGGACATTGGCAGCAGGACACAGTGGGGTGGCAGAGCCCAAGTCAGCGTCCCCTGGCACTACTGTGATGGCTACAGGAATGTCCTACAGCATATTTATTACAGGTTCCTGCTCCCCCAGGCAGCCCCTCAGAGTCCTGGAGCCCCTTTGGCCTACAGGACACCTCCTCCCAGCAGCTCCAGAGCACGTGGGAGCAGGAGCGCTGCAGCAGCTCAGGGGTTACACATCCCACTGCTTGGGCTGCAGCTGCAGAGCAGATGTCTGGGGGGAGCAAGGGATGGAAAGAAAGAGGAACAGAAACAAAGGGCCAGGAAGGTGAGGACCCTGATCCATCCTTGACTCCCCTACCTGCATTTCTGCAGCTGCTCTAACCCCAGAGGAGCAACAGAGAGGGCAGGACCGTCCCACTGTGCCAGGAGCACACAGCAGCAGCCCCCCATGTCTGAGGGGAAGCCCAGCAGGAACCTGGGGTTCCATCTCTGAAAAGGCAATGGTAAAGCAAGCTCAGAGCAGAGAGAGTCTCTGGCTCCAGCCCACCCTGTGCACCACCCCAAGAAGATCTGTCAGTGCCAGCACAGCCACCTCTGTCAGATCTAGGCTTGGGGTGAAGTTCCTGCCTTCTCTTTGGTGTTTGCTGAACCCAGAAAGAGAAATCCAGAAGAGAATCTCAGAATAGTTTGGGTTGGAAGGGACCTTAGAGATCATCTCATTCTGGCCCTCTGCCATGGGCAGGGACACCTTCCACTAGCCCAGGTTGCTCCAAGCCCCATCCAACCTGGCCTTGGACACTTCCAGGCATGAGACATCCACAAGGAGCAAGATGAAAACAGCTACTTGGATACTGAAGAAAATTAATCCATCTTGCCCATCCCGCAGTCCACCCTTTCTAAAAATTGCACTGTTTTCCTGCTGACCGTCCCATGGATCTCACACGCACTTTGTTTGGACAAGTGGACGCCGTCGCTCCAAGGGCAGCCAGCAGTGCCAGAGCTTCAGCAGCGCCGGGCACAGCATCCATCACCCACCACAGGTGCCAGCCAGGCTGCACCTCCCCATGAAGAGTGATCACATTTCACGTTTCTTTACATGGACAACAACAAAAGTCCAGTTTTCACCACCTGGAAGAGCATTAAAGCCAGCATGGACTGAGGTCAATGTCCGGAGTACTGCACGCCGGTGCTGCTCGCGGCACAGCACTCTCGCCCCAGGCTGCACGAGACCCAACACCAGCCACCACCAAAGGCCAAGGAAGGCCAAGTCAAAGGAAAACACCAACAGTTCTGCTAAAAAAACAGAACCAGCAGCAGCTCTGGCTCTGCAGGGAGCTCTCAGCTCCAATCACCCATTGGAGCATTTGCATCTCCCATGGATGTGACCTGCTGCAGCTGCTCTCCTGCTTCCCATGCCGAGGAATGACCCCCAGCTCCCACTGCTAAATCCAGGCACTAAAAAACAGTTACTTCCTTAATACACGAGGGAATTCCCTCCTACTTTTATGCATTTATTTAGCATAAACACGAGTGTTACCAGAGGAACCCCTGGAGCAATTATTCCCTTGTGGTCTTGCTGCAGCTTTTTCCATGTTGTATAGAATCACAAACCCACCCCATTCCTGGCTGAAGAATGCTAAGGCTCCAGCAGCTTTGGTGGGAGCCCTACACGCCCCCACGGACAGGGAGTCCAAACCACGGCTGTCACACCCAGCCGGTGGCCACTGCCACAGCCCTGGCATGGGCACAAGCCCTCACAGGAAGGAACAGGCACTGAACTCGCAGCAGAGGCACAAAGGGTTACTTTAGGGCTCTCTTCTTCCCTTCTTAAAGGCTGCAATACAAAAATAACCCCAAATCAAGGATTTCCCAGCTCTGCACAAAATCCTGTCTCCTTCCCCACCAGCCTCAGCTTTGGTTTATCGATCGGTCCCTGCCACCCCGGGGAAGTACAGGTGCCTGCACGTGCTCCATGCTAAACTCCCGAAATCCCATCCCACATCAGAAAGATCTGCCAAATTCAGGAGTTTAACCCCAAGGAGTCCTGGATGTGCAGCCGAGCCCAAGGCCCCCCCTCAGCCCGTGGGAGGTGCAGGCACAGAACCCCCATCCGTGCAGGGACCCCTCCGGGCACAGCCACAGATGGAGGCATAACCCAGACTCCGAGTTTCAAAATGCAGCCAAGGGACATTTCTCGGGGGGACGCAGGTCTGTGTGCGCCGCGGCAGGGCTGTCACCAGCTCACAGGTCTCTCCCATCGGGACCCCCTTCTGCGGCACCCCACACCCACCGGCACCACTCGGGCATCGCTCACCACAGCTCCGGGGGCATTTCCACCCCCACCCCACAGCTCCAAATCCCGCTCCCTTCTCTTTCCTCCTCTCCTCCTTCTGAAAACTGCCCTTCTATCAGTGAATTGGTGTCAGCAGGTGCTGCCACATCCCAGAGCACGGCTGGCACCAGCACCATCACACCCCTGGCCATGCCGGCTGCCGCCCTCATTGCCTGGCAGGAGCAGGATTTTGGCTCGGGCTCAGGAAACAATCGGAGATCAGAAGGAGCTGGCACGCGGCGCTCCCCGAGCTCCCACCGGCCTGGCTGGCTCTGGCAGAAATAAACCCAAATATTGCCAGGGCTGCAGGTCTCTTCAGCGGGGAGCAGAGCGGGGAAGGAAAAGCCCCAGGCGCAGTGACTGAGGCCAGCCCGTGCTCTGCCACTGCCATCGCCCCTCTCATCCCTGCCCCGCTCAGCCGCATCCCCGGTGCCAGCGCCGTGTCCCACCGGGGCACAGGGCTCCCTGCACACCCCGCTGCCGCCCTGCTCCGGGCACACGCTCCCGCAGGGCGGTAGCTGCAGAGCACTCCAGGGGAAAAAAGGTGAAGGAAATTCTGGTTTCCAAGAAAAGATTAAAAAAACCCCAACAACTTAACAAGAACACAAGCGACACCTCTGAACCCTGCACTCGTCCTCCTGTGTAAAAGCCCTGCTGCTCCACAGGAAACGCTGCTTACAAGGAATTTCTAACAAGAAAAAAGGTAATTTTACAGCTTTTCCCACCTCCCCCAAGAGCGTTTGCTGGCTGCAGCATCCCAATCCAAACACAAAGCTGGGACACGAGCAGACTTACCATGGCAGGAGCTGTTAATCCCGGCTTTGTTCATTGGAAACCGTGGATTAAATGCAGAAAAAAGTATCAGCATGACCTCCAGCCTCCTTCATGCCGTCCTCGGCCACCCGGCACTGTCCACTGGCGGCAAGAGCCCTTCCCACAGGCACTCCATGGCAGAGCTGCAATTTCTCCCCGCAGGGCTGTGCCGTGCCGAGCCGAGCCGACGTGTTCCCGGCAAACAGGACATCCCGGCCCCGCAGGGCTGAGCGCCGCGGCGGGGGTGGGAGCAGCGGGGAGGGCTCCATCCGGTACCGCTCCCAGCCCCGCTACAGCACGGGCAGCCGGGGCTGTCCTGCCCAGCGCGGGACCCCGGCCCAGCCAGGAGAGCTGCAGCTTCCCATTCCACCGCAGAAATGAGGGCTGACAGCCAAGTGTCCCGCAGGGCGGCACCGTGTCGGCTCCAGGGAGCGGGGCCGATGGGGAGTTTGACACTGTCCGGCAGTACACCGCGAGGGAGGAGAGGGATGGACACCCCAAAACCCCCTCTCATCATCAGACGTCAACCACTCAAACCACTGGCTGTGAGCCCCAGCTGAGGCTCCTCTCGGGCCGCTGCTGGCAAACAGCAGGGGCTGTTGCCAGTGTGCAAGGGACGGGAAAACTGACAGCCAAGGCTGAGCCATCATAAATTTCCCAGTCCCTCAAGATACCAAAAACGAATAAAAGCTCAAAAAGATGGTTCAGGGACAAGAACAGGAGGAGTGCCTGCAATCTGAGATATCCAGACTAAACCACCCAATTCCCTACAAATTTCTGGTTTGTGCTGAGCCCAGCGTGCTCCACCTGCCCTGGGAATGCTTCTTCCCCATGCAGCAGGACTCGGCTCACATCTCAGCCCAAAGCAGAAGGGTCAGCACAGTCCAAGCAAGAAGCTGCGGTTGACACAGGATTAGTGTCCGCAGTGAAAACCACATTCCCTGTGCCTGCCCTTCCCAAACCGGTGCTTTGGCACAAATCATTCTCAGAATGAGCTGTGAGATCCCTGCAGCTGAGCATTGTCTCACCTTGTTTCTGATTCCCAGTCTCTCATCCCTATCCAGGGATACGACATTGGAAAACATCCCGCCTGCCCTCAGCTCACACCTCGCAGGTCAGACCCTGCAGACCCAGGCCCCAGGGGGGACCCCAGCCCGTCAGGCCTCGCTGTCCTGACAAGGCTGTGGCAGCGATGGAAGCTCAGGCCCACTATCACCCCAAAAACATGGGGGGCAGTGAAACCTGCAGATGGGGGAAACACAGCAGGGACATCAGGCTTAGGGAGGTCACTGAGTCAAACAGAAGCACATGGTCCACCTCGTTCTTTTTCCCCTTTCTCCCAACTGGAAGGAGACATTGTTGGGGCTGGACTTGAAACTCAAGGCTGCCCGTGCTTTATGGAGCTAACAGGAGATGCCAGGACAGCAGGATATCGACATTTTGAAGAAGTCTTAAAGGATGTCACAGTTTTTCAAAGAGACAAAGGAACATTTTAAAAAAATACAGGAGTCTCCTTGCCAGGAATGTGGGGAATGTCAGGGAATATTATAAAACAGGATGCAAATCTGGCCTCAAGCAATATTAGAGGCTCTTGCTCTGGCCTGACAGTCAAGATGCTGAATCCCAATGGAAGACCAGGCATGGGAATGGCAGAGTCAGCTTACATGGTCCCATCTGTCTGCCTCCCATTGGAGAATCCAGCACAGCCAGGTCTGTCGGTGTCCTTTCCCACAGCCAAACCCACCCTGCACCCGGGCAGAGACCAAAATGGGGCCCTTTACGTAAAAAACAGCATTTCTGAGGAGCCAAGGCAAGCAGAGCCTTGCGGGACACAGTGGACAGCCATGGATCGGGAAGGATCCAAGAATGCATGAAGGGATCTGGGCTGCTCCGTGGCCAAAAGACAGTCCCAAATCCAAGACCTTTGCTGTAAGACAGGTGAAACACTTCCCAGAGATGGTTCAAACAACTCTTCCTCAGTCTGGTTAATTAAGCAAGCACTTCTCGGCCTTCTGAGGGATTTACAGGCACAGGAGCTCACAACCCTGGCACAGCTACTCCGGCTCACGGGAAGTTATGACGCCGAACACACCGGAGCCGGAGCGGTGGCTGCCAACAGTAGGGTCAGGAGCAGAGGAACAGCTCCCGGGGTCAGGCCAAGGAGAAGCCCAGGGGTCAGCAGGCAGCAGGAAGCCCCAGTTCCATACACCAACCACTTGCAGTAGGAAACAGAGGCCAGTTACTGGCAGAGCAGCGCCTTTGGCAGGAACGGGCATGTTTGTTCCAGCTTCCCTTCCATGAGAAAGCCCCTCTGTAAGGAAAAGATTTGTCACAGCAAGACCTGCTTGGGGTTTTCTCATCTGGCCCCAACTGCACAACAGCCTCGCTGGTGCTCACAGCCAGACCTGGTGAGGATGTGGCTGCTCATGGGTGGCAGATCCCCTCCTGATGGTGGGCTGATGCCAGGGCTTGCAAAGGCTCCAGCCGGTGCTCAGTGCTTCCCAGGGGTGATACTAAGAACACTTTGCCCTGAAGAGAGTCATTCGGGAATACCCACTGCGATCACACAGGGAGGAACCTCCCCAGCCAAACCCCCACCTGTAGCTGTGCATAGAAGGGGAGCCATCCCCAGCAGTCAGCACTGTGTCCTTCAGAAGAACACTCTAAAATGCTCATCTTTTCCCAAGTAAACGCTCCCTTCCAGTCCCAGCAGTGTGCAGCAGTTGCCCCACTGGTGCTTCTGAGAAAGCCTTTGCCTCAGCAAAGCTCTTCCTCAGTGCTGCTGGCTGACGTGTTTGTGGTCAATCAGCCAGCTCACACACTCCTACAACTTCACCCATCTATTTTTATGACCACTAATTTTTGACTCACATGTGAGTTTTCAGAAGGGACCCAAAGCCCCAGCGCACCTCAGCAACCTCAGCATCATTGGGGATGAGCAGCATGTGCCCCCAGCCCCCACACCCACCCCAGCCCAATCTTGATTTGCCCAAAAGCCCCAGTCCCAGTGCCTGGACACACGGCTGCTCGCCCAACACCGCCTCCCTGAGCCACAGCCATGCGCACACGGCTGGCCATGCTGCACCGCCCTGACTGGCATGTGACAGGTGACACTGACCCGTGACCGCCACACACAAGGACTCGCTGCTCTTCCCGCCGGCTGCTCACCGAGTGTTTCATTCCCACCTGCCCAGGAACTGTGGAGTGCCACAAGGTCCCTTCAGGCTGAGAGCACCAAGCGGGACTGCAGGAGCTGATCTTTGCTCTCTCTGGTCTTCAGAGCATTCCCAGAAAGAGAGGTGGGATACGGCATCTTCCCCCACTTCCACTGCAAAACACCCCTGTGCCCATCCCCGCCCAGGACCTCGGCAGAGCTGGAGATGAGCTGAAGGGGAGCAGTGCTGGAAAAACAGGGAAAGCACTGACAAAGCCACCAGTGCATCACTCCATGCCACAATGGGCTGAGGAGCCTGGCCAAGAAACACAAATGCTCAATAATCCATGGAACCCAGTCTTACACAACATCCTCCATGCTGCCAGGAGCCCTTCACAGCTCAGTCTCTGCTCAAGGAGCAGCACGAACCACCTGAGAGCAGGTAAATCCCAGGTGAAGCAGCTGGCCAGGTGACTGGCTCTGCCAGCACAGCCAGAGAGCAGCTCAAGGACAGCCAAGATCTCTGTGGGCACTGGCAGTGAGGAGAGACTGGGATCTCCGAGGATTTGGGTTCCATCCCAAGCCAGCACTGAGCACTCAGGGGGGACGTGGCCCTGCCAAGGCACACCCTTAATTCAAAACTTACATTCTTAACTCACAAAGTTTCCTTCTGTCCTTGGAGACCACCAATAAAATATCAGTGAACCTTATCAAACAGCAATCATTGAGACTCCTGACCTTGCTATCTCTGCGTTCTCCAACCACTGTGGCCAAAGAAACTGAGACACAAGACTCAGGCTTCTTCCTCAGGACCCTGCCTGGGGGACCCCAGCCCAACCTTAAAGCAAAAATCGACACCCAAAGCAGGAAGGGAGCAAGGGCTGAGGTGGGGGCGGCCACGGCACAGCAAAGTGAGTTTGCTTTGCTAAGGAGGGCAGGAAGGAAAAGCGTCAAACCATCAAGCTCAGCCAAGGGCCTGGCACCACTTCCGGCCACAGTTCTGCAGAACCTCATTAATGAGCCAACAGCTGCAGCTCCCCCGCCTCTAACAGTGTTCACAGAAACAAAAAATTTACTACAAAACAATCCCTGCTGCTCAAGCAGGTGGGAAGGCCATGGAGAGCAGGAGAAGAAAGGCACCCTCACAGTGCGGCTGCAGAGGGACGGCCGTGCCCAAGCTCCGGGGACAGTGTGACCCCCGCCACAGCTTCCTCAGTCGGAGGAAGAGATTTGGACACACCCAGCTCCTCTCAAAGCAGGCTCTGCTGGTGGGGAAGAGTGATCCACCCAAATCTCGCCAGGTCCCAGCCTGCTCCTGCTGCACCTCCCTGTGCCCAGGATCCTGCAGCCATCCACAGCCGGCTGGAGCCGCAGCCGCCAGACACTCACCAAGGCCAGGCTGACAGCGGCTGCGTGCCCGGGGGAACATGAGGCACAAAGCTGCAGCTCACCAACAAACTCTGACTGTTGACACTTCTTCAATCCCACACCATATTCCTGCCACCACCACAGGGATCACAGAATCAGAGAAATCTTGGAACTACAGGATGGTTTAGGTCGGAAGGGATCTTTCAGCTCATCCAGTTCCACTCCGTGCCATATGCAGGGATGCCTCCCACCAGACTGGGTCACTCCAAGCCTCATCCAATCTGGTCTTGAACACTTCCAGGGATGGGGCAGCCACAGCTTCTCTGGGCAACCTGCGCCAGGGCCTCACCACCCTCACAGGAAAAAAGTTATTCACAGTGCCTCAGCAGCACCTGAGGGTCACCTCTGAACCCTCTCTTTGCATTTAAACACTAAAAAAACCCCAAAATTTTAAATTAAAAATGTGTGCTGCTTCTTTTGTGCTGGGAACTGTCCTCACCACATCAACCAGCACCACCTCATTTTATTTACCCCCTCTTCCCTGCTTCCTGCCATGCAGACACCATCCGTCAGACCAGCCCTACCTCTGTGCCTGGCCCAGCACAGTTTGCAGGTGATGTTTGCAGCCAGCCGAGCCAGCACCCTGCCAGCTCGCTGCCTTTGATCTGAGGCAGCCCCAGGAAGCCCCCCAGGTGCTTTCAGAAGCTGCCTACAGAGCACCAGTGCTCCCAGTCCAGCCATTCCATGTCTGGGACCACCGCTCCTCCAGCTGCCGGAGTGGAGCGACACCCCAGCACTGCCGGGGCCAGGAGCCAAGGCAAAACAATGGGAACCATTTACAGGGCAGGAAGCTGCATCTGCTGGATGAAACGCTATCTTCAAACAAGACGTGTTTGGATAACTCCAGTTTCATAACTCGCCTCTTCCGATCTTAGGAAATCACGATAATAAAAAGAAAACAAAATGGGGGAGAAGAAATTTGGCACGGGGAACATCGGGGAACAGCTCGAGCCCCGGCACTGCGTGGGGAAGCCCAGCCTGTGGCATCGGGGTCTGGCTGCAGCCCCTGCCCCAGGATCAAGGTCTGATCAAATATCCTCAGGGAAAGAGTTAAATCTGCACTACCGACCCCAGGGGCACAGTGAATGTTGATGATCTGGTGCATTACCACGCTGGCTTGTTTGTCTTTTCAATGGAAATCAAAGCCATCCTGGGGGAGGGAAGACAGCTACACCAAGCACAGGATATGGGGTATGGGGTCCAGCAGCTCTTATCTTCATCATCCTAAACAGAAGGGAAGGGATGGCCTGAAAGCACCCCCAACACCCCGTGGATGCCAGCTCAGCCTCACCACAAGCGGCACACACGTGGGACGCTGCAGGACCCTGCTCCTCGCCCTGCTGTGACAGCCGGCACGGCCCGCGCCTTCCGCAGCTGCCACCACAATTCGGGACAGAGAGACAAAAGCTGAGGTCACCCGGCTCGGCCGTGGACCCTCCCCAGCACCCACCTCCTCTCCCCACCCTCCTCAGGCCAAATATAAACTTGCTTACAGGAAATGCCTTAAAGAAAAGGCACCTCCCTGCGTTCCGAAGAATGCCCAGAAAATAAACTGTCTCTGGACATGAAGGAAATAGCTTTTTTTTTCTTTAAATCACATTGCAAAGCAGCTTTAACCCCTTCAGTCCCTGCTGCAAATGCAGCCCCCATGTGCCTCTGGCCTCAGGGAATCTCAATGTGTCTGGACTCTGGATTGGTGACGCGAGAGGAACCTCTTGCCAGAGGCCACCTGTGGCATCGCCAGATCCTGAAAAAAATGCCAAAAACCCAGAATCCAAACATAAAATTTCTGTCTGACAAGGAAAGCACAGGACCCTCATAGCTGGGGACCCACTCTTGATTTCACAAAGGCGCTGGCTCCATTCCCAGAGCATTGGGCAGAGCAGGAACTTGCACAGCTGTTGGCATTGCTGGAGGTCCTGCATTGCAGCCAGGGGGCCCAGGGGGCTGCACCTGTGCCCCCCTCCCCACCGAGACCCTTCCTTCAAGGGCCCTGAGTGGGGTGCGCCAGTTGCCCCCGCTCCGAGAGTCCCTCAGGGTGCACTGGGATCTCTGGCAGATGGAACTGCAGCTCCCCAGCTTCCTGCGGAGGGCAGGGATGGGGCACCCCAGTGATGCAGCCCCCTGCACTCCCCCCCAGCCCCAGCAGCTCCTGTGCCAGGCAAGCACTACAGCTGCTCCAGCCCAGCAGGGACACACACGGAGGCTTAGGAAGCACAAATGCTGCCTTCACACCAACATCCTGATACCAGGCACAAGAAAGCAAAAAGAGAAGAAATACAGGAAATCCAGGACGTGGAGAAGCAGCAGCCTCAGTCAGTCAAGGATAGACCAAAGCCAACAGTCCAGGAGAGGAGAGAGCTCATTCTCCCTGGTCCCTCTGCCATGGGACAGGACAATAAATAAATAAGCTCAGTGCCAAGATCTGGCAGTATTCCCATGCACTCACAGGTCACAGCCACAGAGAGGGTGATTCCATTCTCCCTCTACAGAGGAGGACACTGAGGCAGGAGCAAGGCCAAGGGCACAGCCAAAGCACTCCCTGTGTCACCAGCCCCCAGCACCTTCCTAAACGTCCCCTTAATAACTGGGTACTTGGGGCTTTCAGCCTCAGAGGCACGCTGTGGTTTGATCCAATTCAGCTGCTGCTGCAAAACGCCTCCAGTGCCTGCCGTGGTTTGGAATTTCTCGGCGCAGCAGCAGCGCTGGAAGAGCTGTGTGGAGGTGTGAGGCCAGGCGTGGGAAAGGGAAGCATGGGGTCAGCTGCCACTTGGCTGGGAAGCAAACGTCCGTCCAGAGCAGCAGCCAGGGCTCAGGGTTCAGCAGGAGATCACCTGCCTGGAGAAGAGAGGCAATTTCTGCCTTGTCCCTCATTTTTCACTTTGTGTATGCCCATTATTTTTAGCTGGGGGAGAACCACTGCTTCCTATGTCCTTGCTGCTCCCAAGAAAGCAGCACCACAACTCTCAGGACTTCATTCTAGGAGAAATCACACAGCCACAGTCCATGCAGGACCCCCAGCGTGTCTGTGCCCAGGGGGCTCATGCCAGTGGCTCTTGCCATGCAACAGCCATCCTGGGATTTGCTCAGGAAGGTGTCCAGAGGCCATGGGGCAACCCTCCTCCTGGAAAAATAGAGCTGCAACACCAGCCCTGGCTGCCCAGATGTCCTGCTCTTGCCCAAAGACACTGATGAAACGAGGTCAAGTGGACTCTGCGTCACTGCTGTGGGCACCGTCCCACAGCCTTGTGACACCTCTGCCCGCCCCTGGCCAGGGTCAGTTCCAGTTTCAGCAGGAGCAGCAGAGAGAACCGGCTGCCAGCCAACCCTCTGAAACCCCACAGAGCAAACCCCCACCTGAAGCCTCAGAACCACCCCTGCCCCCAGCCTGGCCCCCTGCCCCAGCCCAGCCTTCAGCACTGGCAGCAAAGCCTCGTCCTCTTCACTCCTTTTCCTTTTTTCTTCCTTTTTCCTTTAAATGCCAGCTTTCTTGTCCTCTCCACCTGCAGGGCAGGAAATCCCCCAGCTCACCCAGGCTGGGGGACACAGGACCCCTCGGGTTCAGCACCAGGATGCCCTGAGAGAAGCCATCAGCTCCTGTTCCCACTTAAGCAATGGGACCAAGCCTTGGCTGCAGCACCCATGAAAATCCAGATGTTCTCACAGGACCACACCAGAAGCCAGGTATCCCAGGACTTATCCTGAGCACCCCACCAGCCTCGCCTCCCCTGGAGCCCCCCGGCCTGTGACACTGCACCTCTGCTGAAATTCCATGTGCCTCTGGTGCAATGGGATGAGGACTGGCTGAGCCCCTGGGGAAGGTCCCCTGAACTGTTAAAGTTGTTCCCAGCACCGCCGTTAACGTTTACTCTGCCTGTAACTGGCACGCGGTGACAAGTGCCCTGTGCTGATAAGGGCTCTGCAAACAGCCAAACCAGCGCCCACGTGGCACGGGGACCTGGCAATGATTAACCCAGCAGCCGAAGGGAACAGCAGCAGCCTGGGGACACGGCCACCCATAGGTGTCAGAGCATCCAGAAACGGGGGACACATTGGGACCCACTAGGAGCCACATCCCATGGGATCAGGGTCAGCACCTCGGGGGGAGCATCGGGCAGAGGGTGATGAGCATGGAATGGGGCAGAGTGAGGCCAGCACAGCTCCACACTGACAACGATCCCCATGCAGAACATGCCGGTAAGGCGCCCAATGAATCAGAAAGCAAACAGAAAATGAAGATCCAGAAGCCATCACCTTCTGGCACCAGGAAACTGGTGTAACGTATGAAATGGAGGGACAGACCCGGTCTCTTTAAATCCCCACGCCCAGCCCCGCAGCCTGGAAAGGTTCACATGTTCCCGAGGTGCCTCTCCAAACGGCAGGAACCAAAGGGCCGCTGCAGCTCAATCATTAACCGTGCGGAGACCCCCGGCCTCGCTGGAATGTGCCGCCGCTGCCGGTCCCCTCCGGAGCTCTGCTCAAAGGTTCACAGGTGCTCCTCTGCCCTGGCCACCGGCTCCTGGAGGCTCTGGCCACTTGCCAGCACAGCTTTCCTCCAGTGCTAAATCCCACCAAACACCTCTGTCACACATCCCAGCAGGCCTGGAACAGCATGTGCAAGAAGGGGAGTTGAGAAGCAAGAAACCCCAACTTCCAAGGAGACATTCCCATGCTCAGTTCACCCGGGACATAGTTTGGGGAGCTGTTGCTCCCCGTGGCTCCTCTTGCCTTGGAGTACCCTTGCTGCTGCAGCAGGACCAGCATGGGAACGGCGTGGGATGGGAAGACTAGCAGGAGCAACAGCATCCCAGCTTTTACAGCCCTCACACCACTTTTAAAGCTTTTTACATGCACAAAACCAGCTCAACTTTCATCCCTGGGCTCTGGCAATCCTTGTCACCAAACCCAACGGGCAGAGGGATGGAGCAACACCTCTGCTATGGGGTTGGGGGGAGGGAAGGAGACCCCCATGTTAGGGGATGCTCTGCTGGGCCAGGGAGATGAGCCCTGGCACAGGGCAGGAGTCCCACCCCACACACAGGACCCGCCAGCTCCCCCGCATCAGGGCCAAAGCGACCTCTCCAAAGCATTCCCTTCCCCGCTGCCCTGCTGCCAGTGTGCTGGATGAATTTGGAGATTAAACTCCCATGGACACCAAATGCAAAAGCCCTTCCAAAGCCACACCGAGGGCAAAGGCGAATCCCAAACCCCTGCAACAGGCAAACTGTCTCAGGCTTTTCATGGGGTGATGGCTTGAAGGAAGGAGACTTGGTTCTTCTCTCCACTGGCAGTGATTTACCCTCGGCACCGCCCGCTCCCCTCAGTGCCAGCCAACTTCCCAGCTTGGTCCTTCTGCCCAAAGTCACACAGCAACCTCAGCATGCCCTCGGGGAAAGGGTGACCTTTCGTTCCTCCACTCACTTCAATTGACTTTGAGAACCTTCAAATCTTTTTGAAATTAGTACAAAACTGAAGGGAAGTACTGACGTGCCCTTGGGCACAACCACATTTTGTTCTCTTACGAAACTGAAGCTCTGGCAGCCTGTCCTGTGAACACACACTGGGGTTTGGGCATTGGAGGCAATGCAGACAAGGAATGCTCAACGGAAGCACGGCTGGATTTATGCAGTCAGTCTTTTATCAGAAAAGGATTTCTTGGAGGAAGTGCAAGCACATGGCATGAGCGTGACCTGCTCCTCAGGAGCAGCTTTGATACCTGCTCTGTGCTGGGACTTCATATTTTGCCACACAAGGATAAAAAATACCGACAAGCTTTCAGGATTAAGGGTGGGAGCTGATTTTTCCCATGCAAGAATGGAGGGGGACTGATGGGATCCAAACTGATCCATGGCCCCTGCTCCTGGTGGCACACACGTGCCGAGAGTGGCAAGGGGCGGCTGCACAGCCACCTCCCCAGCTGGGCTCTGGTGAGAATACAAACAGAAAAAGGCACAGCCATTGATAAGAGCTCACGTATGCATGTGGAAAAGAGTGTGGATTTCTGCCAAAAACTCATGATATGTACTCCAACACCCAGGGACTGTACAAAGGTCTTTAAGTAGAAGAGGCTCTGCTGCCCTCAGCACACGGAACGTTTCAGAACACAAACCGCAATTTAAATGCACAAAGAGCTGGTGTTTGAGCTCGGCACGATCAAACAGCCCCTGAGGAAGGAGCCTCTCACCTTGCCAGCACCCTTCTCCAGAGCAGTGCTGGTTCACAATGTGACAAATGACACATGCACAGCAAACCCATCCGTCCCTACCAACGACAAAGGGCTCCGAAGGAGCCAACCCACTGGAAACGCGTCTATGGCACTGAAAGGCAGGACACAGAGCCCAGCCTCCCCCACTGCAGTGAGAGGACCTGATCTGGAGTCTCCTGACATCAGTGCGGTTTCTCCAAGAACTCACTGACTCTGAATCAGATGGCAAATCTGTGTTTTCCCCGCCACCGGGTTAGTTGTCATTAATCCCAGGTAAGAGGAGGTGAGGAGGTGCCCTGGGAAAGCCCAGGTGGCCCAAAGCCCACATCTCATCACAGCCCTCCTGAATCCTGCTGGCAGCACGCGGGTCAGCGGGGCCAAGCCAGGAGCTGAATGTGCCAAACCTGAACCCGGCCACTCCAATGGCAGCAGCGGATTCTCGCCCCACACACTGCCATGACTCAGCCTGGGAATGACAGAGGGGGATCCAGTTACTGCACGAGGCTGTCAGGAGCTGTGTACCAGCTCCAAGCTTCTCATCCTCCCCGGCTGCAGCAACAGCCACCTCACACAGGCACCGTGTCCGTTCTGACACGGACACCAGTACCAGAGCACACACATCCCACCTGGTGCCATTCTGGTGCTGCTGGAGCCAGCGGGGCTGAGCAGCGTTCTCTGGAGCCACAGGTGAATCACAGAATCATTCCGGTTACAAAAGCTCGCTGAGACCACCGAGTCCAACTGTTCCCCAGCATTGCCAAGGCCACCACTAACCCACGTCCCCAAGTGCCACATCTACACAGCTGTTAAATCCCTCCAGGGACAGTGACTCCAGCACTACCTCGGGCAGCCTGTGCCAGGGCAGGACAGTCCTTTCAGGAAAGAAATTGTTCCTAATATCCAATTAACACCCCCCCCCCGGCAAAACTTGAGGCCACTGTATCTCTCCGTCACCTCCTGTCTACTTACTCCATTACACAAGAGCTGTAAGTGATTTCAGGAAGGGGTTCTGCCATGCATGTGCAGCATTCAGATCACGGCGCAGCCCAGCCTGAGCCAAGGAGCAAAGCCACGAGGTTTAGCAGATAGCTGGATGCTCTCTCCCGAAACCCACCTCCTCCTCTCTCCTCACTCCCCGCACCTCACCGCAGGTTCCCGATTTACCTTCAGGCTATGCCCCGTCCAGCCGCGCTCTCGGGGGACCTGTCGAGGGAGGGGGAGGAGAGGGGTCTGGAGGAGGACGGAGGGTGCAGAGGGGGACCCCCGGTGCCCGGGCCGCCGCGGGCAGCGGGCGGGCTCGGGCAGTGCCAGCCGACGCTCCGGCTGTTGTCGGTGTGAGCGCGGCCGCGGCAGGTGCGGGGCTGTGCGGCGGGGGCCGCCCGGGACCCGCCCCCAGCCCCAGGATCCGCCTCCCCATCCCCGGCACCGCCCGCCCCGGGATCCGGGATCCGCCCTCCGCCCCGGGACCGCCCCGCGCCCGCAGCCCCCGGGCCTGCGCTGGAGGTGCGGGGGCTCCCCGGTACCGCATCGGCCGCTGCCGGGGAAGCGGCTGCCGCGACAGAGGAGGGATATGGAGATGCTCCGAGGGCTGGAACACCTCTGCCATGGAGACGGGCTGGGAGAGCTGAGGGTGTTCACCTGGAGAGGAGAAGGCTCCAGGGAGACCTCAGAGCCCCTCCCAGTGCCTAAAGAGGCTCCAGGAGAACTGGAGAGGGACTGGGGACAAGGGATGGAGGGACAGGACAAGGGGGAATTGCTTCTCACTCGAAAAGAGAAGGGTTAGGTGGGATACTGGGGTGAAATTCTTCCCTGTGAGGATAGTAATGCTCTGGCACAGGGTGCCCGGTGAAGCTGTGGCTACCCCCTCCCTGGAAGTGTCCAAGGCCAGGTTGGATGAGGCTTGGAGCAACCTGGGATAGGGGAAGGTGTCCCTTCATGGCAGAGGCTGGAGTGAGATGAACTTTAAAGTCCCTTCCCACCCAAACCATTCTGTGATTCTGTGCCACATGTCAAACCCAGCACAACCCCAAACTCCATTCACATCCTGCACTGCCCCAGGCCCCAGTGCCCCTCCAGCTCAGCCATCCCCCTCCCTCCACTCCCAGACCAGCAGCAGCAACTGCAGGGCCTGGCCTGGCCTGTGGGCTGGGGCAGCGACTGCAGGATGGGGACACCAACAACTGCCACCTCCCTGCAGGGCTGAGCACCCACGGGGATCCCTCAGGCTGTTTCCCCCCCAAAGAGGCACCCCAGGACAATTTCTGGACAGACACCTGGCTGTCCCCAGCTCTCCCTGTCTGTCAGACCCAGCGGATGGACAGCTGGGGTGGAAGCCACAGCAAGGCATTGAGAGGAGCAGTAGGGCTGCTCTCAGGGACTCGTGTCCCCAGAAATCCCCTTGCACTGCTCTGTACTTACTATTCCAACAGCACAGCATGAGGAGGACCTTCTTCAGGGCACATACACCTCAAAACCTGGCTCTGGACCACAGACTCCTGTCACACCAGAGGGGCACAGCCACAGGTGATTTGCAAGAAGATGAGGGAGAAGAGGGGGGACGGTGTTCAGAATATAGGGCTAAGAGGGAAAACAGCATTTAAAATGGACTTGAAGGAGGACTTTTTTGTGAGCAATGATAGGTGAAAGGGCTGGAGGTCAGGAAGCACCAGCCCAAGCATGGAGGGAGAGGCAGAGGAGACAGAGGGTGAGATGGAGGCAGGCAGCAATCTGGGGTGGGAAGACCAGAAAAGCAGGAGAGAGACCAGGTACATTGCAGGGATGCCAGAAACCAGCTTTCCTCTGGAAATCACTGCTTGGAGGGATGCCCAAGCTCCCAACATGGAAGAGCCAAGTTAAAAAACAGGATTTTTTTCCCCATTGTTTTCATAGTCTGAGAGGCACATCTCCTTCCTTCCTTCCCAAGCTCCTGACTCTCCTCCCACCAACTTCCCTCCTGCCTCTGCCCCTCCGCAGTCCCCCCTGCCCTGGCCCTCACCACGGAGGGAAGGGACTCCAGCATAGGCTGCTCAATGCAGCCCTTGTTGGCTACAAAGTCCTCCCGCAGCTCTGTGCGTGAGAGCCCCTCACCAGCTGGAGCCCAGGGGTGGGCAGGGGGTGGCAGGGGGGTGACAGCAGGCAGCCGGCGCCCCCCCCGGGGTCAGCCCCAGCGAAGGGAGCAGCTGTTGATCTGGGGGGATCACTGCAAGGTCATTTAAGAGAGGAGTGAAGGGCTGTGAGCACCCGCGGGCAGAGGAGGGGTCAGGGGGAGCCGGGTATCAGGACCCCGCCGAGCCTTGACCCCGACAAGTCCCAACACCCCCAGAGTGCAGCTCCCCAGCTCGTGGGGAGGGGACAAAAAAGGGACAGAGGGCGAGCAAAGCCTCTGGAAACACGATGGGTGCAGAGCCTTGGCGTGCTGTCCGAGCCCCCGGCCAGCAGCCCAGGGGACAGCTGGGATGGTTGTTTCACCCGGGTGGTCCCAGCACAGTGACGGCCACTGGAAAAGCGCCGGGCTCAGAGATTTCAGGCATTTTTCCGCTCGTTCCTTGCGTGAAGCAGGAACAGGGAGGGTGTGGAGGCAGAGAGCAGGAAATCTAGCGGAGACGCTGAACTGGAAGGAGGCGGCGGCGGGGGCAGCGCGGCGCGGCCGCTCCCACGCGGGGCCGGGGCTCCCCACGCGTGATCCCCCCCGGCCCCGCGGGACACGGCGCCCTCTGCTGCCCCCGGCAGCAACACCCCGACAGATGAACCCTCCCGGAAGAGTCACAGCCAGGAAACGGCGTAAGAGGGGGACAAAAAACTACTCCGAGTCCACGGGAAAAGCACCTTTGCTCCAGCTGAGAACGCTCCGCAGAAGGGGACCCACGCAGCCCCGGCGGACATCCTGCACCACCGCGCCATGGCCATTTCACTGCTGCTCTTTTCCAACAACCAAAATAAACCGGGGAGAAAAAGGTTACAGTTTTCTTTCAGGCGTATAAATACAAACAGAGCCCAGAAAGGCACCCATGGGCGATGGGGTCTGGGGCACGTGTGTCACACCCAGCTGCCAAGGGACTCCTGCTCCGCTAATGCATTATCCATGGCTCCTATTCATCCACTGCTGTGGATGGAGAACAGGAGAAACTTGTGTTATTTTCACACGAAGGGTGTCACCCCCCGGCAGAGCTGGCCCAGCCTGTACTGGCACCCTTGCCCGCCTTGGGATGCCCTATTTATCTCCCTGTCCAGCCACCCTAGTGCAGAACACTTGTTGGCTTTTCCCAATCCCCAGCCCTAAAAGCAGCACCCAGGTGCTGCCACTGCTCCACTGCAGCTCTTCCAATCACTGGGTACACAGCAAATCCCACAAGGAGCCCCAGGCCCACAGGACATCCCCAACACCCCTGAAAACGGTGAATCTGCAGCACAGAGAGCCCAGAAACCACCTCTGCCCCATCCACTTGGAGCTTCCAGGATCACACGGATGTTTCAGTGCTGGCCTCAGCACTGAGCCTCACACCAGAGAGAAGTGAGCAAACCAGCTCCAGCCAAGAGGACGAGGATGGCTTCAATATCCTTCATGAGAGGAGAATCAGGGGGAAGAGGTCGCCTGGCACACCCAAAATGGCAGCTGGAGCCGTGTTGCCAGCTGTACGAATACAGCAGGCGGGATCTCACCAGCACCGAATTCCCTGGCTTCCAAAGGAGGAGGGCGAGAGGGAGGAAAAGAGAAGCTCAGAGACACACAACAGCATCATTCATGAGAGCTCGGTTTGTGCAACAAGGGTCCTGTGTCTGGCTCGGAGCTCCAGGCAATTAAAACAGCAGCCACAGATCTAGGAGAAACAGCAGGAATTTATCCGAGGAATCCTGATTATGTGGCCACTGCTACACCAGAGCAGAAAGCCCCCAGCTCCTGGAAGGCAAAACGCTGGCAAGTGATGAGCAACCAGCTCCATTATCCAACTGTTCCTGCCTCACCCACTCGAGTCAGAGCCTCCTCTCGCCCATCGGGCGTGGGGGGATTATTACTGCTGGTCCTGCCTCCAGCCAGTCCCACCAAGGGGAGGGTGAGGACCCCAGTCCCCAGCCCAGACATAGACCTGGCTGCAGCAGGCAGAGGCAGCGGCTTCAGGCCTGTGACTGGGGCCACGAGGGACTCGGTGCTGCAGGGCTGCTCATGGGGCACATGGCAAACTAAGTAGTCTGTGGTCCCAAAGATAAGGGCAGCGCTTTGCAACTCTAAGAACGTGGGTTTCCATTCTGGTCCATCCTTGGAAGCACGGGGTTACCAGCACGTGTGAAAAGACACAGGATGCTGAGCAATCAATCTCTTGAAAATCTTCCTGACAGGGCTGGCTCCTGGGAGCAACCACAGACCCTCCGGGAGTCCCCGGGGAGAATCTGTGTGCTCCCTGCTCTTGTGTGGATGATCCCAAAACAACCTCCTGTCTCCTGCAGGGACTCTGTCCCCTGATCCGTGGGGCCAACAGCCCCTGGCTACAACTTGCCCCATGTGCCAGCACTGAGCCGGGCAACGTCACTGGTACGGGGTCCAGCATCAGAAGATCTTCAGAGAACTCCACTTCCCTCTCACCTACAACAAACTAAGCTTATCTTCTTATCCCTGAGGAATAACCCCTGTCCACCCAGCATGTTTTGGGCCATTCCTGAAGGAATCATTTATCAGCAGAAGGAATGAGTCTCCAACATGGGTCTTGGGGCAGGTATGAGGCAGAATTGTTCGCTAAGCATCACAGCCGATGGAGAAACCAGGCAGCAGCAGTTCCTCCTTCACACAACCCAAAATAAATGGCTTTCAAGATCATTACTCACACCCTGTTATCACAGGTATCTTTACAAGCCACATCAAACCAGGTTTAGCACTGGAGCTCCAAACGAACAAAAGCTCCTTAAGCATTTTCACAGCCTTGACAAGATGACTGATACAAGCATCGTTAAAACACTATCAAATACAAAATAATGCTCTTTTTTTGATGAAAAGTGGAAGTTCTTTTCACCTGATGGTCCCTCGGGCGGGTGATCTGCTTTACCAGTCGGCTCAGGACAGTCCCCCCTTTCGCTTTGGGATCGGGATCACTCAGACAGGACAGACAGCCGGGCACGGCCAAGAACACCACCAAAATCGCTCCGATTTGGAAGGAATGCAGAGCCTGAGCCCCTCAGCCGCGTTCCCTGCCCGCGCTCTGCCCTTTGCACCCACCGCACTGACACGCACGGAGCCCACCCTGCGCCAGCCCCCTGTCCCTCGCCTCGCTGTGCAGCAAACGCGACGTCCCCGCTCTCGGCGCTGCCCCGCACCGGGCTCGCCCCCGCAGCCCCGGGCCCCGCACTCACCTGCCCGCCCGCGCCGTCCCCCCCCGCACGGGGCCGCGGCCGCGGCGCGGCGGAGCCTCAGCCCCAGGGAGCGCCCGGGGCCCCGGCGCGGAGCCGCGACCCCGGCCCCGGCCCGGCGACCCATCGCTGCGCTCCGGCGGGACGGGCGAGAGCGGCGGCTCCTCCCACGCCGGGATGCGGCACGGGACCGGGGCCGCTCCCGGGGAACGCCCGCTCCCCTTCCGCCCGTTGCCCGCACCCCCCGCGGAGCCTCCCCGGCCGCGCCTCCGACCGAGGAAGCCGCTCGCCCTAGGGGACGCTCCTTCCCGGCGGCTCCGCTCCCCCCCCCCCCGCCGGGTCCCGCAGCATCCCCGGGACGCGCTGCCTGGGACCCCGCTCAGCCCCTTCCCCCGGGGTCGGGCATCACCAGGGGCCCAGGTGAAGGTGATGCTGAGCCACGTGTTCCACCTGCATCCTCCCAAAACTGAGTCACCCCCGCTCCGGTGCTACCCCGCGCCTGGGCGCGCTCGCACCCGCCTCCGCTCCTGGGGGCGGGCGGGTGTTCAAAGCCCTGCGGACGCGCCGGGCACGATGCAGGGGCTCTTCATTAAGAGGAGAAGGAATTAACGTGATCAGACTGGCCTGCCAACACCTCACACTGCTTTTTCCCCATCTGACCTCTCAGGCCTTGAAAACAAACTCCTGTGAGCATCACACAGCCTCAGGCCTGCTCCCTTTGCACCAGCTTCTGCCCAGAAGGACAGAAGGGCTATTTCAGGCACAAAAAACATTACCTTCCTGTGCATGTTAAGGCAATTTGCATGTCAGAGTTCTGACCAAAGAAAAAACATTGCCCAGCCAAACCTTTCTGCCAGTTTTAAGTGTATTTTCTCATCATTATTTCAGGGAAATGACCACACTCGGAATTTCTCTCTTGATCCTTTCAGTCTCATGCAAACCACCCGAGGATGCAGATAGAAATGTACTTTCCTGCCTGCAGTTACTTTCCAGTCAGTCTCAATTGCTCCTTGCTGCCATGGGAAAAACCTGGCGACACTCAGGGGACGAGGTGGCTAAAGGGGCCTTTTCCCAGCTCATTCCCTGCACTTCCCACGTGCTCTGCAGCTCACCAACACAGAAAACCCTTCTCTCTAACCCAGGCTCTTCCTTTCTGGCCTTCAAAGAAAATCCCCCAACCTGAGAGCGGATCCTGCTGTCCAGAGGGGGGAATCTGTATTTTGTTAGCTACAGGAAATGGGAAGACTTCCAGCCCTGGAATTAAAACCCAGAAGGAAGGAGCTGAGCTGGGGGAGGGGGCTCTGTCATTGCAGCAGTCATCAGGGGGCCAGAGCTAGAGAAGTTTTACAGGCAGAGGGGCACAAGGACGAGAACTGGTGATTCACCAGCCAAGCTTGAACCCAGGAGGGCAGGGAAGAGGAAGAGGAAGGAGCAGCACAGAATCCCCTCATCACATGTCCCACCAAAAGCACAAATAATCACATTCGGTTCAGCTTTTCTGCTTCCCACCTCTCCGACCCACACCCAACCCCATGACTGCCTTTTCCACCATGTAAGAGCAGCAGTTCCTCAATGAGTTCCAGAAGTGCCCATAATGGGTCCCTGCTGCCACATCTGGCATCCCACTAACTCCATGGGTCCCCTCTGGTCTCCCTGGCTCTGATGCCAGAGCAGGGCTCCGGTGCCGAGGGCAGCAGCACTGGTCCCTGCACACCCACAGATCCCAGTACAGCCCCTACCAGCCCCTGGCCCCTCTCCCTTCCAATGTATTCAGACAATGACAAAACCAGATCCCAGTCTCTGTTTCTCCCCCAAAACCCAGGGAACCACACGCATGGGCTCAGGTCAGGTGAGGAACGGGGTCCTCAGGCTCAGGCCACAAACCCACCAAGTCAGTGCAGGAGATTTTTGTGTGAGGAGAGAAGAACAGCTCAGCTGTGACAACACATCAACAACAGCTAAATTTAGCAGGTTATTTTCAGTAATCCAGATGCTGGGTAAATACAACCTTATTATTTCATGCAGGGGCAAAAGTTCAGCCGAGTCCCTCGTGCTGCTTTGCCCTTTTAGTTCACCACATGCAGCCGCAGCAGCCCACCCTGAAACGCTGCAATGTCACCACTGTGTGGCTGTGCTGGCAGGAGCCACCAAGTCTGTCCCTGTCCTTTAGCAGCAAGAGGACCCACTGCTCCGTGACACGGGCAGAGCACCTCCCAATCCCTTCTGGAGGGGCCTGGTGCTGCCGTTGGTAGGAATTTATTCTGAGGATGCAGTTTTCAGGTGCATGGCCAGGCTGTGCGCCTTTTCTTTCTTCAAGCTTTTCCTTTCTGCTCAGTCCAGAACAATACACAGGAAGTGAATGCTGGAGAGGAAGCAGAGGGTTAGGAAATCCATGCAAACCTGACCCAGCTGGGACTGTCCCAGTGGTTAGGTTTGGGGCTGTGCAGGGGCTCTGTGTCCCACCCAGACAAAGGTGCTGCCCAAGGGGACTGCAGGGTGGGCCAGGGCAGGTCTTGCTGCAGGGCAGCGGGAATGAGAGTGGGGACACAGGTGCTCCGCAGCTGAAACATCACCTCCAAGAAGGCAGATGAAATCCAAGTTGTTTTCCACCATCACTGCTGCAGGAGCTGCCATGGCATACCGAGGTACTTTAATGCCAGCGGGAAGCCACAGTGACCTCATCCAGCCAGTGTTCAGGGAAGGGAATGTGGCAGCACAACCATGGTTCCAAACAGGGGGCTGGGAATGGGTCTGCCCATGCCTGGAAAGCAGCTCAGGGAGCTTGCCAGGTGTGCTGGGAAAGCAGCAGTGCTGGAGGGGGAAAATCAGAGGCAAGCTCCGGGAATTGGTGGAAGAGACACTTTGCCAAGAGCTACTGGGATAAACCAGAACCAACTCCACCCTGCCTCATGCCACTGTGTCAGGAGCCAAGGTCCTCATGCCACCCATCCAAAGAGACTGAAAATCATCATAAGGGAAGGGAATGGTGTCCCCAAGCCCATGGCCTGAATGCCCCCATTGTCTGAGCACCGTCTGGGGACAATGAGTGAAGAGGACAGCAGGCACCTGCCCTGGCCCCTTCCCAGTGGAGGGCACAACCCCCCTGCAGGCTTGCTCCCTGTCCAGTGTAATCCACGGGAAAGGCAGAACTCCAGCCTACCCCAGGCACCACGCTGCTGCAGGTCACAGTGACACCAGGAGCCACTATGGCCCCATCATCACATCGAGTCACAGGTGACAAATCCCACAGTGAGAAACTGTGCAGCTGCTCAGGACATGAGGCTCCTGCTTGGGACATGAGGCTCCTGCTCCTCCTGCCCCCAGAGCCCCTGGTCACCCAGCATCCCTCCAGCGGCCAGAGCTGGGACAAGGACATGTGACAGGCAAGTGTCAGCTGGGGTCATGTGAGTGTCATTGAGCCCTCACCAGAAGAGACCTGGATTCTATAGGCAGTTATGACCAAGGGGAGAGCACCTATAAACATTCTTTGCCCCAAAATCCCAGTCACAGTGTGATCCATAGGAGTCTTCCATGCCCCTTCCCTTCCACAGGGCTCTTTAACTCTTTTTAACAAGCTCTTGACATTTATGTTCTTAATCTCTCCTGTTCAAGGGCCAGAGACCACCCAAGATACCTCTGGGGCTCTCTCACAAAGCACCTTTTGTTACTCAGAGCTCTCCTGTGCTCTGGGCTCTCGCTGGCCAGACTCAGAGCTCACCTCACCCTTACATGCAGGAAAACAAGAGGCCCTCAGTGCATCACCCTTCAGGCAGGGAAATGCCTGGAGATGCCCAGGCACATCCCATGGGCTCCCTGCACAGTGGGTTTCCCTTTTCATGGCGCCAGGGCTCCAGCCAGCAGTGCGGGCAACCCCACTCCCCCCACCTCCAACACTGGAGCCACCACCCACAGGGCCTGTCCTAAGCCCTGCGCCCAAAGCAGTGGAGCCACCCCGGCTCCAGGTCCCTCTACTTCCAGGGCCACCAGAGCCAATGGCCATGGGCCACCCTGTGTAGGTGTCCTGGGTTGAGGTGTATTCTATTACCATCCTCATGAGCTGTTGAAATCAGGTGGGGCAGTGTCTCCTTGCCTCCTCCCCCCAGACTATCTTTCTGTTAATGGCCCATCATTGTCCTGCTGCATGACTCAGAGATAACTCCCTCTGGACTATCTTCTGTTAACGAGCCTAATCAACACCTGGCCTCATGACTCATTACCCCATTGTGAGATGCTCCACCCAGAGGGAGGAACCAAGCATCCCATCATGGATATAACTGGGACTCTGAGCATCAAAGGGACTCCACTGGATTTCCAGAGGACAGGAGCTACACAGCCACCGCTGGATTTTCTGAGGAAGAGCAGACCCCTTCTACTACAGGATCACCACTTCAGAGGATTGCAGCCACCATTCCACCAGACTGCTACCACTACCCTGCCTAACAGGGACTCAGGTTGTATCTTGACTCTGTCAGTGTTTTCTTTTACTTTCTTTTCCTTTTCTTTAATTTCCATTAAATTGTTATTCTGACTTGGTGCCTCTCACTGGTTTGTTTTCAAACTAGCACATAATTTGGCGCCCAACGTGGGGCTAGGCTGCTGAGAAAAGTCAGAATTACAATTTTGTATTGTAGAAGCCATCTACTCACTATGGTGCTCAACATGCTTACATGGGTCTTGTACCTAGCTCTCTATATTTTTCCGCACATGGGGACCTATCTGCCGATTGTAATGCTCCTGTGTAGACCAGGGTATGGTATAAAATTTGCTTTATTAGTGTATTATGCCTACTGCATGATAACCTCCGAGACAATGAACATAATTCGGAATATATACTCAACTTTGTCTGCCTGTCCTACTTTAGGCTGCTACATCTGGGGCCTCAACAATCATACTCAGCCCCTGGGGGGAGGATTAAAGAATGTTTTTTTCCAGCCTTTCAGACCGGACACAGCAGTTTTTGAAAATATTGAGTTCCCTGTGGATGTTAAGGATGGCATAATCTTTTTGGCAGTTCTTTTCTCTTTTTTCTCCATGACCTGCACTGTGTACACTATGCTTAGGATCAGAGCTATGGCACAGCATCCTCAGGATGAGAGGAAAAAAAGGAGCCAAGCAAGAAGCACAATGTCTACACCGATTGTCGCAAAGAAGAAAGGAACCAAAAGCAAAGTGACAGCATCCATCTCTACTCAGACTGTCACAGAGGAGAAAGAACCCAGACCCAAGACCACAGCGTCCATGTCCACGCAGACTGTCACAGAGGAGAAAGAACCCAGACCCAAGACCACAGCGTCCATGTCCACGCAGACTGACACAGAGGAGAAAGAACCCAGACCCAAGACCACAGCGTCCATGTCCACGCAGACTGACACAGAGGAGAAAGAACCCAGACCCAAGACCACAGCGTCCATGTCCACGCAGACTGACACAGAGGAGAAAGAACCCAGACCCAAGACCACAGCGTCCATGTCCATCCAGACTGACACAGAGGAGAAAGAACCCAGACACAAGACCACAGCGTCCATGTCCATCCAGACTGACACAGAGAAGGAAAAAACCAAAGGAGCTGTAAGCATCTCCACACAAACTGTCACTGAACCAGAACAGCCTAAACCGATTGCAGTTGCCCCCGTTCAGAAGAAGAAATCAAAAAGCAAGTCAGTCCGCATAGTGACTGACGAGGATGCAGCAGGACCTTCGCACCCAGCAGAAGAGGCAGAGCCGGAGATCATCACTCGGTCACTATCCCTGGGTGAGCTGCGTGACCTGCGGAGGGAATTCACGCGCCAGACGAACGAGTCCATCCTGACCTGGCTGCTCCGCATTTGGGACGCTGCAGCCAATGACACCATTCTGGACGGAAGTGAGGCGAGGCAGCTGGGATCTCTGTCCCGGGATGTGGTCATTGACCAGGGGATCGGGAGAACCCAAGAAACTCTCAGCCTCTGGCGGCGACTGCTTACAAGTGTCAGGGACAGGTACCTTTGTAAAGAAGACCTCCAGGTGCACCAAGGAAAATGGAGCACAATGGAACAAGGTATCCGGTGCCTGAGGGAATTGGCTGTGCTGGAGATCATTTTCTCAGAAGACGAAAGATTTCCTAAGAGCCCAGATGGTGTCCAGTGCACGTCACAGATGTGGTTGAGGTTCGCACGCCTTGGACCAGAGATATACTCCCGTTACCTGGCAACGCTGCAATGGAGGGAAGGCGAGGACAGGGTGGGCGTCCTGGTGAACAAACTGAGGATTTACGAGGACACCGTCACAGCCCCGTTTCGCACCCATGTCTCATCCGTGGAAACAAGTCTTTTGGCTGAGCAAGTCCGGAGTTTGATTGAAGAAGGCCATCAGAAATTGAAAAAGGAACTTAAGGAAGAGATTTACCAGATCTCGCCAGAACCAACAAGAGTCTCTGCCATTAGGAGCCGGCGTCCCCCAACCAGGGAGAGAGGATACACCCCACGAGGTAATCTCTGGTTTTTCCTTCAGGAACATGGAGAAGACATGAGTAAGTGGCATGGAAAACCCACCTCCTCCTTAGCAGCCAGGGTACGTGAACTAAAGAGAGGGACAAATACCACAAGAAGCGCATCTAGAGTCAACATTGCTCCGGTCTCTCGCACACAGAACTCCAGACGATACCAGAATGATAGTATGACTGATCCTCTTGAAGGGACCTCAGGAACATACTCACCGGAAGGGAGCAACATGCACCAGAACCAGGAATAGAGGGGCCCTGCCTCTAGCCAGGTAGAGGAAAGGGATAATCGGGTCTTTTGGACTGTGTGGGTCCGATGGCCTGGCACAGCTGACCCACAAAAATACACGGCTTTGGTTGACACAGGCGCTCAATGTACTCTGATGCCATCAAGGTATGTGGGAGCAGAACCCATTTCCATTTGTGGGGTGACAGGAGGATCCCAGCAGCTGACTGTACTGGAAGCTGAAGTGAGTTTAACTGGGAATGAGTGGCAGAAACACCCCATCGTGACTGGCCCGGAGGCCCCGTGCATTCTCGGCATAGACTATCTCAGAAATGGATATTTCAAGGACCCAAAAGGACATCGTTGGGCTTTTGGGATAGCTGCTGTGGAGACAGAAGATATCAGACAACTGAGTACATTGCCTGGCCTCTCAGATGACCCGTCTGCCGTGGGACTGCTAAGAGTTGAAGAACAACAGGTACCAATCGCCACAGCAACAGTACACCGTCGGCAATACCGCACAGACAGAGACTCTGTGGTTCCCGTCCATGAGATGATTCGTAAACTGGAGAGCCAAGGGGTGGTCAGCAAGGCCCATTCACCCTTCAACAGCCCTATATGGCCAGTGCGTAAGTCCAACGGGGAATGGAGACTGACAGTGGATTACCGTGGCCTGAATGAAGTCACACCACCATTGAGCGCTGCTGTGCCGGACATGTTGGAACTTCAGTACGAGCTGGAGTCCAAAGCAGCGAAGTGGTACTCCACTATTGACATTGCCAATGCCTTCTTCTCCATTCCTTTGGCAGCAGAATGCAGGCCCCAGTTTGCTTTCACTTGGAGGGGTGTGCAATACACCTGGAACCGACTGCCCCAGGGGTGGAAGCACAGTCCCACCATTTGCCATGGACTGATCCAGACTGCACTGGAAAAGGGTGAGGCCCCAGAACATCTGCAATACATCGACGACATCATCGTGTGGGGAAACACAGCAAAGGAAGTATTTGAGAAAGGAGAGAAAATCATCCAGATTCTCCTGGAAGCTGGCTTTGCCATCAAAAGGAGCAAAGTCAAGGGACCTGCCCAAGAGATCCAGTTCCTGGGAGTAAAGTGGCAAGATGGACGACGTCAGATTCCCACCGAGGTTGTCAACAAGATCACTGCGATGTCTCCACCGACCAGCAAGAAGGAAACACAAGCTTTCCTAGGCGCCATAGGTTTTTGGAGAATGCACATTCCTGAGTACAGCCAGATTGTGAGCCCTCTCTACCTGGTTACCCGCAAGAAGAACGATTTCCACTGGGGCCCTGAACAGCAGCAAGCCTTCACCCAGATCAAACAGGAAATCGCTCATGCGGTAGCCCTTGGCCCAGTCAGGACAGGACCAGAGGTGAAGAACGTGCTCTACTCTGCAGCCGGGAGCCATGGTCTGTCCTGGAGCCTCTGGCAGAAGGTGCCTGGTGAGACTCGGGGCCGACCACTGGGATTCTGGAGCCGAAGCTACAGAGGATCTGAAGCTAACTACACTCCCACAGAGAAGGAAATCTTGGCCGCCTATGAAGGAGTCCAAGCTGCCTCAGAGGTAATCGGCACAGAGGCACAACTCCTCCTGGCACCCCGACTACCAGTGCTGGGGTGGATGTTCAAGGGAAAGGTTCCTGCCACGCATCATGCCACCGACACCACATGGAGCAAATGGATTGCTCTCATCACACAGCGTGCCCGTATTGGAAACCCGAATCGCCCTGGGATTCTGGAAATTATAACAAACTGGCCTGAAGGTGAGACTTTTGGATTATCTTCTGAAGAAGAGGAAGAGCAAGTGACTCGTGCTGAGGAAGCCCCACCATATAATGAGCTACCGGAGACTGAAAGACGTTATGCCCTCTTCACTGATGGTTCCTGCCGAATTGTAGGCACTAACAGGAAGTGGAAAGCTGCAGTATGGAGCCCCACACGGCAAGTTGCACAAGCTACCGAGGGACAAGGTGGATCGAGTCAGGTTGCAGAGCTTAAAGCCGTCCAGCTGGCTTTGGATATTGCTGAACGAGAGAAGTGGCCGAGGCTCTATCTCTACACCGACTCGTGGATGGTAGCTAATGCTCTGTGGGGATGGCTGGTTCGCTGGAGAAAAGCCAACTGGCAGCGCAGAGGGAAACCCATCTGGGCCGCTGAGATTTGGCAGGACATCGCCGCCCGAGTAGAGAAGCTGACCGTGAAGGTTCGACACGTGGATGCGCACGTACCCAAGAGTCGGGCTAATGAAGAACATCGCAACAACGAGCAGGTGGACCGAGCTGCCAAGGTGAAAGTATCACAGGTGGATCTGGACTGGCAGCACAAGGGAGAACTATTCCTAGCTCGTTGGGCCCATGATGCCTCTGGTCACCAGGGGAGAGATGCAACATACCAATGGGCCCGTGACCGAGGGGTGGACCTTACCATGGACAGCATCTCACAGGTCATCCACAGCTGTGAGACCTGTGCTGCAATCAAACAGGCCAAGCGGGTGAAGCCTCTGTGGTACGGCGGACGATGGTCAAAGTACAGGTATGGGGAAGCCTGGCAAGTTGATTACATCACCCTTCCCCAAACTCGCCAAGGCAAGCGCTACGTGTTGACCATGGTTGAAGCAACCACTGGATGGCTGGAGACCTACCCTGTGCCTCATGCTACAGCCCGGAACACCATCTTGGGCCTGGAAAAGCAAGTCCTGTGGAGACATGGCACCCCCGACAGGATCGAGTCAGACAACGGGACTCATTTTAAGAACAGCCTCATCAACACCTGGGCCAGAGAACACGGTATCGAATGGATATATCATATTCCTTATCATGCACCAGCTGCCGGAAAAGTTGAACGCTGCAATGGACTACTTAAAACCACCCTAAAGGCACTTGGTGGGGGAACCTTCAAAAATTGGGAAGCGAACTTAGCGAAGGCTACCTGGATGGTCAATACCCGAGGGTCCATCAATCGAGCTGGTCCTGCCGAGTCCGAACCCTTGCACACAGTGGATGGAGATAGAGTCCCTGTGGTACACCTGAGAGGTATTTTAGGAAAGACTGTTTGGATTAATCCTACCTCAGGCAAAGGCAAACCCATCCGTGGGATTGTCTTTGCTCAAGGACCTGGTTGCACTTGGTGGGTAATGCAAAAAGATGGGGAAACCCGTTGTGTACCACAGGGAGACCTAATCTTAGGTGAGAACGGTGTGTAGGGTTTCATTGTATATATATATATATATATGTATGTGTATTTAGAGTTTAAGAAGGTATTGATTTGGGATGATGTAGATGGTAATAGAATAAGGGGTGGATAATGTCCTGGGTTGAGGTGTATTCTATTACCATCCTCATGAGCTGTTGAAATCAGGTGGGGCAGTGTCTCCTTGCCTCCTCCCCCCAGACTATCTTTCTGTTAATGGCCCATCATTGTCCTGCTGCATGACTCAGAGATAACTCCCTCTGGACTATCTTCTGTTAACGAGCCTAATCAACACCTGGCCTCATGACTCATTACCCCATTGTGAGATGCTCCACCCAGAGGGAGGAACCAAGCATCCCATCATGGATATAACTGGGACTCTGAGCATCAAAGGGACTCCACTGGATTTCCAGAGGACAGGAGCTACACAGCCACCGCTGGATTTTCTGAGGAAGAGCAGACCCCTTCTACTACAGGATCACCACTTCAGAGGATTGCAGCCACCATTCCACCAGACTGCTACCACTACCCTGCCTAACAGGGACTCAGGTTGTATCTTGACTCTGTCAGTGTTTTCTTTTACTTTCTTTTCCTTTTCTTTAATTTCCATTAAATTGTTATTCTGACTTGGTGCCTCTCACTGGTTTGTTTTCAAACTAGCACAGTAGGACAGGACAGGTTTGACTCTGGGGGTGTCATGCACAAAGACCCCCAGGGCACTGACCAGTAGGATGATGAAGGTGGGACCTCTACCCCCCTGCAACAGCCCTGTCCCCATCCCTGGTTCCTGGCCCTGCTGGCACACACACCCTCCCCCTCCTCCTCCTGCTCTCACAGACCACCACCAGCCTCCCCAGCACCCACGAACCCCTCACGGCAGAGCAGCCCCAACCCCCAGCCTCTGCCCCCACCTTGGCAGAGGTTTGATCAGGGCAGCAGCAGCCGTGCACAATCCCCATGGATCAGCCTGGAGCTGCACTGTGAGTCCCTCCCTCCCACAATCACAGGTGAGACACTCCAGTCACACAAAGCCGAGGGGCTCCAAGCCAGGGGTGACCTTCCTGCCCATGGCACTGCAGTGCCAAGGCTCTCGAGCTCCCCATGAGATTATCTGCTGAGTTCACCACAAAGACAATACAAACTGCAAATGAACCAAGGCCCCTTTGCAAATATATCCCCTTGAAAATAACAGTTCTGGGGGAAAATCCCACTGCTGGCAGAAGAAACCAGCAAGGGGACATTCCTCTTCCCATTACCCCTGCCCACCCCACAGCAAGGGCACTTTGGCCCAAAAAATTATTGCTGCAGCTTACCTGCATCTTTTTTATCTTCTAGCAACGTGAATTTCTGTGAAAAGAAACAAAGAAAAAAAAAAGAAAAGAAATAATTTAAAAAATCATTTTGATTCTCACATTTGTGGAATGCTACCCCTTACATCTGTGCTTGGTCCCCGCTCCAGCCTCTCCTCTGTCCAGAGGTGACCTGAGACCAGCAGTGCTGGTCTGGAGCTGGGACCAGCAATGCTGCTCCAGCCACAGGACAAGCAGGGCCCTGGCAAAGGCTTCTCCCAGGGGCATCAGCCCCACTGGTTTGAAAACACCATCACCAGTCCCAAGGGCCCTGAGCACTGGGCAAACACAGTGTGCCCAGCACGCACCCTCCACCCCGGCTGCCAAGGGAAGCCACGAGAAATGGGATTCACAGCAGCAGAGCATTGGCAGCACTTGGGACACAGCAGCAATTTGCAGAGGTGGAGGAGCAGCAGAAGGTCCCCATTCCCGGTCCTGAGGTGAGCACAGAGCCCAGGATGCTCCCCAGTCTCTCTCTGGGTGCTGATGAGCCCCTCCAGCGCTGCAGCCCCACGAAGGGGCCAGGGGTGCCGGAAGGATCACTGCAGGAATGCGCCGCACTGCTGAGCCGGACTTTCCCACGGACCCCCGGGACCCCTCTTCCTGCCGGGGCAGCAGGGCTGAGGCTGACCCAGGGAAGACAGGCTTAACCATGTCCCCGCTGCTGTGCTTCCCACAGCACCGCCTGCTCGAGGGGTGCCACCACCAGGGCTGCAGTCATCACTGCCACCTCACAGCGTGCCCATGTCCACAGGGGAGGTCACCCGGCTCCTCTGGATCCTCTGGCATTGCCCAATCTGTTCCCACACCTTCCTTTTCCCACAGAATCTTCCACCAGCCACAGATGCACCTCATTTAATCTGGAAAGCTTTAATCCCACAGACAGAGCCCAGCACGTTTCTCCCTCTTCAAGAAATTCCTCAGCGAGGAAGGCGAGAATTCCTCGCCTGTTCGTGGTGAGCAGCTGAGCAACACTGGCATGGGGAGGAGAGCGAGGCCAGGCTGAAGCAGAAGACTCAGCTGCACAGCAGGCCACTGGTGTCCACTGAAGGCAACCAGGAGGGTGGTGCCCTGGCCAGCTGGGCCCCCAGACCCCATTTTGGGGCCAAAGAGATGAGCTGAAACCAGTGGTCTGCCAGGTGCTTCCAAGGAGGCTGAAACCCGCGGGCACCAGAGCCCCATGCTGGCCAGGCTGGAGCCATCCCAAGCTGCAGCTCTGCAATGCAATGGCAATGCAGGACCCAGTGTCCATCTCTGTGCCACCACCAGTACGATGGCGATGCCAACACGCAGCACGCAGGGGTGAGCAGGGTTAATGAGTACAGCTAAGCTCTCCAGAGACAGCGGGGACGAGACAGCAGGGACAAGACAGCCACTAATATTACCAATGAATTTCACAAATGTCATTTTTAGACTCAACTATTTTAAGCATTGCACTGAAAGCCCGGGGGACAGTGTGCATTCCACATCCATTTCACTGCAGCAGATCCACTCACCCAGCAAAGCCCGGTGTACAGCACTGCCTGTAAAGGGATTTTACCACTTTTCCCAATCTGAAACTCCCAAAATCCACACTAACCATACCTTCACAATCTCCCTAGCTCACCTCCCACCACACTGCATAGGCTGGGACACAATAAACCAACACTGATCAGGAGCAGGCAGAGAGAGTCACTCCTTATTAAGGTGACAGATGAAGAATTAAACCCTAATGAAAAACCTCAGATGCCACGCCATGAGAACTGCTGCTGCAGGAAATGAAAAACTGGGGGGCCCTTGGCCTTGGTGCTCCTTTGTCATCCTGCTCACAGCTGCCCTGACCCTCCAGGTCGGCTGTGGTCCCACAGCCACGCCAGGGGTGACCTGAGCCTCTGGGTTTGGAAGGGTGTCCCAGCCTTGCCACACCACACAAGCAGGCACGGCAGGACCCTTTTGGCATGTGCTGACCACCTCGGGGGGCTGAGGGTGCACACACACACACAGAGCCCAGCGCCGCGCTCACCGGGCACAGCAGCCTGCCCGCCCAGGGCTGCCCGTGCCGGGACACGGTGACCCAGTAAAGGGCAGCGGGCGAGCTTAGGGCACAGGGACCAGCGCACCCACACATGGCCCAGCCAAAATTAAAAGCTCTCACATGCCCGTCGGGCACGGGCACGACACCCCCAGAGCAGACGTCGACACCGTGAGCGAGCTGAGCCCCGCCGGGGACGCTTCCCCAGCGCCCCTTCCAGAGGCTTCTCCTGAAACCGGAGGGTGTCAGGGACGGACACCGTGGCACAGCGCTCCCTTACCTTGGCTCTTTTGAAGCAAGCCCAGAAGAAATCCAGCAATGGCATGATGTGCGGCGGGGGCCCGGCAGACCCCCCTAGAGCGCGGCGCTGCCCCCGGCCGCGGGGAGAGCCCCCCCCGGCACCCCCATGGCAGCGCTGCGGCAGCGGAGCCGGGCAGAGCCCGGTGCCGGCAGAGCCCGATGCCGGCAGAGCCCCGGTGCCGGCAGAGCCCCGGTGCCGGCAGAGCCCCGGTGCCGGCAGAGCCCGATGCCGGCAGAGCCCCGGTGCCGGCAGAGCCCCGGTGCCGGCAGAGCCCCGGTGCCGGCAGAGCCCCGGTGCCGGCAGAGCCCCGGTGCCGGCAGAGCGGCGGGCGGAGGGAGGAGCAGCAGGCAGCCGCGGAGGCGGGCCAGCATTCAAACCCTGCACCGCTACTCAGTTGGTTGGGAACGGGCTTGGACGCGATTGAAATTCCCTGAAGATTGCGAGTTTTAAACAGCTCCAGGCTTTCCTTCCTGCCTGGAACCCACCGAGCTGCTCCCATTCCCAGGCAGTGGGAAGGGGCGAGGGGCGGCCGACACTCCAGAGCAGGAGAAGGGGGAGTTTGGCTGTCAAAGGCACGCATAGGGCGTTAGAAACCCAAACCCTGGACGGTTCAGATTCTCACTCCGGTCCTGCACAAGCTGACTGGCAGCTCCCGGTGCTCTCCTCTGCGAGGCACAAGGTGTACCCAGCCACGATGCCATCCCTGGGTGCTCAGGTGCTGCTGGTCTCACCACGGACACAGGGGCACCCAGGCTCACCACAAGCACCCTCATCACAGAGCAGGGGCAACCAGGGCCAGCCTGCTGGTGGGACCCCAGCGGGGAGAACATCACAGGGGAATCCCCCCAGCCATCAAACATGGCTGAGCCCTTCACTCCAGCTGTTCACAGCTCCTTATCTGCCTTCTGCAAACGTCATTCGTTCACAAGCACCACAATAAAAGGTCACTTCACAAACATTTGTGCCAGCCCCCCACTCACAGCCCCCTGGGCCAGGATTCTTCTTGCAGGCACATAAGGACACCCCACAAATTGGTGATTTGTGTCAGCAGTTCGGAAGGAGCAAGGGCAAGCAGATCCACAGCGATGCCTGGGCTCAGCCCTGCTCCCACAGGATCTTCAGTGGCTGTCACCCACCCTGGACTGGCATCAGGCTCTCCAGTGGCATCACCCCTGCGCACCGCCCATCTCGGGCTGGTGTCAGCTCCACTCTGACAGGACCTGCTTGCGGGAACATGAGCCAGAGCACAATGGCTCTGTTTGGGATGTGACACGTCTGTACCCAACCCCCAGCAGCTGGTGCCTGTGGCAGCTGTGCCCAGTGCCACGTGTCAGGCAGGGCGGGCCTGGACAGGGTGCTGGGGCCCCAAAGCATAAGGATAAGGGGGATAAGGCAAGGACAAAAGCACAGAAGGCCATGGCGCAGTGGAGCTGAAGCAGATGCACCTGCCTGGAGAGGATGGCCTGAGGCACTGCCAACACTGCAGCATCCAGCAGACCTGACCAGCACCCAGAGCCCTGGACTGGCAGCACTGCCCTGGTTGCACCAGCACAGCTGTACCATGGCCCGGCACAGCCCCGCCATGGCCTCAGCAGCAGCTCACAGGCAGCATCAGTCCCGGCGCCGGCTCCAGCTGCCTCCTTCCATCTCCCCCTCGCTCATTTCTCAGCAGGCTTTGGCACCGCTCCCGGCCTTGGCACCAGCTGCAGCTCCTCACCCTGTCCCCTGCCAGTGCAGCAGGGCTGGGGACACCAAGGCACAGCACAAGCTTTGTACATCCCTTTTCTCCTCCTTTAAAAACCCAGGGCTGGGAAGACAGTCTCACCTCTATGGGCACACCAGGGTCACCTCTCTTAGCAAGGATTTTCCCTGAAGGATTTAAAGCCCAATGCTGCTGCTTGACAGCTGCCCACCCTCTGTAACTCACCCACTACTGCCTCAAGGGCTGCACTTCTTACCCCGAGGACTTGCAAATAGTCCCCTGCAGGGTTGATGGCATCTGGGGCACTGCCCACTGCCAGACATCCCCCATTCAGCTCACTGGGCACTGCCATCATAGGGCTGAGGCTGCCAGGGGATCAACACTGTGGCCAGGACACAGAAGGGCACTGCCAGCACAGGGTCCTGTGAAAGGCTCTGCCATTGTCATTCTGGGCAGTGCAAGGAGACTCTTCAATGCTTCTACAGGCTCTGGGACATCTGGGCCTGGGCTGGGGCTGAAGGCAGCTCTCACAGGAGGGACTGCCCCTTCAGAGGGGGTGGCACTGCCAGGTTTGGTGGCACTGGACTCCTCTTCCCATCAGGGGCTCACTCTTCAGCACCATGTGTTGCTCTGAAGCAGGACAGGCACCTGCCTGCTTCAGCTGGCACAGGCAGCACACTGGAAGGCAGAAAGACATCCGACCAACCATCCATCTGTGAGTCCGTCTGTCCATCCGTCCATCTGGCCATCCATACACCAGGCCCTCAGGACAGGCTGGGGGAGGTGGCTCTGTCCTGCCACAAACCAGGCAAGCCCTTGCAGATAGGGGAGCAGCCCTGCTGCTTCAGCCATAACCCTGCCAGGACCCAGAGAATTGCCCCTGCTCGCTCCAGTGGCATCGGGTCCTTCTCCCACTTTCTCCAAAAGCCAAAAGAGCCAAGCTAGCACAAATAGAAGCAGGATGTCTCCTTCCCAGGCCTGGGAGACAAACCACAGCGGTTTCTGCATACTTGTGTAGCTTCTTCCTACCCGGTCATCCCAAAAGCATTCCAGTAATGCTACATCTTGGATCCTTCCTCAGCATGCCAGGACACTATCCTCGGCAGGAATAGCTCCTGGGGACTGGATCCGTGGGGAAGTGGCAGGAGCCATGCACGCCGAATGGGTATTTCTGCTGAGTGGCACAGGGACACAGACCTCACTGCTGCATTTGGCTCTTCCCAAAAATCCTAATGTACCCATTCCACAGACAAGCTACAGGAAAAGCAAAAGCAATTCCATTCATTCTATATATAAATACGTGTGTGTGTGTGTGTATCACTATCCTCCTCAGATCCATGTGAAAACCCATTTTAAACTTGAGTTAATTTTAAGAGGCTGATTCTAAGGAAAACTTCACCCTGTATACATTTGCTAAGAGCTTGCCACTGCTGCCCACAGTGCCAGGAGCTGAGATGGACACCAGGATGTCACCAACCAGCCCCAGCACTGCCACACACATCCCACGTTCTCCGAAAGTTATGAGACAGGGCCGGTATTTTGGGGGACAGGTACAGCCTCTTCTCACAACAGATCATTCCTTGGAGGATCCCATGTCCCCACGGCCGGAGCTATTTCTGTGCACTGATGAGCTATTGCTGTCGCGGCTGTTGCACAGGATCAGTGACAGCTCAGGCTGGTGGCGGCCAGGCTGTGTCCCCGCAGCCGCAGCAGCCCCCTCTGGCAGCGCTCCCGGCCTGGAGCCGCGGGGTGCGCGCAGGGGTGTGAGCGGGGGGCTCCCCTCGGCCAGCCGAGCCCCGAGCCGGCGGCACACGGGGATTTTCCACTTGCTGCTGTGCACAGGCATTTCCCGGCGCTGGGAAGGGCGCAGCTCCTGCCGAGCTGGCGTTTCCCCATTAGCATAGCGGGAACAGGGACCCTTTTCTTCTCCCGACGCCGGACACGGGGCGGGTGCTGGCGGTGCTGGGGCTGTGACACCGCGAGGGCGGTGAGAGAGGGACGGGCGGGGAGAACACGCAGAACCTGCAGTCCCCGGGAGCAGCAGTGGGGACGTAGAGACGGCAAGGACAGGGCTGAACCCCCCCCCCCGTGTGCCCCCGAGCGAGGGGCTGCGAGGCTGTGCCCAGGAAGGGCCAGCACACAGAATCCATGGAACCCCACAGCTCCCCAGGGCTGGGGCTCCACTGCGGGGCCACCCCAGCTCAGACCTAGGTGCTCAGCTCCAGCCCAAGAGGCCAAATATCTCTGCTGCCACCAAAGAAGCACCACCACGGCCAGACCACAAGAAACCAGCTGAGAGATGTGAATGTCCAAGGGCAGCAGAAGACATTCCCCAGCTCCCCGCAGCCCCACAGCTGCCCCATGCCACCAGTGAGCCCCCTGCCCACTTGCCACCACTGCTTCTCTATTAAAAAGCTCCTCATTTAAAATAATCCCGACGTGCTCCAGTCTCCAATGGCTCACAGGTGGGATGTGCTGGGCATGGAGGCTGCCTGCGAGGGTGGAGGACACATGGGGCTGTCGGGATGCCACGCAAGCCACAGGCTGCACCAGAGCCCCAGCACTGAAGGAAAGCTTCTCTCTGGGATGGACAATCAGGCAATTACTTAATCCCCATGTGCAGCTCCTGTGGCAGAAGGAAGTGCTCAGGTGAGCAGAGCAGTACCCCAGAGAGGCTTCTGGGGCCAAAGGGATCAATCCCCCCATCCCACAGGCCAGTCCCATGGCATACCCTCAGCACGCGAGGCAGCACAATGGGATGTCCCCACTCCCAGCACTGGTGGCCCTTGTGTCTTGCTGAAGCTTCACCCTCCAACACCAGTGACACTTTTGTTTAGCCCAGATGTGCACTGGACTCCCAGAGACAACCCAAGGGCTCATGGTCTCAGCCAGGGCTGAGGTAAGCCCCCTGCACTCCCTGTCCCCAGAAGGGTTCCTGGCACAGACGGGTTTGTGCATTTCCCCACACAGGATGCCCCAGTTTGCAAACACCAGTGAGAGAATTCACAAACACCGACTGATTTAGCACACACACAAAAGCCAAACAAACTTTGCAGCTGACTAATCCTCACAGACTGGCAAAACCTCCCAATTTCACTGAAAAAAACCAGCCCATGATAGTTTTGGTGAATTTCCGCTGCACCAGCGGGGGGGTGCTCCTGCCCCCATTCCCGGAGCCAGAAAGGTTGGGGAGTTCAACAGGGACCTGGGGCTGTGCTCAGCATGGGACTATTTAAATGCACTTAAAAGAGCATAACTGATATGGTGACATCTTTGAGATCCTATAGACAATGTACGCAAATTACAAATAGACCCAAGTGATACAGAAGGAAACGGGTTTTTTGAGAGCCATATTCCCACTCAATTTTAAATCCATTTGTATTCAAGCACCCAAGAGTTACTGTCTGGGGGCATCTACAGAGACTCCCATGCAGGACAGAACTCTAGGAAAAACCTGCTGCTACTGCACTCTAGTTCTTTTCCAGATGCCTTTGTGAGAACAACAAATATAAATCAGGCTGCATTTTTAAGTACAAAAGAGGACATAAGCAGAATGCTCACCAGGCAGTTTTTCCTTCCCCTGGGAATAGCACTGAGCTGCTGGAGCCTGGCTGGGACATTAATCCTGGGACATTAATCCCCTGCCCCCAAGGCAGGCACCAGAGCAGCCCAAGGAATTGCAGCAGCTTATTATTAGCTGGAGCAGGGAGGCTCCCTTGGTGAAACACCCGGGGCTGGCACGGGGCTGGCAGCACATGTGTGTACTCACACTCTCACACTCACACATCCCCCTGGTACCTGCCACTGACAGCACACTCAGCAGCTAAAAAACAACCACAGGCAACAGGGGCACCTCCTCCTCTGGCACAACGAAATGCCGTGTAATAAACTGCATCTGAGCTCCTTGGGTATTTTTGCACATAGTTCTGGTGACAGCTGCTGTCTAGGGAGGATCCCAGCTCTAATTCTGGACAAGGGTTGGGATTAACTCCCAGGACAGAGGAATCTTGTCAGGTGCAGTGCTGGCTCCCTGCGAGGGCAGGTGTCTGCAAGCTGAATCCCTGGCATGAATCCACACCAGACTCCTCTCACTCATGGAGGGTTGGGCCATTCACGTACCAAGTTTCCCACACCCAAATCCAGAGGCAAACCCTGTCCAGTGCAGCTTCTCAGCAGAACTGGGGACATGGCATCAGGACTGGGACACAGGATGGGGGACTCGACAGCTCCTGGGTGCCAACAATCAAACCCCCTGATAGCTCTAAGCATGCAGCCCTGAGCAGGTGGGAGCATGGAGGTGGCAGGAGCAAAGGGTTTCTGCAAGCCCACCAGTGCCCAGTTTGTCACACTCCAGCACTCTGGGGTCTCCAGAGGATTGCCACCGTGACCCACTGCCTGGCTCCACCACGGTGAAGAGACCAGTGGCCACGAGACCCTCCCCAGTTGCCCTCAGGGCCTGGGGTTGCTGTCAAACCCCACCAGAGCCAGGCTGGTTTTGTGGGCACCCTGAGAGCAGAGCACTACAAGCTGAGGGGGCTCAGGGCACGGGCAGGCAGCAGCAGTGGGGCTGCCAGGGACACGGTGCTCTCCCCTGTCAGGAGCAGCAGAGCAGGACTTACAGCAAACCAGCGCTGGGCACATCTTCCCTTGGCACCTGTTCAGTCAAAACCACTGCCCAAAGATGTCCTTTCCTTCAGGCATGGACAAGGAGAGACGTTCCATGCTCAGGGACACCAAGTGTCCATCCCGTGCCCATCCCGTGCCCCTGGACACCGCACCCCAGGGTATTTCCAGGCTGGACGGGAGCCACGCGCCACTGCCAGCCTTCTTTGGGGACGCCAGGAAAGGCTCTGAGGCAGCTTCAGAAAACCCTTTATGCCAGCCCTCACACACACAAAGCCTCATTATGTGACAGCGAATTCTTTTCGCCCCCCCGCGGCCGCGGGGGCTGCCAGGCTTGTCCTGGAGAGGGATCCTGCTCCCAGCACTGTGCCACAGGGCTGAGCTGCAGCCACGTGCTTCTCCACTCCAAAGGGAATCAAGAGGTAGAAGAGGTTTTCTGGGGACAGATCCTGGCTGTAGGCACGGTGCAGACTGGGCTGTCCCCACACCCTGTGCTGGGCTGTCTCGGGCTTCTGTTCCTGCTGCTGGGAGGAATTCCAAAGCCCTGAGAAAGAAGAGGCAGCAGCTCCAGCCCAGACCTCAGCCCCGTGGGTTTTGCTAAGGGAGGCGTGAGTTATGGGGAGAGGAAGGTTTTAAATCAGTGCCCAGGATAAATAATTGCATGTTCTGTTTATGATCCTGAGACAGTGACACAAAACACCAGAAAAAGGCTTGAAAAGAACCAGAAAGCACAGTCCCAGTGAAATCCAGCAGTTCTTGCTGAGCTCTGAAATTCACCCTCTGCCTTTCTCCCGTAGATATCAATGACCTTATCAGGCTCCTGCCTTGCAGCAGCTGTGGGAAGCATGAGAACAGAGGTAGGGATGGGGAAGCACCAGGAGAACAGCCATGGGTACAGGGCTGCTACAATGGCCCCACAGCTCCTCTGCTCCAGGGGCTCTGGAGCCTGGAGCTCTCTGCAACCAAAATAACCAGGACCAGGGTCTCAAGGACCACTATGTTCACATGAGTTTCTTGTAAGCACAGGGACTCAAAGGGGGGACAGAGATGTCATTGGGACCTGACAGACAAACAGGTTGCACAAGGCGTGCAGACACTGCAGTGAGGGAGCCCAGCCAGGAGTATGCAGGTCCACAGGCACAGGAGGAGGTGAGAGAAAAGCCCACAATGCCCAGACCAAACAGAGGAAAACAGCCAGTGCCAATTCCCCTGGCCAGGGTGACTTGTCCTTCCTGCAGGGCCTTGGGGGATACATTCTGCCCTCAGCTCCAACACACTCCCTGCTCTGCCTGTCCAGGATGAATAGAACTCCAGTTCCTATTTGGGTAGAAACCCATCAGGGTAGAAAGATCAACTGCTAAAGGACACAAAGGCAACCTAACACACTGGATTTGAACTGCATATCACCAGCCTGAGGCAGGAGTTTAGAGTAAAAGAGAAGAAAAAGCATCCGTGTCTGCCAGAGCATCCCAACCTCAGGACCACCTGGGCACCTCGAGGGAGCGGGAAATGGGGCACAGGGAACAGGCACCCACAGACACCATGTGAAACACCTACCAGCTGTCCAGGACATGTCTTCACTTCCCCAGGAGACACAGAGAAGGCATTAACCTCATCTTCCTCCCAGTCCAGGGCACTGTGGGCTCTCCCCAGGTCTGCCCCAAGCAGCCCCACCAGATCTGTTTCATTGTGCCTGACCACATGCCCTGGCTTTGTCTGGGAATGTTCACCAAAGGCCAGCACTTCACTGCTGCTGAAAAATTTATTGTGGCCTGTAGCATCCCCACTGTGCCCTGGAGATCCCTGTGGGAGGCTGATAAATCTTGAGCGGTGCCTCCTGGTTCTCCTGGGAAAAGATCCCCACAGGGACAGCAAGGATTTGTCATGGATCAGCTCATAACCAGGCTCATCCTCAGGATTGTACTCGCTGCTCTTTGGACAGAGGAAGCCAGGGACACCATCTTCAGCTGACAAGGAAGAGCACGGGGTCAGCAGCTCATCCTGCTGGCCTGGAGATGCTGGTGGCTTTGCTCGGTGCTCAGTGCTCCTTGGCTCCATTGCCCGTGGATGGAACCCTCGCTGCCACTGGCAAAGCTGGCAATGCAAAATCATAACTCATTAGCAAGAACCACACAGGAGACTACATTTATTTTGCTTTTCCCCATCTTCCCTTCTATTCCATTTGATTAGAGAGGGGTGTTGTGGTCCTTACTCTGGGAACGTCCACGCTCTCCTCAGCAGAGCATGCAAACCCACGGTTACAGCTCGACCAGCTGGGTTTGTATTCTTCATTTCTCTCTTAAAATGCCAAACTCCCTCTATACTTTCAGGGGAGGTTGTGCTTCACATGGTGCCCTTTTCACTGCTGGCAGTGCAGCACTGGGGGAGAGGGGGGCTTGGAGGGGGCTCATTGGGATGGATTTCAGGTGCTGTCTGTGGTGTGCTTCAGGCTCCTGGGAGGAGCTGGGGCTGAGCCTACTACACAGGCAGGGGAAGTTTGGCTGAGGCCGGGAATCACTCCATCTCCTCCCTCCCAGGCACAGCAGGGAAGAACAGAGTTCCCAGGTGGCAGGACCCTGCCTGCCCACGTGCCTCCCCAAGGCTCTGACGATGCTCCCTTGTCTCCATCAGCAGCACAAACAGCAGCTCCTCAGACATAGAGAGCTCAGAGTGCAGATGTGCCAAAGTACCAGGCATGGGGAAGCCATGGCACCCCAGAAAACCTGCCCTGTTCCCTTCCCTGAAACGTGGGCAGAGGGGACAAAGTTCATGGAAGGTAACTGGGGCAGAAACACCAAACCTGTCCTTCCTGCATCAGGAAGTGCACTTATGCAACGAATCCAACAAGGATTCAGAATTAATAGAGCAAACCTTCACTCCTGTCTCTCAGAGACCCTGAACCCCCCAGCGCAGGCATTGCCCCTGACAAGGTGACAGCAGAGCAATGCAGTGACCCTTGTGTCTGTCCCAGCAGCTGCCCCCTGCACTGGGCTGTCACACCTGCCCTGGGTGATTCTCTCCCCATCTCTGCTGAGGAACCTCCGTGCTGGGCACAGCGTGTCCCGTCCCACCCGTCACTGCCCTTCTATTGAGTACCTGCAATGTGGAGATTCAGCAGCCTCGGGCCTGACTTCCAGCTCCTGCAGCCATGTCACCTAGTTTCCCTGCCAGGAAAGCCAAAGGTCGGCAATCAGGTTCACAGTCCCAGCTGTCAACAGCTGCACTGTATGAGTTACTTCCTGATTTTACTGGGAAAGTCCTTCCTTCCACTGTCACCTGCCCATTCCTTTGCCCTGGGGTACAATTCAGCATGCAGAATATTTGCCTTAAAAGATTTGGGGGACAAAAAGACTGGGGGACAAAAATGCTAAATTCGAGCTTTATCCAAACAAAGTGTAACTACAAAGCCCAGAGCTGCACTTGGGAACACCTCTTTTGAGCGGAACAGTTACATTTCCAGGACTGGTAAATTGTCTTTAAAAAAAATAAATAAATAAAAATGGCCCTTTTTGAATGAAAGTGTCTTCTTGCCCATCACTGAGCAGGCAGAAACCCCGCAGCAGGGGCAGGTGAGGCACCACAGCCTGAGCTGGTGGCTGGTGGTGGCGGCTGAGGCTGGCAGCTCACAACTCACCTCCCAGGGCTGCCTGCGAGCGCGGTCCTGTCTGCAGGACAGAGGACACTGACTGTGCTCCCCAGAGCTCCGGGGGCGCTGGAAACCACGGGGAGGTGAAAACTAACCTGCAAAAGGCTGCTAGGGACGGCGCGGTCCTGCCGCCCTCTGGTGACCACCGGGCCATGGTGACCTTCCCCAGCCCCGCGGCCCATGCCTGGCACAGGGGCAGCGTGTCCCTGCTGCCACCAGCTCCAGGCCAAGGCTTCCTAGCCAGGGTCGTGTCATGGATGTCCTCATTGTCAGCCCACAGTACAGCGCAAGAGTGCGGACAAACTCCTGGCCACCGCCTCAAATCCTGGCGTGGCTCAGGGATGGGTTTCATTGCCATTGATTTATTAGCCAGGCAGAAATGGGGCTTAATATCCATTCACCCATCAGGCCCCTTCCTACCGGATTTCTGCTCCCCCATCACCCCTGCCTCGTTCAGCTTCTGGTGATCACTGGCCAGCACAGCTGAGGCACACACGGGTCCCTTGGGTGGCTCCTGAGACCTCCTGGCCCTGAAGCCACTGAAACCCTGATTTTGGGGTACACCAGCACCACTGCTCCTTCCCCAAGCTGTCTGTGAGCACCAGCAGGATCTGAGCCTGGGCAGGGCGATGTCCCGGCTCAGCCTCGGGGGCTCTGGCACGTGTGGCCCACATCTCCTGCTCTCCCTGTCTGGCCAGGCGGACACAAGGGTAGGGACTGGGGAGCTTCCCCCCTCCTGCCCCAGCCAGGCCTGGGGAGCTCCTGGTACTGCAGGTGCCACAGGTACAGAGAGCACAGAGCTTCCATCCACATGTCACATTGCCCACGTGACCTTCAGCCTGTTTGAATTTTTTGAGTTAAAACAAATAAACTCTTTTCCTTTTTATTGGTATTAAATAGATCAAAATTAAACATATACAACAACTTCTGCTGATAAACAGTATTAAAAAAAACCTAGTAGGAAAGCCTGGTTTGTGCACTGGAAACTCAGCCATTTCTCTGCAGAGCAGTTCAAACACTCCATTATAGGCAACACAGCTGTTTCTCCTTGTCACCCTTCCACGGCAGCTTTAAAAAAGAAGGAAAAGCCTTTCCCCCATGGAAAGCAGAACAGTTCTTACCACAGACATTTGCAGCACAAATTAAACCTCTCTGTTGTGGTGACGGGGATCACTCCCCTGCAGGGCCCTTGGGAGGGATGCACTGCACCCCCAGCTGGACAGGATGAGGGACATTCAGGGAGCACTCGGCACTCTCAGATGACACCAACAGTCTAAAGGACTATCAATTAGCTGCACTAATTCTAGGCATCTGCAAATATCAAACAAGCTCGAAGCATTTCATTTCCCTGAACCAAAATGGTTTGGTTGTGTTTAATGTGCCCATGTCCCATTGGCTTTAGGACCGTCCGCTCGCCGAGGGACAACAGCAGGGGCTCTGCAGGACCTCAGGGATGGCTGAAGAACAAACCCTAGTTTGGGCTTTTGGACTTTCTGAAGTCATGTAAAAAATTTCAAAATATTACTGGATCAATTAAATGCTACTCCAATTATCCTTCAGACAGAACAGCATCTTAAATCACAAGACTCAGAGAGAATCCAAGGATTTCTTTGAATGTGTGGTTAAATTCTTGTAGGACAGAAAGATTTGGCTCAAGGAATCCCACCGTAGCCATCAACAGCTTTACCATCCACTTCCCTTGAATACTTCTTCTCAGCTTCAAAAAGCTGTACTAACATTTAAATGAATGAAAAACTGCACACTTAAAAGAAAAACCATATTCCATACCAGCAATAATTTAATGGAAGCTTAAAAATTCCCCCTTCCATGGTTCCCATGTCTACAAACCACCACAGCTCCCCTCCAGCCCCTTGGTGCCACAGCCAGGCCCTGCCACACACAGCAGCTCGTTATCCACAAATGCAAAAATGCACTTTTAATCTGAAATTCAGCAATTTCCATCCCAACTCCCACCCACCGCCAGCGTTTACAGCACAGACTGCTCTTGCACATAGAACTAGAAATTAGGCACATTCACACCTCAGCAGAACCCAGAGACCTCAGTTTCAGTCTATGCACAAATGTAGGAAAAAGGACATTTTACAGCAGCTTTTTCACCCCAGATATTTCATGGATTGCTGATTCAGGACAACAGACAACAGGAATCATTTCTGTACAGTTTCCAAAAGCAAGTCCCAGCTCCCAATGTCTGTGCCAAAATACACCTGACTCTTGCACACCTGTTCCCAGGAGACGTACACGATGCACCTGCAGTAACCGGAAGAGCTCCCTCCCTTTTATTAAAGGATTAAGCAAAACTAAACCCCACAAGACAACCCTCAGGACAGTGTTTGACATCTCATGGGAAGTAGAAGGGAACAAACTGCACATTTGCACACATTTCTTTGCTGGCCCTGTGAACAACCAAAGGACAGTCACATAGAGGCAGGGGAGAGCAGAATTCACATCCTGCTTCAGAGCAGCCACCACCTCTAGTACCATTTACTTCCCTTCCTTCAAGCTGTTTTAACACTTTGGGGCCCAAGCCCTGGTATGGTTTTTCAGACCCAAACAGCCTGTGCAGCAAAACCTCAACTTCCCACACAGAACCCCTAGTTTTTATCATACATATACATTCACAGTACTTTCCAGGGAATTCTCCCTTCCCGTATGCACAGAGCCCAGTCCCTGCTACAATGCAGTCTCAGCATTTCTGCAGGACTCTGAGCTCTGTCCCCTGTGGTCACAGGTCTGTAACTTGCAGTGAGCCCACAGTCCCCTCATGGATGCAGTGCTGAAGGCACCAAGTTGGAACCCTCTTTCCTGCCACATGACGGGATGGACACACACAACACATGGATATGGGCAAAAGCAACTCCCTGCCACCAGCTCCAATTCTCTCCAAAGGGACCCAACTGAGTTTTGACTGAACTCTCCTTTCCTGGGAAAGCCCCAGTCCCACACTGCCCTGGGTGCATATCCCACCACTCTACAAGAGAACGAAAAGGAGTCAGACATGTCTCTTTCCTCTCCACACATCATTGCAGTGAAGTTCTATGGTTTGATAAGGCATTTTCATCTTCAGTGAGAATCCAGGCACAGGCAGGAAATCTGCCAAGCCGTGCGAACTTCATCTCCCAACAGCTTGAAAATCCAGGATCTCCTGCTCTCTCCTCAGATGGAACAAACCCTGTCTCCCAGTGGGCATTATTTAACACCAATACAGAACAGGGCTAAATAAACCCCTCAGCAGCTGGACATCAGTATCTTTCACAAAGAGGGACACACAAACAAGCACTTTTTGCAGCTCTCTGGCTTTATCCCACAACCTGCCTTTTTACAGTATCCCTATATATAAATTAGAAAGAGATAAAGCCAAGGATTCACTGCAGCGTCCATGAAAAAGTCCAGTCCGTGTCCCAGTCCCTCGGGATGGTGCTCACTGGGGGGTGAAGGTGAGGATCATCCAGCTGATGACGAAGTAGAAGAGGAAGATGGGGTACACGACGAGTGCCTTACGGTTGGGGGGCTGGCTGTCCGCCAGGAACGCCGTGGATGCTGCGGAGACACAAACACATGGAGCAGGAGCAGCAGAACACTCAGAGACCCCACTGCATGGCAGCCAACTACAGTGGGGATCTGCACTGCAATGGTGTTGAAAAAGAAACCACTGCTCAAACCAACGGGCTGTAATCACCAAGTGCAACTTCCTTTGTCATACAGAATGACAAGTCATAGAATCATGGAATCACAGCATGGTTCTGTTTGGAAGGGATTCCACCCCTGCCACAGGCAGGGACACCTTCCATTAGCCCAGGTTGCTCCAAGCCCCAACCAGCCTGGCCATAAATGCTGATTAACACTGTACAATGAGAGCCAGACTTACAGATAAAGAACAGGAGAAATAGTGCAAATGCATCTCTATAAAATCAGCATTTTCTAATAGTATTTATAACATAATCATAGAGTAAACCACCAGTCTCACAGAGTTTAATACTAAATCATCATCTGCTGCCCAAGGCAATTTGCATATGACCATGGAAATCACCAGGAGCAGAAGCAGAGGCAGGACCTCTGCCAGTTTGAGGATCGGAAGAACTATTCCTACAGCCCTTCAGCAGCCCAGGGACACCTCAGACTAGAGCATCCCTTGGTTTTTCCCAAGGGAATGAACACGGATCGAGCTCCCCAAGCATGGAGCCACGCAGGGCACACGTGAGGGACTCACCCAAGGTGGACCAGCCGAACATGGCCCCCACCACGATGAGGCGGATGATGAAGCTGATGGTGCCCACACCCGCCAGCAGCACCAGTCTGCACACCAGCATGGCCACGGTCAGCGGCAGCACGCAGTACCCAAGCACACACAGGCTCTGGAAGAAGGAGCTGCACAAGGAGACAGCAACAGGGAAACAGCAGTCAGACCAGGCAGGGCAGAACTCCGTGCATGGGAGAGTGGACACTGCCATGGAAAAAACCCACACTCACATGGTCCCTCCCAGAAGCTTCGAGTTGAGTGTGATGACAACGGCCCCAAACCAGATGATGACAAAGACCTCGGCAAACTGGGGCCCTCCATCATCCTTGCTGTCTGCAGAGCCACCCTGCAGCATCCTGGAGTGGGGAAGAGACAGACAGAGGCATCGGCATTGACAGAGTTTTCCTAGACTGGAGCAGGTACCAGAGCAGGAGCCCCATCCCTGATCCCCAGTTATGCTGCAGGCCCATAGCTTTACATCCATTTTTTATTTTCATTATATCCTCAGATTTTCACAGGGAAGGAAAATAGTTGTGGCTCAACTGAAGTGATTTCTGTCCATTTGTTTCGCTGTTTTGAGGGCTGTGAAAGCATTCAGAAGGGAATCAAGCCATGGACAACAGGCTGAGATGGAAATTAAAGTACCAAAGTTTTGGTACCTCTCAAAGCAGCAGAGTAGTGTGTGATTGAACAAACCAGCCTCAGAGAAAGCTTGGAGTAACTATGGGATGCAGGCAAATCAGGACAGCCTGATCAGGACAACCTGAGACACCTTCAGTAAAACCATTCCTAGGACAGGGGACCAGGAGGAGTTCATCTTTAAATCCTAAATTTAACGGGCTTGAAGTGTCACAAACACATTTTATCAGAGAACCCAACCAAGCAATGCTTGCACAAGACAGAGAGGGATCAAATGAAGTTGATCTTAACACATTAATTAGCAATTTTTAATGTCTCATTTCCCTCATGCACTGGGCTACAAAACCCCAAATTCCCCCAGAATACTCACAGAGCCAGGGAGACACACAGCACCAATGGGCCCCACAGATCCCCTGCAGGGAGAGGGAAAACACATCACAAAAGTCACAGAACCATCTCAGTTCCATTTTCCTGGGAAGGACAGAGCCCCTTGCCCAACTCCCAAGGTGCCAATTTCCACATCTCACTGCTTTACAATTTTCTTATTCAGCATCTTACACCGTGATCTATAACAAAATTCATTCAAGACCCACCAGTTGCTAAAGCTGCCAATTCCACCCATCCTGGCCCACGCCAGCCTGTCACAGAGCCCAGCTGTCATCTCTGCTGTTCAGAACAGGATGTTCAACACTCCTGAATCCCTGTCCCACTGGATTTTGCCTCTCCCCCGAAGGCAAAGCACCCTCTGGAAATCAGGAAGGCCCCAGCACGTACAGTCCCTGAGGAGTGCGCTGCTCTTCCTGGGATACATCACGTGGACAAACTTTTTCCCAACAGCCTTCAGGTCCCTCATCTGAAACAAACACAAAACACTGCAATTCATCGCCTCACAAAAATTACAGCTCCCAGCTAAAGCAAAGACACAGAAGTAAAGGAACATTGATGGCAAATCAGGAGAGGATCCAACCAAGAAGTTCTGTAGCATCCTCTGCAACAAACAATGACTACTTTTCCTACATTCCTTAACAACTACAGCATCACATCCTTTTCTTTAACAACCACAATATTGTAATCCTTTAATAACACCAGGATATAACCAACAATTTGTTTGCTCCTCTAGGAAAAGAAAACAAATGAAAAATACCTTCAGTCCACAGAGTTTCTCAGAAGCTCTCACTGAGGCCTCTGCCCTCACAATGATTTCACGATCACAGAGAAACTTTGGGCCACAACTCAGATACTTTTTGATCCACAGGAATTTGTTTTACATGACGAGTTCTAAAACAATCCCTGCTGAAATACAGGTTGAGCAGAGTTGTGCAAACCTGTGGTTTTGCACAACAGCTGCCAAAGACACCAGAAAACCTGAGTTTTACTCCAGACAGGGGCTCAGACTCACAATTGTGTCCTTGACTGGCTCGTCCAGCGTGGAGTAATCCTCATCAGGAGAGTGAGATCCCACAGGGACAGTGATCTCCCCTTCCACTGGGATATCCTGGGATATCGACACATCTGCCAGACCTGGGAACTAAACGGATATAAACCTTTAGGAAGAAACACAAACATGCTCGTGTGCACTTCAGAGGGATTGGGGATGGATGCAGCTCCTCAGAATTCAGGGCTACAACAAAAGAAATGTTCTACAGCAGGGCCAGGCTGTCGCTGCCTGATGCGAGCAGCTCATGGCCTGAAGAGCTGAGCAGGTGTGTGTGAGCCTGCCCCGTCACCCCCAGAACCCGCCCTCTGTGCTCTGTTCCGGCAGCACTAACTGAAAGAAGAGAAAAGCTGTGTTTTAAGGGAGGTGATGCCTGAGGGCTGCACAGCCGCACCAGCCCCTGAGTACTGGCCTTGAACAGCCCTGGAGAGCTGCACGGACACCCCGGTCCGGGCACACACAGGGACCAGGCTTAGCCGGGCTCCTTCCCTCCCCGCCAGCGGGCGAGGAAACCTCTCGAGTGCCCGGAGGTGAAGGCAAACAGGACACAGCCCGACCGGCTCGACGGCAAACGCTGGGGCAGGGGGGGCAGGGAGGGCACGGCGGGAGGCCAGTGGCTCCCCGTCCCTGCTCTTGACCCTGTCCCCTTCCCTGTCTTCTTTTCCTGTCCCGTTCCTCGCCCCTCTCCTCGACCCCTTTCCCCGTCCCCGCCCTTTGGACGAGCCGCCGCCCGCCCAGGCCTCCAGACCCCGCTCCGCCTTTGCCCGGCACCTGACCGACTGCCTGGCCCTGCTCAAAGAGAGGGGGGGGCCGAACGCCCCCTGCCTCCCCCGGTCCCCCTCCTGACCCCCCCAGCTTCCCCCCAGGGACCCCCCCGGCCGCACTCACCAGGGTCCCCCCAGCCCCGCTCCCCTCCGCCGCCGCCATCTTGGCCGCCCCGGCGACGTGGAGGCCACTTGACGTCATCACCACGCGCCGTCGCGTCACGCGCCGCAGCCGGGGCGTCCATGGCAACGCGTGGGGGCGGCGCCGCCCCCGCCCCGCCGGCAGGGGGCGCACTCGGACCGGCCCGCGAGGCGGCGGCAGCGACCGGCCCGGATTGTACGGACTGGACGGGCCCGGAGCGCGCGTCCCGCACCGCACGGACCGGAGCGAGCGGACCGGGCGGGCTGGGCGGCGGCCCCGGGGGCACAGCCCGGACTACACCTCCCGGCGGCAGCGGCGCGGCCGGAAGCGCGGCGGGCGGGGATCCCTCGGCCGAGGCGCGGCCCGGCCCCGCGACAGCGGGAGAGGGCGGGGAGCGATGGGCGGGGCCGGCCGGGCCGGCCGGGCGGGGCGGGGCGGGGCGGGCCCGCGGGATGCCGGCGGCGTGGGGCGCCCGGGGCGGCGGCAGCGCTCGGTAGGCGCAGCGCGGCGGAGCCGGGCCGAGCCGCGGCCATGGGGCACCCGCCGCTGGAGTTCAGCGACTGCTACCTGGACAGCCCCGACTTCCGCGAGCGCCTCAAGTGCTACGAGCAGGAGCTGGAGCGAACCAACAAGTTCATCAAGGAGGTGATCAAGGACGGCAACGCGCTCATCGCCGCCATCCGCGGTGAGCGGGCCGGGGCGGGGGTCCGGGCAGGGCTCGGCCGGTCACTGAGGTGTGTCCCGTTCCCTGGGCATCGCCTGCAGCCCCGTGCTGGAGCCGCTTTGGCCCCGTGCCCTGCATCGCTCTGGGGAGGGCTGGCGTTCCCCGGGCAGCGGCCGCCGCCCCCGCCACCCCCGGCGTGTCCCTGTCCCTGCACCGCCACCCCCGGGGCCACCCGCGGCTGTCCCCACGCAGGGACAGGCCGATCCCCCGTCCCGCTGGGTTGACACCGGCGGCGGGACCGGCCGAGTCTTCCCAGGCATGTGCTGGTTTGGGGACCGTGATCCCTGTTCGGAGAAGGTGCTCCGTTATTTTGCGTCTCCCAAGCGCGGGGGGAGCGTGGCGGGTTCATCGTTGGGCATCTCGTCACCCTGGGGGACCACTGTGAGCATGAGAGGGGCCTTCCAGAGCCCTGCTGTAGGTCCTCCTTTTGTTGTCGTTGTTCTGTCATTCTTTAAATCACGGTGAGCATTTCTCCCAATGAAATGTCGATTTCAGTGTTGACTTTGCGGGAGTCGCCTGTTCAGAAGTGCTGACAGATCACCAGAGCACCTGGGCCAGGTTGTGTCACCTGAAACCACCAAGTCCCGTGTGTTTGACACTGACCTTCTGACGGCTTAGATTTGTTTTCCCTCTCCACAGCTGCAGATCCACCTTCATACACACCTTCACTGTGCCATCTCCCATACCCTCCTGGACTCGATGATCTTCCAAGATCTTTTCCAATCCAAATGATTCCATGATTCTGTGCTGTTATCAATGCAGTAGAGTCCAGGCCCAGGCCAGCAGAGCATCCATGGGGGCAGTGGAGGGACACAGACAATCCACGCTGGTCACACATGGTTTTCCTGCCAGCTGGTTGGTTTCAGTTGGTCTTAATAGGTTTAGCTGCTGCCCTTTTGTTCAGAATAATTCAGAGCTTCCTTGTTATCGAGGCCGTGGCTGGAATAGCCCGTGTTTGCCCATCTGGAAGCAGCAGAGACAAAAGCTGGTGTGACTGAAACTGCCGATGTCACAGGGCTGTGAGACCTAACATGGGTACAAAAACCCAAATCTCTGTGCAGTTCAGGGCAAATAAAACACCAGCAAAATGGAAATCAGAGGGATTTAAACAAACCTGCTTATTAATGGAAATGCTTTTCTTGATCACTTTGTTCAAAACCATTTCCCTTTTCAGTGTTTGTAGTGCACAGGGATGTGAGGGATTTCGCTGGGTCAGCAGACCCGGCCCAGGGAGACTGGCCAGGGAGGAAGGGCAGAAGCAGAAGAAAGCTGAGCACACCCAGACAGCACCGAGAACCCCCAGGGCTGAGGATTTCTTGCCTGAAATGCTGTGGGGTGTTTTTGATGCTGATCCAGGAGGCTGCCAGGGAGGTGCTGGGGCCAATCCTTCCTGGACTTCCATCAACTCCTTGTGTTTAATTAACAGATAACTTAAAAAAAATAGATATATCTGTGAATCCTATCCTTATGGAGCTGTGGGTGGGAATCTGGGGTACTCACTGGCCATGGCCTCACCACGACCAGGTGGCAGCTGGCAGATGCCAGTGTCCACTCAGACAGCCATGGCTGACAATCCCTCTGTGCTCCTTGACAGGGTGGGATGGAGGTGCCCTCAGCCGCTGCAATGCAAAGGTGGTGGTGGTCCCATCAGGAGAGTGAGAGCCAATGAGGATAGAGGGGGAAGTACCTGAAGGGGCCTACAAGAAAGGTGGAGAGGGACTTTGGACAAGGAATGGAGTGACAGGACCACGGCTTCAAACTGAAAGAGAGCAGAGTTAGATGGGATAATGGGGAGAAATTCTTCCCTGTGAGGGTGGGGAGGCCCTAGTACAGGTTGCCCAGAGAAGCTGTAGCTGCCCCATCCCTGAAAGTGTTCAAGGCCAGGTTACCTGAATGAGGGGGGCACTTTGGGGGGCTTTAAACTCCTGTGGCCTTTCATGGATTAAGAGAAACTGGTTCCACTCCTTCCACCCAACTGATGTGTCACCAGCTGGAACAAACAAAATCCCAGAGGTGAAGCTCTTCCAGGGGCCTGCAGCGCACCATATCCTCGTGAGGGTCGTCCTGCAGTCACAGCCCCAGCAGTGCTGCCTTTGAGTGTAGTATTTTCTCTTGCTGACTGACACCCCCCCAACAGATGAGTAGTCACAACTATGTGGGACACCACTGGGGACAAAGTGTAAGGTACTGCCCAGTGGGGAATTAAACTGACTAAAGCAGAGAATAATATTGTACATTTTTAACAGTCTTGGATGTGAAAGCCAATAATATAAAATAATACTTTGAGTCAGAAATGGGAATTATTTTTGTTGTAAAGTTGGCTGTATCCCCTGGTTTTTGTGCCAGGAGTGCAGAGAGTCACTGGCAGTGCCAAGTGATGATGCTCGTCCCACATGTTGTGCTGGCAGTGCTGAGACCACCATGGCCTGTCCCTGCTCAGGGAGGGAGAGGGACTGGGAGGCGTCTGTCCCTTCATTTTGGTGCCCATTCCCTTGGGCTGGCCAGGATCAGGGCCTGATGTGGGCACTGGGGATTCAGCTCCCACAGCAGCTTGTCCATGCCCAGAGTTCGCCATGGCCAGCACTGTGTGACAGAGGAGCCTCGCTCAGGGCACACACTCGAGGCCACTGGGGTGTCACAAGTTGTGACTCCCTGGCTGTAAGAATGGCTGCTTTACAGCAGTTTCTGTGCTTTAGTGTGGGTTTCTTTAATCTCTCCTGCTCACTGTGCTCTGCTGTGTGTGTGATAATGCAAACTTACCTATTTCCCCGGTCTTTGATCTTCTCTCCCAATTACCTATCAAATGGAGTTGGAGAAATATCAGATTGAGGCTTTTCTCATTAGTACTTGTGAGTGTTGTGATGGTGAAAATTGTCCTTTGAAGCTCGAAGAGCTGTGAGTTCTCATGCAAATGTTGTGTATGTGGTTTTGCACTTGATTTCTGTCCAGCATGGAGTTCTGCAGAGTGCCTGGGACTGTGCTGGCAGTTCCTAGCCTCCCCTGGTGCTGTGAGCATTTCATTCTGAAGAATAATGTGATAAAGGAATGTGTAGGGACTGTCTGGGCTTTTACCCAAGAATGGGGTTCCCTGGGCACCCTAGGAAGGTCACACCATCATCATCATCTCTGCCAGTCCCACAGCGCTGTGTGTGGGAACTGGCCTGTCCCCTCAGGGAATGCTGTGTCCCTCAGCGTGGCAGACCTGTTCTGGGCAGGTTTCTGTGCTGTCGTTGGATGTGGTGCCTGGGGGTTTAATGCTGTGGAGTGTGGGAAGCAGCATGGCCTTGGAATAGGTTATTTTAATGGGATTGAAGCCACGCAGAGCAGCCTGTCTGCCCAGTTCCCCAGAAACCCGTGTCCTGGTTCATGGGAAGGCTGTGGGGAGAATGGCTGGAATCTGTTCCTGCAGTATGTTACAGCCAGGTCCTGGGTACTGTGTCCAAACAACCCTAAAGCTCCTCTGGAAAAGGGAGAAGAAGGGGGAGTCTGTCCCACACCAGGAGAGGCTGCAGCTCCCCAGGCAAGCATCAGCTTTGCTGGGAGGCACAGCTGGGCATTGAGGCGCTGCAGTGACAACGTCCTGTCCCACAAAGACAGCTTAGCCATGAGACAGTAAGGAGCAGGGGGAAAATGACTTGCTGGAAAATACAACACTCTCCTCCAGCCATAATGTGATCTCTTGTACTTGTCAGTTCCTTGCTGGTCTTCCCCATTCTCGCTGAGGATTTCAGCCACTAAGGGCACCAGTTACTGCTGGTAACTTGTAAAATTGTCTCCTGACTTCCCAGCTCTAAAGGTCCCAAAAGACGTCACACCCATAGCCAGACCCCAGCTCTCCCTGGGAGCATCTGTGCCCTGCAGGCATCCTCAGCCCAGGTGGGCAGAAGGGGTCTCTCTGCCTCCAACAGCTGCTGATGAAGCAGCTCCTGCTCCTGGGCTGCAGGCTCTGAGCACAGGACTAGGGCCCCAGTTAGTGCAAATCTAAACCAGACATGCTTTAACCAGAGACTAAAACACAATAGCAGAAAAAAGAACAAAAACTCAAAAAAAGCCAACTCACCCCCAGCAGCCAGTATCCTCGGTGCAGTCAGGAAAGACGAGGGGCGGGCACAGGATCTACCAGATCCAGCTGCGAGGCAGATCCCACCCTGTGTTCTGGGGCTCGGGGATGTGTTTGCTGGGTTTTGCTCCCCCTGGAGCAGCTCCCCGGGCAAGTTGTCGCTGTTGGGTTTGTTTTGCCGGTGGCTCGGCACAGGGCTGTGCCGTGATGGCCCCGGGCCCAGCTCTGTGTCCCTCGCTCCCTCCCTGCTGCTCCCCAGCCTCCTCCCTGGGAACCACTGGCTGGTTACAGCTGCTCTGTCCATGCCCAGGTGTGCCCAGGGCTTGGGTTTTTTTTAGGAAGGCCAGGGCAGGAATATGAGCAGGGGCAGCTGGCAACAGCACCAAGCCAGCCCTGTCCCTGCCAGCTCGGGGGCTGGTGGGTGGGCTCTGGACCACCCTTGGTCCAGCTTAAACAAACCAACATGCAAGATTTTGTGATGGCTTTTTGCAGCCCAGATATGCTTCCTGAGGACTCGCCTGCATACAGCGGCACAAGAGCCGGGACAAGAGGTGAAGTCGTTTTCATGTGTTTAAGGATATTTTTTCTTGTGCTGCACATGAGGCATGCAGGGAGCTTTTCATCCATCTTCTGCTGCCTTTCCTGGCTCCTTCCCTGGGAGGATGTGGGTGTTATCCATGTTCTGTGTGTCTCACAGCCCACGGCTCATAGCAGTGTTGCTGCTGACCTAAGAGTTTCCTCTTGAGTCACTGTGTGAAGACTCAGCTTTTCTGGCTTTTTTCTTGAGATAGTGTTGGAATATTTCATTTCCTAATACTGTTGGTGGCACACCGGTAACTACAGATGTGGGATCCCATGCTTGCCCCTAGGCTTTTCACGGGTGGCTTCTGTCCTGCTGGGTGCCAGCCTGGCTCTGTGGGTGACAGCAGTGTCCCCACTCCGTTCTGCTGCCGTACGTGGCTGGACACCTGTGGCACGTCCTGGCCACACTGCATCCTCCTGCCCACACAGCGTGGCTCTGGCACTTATCCCTGGCTGCCCAACCATGGATCTGGGCTGCAGGGAGGGGCTGCAGTGCCAGGATGGGCCATTCTCCAGGGACAGAGGGGCAAGCACCGCTGTGGGGGCTGCAGTGTCCGGAGCACTGCCCTGCGGCACTGCCTAGCAGGAACACAGAGGTTTGGAGAACTGTGGGTTCATAGAAACAACTCTGGTGAACAATCAGCACCATTTACACGTACTGAGCACCAAAATGCTGCAGCTGGAGAAGTTCAGCAGGCAGCAGTTATTTTTCCTTACTCAGCATTAAACAAATTTTCCAAACACATAAAGCTTCTGTCTGAGGTTCTGACACGTGTGAATGAGAAAGCTTTTAAAACCTTGTTGTTTCTTTTCTGGTGATGGTGGATTGTCCACAGCAGCCTGTGTTGTGTCTCACAGCCTCCTCAGCACCGCTGGCCAAGCTGCTATGCTGGGAGCGGTGATCCCGGGCCGTGCTGGCTGTTTTTTCCCGGGGCACATTCAAACACGGCCTCTTTGCCCAGTGTCCTTTCTTGTTTCTGAATTCTCCATGCAGGTGAACGTCCGGTCACAAGTTGTTCAAGTGAAGATAAGAGCAGCAGAATAGCCTGAGATAAAGTCTATAAATATAAGTACAGCCCAGAAGTCAGTTGCTCTCTCAGTCTGATCTCTCTCCTTTTTATCCTGTTCCCCCAGCCAAGCCTGATTTTGAAGAGCCTGGAAATGTTTAAAACAAGAGTAGATTTATTAATGTTACTAAACCTTGTAGCTGTGAAAATGGAGAACGAGGGACATAACCTATTCCTGTGCCATCACAGGATGAACTGGGGACCTGCAGAGCGTTGGGCGACCCTTTGAGGTGGAAGCACGGAGCCAGACCCCCAAGTCCTTGCAGAGGTGCCCAGAGTGGGGGTAGCTCTTGGCAAAGCCCCCCTAAGAGTGCTCTGCAGGTCAGACTGTCCCAGTGTTGATCAGGTTGATGGTGCCCAGGAGTCTCCCAGGAGGTGCCGGCTGGTGCAGGACAGGCCATGTCCACGCTGGCGTTGTCTCCCAGCCTGGATCAGGAGGGATGCGCATTCCTTCCCACGCTGAACCACTTCAGTTCTCTGGTAAGGCGCTGGCGATCCCTCCCCGGCGTGCTGTGTGACTCAGCTGGCCTCTGGCCCGGCCCCGCTGCGCCCTTATCGAAGGAAACTCTGAAATCATCTGTGCTTGGAGCGAGTGTGGCTCCCTTGCCCATCAGAACCTGCCCTGCCTGGGAAGGGGGGCTGCAGGGAGATGCATGTGAGGGCTCTGCAGATCATAAGATGTCTCTGTGGGGATTGCTCGTGCTCTGCCTCGGATAAGAGTCCGTTGTTTTCATGTTTGTTTTCCCTGTGTCCGTCCTGCCTGTACAGCGGGGAGCTGCGGATCTTGGAGCACACCCTCTTCTGCCGCTCACGCCAGAGCACCGTGCCAAGAGCCTGCTCGGCTGCTCTCGGAGCCGGGGGCTCTGGGTGGCCTGGAGCACTGCAGGGATTTCTGCAGCTCTGCCCTCGCTCTCCTGATGCCCCTGGGAAAGCGGCTGTTGCCCCTCCCTGACAGCTAACTCGTCCCAAGGGAGGGGAAAATCCATTTGTTTTCCATGGCTCTGCTTCGTGTATTTTTATTTTTCAAAGAGTCTGTTCTTTATTCCCCAGCCCTGGGACCTGTCCCTAGGCTGGCATTCTGAAGGTGGTAACTGGCTTCTGTTGAATAGAGTAGTGATGTAAACAGATGTATAAATAGGTGCAGCAGCTAGAGCCACCTGCCAACCTCACCCTGCTTCCAGCTGGCTGCCTGCTTGGCTTCCAGCCCCGAAGTGTCCCCCAGCTGCCACAGCCACAGCTCAGCTGGCACTGCCATCCCCGGGGCTCACCTGGCAGCACCATCCCCATGACTCACCTTGGCCATCCCTGCTGCAGGGGCAGGCATCCGGCAGCCTTTGTGTTGGGAGTTCTCAGGAAAACTGCCTGCCACCCTTGGAGCCTCCCATGCAGGGTTTGGGAGCTGCTGACTGCCCAGCACAGGAATGCCAGCACCACCTCCACCAGCAGGGCCAGTGCCCATGGAGCTGGGCACTGTTCCCCAGCTGTGGCTCTCCCTCCTACTCCTGGGTGCAGTGCGCTCCAGCGCAGTGCTGAGCAATTCCATGGTGTGCTGACAGTCGGATTGGGACACCAGGTGGTCTGGAATTCCTGCAGGTGTGGCAGCACCAGCCCCGCAGTTGGGCTTGGTCCGTGGTGAACCAAAGGACTACAACAGCATTTCCTCCTTGGTGACTCTTCTCTGCCTCTGCGACCCCGGGAGCATTTGCTAAAAAAACAGTTGCATTATTTCTTACTGTGCCTTTCACCACTTTTGCTGATTTCTAAGGCCGCTCATCTTTGCTTAACTTCCACTTCAGTTGGCCACGTGTTCTGGGCTGGCTGCCCTGTGTCTCTTTCCAGTTTTGCTGAAGCAACTCCTCCAGCTTTGCAGGGCTGCAAGGTTGATTTGAAAGGCCAGCAAAATGCCAAAGGGGAAAAATCTGTTCTCTGAGAAGTTCAGGCTTCCAAAGTGCAGTTTTACCCATGCAGTTTTACCTCATCCTGAGGAGTGCTGAGGGAAGTGCTGAGTCCAGCAGGAGTTTTGCTGCTGGTGGGAGAGCAGGGGTGCCCTGGATGTGCTGGACCAGGCAGGAGGCTGCGCTGCAGCATCCTGTGCTGCCCTCGTGTTTCAGATGCAAAAATCATTAAAAAAATTCAACCAACACACTGTCCTTTATAAAAATATTAAACATACAGCCTGAAGTGCCACTCTCTAGGAAACCAGTACAAGCCAGTGAGTGTCACTGGGAGAATGTTCCATGTCTTTGCCTTGAAATGCTGCATGATTCTCTTCCTGGTCAATGGATCTGTCACTGTGGAGGTCTTGGGAAGAAGATATTGGATAACTTAATCCGAGGGAGGATAAGAGTGCGTCCTTCTCCCAGAAGCTGTATCCCACATCACTTGCTCCCAGTTTTCTCCAAAACAGACCATTATACCCCAAAACTTTGTTGTCCTTCCAGTTTTGCTTGGTTGCTTTGTGTTTTGGTTGGGGTTTTGGGCTGATACGTTGCCAAACTTCCAAGCTGTTGGTGAGGAGACCCATGGTCTCCTGCTCCAGGCATCCAGGAAAGCCCCTCTGTGTGTTTAACTGCCTTGAGCTTCAGTGCAGCCTCATAACCCTTGCCAGTTCCTTTGGAGCGTGGCAGGTTCAGCAGAGCCAGTTTCCATCAGGCAATGAGGGAGATAAGACAGGCACAAGAATTATATGATGAGCGTGAACCACTTCTGTGTGGGTACTTGGGTTTTTAATTTAACAGTAAATAAGAAAACAAGCCTGTCAAGCAAGTTTGGGCACTTCCCACAAGACTGGCTGGGCAAGGAGAAGAATTCATGAGAATAAAAGATTGAAGTTTAGGACAGGAAACAGAAACTGTGGAGGGTGGAGGGAGAGTGGGAGGGGGATGTGTGAGCGGAGACGATAGTCCAGAGGGCAGGTAACCAGTTTGCAGAGCAAAGGGTCCCTGGTTAGGGGGAGGTACTGAAAAATTTCTTTTTACTGGGAGCACAGCCCTGCTCTGCTGCCTGGAGCCTGGGCTGGACTGGCTGTGAAAGGGAAACAGCAGCTTATGAACAAGTCAGTTAATGAAGGGCTGATTAGGAGAGGTAAATGTGTGACAGAGTGTGAGACATCCAGTAAATTCCTTTGCAAGAGATTTGTAAAACACAGCTAAATATAGCAAGTTATTTTTAGCAGTCCATGCTAGCCACTTACTCCTGGCAAGTGGAAAACCCGTGTCAGTGTGGGAAAAATGGCCTTTGTCCAATGTGTCAGGATTTCTGAGTCCCCACAGAGCCTTCAGGGGCACTTGCGGACGGCTTGCCCTGGGTCAATGCCAGGCACTGCCTGTCCTGGGCTGCTCTGTAATTCCCTAGTGCTGAGCATCTTTCCTCTGGGCAGCACCAAGAGGGCTGGATTCCTTGCGGGATCCTGTGTGGATTTGGGACTACCTAGAAGGCTGATCAGAACGTTATTTTTTTATCCTCATCTGAGAAAATCAACATGTTTCTGTGTTTGAGCAGCTGTAGAGTATTTGGGAGTGTTCCATGAGTCAGGGCTTGTTACTCCTGATCCTAATGGCACATCTGGGCTCAGTGGGGGGATCTCATGGATTTCCAGGCTGAGGTATTTTGGTGGGACAGAGACTGGGGACTTCATGCAGGTAGTACACACAGTGTAAATCCAATGGCTCAGAGAAGTCTGGCCCACACATACTTTGTGTGTTGGCTCCTACAGCTCTGCAGCAAGGACAGAGAATCCCTGGGAAGCAGTGGGTCAGGTACCATGTCCAGAACCTCATCCCCAGGCTGGTGATGGGGATCAGCTCCATTTCTTTAGTCATGCAACTCCCCGGGGAATGCTTTGGTGGGAGTTGGTAACAATGGGCACATTATTTTCCCCTCAGGAATCACAGCCCTCTCTCTTTTTGCTGGGAAAAGTGGCATTTCACATGTTGTATGTATGCTGTGCACAGCTTTCTACCAGGGAGGAGAAAATCATCCATAGGGGCCACTGGTAGGAAATGTAGGTGTGTCTTCAGCTGCTGTGTGTCAGGGTCTCGCAACGTTTCCCTGACAGAAATGGACTTCCAGGGTTCAGATCCTAACCTGAAAATTTCCATGTCTTAAAATACTCTTTTTAAGGACAGAGTGAACTTTTATTGTCTTTTGTTTGCTTATTTGAAAGGAAGCATGTGGCCGGCTTTGATAGTTCTGTTTTCAAGCTGAAGAAGAAGAAAGCAAAATGCAACGATGGAGCTCCTGCTTACTTTTGCTCTGGTTATTTGCACTGCCATGGTCAGTCCCAGGTTGGGTTCTCCTTATTCCTTCCTTATGGGTTTTCTTCATGGGTTGCTAAAGCTGTGACTGAGTTGCTCTGGCACTGCAATCTGTGGGTTGGGCAGATGCAGAAGCTCTGGAATTACTTTTTCCCCCATGGAAATCTCTGCTGGCTGCTCTTCCCCGAGCTACCCATGCACAGGTGCAGGCAGAGAGATCGGTTAAAGTCACTTCTCACCTTCCAGTGTGGGCCAGGACATTCTGTCCCTTCCCAGGAACAGGACAGGGATGCTGCAGCCCCATCACTGTTCAACTATTCATGCTTTCAGTTGGATCAGATTAGATTCAGGACTGCCTTTGCACTGGGAGTGTCACTGACCAATGATTGCAATGATTTGGGGGGGGGGGGGGATGTATTTTTATTTTGGTTTTCCCTTCTTAATTTTCAGTGTAATGCCCAGGGAGCAGCGTGTGATGAGGATTAGCCAAAGGACTGCTGAACCCACTGCTTGCTCAGCCCCTGAGCTTCTGGAGGAGCAGCAATTCCCATCTGGCTGTTTCCTAGGAAGAAGCAGAGCAGTGCTGTGTATACCAGCTGCTGCACAGCCAACGAGTGTCACATAAACAAGGGCTATTTGGGTGTGGATAACGGGGGTGAGAGTGCTGGCAGCCTGGCCCTGGCCATTGTGAGGTGTACCCTCCCCACCTGCTCTCCTGCACAGTTGGAGATGTCTGTTGGTTTTCAAAGGGTTTATTTTCAAAAATCAGGTTGCTCGTTGCACCTGTGCCACCCCCGATGTCCCACTGTGTCCCTGTGGTGTTAAATGAGGCAGCCCAAGCACAGCTCTCCTGTCCTGGTGCAGAGATCCTGCTGATCCCCGTAGCTGTCACGGCTTGGTTGTCACGGCCACTTCTATTTCCGTGTGCTCAGGGGCATGGTTTCCTCTCTTGGGAATGGACCACTGCAGTCACACAGATTGTGACCTCTAGGTTGCAATTAGTAAAGCTAATTAAGGATGTGCACCTGTGTCACCTTAAGCACTGCAGACCCTCAGGCGACACCTCTGTGCCCCATTCTCTGGCTGTGTCTGCTCACCCTGTTCCTCCATGGCTCTGTCCTGTGGTGATGGTTTCCTTCTGGTTTAAATTCTAAGCACTGGAGGAAAAAGCAGTAGCACAGCCTGGTTTGGGGCTCTGCTTTTGTTTGTGTTTTGTCAGAAGCCTGTGGCTTTTGCAGCGGTAGCAGCACATTTTTGTTTGTGGTTTTTGGTTACCTGTGGTTGCTGTGAAAGGTTGAAGTGAGAATCCTTCTAGGTCCATACTGAGCAGGCTATGAGGCCCATCCTTCCAGAGCTGCTGGCTCTGGAGGTGTGTTTATCCACACATAAATACAGCCCTGAGTTCTCTGTGTGCCTCCTGAGGCCAACACAGCTGGCACTGCTGCTCCCCACTCCTGCCCCGCAGCCTGGCTGGGGCCACTCTGTGCAGGGATGGAACTTCATTTTTACTAGAAGAGTAAATCATTGTGACCACAAATGGTGAAACTTGGCATTGCTTCCTGACGCTGGAAGGGAGAAGAGTCCTTGAGGACTCCTGATCAAATTCATGTTGGTGTGTTTCCATGGAAACAGGCTGAGCAGGCAGGGTCCTTGGGGCAGTGCTGAGCCTTGGCGTGCTGTTTGCGGGGATATTCCAGCTTGAAGCATGGCATTATTCCTTGATCCTTGGGTCCTGGTGCTGGAGGAGCAGGACAGGCCCTGCAGCCGCGTCTCCCTCCTGCCAGGCTCTGGGGGCACAGAGCAGGAGACTTTGGCAACCGAGTGTTTGTATTGGGAGGGAAAACATTTCCGACTGTGAAAACAAGGGAGAACACAGACTTATCTCTCCCAGCGTGGGATGGAGCCCCGTTTTTCCACACAGCATATCTCATCCTGCTGGCCCCTTCCTGTGGTCAAGCCTCTTTCCTGTAGCCATGGCTTATCTCTTTCTCCCCGGCCCCCCTGTCCTGCACCATCCCTGGTGTCACCACACTGCCATTCGGGTGCCACCAAGGGAAGGGGCAATTTCTCACCAAGTGTTTCTGAGCACTGATGCCGATTCTCTGCCTCAGGCCCTTGTGCTGGGCCCTGCAGGGACACAGCCCTGAGCGGGGGCATCCTATGTTGTTGCAGTGCCAGTGGTCGTTCAGCCCCGTACTATGTCCCAGTCTCACCCCAGAGCTGTCCCACAGTGCCAGCAGTCAGTCAGCCCCATGCTGTGTCCCAGTCACACCCCAGAGCTGTCCCACAGTGCCAGCAGTCAGTCAGCCCCATGCTGTGTCCCAGTCACACCCCAGAGCTGTCCCACAGTGCCAGCAGTCAGTCAGCCCCATGCTGTGTCCCAGTCACACCCCAGAGCTGTGGCAGTGCTGCAGCAGCAGCAGTGTTGTCCTGTGCGTGCACACAGGAGCTGTCAGGAGCCGGTGTTCAGCCAAGGCTCTGTACGTGTGGGAGCTGAGTTGTGTTGGTCTGGAGGAGCCTGGTTTCCATTAAGAGCTCCTCCAGAGCCTGCCAGGCACACATGGTGCAGGCTCACGCTCGCTCTCCCTCTCTCCCTCCTTCTCCCTTGGGCTGGCAGGGACACGCGGCACACGGAGAGCCTCTGTCTGTGCCAGGTGCCACCCGCGGGACCTGCATGTGCTGCCGTGCTCCTGGCTCAAGGGGACACCAGAGCCATGGTGCCTTGTCACCTACCCCAGCACCCATGGAGGGGACAGATGGACAGACAGAGAGATGGACGCTGGCTGGGGGTGCTGCTGCTTTCAGAGGGGCTCAAGGACACACACTGGGCCAGGAGGGGTGTTCAGAGGGAGGGATTGAACATCACCTGTGACCAGCGGCAGGGGAGGGGCTGGATGGGGCCACAGCAGCGTCAGGGATGGTGATGGGGGTTTGCAGGGGGATGAACAAAGATTCCCCTGAGCGAGGGCTGAATGAGCCTCCGGCCTGGCCTGAGCGAGCGCTGGGGGACTGAGGGGGAATTATTTGCTGAGGTTTTCCATCAAGTCAATGACATCGTTCTGTGTAAGAGTTCACCCATTTACGTGCTCCAGCCTCTGGCAGCTGGGGCTAAATAGCAACATTCAGGCCTGAATCTGCCCATTCAGGAGCAAAGGTTTGACCCATCGGAGGGAGCTGCTGAACGAGGCTTTTGAGGGAGAAGCGGGGACTGCGCTCTGAGCCTGCACCAGGGACCCGGCTGTCCCCCTGTCCATGCCTGCCTGGGGACCTTGGGGAGGGTCAGGAGCTCCTGACCTGGGGACAGGGAAAGCAGGGCAGTCTGGGGACCTGCTGGTATCCCATACAGGCCTCTTGATTTCTTTTCCCCAACATCCATTTCAGTGTTGTCCAATTTTTCTCTCCCCTTCACAGCAGCATTTCTGAACATGCCATGATTGCCACCACAGTAGTAAGTTTTATTTTCAAACTAAAGAAAACCCATCCATGTACACCAAGTTCCTGTATACAACAATCATGGTGCTGGTTTGGTAAAGCAGTAGTGGGAGCTGGTTGCATGTTAACGTCTGTGCCATCACATCTTCCCCACTTGCAATTTCCTGAATTTCTGAAAGTGTCATCTCTGTGCACCACCACAAAGGAGTCCAGCCTGGGACTGTGCCTATAGCTGGAGTCCCAAATTAAGGAAAATAGCAATGTAAATTGGAGTATAACATTATTCCTTTGCTTTTCTTTTTGTCGTCTACATCCTACTTCCTGAAGTCAGGCAAGTGCAGCCTCCGTCTGTTTGTATCTCAGGAATTTGTTGTAGCTTTGTGCAAGATGATGTAGTCAATCCAGTGAGTGTCACTGGTGCTGATCCCACTGGCCCTGGGTTGGGCTCTGCTGTGGTGTCAGTGCCCTGTCCCAGGGCTCCTCTGCCAGTGCCAGCAGACGCCGTCCAGCCGTGTCCTGCAGCCACACAGGGTGCAAAGGCACAAAGCATCCTTTGGGCCAGCAACATCTCTGGAAGGTCCAAAAATAATCTGATCTGAGCCACAGCCAACATCAGGCAGTATCTTTGCTTCCAGCCCGGACTGTTCCTCACCAGTGGGAGCAGCAGGTCCCAGGCCCATCTGTGGGTGCCCAGGCAAGCCCAGCTGAGACCCCTGGCTGAGCTCTGTGCTTTGTGGCACTGTCCTTCCCTCAGGGCCTGTCTGTGTCCATGACCCCAAAGAGGGACAGTTATTTTTAGTCCTGCCTTTTCCCTCACATTTGTTTTCTGACTACAGATTTTTGTCCCGTATTATGAAACAATTCCTGTGAACTGTGGTCAGCCTGTCTGACAATCCCTGTGCTCCAAGGAGCTGTGCTGGTGCACACAGAGCCCTGGAGTATCTCCTCTGTTTTCCTGCAGGGAAGTGTGTCAGTGTCCCTTCCTGTATGTGGCTGTACACAAGGCCATTGATCAGTTGTTGTACTGTGTGGTGCATCCATTAGTGCTGCAGAAGCTTTTTCAGAGAGAGAAAAACCCCAAAGCCAATGCTTTCCACAGCCTCTGAGGGTTATTAATGCTGCAGCGTTTTCTGCAGGGCTGAAATTCCCAATGCCTATGGATTTTCATAACTACCTTCCTTTGGTCTTGCTCCATTCAGGATAAATTCCTAAGACTTGCAGCCTCTGTAGAACAATTGCAGAAACCCACAGCTGACTGCTCTGTCCTTTTCCAGGGTACTCCTCAGCAGTGCAGAAGTTCTCCCAGACTCTGCAGTCCTTCCAGTTCGACTTCATTGGTGACACACTAACGGATGATGAGATCAATATTGGTGAGTTCTCTGCTTTTTGAAGCTGACTTCCAGTAACTGGAACAGTCTCCCTCTCTAGGAATTAGCCTGCCTGATGGTTTTTAAGCAGCCTCAGGAGCCAGGTTCCAGGCAGCTCTTCCACAGATTATTTTATGAACAGTCACGGGTCGAGTTTCACATTCCCAATTCAGCGGATAATTTGCAGAGGTTTTCCATGGCTCCAGGCCTGCTCCATGCTGCCAGGTGCTGGGCAGGAGGCGGGGTGGTGACCTCCCAGGCAGCCCCTCTTCCCAGTGCTGCAGAGGAGCCCAGTGGGTGCTGCCCCCAAAGCTGCCTTGGCTGCGTTGGAAAGGCCTCACAGGAACAAACTGCCCCACGCTGCCCTGCAAAGGCACCAGGCTGCAAACTGCTGGGAAAAAGGGTTGCTGGATGTGTCTCAAATGGAAAACAATGGCTGTCTGTGCCCTGGGCAGCCTTGCAGGGCTGCTCCCTGCACATCTGCTTGGGGATTAGTGATCCTTGAGCTGAGTTACATCCCTGCTCTCCCCCGGCGCAGCTCTGGGAGTCACTCAGCATCCACTGCCCGGGGGGCTGAACCGAAGGGCCTGAATGCCCCAAACCCCACATGTTTCACATGACTCTGCTCTTGGCTTAGCGGGGTGGGTGGACTGCAGGGTGGCAGGAGGCTGCAGGAGGGACAACAGGGGATCCTCAGCCCCCAGGGTTCTGACCCTGCCCCATGAGACAAAACACTTGGGCCACCTGCCTGGGCTGAGGGGCTGGGACTGCCCATAGGCTCTCCTGGGGCGGGGCACAGGGTCTTTGCCAGGCTGCTCCCAGGGGCTGCACAGAGGGGAAAAGAAAAAGAAAACCAGCTTTTGTCAGGCAGCAGTTGAAGAGTGGCAGCAGTGTGACATTGCTGATGTCAGGTCTGTCGGCTGCCATCAGAAGGGGAAGGAAGTAGAGCCTGTTCCTTGGGCTGTTGTATTTAAAGCCATGTGAAGCAGATTGCAGCCCTGCCCCTCCAAGGCTTGTTTCCTTTATGGAAAGTCTCTAGGTGAAACCTGCTGGAAATGAGTCAGCTTCCAAATCTAATAGCAGCAGAGGTGCTGAGCTTCCAAACACATCTGGGTCAGAGAGGGGAGAACTCTGCCATGTAAATGGCCCTCCTGGGAGCTGAGGGGTCTGAGGCAAACAGCCATGCAAGGAAAGGAGTGTCCCTCCTCTTGGCTGGAAGGGGCAAAGCTCCAATGACCAGGCAAGGCTGCTGGGAATGGCAGAAGTTGAATAAAGGGGTTGTGGGATGAGGGAGAGCAAGAAGAGATCACAGCAGATGTAAAACGCTCCGTGGTGAAAGGAGCGTGTTTCCCTTCAGTTTTGCTGGGGAGTATTTGTTTTGCTTTTTCAAGAAGAGGTCCCCGGTTTCCCTGTGAAGAAGCCTGGGCTGTGTTCCTCCTCCCACCCAAGCCCTGCTGTTCCTGCAGGGGTTGAGGCTTCGTTGTTCCTGACACAGCAGTGGGGCGTTGGCGTCTCCGTAGCATCTTCCATCTCCTGCAAGGGTGCCAGGGATCTGCGTGGGAGTGCAGAGCTCATTTGATGTGCAGGATATGGGAATGAAGCAGAACATTTACAGGCGCTTCTTATGTGCTGCAAGAGAACGTGTTTGGGTTGTAAATAGAGCTAAAGTCATGCTGCTCTCCCGTGTGGGCAGAGAGCAGCCAGGCACCCGAGCGGGTGGCGGCGGGGACACTGCAGGTGGCAGTCAGGACACTGGGTTGATGTTGTCTGTCATGAGCAGCACTTTCCCCTGGGGACGTGAAAGGTCATGGATGCACCCGTGTTACCCCACAGCTGTGGCCCCTCCTGGGCTCCTCATGGGACCCAGATCTGCGGCTCCTGCAGAGACAAAGGGGGCAGTGAAATGGGATGGCACATTCCTCCCTCCCAGGCACAGGAACCTGGAATCCTCTGGCTGTAAGGACCTTCCTGGAATGCTTCTGGCTGCCCAGCAGAGTTGCTCTGGCATTTCCAGGTGTCAGTTCCCAGGTGTGGCTGGGCAGGTGGTGCTGCTGGTGGCTCCCCTGCTCCACGCTGCCCTGCAAGGTCTGGCAAGTGCTGACCCAGGCCAGTAGCACAGATCCACCCCACTGCTCCCAGGCACTGCTGGGCTGGCAGCAGGGTCTGAGCCTCATATGTGTGGTGCAGGGTCAAACTCAGTGGTCTGCTCCATGACTGGAGCCACGAAACATTTTCCTGGGCTCTTCCTGTAGAGCAAAGGGAAAAAAACAGCTAGGGAACATTTTAGGCACTGACACATTCCCTGTAAGTTTGGGGCTAGATTCTCCTTCTCCCATGATAATTCTTTTCCTGGCTCAGGCCCCTGGTGTCCATGCACTCCAGGTTTCCCATCATCCTGGGGAGCTGCAGTGACAGTTATGTGTGGCCCTGGGCGTGAGCACCATGAGCCGTCGGGGCATTGCATTGCTGGGTGCCGGAGCCCTCGCTGGAGGAGAGCTCAGAAGTTCCTGACTCATCAGGAAAGTCTGTTGTGCCACTGCCAGCTGAGGGCCCATGTCACGAGGCTGCAGTTGTTCCCTTTTGTGTGTCTCAGCAGCTGCAGAATGAATCCTCACGCTGGATTTTAGCAGGACAGGTACCTCTCTCAAGGTGCCGCTGTGGATGAGGGGAGAGGGCCCTCAGCTTGCACACAGAGCACAGTAGCAACCTCTCCCTGACCTGTGGGACAAGCTAATCCTGTGCCTGCCTTGCTGTACACCTGCTGTGCCCCTCTTGTGCTGCCCTGCCCAGCCCAGCTGAACTGCAGAGCTCTGGGGTCTGACAGAGCCACTCCGGGCTGTTCCCACCAGGGCAGGAGGGAGCCTGGGACTCACCAGACCTGCCCCACGCTGTGCTGAGCAGGCTGGAACTGTGGGAACTTTTCCCAGCTAACTCCCAGATAGTTCCCAGGTACACTGGGGTGATCAGGTTGTTCCCCCAGGCATCCAGCACACAGCCACACTTACCTGCGTGGGCAGGTGTTTGCCCAGCCTTGCCTTGCAACCCAGAGAGATGGGAGTTTGGCTTGGCACTGTCAATGCTGTGCTGCTGAGAGGTTTCCTCCTGTGTGACAAATTCAGCCCCTTCCCAAGTTCTCCTTCGATTGGCAGGGAAAGGGGCTGCGTGTTCCCCCGTGGTGTGGGGTGAGTCAGCCCAAGACAGTCAGCTACTCCCACCTAGTCTTTTTTTTCCCCAGGCTAAATTATTCTTTTTTCAGTTTGTTAAAGGAAAGGTTTCATGCTATTTTTATTGTAGTTGGACTCCAGGTACAACTGCTGATCAGCGAGATCTTTTTGTTTCACTTCTAACATTTTGGGGAGTGGTGTCAGTGACCATGTCTACACCTGCTGCCTTTCCTCCTGTACATGGCCTTTGTGCTTCCTGGTGCTGAATGTGATCTTTGTCATTCCAGGCCATTTTCATTTGACACACTTGTCCTGGTCCTGGCAAGCACCTGCAGCTCTTCCCACGGCAGAGGTGCCAGGCCCATCCTGGTGCTGCTGGCAGCTGCCCAGGCAGGCCAGGCAGCCCTTTCCGGCCCACAGCTCCCGCTGTGACAGGGCCTGTCCTGCTGCAGGCCCTGGGGATGGCAGCTGCCCCTTCCCCCTGCTTGCCTTTCCCTCCATTTGCCCCTTCTCTGCCACCTACACTGCCATTTCTATAGCACAATTACTGATAAAAGCTACTTAACATCCTCTTACCTTCCCAGGGCCTTCTCTCCCTCATTGCCCAGGTAGGAGACCCTCCTCTCCCTTGCATAGATAAATACCCCTCATGCCTGCACATGGCATTCCCTCACACAGTTTCTGCCAAAAGGGGCCACCTCTTCTCATTTTTTTTGCCAGCCTTTAGATGGCCATGCTGGGGGTGCAGCCACATTGGGGTGTCCTGACATGTGTCCCATACTCCAGTGCCACATCCCAGCTCCACTGACCAGCCTATTCTTTTCTTACAGCCGAGTCCTTTAAGGAGTTTGCGGAGTTGCTGCACGAAGTGGAGCTGGAGAGGTCCATGATGGTGAGGAGATGGGAACTGGGCTCTGTCATTCTCGACGTGGCTAAATGCCAAATCACGGCCACAGCCCCATGTGCCTCGGTCTGAGGCTGCTCATCAGAGGGCAGCTGGGAGCACTGGGAATGTGCTTTGTACTCATGTGGTCCATGATCCCATGGCCATGGGCCCTGAGCACAGGGCAGGCACAGCAATAGGTGTGGAGGGCTGTGGCTCTCCAAGGCAGTACAGGAGGCACAGAGCCCCAGGCCCTGCAGCTGGAGGGGCTGCAGTGTGTGCAGGCTGCTCACCAGCCACTTCTGTGGTGAAACCAAGGGTTAAAGAGTAAGAAGTGCTTTCACTCCAGTTTTGCTGGGTGCAGGAAGGCAGGTGTCCCTGAGCCCATCTGTGCTGGCCCAGCTCCTGCAGGACAATGCACTGCCATTGGCTTCCTACTGCCATGTGCCCTCAGACTCTCCAGGCTCCTCCAGAGCCAGTGCTGGCTTCCCATTTCACTCCTAATTCCAGGAAAAACATGAAGGTTAGGCTCGGTGGAGAGCTTACAGCATGCCAGGAATGTGCTTCTTGGCTCTGCATTCCCCTGCCTCGTGCAGCAGCAGGAGCTCCTGCCAGGCTGGGCCAGAGGGTCCACAGGCAGGCAAGGAACAGCAGGAAACCAGGAAAGCACTGAGATACTTATTTATTATTAATTACATTCCAGGTACAGTGGCTCCTTTGGCAGTGGGGGGAGCAGGGGAAGGTATCATTTCAGGGATTGTGGGCACTATCCAACTTTGAAAGTTGGGGTTTTTTGTCTTCTACATGTAGGAGCAGTTCTCTTTTACAGCAGCTCCTGCAGGAGGTTTCACACTCACCATGTTCATCAACTTTGAATTCCCTGAAGGGCTATGGATGTGTGGTGTCCTGTCCCCTTCTCTTCCCCCCTCCCTTCTCTGGAGCTTGGGACAGAGCCTGTCACAGAAGTGGGGATGGGAGGAGACAGCAGGTTGGTCCCAGTGCCAGGATGGAGCTGGAGCCAGTGATACAAACTGGGATGAGCTTTCATGTGGATTCATGGTAAAGGTGTGCAGAGCACCATCCAGGAAAGCATCTCTCAGACATGAGTGGAAAAGACACAGGCAGGCTTTCCCTTTTCCCTAGCTGTTCCTGTTACAGAAAACCTTCTGGCTGAATCTCGAGAGAAGGGAAGTCCATCCTTTATTTGAGAGCAGCCTTGTTAGATCAGGGTGAGGGACACCCCCTATCATCCACAGGACACTCCCAAAGCCTCCTGGGCTGTGGTTGGGATTTGCTGTGTGTTACCAATGGGGAAGAGCAGGTACAGATGGGTTAAGTGACTTCACGTACAGACAGAGAAGAAGTTTCCAGTCAAAAACATTAAAATCTCAAAGTTCTTGGCTTCTAGCCCTGTTCAGCCTCTGTTTAGGAGAAAATTGATCAGCATCCCGCAACTAAAATGCTTTTTCTTTGCACTGTAGGTGCAGAACGCAAGTGATTTGCTGATAAAACCTTTGGAAAACTTCCGGAAGGAGCAGATAGGGTTCACCAAGGTAAGGCTTGTTTGTTTGTTTGTTTTCAGTGTAAACAGACTTGTTTTCTGTTACTGTGTTTGAATTCAGATTTTTCTCGTGGTGTTGTTAACGAGCAGACAGTTGCTCTACTGCATTCTGACTTCTGGCGCTCAGAAACTCCCTGTTCAATGCTGGCTTTCAGCTGCTGGCATGAGAGTTTGTGCTGTGACTTTTAGTCTGATTTTTCAATCATAAGAGGCTCCAAAATCTTTTCCTGAATTCTTTGGGTTCTCTCCTGGCCTGATTCCAGCATTGCCTCCATCCTGAGCAAGGAGTGCTTGTTTCAACCAGGAGATCCTCCTTGCTGCTTTTTCTCCTCTCCCCTTTGTTCAGTCAGTGCTGTTGAGAACAAAATACTTTCAGCAGAGAAGTGTGTGGTAGAGTGGGAGGGAGGAAGGGAAAGAGAGGAAAAGGGAAGGAGGGAAAGCAGCAGAGGCCAGCAGGCAGAACCTGATTATAGTTGTAGGGCTTTTGTTATGAAATATTTACATAAAGTGTCTAATGAGTCTTTCAGATGGACCAAACTTTTAAAGGAACAAGCTATAAAAAGCAAATTCTGCACATGTGGAGCACAAAAGATCATTTTTCCCTTGTCTGCTATCAAGAAGTCCAGGTTCCACGTTACTCAGTGGCAGCTTAAAATGGGGCTGGCTCTGACCCAACTCCGAAATGGAGATGTTTTGGAGAACACTTGGGGCTTGGATTCAGCCCAGCCCATCTGGAGGCTTTGACATTTAATAAATACAGGGTTTGAGAAGAGATACTTGATGGCTCTCCTGCCCTTTGCCATGCCCTGAGGACTGGTGTGTGGAACCCTCTGAAGAGCTACAGCCACGAGCATGGCAGAGGTGCTGCCCACGGCCCCTGCTCTCATGTCTCTCAGGCTGCTTTCTTCCCAGAGAGCCCTTAAGGTGTGTAAGGGCCACTTTGCCCAGAGTGTGCTGTGCCCTGAGAGCCGAGCTGCCTCCATGCACGGGCCATGTGCCTGTGTCCGGCTCCGCAGTGGCCGTGCCCAGCAGGCAGGCACAGGTCTCAGCAGGGCTGGTGCCATAGCCCCAGCACTGCCATGGATTCACCTGGCAGCCTGCAGCCCTCCCTTGGTCCCTGTGGACGGGCAGGGCGCTCTGGTGGAAGCATAGGGTGGTGACAGTGGCAGGACACTGCTCAGAGAAGCTGGAGAAGTGGCAGAGGGCAGGGAGTTGTTGCAGGTGGCTCAGCCATTGTGGTTTGGTTTTGGGTTTTGTTTCTTCTGAGGACCGTGAGCTGCAGAGGTGCCGGGGCACTGTGGTGGGAAGAGGGCTGTGCTGTGGCTTAGCACAAGTGCCCCACACAGGAGCTTACAGGGCAGCACCTTGCAAGGATCCAGGTGTGCTCACACTGACAGGGATGCACAGGAAGATACCACTGTCCCCAGTGCCACTCCAAAGTCTTGAGAGGATGCAAGTTTGGGAGTGAGCCCCAGCCGCTCCAGCCCCTTTCCTCAGCTGTGCTGCTTCCCTGACAGGAGCCTGTGCCACACACAGGGTATCACCTCGGGCACAGAGCCTTCCTGCACCTGCCAGCCTGCAAAGCATCCCCAGGTCATCCCCACCTGGCAGCAGAAGGTGTGAAGTACAAATTGAGACTCCTCACAGGGGGCTCTGTCAGCGTGGGTTCCTCCCATTGCTGCTGGGCCTGGCATCGCCCTGTGGACCCTTTCTGCTCTTCACCAGGGGCAGAGGCTGAGGCTGGGCTGTGGAACAGGCTGGAGACATGACACAGGGAATTCATGCCCTCTGCTTAGTTTCCGTATTTTGGCAGCGTCGCCTTCTGTGAGATGTTTTCTGTTCCCTTTGCGAGCTGCTGGAGCCAAATAGGAAGAGCCCTTGAATCGGGGCTTTGTGATGCCTCTGGCTGGAGCGCAGCCAGTCCGACCAACACATCTGAGTCTGCATTCACCCGTTTTCCCGGGATGAATGGAGTCTCCTTGGGAGGGTGTGCTCCCACACAGGGCAGCCCCGGGCTGTCACTGGGACCCCCTCCAGCCACTCCCTCCTGCCGCAGCCCCGTGGGGACACTGTTCTTCCTGTGACTTGCTGTCAGTGTGAGTGACTTGCTGTGCTGTGCCGTGCCACATCACAGATAAAAGGGAGGATCTGCGACCCCCTGAGCTGACCCACTTCCCAGCTCTGGCACTCATGGCAGGGGGTGAGTGTGGAAAGGAGCTGGCACATATGGAGGCCCCATCCCTCCCTCTCCATAGCCCTGGGGCTCAGCTGCACACTGTGGGGCTGGGACACTGTGGGAAGAGCCTGGCCACACTTACTGAGTCAAAGAGAATTTGAATAGGAAAAGTTGAATTCCAGTTTCACTTGGAAGGAGACAGCTTTTTTTAAAAAAACACAAAGCAAACAAAAAAAGAGGGAAAAACTTGTTTGGATGTACTGTAAGGGCAGGAGGAATGCTGAATAGCTGCACTGTTTGTCAAAAGTTCTTCCATAGGAGATAACATATTCCTAAAAGGACTTAGTTAATTCTGTTATTAATTTAATTAATTATAATTTTAAAAGGAAGGGGGGATAGTAACTTCTACTTGCTTTCATCTCTGTGGAAGCAGAACCTAAGGAGCATTTGAGAGAAAACAGTGGGTGAGGGAAAAACAGCAGGATGAACTCAGTGTGCTTCGATGGAACTGCTCTTTTTACACCCCTCGACTTTTTAGAAATCTCTTTTTGAATTAACTGCTGCTGCCTCATAAGAATGAGCTGTGATGATCCTCCATCCACTGATCTTGCACCCGAACCCCTCAGGTGTGCATGGAGGTGGGGGCTGCCAGCAAGCGAAGTGTGTTTCATTCCTTATGGAGAGGAGAAGTGGCCCGTGAGCTGGGCTTCTTGCTTGCCACTCACTCCACCTCTCCTAAGAGGGGAATTTCAGAAGATCCTACTTAGCAGCTACTGATTAAGGGGGAGTTTTTGCAAGTCTGTTTGCCCCTTTCCCCTTGGTCAGCTGGACCTGAAGCTGCTGAGGGGCTCTGGTGTCACCCCAGTGCCAGTGGCAGTCGGGGTTTGGGCAGGACCTGGCACTTGTAGAGCAGCCTCGTGCCTGCACTCGGTGGGATCTGCTTGGTTGCTCCCAGTGAGCAGTAAAAGGAAGATGGGTGGCACTTGGACTTGGCAAACCTTAATGGGAACGTGGGGCTGCCCTTTGCTGAATATTCATGAGGAACTAATTTGTGCTAATGTTTCCAGATTGTGCTTCAGTCTGGGTGATTTTTTTGTGTTGTTTTTTTGTCTTGGCTTGCTCTGTTCAGCAGCCAACTCAGAAGGATTTGTAGGTCATCCTTCTGCTGTTCAGTTATATGCTAATTAGCCGGAGTGGGAATGATTGGCAAGCTCCCTCTTAGTGCCCAAAATGCCATGCTGCACTGTGGTCCTGTTGCACATGGGTCCGTCTTGGACATCATTCCCAGTCCCTTCAATCCCCAGAGAGAGCTCAGTGCTCCATGTCCCCAGTGCAGCCGTGTGCCCCTGCCTGCCATGGGCACTGGCAGAGGAGGAGGCCTTCCCCAAAGGAGTTGCTGTCTGGCTTCCCAACTCCTGCTGCAGAAGGAGCTCCATTGTTCTCCCAGGCTTTTCCTTTCTCTTCACTAGTCTTTCCCTGAGCAGGGGTGACCCCTCTGCCCCAAGACCCACCTTGTCTTCCCACAGGGAGCTGCCCACGAGCTGGTGGCAAAGCTGCTGCCTGGTGATTTGTGGTCTCCCTATAGGTGCAGGCTGTGGCCATCTGTGTGGGCACCATGGCCACACACAGCTCATGGCCTCCTCCATGGGTTCTTGTGGCCATCTGCATGGGCACCACAACCTCCCACAACAATGTCACCTCTCCTGGGGACAAGCTAGGAGCTATGTGCTCCCAGGCTGCTGCATCCAGAGGCACATCCCCCCTGCCCATCCCATCCCTGCTCCCTGCCCATGGGCTTTGCTGTGCCCAGCCATGGTAGCACCAGGCTCCGGTGGGCAGCTGTTCCCTTGCCCTGTGCTTTCCCACAGCTCCTGGTGCAGGTGAGCAGCCTCCCAGCCAGAGAGCAGGAGAGGTTGGTCCCAGCTCTAGCCTGGAGCGTGGCTGCCTTTCCTGCTGGCCTCTCCACAGGGTGGGGACAGACACACACACACCCTATGTGTGCTGCTTGCTGGCAGCAAGAGGCAAGAGAGGACACCTGGAGTGGGCTTCAGCCCCTTTCCTGCTGTGCCTTCAGCTGCTTATCCACAGCTCTGCTGAGGAACAGGGATGGCACCAGTGCTGCCACCACCACCTCTGCATGCCACCTTGGTGGAGACAGCAGAACTCTAGGTTGGGTTTGGAGCTAGCTTTCCACGGCAGCACTCGCTTTTCCATCCCAGGACCTGCTGCTGGCACAGCCATCTCCTCTGAGACATGAGGAGGTGGCCACAGGAGCACTGTGCCTGCAGCCCCACAGCTCTGCTTGCCTGCACTTCTGTGGCCTTGGGGTTTGGAGGCTCCTCGTTAAGGAAATGGAAACAAAACAAGTTCCTGGCTGCATTAGATGGTGCATTAGTGACACAGACAGCCCAGGAGTGTGACCTTACAGACACAGGAACTGCTGCTCCACAAATGCTTTCATTGCGCTGGGTTTGGGTTTGCTGATCAGGGCGTTAGTCACGAGGGTGGTGGTTTGTTTTGATAGTCCTTCCTGGCCTCAGCCCCGCAGTTGCTGCACTGCTTAAATTAGGATTCACCCTTGGAGGACTCTCTGCTCCTCAGGATTTGATGTAGATCTCTCTGTTCTGATGTGTGAGGTTGCTAACATGGAGTCACAGTACCTGTTATTGCAGGGGGTGATTCCAGAGGATGCATTTCCCTTCAGGTGTCCTGTAATTCCAGGGTCTGCAGGGCAGGGCATGTAATTGCTGAGGTGAAAAGGTTTCCTGAGCTAAGCCTGCCCTGCTCCAGACAGTTACACAGAAGCAGGGGTAGTTGAGCTGGTGCCATTTCCCTATGGTAACTGTACTTTCACTACAGCCATGTCAGGACTCTTGTGGGAGAGAATCCTTTTCCCAGCAAGGCAGCTGACAGGAAGGCTTGTTACTGTTATCAGGAGCCAACTGTGCTGAGCCCAGGTAGGGGTTTTGGGAGCCCCCAGGCATCCTGGTGCAGGACATCCTGACAGACAGATGGAATAGTCCGTGCAAGTGGGAATGGGGAAGCAAAACTTCATGGCAGGGGAAGCTGCGGTCACTACTGAATTCATGAGGAAAATTCCTGATACCCAGCAGTCTGGCAGAGTCCACCTGCTCTGGTTTGTGGTGGCACTGGTGTATGCTTGTTTATCCATGAATTTCTGAGTGGGGGCATGAGAACAGGATTTCAGGGCTTTCAGCAGATAGGTGTTGAAAGATACCAGAAATTTCCAAGGAAGCTGGAACTTCCTAACTGCTTTCTTGAGCTTTCAAAACCCAGAGGATCTGGGCATCCCATACATACCTGCACTATGTGTACACCCGCTCTCAACTGCTTGGACCTGGCACTGAGGTTGCTGCCAGGCTGGAATTTCCTGATTTTAGTAATTTAGTTGCCTCCCAGGAATCCCTGATATCTCAGTTACCATCCGAAGTGGGTATTTTTGTAACCTGGCCCCTACTCTGGTTGTTTTGTGATTGCCAGTATCACAGTCAGTGCAAGGCAGGAGCCAACAGCCTGGTGCTCAGTTCTGCTGCTCCCTGCCTGCTCTTGGAGGTTCCTTCTCGAGTGTCTCTGTTTGCTGCTCTTGTTCATTTGTGCTCTCTTTGCACCACTGCTGACAGGGAGATGAGGATTTCCTGCCCACCTGTCGACCTTCTAGGCTTCTGCTTTCCTTCTGGTACTCTTCAGCAACAAATTATAAACTCTTTAGAACAGAAAGTTGCCGAACTCTAATGTGCCGACCTTAATGTGTCTCTGACATTGCTGTGTTTGCCCAGTTGTTTCTGGGCTGTGTGAACAGCACATCAGCAGACGGTGAATAGGCTTTTGATGTATGTCTCCAGTTTACTGGATATTGAAGAGATTGAGAGAGGGAACAGCACCTCATTGGTGCGGCTTTTGCCATGATGTTGGCATGAAAAAATACTTCTTATGCCCCAGAGTATTACTAGTCTGGGTCTTGAGGTGTAACTGCATCCAAGATAGGCAAGGGGCTGTGAAGGCAGAGCAAATGAGAGGTGGCCTCCTGTTCTCTGGCTGGGTTGACCAAAATCTGTCCATGGGAATGCAGTATTGCACAAAGCATCTTGGTGTTGATGCATAGTCTTATCTGGAGAATGCCAATAACTAGTTCTGCTTCAACCTCTTGCATCTACAGGAAAGAAAGAAAAAGTTTGAGAAGGATGGTGAGAAGTTTTACTCTATGCTGGATCGCCACTTGCATTTGTCTTCCAAAAAGAAGGAATCTCAGTTACAGGAGGTGTGTATGGAATTTTCCTCAGAGCTGGGTCCAGAAACAGCAGCACCAGCTGCTCTATGTCTTAAAAAAAGTGTGGGGGGAGATCATCCCTTCCAGTAACCCGTTGAAATTGATAATCAATTAAATCTACCCAAAGCCTGGATTCTCTGTGTGAGACCAGGGAAATCAAGCTCATAGTTCTCCTGTGTCTGTTGGATGCTCGTAGTGGCTTTATGTGTTGTCATTGCTTGATGTGTAAGGCAGTGACCAGTGGCACTGGCACAGCTGGGGACTGGCCACCCTTTCACCTGGGGAAGTGCTCTGGCAGCAAAATAACCAGTTATTATTCCTTTTGCTGGCCTGGCATCCTGCCTTGCTGCTGGATGTGGGGTGGCTGTGGGGGCAGGCAGAGGAGGGGGTTCCTGCCAGCTGGTGCTGCTGCAGGCATGTTGCAGCAAGGAAGGAAACCCAGCTGTTCCAGCCCACACTAGAGCAGCTGGATCTGGTCAGATCTGTCAGACCAGTTGTCAGATCAACCTCCAAGCATCTCTGCAAGGCAAACTGTGGGCTCCCAAACTCTGGGAGCATTGTGTGCTCCTGCCACTGCTGCAGCTCCAGAATTGCTGGTTCTGGAACACAGATGGAGTCAGGCAATAGGGTGGTGATGGTGGCCTTGTCCTCATAGGGTTGTGTGTGGAGAAGAGGCTTGTGCTAAAATAGCAAATGAGCTCTGGGAAAGCCTTGTCCTTGCAGAGTGAGAAGAGGTTTTGGATCCTTGAATGAAGGGAGACAGAAATAGACAGACTTAGAAAAATATCAAATGTTCCAGTTCAAAGGCAGGCTGGACACCTGGCAGGCTGTTTTTAGTGAGGACAGAACTATCTGTGGGCTGACAGACAAAAGCAAGTCAAATATTTTCAAACTACATTTGATGTATTTTCTTTTTCCACCTTTCCCTCTTTCTTCTAGGCTGACCTTCAGGTGGACAAAGAGAGACACAATTTCTTTGAGTCCTCCCTCGAGTACGTGTACCAGATCCAGGAAGTACAAGAAAGCAAGAAATTCAGTATTGTGGAGCCGGTAGGAGCTTCCTTTTCTCTCAGTCTCGTTGGTTGATGCTCAGATGTGCTGGCAGTGGCAGGAAGGGATGAGTTGCCAGCTTGGATTAGGTTCTGTGGGGCAGGAGTTAACCTTGCACCCTTGGCTTGCTGCATCTTGACAGCCTTAGTGGTGCTTGCTGGAGCACCGTGAAGCCCCAGGCCTGTTTCTTCTGGCTGGCTGTCGATCCTGAGGAACAGGCTGGACACTGTACATAGCTACAGGTCGTGTTACGGATTATCTTGGCCCCCTTGGGTTTGGCAAGTGCTGTCTGTCTGCAGAGGCACAGAGGTGTTACCTGCTCCACTCACCTGTCCCAGCCTGGCCTGCAGGGGTCCCAGACTGTGCCTGAGTGTGGGGACCCTGCCCTGGGTGGTTGCTCTGCCCCAATGCCTGCTGCAGTGGAGCGTGGGATCATGGGATCCTGTGGATCTTGTGGATGAGCACTCTGCAGATCTGCTCTGGGTCTCCCTGCAGGGCCTTTTGTTCTGGGTGTTTTATTCAGACAGATGTGTGGGTGGTAGCTTGGGCTTTAGGGACACTGTGGTGGATAAGCCATATCGAGGCTGGCATCATTTCAAAGTTGTAAGGAAAAAATAATTGTAGTTTCTGAAACCCCACACTCTGTCCATCTTTCCTTCAGTTATAAACACAGCAGTTCAGCGTGTCCCTTTCCTCCACTGCAGGTGCTGGCATTTCTCCATAGCCTCTTCACTTACAACAACCTGACAGTGGAGCTGACGCAGGATTTCCTCCCATACAAGCAGCAGCTCCAGCTCAGCCTGCAGAACGTGAGTCCCTGCCCAGCTGAAGGACTTGCTGTGTGACTTCTGTTCTCATTTGGATTTACACTCCTTTGATGGCAAAGTCTTTTCACCCAGGCAGTCTGGCCATGTTTGCATTGTGGGAGCTGCAGATACAGTTATTTTCTTCTCAGTTCACATGTGTTTTCCCCTCTCCTGCACAGGACAGTTCACAGGTCTATGAAATTGTTTTCTCTGGAAGGGGCTATTGCAGTTGCATCATTTAACCTGATGCATAAACAAGCCTGAGATTTTCTTTCAGTTTCATGAGATGGAAATTGTACTCCAAGAAGGCCTCTAACCTTGATCTTAATGGTAGTGGCTTCCTACAGGCTTGCTACATGCTTTGATAAGCTCCTCTGCTGGTCACATGTGCTCGTGGGGTAGAATATCTGAGTCCTGTTTCCTTTATACTCAGTCTTTCCTGACTGGCCTTCGTTTCTGTGGAACAACAGCCATAAATCTGAGCCAAGCTGGTTTTCCTGCTGGCTCATTAATTGGTCAGTGTAGTATTCCATCAGAATGCGTGGATTTTGTACCCCTTGTTGATGTGACTCTTTCATGCCAAGCAGTGTAGCATGATCTCCTTTGGGAGGAAAATACACCTGTTACCCGAGCAATGGGCAATGGTATGAAGGGGAGCTCAGGTGCTGCCTCTGCTCCACCCAGCCTTAAAATGTGCTGAAGTTCCTTAATTAAGGGAACAAGTGGCCTCCCAGCTATGGCACTCCATCACCATCTCTGCACTTAGTGTGACTCTTCAATCATCTCTAAGAGCCCAGTGGTCCTTATAGCCAGTTTCCATGTGGATTTGGGGAGTGGTTTCCATGTTTTGTGCCTTGGGAACCAATTCATTTCTGCTACAGCACCTCAGATTTATCTAGGAATAAATACCTGCAGCTCACTCTTTGCTCATGTTCAAATATGCTTCTGTTTGTTTTCTGTTACCAGACAAGGAATCACTTTTCCAGCACGCGGGAGGAGCTGGAAGATCTGAAGAAGAGGATGAAGGAAGCGCCCCTAACCTGCAAGCTGCCTGGGCAGCCAACCATCGAGGGCTACCTGTACACTCAGGAGAAATGTAATGGCTTTGGGATGCACCTGCATGCAGTAGGGAACAGGCAGGCTTGGGCTGCCCTGACATAACCCAGCTGTGGGCTGTATTCAGCTCCCATGCCCAGGCCAGCCCTGCTGCACCAGGTGTCACCGCTGCCAGGGCACGGCATGTCCAGGGTGTCACCTTCTGCCAGTGCCTGCGGTGCCTGGGGTGTCACCGCCTGCAGTGCCCGAGGAAGCACTGGCAGCCTCAGCTGGCAGCTTTGTCAGCAGTGGCACAGAGCTTTCTCCAAGTGACATGAGCTGTGGCAGCACGGGGCTAATTGCCCTGCGCTCCGATGAGATGGGATTTATTACTCCAGTGCCTGGAGCTCTGGCAGACTCTGCCTTGGCTGTGTTTTACCAGGATGAATCTGGTGTCCTGCCCAGCCTCCCTCTGGCAGCCTCTGCGGGCAGCTGAGTACAGCCAAGGTGGAACCAGTGTTGAGTTAAGCTGCTGAGAGTGAAACTTGTAATTCTGAGCAGAATCAAATCCAGCCAAATACAGCCTTTTCCAAACCCTGCAGCTCTCCATGGCCATGCAGCAGGAATGCTCAGGGGACATAAGTGTGTGCAAAACTGTGACCTCGGAGGCTACAGACAACTCTGTAAGCATTCATTCTTAATCCTATATAGAAATCTATTTATACATATCTTTTTATGTCTGTTTGTCCTGCTTTTAAAAGAAAGCACACTCAGTAATTTTAGACCCCAAATGTGGCATGTTCCTGCCTCCATTTGCTGCCTCTATTTATGCTTCCCTATAAATCAAGTATGAAAAGTTGTTCCTCCTGACAACTGCAACTTAAAAACAAATTACAGAAAAAATACCAGTTTAATTATTTCCTGTAAAGCAGTTCAGGTAAGAAAACAGAAAAGTGACAATAAATCCAGAAATAGGAACTTCAGAGTATTTTAAAGCTGCTTTATTATTGAGTTTTCACCAACAGGAACAAGCAGTGGGGTTTGTGAAACAGGCATTCAGGACATGCAGAATCCTGCCAGTGTAGGTCTTGGCTGGGCTTGGCCAAACCAGCCTGGCTTGTGACCAGAGTCCCACAAATGCCCTTTCGCCAGCAGTGAGCTGGGAGGGTGCTGGAGGCAGCTGCTGCCCTGTGTCCTCTCCTTCTCTCCCTCTCCTCCTCCTCCTCTCCTCCTGCTTCTCTCTTCATCTCCTCCCCCTTCTCACCTCCTCCTCTCCTTCTCTTCTCCTCCTGGCTCTTGCCCATGGAGACACTTGCAAGGGAGATATCCCCCAGGGCTGTCAGTGTCCATCCCCAGAGAAGGCAGGACATGTGGGCAACACTGACCATGCCTTGCTGGCTGCATCCAGCTACCTCCCTGTCCCTGATTGCAGCCTCTCGTGTGTTCCACAGGGGCGCTGGGCATCTCCTGGGTGAAGTATTACTGCCAGTACGAGAAAGAGGCAAAAACCTTACGGATGACGCCCATAGACCAGAAGCCTGGAGCTAAGCAAGTGAGTTGGACATCTGCAAACACTGGCCCAACCACCGGCCCACCTTCCCACGTATGGCCTCCTGTCCCGTGAGGGCTGACCCTGCAGGTGCCACAGAGCAGAGGGGTGGGCTCTGACCCCTCCCTGCCTGCACAGGGCAGTTTGGTGTCACCCGGAACAGGCACCCCCACGAGGAGAGGTCTCACTCAGCTGTGTCCCTGGGAGCCCAGGCCCTGCAGGGTTTGGCAGCAGATGTGGGTCGTGTGATGTGAGCAATACTGGCCAGTGCTGGCTCATGAGTTCAGTCTGGGGTGAAACTTGTGCCTCTCTAGACCAGCTGATGTTGATCCTTCCCCGTGCACAAGGGCTGGGAGCCACAAGAACTGTGGCAGCCACTGAAGTGCATGAATGACTCAAGTTACTACAGGAGTCACTGCTTCTAAATGCAGCATTCCCTTGCCTTGGCATGTGCTCATGGCATTGGTTTGTGGTTTGATTTATCCTCTCAGCACTGGTTCTGTGAGACTGGGACAGTGTTGGGAAAGGAGAGGGCAACAGTGCAGCTCCAAACTGCACTACAGTGGCAATTTGGGTAGCTACTTCTTTCACAAAGTGCTTTGGTTTACCAAAGTCTAGGAGTTCCCTCAGTCCCTCCACGTGACAGGGGAGGGATGGGAGGATGGAGCACAGCCAGTGCCTCCAGCTGAGTCCCCCACCCTGCTCTGCCATGGAGCAGGTCCCCGGGGCCTTCCCAGCCAGGCGCGTGTGCTCCAGTGTGTGAGCTCATGGTCTGGTTTTGGCAGGGCTCTGCACACTGCAGCAGGAAAATAAAATAGATGTTTTGCAACCCCTTGGCAGAGAGCTGGGCAAAGAAATGTACAAACTATTGTATGGAGAGATTTGTTGTCATTTATGCCATAAGCATGTCTAGGAAGGCCCATTACTGCAGATAAAAGCTTGGAAAACTTAGTGCCTTTCCCAAACTCTGGCAGTCTGGTAGCCTGCACCGTCAGGTCACAGCTGGCCACAAACCCACAATCAAATTACAAATTGACTCTGTTGCAGAGCACAGGGACATGAACACCCAGGGCCAGAGCTGAGCCCCTCCAGAGCACGTCTGCTCTATCTGGGGGGAGGAAACATGCATCTGTTTGCCATACAGAGTTTGTGTAAAGCCATTTGGACCATTGGTGGTGTGGGTAATTGGTACTGATGACCAGCCCCGATAAAAATTAGGACCCAGCTGTGTCAGAGCATGGGTGAGTGTGGTCCTGGCCTCAGAGGCCAGGGAGTGCCTTCCTGGATTCGTTGGAGCAGTGTTCCAGCACTGTAGAGGCAGAGTGCTGCTGTGTGGGGTCATGCTGTGAAGTCCAGAACATTCTCTGGCTGAGGGCAAGCCTGGAACTCGAAGCCTCTTACCTCTGCCTGTGATGATGGTGGGAGGACTTCGTGTGCTCCTGGTACCAATGCCATTGGAATGTCAGGACACACGCCATGGGCAATGCCATGCTGGGCTGCAGCTGAGGGGCCTGAGGAGTCCGAAATCTCCCACGTTGCTGTCCTCTCACCTTGGCATTCATGTTCTCTCCTAGGGCACCCTGGACCTGACCCTGAAATCCTGCGTAAGGAGAAAGACTGACTCCATAGACAAAAGGTTTTGTTTTGACATTGAAACTAATGAAAGGTGAGAGACTTCGCATCCCCAAACCCCACGGGCTGCAGCAAATCCCTTTTTGATGTCTATTAAAAACAACTTTTCTTCCTTTCCCTGCCTGTCCCTGGGGGAATTCCGCGCAGGTCCGGGACCATCACGCTGCAGGCACTCTCAGAAGCCAACCGAAGGCTGTGGATGGAGGCCATGGACGGGAAGGAGCCGGTGAGTGTTCCTGGAGCTGTTCCCAGCTGGAATGCGCTGCCGAGCAGTGTCCTCTGCCGGCGGGTGCTGCTCGGGATCAGCGCTGCACGATCGCCATGGGCTCCATGCCATTCCCTCGGCTACCACTGGGAATCTGGGGTTTCCCCCTTAAATCTGGGGATGTTCCCTTGCTGTGCCAGCCCGCCTGAGAACCGGCCTTTCCGAGGCTGGTTCGCTCCTATTCCTGCTCCTCACTGCCTGCCAGAGATGATGTTTTGTCTGTCTGTCCCTGCTCTTAGCCACCTTCTCGAAGATGTCACTGCCCACCCTGCACCCATGTTCTCCCACCTTTCTGTGCCTACTGGTGTTTCCTTCCTTCAGTCTGAGCAAAGCTCAGAGCCCTGCGGTTTGCCTACAGAACAGAGAATTTCCCTCGCAGTAGGTGCCCCACTGAAATGCAGGGAGGCAGCAGAAACTCCTTGATTGTGCAGATAATGGGTTCTTGCCTTATTATAAAATGACATTTTTATGGGACATTGTCTTTTTGGCTGCGATTGCCTCTGGGTAATCTCTGGGTGATTTATGAGTGACTTACAGGTGATCTACGGGTGATTTATGGGATGCTGCATTTTCTTTCAGAAATAAATACCAAATCATACTGGTCTTTTTGTTTCTTGTTCCCCCATTCCCTCTTCCTTTTTCAGATTTATCACAGTCCCATCACGAAGCAGGAAGAAAGTGAGTCACTTCTGTTGCTGTTCTTTGGGCTCTCACAGCCTCGAGGCCAGGCAGGGTTTTCCTTGCAGATACACTTATCCTCAATTCCTGCTGAGTAGCAGTGTTCCTGCTCCATGACAGCAGTGTCACTTCTGTTCTTGTACCACAAGTGGCTGGCACTGAGCCCAGATAAGAACAAGTTGCACAGAACTGCAACAAGCAGTTTTTATTTAGCCAGGAGTAGCGGGAGGTAAGGTTCAATTTGCACCTCCAAACCCCAGTGAGAGATTCTGAGAGATCTTAACAAAGATTGTAATAGGGCAATAGAGGGGGCATTGAGTTCCTGGATCTCCCACCCACCACCATGTCCCATGTCCCCTCTTGCAGCAGTGGGGTGTACCCTGCAGAGCCCTGGAACCCTCTGGGGCTCTGTTAGCTGGGTGAAACCTGCATTCTGTCTCAGAGCTCACTTCATCAGCACTGCAACTAGCTGGCTCTAATGAGCACAGAGGGAGCGTTCCCAGAAGCATGAGCATAAACCTGTGTGGCCGTGTTCACACACTGGGAGGAATGTGATTTGGGTCTCACTGAATAAACATTCTCTATTTGTAATAGATTGGAGCTGGTAAGAATTACAGTGGTATCACAGCCCTCAGTATCAAGCACCAGGTGGGTCTGTGCTTATTCCTAGGGCAGGGCTAAGAGACGTCTGAGCTTGATGTTGCTGTTGCTCAGAACAACCAGTATAAACCACCTGCTGAAAATGCAGGAATCCTGTAGGATTCCCCAGATCAGTGGAACAAGCCCTGTGCTCAGCTTTCCTCGGCACATCAAGCTGGATTGGTTTTGCTTTTTAATCCTAGTGATGTAGGTAAGCAGAAATTACACAGTCCCATGATGGGGAAGAGCTTTAACTATAGATTTTGCTCTGGAAGTGATTATTCAAGTCTTTATCAGACACATTCCAAATTATATGCACTAATATTATTATTATTAAACACCAATTTGCACTGTTATTATTAAATACAGAGAGGGTGTAGGGAGCAGTGCTGCAACTCATAATAAATTCGAGGAAAAATGGGAGAACATACAGAACTAATAACTCCTTGTCAGGGTGTCCAGAATTCCAGTGTTTTCCTGAGGATGTAGGGGATGCAGTGCAGGTGTGAACACTCTGCTGTGCTGGGGCACTGCGGCTCCGGGTGCCAAGAGGGGCTGGGGCTGGGTTGGGGGTGTCTCAGGGCTCTCCAGGAGTGCTCAGTCAGCTAACACAGCTTCCTTGTCCAAAACAGTGGAGCTGAACGAGGTCGGCTTCAAGTTTGTTCGGAAGTGCATCAATGCAGTGGAGACCAAAGGTGAGGAGCTCACCCGGCCTGGCCATGCTTCCCATGGCCTTGAGTTACCCTGTGGTTCCTGCAGTACAGTGTTAGTCACTGACACGGCACTTCAGCTTCTAGCTGAGGAATGCGTGTTCTTCGGGAGCAGAAATCCCACGTGGTCGGGAATGTTGTACCAAGTCGGTTGGGGTTGTATTTCTACCTTTCTGCTGGTTTTGCTCATGGTTTTCTCAGTTTTGGCCCTGAGCACACCCACTGTTGGGCAGCAGGAGAACAGCTCCAGCACTGGGGCCAAGGGTGGCTACAGGCTTCTTCAGCCCCAGTCTGTGAAGCAGCAGAAGCAGGTGGCAGGGTGGCAGCTCATCCTCTGGGCTGTCACATATCGTCCAGCCTGCACCAGTGAACATCCAGTGAACATCACCAGTGTGAGACAGGGGCCTGGATTAATCTCCAGATTTCTGGGGCTGTGGCAGTCAAGGCCAGCAGGGGCACAAAGACCCTGCTCGCAGAGCCAGGAGAAGCAGTGGCTCTGCCTGTCCCAGCACTGGCCAGTGTTTTCAGATTGTCTTTCAATGTGTTTGTCTTCTGTGAGGGGTTGGAGCAAACCCATGACAAAGCAGCACCCCCCCACACATGGGGTATGTGGGCTGGCGTGTCCCATGCCCTGGCTGTGCTCACCTCACCATGACATGGTGACCACGGTGGTGCTGGTGGCCACAGCTGCTGGGGGTGAGTGGAGCCCCTGCCTGCAGAGCCCGGGGAGTGGGACAGGGCCCAGGAAATGGGACAGAGCCCGGGATATGGGACAGAGCCCAGCAGCAGGAAAACAGTTCCACTAGATGGGGCTTTTGGACCACCAGCGGGAAACCTCGGCTAACGCTCTTGCCTTTGTCCTCTTAGGAATCACTATGGAGGGCGTGTACCGGACCGTTGGCAGCAATATCCAGGTGCAGAAGTTGCTGAATGCCTTTTTTGGTAAGAATTAATTATTCTGTGCAATTACACTGTCCTGTTCTTGAATTGTTTGTGAGGGACAGAGAGGATTGGGTTCCACAGTGAGAAATGTCCAGCAGGCGTTTTGGTCCCTGCGACCCCTCTGAGGCTCATTTTCCCCTTCTTTCCTGGGATAACACAATGAGCTGGACTGGGAAGGTGGCCTTCGCAAGGAGCCCTCCACCCTGGTGTAAGGTTTTTCTCTGGAAGGATGGGGACACCTCGCTGTGTGCAGTGTGTATGTTAAGGAGTCAATGTACATGTTCAGAAGTCAATGGATGCATTCCTGCTGCAGGCCTTCCTGTGGCTGGATCTGCCTGTCACACAAGCTTGGCAACTGGGGACAGTCTTAATAGTCTGGGCAGGTTGTGGGGCTCAGCAGCACATCTGTGTGCCAGGACAGGCACTTCAGGGCTGGGCCCCGGGTGAGGCCATTGTACCCTCACCTCATGGTCAGCTGCGAGCCTCTTGGGGTACCTCTAGGGTCGATCCCCACCTGCCCAAGGCCAAGCCATTCTCCCCAGCCCTGCCCAGGGCTGGAGCACAGGGCAGGGATTGCATTCACCTCGCTGCCTGCATGCCTCGGGCTCACGCCAGCTCAGACATCTGATATTAATGCAGCATTCAAAGGCTTTGGCGGTTGTTTCCTATTGCTTCTACTCTGGATGTTGTTTATTAAAACCCTGGTTTGTACTGGTGTCTGGCTGTGCCCGATTCTCACAGAGCCATGATTTCAGGCATCTGCACAGTTCCACTGGCCTATGACTCATTGCTGAGCCTCAGGTTCTATTGCTGCTGATTCTCACCCTCCTCTGTGGTTTTCTCCTCTGAATCCCACCACTGAGTGGCTTTTTGTTCTGTTTATCTGCATGGGTCTGGATAACCACTTGCTATCCCACTGCATATGAATGCACAATGGGAAGTCCAACACCACAGAAATAACTGCTGCAGCAGCATTTCATCCTTAACCACTCTAAGGAGATAGATTTAAATTTTTTTTAAATCTCTAGTCCTATTTATTTTTAAACATAAATCCTGCTGTTTATTTCTGTAGTCCAGCTTCCCCCCATCCTACAACCACATCTTTCACTTCATGGCGCCACAGACATTATGTGGTTTATCAGTGGGGGTAGGCAGGAGCAAACTGTATTTCCATGCTGCTGAGCTCCCCTCTCCGTGCAGCAAGAGGGAATGCTTCCAGACCAGCCTTCAGGGGAGTAGCTGCAAATGAGGGATTGGAGCTGGCATTCAGATTACTTTGGATGTCAGAAAGCTTGTCTTGGACCCGTTGAAATGCGTTGTTTCTGCCAGCCTTGAGAAAAAATAAACAATAGAGAATATGCTCTCAGTGACTTTTCAGCACTGCTTAAATTTTACCTGGTGTTCCCTCTTTGTCCCTCATTAGCACTGCTCCCCAGCCTCTCCAAAAATCCTGACACTGGTGCTGGTGTTCTGCTTTTCCCAGCCATGGGAATCAGGAGCTCTCTTTGTGTGCTGCTGTGGCTTCATGTGTCTCGAGGGGAAACCCCCACCCAAGCAGACTGTTTATTAGCAACCTCTAAATGAACTTTATTTTAAAATCTTTTCATTCTTCCTCCAGATCCAAAATGCCCCGGGGATGTGGATCTCCAGAGTGGGGATTGGGACATCAAGACCATTACCAGCTCACTGAAGTTCTATCTCAGGTAGCACTGCAGGTCACACCTGCCTGAGGAGGCAAAGGGGACTGGGGCTAATCCACATGAAAGGTAGAATGAGCTGCCAGATATCCACATCTGGCTGTTGAAAAGGGCAAAGTGACAAAGGCTTTGGGAAGAGGAATGATAAATATGGGTGTTGCAGAACCCCCCAATCCCATGGGGAGAGCTGTTTCAGTGATATTGACTGCAGAGGGAGATGCCACTGGGACCTGGTGGCACTGAGGGATGAGCCAGTTTGCCCATCAGTTCAGGATGGGTCACAAGTGGGTCACAATGCCCTGCAGAGCTCAGTTTTCTTTCTGGTTGTTGCAGGAACCTGTCTGAACCCGTCATGACGTACAAGCTCCACAAAGAGCTGGTCCTGGCTGCCAGTAAGTCCCACAGCTGCCCCACTGATGGTCCCTGGCCCTGCTCTCCCCAGCCAGGGTCCATCAAAATCACTTGGCAGAGCTCTGCCAGCCCGTGGTGTCCAGCTTCTTCACCTGTAGAAGGAGCAGTGACCCTCTCCTCCGAGTGCTCATCTCTGCAGGGGATGTGGTGCTGCATGTTCCCTTCCCTCCTTTGCTACTGCAGTGCCCTTCCCTCAAACAGGGTCTTGTGCTCTTGGAGGGTCTGGAGAGCCAGAGGATGTCACTCACTTGAAAGCAGCTCAAGTGTGCCACAAGAATTGTTTCCCCCTAGTATTGATATATTTATTTTAAAACCTGTGAGGGAATGGGATGGTGCTGTTGCCACTCAGGTAAGTAGGTATTCCCTTTAGGTTGTGAAATTTGTCCTGGGATGTTGAAAACAGAGTGTCTACCAGCACATGGAAGACATTTCTCTGCTGTAGCTGTTGGCATTGAGTCACAGATGGGAATAGCAGAGGTCAGGCAAGAAGCACAGGTGTAGTGCCAGGGCTTCACCTGTGCTGAGCCAGCTGGTCCTCGGCTCTCACCTCGTTGTGGCCATTGCAGATGAGCCATGACAGTTGAGAGCCCTGTGAGGGAGACGGATGCAGGGAGCTGGTCATCCCCATCAGCACGGGAGTGCTGGCATTTGGAAATGTGTGACATTACAGCATCCCTCACCTCACTGTGCCTCCAGAAGTCACTGGGAGAGTGCCCACTTCTTTTTCATGTGTCCCTCTGGAGAATGAAAAACACCCATTCTTTCTTGGAAAGGGAAATGTTCCACCACTTGCTGAAGGTGGTCAAGCCCAGGATTTATTAGTTTCAGAGCTGGTTAAGCCCATGACATGTGGGCAAGACCTTTATCCCTTCCCTGCCCTCCCTCAGAAACTTGCACCATTGAGCTTCCCAGCCACCCAGACCCCACACCATTCTTCTCACACCAGGTATTTTATTGTTTCTTGATTATTTATGCTTCTAAGGGTGACTTCTTTGGGTCAGGGACTTAGGTTTTTTCCCTGCAGGATATTTTAGGTGTTGTTCAGTGTCAGAGCTCTTTGGGCTGATAGGACTCCCAGAGGGAAGCTGTGTGCTCCCAGGTGTGTGGGACAAGGGTGTGAAGGGAAGGACCTGCCCATGCCCAGCCTCTTTTGGCATGTGTCCCTGGGCTCCCTTTCAAGCTCCATTTCTTCCTCTTTCCACTTCATATTGTTTCTCATAGTGTTCATCCTGTTGCTGTGAAATCTCACTTCCCTCTGCTCCCCATCGCTCCCATGCTGCGCAGGAAACAGCTTCCACAGGTTTCCTTTGGCTTTATATTTCCCTGGTGTATTTAGTTTGAAAGTGTTGGGTACAAATTCTTCTTTGTGTTCCTGCTTTCCAGAGTCCGAGAACCTGGACTACAGGCTGGGAGCCATTCATGCACTGGTCTATAAACTGCCTGACAAGAACAGGGAGATGTTAGAACTCCTCATCCAGCACCTCGTCAAGTAAGTAGATGTTTTCCTCTAAAACCAAAGAAAGAGAATAATGGAATCAGCAGAACAAGCCTTTCTGGGAGGTCAGGTTTGCAAAATTTTATCCACCATAGACCCCTTGGGACTTTCCATGTGGATTGCACAAAGGGGGTGACTATCCTGCTACCCTCTGTGTCAAGTGATGCTTCTCTTTCTGGTTGCTCCTTCCATCCTTTCAGACATGCACAGAGCAGGAAATTATTTGAAAATGAAAATGTCCTCTGAGAGCAGGGGCTGTAAATTGTCACCCCTCAGAGATTTGTTGGAAACACCATAGTGTGCTCCCTTATATTCAGTTCTCTTCCTTCAGAGAGAGGGAAAATTAAAACCAGAAGTCAATTCTGGATAAAAAGGATATTGGAATTAAATCATTCCTTTTGTGTATATGCTTTGCAGATAACTTTTGATTACAGAGTTAAAGAGGAGCTGGGAGTGGGAAGAGATCAAATAAAGGTGCTGTCAGCACATTGCTCTCTCCAGCATCTGTCTGAGCCAAACTTGTGTGTCAGAGCTAGAGCCATGTTTGTCACTGCTGGGAAACAAACTCTCCTGAAACACAACAAAGAAAATTGAATGACTGATTCTTAATGTATCCGGGGTTTTGGGTTTTTTTCTTGGAATAAGATCTGTTTGGAAAAAGCAAACCAAGCCAAACTCTATTCCTCCTTCCCTTGCTCTCTGCAGCGTCTGTGAGCACAGCCGGGAGAATCTGATGTCACCGTCCAACATGGGGGTGATCTTCGGGCCCACCCTCATGCGAGCACAGGAGGACACTGTGGCAGCGATGATGAACATCAAGTTCCAAAACATCGTGGTCGAGATCCTGATAGAGCACTTTGGGAAGGTATGGGGCAGCCCCAGAGCAGCTCTGGCTGCTCCAGCCTGCTCCTGCAGACTGTTGCTGTGGCAACTGGCAGCACTCTGGCTCCTTCTGGAGTCTCCTTGGGCTGGCTTTATGTAACACGCTGCTCTGAAAGGCTTCAGGAGGAAGCAAAGGGTAGCAGGTGTGTTCCTCAATGCTTCTGTTATCTGGTCCCAGAGGAAACAGCAAGTCTGGGCATTTTTGGCTTTTCTTTTTAAATAAGGGGAAGCTTTATTGAAAAAACACTATTGTATGACTGGACATTACAGGACTCCACTCTTTCCTTTTCTAGACAGGAGCTAGGCCAGAGCAGAATTGGTTTTAATGGGCACAGTCCAAGATGTGACACTGCATAACTGTTGAATCAGTGGAAAAAACCTAGAGCAGACAAGTGTTGAACGGTTGATGAAAGTAATTCAGCTGTGGATGCATTCAGATGCAGATACAGGGACAGTGTGGAGATGGTATGGGGAGTCTGAGGAGGTGTTCTGTGGAGTGAGGGGGAGTCTGAGGGAGCTGCTGCCAGGGGTGGAGCGGTCGGAGGAGCTGAGGCTGGTGCCTGTGGCCCTGGGCCATGCTCTCACAGGACAGAGCCCTGGAGAGCCTCCAGTCTCATCTGCCTTCCATGGATCTGCACTGGGTATTTCAGCCTGGGTATCACCTGTGTGCCCAGCCAGGGCCTGGTTGCTGGGGTGGTGCTGAAGATGCATGTGCAGACAGCAGCTTTGTCACGTGGAGTTCTGTCTTTGCAAAGCAGAATATTCCACTGTGTCTGTGCTCACACTTGCTCTCAGCGATACCCGACACTGACTCAGGGGTGTCAGGTGGCTGGGGGATGACAAGAGCTGGGTGTTAATATTGAAAGCTGGAGTATCCAGCTTGCATCCAGAGCAGCAGATCCCAAGCAGGGAGCAGACTACTGCCCTGGTCACAGCCCTGGGTTCCAAGGAGTGAGTTTGCTCCTCCAGCTTTTCACAGCAGAGTACACAATATCCAAACCTCTCTCATGCCTTAGGGGCAGGAAGCAGGTGGAGCCGTTCATTCAGGGATGCTGTTTGCTGTGAGGGGGCTGAGGCAGCTCCCACCGTACAAGGGCAGCACATGGGCGGGAGCAAAGCTCCGTTTGGAAAAGGAAGAGGCAGCCAAAGCTGGAATAGCAAGGTTCTTGCAACAGGGATGTGGAGCCAGAGCAACCAGGTGAGGACTACGAGGGGGTATGGGACCAGATGAGGTGGTGGGAGTCAGCTGTAATGCCAAGGATTGAAACAGGATGAAAGAGCTCAGAGAGGCTTCTGAGTACCCACACCAGAAGCTCACGGAAACACCAGCCAATTCCTTTGTAGGTCTCTATGAACACTTATAATAAGTTCCCACAGAAAAACGGGCACTGGTTTGTGTCTGGGATCTCACACGCTCACTCCACAGATGAGGCTCTGTGCTCCTCTCCGTACAGCCTGAGGCACAGTCTGAGTCAACACACCCTGCCACCTCTGAGAGCTGGGATGACAACTTTAATTAAGACAGATGTCCTTTTGCTTGCTTTTAATTTCTCCAGCAATAAGGTTAGATTAGTCACTTTTATTAGGTTGAGTTTATAAATTCAGCATTGGAGCTGAGAGTGTCTTCAGCTCAAACATGAGCAAACAGCTCAGATGAGTCTGGAGGAAGAGGGGATGTGGGTTATATGGTGCAATCTGAAGACTTGGAGGACAAAGTAACTATTCATGAAGTGTTTCTGGATAATTGCTTTTCCACAGCTCATGTTTCAATGCCGTGGTTAAATTAAATAGGTTGACTGTTCTCCTTCCCTGTACAAACCTACTTAAGGTGAGAGTCTGTCAATATCTTTCTACTTTTAGGTTATTTAACTTGGATTTTCAATTAGATGTAAATCAGAGCCTGCACCCACCTCTTAAACAGAGTCATTTGTGGTGGGTTTAGCTTGGGTTTCAGGTGTTGAAAACAGTATTCTCTGGTACCTGTATAAGTGTCCATGGGGAGCTTAACATTTCTTTTAACAGCAGGATTGGATTCTGGTCAGGATGTAAGGATGAGGTTGATATTTCCAAAAAAGTTCCCTCCTGCAGGCAATCCTTTACTGTTTTAATAATACACGAGCTGCTGCTTTTAATTCATGGGCTGTTATGTCACAGCAAGTCCCTCTGAATCCAGGCAGAGAGAGTGCTCCAGACCTTGTGTTTTGGAGTGGGGAACATGTCCTGCCCCCGCCCAGGGCAGAGCCCAGCAGGCAGTGAGCCAGCCCTGTGCCACCAAACCATGAGTGTGGAGGTTTTTTCCCTGAGTGGGTGTGGAATCTTCCCTCACTGGAGATATTCCAGAACTGTCTGGACACAATCCTGTGCCATTTGCTTTAAGGATACCCTTGCTGAGCAGGGAGGATGGACCAGATGACCCCCTGTGGGCTCTACCAGCCTGAACCATTCTGTGATCCTGTGTTGTTCCTCCTCTCCTCATGCAGAGTGAACCAGGGTGTCGGGAGCAAAGCCCAGTCCCAGCACATGGATTATCCCAAGCCAGCCCAGGCTGGGCCAGAGCAGCCTGACCATGGGGTGTGGGGAGCCATTGGCCACTGCCTGCCCTCCCCAGGCACACACTTGGGACCAAGGAGGTTAAACTAGGGACATGTTTTCCTCTCCCATCCCCCATCTTGGTCTCCCAGGCCTGCTCTTTGGCCCAGAGAAGAAGGAATATACTTTTGGTTTGAATTACCAAAATGAGGAAAGTAATCAAAGCAGAATGTTACATTTCTTCATGTTAAGATTTTTCTGGGTGATGCAATAAAGTTGTTTTTCCATATCGAAGTGTGGCCCAAGGGTGTGGTGACCTGGCATGCCAGTGGGGCTGGCGCAGCTCTCCTCCTCTGGGCTGGAGCCAGGAAGGGACCAGCTCCACATCTCCCAGGACAGCCTCTGGGCTCAGCAGCTCAGGCCAACCCTCCACAGTAACTCAGGCTTTAAATCCCTGATAAAACTTCAATTAACATCCCTGGGAAGAACAAGAGCAGCTGCTTTGGGCCTTGATATGATGTTTCAGCTCTTCAGATGTAATTCTTTTTCAGCTCTGAAAAAAAGCCCTGACATAAATAAGAACCTCTCAATTAATGGCCAGTGAGAAAAGGAGATAAAACTCCTCAGTAGCATTGTTTGTATGCCAGTATTTCATCCTAGGTAATTTCTTGGTGCCAAACGTATCATTGTAAGCCAAGAGCTGAAGGGTTTTAGTGTTAGATCTGAATCAATGCAAGGTTGATTTGGGTGTTTCAGGGATTGTACGTCTTCGATGGTGGGAGTCTTGAGGTTGCTCAGGAGCTGTCAACTCCAAAGCTTCAAAGCCTCTCTCATCTACTCCAGGAGAATTGCTTCTACAAATTGTCTGTATTTGTGATCTTCCTGCTGAGCCACAGGGACAGTGTCAGTGGTGGGGACAGTGTCAGTGGTGGGGACAGTGTCAGTGGTGGGGACAATGTCAGAGGTGGGGACAGTGTCAGTGGTGGCCACCGTCCCCCTCTGTGCTGGGTGGGAGCACCTGCAGTGGGAGGTGAGGCAGTGGCCCCTTTGTGTTGGGTCACCTGAACATGTCTCCCTTTACAGATCTACTCTGGCCCCCCAGAGGACACCACAGCCCCCCCGGTGCCCCCACCCAGGGTGGCTGCCCGGCGGCACAAACCCATCACCATCTCCAAGCGTCCCCTGAGGGAAAGACCTGTCTTCTTTGATGCCTCTGTGGAGGAGAGTGGAGGTCAGTCCAGCTGTTCCCTGATGCCTTACCTGCCTCTCACCCCTCCTGCTTCCTGTAACACCTTTTCAGGAGCAATGGAGGTAACAGCAGTACAGCTGCACTTCCCAGGTCCTGGACACAGCAGGCAGTGAGGGCTGTTCAGAAGGAAAGGAAAGCCAAAAACACTCATACATCATGTCACAAGTCAGACTCTGCGGGATTTGGGTTTTTCTGCTACCTCTGCCGCATTCTCCATTAGCTAAACTAAGGCTGGTTCTTGCACAGGAGAGGCCCAGAGGAGAGGTTTTGCGGTATCAGAGGCAAAGGTGCAAAAGGAACTGCATGGGGAGTTGGGATGTTAGCCAGGGAGGGCTGTGCTGTGGGAGGCCCAAGGAGGTCTCAAGCTGGCTCAGCTGCTGGCAGTTCCCCATCCAGAGCAAGAACTCCAAAGAATTTTTCAGGACCCTGTGATGGTATTTTCTAGATGAAGTTCCTCTCTGCTGTTAAATCCAGCTGACTGTAAGGAAATGCTGAAGTCCTTATCATAATGTTAAAGGGCACATCAGCTTAAAATCATGTTTCTGCACCTGATTTGCTGTAATTGTCACTGCAGGCTGTGCCCTGATTCCATAGTCACCAAAGAGATGGAAAGTCCCTTTCTCCATTAGTTTTCCGAGCTTTGATGATGTTTAGGTATAAAGTGCATTTTGTGACGCTGGCAAAACATGATTGATTCACACTGCTCTTTAAAAGCCCCAGACTGCTAATGCAGGTGGGGCTGGCTTTGCATTTCAATGCTTCTCCGACCTGGGAGCAGAAGCTTTTTCCTTGGACCGCTCCGAGGCTGCAGGGAGCAGTTGAGTTCATAGCGGAGCTCCCGCTCCTGGGTCTGTAGCGCAGCAAGAGGGCTGGGACGAATGACTTTTGGAGGGACATCAAGTGCGGTACACAACTAACCCCACGGCTCCGTGCCCCCTTGTTTCTGCAGCAGAGCGGCTCGGCCAGACCCCCAACGGCGGCGGCGTGGAGGCCCCCAAGCCCCTGCACCGCAGCCGCCCGCCCGCGCCCCGGCCAGGGGCGGACGAGCCGGGGCGTTCCCCCGCCGAGAGCCGGCCCCAGCCGCGAGCCGAGCCCGAGCTGGGGAAGCTGGTGAACAGGCTGCAGGACGGCGGGGCGAAGCCGGGTGGCAGGGCAGCCAACGGGGTGGTGACCAGCCCTGCCCTGAGGACCGCCACGCTGCAGGCCAGGAGACCGGCGCCCCGGCCGGGCATCTGTGGCAGAGAGGGTGAGTGTGCGCCGGGAGCCTGGCCAGAGCCAGGCAGGAGTGCCCTGCTCCCGGGGGAAGCCCGAGGTGCCCGAGTCAGCCCTCCCTGGGGTGGATAGTGGGCTTGTCCTCTTGAGTCTTCTTGATGTAGCTCAGCAGGAGGGGCTGGGAGAACAGAACAGCCTAAGGCATGGGGCACAAGGTAAAGTCTGACACTCATTCTGTGTTGCCTTGACCCTTAAAGTATTTGAAGGGTTAAGTGAATAGCAGGGTTGGCTGGATCCTGGGGAAAAAAAGCAGCAGAGGAGAGGACAGGTAGTGTCACTGTCCAGGATAAAAGCTCAAGTGCAGGAATCACCAGTTTGAGCTGTTCCTCTTCCTTCTGCAGAGCAGCACTGCACAGGGTTTGGTTAAGAACACCTGTCATTCCCAGGAAATATCAATTTCACAGTCAGCAGCTACATTGAGTTTGTCCTTGCAGGTCCAGCTCCAGCCCCTGTTCCCAGTGCCAAGAAGGCTGTGCTGGGGCAGGTAGTGTGGCAGCTTCATTTCCCTGGACTCTGTCCCTCTATTCTGGCTATTGGCCACTGTCAATGAGAGGATGTTTTGAGGCAGAGGGACAGAACTAAACCCACAGACCTGTACAGTGCCCCTTCATAAATATCTGGCCTCTGCCAGAGCTTCCTGCTCAGTGTTTGTCATCTCCATCCCTGCAGGTGATTGTGACGGTGTCCCTAAGCCACGTTCCCATGGTGATAAGCCTGTGATAACGCGTCCCCCTGTGAGACCTCCGGATCCACCGTGCCGGACTCCCATCCCTCCAAAGCTGGAGCAGAGGCCAGATCTGATAGCAGGGACAGCAGAGGAGATGCCCTCATCTGTGTAAGCCAGCAGCCCGTGGTGGGTGCATGGTGTCGGCAGGGACACCTGGGGGCTCAGTGGCTGGAGCCTGTGGATGTCCCCTTGGCACCAGTGCAAGGGCAGGTTTGAGTGTCACTTGGAAAGCTGAGCAGAGGGCACGGCCAGGAGGGGAGTGGGGCCACAGCAAAGGCATACACAAAGCTTTGGAGCTGCTCAAGCACAGCCCCAAGGCTGAGCCTTGTCCCATCCCCTTCCCTGGTGTTCCTGGGTCAGTGGAGCTGAGCCCCTTCCTGCCCCCAGCAAACCTCTTGTACCAGACACTTTCTGGGGCAGGACAAGATCCAGCTTGGATCTGCTTAAGGAAACTGGATGGAGTTCAGCTTCTTCTCATTCTCAGGTTTCTTTCAGATTTTAAGAGACTCAGAAACCCTGCTGGCTTTAGTGGGAATTAACCAAAAGAAAACAAAAGGTGCCATGAGGGTCAGCTCTGTGCCAGAACTGCCTGGGAGAACTTCTCTTTCTTGAGCATGGGCAGGAGCACATAAACACTGAAGGAAAGATCTTAAAGGGGATGGATGCGTATGGGATTACAGGCAATAGCATGGAAATAATGATTGGATGTGGAACTCGGTGCCATGGCTTAGTTGGTGTGGTGGTGTTTGGTCAAAGGTTGGACTCATGATCTTGGAAATCTTTCCAAAGCTAAATGGTTTCATGATTCTGTGGTTCTATAAGCAGCCCAGCCAAAGCCCTGGCAGGTGGTGTGAGGGTGGAGCGGGTGCAGAAGGAGCCTGGCTGTGCCTTGGCACAAGAACTGTCAATTGAAGATGATCTCTGCAGTTCTGCCCATGCTACAGCTCATTCCCCTGGCACAGAGCAGATCTCATTAGCAAATTGTCAAATCAGAAGAGAGACTTCTGTTTTCTTTGCAGGGTGGCCTCTAGGACCAAGTTCTTTGAGACAGCTTCCCGAAGAACAGGCAGGTAAGGCTGGCACCGGGAAGGTGGCATGTGGAGAGCAGCAGTCCTGCAGTACAGGCTCTGAGGCAGAGCCAGCACAGACAGCCCCAGCCCCAGGCTTGTCTTGTTCTCACAAACAGCTGAGGGGCTCAGCTAAAATGCTGAAACTAAACAAGGAGCACAAAGTGTAAAATGTGAGTCTAGATACAGACTTGGTAAGTTAAATCTGAAAAGTGAGAAACATCCTGTGGATCCCTGTTACCATGTGTGTGGATCTAGTGGTGTAGTGCCCATTGTACTCCAGCTCTGTGGGAAGATCAGGGCATGAGTGAGGTGATGAGGGCTGGTTAGGTCTCGGCAGCTGCCGAGAGAGCATGGCTAGGTTTGCAGGGGGGTATGCAGACAGGGAGCTAGGGGGTTATGGGGACACAGCATGGGCACCAAAGCCCTTGACTTTGAGTGGCAGCTAGTGCCATTTATGATAACATTTGCCCAAATAAGCTCCAGCTTCCTGCTCTGAAAAGCTGCCAGCCTCTGCCCAAGGGAGAGCAGGTTTGTGTGTAAGTCTGAGAACTCCTGCTGCTGGTGCTGAGAGTGAAATCATTTGTTCTATTGCAAAACAGACGCCTCCCGGCCCATTACCCAGCCTCGAGCAGCTCGTGGAGCTGAGTTGGAGCTTGCTTCTTGCATTCATTATTTTCTCTATTTTTCTACTTCCTTTTATCCAGTTCTTCATCACCACAAGGCAGGATCCCAAGTGATGAGAGCTGAGGGTAAAGGTACGTGTTTATGACAACAAATCAAATAATAAACTGAAAGCAGACATGTAATATAAAGTCAGTATTTATGGGATTGTGGGAGTCCAGTGGTTCTGCCATTACTGGTGGATTTGCACTGCTGCACAGAGCACAGAGCTTGTTTTCTTCTTCCAGGCATTGTAAGCACACCTCAGCCCAGCTGGACCCAGGAGACTTTCTGTGCTTGTGACCCAGGAGTCGTAGCTGAGCCTTGCCAGCCCCAGTGCCCTGGAGAGCAGCTATCTTACTGGACAATGATTTCCAAGCCACAAGTGGCTCAAGAAATTAGGAGAGGGAGACCATGATGGTGAGCAGGTCCTGCCCACACATCTGTGTTGAACTGTTCCCTGCCCTCCCACCTCTCCTCCCTGCAGGCTGTGACAGTGCCCGTGTGCCCGCGCAGGTGACGGCAGCATGGGCAGGGCTGGGGGACACTGACCGCCTGCGGAAGGGACAGCGGAGCCCCTGTTCACCTGCTCACTTTCAGAAAACACCTTGAAAAGGGTGTTTGGACAGCACAGGGGCTGAGTCCGTGTGTTTGGATGCAAGGGCAGAGCAGCTGCAGGCCCCCTTGCCCTGAGAAGCCCCTTCCTTTGTGTTTGTGTCCCTCATTTGGTGAGCTGTGCTGTGGTGTCAGTGTGTGGAACAGCCGTGCCTGGGAATGCTGCCCATGGTGACGCAGGTTGGGCAGGGACTGGGGAACCACTGTGCTCAGCTCTGGGATGTCTCCTCATCTCCTCCTGGATGTCCCTGGCCTGGGACACCGCACTGACAGACGTGGCTGGGCCAGGGGCTTGGTCTGAGCCACGGCCGCAGCCTTGCCTGGGGTCAGCTCTCAGGCAGCACCCTCAGGTCAGCAGCCTCCAAGGGTGCAGCTGGGGCAAGAAGCAGCAGATGCTCCTCCTCCACCTCTTCCTCAACTGCCTCCTCTTCCATGTGAGCCACACTCACCAGATCCACTTCTCACAGGCCCACCAACAAGTGTCCATCCTGGGTGGTTGTGGTGGGCCAGCACAGAGGTGCTGAGCATCTGTTTGTGGGTTTGTTTTTCTAAGAACTGCCCAGTTTCTTGTTTGCTTGTTTATTCATTTGCAGAATGAGATGCCCAGTCTGTCCCTCAGCTGTGGCCCTGTGGATGATGTCCACTGGCCAGGGAGGTGTCCTGGCCAGGACCTCTGTGCAGCCCTGTAGTAGTAGAGGCCTGTCTGTTGCTCCAGCTGCCACCGGGGCCCAGCTCCAGGGCTGTGCACAGCAGCAAGCGGCTTCCCTGCTTCCTCCACCCACCCAAAGATGACTCCCCCATTTTGAATGGTTTTCTCTAGGTGCTGAGAGCATTTCCAAAACAGTGGCCAGACATTCCACAGCTGCTTTCCGGGTGCTCCATCCCTCAAGTGTGCTGTGTCCTGCCCAGTGCAGGTCCTTCTCACCTCCTGGCGCTTTGCCTCTGTGCCATCTCATGGCTCTTATTGCTGAATGTCACACACTGGCACTCACGTGTGTCGTGTCCATGGTGCTCTCACTCCCTTGGCTTCAGCAGCACCCCAGCTGCTCCCTCCTTTGGACCTGTCACATGAAAGTGGCTTTAAAACCAAACCAGCCCTGTGCTGTGGCAGTTGAGGCTGTGCCACATGCACTGGTGGCACCTGGGGCTGTGCTGGGCCCCTCCTGCTGCAGCTCCTCACCAGCAGCTCAAGGACAACACACAGTGGTTCTGGTCAGGGATCTCTGAACAGGTAGGATGGAGCTGAAGCTGGAGGGAGCCACTCTGACCAGCCTGGCAGTGGGGCCACCTGCCTGCAGAACATCAGCCCCTGGCCTTGGTGGGGTGTTGGGCCTGTTGTTCCCACACAAAAGGCCAGCGTTTCCCAACTCTCTTTCCTGCTTTTGGCTGCTGTTTGGGGACCCTTCAAGCCTGTCAGTTTGGGAAGCTACTTGAGTTCTGCCAATGTACGTGGCTCTGGAGGCGACATTCTGTGGGACCAGTGGCTTGTCACATCCTCCTCCTGCTCGTGTCCACTGCCCAGCACAGACCCCCGGGACAGAACCAGGCTCTGTGGGTAGGGAGAATCCAAGGGTGGTTGGGTTTCAGTCTGACAGCATGAGCAGTGGGGAGAAGCAGCTTCTTGCAGACGTATTTCATGGTGTCCTTTTAAAGTTCTTTGTCCCTTGTATGTCTGTGCCGATTTTTCCTGCACCTGTGGGTGCAGCTGAACACTGGGGACCAGCAGTGGGAGTGGTGGGGGGTGCTGGTTGTGCTGGCAGGGGGCTGTGGGGTCCAATCCCTGCTGCTGTGAGGTACAGTCCCTGCTGCCAGTGGCCCAGGAATGACAGCTGGGAACGCGGGATTGCCCCATGCAGCATGGCAGCCCCCCACCATCAGCCCCGGAGCCATTGTGCTGTGTACAAGCTTAGGTTACTGTTTATAAAGTTTCCATTAAGTGAAACTACCATCTCAGTGTGTTTTATTCCTCTTGTGAGAAAGGACCTCTCACAATTTAAATTGGGAACAGTTTATTAAATCGTTAACACAACGATCAGAGGCTTAGATTAGCTGTCTGCTTTTACACAAAGCAAAGGGCAGCGCTGGCCGTGGATTCAGATAACCTGTATCCGGACAGCCTCAAGGGCTTTGACACCACATTTTATACCCCAAAGACCCCGCCCATCACCTCCCCGGTACCCTCCCCTTAGGATCGAGATGATTGGCTGGTGTTCGAGTCAGTTCATTCGATCAGCTGGTGGCTTTGCTTCCCGGTGTCTAGGGTCTTGTCATAGGAGTGGTCTTCACCCAACGATCCTCTTGCCTGTGCCTCTTTATGCAGGAGTCTCCTCTAAACGCCTCCTTCAATTATATCACTAATATTCTGGAATATTCCCGGCTCCTCCATTATTAAAATCTGTTATTTATGTGAACTATAACTATTATTAACCTCAATTGTAGGGAAGACAAGGATATTAACTTGACATAACATTAACTGTTCAGAACATCCAAGTACCTTATCCCATAACAATTAAACAGCAACTAGTAGCATTACATAGTAACCTCAACTCATTTCATTAACTAATTACCCTGTGTGAAAGCCAATTCCATCAACCTGTTTTTGACACTCTTCACCCCAGGCCCAAGCGCTGCCCCCACTGCCGCCCCCTCTGCAGGCACATCCTGCTGTGGGGTCCCAGCTCTGTGCCCTGGGGAGGCCACACAGGGCTGGGACTGGGAGTGTCCTGAGCACTGCCAAAGCCTCTCTCTGGGTTTGCAGTCCCCAAAGCTGGTTTTCTGCACTTTCTGACTGGAGAAGCTGCCCTGCCATGGCTGAATATTCCTGCACTGCCACAGTCCCTGGACAGCATCCTGTGCCGTGGGTCACTGAGACTCTGGTTTTCCTGTGACCATTGGCTTCTTTCTATCTATCCAGCACTCTTCACCCCTCCTCACGTCTGTTTTTCCCCGCCTTTTGACATTATGCACCAGTGTTTGCTTTTTCAGCCCTCTTGCTTTTCTTTAACAGCAAGCCCTCTCTCAGGAGAGAACAACTTTCTCTCTCTGAAATGGGACTCTTGAAGCCAGCTTTGGAGACCGGATTTCTGGAGAAGCTTGACAGAGGTGACCACTCAGGAGGGTGTTCCTGGGGTCCCAGGGACAGCCGAGCTGCCCCCACAGCCACGAGGGTCCCTGCTGGAGAAGGGGAGCGTTCCCACCCACACCCTGCTCAGGGCTGGTCTCTGTTTTCAGGATCCTCCTGCGATTATTTTGTGCAGGCCCAGCCCCCACCTGTGGGCTCTTCAGGCAGCTCCGGCTGGGTTTGCCAGCTCAGAGAGGTCTGTGCCGTGCCCTGGCTCCGGGCCCAAGCAGCCAGAGCACTCCCGGGGCGGGCATGGACACAATGGACTGGAGCAGCAGCTGGAGGGTTTTCTGCTTGTTTTCTCTGGCTTCTTGTTTCTCTTAAAAGTTTCCTTGTGAGGCTGTAACTTTTCCAGGGCTGGATGCATTCAAAACAGCAGCGTTTGGGGAGCTAAACTGATTTCTTTCCTCACTAGGCCTTGTATGAAGTGATCATGAACTGGAATGAGCACCGAGGCACTGCCCAAACAATCCTTGTCTCCCAACTCACAGGTGCCTGGCTTGCTTTCTTACAGAAAACATTTAGATTTAATATAAGCAAGAAAATTCTCTTCCAGCACAAGTAAAACCTTTTAGGTTTTTATAGAGAGACAATAACAAAACAAGCAGTTCCAAAGCTTGACCCTGAGCCTCAGTGAGTTCTTCCCAGAGGAAGAATTTGAAGAGGCCAAAGAGTCTGCAGCAGACACATCTGTGTGATAAATTTAGAACTGAAATATACTTAGTGGAGCACTGACATCTGAAATTTATGTGCTACACAGAGACCCATGAAGGCGCTGGAATCCACCCACGTGGGACTTCTTGGAAGATCAGAGCTGTAGTTTTCAGCTTCGTAGTTCTCCCTGACCCATCCCACTGCACAATTACCCATCTGGATGCTCTGAGCTGGGAGCAGCTCTGTGCACTGGGCGGGTTTCTGGCAGCCCTTAGCAGGTTTCTTGGCCCATACACACGGCTGTAAATCAGGTCGGGCCACCAAAAAATCCTGTGATTGGCTTAGACAATCAGGAGATGCTTTGAAGCACTAAGGGCCATAATGTTTTTCATTTTCTGTGTTTTCAGAAGTTTAAGAAGTGCTTTAACAGCCTCTGCCAGTGTGTCTAGAGCTCCTGCAAGGCAGAAGTTCTGAAGATTCTTGAAATCCCGTATAAAATGTGGCCACTCCCATGAAGGCTCAGAGAGGCAAGTCCCCAGGAGCTCCATCCTCCCTCTGTGTCCTGCCCACCCTGGCTCCCTTCAGTGCCTTGGCCCCACAGGCTCTCCTGGTGGCCACCACACCATGCTACCACATCACACTACCACATCATGCTACCACACCGTGCCACTGGACCCACCCTGCTCCTATGGGATGGGACACGGGGCATGCCAGGCCCTGCTTGCCCTCCCCTTGGCACCGGCCCACTGCTGGCAGAGGAAGGCAGCACCAGTTTAGGGTAAGGAGCAAACCCCAGCGTTGGTCAATGTCCCTTGTGTCAGGGCACTCGAGTCGGCGTGACCCCCCTGAGGTCTGTGGCTGCCACCAGCTCGTCCTGGGAGCGCAGGCACAGCCCTGACACCATGGAAGGCACACAGGGCTGGCTGCCAGCGCAGCAGAGCCACAGTGCTGGCACTCCCAGGCCCCCAGGGAGGGGAACCGCTGCTGAAAGGACTAGTTGACACAACTCGTCAGTATTTTAGGAAACAGAACTTCTTTCTGTTTTAAAAATATCCCACTTTCTGCTATGAGGGAAAGAACAAATAAATGACCTTAAAGCATGGGGCCATTTGGGGGTTTTCATGATGTTTCCATGTTTTCAGTAGTCTTCTTCTTCATGGTGAACTGGACTTTCTCCAGTGAGCTTGGTGTGCTGTTCTGCTGGGGAGCCAAGGCATCTCCAAGGACAGCTCTGGAGCCCACCAGCATATAGCTCATCCCTAGTGCTGGCATGGTGGCTGTCACCATGCTGCCAGGCCCCACAGCTCTGGCAGTTAGGAATGGTCAGAGAGGCCTGTGGAATGGTCAAGCAGCTTCCCTGTGACCTGTAGGTCCTGGTGACCAGTGCGGGGGGGGATGCAGGATGTAGGATGTGGGAGGCAGGATGTGCAGCAAAGGTGGCTGGAGCATAATGGGCCAGAAGGAGTTGAATGATGTGGATTTTCCTTTCAGCCAGTTCCAACCCCGGCAGCCCCCAACCAGTAGCCTCAGTGTCTTCCCACAGACACTGTTCAAACCACACGAGGTCAGAGCCATCAGAGACCGAGGCCAGTGTAAGCCCAGGATGTGTAGCTGCTGAGGGACTAAGTCCATCATCCCATGAGGTGCTGGACCAGTGGCTCCTGAATGTCCCAGGGTGGCCAAGTGGCCATTTGGCAGGTGACACTGGGGCTGACATGCTGTTACCCAATATACCACAACAGCCCTGAGGAGCTGAGGCCTGGCCAGTGTCCATTAAGGGTGAATTTTGAAAATAACACATTAATTTTTCACTGTGACTCAGAGCAAGGGATGGGATCAGATTCCTTGCGGATGACAAACCCAAGGGTTTTTGTTATCTTGGCACACTGTTCTTCAGCTCATGGGGCACAGTGTGTGGACTGCTCCTGTGCAATTACACACCAGGCATTGCCAGCTATTTGTGGACTGATGGGCTTTTTTTTTTCCCAAGCTCTTTGCTTTGTCTCAGTGAATCAAATCTTGGCCCTGGGCAAGATTCACATCTGTGCCTTGAATTAACAAGTGGCTGATAAGCGTCTTCTTTATTACTTGGAGAGCATAGGTCAATTTTATAAAGACGTTCCAGAAGAATGGATTTATAACTGCTCATAAAGATACTGAAAACAATGACAAGAGGAGGAGGACACTGGCCTTTATTAGCTCCTTGCTTTGAGAAATACATTAATCAACTGAAGCTCAATTTAAAAGACCCAAAGAGGAATATATGAAAGGATTAGCCAATTGATATGTAATTGAATTACAGGTTCAGATGTGATTAATAGTGAAATCTGACTGTGAAAGAAAGCCTACAATGACCCAATGTACAACCTCATCTACTGGCAACTGACCCACTGATTCCCGGTGCCTTTACTCGCTGGCAGCCGTCACACCCACAGCGATTTCATGCACAAAATTGACACAAAAGCCAAACATAGGCGGAGGGTAGAGCCCCAGGAAACCGGATTCTGCATTTATTGAACTCAGAACAACAGCAGATTTTCAGGTTACAAAAAGAGCTGGACACCAAGCGTGAGGGGCCGCCCCGTGGCATGGCTGAGGGCTTGCATGGGCCCCAGGCACGGCTGAAAGAGCCAAAAATGAGAATTTTCATTTACCCCCAGCGCAGTGTCATTGGTTTCTTTACCTGGGTGCCAGGCAGGCCCCTCTCTTCGGTTACACAAATAAATGTCCTTCAGTCCTGCACGGGGACTGGTGAGTTGCAGTTGTCCCTAGGGCACCCTGCACTGCACCCCGCTGGCCCCAGCAGCATCTGTCACCACAATCCAGCCCCCATGGTACCAGAACACTGTGGGGCTCTCTCTTCCTTATCCAATGCATTCAGTTCCAATTAAAAAAAAAAAACAAAACAGCTGTGTCAGAAATCCACCTAATTCCTTTTCTGGGAGAATTTACCCTCCAGTAATGCTGTAATTTGGGCAAAGCACTTCGATTCCAAACTGAGCCAGACCGGGCTGTGTGTGCTACACCTGCATCACACGGTTTGTGGGGGCTCCAGGGTCACAGCCCCACCGAAATGGGACCAAGGCATCCCCAGTATCATGCTCAGCCCTCACCTTGGAGCCAGGTCCCAGGAAGCAACCAGCATCATACCCCAAAGTCTCTTTCCATTCCAAGGCTGCTGGCTCTTTTTCTTCTGGCAATCCTGTGCATTGGCTTCCCTCTTTCCCTCAGCTCTGGTGGAAGGAGCAATTGAAGAGACTGGCCTTTGTTAGTCCCAGGAACACAGCTGTGGGCTGGGAGGCCCCTCCAGGCAAAAAGGCACCAGCAATGAGCTTTTTGGCTTATTACAAAGAAAGTAAAATACTTATTGTTAACTCTTATTATTACAGAGACACGTTAACAAAGAGAAACAGCATAAAATTGCCACAGAACACCAAACATCCAGCACAGAGAGCAGCTTTTATCCACTTGCTAAGGGTTCATGTGGGTGCAGAGATTTACTCTGTGAGTCACAAGCACAGCATCCCTCTGCTGCTGAAGGGAGTGAGTGCAGGGAGCAGGTGCCAGTGGGCAGGGGAGGCTCTGACCCACCCACAGGGGCTAGGACACCCTGCCCAAGGCCATCCGCAGTGTCCACAGGCAGCCCCGGGCCTGGAAACAGGTAGAACGCAGACACCTCCCTGTAATCCCAGGATTCTGCCCAAATGTGTGAGGACACTTTGTGCAAGTGAAGGAGGGCAGAAACAAGGGACACTCTTGTTCCCCAAATGCAAACATTGTCCCTATTGAACCTCAAGCAGCCACAGGAAAACTGGAGAAGCTGATACCAACCCCAGCCTATGCCAGTGTATGCCCTGTGCATGCCATGAAACAGGGGACCTTTCCAAACTGGGCAGCACCCAGCCAAAAAAATAATTAAAAGTCTCCATTAAATTGGCATATTCTGACTCAGTACCTCAGTATGCAACCAGAGAGGACTCTTAGAGGCATTCACTAAATAGATATCTTTAGCAATAGAATATGGGCCATGCCTTTATTTTATATAGAGACAGATACTTTTAGCATACATTATGTTATTGAAACATCCTGGACAAGAGCTCAGCAAGGGGAGGGACACCATGGGGACTGCGGGGCTGGCTTGTGATGGGAGGTGACTGCAGGGGCAGCAGCTCTCCGGCTGTCTGGGTGGAAGATAACCCTTCAGGTACGCCTCCGCATTCCCTACAGACCATGGGGACAATCCCACGGCCAAGAGCAAGGAGTGGCACCATGGGGAGGGTCCTGCCCCACGTTCACCTCTCTCACCAAGCACCCAGTTCCCCGAGCCAAGCACAAAGGGCCTCTTGGACATTATGGCAATGGCATGCGGATGCTGCCAGTTCTCCAGACTCATCCACAGCCTCTCCAAGCAGACAGCTGCTGCCCTGGCTCTTGCTCCTGCTGAGCTGAGCTCCCTGCTAAGGCAGGGGGTGATGGCAGGAGCCTGTCAGGCTCAGGTGGGCACAGGTGGACAAGAGTGGGCACAGGTCCATGATCCCTGCCCTGGGAATGCTGCATGCCATTGCACCATTTGATCTGGCTCACTGCTTCTGGCATGACACAGGGCTGAGGAAAAGTCCCTCCTGCCCTCACTAAAGGCAGCGTCCTTTATCCCACACCCTCTGTTATGGAACAGTGGTCATCCACGCACAAACACTGCTCCCAGGGAGATACCAACATGTGTGTCCCTTGTCCTCCATCTGCTGCCTCGTGCAGGAGCTGATGGGCTGAGCCATGAGCCAGACTGAGCCAGCTCAAAACCCCCCGCACCTCTGAGATGAGCCAGAGCAGAGCCAGTGAATCCACAGGGGAACATGGACATGATTGGCTCCCACCTGCGACACCCAGGGGTCCCCACTCCAGGGCTCAGCCAGCCCGAGGGGAGCCTCAGGGACAGCTTTTTTGGGACTGTGAACACGGTGAAATTCTCCTTGCTTTATTAAAGCAAAAGTAGACAAGAAAACACAGAAGAAAACAAAAAGCACAAAGATAAATGGCAGGAGTTGGACTTTGGTATTTTCTTCATTTGGTATTTCTATTCTTCCCCGGTTCCTGCAGCAGCTCATGAAAATCCACGTGGAAACTGCATTAATTCCCCCAGCAAATACACACACAGGTGCTGCAAGTCCTGGCTCCCACATCTCCAGGTAATTATATTGTAGGAACCCAACTTTGATGAACACGTTGCAGAAGTTCACTGTGCTACTGAAGAGACAGAGAACATGACCTCAATGCCCCCAGTTGCCTCTCTGTCCTGGTCTGGGGTGCTCCCCATGAGCTCCTGCCCCGCTCAGCACTCACTGTCCAGAGCAGCTTCACACCGGGAGACACACATGGGGCAGGCGATACACGAGCAGTATCCTTTTCCCACTCCCCCACTTCTCATTCGCATGGTGCTCCCACCAGCAAAGCAGGGTGGGTAAATTCCTGTTAGGTTTGGCCTCTTCCCGGTCTCCCAGCAGATGAACACCCAGCAGGACACTGCCACACTCATTAACCAACAAAACCTTCACTGACAGGAGCCTGTGCGAAGCACAAAGCTCTCTCAAATTGCTGCTCCAACTGCTTGGAGCCATCCTGAGCTGATAACAGGGATCCGGCATCACCACTCATCTGCTCACTGAGCTCTGCTGTGAAGAGCCAGGGAAAATTCCAGAAGACAGGGATGCACCAGCTGGAATTTTTTACTGGTTCATTTGCAAATATCTGTAGCTCACGCCAGCTCTGAAAATGCCAGCAGTTCCCATGCCACACCCTCTGGCATGGGGGAACCTCTGAGAGCAGCGTCCCACTGGCTGCCAGCCAGAAAGTTCACCTATGGATTCTGTTGCTGCCTACATGGGAGGATTTAAGGAGGAGGAATGGGATCAGAGCCATATCTAGCAGAGGAAGGAAAACCATTGCAAAGAAAGATCCTCCCCTTCAACTGGGGCTTTTTCCCTACTCCTTCATATAATGAAAATCACATCAAAAGGTTGGAAAGTATCCACAAATTGTTCATTTTACTGCAAGTATGCAAAGGAGCAGCTGCACCACGACGGCATTGCCTGGAGAGCTGGGCACAGGGTGGGCACAGGGCTCTGGATGGGATCAGGGCTCCAGGAGGGCACAGGGCTCCGGGTGGGCTCACTGCCCTGGGTGGGTGCACAGGTTGCTGTTTGCCTGTGCTGGCACAAGGATCCCTTGTAGATGTCTGGGTTGGCAATGCCAGACCATGTCACAGCCCCTGATGGGATGTGTGACCCCAGCATGAGCCTGTGCGTGTGGGGTCACTGACAGTCCTGACTGGGTCTGAGCAGGTGGTTTTGATGTACTCAGGATGTGCAGGAAGAGAGGAGCTAAAATACCACAGGGCACGTAGGCTTGGCCGCTGTGTGTGTGCTGGGGGCAGGCCGAGTGTGTGGGGCAATGCACATGGGATGGTGTGTGTGGGGTGGTGTGGGGGTGGGGTGTGAGTGCGTGGGGTGTGAGTGCGTGGGGTGTGTGGATGGTGTGTAAGGGATGGTGTGTGGATGGGGTGTGTGTGGACAGGGTGTGTGGGATGGGGTGTGTGGGGTGGTGTGTAAGGGATGGTGTGTGGGTGGGGTGTGTGTAGATGGGGTGTGTGGGATAGTGTGTGTGTGTGGGGTGTAAGGGATGTTGTGTGGGTGGGGTGTGCGGTGTGGTGTGTACAGGACCACGTACGTGGGACAGTGAGTGAATTATGGTGTCCCCCCAGGCTGCAATCAGCCACTGCCATCAGCAGGAGCTGTGTGTGCTGCTCCTGAGAGCAGGAGGTCTGTTGGAGCTTCCCTTCCAGCCCCCCAAAGTGCTGTGGTGGCACCAGCCAGTTCCCACAGCCACCTCCCCATGGACAGGATTCAGAGAGGAGTCCCATAGTCCCACAGGTCCCGCTGATCCTGGCCTTGGTCTTGGCTCCAAAACACTCATCTGCTGGCATTGCAAAAGTAGTTGGGGACAAAATATTTGGGACAAATGAAGGGAAGGAGCATAGCTGGAATCTCAGGTCTGCAGAACCACGGCAGGAGCAGAGCAGGTGTGCAACTGGGCAGGGGATGCAGGTGCCCCAGGGAAGCCAGGCAGGTGTGAGGTCCGAGGGCATCAGGCACTTTCAGAGGTGGGTTTGGCTTTGTCAGGGAGCAGCAGCTGGTGAGGACAGGACTGTGACTGCTGAGCGCCTGGGGGTCTGCCGGGCAGACCAAGACCCTGCTGGACAGAGCATAGGAAAAACATCCCAGGTGGAAAACAGGAGCCAGCTGCCACTGGGGGATTTCCACAGTCATCTTCCTTAGCAGGCCTTCCACTGCAGCCTGTCTGCTCCATCGCTCGTGTCTCAGCAGCACAGGCAGGTCCCAGGGCCAAGGTGACCAAAGCAGATCCCACAGTGGATGCAGGGCCTGTGAACTCCTCAGCCACAAATTTGCCTTGTCCTCCAGCTCTGCTCTGCTTCTCTTCTGCAGTGTTTGAACTCATCTGCTTCCCAGCACCATGATGCAAACAAAACGTCCGGAAGGAGGCTGGCAACATAACTCACACCCAAATGTGGAGCTGCAACCTGCTTTGTGTTGTGTTCTTTTAATAAAAATCACCCCAAACCCACCAACCACTGGCACTTCTCCTGTTGGCCTGTGGCCCCGGGCCACCAGAGTCACAGTGACAGAGGAGAACACTCAGACATGGTGCCGCTGCCCCCGCCAGCCCCTGTCCAGCACCATGAGCAGCCAGAGCCAAGCAGAGGCCAGCACTGGGGGTTTGGTTCAGAGGTACCTCAGAAAAATAGAAATCTCAGGAATCCCAGCAGGTCTGTCACTGCCCGTCCCCTTGGCCACAGCCACAGAGGGATTCCCCAAGGCACTGCAGGACAGTAGTGCAGAAGTAACAGGCAGGAGATGGCTGGAATAGAGGTGGCAGCATGGGGATTCCTCCAAAAGATCACTGTGCGTGGAAGTAGATAGGCTTGACTTTTCCAGACAGGATCTTGGGAACCTGCACAGAGATGATCTCGGCCATCATTTCCGGGTAGTCCACGCTCACCATGTGTGCCTTGATTAGAAGATCAAATGTAAACTGATGCAGGTCCTTGGCAATCTGGGGAAGGAAGGGAGCTGGTTAAAAAGTCCCTGGGCAGCACTTTCTCTGGGAAGACACACAACAGAGGTCCCACTTTCCCTGGGAAAGGGAGCCTGGATGAGACCATCCAGCACTCTCCAGCTGCATCTGAACTCCTCCCATGATGGGGAGGTTGTTCCAGGGAATGATCATTTTCACTGTGAGAAGTTTCTTTCTTACATTGATTCTTATGCATTTAGATGGACATGATGTGTATAGATGGACATTTCCCTGTCCTCTCTTACCGGATGCACGGAGTCCAGGACCTTGGTGAGCTGATAAAACCTCCGGGAGCAGGAGGTGGGGTTCTTCCTTTTGCAGGCAATGATACGGTCAAGTTCCTTAATGTAATTCATGCGGAGCTCATCGAAGAGCTTCTGGTTCTTCAGGCCATCCACTGGAACTGGGTGGGATGGGAAGGAAATGGTGAGAGGAACCCAGAGACTGACAACAACAGGAGAGGAGGAGGAAGGCTGAAGCAAGGGACATCCCCAGCCTCCTCCTGGGAAGTCAAAGTCCAGGCACAAAGGAAGCACCAGATGCCTCAAGGGCAATGCAGCAGCAGATGCTGGAGCTCTGTGGAGGAAAGGGTGTGGGTACTTACTGATACTGAAGAAGAGGAGAGCCTTCATACAGAGGAACTCCTGGGGTGTGATCTGAAGCCACCCAAATTCCTGGGAGAGGTGCCGCATCCTGATGCACTGGCTGTACATCCTGGATTTGTGCATGCGGTACCTGGCAGGGTGAGATGGGTTTGGATGGCACGGAGACCAAAGTGCACATGTGTGACGGGGAGGGCACTCCTTGACCCAGCAAACCCCCCCTGCCTGGCACACCCTGCTGCCAAGGGCCCGAGCTCTGTCCTGGGGATGCCACATGCCGGAGTGGAGCATGATACAAAATGCCTGTGTGTGATCCTCTCTGGACACAGATGGCTTCCAGGGACTTGCAGCGTTTGTCTGAAGAGCAACTGCAATGATTTCCCAAACATTTCTATCCGTGAGGGATATGAGGCTGAGCTGGAGCTCCCAGGAAGGTGGGGGTTTGCCTGCTGCTGTGCTTCGTTATTGGGTTCAGGCTCTTCCATCTGAGTGCCAGCAAACCCTCCCCAGCTCTAAGCTGATGGTACATCGAGGAGAGCCCACCAGGACCTTACAGTACATTTTGTCTCTGTCTTTGCTCACTCCAGCTGCCCAACAGAGCTGGAAGCTGGAATTCAAACTCCATAGCAGAAAGGCAGGTCTGTATGGAGCAGCCCCTCATCCCACACCAGCTTCTGCTGCTGCCCTAGTGGGCATCAGCCCACGGCAAGGCTGAGGGAGCAGGCAGAAGGACCCAGAGAGGCATCATAGTGCCCTCACTGCTCCTGGAGGTCACCGTGGTCAGTGGCAGCAGGGAGCAGGCTGGGCTGGGCAGGGCTGGGTGGCTCAGAGTGACTGCTCTAAGTGTAGTTTGTCACCTGGGCTGACCCAAGGCCCAGTGTTAGACTGTGGTTGTTTTGCACTTACTCATTGAAGACCAGGTCTGGAGCAAAATAAAGCATCCTGGAATTGACATTGGTGAAGGATCTCCACCCCATAGCAAACACCATCAGGCCCATCCAAGAGTACTGGATTATTGACATCTGGTCATCCACATGCAGGTTGCGAAATCCTAATAAACAATGAGGGAGGGATGTTACGAATTACTGTTGGGTTCCTGCAGTTCCCAGGGCTGCTTCCATGCAGACTCCAGCTCTCCTGCAGCGCTCCTCTTAGGACAAGGTGGTCAGTCCACAGCCCAAGCTCAGCATGTCCCAGGACATGAGCCCACCGGCCATGACATGGAGCTCCCACCCTGACTGGGAATCAAGGATAGACAAGCACAGACCTGCTTGTGGGAAGAAAGGGGAAGAAAGGGGACTTCGGACACAAGGAAGGGAGAAAGTCCCATTGGGACTTCACCAAATTTAATTAAGTTAATTTAATTTAACTGCACCAAATTCTGGTTTCTGTCCCATACATACTGCATGGATCTAATGACTGTGGAAATGAGCATGGAAACCTCAGATGCATTGCAAGAGAAACAAAAATAGCACCTAAATTCAAATTAGCATCCCAGATGGTAGCTCAGAGTTAAACCCCAGGCATGCTTAGACCACCTCCAACACTGCTTTTTTCCACATACTTGTACATAGGCAAATATAAGTGAGTTTCAAGACAATCATGCATTATTTCAATCAAATATTAAAGCAATTTAACAGCTCCAGTGTATAATTACAACCCACTGAGGCAAGGATCTCTGTGGCTTGGAGAGCTCTTCAAGGCAAACAAGCTGGAGAATGAATCTTGCCCAGATGCCACCCTGGCACAGTCCGCGCCAGCCCTGGGGGGCAGCAGGGCAGCAGCTGGCACCACTGCACACTGAGAGGTCAGGCATCAGGTGCAGTTCAGGAGAGTAAAACCCTCTGATAAGGGGGTGGTTATGATAGAAAACATTTTCCAAAGCACTTTCCCTTTCCATCGGCACTGCTGCAGTGGTACAGCCTCAGCCCCAGATGCCAGGTGGTTTTGGTGGTGTCTCTGTGTCTGAGCTTGATGTCTGGTGTAGATAAGCCAAAGAGGAAGCAGGATTTGTCCCTGCTTTTACAAGCCAAGAGACTCAAGAATAGCAGAAACAGAATGTGCTACTCAGCATTTAAGGGTATTCAGACCAATATCCTGCTGGGAGCACCAGTCCAGGGGGCTGCTAAACTCCTGGGAACATCAGATGCCTGACCACAGTTCATCACCAGGGTTTGACAGAGAATGGCAAAACTACTGTGCCTCAGTCTCCTTCTCTGCTCTATCACCCCACACATACAAGGAGTGGGATCCCTCTTTTCTTTGGTGTTCCCTGAGGAGTGGGCCCAGAATGGAGAAGGCAGCAGGAGCTGGCCCCATGCCCCACTCTCCAGGATGCTGGGAGGTGAGCTGGGTCCAGCTGTGCCCAGACAGAGCTCAGCCCTCTGCCATCACACTGCTCAGTTGCAGGATTACAATGTGGAACAGGCAGCATGTCACCAACCAGTGACCCCTCGCAGACCCAGCTCAATAAACACATCAGTCACTGGGATGCTCCATTTACTGCACCTGCTGACCAGCATCTGGAAAATTCCTGGCCTGTATTACCTCTCTGAAGGCATCATAAATATATCCCACCGGGTTGTCACATGGGCAACCTGAGTGACTGCCAGGAAAGAGCCCTTTGGGATTCTGTATTGCTCTTCTGCCGTGTTGCAATTTACCCTTTTCATCACTTCAGGTGGGTCCTGGGACAGGGTTAATCTTTGTCTAGAGGGCAGTTCTGCAGGACTGGCAGACATGGCCTGGAAGTGGAGCAAAACCTCCATGGAGAGAGGGGGAGAAGAGCAGGACCCTGAAGCCTGACCAGCAGCAGCCTTGTCATGGGGAGAAGTGCCCCGTGCCCACACTGTATCACCAGCCAGGGGCTATCTGAACCCAAGGTGTAAGTTCCAAAACACTCCATCACCCCTCAGTTCCCTCTCCCATCGTCAGCCCCTCTAGGCACAAGGCCCACACTGCTACAGGCTGCTTCCCAGGCAGGGGACACACACAGTGCCCATGGAGATGGTCCCCCAGGAGCTGTGTGATGGGACACGGGCTACAGACCACCCCCTTCACACCTGCCCCCAGCAGTGCAGATGGGGCTTTGGAACCGGGAGGGGATTTGTTTGTTTTCCTTCTCACCTGGCAGCGCCTTTGCCCATTTGACCACGTAGACCAGCTGCCGCTCTCCAAGCTCATTCAGGCTGGTCAGCAGGTTGGAGAAGGAGTCAGGCTGGCTGTTGTCATGGCCAGCACACACCACACCAGGCTCGATGGCCTCCAGAACGTTGAGGAAGATGGGCTGGCACTCATAGCCATCGATGCGTGTCATCACCAGCTTGGGAGCTTGTTCCTCTGTGGGGCTGGATGAGCTGGCTCCCTCCATGTCCTCCTGTGCCTTCAGGTTACCCAGCTTCTTCAGCTTGCGGGCTGAGGGAAGGACACAGTTTAAGGTGATGCTTAAAAATATACTAAAACAGAAAGTTAGGGCTTCTTGGCTCCACCATTTATAGTTATGAGGCAAGGAAAAGTGATGACCAAGCAGCAGCTCCTCCCTCAGTGGGCACTGCCCAAGGAGCGCCCTGGCATTGCAGTTCTCACCTAAGGAGGAGAGGAGAACACACTGCGTGACAAAATCCATTTGCTTGTTAATCTCACATGGAAAAGAACCAACATCATTTACATCCTCAGCCACGACCGGTCTCTAACTCCCACTTAGAAACAGAGAGGAAGATCCAGGGAAGAGAGAGAAGAAGCTTTGACTCGACTCAAACTTCTTTTGATGCAATCAAAAAGAGGAGCAACACAAGATGATAAACTCAGTACATGGTCATGTTCCAGAGAAAAAAACCCTTGCACTTGGATGCCCAAGTGGGATTGTTCCATCCCAGACCAGGGTAGAAGTGGGATGCATTCGAGATAAAAGCCTTCTCCCTGCAATGCCTGCTGCCCCACAGCCAGGCTCTCGCAAACACTCTGCACATACTGCATTACGGAAAACACATTTGGGAAGCCAGCAGGTGGTTCCAGGGCGGTTTTCCTGGAGCCTCCCAGCCACCCCACCGAGGGGGAGCAGACCTGAGCAGGGTGGCCTCACTCTGCTGTGCAGCCTCACAAGCCCTGTCAGCAGTGCGGGCAGGCTGTGGGGGGACCGCAGCAGCGGCGACTGTGCCTGTGCCAACACAAAAAAGTGTTTTCCCCACACACCTGGCTCTTAACCACAGGTGCTGGTCTGCCTGCAAGGCCCACCAGCACTCCAGAGGCATGATGCCAGAGGTCTTGGGGAGTCCGTGTTCCCCTCATTGATACCAGCATGACAGTGCTCAGCACAGGTGGGCTGCTACTGCCACCCCTCACCGACTCCAAACCGCCACTGATCAGAGAACAAAAGCCCATGGCTTCCTTCAAGCAGGGAATACAACATCAAACCAGTTGTCCTTGGGGTTTTGGCTCCTTCATTATATGATACTTATCTCGAATTTCCTTTCAGCTGTAATTAAAAAAATAAGCAGCAAAACATAAAAATGTCAAGCCAAAGTGCAGCTCTGTAAATTAACTCCAAACGTTGATCTTTAAGCATTGTACTCTGGATGATCTGCTGTACAGGCAACAAAGACAGGCTTCTCCATAAAAAGGGAGGAGAGAGGATTAATAAAAATAAAGCAGAGCTAGAGGAAAACAGTGCTGCAGCACAGTGTGATGGCCTTTGGCCATCAGCTACTTGTTTGATACAGCCTCCTCTCCCTTGCCTCCAAAGTCACAGCCCTGCCAAGGTCACCACTAACCCATATCCCCAAGTGCCAAATCCACACATTTGTTAAATCCCCCCAGGGATGGTGACTCCACCACCGCCTTGGGCAGCCTATGACAGAGTTTTGATTTAGAAATAACCAGTGACCCAGGTCACGTGTGTCAATGAAGCCAATGAAGCCAAACCCACATGTACGAAACACACACATGGTTTGGTTTAAATGTTTGGGGTTTTTTTCCTTAATATTTAATTATCTAGTATTAAAAGATCCTGACTGAAGTGAGAAGACAGCAAGTACCTACCGAGCTTGCTCTGAGACTGCAGCCACAAACAAGACTCCTCTGTGATAGTGGGTGACAACTGCACTATGAGAGGGGGCTTGGGTTTGTGCATTTTAGGAGCAGCTGTCCCACAGGCCACTGCAATACTGACACATGTCCTACCAGGACATTTCTCAGGCTCAAGGCTGGAAGGATCCTTGCAGCACCTTCCCTGGCAGCAGGCATAGCTGCAGTGGGATGGTGGACACAGGTGGAGAAAGAGGTAAAGACTTCAGAGGTAAAGACTCGCTTCTACTCAGTCACCTGTGCCAAACCCCTTTGTGATGGTGGCTCCTACTCAGCAGGTAATATAAACAAAAATTTAAAAATTGGAATTAAAGACATCTGTAATGTTTTTACTCTAGGATGAGCTAAGCAGGGCAGAAGTCTACATTGCACTTCTTCAAACCAAGGTGGGAGGAACCTTAGGACATGTGACCAATATTGGGATTTTCCTACTTGGCTGTCAGCAGGGACGAGGGGCCCAGGGAGCCTCAAGGAGCAGCTGCAGCACAGCACTGCCCCAAGCCCTGCAAGCTGACCTGGGGGTCTCTGGGGAATTCCTGGATGGATTTGGAAAAAAGCTTAAAGGACACAATTATATGGTGTCACAATAAAATACTCACCAGTGCAAGAGCCCCCAGGAGCACACTCAGAGCGACAGCCAAAGTGATGCACATTTTAAGCACCTCCCTTACAGGCACTTCTAAAGCCCTGAGGAAGGAGCACTCTGGGCTCCAGCACCAATTTTTATGAGTGCCAGGACTCAGGGAAGTTACAGGGACCTGGAAGAAGCTGCTCTCGCACTGGCTGCAATGGAGAGATCCTGCAGCCCCTGGCAGCACACGTCGAGCTCAGCCGCCAGCAGGACACCGAGGAGCTGAACAGGACTTGATTTATATCCTGTTGCCCTTTGAAGTTTTTATGAACTTCAGCATGTGGCTTGTCAAAACCTGAACCTGTCAAGCTATCAATCTTGTCTGGTGCAATACTTCCAGTTGATAATAACATTACTGGCTTTAGCAGACACACTTAAGAGATCTGAGTCAGTCAGGTCCACATGAACAAAAAGAACTTGAAGGATATAAGAGCAGACAGTATTGCTGAATGATTGCAAACCCCTTAGTGATACATCTCAAAGGCAATTATAAGTGTTGAAACAACATCAGACAGGTTTGTTTCTTATCAGGGTGGCTCATGGCCCTTTGCTAGTGAATGTTTACATTCACCCCAAAACCAGATTTAACCATTTTTACTCAACCAGCCTGTATGGCAATGTATGGATGGGAAAATAGGGATGAACAGTAGGAATGATCACTGAACAGATGGACTGAGGTCTGCAGGCAAGGGCTGACAGGTGTTGGCAAACTGCACAAGCAATGAGGACACTAAAGACGACAACATGCCTTGGAGCAAGGAGGTAAGGAATGTCACCTGGGTGGCTGTGTAGGAGGCAAAAGGGCTATTGAGTCACAGGTGACAAACACCCAGTGTGGGAAAGAAAATCAATAAAAGTAGGGTTTTTAATCATGCAAACAAAGTTGTAATAAAGATCCAATTGCTGTAAGTCAGGGACAGACAAGATGAAAAATAAGGTACACCCAACACAGCACTGGTCATAACTACTGCAATGGCTCTGCAAAAAATGTGTCAGATTGCCCCTGGCTGGAATTGCTCACATCAACACCCACTGTGTCTGTGAGACATGAGCTCTGCTCTGCCCCCAGCAGCTAAACCTGATTGAGGACTAAACACAGCTATGCCTCAAGCCTGGGCTTTCATAAGCTTTTGGCTATTATTGCAGGAGATTTCTAGCCCTACCATCAACAAAATGAAAGGAATTACATGTATTTGGAGTTTTTGCTCCAGCCAGGACCCACAGGGTTGCAGCAGCCAGGCTGGAGGTGCCCTGATATCCTGCAGCCCAGGTGGCTGCCAGCTCTGGCTGGGGGCACAGGAGCTTGGAGTTCCCCACAGAAACAGCCCCTGGCACCTCGCATGCTCCCTGGGCTCAGGGCTGGCAGGATCCCTGCAGCCGTGTCCATATCAGGACATTCCTCTGGCTCAAGGCTGGCAGGATCCTTGCAGCACCTTCCCTGGCAGCAGGCACAGGTGCAGTGGGTGGTGGGCACAGGCCAGCACACCAGCAGGACCAAACACACTCAAACAGCATTACCACCATTTTTTTGGGCTTTTTTGTTTTTGTTTTCTTTGCCCTCTCTACAGTGTCTTTTCCCTCTCTACAGAGAGAAGATCCTGGTTAGTGGATACCAGCTTGCAGGTCACCGTGATCTCAATCAATAATGAAGTGCTTCAACACATTGCCATCCTGTTCCAGAGCAGAGCCTGCAGAAGGCATTCAGTGTGTCACCACCACCACCACCACCTCCACCTCCTCCTCCTCCTCTCCCACAAGAGCCACAGGGCTGCCGGGATGTACCCCAGCAGTGATTGTAATTAACCACCAGTTAAAAACAACTGGCTGGAGCTTGGGAGTGATTTCAAATGCCCTGCCTCCACTGCGGGAGAAGTTACTGTGGGCAGCCATGAGCTTGCCTGTTTTTAACAATTGCCTTTATACCGACATCCAAACCAAATGTAAAACAGACCTGGCAGAACAGGTCAGGGTGACCCAAAGAGCTGAAGAAAAAAGAAGGGAGCGGGGTATCCGTATTAGCATTAATTTTGTCAGTGTGTGCTGCAGAAGAGGGTTACACTGATGTATGTCTTCTCCCACTTAAGGAAACTTCAGCAGAAAAAAGCACTTTAATATAAGCTAAAAAAGGAGGGTTAGGACTGCACTGCCTTTCAGGACCTTTAGGGAGAAATAAAACTAAACCCTCTACTCCTTGGTGAGCCACAATTCAGAACCACTTCAGTAACAAGTCCTTCAAGACACTATTGTTGCAGCCCAGCAGCTCTGGAGGCTCAGCCCATCCCAGCAATGGGGTCAGGATTTAACCCAAAATGCTGGCATCCCCCCAACCAGTCTGGGCTGCCCCTGTCCCCATATGCTGTGCCTGCCACTGCCAGGGCTCCTCTCTGCAGCCTCCTGAATCCAGGGCTTCCCAGCAGGAGTAGGTTTGTCAGTCCCCTTTTCCAGGGTATTTTCCTCCTCACTGTAACATCACAGTATCCCAGGATAGTTTGGGTTGGAAGGGGCCTTAAAGATCATCCTGTTCCACCCCCTGCCATGGGCAGGGACACCTTCCACTATCCCAGGTTGCTCCAAGCCCCGTCCAACCTGGCCTTGGAAACTTCCAGGGATGGGGCAGCCACAGCTTCTCTGGGCAACCTGTGGCAGGGCCTCCCCACCCTCACAGGGAAGGATTTCATCAAATGAACTCAACAGGCAGACACCCAGTGATCAGCACTGCAGCTCATAGACTTTGAGCAGAAAACCTCATATTTTGGATACAGGCACTCTGTCAGTTTTGGAAGGGCTACAAATTTGGGAACAGAGACAAATTGTGACAAGGACTCTCACCAGGGACACAGGAGCAGCTTCCAGCAAGCAAAGGAAAGCACTGAGGTTGTAATTTCACCAAGAAATTGTCCCTTTCTGCCTGGGACTAATTCCATCAAAAGAGGGGAGTGCTCTGCTCTGAGGCTCCAGGAGCCAGAACCAACTCACCCTGCTGTTTATAGTTTTTTTAGATTAACAAGGTTTGAAATCAAGGAAAAGTATCTTTCCTGAAACACAAACAAAAGCTACTGAAATTCAGTTTTGGTTTAAGAACCTTGCAAATGTTTCCTGAGCATTTTATCACCCTCCATCAGCCTCATTTTCCAGCCACTTACTGACTGTTCATACACAAAGTGACATGCAGGGACCCGGGAGGGGACCCTGGCCGTACCTCCGAGAGTCATCCCAGCCTCGTAGCACTTCCGCAGGCGGCAGGACGGACAGTTTTTCCTCCGGAACTTGTCAATGGTGCAGTCATTCCGGCTGGCACAGAGGTACTTCTGTTTACCTAAAACACCAGAGAAATGGACCATGGGTGCTGGTAACAATGAAAACACAGGCTGGGCTCTTTTGGTATCGCTAGGGACAGTGGCAAGAGGAGAAGAGAGGGGAGAGGAGGAGAGGGGAGGGGAGGACAATGGAGAAGGAGAAGGAGAAGGAGAAGGAGAAGGAGAAGGAGAAGGAGAAGGAGAAGGAGAAGGAGAAGGAGAAGGAGAAGGAGAAGGAGAAGGAGAAGGAGAAGGAGGAGAGAAGGAGAGAAGGAGAGAAGGAGAGAAGGAGAGAAGGAGAGAAGGAGAGAAGGAGAAAGAGGGAAGAAAGGGAAGGGGAAAGGGAAAGGGAAAGGGAAAGGGAAAGGGAAAGGGAAAGGGAAAGGGAAAGGGAAAGGGAAAGGGAAAGGGAAAGGGAAAGGGAAAGGGAAAGGAGACGGAGGAGAAGAGGATGACTGGAAAAGACTGTACCAGTGCTGGTCTTCCAGTGCACTCCCCAGGAGAAAACTTATGTTGGAAATGGGCATTTCTCAGGAAAACAGCACAGTCCTGCCTCTGGTGCTGCAGGAGTGGTTCCTGGCCAGACACACACGTGTTGCGTGAGCGCTGGCTCCCCAAAACACAGCTGGGTCACTGCTGTTCCACCACACTCCAGCACTCCTGCTCTGTGCCCACATATGGCAGAGGCTTTTAGACCAAAATACCCAGGAAGAGAAGCCCTTGGAGAATGGAAACCCAGGCACTCTGCACTGTGCAGCACAGCAGAGGGAGACAATAAACAGCAATTAAAAAGTACTGAAATGTGGAGAATTTGGTTCTCATTTTTTAAATGTCATCCATCTGTTGCATGGCTTTTGGTGGATTTCTCCCAGACCACCAAACCCCACAGTTTGATCTTTCTGCCACAGTACTCACCTACCCTTTATAACCATGACTCTGTACAGACCTTTTTGGGACTGAATTATTTTTTGTGCAACCCATTAATACCAGGCAGGTCTGTTGTCTCCAGGTTACAGATACTGGGGTTGGAGAGCTGCTGCTCCACAGGTGGGTCTGATGCCACCCTGTCCCCTGGGCTGTACCTGCAGTCAGCCAGGAGGGAACTGGGACCAGCAACTCCCTGTACAGGGAATCTTGTGCAGCCATGGGTTTTGGGGATGTGCAGAAAATTCAGAAGTTATTTATGGTCAGAGTAACCCATATGCCCTCCACTTGCTCAGAGAGCAGCCCGTGCAGCTCCAGGCCACAGCTCTTTTTTTCACTTCCCCATTTGCTAGACAAGCCAAGAACGAAATTTTCTTCCTGAAGGATCACTTTTCCTGTCAAGACTGAACACATTTACTGGATCAGGATTTATCTGATGTTCTTCAGGCTGCTCCAAACCAAACTGGGCTCAGCACACAACAGAGAGGTGCCGCTTGTAGACCCATGGGCAGCCCACATGGGAAACCAGCCCATGGCCTTTATTTATCATCCTAGAAGGGGTCGCTTTCTGCATTCCTATAGGAATAGGCCTTTGGAGTCATCAGAAATCTATTAACAGCATGAGGCTGAATCCAACCCTTTAATGTACCAGTTCTGACATGAGATGCACCAATTTTGGTGCATGGATTTAGCAATGCCCACACCTCCACCACTGCTGCCCTCGCTGCCACTGCCTGGTGCTTTCCTGGTGCCCTCCCGGGTGCCCCCCCTTGTGCCTGACTGCAGCTTTGGCAGGACCAGCCACCACTGTCACCCCCACAGACCTCCCTGGCAGGGCTCAGCACCCAGCCCACTCCTCTCACAGCGCCCAGGCACTGCACAAATACCCTGTATTTGACCTTCTCAGAACTGTCCCCTTCAAAGTGGATCATCACCCACCCCTGTGCCTCAGGCATCACCTGCATTACCCACCACACCTCACACCTGTTGAATCATTTTAACACTGTCCTCAGAACAGCTGTCACCCCCTCCCTGGCTCATTTTCCATGAGAAGGATACTCAGGCAAGCCTTGATGACACCTAAATCTCTAAAGACCCTAAAGAGAGCACAAGCACCATCCTCCCTTTCAGCAGTTCATTGAGAAGGAGGATGAGTAATAAACAACTTCAGATGAAACTGGGTTACTTGGAGTTATTTTTGTGCCGGGGCACTGAGCACTGAGGCCACACTCCCTCCACCTTTGAGAAGGTACTCAAAAATGGGCGCCCTACTTTCTGGTGAAAGGGGAGCTGGAAGGAGATTTGGCTGCTTGAGCCCCCCAAGGATGTTCCAGGATCAGGCACAGCTCTTCCAAATTCCCCTGTGTTGGGAGCAGCACCCAGCAGCCCCAGTCCCCTCCTCATCCCTGGGATCTGGACAGATCCCAACATGTGGGCTCATTTCCCCCTCTGCTCTGTCTCCGCTAGGCACCCATGGGAGGGGAGCACTGGGACAGATGAGGTTTGGCAGGGGGTCCAAGCCTTGCTCAATGAGGCCACTGTGCTACTTCCCATCTGCTCCTCAAGAGCATCTCCCAGCTCCAGAACTGCTGAGAAGGGCATGGAGAGGGAGCCTCTCCCACGAGCCGGGAGCAGGCGGAGTGCCCCAGAGGACAAACAGGGCATGTTGGAGGCGGCTGCAGCATGACCGTGCCACCCCAGAGCAGCATGGGCTGGGAGCTGCAGCCAGCAGCTGTCCCCACGGTCACGGTACAGTGACATTGCTGAGGTGGCCAGGGCAGCTTCATGGTTCATGGACAGGCTCTTTGGGGCAGGAAGCTGTTCTCTGTTGCCTAGGCCTGCACAAGTGAGCCCTGTTCAGTAACAAAAAGAGACCCAAACAGCCACAGCTGGTCATGCTGCTGCTGCTGCTGCTCAGCGTGAGAATGAGCCGAGCTCACCTTGCCCTAATTCCTGGGGATGCAGAGATTTCCCTTTAACCACCAGAGAAGGAACCACCTGCTCTAAAAGGCGGGAGAACAGGGAAGGGTGGCTGGAACATGGATGAGTTCCTTCCATCTGAAGTAACTTCTCACACACAGAGACCTGTTTCTAATTTCAGGGTAATTCACTCTCTTCATTTCAGAGCCAGGCGAGATATTTGCAATCAGCTGCTCTCTATCGAAAGATAAATGCGCTGGTTTTCCTTCTCTGGAGTTTAACACTGAAATTATTATTTTGTTCTCCTTTCCTCCGCTGCAGAGACTCTTGCTTTGCAAATCTGTACATACAGATCCAAACCTTACACCCACTCTCTTGTGTTCCCCAGCAGTCCCGCTCTTTGCAAGGCCCATCACCCAGCCTGTCCCTCTCCCAGGGTGTTGGCAAGGTGCCAACAACCCATAGACCACTGCCCAGCTGAGGACACTGCAGATGTCACCCAAAGAAGCCCCTGCTCCTCCCCTGCCACCCAGGTCCTGTTTGACATGTGCACAGGTGAGCAGGGAAGTCACACCCAGCACCCTCTGCTTTCCCAGACCAGCAGAGGCACCCCAAGAGAGCATCTGTGCACAGGCCTCACCATGAACACACTGCAGTGCCAGTGTCCCCTCTGCCAGGAACGCCCCTGTCACCTTGGGCCCCTCCTGGGCCACCTTGCACCAGGCAGAAAGATGCTTCCGCCACCTCTGAGCTCTCCCACTCATCTCCTGGGACCACAGCACACACTGGGAGCCAAGGGGAAGAACTGCTCTCTAGTTCTTCTTGATTAAAAACAACGATTTATGGAGGTGAGTTGCTCAATCCAGAGGAATCATCTAACAGCCTGTTGCCACATGAGCTGTTGTGCCCAGCCTAACTTTCTCCTCCAGACAGCAAAGTAATCTGTGCAAACATCTGGAGCAAGATATACGACTGTAAATGCGAAAAACCAGTAAATGCCTTTTGGAAGAGAAGATCCTTGTACTTCAGGGCATAAACTGAATTTTAACAGCTGGGGGATAAGGCCAAGCTTTCGGTGAAAGCGACTCCCCCGGGTCTTGTGTAACCATGGGGACTCCAGCACTCTCCTGGGGAGCCTCTGGGCCTTGGGGCTGTCACCAGCAGGGCCATGCCCCGAGCTGAGCCTATGGGTTTGGTGCTGGCACCCTTCCCATGTGATGCTCCTATTAATAACTCAAGAGGGCTCAGCCACAAGGCTCCCAGGAGCCAGCACTGAGACACTGCTCATGAACTACCTTTGCAAAGTCATTTTCTGAATAGTCCTCTGTATTGACCAGACGGCTACAGAGAGCATAGGGAAAGCACCCAGAGTTTTATCCATGCTCTGGTCCTCCCACCTTTTGCTCTCCCCATGGCTTTTTAAGGCAAATAACACCCAGTTGTGAGGAACCCACTACTGGAGCATCGTGGTGCTGCAGCACCACTGAATCCTCTGCAGACTCAATTTCTGTGCATGTCAGATCAACCGGGGAGGAGGAGAAAGCATTTGATAACAGCAAGGATCTTTGCAAACGTTCACTTTAACTTGATGTCATCTTGAAATCTGGCAAGAAACTGTTGAGTTGGCCCAGAGATACCACTCTGGTATAAGGCTAATCCTCAGCAGGTCAGAACATAGAACACTGATCCACGTGGAGAATGATTGAGGCAATCAGAGCAGCCTGCACAGCAGCCTGGCTGAGTGCCTGCTAGGAAAATTGCCAAATACTGTGTTATTTTTTTCATTTAGCTCTCTGCTATTTAAAGGCAGCCCCATCAGGAACACAGCCCAAAGCATCCCAATCCTACGCTGCCAGGAATGCTGAGCAGAGGCAGCTCTGGGCTGGCCAAGGTGGCCACCAGATCTGAGCAACCTCAGAGGGACAAGGAAGGTCTGCTTCTCTCCAGGGATATATGCAGAGACACAATGATTCCCCTCCTGGACGGAATGGGACAGCAGGAACCCCTGGGCCACTAACTGAGACAGGAACTGCCTTGTTTGAAGCATTTTTCTGTTTCAGGGACAAGGGTGGCATCACAAGGACTGAACTCTCATGTCTTCATCACACCCCAGCCATCCTAACCATGCCAAGAGGTGTCCTGCCTACTCGTGTAGGGAAAGACAACACCTGTGCTGAGCAGGATGAGCTTTTTGCTCACCAAATGAGGAGGAGGAGCCCTCCTTTGTGGGCAGCGAAGGAGCAGCAGCCCTGCTCACAGGGCAGCCACCCAGCCCTCTGGATTCTCCCTGCTGGGACCCTGGGGCAGGTGACTGCAAGGGAGAGCCCAGCGCGGGGCTTGGTCATAAAACAGGGGTGGTGACCCTGCAGGCGAGGCAATGCACACCGGCGTGGGGAATCTGCAGGGTGTGCTTCAGTGCTGGCCTGGACACAGCCTGCACATCTTGAGAGAGTCTGAGAGCTGGCAAAACGAGATCAGGACAACATTCCTGTCTTTTCTATTAACTCTTCCAGCATCTTTCTGGAAAAAGCAGTTGAACCTGAGCTTGTGAAACCCCTCAGATCTGTCAAATATTTCATAAAAGCAGGGGTGACTTGTTCCTGCCCATAAACCCCTCAGTGTGTCCAAAGGAAAGAAGAATCAGTGTCACAACTTTTTGTTCAATCTTTCCCTTTCTCACCCCTTAGAAGCCAGTGCATATCTATAAAACCTCGTTAAATATCCCTGAATACCTTCCAGGTAAGTTCACTATTATCTCAGAAGAATATAATAAAAAGGAAATTATGTGCCCAGCTATTTCCTTCCCCTCCAAGGTGCTGTTTGTGCTGCTCCAGTCCCAGCCCTCTGCTGCTCCCTCCACTGAAGGCTGTGGCTTGACACCAGCACCAGGAAGGTAATACATTTCTTTTCTCACGGGGAAGCATTTTGATCTACTGTTGTATAGTCTCCAAGGGTGACCTAAGGTTTTCTGAGAGGCATTTTATGGACTTTAAAACATGAGAACATGCTGAAATATCAGCTTTCAGTAATGCTCCTCAGCTTTAAGAAGGAAGAGATCTGTCTGGAAACTCACCAAAAATTAGAACAGAAATCATGACCTGCCATCCCTGCATTCAGTACCTATAAAGGAGCACGATTTATTTTCACTTCCCCAAAATAAAGACTTATCCATGTACCTCAGGCTAACTTAACATGAAACCTCACACTTTGGCAGCGCTCCCTGCCCCTCCCTGGACACATATACGGCTCCTCAGGAAAGGCAAAGGGCTGCCACCCAATCCCAACATGATCAAACACTCCCGACCCTCTGCCACACTGCGAGGCTGAAGAGCCAGGAAAAGACATAAATACCATTTAAATGAATGATATAACATGATCAGGAGAGGGAACAACTCCATGGCACGTGCCTCAGAGCAGCGTGAGCAGCCTGGGCTGCCCCTCTGCCCGTGGGCACCTCCAGAGCCTGTCACCTACAGGACAGAGCCCACACCGGTGCCAGGGGAGCACGGCTCCCACACCCACCCACAGACACAGGCGTTCCAGCAGCAGTTTATCTGACTGAGAGCCAGGACACCACTTACTATAAATCAACAATAACTTGCTGACTTAAACAAGCATCTGTTATTTACTCTGGCAGCACAAGCCAACCCACTTGGCTTGACACAGAACTAGTGTGCAGCAGAGACAGATCTGCGAATGATTTAATTGGGAGAAATAGGCAAAATTTATTAACTGTTATTTGACTGCCCTTTTTGGCAACAGGACACTGATGTCCCCTGTGGCATAGCCCCTATTCTTCCCTGAACCAGCTTGCCAGCTGGCTCCTGGCACAGAGGAGCGAGGGAAACATGACTCCAAAAAGAGGCTGGATAATGATAATTGATCTAGAAGCAGCATTCTGACAATAGCAGGTGAGCACCCCTAGCCTGGGACCTCTGCTCATAGAAGGGAGAGGCTGGGCACAGGGGAAGGTCATGGTGAGACAGAAGCTCTGTCCCCATCTCTGCAGCCAGCCCTCTCCCAGGGACACCATGGCCACTGCCACCAGCTGCCAACAACGTGCCTGTGCACCACATAAACTGTGTAAGCACTGTGGAAAAGCAATGGCTTGTGCTGGTTCATCTGTCCTGACAACAAGCCTGATGAGTGACTACAGGCAGGTTACATTGCCAGACAGTTCATCTTCCACAACAGAGACTCTCACTGCTGCCCAAGACTCTGAAGTGCAGGTAGAAACCACACATTCCTGAGGCACAGCCTAAGGAAACAGCTGGGCTAGGTGCTTCTGCATGTTCATTCCCAAGGAAAGATGGTACAAAGACCTTGCTGCTGAGAGGGAACATTTAGGCTCACACTTATCCCTGGAGAGCCTGACACTACAGAGCCGGACATGAAGGAGAAGTTGCTTTCTCAAGGGCTGAGGAGGAGGATCATGGACTCCAAGCTCAGAGCATGGCTCCTGATGGACAGATGGTTGTGCTGTTTTGCAGGTAGTCACAGAAGTGCCCTCTGGAAGGGGTGCAGGAGAGGAAAAGCCTCCCCTGAACAGGGAGTTGTGCATCTGAGATCGCAGTCGGGCTGTTGGGAGCTTAAAGCACACTGGAAAGTCAAGAAGAGAAGCAGGAACTGACTGCTCCAGGGTCACACCAGGTCACTAAGTGTCAGGCTTTTGTGTGCTAGCTCAAAGAGAGCCCGGAGGTGTAGCCACAACCCAACTGCACTACGGCAAGCACAGACACACACAAAAGCGCAGGCAGACGGGGTGTGCTCCTCACCCGAGGGGCTGTCCCCAAACAGGGTGTGAAGGCACACAGGCAGAGGCAAAGAAGGGAGAGAGAGGGGACTCTCCGTGTAATTTCTACACAGAAGGGTTACTGAGGTGAGACAATAGGGGGAGGAGATGGAGAGCCGAGGACCTGACAAGGGTCCAGGGATTTTATAGTGCGGATAGGAAAGGCAGGGATAAGGGATGCAGCAAATGGGATACTTGACAGGAGGTGGGGTTGAGTGCAAGGGAACACACGGAAATAACACAAAGGAGGGATTTAGGGAAGGAACCAATGGGGCATCGAGGAACAAAGAACTTTCTAGAACTGATACATATTAAACTTGGGGAATGAATATACACAGCCTCATACATAAAGCAAGAAGGGAAATACATTAACCAATCAGGGGAAAACATGCAAACAGCAGAACAAAGGAATCAGGGGTTCTCACCATGACTGCAAGTTACATGCTAAACTTGGGTTGCTGACCACCACAGCTGGTTGTCTGAGTTCTCCTCAGGAGACAGAGCAGCTGGAGCCACCTGCACCACCACAACTAAGATAATCATGGAATCAGAGAAAGGTTTGGGTTGGAAGGGACCTTAAAGACCATCTTGTTCCACATCCCTGCCATGGCAGGGACAACTTCCAAGAGACAAGGTTGCTCAATGCTACTGAAAAGAATTGTATTTTGGCAAACTGGTTTGGCTCCTTTTTGAGGGCAATCTGTAAAGTGAAATAACAAATGCAGGACAGAGAAATCAATTTATCCTTGATTTTTCTCCTTTCCAGGTTTAAGACATCTTAGATTACCACCACAGAGGGGCAGTGACCTTCCCTTCTCTCTGTCCCCATTACCTTCAGCTGCCCGTTTGAAGAAAACTTTGCAGCTCCCACACGTGAGGGCTCCGTAATGGCACCCGGACGCTTCATCTCCACAGATCAGGCAGGTCTTCTGAGGTGGGAAGTAATAGTCAATGGGCAGGACATGGTCACGGCCAGTCTCCAACCTGCAGCATAAAACAGAGAGAACAAGGGAAGGGTCAGCAAACGTGGCCAGGACAAGCTTGGGGAGCATGGTCATGGCAAACCCAGAACTGCAGTGATGGATCAGCCAAGCACCGAGCAGCAAGCAGGTGAGCATCAACTGAGCCAAACCTGGCCCTGACCATGCAGAGACCGTGCTGGGTGTGACAAAGTACAGTGACAGCACAGCCTAGGGAGAGAAGGTGACTGAGACTGGCTGTTGCAGTGCTCATGGAATTTTGGCTTCAATAATGAAGCTTGTGCAGCCAAGACGGCAGAGTGCAGTGCTGCCAACCGGCTGATGCCACATTAGCCACCATGCCAAGACATTCTGAGAGCCTGACTCCCCTTCTCCTCCCTTCCACACACCCAGATTCTCCCCTCCCAGCTGGTACCGTCCCCTCCCCAACCTGATCTGGTCTGTTTGATCAGATCCATGGAGAAATTGTTTTTCCAGAGGGCATGGCAGAAGGAGATGGGCTTATCCAAATCAGGAGCCAACATGTCCAGGCAGTTTGGGGAACAACAGCACATTGAGTTAATTACTAGAACTCACTTTTCTGCAACCACTGGATGAGGCAATTAGCTTTTAACAGTCTGCAGGTCACCGCAACTTTTGGGTAAAAATTAGATCCCCTTTAATTTCTGGCATTGTTTGTTGCTTGCAGGTGAGCTCTGAGAAATCGGGTTACATCAACAGTGAGTGTGACAAAGATGGGACTTCTTAGAAAAAACCTTTATACCCAGAAAAGCCCCACTGTCCTTGCCTGTCCCTCACCTGGGAGCTGTGCAGATCCCCACCTTAGTTTAAGGTCAGTAACTGGAGCAGCAATTTCATTCTCAGTTCTTATGGCAGAAACCTTTTGAGTGATTTCTCATCTCTTTAGCAGAAGCAATCAGTGACTCATCTGTAGATGCAGCTCAACCACCCTTCCCCAACCATCTCCATGTCCAAGGCTTTTCTCAAATTACTGATTAAATGGAGGAGACCCAGTTGGCTGCACCATGCCTCCCATAGTCAAGTCCTGATGCAACCAACATGTTCCTTTCTTGGCTTTTGTGGCATCCTGTTTGTCCTCCTGGTGTGATCCCACTGCCCCATCTCAGGGCAGTCCTATATCCCCCCATGCCATGTGGCACAGAGCCCTGGCACTGGGTGTGAGGGGCTGCTGGAGAGCAGACCCTGCTGAGGAATACCAGCAGCACATAGAAAAGCTTGGCTAAAAATGTCTTATTTATCCAGCATGTTTTAGATTCACACAGAACAGGCCTTTCTGCTAATGACCCAACACCTCTTTCCTCCTCTGTGCTATCAGAAAAGCGACAGTGCTCATTTCCCTGTTTCCATAAGGCTTCCACTCTGTCTCCCCCATGCTCAGCCCTGTGTGTGCCATGAGCAGCAGGGCCTTTCACAGCAGGTGTCGTGACAACAGACACAGGACCCCCAGAGGACCCTGGGCTGGTTTTGAGGATTAATTATCTAAAACTACAAAGCAGGTTCGCAACTGAGTGGCTTCTGAAACAGCTTTTAAAGAGCTGTTCCTGTACGGGAAGAGTTATGCAAGTACAGAAACACCTTCCAGCAGGTGTGTACTGAGAGCACCCCATACACGTGCCCCTGGGCAGGCCTCCCCGCATGCCCCTCCGTGCTCAGCCACCCTTGGCCCCACTGCCACTGACGGATGGAGACTGGAGGACACTGGCTGACATGGAAGGTGATTCCTGGCCGTAGGACAGGCTCCTCCTGGGGTAAGGCTTGGTGGGGTATGCACCGCCCCAGCACCCAGAGGGGCAGGAGATGGTGTTAAGGCAGGTGGGGAGCGGCTCGACCACAGGCCCTGCAGCACCAGTGGGGTTCCCTGACAGCAGCCACTGCCCAGAACTGAAGCATCTGCCCAGGAATGCCCTTGACTTTCAAAATGCCAATTTGCCTTTTCTTTTTTATTTTTAGAGAGAGAATTGCAAGAAAAACATAATGTAAAATTTTCTAGCAACTCAGAGCGAGCTATGCTAATGGTTCCCTTAACGATCCATATTCCTGTTTCCAAGGGACATTTACAGGGTGTTCTCAAAACGTGCAGGTAATATATAACACTGGCCAATGAGGCAGAGGTACCTGGAGAAGCTGCAGGGCTGCAGGGCAGGCAGCGCTCTGGGCAGAGCCCCAGGTGCCACCTGCCCCAGGGTGCCAGTGCGCAGCAGTGCCACAGCCCCTCGCCCCTGTTCAGGGCACAGGAGGGACACGAGGGGTGGCTCAAGAGCCAGATCACCACTGGCGGCTCTGAAGCTTCCTTCTGGGTGTGTACTCCGTGGGGCTGTGCTGGTGCTCAGGTCAGCAAACAAGCCCCGTGCGCGCTGTGGGGGGCTCGCAGTTGGTACCATCTATGGCAAGTGTCAGTCCCGCTGCAGAGCACAAAGCAGGGCGATAGTGCGCTGGGGCAGACACAACTGGGACACGGTGACGGTGGCAGCGATGCCAGACCCAGCGCATGCCCTGAAGGCCAAGGTCGCAGCTGTCACAAAGGAGCTTGGTGGCTTTGAGGGGCAGGGACAAACAACCGCGGTATCTCTCCTACAGTTCTAGGATGAGTTTTACTCTCATTTCAGAAGGGTTCTGTAATGAAGTGGAGGGTTTACTGAGCTCCTGTCACATGCAACTAACTATTTCTGGAGAGTAGAAACTATCATTTTGCAATGCAAACAGTTGTTTGTCATTAGTTAAATTTCACTAAACAGCCACATTCTGCAATACCCTCAGAAAGCCAAGAGCAAGCACAGGCAAGAGAGGAGCCAACCACTTCTGATCCACAAAGGAAGTTTCCATCTCAGCAACAGCCAGCACAGGATGCCCAAAAGGAGCCAAGGAACAATTGCCCCGTCAACCGTGATTTCCCACCCCTAAGCCAGACCAGGACAAAGTGATGGCGGCTGCCACACACCCGCAGCTCGTCCCACATGGGAATGCCAGAGCAGAGCACCCTGGTCCCATATTCCCTGAGGAAAGGCGGTTTGCACCTTCACCATGCTGCACCCAAAACCTGCACATCTGTGATGCTCAGGAAGATGCTGAGCCCAGAACTGAGCCAGCACTCACACATGAACTCAGGTGACACAGAACCCTATCCAGTCATTTCAAGTACTGTCATTTCTGAGACACTCTGATGTTTTCAGGAGGAATCTCTGCTTTTAAAACAGCATCACTTGTGCATGACATTCTCTAATGTAATATTAAATTTAATTGGCTTCCCCTCAGTGCAGCTGTGGGGCTCTTGCCTGGATGAAGTTCTGTGACTCCCACCAAGGGGCCAGACCCATGCTCAGCGAAGAGCATGACTGCTCACTTCAGGCACAACCTCATGTCCCCTTGCACTGTTATTTGGCTGCCAGAGGCTCCAGCCAGAGCTGAGCCAAGCCTGCGCTCACAGCCACCACATCACGCTCATCCAGATAACAAGGCCTGCACATAAACTTTAAGGCATTTATCTGTTAAAATGCTTTGAGCCATTTAATCTATAAACATGCAGCCTTGTACACTGAATTCATGTCCTTTCTTCTAAATAGTCTTGAGGATGTTTCCAATCTGTCCGTGCCTTGTTTTCGTGTGCGATGGCAGCAGAGGCATGATAGCGTCTGAGAGCAGAGCAGGGTGCAGCATGAGCCCCAGGCCTGGTAAACACACATCGGAACTAGACTGTCACCAGATTTAAATAAATATTAGAAGATGACAGTGGGGTTTCCAAGCATTCCAGCAGTGCAGGCTGGCAGGAAGAGCACACTCAGAGAAAGCAAAGGTCCTCCCACCAGCAACTCCCATGAGCAGGCTCAGCTCTCCGGCCCTGGCACTGCCTCCTGGCCCCAGGGGCACAAACAGCTTCCACAGGCACAGCTGCACTAATCCCTTCTCAAATCTCCAAATTAAACTCTGTTTTTTTGTTTTCAGACACTCTGTTTACTTATTTTGACAGCTTATTTTTCACACAGCAGGTCTTGACTGCAGCTGAAGCCCCTCTCAACCCCAGCGCCTGGCTCTTTTCTTTCCTGTGCTCCTCTGTGGTGCATGAAGGCTGCTCCAGGCCTGGAGCTGCATGGACCCAGCCCCTGTTTGTCCCTGCACTCAGGAGAGAGCCCCAACCTGCCACCTTACCAGCCAAGGCACTGCACACCCATAAATGGGACGGGCGGCACAGCCACGGCATAACCAAGACTCCTGGAGAGTCCCCCCATTTAATGGCCATCCTGGGCTCTCACCTCCCAGTCATCCATAAGGAAGAAGCAGAAAAAAAGGTGAAAGGTGGCAGGTTTGCTACACCTGGAATACAAAGCCTGGGCAAAGCCACCCTGCAACCTCTGCACCTCACCAGGGGCCACAGTGGAGGCTGCTGCCTGCATTTGGTACAGCTGACACCAAAACTTCTCCCTCAAAGCCTGATGTCCAGCCAGGGGCTCAGGGAGCAGCTTAAATAAATCAGCTCAGAAAAGATGGAACACTTGATTCCCCCAGCTGGAGCAGCTGCCTACAGAAAGAGACAGCACGAGCGCATCACAAGGTCGCTTCAGATGGGAACTCACCTGACTACGAAGCACAAAGGGGACAAAAAGCAAATGAGGAGCAGCAAGGCTGCAGGGAGGCTGCAGCCTTGAGGAGCACCCCCGAGGTCATCAGAGCCCTACACTGTTCTTCCTGATGACTGCAAAGTCACCTGCAGTTACCAAGGACAGGACCTTGGTATCCTTGTTGCATGGAGAACCCTACTTATTTCCCAAGGAAACACTCTGTCCTGACTGATATTTATGCAGTTAGTTTAAGCCACACCATAATCTTCCATCTTCAAATCCATCTCCTCTACTGAGAAAAAGAAAATGTGCCTGTAAAGAAAATCACAAATAATGAGACACACTTGATACATATATTTCATGCTCCAAGAGACACTGCCATGATGCCAGGCATGGGTACAGGCTTACAGCTCCCAGGAAAGCATCCAGGGTACAGACTTGTAGTGCCACATACCAGCATCTTCACCTGCCGGAGAACTTTTACCTTTCCCCTCTTCCAAAACCAAGTGATGCTTATGAAATGCTCTGGAAGAGGGGATGTGAGTTCTTGGTGGCTTTTCTCACAGCCCGTGTGCCAGGAGGATCTCCAGAGGAACAGAACACTGTGCCAGCATCCAGCCATGGGGCACAGCACCTTGGGTGAACCGGCCATGTGGCCCCCAAGACCACCATGGTCCCCCAGCTAACCACAGCATCTGGTACGGTGCTATCAAGAGAAACCCAAGGTAGAACAATTCCAATCAGTTTAATGTGGAACTCCAAATGTATTTGGAATTTTACTGGGCAACAAGGATCGAGTTGTGCTGGTGGCCAGAGGCCAGTGGTCGGCTCCCAGCTGGGCTGCTGAGGGATGCCAGGATTAGTTCCCAGACTCAGATATTTAAAACATGAAATATTTTCCCCACTTCCTTCAGAATTATTGCTAAGGAAACCAGTGCTGCAAATTCTGCATTTTTATTTCTCCACTGGAGAAAGCACAAGTCAAAAACAGTCGGCAACAAGGGTGGGACCTGGTGTAGAAACATGAGGAGACCACAAATACCATGGATTTGGCACCCGGCTGGGGAGGCACACGGCATGAGCCAGCACCCTCCCCCTGGCACAGCATGGAGCCCTGGGGATGGACGGGGACCGGAGCAAGAAGCAGAACCCCCCATCCCGGGTAGCAGCCCCCCTCCCGCCCCCTTGCAGTGGGGAACGCCAAGGATCACTGCAGTGGTGCTGCAGCGCTGGTCCCACAACTTAACAGCAGAACTGGGTTATTTTTAGGCACGTTTCTATCAAGACCAAACCTTTGCAGAGACAGGGCTGCAGAGGCATAAAAATCCTTTGCCTTATTATGCCTGGGAGTGGATACAAGCTCTATCTGCAGAATTTCCCTTCAGCTCTGCTGGCAAAGCACTGAGTTTCTAGAGGAGACTTCATGAGTTGTGCAACAGTATCATCTTCCGCGTCCTCCAAGCGGATCGTGCTGTGAGTCATCCCAGCCAGAAACACTAATTGCAAGGAAGGTTTCACATACTTAGTGTCTGGTCTCCCTGCCACTCTTAGCCCCAGTCTCAGCAGAATAGGCAACACAGGAGCAAATCCCCCAGGAACCCACAGCCATTGGCTGACAACCACCAATCCCTCCTGCTCCCTGGCCCGGCCGTCCTGGCTGCCTGCAGCTCACAGCTGCCTACACCTGCCAGCTGCACAGGGATTGGGGCAGGAGCAGGGCAGGACCAGCCCGCAAGAAGGCTTGGAGGGTAGGGATGGATGGATGGATGGATGGATGGATGGAGGGATGGATGGATGGATGGATGGATGGATGGATGGATGGATGGATGGATGGATGGGCAGGCAGCTGCACCAGTACCAACCTCAATGCCAACTGAGGGCAGCCCAGCCAGGCATGGACTAGGAAACAGTGCTTTGATGCCAGTTTGCTCTTTTAATGACATATGGCAGGGACAGCCAGACCTGTCGTTTTGGGGGCTAAGAGCATTCCCGGGAAAACAGAGAGCAGAGCCCCAGAGCCCTGCAGCAGTGCAACCGGCTGACTCCAGGCACCTGTGGGCATGGGGGGGTCCTCCTGTTATCACAGACCCACGCTGGAGTTTGGACTGGCCCTGCTGGGCAGTGATGTCCAGAGAGAGCTGTGGCACGCCAGGGATCAAAGCCCTGCCCCCTACCCCTCGGCCATGCTCTTCCAAGCAGGAGAGGAATGAAAGCAGCCAGTAATCATTTTCTTTCAAGCCCACCTGCAAACTAAAACACAGATGCCACATGTAATTTTAGGCCTCACAGCCTTGAGAGTGTTCTCCCGAGCCTCTCTGAGTGAGCAGTGAGATAGTCAGCTTAGGACACGCTGCAGCCACAGCCTTGACCCCAACTCTGAAACAATAGGAGGGCAGGGGCATAGCAGGAGGGCACAGCATGGCCAGGAGTTAACAGATCCCCACTGGTCCCAGGGGATCCTGCAGGACACACTGAGCCCCCTCCATTAATTGCAATCACGTGCAGAGGGACTGGCCAGCCACCCTGCTAACTCCAGGCTGCCACCTTCTCCCTGCTGGACGTGACAACTGCTTCAACTCGGGCCATAATCCAAGGGTTTAAGCACCCACGTGGCGAAAGGGAGAGTGAACTTAACAAGAAGAGAAAAGCTGCCCCCTGGAACCTCAGCTCCCATCTCAGCTCAGCTCTGTCCAGCCCTCAGCACAGCTCCAGTGGGATGTTTCATCCTGCAGGCTCCCCAGCACTGTGCTCTGCCCCCTCTTCAAACACCCCCAACAAGGCCCAGAATCAAGGACCTGGCACTTGGCACAGGCTATGCTCTAAACAAGAAAGGGATAAAGTCCCTGTGCTGCTACTGTTTTTCTAACCAGTTAAAGATGCTTCAGGGTACTGGGGAGCAGACTGGGAAGTAGTAGATTTCTTCATAAGGGGAAGATCCTATTATCAGGCAAAAGACTTTTCGACCACAGGGGACATGTGAAAACAAAGCAAATTACGGAGAGCTAGAAAAACTAAATCCATGTGAACAGGCTGAGTTCATTGGGATGATGTCACATGTTCTGGAGCACAGGAGCATGCACAGGGACAAAGCCCAGAGCCAGCCAAGGGGGTCACGGTCTGCACCGCACCCATGGCCCCAGACATGTGTCCCCCAGCCCTGCCCTGCTAACAGAGCTGGCACTGCCAGCCAGCAGGAAAGGGAACGGGGGAGATGTGGGGGGCTGGTTCTCAGTGTCTGAGCAGGGAGAAGCAGCAATGCCAATTCCACACCGAGCCCTGTGCCACCCACAGAGGCTCACAGAGCTGCAGCCACCTCTCCTCCTGCAGGTGGCACAGGGCACGGTGCCTGCCCTCCAGGGACATGTCTGCAGAGGAAATGCTGCAGGCCGCGGGGGTGAGGGGTGGGGATACCATCTGGGTGTGGTGTTCACAGGAGGATGATGAACATCCACAAATGTGCACAGGCACACACACTATTCAAGAGAAACAGTAAATCATCCGAGCTCTCTTTTCCAGTTAACACACCTCATTGATTCCCAGATGAAAGCTATTAACCCCATCAGCACAAAAACTCCTTCCCTGTGTTTCCCTTTCAAGAGGAAAGTGGACCTGCCAAGATATCCCGCTCCAGGCCTCCCAACAGCAGGTTGGGAGATGTGCAGACGCTGCTCTGATGGTTGGCATGAGGGGGAGGAGGCAGGAGCCTTCACGAGGAAATTTGTGATACAGAAACTTGTGCCTGGGCTCTGTTCTCAGCACACAAGCCAAGGTCAAAGCGGTTTTTTCTGCCATTTCTAACCAGCAAGGAAGCAAACACAGCTAAAATATGTAACAGCAGCCAAAATGCTGAGGGCTGGTAAAAACACCAGAGAAAGAAGTGTCATGTTCATTTTGGGAGAGACAAGAAGCCTCCTCCATCCATCCCCAGGCAAAGAGAGCACAAGGGGAAGGAAGCAATCTCCAGGGTTTTCCCACCTCATCCCAGGGACTGAACACATCCTCTGTAAAATGTATTCTGGAGATCTGCATCGTCCCCTCTGGCATTTGTACGGATTGCTCCTGCTGGCAGCAATTCCAGAAGCACTCAGCAGGATGGGGGTCCGGAAGATGAAGATGCTGCCATAACACAGAAGGATTTGCCCCAGGGTTCTTCCCAAAGCCACTGTCTGCAGCCAGCCCATGTCTAGTCCCTTCTGGAGCATATTGGTGTGGAGGGAGAGGGCACCCACCAGAATGCACCACCCATCCTAAGGCGACAAAGCCAGGCAGGACACGGCTTGGAGCAACACGGTCTAGTGGGAGGTGTCCCTGCCCATAGAGGGGAGTGGAATGAAAAGGCCCTTCCAACCCAAGCCATTTCCTGAGTCTATGACCAGACTCCCCAGGCTCCAGCAAGAGCTGGATCAGGCAGCCAGCACCCAGGACATCCCCCCAGCAGTGCCTGTCACAGACACCTGGCTGCAGACATGAAAGGCAAATCGTTACAACTGCTCCATGCCCAGCGCATGAGGGGTGGCTGGGGCTCTGCATGGAGCTCTTGGGCAGCTCTCCTGCTCTGCACAGCCTGAGCAGGGCTCTGCCAGCCCAGGCACACCCCAAATGTGTCCCAGGAGCACCCAGATTTCAGGGCAGACACATCAAACAGTAAATGTGCCTGTGCCTGACTGCTTGCCCCGGCTAAGGCTGCCCACAGTGCTCCATCCCCACACGAAGGGTGTCCTGGGCCAGCACTGTCAGTGGCCCAGTATTGGTGGTTTTGCACTGACTCTCCTATCCTGACTTAAGCCGTATCTTTTGCCCCCAGAGGTTTTTGGGAAGTGACAGCTGCCTTGCCTGTCACAAGGTGCTCAGCATGGTCCACCAAGCCCCCAGCAGCCCCATGCACCAGGCAACATGATGGACCCCTCAGCAGAAACATGGGCTCATTCCATGAATTATTCATTCATATTCCTCATCCTAGGAATCATTATTTACTTATTGGGGTGGACTTCCTTCCCCTTTGGATGGTACAGGGAAGCCACCAGGACACCTGTGGAAAGCATGGGTGTAATCCACTGCTGTGGACATCCGAGCTGCTTGGAGTGGCCTGGGAAAAGGGCAGCAGCTATAAATACCTGGGGAACTGGCTTACACTTTTAAGATTACTTCTACTACTGCAAATCACTTAATCTGAGGTCTGTGAAACCAATCCCACCACTTCTGAGGACGTGTCAGCACCTGTGTTCTCACTATTTGCCGAGGCGTCCCTGGGCGGGGGCTGGGGAGCTCCGAGCCAGAGCGCAGCGGGTGACCTTGCTCTTTCTGGCCTCTGTTCAGACTGCACCAACCAGGGAGCAAGCAGCACCATGAGAGCAGCTGAGCCAAGCTGACCCAAGACGACCCAAGCCAAACTGAGCCTACCCTCCTGTCCCGTGGCATCCCGCAGAGGTCCCTGGGGAGAGCGGCGGCTCCGGCGCAATCCCGAGGCACGAAGCTGCACTCCCGTAACCCCTCTCTGCAAACACTGCCGCGGGGGCTGGACAGGGGCACTGGGGCAGTGGAGATGAACGAGCCAATGGATGGGGCGCAAAGTCCAGCACGCTGCTGCAGGATGGTCCCCAGCACCCGGCACAAAGCCTGCACAGCCCCCCGGGACCCCAGCGCTGAGCTGCCAGGGCTGCGGCCACTCACACGCACCAAGGGGCTGCTGACAAACCTCAGCCCCTGCCTGCAGAGGAGGGACAATTCCTTTTTCCTCAGTCGCCAGGAGGCTGAATGAACTGCTGCTCATGAGTGCTTCAGCAGTAAAGTACTACTACTGGGAGTATTTTTATTACTGTTAGAGGATACTTTGAATCTCACTTAAAAACACTGGCAGGAAGAATCAGGGTTGCAATGACTAGATTTAAAGCACAAAAAAGCACAAGCACACACCTCAGTACGAGGCAGACAGCAGTGGTAACAGCAAGAGAGAATATGGATGGAGAACCCCCGTCACACGTCTTTGCCATGACAACTGGGCCAGCTCCTTTTCATTACAATGAGCTCCCTCATTCCACTATTACTGTTAACAAACGGGGCTGGTTCTGGTCCCCACAGTGCGCAGCCACGGTCGATACCAGCGCCACCAGCCACTGCCAAGGGCACCACTGGACAAGCCTGCACTGGCCAGTGATGTGACCGTATCTGCCTCTTAATTGTTTACCAGGCATAAATGCTCTGCTACAACAGGAGATGGGACATCTGCCTCCTGTGCCTGCTGTATGCTGGATCTCTGGAGGAGAAGAAAGAGCTAGAAAGGATCCAGTATCCCCACAGGAAGCGCTGCCGTTTCTGTTTTCCTATGAACATGGTGTAGAGCTGGGCTCATCCAAGGTGAGAGCAGATCATTCTGGTCAATGCTCACCTCTTACACAATGATGACCCCAAAGGGAGGTACCTGTGCCCCCTGTGCCACATCACTACATGCATGTGCTGTCACCAAGCTGCCCTCCCCAGCTGGCCCAGGCTGTCCATGATGGCATTGTGGCACTTGCTTTGCATCTGTCTGAGGTGCAGATGTGTCTTTTGCAGAAAATCTTCCAAAAAGAAAATTAACTTGCACAAAGTAATGAAGCTGAGCAGCTGTGCAATAGGGAATCTTCACTTTTCCTATATATTTCCAGTGTTCCAGAGCCATCCACAGCTGCACAGATCTCCGGGATCTACCAGGGTGGCTCTCAGAAACAAACAGTTTTTACTAGAAGTCATAGAAAGCCTCCCACTGAATAGTTTTCTTTCAGTAAACACTCATTTGATAAATTTTATATGTTCCACAGGACAATAAAATAAATACAATTTCTTTCTTTTGTAATTTTAGTCCACAATCACTAGCAGAAAGTATCCACTGCAAACACCAACCCAGCAGCCTCCAGTGAGTGCTCCAAGTCTAGACAGCAACTGGCAATTGAGAACTGGCAAACTGGGACAGCCACCTTCAAACAAGCAATTTATAAAATATGAATGAATGTCCGTGCCAAGAGTGGAATTCATGGGAATGACAGAAAATCACAAAGAACTGAGCTACTGCTCTCTACTACAACTTGTTCTTAACCCTGTGTAATTAAACTGTTTTCATCACACCAAAACAACTGCAAAATGTGACTACAAAATTTTCAATATTTTAGGAAATTTTGTGGTTTCTTCCTGCAACACATGGCACTGTTTCCAGCTTTCCTCCTAGCTGAGGAGCATGCCCCTCTTGCCATGCACAGACTCTGACTTCTGATCTGCTCCAGTTCCACTGTGCCTGTTCCTCCCACTGCCCATCCGCAATCCTCCTTTAGCTTCCATTGGGACTCAGAGGTGACCCCTGGCACGGACACAGAGCAGGCTCTTGTCTCTGCTGGAGCCCAGCGTGGCCTTGGAGGGTCCTGGTGCATGCAGAGCTGGCTTTGCCCCTTGGATGCCGCTCACATTCGCTGCCTCGCTACAGTGTTTCTGCTTTGATTCTTCCCAGGACTGTCCCACACCTTCCTCGCTCTGAGAAAGGGGCCAGAGGCAGCGACTTCCAGGAATCGTGGGCTCTGTGCCATGGGGACAAATCCCAACTCCAGCACCCACTGATGCCTGTCCCCACAGTGGGGATCCTGCCCCAGGGGCTGGTACCTGCACCCATGGTAGGGATCTTGTCACAGGGAAAAAACCTCATCTCTGCAGTGAGAATCCTGATCTGGGAGTGACTCTTGTCCTCTGGGCTACAAAACATGCAAATCAGTTTTTTGACACACTCTTCTGTCCTCAGAAGCAGCACCAAAGCACTTCCCATAGTTAACTGGCTCTCAGTCTGGAATTAAGTTCTCCTAGGAGGAAAACCAATGGTTATGCCAGAGACTGGCTGCAAGGAGTGGTGCAAAGCACAGCTCATCTGTGCAATGGAAAATCAGGGAATCTGTAAACAGCAGGAAGAATGTAAAAGCTGCAGAAGCTGGAGAAGAGCTGCCATGAGTAGATCCTGTGCAGCTTCCAGCCCTGAAGCCTCAGGAGAACACACAAAATGCTTGCGTGACTCTGACCCATTGACAGCTTTTTGTGGATTGTTTCTTTGGCAAAATTTTCTGATTTCTCAGCCATTGCTTCCAACCCCAAGTGCCACATAAAGCCTGTCCTTCCACTGCAACCAACATTTGAGAGGAACCACGGTGGAATAATCACTGCCGATACCAAGCACAAGACTGTGGAATCAGCTTCCACAGGGTGTAAGAGCTCAAAACTTCAAGATGTGTGGAGAAGAGGATGGGAAAGCCCAGAGGAGGATGAGGCGAAGTCTGCCTTTGAGCAGTGAAGAGGCAAAGAGACGCTGTGTACCCTTAGAGCAGCTGGATAGGTCCCACACAGACACCCTACATATCTGCCCTCCACAGCCCAACACCTGACCGGTGATCCATCTCCCCTTCCCAGTGGTAAGGGAGAGCTGGAGCACAAGAGAGCAGGGAAGAGAGGGAGAGACAGACAGAGGAGGGAGGGGAAAAGGAGGAGACCATTTTATGATATTTGATATATGCTCAGGAGCGAGGAGAAGGAGCCACCAGTGCCGTGTTCCAGCACAGTGCTGAGCAGTGCCCACTTGGCTGCTCCCCCAGTCCTGAGGGGTTCTCCTTGCTGAGCGCAGCTCCAGCACCTCTGCAGCTCCAGTTACCCAGCCTCAGCGTATCACTCGTTTCACAACCTCAGCTCCAGCCATGACAGACATGCACCCTGCCATGGTATCATGTCAGCTCACGTTCAACCAACCCCTGAGTTCTCTAATCCAGCTACAGATGGATTATCACAGCCATCCTGTGTCTCTGAGCAGGGAAAGGGTGAGAGGTGATGAGGAAGAAATTTGTTTATCTTTTCTCCATTTATCAGGAACCAACAACAAGCTTTAGCACATCCCCAACTCTCCTGGCCACCAGAGGTTCCCTGTCCATGTGTCTGTAGGGGCCGAAGACACCAGCTGCCCACACAAAGTTCTGCCATAGTCCTCTTGTCTTCAAAGAAATATTTACATCCTATTGCCAATTGCCAGAGCAGAAAGGTCACGCTGACAACAGCAGATGGGAGGGTCAGCCCTTTCCCAAGGGCTTCGGAGTTCTGCTGGTGCAGCACTGGGGGTCCCCAGAGCCCTTCTGGGACTGGGATGCCAGAGCAGCTGCTGCTGGGCACAGACTGGGAGTGCGGGCAACCCTGAAAACGACCTCCCGCCTCTTGGCGTAACAGCTGCCCTTCATCTCTTTGTCAATCTTATCTCCTTCCACAGGCAGGAATTACTGCAGGTGTTATCTGTAAGCCTATCACAATTACAGAGCTGAAACGATTACAGAGCCATCGAGCCAGGTGATGAATGAACACATGGCACTGGCCCAAACTGACCACAGCCAGACTGGGGAAAGGAACCAAAGGTAGGTGTAACCAACAAACAACAGGACTGTAACCAGTATGCACACCAGGTAATAGCAGTGATCACAAATGCCACTTAAAACCATCTGAAGCTACATGGACAACAGGTTTTCCTGAGCCAAAAGCCCCTTAAATCCTTTCCTCTCCCTTAATCCCATTGCTTCAGTAACAGCTCCTTCTCTAATTCCATTTCATTCTAAACCAGAGGACAACCCCCTCCCCCCTGCTGCTGGAATTTGTCTTCTGAAGGCAGAACCTTGGATTTATTCTGACAGTGCTGCATCTTGCTCCTGAAACAGGTTATTTAGTCACCTCAAAGACTGCTGGTAGTAATGATGCAACAAGCAGAGCACAAAGAGAAACATCTCTAAATCCACAGGGTAACAAAGCCTGAGGTTAATTTGCTAATTACCTGTAAGCCTGACTGGTGCAGTCAGGGACACTGTAGCAACAGCTTTAAATTAAACCAAATCGTGTTAATACCCATAGTGTTTCTGAGATGTGCCAGCACCCCTAAACCCTGGCACCCCCCCAAATATTAAGAACTGCTCACGCTTTGGTGTTGTATGAAGGGTGTTTAACTCAAAAAATACTTACCCATACCTGGTCCCAACTGCAGCAGGGTAGAGTTGGGGCTTGGGAGAACTTCATCTGTGAGGGAAGAGCCATGAGACAGCAGGACCATTCAGAGAGAAAAGAAAGTAGGAGCAGCACACCTTGAAACACTCCTTATTCTCCAAAGCAGAGAGGGCTGTCTGTGCCTCTTCCCCCAGCAGCAGCCCCAAGCACAGGGCACTGAAGTGCCCATTGCCCCGGGCTTGTAAAGCCCCAGAGTGTCCCTCACCATCCTCACAGAACACTGAGGCTGCATCCTCTGAGGCTACGAGGGGAAAGCTCTGCGTGCAAGGTCAAGTAGGGCAGGAGATCAGACCTAGCACCAGACAGCAGAGGGGTACAGGTCCAAAAGCCAATCATCCTTCCATCAGGGAATTTTACTACAGAGCCTCTCAGCTCCCACGAACCTTTCTTCCCGCAGTCACTGCTGCCTGGGATGCTGGTACATGGCCCACCGTTCCAGCTCCAGCAGCAGCAGAGGCTGTTTCTGCACTGGCACCCACAGATCCAGGAGAAAATGCAAAGCTGCAGGAATGGGCCAGCAGCACGCTGTAAAGCTAATGGAGACTTTGCTAGGATGAAATGTAAACCTGGCAGCGATTAACACATATGGTTGAGGCAGACCACAAATGTTCCGCTTTCCTTACGGTGTTTGAAAATTACATCTGAACACAGAGACACGATGCCAGCCCATTACACCTCTGTAGCAGCAGGGTAGCGCTGTACAAGCCTTGGAGCTCAAAGGACAAGATACTGGTGTTGTAAAGGTTGCTGTGCCAGCTCCGACCCTGCTGATCCCACAGAAGTCTGCCAGGGAAAACAGGCACAGCACATCAAACAGAGCTGCAAGGAAGAGGACTATACAGCACTTCCCACCAGGAATGAGGGAAATGTCGTTTATCTCTAAGGCAAGACCCGGGAAAAATGTACCTGCTGCTGCCTAGTCCAGCCCCCAAGACTGCCTGCAGACCTCCATGGGAGTCCACACCTGCTCTCCTCAGAGCAACATTCCCTGTTTGTGCAGGATCCCACCGCACAGGCTCTGCAGGCAGAACAGCCACACGGAATAAACCTGCACCACCATCACCAGCATGTGAACACCGAACTTTTCCAACTCGATTCCTCCCTGCCCCCTCTGCACTGATTCCAGCAGAGATTTACCCAGACTCCAGAGGCACACTCGGAGCTTGCATAGCTCCTGCCACGTACAAAGCTCACAGCTGGATGATGCTCACAGCTGCACTCTTTCTGACCTGTCACTACTTTTATTCTTTTTTCTTTTGCCAAGCCCTTGACATCTCTGTACAATCCCCCAGTAAATCACTGTGTGGGTGGAATTTGCCCCAATACCCAAATGAAGCTGTAAGCATTTAAAACACAAACAAGCCCAGAGGCAGTACACTTGCCCAGTGCTAATTCAGAGGTAAAATCTAATTGTTCATTTCAGCCTTTGCTCCCAGCATCCCAAGTATCACGGAGTGAGTGTGTGGATGCAGGACTCCCACGATGCAAACCCCAGCTAAGGCCTCACATACTCTTAGATGGGGCTGCTTCTGAGCCAGCAGAAAAATCCCTTGGACAGCCCATTCTCCCTCCCATTTCTATCAGCTTGGCCACGTTTTTCTGTGACAGGTGAGCATTGGTTTAGATGCTGTACAGCTATTTTACAGAGATGGCTCATCTTCTTTGAGGTTAATCAAAATTATTTTTGATTGAATCCTACTTCTCAAACGAATCTCCCCTCCCCTGGTGCATTCCCAAAACCTGTTCTAGCTCTACTTTAAAACGCATTTTCTACCTGTACTTAAAACAGCCCTGAAGCACAGCTGATGTTTCTCTTCCACTACATTCGGGGTTCCCTGCTCTGCACAGTGCATTCCCGGCAGGCAGTTCTCGGCGGGACAAGTTGCCAGGAGGATTTTAACTCGATGTCAAGATCCGTCCGTGCTTCGCGGCACAGCGTCCCGATCTCGCCCGCTCCCAGCGGCCGGGAACAGCGGGATAACAGATGCGTGAGGAAACGACATAAACACAACGACCTCACGGGACGGCGGGGACACCGGGCGTGCACCGCGGTATTCCTGGCACGATCTCGCCTAGTCAGTCCCAAATGTCAGCATCCCGGCAAAAGGGAAGGTTCTGCAGCGGAGAGGTGCACCAAGGCGGGAACAGCCAGGACATAGCGGGGTTGGACCCGTGGTGAGCGCGGGGCAGCTGCGGCAGGCGGCGGGGCGGCTGGGGGAGCGCGGAGTGCCGGTGGGCTGCGAGGTGCAGAAGGTGGCATGAGGGATGCGGGCACAGGATGCCGGTGCTGGAGGGAGGTGGGATGCAGGATGCCGGCGGGAAGCACAGTGCAACGTGCGCATGCCGGTGGGCTGCGGGACGCGGGTACTCACCGGAGATCGCCGTAAGCGCCGGCGTAGCCCTCGACCCAGGGCTCCAGCTCGCTCTTGATGCCGGCGGCGGGGGCGGCGAAAGGCGCCCGGCCCGGTGGGTACCAAGCATCGGCAGGGCAGTCGGCCGGCCCGGCGGGCGGCTCGGGGCACGGCCCGTAGAGCTGCCCCTCCTCGGCGAAGAAGGTGGGCCAAGGGGGCGCGGGGCCCGGTGGGACCAGCTCGGCCCCGAAGCGGCACGGGCCACCCCAGCCGCCGCCCGCCGCCCGCCCCGCCGTGCTCTCCAGCTTGACGCGGCCGAAGCCGCGGGGCAGCTCCGGCCCGGCGGGCGGCTCGGCGGCCAGGGCGGCCTCGAAGGCGGGCGAGGGGTCGCGGACGGGCGGGCGCGGGGCGCGGGGCGGCCCGGCGGGCACGGCGAACATGCAGTCCTCGCGGGGCAGCGGCTCGGCCGGCGCCTCCAGCGCCTCCAGCGCCAGCCCCATGGAGGCGGACACGGCGCGGCACAGCTGCCGGGCACTGTCGCCCAGCGGGTCTTCCTTGTCCGCGGGCTCGGTCTCGGGCGGCGGCAGCAGCGGCGGCATCGCGCCCGCCTCGCCCAGCAGCTCCCTCAGCTCTCCGGCGCAGGGAAAAGACGAGCCCATGGCGGGGCCGGCGGCCGGCAGCGCCTTACCGGGAGCACGGGGCTCAGGGGGCGGCAGGCAGGCGGGCGGGGACGGCAGGCAGGCGGGGGAGTCCGGCGGCGGCCGGGGAGTCGGCGGGCAGGGCGCGCTTGGCGGCGGCTGCCCGGCGCCCGGTTCCTCCCGCGGCTGGAAAGCGTCGCAGACGCTCTGGAAGAAGCTCTGAAAAGCCCCGCGGAAGGTCCTGCCCGGCGGTCGCGGGTAGACGCGACCGACCCCCAGCTGCACCTCCATGCTCGCCGAGCGCGGGGCAGCGATCGCTGCAGCGGCGGCGGAGCGAGGCGAGGGCGGAGAGCCCTGGCAGCGCTCCCGGCCCGACCCCCGCGGGCCGCCTACGCGTGGCGCTGCCCCGCGGTGCCCATGGCAGTGGCCGCCGGGCACGAAGCTCGGTGCGCGCAACAGGCACGGAAAGTTGTCGGCCGGGCTGCGGGCAGGTGCGGCGGCAGAGCGGGGGGCGGGCGGGCGGGGGAGGCCGCGGGGAGGGAGGCGCAGCGGGGAGACCGCCCCGCGGCTCCGCCGAGATTAACCCTGTGACGGCCGCGGCGGCAGCGGCGCCCGCCTGGCCCCGGGCTCGGCGCGGCCCCACCGGCGGCCCTGGAGCAGCGCGGACGCGGAGCCGCAGCCCCGCCGCAGTGTCCGGGCTTGGCGCCTCAGAGGGCGGATCGGAGAGGGATGAGGCTGCCCGGCCCGGCCCGCTGGGGACATCGTGTGTCACCGCGGCCCCCGGGCGAGGGCCCGACCCGGACCCCGCGCCCCGGCTGGGCAGGACGGGGCGGGGATGGGGGCGCGGCGGCGGCTGCCGCGGTTCCCAACTGCTGCTGATGGAGCAGGTCGGCCCCGGGCCGGCTCGGCTGCTCCCCCGGTCTCCCCCCCGCTGACAGCTGGCGCAGCTGGGCGGACTTGTCAGAGAAATGCTCCTTTTCGCGTTGGCGTGTCGGCGCTCAGCAGCTCCCTACCCCCGGCCGGGCTCGAGCCGACCCCCGCACCTCTTCGTTCGCTTCTTTCCTGAAGACCGGCCGCCCTCTTCCACCTCCCACTGCCCCGGGTCGTGCCACAGCCCCCACCCGCCAAAGCACGAACCATCCCGCGGGCAACCCCGCGCGGGTCACGCACTGGGATGAAAAACACCTCGCTAGCAGAGAAATTAGTGCAGGACCTACCGTACACAAAGCTTGAGCTCCCCTTGCTGGTCCTGCGATAATAATCCTAAAGCAGCTTCTGGGAGGCACCATCCCCAAGCAACCTAGGAATGGAATAATTTTCATTCGAGGGAGCTTAAACAAGCCCGTTACTTTGAGCCCCTTTGAAGACAAAGGGAAAAAAGCCATAAATAAGCGGAGCCCATGGGGAAAACAGAGACATATCCCATCTTTTAAAAGCCTTTTTACAAGCTGTAGAAGATAAAAATAAAAACCCAAGTCCAGCCAAGCAAAATTTGGCAATGTCCTTCATCCTGCCTGCGTGATCAGAGCAGCTGGAGGAGGGGGAGGAGGGTTGGTGCACGGGCACGGACGGGGTCACTGCTGCTGGCTGCTGCAGCAAAGGACAGATGCAGGCAGGGGCTGCCACCCCCTGGGCTGTGGCGGGCTGAGGACTGTGCCCAGCTCTCCCTGGCCACCAGTGAGCATTTGCAGAGAAACTTCCTCAACTCTTGCATATGGGTGAAACACCAAGGTGGGCTCTAATGCCAAGTCCCACAGCCCCTAAAGCACTGAAGGCAGCTCAGCTAACACCTGAGATGGTAAAAAACAAGGGAGACACAGTAAGATATGTTCTGCCAGGTGGATGTGGGTTCCAGCATCTTTGCTGTTCCAGCCTCTCAGAGTTGACAGGCCTCTGGAGTGAAATATACAGACGCTGGAAAACATCTAGAGGATGATTCTCACAATCAGCCTCAAGAACTGTATTGAGAAGGGCTGAGGGCTAGGGCTGCAGGATGGTATCGCTGGGGGAACAAGGGCCTCTGCACCTCAAACAAGACATGGGTTCTGACCAGAGCTTTGTTTGATCCCACCATTCCCACAGGGAGGAAACATCCTCAGCCTGTACACCCTGAAACACCACAACCTGCAAAGACCTTGGCACGATTCAGACTTTTGACTTTGAAAACCACCTTTTCTGTCTGGGATGGGACCTGTTTGGGCCTCAGCTCCTATCTCTGGAGCTTTGGCTTTGATCCTGTTTGTGTTCCCTTGCCCTTTCTCTCTCTGCAGTGTTGCAGTGGGGATTCTTGCAACACGTGTATCAGACAATGAAGCCCGTGGAAACGGACTGATTCTGGTAGGTATTTTCAGAGATGTTTATTTTTCCAGCCACCTGGTCGGTGGCCTGCCCAAGAACTGAACAATCAAGGGAGCAGAGGGTCCTTCCCGGGCAGGGGAACACAAACAACCAGTGGGGAATGAGGTTGACCAGGGAACAGGGAAACCCCCTAGGCCCTGCCTCTACCCCAGGGCCCCTGTCCCAGGACCACATGGCAGGTGGGAGGAACCCCAACACTGCAGCATCTACAGGGCCCCAGATTTTCCCCTAGTCTTAATGTTGCTGTGGGGTTTTTGGAATGTTGATCACTGCAGAGGTGCAGAAAGCGAGACTGCAAAATGGTTTGTGTACTTCAGCCTGCAGAGCCAACACTTCAGTTCTGACTGATGATCTGTGGTAGATGTTTTTAATTTATTTCTTGAACAGGCATCTTGCAAGAGTTTTTTTACTTGGTCCTCATGTCTCATTTAAAATTGATGGAATGTTAGTGGATTTTCTGGCTGTATATGTGCACGACTCTGCACATGCTCCACTTAAAGGCTCTGTGTATTTTAATCTTTATACTTGGTTGCCTAAGTCATCACACAGTGTTCTAGAGATGTCCTTTTCTCAACTTGAATTTGATAGGAATTTCAGTTATACTTTCCCATTCTCCCAGCAACACATATTCAGGTATTTTGTATCTGTAAATGGTTATTAAAGTGTGAATTTAACATCCCATGCAGGTATTGATAAGACCTTCCCCACAGGCTGAGGTCTGAGCTGTGTGCATCACCAACAGTTTGGTCTTTCAGTTCAAAGCCAATTTAAATGCACGAGGAAGAAAAAAAATGAGGATGATGGACTCAACTGTGAGTCATAGAACAGGCACTTTGCCTGGCCTCATCAGAAGCAGAGTGAGCTCCACTTTGGGCAGGGGGAGATGCTGAGGAAACCTAATCCAGCAAAACACTTCAACACATCTTCGTCTTGAAGTGTATGAATAGTCCCACTGAAATCTAGGAAATACTCCTGTGCTTAAGGTTAAGGATTCCCTTAAGTGCTTTGCTGGATCAGTACCAGGACAATTATTTACAAAGTGCTGTCAAAAACATGGACACCAAGAAAAAACTTTTTCTAATAAAATCCTTTGGCTCAGAATGTCCTGTGTGACTGCTCAGCAAACACCATTTGTCAGAGAGATAGGGGCCATTCCATTAAAAAATTTCCCTCTAGACCCAAGAGCAACAGGTGGTCCTTTGTTTTGTCGCCTGAAAAAATATTCAACACCAGGTGATCTCTAAGAGCTCAAATCTACAGCCACAGAGAGCTCAAATGTTATCATCACAGTCCTGCAAAACTTGCCAGGAACAGAACCAATAATTTTTCACCATCAATCTTTAGTAAAATGAGGCCAGTAACACGGAGTCTGACAGTTCTGCTTCCATTCCTTGAAGATAGTTTCAGGCATTACCCATCAGCCAGTCACTTACCGAATTACCCTGATTTCACTCCTCCTTTTGTACCATCCCAGCTGTGAGGAGATGCCAACAGCTGTGAACCTCTCTGTGGTACACCTGCCCTGTCAGTGTCCCCTAAATGCTGAACTAATGGAGGTCTTTCCAGCTGCAGCAGCCTGCATGAGAAAAAGAGGAGTAGTTTGTTTCTGTGGAGCATTTCAAATAATGGCAGAGATTCAGAAAGAATCACAAGTACAAGCGCAATATTCCACTCCCTGCCGAGGCAGAGGCAGCTGGATGAGCTAGAGGTGCTCTGAGCCTCAGGGTGCCTGTGCAGAGTGGACCATGTCTCTGCTCTCACCCAATTGCCACTCGGCAAGGAAGACACGGTAATTTAGGGGAAAGCAACGTGCATCCAGGCAAGAGAGCCTGGTTTGTACTCTCCTGGATGCTGTATCCAGGGTGTGAGCCCATTAGGGCTGGAGGAGCAGCCAGCCCAGCCCTCCCATCAGCCGACACCTGCGGGAAGCAACCAGGCAGGAGCCTGTAGAACACCAGGCTCATTAATGCTGCCTCTGATAGCTTTTCCTCATTATTCTGTCCACTCTGTTATTCTTAGACTGCCTAGCGCTACACAACAATACAGTTCTCTTGAGATTTTAAATATTTTAGCCATTTGTGTCAATTTGGGACTGCTAACTGCCTTGTCTCATCAGACAGATATGTGAGTTCACATGAGTGAGTTAAGAGGCTTTAAAATTTACCCTTGCAGGAAGGTGCAGACAATGTTTTCACTTTCATCTATTTTAATTCTGAACATTAAGAATGTCTCTCATCTCCCATAGCTTGCACCTTTCTGATTTAGGGCCACAGGTTGCTTAACTCTTCCTTGCACCTCTCATTAGTGGCCAACACTGATGCTGCTTTTACTTAAGAAAGCCCAAAGCTCAGGTGCCCCTGGGGCAGGAATCATCTGCCTCCTCACTGCTCCCCTCAGTGAGTTTTGATCAAGCATTTGGGACAGATCAGTGGGAGGATCTTGCTCTGGTCATGTCACCCTGCAAGCCTTCTCTCAGCAAGGAGGGATTGATTGAGCATTGTCACCTCTCAAAAAGCAGAAGAAGAGTTTGACCAAGACCTGGCTCGCAGCAGGATTCCCTGGCTGGACCCTGCCCAGGGGTGGCATCAGCCTGGCATCAGCCCAGAGGCGTCAGAGGGAGGCAGACCTGCACAGTGCCTCTCAAATGGCTTTGTTCATGCCTTGGAACAAACCTTGCTTCAAATACAGGGCTAAGCGATGTCTTAGGTAACACTTCTGGAACAGTTACAATCACCTGAAATGTTATTCTTCTCCTTGTCCAAATTCATCTCTGTCACCTCCACAGAATCACTAGCATGTTTTCTTTCTCTGACAGCTTGGAGGCCAATTTTCAGAACAGCCTGTTCATGCAACTTAGTGAGATGACTGAGGTGCTTGGTCCATTTGATCAATCCTTGCAGTGCTGAGAACATCACAAATCTTCACTCCTAATGAAACACACATTTGTACTATTTCCCATGTCTTACACAATTGCCTTTTCGGCAGAGTTTGAAGTTTCTCAGGAGCCAGGGAAGTGAGACACAAGTTTGTGACTTCTGAGTTCCAATATGAAATCTTGTCCAAGGCAACAACACTGGAGATCCATTTTCCCAGCCTGCAGCTGGAAGAAGACTGGGATAAGCCCACTTCCATTGCTTGGCAGGTATGCCCACCTAAAGTGAGATGCCAGAGGCTGATGGAGGTTCAATGACTTCATTGAAGCCCATGGGCACTTTGGGCTGCCTTCAGCAGGCCAGGACTCATCCAAGCTTCAATGTGGAGTTGATGTTTGGTTACTGCTGTGAATTTGAATACTGTGAGGATCTCAAGAAGCATCAGAATGTTTTCCTTTATCTGCAATTTCTAATGCTGTTGATCTTTGTTCCAGCTCAGCAGGCACAGCTCTTCCCCAGCACAGCTCAGAGGTCACTGTATGTTCCAATTTCCAACACTGCTGTTTAAAGGCCCTGTAACACATCTAAAGAATATCAGAGAGGGAAAGTGTCTCAGGGCTCAGCTGAGAGTGACTGAGAGGATGAGGTTGTGTTGATCAAATGTAAGAGCTGCTGTGGGAGGGAAATTGCCCATTGGAAACTTCAATAAAACAACACATCTCTTTCATGTTTTTACAGCACAGCTCACAAAAACTCTGTGCAATGTCCTAGAGGTGAAAGACTGCATCATTTACTTCATAGGTGTATTTTTACTGGTACTTGGATACTGAGGTGTCCATTCTTTCATCAGGAAAACCTCCCATGCCCTTTAAAGTCGTTATTCTTGTACCTTGAGTTCTGTCTACATTCTCCCCACCTACTGACTCTGAGCTTGTTGCCTCCCTTCATGAGGAAGGAAGAGCATGAGGGAGGAAGAGCATGGAGCTCTTCCTGCAGAGTGTAGCACGGGCTGGTGTGACAAGCACTTCTTATTGCCTGTAGAGCCAAGCAACTTCTGAAAGGGAGAGTGTCCATCTCTCCTGTTCTCCTCTATATGTGGTTCCTTTGCTGCATAACACACACCCTGGGGCACTCGGAGGCAAGTCCTGAGATGCTGCCATTGCATCCCACACTGCAGACTGCACAGCATCCTGGGATAGTGTAAGGTGGATCAGGGGTGTCCTTGGGCTCACCCCTGGAGAGATAAATCCAGGCCTGGCTGGTGTTCACTGCTTCTTTCACTTTCTGAAGCACTTCCCTGCCCCTCTGGTATAAGGAAGAAGCGTGCTTGGTTAATAAATTAAAGGAAAATCTAGAATAGTGCATCCCCAAAAGAGACAGTAGAGATGCATGCCTCACTTAGATGACCTGGAAGAAAAGTCATAAATATGGGTAGTGTAGTGTCTCCAAAGTGCCTCCAGTGAATCAAAATAAAGAAACCCTCAAGCACAGGAGTCTGAAGTCACCAGGACAGCTGCAACACAGAGGTGAGAATAATTTACAGAGAACCCAGAGAGGCCATATGGGTTTGTGTTCCCCATGTGTTCTCCTGCAGCACATAAGTAACCTGCTGGTGGAACAGGTTTTCAGTGATTTATCTCCTGCTGCCTTTCAATTAGTGTTGAAAATTTTTGACTTATAGTATAAAGATCTGCTAGTGACATCACTCCAGGGCAGTAAATCTTGGCATAAAGAGGCCACAGAGACTCCCAGCTCTCTGCACCTTGGGCAGAGGCGTAATTTCTGTAATGCTGCTGCCATGGGCAGTGATATGGGGTGTTTATTCCTTAATAAGGCTTTGTCTTTGCTGCTCCAACTCCAGCCTCAGCAGCACACACCGGTGCACACACGAGGGTGTGCACACAGACACAGACACCTCAGTCTGCTCCATACAACCACCAGTGGTTGCAGCCCTTCTCTGACACTTCGGGGCACTGACCAGAGACCAGACCAAGCTACCAATCTGAGTGTTGGTCTGGGCCTTTCTCAGCCAATAACCAACATTTATTGACTTTACAAATTTTAATTTGTAGCTGGAACCATATTGCCCAAAGCCTCCTTTGTAGAACTCATCATTGTTTCTCATGTGATGTTCTCTGGGTACTTTCATAAACTGTTGCACATTTCCTTGGGAAGTCTCTGAGGTTGTAAATCATCAGCAGATGTCTCATTTTTCTGAAACATCAAGAAACTGGCAGCTTTACTAACAGAATAATAAGGGAGAACATTTTTCTTGTTATGTAGCTCCCTGTTAAGGTCTGCACTTCCTGTGCATATTTGTATTTTGTTGTCCAATCCTGCCCCCAAGGGTCCCATCCCTCTGATATCTAGCCCTATTTTGAAGCAGAGACTAGAAATGCCATTTCTGTGCCATCAGGTTTTGCAATCCTGACAGATCCCCAGGGCTAGCCTGGCATCCACCCTGCCCAGTGCCTCAATGCCTTTGTAGTTCTTATAAGACCAGTGAGTCCTGAAGAGCTCTCCCAGTGCCAGCAGCCCAGCTGCTGTTCCTGTGCTCACATGTGGCAGATACCTTTGTCCCCAGCCACAGACATCCATCATCTCGTGCCTGTCCAACGGGACTTGGAAGATCCTCCAGCCCTGGAACTCAGTTGTCATAGAACAACAATGCAATGAGAAACTGATTTGAACAAATACGAATGGGTCTGGTTTTTATGTAAATAATTCTGTTAGACATGGAACACAAACACATTGAGCATTGGGTCAATAAGCCACGAGACAAACAGCAAGGAAATGTGAATTGGCTGTTTCACACCCCAGTGTAACCAATATGCAGAAAGGCCACAGAGGCCAGGGAGGGGATCTGAGAGTGGGATTTCTGCATGTCCTTGAGCATCCACAATCTTTTAGGCCCTGATGTAAATGTAGAATCCAAACTAGCTGTAGTTTTTGGTGGAATTTAACAAGGCAGGAGGAATCCAAGAAGAATCAGAGAGCTGATTCAAAGAAGGAGAGATCAGACTGTGTTGCACTGCTGCAGAGAAGGTTGGAGTCTTATTCGTAATCCTCTAGGAAAAAAGATTTAAGAATTCAGAAAAACAGTAACCTGAAATGACTCTGTTGTTTTTACCAGTGCAAGAGCAAATATTTAAAATTCCATTGAAAAGCTGCAGTGTGTCTCAGAGGTATGGAGTGGGCCAATTGATTGTATTTCCAATTTGTCTTTTTCTCTGCAGAGGAAGGGTCTTTTCAACAGATTAGCTGCTCTTGTCCCAGACCTCAATAATAACAGTGCAAGCCCATGTGAGCTGCCCGTTGGGTAACTGGGACACGCTGTCTCTGTGCTGCCTCATCTGCCTGTCCGTCTGCAAGAAGGTGCCAGGTCCTGCCTTGTGTTTACTGATTGCTGCCTTCATTGTGTCGACTAATTTGGCAAAGTGAAATACAATTTCTTATCCAGCTCTGTCTTCTCCTCAGCCACGAAAGAAGGTTTTGCATGCAATCAGTTACATGGAATGCTTCCAGTCACTTTTCAGGGTGGGACCTGACTGCTTTTGGAAGAAATTGTAAATTTTGAGAGGAAAATGGAATCCCAACAGCTGCACAGGCTACTACATAATGGTAAATAAAGTAAAAGATTTTTGAGGAAAGAATCACCTTTTATGTCATCTCTCCCTTTCCTTACAATGGTTAGTGGGATGCTATATTGGAAAAGCTGTTTTTCAAGGATAAAGAAAACTCCTTTTCCTCTGTGTAAGGCCCCTGGCATGAAAGACAGAATTCCTTGTATGAATCTGTCCCTCTGAGTGGGCCAGCCCTTCTGCCTCTGTCCACAGCCCTTTCCCATGCCCAGCTTTGTTCAGTGCTGCTTTATATGTTTGTTTATTCTTTCACTCATCGGATCACCTCTGCTTCTGCCACTGCTGGGACAGGACGGCATTCCATGGCATTCCTCGTTCATCCATCTCCCAGTCCCCAGGGGTGGGAGCAGCTCACAGCTGCACGGTGAGGAAAGAAGGTGAGATACATTTTTGCAGACTGTGTTCAATAAAAACACCCCTAAACTTGTCTGTTGGGTTCCTTGAAAGAGAGGGTTCGAAAAGTCACATTTTGACTGATCTCATAGGAAGGAAGTATTTGGAATGGCAAAGGGGCATATTAAGGTTAATCATAATTAGGAGTTGGGTATAAAACAAGAATGATGCCTCTTAAGGCACACAGGTAGAGAGAAGGTCCAAGGTAAACCAGAATGGTCTCTGATTCCCTCTAGTGTTTTGCCATAATTACAACTCACCTGTGGGAGGTACAGAGTCTGCTGGACCCTCCTCTGCTGCTGCAGAGACCCAGTTCTTGGTCAGAAGGACTCTCAGCATGGTCCCAGGCAGGTGCACACTCTTTAAACCACTGCAGTCACCTTGCATTGATGGAGAATAGGAATCTGAGTATGAGGTACGTGGGAAAGGGAAAAGGACAGGACTCATATGTTTCCTCCACCCTCTGATCTCCATCAAGGATCACAACTTAGGAACCTGATAGGATCTGAGCAACCTCTTGTTTCAGAAGAATTCCAGGAAGCATTTGCATAAACCAGCCCAGGAGTTTCTCATTCTCTGTGTGACTCTGTGACTCCAATATCCATCCTGTGCCACTATGTATAAAGTTACTTTCATTATCCAGTTTTTCTTCTCATCCAAACATCTATTCAGTGACTATTTCCGAGGACCACTAGATTGACGTCAATCTTACTTTCATTTTTCACTCCTCCCTGAGGCAAAATTAAGGTCACTCCCTACTGCTCAGTTTCAATCCAGATCCCAGTATTGGGCAGTGGCTGCCCAGTGTCCCTGGGAGTCCATTTGGTAACTGCCAGTCACCTTTAGGAATTCTCGCTGTCTGTGGTGGAAGTGAGTCAAGGCTGTCACTCCTCGACAGCCTCATGGCCTGAGAGATGGTATTTAGTTGGTTTTCTACACCATTCCCATTCCTTTCTTGTATCGGAACCATTTCTGTTGCTCCCACTGAATTTGCAACAAATATTTTAAAACTTTCTCAGTTTATCTGTGGCTGTTTGTAAATGTTATCAGGTGTATGTCCTGGCAGCTTTCACATGCAGAGCACTAGGAAATACACCCTAATTAACCTGCCAAGCATCCTTGTAAGGTGGGTGAGCTTTCTGATCCTCCATCTATCCATGCTGAAGTTGTCTGGTTTCTCCAAACTCATAATTCAGCCAATGTCAGAATCGAGGTTAAACTCAGAAATCCTTAGCTCCTGTTGCTGGGATCTGACCTTGCTGCTCCCACAGAAACCTCCCCATTCGGTTTGCAACTGACACATTTGCATATTGCTCATTGCAGTCCATCCCATCAGCAACCACCGGCAGGCTTTAACCCCTTCCTGTCCCCCCAATGTTGGGAAAGGCTGCAGGTATGTGCAGGGATAGGTACAGACAGGTCCTCCTGCCTAAGAGCAGTTCAGGGAGTTTTCCCCAAATGTCAGAGGGAGCCTTTCAGCTTAGTGTGAGATGTCCATGTCCAATTTTACATGCCCTGGGCTGGGCATCTCCTATTTGTACTAAAAGTCATAGTAATTACTTTCCCTGTAAACAATGAGTTTAATACGCTGAGGGGAATTCACTTAACTCAAGCCATGGCAGATTTATAGTTATTAATGGAATGCCAGGAGGTTGTTAGCACTTTGGGAATCTTGGTTTGTTATTTCATAATCACATATTTATGGTTCCCACGGCACATTGTATTTGTCTTGCCGTTCATTTATGGCAGGTCTATTAAACTGCCACGGCTAAGCTTCCAGGCCCTGGGCTGTAACTCTCTCCAGCACTGGTGTGATTGCATTTTCATTCTTCTCTTTAAACTGGGGCTGGCTTGATGGAGATCGATGCCAGTACCATGGAGAATATAGAGGGAGCATGTTCTACCCTATGAAGCAGGCACAAAATGAAGCCTGTGAATGATCTATCATCTGAGGAACTCTCTCCTCACTAGAAGGATTCATTATCTGCCAGCCCAGGTGTTGGCTCTTGGAGTGAGTGTGGATAGACTGAGACCACAATCTCCAGACTGAACACTGGGTGTGCTGCTGGGCTGTGAGGGGAGGGAGCAGCCCCCTCACGCAGAAGCTTCACAGGCTGTCCTGCCCAGCACTGCCAGCACACATCCACACCCACACTTCTACCTTCTCCAGACCATTTTAGGTTTTTCAGTAAACTTGCAAACCTCCACGGTTTTCATTTTTTTCTGCTGGTAATTTACCTCTCTCTGCCCTTCTCTTCTCCTCCCTCTTCATTTCCATGGAGGCCTGGGGTATTTGTGAAGCTTTGCCAGAACACCCAACCCCATGACACCTCTCGCATTTATGGAGGGGAAGGACTAGAGCCCAATAGTGCTACTCAAAAGTTAGAAAATCAGGTGAATTTCAGCAAGAATTTCTTCACAGAAAGGGCTGTCAAGTATTGGAAAGGGCTTTCCAGGGAGATGGTGGAGTTCCCATCCCTGGAGGTATCCAAGGAATGCCTGGACATGGCACTCAGTGCTCTGGGTCTGGTGACAAGGTGGGGATCGGTCACAGGTTGGACTTGATGATCTTGGAAGTCTTTTCCAGCCTCAGTGATTCTGAGATTCTATGAAATGAGATGCATTTGTAAAGAGATGGTATTTCGAGACACCTTAGAGAGAGGGTCTTATGGCAAAGGCAATTCTAGTTCTGGAACTGTCTCAAATTCAGGCCACCAATGTGCAACTGCTCATCAGGGAGGACAGTGTTTAGGGCAGAGTTTGAGTACACTGCACCACAGAGAATTCATCCCTCCAACAAAGGTTTTTTTCTTAACTTTTTTTCTTTTGTAGTAAGAAATTCAGATGATGCACTGAAAATCCTTGTCCAAATATCAGTTTATTTCAGAAACTTTTTAAAGACAGGATTTTGTGCTATGCAATAGTTGGAGTTGACTCATTCTCACACAGGCAATAACTTGAGAGTGCTCTTTTGTTTTCCTCCTTCATACCTCTGCCTCTTCTTTAGAAAAACACAGATTTTAATTTAATAGATAATCTAGAATGCTACAGCTTTTCAGTCAAGTTTAAAAAGCACATTCCAAAATAAACCCAAAGTTTCCACTTTGTGCCCAAAACAGTAAAAAAAAAGCAAATCAGTGCATGAGGGTTTTAATTCAGCAGCCAAATCACTGACTGCATGTTCCCAAGGACAAGCAGGCATCGCTGAGCCTGTGGGAGCTGTCAGAGCAGCTCCCAGAGACCCCTGAGCTCAGGGAATCTGTGGCAATAAGAGATTGTAACTGCAGCAAAGTAAAATAACAAAAGACATATAATGCAACATAGGAGTCATTTGGACCATTTAAAAAATGGAGAATGGGCCAAAGCAGCAGGAAATAGATCAGGAGGAGTCAGAGGTTTATTCAGTTGTTACTGAAGAGAGTTCCTGAACAGCAGTGGAACCAGGGCCAGAATCCTGGGCCACGTGAACTCAGCTGTGCTCCTGTCCTTGAGACTATCAACACAGTTTGTTTTCTCTGCGAATCTTGCCTTCATTTCTAGGAAAAGAAATCAGCAGGAACAGTGGGAGCTGTTCCCTTTTACGTATAACCAGCAAGGTTAGTACCTAAGCAGTGATGTGGTCCTCTCTTCCAGGCTTGATGCCCCCAGGCCAGGAAATAATTGCAAGTACTTCAGTCATAAAGCCAGTAATAGTGGAATAAGGCAAGTGCCATCACTGTCCTGCCTGGAGCACACACTTGCACTGAGGTGAGATGTCACTCAGCAGAACCAGCACCACTGGGAGTACTTCAGACATCGACACAGATGCTGTTTGATTTTCAATTCTGCAGTGCCTCAGCTCCTTGGGCTGCATCAGTTAGTCCTGCCCACAGCCAAACTCACACGTCCAAAGGAACTTTCCAGTCAAATGAGGATTCGTCCTAGTCAGAAGGTAGCTGAGAGAGGTGGAACTTTCCCCTCGTTAGACTGCAGGATGTGCATTAAGCATCTATTGCCTGCCAGTATTTTGGCTGGGATTGGAGTGAGTGACCCTGGCGGACAGACAGAGGCAGAGCAGCGGGGGGAGCTCGGGCGCGCTCGGCCTCCCCAGCGCTGCTGCAGCAGCAACAATTCTCATACCTCAGTCTGCGGTGGGTGGCTTTGGCTTTTTGGCCGGCATCCAGCAGACAGCAAGGATATCAGCTCTTGTTATTCCAGCTCGTTTCCCTGTCTGCCTTCTGATTCCTCTGTGGTGTAAATGCAGAAACTGCTGCGTATGTGTGTAAACCACACCACTCCATTCAGACACTTAAAAAAAGGTTTAAAACTATTTTTTGTGCTTAAAAAACTAACAGATGCAACTGAAATTCTGCTCAAGGATCCAACTGAATAGAGGAAGCAATGAGTATTTGCATGGAGGGAGGGTAACGAATAACAGAGTGGTTAGCAATTACTGCTTTCCATTTTCAGTATTTTTAGTTTTTATCCACTCTGGACGTTTCTCAGTGAGACCTGGATTTTCTAAAGAGACTTTTCGGTGCAGCAAATCCGCATTACCAGAGCTGCCCACTGTACCTGTCCCTTACCATGCTGTGATTGGGATCTTTTCTGTCTGACACTAATGGATGGGAAGTTTTTCATAGGTATTTCTAGCATCAAGCATTTCTTACTGATGCTGGTCAGTTCTGAGCTCTCATTAGACAGGCATGGCCTTGCCCCAGCCCTCCCGTAGTGCCTAGGCCAGCCCCAGGCTCTGTCAGCGTGTGCTGGGATGGCTGCAGTGTTCCTGGCAGGTGACTCACTCTAGCCAGCCCCATCTCAGGCTGAATATGCTTCAGCTCCTTCCTATCTCCAAACATCACCCTCACCTTGGCCTTTCACAAAGCTGCCCCTCACCAAACCCGAAGGGTGCCCCTGGGAGCTCCCACAACCCCTGTTCACCTCTGCATTCTTTTCAGTCAGCTAAAGCAGCCTGATTTCACAGTGCCGAGGTCAGTGCTGGGTTGGGGTGCGCAGCTGATGGATTTGGTACTTCAGCCAACTTGCACATTCCTGGCACCCAAACAGCTTGTCCCTGTCCCCAGCAGTCTCACCTATCACAGGGATGTGCCCAGTATGGTCCAGTCAGCACTGAAGAACAGAAGTAAGGAAAGCACCTGGGATGCAGAGATATGAGAGCACCTGGGATAGAGTGCTTCTCATTAGCAAGGAACGTTCTCCAACCATCCCACCAGGGCACAGGGGCTCCTTCTCTCCCTCCCTCCACACTTACAGGCTCACAGCTGTGCAGGCTGTTTGTACTGAATCCATCTGCATGGAATTTGCTGGACTTAACTGCCAACAAATTTATCAGGAATCATTTTTTGCATAGCTATCACCAAATGTAGTTCTAGATTTAGAAGAGCAATTTCCAGGTCCAGTAATCACAGTGTGTTTGGAAACAGGGCACACACACTGAAGTCGGTGTTGTTAGAACAGAGAAAGGACAATCTCATGCTGAATCACAAAATCATGGAATTGTTCAGACTGGAAAATATCTTTAAGACCATGAAGCCCAACCATCAATCCAGCATCACCACCATGTTCACCAGTAAACCCTGTCCTCAAGGGAGGGTTGAATCCACAGGGATGAATCAGGATTCTGAAAGCAAGCTTCATCTTTCAGCAGAGCTTCCAGCCGTGTCTATGCAGTAGGATTGAAATGTGAACTGTTTCAATTGTTTAGACATTCAAATATTTCAAGTTTTCAAACAAGTCCACAGGTTCACTCTGAGTGGGCCAGTTCTAGAGTAGAATAAAAGATAGGAGACACTGAGTCATATCCCAGAGTCTAGTCAGCCCTCAGTAAATAATCACCCAGCATGTCACAAGCCTCAATTTAGGAGCATTTAAAAGCAAAGTCACGCACATAATCAGTCCAACCACTAAGTCACAGCAAAGCTAATGGTAAAAACAGCTCTTGTACCTTGACTTGTGCATGCAGTTGAGAAAACTATCTATTTCAGGGGAGTCCCAGCTCTGTGAGGTATTGTAACTGTACAACTGTAACTCTGTCCCTCAGTGATGTGCACACTCACGTTTATGGATTGCCTGGGATGAATTTGTGTCTCATAAATCACATCAGCATGGGAGGAAAGCTGATTCTGCCAGGGATATTCACAAATTCCACCTCAGCAAGGTGCAAGAGTGCAGACATTTCACCAGGGAGTGGTGACGCAGCAGTTCTACCCCATTGTTCAGATCCTGCTCCACAGTTAGGAATTACTTGTCTATTGCAAAATATCTCTCTTGAGCACATAAAAATCTGAAATTGGCAGCATCATTGGCAACGTTTTTAGGCTGATTTAAATCCTTTTCTGACCAAATCCATCTGTTATGTCTGAGTCTGCTATTTCCCACCTCCCTGAAAGGAAGACTTGGTGAACCACAAGGGACTGTCAAAGCACCCAAACAAGGCGCAATGCTTGATTTTACCTGGTTGAGAGCCCATGAAATCTACTGTACTCTAAGTAGATGTTGACCTCTTTTACAGTAACTGGTATTTTTAAACATCCTGATTTGTCAAGACATTTCTGAACTGATGAAATGTTCATCCAAATCCCTCTGCATGGGGAAAGGAACTCGATACCTGTGCTCAGCCCCTTCTCCTGCCCAGGCTCATCAGCTTGCACAGCCCACCCTGAGGGCAGGATCACAATTCTGAGTTTTGTTTCCAGTTAAAATAAACAAGTGTTCTGTTATGTACACTTTGGTTCATATCTCAGCTCCTTGTGCTAGGCTTGACACCCAGCATGAAAATGTTACCAATATGTACAGAGTTTTCTTATATTAAACCCAGGTCAATATATTATGCCCAATTAATACAAATTTAGGAAAGGTTGTTAGTTTAACAGGAACCAGAACTCTGTTCTGGGCTCTGTCACTGGCCTGGGAAAATCTGCTTTCTGTTGCTCCCTAATCGCCAGTTCATGACCTTTCCTGTGCCCGAGTGCCAGCTCTTCTGGATAAATGCTGTCTGCAGGTACAGTGCCTGGGGAGGGCTGATCTGGGTGAGGCTCTCCTGGAACACTAACACAACACCCTGCTCAGTGCCACACTATCTGTGTTGCAGTCTGCTGTGTTCTGGAGCACCGTGAAGGGAGGAAAAACCCAACCCACAGTTTCTTTGCAAGTGCTCTGGGAAGGAGTGACTTGGGATTTCTGAGATAGCCACTGCCCTGACTATCTTGGTAGCAGGGATTGTCCCCAGTGGTAGACATGCTTATATTCAAAGCAGAAAAATCCTAATTGTCTACTACATTGCTCAATTATTCAGAAGTTCCTGCTTTCCCTGTAAAAAAGCTGAGAGGAGACGCTGAACAAGGTAGGAATATCAAAGGTCATTTCCCCTGAACACCACTTGTGGGGCGCAGCAGTTGCTTTATGATCCCTCCATTCCCACAAGAGAATTCAGACAGCAGAGACCTTGTCTAAATAAAGACAACCTTGGCAAAGCACATCATTCCAGCCAGAGATTTCTGTCAAGGCAGCCTGCAGTCACTGCAAGGCCATGAGGCAGCAACAGGGAGCGAAGGAGCGAGAAAGACATTTTTATGGAAATAAACAAGAGAAGGAGCAGCCGATGGTGAGAGATGCATGTGAGTGCTGGGGATGCCTCACATGGATAGTGTACAAGGGAACACTCCAAGAATGGTAATCTCCTGACAGGGTCTCTCCTGAGCAGGATTTCTAGCCTTTACACCCTTCCTTAATCCCTGGTCTAATTCCCAACAGCCAATGTAAGCAGGAGAAAGCAGCACATACTACACATACTACACACATCACAGACCTTAATATGTCACGTGTATGTGTTAACCCTAACCCTACTTATATGTTCATTTTCTTATAGGATCTGAATTTCCCTTGAAAATTTGGTATTCCTTCAGGAACTCAAAAGAAGTTGGATTTCAGCTTCATGGACCTCAGGGAGAACAGAGAGTGAACACAGACAGAGATTACCCCCAGGGATGGCTTGGTACAGCAGCAGCTTCTGTCAGCCCCAATGGAAGTTCTACCAAGGATGATGGACACGGGCACACGAGCCTTCTCTCTGACCCAGCCAGGTGGTTGCACACAGACCTGAGACTAATTTATTTCTCTAAGTCAGGACCCTATGCAGAAATGTCACTGCTGTTTAAATATAGTCTTAGATCAACTCTAACTGCAGTTCAATCAGCTGTGGAGCTCATAATAGTTGGGATGAAACAGGATTGGCAGGGAAGTGTTCTGAGATGCCCTCAGCAGAAATTGGAAAGAAGAGTGAAGAGCTGAGCAGCTCCTGTCACGCTTTGGCAGGAGCTGACGGTGCCAGGAGTAGGCAGAAAAGTTTATCAGATATTGGAACACTCATTCTTCTCCAGACACATGGTTTCTTCTACCTACATCAAGGGAAGAGAACTGTAAGTGAGCTGGTCCCAGCTGACCCCAGCAGCCTCTGCAGGAGACAGAACCCTGTGAGAACTCCTGTCCTCTCTCGCAGCTCCCCAAACACCCAAAGGGCCTCCAGCCTGCTCCAGGAACTTGTTTCCCTCTCTAGTCATGCCCAAGCTTCTGCAAATGTGGTTGTCCACCTGCAAGAAACAAGAAAGTGCTAATATTGAATTAAGTAATGTGAAATATTGGGACTCAGAATATTCTGCTCGCATAATGATAAACCATAAAATCGTAATCTTTAAGGGATACTCTATATATCCTATTGAGCTCAACAAATCATAGTTGAGGAAAGACCTTACATTATCAAGTTCAACCCAAGGTCCAGAAAGAAACCTAGTGAGAATGTGGCACCAAGAATGAAAGACTGGTTCTTTGTTGGGATATCTGTTCCAGGGTTTAATCACTTTGCTGTTAAAAATGAGTCCATGTTTCCTATTTCATGTTGTCTGACTCTGGAGTGAATTCCAGCCAATGCCTTTTTTCCCCTGTCACACCAGGCAGGAATGGGCCACATCTGCTACACAAATATGTGATTATGGATTTTTTTTTTCTCCTTCCTCTGTTGTCTTTTTGCTTAAGAAATTAAGTGAATGCAAGTTTAAGGCCATATTCCTTTGCAAAGGTAGTATGTTTCAAAATCGTCTTGACTTTGGAGCATTTCTAAAACTCTCTGCTGTCCAGCAGTTTTACTAAGCTCAGAGCTGGTGACACACTCATGAATTCTTATAGAAGGCACATGTGACAAACCAACAGTAGGAAAGAGATGCTGGACAATACAGTGTAGATCAAGCAGGCCTTCTACTCCCTCCACCAGTGCAGCATCATTACTTCTGTATCACACAGATGCTCTGAAGACAAAAGCCTCAGGTTTTTGATCCTCAGATGCCTGATCCAGCACTGGAATTCAAATGCTGACCAAAAAAGCAAGGTACCAAGGTCATGTACTCCATGCTCTCCTGTCAGGAGTCAGAACATGGTTCCCCAGGGTCCTGTGAGGTACATGCAATTACAGAGGCAAACAGAAGACCTTTCTGGTCAGACCCTTAAATGAAAAATACTAGTGTGGTCGGGGAAATGATGTATATGGAATCCAGATTCTAATTTTGTACTGGATTCCCACTTAAACTTCTGAAAGAAACAGCAGAAAATATCCATCCCAAGGTCAGGAATGAAGTCAAATAAATAAATATGTAAATACTGCAATTTGTCTGGGTGGCAGTCACTGCAAAATGGCCACTAAATTCAACAGGGTGAGTAAAACTTTAGAGTTTGGTTGTTATTTTGGAACACTGACAACAGATATAATCTTGCAAAGAAGAGTGATTCATCCAAGTGCTTAGAGGATGGGAGCCCTGGACAGGTTCTGAGGCTGATGACCAACATAAACAGGCTGTAAATTCAGTAGGTAATAGTGCAAGTCAAAGGAAAAGAGGGAGAGAAAGGAAAACAGATGGCCAGAGTTGGAGAAGTAGATCAAAGTTTGAACAGTGAAAACAAATCCAGAAATTCAGACAGGGAAATATTTGCTGCTGCCTAAGCACATACAGCAAATCCTGCTGAGGAGATTATGCAGGACATCGTTCACAGAGCCTGAAATGGAAACTGAACTCACACACCTCTGAACTAATCCATACTGAGAACCAAGGAAGCCCTTGACTTGAACTCCGGAGGAGTCCACTTGCAAATTCTGTGGCTCTGACCCTCTCTAAGAAACACCACCTCCATGTGTTCTGCAGCAGCTGCGCTGTCTGGTGACAGCTGACACAGCTCAGAAATTACACATTGATTTTAAAATGTGAACTGAAGGATTTTTTTCAAGAGCTTCACCAACACTGAGACATAAAAGAGGTTGTGAAGCAATGTAGAAACATGAGTGATGTTCCCCTAGAGCTGACAGTGGCTGGTTCCCTGTACAGGTGGCTTCATGGCTTCATCTCTCCCAGGTAGGCAGCAGGTTATAGAAACCATTTTATTGTCTGCATGTTACATGGTGAGCTGCGACTTCTCTGCAGAGGAGTTTGCACATCAACATAATTTATTTCTGGCCTTGACAGCTCCTAACTTCTGTGGTGAGTGAGAGCATTTGTCAAAACCCACTCAGATGTAGGTAAAGATATCACTCTTAATGGCTGAACAGCTAGCACTGGTAACTAATCTCAGTTATCTTTGAGATCTCATGACAAAAATAATTATGTGTGAGTGTTATTGCCACAGACCTCAACACCACCGGGTAGGTTGTGCACAATGACACAGGTCCCTCTGTGCAAAATGACACAGCACTATGAACTGTTTCCTCTCAGGGAAGGATTTAGTGAGGAAATTGAAGTGGACTGAGGTGGAGTATTGATCCTGCATAGTAAGAACATATCTTGTGCATCATCACACCTCTAGTTTGTGTCCCTTGCCTTTCAGGAGAGCTACACTGGAGACTCTCTCCCTGTGCTCTCCAACCAAGCCATGCCCAGTTCTGAGCACTCTTTGCAAACAAGGAGGCAGTGGGGCTGCTGAGGCAGCTGTGACCAGAAGCAAGTCATGCTGTGTTCTTTCACATACTGTCCCAGCTCTGGCTCCTCAGGCAGCACAGTGAAAGCCCCCGGTGATGCTGAAAAGAAGGAACCAGTCTGGATCTGCAAACCCCATCTGGACTTGGAGGGAAAGAAGCGTTTAATGCACCACAGGGGTGTACAAACAGCTAAACCCCAGGTAGGCAGAGCAGCAGTTGAGGTTGGAATTTGGGAGAGAACTGATGCTGGCAGAAGATAAGAAGGTATCAGAGTAGTGAATTTAGCTTGGAGTAAGTTTTTCTTGGGAAGAACTATCTGTGTTTGCCAGCACTGTGCGTATTGACAATCTGCAGCTGTGGACAACAGCTGAGTGTAGATCTACCTCCTGCCTTGAGCAGAAATCATAGGATTGGAAAGTACTTGTTCTGGCAAGCAAGTATAGAGAGCTGGGTGACACAGGTACAAACACAACCCAGAACCCACAGTTAATTGTTGGTGAAGATTTACCCTTTGTCCTTATTAGCTTGCCTTTAAACAGACATGATAAATGCTGTTCATTACTCAAATGTATTCTGAAGGAGTCTAAACTTCCCCAGCTCACTCTTTAATCATCCTCTGGCTTACATGTTTGTCTTTCCTTCCAAGATGCTGGTAATAAATAAAGCTGTTTAAATGATCACAGTGCTGTGGCAAGCCTACAAGCCCATACATCTTGTCTTTGGGTTGTTGGTGTTTTTTAACTGCCTCTATATTTCCTAATTTCAAAGACTTGAGAAGTTTGGTACTCCTCTGCTTGTTTTCTGCCTCAAGATGTCTGGTGAAATGTCTGCTGACATCCTGTCTCTAGGGTTAGTGGCAATGGCAAGCTAATAAGCAAAATAAGAGAGCAGCTGCCTCGTGCCTGGGCCACAGCACAGGGATAAGGGATAAGGGATAAGGGATAAGGGATAAGGGAGAAGTGCTGCTCATTTGTGCCCATCTTGTCCTCCATGACTGGACATGGAGAGAAGGTGTGAGCTTGTATCTGATGTACATTTATACCTAAGTAAAAGATCTTTTACTTTAAGGATGATCAAACACTGGAACAACTTGCCATGAGAGGCTGTGGAAGCTCCATCCTTGGAGATACTATGGCCTTTATAATATAAAGAAAATCAGCAAGACTGAATATTCACTCTGCTGCAAAGCAAGAAACAGTGCTGGCATCAAAACCATGTTGGAGTGCAACAGGAGCTGACGTCTCAGCAGCAACAGGAGATAACAACACCCATCTATCTCCAAGATTTTTGTCAGTTTGGAAAACTGGAGGCTGGAAAGATGGCCAAAATCACCTAGGATAATCTCAGGCAAAGTATAGAAAAAATTAATTAATAACCTCCTCCTTGAACCTCTGGAATGACTGATCCATTGCTGATAATTGTGGCAGTTCCCCAGGATGGATCATGTCAGCTGTACTGCTTTCCATGGAGGGAGTTCAATCATTGGCTTGGGAAAGTGTTGGTAGAGAAGTTCTATGATAAAAGGGAATTTGAGTTTTAAGATATTTGGACCATTAGGAAAAAGTTATTGTGTGTAGCTTTGATTCATCAACTTGTGCTTTTACGTTAATGAACTCTGTTTGGCAATTGCAATCTCTCCTTTATCTGGGCTGCAAGCAGTAATCAATCAAAACCCAGCACTGAAGTGACTGGAGAAGTACCAACAGCAAACTGTGCCCTTGGCAAGGATCTGGATATTCACTGGAACCTGCAAAGAGCTCCGGCTGTCTAAGGAAACTTTCCATCTTACACACTGCTGAATCACCACCTTGGGGTTGTTCTGAGATAGACAAGAAGAATGGACAGAACATTACTTGTCAGAGAGCTGACAAGCACTGCAGAGAAAGGAATCCCTTTACTGGGATTTTTCTGGCAAAAATCTCAAAGCTCAAGGTGCTCACCAAGTATTGGACAAGTCTTCACATGAATAGCAAATCCAAAAGCCTGAGAACTGCAAGGTCCCAGCATATGCTCTAATTATTTTCCAAGCATTCACCAGAGTTAAAACTTCTCATGAAGTTTCTCCACAGTCTTCCTTGGTCAAGCTGTAAATCAGGGATAAAATTTACTGAATGACTCCTAAACACATTAATGGAAGTATCACAGCTATGCCACATGACTGCAGTTCTCCAGGTCCTGGGCCTGGAGCTGAGTTCCAGTGGTCTGTTCCTGCCTGGCAGTATGTTTCCATGAGCACTCAAAGCTGCACTCAGACAATCCTTTATATAGTCAAGTTGGAAAAGATTTTAATTCTTGAAAGAAAAATACCAGAACCAGCACCACCCCGAGGTATCATAGGAGAGCTTCCTGGTATTCCTTATGGATGGAAAGAAGCCTTGACAACTAACTTTTATTGATTTCTTCTTGAGGCTGGAAAAAGAGAACATTAAGTGGAGGAAAATGTTAGTTTGACTGAAAACAAAAGCAAAACTTGTTCTAAAGCCAGGACTGAGCTGGCATTTCTTTCTGCTGGCTGCAAAGGATAATAAAACGAAGCACCAGGAAAATATCACATCTCACAATCATGAGTGTGATTACATCAGACTTTCTAAATACAGCTTGATGTGCAATAAATGCATGCAATAAATACAGAAATAAACACAGGAAAAAAAATCAAAAGTCATGTGAGTTTAGGTAATACAACTCTAAAAACCATTTGTTTTGTGCATCAACTCTTCTGCAGAGATTTTCCAACCAGAATGACAAAGTACTTCACAAACGTGAACCAGCTCCTCATCCTTTGAATGATTTGGGGAAACATTTCCCTTAGAATGTGGCAGATAATTGAGTCATGGAAATGAGCAGAGGTGAAGGAGTGATCCGGTGGCACAGGTAGGGAAAGCCTCCTCTCCTTCCTACTCAGGATGAAGGTGCACTGGCATCGAGCTGCAGCAAAGCAGGCATGAGCCAGTGCTTGGATCTGCTGCAGGCACTGACCAACCTGATAAACCAATTTTGGTTTTGCCTTACTAAAATGCTTTATTCAGGTCAGCACCATTGTTTAGGAAAGATACATCAGTGCAGGTGTGAGAACCTGTGAACATGAATTCGAGATGGTTCACTGGAATGTTTTAGGATGCTGTGAACACTCTGCCTCCAGTGGAAATGGTGCTGGGTCTTCCCCCCAAAGCAGTAAGGGCTGAAATCCTGAGTTCAGAAAGAAATTCCTGGAAGCATCTCCAGTTTGACTCACCTGGACTCCTGCAAATGTAAACATTCCTCAGTCTCAGGGAAGGACATAGAAATCATGTACACATTTAGATCTCATGCTGAATTCACTCTGTCTTAACCCCTGTCATGGCTGAGGAAGTGCTTTCTAACACATTTTCCAGACAATGTTGTTACCAACTACATGGCACTCTTCAGTTTGATTTTACTCTGGTAATAAGCCACAAAACAACATCAGAGACTTCCTGATGCTGCTCATGGCTGACCTCCTCTCTGTGGGATCTGCAAATAACCACCCACATCACCCAAAACCAACATGGCCTGTTGATCCTGACTGCTGTACCTGTCCCAGGCTACCTGGTTCCTACTGATTTTGGCTCTGTCTTCCTCTTCCCGTTGATCCCTGCAGCTGTTCCTGGAGCATTTTATCAAGAGACAGCTCAACTTCCAAGAACACAAAGTAAATAAACCATTAATGGCGCCTGTACCAAATTAAAACCTCTCTAATCTTTGCACTTCTATCTTTATTTATTCTACTAATTTCATGGCTGGAACAAGTCTAAATATAAACAAAACGTTCTCCACTATCCATCCACACACCCCAGAGATGTGGCTCCAAGGAAATGTGCTGACACCGTTAAAGGAAACCCACAGGAGCAAAATCCAGCAGTTTTCAACCTTTCCTAAATGACCACTCAAAGGTTGTGAACTGGGATGAAATCATGAATCTTCAGCCCATTAAATAACATAGAAAATGAAGCATGTTCATCATTCTCTCACACTTCTTCCCACCTCTGAGGGCTCTCAGAGGGCTTCTCCTGAGCCTCTCTCAGGGCAGGAACGCAGGCAATTGGTGTTTCCTGGCCACTGTGCACTGAAATTAACCCAGTGGATGGAAGATTAATTTCTTCTCTTCAAGACAAGACTGTCAAGATGGAATATCTAGAAACTCTTCATAGCAATGTGTTTTTAAGACAGTGGAGTTCTCTCTTATTCAAAGTGGTTGAAAAATCCATCCAGCAACCTTTCAGAAGTGAACATCACAATGTTATGTATGGATAGGCAGATGGAAGAATGGATGATTTCAAAGGTTCTTTGTATTTCCAAATGCTGTAACTCTGCTGCTTTCCCTGCCCCTGCTCAACATCAGCCAGCCCACACTCCAAACGCAGCCACAGAGGAAATGCATCAAGGCAGGAGTTCTTAACAGTCGCTGAAAAATGAGTTTTAAAAATGGACAAATGCTTGCAGTGATCTAGACAGTAAAATACTTTAAACACTTTTTTTCTTCTTGTACCAAACAGCTTTTGAGAATGACTAATACACTATTTCCACTGGCTCCAAAACATGCAGGTACAAATTGTTGCATGATATAAGGGCAACATCTATTCTTCCCCAGCCTATTGCCTTAAGACTGCGAGGTTTGAAATCCCCAATTTCTATATGTTAAGGACCCATGCATGTGGTTGGTTGACCAACCATGCCTGGCCACAGGGAGGAGAGTTTCTGTTGAGAAGTTTCTTTCTTCTAACACTGCATGAAGAAGTTTAAGTCACCTGGGTCATCATGGTCCTCTTGAGGCTCCTCAGAGAATCATCAAATTCAGTCTCCTTAGCAAATAGTAAAATGTAAGTAAACAAAGTAAATGTCATCAAAGTGGCAGAGCTTGTACAAAAAGCATTGTGGGTAGGAATGTTTCAATATCCTGCCATTGTAATTTGCTGTGTCTATGACACTGTAAGCTGCTTCCACACTGCTTAATTAACACAGTCATTAACATCCTGTTACAGGAACCAGAATATGTAGCAAGTGTTCCATGGGGTTTTGCTAACTGGCTTTATTTATTCACACAGTGATGGTGAATCCATGATCACATTCCCTGAACATGTCCCATAAGGGTGGTGAAAATCTGTCTGCGGTAAGAGGATGGTCCTTGCCTAAACAAGCAGCCTTTTGCATCTTGCCTCTCCCACACCCCTCCTGTATCCTTCAAGGCTAAGGGAGGCCACTGCCAGGATCTAGTCTGATCCCTGAAATGCAAGCTGTGGCAATTTGGCCCGGTAACACCTGCACTGAATGATATTAGGATACAGGCTGCCTTGTGGTGCTAATAAACTCTCTTCAAGTTTGACAACTGCTCATGGAACTAGAAATCTTTCATAAAAGCTTCCAGTTCTAATTTACTTATTTGAAGTGCTGAAAAATTTACAGCCTTTCTCTTGAGAGCCCATTGCATCGGCTGCCCACCCTACCTTTAAAAACCCGTGTTATGTTCCTTAATTGCAGTTTTGTAACTCGAGGTTTCAGCCCTGGCATTTCATTTCGCCTCTGCTGGGCATCGGGGATGGAACAGGCTGTTCTCTCCAGGATTCTCTCTAGCGATGTAGCTCTGAGATAGGAGTTTCGGTTGCTTCAGGCCAAAGCTCTGGTGAACTACGGGCCTGCACTGGATATGCAGGTGTGAGCTGCAGCTCGGTATCAGTGCCCCTTTAGCACGTGCCTGCTGCACACAGACAGACACTCGGGGCTCCCACAGGCCCACTGCTGTTGTACCAGAGTCTCCTGCTCCTAGCACTGCCTTGCTCAGAGAGTTATCCTGTAACAGATGTGCCTCTGTCCCAGGGCCAATCCACCCAAGCCCATCCACTCCCAGCTCTGGCTACTCAGGTAATGTAACCTCCAGCTTCTGCTCATTCTTGTGGGGGAAGCAATAATTGCCTGAAAAGTGAACTGAAAACACAAACCTGTTTATCTGGGGGATGGGGTGAGGTGTTGTGGCAGGACAGCAGGAGCTCCCTTCCCTTTGCAGTCCCCTTGCAGTGCATCTGTGTGACTCTGCCCCTCTGCCTGTGCTTTCATACCACTCTGTGGGGCAGAGCTGACAGGCTTGGTGAGACTGGGTACTTCCACTTCTTTTCCATTAGATGAGTTCGGCTTTGACCCTCTGACCTCATCAGGGATCAGGTGCTGCTCCCTAAATTCCTTGTAGTGGAGAAAGCATTCCCTTTTGTCAGCCAGCAAGAGTATCTCTCAGGATAGTGTATGTCTCTTCCCCACACACACACAGGTTCATTCCTCCACCTGCACAATATTCCATACTTATTTTTTCCCTCTGTTTCCTCTCCCCTTATTAAAAGATAAAAAACCATCACCTCCCTTCTGGTTGTGAATACACTCAGAGATTAAAGCCAGCATGTCAGAGAGCTCAGTTTCCTGACATGCTCAGAGAGTCACAAGGCTATCTGAGAGCAAGAAGTATTATTTTCCCTGCCACGCTCACCCAGATATTCCCTTCCCACACACAGTTCTCGCTAGCTTTTGCATCTGTATGGGATAAAAATTTTTCCAATGGTACAAGGGTGGAAGGTGGTGACAATGAGGAACTACTGAATCTTTCAGACAAGTTGGCCTGATCTTACAGAGAATCCTATTAGCATGGTTTTTTTGATAAAAAGCAAAACTACAAGTGAAAACTCCCAGGACACCAGCATCAGAGTGAGATATTCATGTTTCTCTTCCTGCAGAGCCCCCATTCCTGCCCACCAGGTATATACTAGAACAGAAACTCCAGCATCATCACTGTTTTGTGGAACTGCCTCAATTACTTTATGCCTTTTAAAAGTGCACAGTCCTTGCTCCAAGGCTTTCCACTCCAGAATAAAAGCACAGACTGCTTATTCAAACTCCCAGGAAGAGAAAATGTAAGAGATATCACAAGTCATTAGGAACAGTTCTTTGCAATTTCCACCACCATTTCATACAACCCCGATAAAAACTTCATCCAACACCACCACAGAAAAGGATTGGGTTGTTTTCTCCCCTCCTTTCTATTCCTACTGCAAGAGGCACAGGGCACATTTCTGCACAAGAGGTTTCTTTCTTTTAGCCCTCAAACTACTGAGTTTAAAGATAACTCAGATACCTCTGGCCCATATGGCAGCCTGCACTTTGAATGTAGCTCTGTTGTTTGACCTCCCTAACATGCCAAGATTCTTTTTCCACACCTACCCCGGTTTGAATTTTAATTACTAAATCTACTTCTAAGATAAACATGTTGGAACAATGGCCCAACACAGAGTTATGACACCATTTAATGCCATTTCTAATCTTGTTTCTTATACAAGTCAGTATTGCCTAACACCCACTAAGAAGTTCTCATATGGGACATACGAAAGTCAAATCTCACAATTACAAGAAAAAGACACTATGGGGAAAATATGCAAAAGCAGAACCCAGATAGCCATCTACTTTTTTTCTCCTAGGCTTCTAGGGCTGCAAAGTTATCAGTTTCCATCAGATCTCACCAAGCAAATCTATCCAGTCTGAGGCTGTAACATTGCTTTCTGCTGAGACCACAGGGGCAAACAAAAGCTTTGATCAACTAACCACTGCAAACTTTTATTTATTTTTAATTTCCTTTTCACATAGCAGACATGATTTGCAACAAAAGGTCATTTCAAAAAGCAATTTGGCCAGTGCACAGAGCAGCAATGACTTCCACAGCACACTCGGCTCGGCTGTGTCGGTGCTAGAAGGGCCTGTCCTAGGGCTACCAGGGGGGTTATGGTCATTATTGTCATTCAGATTTTTGGCTATGCTGATTTTTTCTTCAGCTTTTGGAATGGCATGGGATAGGATGGGTTGACATGGAATAAACCTCTGCCTGGGAAGTCTGGTAGATGCCTTTTAGATGCTTTCTTGGTGCCTGTTTCACTGGCCTCACTACAGAGTTCATTCTGTCCCATTTCTTACATAACTGGTAAATTTTCAATTTCAAATCCATGAGCAAACAAGTGAATTCCTAGGGACAGTGGAAGGCAACAGACCGAGTGGTGCAGCTGAGATTGGAGACAGGTCTGCCAAAGGTTTCTATCCAAGCCAGTACCATAGCACCTGGATTAACCTTGTGGCCTGACAGAAGAACAGAGTGAGTTTCTTTTCCTCTTTTCATTTTTTCTTGTTCTTCCACCTTTCAACAGTGATCTGTTATGCACTTCCATCCTTGTGCTACCGATCTGCCTCACTTGCTTCTTTGAAGGGAAAAAAGAACGTGACTTTTCTCTGTCCTGGTCAGCAAATCAAGGGATTAGAGAATAAGGTGAGCTCTCCCTGGGTGTGCACATCACTCAGTATTGCAACCAAGTGACTGAGGCAAAAACATCTAATTATGTGCCCCAAAGCAGCTCTCATCTGTTGGAATGAATATTACATCATCATCAAGAAGAAACCTGTACAGGGTCCAGCCAGTCTGTACTGACTGTACAGAACACACAACAGCCCCTGACAAAGTTAAGAAGGGTGCCCCTAAGAAATGTGTAAGAACCAGGAAGATCACAGGAAATACTCTGACAGCACTGCCCCACAGAGGGAGTGTGATTTAGGATGCATCAGGACTTCAAAGGAGACAAAAAACCTGACAAGACCATTCAAGAAAATGAATAGTGACATTTGCCAGCAACTGCAGAGAAAGGCAAAAACATACAGGATTTTGAGGTTTCATAGAAACATCTAAGGTAATCTATTTCTGTTGGGTCTGGAACATCTTATGCATGAGATCCGTGATGACTTCATTGGAAATTCCTCAGACTCCATTCTCAGAGAGTTTGTAAACAATAAAAATTCACCCTTGTAGCATTTGCTACACCATAGTGGTTGGAAGAGTGAGTTCACACTCCTTGCTGAGCCTCCTGCAGCACACCAAGAGCATGGGACACAAGACTCCAGTCCTGGAAGATAAACAACAGATTCACTGAAAGCAGAAGGGGCCTCAGAGAACGAATAATCCATCTTTTTACCACAAACCAAGTCTAATCAAAACCAAGCATGCCTGACCTTCTCTTAAAGATGTCCAGGAACAGACTTTACCACCTTCCCAGACAGTCTATTCTAAGGCTTTCATTGTCCTTTGCCAATACTTTTTTTTTTAATTTTATGTCTTGCTTTAATCATTCTCACTGCAATTTACACACATTTTTTTATTTATTGTATGAGCCAACAGAACAGATTATTCCCTTCTGTGCAACAGCATTGCATGGATTTGCCACAGTTGTCTGTCTCTAGGTTACAAAGGCAAGTTAAAGGCTCTCTGATGATTTCTGTTACTCTGCGTACAGGCTCTCCAGCCAGTTTGCATTTCCTTTGAAGAGCAGCCCCTCTAAGTGATGTGATTTGAGGCTTTACCCAAACTTAGTTGAGCTACAAGGACATCACTCTAACAAGACTCTCCATCCTGGGTTACAAAGGCCAACAGAATACAGTGATGCATGCAAGATGAAAATGATTAGCAAGTGGCTCAAGCCACTCAGCGACTCATTGGTAGACTAAAATGTGATGGAGCTCTGATTGATCCCATCCAGGTATGTGCTAGAACCAAACTGTTCAGCTCTTTTGAATGTGAAATGGAATCTACAGCCTAATTCCCTTTGGCAAGAAAAAAACATTTGAAAGTCTCTAGGAATCAGGAAATGAACTCCTGAATTTAATTGCATGACTACTCCATGCCATCTTTCACATGATGAAACAAATGTATCATGATTGCATTGTCCTAAACCAAGCTAATGTTCTTTCTCTCCCGTCTTTTTTCAAAAACCTGAATTGATACATGGCTTGGGATCACATGCTGCTCATACTGAACAGACAAAGGTTGTCAGACAGTTCAAAGACTTATTTGGAATTCCTGTTGCTGAAGTATCCAAAGTGTGCTGGGAAAACTTTTCCCTTCAGGTGTTATTGGGATCTCAGTTTCCATGACAACTTCCAGACTTGTTTAGTTTCAGCCAAGCTAATAATCTCCCTCTGTGGCATTTGATTCTTTTCCTTCTATTCCTTATCAGGAATTTTAAGATACATGTGAGAACAGAGAAAGCAGAAAGTGACTAAATATAGTCCACAGCAGGCTGGACATGTCCAAAATCTTCAGCAAACAACTAATTTTGACTGGAGGATAATTTTTGGCTGGGGACTCTTGTCTTTAGTTAGCAGATGAGTCAGGAAATCTGCAGCAAGAAAAGTTCTGTTCTTTCATTTGGGATTTAACTCAAAGATGGAATCAACCTGCCATGTCCAAACTGGTCAGGGAGTATCAGTGCCACTGAGTCTAATGCTGCTGTGACTGAGCTTTAATTGTGCCTCTTGCTGAGGTATGCTGACCACCTAACTTACAAATCCTGTACACTAATAATTCTTCTCTAATACCTAAATCACTGATCCTGCCTGGGAAACAGGGGTGTGTTCCTTCTAGCCTAACCAACCAGTGAATTTTCTTTGGGCGAAGATTAAATGCAAAATAATGGGGAGAATGAAAAAAAAAAGAAGTCACAGAATGCAGCCAGTTCCCACCTCAGAGCACTGCTTTCTTACTTGCTGAACTACAGTGGACACCTTTGAGCATCTGCTGAAGAAAGAGATAGAAAAAGAAATCTGAAAAACCACAACAATTTCCACTGTTAGGAATGCTTTTAGCAACCCTTCAGTGGTCTGAATTTTAGACCATTTCTCAGTTAAACATAGCAAATTCTAAAGTTTAATTATAGACTTATTTCATTCAGCCTGACAGCAAATTATTTCTTCAAGATTTCACCCCTCGGGGTGTACACTGGAGCATCTTTCTGGGAATGCTCCCCTTGATTTAAACATCCTACCGAGGGTGATGTGCACAGACTGCTGCAATAGGAAAAAAATCCACATCCAGCAGTCACATAAGTACTGTGTTCCTAATGAGTATGACTAAAGCTAAAGATCAGAAATCTTCCAGATGAACGTTGTGGCTACACACTCTCTTGTCTTTTCCTTTTGGGAACAATCAAGGAAGCATTTAGCTAAAGCACTTGCATGGGTAATGTTGCCATCTTGCTTTTGTTCTGAGTTGACAACTGTCTGCAACTTATGCATGAAATATGGAACATAAATACTGCTCCATCGAGGGTTAACATGTTATGGTGATGGAGAATTCAAAAAAGAAGTAGGGACTAAAGGGCCATTAAGTTTTTATACTGGTTTTAATAGCACTACCTCACAAATATTCCGGCATGCTGATGGACTGTCTCTCACCACAAACACTCAATGCAGACTCTAGGGCTCCCCAAGAGGGATAGAGCAGGATGCCAATACCTGGAAAGACTAGAGAAAATCAGACAGAAATGAAAGAAAAAAGTTAAACTTTAGGACTGTTTGTTCCACTCTCAACAAACTGAGGCATCTCAGAGGAGGGCACAGGCCAAACTTCAAACTGCCATGAAGGACTTGAGAATCACTGAAGATCTGGCATATGAGTAGTTCTGGTCACTTTGCTCACTGCTTCCTCTTGTTTCCATGAACATTCCACAGAGATCACACAGGATTAACACAAAGCACCGGGCAATCACCTTAACTTCACTCAACTTCCATCTTCCCAGTCTCTCACCCTACTACTCCCACAGCTCTGGTGTCCCCTGTGTGCACAACAGCAAACTCTTACAGTGGTTAAATGAGCCCAAGTGTGCCTGAGCTGGGGCAAAGGGGGAGGGTGGGGTAAACTTGTGCTTCTGGGAACAGTTCAGCACTTCTCATCTCAATGTATCTCACGTTGTGTGCTAGCTCAGAGAGAGCCCAGAGGTCCAGCTGCAACCTGCCTGGTCCTAGGCAGTCCACACAAAAAGAGAGGACGCAGGAGGGGACGAGCTCCTCACCCGAGCGAGTTTCCTCTGAGCTAGGTGGGAGGGCACGCAGGTGGAGGTGAAGAAGTAGAGGGAAGGGACTCCTCGTGTAGGTTCCACACAGAAAGTTTACTCACACCAAAGGGTGGGGACAAAGAGCCGAGGATCTGCGAGTGTCCAGGGATTTTGTAGTTGGGGATAGGGAAGGCGGGGATAAGGGATACAGCCAGTGGGATATGGGATAGGAGGAGGGGTTGAGGGCAAGTGAACCAATGGGATTAACAGAAAGGGGGGACTAAGGGAAGGAGCCAATGGGGTGTCGAGTATTACAGAACTTTCTGGAACTTATACATATTAACTTAAGGGAACTAAATGTACCTAGACTTATACATAAAATAGGGAGAGGAAAACATGGACCAATCATACAAAAATATGTAAACTGTGGAACTGGGGGATTATAGGCTCTCACCCTAAATATAGAGTGAGGCATTAAGCTTCGGTGCCTGACCACCACAGCTTGGTGTTGGTTGTATCCTCAGGGGTCAGCGTGCCTGCAGCCACTTGCACCACCACAAATATACTTTGCAGAAGTGTTTCAAATATCTCGAATTCTCCTTGAATTAAATCTTTCTTCAATTTTTTCTTTCTTTTGTTGTTGTTTTTCCTACCTTTGCCATTTCTGCAGCAAAGCAAAGTGTGGCAGAACTCCCCAGATTTCTTTGCTTCTACTTTTTGTGAACCTTCTCACAAAGCCACATCACTGATCCTGTTTCCTGCATTCCCTTCACCATGGAAGTGCTGTACTTTCATTATTGTGACACTTTATTTTCCTGCTTTAAATCCTCAGTAACTCTGTGAAAATTGAAGTGACAGTCAAAGCTAGACACACTACTTGAGGAAATGATGGCTTGTTTTGTGTTACCAGAAGATCATGGGCTTTGGGGACTCTAAGTTCCACAGGATTTTGCATCCATACACAGCACCTTTGTCACCAGTGTCTCCCTGCCCATCCTGTTCCTGTGCTGGAACAATTCCTTACCTTCTGTTCAGTTCACACACCCTCATCCTTCCAAGCTCCTCAGGGAGTCTTACATTCTCCCATCAGTTCTTCACTGCATAGATGTCTTTCTAGAACAAGATGCCTTTTTCCAAAGAGGCCAAGATGCCTTTTCCATGGCACAAGCATCTGTCTGTCACTGGGCACATCCAGTCCCTCAGCTGGCCCACGCTTCTGAACTCTTCTCAGTGGTGATCAGGAATTCTCACAATCCTCTGGGTTTGCTTTAGCTTCCTTTCTTTGGTTTCCTTCTTAGAGGCTGAGCATTCCTGCCAATCCATGAGCCTGTCACGATGCCTTGGCACAGTGAATACTGCAGGCTCCCATGGCTGCCTCCCTGACGTGCCTGGCCCTGCACAGCATAGCTGCACATGTCCTGGCACCCCCTGAGCAGAGCAGCCTGGGGTTTGTTTGGCCCACCTGAGCACCCCTCTGGGGAGCCTCAGCAGGAATCTGCCAGTCCTCCAAAATCTCCTCTCTTGCCTTAGGCAGGATTTCATTGGCAATTTGTAGGATTCAGCACAGAAGGCAGGAATTAAGGAGGATTGGCACAGAACTACTCACTGCTGCTCCTTGCAGAGCTTCCTCTGCCTCTGGTGGAGCTGAGCCACTTCCAGAGGAGTCAGGGGGTTCAATACAGCACATCCAACAGCCCCCACCCCACGCCAGCTCCAAGAGCTTTAGGCTTTTCCCATCCCTGCTACAAGTTCTGAAGTGAAGCAGCCAGCCCCAGACATAAATCCACAATGATTTATGTGCTGCTGGCAGGTTGTTGGTTTAATCTATACAGATTCAGGTGTATGAAATTGATATGAAGGCTTTAGCTACAAAAAGATGGAATTTTACATTCCGTGTCCCTGATTGCCTTGGCATATGCTGGAGTTTGCTTAAAACTTTGAGAAGGAAATCAGTCAGCAAGTCCTGCTGCTTCCAGCTCCTCAGATCTGGTTCTCCTTCCTCCATGTCTGTAACATGACCCTCTGGTACCTTCTGTTACCTTCTGCTCTTCTGCCACTGACAGATGCTTGTCCCCTTTGAGTTTTAATCTCTACTGGGTTTACATTTCAGCTTTATTTTGTCATAAACTCTGCTCTAAAGTCAGGATTTCTATTATCTGTGACTCGTGTGCATGTTCCAAAATGTAATTCAGCTACAGGGCATGGTAAATATCCATTTTTGGAAAATAAGTCCTTTTCTCACTCCAGTGTTTCTCCAGCCATACAACAGTGTGATGGGTGTCTCCCACTGAGCAATGAACCCTCCTTCATGCAGCTCCTTAGCAATGGTAGAAATCACAATTTAATTCTGCCTCCATATGGAAAAGGAGCCATGTGACCAAACAAGAGTAATGATGGTTAATGATCACCAGTGGGGTGTTGGGAACCAAAGATCCTGCTCAGGCTAACAGGAGAGGTAGTGCCCCTCATCCTGACCAACCAAAGGCACCGCTGAATGCTTTCCTGGGACAACAGTATGAACAGAAGAGACTGTCACCTGAGGTGAAATGTTGCTTTACAAGAACTAAACAAGAAATAACTGTGCCAAACCCAGATAGTTTCCTAAGAAACTGGCTACCAGTGCTTATGGGGCATTGCAGTTTTATCTGAGTTCAGGGAAGAAGGCAGCTGGAAAGCCTCAAAACTCACTGGAGGAGAGAATAAAAAGGGCGTCAGGGCACAAAACTGGCTAGGAAAGTGTGCTTGAAAACTGACAGCATGGAAACTGCTAGCTATTGCTGACCTTTCCCTTGTTTACAGAAACAGAACTTTCAACACCTGTAACTGGGAGGGAATTAGCTGAAGAAAGTTCTGACTCATATCATCATTTTCACCTCCTAAGGAAAACAATTCTGTAAGGCTTCAAGCACTCACCATGCAAGCCACAAGGCAGCGTCCCTGGAAAACAAGCTGTCTCTGAGCACTGCCACCCGATTTCATTGCTGGGGTTCATTCCACATCCCTCTTCATCGCTCCCAACAGCATCCTGACACTCACACATGTTGTCTGTTCATTGCTGCTGCTCCATCCCCTGGACTCCCTCCCATGCTCCTGCCTGCCAGCCTGGCAGCAGCACACGGATAGATCCTGCCTGATTTCACAGTGGATCTTTGCTTTCCATGAGGGCATTACAGATCTCTCTCACCTGTCACTGACAACACTGACTGTGCAAGGCTTGTACCGACCAGGTTCCTGTCAGACCTTTGCTGCTGAGCCGCAGCCGAGCGATGCTCCCCAGGCTCAGGAGAGCGTGAGGACACTGCTCACACATGGTTGTCAGGACAGAGCAGCACTGTGGGGAGTCAGGCCTCCCTCGCTTGGGACACAGGTGACAAAAGGACACTGTTGATGCATGCACTGCTGGGATGTTCTTGCAGGGAAAATAAACAGTGAAGCTGTTGCCCAGCCTTTCAGAGTGCTGGGAGACAGGACAGGGCTTGAGTATCACTCATTATTCAGCTTTCTGAAAAGAGCTCAGTGGAGAAAAAACAATTCATAGTTGTTGATCTTTCGGATCATTTTTTGGTTATCCTGTGCAATCAGGGGAGCTTTAAATTTCTGCTTTCCAAACAACAAACCAGTGAGACTGAGGTTTGGATGTGATCATCTGGCACCTAGAGCTGAAACTAAAATCTGCACGCTTAGTGATGAAATTCCGTGTGTTGGCAGTGTCGGTGACAATCCAGCTGCAGCACAACTGCTCGTGCAGTTGTCTCCATGTGCTTCTCCTGTTTCTTGAAGAAACTCAGTATTTCATCTTCCTGCAAAATATTTAACCAATTCCCTTCTCTGTACAAGGCAATTTGTGATATGGGGTAAGGAGAAAGTTCATTGGAAATAACTTTGGGGGATTTTTATAAATATCTCACTGCTACCAGGATGTGGGTTTGGGTTCTTTCCCCTTCTTTAAAGTTTATTTTATACCAAGTTTGTAACTGCGACTGCAGTATTTTTTTCTGCCTATAAAATACCAAAAAAATAGAACTAAAATCTGTGGGATGATGATCATGTAGGGTTTTTTTTAATCTGAGATAGGTTTATTTATCTCCATTAATGCTAGACAGGGATATTTTAGAGATTCATGGCTGGATCTATGTAAAGCCAGGCACGACAAGGAGAAATACGGGCACAGTATTTTTCTGTTAGTGCAGCTTAATGAGCAAATGAAAAGGAGCAATCCTTTTCATGCCCTACTCCTGCAAGAGCAATTCCATGATTATTGATTTTTCCTAGAAATAACTGTTTAATATTGCAATAGCTGTTTGAGGTAGAGGATGCACAATGTTCGTACTGCTTGAGCTTTTTATTTCAAAGTGTTATCAGCACTCACAAATCAGAGTTAAACCACTGCCTAGGATGAGATTTAATTACAATATTCAATTATTTCAGTATTCAATATTGATTTCTGGAGAAAGAAGTGATAGAGAAGAGGGACACAGAAGGGTGATGCAGAACCAATCACAGTTACACAAGCATCCCCAGACCCAGAAGCCAAGACATTCCTGTTTCATCATTCACAGCAAAAACATCTCAGCAATGTGAAAGTTGCGGGTTTTTTTCTTGGGTATTTAAATGATGTTAACAAATGTTAGCTTATTATCCAAGCCGTTGGTGTCCTCTTGTAGGGCTTAAAAACTGACCTGCCCCAACTCTTGGGGTCATGGTCCCAGTTCCCCCACACCACCCGTGTGGAGGTAATGGGACTGACCTGAGAACTGCAGCGGTGCCAAAGCTGGAAGAGGAATCTCTCATTTTCTCTCCCAGCTTTACAGCATGCCCAGACAGGCTCTTATAAATTAAATGCACATAGATAGGTGTGAGAAATCTCTCCACTGATATTTTTAATGTTTTTTTCTTAATTATGTAGTGCCTAGGTGTCTTGGGGAGATTTTATGATAATACTGTATTTCCCTATCATCTGCTTTATGCCCAGAAGTGGATCCTATAGCTTTAAGCTGGGTCCAGGAGAGGGGGAAGAGAAGCCAGGCGAATTCTTCAGAGTGGTTTGTGTTCAAGGACTCACACACTCCCCCACGTTCTCACCGCTGCAGAGCCGAGGGAGCACCTTCCTGCTTTTAGCCGGCCTCTTAGCTGAGGCAAGAAATTTTCCCAGGACTGCATACCGAAATCCTCTAGAACTTCTTCTTCTTCTGGAACTGTTTGGCCTAGCTGTGATCCGAGAACCAGATCATCAGACCCCGTGGACCAGCAGGGAGGCTGAGGGGATGCTGCATCCCAGCCTCGGACTTCAGGAGGGGCCAAGCCAGCTACACAGGGAACTCTACAGAGGGAACTCTACAGAGAGAACTCTAAATCCACCAGCTTTCTCTGCAATGAGGAGGTTTATTATCTAACATTACTCTATTTTTTTTCTTTGCCCTGCCGGCACTCTGCTTGTTAAATAAATAGTTTTTTTCTCTTTCATCTGAGAAATTCCTTCTGTATCGGTGGGGGAGGCATTGCTGAAACCTGCCTTCTTACGAGGAGACATTCATTACAGGATGTTTCCTCCTAAACTTGTCTCGAAGTGAGGCACTAGGTTAACCCTTGTGGTACATAGCAACTGTCCTTAAGAAAAAGAATTTCCTCAGCAAGGCTTTCTATACACGGCCCTTCTCTGCCCCAGTGCTGTCTTGTGTAACAAGGCTGAGGTTGGAGCCCTGCTGAAGGTGGAGGAGAGAGCAGAGGGAGGGAGACGCAGCCCTGCAGAGACGCCAGTGCCATGGATGATGCCGGTTTCCCTCTCCTTGGGAACATGGTCTCTCCCTCTCATGTCTTCTCGGCATGACTTTCAGACCAAATTAGTTTTGCCTTTATGACCCCTGGAAGCTCTGAATGCTCAGTGTCTTGGGATGGGCAGGGCTGGAATCCCAGCTCCAGGGGAGTCGCGGGGGCAAAGGTACAACCTCCGTCCCTTTGATCAGTCTGGCTGGCAGGAGCCCTGGCACAAGGCATGCAATGGCATCCTGTGCTCAGTCTACTGTCAGCTCTGAGCGTGGCATTCCCCGAACACCTACGAGTTACCCTCCAGCTTTGATCATCTCAGTTTATTGGGAAACAGAGATTATGTGATACTGCTGTGCTGAGCTTCTTGGAATCACAGACATCCAGCAGTTAAATCAGCAAAGGTAACGCACAAGGTTTGGGCAACAGAAAGTATCTTCTGTAGAATAATAATCACCAAAGTGTCTTTTACTGCTCTCAGTAAAATACACACTTGCTTTGGTGTGCATCTTGAACAGAACCAGGAGAACCTTCTCACACTGCTCCTTTACCCTCCTCTGCTCTGGAATATGCTCACTGCTGTGCCTGCAACATAGGGGAAGCTGGCAATGTGCAATGCTGCCTTTTAAAAATGTTTCCTATTCCACTGGGACAGAGGTGCACTGCAAAAAGCACAGAAATTATTTTGTCATGGACCTGATTTACTGCATGTGTGTTTACCTGGGTCAGCTGCCAAGGATGCAGGTCTAGTGCACAAGTTTTGGCAAAGTTTGGTAATAAAGAATGGCAGTCCCATGCCCAGCCTGCTCCAGGAATACCAGTGATCCTGAGCACAGTCACAGTAATTAACACATTTCAACCCGGTGTTGACTGTGACAAGCTCTGCGCTGTGGGGACCTTTTGCTCACCACAGGCAGCTCTGCAGCATCTCCACATCTTCAGCAAATCATTCCTTCAGTGAGACAGTTATTTGTACATTGTCTAACCCTTTGCACAGGGAAAAAATGTCATAGAAGCATAGAAGGGAAGGGTTTGGGTTGGAAGGGGCCTGAAGGATCATCTCATTCCAACTCTCTGGCACAGGCAGGTGCACCTTCCACCAAACCTGGTTGTTCCAAGCCCTATCCAACCTGACCTTGGACACTTGGAGCCCAATCTTCTCACTGCACTGGTACAGTTCTGTCCCAAACACTCATCCTGACGCTTGGGTGGTGAGAGCACGTCCCAGAGTGTGTGGGCTGGGAGGGTCTGTGATTTGCTTTACTGTATCTGTGCACACACAGAGATGAAGATTCAGGGGGAGTCAGTTCTGGGGTTTTACTGGCATGAAGCACCTCCTCTGTTTTGGTGTTTGCTTTGCAGATTTGTACCATCCCCATGTCACCGCCTTTGTCAGTGACTGCCACAGGAACTGTTAGTGCAGGTGTTAATTCATCCTGTGATGGGATGAGTGAAAATCCCTGCTACTTATCCCTCCCCTGGGCATATCCCTTTACAGGCCCTTCTGTTAGGCTGTTTGGATGCGTCCCCCTTTCATAAGGAGCCTCCAGGAGCCCATTCCCAGAGGAGGAGAGGGAGCTGTGTGTGAGCACTCCCTGCTCCCAGCTGGGTCACGGATACATGCAGGCAAACTTCCTTGCAATGCTTTGGCACTTGTATTTCTTATTGGACCAGACATACCGAGGAGAAAAAAAAGGATTTAACTATTACAATTTGTAAAAGTTACAGTTAAGCTTGAAGTTAGGCAAAAAGGAAAACAGCTAGGTAATAAATCCATTTTTTACTGCTGACTCGAGATAAAAGATTCAGTGAGAGGCAACCTCTGGAGTGCTAAACTGATGATGAGTTCTGAAGACATATGTCTCTGTTCTGATAGGACCTAATACTACATAAAAGATATTTTTCAAGAAGCAGTCCTTCAAACATTTATTGGTCAGAGAAGAGGGTCTTAATGTGTACATTTATGCAAAATATAAACCACAATATTAACCTTCACTGAGAGCAGATAAACATGCTGCGAATTGCTTGGAAGGCATTAGAAGTGTTGTTTCAAGCATCTTGATTTTCTTCTGCCTCTTCTTTTTTATCATAGAGTGCAAATAGTGTGCAAGATCATGCCAGTTTGTGCAAGATCATGCCAGTTTGTGCAAGACTGCAGCTTGCACATGTTGCCTGTGGTACCGAGGCACACAGCTCCCATGGTTTGGCAGGGAGAGTCACAGCTCTGAACAAGCTTCAGGACACTCCAGAATTCTGCTGCTCTCATCATCCACACAGCACATGCAGCAATGTGGACATCAGGGTGCTGTGCCCAAGCTGCTGGGGCCTGGGCAGTGGGCTCACACTGGTCCTTATGCCGTGGCTCAGGAGCGGTTCCGCTCCATCCTGCAGCGTTCTCCTGCAGCCACCTGCCTGCACTAGCTTGTCCTCTTGCTCCAAACTAGGTTGGCATCTGTACCAGAAGAGAATGGGAATTGGCAACTGAGTGCTGTTCTGAGGAAGCTGATGGCATTTTCTGGAAACCAAGGGGTTTGTCAATTGCTTTAGTTACTGAGTAAGACACACCCAGTCCAGTTAGAATCCAAGTTCCACATTCTCTCAGCTGTTTGATGATGTTGTTATCATTCTGCTATCAATGGTGTTATCAGCCCTTCTCCATGCTTGGTGAGTTTCCCTTTGTTGTGATCCAGGTTGCAAGGTGATCCCTCAGCTGTGGTCCCCGTGATGAGCTCCACTGAAGCCCGACTTTGTTTGCTTCCCTGGGATTTCACAGGGGCAACCAGTCATGGAGTTCAGACACGCGTTCCTCTGAAGTGATAAAAACTATGTCTGATGAACCTAGAAATGTTGCTGTGAAACAATTTCTGTGAAAAATCAGACATATTATGGAGGGAACAGGGAGGAAGACCACAGGTCTGATGGGGAGCACCTGAGGGAGCTGAGGGGGCTCAGCCTGGAGAAAAGGAGGCTCAGGAACTCCCTGACAGGAGGCTGTAGCCAAGTGGGAGTCAGTCTCTCTTCCCAGGTAACAGGTGTCAGGAAAAGGGAAAACAGCCTCAAATTGCACCAGGGGAAGTTTAGGTTGGATATTAGAAAAATTTCTTTCCAGAAAGGACTGTCCAGCCCTGGCACAGCTGCCCAGGGCAGTGGTGCAGTCCTCATCCCTGGAGGGATTTAACAGGCATGTGCATATGGCACTTGGGGACGTGGGTTAGTGGTGGCCTTGTCAATGCTGCAGGAGCAGTTGGACTTGATAATCTCAGAGTATTTTCCAACTTTAATGCTGTTGTAATTCTGTGTGTAAGGAGGAAGTGGAGAAGAAGAAAAATGAATAGAAACCCATGTTGAAGTTTGTTGGCTCAGTCCAACATGAGTGCATTCTGTGCCAGTCGCTCACATGAACATGCTGAGATATGATTAGCTTTGACTTCTCTGATACTTATCTTCACAAATTGTTCTATGTTTTCACTTGTCTTTTCTTTAATAAGGAAACATGCCAATAAACTGAATGAGTGGGTCAAGTTTTATTTGTCAATTTAATTTGTTTTGGCTACAATGTGAAGATTAAAACATGCAAGTGAGAGGGAAATAGGATGAATATGAAAGCAGGTGATCTGAATGCACAGCCAGAAACCTGGGCTTAGACCATGCACTGCAAACCCACCACCTGTGTCAGGAACATGTTCCTGTAAAAGGGAACTGATGTAATCAGGTTCAAACTTGCCTCACTGATGTAATCAGGTTCAAACTTGCTTCTGGTGAGCCAGATGGAACCAAAAAGGATCTGCTCATTTAATACGACCCGTAAGTATCTCAGACCCCCCCCCCCCTTCTGAATTATCGTAAACAGGACTGATTTTTTAAAATTGGCTAGTAAATGCAGCTGGAAATCACTTTTCTTTTTGTAACTGCTGGTATTGTACAGGTGTCACACAGCCAGAGTATTTTGGGAAGAGGATTCAAGGGCTTTCTGCTCAGCTGAAGAACAGAAATGCAAAGGAGACGCAGATCATCCCTGGCATTCGCAACATCTTGCCCCTGAGTGAAAAGGGCAGTGGGTGTTGGACACCACCGTGAGTGTCAGAGTAAGGGGATTTTACAGAGAGAGCAGTTCATCCTCCACGAGTTCATCCTGCAGACCATCCAGGTACGCCCCCTGAGCAAAGATATTTTTCGTACAAGAAAATCAATAGTGGAAAGGGGATGTAAAAAATATTGATATTTAACATGATGTGAGAGAGATGATTATTCATGGCAGATGATGGTGACAGCTGGGGAATCACAGTGTCAAAGTCTGCAGTGTGATGGAGAGGAATTACTGGTTGTACACACAGGGAATTATTCGTTTTTCCCTGAAGAAAACATACTTTGCTTTCACACATACTCACTGATGTGACAGGCAGGACAGTGCAAAGGATGAAGGATACTTGCACTTAAAGGCTTCTAGGAAGGAAATCTTGTTTTGTTGGGTTTCTTATTTGGCAGAAGAGTCTTGTATGAATCCAACCCTCCCTTCTCTCAGCAGAAGGCAGCTGGAACTGAACTCTCACACAATCTAGGGTAATACTGTGTGTGCGAGCCCTGGAGTAATGGTTAGACTTGATCATCTTAAAGGTCTTTTCCAACCTAAATGGTTCTGTGATTACACGGAAATCCCAGCTAGCTAGGGTAACAGCTAGGACAGACCTGAAAGGACTGTCTGCTTTTCCTTGACTCAAAAGACAGACTACGATACCAAGAAATGCTTCTCGTTAGACAGGAGCCTGATCAGGGCTGGCTCTTCTTGCCATGGAGTTTTACACAGAGGGCTGAGGTGTATCCACTGCCAGAGCAGGTGTCTCATAGTGATTCCCTGCTGCAAAATCTTGAGCTGAAGCTGAGCCAGACTCAAGGGACATTCACCAGCTGCCTGAGGGACCCTGCTGGCTCCTGGCTGGGTCGGTGCAGCCCAGCCCTCCTCCCCTCTGTGCTTCCAGTAGTGACACGATGAGGGATCTCTCACCAGACCAGAGGGGGTCACCCATCAGGAGAGCAATTCTATGTGTATTACCTGCTTCTAGGCTCTCCCTGGAGCCAAGAATGTTGCAAGTGAACGAGCAGCTACAAAAGAACCATCTAATTAAGACCTGAAGTCATAAATCCGTGATAGTTTGTTTTCAGTGTGGCTTTATTTGATATTTGCCTCAAAGAGATCAAGAGAGTCAAGGGCAAAGCAGGCTGTAAGGAATGAAGTGATGGCTTTGTCCACTGTTCTCTCCTGCACCAGCAGGGCCCAGAGTGGTACAAGCAGTTGTGGACAGTCCTCCCCTCCACCCTGCTGAAACAAGCCAGGCACAAGGGGCTCTGTGGGCTCATCAGATATGCCTCATGCTCCTCACACTGCCCACTGGGCTCTGCTGAGCTGGGTCTCACAAGTCTTCCTGTTCTGGGGAGTCTTTGGGCTTGTGCTTTTCCATGGACATACTTCACCCTCTGGAGAAAATGGGGGATTTGGAAAAGCTGAGGTCTGCAGCTGGGTGAGCAAAATAAGAACACTTGTCCAAAGTGCAAGTGTGTCCAAGTTGCTGTCAGAGCAAAGTCAGACAGGGAAGATGCTGGAGGCAGGAGGAAAAAAAGTCATCTGGTTTGCTTTTGTCTTCCAAAAGAAAATGAACCTATGAAGAAACATATCAAATGGTGACATTGCCTGGATTTCTGAGCAACTTTCCTGGGCCAAGAGCCTGGACCAAGAAATATTTGAAGCTGTGAGTGCACTGGGTCCTTCAGAGCAGACTGACACAAGGACCACTTCCTCTATGATGTGTACCAAGAGAAATTATGGCCTGGGCCCATCTTTAAGCATTTTCTGTCTTTGCAGCCCCACATCCCAACCTGTCAGTGCTGGAGCTGACGGCCCCACAGCACAGCAGCCCTGGCAGCAGCCTGCCCTGTGCCCGTGATCATCGTGCTGTGAAAATGACCTGGAACAGGCTCATGGACATACATGGCTGCTCATTTATAATATAGCAGAAAAGTCACTGTCACTGCCAAGAAAAGACAAAAGGCCACCAAACAATAACCCAGCTGTAAATGAAGGCTATAAATATGGAGATGGGTGGGAAGTAACTACAGGTTTCCTCTCATACTCATGGCACCCGGCTTGGAAAGTCAAGATGCTGTGTGTGCCATGGGCAGCTTTTTCTGATCAGAAATTTTTCAGCGAAAAAAAAATTAATCTGCTTTTCTTAGTTTCTGTCAGTCAACATTAGGATGCAAGGTCAGAGCTCAACTTTGAGTGGAAAACAGGGATAAGTGAAGCCTGTGGTCCCTGGGCACCCTCTCATACAGAGGAAGCTCCTTCAAGGATTTGAAAGTAAGTTTGAAAAACCAATTCAAAAATATGATCAATTGCAGAGCATGAAGCTGTGGGGACAAGTGAGAGCAAAAGGTCACCCAAAGACCCTGGTACATTTAAAAAATTGCACTGATTGCAGCTGCCTTCATGCTGTGACTGCCCTCCCGAAACAGTTCCCTGTGAGATTCATTGGGCAAAGGTTGAAATATTATTTAGTTGTACAGTAACACCATAACTGTGCCACAGCCACAGTTGTTTCCTGGTGGATAAGAACAGTCGATTTGCATTAAATCCTGAGGACATACTTTAGGCAGCAGTTTGCTCCTGCCACTGCTGAGTTTCAGCCCAATTCTTGATCCCAGATGCAGCTCCAGCAGAGGATGTATGCACACATTTAGTGCTGGATTCTGTTCAGCTGTGGATGGACTGTGTGCTGGCCACATCACAGGAGCTACACCTGTCCTAAGGGTCAGATGGACTCAGTGTCAGCAAGTGAAACCAGAAAATCTTTCTTTTTACAGCACGAGGAGAGGAGAGGAGAGGAGAGGAGAGGAGAGGAGAGGAGAGGAGAGGAGAGGAGAGGAGAGGAGAGGAGAGGAGAGGAGAGGAGAGGAGAGGAGAGGAGAGGAGAGGAGAGGAGAGGAGAGGAGAGGGCAACAACAGAAAGAGAGAAAAGGAAAAGGCACGACTGAATCTGTGACCTTCGTACACGAATCTGGAAAGCTGCCGCTGTTCCTCGGGTCGGGTGGGGGTGACGCGGCTCCCGGCGATCACCCAGTGCCCTCTGCTGACACCAGACCGGAGTAGCCTTGCAGAAGCCCAAGCGGCATCACTTGAGTTGCTCAACAGATATCCCGAGCTCTTAATTCCTCTGGCAGCACAAAACCACAACAATTCCCCTCTGGGAAAATGATGGAACCGCGCTGGCCTGCCCCTTCCCGCAGCTCCTGCGGGGATGCCCCGTGTCCTGCCCGTGCCTGCCTGCCCGAGTGCGCTCATGGAAACACCCGTGATTCAGCCTTGCAGGATGCTGTGGAAAAACACTCCGATGGTGACTGACTTCTGCACCACATCGTGTGTCAAGTGGATGATCCTGCTGTGCCAATGGAGGATATTTCTACGTCCGTATGTCCACGTGTCCGTATGTCCATGCGTCCGTGTGCCCGCATGACTGTGTGCGGGGCAGTGCTAACAATCTGCTTCGCCTCCCCAGTTGATTCCTGCCTGGTCTCGGTGCCCTCTAGTGTTGTGAACACTCCAGTATGTAAAAAAACTGAAAAACTGGTCCCCGCTTCAGAATTCCGGGCTTTGCTAACTCTTAATACATTAATCCGTTAATTATGCAGCACAGTTACAACTTAACAGAGACAACGTGACCCTGAGCGTATCAGATGATCACAGCACAACACCAGACACCTGAGAACACGGTTCTGTAAGCTGAAGCTAATGTCCCCAGGGCCTCAGCCTGCAAACCACACCCAAATCTGCTGGCTGTACAGCACTCTGCCTGACACAGCCATCCCTGCCTGCATCTGATATCATCAGCTTTCCCCGATGTTCTCCTGGCTGTGGCTGCGAGGTGCTGATTGAGCTGGGAAATAATCCATCTCAGTAACAGCCAGCCCCACAGACAGGAACTGGGATTAGAGTAGGACTGCCCGGTTTGGTCTCAGTGTTGGTGGGCTCAGGCTGGTCAGAGCAGCATGGCTTTCCAGAACCCCAGTGGGGACCACCACAAGCCACCACTAACTGACCACTACACCACCACTAACCAACCACTAACCACCACTAACTGACCACTAACCACCATTAACTGACCACTGACCACTACACCACCACTAACTGACCACTAACCGACCACTAACCACTACACCACCACTAGCCAACCAGTAACAACCACAAACCACTACACCACCACTAACCAACCACTAACCACCACTAACCACCACTAACCACCACTAACCAACCAATAACAACCACAAACCACCACTAACCAACCGCTAGGGAACAGGGAGAAAGACCACAGGTCCCACGGGGAGCGGCTGAGGGAGCTGGGGGGGCTCAACCTGGAGAAAAGGAGGCTCAGGGGGGACCTTCAGGCTCTGCCTGTTTTTAAGCCTGTTTTTAAGGGTTCTTACCTTAGCCACCACAAACCACCACTAACCAACCACTCACCACCACAAACCACCACTAACCACCCACAAGCCACCACAAACTATCACTAACCACCACTAACCAACCACAAACCATTACACCACAAACTATCACTAACCAACCACTAACCACCACTAACTAACCACAACCCACCAACCACCACCGCAAACAGCCACCAACAGTCTCAGTCTGGGTCACCTCTGCCCATGCCCATCCAGCAGCTGGACGCGCTACCGGCAAATCCTTCACTCCGATGCAATCGGCCTTTTAGCAGCAATCAGTTCTGCAGGTGACCTCTGCTGACGGGACTGTGCTCGGTGAAACCACTCTGGTGCCAGGCTCCCGCAGGGCAGCTGCTGGTGTTCCTGACCCGCACGTCCCACCACAGGAACCCCCCCCCCCCCGTCCCGTGGGTGATGCAATGAAGCGATTGCATCAGAGGCGGCCCCGCTGAGCCGCCTGCCTGTGTGAGCGGTGAAATCATCCTCACCGCCCAGAACGGCTCCTCCGAGCTCCCCTCGCCTGCGAGGTGGCGTCATTGACCGGCTGAAGCACTGGGCTGAGAAATCCCACCAGTTGGTGAGGGAACTGGGAGAGAGAGCACAGGTCCCATGGGGAGCGGCTGAGGGAGCTGGGGGGGCTCAACCTGGGGCAAAGGAGGCTCAGGGGGGACCTTCTGGGTCTGCACAACTCCCTGACAGGAGGGGGCAGCTGGGGGGGGTCGGGCTCTGCTCCGAGGGAACAGGGACAGGATGAGGGGGAACAGCCCCAGGTTGCACCAGGGGAGGTTCAGGTTGAATACGGGAGAAAACTTCCTTCCTGAAAAGTGGTCAGGCACAGGCTGCCCAAGGCACTGATGGAATCACCATCCCTGGAGGTGTTCAAAATGAGTGCGGTGTGGCACTTGGGGGCATTGTTTAGTGATGAAAATGGCAGGTGCCAGGTTAACATTTGGATTCGATGTTCTTAAAGGCCTTTTCCAACCATAATAATTTTGTGAAGTTGACTGCTTAACAGCATTTCATTAAATCCTTCAAGTTATTCCAACCTGACAGTCTGGCTTCTGCTGAAGCTGCTACACAGTGACAGTGGGGAGCTGAGGAGAGTTCTCAAAAGCACTGCCTGGAATGAGAGTGCTTGACTTTTGAAAGGAAAGAGAGAGAAACGGGGACCATTCCCCAAAATAACAGGTTTAAACCCAAACATAATTCAGGTACTCATCCTGGCACAGCAACCACTATGGGCCAGTGCACAGAAATGAGCAGCACTGACTGCCCATCCTGCCCCTCCCGGAGGTCAGGAAGGCAGTGGGAAGGCAGCAGGGCCCTATCGTGGGCCTGAGTCAGGACTGAGGAGCAATATTTCGGGGACAGCTCACTGAACGGGGAGCACCATCACTGGGAAAATAAACTCCCCCTGCACAAGGAGGTTCAGTTCCATACAGCAGTTTGGTTCACACTGTGGTAGAGTCAGTCATTGCACGGCAATCTCGGGATATCAAGATCCAGAGCCACCCAGAGACTGAGGGCGAGTCACGGCAAGGGCTGGGAGACATTAACGCGAAGCCCAGGAGAAGCCCTCTGTTCCGGGGTCGGCCATGCCCGGTGTGTGCTGCCCACACACACGATACCCACTCTGCACACACAGTACACGGTGCACACACACTGCACACACACTGCGGGGCACAGCCGCAGTCGGAACCGGTGACATTATTCTTTTCTGGTCTGTGTTCCCCCACGGCTGGCGAGGGCTGGCGGGGCTCCTTTAGCCTCCAGCCCACACCTGAGGTGCCGGACAACTCCAGGCCTTCGGGAACAAGGTCCCGCAACCCCGGGGGTTCTCTAGTGTCACACCGCCGCCGGTGACAGCAGGACGCCCCGTCCTTGTTGTGCCCAGACTCTGGTCGGCGCTGAGCCCCGCCGCCCCCCTGTCCCGGCCTCGCCGCTCCCCGCCACCCCCGCCGGCGCCGCTCCCCGGCATCGCCCCGCCCCGGCGGCACCGCCGCCAATGGGGGCTGCGGGGCGGGGCGCGGCGGCGCTCCCGGTGCCCGGGACGGGACGGGCTTCGACCCGCTCCGCTCCACGCGGGGCCGCCGAGTCGCTGGCGGTCTGGTCCCGGCCCCGGCCCCGGCCCCGGCCCCGGCCCCGGCCCCGGCCCCGGCTCCGGCTCGTGCCGTCTCTCCTGCTCCCGCCGCCCTTCCGATCCCGATCCCGGCCCCGGCCCCGGCCCCGGCCCCGGTCCCGGCCCGCGCCGTGCTGCTAGCGCCGGTACACAGGTAAGCCGCGGGGTTCGCGCACCTGCCCGCCCGCCCACGGCGGTTGCGACCCTGCCCTGTGCCGGTGTCACCGTCGGAGGTGGTTGCGGGGTCGGGGGGCCCGGCGGGACCTGCGGCGGGTCCCGCTCCCGGTAGCGCAGCGGCAGCGATACACGTGGGCTGTAGCCGGCTCCGTGATCACCTCCGAACACCGGCGGTACCGGGCCGGGCGGCACCGGGCCGATGGGTGCGGGGGCCGGGAGATGCGGAGTCCGAAGCCAGGGTCCCGGGGGGTGCCGAGCGGGTGATGCGGGGTGGCGGAGCCCCTGGCCGGGACGTGCCCGGGCATATCCCGGCGCGGTGCCGCCTTCCCCCGAGCGGGCGGCGGGGGGCGCCGGCGGGGCCGCGGGGGTCTGGCCGGGCTGCGGGGGCGGTGGGCGAGCCGGGCCGGCGCTCGCCGGGGCGTGCCCACGGCCGGCACCCGCGTGGGCGCCGCGCTGCCCCCGCACCCGTCCCGCCGCCAGCCTCGCCTCGCCTTTTTTTCCAGAAACGAGCAGCTGCCAGATGCGGGGGTCGGTAGGTTCAGGTTGCCTATTAGGAACAATTTCTTCCCCGAAAGATTTCTTGCCCTGCCACAGGTAGTGGTGAAGTCACCATTTGGGGAGATTTAGTGGACGTGTGGATGTGGCACTCGGGGTCATGGGTTAGTGGTGGCCTGAGCAGTGCTGGTGGAACAGTTGGACTCCATGGTCTCAGAAGGCTTTTACGGCTTCAGTGATTCTCCTCTTATTACAGGAAGATAGTGACAGTCACTAAGATTTAGATGTGGCTCAAAAAACAAATGGAAATCCAAAGTTTTATGCAAATTGATAGGAGCTTTGGAAGTGTTACTTGAGATACCTGGTAAGACAGAGTGTGAGTCTCTAAGGTGGGCAGCCCTAACTTGGCAAAAATCACTGGAAAGTGGGCATTGTGCCCTGGGGACTCCTGCCGTGTGCTAAAGAGGGGTGAGAGCAGTCCGGAGCACTTCCTCTTCCACCCAAGCGCACGGTGCTTTCACTTAAAGCAAACACAAGTTCCCAGCCACTCCAGATAAAACAATTAATGGGCAATTGTGTGCATAGAATCTCCAGATTGGGAAATCTGCTGATTTCCAAGTCACGTGGAAAGCCTCAGATTCCACCTTTTTTCCTCTTTTTTGCTTCTGTGATAACCCCTTTGCCCACATGAGTCCCACTGCTGCAAGGGTTCTCCCAGCATGGTTTGTAGCACAAGGAGATGAGGAATACACTGCTCAGACCAGAGGGAGGGAATGGCTGAGCAGGAGACTGGAACTGAGTGTGGCCAGCCATGAGGCATGCACTCATATTTTCCAGATAGCATTTTTTCCCCTGCTTTTCATTTGCAGTTCTTATTTAGGATTTCAGCTCTCTGTTCTTAGGTTCCAATGTATACAAGTGTCTCATCTGAGGCATAGTGCTGCCTGACTGTGCCAGTCAGTCCTGCAGCAGAGTAGAAATCTCCTGTAATGGTGTGCTGGCTCACATGGTGACATGGAAGAGCTACTACCAGGGTGTGGGTATCTGAGCCCCTGAGGGTGGGTCTGGGCACCTCCTGTCCAAGGCAAGCAGAGACCCATGGCTTGAGGGAACAGGGTCTGTGGCTGGGACAGGAAGCAGCCCACCCCATCTCCTCCTGTCCTGCCTGCATCCCTGCCAGCCCCCCCCCCCGCCCCAGTACCTGCTGGGCAGATGGGGAGAATCAGCAGTGATAATGTTTTCACTGATTACTTTAATTTTGTACCTTTTCACTTACTATTTTCTTCCCCCTTATTTTCCTACCAGAATCCATTAGCTGCACATAGAAGAAATAGACTGGATTCCAGTATAGTCTTTTTTCTTTTAATTACACTTTCACAGAGAGAAGACAATGGCTGAGCTGTAGTGTTGTCACAGGGTGGATGAACTGCAGCTCACGCTGTGGCACTGCTGGAACGATTTGGTCTCATGCAGTGAAACTCATTCAGGAGCTTGTGGTTTTGGTATCTTAAGGGCTGATGCAGTGGGGAGCCCATTCTGCTCTCCTGCTCAGGCAGGATGTCTCTTTAAGGCAATAAAAGAGTTCTTTAACAAATTAATAACATCTTTAAGTTACATCTCATGCATCTGGCACTGATGGCAGGAGGCTCTTCTTCCCCCCCAACCTCAGCTACATTGATACTGTCCCATGTATACTCATTGTTACTGTGTCACCTTTATATTCCCCGGTGGCAGATAAAATGTGCAGCTCTGGAAGTCGCTGGGAGACTCCATGTGTTCCCAAAGAGGTGGGAGTTCTTGATTTTGGCTTTTCCTTTTGCCTCAGTAAGACCAGTTGTTTCAGTCACACATTAGGTGGTCTGCAGTTGCTGCCATACCAGGGCAGCACCAGGTGGTTTAGATGTGTCCTCCATGTACAAATCAAGTGTCTTGAGTCTGGTGGTGTTGAAATAAGAAGGACAAAGATCCCACAGCTTTGAATTTCATGCTGGATATTCAACAAAGTGTTTGTTCCCTGTATTGTTACACTTGAGCAGCAGCAGACCTGCTCTGTGCCCAGTATCCTGCTGGCACATTGGGGACGGCTTTCTCCTCCATCTTGAGTGATTCCATAATCCTGGCAAATGTCCTTGTGCGTGGAGTGGCTCTTACACAGGATTCCTTTGGCCTGTGTAACTTTCTGTATTTGGCAAACTGCTTTAAACCGGGTTCTTGTGGGGAGGGGGCTCTGAGGGCTTTGTCTCAGCTACAGGCCCTTTGGAAGGCTGGGAAATTCTGTAAATATATGAGAGAAAGTGGCCAAGATGTGTTCACAGGACAGTTTCACCAAAAACCCTGCTGGTTTGGGGTTTTATTGTTTTGTTGAGTTTTTTTTTCACCATTATTTTTTTCCTTGTGTTACAGAACTTTGGAGAGAAGGTAAAAATCAGTCCCTTGCCCTCCATACTCTGGTATCTGAGCTCCTTTCCTGTTGCCTGCAATTGTTTCATTCATCTTTTGCTCTTATTAGGAGCAAAAGCCTGAACCAAGCTCCAGACCAGAGCATCAGTGGTGCTGACCCACACATGAGGCAGAGGCACCTGCTGGCAGGGGCGAACTGGGCTCTGGGCACCAAACTCACCAAGAGGCTGGGCTCAGGCCACTGGCATGCTGGCCTCCCAGAGTGGTTGGGTGACACCTGCCCAGTGTGCCAGCCCCTCCAAAGTAGTTACCTGTCACCCATCTGGGACCATCTCCCTGCTTTTTATTTTCCCTCCTGCATTCAGCCTCTAGCTGAACCCTGATACCAAACCCTGTGTGTCTCCTGGGGCAGTGGCACTGAGCTCCCTCTTCACCGCCTTCTGAGATGGTGACAAATCTTTTTTTATTCAATGGTGTCAGGAACCTTTATGCTGGTTATAAGCTCTGCCCATGCCCCTCTCGAGGTGTTTGCAAGACAGATTTAGTCCCTTCAGCTCCTCCTGGCCTGTCCCCATGGACTTGGCTGCTGATCTTGTATCAGCCCATGTGCTTCGAGCAGGAGCTACGTGAGGGTGACTCATGCACTGTGCTCGTCTGGGCAGACCTCATCTCCCATGAATCTCGGCCCTCCAGAGCCAGGGGAGCCCAGCCAAGTGTCCGCTTCCAAAAGGCACCGGCAAGGGAGTGGTGGGATTAGGCAGAGGAGGCAGAAAAAGCCTGCAGAGGAATGCTGCTGTGGGAGGGGAAGGAGCTGTGGCAGGAGGGGCTGGGGGTGCTGGGGGTCCTGTAGCTGATCCCCCTCTGCTGCAAGAGCCTTGCAGGGGCCAGACATCTGGCCAAGCTTCCTTCCCAGAGGATGGCTCTAGTTCAAGTGCCAGGTTCCCCCAGTCAGTTCAGGCTGTTCAGGATGGTGCCCTCCAAAAGGTGTTCACTATTCCTGATGGGTGTTGAGAACTTGTTCCCAAGGCAGGTTGAACAGTTTCTCTCCTTATTTTCTGCTCAAGGTAATGTGAAAAGCAAAGTGGAGATTGGTCTAGTGAGGGCTGATTTTATTCCCTTTCTGTCATCAAGGGAAAAACTCGTCTAGAATCTGCAGAAATAATCAGGCAGCCCCAAAACTCCAAACAAATTTCTCCATTTTGTAGCTTCAGTCTGCTTGCTCTGGTTGAGATGCTGGTCCTGTGCTGCCCTTTGAGCCACCCTTGCTGACAGTGTGGCCCTGTGGCTCCTGGGCTTGTTCTGTTGTTACCTTCAGCTGAGCCATTAATGCACCTCGAGAAGGCTCTGGAGGGTGTTTTGGAGGGAGGTGGGGGCTTGTTCTGCTGGTCCTGAGTTTGCTGTGACTGAGGCTGGGCAGAGCTGAAACATGCATGGAGCAAGAGCCTGAGCAAGTGCACAGCTCCAGGGTGGAGCAGCAGGGCCACAGGTGTGTGTGTGTGTGTGTGTGTGTGTGTGTCCCCCATTCTGCTGGGGGTGCAGGGTGTGTGGAGGGAAGCGTGTCCTGTTCTGCCAGGGACACATCAGCCACCAGCATTTGGTGCTGTCACACCAATGCAGCCTTGTTGGCCAGAGCTGGGCTGCTGGATCCTGAAGCTGGGGCTTTGCTGAGCCTGTGCTGGGGCTGAGCTCTCTACTGATTGTCTGTGGTACCCAGAGCCATGGCTGGGGCTGGCAGAATCCACTGGTGACCTGAGCAGTTAGTGGTCAATACTTCAATACTGTGACTGAAATTTCATTTGCTGCATTGTGAGGCTGTGCGAATGGGGCAGCCCATCACCTGCCTTGCTGGGAAGCCTGGCACTGATGAAGCCATGTGGAGTGAGCCAGGAATTACCTCCTGCCCAAGTCCCACTCATGGTGCACAGCAGTGTCGGTTGCTATCCTGGCCAGGTGGAAATGTCCACCCAGAGATGGGCACACTGCTCATCCCAAATGTGTTAAGGCTGGCTTTGATCCCTCTGCCTTCTGTTACTCTCCTCCCCAAGCTCTCTCCTCTTCATCACAATGGCCTGCCAAGAGAGTGAGTACCTGGATGACCAGAAGAAATGTGTCCCCTGCAGAAAGTGCATGCCCGGGCAGGAGCTTTCCAAGGTAAATTGACTTCTCTTTAAGGAGCAGAAATCATCATGGGTGGCATCCAGCTGGGTGTATCCTCTGCCAACCTCCCTTCAGAAAGATGATCTTAGGTCCCAGCATGTTGGGAAGAGGTAAGACTTAGTAGGATGGAATGGTGGATTGTTTCACTTACCCTGGTAGAAGGGTGAGACAATGGAAGCAGGAGGTGGTGAGGGATTTAAGGCAGCACAAGGAGCAACCTGATTTCCTTTTTTGCTGATGGAAGTCTAAATTTCCTCTGGATTGTAGCCCCAAGCAAGGTCACACTGCGTGGCTTGGCTGCACATGGGTGAGTGCCAGCAGGACACTGCTGCAGGGCAGCAGCCTGGCCTCACTGGTGGGAGTGCCAGCAGGGTTCCCCTGGCGGTGCCTCCTGGGGCTCGGTGCTGCTGGAGCTTTCCAACACCCAAAGCGCACCGGCGGGCCCCAGCTGGGCAGCACACAGGGTCCCTGAGTGTCTCCTGGGAGCTGCACTGGTGGTGGCTGCTCTCAGCTGGGTTCTGAGGACCCCACACGTGAGAGGTGACCCTGCCACCCTTTGCCCCCCAAGAAGGAACACTGTTCCCCTCAGTACCATTTGGAACCCGTGGTGGCCCCTCACCACAGCCATGTCCCTACCCTTGTGCCTTGCAGGACTGTGGCGATGGCAGTGGCGGGGACGCGCAGTGTGTGGCCTGCCCTCCCAGGAAGTTCAAGGACCGCTGGGGACATCACGGCTGCAAGCCCTGCCTGTCCTGTGCCCTCATAAACCGCCTCCAGAAGTCCAACTGCACGGCGACGGCCGACGCGGTCTGCGGGGAATGCCTGCCGGGGTGAGCGGGGCCGGCCCGAGCAGAGCCACCGCGGCCACACCTGGGGGCAGGCAGGGAGGGGCTGGGCAGAGGGGGCTTTACCTGAGGCTACCCATGGTCCCACATGGGACCTAAGAGGAGCCTGGTGACCCAGTGATGCTTCTGTGAGGACACTGCTAATGACATGGAAGTCAGACTCGTCTGGTGGGTCCTGTTGTAGCTACAGAGAAGGGAACCTGAAGGCTCCTGTAAATGAGCCATGAAAGAAAACTTCCAGACTCAAATTGTTCTGTAGACACCGGGGTGGCTGAGCCCTGGAAGATGAGGGGTTGTAGACCACTATGGTTGCTAGTCCTCAAAGAGGGGGTTTAAGGGCTTACTGAAATGAAATGGCTGCATACAGCTAGCCTGTGCCCAGCTCAGGGGTGGCCAGCAGTGGGTCTGGGACAGGAGCGAGTCAGGGTTCCAGTGTGTGAACCTCTTCTCAGACAGAGCTGTAGCTGGGGTGTTCCTGGCCCTTTGAGGAGCTATTAATCAGTATAATCCACTTCAGCAGATGTGGGAGTGGGGGGCTGTTGGAAAGATGTTGCTTCTTGACAAATGGCTGGACATGAACAAGTAGGTGTGATGTGGCTCTAGCCAGTGATGAGAGTCCTGTTGCTCCTGTTGCCAGCCAGGCAGGAGTGCGGGGTCAGCTGTCCCCCTCTGCTGCGGGGTGGGTGGCACAGCTGGCTGCACAGCCAGGGTGGCGGGAGCTCGGTGGGGGCCAGGCTCTGCTGAGCCCGTCTGCTCTGTTGGCAGGTTTTACCGGAAGGCACGGATCAGCGGGCAGCTGGAGTGGGAGTGCATTCCCTGCACCAAGCAGACGCCATCCTCTGAGCCACAGTGTAGGTGCCCCCACGCTGGTGGGGTCAGGGCAGGTGATGTGGGCACAGTGGAGCCACAGCCCCACTGGAGGCGGCACGGTCATGGCATGTGACGAGGGATGGCAGGGAAGTGCTGGTCCAAGCCTCGGAGTTTGGCTCCAGCGCTTTGTGGCTGTTTGCAGGTCGGTCCAGACCAAACCTGGTGAAGGTCGCTGTCCCTACTGTACCACCACAGGACACAGCCCTTCTTGCACTGACCAGCAGCGCCCTGGTCATCATCGTCCTGGTGCTTCTGGCACTCTCCATCATCTACTGCAGGCGATTCTGGAAAAGCCAGTGCCAGAGAGGTGAGTTGGTGCTCTTCTTGCCATGCCGTTCACCCGTGCCCATGGCCCCTTCTTGCTGTGTAGAGCATTGCCGCTTTCACAGCACAGTAACCCAGCTGTTCCTCACCTCGTACAGAATAGACACCTCATCCTGCTTCTCATGCCTGCAGGACCTCTCATGTACTTTTCCTGCTCAGTGACACAGAGGAGCCTCCCTCCTTCTTAGGGCCATCAGGAGGAGGAGGAGGCCATTTCACAGTCGGAACTGGCGATCCTCCCTTCTGAGGTTTCTCAGTTGGGTGGCTCTTTTCTGCTGAAGGAAGAGGGCTGTAGGTTTGGTGGCCAGGGTTGGGGCAGGATGGCATCCAGCAGCGTGCTGGGGAGCTGCTGGCTCCCAGCTCCTTGCTGGCAGACATACCACAGGGCTGAGGACATGCTAGGGAAGTGAGCCAAGCCTTTGCTCAGGCTGTTTCTCTTCTATCCTCCAAGTCTTCCTGAGGACTCAGAACTTCTCGGGCCAGCGAGCAACATTCCCGACTGCAGCAGCGCCCGGCAGGTTCCTGTGTGAGGAGCAGATGTCTGGACCCTGCTGTCTGGGTGTGAAGAACTTGAGCCCTTGCTACAGGCAGGCAGAAGGTACCTGCTCTTGCTGCCTTCCCTGGGGAGGGAGGGTGGTGCTGGGTTCCAGCTCATATGGTTCCAGGATGAGATGCCCTTAGGCAGGAAGGATGGAGCTGGATGGTGAGCTCCACTGATCTGTGCTGGTTTCTGGTTCCAGGCCCTGTGGAAGCAGTGCAGTTCATTTCGGATGGGGAAGCTGTGGGTCTCCAGCTTCCCTCTCTCCAGCCAGAGATGGACTTGCCACCAGCCATTGCAATCAGCACTGCCTCCAAAGCCCAGCTGGGCAGGAGCCTCCTGGAAAGCCAGCCCCTCATCCGGGCCTCAGGCCACAGCGACTGCCTGGACGGGGTCCTGCCGCCCCCCACCCCCAGACAGGACCGGCCGGGCCCAGTGGAGGCCCTGGCCCCCCTCTCCTCCTGTGCCTCTGAGATGCAGCACAAGTGGCCACATGCACCAGTGGAGTGCACTGAGCTGGACCTCCAAAAGTTCTCCACCCAGGCAGAGTTCATGGGTGGCGAGCGGCTGGAGGATGCAGCAAGCCAGGCGATGAAGAGGATTCCAGCAGAGAGCGGTGGTGTAGTGCAGGAGAGGGCTCATCACTTGCCCACAGCTGAAATCCCACAGGGGGAGCAGCTGGTAAGTTCCTCATCACTCCTCAGAACTACTGCCAGTTGCCCAAGGCTTGGGCACAGGGGCTGGGCTTAACATAGGGGTAGGAACATGGACTGAAGTATGTTAGTATGGGGTGATAAGGCTGGAGGAGAAGCACCATTCCCTGAGCCCCTGTGACGGCCCTGGGAACAGTGCCAGGCGTTGCTGTTCTCAGCAGACTGCCACCAACCTTGGGGTCTTTGTCTCGCTAGGTGGATGATGCCCAGAGCCTGGTGACTCAGATCAGCAGCACGGCCAAGGGTAAGTGGCTTTCCAGTCTCACCTTTGTTCTCCAAGTACTGGCATATCAGAGAGGCAGGTTCTTGGAAGGGAGCTCCTCCAGAAGCCCACCATGTCCCTACCAGGGACTTACCTGACTTGTGGCCTTTGGTGCTGGTCCCTAGGGTACATTTTCTGTGATGCTGCCTTGAGTGGCCTGCGGGCAGGTGGCCCAGCTGTTACCAGCTTTCCCAAGACTGAGCCAGCTCCATGTTGCTGAACTCTAAAAGTGATGTTGGAGGAGATACTGTCCTGGCAGGGTGGTTTTCACCTGCTTGGCAGGGGCTAAGGCTGAAGACTGGCTGTTCTCTTTGCCCTTACCCTGTCTGAGTAGGATGGGTACTAACCCAGCTTCGCTGTGTTGCTGCCCCCAGGTCTCCCAATAGCGGAGCTGCCCCATTCCTTGGTGCAGTCACTTGCATTCTTGTTGGACCCTTCCTTGAACGGTGTGAAGAACTTCAGCCACGTGGCACTGGAGCTGGGGCTCATGCCCCAGTTGCTGGGACGGATTTCGGGGTTTGAGCAGCTGGTCACACACTTCACCTACGCGGGAGCCACGGTCACTGTCCCACTGCTGGCGCAGGCGCTGCAGCGGCTCCAGAGGTTTGACGCCTTGCTCCTCCTCTGCGACCACTTCACACTCAGCCCCACTCCAGACCGCCAGCGCTAGAGGGACTGAGGAAGCTCCATGCACTGTTGCTGGTGTGGAGAGGATCCAGTGGCCTGCAGTCACATAACATCCCTGGTGTGCATGGCAGGAGAACATAGAGATGGTCTTTGCATCATGGAATGGAAGGACACAATGCGACACCCCCCTGCACAGGGGTTCCAGGAAGCACAGCTGTGCCTTTTACCAGCTCTGTGGGGGAGGGCTTGCTCAGGCCCTTACAGAGGCTGTTTTTCTCTGGCTGTGACACCCTTGCCCGTCAGTCGCTGTGCTGCCCGTGCTGTGCTGCTCTGGCTGTGCAGTGAGCCCTGTCATGCCCCACTGTTGCTATGGGGTCCCTCAGCCATGGGACTCAGGCTCCACGGGCAGTGCCCTCCTATAAGCCCAGCCATTACCTCTCTTCCATTCCAGCTTTCCCATCCTTCCTCTGGCCCATGCTCTGCTTTCCCAGGTGTCAGTTGCCACTTTCCCAATTTACTTTTCAGTTGCTTCTCTCCCTCTGTGCTGTAATTTCCATGGCAGAGAACCTGGCCTTGGCTGGTATGCCGGGCTCCAGCCTTTGTCCCCCTGTGCCACCCTGGCACATTCCTCTTGTGCCCATTTGTGGTGTGGTGCAGTACCCTGGCAGGAGTTTTGGACTGATTGCCAGGATGAGCTGATGTATGTCCTTGTTGTGGGGCTGTGGCTGCTGGCCATGGGCAGGTGCTGGCTCACCCCAGCCCTGTGGCTGTTCACTGCCCATCACCTCCAAGGCTTCGCAAACTGCCTGCGGTGGCACAGGGTGTCAGGGGCAGGGACGCTGCACCGCCATACCCTGGGGAGCGGGAGGCAGCTGAGGGCTGAAGCTGTAACTGGTCACAGGCAGCAGTGACGTTCCTGTGCCAGCCACAGCAGGAGCTCCAGAAGCTCCTCCTCTTTTAAAATAATATTTTTCTTTTTTTTTTTCCTGACTAAAAATGGCCTGATTTCTCATTCCTTGGAGTTGCTACTGGGAAGGGGGAGCGTGCTTCTGCTTGGTATTTTATCGGGGGGGATTTGTCAGAGCTTGCCATGGTCTTGCCGTCACTGGTCACCCTGATTTCGGTGTTGTGCCTGCAGCCTGGGGGCTGCGGGCAGCTGGGCTGCTCTCGGCCTGCCCTGGCCACTGAGGCTCTGCTGGCGGCCCTCGAGAGGAGCGGGGGCACGTTCCTGAGCGGGGCCCAGCGGTGCGGGGGCGGCCAGGCACGCCGGGCCTGCAGGGGCCGCTCCCGCCGGGGTCACGGGCGGAGCAGCTGCCGGCAGGGCTGGAGCGGTGGCTCAGCGCCTGGCAGAGCGCGGTGCTAATGACACCACGGTGAGGCTTCGATCCCTGTGTGGGCCATTCACTTCAGAGTCAGACTCCATGGTCTTTGTGGTCCCTTCCAACTCAGGATACTCTCTGATAAATGTCACCCTAGCTGGCCCGAGAGTCCCAGACAGCATCCCTGGGGCTGAGCTGCTGACGTTTGTTCTGCATCTGTTGCTTTGATCCTCACTGCCGTGGCTGGGTCTGCTGAGTGCTTTCTGCTGTCGTGTCTGTCACCGGGGTCTCAGGCCAAGCCAGTGGTGTGGCAGTCACCAGCAAGTGGCACTGTTACCCTACTGCCAGCTGCCCCTCCCCAGGCCCCCTCGGCTGAGCCCACAGAATTCTCCTTTATCTGACCACAGTACCTGAAAGAAGCAGGTACCCTTCTAGGAGGGCAGACATCCTCCACACCCTGGGTATTAATAGCTGCTGGTGTTTCCCTTTCCTGTTTAATGATGTTGGGGCTTGAATGTGCCCAGGACGTGCTCAGATAAGCAAAGGCATGGGCAGTTTCAGCTGGACCCGGCACTTTCTCTCACTGCTTGTTTCTTCCACAGTCAAGGCCGTTTTACTGCTCTTTGCTCCCCAAGACCCACAGCGTTGAACCTTGTGCCATGTGGGGCCAGGATTAGTCAGACTCTTGCTGCACTCTTGGGCTGTTAGGGAGCAGCCGGGAGTGTTGCTGCAGCACACGCAGCCTGGGGCCAGGGATTTCCTGTTTGAGGCTTTTCTGTGGCATGGAGAGTGCTGGGTTTAATCACCTCACAAAATCCAATAAATATTTAATCCCTTTGTAGACATAGTCACTTCCTGTGGGAAGGAAAATAACTTTACCCGCTGCATCTGAGTAAGAGCCTCCCTGCAGCTCAGCTTGCCGGCCCTGGCTTTGAAGTTGGAACTGGCCTGGGCAGCTTGTCCTGTGTGTTCCTGTGTCACCGGTGCCGCCAGTGTGTGATCACTTGGAGTGCACAGAGTTGTGGCAGCTGGGTAGGATGGCAGAGCCAGCCTGCTCCTGTCACAGGGCAGTGTCAGGAGTAAGAGATGGGCAGGAAGGGCTGGTAAATTAAAGCTGTGAATATCGGGGACATATTACAGGTGTGTGCTGCAAATCTCTTCTCATGCTGGGCAGCTCCACTGGTGTGCTGGGGTGGGTCTCTGGGCCAAGCAAATGGAATGAGGCTTTAGTTCATTTGTTTGGGTTTTTTACTCACTTTTATAAAGAAATCAACCCCATTTCCTTCATAGCTTTTAAGGTAAACTATTATTTTTCAGTTGTTTGATGTCTGAGCAGTATTACTTACAGTCCAAACTTAACCCCTGCCTTGAGGGTGCAGCGCATTGGGTGGGTGTGTGCTGTGCTGTGTATGGGTATGGGCCGTGCCACACAGGGTGTGTAGGGTGGGTGTGTGCCATGCCACAGCTCCTGCCTCACTGGCGCTGCCCATCAGGCCTGGCCATGCCGCTGAGTGTGCTGCCTCAGCACTGGTTAGCAGGGGCTGGTTTTAGATGTGTTTGAACTGTTCTCGGTTCCCCCACACAGCCCCACACATGGTATCAGTGCAAGTCATACTGGCTGGTGCTCCAGCAGGGCTGGACACTGCACAGGAGTGTTGCAGGATGTGGCTTTTCAGCAGTGAGGTTCCCCCAGCTCCCAGCCAAGGGCTGCTCCCCGCTGTCACTGTGTCCATGCAGGCACCTTCCTTCAGCTGTGGTGACAAAACCAGCTGTGTTTACAAGGGCCAAAAGTTCAACAGGTAGCCTTTTGCCCACCGTAAGACCCTTTGGCCAGGCTGCCTCGAGCCCAGCCAGAGCCCTCAGGGAACCATGAGAGCCTTGAAAACCGTGATAACGCTGTGACTTGGACATCAGAGCAGTGGTGATCCCTGGGCAGGGAACTGCTTCAGTGGGGAACCAATGGACTTGATACTTGACTTTTGCTTTTTAATAGTATTTTCAACATAATACATGGAATGTAAGGGAGGGAAATTCCTGAAGTGCTGGATCTCACATCACAGCCTCAGAAAGCCATTTGTGCCAAGCTGGCATGGCTCACAGAGAGGTGAAAGAAACCAAATGACTCTGCATCTGTGCAAACTTGAGCTGGGACTGAAGGGTGGAAACACTCCAGTGCAATGGGGTTGTTTTTTTACAAGTGATTGGTTTCCACACCAGTCTTGCCTGGAAGTCTGATTTGCAGAGGAATTTGTATGATAAGTTTAAATCCAGCACTGTTCTGGGAAGCTCTTAAGCATAGACTTAAAATAGGCACATACTTCAGTGTTGTTAAAGTGTTTATTCTGATGAACAATTGATGAACATGCCTTGGGTGCTGTTCCTGAACAGGGGGCTCATGAGAGCTGTCCCTCCAATGTGCTTTTACGGAAATAGGCGATACTGAAGAAAACTTGGTGTTACTGATCTGGGCACACTTCTTGGAAGAGTCTGCAAGTGCTGGGGGGGATACCCTCTCCATGTTGGATTATTTGATACTTCAGACTCTGGTGCTTTTCAAAAAAAAAAAAAAAAATCACTACATTTCTGTAGCCATGGTTTACCCAAGGGAATACTTGTTTTTTAATGGTAGATGTTATTTTTCTTTAAGGTTACGAATAGGTTATTTATATTTTTGTAAATTCTGCGCCGTTACTGTTGTAATTCTGCTGTAGTGTTGTTTCTGTTGGGTTTGGGGTGTTGTCTGTGTTCAAATGAAGTAGAAGCTGAAGCTCCTGCCCTCTGTTAATGGAAGGGGGATGGTCCCCCACATTCCTCCAGACCTGGTGCTCTCGAGTGATGTGTGTTTGTAGTTCAATAAATTTTGGAGCCAGACATGGTGATGTTTGGTGAGTTTTGATTCCTCTCCTCTCTTTTGATTCCTCGCCTGCTGGTGGGAGCTGATGCTGCAGGGGCCAGTGGGGGCTGGAGGGCCCTGTCTGGCAGGGCAGGCAGCACTTCTCAGAGAGATGCTGCAGCAGCTGAGGCCATCAGCCTCATCCCCTGGTGTGGGAACAGGCGGGAGGGGCTGGAGTGGGTGCTGCTGGATGGGGTGGCCGTGGTCCTGGGCCCGTACCCTCAGGGTCTCCAGAGGGCATCTGCCCCAACCACAGGCATCAGCTTTTGATTTTGGGTGGGTTTAACATTCCCCAGAGGGGCTAAGTCTCAGGTGTGGTTCACAGCATGGCCTGGGGACAGGGGGAGGCAGAGACCCCTAAGCAATGCCCAAGGAACTCCCATTCCTGAAGCTTCGCTGAGGAGCAGTTGCTGTTTAAGGTCGGTAATTATGGGTTCATTAAGCCTGTTCATGCCCTTACACTGATCTGTTTAAAATAATTATTAGTATGAAGGATGTTTCTGGTCTAATTAAAGCTGTGATACTTGTCCAAACTCTGGCAGGCTCTATGAGTGCTTGCAGTGCTGCAGCTCGTCCTGTGTGTGAGGATCCCCATGCAGTGCTGTGTCTGCAGCCCTTGCTGCCTCTGTCGTACCACAGGATAACAGCTACGGACAGCACAGCCTCCAGTCAGGGCCCAGAAGAACCAGTCATCCACCACCAAACACAAAGCCATGCAATGGTACAGGTACTCAGCATCCACAGTTTCCAAAGAAGCCTTTTCTGTGGAGTATGTGGGTGCCTGGAGCCTGTTATCCCAGACGCTCCACATGGTGCAGCCCAGGTGTTCTGAGAGCACCCAACCTCACCACAGTCTGCAAGGGGTGATGATCCCTGTGTCCATGCCTGCACCCCAAGGCAGAAGGTGTGGGCAGGGTGCTGTGGCCCTCCCATGGGTGACCTGAGCCCAGAGCTCTGCCTGCACCTGTCACTTGGCCAAGGTCACTGTCACTGCAAGAGGAGAGGGCCAGAGGTGTCCATTGGGGAGAGCAGCTTCCTGCATGCTTTTGGGGTGGGAATTCAAGGCATGCCATGCCTTAGCTTCAAGTGATTCCTGGCTCTAGGGTTGTAACCACCCAGACTCTGCATTCTCAGGTGACTGCACACACTGCAGTAGGTAAAGGGTGGGTGGGTTTGGCCGCACCTCAGGTCTGCTCCTCTGAAAGAACAGGGGCACCCCTCCCATGCAGAGCAGACACTCCCACCCAAGGCAGGAACTCCCAGTGAACACGAGGTTTACACCCACTCTGCTCCTCACCTCAGAGCGCTTGTGTTGTCCGGTCTTGCCTTGTTTTTGGCTGAAGCCCAAGGAGCAATGATAAATCAGTCATGTTCCCCTCAAAGTACTTGGGATTCTCGTACTCCACCCTGGGATAAGAGGTAGCTCCTGTGAAGCAGAGCTGGCAGATAAACACACGTGCTCCATGTGAGCAGAGAAGTGTGGGGTTGAGGACCCATTCCTTGGTGGCCACTACAAGGCTGGCTCCCACCCCCAGTCCTGGTGCCGCCTCAGCCACACTTCACAGAGAGGTTGGCAGCATGTCAGGGTGCTGGGGTACCCGGTCCTTACCTCAGCTGCCTCCAGCAGGAACATCTCCAGCTGGGATGCAGAGCTGTGCAAAGGCACTCACAGCTTGGTGAGCCTCCAGCTACCAAGGGAATGCCAGGGAATGCTGTTTGGCCCAGACAAGGCACATGCACCAGGCCTTCTCCTGAGCTGTCTTTGGAGCAGGAAGGCAGACGTCTGTCCTGCTGCTCCCAGCAGCCACAGATCGCAGCCAGCAGTCCTACTGAGCCACATGTTCCTGACCGATGGGGGTTTGCTTTAAGAGCTCCAGTGAAAAGTGTGGGGTATGGATACCTCACCTGCACACCCTAAATGTACCTGCAGAGGTAGGGACTGTGGCTCTGTCCTTGTGTGGACAGTGACCCCTCAGCAGAGCTTATCTCAGACCTGCTGAGGTGAGATTGCAAGTCACATGAGATCTTTGTATCCTTGTCACAGGCGACCCCCGCTCTGAGGGCATGTCCTTCTCCCCATGAGCACTGAGTGGCAAAGGGGAGCTGGTGAAGGGGGCTGGCCAGGGTGAAGAAGTGCTCTCACAAATGAAGTGTTCCAGGTGGGATCCTGCCTAGAACCAGATTAATTAATGAGTTCTGTGTTAAGAAGGACAGCATGGTCTGTGGACAGTGAACTCAGATGAGCTTTCTAGATCTCCCTCATGCAGATTCTGAGGGCACAGAAGAAGAGCTTTCACAGTTGCACTTTTTACTAAAGCCCTATGTTTGCATTGGCCTGAGATGACCTGGATTAAGAACAACATTTTGTTAAAGCACTGATTGAAATGCTGTCGTTACAGGGAGGGGATGGCTGCCCTTTTCCATGCAGGAGAGGGGAAGCACACACTGCTCTGGGGAGCCTGAGCTGCAGTATTTATTGAGAAAAGGGCGGGAATGACACCGACAGCTCTGGAGCGCCCTGGCAAACAGCTTCCCTGCTTTCACACTTCATTCCTTGCCTAACCCTAACCAAGGGGCTCACCAGTAAAGAAACCTTAAACACCTGCCCTCTGTGTGCCCCTGGGCCCTGCACAGGGGTGGGGGGAACAGGCAGATAAATTTCCATTGCTAAAATTGAAGACTGAAATCCATTAGAGAGACCTGAATTTCCATACCCAAGTTCCTTTCCTTCTCCACTTTCCTTCCCCACAGGTGGTGTTTTTTACTGTTTCTTCTCTGATTTTCTCATTCTGTATTTTCCCCAGGCTTCCCCTGCAGACTCAGTTCTTACCTCACCGAGTCTCTGCAGGACACAAGGGCAATCACAAGCAAAGGAAAACACATTTCACAGCATATTGTTGAATTGGATGTTTTTGCCAGGAGGCAGAAATCTATTTTTCTTCTGTTTTCCACACTCACCTTCCCAACCTGTCAGCTCACTCACAGGGACTTTCAAAAAGCAGCTGAAAACATCACAGTGCATGTTTGGGGCACGGTGTCCAAGGCTGCTGGGTGCCCCTGCAGGAACTGCCACCGACACCCATGGTCTCAGTGGGCAAATGAACCGCCAAACTCTGAGGAACTGGGCAGAATGCTTGGGGGAACATCAATGAGAGCAAACTATCTCATCTAGGACCAAACTGTGAGCAGCAACATCCACCACAATCGAGAAAAAAAAAAAATCCTAATTCCTTTATTGGCAGCAGATGTTCATTTTTAAGGGGAAACAAATCCAGATCCAATCCTAGAGCTGTGCTGGAGGCAAAAAAGCACTCTGTCTTTGGGGACAACCTGATGCCAATAATTATTATTATTATTATCCTTCAAAAATACATTATTATCCCAAATGAAATTCCTATATTCCTGCCTCGAGTCCTGGTGGTAAATGAGGTTTTTGAGCCTGGCCAGCCTGTTTCTCTGTGAAAATTAGTGCTTTAATGAGAGCTGGTAGCCTGGGTACTGGGCTGGTTTACCTTCCAATACAGCAGCATTACGGATGGAATTTTAGCAAAAGAATAAAGTGTTTTTACAACCCATTAAATACCTCTTCACACTCCCCCTCATTCTCCCCTGAGCTGGTTTGAAGGAATTACGGGATTACAAATAAATACCCCAATCAAATACAATAACAACAGAGCCAATGTTCATCATTTCTTACCTCCTACAGTTAATGTTAACATGTCAGAGCAATGCCCCAGGTCTGTGCCCTGGCTACCTCCAAAGTCAGACAAGTCAGACGACCCCAGGCTGGAGCTCCCATCCTGCCCAGGCCCTTGTGCTATGGGACCCAGGGAACAGAGCAAGGACATTTCCATCGAGAGCAGGTGGGCTGTAAGCTGCTTTGCTCCTCACCATGGTCTTATCCTGGTCCTGTCCACAGGGTATTCCCAAAGCATGTGCCCCACACCCTCTGCCCTGGGCACCTACAGGGTCATGCTCCTGCCCTGCAGCACCTGTGCCACAGAAAAGTGTCAGAAATGGCAGCCTGGTGTTGAGAGTGTGTGTGTGGACACAAACACATCAATACAGACAGAAATGAAATGGAGGAAAGGCTCCTGTCCCCAACTTTGTACGGGGAGGGGGAGCAGAGAATGTGTTAGCAATGCTCAACACTACAGAGAGGAAAATTGGACATTTGTCCAACCTTCCCCCTCAATCCCTTCTTCCTGCACAGTGACCAGGAGAAACAAAGGCAAAACAAATAAACTGACAGCTTGGCTTCACAAAGAAGCTGAGAACTACTCAAGTGGTGAAGATGTTCCCATTTATAGCTGACATGCCTGAATATATCGCTAAATATTCATGGTCTTTATTTGCTCTGTTAATCGTAACAGTTCCCCTGGAGAGTGAATATCCTTACATCCTGCCCTGCAAGCTGTGCAGGACAGCAGAATACTTATATTCTCCTGAATGGAAGGCAAAGTGAGGCAAGTTAGAGCAATTCTCTTAAATAGAACACAGGGTGTGTCAAATTTAATAACGGGGAAAAATCTATATCCTCCCATAGAAACACGAACGTAAAGAGGGAAAGGACACTGCATTAAAGACTTTATTTGGAGTGCAGCCATTGCCATCTCCATGCAGGAACAGTCGGCATCAGTCACTGCTCGTCAGCACGAGCAACTGGTGTGTTTAATTCCAGAACAGGGTGGGAAATGGAGATGAACAGTTAAATAACTGAACTGTGGAGTTCAGGAATGACAACGTACTGTGAAAGAAATACTGTAATGGTAAAAACTAAAACTCAATTCCTTTCCAGCCTTTAGGAGAGACTTGGTTTATTAACCTGAAGGTGAAAGGTCTGAGCAGTGCATTACAGTTCAAAAGCAAATGAAACTGTCCGAAACAGCGCAGAGCCACCCAGCCTACTGCAACTCCCCACTGGTGGAACTGTGGTAAATCCATCACTGAAGTGATCCAGGCACTCCTTGTATTCTGAATTCTGCCATGTTTGGCATATATCACCAGTAAAGGGTCAAAATAAGCTGTGGAAGATGAAGGAAGCTGCGAAAGGTTGAGACCATTGATTAATTGATTGCTTCATTCCTGTGGAAAACTGCCTGAGACAGGATGTGGCTGCAAACAAATACTGTCTGTCTCAAAAATAGAAACAAAATCTGCTGCTCTGAAACTTGCTGCCATCATTTTTTTAGGTATCATAAATTATCTCCTATCGGTACCCACAGTCTGGCCACCCCAGAATCACACTGATTGTGGTGTTCAGCTTGGCTCCAAGTGTGGGTTTGAAATGGAAATGTCTTCTGCAGTGCTGTAGGAACAGCAAGGAATGGTCAGAATGAGGCTTTGAAAATCCCTGTTGCTGCTGTCAGCTACAAACACCAACTGCAGGTCCCTACAGAGCAGAAATCCTGGAGACAGGAGACCACCAAGGTCCCACAGCCTGCAGGACACAGTGTGGATCGGATACAGATGTATGCAATGAAAGCATGTGGGAATGATATAGAGGGTATAAACCTTGATGCTCTAAAGCCCCATTAATTGTGAAGTAATAAGCAGAAATTCCATTAATGGGGACACACCCTGTACTTGCCCCTTACAGTGTCCCATAAAGCAGTTGGGTTTGTCTCCAGCAGATGCATTAGATTGTCCATTCATCTGATTTTATAAAGTAATTAGTCTGTTCTCATCTGCCAAGGAGACTTTTATGGGCCTGTCATGGAGAAGTCTCTTCAAGTGACAGACTACTCTGTTGTACAATCAGACCCGGTTCTTGCAAAGACTGTGGCTTTTGGGGGGGTTTATTACTATTTTTTCCCTCTCGCCTCTGGTTAAGTGAGAGCTGCTCTCCACTGACAGCTCGCCGCAGTGTCCTTCTGCAATTTGGCACTACTGAACTGGGCAGCATCAGCCAGTGTGGGCTGCTGGGGGAGTGAAACATCAGTCAAGGGCCAAGTACATTAATCCAGCCCTTTATACCAAGGCAAAGAACAAAACACCAGGGCTGGGGAGCAGGGCAAGAGGTGCTTTTGATTTGCTGCCTGTGGGGACTCCATGTGAGCTCCCGAGGGAGGGTTTGCTCCAGCACACCCCCAGGCACAGCGCCCACACCCCTGCCTGCTCTGGCCAGTCCCTCCTGGCTCTCTCCAGCACTGCTCAGAGCAGCCTTTGGTACCTGCTGCTGGCCCCCTGCCCCATCCCATCAGGGACCCCAAAGGACATTAGTCCTGCTCCAGTGCAGACACCCAACATCAACAGCCCATCTGGGGAGAGAGGGGCCTCCAATGTACCTGCTTGGCACAGACTGGGAAGAGCCAAGCACTGGGAGTACTCTGGTATCACCTCAGGAGAGCAGTTTAGGAACAGAACCTGGAACTGGGGTGGGGATCACTGCTGAGCGCTGGTAGGACAGGGCAGCTTGTGAAATGCCAGTAGTCTTCAAACCAAGCGCTGGCTGCACGCTGTGCCTGGTGCTAGACCTGCCCTCACTTGCCGGTATTCCTGCCTGGGCTCCATCCAAAGTCTGGGAGATCAGAAGCGTTCCTTTGCCCACCGCAGCGCAGAAGTAGTGGCGGGGGGAGGCGGCGGGAGAGAGCAGGCAGGTTCTGTGGGGGCAGGTGGGTTCTTCGGGGACAGGTGGGTTCTTTGGGGGGCAGGCGGGTTGTCTCCACAGTCGGTGAGAGGGCAGAGCTGTGTGCCCGGGCTCAAGGGACCGACTTTCCTGCTGCCTGGGGCACAGGGCAGCTGCACATCATCTCCCACGCAGGAATTCGGGGTGTGCCTTTCACATCCAGTCTCCCAGGTAAGGGTCGAGCTCCTTCCTTCCCTGATCTGTGAGTGACTGAAGATGCCGAGTTATTTCTCAGTGCAAGAAGATGGTCTGACACTGGCCCACCTACACCCCCACTTCCAGGGCTTAAGATGGATTTAACTGAGGACATTCCCCTTTATCCCTGCAGCGTGCTTTGGCCAGCCCCTCCGTACTGTTTTCCACTTGAAGAGCTAAGTGATGATGATTGTATTCTGTTTCTCCTTCCTGAGCTAGTTTTCTGACTCATTGTGGGGGTTTTTCTGCTAGCTTTTTGTTAATCTAGTTGGCATGCTGTGGTTTCTTTGTTCATTATGTGGTGGGGCTATATAAGAGGATTTGTCTCTGGAATTCAGGTATCCCCTGCACTGTGTTCTCTGTTATCGTCTTCATCAGCAACTCTGCTGAAGGCACTCTGCTGCATTTGGCATGAGCTAACCTTAATAAATTTGGGCTGTTAATCACTCAGACATGTCTCGTTGGATCTTTCACACTGATTTGTGTGTGCTCAAATAGTTTCCCGGGAGTAGACTTGTGGTGACTCAGTGTTTCAATAATCTGCCCTCCAAATTCTCCCTCGAGGTTCTGCCCCGCGGGGGCTTCGCCGGCCGAGGGAGCCGCGCCACAGCCACCGAAGGCACCGGGTGAGGGCTCGGTCCACAGATAGGAAGAGGGAGGGGTCTCCTCATGGCGGAGGATTCTCCTCACAGCCCACTCTCCTGTCCGGTTCCAGCTCCGGGTCTGCAGGACACAAACAGCGCTGCTGCTGCCCCGGCCGGGGCAGGACCGTGCGCCCACCGGCACTGTCCGGCTGGGAGCGGGAGCACATCCTTGGTCCTGTCTCTGGAAGCTCTCCCTTGGATCCCGGCGCCGCTCAGGAAGCCATTTCCACAGGTGGGCGGCGGGACTGGAGACAGATTAAGGAATGTTTAAGCATCTATTTACATGCTGAGTTGACTCAGACCCAGCAGAAGCCGACTTTCACAGACTCCCTTTTCCAAAGCCTGGCTTGGAGTCCAGCAGGGATGCAGCCTCCTGCCCTCAGGTGCTGTCCTTGCCCCAGTCAAACAACGCTCAGGTTATACTTTTTTATATATATTGTGCATTCTATGTTTGCCTGAGAGCTGCTGGGAGTTAGGGCATCCTCAAGTGATACAGGAGCCTTGGGGCATTGGGCAAAGCATGCAAGGCCCTGAATCTCACTCAGGCATTGATAATTATCAGTCCAGATAGCTGAGCCGTTACGGAGATTCGATACAGTCAGCTCTTACATCCTGCCCATTTAGGGGAGAAAAATTCAGCAATGAGGAGATGCTGCAATTGACAGATCCAAGGAAAACCAGCCAGGTTATTTCTGACAGCAAGAGATCGCTAACTACAGGGATTAGCAGAAGATCAAGGGAGTGTGGAGAGACCCACTTCTTTGGAGTAAGGGCTTGGATTCCTCCAGAAAAAAACGTTATTAAGCCATTTAAGGAAAGAAAGGAAGGAAAACCTAAGAAATATAAAAGACAATACATGGCAGTTTGAGAGCTGCTACCAAAAGCTAATGAGGGGTGAGGAACAGTAAAAAAGCAAATGATAGCTTCTCTTAATAATTAAATGAAGTGATGCTCATTAATTAGACATGATTTTAACATTTTGAAAAACTTACAATTATGTTTTTTGACTGAAAACAAACCCTGCTGTACAGTGAGGGAAGAGAGCGCTGGCACCCAGCACAGACAGCTTTGAATTCCCATGTTCAATAATTGTGAGCTCCAAGCAAAGTGCCTCAGGGACCAAGTATTCACCCATTCCTGCTGCCACTCCTCGTGTTCTGCTGTTTTCTTCTGGTGCAGGAATTGCAGTGCACACCCGAGGTACCCAACTGGGGTCAAGTGGCCTGAAGAAAGGACCCCCCTCCTTTCTGTCCTGTTCTTTCTCACTGCACAAATGGAAAATAACAAAAAAAAAAAAACAAAAAAAAAAAAAAAAAAAAAAAAACAAAAAAAAACAAAAAAAAAACAAAAAAAAAAAAAAACAGAACAAAAAAACCAAACCAAACAGTCCTTAATTTTCCTTCTTTGGTCTGGCTTATCTTCCCTCAGGAAGGTGGTGGGAGTATGTCCTTATTCCCTCAAGTCACTCAGGCCCCCCCACTGCCTCTCTGGGCAGAAGCTCTGTCTAGGCTATCACCAGGGCAGACCAGGAGCCCCCCAGCAGATATGGCTGCCCTTGGGCTTCTGGAATCCATCACCTGGTTTGCACCAACTAGACAGCCCCAGAATCCTCGGTTGCTTCTCACAGGACATTCCTTACGGCCCTTTCTTGCCCTCCTGTTGTTTAAATGAGACTTTCACAGCAACTAGTAACAATGCAGAATGATTCTATTCTTCAGTGAGTCAATGCTACAGCCCTGATGAAATATTTTGTGGCCTTTTGTAAAGTGCCAGTGTAGCTCTCTACTGAATTAATGTTTATAATAAAAAGAACTTCTCAATTAACTACATTAGTCTGTCACCATGCCCTCTGAGCCTATGGCCATGGCTCCTAGGGTGCATCCCTGCTCCCCTTGTCTGAGGGTGGCTTCCAGCTGCTGTGGGTGGGACAGAGGGCAGGAGGGGCAGCAGAATCTGAGGAAAATGGCTGTTAACAATCCTTACCTCTGTTGGATACTTTGCTATACACTAACTGGTGAGACTCCCTACGGATGGAGTTCATCTGCATGTCCAAGATCTTCCTTCAAACACCTGTCATCACAGATCCTTTTCTACTGCTGTGCATAGCCCCCCACTATGGCACATGTTACAGGCCAGTGACTCAGCCCAGTGATGGAAACCCAGGTCCACTCCCTCTGATAGCAATAAATGAGAAAGCCTGAAAGTAGATCACTCTGTCTGAGAAGCTCCATGCCCCCTGTACATATTCCTGCCCCCTGGGCCAGCTGCAGCACGGGTTCTACTGGTAGAGTGCTGGAGAGGCTGTGTGCCCACCATGCCAAGCAGAGGAGGGGCTACAGTGAGACCAGCCAAAAGTCAGCAGTAAAAAAACAGAGCAGCAACACTGGCTCCTGAGGAGAGACTGGGAGATGCCCTTTGATGCCTCCCGCAACCAGGTAACTCCCCTCAGCCCCGTGGCTCACAGGTCCGTGTTGGCCATTGGGAGGTTCCCAGTGGAGCAGCTGGCCTGGGAGGCAGGTCCCTTCCTGCACCTGGCCTGCTCCAACCATGCCCCACGGCAGGACATGGCCCTGGGTGGCAGCACCTGGTCCTGAGCCTGTGGCGCCTTCTGGCAGATGCAGAGCAGGGACCGGAGCTCTGCACGGAAGTTCTCGTTCAGCCAGCAGTAGATGAAGGGGTTGTAGCAAGTGCTGCTCATGGCAAACCAGTGCAGGGCAAAATAGAGCGAGTTCTTTGTCTTGATGCCCAGACTGGAGATGAGCACCACGTAGCAGTTCAGGGGGAACCAGCAGATCGCAAAGACCACCACCACCAGCATCAGCATCTTGATGCTCTTCTTCTTGTTCCTGTGGTGGGTGACGTACTGCTGCGTGGTGATGTCCCCGATGGCATTGCGGAGCCACAGCTTCTTGGCCAGACGCATGTAGGTGACAGTGATAATCAGCAGAGGCAGGAGGTAAAGAAGGAGAAAGGTAGACAGGTCCAGATACTTCCAGACCAACTCTGCAGGCTCAGGGAAATCAGGAAGGCACAGACTCCGGACAGTGGCTTCCCTTGAAAATGAAGAAATATAGATCGAGCACATGGCCATTGCTGTCACATGGGTGCTGCTGGCTCAGCAAACCACAGTGGGGGTCTCACACTGCCCACAGCCAGCTGCTCAGAGGTGTAGTGCGGACAGAGGGAGGATACAGAGCCACATGACATGTCTCTCTCAGGCTGGACCTGCAGCCTCTGCCCTCCACGGGAGCACCCACCCTTCTGTGCCCCTCAGCAGCCAGGACCCCTCACCCTGCCATACCCCCCAGCACAGGATCCCTCAGCGAGAGACGCTGTAGCAGCTCTAAGCCAAAGCTGTTCTGGAGGGGAGGGAAGGGCTGGAGGCTGTGAGAAAGCCTTACAGGCATGACCAACCCACCTCCCTTCCCTACCCACCATTCCCTTGCCATCAGCTCCTACCACCTTCCTGCTACCTCTTAAAACTGGTGTGATGATTGGTCACTTGGCTCCAGTTGAACCACTGACAATTAACTGACAGAAGAACTGAGTGTAATCATACACAACAGCTCATTTTAACAACCCCCGTACACCTGTCCCATCCCATCCAGGCCCAGGATCCGGGTGTGTTCCCACTGCCTGGCCAGCAGTGGCTCAGGCCCAGCACCCTTTGCTGCACCACGTGTCCCCTCCACACCCTGCAGCTGGTGACTGGAAGTGATGGAATTTATTTCCAGTGGATGTTTTCTCCTTTTATTTCCTTTCCCCTCTCTTTTTCTTTCTCTTATTCCATTTTACTCTTCTCTCTTCATCCCTTGTCCTCTGTTCTCCTCTATTCAGCACAGATTTTAGCCCTCATCAAGCTGTACTGTTCATTGCAGTATTGATTAGTATCTTTAATATCCTGTTTTCAACCACTGGAGCTGCCTTTTGTGCCACAAATAGGAGACTGTTGAGAACAGGCAGCTGGAGCAGGGGATGAGGTCAGAGAAGTGACAATGGGTCCACCGAGTTTGGAGGACCTGGAGATGCCACTCAAGATGGGAACTGACGCAGAAGGGAAAATCATCCTTTCTGAACTGCAGTCTTGGCTTTTCCTCCCCTGGATCTGACTCACCCCTGGCACAGGGGACCTGCCAAAGGGGATGTGACAAGGCAATATTTTGGTGAATTCTGGTACGATCAGGGACTCAGATGTGCTGCTGTGTAGTGCAGCCAGAGATGGATGTTGGTGGAGCTCCTGTTTCCCATCCCAGAACCCTAACCACTCCCTGGTAGGAATCTCAGGAGCCCTGGCCCTGCAGAGCTATTACAAGCAATATTACAACTGGGATTTTTTTTTTCAATGGAAAGCAGGGACAGGAATAGCATGTCCTGGAAGTCCTTATATCGCTGAGCTGCCTTGTGCCAACACGGGGCTCGGTTTCCTCTGGCCATGCCAAAGGATGAGCAGAGGACAGGTGCCCCGAAACAGATCATAGCGTTCGTTCATTCATGAGCAATTTGTTCCCTAATCCCCAAGCACAGCTGCGGAGCAATGCAAGCATGGAGTAACCCTGCCCTGTGTTTACAGTCTGGACAGTTGGAGGTATGATATCCCCTGAGTATCTCAGTCACATCAGGCACAAGCACAGGCAGGGGAGGACTGCGAAGCCCCAGTCACACTTCTAGCTGGTGCAGCCCCTCGTACACAAAAAGCAGTGACAGCCTATGCAGGCACTCACGCTCCCCTGCCTCACCAACAGGAGGGACTTAGCTGGGCTGCAGGAAATTAGATTTGTCCTTTATAGAGAAGGTCAATATCTACAATAGAAATCTCATTCCTACTGCCTGTCAGCGTCTCCTTGCCCCACTCCCTGGGATGCTGATCTCAGCCTGAAAATACAGGTCATGGTAAGTTTATCCCCTTGGCCTCGAGGCTGGCATTCCTGCGAAGGGCAGCACCAGCAGCGTGACACCCGCCACAAAAATCCCACTTGGGTACTGTTACGGACTGTTTTCTAGACAGGAGAGGTCACAGCAATGCCACAGGCTGGTGGGGACAGGAGGGACAGAACAGGCTGGGTACCACAGAGGAAAGGACTGCAAGGGCAAAGCAACCCCAAAGTTTGGATTCTGTATTTCTCCCTGGCAGAGGGTTACAGCAGAGACAAGTGCCATTGCTGGGCCTTTTGTGGGAGATATTAAAAGCAGAAGCTTATTTTTCTTTTTCTTTCTTTCCCTCTGTATCAGAACCTTCTGTATTTTCTTATATTTCAGCAGTCCTCATGTGGATGTTAAATTCCACTTCATCCTCTGTCACTGTGTTCAGCCAAGCAAAGAGCTCCCTTTCCTGCAGGGAGGCACCATGGCATACCAGGACAGCTCTGGTTCCTGCCAAAGCACTGGACCTTCACCTGCCCCTCACTGGGTCCCCCCAACTCCACACTGGTCCCCCACAGCCCTGCTTCAGAAGGAGGGGGTGGGGGATTCTCTTTGTTTTTCTCATTAGTGTAACATTGGGCAGAGGAACCTCAAGCTTCAGGGAAGGTTGGTCCTGCTTCGTAAATCCACATGGATGAAATACAGGGAAGTCACAACCTGAGACTCAATGTATGAAGTCCTGGGGAAGAGGGATTGGTGGCTCTGCTGACAAACCAGGGTGATCCCCCGCTCCTGCTCCCTGCAGAGCTTTGGAGATGTCAGCACAGGTATTCCCAACAGGAAGTTTATTTTCTTTCTTTTTGAAACTGCAGTTTGACTCTCTCCTCCCTGCCTGAGCAAGTTGGATGGGCTTGGTCTTGTTGGGTCTGAGGAGCTGAGCAGGCAAAAGGAGGGAAGAGGAAAGTCCCTCAGGAGAAAATTACCTTCTCGGAACAGAGCCTCTCCTGGCAAGGCCATGGCACTGGAGGAGGTATGTGTCACTAATGTCTGTGCCCCAGCCCGGCTATGCCTGGGACTGCCCCAGCACGTGGCTGGGAGTGGGACCCAGACCCTCATCTGGGTATGTGGGAAGTGGCAAGAACAAACCCCGGGCAGCAGGCTCTTCCACAGCCCCAGCCTCTGCTGTGGGAAGTGGGATCTCACCCATACACCAACACCCTCTCATCCCACACCACTGTCCCCATGCCTGGGACACTCCAACCCCCTCCCTGCTGAGTGAGTGGCACTGCACAAGGGCTGCCAGACCTCCACACACTCACTGGGAAGGGGAGATCACTCACCTGTAGTTATACTGGAAAAGCTTTTGGTAGATGGCATGGGGCAGGGAGAAACAGGTTGCCATCAGCCAGATAACAGAGATGCTCAGAGCTCCCTTCGTCAGGGACATCCTCTGCTTCAGCGGGTTCAGGATGACCTGCAACAGAGACTCCATCATGACTCTTCTCTCACGGGAAGCAAAGGCCCTCACAGCCCACATGGGGGGTGGGTGGTTTGTGACATAACCTAACACAGCTAATGAGAGGAAAATGACAGCCATGATTAGGAAAATGTCCTGTTCATTAGAGTGACCTGGAAAATGGGAAACATTGAACTTCTCAGTTTGCTCAGAAGAACTTTCAAACTTCATCCTTTATCTTGTTCTGTGAGAACCATTTTCCTTAAGCTGGGGGCTACATTAGGTCAACAAAAAAAAAGATATCCACACAATGGTCTTCACTCAGGGGTATGTTTGTTTATTCTGTATGAACTATATAAGAAATGTCTCTTGTTCTAGCTGGGCCTGTGAAGCTGAGCTTTTCTCCCCTCTGCTGAGGCAGAAACTCACCTTCCATAAAATTTTCTTTATTAGATCTTTAAGCTGATAAAATCTGATAGTCTGGAACTTACTATTTGACAATAGCACAGGGAAGAGGAGTGATTGCTAGGGATAAGCACATGGCCTGGGCTGTCCTTGCTGCCCTGCACTGGACACACAGCCAGCGTTTGCCATGGCCACGGAGAGACATGGGTAAAAACTTCTCACAGCTCAAGTCTCCTCCCAGAGCCTTGGAAGGAAGAGGGGAGGGCAGTGTCACCTGGTGCCTGTCGAGAGCTATGGCTGTCAGGGTCAGTGTGGAGACGTGGAGGGAGCAGTACTGCACAAAGCGGCTGATGTGGCACATGGCCTTTCCAAAAATCCATGTGCTGTTCACAAACCGGACCTGAAGAGAAACAACAGCTCATCAGACAGAAAATGTGCTGAAAACAAATACATGGGGAAGTCCCTTGGCTGGAACCCGAGCTGGCTCAGGGGTTCTGGCTGGTTGGGCAGCTTCACCTGAAACTTAAAGAAAGATCAGCTATCCCGGTCTCTGAAACACCTCTACAGAAGAGTTTATGGGGTCAAACCCTGCTGATTATGAAGTGGAGCTACCACAGCCCTCCTGGCCTGTTCTAAAGACATTGCTTGTGAACAGTGGTAATAACTTTTTATTACACTAACAACTATATTTGGAAAAAGTGGACCAAGGGTTGATATCAACCCCACTGTCAGATCTGGAGAGATTTCATTGAAGCCTTTATCCAGCTGGCATCTCTGAAAAGTGTGACTACTTTCTTCCACTCACCCAGTATGACTGGCATTCAGACTGTTCTGACTCACTAAGGGACTCTCTAGTGCTCTCCTGCATGAGCATTAAAAACACATGTTCACCCAGGCACTTGTTCTCATCACCCAAAAAGCTCTTGCTGGGGTTTCATAGCACACATGGAGAGACTTCAGAGTTTCTAGGAGTTACAGAGTCTTAACAGAGAAACAGAGAGCCCACAGGTTGCTGAACAGTGTTTTACTTGCCTGGGAGAGCTATCAGTTAGACTTGGTGGTGTTGGGTTCCCACCTCAGCCCTAGAAGAAAAGCCTGTGACTACCAGGCAGAGTTCTGGTGGGAGGGAGACTCCTGTCCTGGCTGAAGGGACAGCAAGACCAGCTACTTACCAAGGTGAAAGGTGTGTTGAGCAGTGTGATCATGATGTCTGACACTGCCAGGTTAGCGATGAACAGGCTGGTGGCTGAGTGCATCCTCTTGTTCTTCAGCACCACGTGACACACCAGCATGTTCCCAAAGAGAGACATGACAATAATGACCGAGTACGCCACAATTAGGAGCGCTTTCACTGTTGGTTTCTGGGATTCTGGCTCATATTTAGCCAGCTCAGCAAATTTCTCCCACTCAACAATGCGGCTCTCCGTCCAGTTGAAGACGGTCCTGTTAGTTGCGTGGTAGATGGACATGAGTTTGGCCAGTGAAGAGTAATGGTCAAACTCCCCAAGAAACCCCATCACCTGTGACCTGTATGGCTGAAGCAGTGAGTGAGACATGGTAGGTCAACCCCAGTCTTTCCTGCTGAGGAACAGTTCCAATGGTGTGTCCAAAAGGGGCTGGTTTGAGACCACACTTTCTCTCACATATCAAGAAGAGCAAGAACTTCACAGGTGAGCTCTGGGCTCAAGCAAGCTCCCTGACCATCCCGTGCTGCTGTCGCAGGAATTTCTTCCCAATGCAGAAACACTCGCCTTCCGCTCTAAACAAATCCAAAGATGTCTTTCCAGCAACTGAAATCTGAATTCTGAATAGAAACCAACACTTCACTTCCTGGACCAGATAGGTCTGTATGTGACAGTGCATACACTACAGCATGATTACATGCCGGTTCCCTGCACACTCCAACCACAAGGAGAAACCAAACTCCCCACCCTCATCCCCCTCCCTAACTCCTACCCTTACCCCCCCTCACTTACCTCGCACTGCCCGGCCGTTTTTGTCCCCTTCGGCCTCCGGTCCCAAGGGGCAACAGCGGCTCTTCCGGCTCCCCGCGCAGGACACCCCGCACCGCACACCCCACACACCTCGCACTGCACACACCCCGCTCACAACACACCCCGCAGCGCCCACTGCCCGCGCCGCGCCGCGCCCTCTGCACTCACCGCCGCGCACCCTCCGCACCGCACCCCTGCGCCGCACGCACCCCGCGCGCTCTCCGCACCGCGCCGCGCACCTTGCGCACTCCCTCTCACCCCGCGCACTCTCCGCACCGCGCCGCGCACCTTGCGCACTCCCTCTCACCCCGCGCACTCTCCGCACAGCCCCGCGCACCTTGCGCACTCCCTCTCACCCCGCGCGCTCTCCGCACCGCACCGCGCACCTTGCGCACTCCCTCTCACCCCGCGCACTCTCCGCACAGCCCCGCGCACCTTGTGCACTCCCTCTCACCCCGTGCGCTCTCCGCACCGCACCGCGCACCCCCTGCACGCCCCGCACGTGCGGCCGGTGGCAGCGGAGTCGCCGCTCGGGGCGGGGCTCGGGGAGCGGGGCTGCTCCATTCATAATACAGTGCGGGCGGGGCCCCACCGGCCCGGGAGTCGTTACCGGGAGTTAATTAGTGCCGCGGTTTCCTGCGCACACACGCACCTGCAGGTGCCGAGTCTGCTCCCACGGTACCCGGAGGGGCTGGTACGGACTCGGGCTAAGCGGCGCTGCGGGGCCAGGGCGGAGGGCAGCGCCCACCACAGTGGCGAGCGGGCACGGAGCATCTGTGTTTTACAGACCCCCTGGCAGTGCCTTAACGGGAAAAGGTGAAAACCATCCTCACAAGCCTCTCCCGGGACGAATCTTTGCGGAAAGGCTTCTGGTGGAGTTTCAGCGCTTGTTTTTTGGTGTTTTTCCCACACCTGGGTCCCTCTTAACAGATGCTGACACAGAAGAAGACAGTTTAAGTTTCAAAGACTTTAGACAACATATTTTTAATCTAGGTATTATAATCCTTCTCGTTTTGCATCCTGCATGTGTCACTTATTCCTTATTAAAAAAAAGAACAAAAAAGGTTTTTTCCTGTCCATATCCAGTCCCCTGCATGATCGCCTTCCCCTGTCCATGGCTCTGCTCCTCTTGTCCATGTCCATGCTGTGGCCAAGCCATGCAAGGACTAAGACAGGGGAGTAGCTACAGGATGGGGAACACATGAGAAGGACATGGGACACAGAGGACGTGCCTCTTGTCAGACTCCAAATTCTACTTCTAAGTGAAAAGGTCCCATGCTGACATGTGGAGCCAAGAATTCACTTTTATTGTCAGTCCAGGCCAGTTCAATAAACAGCTCCGGTCATCCTGTGTGTTCCAATGATAACAACACTTCTATTTTCAAAATTAACTAATTTTTCCTAATTCCAATTAATAATGCATTTTTAAATGTCGTTCACAAGCGCCCTGGTGTCCACCCTGGTCCCTGGTATTTGTAACCTCTATCAGGGCAAATAAACCATGATGACAGGTTAAAGGTGAGGTTTTTCCTAGTTTGGGGTCTGTTTGCCATGGAGCAAACTGAGCATCCCAGCTCGCACCGTGTCAGCCATAGGCTCTTGGAGAGACTAATGAAGATCTTCCCGGCAAATAGTAGAAAAAGAGTCCAGATGGAGACAGGAATTCCTTCTGCAGGAGGAAATATCTGTATATTTGGTGTGTGTTTCCAAGGAACTGGCTCTTTGCTCAGAATTTTGTATTTATGGATTCCCAGGTCTAAGAGATGCTCCGGCTCATGCCTGTGGCAGAACTCCAGTTGCTTTCAGCAGAAGCAGAATGAGCTTTGCATTTACTCTCTGGAGTTTCTTGCCTGACAGCTACAGAAAAGACACACTGGATGTTTATTACCACTATAGCAAGATGATCTGGGAGGCTTCTGCTATTTTTCAGTCCCCCTGAAGCCGTTCTCACTATGGCTGTGAGATTATTGTGCATCCAAAGAGCCATTTCCTTATCCTCCCATGCTGTTCTTGCTGGCATACATCATCGCTGGCTTTAGAGCTGCAAGCTCAGAAGAGGAGAGCTATGAGCTATGAATTTAGTCTAATCATATTTCCAGCAAAATCCCAGGCATGCTAGCTTTCTCCAGGTGCAAATTATCAACTACAGGTATGTGCTAGAACCTCTTGAAACACTCAGGCCCTCACTGGCTAAGGAGTTAAGACACAGCAATAATCCTGACCAGCCTCTCCTGCCCTCGGACCCCTGATGGAGCTGCCAGTCCCATGTGTTCCATGTCATTAGACAAGTCTCTGACTGATGCTTGTCTGGTTTTCATCTGTCAGAAAACACTTCAGGAGCAGGAATGGTTGTGTTGTGGGATAAAATTGTTAGAGTTTTCTGCCTGTCCTTCTTGAGTAAAACTCCTGTTATCTCTCTGAGGAGACTTTGCAGGCCGGAGGTATTAAAGGTACTCTGTCTTTCCTTCTGTGTCTTACTCTTAAATGTCATAAGGTCTTTTTGTTTTCTGGAGGGCTGGTTTCCCTCTGGACAGAAGAATCAATAAGAGTGCAGATACATAGGCACCAGAGGCTTTGGAACTGAGGAGCTGCAGAACTCCTCCTTTTGCTCTCAGACATTTGTGTCTGTCTGTTAGATTCTAGGGCACAGAAGGTATAGCTGAGGCCCTGAAATGTTAACTACCAAGCCTTCCATTGCATGTGCTACTAATGTGCACAGCCCAGACACGTGTTATAACCCAGCTCAGGTTTGCCTGAGGTGGCAGCAGGGTGAGAGCTTCGGCACCAGGCGCTTCCACCCGAGCCCGGCTCTCTGAGTGCTTCTGGAACCTTCCTCCAGCCCAAGCACGGAGGCTTTCAGGCTCCTCTCACCTGGCATGGACACACCACATTTCTAAACAATGGATGTTGCATATCTAAAGCAGAAACTACAAGTAAATTTTAAATTCATTGTCCAACTTAAATGAAAATTCAGGGGGCAGAAACTGGGAAGTGCAAATAGTCATCCTGATAACAAATCTCAATTTCGCCAGGGTCAGAGTATGATCTGGCATTAGTTGCCACTGACATGGGAACAGTGCTTTCATGTGCATTATGTCAGCCCAGAGCCTGCTGTTATCATGTGCTCTGACTGGCTCTGAGATTCAGCACAGGAGAGTGGGTGGAGGGGCAAGTTGTACAAAATGGGCTTCAAAAGGAGAAATAAGAAAAGAGCAGCAATGCCATAACAATTGTATTTGATATCCTGTGAACAGTTACGATTTAGACTTTATTATTCAAAATACAAATGACAAGTACATAATAGCTACTAATAATGCAGTTTCAAGGTAGTTGGAAAAGAAAAGCTTTATAATGGATTTGATAGTCCTCAAGGTTCAGCTGTAAGGTTTGGGTGACAGAACAAAGAGAATTACCATTGTAACTATCTATTACAATCTACCATTGTAACTGTGGCCCCTCCCCACTCTGATGGGCTTTGTCTAGTGGCCCACTGGGGCTGGGTCTCCAGGCTTTTTTTTTGTTTTGTTTCTCCTTGGAAAAAAAGTCATACAGGATGACTGACAACACACCCAATTCCTGTCTGATTGCTGGTTCCCTGATTTTCAATGGGATGCAAAACCCTAACAGGTAACAGTAACAGGCAGCTCCTACCTGTGCTGTCCTACCAGCTCTGAGTGCTCCAGCCTGGCCTTTGGGTTTGTGCAGCCCATCCGTGTGGGAATTCAACCCATCAATGTGCATTGTCCTTTGATGGAGTGAACTATCAGCTTCAGAAGCCTCTGAGCCTTGAACATTCCTTATGGTGTATTTTCTTTTTAGGAGTTCTTCTTTGGTTCTTCTCCCCCTCTGCATGGTAGTCAAGACAGAAAAACAAACAAACAAAACAAAAAAAATCCTGTTTTCCTTACCAGAAAACTCTGTGCTAATGAAAGGGACTTGGCAAAGAGTGGGAGGGGTAAGTCACTTTCTGTGTGTGGTAGGTATGGACACTCATGTCCCTCAGGGATGAGGGACATTCATTCCCTCGTCCCTGCCTGCAGCTCACTCTTTGGGGGCACCAGCCAGAGCTTCTTTGAGTCCCCCTGCACAGGTACAGGCTAGTGAGCAGGGACACCCCCACTCCAGGTGGGACTACGCACAACCCACACTCACACCCCCACTGCACTGAGCTCACAAGGAGCCCTCTCGCCTTTGATGAACAGTTCAAAGCTTGTCCACCTCTCACAGTGTCCAAATTCAGCCCTTCTGTGAGCACATCACTGATTTGAGGCCAGAAAACTGGAGCTCTGGAAGCGGGACTTTGTAAGAGGAGCTTCTCATTGGAGGTGTCTAGACTGGAGGCCAGCAGCCTATGGACACCACACAGACCCCATCACAAGCTCAGGAGAGATGTGGATTCATTTGACAAGGTGAGGAAGACTCAGGCAGCACTCTACTTTGTGCTGTACATTCCCTGGCTTTTAAGAAATGCCATTCAGGAATGGCTCATTATCTCTGTCCCCTTCCAAGGCCCAATTAATTTAAGGCATGACAGGTTTGCTGGGATGACTCACACGCCAAAGGAAGGGAAGAATGAAGATATGACTTGAAAAGTAGTGGTACAATATACATTTACTTCAAAACTCTGTCCGTTGTGCCACTCTGACCAAAGGAAGAGATGTGACAAAGGCAGCAAGGAACAGTTGAGCAGAGGCTGATGGCAGCTGCAGCATCCTGCTGAGTTCCATCTGGGGACAGGTCACCCACCATGGCCCTGATTCAGGGACCTCACTGTGTGGCAAATGTCTGTGTGTAGCTGTAGGGATGTGTCAGCTCAGAAAGCCTCTGAGCTGTGGGGCTCTGGTGAAAGCTCACTCACTCAGCTGGAAGGGTCCCTCATGGATCTTGGGAAGGATCCCCCAGGATCTACATATTTACCCAGTTTCTGGGTTTGGGAGGAATGGTTCAGCCACCACCAGCATTGGTGACAGGTAGGTTCCTGTGTTCCCCCTGGCAGCGACCCCTGGCCATGGGTGCCCCAGCCAGGGGTGCAGCTCTGCCACACAGCCCAGGGCAGCCAGGACTGTGGAGCAGCTCGGCCAGAGGACAGAGGGTGCTGAGGCTCTGCCAGATTCCTGATCAGCAGGACAACCACAGGCACCAGCTCGTGAGGGGCATTGGGGGTGGGAGCCTCAGCAAAGCTGAGCTGCAGCAGGTGCTGCAGGGTCCCAGCAGGGTCCCAAAAATCCATCACTCTGGGTTTGCAAATGCATAGAAGCAGAAGCACAACCAACCAGGAAAGGAAAGGAGGGGAAGTTCTGACAGTTGCTTGTGCTGAAGCATTTAAAACTTAATTTTCAACTCATTCAGTCAATAGAGGTTATGAAATTACAGCAATAAAATCTGGAGAGCATTATCCAAATGGCACTTTCCCAGGAGGTCTAAAGAGCTCAAACACAAAAGTACTGATTATTGTGCTTTTAAATTATAAGCTAAACTACCTTACCACCAAGGGAACAGAAAACAGCCAGTAGGGTGTCCTTTCTGAAAGGGGCTTCAGGGGCAATCTTGGTTATTTTACATCCAAATTCCCTTCCAAGCAGCCTGAAAAAAAGGATTAATACACACTGGAGAAATGTGATTTGCTGGAGCATGCAAACACATGCATGTTAAGAGAAATTACCTCCTTGCTGGAAGGAGGCACCATGGATAAAGAGGACCTCTCCACACAACCCCTTTCAATCCCTAGGAGGATTTCCACTGGTTTCCCCTGCAAAGGCTCTTGAAGAGACTGATCTGGGTGGGATGGTGGGCATGGGGCAGCCTTGGGGACAGGCAGACCTGGCAGAGAGTGACTGGCTGCCACTCTGCCTGAGTGGGACAAACAGATGGCCACAGGATGATTTCAGGGAACTGCAACAAAGAGGAATGGCTGGACAGGTTTAGAATGAAAGGGGCATTTGTCACTGCTGTGCAAAACTGGAGAGTGCTGGGACTGCTCAGGCACGTCCCTGTGCAGCCCCACGCTGCCCCTCTGCCCCTGGAGCAGCCAGGCAGCCCTGGGGTAACTCACCAAAATCTAGCACTGGAGAAAATTGGAGCCTCAAAAGCTCAGTGTGAGGAGCTAAACAAGAGCACTGAGGAGTGAGCTTTGGCCCTAGGATCAAGCAGCACAAAGATTTCCAGGGCCACTTGAAGCCTTAGATTTCTGTAACAACTGCGGACAAGGCAGAAATTTTCCATTTCTTTACTTACTGCTGCAGAATTCTAAACAACCCAGGCAAGAAATCAACACACAAACCACCCAGCCAGCATATGGCTGCAGACACTGCCAGCCAGCATCCTCCACTCCCAGCTGCAATTATCCGACAAAACACGTTACCTGTGCCAGCTTTGGCTGCTTTATCTGCAGAATTTGGAACTACTTAAATGGAAACAGGCCCTCAGGGTGAAGTCAAGGCCCATCAATGTGCATTTCCCTGCTGGATAAAGTTGGGGCAAATTTTTTCCTCTTCACAATAGTGATACAATATTTCTATCAAAAACTTTTGTACTTAAATCCTCTGGAACTGTGATTGTGGAACAAGTTCAGGAATCCGCAAAACCAGAAAGGACATACCTGAAGGTGTGTGTCTTCCTCTTGTCAGTTCCCTTGGTCTCCAGCCACCAGCATCACTTGGCCCCTGGCTACTGGAACCTCTCCTCCAGCAGAAACCAGGCAAGCAGTGATGGGTAGGCATCTGCAGGGAGCCAGCCCAGCTCAAGGGAAAAACATGCCATTTTATAAAACCAGGAGATTAAGTTTTCACAAAAACAATCCCCAAACAAACAAACACAAAACCAACCAACCTACTATTAGAGAGCTCAGCTGATAAAGCCTCCCAGGCTGTCACACCGACAGCAAGGTCACACCTCAGCCCCCCAGCTGGTGCTCGGCAGGAGCCGCTTGCTGCAGCCCAGTTACTGCCATTTGGGTTGTGAGGTTCTGCAGGGGCTGGGCCCCTCCCCAGCCATGGTGCAAAATATTCTCCTTACCAAAATGAAGCTTGGCTATATTTTGAAATTCCTGGGTTTCTCCTGGATGCAGGGAACTCTGCTCAGGGTTCAGTACTTGTCAGAAGGTTCCTCTGCTCCAGAGCTAAGGTACCTCAGGTACCAGGAGAGGTTTCAGGAATGTTGATTTGTTGCTTCTGCTCAGCTGTCTTGCTCCAGGGACTGATCTAAATCACAGTCTTGTGGGGTTCCTCCCTTTCCAGATGTAAGAGGAAAAATTATGAATCCTCTTCTTGCTTTTGAGATGTTCAGAAAAGATAGGAGGCACAAAACCTCCTGAGCTGCTGCTGGGGCAGGGACCGCTGGGGCAGGGATCGCTGGGGCAGGGCTGGAAGGAGCAGGGATGGGGAGAGAATGCCAGCAGGGGCTGCCCATTCTTCCTGCCTGCCCCCCCCCAGTACCTGCACAGTCCCCAGCACATCCCCAAAACCCTGAAACCCTGAAACCCTGACCATGAGGCTGCAGAACCTTTGGTAGCCCAGAAAGACCCACATGTGGCAGGGGGCTCCTGCTGGGGAAAATGCAGAGACCAAGGGAAATACTGCTGCTGGTGGTGCTGCTGAGGCTTTTCCCAGAAGAAAACACAGAGCCTTTGATCGGCTCAATGCCATCCCCCTTGATGCTGGGACCTCTGGCAAGCCTGCCCGGATCCTCCCTGGAAACCCGTTTCTCCTATTCACAATGCTTAATCACCCTGGGTGATGGATTAATTTCTGTATTTGGGGCTTATCCAATCTGGGACTCGGGGCTTATCCAATCTGGGATTCAGGTCCTATCCTTTTTTCTTCTGTTTTTTTCCTGCCCTAGCTGGTATCTCAGTCAGGAAACTTCACCTCAAAGAAGCCCCTCCCATTACCCTTTCCCAGCCAAGGCCCTCAAGGCTGTGGGCATCAGGTGTATCTGCCTAACATTTTTTTCTATTTTCTTGAGACTTTAGAGTGCTTGGGATTTCAATGCACTAATGTTCTGTATTTTCTGTTTCCTTGATTAGCCTGGCAAGCATAGAAGCCAAACCTTTCCCAGAGGCACATGAATGGCTGCAAAGAAGGAGCACCAGGAGTCTCTCTTTGTTCACTTAAGAATTTGTGAACAAAAAACTGAAAAGAAACTGAAGAGACAGGCATTTCCTTTTTGTATAAGAATTCAGTGCCAAGTGCTGGGCTCAAAGACCAATTTTCCACTTTCTATTCATCTCATTTATGCTAATCAGCAAGGGTATAATCTAAATGAAACAAGTGAGTGCAGGTTAGTGGCCCTGATATGGCTTGCTGGGATGGAGGGATGGCTGGCTTAGACCAGCCTAAACTGATTTGTGGACCTGAACCCTAAAACACTCCTTTGAAGAAAACAGCCTGTTGTCAGCACTGAAGACCTCATTTGAGAGCAGAGGTACACCACAGGTCTTGGGCTGGCTCCTTGTTTTGGCAGTCTATGCCCTCCCATTCTGATTCAGGAGAAAATCCTGAATTCCCTGGGAAGAGGGAAGGTACCGAACTCAGTGTTGCAGTTGTGTGGTAGCTGTGAAAAAAAGATGAGCTGATATGGTTCTGCTTTTCTTGCAGCTCAGGTGATAATAAAATGATAGATTCACCAGGTACCAGAAGCTCATTGATGTGCTAAAACTCAGTGTGGCTTTGGAGGCAGCTATACCCCCACACCTCCTGATCACCAGCCCATGTTTTGTACTCCAGTCAATCAGCACTGCAATGGAGCACTGGAAGGCCTGAGTGACTTTGTTGCTGTGGCAAAGAGGGACCTTCAGCAGTGAGGTTCTTTGCCAGGCTGCTCAGTGAGCAATCTTCTCTCTTCCCTCCTTAGTATGTGATTGGGCTCAAATACACCAACAGCTTAACAAAAGGCTTAAAAACAGATGAGTTTGTTGTGTGCATGTGTGGGGAAATAGGAACAGCAAAATAATAGTACCCTGTAACATAAACCATGCCCCAGGTCTGGGGGGGTTCCAGCTGTCGCTGTTGCCAGGAGCAGGGGCAGCTTAGGCTCCTGCAGCACAGCAGACAGGTACCACAGGTTCAGAGCATCCTCTCCCAGCTCAGGACTGTTCCAGACTCATCTGCAATTGCAGCCATGGGCAGGTTCCTCGGCAGAGCCCTCACTAAGGCTCAGAGCCAGAGCAGCACTAATCCATATGACCAGAGAGAAAATCTCTTGAGCGACATGAATCCATCAAACATATCTGTTTGATGACAGTCTGCTTTTACACAGTCAGTACTATTTCTCCATCAGGACTTCTATTTCTTCTCCAGAACTGGATAATTCTTATTCAATGAGCACTTCATCAATATGCAGCTACATTCTGAAGATGAGCTGCCAGGGCATGACAGACACTTTCTGCTGGATGATATTCAAATTTCTTACATAGGCATTTTGATTCAAATGAATCTAATTCTCTAATAAAAGCTTCGAATCAACCTGTAGCTCTCATACTTGAAACACTGGAGTGGTCTGGAGGTAAACAATGAATATTCAGGACTTCAAATCTAGATTAAACAATGGTTTCTTCCATGCTTTAGCTCATACCTCCTTTCTAGGAGTCAGTGCATTAAAGGAAAAGATGTGAAGTGTAATTGTCCTCCTAGTGCCTCCTTCTGTACAGTCTATCACCTGCTGGTGCTGCCAGGAGTCACCAGTCAAGCAGGTTCATGTTCTCCAGTAAAACAATGGCCTTCAGCAATCTGCTCCCTCTCTCAAAAGCTGCCCGTTACACCAGGAGAGCACAATGTGGGCTTTGATGCTGTTATCTGCCTTTGCTCCCCTGTTTATCAAACACTTTGAAATATGTGACACTCCTTTTGCAGGCACTCCAAACCATCCAAGCCCTCCCTTTCCACGGGGTTTAGCAATTAATACTAATCTCTAGCAATAACAACATGAGAGGAACCAGAAGACAAGGGGCAGCCCTTCACAGGCTGGGAATGTGCCTTTGGAGTTGCTGCAAGAAAACTCTTCCTGGATACTCAGGCAGCTTATCCCTGGCTTAGGACAGAGATTTCCTATAACCTCTTCAGATAGCTTGTAGGATTTGCTTCATTAAGATGCCAGAAAAACAGCATTCCCACTCCTATGCCCTTTTGCACTGGGTTTCTTCCCCAACCAGGAAAGACGGAGAAAACATTTCTTGAGAAATTTATAAAGATGCAGAAGTTTGCAAGGATGGCCAGAGGGGACAGCTCCTGGTGCCGACCTCCTGAGCAGAGGGACACAGGGAGGGAGGAAGCACCTCTCTGGGGATGGCTGTGCTCCTCCTTCCATCCCCTCGGCCCAGCTCAACCTCATTCTCTTTGTGATCTTTAACACCCCCTGGCCTCCATGGGTTTGTTTTTGCATATCTGAGCACATTTTTGGATTAATACTCCCTTAGCATGAAAAACTGCACACAGCCAGGGATGACCATGATCTCAGAAACAAAAAGTGAAGGTAACTGCAGCTGAGCTAAACCTTCACCAAGATGCTGTTTGAAGCACAAAAGGATTGGGGGACAAACCCTGAGGTTCTGAATTTTCAGGAGTTCTGAACTGGCATTTTCAAGCATCACAAAATAGCATCTTTCCTTCATTGCAGATCATTTATTGGGATTATGAGAAGCAAAAAGGGCAGAATAACCTGGTGCCACTGAATCCTCACAGGACCATGGTGACACTCAGGGAAGCGAGAGCTGTGGAACAGCCTGACCAGCAGCAGAGGAGAGAGAGGTATAGAAGGATTCACTGGAGGGGAAAACCACTTCATAACTCTAAAAGCAGACAAGAATAAGCAATTATACTGCTATGGCAGCAAATTAGGCTTTTAGGTGCAAAGTGAAGCCTAAATTTCTCCTGAAACCCCTAAGTGCTTCAAGATCTAGGAACTGGAACTTCAGCTACATCCCTGAGAGGAGCAGAGCCCCTGTCCAGTGTGGGTACTAAGCTGGAGAAGGCCAGAAACACAGAGCAGACACAACAAGACCCCGCTGTGCCCCCCAGCTCCCCGCAGCCCAGAGGAATTAGCTCGCGATGCAGACCCACCAGGGCCCTCCACTGGCAGAGGTGGGACCTTCCCAAACCTCCTGGGCCTGAGTGCCAAAACCACCACTCCAAGGGCAATTCCCCAGGTTTATTAAATACCCAACAGCTCATGCACAAACCCCAGCACAGCCAATGAAGCCAGGAGCACACAGGGATTCGATGCCACTCAGATATCATTTTCCAGTGGTATAAATAAGACCACTGAGCTCCAGGCTTCTTCATTTATGTTCTTCCTGAAGCTGGAGCTTACTGAAAATGTGGATGACTCTCTAGTCTACACCATATCATGCAGCAAAAACCTGCTCACAGATTTTAAGGCTGTGAAGGAATTATCCATCACCTAGAAAATGCTGTATGATCTGTACTATCCTGTTTTCTTGCTCTTCCAGCAAATCACTCTGCAATTTCCTGCTGTACAGTGCTAAATTAGAAGGGAAATTGTTTCCTTATGAATCAGCACAAACAGCATTTTTTGCTTGTTTTATCTGGCAGAGTAATTTTTTCTTAGGAGAGAGAAAATAGTGCCCATGATCCTGTGAAACACCCATAGTCAAACACCCACATATCCAAGGGAAAGTGAGTGACTCTGGACTTGGTAGCCAAATATTGAAAGCCAATTTTATTTTTTCATCTGCCATTGATGGGACCCTGTGGGCTCTGCTGCAGTGCACAGGCAGCATCTTCCTGGTCCCAGGGCAGTGAAGCAGGGAGCATCACTGGGCCAGCACCATGCCAGTTTGCCACACACGCTATTCTGCATGCTCCCACTCTGGGAAGGGGGCCAGTGGGTGACACAGCCAGGACAGCCCCAGAGTTCATGGACTGCAGACAGACCCTCACTGCTCTGCTCCGTGTGTTTGGGAAGTTTGGAGTTGCCGTAGAGACACAGAACAGGATGTGACATGACAACTCCTCTGTCCACGACCTTAAAAAAGACTTATTTGTACTAACAAGGAATGCACACAGACAAATATTCCTCTGCTGCTGGCAGCCATCTGTGTGGCTTGGCAGGCATCACATCCCAGGGAGTGGGAGGGCAGGGGGAGGGACAGACCTCAGCAGAGTCACAGCTTCACCCCTGATACAGGGCACAGACACTCTTTTGCTCCCTGTGCCAGCTGGAGGTTGGTGGAGCTGCCTTGGTGGAGCCCCAAGGGGACAGTCCTTTGAGGGGCTGGGTGCCCTCCTGGTGTCAGATCCAGCAAGAGCCTTGGACAGAGCATGATGGAGGATCCCACAGATCCCTGCTCAGGACAAAGCTTTTCCTCTAGGCCTCTGCAGAGCTGCTCAGTGTTATAAAGCCCCTGTCATGGAGCATCCCCAGTCCTGATGAGTCTGTCCCTGCAGAGCCAGGTTTGGAGTTCTATGGCCAGTCTCACAATGGGCACTTTGTCTCTGAAACTGAGTCTCTTGCGGTTGCAGCAGTTCACAAGGAATTGTGAGTTCCATAGGAGCAATTGATGACTCAATTTTCCTGAGCAAACGTGACTTGACACAAAGCTTAAAGGGCTTTTAAAACGCTGATCAAGAAGAAGCTGTAATTCATTACCAGAAGCTGGAATTAATTACTGTTGATAACCACATTAACCAGAGGATGCACATTCTTTGCAGGGAGTGATCAGGAGTGCTGACAGGTAAAACAGTTAAGCTCAAGGGTGTGGGATTACCCTTTTCTTCAGGAAGACTAGAGCCAGAGAAGGAGAAACATTCATCTGAAGCTCCCCATGCCCTTTAGTTTTCTATCCCCCTTCCAGGACATCCCCAGTTTCTTCTGTCTATCCAAAGCTAGCCATGCTGACCCATCCTGTCGCTCTCACCTGGATCCCAAGGATCCCATCCAAATGAACTCAGGCTCTCTGCAGTGCTATTTGAAAGGTCAGATCTGACTCATGACTCCAGTATGGTGATATTTTTGGCTCTGCTTTAATCATTTTCTCCTGTATGTCTCATGTGCCGCCTGCCAGAACCCCTTGTCCTCCCAATTATGGTGAAAATAGATAATTAGTAATAGCCTAATTCAAGAACTACTTGGAATTATTGACAAACAGAGTCTAGTCCAACAATATGAATTCTTCATTTATCTTTTCCACTCCAGTGCTGGCACAGAGACAAATGCTGGACCAGGCTTTGCAAGGGAGACGCTCGACGGCTGCTGGGAATGTTTATGTTAGAATCCTGACGTGTAATATTAACAAGCTGGTGCAAAAAGGGAGACAAAGCCCATCATTATGATTCCTGTTGTTCCCCTGGGGTCTCCTCTTAACTTCCAGTGACAGAACTCTTTTCTGTGCTTTGCAGAAAACCAGTACCCTGCTCCCCAAACCTTGTGCTCTCACCACTCCAGCCACAGGCATTCCAGATCACGTGAACTCCCAAATCTTTCTGACATTAATTTGTGTTCCTCAGTGTAGACTCATCCTGTCCAGGTATTTCACTCCTGAGAACCCAAAAATTTAAAAACTGCATTTCCTCTGCAGAAATTTTATTCCACATAAATATTGTTTAAAATGTCTCATATTATTTGACAAATATTAATTCATACTCAGCCCTCCTGTGAAACAGAGAAATTGCTATTATTAACCTTACTTCATGGAAAGGAAAGAGAGGAGAAATTATTTGCTGAGGGCAAATAGGGAGAATTGGTATTCATGTGGGACTGAGAGCTCAAAGGCCCCATCTCTGAGCCATCCCTCTCCTCAGCAGAGCAGTGCCAGGCACCCTTTTTTGGGTGGCCCGCAGAGACGTACATGGCACTTCGCTCACATCTGCTCTTCTGTTCCATTCCACACAACCTGTTCAATAAACACCAGGGTTGCCCAGGCACTAGAACAACAAGGGAAGCCACCCTGCCTTTCATCCATTGCCTGCCCTGCAGCAGCATCCCTTCCGAGTCCCTGCACTCAGTGCCCCTTTTCCTCAGCCTGAAGGAAACACCAAGACCCTGCACGGGGAGAAATCCCCTGGCCCTCATCTGGGGCCAGTCACTGGGCTGTGTCGTTGCATTGGCTGCAACTGCAGGGGCAGCTGGCACAGACTCGACAGCGTGGGCACCAACACATTTGCCGTAGACACCAACGGCACTGCCACAAGCACCATGGACACCACTGCTGTGTGCCATGGCCACTGCTGCACACTCCATGGGTATCACAGGGGCTCTGCCACATCTGTGGGAACACAAACCCTGCACATCACACCAGGGTGAAATGCTAATGCTGCCCCTGGCAGCATCCTGGCTGTGACAGGAGAACAGACCTTGCTCTTCCCTGAAGGCAGGGCTTTCTCAGCTGGTTTTATTTTTACCAAGTGACACGTCTGACCCGCAGAGGGGTGACCTAGTCCCAGCTGTTGCAGGGCTGAGCAGCAGAGAGCGTGCCAACAGCACTTGACACTGGTACAAAACAGCCTTCCCCCTTTTTAATGGTACACGTACTGGGAACTTCTATCTCAACTAGCAGAAACCTAGACTGCCCAACACTCCATCTCAGCATGGGGAGGTGTCAGGAAAGATATTTCTGAAGTTCTGGACAAGTTCAGTCAGTGAAGTGCAACTACTACAAAAAGCTCTTTGTGTAGAAGATAAATTTTCCTGTGCACACAGGATCCTGCACTCCCCAAACAGAACCAAGCTATAAAGCAGAGCACACATCCAGGGGACACACTTTCCTGATACTCATGCCGCTGGTATCTATTGAGACTTGAGAGAAGGGACAGTTATCTGACTAAAACTGAATTTTCCCTTTCTCTTTCTCTCCCCACCAAAATGCATGTGGGTTTTATGGAAGAACAGGAAATTGGCGTTATCAGAAGTCATCATAGAGACACCTTTGATGGTTGGAGATTTTTATTTTGGAGGAGAATATTTCCCTACTGCAATTTTGGATATGTGTTGAATTTTCCAATAAATGTTTCCATTAAAAGCATTATTTTGTCCATAGCCCAAAGTATGACTTTATCACCAGAAACTCCTCTGCCAAAAGCCCATGTCAGTTGCCTGAGTGATTGCTGAAGGCTAACCACAATTAATGAGTCCGCCAAAATTCAGGACTCCTGCATGACCAGGGCAAGAGAAAATATTCAAGACATAAAATGCTTTTTCCACCCAAGAGGTGAAAGTTAAAATAGCATTAATAATAGCAGAATGGGGTTGCAGCAGCCTTCCATTCCCAGGCTACCAAGAAACCCAAACATATAATTAATAGCAATTTTGGGGTCATTTTAAGTCACTTTAATTTGTGTCAAGCAATTTGGAGAAAACTGGGTAAGACTTCAAGAAAGACAGGCTTTCCTGATCATTCTTTGATTGCTTTATGACTTTTCCATGTTTGAAGAACAGCACACAGCAGCACTCAGGCTGTTCGTGATCCTGGGGACACCTGGCCAGAGCACAGTGCAGGGACACCAGACAGGGTGCTAGCAGGAGCTGAAGAGCTTCACCCTCCATGGGAACCCTGTTCTTCCACCTGTCTTCCCTGCAGGTGGCTCTGGAAACAGCAAAGGCTGAACACTGGATGCAGGGCACAGTCTAGGCTCCCATTTTACCAAACACAAATATGTATCACTGCCAAACCTGCCAGATGTCCCTCTCTCTGGATAGGTACCTATGAAGCTGGGACAAGTAGGAGAGCAACTCTGGAGCTGGGCTTATAAAAGTAAGTTTTGATCCTTGCCAAGGTCCCAGACATATGGTATCATGTACATTCCTGTGAAAGACAGCATTTCTCAGTGCTTCCTGTGTCTCTTGGTGCCTCCTGTGAGGGTGTTTGTGGGGTTGTGAGTGCCTGCTCAGCCCCAATTGCAACTGATGCATCTCCCTCTACTTTGGTGATGGTGGTGAAGAGAGCTGAGCAGTTCCCTACTGAACTGCAGAGGAATCAATTATTGTTTTAGATGATTTTTAACTTCCACACACCATTGAAGTAGAATGGCTTCCAGAGGAAAGCCTGTGCTTCAGTCTTTCCATGTGGATGACTGCTGGAGGCAAAGGTATTCTTTGAGGAGGGAGGTACACTGGTCAAAGTCCCCCAGTTCAGGAGGAACTTTTCCCACCAAGGAGGAAGCCTTCTACTTGCTGGGCAAGGATTTAATTGCATGGTTTCAAGACATGCACAGCTGTGAGGATCACTCCAGTTCTGTGTCTGGCATCCCCTGTGAGAGTCTGCCAGACCACATCCCTCAAACACACTGGTGGACTACCCAATTACTGGCTTCCCAAGCACACTGCCTCTTTCCAAAGCACATGGCTTTCACGGGAAAACAGAGGGGGTTATTTGGAGCAACTGGAGAGGCAGCTTAGATGGCTGGAGCTTTTAGAGATTGCTCCTGTGGTTGTAATGTTCCCTCAAACTGGATGGTGACACATACCTAAGGGTGTCAGCCGGCCCTGCTCCTGGCCCTTTAAGGCCTGGTCTGAAAAGCAATACTTTAGAAATATGATGGTTTAGACAATTTTAGTCAGTGAGTCAATTCCGGATCATCAGCCCACAGAGGGAGGATACCGACTCTCCCTCAAAAATTAGCAACCAGCAAGCTCTTTCCTTTGATGAATGTTATTTTAAAGAGTCATCTCACTTCTTTGCTCCAAGAACACTTGCCATTAATCACTGCACAGGAACATTGTGACCTCCTCCCCCAATGGCTTTATGCCCGAGATGACTAGTTCAGCATCATTAGGAAAGAAGGAAGAGGGAGAAGGAGCTGGAGAAGATTTGGTCCCACCAAAGATGTGGGGAAGTAGGTGCCACTATGGGAAAGTCACTTCAAGCAATGGGATAGATGGGAAGAAGCACACAAGTGCTCACAAGACTCCCAGACCTAAAAGTATTAGAAAACAACTAAACCTTTGCCTGCCTCAGGCAAAAAAAAAAAAAAAAGAGTGGGAAAGGTCCTGTGCCAAGACATGAGCAGTTCAGAGCCTGGGCCGAGCATGCTCCCATTGCCTCATCGGACAGATCTCCCTGTCTGCCACACACCCTCCCAATTACCAATGAGCTGTGCTTATTGCTATGACCACTGCCGTCTCACCAGTACCTAACCCCTGCACTGCTGCAGCAAGTGCCTCAGTTCAGTGCCTCTGCTGTTCTCCACCAGCTGTGATTTACTCAGAAGGAACACCAGTTAAATAGATCATGACAGTAGGTAAAGCTGCTGAGGAACAAGTTCCTTGCATATGGCTTGGACTTCACGTCTCAGTTTCTAGAAACTGAGAGAATCTGTGATTATCCCTAACATAAAGTTAGTGATACCAGAAAAGAGCCTCTGGGTATGACTGAGCAGGAAAAAATGCCCAGAAGCCTCAATTCAGCGAATATTTACTCTAATTCACAAGGCCCCATGAAAGGATGGTACCTGCAAGCCCTGATCAGCCCAGAGCTGACTGCAATTTGTTACAATAGACTTTAAAATCATAGAACATAGAATCAAGTAGTAAAAGGCCATGGGGACCCTCCTATTGAACTTCCAGGCCTAGCAAAACCCCACCATTAGTTTTACAATTCTTTCTTCCTATTGTATCTATATTTCACATTCCAGATCTCTCTGTGGCTTGCACTGTATTACCAAGTGCTCCCTGAGGAATTAAGAGGAGACTCACTCACACTGTTACAGGTTGTCAGGCTCATTGGTGAAGGCATTAAAACCAAGCTTGAATGTCTTGAAACTACTAAAGTCCCATTGTGGTGCATCCAACACCTTTAACACTGTCCAGGCTATGGGAGGAGGATGGGGCAAGTACCAGCCAGGGTGCTCAGGCAGCCCCAGGAGAAGCAGCTTCCCAGGGGACAGCTCTGCCAAGCAGGAACACAGTCTGGTCAGAACCAGGCACAGGAAAGGGTGTTTCTTCAGGGACTCACCAAGTTAATGAGGAAACCTTTAAACCAAGGTCAGTGAGGTTGGTGATGTGAGCCTACAGGTGTGTCCAAACCACAGAGCCCTGGGCAGCAGCCTGAGCACAGCTGGAAAGGAAACAAGACAGAAAATAATAGCTCATTTTTGTTCACCTGCTTTGCTGTCCATGTCCCAGTGACAGAAATGCACCAGCCAGCCCTGTGCCAGCAACAGCAGGAGATTCCCATACAAAAACATTGCAAACAGAAAGTTGTCTGCAGAAGGAGAATATTGTAAAAGATACACTTCTTAATTTGCTACTGGAAAACATTTTTCAACCAATTGATAGTGCTAGCTTGTATTTTAATCTAAAACATTTTGATTTTCCTATGGCAATTGGCAAATCCTCTTGCTGGCTGGATCACCTGTGAAACTGGTGATAACTGGTGATTTTTCTATAAAACACTTTGGAAGACTTGTGTGACTGACAGCTGTCATACTGGCATCACAGAGTCTCTTCTTTTATCCCTGTGATCTCCTTCCTTGCTTCTGAACTATCTCAGGGATTTTGGGAAACCAGTTAAAAGCTCCCAGCAGAGGAGCAGTAGAACCCCTGGGATCCCTTCCTTCACCCCATGCGGTGGTTATAGATCATGATCATCTCCAGTAGACAATGCTAAAATAACAGCCTGCTGAAATAAACAGGTTCTCCGTTTCAACCAGTGCCTCTGGGGGCTCTTCTCTGTTGTGTGTTTGCTTGGGTTTCAGGCAGGTAAAGAATTCACAAAGATTTGTAGTTAGAATCTTTCTTTATCCAGAGGCAGAAGTTTATGTTTTTCACTTAATATTTCTAGAAATAGCAAGAATAAACACTGAAGGAAACTGCCTGTTTTCAGAAAAAGAGAGGAAAGTCTTCATTTCAGATTTGAGTGATTTCTGCTTTCTTTAAACACACCTGCCAAGTTCTAGCTTTTCTTTCTTTTCAACTTCATAAAAAAAAAAAAATTGTCATTGTCTTGGGGTGACTTGGCATGAAACCAAGACAGTTATACAGGGAACAAAAACCAGAGCTCCTTGCATTTTGAATACCAGGCTTTTGAAGTGTCCAGCAGTTCAGGGTGAATGAGACCAAAAAATGTTTTAAGAGACAGATAGACATTTGTTATCAGAGGAAAGAATGAGGTAATTTAGTTCATCTAAAACACCCGGATCACCAAGAAAATTGAGCTGACATTTATACACACACACACTAATTACCGGAGACATGAGGACATCAGAGGAGTTCCCTAGGCTGAAGCTATCACAAACTGCATGTCCTGGGTACCTGGCTCTGGGCACTGCTGCCCAACAGATCCACTAAAGAAAAATCGTGTTTCAGTATAAGGGTGACTGTGGGCACAGCTAGGACTCAAAGAGCAAAGGCTAAAACAGGCTGAAAATAACTCACAGGTAACAAACATTCTGGGTCAAGACTGAAGGGGGATTCCGCTCAAAAGAAGAATGACAATTTGACAACTGAAGCAAAATTATCAGGTTACCTTCCAGCCCCAGCAGCGAGCCCTGGGATGGCAGCCAGCTCTCCTCAGCTGGGAGCAAAACACCAAAGCACATCCCTAATCCCAGGAAGAGGCCCCCAGAACATGGCCAAGTGGTTCTTGAGGACATGGGGAAAGGCAAATGGTCCTTGAATTTCACTTAGCCAATTGTACCTTGGATTCACACTTCACAGCGTCTGGGTAACAGGCTGTGGGCAGAACACAGCCAATAAATAAGCTTTAGTTCATGGCCACGGGTACTCAGTGCATGGATTAGGTTAAAACTGCCTCAGACTGAGTGACACCTGCTGGTCTGTCTGCGTCCTCATGTGCCTGATCCCACCAGGCTGACCTGCTGTGTGGGGCTCTGGAGAGAAAATCTGTGCTTGGCTGCAGTACCACTGGATCTATTGATGCCTTAGGTTTTAACTTTTATATTTTTCATATCCTGTACTGCTTAGTGTGTAACTCTGAAGTTTCTTGTACCCTGTTAATTTCTGCTCTCTTGTGCTAGGTAGACATAACAAAGCCTCTCTGGGCCTGCTTTTCAAGGACACCCAGACCATCCTAGGCCCAAAATGTGTAAACCAAAAGCCTCTGAGAGGGGGGCAAGCTGAGGGGAATTACATCATTAACCTGAAGCTTTAATTGGAGAATTAACCCTGCTATGCAAATGAACAAAACCTAGAAAAGTGTGAAGAGCTCATGACCTGTCATCCATCTTGGGGTCCATCTCGGCAGTGGCCTCTGGCTCCCAGGGTGTACCTTTGAAGGCCTTTCAAATAAATACCTACCTTACTCCTTTACTGCTGTCTAGTCTCTGTTTTTAGGTAGTCTCTCAAGGCATCACTGTGAACTCAGTTACACAGCCAAGGAAAGGTTTTAGTGCTTCCCTGAAAGCCATGGAAACAACTAATGATTGATAGTGCTTTATTGATGGTCTGATTCTGCTACCTCAGGAGTCTCAGGAGAAGAGGATGCTAACTCATGAGCAGAAATGGAAAAAAAAAGATGACATGTTGTTCAAACCAGCCTTCAGAGCAGTGATGATATTCTAGGAGACATTAATGACTGGGAGAAGTATCTGTGGGATTAATCTGTTTCGTTTAACTTTCCCAGGGCAAGTGTTTTTCAGCTGTGGGCTTTCATGTATATTAGATGCAATATTATTACTCACAAATTATCAGCTGGAAAAGAGAGACATTATGTCAGAGGATGAAAACTGACACCCCCAGCACTTCGTTCAGTTTCACCGGAAATCTGTCACCTCCCAGGTCTTTTTTGGAAGTCTGAAGATATAAGTTCTGCAAATCAGAGGTATGTGGCTACTCTGCTCTGGCTGACCACTGCAATCCATCACGACCTATTTTTAGACAGATGAATAACGAAGGATTTTGGATTGGATCCTGAAATGTCCTGAGCCTCAAAAGGAATGTGGCAGTGGCACTCACAGGGCCTAGCTCACAAGTGCTTGATTTGTTCATTTGCTCAGAGCTCTCCATCCCAATGTGTGCTGTGAGTCACATCTCCCCTGCCCACGGCCTCCCCGTGGAAGTGGTTCCAGCTGGGGGGGTCTGTGCTTACTTGGGGTTCAGCCAGGGTCCAGGCAGTTCCACCTTCTACTGATGTTTGTGTGGCTGTGAGTGCCACATCCCTGGCACAGTCTCCCTGCAGTCCCCCCAGCCCCCTGCCAGGCTGGCAGCTCGGGTGGGTCAGGGAGGTGTTGGGGTCACAACTGCTGCTTTTCCGTGGCCGGTCTGTGCTGCCACTCTCGGGAGCCCAGGGCTCGGGGCAGTGACTGGAGCTTGAGCTCAGGCTGCCTTGTCTCGTTTGTTTGACTGTGTTCTGTCGGCTGAGACACCAAACTCCTCGGCCGTTGCTGTGTCCGAGGCTCAAGGGGTCCCTGACAAGGCATCAGCACAGCTCCAGACCTCCGGCACCGGCATCGGCACGAGCAGTGTCACTGTGCCACATCCCGAGCGAGCAGGCTGCGGTGTCACTGTGCCACATCCCGAGCGAGCAGGGTGCGGTGTCACTGTGCCACATCCCGAGCGAGCAGGGTGCGGTGTCACTGTGCTACACCCCGAGCGAGCAGGCTGCGGTGTCACTGTGCCACATCCCGAGCGAGCAGGCTGCGGTGTCACTGTGCTACACCCCGAGCGAGCAGGCTGCGGTGTCACTGTGCCACACCCCGAGCGAGCAGGCTGCGGTGTCACTGTGCCACATCCCGAGCGAGCAGGGTGCGGTGTTCACTGTGCCACATCCCGAGCGAGCAGGGTGCGGTGTCACTGTGCCACATCCCGAGCGAGCAGGGTGCGGTGTCACTGTGCCACATCCCGAGCGAGCAGGGTGCGGTGTCACTGTGCTACACCCCGAGCGAGCAGGCTGCGGTGTCACTGTGCCACATCCCGAGCGAGCAGGGTGCGGTGTCACTGTGCTACATCCCGAGCGAGCAGGGTGCCTGGTTTATCGGCACCTGGGGCCTCTGGAATTGCAGGTGAACCTCAAGGGACAGACGGGCACATGCGTACACTTCTTATGACATGTCACATTCTTTTCTCCTGTTGCAGATGACTCAGAAGCTCAGATCGGTGCCCACGTCCGTACAGTGTTTCTCAAACCTTGAACTACATTTTGATACGATTTTTTCAAATTCTCTGAGAAACCCCTGTTCACTCGGAGCACGCCAGCACTCCGAGCTCGGCAGGCAGTGAGGGCTGGGTACGACAGCCTCACCCACCACCACTGTCGGGGTGAGCGGCTGGGGACAAACCCGGTGGCCCACCCCGGGTCATGGGAACCCGTCTCGAGCCCTCCCCGCCTCGGCAGCCCCGGGGCCTTTTCCCCCTGGGGGTCCCCGGGGCCTTTTCCCCCGGGGGCCCCCGGGGCCTTTTCCCCCTGGGGCCCTCGGGGCCTTTTCCCCCTGGGGGCCCCCGGGGCCTTTTCCCCCTGGGGGCCCCCGGGGCCTTTTCCCCCTGGGAGCCCTCGGGGCCTTTTCCCCCTGGGGGCCCTCGGGGCCTTTTCCCCCTGGGAGCCCTTGGGGCCTTTTCCCCCTGGGGGCCCTCGGGGCGCCGCGTCCGGGCAGGGCGGGAGCCCCGGGCCACCAGGGGGCGCTGCGGGGCTGTGTGACCGCCCTGACGGCGGGACGGTGCCACAGCGCCCCCTGGCGGCTCCCGGTGCCGTTCCCGCTCCCCCCGTGCCCTCTCCCGGCTCCCGGTGCCGTTCCCGATGCCCCCGTGCCCCCTCCCGGCTCCCGGTGCCGTTCCCGATGCCCCCCGTGCCCTCTCCCGGCTCCCGGAGCCGTTCCCGATGCCCCCGTGCCCTCTCCCGGGTCACTTTCTCCATTTAACGACGCTGTTGTGGCGCTTCCCAGTGGCTCTGGGCTGGCACTGGTCATTAGATATCGGCACCTCGGCTCTGGACTCCCCGGGACCGCTTGCGTATTTTCCTGTTTATTGAACTCAAAACTTCTTTTGGCACAGGAGCAGCCGAGTGAGCCGGGATCTGCAGGGCAAAACCCACAGGATGCATCGCAATTACGGCGGGGGGTCAGGCTTGTTCGAGTGGGCAGAGGTGGGGGCACTTTCTCGTGTGAGAAGTCGGTTCCACACCTCACATTCTGTAACACAGCAAAGCAAACCACCAGGAATAAATGAACCACTGGAGACATCATCAATCCCTGCGTTTCACAGACAGGCAGATGTGAAACAGCTGAACCAGTGCAGGCATATAAAGTACCTGTAAAAAGCCCTGATGGCAATGCGGATCTTACAAAGAATCACAAGACCTTCAGCAATGACAGGACCTCAGTGTGACACATTCCAGCTAAAAAACAGACTGCTACATTTACAGGGGGTGAGAGATGGGACGGGACACAGCCTGTGTCATGTGCCACCCTCCAGGTCCTCAGCCTTCCCAAAAGCCACCAGCAGCCCGGTCCCCTCCGGGCTCATCCTGCTCCTGCAGTGTCCCTGTGCTTGAAGCCTCTCTCCCATCTCTTTGAGGCAGCCACCCACACCCAGCCCCTTGCCCATGCACATCCTGGGGGGACAGTTTACACCAGGTCTCTGTGAGGTGAATGTCAATAAAAACCCCATTTACTCTTGTCCACATAGTGACAGAGGAATACTAAAAATGAAAATGAATTCAGGATCGTTTAAGGGTCAGTGCAGATGCCAGAGATGAGGATTTTCCACCTGAAAAAGCTGGATTTTGTCCTCCTATGAAAAAAAGAGTGGCTTCTTGTTTTGGTGTGTAGGCGAGAAGGCCCATTCTTCCTCACCTGAGGGATCAGTCTCTGTGCAAACAATGGTACTGTGTGAGTTAACGCTTTTCTTGTATGGAAAAATCATCAAGAAGAAGCAATTCCTGTACCTGAGTCAGGGATCAAAATTTTTTAAATGGCCAAAGTCCACAGTAGCAGTAAAGTGCCAAACCAAGTAACTTGGTTTTACAAGATTAATAGTTACTCAATTAGCTAATAATTACTTCACCGGAAAGCTTACCTCCTGCACAACGAGCACTGGACTCTTTGACAATAACAAAAATCCCAAACTGAGTATCAGTTCAGGTGACCCCTCTGGCGTGCTCAGTGCCATGTGTTGAGGGGCAGACCACCCTATGAGCAAACCTCAGGTGTCTTCTTACCACAATTAAAGCCAAAACAAGAGGAACCCTCCATGGAGGGAAACATGTCATCTTTTCCATCCCTCTAACTTATACATTCCTCTTCCTACATCTCCCCATCTTTCAAACTAAAGCCATTTGGTCTGGATTTGGAGGGTGCCACAGCGCTTTGAGCGATGTTAAAGTGAACCCAGTTAACAGCTTCCCTTTCAATCACTCAGAAGTGACTCAAAAAGCCTGTGAGCCCTCTGTGGAACTGCACAAAGTTCATCAGGGCTGGTTAAAAGATTCGCAGCAGCAGCTTCATTATTCTGCTTGGAAAGTTTGTTCAAAAGGAGAGGTAAGAAATAGCTCTTCAGAGAGAACAATAAAATATTTTCTTTTGGTGTAGTCACCTGGTTTTAACACTTTAAATGCTAAAGGGTTATTTTAAGGTAGCTGCAGTGCTTGCATTTGGCATATTGCTGGTTTTCTGTGTAGCTGGAAACTGATGTAGCAGCTTCAGTGATCAGTTACGTGGCTGAGCTCTTGCTGGCCTACTTGCAGCTTCGCCCAACAAGCCTGGGTCCGGCATAGTCACAGTGCACATGTCATTACTGAGCAGCCCCTTTCAAACAAATGTGACTTTGATGTTCCATTTTCACGTGTGGCAGAGCTGTAGCAGACTTGCTGTGCATGGTTCCTGCCCTGTCTGCTCGCAGTCAGGTGAGGGAGAGCATGAGTTCCCCAGCAAGGGGAAGGGAGCCAGGGGATGGCGGAGGATCCCAGCAGGAGCACTGGGGAGAAATGCACAAGGAATCCATCAGGTTGTGCTTCTGTTCATGGAAGTGTTTATTGGAGAATAACAATTAAATTCAAGGAAACCTCAAAATATCCCATACTCCTGCCTGGACCGAGGCACCAGGCAAAAAGTGCTGCTGGGACCACCCATTGATTGCACAAACTGCATGGCAATGAAGCAGCATTTGCAGTTGGGGCACATCCGCAGCTGACTCCCCACCTGGGTAACCACAGCACTTCTTTGTTCAAAGGGCTTTTCACTGAAAGAAGTCAAAACACATGGAGACAAAAGTTTTGGTCATGGGTTTGTGTCTGCCAGGAGCACCAGTCTATGCTTTCTTGCTAACACTCTTGTAAGAGGGAATATCATCTCCTTTTCATAACTCAAAAGTTACACAAAACCCAGAGGAGAGAGAGGGTGCTGAACCAGTATTTTATTTGACTGTTAGCCCCCCAAAAATATTGGTGGATCAAATCTTACTGTATTACAACCACATAGATATTTTAACAGAGTGTGTATTAAAGCAAGAGCATCCAGGAGATTGTATGTAATCAGGGGGAAGTTTGCCAGACTTTTACAAAAACAATCACCTCAAAGAAACAATGTTTCTAAGGCAGCTCAACATTGCCATACTGCAGACTCCTACTGAGGAAAGCTCTGCTGTGTAATGATCAGCATAGGATGTGCTATGAGGAAACAACATCAGCTTTTCAACTGGGAGCAAACTGTCCCTTGGAGAACTGTTGCCAGGTGAGGGACATCTGCCTACTGCCATGGTCAGACAAGCAGCCTGTGGGTTTGACCTTGGCCTGCACCATCCGTTGGTCCACACAAGGCTGAGGGATGCTTACCCAGCATACTCTCCTGCTGAAGGATGAGGGGCAAGAACAGACTGCTGGATTTATTTAGCCCAGAGTAAGGAGTTTGACAGTTCTCTGAGAGTGGGTTGGGATATACATGCAAACTGCATTATTTAATCTCACTGACTTTTTCCAATGTAAAGAGAAGAGCATTTGAATGAGAATAAGTTTCATTAAGTTACTGTAACAATGTTTAATTGCATTTGTAATTGGTTTGACTTTTTAAGAAGAGACATCTTGTTTATAGAAACCTCCAGACAGTAATATTAGGAAAATGCCATTTGCAGTGTCATAGACTCCCAGTTTTCTGGACAGTAAAACACCCAACTTAGTAGTAATGTCTGGTTTGTGTTGTAAGTTACTTGTAACACAAAGTTAAAGGCTCTGGTACTGCCTCTGTGGTGCCAGCTTCAGGCAGGACTCCACTCCAGTGGAACCAAATCGAAGGCTCATATGGTCAGAGACAATACCTGAGCCTTGGATATTTGCTCTCTGAAGAGATTTTTCTAATTCCATTTCCTCCCCATGGCATATCCTCTGCAGAGTAATTCCTGAAGATGTGAAGGAAAAGAGATCACTGCCTCAGACAGGAGCACTGACCTGAAGCCTTAGTGCTGTCAATGTCACTGGAATTTGCAGTGTCCCAAGCCATGCCAGGTCCCTGTCCCTGTCCCAGCTGCTCTTGTCCTCCTCCTTCCCACAATAAGCTTAGGAAAAAGCAAGATTCGTGTTGCTCTTACTCTTTCCTCCTCTTCACAGTTTCATTTTGAAATACAAATACATTACCATCAAAGCATCTTGATTTCCAAATTTAAGCAGCCTTTCACCCAGGTCTGCAGCTGTGACACACTGCCGGTACGAGTGGAAATGCTCAGCTGTAGAAGTGTAGTTTAGAGTATTTTGCATGGGGAGACTGAAGCTCATTTCCTTTTCACTGTCTTTTGAAGCTCAACACTTTACCATCACAAAGGCTGAGCCAGTGCAGAATGAACACAAAGAAACGGGTTATTTCTGAAAAAGAGGAAAACACAACTTTGGTGGATCTTCATAGCCAATAGGCTGAAGTGGGCCATGTGCTCCCACTGGGTATCTCTCACTAGTGACCCAAACCCAGCTCTGAAACACAGTGGCTGGCTCTGCCGTGAGCCCCCAGAGCAGCAGCTGCTGGCGCTGGCTGTCAGGCACCCACATCCCCAGGAATACCAGCTATCTCTTGCAGTCCAGAGGCACCATCTGGACCAGGACCAGCACTCCTGGTGCACCCTGCCACCAGTGATGTAGCTGGAACACAAGGATCAGTGCTTGAGGCGAATGCTGTGGCACATTGTCAGATGCACAGTTTAACTGAGCAGGGAATACGTGAAGGTTCACATATTAAGGTTTACATGTCAGAGGTCAAACTTCTTCTATTTCCTGCTTTTGGGTTGAAAACCTGCATGTCTGGTTTGTTCCATTGTGATGGAACCAACACAATGCTGGTTCCATCTCAGAAAAAGCCAGAACCCCCAGTTCCACAGCTGCTGAGTAATTGCTGCTGCTGCTGCTGCTGCCCACAGGATAACTACAGGACAGAGACCGGCTGACCCAATGGGGAAGGGCTGCCAGGCTGGCAGGGAAGCCACAAAGGACACAGCTCTTGAGGACTAGTAAAAAATAAAATATTATTGAAAGTGAAAATAATTTAGATTTTATGCTAAAGAAATGTCAATTCACAAAGTTAGAGCCCAAACAGCTTTACATCAAGCCACACTGGGCACAGCTGGTGTGTGTGTGTAACCAGTGTAGCTTCCCTGTGTTTGCTTAGACCATGAAAGTCTTCGTGTGCTGTTAAATAATTCTCTTCATTTTTGCTGACTATTCCAGTGAAAAATTCACTCAACACACCTCATTCTGGAGCCCACAGGTGGCAGTTCATCCCTAGAGAATTCTGACACCTGAGAGAACAAGGTCCTGAATGACCCAGTCAAAGATTGAAGATCACGTGCTCTGGGCAGAAGGTTGACTTGACAATCTCCAGAGGCCTTTCCAAACCCATTTTCCCCATGATTTTGCAATCCCAATGTGATTCTGCCCAGCTGTCAGATGAAGGGTTTAGCTTTCTGCCACAATTGGATGCACGCTGGATATGTCTGTCTTTGCAGAGCTCCTCTGGGAGGGTGTCTGTGCCTTCTGGCATGTGCTGCTTCTTTTGTGCCAGCAGTTCTCAGCCTTGGCATCCTGGAACGGTGGGGAGATGGGCTGCAGAGCGTGGCCCTGGGCCGTGCTCCTGGGCCGGCACACGCAGAGCAGGGACCGGAGCTCTGCACGGAAGCTCCCATTCAGCCAGCAGTAGATGAAGGGGTTGTAGCAGGTGCTGCTCATGGCAAACCAGTGAAAAGCAAAGTACAGAGCATTGCTGCTGTGGATGACCCTGCAGGAGATCAGCACCACGTAGCAGTTCAGGGGAAACCAGCACACGGCAAACACAACCACCACCACCATCAGCATCTTCAGTGTCATCTTCTTCTTCCTCTGATGGGCATAGTATTGCTCCATGGTGAGGTCCCCGATGGCGTTCCTCAGCCAGAGCTTCTTGGCCACCATGGCGTAAGTGATGGAGATCACAAGCAAGGGCAGAACATACAAGAGAACAAACGTAGTCAGGTCCAAATACTTCCAGAAAAGATCAGCAGGAGGAGGGAAGCTGGGGAGGCAGACCATTCGGATGGTGCTGTTTCTGAAGATTAAAGAAAAAGAGCTCTCAATTCCCCTACCAGCTGCACACATCTGAGGACGAACACCTCAGACATTCAGATGGGTTTCAGTACAGATACAGGTAGCAGAACTCATTCAGTATCATGGGCAGGTGCCACTTCCAATGGAGAATTTTACTCTAGGTTTGACCTTTGGCTCCAATGAAGGCATCTTAAACACATCCCCAGGAAAAGAAAGAAATCATTCATATTGACGTCTGTGTCCTCTGCTGATGAGGAGGCCCTCTCCCCTGTGCCTGCCCCAAATTACAGGGCTGAATCTCTGAGCCCAAAACAACTAATGAACCAGCCTGGAAGCAATTCCATCGATTGTCACTGTCCCTTTGTGACAGACACAGCACCCATGCAAAGGGAAGGAAAACTTCCATTTCACCACCCTTTCTGCTCTAATAACATGAATGGAAAGGTGTGCCCTTGGTTTCTGTGGGGCTTTGTAAACGTCATACAACAAAAAATATGTAAATGTCTTACCCAATATAAAACCTTGTCAGAGTCTGATAAATGGCGTGAGGCAGCGAGAAGCAGCTGGCCATAACCCAGATGACAATGATGCAAATCCCTCCTGTCACCATGGACATGCGTGGCTTGAGAGGGTGCATGATTACCTGCAGAGAACAATGACTCCTGAGGATTTACAGCATCTTTGTCACTCTTTGAGCCCCATGTTGCATGTCAGCAGCAGCTCCACATCTCTTCAGTGTTAAAAGGCAGAGACAATCACTTTACAGGACTTCAGGGAGTACAAGGGTTGGGAAATGCATGGAGTTGTGCATTTATTGAGTGTTGCTGCTGGCTCAGAGCCTGAGTAGAGAAATACATTCCGTGTGACCCATCAGCATGACTGCAGAGACCACGGTGGTGAGATCTCTGTTGAGCTATATGGACTATGGAGGATTATCTTAGGCAATGAAACAATAATTAAAAATAGACCTATCATGTCATCCAGATGATTTCTTGGCTGATGAAGTCTTTGGTATTTTATGCATGTCGTTTGTAGTCCCATTATAAATATCTACTTAATCAAGTTGGAGTATCTGTCTGCCATGGCACTTCTCAGGACTAGCAATATTTTTAGAGGCAAGTGTTGGTTTCCCTTTTGTCAGGGACATCTCACTTCTGTCTTTGTGATAAAAAAGACAGAAGTGGCTCATCTATGCTCTGGCAGTCCCTGTGATTCTCTGACAGCAGGTGGAGCCTATTCGTGTTTTGAACTTCATCCAGCCACAGCATTTATCATGTGAAGTTGCTTTTTGGTAGCAACTGTTTCAGTGGCTCCAGCACTGTGAGAAATCCAGTCTACCTGAGAGCTCATTCTGCTGGATCTGGCCTCCCAGCAGTCGGCACTCATCAGCTAAAGCACAAATTAGAAACTGTTTCACTTAAGGAAACCCTTCAGTCTGTATGCATTACTTGACCTGAAAGGTTTTCATGGCTGGTCAGTACTGGGGCTAGAGGAGAAGGAGAGAATTTCTCACCTTGAACTGGATGAGTTAATATAGTTCTTACTGTTTCCAGCCTTAGGCATCCCAAAAGAATGGGGCAAGCGTCAGAACTGACAGCCTCCCATAAATCTATGTGGAGAGAACGTGTGGGCTGGCTGGTGCTTGAATTCAGCACTTAGCCCCACCCTTCTGGTGGGACTGTGCTTCGAGGCAGGGCTGATGAGGGCAAGGAGCCCACGAGCCCAATGGCCCAGGCAGCGCAGGGCTGGAGCAGGCTGCCTGGCACTGAACTCCTGAGGTTTTCAGTATCTCCAAGGACAGAGACTCCACAACCTCTCTGTGCAGCCTGTTGCAGTATTTCATCACCCTCACTGTAAAAATCACAGGTATTTTGTCCTCTGCCATGAAAGCTGGAGTTCTCTCCTCTGTTCCCTGAGTCTCAAGACAGTGCAGGTTTTCAGGTACTGGGATTTGAGGAGGAAACAACTATTTTCTAGCAATCATAGGGGTGGTGTCTTTGACATACCTGGTGCCGGTCCAGTGCAATGGCAGCAAGGGTCAGCACAGACACGTGGACAGAGCAGTACTGAACAAACCGGCTGATGTGACACATCAGCTTTCCAAAAATCCAGGTGCTGCTCACAAACCGCACCTGAAGAACAGACAACATTGGATTAACAGGAGCAGTACCTGAAGAGAAGCAAATTGGCTTCCCAGGTGCACAATATGGAAGAAATGCTTTAATACAGCTTTCTGAGGCTTTGGAGGTGCTTTATCCTCAGTTTTTCCTGGGGAAACTGTGATTGCCCAAGACCCTCTCAAACTGACGTGAGATTTACAGCACTGTGCAAACACTGCTTGAGCAGTGCTCTGTGTATGTTGTGTACATGTGTACATTTGTACGTTTACCATGGCCGTTCTGGAACACATAAAGAAACCTTAGCTCCACTCCTCAACGAGTCTCTGCAGGGCACACTAGGTGCCTCCCAGAAAACATTATATACCTTTGAACATTTGGATGCTGAAAGCTGCATGGTCTCCAAACTTAGTGAGAGAAATCCATGGAAAAATTTCTCACCTGTTCCCAGAGAGGCATTATTGATGGTGGCTTCTCTGCAGAGGAGAGTGTGCCAAACTGCCTCATTCCCTCATTATTCCTGACTGTGCAATATTAATTACAAATGAATATAACCCATTTTGCTGCAGATTAAGCTAATTTGAAGTAAAGTACATTTACTACAAAGCATCTGTCCACACAAAAAATTAGTCAAGACTAGCTAATTTGTTTTCAATTAATCTAATTAATTTCCCTGTAGGGGGGACTCTTGCAGTACTGACTGAACTGGAGCAGTGTGCTGGATCTCTGGAACTGGTGTAAAGCTCGTTCCTAAGAGAGCTGGCAGAAATTTTAATTACACGTGCCTACTGTGTGTCTGTTGGTGCGCAAACACACAAGAGGGCACCAAGCTCTCCCTGAACAAATTACAGGATGAAAATCTCATCAGAGCAAGGCAGGGAAATCCCACCAAAGAAACAGCACCAGTTTAAGAAAGGGCGAATTCAAATAGCTAATTCAAGACCTGCTTTTGGAAGGCAGAAGAACACTCTGGGCAGGGATGAAGCAGGAGGATTTTGAACAGGAGTGCTGGGTCAAATATAGGTACAAAGTCCTGTTTACATGGCATTTACAGTTTTTGACAGTGGGGCAAGAAATGAATCTTTAATTCTTCCCACCTCATTCATTTAATGTTCTTTTATATCATATATTATTTAGTCACTGAAAATAAAAAAGGACGATTAGCCCCAGGAAGCACCATCTGTAGTGGCTGAGGGGGGGACATGCCACTGACATTGTTCAGTGGCAGCCTAAGTACTTCCCTGAGATGTTGCACAGGGACTGACCCGGTTCACGTTGTTTCAATAGGAAACCAGCCATCAATTGGATTTTCTTGCGTCAAACTTGTCCCACTTCCTTCCCCATCAACAGGCAAAAGGGGCTCCCAGATCTGTGCCTTGCCTGGGCAGAGGGGGAAAGCTGCAGCCGAGTGACCCCTGCAATGGACTGCAAAGTGGGGGCATTGGCCCTCAGCTCCACTTGCTCAGGGGGTGTTGGGGATGGGGGCCATGACTTGCACCCTCGCTAAAAGGTAAAAGGGGAAGGGGGGCAAAAGAAAGTCTGGGTACCAGTCTGGTCCCAGCCTGTTCAATCCTAGTGCACACAGCTGACAGGCACACACAGACACCAGCAGACACGGCCGGACGGGGCTCACCAGTGTGAAGGGGGTGTTCAGGGTGGTGATCATCACGTCAGCAACAGCCAGGTTGACAATGAAGAGGTTGGTGGCAGAGTGCATCCTCTTGTTCTTGATGACCACGTGGCACACCAGGATGTTGCCGAACAGTGAGATGCAGATGATCACGGAGTAGGCGACAATCAGCAGCGCCTTCACTCTCCGGCTCTGGGACTCTCCCTCATACTTGGCTCCACTGCCAAAGTCCCCCAGGTCCTCCAGGTTCAAGTCACTGTGGAAGAAGGACTGGTTAGGGAAGCCATACAGTGCAGAGAAGAAGCTGGTTGCGTTGTGGTTCTCTGCTCTCCAGAAGGGCTTGGGCATGTACGGCAAGGGGAACCAGGTGCGCTGTCTCATGGCTGGGGCAGCAGAGCCCTGGTCCAGCCGCACACTAGCCAGTGCCTTCTGCCAGCTCAGCTGCGAGAGCCAGTGGCTGCAGGAGGGAACACACACAGTTGCATTTTAAAAATCTGCCACAAGGATACAAACTAGAGAAAAGAGTTGATAAATGGGTCCTTCTGCCTGTGCTGGGGACATGTCAGCTTTGCTTCAGGGGCTCCCCATCAGTTTTCCTTCTTAAGTCCCATATGTGCCCCACAGAGAAGCTAATTTAGAGGCTGAAATATCAGAGATCCCCAAACACTCTCTCTGCACCAAGAAAGAAATCTTAGTGAATATTTCCTGTCGGGCACTGTTCTTCTTCAACCTGCAACTTATCCTTGGAATTCCGCTTTACTGGTTCTCCACACAGTCCTTAATCCATCAGGTTTCTGTTTCCCAAGAGCTTTCAGAGCTTGGCAGAAACAAAAAAGCAAGGGCTGCCTTTCACTTTGCTTTTCCCCCTCCAAGTATCTCTGACTACTCAGTGATGCAGCTTTGCTCAGCAGCAGAGTGGTCCCTGTGTTCCCTGTGATATACACAGCTGCCAGATGACACACTGCACAGGAAGGAGCCAATGGCAGATCTCTTCCCCGTTTTTCCTGAGGTGTATCACAATCCACACGTGGGCAACGGCACAACCTGACATGTGCAGATCTAGAGAGCAGCAAAACACAGATGGAGGCTGGATGTGCTGTGATCTCCTCTGTCTGCTCTCTGCTCTTCTCTGGACAGCCAGCACAACAGCTACATGGGGGTGAAGCATCTTCACTACTTTGTGGCATCTCTCTTTCTCTTTATCCCAGAGTTTTAGCAGCGAATATCTGAGGGCTTTGTGCTTGGCCCCAGCCCCTTCCTGCTCTCATGTGGTGCAGAGGATAGAGGGAAAAGTGAAACCCAATCAGACAATAAGAGCAGCAGCCCAGCATGCATGGGGGTCACCCAGGATGGCCGGCTGCATCCTGGCTGGGCTGGGGCCTGCACTGAGCCCCAGGGTGTTCAGGCACCTGCTGGCATCTCTGCAGCAGCCTGGCAGAGGCTGCAGGAACACACAGGGCTCCATCCCTGGGCTCCTTTGCTGTATGGCCCCGATAGGTCCCTTTGCCATAGTCCCTGCCGTTTCCTTGCTGTGCGTCAGGAGGATGAGGGGGCAGAGCAGCACCAGCTGCACATGCACAGACCCAAAGTGGTGAGATGTCCCGAGTGCCAGAGGTGGGCGACTCTCATCACATATTCCTGCAGAACAGATTTATTCTGTCGCAAGTGCAAACAGTTTAGCAATCACATGCTGGTTTGCTGCAGTTATTATTCACTTGCAAACATTTTGAGCTGCTTCAAGTAGGCTTTGGGGTTCATCATGCATTGGTGCTAGCTCCGCTCAGTCAGACAGAGAAAGTGAGGGAGAAATGTACTTTTGCCAACTCATCCAGGTGAATTGTGCCACCCATTGTTTCTAAAGAAGATTTTTGGCTTTCACATTTGACACTACTTGAGACACAAATTTTTGGAATTTTCAGTTTCGTGAGATTATTTAGCATTTTCCTTTTTAGTGCTCTTTTGAAAAGAAATGTCAGATTGCTGAAATGTCAGTTGAGATGCATATCCATCTTCTGAACAGATCTAATGCGATCTAATATAATCTCATAAACAGATCAATGTTGATGAGGGCCAGAGAAATCGGAGCTATACTATAAAAATTCAGATCCTTGGGAACATTAAAACAGCAGATTTCAGGCATTTTCACACATCATTACCATGGTTTATCACCTTTGCTCATGGAGGCCAAGGGGGCTGTTGGGAACAAGTCCCTGAATTCGCTGGGTTCATGGAATCTTTCCTGTACTTCTCTGCAGGGACTTTTTCCTGCCTGACAGAGGCAAGTGAGATAACTCAGCTGTCACGCTCATTGTACAGCATGTAAAAGTATCCAGGGTCAAGGCTACTTGCACTTGCACCTGAATTTAAGCTAATTTTAAGGAAATGATTTCTAAAAACATGATTCCTCTCCATTACTGGACTGAATATAATGATGAAGCAGATCATAATAGCAATGGAGATTTTCTCCCCAGGCTATTACCATGGGCTCACTGAGTACACACATTCAAATGCTTGTCCCTGTCTGCTCCCACGAAGATGTACAGAAAATGCTTTCATGACTGGATTATTGAGCTCAAAAAGCGAATAAAATTGTCCCCACAGGTCCCTGCAGATAATTATATTTCATATTTATGAGGTACGTAAAGACCTCACAAGAGGGCAGATGAGAAATCCTGGGAATCCAAGACCACTGTGCTAAAACTTTTCCTAATGCAGATGTTTCCATCATGCTCCAAATGTGCATTTTCTAGCTTCTTGTCTTTGTCTCCACCCATTCTTCCCCGAGCTCCACTCCTGGTGCTGAGTGCCGGCTTCCCACGTCATCAGGAAAGGAGGTGAGAGCTGCTGGACTTAAAGTGCTACTCCAGGTCTGCAGTCAGGACACACAGAGAGTTGATGCCCAGAACACCCACCAAGAAAGCATCCAGCCTGCAAGAGAATCCCCTGTCCTACCAGCTGGGAGCTGTGCCACAGGAAGCAAGGAGCACACAGATCCTGGCAAAGCCTAAACCAAGCTCTGCTGGTGCAATAATGAGATTTCTGCCTTGAAAAATAAAGTGTCTCTGCTCTGCCATTCAGAGCTGAAAGCAGCTGGAAGCAGACAGGAAGTTTCAGCGCCTGAGCCTTGTCCAAAGGGAGAAAATTCAACAGCTGAAATTGTCAAGTCCAAACGAGGAAAATTTAATTCAATGTGTCTGTTGCACCATACAGCTTCTTGTAAGACTTCTCTTCCCTAGAGAGGTTCACAGTTTATCCTTTTCTACTTAAAATACAAGTTTGATAAATAACAGAAACAACAAGAGCTATAGACCAATCCCTGCAGTTTTATTTCACTCAAAAGGTGTGTTAGAAATGAGTCTGGACAATCCTCATAAACCATGAATCTGCAACTCTTTCTTTTTTCATATTTGCTTTAGAGCACTTAGGATACCGTACTCCTCTTCATTTGCAGTGACTAGTCCTGCTTTTGTGACTCAGAAAATGTGGGACGAACAGGCACAGGCATTTTCCAGGACATTTCATGGACTTGACAGTAAGACTTAATAAATAAACGGTGATTACAGAGTCCAGTAATACATTAAGTAAATACAGTAATACATTAAATAAAGCAGTTCTGTAATTCAGACAGGTGCTAACCATTCAAAACCATGCTATACACGATGCCTTTCTGTGCAGGTGAGCCAAGGTTTGGCTCCTGGGGCGGGAAAGATTCGCTCAGCCCACAGCAACACGAGGGTCACCTACATGTTCTGCCATCTCACTCACATCATTCACTGTGTGCTCCTTCTTGATACATGAGAGCCATTGCAGCTATAACCCAGCTTTTACAAAATATTTTCACTTACTGAGGGCAGACTTTTAGGCAAAAAATAAAATTTACCACTCTCAATGTGGTAAATTTACCAGTCTCAATGCCTTTTGTTTTTTCCCTGAGACAAAGCCTTCTTCGTGGGGAAAAATGTGGAAGGAAGGTGCTGAGCACAGACCGTCTCTACCAGATACTCAATTATGTCCCCTTGAAAGAGTATTTTAGCTTTTATTCTCAGAGCTTTCTCGGAGGCAGTGTAATTGGAGTCTTATGCTGCAGACAGACGGAAGGAACAATCAATGGAAGACGTGTGTGGGAGACGAGGGTGCTGAGGCCTGACTTAGGAGCTGGAAATTACTTCTTCGAATACGCTAGACCAGCCTTTCTGCAGTGAAGCCTGACATATAAATTACAGTGAACTGCAACATAGGGGAGGAGCTGCATGACCTTGGATCCAGCTGCTGTACTGTAATGGAGCATGTCCTGTCCTAGAGAGCAGCCTGGGTTAGTGTCCCTCACCTGGGGAGGAAGAACTCCCCAGAGCCAGAGGAAGAGTCAGCTCCAGGCCATTGCCTTTATGAAGCTCAGTACAACGTATCTGAGAGGTTTATCATGACTTCTCTACTGTACCTGCAATTATTTCTAATTCCATGTGCCAGATACACAGCGAGGACCAGCTGTAGCACACACAGCAAAGCACTAAAGGAGGGTAGTGGCATGTTGTTCTCAGCTGAAGCACGAAGTTATGCTCTAAAATTTCAAGTTATTCCCTATGACTATCAAATGACTGTAAAGTAAAGCCAAGGGAGTCTCTATTGGCTCAGGACATGGAATTTGACATACACTAATCCAAAGATTGGCTCTTGGCAAAGAAGGCTCAGCAGATACCAAGGAGACAGGACGTACACGGGAGGTGACGTGGCATCTGTCACTCATGGTCCATCAGGAGATGGAAGCAAGCACTGCCTGGTTCAGGCAATGTTGGGGATTTTTCACTTTCTAGAGGATTCAATACCAGGAGAAAAAGCCAGATGGGCTGTTCCAGAGCCAGCTGATGCTGGCAAAGGCTGGGGAGTTGCTGTGGAAGCCTCTGTCAAGCCTTTTTTCCTTAGTTTGAAGAAAACTCCTCTGGAAGGATGGAGTAGACTAAAAACTACTTTGAAGTTTCTGAAAAAAAAAAAAAAAAAAAAAAAAAAAAAAAAAAAAAAACCAAAAAAAACCAGTCTGACTTTGCTAGCAGCTACAAATGTTCAAACAGGAATCAAGAGCCATGGTCCTTGAATAAGTGATGCAGAAGATAAAATATGATTTGAAAGGAAACACTTCTGAAGACAGGGATGCCACAAGCCCTGAACACACAGTCCCAAAACTCACCCATGAACAGCAGCAGCTTTCTTTTGCAGAGAGTAACTGGAGGATAGGTGGTGTTCTGCAGGTTGTATTCTGAAAATGCTGGTTTCTCACTGAAAGTCTGAATGAAAGCCAGGACATAAATGTCATCAGCAACAATCTGAAGTTTTAGCTATGGACAATCCATTTTAACCCATTCAATTTTTAAAAAATTAAAAATACCTTTCTCCTTCAGAAGCAAGTGCTGCTCTAAAATAACAAAATTTCCAACTTCAGTCTCTCAACCCAGACTTCAGTTGCTGAGTTTGGGGTCTTGGTACAGAGCCCAAGGAGGTAAATGCTTCCAGGGCAGGTGGCCCTGGGCAGGGGTCCCTCAGGGAGGAGAGTGGTGGTAGATTGACAGTGAGAAGCAGAAATGTCCTTGTCTCAGGTGTGGGGAGGTCTGCTCTGGAAGCAGCTCAGCCAAGAGATCACTCCTCGCCTCCACCTGCCAGCACCCATTTACTGCACAGCGCCCTTCACATCCTTGCCAACATGGGCATCTCCCAGTGGGATTCTTTTGCCCTTAAAGCATTCACAGCCTTTTTCAGTGCCTCTTATCATTCTTGGATTTTGTTTTTTCTTTTTCATTTCTTAAAATATTTCAGGGGCTAAGTTTTGGAAACACTGATGACTATTCCAGCTTGGATTAGTTTGCATTCATAGTATGAGAAAACATTTCATGCATTTATTCCCTTCTCTCTTTTCAACTGTCCTTTATCTGACTGCTCCAGGAAAATCAGAATTAGCCACTGCTTTGTTTTCTCTCCTTACAGCCCAGCTGCACTCACTACAATTCCTGGATTGCAAGAGAAAAAAAAAAAATTACTTGCACTATTTCCTTTAGATGCCAGATGCCACATTTTCAGATGATCTACAAATCCCCACATCTCTTTTCAACATCCAAAATTTCAGGTACAGAGGCACCACACACCCCAAAGGAAAACCTCTCTCTGGCACACCGACACATTGGTGCTCCTCCTGAGAGCCCTCCTGACTCTATGGGCTCCAAAAGGCTTCTTGGCAAGCTGCAAGAGTGAGGTCAGTGCTCAGGAGTTCCAAACAAGGGCTGTAGCTGGAGAAAAGCTTGGCAGGATGTCTGCCAACTGCTGCACTGCCTGCCCTGCAGGAGGGGCACAGCTGGTTTTAAAGGGTTTTTGACCATTTCCCAGCTAAACCCTACTACCCATTTCTGAGCACAGACCAACTACATCAGGCTCCATCAGGTGCACAAAACCAGCTGTTACGAGGGTACAATCAGCTGAAACCTCCCAAAATTGTGCTGTTATGTAAAATTACACAGCTGCTCCCCTCTGTCCATAACATCCCAGCCTTTCTTCTCTTTCCCTGTTTCCTGGCACTGGGGGAAGCCAGGTGGGTGGTATCAGCAGTCAGTTCAGGGAAACAGAGAGCCTTGGGAGGAGCAAAAATCAGAGCCCAAACGGCTGCTCCTTGGGCTTGGCTTTGGGTTAGGGTTAGCAGGAGGTGGACTCAGCAATTCTTTCCAGCTGAGAGCAGAGGCTGGGGACAGGTGCCAGAAACCACCCCCCACACTCCCTCTGTGGCGCCAGGTGTTCCCACAGCTCCCACCAGGCAGCTCCATCCCAAACTGCATGGGCTGCCCTGGAGCTGCTGCTCCAGCACAGTGCAGGTGGCAGCAGCTTGGTCTTGAGGGACTCCATGAGACACTTGGATTTGAAAGAAAGCTGGGAAGAAAAGAAGCAGAATCTGTGTCCAGAAACAGATGTTTGTTTGAGCTGGTCCTAAAGATCAAGAGATGTTAGAAAAACCACAAAATCCTTTTGAAGTGTCCTTTCTCCTGTTCAGTCTCAGGTTTCTGGTCCCAGTGTGTCTCCTGCTGTAGAGGTCTGATGCTGGCACCAGGATACAGGACTGTGGCACTACACCCTGCCCTGCGGCAGGCCCCTGCTAGCTGAAATGGGGGGACTGCAGTTTTTTCATAGTATCACCAGTAATTTGATGAGGTGACTTGACAAAGGTATGATTACGGGGGGGGGTTATAAAAATTACTGTATAGAAGTATTTTCAAGACAGAAGAGTGAACAGCCAGGTCAAACCCTGGTCTCTGCCCACCACATGCTCAGGGCAGCCAGGGGAGCTTGGGACACCACAGCCTGAACTCCCCCCTCACCACCTGGGCCTCTGGGAGCCGTGGCCACCAGGATACTTCCACAGGATGGGGTGCACTGACCCCTCCTGCAGCCCAGCCTGAGCACATGGCCAGCACCTGTCCTCCCTGCTGCTGCCCCCAGCATCGAGCCCAGCACTGCTCTGCCAGTGGCTGCTGACCCTCGGATCAGTGATGACACCAGGCACCTCTGCAGTCCCAACCCCATCACCCCATCAATCTCAAACTTTTCCCCAGTAAATTGCTTTCTCCTTTAAAACTTTCCCTGAAACCTCTTGAGCTCCAGGTGACTGGTATTTTAAAGTTCTTGTCCATTCTGTAAATCGCCAGTGATCAGCAGACCAAAAATTATTTGGTCTTGTTTTCTCCCCAGCACACAACATTCCACATTCCAGAAACACAAACACACTCCAGAAGAGTTACTTGGCAGTGAAAGTTTAATGAGACAGCCTTTGTTCTTCTTTTATTTCTCTGCAACATAAGCAACAAGAGTGAGTAAAACAAAAAAAAAAACAAAACAAAACAAAAAAAAAGTCAACCTCACCCAGCTAAAATAAGCAAGAGACAAGAACATCTTCATGTGTTCTCTGTTAAGCAGAAGGAACACAGCTCAGCCAGACCCACTGGCAAGTGCTGAACCATTCACTGTCCTGGAAGTAAAAATAAAAGAAAATAATGTTCTGAAAGATAAAGCCATTCTAAAGGACTGAATCACTGAGAATGGGAGTTCCTTAGTGCAGGGAAGTATGTGTTAGGGAAAGAAAAATGTGCCTGAGTCAAACTACCCTAAAGGCTTTGCTCGATGAAGCAGCCTGATGAGACCTCACCTGCTTCCAGAACACATTTTTTAGGGTAATGTCATTCATTTCTTTAATACTGGTGAATCTCAAGGAGGAACGATGCCACCAGGGCTGCAGTCATCATCATAACTGTTTTCCTCCAAAGACTGCCATTGTATCTGGGCTCTCAGCTTGGAAGAAATGTCTGAAAGGATATAACTGAAAAAGAGAAAGAAATAAAGTTTAAAACTGTATTACCTCTTTTCTAACAGTCAGAATTTGAAAAGAAATACAAAAGTCAGTGAGAAATTTCCTATGTGAGAGGTTTTCAACACAGACTACAAATTCCTACTTTTTTTTTATTTTCTGCTGCTGGTTACTTAAATTAAGGACCTTTTCCTTAGGCTGGACAGACTCAGGCATTAATCAAATGCAGGCAGCTTCTCTGAGGGCTTACCTCTCTTCTGGTCATCAATAGATCACGGCTGCAATTGCATCTGTCCTGAAATCAGTTGTGGGGGAAGAGAAGGAAGATGAAATTTAGGAGTCAAATAATCTATTTTAGACATGTTTCTTTCCAATCACTTCTTAGTGATTTGGTTTGGGTCATTACACTTCACTCTGGAATGGGTACACTGGGTAACAAGGGAGAAATACAGGAGAAAAAAAAAAGAAACAAGGGAGAAAAAAAAACCCTGACATCCCAGCAGCTCCAAAGGTGCTAACTGAGGACTGACCCAAAACACAGAGAAATGCACCTAATTTTATAAAAGTAGCTTAGAAGTTGACACTGCTAGTCCTGTCTTTAGCTCCAATCCTGATCCCTTTGAAATAAATGGTATTCTTATTGTTTGTGTTTTCCTTAAATTTCCCAGAACACAGCCCCATGAAAGATCAAAAATAATCTATTTGGGAACAGGCTGTCTCCTTTCATACACTCAAAACAACAGCACCTCTAACACTGGCCAAAAAGGCTTTATGTGCCTGTGTACCTGATTTGCACATAAATCTCACCTCCAGAAGGTATTATGAAATTCTAATTATAGTCCATCTGAAGCAAAGTGGCCCTGGATTACATACAAACTTCTCTCAAGCTGGGCAGAGGGTTTTGTGCCTGGCAGTTTTACAAACCTCTTCTGCTGCCAACTTAACAGGACAATACTCAAAAACCTTGAGAACTCTGAGTGGAAGTGGCTATTAGTTGCAAAGGTTCAATTATCAACAACAGTACCTGAATTGCTGAACCTCAGACCTAGCACAGAATGTCTCCATAACCAAATATTGCCTCTTTCTGAATCACTGGAACATTTGTGTGAGTCAACCTGAAGCAAAACAACCAGCCCTGCACACAAAGGATGCCTTTCTGTCCCCTGATCCATAGTGCTGCTTTGACCCATGCTGGGCAGGGACTTCTGGAGCCAGTGCTGAGCAGCTGGAGCTGCTGGAGGGCGAAGCAGCTGTAAGCATAAGCAGCCAGCCAAATTTGCAAGAACACTGAAAAGGTCCCCATGTGTGTGAAACAAAAGTCAAGGAAACTACTTCTGTCTTTTTGCCACAGAAAAGCGAGCCAAGTAGAGGCAAAAGCAGCCCTGAATCTCTGGCCACCACCTTGCTCCATCTGTTACTAGTCAGTATCTTGGACAATATGATTTTTTTCCTGTTTTCTGAGCAGCCAAATTCCCAGAGCTTACACAGAGGACGTGGAAGGTGTGCTAATATCTGTGCTAAATGCTCTGACAGCAATGAAAACATCTCAGGTGTTGGTGAGGAGCATCAGCACAAACATAGGTGTTTTCAGAGTGCATTGGTAAGGGCTGGGAGTAGTGACCCAGCCTGGAACCCACAGCACTGGGCTGGGGCAACCGGCCACAAACACCAGATAAACAGAGGAGGTTGATGCTGCCAGGGCAGCAGCCACGCACATAAACTGCAATTCACATTTCTGACTGAGGCTCTTTCGCGACCCTCCTTCCTTCCAAAGCCCTGCAGACTTTCCCTCAATCAATTCTCACATTCTGTCTCTCCACTGTGCTCCACAGCTTCAGCTGATCACATTTGCCACAGCCAATATCACTGTGACACACACCCAGGAGCCAGCAAGGGGCTCGCTCAGCAGGAACAGAACAAATTACTTCTGTCTTCACAGAGGTTTGGCATCAAAATATCAAATGGAACAGGTAGACGACCTGCTGAAAGATTCTTTTTTATCACACAAAGCAAACCAGAACCTCAGAGAGGCCCAGCTGAGCTCTGTCATGTGTGGGATCGTGCCCTGCAGTCAGGAATTTGTTGTGCTAGGTATGAATCCAGTCAAGGTTTGTTGCCCTTTCAGTCCACAGTGTGACATTTATTTGCCATCACCTTGAGATAAGATATCCAGGGAACCACTGACCCTCCTCCATTCAGTTTAGTAATTTATGTATCTTTAGCCTACAGAAAGCTGGGTCATGACTGTCAGCTGGCAGACCAGGGACAGACCCAGAAAAGTGCTAGACATGTTCAGAAAGTGCTTTATGACTTATTGCCCTGTTCCATCAAAATCATCATCTACTCTCTGATTCCAGACTCTTGGTTACAGGAAGGTGTCCGGGTACAAACAGGCACAAGACCCAGATGTGGCATTGCCATGGCAACACACTTGTAAAACGAATTTTGCTGTTTTTGAGATTCACCATTTAGAGAGAAGCAGCAGTAAAGCTGGATGTTGCAGATGACTCAAAGAACTGTTCAATGGAGGGTGTAGAGCAGCACCAGCTGGGAGAGGTGGTCAGTGGGATAAACCCTGGTGGATAGGCAGGGATGGAACCCATAAAGCAGCTGCTGTCATGAAGCACTACTGAGGCAGTGAGGTTATAGAAGGGCAGAAAAACAAAGCAGCACAAAGCAGCCTAAGGAAAAGGATTCACAGGAAAGCCCTAACAGAGCGTGACTGTGTCGCTAAAGAGCTCTCAGAGGTCACAGATCACGTGCAGGAGCCATGCGGCTCGGGACACAAGAATTTGATGATTACTGATTGAATATGGGCAAAGTCTGAGGAGGTGTTTGGTTTGACTGGGTAATATTGGGGAAACTGGAATGAGAAGAAATTAAAATCTTGTTTCCATTTCATTTGGCTATTCGAAATCCCCCAAATAAGGATATAGTTTGTGTTTCAGGAATACTGATGTCCCCCAGGTAAGAATGAAAATGCTGTCTGAAATGTGGGGTAAAATGTCAGTGTCACCTATTGCTATTTAAATTCCTAGAAAATAAAGAAGCAGCAGCAATTTATTCCCAAAGCCTAGTATAACCTTTTGAGTTGCCAGCTGTTTCCTTACAGCCCCTGAAGTCACAGCATGCAGGCATCAACCATTATGTTAAGTGGTGCCCCATGGCATTTAAAGTGCTGTGTTACTGTGGCTCACCTTGATGATTCCAGACCCTTCCCCACAGCCTCTCCACTTGCAACAGTCTTCAGGCTCTCAACATGACTGAAGATGATGACTTACCCTGACAGTGATTTATCTGAGTTTCCCAAAGCGTGAAAAGCTGTGGCCTAGTCTCCCATCCCGTATCACTGCAGACAGTAATTTGATGCTCTGCTGGATGATCAGCCTTTGGGGAATTTGCTGGCTAATGAGACACTGCAATCAATTTTATCAAATCTTTGTAGAGCTTCACCCAAGGGAAATCATATAACTCAGCCACAGCACCACCAATCGATTTCCCAGAAGGTTCCTCATAAAGCAACTGTGAAACCTGGTATTTTTACACCTAAAATCTGCAGTTCTGCCATAAGTCTACAGGTTCCACTCACTGAGGACCAGAACAGGACCCATGAGGATCCATTTCTGAACTGTGCATCTGGAATACTAAAAAAGGCATAAAAGTCATGACAACAACACCCAGAGGTGGTTCCTCACCCACTGGGCTTCTCAGATTGGCAATTAGCAATGCCAAGGGATCCTGGCCAGTTCTTCCAGACTATGTATCTATATATCTATCTATATATCTATATATCTATATATCTATATATCTATATATCTATATATATCTACATATCTATATATCTATATATCTAAAGGCTGTAGAGAGAAAACCATGAGCCACAATCTGTTTTGACACAAGACTTGCAGCCAGATCTTCAGAGGGAGTGAGGACGGGCAGAGAGGTGTGTGGGAACTCTGGGTTCCAACAGAGGTGGAGGGAGGAGCTCAGACAGAGAGGGCAGCGTGCACTTGGGCAGCAGCTTCACTTAAGGACATTCTTTGGCACTTCCCAGGCAGCTGCCTTGGGTCTGTGCCAATGACTGGAGAAAGGGACAAACTCAAACTTCAATTACTGTAGGCTCTAGTCCCAGCCTAAAAGGTTGATTTTTTTTTTTTTTTAATAGTTTCAGTCACATCTTGTGAAAATCAAATTAATCATTCTGGTCAAAACAGCTTTGTGAACTGAAAGGATAATTTCTATTTTCCATTGTGAAGACCTTTTGAAAGAAAGGGGGTAGTTTTGACATAAATCTCCCTCAGATATTCAGAAAGTAAAGCTGGAATGCCTGTTTCAGCTTTATTGAAGAAAAATCATTCAGTCAGGAAACGTGCATTTACTTTTTTTGTGAAACAAGAGATTACAACTTAAAGGCACGACATGCCTTGAGCAGTGGGAAATAGTTTTAACTGCTCCACTTTACACGAGCTACGTGTGTAAGAGTGTGGCCAGACCTTGGGGCAGGACAGGAGCCAGCCACCAGCTCCAGGGCTGGCAGCAGGCAACAAAGCCCCTCCTGCACAGCTTACAAACTATGAGGCCCCTCCCATGTGGTTGTAAAGCCCTTGGAATAAGGTATTGTACACTGGGCTGGTACAAAAATGTGCATGTATCCATGAATATCTGCACACAGGTTTATAGCAGCACAATCTCGAACATTTGGGCCATAGAGCAGATAAATCCAACAGCAGCTCTTCCCAAGAAAAATTATTTCTTCTGCATTGAGAAAATGAAGCAGAAAGGACATTTTCTGGGGTCACACACCAGCTGTAACCTTCTCAGTTGTATTGTATATTCACAGAGTATTGATGAAAGGAGGTTGAAGATTGTTTTAGCTCAGTGCAGCACTAACAAGTTCTTCCAGCCCTGCCGGAGCACTGCAGTGCTCACCAGCTGACCAGCCACCTCCTCACACCCACACTGCTCTCACTCTTTGGGGTTTTTTGATGTTTAACAAACCAAGAGTGTGCAAATTGGACTAATCACAATCCTCATGCTCAGCCTTGTACAAGAGGATCAGTTTTGATAAGCCCGTCCAAATCCGGCCGTATGTCCCTCGCCCCACTGACTCCAAAGCACAATGACCTGGAGGTTTTCAAAAGGACTGGACAGAAACACCAAACCTGGAGAGACTGAAGCTACCAGAGCACCCACACCAGTGGCCTCTTCCACATGTTACGTTTGGCTTAGGACCTTCCTGCATTTGGCAGTGACATGGGGAATAGAAGCATCTCACTGCCGACCTGACCCCATCCCTCACAGCCACGGCCGTCCCAGCACAGCCTCCAGCAGCAGGAGCCCATGGCCAGGCAGGGACACAGTGTGCTCACTACCATCCTCAGCTTTGCTTTGTGCTTGTTTGCTTCTCACAAAGCAAGTCAGCCTGACCCAAAGAAGATGACTGCTCTTCACTTGCCTCTAAAAGGGAAATCTTTCCTTTGAAGAAAATAATCCCTAAATATGAAAAATTAGGATCCAGTAGGAAGGTCCTATAGGCAGGGTTTTCTGTCAGCTCCTTACAGTGACAAACTGCAAACTTCCCATATCAACATACACAAAGAAAGACAGAATTTCTTTGCTACACTTGATGACACTGAATAAGAGAGTATTTCTCTCCCCTGTGCCTATTAGACATGCACAGCCCGCATTGAACTGTCTCTTACACAGCAAGTCCTTGGCCCACACCTTTTCCAACAGACTGAACTCCTCCTTTACTGTTTCCCTGTGTCTCTTCAGAGATAGGTGACTGTTTCAACTTGCCCATCCTTCCCACAGTTAAAGAATGCAGAATGAAGTCTGTCTCTCAAGAACACCAACGGACATTAGGTTTATAAAGCACCTGGTGAGCAACCGATTTACTTTCCCCAAAATAAGAGCAAATTAACAAACAAACAGATTTCCAAGGCAGGCTGTCTTTGATTTTTAACACCATAAATGCTGATTTCAGCAATAGCTCTTTGATCAATCACATGCCCAGTCCTGCTCTTCTCACATCCCAGAACAGTCCGTGATTGAATTAATTGATTGTTTCCAAAACGAGCGCTGCAGTAGGTCTGGTACCTCGTGTGTGCACATTGCCTTATTTGTACATCCCATATCCCAGACTCCATATATGAATAAGCCAGAGGCAGCTTTCCCTCTGCTCAGATCCATTCTCTGATTTTACCTTGCAGATCCCCTTGTTTTGGCAGCTGTTGTGCAAGAATTTCTCTCCCCAGGCAGTCTATGAGCACATCACTCCAGACTTGCCCTCGCTCCTGTAATTTGCTATGCCAACAGAATTGCAAACAGGCTGCATGGCCAGTCTGGATCACCAAGCAATTTAGTTCAGAATTAGCGGCTGCACTACAGCTGAGAGCCCAGCAAACCCTTTCACTAACAATTACTGTGTCAGTTGTTTTATGGAGTGCCACGGGTTAATTCCACATTAACTTTTGTGTTTTGAGAAAAAAATGTAAAGACAGCACTTTATATTTCCCTGTGCACAACCGAACAGCTTTTGACTCACATGTCTCCCATGCACAGTAGGAGTGGGAGGCAGCAGGAGCGTGAGCCACATGCCAGCGTGGCCATGGCTGAGGGCACAACTGCCTGCCCATCACTGAGTGGGGTGACACTACAGGGACCCCATCCCAGACCTGCTGCAAACAGCCAGCTGCTGCCATGTAACGAGTAACTCTGCTGTGCAGTCACCTGAGATAGCCTGGAAGGCTTCAAACAGGTGGGTGATCATCTGGGTCAACTTTTTAAAATGTCATCACAGCTAATGGGGGTCTAGGAAGAGCGATGTTAAAACTGCAGGTAGAAAGTATTACCTAAAGTGACTACAACCAGCAGTATTAGCTGCTTCTTACATTTATCCCATACAAAACCTGCAAGACCAGCTCTTCCATGATGTTCTGAACTCATACTGGCAGTGTGGGTTAAAGCAGGCTGGGTTTATGGCAGAGGGTTATTGGACTAGCTCAGCTGGTTAGAGCATGGTGCTAGCAATGCAGGGTTGAGGGCTCAATCCCTGTATGGGCCATTCACCTAACAGCCGGACTCTATGATCCTTGTGGGTCCCTTCCAACTCAGAATATTCTATGATTCTGTGATCTCTCCTTCTCTTCCTCACATGCACAGTGACTGGGAGAGCCGACTCCTGCTTAGAAGCAGTTGTGAACTTGCTGATAAACTGCTTTGTCAGTTTGCTGCAACAGAAGGTTCTAGCAAAATGATCTGTTTCTGTTTTGTCCAAAGCTTTCCCTTGAGTTTTCTCAGTTTGGGGAGGTTCTCACAGGACATAGCCCTCGCACCACAGGCTTCTCCAGAGCCTGCCCCCAGAGTTCCTCACAACCCCTGCTGGAGAGACCTCTGCCACTGATGCTCCACTCAGCCCAAAAAACATTATATTTGAGGAATTTTGGCAGCCTGCTGTTTATGGAATGTGTGAAATCCAGCTCCCAGCCCTCTGCTGCCCTGCTTGGGGCCAGCATCCAAAGTGCAGGCTGGGCCCAGGCCGCAGAGCTGCAGAAAGGGTGATTTCCCTGTTCTGCTGCCCCGAAGCAAGGGAATACATTTACACTCACTCCTTTGTCTCAGTGCAGACCCAAAACATTTTTTATCTAGTATTTAACAAGCCAAGGGGGAAAAAATAAAATAAAGACTTCCTTCTTCATTCTTATTTCTCATAGCTTCTAAAATTCCCTGCAAGTGATGGGTTTGGAAACCTGTGGTTTGCATTAGCAGCTGAACCAGGCTTAAATCTGAGCAAAGATCATCCATATTCAGAGTATTCAACAGCCCTCCAGCCCCTCACCAGGCCTAATGAAGTGAAATGAAAGAAAAATAATGAGCTTTGTCCTCACTGCCAAAGGAAAAGGCAGCTGGAAATGTGTAGGGGCTTGATATGAATTGAACATGATTAAGTATGTGATAACCACTGTTCTGAAGAAAATGGTGCTGTTATACCTAAGGAGCCCCCAGCAGTCCCTTGTCATTAGAGCCATTTAGCTGCTTTAATTGCCTCTGAAAGCCACCCAGAACAGATCGCTTTTATGCTCTTTCCATTTTAAAACCAGGCACAGAAATACACAAGCACTAACCTGCATCCATTTGAGTAATGGGGATTCAGGGGAGGGAGCTGGACAGGTATTTCATAGGGAAAGGCTCAGTACTTGACCGACAGGGCAATGGGACTGTGGGATGTGTGGGCACACACAGGGTGATGTTACAGCAATATGTGTGAGCACAGCTGATCCTGGAAGATGGTCACCACAGCCCACAGGTGGGCTACAGAACTCTGGTCCCACCACCCAATCCCAGTTTGGCTCCCAGCAACGAGCAAAAGGATGTGTCACAGCAAGGCTGACAGTGAGGCACAGCTCGTCATGGTCCTTGATGGGATTCTCACTGACATGCAGTGCCCTGAATTTGTGTCTGCCCACTTAATCATCAAAAAACTGCAATCCAATTCTAAATTAACAATTTTTTTTCTGTATTCTTCATTGATTCACAAAACTGAAATTATCTTCCTCTCCTTCACATTAATTACATTAATGGCTCACAGTTTCTTAGGAGACAATTCCCAACTCAGCTCTGGCAATGGAGCAAGACTGGAATCTGGCCTAAGCTATTCTGCTAGGAAAGACCAACTGGAGCTGTTCTGGAGAGAATAAAATGTCTCCTCTCTTCCTTGGGGAAGGAAAGTATTTCAGAAGGACCTTTTTTAATCATCACTTGTCTTCAGTCAGTTCAAAGGGTCCTTGGATCTCTCCTGGATGGATATTTTCTTTACAGAGGGCTGAGGAGAATATATGAAGAGGTCAGGGCTCCAGCTTTCCCTCCTCAGCTTCTAGAAGTACAGTGCACATTTGAAATGATGCCCCAAAATCTTTGCTGTGGACAAGGATCCAGCCCCTGCTCCAAGTACACAGCCCAATGTTTGTACATGGCTTTCAGAGACCAGAATTCTTTTGAGACATGAGTTTGAATCCATCATCCAGGATGGATCTCCGATTGCGTCGCAACCTCTTTTGCTTCTCAAGATGGATAACTGCTCCCAGGAGGACACCAGCAGCCAGGAGCAGCAGGACTCCTACAACAGCCAGAGAGATGACTGTGGCCTCTATCTGCTCTTGGGTGACCTTAGATCCAAAAAGCATCATCTTCTGGGACTCATCATCATGTGACAACCCTGAGAGACAACCAGAAAGGTATTTTCAACAAGAGCCAGCAATACTACAACTGAAACATTACAAGAAATACAACAAAGGAGCAAAAGAAAAACCTGATGCAATCAAAGTCGGGGAATCACCATCCCTGGAAGTGTTCAAAAGTGTTCAAAAGTTAGAGACATGTTTCAGTGGTAGACAATGACAATGCTGAGTTAATGGCTGGACTCAATGACCTTAGAGGTCTCTTCCAACCTCAGTGATTCAGTGACTCAAAGGAGGCCCCAGCGTCATCCATCTGTCAGACCCTCATCCCTGAACCCACACAGAGATTTGAGATGGATGGTTCCTTCCCTAACCTGCTCCACCCCAGAACCTGACAGCCAGCTACTTCTGTCCCCAGCCCAGAGATGAGAACAAGCGTCCAGGCTGGGGCTGCTGCAAGTTCCCCCAGTCCACACTCCCTGTTACGGTGGCTGCTGTCCTACACACCACTGAGCGCTCGGCCATGCCCATGGTCAGTCACCAAGATCCTGAGCTTGCTTGTGCCTCCACACAGAGGCAGCAGCCACCTCCTGAGAAAAGGGGCTGTTTGCTCAGGCAACAAGTATTGGCCAAGGTTTCTGCCTGGTGAGCATCCACAAACTGGTATCTCCATATGGTATAAAACCAAATTATTTAATATTGCCACTACTGCTCTCCCACATTTCCTACTCCTCTTCTGGTATGGCCATGTTGAGTGAGGAAAATGTTGGGGTGAAAATGACTGAAATAACAGCAGAGAAAGCCTGCTGAGCTGTAGTTAGGTGGCTGCATTTGCAGCTGGCCTGAACTGGCTCTCAAATCAGCTCAGCTGAATTTCTTCACAGCAGCTGGAAAATGGGAGTTGTGAAAAAAGATGAGAAATCAGGAAAACAAACCATCAATGTACGTTACTCAGACTTCTACCACAGAAAATTTCAAAGGGATCATATCTACTACTCCCCTTCTCCCTGTGCTGCTCAACCAAATGTCTTCTCACATCTGTTCTTTACAACACCCGAAAAACTCTGGGCACACGCTTGGGCTCTTTTCTCAGGGAAACATGAGAGCAGAAGGCAGATGTGCGTGTTTGCATGCTGACTCCATCCTTCAGCTTGTAGAGATGATTGTGAAACTTCCCTAAACCACAGAGTCACTGACAGTCCAGAGAGGGAGGACAATCCATTCCAGACACTGTCTTCTGCCTATGCTCACACTCCAAATCTGAATCCATTCATAGCGGGCACAACAGGGTGAGAGGTCACTAACCTTTTCCACCTAACACAGGCAAACAAGCCTAACCAGCCCAACTTCCTTATTTCTGTCACCAGAGGACAGACTGGTGCCCTCCCTGTTATCTACTGAAGCAAGGCCTCACACTGAGGCTGGCAGAGTAGAGGCTGCAGGCGCTGCCTTTCCCTCCCCTTGCACAGATCCAAACCTCTGTATTGCTCAGGGATCTGCCCCCTCCCCTTCCCACAGACAGGGTTTGGCAGTGCTGTACACACCATACCTGGGGGGACATTCACGACTTCCAGCTCTGACTCTGAAAGGAAACAAAAGGAAGGTAAGAAGGTGTTGGGCTGAGCAGGCAAAGCCCAGAACAGGGCAAGGATCAGATCAAGAGGCAGCATGCTTTTCCAGGACTAGGAGGCTGTCCTTTGTCCTGTCAATGTTTTCCCTCTCTACATAAGACAAGAGAATTTTTTGTATCACCTGCTTCAGAGCCAGCCCCAGTCCCAGTGCACAATCCTTTCCAGCCTTCAAAAGAAAAGTGCTGCGGGAGAAACAGAGATGGCCCTGACACTGGGCAGACACTGGTCACCCACAGCTGAACCACTGGGACATCCGCTGTTTTGGTAATAAATCTAAAACCACATCAGCTCCACTGCAGCCAAAGCCAGTACTGAGTGTCACTCGCCTCTGAGCACCTTCCAGTTCTTAGTAAGAGCAATTACTGGCTGAGAGCTGAACATCGCAATTCAGACACAAGCCAGAAACCAAACTCAGAATGACAACACAGGTAATGTAAACTCCAGAAAACAATTTATCGACTTCAGCTCCAGGTATTACCGTATTTAAAGGGAACATCATAATTTAATAACACTTAAGTAATTATCTGCTCCATTAACTGGCTTTTTATAGTATGTAAGAGAGGTGAGCTACAAACACGCAGAATTTCACAGCAGTAGCAGGAAGTGCTGCTGGATGTTTTATGGTGACAGCTCCCTACCTGTTCTAGGCAGGACAGTGAAGAGGATCTCCATCCCAGCATGGATATGGTCAGACACATGACAGTGAAGCAGCCATGTCCCAGGGTTCCCAACCAGCATCTCCACCATTTCAAAGGTCCCAGGGAACAGATCCACAACATCTGCTCTGTAGCTTTTGCCATTCTGTCAGAGGAGGGAGGCCATTAGCTGCAGTGCTCACTGCATCTTCTCAGGAAGAAAATTCTGCCAGTGTAGCTGGGGACCACTTCAGCTTTTTAAAGCTCAAAAAAAAAAAGCTTTCAAAAAGCAGCTCCAGGGCTGCAGCTTGGAAAGCAAACAATCTGGTAAGGCCTAACCCTAATAAGGATTAAGCTGGAATCTCAGCACAACACAGAGGGTCAGGGAGTCAGACTGGGATGTGTAAAACCACATCCTTTTCCTAGCTGGGTGAAGCTGCTGTGGAGTCATTAAAAAACATTCAAATACAAAGTCAAGTTAAAAGTGTTGGTATCAGTAGGCAGTACCTGCTTTACCATCAGCAGATATTTTTACCTTGTATATGAAGGTCTCAGCATGAAAATGGACTGTGTGTACATCAATCTCGTGACCCATTCCCAGCAGGTACCAGCTCACCCACTCTCCCTGGTACATGATCAGCCCAGGCAAGTTGGCATAGAGCCTGCCATTGATTGCTGTGCAGGGAATAACATGGAGGGGAAAAGGCTGTTAGTGAAATTGTATGGGTGCTGCACCTCCTCAGAGGAAGGTGGCAGATCAGAGGTTATAAAGCTCATACAGCAGCCAGTGTATCAGCAGTTAGCATCCCCCATAGGACAGTCCCCCCAGCTCAGCTACTTATCCACTATGCTCACAGCCAGGAAAAGTGACTTGCACTCAAGGCCATGCTGGAGCTCAGCTCAAATAAATCTCAACCTTTGCTCAAACCTTTGCTGAAAACCTGCAGTCAGCCAGCAGAAGTGGTTGCTTCTAGAAGTCAAAATGCATAAAAATGGCCTTTTCAACCCAATGATAGAGAAACATGTATATACCTACATACATATAAATGTCTGAACAATTTCCTTGATAAACATTGAAAAGGGGTAAATCCTGCCAGTGGGCAGCCCTGTGGTCCTGTGCCTCAGGCTGGCCACACACATCACATTCCAACCACTTGTAAAATCGATACATGGCAGGACTTTATCTCTCAAGTAGCACAGCTGGAAGGAATCCTGCTGTAACTGCACATGCAGGAAAGGGACTGAAACGGGGTGAGCTGACTGCCATGGCACACACACAGAGACTTTCATGCTCAGATGACAACAGAGGGAATAAGATGGGAAGAAGCAGGATCTGAGGGCAGAGCATCAGGGTTTTACTCCCAGCTCTGCCCTGGGCAGTTTGTGTAGCCTAAAACAAGTATCCAACTTCACCATGCTGGTTCTGCTAGCTGTAATACTGGGTTAACAATTACACCTTCATGGACGTGTATTTGGAGAGTCTTTATCTCACCCATACAAAACCAATAGTAATGACAGTACACAAAATGCAACTCCTCACTATTCTTATCTCCACAACTGTCAAGGGACCTGTTTTGCTGAGGGTATTTTAGACAGATACAGATATAATATGGACAGAAACTAACATAAATAACACACTAATTTAAACAAATGTGTTCATCCTTCTATGATAGAAATAGCTCTTTGATAATGAGCTAAAACAACTGAGCCACATCTTGCAGCCACATAGCTATGAAAATTAATTTAAAGGCTAACATACTCTGATGGTCCCTGAGACAAACAGAATTAAGTTTGTCTGACAAGTTAATTTCATGTTTGATTTTATTTCCTTTTCTGAGTCACTCAGACACATCAGAGATTAACCTCTCTGGCCTGGATATTGCTATTCCTCCTTTACAGGGACAGCCACAATGATCAGCCTTCACTGCAGATCAAAGATTTGGGCTGTAGGTGTGCTGCAATATTGAGAACAGTTTAATTCTGCTTGTGCCACTGATAATGGAAAAGGATGAGGATATTCACCACAAGTCAGGCTTCTTACTTAGAGAGGTGGCAGAATCAACACCAACATTACCGTGCATTTTGTTGCTTTCCACAAATTTCTCATCCAGCAGGTTGATCTCCTTGTGATTTCCCTTACTGAAACGTTCCACATTCTCCTCCAAGTACCAGGACTGATTTTCATCAAAAACCAGGAAGAGCAGAGCAAATTCCCTCTTTATATCCTTCCTGGTCCCACCAGATCGCAGGGTCCCTCTCCGGCAGACCTTCAGGGGCCCAATCAGCCCACTGTACATATCCTAATCAGAAGGAAGGAGAGCTCTGAGGCAAGGACCTTCTCACCCTCCTTTACACACAGTTTTTTGCCTTTCAGCCATCATTTTCTATTCCCGTATCACCCCACTTAAAACAACCAGTTCTGCCACACAAGTATTCTTGCTAGAGAGCACCAGCCACTGAAGCACAGGAACAGGAATTATATGTGCTGTTCTAAATGCAAATCCAAAAGTCATAAATATGGATGGTATCAAAATATTCTCCACTCTGTGACTGCAAAAACATCTGCAACTTGAGATAAAAAGGCCATTATTTCTGGGTTGAATGGGATAGTTTATTGCAGGATCCTCCAGGTTGTTGCCCTGTGAAATCAGTGCTATGACAATTCTAGCAATGGTCAAATCTTCCTGCTTTATTCATGAGGTTTATTTTGGACAATTTCTGCCTTTCTAGATTAGCCCTATGGCTCTCACCAGTAGAAACCATGACCAACTGGGAGATGTTCTAATATCCTACAAATAACTGGAGCAAGGTTAGTAGCAAGGAAAGATGGTGGAATTCTTTTACAAAGGTTTGTTAGGATAAAATAAGGACAAACAACAGGAAAAATTCAGAAGACTTCCTCTCCAAGGAGAAGACTGGATATGTTACCAGGTGATTGTTCCACCTCTTGGCTGGGCCAATCTCTAAATTGTACCCAACTCACATTGTTTTCTAAATGGGGTAAAAAATTGGTCTAATTAGGCTTTCCTGGTTATAACTTCTGTTTTACCTTTACTGGGTCCACCGTGGAATAGTAGATCCAAGGAACACAGGCTGAATCATTTGGTCCTGGACCAGATCTCTCGGGAACCTCCCACCGGTATGTCACAATGTCACCTGAGGGACCAAGAGCACCATACATTAGGTGATACAGCCACTCACTAAGCAGCAGCAAAACCAAATGGAAAAAGAAAATCCTGTCTCCAAAGCCCAAATTCAATTCTCTATTTGTCAGATACTGCATCTGCCTTCCCCAAACACAAAGCAGCTCCCCTCTCAGAGCAAGACAGAGGGGTCACAGGATGAACACACTGTCTGGTACCAGCACAATGCAGCTTTATCTGCTGCTTTCGAGACTGGGCCTGACCATGGAGGTGATCATGGAACGACCACAGAAGCTCATTCAGATGATTCTTTCTTCTCTTTGAAGTGAATTTATGATGCTGATTCAAACTGGGTTTTAAAATCACCCTTTTTCATATTAGCAGCCATTCCACAAAGACAGGATCTGGCTGACAGCCTGACTGTGGCTTGGACAGTCTGGGCGAGTTGGAGGGGACCAAAAATTAAATACATTGGCATCTGGATCATGAGACAAAGTGGCCATTTCAGCCAGATCCCAGCAAGCAATTGTGTGTTTCTCCTATTTCATACTATTTTCATACTATTGTGCTCATGCATCCCAAAGAAGAGGCTTCCCCATCCCAGGACTGGCTGAGCTGTGACCTGCCATCACCTTCCCCTTCTCACACAGAGACCACACTCAGTGTGGGGGGGATAAGGCTGCACACAAAAGAATGTCCTACACATGTCCCAGATGGCTGCCATCCCCACACAAATGGTATCACTAAAACCATGCTGGACCTGAAAGATGAGCCACTGTTCAGTTCCAGCACTCTACTGTAACAAAACCAGGACATCTGAGACTGCTTAAGGAAACCAGTCTGGCTCTGGTCTAAAATCAGTTGTGCAAGCCCATGCAGGAATGCAGCTAGAGACAGGAACCTACCAGGGTTTGCTGCTTGGGGATGTCCAGTCTGCTGCTCCAGCACCCCGTGTGCATGGATGGAGTAGGGCCGTGAGGCGTTGTTCTTGAACACGACATTGAGAATATCGCCCACTTCCGCCCACAGAAAAGGGCCTTGAAACAGGAAGAATGTACTCTGAGATCAGCAAAATCCATCAGCTCATCTTCTGGGATATTCCCACCCCTCTCTCAACATCTTCTCCCCAGAAATATTACCTTATGGTATTTATGATGTTCCCCTTCCTCTTCTCTACCTCCCAAAAAGAGAATTCGATGTCAGTCCCAATCCAAGTCTTAGAAAACTGGACTGATTTTCACAATGAGGACAATGAAGGTGATTACACATTTCAGCTGGGCCCAGCACAGCTAAGGCTTGATTTCTGAATACTGCTATGCTAAATGTCACATGTTGATCACCCCTTGCTATTGATTTTAAAACGTGATAATATTCAACTGAGCCTGACAGTGTCACAAATCAGAGCTGCAGCCTATTTTGCGTGGCAGATTCTGCCTCAGCCTGGCTGCCCTGACACCACTTACAGCCTTGGGTTCACAACAGAGTTTTGTCTCCACAGAACTCCACTAGTCACTGCAAAATGCTCCTCCACTTCCCAAGGCTGCCTGCTTTCACCCCAGAAGCATTTCTCACAGCTACAGATTTTCCCCTCCATTTCTCAGACCCCTCTCTAGAAGTCAGTGCTTGTTTCTGTCCCATAGTCAGAGAAATGCAGCTGTGAAACATGCTTTGCCCGAGCTATGACAGAACACTGGTGCAAAGGCAAGTGGGAAAGCCCAGGCTTTCCTGCAAGCTGGGCACAGGACCCTTCTAACTTCTGTCTCCAAAGCTGGCAGATGTGAGTTGGAGACAGTCCCAATTTCTCTGCACTCAGACACACAGCAGATGCCTAAATATCCAGTGAGCCTTTAGATTACAGCTGTGAGCCACTGCAGCTTTAGAGCCCCAGTCCCATTGCTGTGTGAGAGGAAGGTGAACCCTCTGCACACATCCTTACCCAGTATCCCCAGGTGTTCATCACCATTTATCCTGGCCTTGGGGGTTTGGAAAGTGCCATCCGTGTACTCCCTGTAAACTGCTTTCTTGTACCTGGAGCCGAGCAGTCCATTCTCGTTGTTCAGAAACACGTCAGCATAGCTGAGAAATGCAGAACGAGTGCTGAGATAACCAAAACCTCATGGGGAACAAACAATTAACTTGTGTCAGGGGGTGCACAAGCTGAAGGGGCTTCCCAGAGCTGGTGTGGGCTGCAAAGGAGAGCATAATGACGTGGAGGGCTGTGCTCCCACCAGCAGCACCACCAGCGTGTGCACCAGGTCACGGGGTGGCCAAGACACCCAACAGGCTCCACCAGGGTCTGCTGGGACACTGCCACAGGCTTCCCCAGAAGATGGGCTCTACCTCTCTGCAGAGTGGTTGTGCCGTTCCCTCTCCCAGGTGCGGTCAGGCGCGTAGTCCCACACCACCTCCTCTGCCGCAATGTAGAACGTCCGCACTCCCGTGTACCGATGGGCAGAGGCAGTGCCCGCCTTGCCACACTTGGAAACGATGTACTGTTCCCTCATCCCAGACTGGTAGTGATTGCTCGTCTGGCAGTAGATCTCAAAAGTCCCTGAGGGAGGCAGGATGAACAAGGAAATCAGTTGCTTTTGAAGATTCCAGGAAACAGCTGCTTCCCTGGCTGGTGTCAGTATGTGCTGGGTGTATCTCTGTGGTGTTTAGGGAGCTTGGTTGCCACAGGCCAAGGTTAAAAGGAGTCATTGGAGAAACCAAGCAGGAATGGCACAACAAAGTTCTATACACAGATCATCTCAAGAAGCTTTCTTACACAATAAGCACCTGAAGCACAGCACACCCTGTAAGAGTTCATACCATGCTAGAGAATCTGCCACAGGAGCAAATACCACAATGGGAGACTCTTCCATCTACCCAGTCAGCTGTGCAGGCACTCACCACTGTTATCAGGCTGCATGAAAGCAGTGGCAAAGGTGTGGGGGAACAGATTGGCTGAATCTCTCCGCATCCCGTTCATCTGCATGGTGTTCCCCTGAAACACAGCTCCATGCACGTCTGCTTCACTGCCCAAGCCCAGGAGGTGCCAGGACACCTTGTCTCCTTCACACACGTTCAGCCCAGGCAAGTTACCAAACATAAGTCCATTGATGGCTGGAAAGGAGAAAGCAATTAACTCTCTGCAGGCAGGTGTCAGCCAGGAGATTCATTTTGAGCATACACCTCATAGGACAGGCCTGCCAGTCAGAAGAAGGGTAACTTGTTTGTAATTGACCCCTGAATACACTCAGAGCACACTTCTCCAGACAGCTGTGCTGCTTGTCCATGTCTCACCTGGTGCCTCCAGCCTGGCTTGATTCCAGGCCAAGACCACACAGCCCTTTGTCCAGCCCCCAGCTCAGCCTTTAGGTGAACATCAGCCCGTGCTCTGTAGGTTCATCCCTGCTGTCATAGAGCAGCATCCGACCATACCATGCATCCTGTTGGATTCTTCAAAGGCATCATCCTTTTTCACAGATGTCTCTTCCATCCTCAAGTAGTACTTTATGTTGGCATTTAAATACCAGCTGAGGTTCTCATCAAACACGTTGAAGAGAAGATAAAATTCTTTGTCGATCCCTTTCTATAATTACAATGATGGCTGTTAACTTCTAAAACGCACCAACTAACCATCCTTAGAGTTAGAACTGTTTTGCTTGGCTCTCATATTTCCCTTTATTTTAAAACATGGCTCATTGAGGGACAGGACTTTGTCCCTTTACTCATGTCGAACATTCCTCTTCTATTTCATAAAAAGCACCACCTGTGCATTTTCCATGATATTTCATGTGAATAAAGTGAACAAAACTCAGCCAAGGCCATGAAGTCAGTGCTCCCTTCCTCCCCCACACCTGCATGTAGGTGTCTGTCCAAACCAGACCCAAGACCAGAGCCCAGACATAAGGCAGGCTGATGACAACACTACACCCCTCCTGCCTCCTATCACAGGCCTAGATTGGGGATTTTTTAATTACCCTAAATCCTCGAAAGTGCTAATTCTCCTAAGAAATGCACTCCAAAGCATGGTGTTTCCCCGCTAAAAGAACACTGTGATGGTGACCAGACTCTCCCACTGGTGTCATTGTCCCCAGCAGCACACAAGCAGCCAGCCTGCTGAGAAGGAGAGCAATTTCCAGGCTGCAGCACACGGGTACAGGAGAGTGGCCATGCACCTTCCACAATTAAGCATTCATTAAAGGTTTGCCTAAGATTGTGGAGCCAGAATTGCCACCTCAGGTGATTTTTTTCCCCATCCTACACTTACAAAGGTCTGTCTCTTTTGCTTACACCCTTCCAATACCTGCCCATGTTTACCATTATCACAGCTCCTTCACCTCGAGGGCTGTGTGTATTCCCAATCCTCTTTGCTGAGCAGATCCACATTTCTAGCCTGGGTAGCATGTTGATTTCTTCTGTACTCCTAATTCAGTCACATGGTGCCCCCACAGAACGTGAACTCCCCCCAGGAGGCTCTGGGGACAGTAGTCCCCAGATCTGTCACTGCTCCACGAGCCACGCTGTAGGATGGAAGGAGGGGTTTGATTTGCCATCTGCTGTCTTTCACAACAAGGCTCTGCTCCTCTGTCTGGTACCTCCCCAGGGATATCAATATACTGTCTTCCCTAGATATACTGCCAGGAATATCAATATACTGTCTTCCCTAGATATACTGCCAGGAATATCAATATACTGTCTTCCCTAGACTTACTGCCAGGAATAGACTACCCCTGAGTGAAATTCCAAGAGGAAATTCTGGCTGCCCTTCAGGTTTCACCTCTTCAGCAAAAGCGTAAGACTGACATGGATTTTCACATGTTTTTTTGTAGTCAGCTCTGCTTGAAAATTAATTTCTCTTGCAGAATAAATGATGCTCACCCAAACCTCAAAGCATTGTATCAGCCAAGCAGAACACCTGTAAGCAAAAATGTCTTTTCACTGTTTCTGGGACTGCAATGACTATTCCACGTGCCTCTCTGAAAGCAGCCTGCTACACAAGCCTCAGGACAAGAGTTACCTATATTCCTATATATACCTATTCCAAGGTAGAGTTGTCCAGCTAAGTTTCTCTAGGAATTAAAAGCAGAGCTCAGGAACTGTTTTAAGGGCAACTCTTGAGAGCCCAGAATACTACTGGCCTTTCTCAGGCGAGACCTGGGCACCAGCCATCCCAGCATTAACTTGCCCAACAACAAGGCTTTGATTTAACTCTCCTGGACTTACACTACTGCACATTTGTTTTTATTATGCTCATTAATGTTTTGCTGATGCTTCCCTTCTCTATATGAAAGCAAAAATCTGGTAGGAACAGGGCAGGAAAACCCCTTTACCTGCTTGTTGTTATCATCCAAAGTGCCTGACTTGCAGATGAGCAGAGGCCCCACTAAGCCCGAGGTGGAGTCTTTGATAGGATTCGCAGCTGAGCTGTACATCCAGGTGAGGCAGGGAGGGTCACTGGATGTGGGCCCCACATGCCTTGGCACAGTCCAGTGGTACGTGAAGTTGTGCAGCGGCGCCACAGAAACCCCACTCTGGGACAGGCCTTTAAAACAGGAATTACAGGGTTATTCCTGAGTCCCTGCACAAACTCGGCTACACCTCTGAAGGGTGATGGGGGTGTACTCAAGAAAAGAGATCTACCAACCATCATGGTACCATGTCCCTTCTGACGCCTTCCCATAGAACACTCCATGTGGCTGGATGCTGAAGGGCCAGGAGGCTTTGTTTAAAAATGTCACCAGGATGGTGTCTCCGACTTCAGCTTTGATCACTGGACCTAGAATACAGCAGAGAGAGCACATCAGCAACAGAGCATCTCTGCAGGCCATCAGGCAAACCAAGGCAGACAAGGCACCTTCCCCCACACTGCGGGGCCAAAGATGAGAGGCAGCAGGTGGCCTGGCCTTGTTGCTGCTGAAGGAAGCTCAGTGGGAGCAGGGGCTGACAACGATTGTCTGAAAGCAGTTTGGGTCTACAGGAGAACTCAGAGAGGCATCACACCCTCACAAGGGGAAGTAACAGAACAGCCAGATGTGCTGGAATGCCCTCAGGAAAGGCCCATGTCTCTCCCCCACCTAACACAAGGCCCCCTCAGCCTCCCAAAACATGTGCCTCAGAGATGTGAGATGTTCCAAGCCCACCAGAGTCTATAAGGCTATGACCCAGCCAGCCAGAGAGGACCTATGAGCCTTTACCATGCCTGTCCCCAAGCACCCATTCAGGAGAGAAAGCTCTCTGTGAGAACATGGGGTTTGCAGCATGCCTTGAAGGGGCTCAGTCAAAAACACATAACCAGAAGCTATCGCTGTGCCCTTTTTAGCTCTAGTCACACATACTATACTGTGTCCCTCAGCCCTTACCTCTAGAACACCTTCAGAATGACTCCTGAAGTCATTCTGTCCATTCTACCACCCCGCACCTTGGCCTGTTCCCTTTGCTCTCACATGTGACTGTTGTGAAGCACCTCTTGTGCCCCTCCCTGCCCCTCAAAATGAGCCGGCAGGTACAGCCACCTGGCACTCCCAGCATCCTTCTCACAGACACTGACAGAGGATTTGTGTTCCTGGATGATTCTCACCAAGTATTCCAAGGTGTTTCTCCTCTTCTGATTGCTGCTTTTCCTCACGGAAGCTCTCATCAGTATATTCCACATATTTTGCCTTCCAATAGACACCCCCAACTCGGTAGAGGCTACGCTTGAAATACTGCTCAGCAGGACTAAATGCAAAAAGCATATGTCAAGTCATTTCATAGAAAAATCAGTCCTGTTCCCCTGCTTCCTCTGGCAAGGCCATCAGCATCTCCAAATCAACCAGTATTTCAGACAAGGACAGCACCTCTAGTTTGTAACAAGTACAACTTTGACTCTGCAAAGCTTTTTTGCCCTTACAGACTCATCTACCCATGTGTTCAGGGAGCACCTGTGGCACACAGCCCTTTCCCAGGCTGTGATCAGCATCACTACACAAGATGTGCGAAGGACTGAACAAAACTGCAGTGCAGTCAGTGGGAAGGCAGAGCTAAAACTCCAACCTCTTCAGAAGCTGGGGACAGCCCAGGGGACAGCCACAATCACAACTAAACTAAACAGCTGTAAAAGTATTTATTTCCTTCACTACTACCCTCACCAAATATAAGTAACAAGCCTTGCAGGAGAGGCAGTGCAGTTACAAGGCCAGCTCACAGGTCTAAGGTCTACAAGACCTGCTGCATGGCATTGGGTAAATAATTAACCACTTTGCATTTCCTCTTCTCCATCTGAATAAGGTATATCCTCTCCAACAGATGACTAGGGAAGGGAAGTAACCTCTGTGGAAGGAGAATAATCTCTCTTTCAGTTAGCCAAAGCCTGAATGGGAAGCCTCTCAACTGCTATCACAGTCATCTGACCATGGGAGGGAGGGCTGCCATCCAAGTCCTCACATCTGATTTCCTAGAAATTGCTTCCTGCAGCAACACCAGCCTGAGGCCCATCTGCAGGCCAGCTCTGCCACCCTGTGTCTGCTGTACCAGGGGCTTTTTGAATTGTTTCTCAAATAGATCAGTCTGTTCCTAGGTCAGGCACAGCAAGGAGAAATGAAGCCCAGAGACAAACACAGAAGCCCAGGCCAGACTCCCCAAACACTGCCCAAGCCCACCAGCCTCTCACTTACCTGCCTGCATCGCTGAGCTGCTTCCCACTGATCTGGTCAAGCCCCGAGGGTCCGTAGTCCCACTGCACTTCCTTAGCAGCTATGTAGTATTTCCGAACTCTCCCTTTCAGGGTGGGTGCTGGAGCTTGCCGAGAACACGGCCGGACTTCATAGAGTGCCGCCATCCCAGCTATCCAAGACATGAAGGCAGACACTCGCATTAGCCCCTCCAGCCAGCCTAACGGGCAGTCCCACCTTCCCTCTGCTGTCCCAAAAGGCACATGGATAGGAGAAGGCAAGTAACTAACTCCACAGCAAGGAGTTTTGTGTCAGTGAGCAGAACTTTCAACCTTAGATATTGGATGCTATGGAAGTATGGAGAGAGAGTGACTTGAGCCTTCTGCTGTCTTCAGATCTATCATGCAAGTGCCTCTTACAGAGGCCAGAACTCCTAAGGCACTGCCTCATCTCAACTTTCAGCTGTACCAAACATGGAACATCACACCATGGTACAAGTAACCCCCACCAAAGCTGCCCTGCACATTAGTAACCAGCCCACTTCAATTTTTACAAGACAAGGAATCACCCACTCATCTGGGGACATTTTTCATGCCCAAGGCACTGTTCCCTACCACAGTGTACATCATGTACATCAAAAACAGAGGACATAGAGTCCAGGACATATTCCACCCTCTGCCTTACCTTGTAGGTGATCATTGACCTGGCAGCTCAGCAGCCATCTCCCAGGGTTACTGGGGATCATATCGGCTGTAACAAAAGTGGCTGGGAAGAGGCTGGCCACATCTGTCCTGTGGCCTCGGATATTGAGTGCCTCTCCATGGAAGTAGGCCGTGTGAACATCAATTTCATTGCCCATCCCAAAGAGGTGCCATGAAACATCATCCCCAGCACACATCGTCAGTTCAGGGAGGTTGCCAAACACATAACCGTTAATAGCTGCAAAACCAAGCAAGGCAAAATTAGAGAGCAGAAAAGGGGCCTTCAGAGCTCCTGCCAGCAGGTGACAGCACAGACACGATAGGAGGATGGACCTAACCAGAACTCCTCCTCCTCCTCTTCTGCTTTGGAGAGCCCAGTACCACAGCTCATTCCTAAAACAAAGGGTATAGAAGCTCATTCAAGGCAAAGATAAAATCAAAGCAATACTTCCATTTTCTGGAGCCATTGCCCTGTCCCTGAGATACTATTTGCTCAGCACGTGATCTCAGAGCAGATCCTGGAGCACTGATACTCCTGAGTGTCTCAGCAGAGACAGTGGCCTCACAGAGGTGACACTGACCATGCATTTTGTTGCTCTCCTGAAATTCCTCATCTTCTTTGTCTACAGAGCCAGGATCTGTGCAGAATGATGCTATGTTCTCATCCAGGTACCAGCTTAGGTTCTCATCCACCACACTGAACATCAGAAAGAAATCAACATCCACATCCTGGCGTCTTTGAGAGCTGCCAGTCAGTATTCCTGAGGTGAAAGGAGAAAGGAATGAATGCAGAAAATCACTCATGCAGAAAATCATAAATCAGGCAAGAGATTAAAACAGCAGTAGCAGAGTAAGTCTTGTCACATGAGTTGGAAAAAACAGATGCTTTCCCACCATCCTCACAGCTCACTCCAGAGGGGGAGCTCACCCTTTTCCAATATATCCCTGCCAATACAGTTCTCTCCCAAGCAGCTCTGCCACTGCATGGCTCAACCACAACACCTTCAGTCTTCTCACTCCAGCTGAAACCAACCAGTCACCATGTTTTTCATACACAAACTAGATCTTGGACAAGAGTCTTGCTTTTGACATGGATTCAAGCAGCTCTCTCGGATCAAGAGGCCAGCAAACACACCTGCCCAATCACTAAGGGATAAAGACAATGCAGTGACCAGAATCCAGCTAGAACCCAGGTCCTCTCTGTCCCCTCTAACCAAGCTGCACTTCCCCCTGAAGCTGAGAGCTGCACACCAGAGTATCTTCACATCCTATCCTTATTCATGTCACCACAAAACTTTACATTATGGAACTGCAGTCCTCAGCTGCTTTCTCTTGGTGTTTTTACCTTCTTTACATGTTAGTAATGGCCCAATTAATCCCGATGCAATATCCCTTGGTGCATCAATATGAGAGTGGTAGATCCAGGTCAAGCAGTTTGGGTCATCAGCAGTTGGACTGTGATCTTCAGGGACAGTCCAAGTATAAGTGTAATTCCTTCCTGGGAAAACAGCATCATCCTTCTTCTGATCCTGGGGGGACATATCAGGATACAGGGATCCTAGAACAATTGAGCAATCACAACATCCATTCAAGAAGAGCCAAGATGCCCACACATGTAACCTTATACTGAGCTGAGACTCTCCATCCCAACATTGAAATAGTGTTGAATCATCACTTCCTCAAAGATGCACTGAGGCAACTTGCCCAGTAAACGGGTCAGCACAGAGTCAGCAGGATTATTTCCCTTCTGCCTAGTGCTGCTTTGCCTTCAGTTCTGCACTGTGCCCCCAAAGTCTCTCTACAACCTCTAGCTGATCAGTGTTTTGGAGGTTCTAAAATCAAGAAACCTGGGCCAAGGTCAGGACTCCAGCCCCATGACCCTACTAACCCAACACCCAAACGCAGTTGCTTTCCAGCTGGGGCTTTATGGACAGTTCTCCTCCATGCATACTTCTAAGTTCCCAGTGAGAAAAATCTGTCTCCACAATGGCAGTAGCTCATTTACCTTCAGAGTCCTTTTCGTAGAAAACACCGTGAGGATGGATTGTATACGGTCGAGTAGCAAAATTTTTTAGGTGTACTTTAATGGTATCCCCCACTTCTGCTCGGATGACAGGTCCAAGGAACCCCAGCCAGCCAGGTTTGGGGATCTCAGTGGTGTACGTGGAGTCCGTGTATTGCTTATAGACAGATTTCTTGTACATGCTTCCCACCCTATCTTTCCCAGACTGCAGGAATGCTGAGGCCTGGCTGTTGAATTCAAAGGGAAAGGCACAATGAGTCATCATTACATACAGCAGCTGGTCAATACTGCAGCAGAGTGATGGTGGCACTCCACTCACCCAGGTACAGCCAAAAGCCTTTGCATTAGAGAACCCTGGGATGCTCTAAGTCACCCATGCATGGCCACGACCTCAATCCCAGCTCTTCACCAACAGACAAAAAATTCACCCCTAAACTGCACCCTGAAAACAAGAAATGGGAAGGACAGTACTTCCCAGACAATCCCATGTGGGTGTCACAGGAAGGACACTTCTCATGCCTCCTTCAGCCTTCACTGGGCTCTTCAAAACTCACTTCAATTCCTTTGTGCCATTTCTAGCTAAGTCACAAGGCAGGTGGAGTGGGGTGAGGAAGTCTCCTAAGCTCTCTGGCCAAAATTTGAAGTCTGAAAGATGGTTTTCTACTTGAGTTTCCAAATTCCTTCCAGAGTGGCAGATGAGTCAGGCAGGTACATGCCCAGCAGGTAACCAGCTTCCAGAGTTAAAACCTCATACAGGTACTAAAGTTTAACTCTCAAGCGTATTTGCTCTTTATGGGTAATTCTTAATAGATAAGAGATGAATCACAGTCCAGGTATTAGTGGAACCAGCCTAAACGAGAGCCAAGGTCACTCCCCTCACTTCCCCCTTCGGATCAAACACCTGCAGCAATAGAGCAGCCCTGGAAGGGAGGTAAATTCTAATGTCCATCTAAGAGAATGAACAGTTAAAACCCAAATATTAAGCATTGACCTCATCATTCAAAAACAGGCAGGGTTTGGCTCTGGTTATACAGTCCAGAACTCAGCCCTTTGCCAAGTCAGCCTCGCAGCCATTATCAGCAAAGTGTTAAGGACAATTCACACTCTGTTTTACAGACGTGCCTCTTTTTCCCCACACAGTCCACTTCTTCCCAACAAAAAACCTCCTTGAGATATTTTGGTAGAGGTACTATCAATCATACCAACATCACATCCCTTTCTAATTGCCAGCAATTTCATTTCTACAATCATTGTACAAATAGGTCCCATTAGCTAATTGTTTGCCATGACAACAGTTTTTAAATTGCTTTTAAGTTCAATGGCCCTAAATTTCATTTCCTTCTCTTCACATATTATGAGAGAAACCAAACAAATTCCACTTCATTATCATCACTTCAGGAGTCAGTGGTAACTATTTATTAATCCTGAATTTTGGGGGGTTTCCTGTAAACTAATTCACATCTATACAGCATCTCCAGAGAACAGAGACTTTTCCATGCTAAAATGGCAGACCTTGATGTTTCTGCACACTCTGCCTGCTCCCACTGTGCTGTTTCTGAAAGAGGTGTCTGAACCTGACTGTTAGTTATTATGGAGGGATAAAGGACTGAGAGCAGGTCAAGAAATATCAGCTATTTGCCACAGGAAATGAGGGCAGGGAAAAAAAGCACAAATGCCTTTAAAATGCTATGGAAAGCTACTGAAAAACAAAACAAACCACACACAGAAAAAAACACCGACCAAAAAAAAAAGTCTGATGTTTTGAAAGCTAAACCCAAAACACTGTTTGTGTAGTGACTCGAACCAATTATTGCTGTTTCCAGATTTACTTTAGCAAGAAAAACAAAAATGTTTTTCAAACAGCCCCTAAAATCCCATGCAGGAAAGTCCCATTAAGTCTAAGGCTTGAAATTCCACTGAAACAAAAACAGGCTGGCTCTGTGAAGCCATTTATACAAAGATGAAAAGTCATCATGCTTCAAGATAAACAAGCTGATCACCAGCTGGAACTAAGCAAAATGAAACTCCGGGGTAGAGCATTGCAAAATCTGGACTATATTAGAACAATCTGTTCTGTATCTGCTGTATTTTCTGTTCCATGTTTGTTTTCCATACACTTCTCTCCAGTGTACGGGCTCTGGACACTCCAGACTAACCATCCCTTTTACCACTGACACAGGTTTTATCACAGGAGCATAAAACAAGTTAAACATTAAGCTCATAAAGATCAGAATCTATGGGACTGTGTCTCTTGCTTGCTCAGATGCCCCAAAATACCTGCATGAAATTACTCATCAAATGACAGCTTAAAGCCCTTCCCAGACTAAATTCTGCTAGAAGCAAACGTACCGGTTATGTGCAATACTCTGGTTAGCGAGCACATTCCTCCCCATTGGAGCATAGTTCCAGTTCACCTCATGGATCCCCAGGTAATAGACTCGGGTGACACCCCCAGCAAACGTGGGTGACAGCATGGGGATGCAGAGCAGCAAGCACCAGACTGATCCCATTGCAGCCTGAAGGCAAGGTGTTTTTGGAGGCTACACCTATTTGGGAAAAACAAAAACAATGAAACAGAATATGACCATTTGGTTTGAAGGTGCTGGACATTTTGAGAAAGTATGAAGAAATCAGGTGTAAGTCCTATTGGGATCATTATTCAAATATTCAAGAAGGAAATCACTCTGTAACAAAATTAACACATAAGGTGGATGGGGATCATGCCTTGGTAATGAGTCCCCAACACCAAATGTGGTGCTCTCATAATAGTTTAATTAACCATTTTTTCACTACTGCTCACATTCCAAACCTTCTTACAGGTCCACATACAAAGCTCAAGGAAATAGTCCTGAGCAATGATCTGTATATTTTAAACTGTCACCAAGATCTCTCTATTCTAAGTTACCTGAGGAAGTACAATTTAGTCACCATTAAAAAATTCTAAATTTTAACTTCTTTAAAGATGGCTCTTAGGGAGCAGCTATCTGTAACCCAGGGGTACATCTCAAACGAGCTGCACAAAGTTTTTCCTTTCTGTTCCATTATTTTCCCCATAATTTTGATCACTAAGTAGCTTACTTATAAAACTTCCAATTGACACCAAGCTTGTTGGGAATAAGCATCAGAAATACTCTAAAGAGAGTTGGGAAAAAGTAAGGAAAACTGTCCGAAATCATCAAATACAGTTCTGTAAACACAGGCTCAAAGAACCACTTGTATGAAGGAGAAGTTGATGCAATATGGGGCAGTAGAATTACACCAAAAGATAAGGAAGGATTAAACTGAATTGAAAAATCACGTGAAAATGACTACGAAAGGTCTCACCCAATGATACCCTTAACAAAGCTGAATGTAGCCAACAAACAAACTGCACCTAAACCAGATGCTGAGATATAGCTCTTGCGACATATAACAGTAACTCAGAATAGCAGAGAGAAACAGAAAGCAAGAGAATGAGAAACATGACCTAGCAAGAAAATTCAAAAGAATCAGTCTTCCTTTTCATACAGAAAGGGGTGGTGACACAACACCATGGAAAAGGTTTCCATAACGAGACTGTCATTATTTATTTTTACTGTCTTTGTAACAGCAACATGAATGGATAAGGTTTGTCTGCAGCAAAGCTGGATATTCTGTAAGCTTTCAATCAGCACAGTGTCACACAGAGCTACTTTGAAACCTCTAATAGCGTCTGATACCAAACAGACATGATTCAACCCCGGTACATGGCAATGGACTAGGCACCTTCCCAAAGCTTCACTTCTTGATTTCCAAACACACTGTGCTATTCTCAGAAGCTAATGATAATCAAGTATTGCTGTTTCCAAGTAGTCATTAAATTGGACAAAGCTTGGAGACACCTTCTTCCCCTCCTTTCTCAGAAGGGAGCTGTAGGGATCTCTAAATCTGAGATGTTTTGGATCCATCAACACAGCATAGATCTGCTCCAGTGGCTCCACCAGCCAGTCCCCTTCAGAAGCTCCTGGTCATACAGCTGATGAAACTGAGATACAGAACAGCCCCTTCCCTGCAGCTTCAGCAGTGCAGGAACAACAGCAGCACGTTGGCTCATGCCCACCTCTACACACCACTCCGTCACCGACCTTATTCCCTGCTGCTGCTGCTCCAGGACCTGCTCCTGTTCACAGGGAGCTAAAATACCTTTTTTGACTCGCTCTGTGCCAAAAAGGACTCAAAGGAAAGAGTCTGGAAAGCCGTACCTGTGCTGTTTCACACAGCAGGGCAGCCAAAGGCAGTGGTGACAGCAATGTAGAAAGAAACAGCAGCACCAGTCCTCTGCCTGAAACCTGCCACCCTGCCAACACACACCTCGAGGGAAGGGCAGCGGGATGCTCCTGACTCAGCCCAAGCTATGGCCTTCGAGTCAACTCAGGGCAAAGTACGCGGGAGCTTCCGGCGCACAGGGCGGCCTCCTCAAGGCCCGGGAGCCGCCGAGCCCCGGCAGCCAGAGCAGGCTGGTCTTTGTGTGCTCTCATCTCGATGGCTTGTGCAAGCAGTACCACACCACGGGAGAACAGCAGCTCTCAAAGCTGGTTCTGAAAACTGCCCGTGGAGACAAGCCCCCCCATGCCAGCCCACTATGCCTGCGTGAGGGTCCCTGCCCAGCGCCCCGAACCTCCGCACGGCAGCGTCCCGGCACCCCTCAGGGGAGGGACACACAGCCACGAGTCGTGGCATTGCAAGTGCTCTGTGGTTTGCTCAGCGGTTTGCTCTGCCATTGAAGAGTCAAGGACAAGCCTTTGGGAGCCTTACTAAAGCTTTACAAGAGTCCCACCTGGACTCTGCCTTGAGTTTGACCACAACATCGCACACATCTCTGGGGTAATTGTAGGGAACAGCAAAAAATATCCCTGAATGCAGATGTAGCAGATGACACAAAATCTGTGCTCACATTCCCTTCACAGTAACTAATCACCATTTAGTTACTCGACTAGTGCAAGGTGAAGGTAGTTAAATTCGTTTCAAAAGTTGGGGGTTTTTTTTCAATTTTTCTTTGATATTAATAATTGCCTTGATTAAGGAAAAAAAAAAAAAAAGACAAAACAAGGAAGAAAACCAAAACCAACCCGAATTTTATATTACATCCATCCCTGAACCTTGCACTTTACAGCAGAATCCTCCCCCAGGACTGCCCTTTACCGGGTCCCCGACAGCACAGGAATCGCGAATGAACGGAAATCAGTTTTCAGGCAGGTTGGTGGGATCCAACTCCCATCTGATCCAAGCGGACGATGCAGGGATGTTCCCCGACACCCGACTGCAGAGAAGCCGCAGCCCGAGAGCGAGAGGAAAGCACCGAAGGAAGGCAGAAGAACGGACGGCTCATCCCTTACGTGCGGAGCGGGAGGCGGCGCGGCGGGGCTGCAGAGCGGGACGGGGAAGCGCCGGCGGGAACCAGCCCGGCTGGGACAAAGGGGCGCTGCCTTCGAGGGCTAACCAAGCCCGAGCCCAGCCCGGTCCGGCCCCGCAGCGCCGACCGCGCCCGCTCCCGCCCACAGGGTGGGCCGGGCTGCTCCGTCCCGCACCTGCGGGAGCGCCCCGGCCCAGCCGCGCCTCATCCGGGCCGCGCCCCAGCCGCGCACGCGGAGCCCAATCCGCGGCGTGCACCTGCCCGCCCCACCCAGGGCTCAGCCCCGGTGCAGGGAGCCCCGGGAAGGCGGGAGGGGGCGCACGCAGGGCTGCGGCACGTGGCCAGCGGCACCCACCTGCCGGCCGGGACCGACGACGGCACCGGGCGCGCCCTCCCCGGGGACCTGCGGCGGCGGTGGCGGCCCCTTTAAATGCGTTCGGTGACGTCACGCGGCCGCTCGCTCCCCCGGGAGCACAACAAGAGTCACGCTCGCGGCCGCCGGGGCGAGGGGAGGCGCTTGGTGGTTCCTGCCAATCAGCGGCTGCTCCGCGCGCCGGCCCCGCCCCTCGCTGCGTCGCGCGGCCCCGCGCGGCCCGTCCCCGCTCGCGCGGCCCGTCGCGGTCCGAGGATGCGGGAGGCGCCCGCGCTGCCCCGCGGCCCCGCCGCCCCCGCCGCGCCCGCCCCCGGGCCCGTGCCCGTCCCCGGCTTCCTCGCCAAGCTCTGGGCCTTGCTGGAGGACCCGGACAGCGACGACGTCATCTGCTGGAGCAGGGTGAGTAGGCGCCCGGGCCTGGCCCGGGGAGGCCCGCGCGGACGGCTCGAGGGTGGTGGGGACGCCGGGCCGGGGCTGCGGAGCCCTGCGGGCAGGCGGCGGCGGAGGGTCCCCGGCTGCCCGGAGCGCCCCGGCCCTGCCTCCCCGCTTCGCTTGCGGTGGTGCTGGCGGGGCAGCCCCGCGGCGCGGACCGGCGTGCGCGGGACCGCGCCCGGGCTTCTGCTTTGCCCCCGCAACCTCCCGCGTGCCACGGGGCTGGTGCAGCGGGGCATCCCCGGGGGGCAGTCGCGAGTTGCCGGTCAGCAGCTCCGGGTGATGAAAGGACGCTGTCAGGAGCCATTAACTGTCCATTTACCTTTCGGAGCGGAGACAGATGTACCCCACGGGCACAGGGCACGGACACAACTACCAGACACCCCAGACACGCACTGTGTTTATTTTTGTTCCCTGTCATTTTAAAACCGTAGGATTTTTCTCCACCTTTTCCCAGCCGTTTGCCCTTTACAAAGGCAAAGACGAAAAAAATACAGTATTTTTGTTCTTCTCATGAACAACATAAAAGTGATGCAGAAAGCTCTCTGGTTTCCAGGAAGTTTGATCTTGAACATGTAATAAATCTGGCACTGCTGGTGTCACACTTACCCCTGGTCACCGCTGGGTTGTGTTGTCTGAACTTTCGGTAACTCGGCAACGTTATGTGGTTATTTTTAGTGATGACATAGCACGTACAATGGAAGAATCTTGTCAGGAGCTGGGCAGACTGATGAAGGGAGATGAAATCTCTTTAGTGGCATGAATTCCACTGGGCTTGTGCAATGCTTATGTTTCCTGGGGACAAAGAGTGCCGGTTTTTTAGAACAGTTTTGCTTTGGGTTAAGATCAATGTGTCAGGGCTTTAAGAAAATTCCCTGTTCAGTGGAAGTGTTCCGTGTAATTGTGTCCTTGAATTCAAACTTTTTAGACCATTCCCAAGTACTCAGAAGTGTTCCCACAGACAGTTGACTTGGCAATGTCTTTTACCCTTTTCTGGTATCAGAACAGTCTCTGCTGATTTATGGTCTTCACTTAAGAGCAACACCTTAGAAAAGCTGTGCTTATTAACTAACTGTTACTCCTGCTTATTTCCTAGAATGGCGAGAATTTCTGCATTCTGGATGAGCAGAGGTTTGCCAAGGAGCTGCTCCCCAAGTACTTCAAACACAACAATATCTCCAGCTTCATACGGCAGCTCAACATGTGTAAGCATCAGTGGTTCCTACGCATTCTGTCTGCCAAGTTCATAGCTACTTGGCTTCAGTTTGGATTTCTTTAAACAAGCAAATGGACTTGGCAAGTCTTTCATCCCTGAAAACCTGAGCTCTGCCCTTGAGTTTGCTTTGCAAAAGAAAAGACTGATGGAAGAACTTGGTTTAGTGTCTGGTTTTTGTGTTTTAGCTCCAAGTCCTTTTGAGTAACAGCTGTAAGAATATGTGCTGGTGCCTAAAGGTAGTGTGAGGTTGCCTGAGCTCCAGTGTTGCTCTTGCAGCAAACATATGTGTACCCAGGGGATAGGAGGCTGTGTGTATACCCATACACCTAGAATCTGGAAAAAAATTGCCTGGATTTTGGGGCTGCCACTGCTCTTGCCTGTTTTGCTGTGTTGGAACTAGATCAGTCCCACTGATGGGCCGAGCTGGACTACGTTTCTCATTATGTTTTCTTTGCTCAACTTGTGAGCATCATGTAAGCAGCATTGTGTAGCATATGTACAGCGTGGCCAGGCAGAGGGGTGCAATGAGGGTGGCTCAGGGGCACAGTGCTGCATGCAGGGCTGCAGCAACCAGCAGGAATAACTCCTGAAGCTTCTGGGACCAGTGGAGGGATCAACAGCACAGGGAGGTGCTGCCTCAATTAGAATTTCATTCAGACTGACTGGGAGGAGCTTTCTGTCCTTGCCCAGTAGGTTTGCCTGATCTCTGTAGCCGATGCCTGTATAGGATTTATGTAGACATGAGAGAAGGCACATCTGTTTAGTCTCTGGACAGAGGGTAGGTGCTGCTGTTTGTGTCATGTGCTTGTGTTTATGAGATCCATCACTTGAGTGACAGAGGATAATCCAAAGAAACAATTGTCTCTTCCCTTGTAGCCAGGATAAATGGAAAAAATACAAATATTCCTATGAAGGTGTACAATGTAGTGGCAGCCTCCTTTTACTGCTGGACCTATTCTGGCTGTCTAATAATAGTTGGAGTGCATTAATTGTGTTAAAACCTTGACTGAGGAGAGGTGGATTGGCCTGTCAGCTGAATCATGCATCCACCCTGTGGCGTTTGAGCAGTGATGGAAATAGAACTGGCAATATCTTACTTTGTGCAGACAGTCTAGTATGAAGAAGGTGCTCTGCTGCAAGTGTTTGCATAGGCAGGCAGGGAGCTAACTTCTCTGCCTTGCTTTATTCTGCAGACCATGGTAGTACATGACAGCATTTGTTTTGATGTGTAGTTGTCAGGGGTAAAAGGGAAACTTTAGCATTCTTCTGCATCCACTGGGACATGATTCTATTCAAGATGTCATAGTAAATCTCATTTCTAACTGTTGTGAAGGTTTGTACGTGGCTGGGATCGTTTGGCCATGCTGTCTTGCCCACGGACACACAGTGGCCTCTGCTGTGCAGCTGCATGTGCAGCCTGCAGGCAGTGGTACTCTGGACATATTCTCTAGCTGTGAGGATCAGAGAAGTGAAATCGTTGAGCACCAAGAAAGGCTACTTTGGCTGTTTTTCATAGTTTCTGCTCCCAGTAACTGTAGTGCAGTGGGTGTTTTGGTAGCACTGGACTTTTCTTTAACTGTATGTATTCAGAATCAGCTCTCAACTGGAAGAAATGCCTTTGTTGATTCCTCTCCACAGATGGTTTCAGGAAGGTGATTGCTCTGGAGAATGGTATCATCACAGCAGAGAAAAGTTCAGTCATTGAGTTCCAGCACCCTTTCTTCAAGCAAGGGAAGGCACATTTACTGGAAAACATCAAGCGCAAGGTATAGTCCAGGCACATATTTACTTCACTTGGTTACGAAAGTGGCTTATCAGGAGCACGTATGGGTGTTTAAAACACAGCCAGCAAGTACCATGGGAACCAAGGAAACTCCCTCACAATGCCAGGCTGGTGCTTGGCTGGGCCTCCTTGTGCCAGTGCTTAGACAAAACCTGCTCTGCTGTTGGTCGTGAACTGGGGTAGGACCATGTTCTGCATCGTCATCAAACCACAGCCCTTCTCCACAGAGTTCCTATCCCTGATTGCAGCTTAGCATGGTCTGCAGTTCTGTCAGCATCTTTAACTCAGAGAAGGGCACAAAGTGAAAGAAGCAAAAGAAAATACATTCCCATTTGGCACTCATTGAAAATCACCAAGGTCATCACTAACTGGTTCATTTGGATGAGTTTGCATAAATCATATTGCTCCTCCAAAACTATGTTGCCACTAAACTACATCCTTATGAGCACTTTCTGCTTTTCTTTTGGACGTTCAGTTTCTGCACAGATACTTATCCTCTGTTGGCACATTACAGCCCATAATATCCTGAGGAAGAGAGTATCGTGATACATCATGTTGACATTTGAACAGCAGAATCTTTTCTTTAGGCTGTTGTCAGGTGTGGCTGCATCGCCCAGGGTAATAAAAGCCCAGGGTAGGCTGGAGAGGCACAATTCTGTTTGGATTGATTGTTCAGTGAGCTGCCCCTGCTTGGAGGCAGAATCGATGCAGTGGCACTGGCTCAGGCTGTGCTCCCCCCGCTGCTGTGACCAGCGTGTCCCAGCGTGTGCGCCTGGCCGGGCAGGTGCACGGTGACGTAAGGTGTGGCACCATGTGTCCCAGGGGTGGTGCACTGGGTGGAGTGTTCTAGATGGAAAGACAAAAAGCTCTGCTCAGTGCCAAGGACATTCATATGAAGTGTTGAATAGGTTGATGAAAGATATTCTTTGTTGCACAGGAAATGTTAGCGATTTTTTTGCAAAACAGTCATTCATTTTCTTGCTCTTTTACTGCCTGGAATGGGGCCATGTTCCAGTATTGGCTGTAAACTGTATTTCAAGCCTCTGTCAGGACTGCAGGTTTGAATGCGGGACTTGCTTTCCTTGTTCTCTTTCACTTTTAGCTCTGCTGGTATGCAGAGACCCTGTGTGTCTTCACAGAATACCAGAATGGTTTGGGTTGGAAGGTACCTTAGAGTTCATCTCATTCCACCCACTGCCATGGGCAGAGACACCTCCCACTAGACCAGGATGCTCCAAGCCCCGTCCAACCAGGGATGGGATAGCCAAGTTTCTCTGGGCAGCCTTTGCCAGTGCCTCAGCACCCAAGGACTGGACACCCTTAGCCAGTTGGGGACTGTGAAGAGCTTGTATTTGAGCTTCTCCTTGTACTTGGGCAGAATTTAGATTGGGCCTTTTTTTTTTGGAGGCTAGCTGGCTGCATTTGAAATTTCCACCCACTTCCTGCAACTTTTGGTTGTCTTCCCGCAGAGAGGTGGTGTGCTGAAGAGAAATCAGACAGCCAAGAATTCCATTTGGGATGCACCCTGTGTACATTAGCATAAATTATTAACTGTAACAAACAGCAAAGCATCTAGACTGCAGACAGGGAGGACAACTGTCAGACCATTCAATCCATCCTTTGCACCATGGGATCATGTCAAGAAAGTAGTTAGTCATGTCTGAGAAGTGCTTGCACAACAGCTGTGTTCTGTTCCAGCACAAAGGGATGGGATGTTGGTTCGTACCACCATAGGTTCGTTTCTGACTATCCCATTCCCCTTTGGATGACAAGATGTGTGAGCCAACCTGCACAGAAGTTATCTCAGACCTTAGCAGGCCAATCCCACATTGGTGCTTTCACCTCCCCCTTGGAATCCAAGAGATGCTTTCACATTCCCTTGGAATTTACCAGAGTACCAAGAAAACTCCCAGCAGTCTGTAGGTTGGGAGGGATACCTGGTACAACTCCATGTGGCTCCATTATAGTCAGTACTTGGCAAAATGATGTTCAAAATTATGCCCACAAAACCTGGATGTGTCATTCAGACAAGTGCATGTGATGCATTATAGACCTGTCTTTTTCAAAACCCTGAATTGTGTTGCAGCCAACAGTGCTCCTGCTGCAGAGACAGTTGCTGAAGGAAATGGAAAATGTTTAATACAGAAATGCAGGAAGGAGATGGTGAGCTTTTTGCTCTCGGATGGCTTTTCCACCATCGTTTGAAGTAGCAGCATTCACAGATTCTGCTGTGAGTAGAAGAGCAGTTTGGACTCGTCTTTGTGCAGACAAGTCTCCATAACTTTGGAATGTCACTGAGCAGAGAGATAGTAGAGGAAACACCAGCAGGGGAATCTGCAATTCAGCTGGTGTGGGATAAATTTTCTGACTGAGTAGGATGCATCTAACTAGACACCTTTATCTCCTGGTACCTTAATGGAAATTTGTTAGTCCTTTGCTGGCAGATTTACCCACATCTAGAAGGAATATGATCACCTTGTTCTTCCACTATCAGCTGTGGTGTTTTTTTGGCTGGTGTTTGCTCTGTGACACTAGAGGGCAAGCTGTCACCAGGCCTGACTGAGAACCCCCAGGGAAAGCCCTTTGCAGTCAGTGGTTTTTATTGTGACTTACAGTCATGAATCTACTGTCTCCAGGTACAAAGTGCTAATGTCATGTTTTCATTGGCATCTTGGTTTTTTTATACAGTGCAGCCTGTCCTAAGGATTGTCATCTGCAGCAGCTGTGGTGTTTTGTGCCATGTAAGAATTGCAGTCTTACCTGGTCTTTTAATGGGGCTCGGTCCTGCTCTGCAGACTGACTGCACTCTCCCTGCAGCAAGGAGTATGCACTGTTTGTAGTAAAGCATGTGTACTCATTCTAGGTGTCTGCAGTGAGAACTGAGGATATCAAGGTCTGCACAGAGGATTTGCACAAAGTCCTGTCTGAAGTGCAGGAGATGAGAGAGCAGCAGAACAACATGGATGTCAGGCTGGCTAACATGAAGAGGTAGACTCGGCTGTTTCGGGGTGCTTATGCATTGAATGTTGCTTATATCTGATGGAGATTGGCTAAATATGGGTTTCATGTGAACTGGAAACAGGTGAAGCTATATTTTTTCCTAAGAATGCCCATTCCACCCCACACAACATTCTGAATCTTGTTTGTTTTTGTAATTCAGTTACAGACTGGAAATTTAGACTGGGAGTTTGTTGACTGTCTTGAGATTTCACTCTGGTTGCCAGCACCTGTAGTAGTTCTTTAGGTCAATAAAAGCATTTCATTTTTTGAATACAGTCAGGGTTAGATGCAGTGAGGGACAATTGGTGTTTTGTTTTCTTCCTTATTGGAAGTGGACTTTACACATCCTCATCTCTGTTCTCTCAGATCCCCTTCATATAGGCACTGGTAATTCATTCAGGTCATTGGTATACCAGCAGATATCAAACAGAGTTCAGGAGATACCTTTCTCTCTGTGTTCTCTAAAAAACAAAAAACCAACCAATCCCCTTGAACACTACTTTTAGATCTGTCCCAAGGCTGTCAGTGTTTGGAAACAGGCTGAGTGTAACACAAAGTCCTTATTCAACAGCTTTGAGGCTTTGAAGGAATACCTCAGGTCAAGATTATTGGTGGAGCAGCAGAGGATGAGGGTGTCTTTACTGAGTGTTTGATGCTGCCTGATTGAAAATGGAGTTAAGTTAACCCAGAGTTTATACTAGTGGATCAGATTAACTGAGGGTTAGTTATCCACAGAGGGAATGTTGCCATTGGTTCTGCAAGTTACTCTAAAGGTTTGAAAGCTGTAAAACTAGAGCATATAAAGTAAACTCTGTTCATCCTCTGTCTTCTGATTTATTCTGCATTGCAGAGAAAATAAGGCCCTGTGGAAAGAAGTGGCAGTTCTAAGGCAGAAGCACAGTCAACAACAGAAGCTGCTGTCTAAGGTACCATTGCAGCATCTTCAGTGCTACCATCCTTATTCCTGCCTCTGTGATACTTCATGGCATTCTTTGCTTATGTAGAATGACAAATGACACAGAGCTGAACAGGCTGTATTAATACAGCATAAAGAAAATGTTCTCAGTTCCTGAGTGTCCCAGAAGTAGCACAGTAAAAAACCACAAGTAAAGCACTAAGGAAAAGTCATAGTAGGATGTCAGTGTGTGGAGACAGTGCATGGTAACAGGAGCCCAGACCTTGAGAGATTGCAGGCACATGGAATGGAGTCCGTGAAAGATCTTGGACCAGGATACACTTAGACCACTTGAGAAGTGAACTTGGAACCCAGAAATTGTAGGAGCTTGCACGCTGGAAAAAATCTTCTCTGGTTTATCCCTCAGCTGTTTCTGATCTGGAATCCTCCAGTGACTTGTGCTGTTATATTGCATTTCAAAAAAAAAGCCAACTGTGCAAGTGGGATAATTTTTCTATGCAGTTTGTAACTCTTGCTTTGTTCTTTAAGATATAACTGCAAATGGATTTTTAAAATACCTGTTAATTTCTGTCACATAACTGTATAATTTCATAGTAAAATCTGAATTAAGAATTTAATGTTAGGATTGCTATGCTGACCACTTGGTTTTGGTTTTCTTTTGTTTTTCCTTTTTAGATTCTTCAATTTATACTCAGTTTGATGCGAGGAAATTATATTGTTGGGGTCAAAAGAAAAAGGTAATTACTTGATAGGTCCCAGATCAGTGTCAGATGTAAATTATAGGGATAAATCAGTTTTTGTTGTGTGACAGATATTTTTATCATTTGTATATTCAAACTTGAGGAAGCTGATGGAAGTTCAGTCAAGCACAAAATAAGTATTTCCTCCTATCACTAAAATGGGTGGGAAGAGTATATTCTATACATTTTCAATTCCAAAGGGCACAGTTATCCAAAGTGGTAAATCTCCAAATGTGCATGCGTAACTGACTTCTTCCAAACCACAGTGTGTGTGTAGTGCAGGCTGCCTGCAGTACCCTTCCTGACACACATTCCCAAAAGCCTCCCAAAAGTGTCTTGGAGGGAAAGAATGATAACCATTACTGCCTGTATTTGGCACTGCTGCAGCTCTTCTTTCTGGAAGTCAGGATGTACTAAAGCTGTGCTTTGTCTCAGGTCTCTCACAGATGCTACGGGTGCTTCACCCTCCAAGTACAGTCGTCAGTATGTCCGCATCCCTGTGGAGAGTGGCCAAGCTGTAAGTCTCCCCTGGGATAGAGGCAGTGGGTTGGACAGGATGATACACAGTGATATCAGTCTTCCTTATGGCTACAAATACCCTAACCTTGTAATCAATGTGCTCCCTTTTGTAATGGGCAATGGACAGCTTTAGAGCATCACTCTGGCTGTAAAATCATGCAAATCAGTGCAACTGGTCACAGATGAAATGTGAACAGGAAAGAGAAGCTGCAAGGAGAATGGGGCTTCAGTATGGAAAAAGAAAAGGTCAGAGCCTGTGGTTTACTCATTCTGTGCTGTATCTGCAGATGGCTTTTTCTGAACATAGTGCAGATGAAGAGGATGGAAATGGTACAGGTCTGATAATCCGAGATATCACTGACACCCTGGAAAATGCCACCAATGGCCTCCTTGCTGTGGCACACACAAGTGGCAGAGCCAGGTATGTCCAAAGTATATGAAATATTTATGCCTGGGTTAATTGGGTAGTTATAGTAATGTTGGTGATCCATATGGATTCTGGGAAACAGTGTCTCTCTGAATGTCCGTTTGTGCATGACAGGCCTGTTGTACGCTGTCCTTCTACAGCAGGTAGCATTGGCTATTGTCAGAGCTCATGTCTCTTCAGGAGTCCCTGGAAGCCTGTCAGGCTGATGGACATTTCAGGTTTAATTTATCAAGGCTTTTCTGTGTGTTCAAAAAATAAGCACATACTTGACTTTTTGACTGAACAGGGACATGAGTGCATATATTGGTTTCTGATAATCCAAAATATATGTAGATTGCTAACAAACAAATCAAGATGTATAGTTTTATCTCCAGTTTCAATACTGCTCTCACTAAGCATATCCTAGGGAAGGCATTCTCTGTATAGTAGTAAAGCTGATTATAGTAAAGCTTCTGGTTTGGAAGGTAAAACAAATATTTGTTAGCCAGAAGCTTGTTTTGTTTAGTAAGTACAGTTTGTACTTCACTGTGCCTCCTTCTGAGAGCTCCTATGTGCAGGCCTTCGTGTGCAACAACAGGCTCATTGCTCAGTTGCTCCATCTCTCTTCCCTTCTTCTTTCACATCTAATTCTGTTAACCAGTCAGTAAAGACTTCCATTTTGTTGTTGTTAAACATTCTGTCTTAACTGTCTGTCTGCCTTGTTTCAGATTTTAGTGAAAACCCATTTCGTTGTTAATAGCCAGAATGAAATATGGACTAATTTGGAGTATTTTCTTTCCAGAGTCTGTCTTTTAGGAGTTTCCCTCCTGCCTAAATCCTATATACTATATTGCTGCTTTTTGCCTGGGAATAAGAGGTGTTTTGCTCTCATACATGGTCTCTGTATAAGCTGTAGTGAGAGATTCTTAATCTGCCACTTTGCTGCTTTTTCTAAAGACCAGTTTGTTACTTGAACCCTTGACTGGCCTAGTCTTATTAAGATTTGGGATACTAAACCTGAAATGAATAGTAATGCAGTTGATAAATTCTCCTGTGTGTTGTTTCTCTTTGGGTCACATTTTAGAGAGCCACAGGCAGCTCTGGATCCTGGCTTACCTCTTTGTCAAGTATCACAGCCAAGTGAGTTAAATTGTGCAGAACCTGTCCCATCAGTTCCTATAAACGATGTCAGCAAATCTGGCGAAACAGGCACAGCTGCTGTGGAGCTCCACACTGCACAGCCAAATGCTCCAGAGGACCCCGTGTCAGTAATTGACTCCATCTTGAATGAGAACAACTCTGGAAACCAAAATGATCCTTTGCTGGACAGGTATTAACTTGTTTCTGAAAAGCATTATGCTGTTGTCACCTTGTGGGATCCTGTCGGAGTTCTGGAGGGTGCGTTGTTTGACAGAACATATGGAATTAGCTTTTGATTTGTCATTGATGAAGTGAATTCTCTGCACCTTTGTTACCAGGGCTTGAAAAAGCCACATTTTGGCATCACACATTGAAAAAGGGTAAGTGTCCCTGTCACCTTTATGGTAACAGGTGTGCCTGAGTGCTGGTGCGTCCGTCAGTGTGTCCCATCAGCCCACTGCTGGCACTGCTAGGTGCTGCCAAGCAGGAGGTGAAGAGCACTAATCTCGGGCAGGCATTGTGGGCACTTTATTCCTGGGACCTGGATGTGGATTGTCCTGGTGGTCATCTCACTGTTCCTTTCCTTCTCTTCCCCTCATTTGTGCAAAGCTGTTTCCCGTGTGCCCTGTCAGATCACACAGCCCTGGATCAGGGGTGCAGGCTGTGGGTTCCCACTCCGTGGTGGCTGCGTGAGCAGTTCCCAGCTCCACTCCAGTCCCTGAGCTTTGCCAGCGCCGTCAGTGTGGCTGCGAGAGCTGTATCGAGGACAAAGCTTTAACCCTTGCTCCTACAGCTCTTCTGCTGTGGTCAGTGGCGGGTAGGAGGGTCTGGGGTGGTGTCCCAGCACTCGTATGGTCTGAAGGCCCTGCTGTATCTTCTCTCCTGGGCACTGCAGGATGTGGGGCAGTGCCTTGGAACTGCCCATTCCTCAGCGCTGGGAATTCAGTACAGGAGCACCTCATGGCATAGCAAGATACGCAGTGTGGCCACTGTGCCTGCTGCTGCCTTTCCAGGTTCTTCACTGTCCCTCATGTCTTGCCCACTGTCCTTGGAAACATGTCCAATTTGGCAACAAGCCGATGTTTCAGAGTAGGTAGAGTTCCTTCAGGCCCAGATTATTTCCAGCCCTTCGCTTATCATTTATTGTCCCAGGGGAAAGCCATCGGACCTTTGTTTAAACAGGTACTGGTGTACAGGCTGGGGTCTGAGAACATTGACCAGATACTAAAATGAGGGAAGGAGTAGGTATGGAAGGAGGAACTGCTTTTTGACCTGATAGCTGTAGTTGTGCTTGCTGTTCAGGTAGTGTTCCTTGTACCTATACCTCAGAGTGAAAGGTGATACAGGAATGCAGTTTCATCCATTTGGCTATTCTGGATTGTAGGCAACCTGCCTTGTGGGGCAAGAGGAGGCCCTGCCTGCCACCTGTGCCTTACAGTACTATGTAATTTTGTCTTTTTAGAGAAGAAATTCAGGATTTTCTGAACTGCATCGATGCCAGCCTTGAAGAGCTCCAAGCAATGCTGTCAGGGAAGCAGTACAACTTTGGTGCTGAAGCATTCAGTGATGTGAGTGTCTTCTCGCTATTTCTGATTTCTGAGAAATACTGCTCAGGTTGCATCATGAAATGTCACTAGTTTATTCCATGTTGTAATGGGTAAGAGGGGGCAACATCTTGAAAAGCAAATAGTTACAAATAGAATGATTCATAGGTACTCACAATGTACAAGGTAATACTGGGAGCCTTTCCCAGATCATAAAGGATTTCTGTTCTACAGAACCGAAGCGGGCGGGGGGGGGGGGGAAGAAGGAAAAAAATTGCCTCAATTCTCCTTCTCAAACCTCAATCACATATCATCACATCCTGACTGTGTGTTTGATTCAACTGGATGATATGGAGTGAAATTTAGCTGTATTCCCAGAATCACTGGGAAATAGGGTAACCTTTTCTCCTCTTGTGACCTCAGTTTACTGCCACAGGTTGAAGCTCCCAGCTGAAGGCCCATGGAGGAGCCACTATCCCCATGCTTCAGTGGAAGGAGCAGCACCCTGGGTCCTGCAGTTCTTTGAGGAGCCCTCTGCAATTTTATTTCAAGAACTTTATTAGTTGACATGTGGTCTGGTTTTATTTTCAGACATTTAATCCTGAGCTGCCAGCCCTGGATATGAGCTTGATGGAAACTCCCCCTGGTATGGAAAATGTAAGAGTAAGATTTACTTCTGTGGTGGGGAGGGTGAATGTGATGCTGGGAGTTGAATCTTGCTTGATGTACCTCAAGGGTGGGAACGGGGTTGGTGGCACAGGGTGACACTGGTGGTTCATCGCATCCAGCTGACTTCAGGGTTTCAATTATCAGTGTTGGCATGTCGGAATTTAAGAGGGATCTCAAGATAATTTCCAGTCCTACATTCCTAGTGCAGTCATACACTTGGAATGCCTGTCTGAAGACTGGAGGAAAAGTACTAAATGAAAATTGTAATGCAATACACTGTAGTTGTTCTGAACGTGGTTGTATGGGATTTCCTCAGAAGATACACAGAAATTCAGCATAAACTTACTTCTCTTGGTCCAGTTCCTAAAATTGATTCATACTATTAAAAAAAAACCCTTGCAAGTGCTATTTTTGTTGTAGTCCTGAAAAAATATTTAAACTAGGATTTCTCAGTCAGAAGAGCTTAGACTACAACTGATGTAAAATGCAGCTGCATTTAAGCAGTGCCTGCAAAATTTAATTACATGATGAAATCATGTTTAACTGTTACCCCAACAAGACCGATTATAGTAAAGCTTCTGGTTTGGAAGGTAAAACAAATATTTGTTAGCCAGAAGCTTGTTTTGTTTAGTAAGTACAGTTTGTACTTCACTGTGCCTCCTTCTGAGAGCTCCTGTGTGCAGGCCTTCGTGTGCAACAACAGGCTCATTGCTCAGTTGCTCCATCTCTCTTCCCTTCTCCTTTCACATCTAATTCTGTTAACCAGTCAGTAAAGACTTCCATTTTGTTGTTGTTAAACATTCTGTCTTAACTGTCTGTCTGCCTTGTTTCAGATGGCAAACTTGGCAGAGAGCACTGAAGGTCTGGGAGCAAGTGAGAGGGAAACTTCAGGAAGCAAAGGTGGGCAGAAAGGAGCACGGAGCACTGAGCACTGTGGCAGCTCCACACTCTTTGAAAACTGTATATTGAAATGGAATTGTTGTAGCCTGTAATATCTCCTTCTTTGGTCTGGGCTTAAGCTTTTTGTGAAGACTGTGACAATTCACTGATCTTGAAGCTGTGCCTCAGTCTTAACAGGCCCATCCTGTTTTTCAGATAGAAAAAACCCATCCTGGTTTTTCACACAGAAAACATGGGTCCCATCCTGTGTCCTTTTTCACATGGAAACGTGACACGAGTGCCACAGTGGGGAGCAGAACCGCCAATGTCCTTGTGGCAGTATCTCCTGCACAGGCCATGATCCCCCCCAAAGGCAGTGCTGCTCAGGTTACCACTGCAGTGCTGCCATTGCATGCTGTGAGAGTCAGGGGCTTGCAGTGGGCTTCAGGCACTGATGTTTCCAGGTACAGGGGCTTTGGCTTCACTCTGACAGCCATGGGTGTAGGGTTTGTCCCAGCCCAGCCTGGGCTTTCCTGTAGTACACCAAGTTTGAAGCAACCTTTCCAGATTTCCTTGCCTTGAATAAGAGCCTTCAGTTGGTGAAACAGTTTTAACTGTTTGTTTTTCCCTCAGATATGCAGCTGATCCAGTACAGGGCCAACCCTCTGCTTTCCTTATTTGAAGAGCTGCCTTCGGGTGAAGCTGCAGGGAAGGTGGACGGTCAGAAAGACTTTCTCCTGCCTTCCCTGGAGGAGAAACCTGCTCTCCAGCCTCCAGCAGCCAGTGAAACCGTTGTGCCACTTGCAGCTCCAGCAAGCCAGGCCGAGCCTCTGGACGCTCTGGGAATGGGTGATCCGCCGCTCCTCCCAGAAGATGGGAATGGAGAATATAAACTGTTTCCACTCCTGCTTCTCAGTCCTGTTGCTAACTTCATAGATGAGGCTTCTGAAATAGAAATTTCTTGAACTCATAGAACATCTGTAACTGGCTTAGTGCTGTGGAATAACCACCAAAGGAGTGGAGCAGTAAAAAGTGTGAGCTTGGTCCTCACCTGCTTCCTGGGGACCCTGTTCTGCACAGACAAAGGGAAGTTCTCTTGCTGCAAGCAGGGAGCACATCTGGGAGAACTGAGCACAAGCTCAACAACAACAAGAGCTGGTGGAGTGAGGGCACCAGACAGAGGGGAAGAACAACAACCCTGTAAACATACCACTGTATTCCATAACTTTTTATCCAATATTCTTATTGCAAGAGGAAATCTGTTTGTATCCTGTTTGTAAAGTTTGGCTGGGTTTTTTTGTTGGGGGGTAGTGTTTGTTTTTATTAGCTGGATAGTAATGTGGTGTGTAATATTTTGAACCTGGGTTTTACTCTTTGGAGAGCCTGCTTCAATAGGTGGCTTGCCTACTGTTTGGAATTGGTTTTAAATTTTGTTTTTCATTTGAGATTTCTTTTTTTGATAGTTACTGGCTACAGTTGTTTGCATCTGCTTAGATCACTTTCGTACTCCTAGATTTGCTCCTAGGTATAGGGGACATTTTTCCTATGGAAAATGACATTTTAACTGTGGAGTATTATTTTTTAACATGCTAGCACACATCCATTGCCCCGGATTGTAGGAGTTGTGGTAGGAAGTGCTTGCCCCCCTGTGTAGCGCTGATTTCTCATGCACATTGCATGGCAGTTCCGGGGTAACCTGCCCCCAGTTCACAGGTCATGTGTCCTTGGAGATGGTCAATGGGACTGATTCATGTTTAGCAAAGGCCAGCAGCTGCCCCTAAAATGAGAAGGGGAGCCCTGGGGTGCCTTGCACTGACACGGTGTCACATTAAGGTATCTCTGTGCTGGTAGCAGCTATTGTTCCCTGCCCCTGGATGGACACCGGGCTTCACGCTGCAATTTCTGCCTGTGGAATCTTAAAGCCAAATTAACCAGATGCATCTGAGTCTTTTGACAACGAATTACATATGCTAGTGTCTGCTTCGTCAAAAAGTCTTTTCCCAGAGTTTCTTTTGGCACTGTTTCCCAGGTTTTCTCTGAGTAGCTGTACTGTGGAGCCCAGCCTCAGTGTCAGTAGAGCAGCAAGTTCTGTGCTAGTACCAAGCATGTCATAGCTTTGCCAGCCCACTCAAACCTGCCACGTGCTGAAGTGACAGCAAACTGCTGGGGCTGCAAGAGGCCTGGATGCAGGTAGAAACCCCCTTGGATAGTATCACCTGATACTCCTACCAGCACAGTTACTTCAAATTTTTTTCCAGTTTTAGGAATTCAGGCTACCTACAAGCTTTGTTCTCTCTAATGTTCCTGAACTAGTAAGTGCTGAGCTCTTTTATACTCAAGAATCCAAGGTAGATATTCTGAAGCCTGCTAGATAATGCATGTTACCTGTGCTGGCCTGACTTTGTTGGATTTGTGCTTCACTGTCAAATCTCTTGAGTTACAAAGGAAGGTCCTGCTCCTGAGCGTGTAACATCTTCAGTGTCATTTTATTTCTGTGCTTCTGTACCTGTTCTTACCTTGTGACCCTTCTCATTTCCATCCTTTGAATTGCCTTTTGTCAAGTTTGTCTTATTCAAGCCTTCACAGTCTTTCTTTTGCTGACTTCTTGAGGCCAAGGGCTGAATAGTCTCAAGTTTTCATGAGCTGAAGGGAGAGGGGGAGGTGAGCATGTTGTATCTGTCCCAGGTCAGGTTTGGTTTAATTCCTTCCCAAAGGCCACAGTTTTGCTGAGAGTGAGACCAGTGAAAACCAGACTTTCCTGGTGTGCTGTTTGACAGCACCATGCAGACAACAGAGTTCTTTGGGAGGTTGATCTGCACCTCTGACTCCCTGCACAGGTTGGACTGTAATTGCTGTTATGGATTAGTGTTATGTTCCTCTGTCACAGAGTCCTCTCCCCTCAGTGCAGCTCACTGTCAGATACTGGGTCTGAGTGCATCATGGGTTTTTAATACACCTTCTCTCTTAAGAAGTTAAGAAACCAAGGCTTAAAAAAATTGCAAGAAAAAAAGAGTTTGTGCATCTGTGTGTCTGGTTTATGTACTGGTCTGGGAAAAGTATTTATGCAACTTTCTTAAGAAAGATTGCAGGAAAGACTGAATAGCAAGAAAAACCCACATGCTGAAGTAATTAAACTCAAGAATTGCAAAAGCATTACTGTGTTTCTTGTACATTCTTTGTGTGTGTTCCTGTATGTGCCAATGTTTCCCAAACCTGTTACTGATTTTTTCAGAATTAAGAGTTTTCTTGCTCCTGGGGTGTGGTCTCATGACACAGCTGCTGCTGGTTCAGGAATAACTAGGATGATGAGGAAAGCCTAGTGTCTGTTTCCAGAGCCCAGAAGGGCACCTGGGACTGGTTTTTTCAAACGGGATGATGTGAAAGTTCAAAATGCCATGTGTGCTGAAAAATAACCAGATGTTGTGCACCTTTGCATGTTCTCCATAGCCTTCAGTAGGCAAGGCCCTCAGCTCCCTAAGTCATGGATTGAAGTACTTACTGGAGATAATAGAAGGAAACAGGGATCAGCCCAGACTCTCTGTAGCATCAGGCAGACCCCAGATCCAGACACGGCACCCTGTGCAGACCCTGCCTGGGGTAACTGATACTGGGGGCATTACAGTTTGTGTGGGATTTTCCTAGAAGTAAGGAAGTGTGCATCATTTCCACTGCCAAGAAAAAGGATCTTTATACAGAACACGCTGCTCTGCTTCAGGATGAGGATAAGGACACAGCAGTGGGATTGGCACGTGGAGCTATGGACAGACTCCTCTGCTATGACAAGCTGGCTGAATCTGTCTGCAGTGCAGTGCACCTCCAGCGCAGTGCAGCTGCTGCCCAGCCTGTGCCCGAGGGCCAGCAGCCAGGCAGTGGTCGCCAGTCCCCATGTGCCAGGCTGGGTGGGGGCACTGCTGCAGCCTGATGCATCACCAGTTTGTCACCCATGACCACAGGGGCCTCACTGTAGCAGCAGCTTCCTTCCTTCTCCCCATGGCTGCTGCACTGGCTCCTTGCCTTTATCGTTCTGTGTCTGGGGAGGAAAGATTGCTCTTCCTTATCGTTCACGTGCTGGGAATTCACAGACCACTCCCAGGCGTGGCGAGTGCAGACTGAGAAAGTGCCAAGTGCCCTTCTCAGATCTACTTTTGCACTGTTCCAACCCAGCCCTCCCCACACCAACCATCGGATCCCTGCCACCAGTTCGTATCTCCTGTGTGCTTGCTAACAGAGCTTTCCAGAATATGAGAAAAACTGATTTTGCTCTGTCTCTCCTGGGCTGTGTGATGCCACCTCATCCATCCATGCTCAGAATGTTTCGCTGTCTCCTAAAACAAGATTGTTGTTTTGAAAAGTAGTATCATGATATTACAGATACCCAAAGCAGAAGTAAGGGGCTGCTGCCACAGTCACCTTAGGTACAGATGCCTGGTCCTGCATTGTATAAAGGACAAGACTTTTCCTGCCACTGTTCCAAATCAAATGGGTAAATGTAAATATGTGAATAAATATCTACACATCTTTTTTAGTCACACAGTTTGAGTTTCAGCTTCCTGGTTGGTCCAGATCCTGCTAGTGATACATTCCTGTTGTGTTTTCAACCCAGTCAGCAATCAAATCCCATGCAGCCACTCACTCACTCTCCCACCAGTGGGATTGTGGAGACAACTGGAAGGGCAAAAGCCAGAAAACTTGTGGGTTGAGATAAAGACAGATCAATAGAAAGCAAAAGCTGGCACATAAGTAAGGAAAAACAAAGGATTCATTCACTGCTTCCCATGGGCAGACAGGTGTTCAGCCACCTCCAGGAGAGCAGGGCCCCATCACGTGTAATGGTGACCTGGAAAGACAAACACCATCACTCCACATATTCCCCCCCCCTTCCTCCTTCTTCCCCCCCCCCCCCAGCTTTATATACTGAGTACAATGGCATGTGGTATGGTCAGTTGGGGTCACCTGTCCTGGCTGTGTCTCCTCCCAATCTCCCATGTGCTCCCAGCCCAGTCACCACCGTGGCCATGAGAAAAGCAGAAAAGGCCTTGGCTCTATGTAAACACTGATTAGCAATAACAAAATCATCTCTATATTGTCAACCTTGTGTTCAGCACAAATGCAAAACATAACCCCATATTAGCCACTGTGAAGACAATTAATTCTACCCCAGCCAAAACCAGCACAGTTTCCTTTTGACTTATTTCAAGACCATGTAGGCTTCTGCCCTCCTCCTGCAAGCTCTGTTCCCTGAGAAGGAGTTTCAATGACTCAACCTTAACGTGGTCTTTTCCTCCCTTGAACCAAGAAGTACGTGAACACTTAAGCCCCCACAGCAGCTTTTCCTGCTTCTCCCTATCCCAATGGCTGCAGGTTGGAGTGGCATCTCATGGGAAATTTCTGATGAAGGAACACAGGGCCACAAGGGAGGATTCCACTGTACCACTGCAGACCCAAACCGTGTCTCACTATCACTACAGCACAGCTGTGTCCAGACCAGGGACTGGGATTTGGTTGGCTGCATTGAATTAGTCTGATTACTTGTATTTGAGGACAGGATGTTGAATTTGAGTGTAACAACAGCAAAGGCTCATTTCAATTCAGCTGAATGCAAGTAAGCAGAAGAGATTCTTTCATTGGAGCAGAAGAAAAATTGAGAGCTGTAGAAGACAGCAAAAGGCAGTAAAATACCTTGAAAGGGATATTTCAATAGAAAACAGATACTTCTCTTAGACAGGGCAAGTGCTCAATTACTGAATTATAGAGATTAACTAAAACATTTAATTAATAATACATCATTTCAGTTAAGAAACCATGATTTTATGGTCTCAAAGATTTTCTACATTGACAAGTTCTTCTTTTTGTCTTGGCGCATCTCCATGTTCACCTGTTTCCAAAGCAGTCAAAAGGCGCTGCAAGTATGTATGGCCCCAATCAGGGCTTGTAATTGAAAGCAATTAACCAATTAAACCAAGCAGCTAAATTGCTCTGTGAAAAGGGAAGATCCCTCTGTGAGACGCAGTAGGATTGGTGGTCTAGGTGTTTGCAGTTCTTGGGAAATTTTTGGGTTTAGATTTGTATACCTGAATTCCTCATCTCTTAAATGTGGTACAGTGATATAGAATATTTCAGTTGGAAAGGGCCTACAATAATCATCTGTCCCACACTGGTAATGTAAAAATTTAAGGTGTTTCATGAACTTAAAACATAGTGATGGGTGTTACAGAAGCTGGTGAGAAAGTGAATTGTGAGGACCAGGATGGTTCAGCTCTTTATGAATTCTCTTTCAGGCCTCCATGTGTATAATTGTGTGTTAAAGTTCATTCATCAGAAAACAACACAAGGAGGAAAAAAGAAATTATTGCTTAGGAATCAAAAGAAATAAAGGAAAAAATTTAAAAAACAGAAGGGGGGGGAAGCATACTCAGCAGAAAATACAAAATAGAGTCGAAGTAATTTTTTAACTTTCCTCTTCGCACCAGGGTTTCCGCTCTGCCACACCTCTGACAGTGGTCACTGAGACACTTGTTTTCTGATAAAGAGGAAGGAAAAACCACCAGCTGTTGTCCTGGATGCTCAGTGACAGAGTGAGCACAGGCGGGGAAGTCTTCCTGATTTACCACAGCTTGGGGAAAGCGGGTCAGTCTGGCTGGAGCGGGAGCAGCTGTGCCGCCGGGAAGGATGGAAACGCTGCGAGCAGCTGTGCTCCTGAGTTCCCTTCTCCACTGCAGCGGTGAGTCTGGTCTGGGTATGGGCCCCTGCCTGGGGTGGCCCTGCCCTGCGCTGGGGTGTCTGCATGTGCTTGGCAGGGGTGGCTCTGTTTTGGGAAGAGAGATATGGCAAAAAGGCCAAGTCTGTGTGCTGCTGGCTTGGGGCTCCAAGTGTTTCAGATCCAGAGGCCACAAAGTGCAACAGTGCATGAGGCCGCGGAAACACTGCCCACACGTGTGGTGACAGTTATTTCATGGAACACAAAGGGTCTGATTAGTGCTTGTGTTTCTACCAGAAGAGGTAAAGCAATGTCTGTGGAAGCTTAGAGTCAATCCTCAGAGTGAGAGAAATGTACTGGACAACAGCAATGGTCCTAATTTTTACAGGGAAGTGTGAAGAGTTTTAGGCTTCTTTACCCCATGGTTTAAGCTTCTCATGTTTGGCTTAGGCTGAGAGAATGGTGTGTGTCAGAAAAACAAATAGGCAATGGAGAAGTTTTTGCTGTTCCTCAGAAGCCCCAAGGGTGATGTCTGGAGCAGACACTGGCTGAGACCAGGGAGCTGCCACTTGGACTTTAGACCAACTCCTTCCCTCAGGCTTAAATTATCTAGTAACTCTGACCCTGTGCTCTACTCAGTGTTGGTGGTGTCAGGAAAGCACCAGGCAGAGCAGGAGAGCCAGGCTGCACACATGGCAAGAGTCAGTGGCCCTGGCCATCAGCTGCCTCCCATCCATCTGCCTCATGCCACACGGATTTTTGGTTAAGCCACCCCTGAGCAGCCCATCCCTCATCATCCCCACTGACTGCCTTTGCTTCTCATCTGGTGGGTTCTCTTTGCCAGTGCTCTTGCCATGGCTTTACCACCTGGGAGCTGCCTTCACCCTGGCTGCTTTGTGGCTTAATTTTCATCCTCCTTTATTCCTGCAGCTTTTCTGGACCTGAGTGGCCCCAGTGAGGTCAGAGGTGTCTGGAGGGGGTCTATCACTCTGCCTTGTGCCTATGTGCCTGTGGAGGACCTTGTGCAGCAAACCCTCACCTGGACTGTGGTACATGACAAGGGATCAGGCACCATCTTTCGGAGGGATGGCTCTGATGACCACGTTCTCCTGTCAGAGTACAGGGACAGAGTCAGCATCCCGAAGGATGCTCCAGGAAATGTGTCTCTCCTCATCCTGAACCTGGAGGTCTCTGACAGGGGAACCTACACTTGCCAGGTCACCTGGAAAGACAGCAACAACAGCCTGATAGCAAAGGAGATCACCACCAAATTGGAGGTTGTTAAAGGTAAATCCAAAAAGGATGCTGTTCAGGAGGGGAAGGCTTGGCTCAGGAAGGCTTTTGGGAATTGGAGAGAGCAGGGGGGAAGTGACCACATGTTGCCATGCAGAAGCATTTTGCTGATCAGTGTCAGCCTCCAGCAAGAAGCAGCAAATAGATCAGAGAGAAATTCTGCCCAGGACATAGCACCCTGCAGCTGGGGGAGGACCTCTGGTTCCTCAATTTCCAGTTTATCCCTGGCTCTATCTGTAGCCAATGGCTCAATGTTTCCCAGGGGCATGCCACAGTAGGCAAGTCCCAGGGATACTGCATGGCTGTTTTTTGACTAAATTTCACCAGCATGTGCTTGCCCTCCCTCTGCCCAGTGTGGGGGGTTTATAGAGGCACAGAGACATCATCAGCTCAGAGAGCAGGACACCTGTGCCACGGGCAGCACAGCTGAGCTCATGCTGTGCAGGGAGGTGATGTGAGAGCCGAGCTGCTTCCTCCTGGGAAGGCACCGACAGCAAGAGTGAGAACTGCTGTGGCAGGGGAACCATCCCCACCACAGCCAGGGCTCTGTGACCTGGGTCCCTCTGCTTTGTCTTCCAGTGGCAGCCACCAAGCCCATCATCAGAGCCGGACAGCTGGGGCTGACGGTCCCGGCCGGAGCCAGCACCAGCCTGACCTGCGAGGCCAGCGGGTCCCCTCCCATCAGCTACCGCTGGTTCCGGAGCGCCCCGCCGGGGAAAGCCGTGCTCCTGAGCAGCGGGGCTGAGCTGGCGTGGCACAGCCTGCGGCCCTCTGACAGCGGGACGTACTTCTGCGAGGCAGAGAACAGGGCTGGGGCCGGAGCCGTGCAGCGCAGCGATGCTGTGCAGCTGACGGTGACAGGTGAGTGCCCACACCGCAGCTCGGAAGAGAACATCCTTCTGCAGTGCAAAGGAACAGCATCCTACTTCTCTGCCCTCAGAGAAAGAAGGAAATGCCAAACGCCTTCAGCGCTCTGACACACTCCTCCCCGCTGGCTCCAGTCGGTGTCCTCCTTTATTTCCTGTATTCAGTTTCCTCCTCTTTGAGGAACTGCTCTTTTCTGAGGCAAAAGAGAGTTGCTACTTCTAACACTTATTTATTTATTCCTCTGCGGGTTTTTTGAAGTTCTCCCTGGCTCTGTAATGCTGCCCACTGCAGTTCAGCAAGTTTAGACAAGGAGTCGTGGCTTTATTTTGAGAACAAGGAACAAGTGAGTGGTAATGCAGTGGGGGAGCAAACCAAACTGGCCTTTGCTCCCCCATGACCAGCTGCGTGTCTCAGGGAGACACACTGCACTTCTCACGCACCAGGCTCTGCAGGGTGATGTGTGACAGGTTGGACTCAATGGCCTCAGAGCCCTTTTTCAATCCAAATGATTCCATGATGGGTGTCTGGTGGAAAACTTGCAGCTCTTCTTGGCTGGTTACTCGATCAGCAAAGCTGTGAAGTCCCTGATGGCAGAGCCAAGCACAGGTACCACACAGTGGCCTGTGAAAGAGGCAGAGCCTGCTGAGCTCCCAGGGCACGAAGCTTTGGCTGAAGCCCTGTGGTGTTTTTCACAGCAGTCACACACTGCAGGGAACAGCCCGGGAACAGGGGTCAGTGCTGCAGACGCTGGCTAACGCTGCTGGCACAGCATCCCCGCTCCTGTCAGCTGGGTGGGGGCTGCTTCCTCCTGCACCTATCCCACCTGTGGAGAATTCTGTATCACACCAGCATCACCAACATGGTCAAACCCCTGTGTGAGCCTCTCCCTCCCCCTTACCTTGCAGATCTGCCCACAACAACAGTGGCCTTGCAGAGGAATGTGGCAACCACGGGGGGACACCACTCAACCACAGGTCGGGGTGAGAGCGGTGACAGCTACGGCGAGGATGGGGTGTTGGGCAGTGTGGCACCAGCGCTTGGCAGTGGTTTTATTGCTGGGGAACAGAGTCTTGACAGTATTTATTTTCAGTCCATATGCCTCAGTTTTTAACCCAGATGTTTCTGAAAGCAGAGCTTCCTTCCCCCAGTTTCCATTCCACCGATGGCTTTTTGCTTGCTAATAGGTTGTGCCTCTGTAGGAGAGACTGTATGTGTCTTAGGACTGCCGATAATGCCATTTCCTAAGTTGCAGAGCATATTGGATGGGATGATCTGGGGTTGGCTCTTTTCTAAAGGGCTTTTTTGCTTGTTATCTGATCCTGAATGGAAGCTGCTGAGGGGAGGTAGATCTGGTGTCTCCAATGGCAGACACAAGGGATGCAAAAGCTGCTTCAGACCTGACTGAAAACATGAGCCTGACCAGGGACAGCAGTTTTGAGGGAGGGCTTGTGATTTCCCATTTATTTTTGTGGGATGTGGGAATTTAGGCCTGGACTAGAGTAGGTCTGCTTGTGGTAACCTTCTGTGTTTGGATTATGTTTCGTTTGGATCGATGGTGCCCCAGCAATCACATGGGGATTGTAGAAGCTGGTGTCAGTCACCAAAAGCCAAGGAAAGATGTTGACAGGTGTTGATTGTTCTTGCAGGAAAAACACAAACAGAGCTGGTGTCCCAAGGTACCCCAGGAATCTTCTGGACTCCATGGGGCTCCACCACTACTGCAGGTGTGTGTGTACAGACATACAAATACACGTCTGTATCTGGTGTGTGTATATGTAGTTTGTGTATACATGTATAGTGTGTATATATACTGTATGTAGTATCCACCCAGTGAATGTATGGTACTACATGTACTCTCTCTATAGTATAGGGTATACACAGTGCTCATTTCTGCAGTTTGCCTATTTTCATTGCCTTGTAAAGGGGCTGGAGGCATTCTCTTCTGATCCTACAGCTCTAATCCCAGATCTCCTGGTGCTAAAGTGAGGGCTGGAAATGCACTGTCAGCCTTTCACTCAGGTTTGTTTTGCAGATCTGCCCATAACAGCAACAACTTCCGAGAGTGGTGTGGGATATCCAGGGAAGAATGATACAATTCGTGGTAAGTAAGAACAAAACCAAGCTGAGAAGAAGATTAAGGACCCAAGCCAGATGCTCTGTAGTCAGGAACTTCAGCTTCAAAATTAGTATTCTGCCTTTTTAGCTGCAAATAGCATTAATGGCTGTTCTCAAAGGACCCAGATGATTCATGGTAACTCTTTAACAGGCTCTGGATGTTTTTATGGAAGAGTGGGGAAAAAAAAAAAAAAGTTGATATATGGGGCACACGGACTTGCTGCTGTGTTCCTGAGAAGATGGTCCATTTTTTATCTCAGACTGTCAAAGCTGGAACAGCAGAAAAACCTCAGTGTGTGCCTCGAGCAGATCTACACATCCTCCAGCTTTACAGCATTGTGACATGTTTAGACGCTTTCCAAACAGAACTGAGTAGCACCCTTGAATGGAAAGCTTTATTTCATGATATGCAGTGCAGTTATCCTGCCCAGATCACATCCCTGTTACCTCAGCATTATGAGATAGACGCTGTCTGTACGGCTGTGGCCTCTTGCTGAGGTGTACACAGAGTGCTGGGTCACACGACATCCACTCAGAGCTGCCGGACCAAGGGTCTCTGGGGACACAGCTCTGCAGGGACACAGCCCTGGGTGCTCAGGCAGGGCTGGCTGTTGCTATCCTCAGGGACATAGTAAATGTCATGTAACTGCTGCTGCTGTCATCCAGGAGGGCTCCTCTGTCTTAAAGTCCTCTATTGTATTGCTTTAGATTTCCAGAGGACTGGCTTGTCCCTGTACCTGGTCATCCTGATTGCTGTGGTGTGTGGTGCTGTGGTTTTCCTTGTCATCTCTCTTATTATTTGTGTTACAAAGCCCAAAGAAGGTGAGTAGAATGTTCTGGAAAACCTGAATGTTTTATGCATGCCCAGCATGGTTTTACCTTTGATGGGTTTTGGGGCCTGGAGCACTGCTTGCAGCCACTAGCTGCAGCTCTGGCACCTGCATCATAGAGGCAGTAGATGAGATGCACGGATTGACACAGATGGTGGGAGATCCAAAGAGGCAGAGAAGTCTTCGCAGTCAGGAGGGTCTTCCAGGCACCAGACATGGGGTTGGGACAGCAGTGGCCCTGGTGCTCCTGGGCTGCACCCTCCCATCCCTGCACTGGCTCTGGGGCAGCTCAGTCCCTGCCCTGCCGCCCATCCCAAGGTGTGTGGCTTGCTCTGCCACAGAGCCTTGGGATGGTTGTTTCTCACTGCTCCTCGCAGACATCGCAGGGCTCAGGCTCACCTGCTTGGCCAGGTTCATAGCACCAAACCTTTAAAGTCTCTGGCAGAAGGTTCATCCTGTCCTGCTGCTGGGGAATGCCTTTGGCACCAGTTGCTGCTCAATAGTTCCCATAGTTGGCACCCAGAGGGAAGTGCCAAGAACCTGTGAAGAACTGTCAATTCTCCCTATTTCATATAAATTTGTTTCCTCTCTGGTCTTTAGTCACAGGATGTATTCACTGAATGCCTCTGTTTCTCCTGCACTGCCACCAGAAATCCCCCTGACCAAATGTTCCTTGGAGCCCCCTCCTCACCAGCTGTGCTCGGCTGTGGGCACACAGGTGTACTTTGGGGTTTGAGATCCCACAGACTTAAGTTTCTCCTCTGTTTCTCCAATGACCTTCCTATGACTCCATGCTACCAAATAATAGTAGTAATAATAATAAAAATTGTCAGATATTTCTTTTGTCATTTTTCTTATTTTTATCTTTTCCTTTTTAAAGGAATCCAGAATAACCACTTTCAAAACTGTTCCTTATTGAACTTCTCATGAATAGGGAAACTGGGGAAACTGTGAACTTCTAGTTTCTAACCTCAACTTTATCTTTGACATTGGGCTGGTTATTTTGATCCAGTTGGGTGACAGCCGGGTTGTTTTCATTTTCTTGGACTGAATCCTGGGAAACTGAGTCATCACCCACCTGACATGATATCCAAGGTTGTTATTTTTGCTCTGTCTTCAGAGGTCATTCTCTTATACCAAGAACATAAGCGAAGAAATTCTTTTCTTAAGAAGGTAAATGCAAATTATTGACACAAATTCTGATTTTTCTTTTCCAGCTCGAGTCTATGACGTAAAATCGTGAGTATAACCCTTTATCTGGCGCATTGATGAGTCCTAGGGGGCTGTATCAAAGCAAAAATAAAAAGCACTGCTATTAGCTGTCATGATGAAAAACCCCTTAAGCAGTTTGGTTGAAGTGGTTCACAGTTAGCTCAAGAGCACACTGTAGGATAGCTTGTGGGCTTTCCACAGCAACACAGAATGTGGGAAGAAAGATCTTTTTCATAGCAATATCAGAACTGCAAAAGTGAGCAAGAGCTGCTTATTAACTTCTAAGCCCGGGGAAGGGCTACTGAAGACAATTGCCAAGGCTAAATTCTCTGTTTTTTTCCAAGGCTAAATTCCCAGTGTTTCTTCAAATGCAAAGAAAAGGAACTCCCCTTCTAGAGACCACTGGTTATACTCTGATTTATCCTCAAAACATCCCTGGCTGGATTTGCTTCTTCTAACCACAGCTGTGGCAGGAAGTTATAGCTATTTCTAAACTTGGGTTTCACATCCTGATCTACTTGTAGCCTGTGGAAGTTTTACTGAAAAGCCTGATAATCCAGTCAAAACATACAAGGAGATCCACTTCTCTAGGTATAAATTAGAGTGCTGCTGAGTTGAGTATTACAGTAGGATGTGCCAGCATCCCAGTGCTAGGCTTCCCCAGCAGTGTGCAAGGCAGCAGTTTAAGTTACAGTTGAACCTTGAGCAACAGGACAAATGCTGTGATGACATTTCTCCTCAGAGGATCTATCTTCATTAAAAAATATTAGATACCATAAGCTAGACAGTGGATGTGGGCTGCTTTTAGTTCTCAATTTACCCTTCTCCAATATTTAAAATAAATATTTATTTATCTTCAATAATTATCTGATTGCACCAGTGCAAGAAATGGCGGTAATCCTTTCATTACTTGCACATACTTTGCTGCCTTTCCCTGGAAACTTTCTCTGGGTTGGAAGCAATGCTTCTACAATGCCTAAGGTTTTTCTGCCACTGGAAAGCAAAGGACAAAATTCTCTCCTTCAGAATATTGCTATAGTCCAATGGCTCAGGTTTACACAGGTTTGAGTCAGACCACTATATTAGTCAAAAACCTGATGGTTGGGAGATGCTTTGTTTACTCTGATTGATAGTCTTCTTGCATTTTGATTTCAGCCGTAACTTGAGAGCAGCAGCTTCTTCAAGCCATGATAGCACAGGTCACTATGAAGAACCCATCTCTTCCACTGAAAACAACTATGTGATGGAGCCCAGGGAAAACAAAATCTCTGAAGAAGTAAATAAGAATGTATCTGACTGTGTTGGAAACCACCAGGAATCTGAGTATGAAGTAGGGGACGCTCCCTGAGAACCAACAGCGCTCTGCAGATACCAGTCCTGAGGAGTACCTTCACCCAGACAAAATACTTATCTTTCTTCTCACTTTTGCCCCTGACAGATAGGTTGGACAAGCAGTGGTTGCTCTCCCTTCACAATCCCTGCAGCAAAAATGCAGATCTCATCAGGAACTTCAGTTACAGACTCCTGTATAGAACTTATTTTGTTTTCCTTGATTCCCTTTCACCACCTCTATCCAAGAAAGCCCTTTGAAAGCTGTGGCATGCAGGTTGCAGATTAGGAGCACTGTACTAAACTTAATGTTTTAGATGGCCAAAAGGATCAGTGTTTCCAGCCTTCATGGGGTGGGAGGAGAGCCAGCACCAAGGGCTGCTCAGCATTCCCATCCCTGTGGGTGAGCAGGGGAGGGTGCGGCTGGCTTGGGAATTGCTGGTTCTTCTCCTGCCCACCTGATGCTGCACAGGTTTTAATATATGAGAGATCTTATAGAAACACTGGAAGGCAGATTAAAGACAAGAGAAACCCAGGAGCCTGCCACGCTAGGAGAAGCAATGCAAGAAGCAGGAATGTCCCATGCAGTCCTTGTGCTGCCCTTGATCCCCTCCCCCCCAGCACTGCAGCAAGGTCTAGGCACACTGGCCATAGCTCTGGGTGGTTCTGATACTGCAACCAGGCTCATTCTTTCTGAACTCCCATTCTCCGTTCTCTCTTTAAATGTATGATGGCTATTTGAAAGAAATTAGAGACTTTTCCATAAATCTGGGCTAGGATTGCTTACACATGCCTCACATATTTTGGTGTGTGTATTTCTGCACCACTGGCTCATTTTGGAATGCCAGCAAGCCACTCACAGCTCCTCAGTAGATACTCAGGAAGTACTTTCCTCCCATCTTAAAAGGCCTGAAGGGCAAGTTATGAATAATCTCTACTGCCCTGAGTAAAGCTATCATGCAGATTTATGGAAGAACTTTTTTATAATGAACAGGGCAATCCTGTGTCCCATTAAAAGCCATGCAGACAGATGTAAAACAGAGGAAGTCACCTGAGGGATGAGTGGGACACTGGTGGCACAGGATTAATGGACCCCCAGCTGTGCTGCTCACACCCAGGACAGCTTTGCATCTGCAGATCTCTCTGAGCATCAGTTCAAAACTCACCAGAATTCAAAGGGAGTGTGAGGTGCTAATGGAAAGGTGTTCCAGTCAAATAACAGGATTGTGGTACTGTAAAACCCATGGACGGTCACTACCTTATGTAGGCATGTTGGCCTCATCTTGGGTTTAGCAGAGCAAGAAAAGTTACTGAGAAAGATTGTAAAGAATAATTATTGGTACAAAACTACTTCTGTGCAAACAGTCTCTTGGAAAAAGGAGAAGAAGAAACAAATGAGCAAAGTGTGCTCATGGGGGTTAGGGCTGAGAAGGTAAAGGGGCTATTTGTTTACAGCTTCTCTGAAAAGGATGCAGAAATTAGTCATAATTGTCTGGTAGCACTTTCAAAGGGCAAGGAAAAGTACTTCTTTGTATGCAACACAGAAATAAATGTGGAACACAGCTGCTCACCTGTGACTGAGAGCCAGAGGTCTAATGGGAAATTAGAGGAATGAATGACTTAAAAGTTCATCAAAATGCACAAACCACCAGGCACACTTTCCAGACACTTATCAGTGACCTTATACTTTCTCCCTGCATGTTTCTGTGCTAAAAGTTTTACTTCTCTTTGTTAAGAACGTACTTAAAAATCAAGGGCAGGGACATCTTGATTTTTGAATGAAAAGGGGATGCATGGCAGCTGCTGGTGCTGTCATGGAGAAAACTACCAACATGTACATGTAACTTATTGCAGATGTGGAGAAAATAGGTGTGAGTGTGTGTTTCTGCATGTGAGTGTGAGGTCACAGGAGGTGGGAAGGGAATGTGGCAGGTGCTGGAGCACAGCTCACCCATCTGAGCTCAGCCTGACTGCTGTGCCCACTGAAGGGGGAATATGGCTCTGGCCACCTGAAATGACCTACAACGCATTTCATATGAGGTGTCATGGCGTGGCCTGAGCTCCAGCCTGAGGAGAAGGGAGCACTGAGGGAAGGCAGAGGTGCAGAGACAAAGGGCTTCCGACTGAGGGACAGGGTGGTCAGTCACATTGTGGTCTGAGCTCTCACAGCTGAAACCCCATGGATAATGGCTGCCAGGAATCCCACAGCTTGCCCCAAAATCACTCAATTCCAGCTGCACTGCAAAGCCACAGATGATGCAGCCCTACCAATGTGGATAAACAGTAGCGTTATCCTGGCTGGACAGCTAGCACCAGGAGCTGATGCTATTAAATACAGCTGTTGTAAGGCAAGCTCATGAAACTGAAAATAAATCCATGAATTATGGTCTCCATGTGTTTTGTGTCTGCATGCACTGTGGGACAGCTGGACAGGGTCCAGATTCTGACTTGGTATGGGGTGTACCTGGGCTGTTGTGCACCCTGTGCACTGGCAGGCTAGAGGATGAGCTGAAGTCACAGCAGATCATCCCAGACCAGCAGTTTTGTTTACCAAACCCAGAGCTCAGCCAGCCTCTGCAGAGCACTGGGAGGAGGAACTGAGTGGCCTGAAAAAAGACAGCATCAGATAGTGGTGAGTCTACAGCGAGCACCAGCAGCTGGTGTGTGTGGTAACCTCAGGTAAGGGGGCATCTCTATTGTTCTGATGGCTGGGTGTGTGCAGCCCACCCACAGCACCAGGAAAGAAAAGAGTACTCAGATGACATTGTATATATGGGTCACTCCCTTGGTGTCAGGAGGTGTTTACAAGGATTTGGCCAAGCTAATAGCAACCCAGCACTAATGTCATTGACCTGAGAATTCCTGGGAAGGGAAGTGAATTTTTTCAGAGACAACACTTGTACATCATGTTTCTGTCACACAAGCCTTAAGGGAAAATGCTAATTTACATTAATTTCTGTTTCTTTAAGTGGAACAAGGTCATGTTTTGATGACTGACTATATGATTATCTGATGTGGCAGAACTGTGGTGTGAATGGCTGGGGGAGATCACACAATCAGCTTCTGTGGGACATCCAAAAAGTAGCCAGTAAAATACAGGCTGTTGAGTCAGATCTGTGAGTTAGTTATGGCTGGACCAAACAAGAAAGTCTCAAGTAAAAATTGCTTCTTTTTTGAGTGCATATAGTTCAAAAAGAGCACTTTGAGACCTTTCTTCTTCACTTATCTACTTTTTGGTGATTTGCTCAAAGTTGGGTTCTGAATTTCATCTCCTTGAACACTAAGGTTCTTATTTTATCAACAGAAAAATGGTGGCAAACTGGCACTGGCAGATTTTGTCAGAGCATGTGTCCTGGGTTGAGGTGTATTCTATTACCATCCTCATGAGCTGTTGAAATCAGGTGGGGCAGTGTTTTCCTTGCCTCCTCCCCCCAGACTATCTTTCTGTTAATGGCCCATCATTGTCCTGCTGCATGACTCAGAGATAACTCCCTCCGGACTATCTTCTGTTAACGAGCCTAATCAACACCTGGCCTCATGACTCATTACCCCATTGTGAGATGCTCCACCCAGAGGGAGGAACCAAGCATCCCATCATGGATATAACTGGGACTCTGAGCATCAAAGGGACGGGCTCCACTGGATTTCCAGAGGACAGGAGCTACACAGCCACCGCTGGACCTTCTGAGGAAGAGCAGACCCCTTCTACTACAGGATCACCACTTCAGAGGATTGCAGCCACCATTCCACCAGACTGCTACCACTACCCTGCCTAATAGGGATTCAGGTTGTATCTTGGCTCTGTCAGTGTTTTCTTTTACTTTCTTTTCCTTTTCTTTAATTTCCATTAAATTGTTATTCTGACTTGGTGCCTCTCACTGGTTTATTTTCAAACTAGTACAGCATGAAAGTACAATGCAGGCTCAGCAGAGCTGGTCCCTATGAACAGGGTCTGAGGGACCATCCGTGCTCAGGCTCAGGCACGTGAAGACTTTACTGTGTCACCTCCAGTTAGCCCAAGATGACTAGCAGAAACTGCAGAACAAAGAGTGCCTGAGCTGCGGTACTTGAAGAAATGACACTTGAGAGAGTGTCCTGTACTATGTGTGGGAGGAAGGTGGGTACTGGGGGGACAGGCTGCAGGGTGCCTAACCCGCAGCACTGCGTGGGAGAGAGCAGCAAGTCCAACCCAGAGCAGAGACACTGGAATAAAATGCTGCACTTTAATAAACCAGGTGGCTAGCCATCATGGCTGAGACACTGAAGGCTTTTTCTTCTTGTGTTCAGATTCAAAACTGTGAGGAGTCCCTTCAGTAAGGAAGAAATGGGCTGACTGTGTGACTCAGGCAGCTATGTCTGTGTCCAGGGAGAGAAAGATGTTATGTACATCACATTTCGGGAACTACAGTTATTCATGTCTGCTTTAGTTAAATAGTGTTTTTTTTTAATCCTGTATAATTAGAGCCTCAGGAAGTCTTGCATGTCCGGTTCAAAAAATAATCCTATCAGCAGTTTTAGCTTGGGTTTTCAACTTCTTCCAGGGCATGTTCCCCAAAACCCAGCTTCTCTTAAACTGTTTTGTGTAGGAAACTGTTTGTTTGGAACAAGGTTCTACTGCCAGTCACATACCAGAGTATGAAAAAGGTTGGGTTTTAATCATCTCTATGAAAATAGACACATTTCCCTCTTTGAATAACATACCTAGCAATTTTAACAAGTGCTTTTTTGTTTGTTTGCTTGCTTTTAGACATGACTCAAACATTGCTAAAAGCTTCCCAGGGGCAGCATGGGCAGAGGCACACAGGCCCTGTGCATTGGCACCCCACTGGTAGCTGCAGCAAAGATGTCAAGAAAAGAAGTCAGCAAAAACCAAGTTTTAATGTCTTACATAGACATGCTTTGCAAGAACGGGTGCTGCTGCCCCCATCATCTTCCTCAGCAGGATGGCAGCTGGTGGTAGCTCTCAGCCTGGAGCCCTGGAAGAATTTGTTGCACCACATCTTGCAACACGACATTTAGCTTTTTGCTCCAGGCAAGTTCCACCACAGCAATCAGCAGGACTCAGCTGCAATCACAGTCAGCAAGGGCCCCATGGGTGGGCATGCCTCTGCCTGGGACTGAAATGAGATCCACGCAGTTCTTCATTACTGACTTTGGGAAAATGAAGATAATCTCCAGCTCTCATTATCCTAGCAGAGAGGGAATAAGCTGTTACTGACATGGAGCAGCACTTCCAGAGATGCATTCAGCTGCAAGGTGAATGGGTCTGCCCAAGCAGATGTTGTGATGGGATGAGACTGTGGCAAAATCATCCCATTTACCTTTCTCTCCCAGCTCCAATAGAAAACAGCTCCCTGTCCCTCAAACACATCTGCCTCCTGCTCAAAGATACCATTTTCATGTTGCAGCTGTTGGAACCATGCTAAGGCATGGCTATTGAATAAGTCCAAAAAAGCTGCTCTACTGACTCATTAAACACCTACAACAGAATTCACTAGGTCAGTAGATTTGCTTTTATACATGTTTCTTACCTTTCCATAAGTCCTTCTCCTTTGGGTAATAATTAGTAAGCACAGATCAATCCTGTGCATCACACCTAGATAACTCTTAGAAGTACTTTTAAAGGTACCCTACAGAGCACATTCAGAATGTCCCTTGGCTGCCAGTCATAAGTCACCTCCTTGGCAAACACAGTGTGTGCTTTCAGAGCATGAAACATGACTTTTGCCCATGAACTGGACTATTGCAGCAGAAATGTGTGCTGAGAGAGTCTGTAATGCTCAGCATGACCCAGCAATGGGCACTTGCAGCTCAGAAAGGCAACTGGATCCTGGGCTGCATCAAGAGAAGTGGATGGGACAGGGAACAGGACTGGAAAGATCCATACAGCCTTTCTCCTTCCTTCACCCTTCACCTAACTCAGCAGTGAAATGGACTCGTGATGTTTCAGAAAGAGGATCCTAGATGACAAAGGACAGAATAAAGGGAAGTGTTCTTCACTTGCAGTCTGGTCCCAGGAGGGTGGGGGTCTCTTGGGGAAAGGAAGACAGACCTGCAGTTCTGGGAGAATGGGAGAAGTTGGGCGGATAGTGGTGTTTGGGATGACTTTCATCAGCTGCAACGGTGAGTAAATGCTTCAATGTATAAGTACAAAAATCAGAGTACTAAGAGGCTAGGGGAAATCTTTGGAATTATAGGATCTTTTTTTTTTTTAATTGACAATTGCAGAAAGTCTTTAGCTTATTGCATTAATCACAGAGTCTGAGAGTTCATGAGAGTCTCCTTTGGCATCAGACACAACAAGGTGCTTTCAAGAGTGCAGCAAATGGGGCAGTATCAGGCAAGTCAGCTTCCCTGCCCCAAGGCAAGAACAGAATACAGTTTTTTGAGACCCTTGGCAAGGACCAACGCTGGTGTGCCAGCTCTCAAAACAGTCTTGGTGAAGCTGGAATATGCATTCTACTAGAATTTAATAATGAATCCTCATTGTTCTGTTAGCATGGCACTGGGAAGAAGAGGAGCTGTAATTGTGAGACCAGGTGCCGGCACATTTGATTCCCCTTGGTCTCTCCTATCTAGTGACTCTCTCGTTGCATCAGGAAAGCTGAGACTGGAACCTTGTCTTCAGTTCCTATGCCCCTTACTGAATATACCCTTTCTCAGGGCATGTATGTCAATGGCAGCCAGCAAAGGAAAGTTTTGGGAAACAGGAGGAAAGTGCTCTTACAAGCTGTATACAGAAGCACAGGGTTGCTCCTGACATTTAGAAAAATTGGTTGAAATATATTCCCTGTTTCATCATAAAAAAACAGCTTTGCACATTTCTGGGATTTGCCTCTCAAGCAACTTCTTGTGAGTTAAAGCTGCTGAATATAACCAGTGTCTTTCTGCGGAGGGGAAAGGGGACAAGAATAAGGGGTATGGGGAGAAGTGAGCCAAGTCAAATGAAATCCAGGTGATTTGCTACTTACATGAGGCACTTCCCAGAGGAGCTGTGGGATCCATGGGCAGACAGCTGGAGAAATTGGAAAAATGTGTGGAGAAAATCCGCCCACTCTTCTCCTGTGCCTACCTGAATGCTTGGCAGAGTACTGATCTGGGTCAGGTCTGAAGTTTTCCAAGGCTAAAGCAAAAGGATTGGCTTTGGTCCACCATTCCTATTCCAGGTCCAGTACTGCAGGGAATATCCCTAAATGCTCCTGCCCACAAGGAGCCTCTCTGTACTGAGAAAGAATTAAGAACTGGCAAGTGCCTAGAGAAAGACACAATAAAAATAGACATGAGGTCAAGGCAGCTGTTCACTTCCCCATGCTTGATGATGTGGGCTGCCTTAGTGGCTGTGGTCTACACAGCACATCTGAGACCTGGCCACATACTGGCATCTACTGCCTGATGAGTCCCATCTATCTGGAGGACGTTTCCCTCTTCTAGTGCATTCTGATTTCTTCCCTTCCACTTCTGTTCCCTGCAGCCCTCCTGGATCTGTCTGGTGTCCACCAGGTCACGGGCACATGGATGGGATCCATCACTGTACCGTGTACCTATGTGCCTTCAGAAGGTTTCACAGAGCAAACGCTTAGCTGGAGTGTGGAGAGGGACTCTAGCACCTCTACCATCTTCCGGAGGGATGGTTCTGGTGACCACATCTTGCTGTCTAAATTCCGAGGCCGAGTCAGCATCCCAAAGCAGAGCCCAGGGAATGCCTCACTCCTCATTGAGAACCTTGAAATGCCTGACAGTGGACACTACACCTGTCAAGTCATCTGGAGGTCTACAGATAACAGCTTGATAACAAGAGAGGTGACCACTACAGTTAAAGTTGTCAAAGGTAAATCCAGCAACAAAGCCCTGCTCTTGTGCAGCCAGCTTAAACCAAACGAAGGTAGAGGCACCAGCATTTGTGGGAATAGTCTTTCACACTATGCTGTTTGGCTCATCTAGATTGGGGGTTGAAGCATCTGCCTCCCTTGCTGTGCTGGTTAACCTTCTCAACACATGGAGGTGTACAAATGAATTGGGGAAGGGGACCACTTAGTGTACAGCCCAAGCTGGATCTATTGATGGACCAGCTGAACCCATGATGTTTGAGATAACATCCAGGTCTGGGTCTGTGCAAGCAGCCAATGCCTCTGTGGCTCTTGTAGCAAGTGAGTTTTGTGTGAGACAAGTCTGCCTTCTCCCCTTCTGGAGCATCCTCAGTGTGTGCTAGAAATAACAGCATTTCTGCCAGGGGGCCACGCACCCCAGAGAGCAGGACTTTGTGATAGGGTGGCAGCACAGTGGTGTAACCTGGATTAACACACAGGTGACTTGAACTCATGCTGTGCAGGGAGGTGATGTGAGAGCCGAGCTGCTTCCTCCTGGGAAGGCACCGACAGCAAGAGTGAGAACTGCTGTGGCAGGGGAACCATCCCCACCACAGCCAGGGCTCTGTGACCTGGGTCCCTCTGCTTTGTCTTCCAGTGGCAGCCACCAAGCCCATCATCAGAGCCGGACAGCTGGGGCTGACGGTCCCGGCCGGAGCCAGCACCAGCCTGACCTGCGAGGCCAGCGGGTCCCCTCCCATCAGCTACCGCTGGTTCCGGAGCGCCCCGCCGGGGAAAGCCGTGCTCCTGAGCAGCGGGGCTGAGCTGGCGTGGCACAGCCTGCGGCCCTCTGACAGCGGGACGTACTTCTGCGAGGCAGAGAACAGGGCTGGGGCCGGAGCCGTGCAGCGCAGCGATGCTGTGCAGCTGACGGTGACAGGTGAGTGCCCACACCGCAGCTCGGAAGAGAACATCCTTCTGCAGTGCAAAGGAACAGCATCCTACTTCTCTGCCCTCAGAGAAAGAAGGAAATGCCAAACGCCTTCAGCGCTCTGACACACTCCTCCCCGCTGGCTCCAGTCGGTGTCCTCCTTTATTTCCTGTATTCAGTTTCCTCCTCTTTGAGGAACTGCTCTTTTCTGAGGCAAAAGAGAGTTGCTACTTCAAACACTTATTTATTTATTCCTCTGCGGGTTTTTTGAAGTTCTCCCTGGCTCTGTAATGCTGCCCACTGCAGTTCAGCAAGTTTAGACAAGGAGTCGTGGCTTTATTTTGAGAACAAGGAACAAGTGAGTGGTAATGCAGTGGGGGAGCAAACCAAACTGGCCTTTGCTCCCCCATGACCAGCTGCGTGTCTCAGGGAGACACACTGCACTTCTCACGCACCAGGCTCTGCAGGGTGATGTGTGACAGGTTGGACTCAATGGCCTCAGAGCCCTTTTTCAATCCAAATGATTCCATGATGGGTGTCTGGTGGAAAACTTGCAGCTCTTCTTGGCTGGTTACTCGATCAGCAAAGCTGTGAAGTCCCTGATGGCAGAGCCAAGCACAGGTACCACACAGTGGCCTGTGAAAGAGGCAGAGCCTGCTGAGCTCCCAGGGCACGAAGCTTTGGCTGAAGCCCTGTGGTGTTTTTCACAGCAGTCACACACTGCAGGGAACAGCCCGGGAACAGGGGTCAGTGCTGCAGACGCTGGCTAACGCTGCTGGCACAGCATCCCCGCTCCTGTCAGCTGGGTGGGGGCTGCTTCCTCCTGCGCCTATCCCACCTGTGGAGAATTCTGTATCACACCAGCATCACCAACATGGTCAAACCCCTGTGTGAGCCTCTCCCTCCCCCTTACCTTGCAGATCTGCCCACAACAACAGTGGCCTTGCAGAGGAATGTGGCAACCACGGGGGGACACCACTCAACCACTGGTTGGGGTGAGAGCGGTGACATGGAGCTCACGGTGACAGGTGAGTGCCCAGGCCAGAGTTACTCATCTCTGTTGCAGGAGAAGACCAAAGCAGGGAATTTGCTCTTCCACAGCAACATCAGACACCTATGCTGTATATGAATTGTGTCTTGATAGTTACCCAGAGAGGCAACACCAGAGGCTAGCATCCTCTCTGCTTGAGAGTGTGCCTGATGATGGGAGGGGGCCAGAAAATGTCCTCTATGTCCCTTTGGGACCAGAACTGTTGAGGTTGCAATGCTTCAGTGGGAGGTTGCCTGGGGCAAGAGACCTGGCACAGGGCTCCAAACGTCAGAGAGTTTATGGTGCAGCTATTGATTGCAAAGCCTCCCAGACCAGCCAGGGAGTCACCATGGGAGAGAGGGAGTGAAAGAGTCCTCTGGAAACCTAGGCAAGTGCCAGCAGGACAAAGCCAAAGCACTCCCAGGCCATGCTGTAGCCAGGCATGATGCACCATATCAGCCAGGGCTGCCAGGAACCTGTGGGGAGATGGTCAGGGACGGGGACAGGAGTGGCAAATGCTGCCCCAGGCCTGCTGGCAAGATACACACAGGATAATAGGTGAGTCTAGCACTGGCAGAGCAGACCCCATTTTCCCGATGCCTAGGGCAGCTCCCAATGGGGCTGCAATGCATCCACCATTCTCCACTGACAGATCTGGTCCCCACGATGCTGGTCTCCAGGATGGATACTGCTCCAGTGGGGCCTTTCACAGACACAGGTGAATGGAGTGTCATGCTAGAAAACACCAGATTTGCCCTGGCAAGGGCAAGGTGGCAAACACTCTCCCAGACCAGCTCCACATCTGGCTGCTGTGCTTGTGGCAGATACGGCTGCAGGGAACAAACCCTGGCATGCCAAATACCAGGCATTATCCAGGCAGGACTGCGCTCCTGGCTCCCACCCACACGCCTGGTGGTGGGGGCGTTTGCAGCCTGAAGCTTGCTGTTTGCTTCCACGCAGGGATGCCCCATCCCTGGAAGCATTCAAGGCCAGGTTGGACGGGGCTTGGAGCAACCTGGTTGGTGGAAGGTGTCCCTGCCCATGGCAGGGCGTGGAACGAGATGGGCTTTAAGATCCCTTCCAAATTGAACCCCCAAGTGGCCTCGGCCCCGCCTTCGGTTAGGATTTAAAGGCCGTCCAAAGCAGCGGGCGACTGCCGGCTCCCGGCCGTGCGGCGGGGCCACCCCCCGTGTCCCCCGGCCGCAGTGACAGCGCTGTCCCCCGCAGGTTCCCCGCGGGTCGCACCGTCCCCGCTGCTGTACGGACCGGCGGCCGCGCTGGGCGGCGCCGCGCTGGGCGCGCTGCTGGCGGTGGGGCTGGGCTGCTGGCGGCGGCGGCGGAGGAAGGAGGGTGAGCAGCCTCAAACCCAGCCGGGAAGGGCGGTGGGGGCAGCCCCGGGAGGAGGGGACGGGGCGGGGCGTGCGGGCGGTGGAGGGCGCGGTCCGAGGTGACGGGCGGGCGGGACAGTCCCATCCCCATCACCCCCATCCCCAGTTGATTCCTTCCAGGGAGAGGCCTGTGGGAGGGTTATTCCCTAAACGTGGGAACAGCCGGAAGCTGGGTTTTGTTCTGTGACTCATAAAACAAATCGATGCACATCTTAGATTCTTTTTTTTTTTTTTCTTTTCAGAACCTCTCTATGAAGTTGCTTTGTGAGTGGAATTTTCTACTTGGGACATTAACACCGAGGACACTGTACTGATGTCTGCTCCTAAAAAGCCTCCTTGCTCAGTGAAAAGCAAAGGTTTATTTGCCTTGCAGAGGAAGGATCTGAACACCTTGACAGTTTAGTTAGCAACATGAGGATGTAACACATGGTCACAAGAGATAGCTAGACTGTTCTTTAATATGATAGAAAAACAGATACTCCGGGTCCTTTGCTGTGCCTGGCACATGTCATGGGAAAGCTCTTCTCTGTGGGAAATTCTCACCATTATTTAACAAAGCCAAGGACAGAAATTCTCAGCTCTTCCTTTAAGTTCCCTCTACAGATGCCTTTCTCTATAAGAAACATGTCTTAGTGCTTGCCCAAGTATTACTTTGCACAGTTCCTGTTCACACACATCTTCTGCCTTGTCCTCATCTCAATCTTCAACTACTTCATACTGCTTTTCAACTCAGAGACACACCATAGCCATCTGTAGCCATTTTTCCCAGTTATTCCTGGTATTTACTTTCCAAAGGCTAGACTGTCTTCTGGTAACTTTAGAGTATAACATGATAATGCCATGAGAGTTTATAGTACCAATATTAACTGTTCAGTGCTTCTTTTTGTGTGTGTAATTATTTTAATGTCACTTTCTAGTGTCTTTCAGAGCCCCCCAGGCCCTCACTAGAATAACATGAATTTTTCTGTTTCACAGATTATGTGGTAGATCTTGTCTCTGACTAGGATGTAAATGAAGTGCCATCTGCTTTGGTTGTCCCTCTCACTCATGTCTCTCTTGTCCCAGCCGCAGCACTGCAGAGGTCGCCCAGCTGCACACTGAGGTGGAAGTCCCTGTTAAGTGTCTACACGAGGATACATGCTCTAACACTGAAAAGACCACCATGAAAGACAGGAAAGGTCCTGAGTATGAGAACCTTGTGACTGCAATGGAATCACAATATGAAATAGAAGGAATTTAGTAGAGTACTGGCTTTTCCGCATGAGCAGCTATGCAGGGCTGCAGGTACTGAAGAGTGAACTTAACAGAAGGAAACTCTTCCTCCTGTTGTCCCTCTGCTCTGCTCTCACTGCTTGCTTTAACCTAGAGGAGCTGCATAAACTTTTGGTCTTTGGCAGACCAGGCCCTGCCTGTGGGAGCAGAAACCCCCAGCCAACTGTTTGTCTACACACTTCTAATGAGCAAGTTGTTTCTGAGCAACCTGAAGGACCAAGGTCAAGAAGAGAGGATCTGAAAGAGTGGGAACATGAAATTCTTTAGCCTGTGAAAAAATCCAGGATTGACACACTGGGTGCAATGCTGGCACTCAGTAACACTGGCAAGCAGTACTCGCCAGTGTGTGTTCCTGTTAAGACATCCCAGGCTGCAAGGAACCAGGACTGTGCTGGAAATGGAGATCTTGTGGCTTATGCAGCTCAGAAAATACTGGTTGTACATCCTGCCTGTCCTTGAGTCTTTCTTTTTTTGTTACAGCATGGTAAAGGGACCACAGAGGGGAGATTAATGTCCCAGGGATGTTGTTTTTGCTATCAGACTGCAGCACAGTGCTCAGAAGAGAGAGGGGATGTGTCTCTGAACTGTCACACACTGGTTTTCTCCTGGAAAACCAGAACTGATGTTGAAGGAAATGCTGGCATTTAATTTTTACATTATGGGGGCCAGAGGCATAATAAAATAGAGAGAAATCTGAGGCATTTGGATAATGATTAAGTAACTTCTCTGAATACAACAGGCTGACACCAATTTACTCTGTGGGACATAAGTCAGTCTGTATGATTACTAATGCTGACCTATCGTGCAACATGGATGCTGTTCCTGCCTTCAGCTGCAGTGCATTCCCTACAGTACGCTGTCGCTCAGCAGCCTGATTTGCCTCGTCATTGTTAATCATTTGTATCTTGCCTGTACTGGAGTGCTGCAGTCAGCTCTGTCCTCCCTATCTGTCCTTCCAGCCAGCATCCCTTTGTCCTCCAGGCTTGGCAGGGAGGAGGAATGCCTCCTGGCTTTAGCAAACCAAATTTGTAAGAAGAGTTACTGGCTTTTATTAAATCAGTGGGTGCAGCAAGGAAAGCATGGAGAAGCAGCTGAGCTCAAGTCACACACACCCTCCCTGCTTGGCCCTGACTTCACCCGCAAGGCTGGTCTCTGCTGCCATGGATCATCGCTTCTCAGGTCAGCAGCCCAACAGCAGGGTCACATTGCTATTTGTGGCCTGAGCACTGTGTAGAGCCACACTTTTACCTTTACTGCTCTGAATTTCAATTATGCTTCTTCTGCAGTACATGAGGTAGGCAAGATCAGAGAAAAAATCTCCTGCCTATATTGTGAGGGCTTCACAAACACAGTGACAGCCATGCAGGTAAGGCTGTGCTGGGTGTCAGGCTGTGCTCCAGGGAGGCAGACAGGGTCCAGTCTGTCCCTGTGGGACCCATGGCACCCAGCCCTGAAGACCCCATGCTGCAGAAGCTGCTGGCATCAGCAGTTCCAGCGTGGTGCGGAACAAAGGAGTTGAGGGGAATGGGGAGCTGCAGCCACACTCACGCAGGGCAGTAGCATATGGTGCAAGGTCAATACTGTGTGGGAAGGGAACTGAAAATTTCTCAGCTTCCCCATCCTTACCTCAGCAGATCTAGGCCCAAAACACATGACATGGCACTCTCCTTTCCCCACAAATGTCATCCTCATTAATTTTCAATTAGCTTGGTGTTTTGTGCAAGTTTTCCTGCTGTTACAAACTCTGAGCTCCAGGTTCACTCATTGACTATGTAACACCATGACTTTTCAATCTTGTGATTCCTCCCAGCACTGATCTGCTCTGAGGAGGTCTGGACACCTTCCTCAGGAGACATGAAGCCTGGGAGAAGCTACAGAGGAAGTAGGTAGCAGGAGTTAAGAAAGGGGGAGCAGATGCTCCAGATAGACCAGCCCCCATGAACTCTGTGTTGTCACTGCCCCTATTGAGGGCAGCAAAAGGACTTCGGTCACAATTAGCTGAACAGTGGAAACATAAGAAGCCTGTCTCCAGTGCTGAGGTGTTTTTCCCTGTGCAGCAAGAATGTGATTATTTCTTTATTTTACTTTTGGCATGTTTTCCATGTTTGTAGTAAAACCTGTTGGCAACAACATTTTTCTTCTGGAAAACACAGAGGTTTTTGCTGTGTTGCATCACCATCAAACCAGAAAACTTCTCCTTTCCTTGCACTGGTCACTCAGCCAGTGCTCATCTGCTGAGCCCTAGCTCTGCTCCAGAACGGAAGGAAAAGCTCAGCTTCTACCCTGAAAGGACACTGCCTCCCAAAAACACTCTGTGTCAAGTGGCCAGTTCCATGTCATGAGACTCACAGTTCCTCTTGCAGTGCCTGTCCCATGGAGGGGACTTGTTGGCTTTTGCACCTGCTGGGTTAGTACCATACTACAAGGAGCAGGGAGGTGGGAGATGAAGTCCCAGAGAAATTTGTCCCACTGTAATTTGGTGCATGTTCTTGTAAGACAGGAAGGGGTTTACTTTCTTCCCCTTCACCCCAGTCATCTGGAGGGAACTGGGGCTGAAAGGGAGAGTTATCTAAAAAGCAGAGGGCAAACTACTAAAAGCAAAAATTGAAAATGCATGAGAAAACAAAAATGAAGGGCATAAACTAACACTTCACCAGCTGTGGTGCAAAAGAGGTTGGGTCTGTTGAAACCTCAAGGTTTGAGTGACAGCAGGGCTTGGGGTTGACATGGCTTCATGGAGCTGACATATGCTTCATGGAGGATCCACTGTGGACAAAGCAAAGCCCGAAATCATAGACCTGGCTTTCTTTTGAAGCTAACCTCAGTCATAAAGATCAGGGTGATGTCTGTGAGTCATGAGGAGGTGCTTGAGAGAGACCATGGGAATGTGAGTCATAAGGAGTAGGGCCATTTCTGGACCATTTCTGGACCACTTCTGGACCATGTGTGTCCAGAAGCGCACAAGCTATTCACAGTAAAAAGCAGAACACTATTTGCTTAGGCAATGATATACATTCATGGGTCCCAGCTTTGTACAAACTCCAACTTCTTCAAAATATTTACTAAGAAATAGTTGCAACAAAAAGGCCAAAAGCTTAGTATTGAAGTTTATTAGTATTCTCAAATATTGCAAAATTTGCTGGTGGTACTGTCCTAAAACTAGTCAGTAGGGTCTTTGGATTTTTTTATTTCTGAGTTTTCCATGTCAAATGATTTCAGAGAGTTTGATTTGTCAAACTGGGCTGGATGCTGCCCCTGTCATTCCCCTACCCTGACATATCTGAAATGCTACAAGTCAGTTACTGAAAACACTTAGCAATCATTACATCTTCAAGTGGGATGATTTAGAGGGAATTACTTTAATTAAATAGTAGAATAGGCAACCTTGCTGCAAGTGCTGATTAGGAATAACCATCCAAAGACAAGAAGTCTTCTCCAAACAGCAAGGCTCCCAGGAGGGGCAATGGACTCCATGGCCTAATTTAAAACAGATTGAGCAAACATGCATTTTTCACAGGTTAATGGGCCAGAGGGAAGTTAATCAGCAGCCTCATTAGCTTGTACTCCATATAAAAAAGATTCCTATATGTGCAAAGGAAAGATTCTTAATATGGATAATGCTGCCTTTACCCATGATGTTGTGATTATAGTTGCTGGGATCCTTGTTAACTGAGCTTAATTAACAGCTGGCTAGTTAATGCTGTGTAAGAGAACAGCATTGTATTTGGATGCAAAGAACAAGGACCCAGGGCACAATTCCCTGTCTTCACAGTGCAGAGGAGTTGCACCACTTTTGCTCAGATTTACTGTTGGGAGGGATACCCTGACAGACACTTCCAAAACTGGGGTGGAAGGGAAACCTGGCAGCACAGGATCAGTCAGGTGTTCTGGAACAATGGTATGGGCTGTTCGATACCTCGGTGGGTTTCTGGAGAGGTGCCAAGCCTGGAGAGGAAGACTCCTGCCAGAGCAGGAGGAAAGGGCTGGACCCTCGGCATGGCGTTGCTCAGCAGTGCCTCACTTGGGGTATTTGACAAACTGACACTCTGCACACTGAGTGTCGGACTCAGCTTGTCAAATACACGCAGTGCCACACTGCAGCTCCCGGCGGTCACAGTGTCCTCGTTGGATGCCAACCTGGGCACACAGAGAGGGAAAAGAAGCACAGCAGCTGTTGTTAACTGCAGAGGCTTTTTCCATTTAGCAAAAAGCATCATTAACCCTTCCCATATTTCCCCCTCCTACATGCTTTTTTGGGTGAGAGAGAACCACACCAGCAGACACTGCCTTCTGCTGAGGAAAATATCCATTATATTAATTCAAAAGTCAGAAAAAGTAGTACAGCTCTGCCCCTGGGCATGCACATAGGGGATTACCATTGACTCTGTTGCAGGGTCCTCCATTTGGCAGAATACTATAAAGATTATGATGCTAAAAGAAAACCAAGCTCCACATAGGGAAACAATGAACTTCTTCAGAAGTGAAGTGAAACTTTCTCTTCCGCTGACAAACTAACCCCCTTCTGCTACATTTCTAGCAGACAGAAAAAGCCTTTGCTGCAATAAGTGGAGCTTTCCATATGCTGGCATAATCCAGCCTTTAAGGGTGAACATCATATTCCCACACACACACTCCTTGCACAAAGACAAAAGATACTGTTACTTCCTTGTTCTTTTAACAGGAGTGTGCAGGAAATGCAGAAATGCACCTAAAGAAAACTAAATAACAAAACATACACAAGAGAAGATGTTGCACAGTACTACTCTGTTCTGTGTCCTTCTCAGATGCTGACTATTTAGCAATTCAGTTTAAAAACAGATTTGAAATTCTGATACTGTACAGCTCTCCCAGAAAAATCATACTGGCTCTTAATTCACACACCCATTCTGCACAACACTATTTATGTTATTCATACTCTTTGTGGACATGTCCAGATATGGCTGAGTTTTTAGCATGGCATTTTAGCTTCCTTACCAGTCCACAGATTTTAATTTCACATGACCAGCATCACTAGTTTGTGAGAAAGTAGTAATGCTATTTATAATATATTTATTATTTATAATATATTTATAATATATTTTATGCTATTAATCTAAAATGTTTTAAATTATATTTTTGAAGGTAGACCATTAAAGACACTAAAGTAGATTTAAATTAAGTATATTATCAGTATCATTCAGTGGGCAGTTCATCAACCATTTGTATCTCTAACTTCTGTGACTATTTTACACAGATGATCATAGGATCCCATCTAGTATCCCACACAGAAACATACCTGGAAAGGGAGAGGTGAAAGCACAAAATAAAAACCAGTAATGGCTAATACATGTTCTCTGTACCCCAAAAAAAGTAGAGCAAGACTTAAGAGCAAAATAACAGCTACAGCTGTAAAGGTAAAATCAGTTGCTTGACTGAGTCACTACCTAGACTTTGCAATTCTGGCATTCGCCTGTCTCCACCTTTGCCTTGGGTGCAGTGTAGATAGTGACCAGTTCCATGTTCTGGCTCCTCATTCCAAATGCAGTTCAGCCATGCTGGATAGAAGTATATGGCAATGGATAAAAGCAGCATGTGCATGTCACAAACATAAGAAAACAGTGTTAATAAGCTGATTTAAGACCAGCCTATTGGAGTACATGTGAACCTGTGATCCCCAATAGGACTCTAAGCCATACCAAAATGTGGGGAAGCTACTAGAAAAAGACTGAGCAGGCTCTTCCACAGGTGTCAGTGACAAGATTGTCTTCAGCTTCAGTGCTGATGTCTAACAGGGGCAGATCTGGCCTTGGAAGAGGAAGAAGAAAACAAGGCAGCACTGCTTCTGCAATTGCAGCTTAAAATAATCCCCGCCATTGTGGCTTTCTGAGGGGAAAAACAGACCCTTAAAATGTTGCTGTGAGGGATAGATAAGGGGACACAATGGAGATAATTCTATCAGCAGATGGGAATGGAACTTGCAACTCTACCCGTAGAGATCATATCTGATGTGAATGGATTTGTCATTGTCAGAGTTTCTGGTTTCAAGCTAAAGTGGGTATTTCCAAGTGAAAGCTCAGTGTTATAAAAACTGAGCAATCCACTGAATACTCTGAAGGCAAAACAAGAATTTTTCTTCCTGCATTCTTGAGTCAGTCCCTTACCAAAGTCACAAAAAGTCCCCTCCGGGCTGCACATCATCGCTCAGGTATTTTTACAGGGCTGTCAGACTGTTCTGCAACTGATAATGAAAATAAATGAAAAGTAAAATTATTGGATAAATTTGACTCTAAACCTAATAACAGCATGCATCAAAGTGTGGCTATGTGGTTTTCACATGCTGAGTTTTCACATGAGAGTGCTAGGATGCAGGCTGCAGCCATTTCAAGGCATGCATTTATTATCCAGGATTTTAAGTGAAATCAAGGTCATCTCTCTTTTCCACTTGGTGAAACACAAATCACAGCCTGAATTGAAAGTGAGTCCCCATAGATCTGTGGCAACAGGGTCCACTGAACCCCTGGCCAGCTGAAACTTTGGGTTGTGCTTCTCCTAGGAGCTGGAAGCTTTCATCATAACAGAGTAAAACAAGGCTTTGCTCATTGCAGGCTTCCACTGGATGCTGTCCTGCTCTGTATAGGACCCTCCTATGCCCCCAACCCTGCAGTGGACACTGTAGGGAGCTTTGCCAGACAAATGCTGGCTCACTCCAAAGCCCCCAGGAAGGGCCTGATAAGCACCCCATTACCTGGAGGTCACCAGCCTCACATGCTCCCACAGCCCCTGCAGTCACCTGAGCCCCACAGGCCCCATGCCTGCACACTCGACTCTGTCCCCATGGCTGCTCGTGCTCCAGACGCCCAAAGAGGAGAAGAGGGGTGTGTAGTAAACTTTCATCTGCTATACCGAAACCATCGGGACAGTGAGAAATGGAGATGAAGAGCACACTTCACACGGCTGGGATAGGGTCTCTCCCTGGTTACACCCTCCTCCATCTCACACCCTCCCTTGTTCGGTGTTCACTGCCTCATCTATGACTAATTTAGATCAAAATCTCCCACACCAGCAGCTCACAAGCAGCATGTGTGTGTGTGAGAGCTGAAGGGGCACATACACATGCACCGTGGTGCCGAGTAGGGCTACATATCACTGCTAATCATAATTCATCCTCATCAAGCAGCCGTTGTCCAGAGCACAGTGCTCCCTGGCTGGGACCAGTGGCATTCCATCCCTGAGCCTGCCCTCCCCAAGCACATGCGGCCAAATACTACCTCATCCCTGAAAGGAGGCACCAAAAAGCCCCTCCGGCTTAGGCAGACACAGCCCCATCACCAAAGGGAGGCAGCCCAAACCCGAGCAAGATGAAGTCCCCCCGAAGCTCGAGGTGTATCACAGCGTGGGAGGACCGCTTTCTTCATTGCCAGGAACATGGACACCCTGCGGGTTTTGGTGTCCCAACACTCGTGGTCCTTTGGGACCTCCCAAGGGAGAAACAGTAGATGAACCCCGAAGGACAGATCCTCCCCTGTCCCCAGCCACCCCGGGCAGGACGGGGACCTGGCACCTACCGTAGCTGGGCCATCCTGGCCCGCGGCAGGCACGGCCGGCAGCGCGGGGCCGCAGCGGGGGTCGTGCAGGAGCGCGGTGGGGGAACAGCCCGGGCACACAGCTCGGTTTTGAAGGGGCTGCTCCTCCTTCAAGAGGAAGCTGCGAATGGGGAAGATAAGGCTGAGGTTAGATAACAGGAAATGTCTGGATGTGAGTGACAACACATCCAGGTTGTGAAAGCAGCTCTCCCCATCCTGCCGCGGGGCACGAGGCTCACGAGCGGGGTGAGGGCGAATACCTCGGCCTCTGCCCAGCGCAGCCACGACGCCTCAGCGGGCCGGGCACGCGGGGCCTGCGGCCGATCCAGCCACAGGCAGCACACGGAAGGGCACCTGGGAAGCTGTGAGCAGCCACACCGACAGTCCCAAGTCCAGCCGCCTCAGGCCATCCATCTCACAGTGGTCAGGCTCTGCTGCCCTGGCTGCTGAGGAGCCATGCAGAGGGCTGTGAAGGCTCAAACAGCCAGAAGGGCTCTGGTTCAAGACACAGGCTCATGCTTGTACTGTGTACAGAGGGGGGGATCTCTTACCCTGAGAGGAATCTGAGTGAGGTGCAGGGAAGCAGGGTTCTGTTCTCAGGGGTGGGCTGATGCTTCAGCCATTGCAGGAGGTTTTGCTCCAAAAGCTCCCCCAGCAAGGCTCACCTCGCTTTTGAATTCACAGCCATGCCTCAGTTCCTCTGTTCCCTCACACTCACATGAGCAGACAGGTTTTGCTTTCCCAGTTGCAGCACCAGACGAAGGAGCTGGCCCTGCTTCTGTGCTCCTGCCGGTCCCTCCACACACCCTCTGGTGTTTGCTGAGGTCCCCATCCCTGTCTCTGGAGCATCCACAGTGCCTGCACAGAGAAGTAAACACCAGTGTTTAGTTTAGAGTTGTAACCAAAGCAAGTCCCACAAGTTTCTCTTCTCCTGCCGTCGTTCCCCCCCCGCCCCCCCAGTACAGCCCTCAGTATGCAGCACCCAGCATCAGTGCTCTTTTCATCCAGCCTGCTCGGGACCCAAACCGGCCAGCACAGCTGTGGGAACAGAGACCAGCAAGCTGCATTTGCCCAGAAGCACAGATGGCTATGCAAGAGCAAAACAAAGTCAAGCAAACCCAGGAATTTTAGAGACATTCCTCATCTCTCTAGGCCAGTATGGTACACTGTATATTTTGTAAGGCCAGAATTTATTAAAAATATATTGCTCTGTGTCTGCACTATCCCAAGCATGTTTGCCGTCAGCTAGCCCTGACCATCAGCTAGCCCTGACAGTGTGATGGACACTTGAGGGACATCCCTCTTGTAGGATTGGTTTTCCCCCTCCCAGCATTCAGCTGCTGCCCTTCCTTTCCAGTTTGGCCTCCCTGCTGATGTCTGGCTCTGCAAATCCCACAGACACCCTCCAGTGCTGGTGGCTGGGGCCTGACCTAATCCAGCAGCTTTCAGTTATGTTATCAGATTGCCAGGACTGCAGCCACAGACTTTATGTTTCTGCAGCTTTGATCAAACCCCTAATCTGGAAAGCACTTACTTATGCCTTCAAGTAACTGAGCCCCTGGAAACACCCACAAGGTACTCCTGAGGCTGTGTGCAGACATAGTAAGACCAGCCATCCTGCTAACAGTCAAACCCATCCCCTATGCCCAAGGAAGAGCTAGATAATTAGGAATACAGTTACTGTCCAGTTCCTCTTTCATTTGCCTGCATTTTAAAATATACAGTAAAAGAGGAATGGACAGGTCTGGGTGGTTTTGTTCTGTTTTTACTTTAGTTTTAACTGGGGGAAAGAAGTATGTCTGTTTATGTAGTCTATGTAGTTTTTATGCAAGCCAGCATGAACTGCAGTCCATGAAGGCTTTGTAGCCAACAGGCAATCAGAAACCTGAGACTCATGAGCGGGGCAGTGGGAGATCAAGCATCCTCTCCCAGCCAGGACACTCTGCTTTGCCTGCACCCAACCCCAGTGCAGTCCTGTGGGCCCATAGTAATGTCCAGGGTGAAAGGCTCTCAGAGAAGCTGATTTCCTCTATATTTTGCAGATATCACCACACTGCCCTACTCTGTGCAACAGCCTTGAAATCGCACTCAGCATTTCCCAATGAAGTGAGTGTTTTCAGTGCACTTGAACTGCACGCAGCTCTGTAACTTGCTCTGGGAAGAGGAAGAAGGGAGGTAGAGAAGCTGTGGGGGTCACAGACTGCCATCAAATAATGTCTCAGAGGCTTCTGCATACTGCTCCCCAACTTTTCTTGGAAAACCACTTGAAAAAAACTGCATCCATTTGATTAGTGTGCAGCAAATTCTCTCAAACTGTAGTCTCAAATTCTTGTACTTTTTACCTGCCATAAAGTAGGACATGGAGGATTAGCAGGTTTGTGCTGGACACAGAAAAACTGGGACTCATTTAATACCAATGCTGCTGTGTGCAGATCAATCCACGCAGACATGAAATAAAAAAAGACGTGGAACTCTTGAAGCAAGTCCAGAGCAGATCCACAAAGTTGATAAGAGGACTGAAGCACCTATCCTACAAAGACAGGGAAAAGAGTTGAGGCTGTTCAGTCAGGAGAAGGGTGCATGGAGACCTTATAGCAACCTTTCAGTATCTGAAGGGCCTACAGGGAAGCTGGAGAGGGACTCTTCATCAGTGAACTGCAACTGCAGTGACAGAACAAGGAGTAATGGGTGCAAACTGAAAGAGAGGAAATTTAGGCTGGATACTAGGAAGAAATTATTTACTGTGAGGGTGGTGAGATACTGGAACAGATTGCCCAGGGAGGTTGTGAAAGCTCCAACCCTGTCAGAGGTCAAGGCCAGGATGGATAAGGCCTTGAGCAACCTGGTCTAGTGGAAGGTGTGTTCATGCTCCTGGCAGGGGGAGTTGGGACTAGATGATCTTTAAGGTTCCTTCCAACCCTTAACTTTCTATGTTTCTATAATCCAAACTGACTTAGCCAATGCCCGGTGATGGCAGAATCTGGCCCTAGGTCAGCATGCCTTCAGAGCATGCCAGGAGATTTTAGACTGGGATGGCTCCTTGTACAAATATCTTCAAAGCCAATACAGTCTTTTGATGAAGGAATTAAAGCTGTGTGTTACCAAGTCAGGCCCAATTCCAGTCATCAGTGACTGTCTTCCATTTCAGTTTGCTCAGTCAGTCCAGTTCTGCCATCCAGCAGCATCTAGAATTAAGTCCATCAGTTTTGAAGCCACCATATGAAGGGATGGAAAGACAAATTATTCATACATCAAATTCAAAAATATCAAACCCCTCTTCCAAAGGTTCTCCTCGCAGGTGAAGAATACTATTATTTACTCCTGCTCTGGCTAACTGTTCAAATAGTTTTCCTTCATCCTTAGTTCTTGGAGAGCTTTCAGACTAAATCTCAGAGAGCCAGTTGCTGCCAGACTTTCTCCTGAGCTTCATCTGCCTTGCCCTGCAGTGAGGTGTTAATGACCCAGGCTCTAACAAAGCCAACAGTGAGCCCTCCAGCAGTCAGCTCTAACACCACCCTTTTCAGTTTGTTGAGATATGGGTTGAGCTTTGACACTTCTCAGCATTACAGGTGCTGCTTGGGAGAAGCTGTGGGGCCCAGTGTAAGCCCAGCATGAATGCACACGGGGGAAACAGTGAAAAGAAGGGTATTTATGTGAGCGACCACAATGACCATGTGAGCGAGGAGAGGAGGAAAGGGGAGACCATGAGCAGCCTTGAGCTGCCACTGCAGCACTTTCCTGTGCCTCTGGAAGCATTCATGGTGCTGGATTCTCCAGGGAGCAAGATGGGGTGAGTCTGTTCACAGTTCCTTCTCTCCAGAAGATGGCTGATTATGACAGCTTAGCTCTAGGCACTAAAACAACCTGCAACGGTGCAGGAAAATGTCACAACTATTCCTCAAAGGCCAAGCTGATCTGTACATAATGGAGGAACTCACTTGGGAGATCCTCCCAACACCTTGGTCTTTAAGCCTCACAGGTGGCAACTGGGCAGGGATCTCTTCAGCCAGCAAAGTTAGAGACGTTTTATCCTTACCACCAGCCCTCCTTTAGGCACAAGACTTCTCAACTGCCAGGTCTTGTCAGCAAAACTCACTGAGCTGAACCCTGCCTCACTAGCCAATCTGAGCTTTGAATTATGTGAACATCTCATTCCCATTTCCATTCTTCACCTTGTTCAGAAAAAGAAAAACAAATCAACATACCACATGGACCTCCAAGTTTTGCTGTCAGTGCCATCCTCCCTTCCTGCCCTCTTTTCAGGCAGGTGCACAGCAACAAGAGTCAGAGGCTGGGCTCCAGCAAACAGAGGATATTTCTGTTCATGGCTGATTATGTGTTTGGCACATTTATTTTAGACCTCTGGTTAAGGGGGAAAAAAATAGAGACAGAGAGAGGGGGGGGTGGGGGGGAAAGGCAGACACCAACCAGGAGGTTCAAAGCTGTTTTTCTGATGGACAGTGAGAGATAAGAAAACCCCACTAACTGTCACAACTACTAAGTGACCCAAAAGACATCCTGTACCTCATACACTATTAAGAATAGCATACAGGGAACAGTAGTAGTGTTGATACTTAGTCCTAAAGAAGCAGCAAAATAGCACCAGCCAGAGGTCAAGAAGTTCAGGTAGCTTTGATTTATTCTTATTTAATTTTAATGAGTACACCTGGATTTTTATATGAGTGGAGGAAAACCAGACTTCCTTTTTTTCCCCAAGTCATACCATGAACATACCTGTTCAGTTGAGACCGGTTCTCTGCTCATAGGTGCTTGTCCAGAGATTTTGCTTCAAAATAAAGTTGTCTTACAGCCACCTATCTCCTTAATTCCAGCACATCATTAAAAAATAAAGCTATATTTTCCCATATTTGCTCCCTCAAAGGACTATCTTTTTTCTTGCAGTAATTTTATTACGTGGAGTAAAGTCTTACTCTAGGTGTGAAAGATTGACAGACTTTATTTCTTAAAAAATCAGGAGCTATGGAGCTGCTTTATTCACTGCTGGTATCAGTACGGTTACTTCATACCCATTATCCCTGAGAACAGAATCCAACCCTGGAAGTCTAAAAAGACAACCCTGGATTCATTTTTTTTTCATAAAAATATTTAACAAGCATTTAAATTGTCAGAGAGAGGATTGTGCCAATTCTTTTCCATAGACAATGAAGGCAGAGAGCAACAGTCCTTCTGACACTCATTGCTGTCTTTTACTGAACATGCAGTAACTGAAATTTCTCTTATCTGCATATTACTTTCAGAAACAACATATTAACCTAGTTTCTCTGCTGCTACTTTCTGGAGATCCTACCAAATTAATATCCTGGGTACAAAGCCCTGCTGATCGTTACAAGGCATAGCAGGCAAAGGCGGGAAGGGAACTCGCACACTCCTGCTCTGCGACTACAGTCTCTGTGCTGTGCCAGGCTCTCTCCCACATGGGAATACAGCAGGAAAAGCAGCTTTGCCGTGGTGCTCTCACACTGCCCGCCCATTGCTCAAGGGGCCAGTGCTGGCAAAAGCAATTGGCAGTCAGGAAAGAAAACCACATCAGGCCTTTCATGTTTGGAGATACCACTTCTAAAGGCTCCTAAGTTACAGATAACTGGAAACCGGGACTGCAACTAGAGAGATACCAGTTGCCCAGTTCTTCCATTCTTCCTTTAGCATCTGCTGCTGGTGAACCCCAAGTGATAGGGTGATGGGTCAGCCAGCCCCTAGTCTGATCCTGGGCAGATGTTCTGCTCTTCGGTTAAGCCTCAGAAATGACTGCAGAAACAGCATGGGACCAACATACCAGGAACACCTAAACACCAAGTAGATGTGTTTATCAGTCCTGCACTCCAGAGACAACTGCTGCAGTGTCACAGAGCTGTCTCTTGAGCATTGACCACTCTCAGACCCTTCACTTTGGGCTTCTGGGAGGAGGCAGATGTGCAGTTATCACTCACCCCCTTTTTAGAACACAGAGGGCATTTCGACACCACTGCCTCTGCTTGCAGAGTCACTGTCAAAGGGAAGTACGTGACCACGGGGCTCCAGCTCACAGCTCGCCTGCTGTGTTGCTCAACAGTGACAGTTGGGTTTACATCAGCCATCCCTCTCTGTGGCAATGAAGTGCTTCCCCAAGACCATCGTAACAGAACAAAAGGGGTTTTTTGTACAACACACCTTTGTCTCTCAGTATATGAGGTATCATGCTGCTAGGCCACCCTGTAACCATTACATCAAACCTCCCTGTTTGGGACACAGAAGATGTTCACAGACATTGTGACAAAACATCTGTCACAGCAGGATCACCTGCTTCATCAGACCTTTTCAGAGTGGCACAAGAAAAGCCAAAACAGAATTGTGTGGGTTGGTACAACTGCCAGCAAGTTTGCAAAAATGGGAGCCTGGTTTTCATAAGCATTGCCTTGGCTGCTGCAACGCTTCTCACCCTTCCCAGGAGGAAAACTGTACTTTGAAAGAAGACCATAGCCCTCATAACTTGGGCAGCCTTTTCTTTTCTTTTGGATTCTTAAGAGATTATTCATTAAGTCATATGCCTTCACACTATAGCTGAACTGGGACAGACACACCAAACAAACCAGAATCTCTCCAACACCCATTATCTATTTCCATCACATCTTCCCTCTTGTATTGGAGCTGTTGAGACATTCCAGGGTGTTTTCCAGTCCAGTGAAATTCCATCAGCACACCTCTTCCCTCTGCAGTGCCTCATGTGACACAGCCTAGAGCAGCGATGCAGGCTGAAAGGCCAGCCTGTAGCAATTGGGGATTTCTCCCCCTTCCCAAAGCAGCTGAGTTGTTTCACATCCTTTACTCAGTCAGGTATGAATCAGAGATCCCTTCAGGCAAGAGCATGGAAATACAAGGAAGGAAGGTTTTATTGACCCTGATGGCCTAATCTTATCCCAGGATGTGAATGAGCTTTAAAAACGCTCAGAAAAGTTCAAGTGTATACACAAATGTCTCTTTCCAAAGCAACTTATGGCACATTGCCCAAATCCAACAAGGCACATAAAGTCTATTTTAAGCTGCACCCCAGCCTTACCCAGACAGTGAACTTAGACTTGGCACTAAGAAAGACAAGAAATTGCCCATCAGAGCACATGGCCTGAGTGAGGTGTTAGTGTCAGAGCACTGATTATCTGCTGAAATGCCCACAGGCAAGGAGTCAGGCCATCCATCTGCCTGCAGGGCTGATCAGAAAGACTGGCAGGGACACAGCCCTTCTCGTGGCTTCCTGTCAAAGGCTGAGCAAATGTGAACGGTGAATGTTGAATCTTAAACCTGGAGCAGACAGGGTAACGCGAGGCACGGTCACTTCTCTGAGCAGGTAAATACCCAGCCCGATGGGCAGGCTGTGCACAGGTCCTGTGCTCGGGCTGGGACACGGCTGCTCCAGTAGTGTCCTGTCGGGATAGCCCCAGCCTGGAATTCAGCAGGCCCCAAAGACAAGTGTCATTAAAAAGTTGTTCTGAAGTGTATCAGAGGTATGTGTTATATTAAGATTTTACCTAAGGATTCGCAACTTTTTAGTAGATACAAAGTCAAATTTAGCTGACTGGGCAAGGAAGGGGAGAGACACACAGAGGGAGCGACGCTGCGCTCCCGAAGTCACCGGAACACCGACGAGAGCGGCGCAGTCTCCGGAGGTTGCAGGGGAGAATGAGCTGCCCCCGACCTCGCAGAGCCGGCTCTCGGGCCGGGCCGGGCCGGGCCGGGCCGGGCTCCCCCAGCACAGGGCAGCGCTTTCTCAGGGCAGGGCCCGGAGCTGCGGGGGGCCTGCCCGGCCGGCGCTGGGGCCGAGCGGAGCGGTCTCCGCTCCCGCGCTGCCTGCCGCGGCCGCCAGGTGTCGCTGCCGCGCTGCTCCCCGCCCGGCCTGGCTCCGGCCCCGGCTCGGCTCCGGCTCGGCTCCGGCTCGGCTCCGGCTCGGCTCCGTCCGGCCCCGCGCTGCGGCCGCCGGGAGCGCCCGAGGGACCCGCGCCCGCCCGGGGCTGGCGGCCGGCAGAGCCCTGCGTTCCGCGGCGGGTGGTGCCGTGGAAGCTGCGTGGGAACATTCTTGGCGGTCCTGGGCTCGCGGCCTCTCCAGCGAGAGGACTGCTGGTCAGAAAGGGACAAGGACGACTTTCAGGCGGGAGGCCGAGTTTTATTTTTAAAATCTGTGTAAAAATACTGCAAATAAAGCCTGAGCCGGCTGACGGGCCCGGAGGCTCATTCGCAGCCAGCCCCGGCCAGTCCTGCTCAGTAACTGCAGAAAGCTGCAGGACCGGAGAATGCCTTGTTCTGGGAACTGCCTTCCTGACAGGCCTCCTGTGGCCCTCGATATCATTGTGCCAGCCGCAGCTTTCTGCTGGGACCCGGCTGACTGTGGAAAGGAAACTGTGCAGGGCCTGCCATTGTCAGTAATGGCAAGAACCTGGTTCTGGTCAAATGTAAACAAATTCACACTGTGCTGCCTGCTATCTCCATCCCTGTCCCAGCACTGCTCCCCAAGCACAGTGTGTGCTCAGCGACTGTCACTTAAGTGTTTCTGGGTACTGTGTGCACACAGCTGATGGCAAACACCTGCCATGGGCCTGATTCCTGGGCACAGGGCACTTTGTGCATCTGCACAGGGTCACAGTGACCATCTTTCTCCCACTGGCCTGACTTTGCATCCTTCAGCCTGACCTAGGCAAAGTTCCTCCTTGCTATCTGGCAGTCACAGTCCCTCAGGTTTTGCAGGTGTTTCCAGTTGGGATGAGCACTGTAATGAGTTTCATGGTACTAATGCCTTGAGATAGGGGAAACTTGAGGAACAAAAGGGATGGGTGGGTGACAGACCGTGTCACACAACCAGCACTGGGCGTGTGGATGTGGCATTGGACCGGGTGCAAGTGAGTACTCATCACTGGAATGTCCTCCAGGAAAGGGGCCTGTGCCAGGCCTGAGAGGATGTGAAATGAGACAAGGAACTGAGCTGACCCACAGGCAGCTCACATCCTGAGGAAGGGGAACCAGCCTCAGGGAAAGCAGGGACAGCGGGTTTGGCTGGGCTGGGAAGAGTGATGGCAGTTGCAAACCACAGTGGAGCTGGGGCAAAAAAGAAGATATTACTACTCTTCAAGGACACCTGAGTTGAATCATCAAGAGTACCTGCACTTTGCAACGGGAATTAGAGTTCCTATGGGCCTGTGGTGGGGAGAGCCAAGGCTGATGCAGACAAAATGTCAGTGCCTGCTCTCTAGCTGTGTGGCCATGCCAATGTGCCTCGCTCCTGCAGCAGACCCAGAGCTCCCTGTGTGTCTCTGCAGGGCTCTGACTCCCATCCCTGGGGTCCCACAAGCTTTCCTGCTCACAGCTACACACAGGTCATTCATCCCCTTTGAGCAGCTCCCAAGTCACACTGTTACTGGTGCAATGACACAAATGTGGTTTGCAATGTCATTTTCTTAGGGAATGAAACATTTTATTTCTCTACTCAGGGACACATTTTTTCACTTTAATCAATCTTTGGGAGATAAATAAAAGTATATATGCATACTGAGTATGGCATGGTCCTTCTCACATTTCCTTTCATTTATTTGATGAAGTGAGAGGGCTCTCCAGTTTCTTTACATATGTAACATTTTTCACTTGCAAAAACATGGGAAGAATAAAATAAATGCATATTTCAGATACTTTTTTATTTCAGCCCTTGGTTCTTAGTCTTTTGCATCATGTGACCATGGGAATGATGAAAAATGTCTCTTACTTCATGTGACCTGTGAATTTGGGGTTCTTTGTCTCTTAAACCTTTTCTCAGTTTACACAGACACACATGTACAGTGTGACAATACCTTGAAAGCAAGTTTGTCTTCCCCAATTTTTTTAGCTCACATAAAAAAGATTTGGAGCATTTCACTTCTCACAAAGTCCTGGCTTTAGTCTCTCTTGATCTTGCCACACACTGACAGCACTTCACCGGTTAGACCCTGCCTATCCCAAACCTGCCACCTTGGGTGGGTACCTGCCCAGCAGCCCTGGCCATCAGCCTCAGCACCGGTGCCCAGCTTTCCTCTCTCTCCCTTCCTTTGTGCAGAGCAGCAGAGAGCTGCAGGGTCTGAGGAAGACAGCATGTCTGAAAGGGGCTGGAGTCCTCTGGGGCCTGAGATGCCAGACATGGAGCTAGAGCCATGGCAGCCATGGAACCTCCTACCAGCGTGTCCGGGCAGCCCTGCCAGTGCTGACTGCAGCCCAGGCTGGTGCCGCTGCTGGCAAACTGCCTGCCTACCTGGTGAGAAGATAGGTCCTGGTGGGACCACTGCAGTGAAAACTCTTTCTAGCAGGAAGAACTTGAAAGACACAAACCCCTAGAACTTTCTGCATTTCAGCTGTACACCCAATTTAAATGCATTAGCAACAACGTTTGACAAGGTCCAGTAAAGGCTTAAGTGGCACAGTGGGACTGCTTCCCATTTTCTTTCATTCCTGTCTTTAAAGGAGAGTTTTTCTTCCAGCAGAAAAGCTTTTTCCCTCCTAACCTGCAGCCCACAGCATGGCACAGCAGTACCCTGTGGAGCCTGGATCACAGAGTCAGCTAGACAGCCTGGTACCCTCAGCTGGCCATGGTCCAGCCAGTGCCACCCTGTGGGGAGCACCCAGCTCTGCCCACAACTCTGAACAGAACAAGCCATTCCCAAGCCCCAGGATCAAGCAGCATGAGTTTGGTTGTGTCCACATTACAGAGCCCTCGAATCCACATGTGAAGCCTTTGTGTTCCTAAAGCATAAGCCTTAATTTTTCATGTGGTTTTTTTTCAGTTCAAAGCACATGAAAAAACACATCCTGTGCTGCAGTTCCTCTGAGCAGTGTTTGCATTGCATGAAACTGTACACTCGCCCATGCTGCCTATTGGCAGTTGTTCCTGATTTATGATATTTTCCAAACAATGTTCAGGCATAATTTAGGAATATTATTAGCAAAGGCTAAAATAGTGCCAGGGTGTGAGCTAATAATTAAGTGGGATAGACAGTCAGTGGTCTAGTGCTGAAGCTCTTAAGCTGAGAATGTTTTGTTCAGCAGCATAGCCACAACCTGGGAATCAATGGAAGCTGGAGGAATGTGATCTGGGAGGTATGTAGTTTATACACTGCTCTACCAACTGGGACATCCCATAGCATCAGGAAATCTTGGTCCTTCCAACACTGCTCTGTTTCTTCTTTTTCAGTGACCATCAGCTGCCATACCATAATTCAAGCACTGTAATATTTATATTCTTATATAAATAATCACAAAATCAGTTCTACTATGAAGGTTGTTTTGGCTCAAAAGAGCAAGAACGTGAATGAAGTGTTGCATACTGTATAGGGGTTCAGGCAAGAATGGGATGCAATGGATGTTCTGGGTCTGGAGCAAGCAGGAGAGCAAGCAGAGAGCAGGAGGAAGCTTTTCTCCAAGGAGAGTGACAGCATCACAGGTAACATTGAGGTACCATGCTCAGAGATTGTGGATACTAAAGCAACTGGGATCAGGGCTGCATGCACTGATAATATGGTTTTGAAGGGCTGCCTTCTTCAAATGCCCAGCAAAATTCTTTGCTCCTGCTATTTGTAGGGAAACAAATACCATGGGAGCAGTATTGAGATCGGGAAGGAATCAATGTGGATTATTCCTAAAATCAGGGTGGTCCACATTTCCATGGAAAAGTAGTCAAAAACATCTCAAGGTCATTAAGTTAAAAGAAAGCATTTAAGAACAAAGACTTTTAATGTGTTTTGAAGGACATTAGAATATTTTAAACAGCTCATTTTATTCTCTTGAGCACAGCAGAAATTGCTCATAGTCAGTAATTGATCCAATGCACTTCACCCTCTGCAAGTTTTCTGACACTCCTCCCCGCCATTTCCTTTATTTACTCACTGTTTAAAACAGAGTCACAGAGTCCATTTTTCTGTCCAGTCTGAGATCACATCCTCTGCCACAGGCAGCTCCCAGCTCAGGTGCACTAACCAGCACCTGACCTTCCTATTGAATACACCTGGCTCAGCTAGGGTGAGACTGTTCCAATGAGATGGCCGCTGCCAAGAGACTGCTTTATCTGCTGCCCTTCCCTAAACTATTATTTGTTCTCAGCAAGCTTTTACATTATTTCAATTTTTCTGAGTTGTTTCTACCTGACAGTTATTCTAGGGACTTTTGATGAAAAGTGAGGGCAGAATAAAATCAAACTGGAAGACCACAAAGAGCTCCTGTACTCCATGGCACCTCTTCCAAGCCTCACATCTGGGGTGGGAATATTCATACAAGTGGAAAGGCACTTTGGCCTAGCAGAAGTTGGGTCCCTGCAACACATTCCTGAGCTGCAGACCAAGCCCAGGCTAATATGATTTAAGTGGCAGGGCTTCCATCCCCTCACACTGGGAAATGCTGCCAAGGTTTTATGAATCTTTCTGTTCGGGCATTTTTCTTACTAGGTTTCAATCTTAAGTGTCCTTTTGCAGAGTTTCATCCCCCTAGTTTCAAATACAAGCTAAAATGAAGAAGAACAACATGAAATGAAGCCAAGGGAAATGCATTAAGTGATATTTGCAGAGTACATTGATAGAAGGAGACAAAATGTCCTTGGGAGAACAAAGAAATTGATTGTTAATAACACATTTCATGATGCAGACACCAAAGAAGTTTTATAACTGCTGTGAAGTCCCCATGTGTTAACCTCATAATGCAGACTTGCAGAGTGATCAGGGTAGCTCAAGGTAGGGGATTACAGGGTATGCATTTGGATCTCATGAGCTATCAAGCAGCCCTGTGCCTGTCCCCACACAACCAGGTTATCTCCAGTGCTGGGCATCCCCACAGGAATCTTCTGGACCTGTTGGCTTGGGGAATGCACAGGCAAGTGAGTAGCTTCTGGGAGCAGGGCTCAAACTCAAGAAAAGTGCATTAATCTGACTCTTAAGTACCTCACAAACTTTGTTTGATTGTATGAGAGCCAAACATGACGGAGGGAATTTTAGTGATGCCTGCACTGAAAATGGATTTCTAGTCTAAACCCTGAGCAGAAGATCCAAGCCCAGCAACATCTGACAGTAGCCGTAATTGTTCCACACATATTTGGCAAACAAAAGAGTGTTTTAAACTTATTTAATTCTTCCTGCTTTTTCTAATAATCAAGATGAGAGCCATGCTGTGGACAGAAGGAAGGTCAGCAGAACCCCAGTATCTGTCAGGTGAGAGAATTAAGAGCATGGATAAAGAGGAGAGGTTTGATGAGGGTGATGGGAAAGAGGACAAAAAAAAGTTTATACCAAAACTCAATAACAACAAATTGAATGAAGTGAGGATTTCTCAGTGAGTGGAGCAGCACCAAAACAAAGTCTAAATATGCTGGGACATTGGACCAATCCTGAAACCTAAACCATCCAAATCACTTCCAGCAATTTTCCTTTGACAGCTTCAGCTACCAGGGGAAAGAACTGGGCAGCAATTGCAGAGGAGGAGATCCAGAGAACCTCGCAAGCAGGTACAGCACAGATGGCTGTGAGCTCTGTATCTTTTAGGTAATGTATTGGAGTTCTAACAGCAGCAACATATATAACAAATGAGGTCACCAGACTAATATTATTACAAATTCCACATGAATTAATCATGTTTGAGCCATGATACCAGAGGATTGGTTAGTGAATTATCTCTGGGACTCCCATCTCTCTGGCACTTGCTCATAAGCCTGTTTCCTGGGATGGGGCATGTGCTGTTTTCTTTCAAAAGAATGCAAGAATTTCTTTCAAAAGCAGACTCATTTAGTCTGAGTTTTATTCTTGGGTAGGTCAAGCTTTTGTAGTGGAAGCATTCCAAAACTGCGGTATGATATTTTTTGTAAGGCTTTATGTTGGGTTTTTTCCCTCCTTTCTTTGCAAGATACTGTAAGGACCCTGGGAAAGTTTCCCCCAGCAGCCTTCTGGTTTTGAGATAAATGTAATCTCTTTATGAAAACACACACTCACATAGTTTACACCAGCCTTGTGCTGGATGTGGTGTTCACCATAAATCACACAACCTCACTGCCAAACCAAATCTAAAACAAAATGAAAGAAACTTCTTAGTGAATGTCCAGCTTTATTTCTGTCCTTCAACAGCAGGAAACTCATGTGAAAGGTTTTTACTAGTCCTTGCACCCAAGAAAAAGCTTTGGGAGACCTCCAGATAAAGGTTTTCCTGAATAAATAGACGTAGGTTAGCATACATCAATAAATAGAAACTCTTATTACTATGAGAAGGAGAACCCATGCAGGTGTGGAGCTGCTTGGGTGCCTGTGTGTGACATCGATAGGTCTGGTCACAGCACTGGCTTCCAGCGTGACCATCCTCCCTGATGCTGGGTGGCAAGGAATGAGAAAATAAAGAGAATGAGAACTTTGACCAAACTACTGGCAATCAGAGCAGTTTCTAGTTGACTTGCACATCATAACAAAAGTTGAAGTCAGGTTAATGGCAGTGGGTTATCCATGGGCTATTTTTCTCAGTCTGGTCATCCCAGAATCACTGCTGTGCTTTACTTTGCAATACAAAAGCTGTCTCTGTGTCTCACATGTAGCAAGCAGGAAACCAGCAGGAAAGAGTGAAGATTCCACAAAAATTCTGCCTTTTCCTGTATTACTGACTGTGCTGATGCTTTCTCTGTTCAGTTCTTGTTTGGCTCCTGGGCACTCACCCAGATTCACCCTCCAGCAGAGACAAAAAGTGCCATTCATGGACTGAAAATTGGAGCTTCGGTTCTGGGTAACCATTTGGCTGACAGATGTTTCTGCTTGCCTGTCTCCATCATCATTTCTTCTCCTACTAATTCCTATCCTAGGAAGTGTGTGGCACTAGTGCAAAGAAGGAAGGGGGGAAACCCACAAAAAATTAAAAACATTTTAAAAGCCTTGGGGTGTGAATTTCCAACCTGGAATCACCACCTGGCTGGTGATGTCGTGAGGGTGTGCCTGCACCTCCAGGTGTGGGTGGGAGCCTGACTGCAGTGGATATTTCATGCAAGTCAGAGGCACAAGTTACATGTCTCCCAACTCTCGTTTCACAGGTCAGGGAGTTTCAGCAGTCCAACAGTTCAGAGAAATGCTGTCTGACAAAATGTGCAGAGTTGAGCCCTGGTCCTACAAGGAGGAGGGACACCTCTGTCCATGCAGAGGTGTCGCCTGTGTCCAGGTCTTTGAGCTAAGACAAGAATCTTAATGAGGGCTGTGGTAAAGCAAGAGGTCAGTAATGTACTGGGTAAAGCTCAGGAGGAATTCCGCTTTCTTCATTCCTTGAGCTGATCAGATCTCATTTTTGCCCCCTTCAATGAGTCCCCGATGGATTAAACTGGCCCACAGAAAGGAGGCACAAAGATCAGTATATTTTGTCTTTTGAAACCACCTTCACGCATCTCCTCACAAAGCCACCTTACCCCCTAACAGCTCCTTCCTGCTGGAAGAGGGCCTGGATGTGGCCCTCCCAGTCCTTGCAGACATTGTTGAGAGCAAGGCCAGAAGGCAGAGAGCTGGGTCTGGCAGCAGTGTGCAGCTCCTCACATACACTCTCCCGACACCATCCTGCCCACACCTGCTCACCACTATCCCCTGTTCCTGCTGTTCTCCCATCAGTGTTTCCTTCCAGTGTTCCCAAGCAACTACTCAGGCAGTACTGTCCCTTCCCAGCCCTGTAGGCAGTCTTGGTTGCCAGGGTGAACCAATGGATGAGCTTTAAACAGCAGAACAGAATAAAATTGCTTCTCCTCAGCAGTTTCCCCTTCCCCGGTGCCCCCACACCCCTGCACCTGCTGCCATCAGATGTCTTTCTTCTGACACCCAATCAACTCAGGCATGGAGAGTGGAGAGTTTCAGAGAGACTCTCATGTCACCTTGTCCCTTGGACAAACCTTGCTCCTGACAGAGCTCCTGGGCTCTGCTGTCCCCTCCTTGCCATTTCTTCCCAAGAGTTGTGTGAGCTCTCTTTGCCAAGGTGATGAGCATCTCCAGCCAAAGTCCTAAAGCCCAAATGGAAGCCAAAGTCCCCAGAGTTTATTTCTCTTTTCTCCTCTGGTTTCCTCCTTTATCAGCAAGCAAGAGTTTCCTGGTGAAGATGGGCAGAAAGAATCAGCAATATTGAGCAAACTAGGAATGCTTGTTCAGACCAAATGCCTCCAATATTTCCAGCAACCACAGCCACCTGTATCCAGTCCAGAAAACCTGAAAAAATGTGAGAAGTCAAAAGACAGTAGCTTTATATGTTTTAATAGTTTAATTTCAAGCTACCCAAGGTTAAAAAAAAAAAAAAAAAGGAAAATGAAAAAGAAATATAAAATAGGTTTCATTTGTTTGTTTTTAACAGTTTGGTTTAATTTTGTTTCTTTTCTGAAATGTTTTGGCCTTTGTGCAGAAAAGTAAGAAAACAGAAACAAATATGTTATTGTCTTTGTTCATTTGTCATGAGAGTCACAAAAATCCATTTCTGAGATTGTTTTATTCCTAAATTATGCCTATTAACTGTACAGTGTCTCATGATCCCATAAAATCCTTGGAAATACAGACAGCAGAAGAGCTGCTCATTCTGTCCAAATGCCAGTGTGATGAGCGAGGATGTCACATGACTGTCTCATCACCAACTCGGGTGGTTCATGAGCCTCATTCTCTGACCCATCTCATGCACACAACTTGTGCCTCACGGTGCCCCAGGACTTGCACAACGATGGGCTTTTATCTCCTGGCAGTGTGATGTACCTCACTGTTCAAGGAGGGATGATGGCAAACTTTGGTATATGGGCATTGCTGCATCTTAGTAGAAATATTTTGAGGATTTCTGTCTTCCTGGAGAGCTCTCTAAGCTGCTCCACCTTTGGAAGCACAGGACAATGGTGCTAGGGAGCAAGATTAAAATCTTGGAACTCTTACATGTGCTTTTACAAAAGGAGTGAGGTCACAGGCAAATTAATAAGCTTGGAAGGAGACAGGGGCTCTTTCTAAACGTTTGTCATTTTCCTATGAGGGATTTTTACCACCTCAATAAGCAGCTGTCCAAAGCAGGAGGCAGCTGGGGGAAACACTTTGATGACATTTTGGCCAATCTGGTCCTGGTGATGCTTCTAAGGGCGAGACAGTTTTGCAAAGCTCCTCCACCCAATTCAGAGCACTGTGACTAACTCTCCTGCATACCATTTCCTCAGAACAGCAATCACAGGCTGCAGAGAGCAGCCTTGTCCTGCCCCAGTGATGTCCTAAGAACAGCCAGCGCAGTGCAGCATGTCTGAGGGAGCCTTAACATGGGTGTGATACCCTGCCCAGGAATTCCAGTGTCACGAAGTAATTATTTGTAATAACTCAGAGTAACAATTTCCATATGTAGGACTCAAAAACAAGAACTACAGGTTAGGAGACAGATACAGCTTGTTAGATGAGAGCAGGATTTCCATGTCCTTTAAAATAAGATCTGTCCTGTTTTCTGTTTTGGTCTCCATCACCCCACCAAAATAAAATCAGCTGCAAACAGATGTGTCAGTAAGCAGAGCTGGAATTATTGCTAGAGGTGTGAGGTGGGGAGGGTTTGACTCGGACTGAACTCTCAACACCATGATCATACTTTACTGATTAAAGAGCCTGAACAGATGCACCTTTCACTTCCAGTTTAGATGAAAACCTTGACTATCCCCTCCAGGCTGGCAAGTTTGGTGTTCAGGCTCTTTCAGGACTGTCCTGAATGTGGAAATTCATAAACAGAGTGAGAGAGACACAAGAGACAGACACAAACTGAGGTCTCCCTAAAAACTTCCATGCAAAGAGGCCTGTGTGCTTCCCTGCATGGAGGAACGAGATCTTCCTTTGCTCGTCCCTCAGAGAGTTCCTTTGTCCATCTGGGCAGAAAAAGCCAGGAAGGTGAAGGTTAATGCCAAGGAGGTTATTTTTTCTCCTCCACCCCCCATTCCAACACACACACACAAACACACACAGGGTCTGGCGCACACACATCCTGGAGCAAGGAAAGGAATTCCCTGCAGGACACCGGCCAGGCCCTCGGATGATACCGGCAGCCAGTGTGTCCTTGCCCTCACCCCACAGAACCTTCAGCCCTCCCCAGTGCTCAGAGCTGGGTCGCCAGCCCCACACACAGACCTTGCTCTGTTCCTCAGCACAGCATCACCCTAGCTGTGGCTGGCACAAATCCCCTGGCCCCCAGCCAGCCCACAGGGTTTCTTTCCCCCTTTCTCTGCCAAAGCAAATTGACTTGTGACACTTTCCCTTATGTTTTCATCCTTTAAAGGGTGGAAAGCTGAAAGCCTGGCTTCACTGTGTTCACTTCCATGCCTCCTTTGTGCTCTCCCACCTAGATGTTAAATAAGCTCTTTCAGGGAGGACTGGCCATTGGAGTCACTGCTCAGCACTGTGGGCAGTGGGTGCAGCATGTGCCTGTGCACACACGTGTGCTGCACCCACTGCCAAGCACACGCCCAGGGTGCCCTCCCTGCAGCCCAGGGGGAACAGCGCTATCCCAGGAATGTGTCCTGGCTCCTTTTGCTCCCACTCCCCAGCATTTCAGCTGCCTTGGCCATCCTGCTGTTTTCATTTCAGAAAAGCATATAACCTAGTTCATCCCTTCTCTGATGTAATAGAACACGTTGCAGGTTTTGACTGAAAGAGAAATAAGAATTTTCATGCCCTGTAGATCAAGGATCTTATTGTCCTCTTAAAAAAAAAATTACAACTTTACAACCTCAGACAGGACCTTGTGCTGACAAGTGGATCTCTTCTACTTCCTTCACTTTAGCGGAAACCTAATCCACACATACACTACAAACTCACCTTCTCAATCATACATGGTTTGCAGCACTTTTCCCAAATAGAATGAGAACAGGCTTGTCCATGAACTGAATGAACTCTGACTCTTCTACTCCTCTCCTTGAATGAGATTACAAGGCACCACCTCATGGCTTGTGCTTATGTAAAATATAAGACCGAGGCATTATAACAATCCAGTCAATAATAAAGTGATTAATAATAAAGGTGATGCCAAAACCATGTGGGATCATCTCACAGTTTGTTTTGCTAACAAAGGCACAAAGAAAAGTCCAAAGCCCAGTGGAAGGTATCTGTACACATAGATGCTGTCCAGTGAACTTGGGTGTAGCCAGCAAATCCATTACCTGTGCTGTGACAGTAGCCAAGGTGCACGGTACCAGATCTCATGCACAGGTAATGAGAACAGCGCCCTCTGCCAAGATTAGTTCAAGAAAGTGCCTTGCCAGGATCTCTTCTGCCTTGTTTTGTGGGCAGCTTGCTCTATTACCACAGTAATTACCAGTAAGACATTCCTTAGCTCCACAGTGCTTTGGTGAGGGTATCTCAGACCTGTTTATAACAAATTCAGTGCCTAGAGGTAAAAGAGCCACAAGACACCAGAATGTGCCATCTGGCCTTGGGAACTGGGAAAAAAAAGAGCTTATAAATATGCAGGGCCCTCCCTGTGTTACTGGGACCACATGGCAAGAAGACAGAAAAACTCAAACATACACAGAGAGGAATGTCTGCCCTCCTCCCTTTCCATGTGCTTCAGCCAGGATGTTTGTGCAAGAAGAAAGCCAGTTGAACAATAAAACCCATATGTCAGATGTGGAAGGAAGTCTGTAATCCAACACACCAAAGGAAAAGATTGACACAAGTTCATCCTTATCATAAGGTTCCCCTCTGCAATAAGGATGCACACCACAGCATCCTTATTAGGGGGCCAAACTGATAATTGCAGCAGTGTGGTACTTGGCACTTCGAACTTTTCACCCAAGAATTGTGAAGCACTTTACAATTAAACCTAAATATATCTTAATATGAGATGAGAGAGGCCGTAAAGAGATAGCTTTGCTTATTTTGAGCATGAAGAACACATAAATCCATTACAACACAAAACAGAAGGCTCACCTGGACATGGTGTTTAATGAATTTTAATGGAATTATGCCCAGTCAGACAACAAGGCCAGAGGACTTGCATGTCTTCATGCTTAAAAACAGTGCTCTTGTGACCTTTTGTAGTTACATTTTTAGTAGTTGCATTTTTAGTAGTAGAAATTACATAAAACAATGAAACACAAGAGTCCTCACTTTAATAAGCATTATTAACACCTCAAAATGTGGAGTGGGAAGGAAAATATTGTGAATCAAGTCTGGCAAGCCATAAATGACGTGAGGTCTAGGCCCTGAGAGGTTTTATATCTGAGTACTTGCAAATTTTCACCAAATTTTCATTGGATTTATTAGTTTTGGTTGGAAAAATGTTGGCCTCTCATCTGTCTGTGTGGCAGAGGTCCTTGCTAATAGGGTTTCCTTTTAGATATAACGCAAAAGTAATTAAGCTCCTAATTAGTTAAACTTTGAACAAAGTTCTAGCAATGGCTTCCCTGGCAAGGAGAGTCAGTAGTTCTTACTGGACTGGGGCTGTCAGACGTTTCCAAAAAACAGCACTGAGCACCTCTCAAAGCCCATGACTACCCCTCCTGCTCTAGGGAGCTGACAGAGATGTTAATGTCCCAGAAGTGATACCACTGTGAGGTTTCTTTATTAAAACCATCTCCAGGCAGCAATCAGGTTTGCCACATGCCCGTGGTCCTCATCACTCTCACACAGCCATGGTGTATCAAGGGTCAGGGCTGGTGGATTCAGTGCCCTTCGCTCCTGCTGCTGTCCCCCAGTTCAGGAAGGGCTGTAAGAATATCCCTTGCCAAATGTCTCCAGCCAAATGAGGAGAGGAAGAGGTTAGAGATGCAGATATGGAGTCTTCAGGTTCTGTAGCTTCCCTGCTGTGTTTTTTTGCTTCTGCATGTCTACAGCGAGCTTGAGTGAGGGACTGCTGCCCTGGCTGAGGAGTCAGCAGCCAGGGCTGTTACATTCGCAGCCCTGGCGCAGACCACCACAGGGGTTTGGCTTCCATCTGTCCTTTTGCCCATATTTTACTTCCAGATTCTCCTTAAATTGGCATAAGCTGGTTTCACCAGCAGCAGTACTGACACAGGGTTTGCATGGTGCTCTTATAGGGGGATCTTATGCCAACTTCATCCCAGCAAAATAGCACATATATTTTACCCAGGATCAGGCGTGAAAGTGGCTGCATAAGCCAGTTCCCAGTGACTACCAGGGCATAATTTGTCTTTTCCATGTCAGAGTCTGATCATTTTGGGATCAAGCTGTGCTTCACTAAAGCTCCTGACATACTGCAGCACTGATTTCACTGGGTCCTTGACCCTGTGCAGCATCACTGATCCTTCATGAGCAAGGTACACCTTGCTAGCAAAATACAACAATACTAAAGATAAAGCAAGGAGCAAGTGTCTTGTAACACATTCCTCTGGGCTCTGTATGGAGCTGGCAGTGCAGTGGCAGTGTCTGGGAATTCTGGAGATGAGGAGTAAGGGAAAACTTAGATATGCTGTGAAAGGGCTGACAAGCTCTGTTTTAAATAGTGGGACTCCAATTTGTATTTGGTCTCCCATGAGTGGACAGTGGTGGAGAGCCAAAAGTGTTCCCAGCTTATCATTGGCACGGGAGCTCCTCACAGGGAAGTCCTGAGTAAAGAGCTCAGAGACACTGCTGGAAATCTCTTCTAGTCCAGTGCGGTCCTGTAGGTTACAGCTTATCACAACACAGAAATGCTATGTGCCTCCAAATTTGCTTTTTTAAGGGAGAAATGGGTTATATGGGCAGGGTCCTGCTTATGATCTTATTTTTGGTGGATTTTTTTGTCATCTACTTCTACTAAGATTTACCTTTCAGGGTCAGTTCCTTGGCATGCACAAGCTGGTGTTATTTCTCTGACTGCACTGAAGCTGTTCAGCCTGTGACCTGTGTAACACGAGCTGGTGGTCTCAGATGGTCGTCACTGGTCCTCTCCAGCCCTTTTGCCACCACCCTCAACAAGGAGATCAAGTGCTTTACCACCCATAAAGACACTGACATGTCATTCTGATCCTCATCATGCTCATGCATTTTTGCAGACCAGGTGAATGTCCCAGGAAAGCGTCTGCTGGAGAACTCCTCGTTGAAGCTGCCTGTACCAGGTTTGTTCTTGCAGAGCAGAGCACAGAGGTGCTTTGCAAACATTCCCACAGCCCCTGAGCAGCACAAGGCATCGCACCACCACATATTCCAGGCCTGAGTTTGCCTCTTCCTCTGGGACCATAGGCAGGAAGTAGTAGTGTACAAGTAGAAGCAATTTTGGGTGAAGATAGCTCTCCCATGTTTTCTGTGTGGCTGCTCTGAGCAGGACTGCTTCCACTCTAAGTGTGTTATTGCAGGGAATAGACGGGAGCTGGGTGGGGCTGCAGGGACAATAAAAGGAAATGCCTCTGCTCTGCATATGCTCTGGAGAGGGAGGGTGCTAGTGCCAGGCAGGAGGGGATGTTGTGCAAGACAGGGTCCAGAGGGGAGGCATCTGCATGAAAACCAGAGCAGAAGAAAGTATTTGAGAGAGAGTGTATGGGTGGGTGGGTGGGTGGTGTCAAGGGATTGGGAACAAGACAAAAGAGGCTGTGTATGGCTGTGTGTGAGAGGATTGCAAAGACGAGATGAGACGCAGAATGTCTGTGGGTGGCATGGAGAAGGATGCAGCGCCTGGTCCGTGCTGCCAAACAGAACACTCCATCCCAGATGCTCTTTCCAACCCCATCAACTATACCCTCATTTTACCCTGTTAACCCTCCATATCCAGTGTCCTTTTCTGAAGGAGAAAAATTGTGGTGTAAGAGTCTGAGTAGGGTGCCAAGGTTCAGCAAGAGCTGTCCATCCCTTCAGGCAAAAAACCATCATTTTTTCAAAGCTCCCTTGAGCACACAGAGAAGCTTCAAAGTTCCTGTAGTGTTAGGTCTGAGGGTCATTAGAAAACAACCTCTCCAGAAATGTTTCTCCTTATTTTTGCATCAATGAGCCATCTTCTTCTTACAGAAAGTATTCACACACATCAGTGTTACCACAGGGAAAACAAAAGCTTCATCCTTCATTGTGGTAGCCTTTCAACTACACTCCTCCCTACAACTTCAATATTTTGAAGTTCAAGTTTTATTTCTTCTGCTTAAAAAAAGAAAAAAAAATAGAAGTGGCTTGATTTGGAGACTCCCTGACCCACATAGCTTAGACCAAGTTGCAGCTGACCCCCAACACCCTGGGGTGCTAGCAACTGACATTTGAAATCAGACCCCTCTCTAAGCCAGGTTCCTGAAAAGCAGTTGGCATGGGCCAAAGAGATTGATAAATAAAATTAACAGGTTGAAGACAAAATAGAAAAAAAAATCAAGCTTGTTCATAAATATCCTTCAGAAAGTGAAAACATAGAAATAGTGACCTAGTGGGAGGCTCTACTCAAAATTCCAGAGGATCATGGTAATCTGATATGTACGCTGACTTCATGAGTTTGGAGCCCTTCTGAAGAGTCAGACCACAGCAACACACACTTTTTCTTAGCCCCTGCATGCCATCTCCACACCCTGCTGTTACAGCTCTGGTTTGTAAAGGGTTTCAGTTTGTTCCTTTGGTGGATTGTAATTGACCTGGATCAGCTTCAAGTAGGAGAAAAAAAAAATTAAAGAAAAAGACAAAAGGAGCCTTCAGAGGTCCTGAGCACTGTGCCTAGGTGGTGATCTCATGGCAGTAATGACCTCAGAGGTGTGTTTGGCTTGGTTCAGATTCACAGAACTGCCTCTTGCCAAGGATATTTTAAGTGGGCCAGAAACATCTGTAAACACACCCATCCAGAAACACATGCTGTGGTCATGCAGTTACAAACACACATCATGTGTCTCACATCAATTCATATGTGCTCCTCTTGGGAGATATGGGGTCTGCAGCCATAGTCACCCTGTTGGTGCTGTTTGTCCCACAGCTCAGATGCCCCAGCCCGCAGCTCACAGGTGAGTGAATTCAGCCCGTCAGTTGTAACCTGTGCCATCAGTACAGGTGTCTCCTGTGTGCCATCAGTACAGATGTCTCCTGTGGAGTTCCTGATCCTGGATCCCAGACTGGGGGACTACTACCAGGTCTTATTTCTCTTATTTCAAGTTAAAATAATTTTTGGGTAAGCCATTGAACTTTGCTGTGCTCCTCATAACTAATCCATTTAAAACAGGAAGGAAAGTGCTTCTGGGGGTCCAGTTTGCCAGGATGAACACTGTGCTCCTCACAGCCATGGCTGTTTGATGGCTGTTGCTCAGAAGTACTCTCAGCAATGACTGCAAGGAGCTGTGGGTTGCCCCTGCAGAGCCCTCAGTGCTCTGCCTGCTGACATTCTTGGTGCTCAGCACATGCACTAGATCATTTTCACAATCTGCTGTGCATTTCTCTCCAAACGCACATGGGATGCACTGATTACCTCCTTTTCCAAAGGCTAAATCATGTACACAGGACTAAGGATGGAAGCTGGCAAGAAGAACAACCCTGTCTGCATAGGCAGAGTGCTTCCATGGCAAAAACTCATACTCTCAAAAGCACATATTTTCCCATAAATGGCCAGCCACAAAAGAACCAGCAACCACGAGCTGATGCAGGCATAGGGAGGAGCTCTAATGTCCATTAATGATGAGGGAGCAGCTCTGTGACGTGACTGAACTGAAGGATAAAATTGTGGGTGACTTCACAGCCAGTGCAATGCACACCAATGGTACTTGGGGCCCTCAGCTAGCACATGGGGCTTGGGACTTTCACCTGCCCCACAGCCCTTGGAGGACACAGAGCAATAAAAGACCCGTTTTAGCATATGTAGGTTTTCAGCAGCTCATGAACATCCAGACCAAGCAGCACACACCTCTGACTCCAGACTCTCTTGGGCACTGACAGCGTCTGATGGGATCCCCTGAACTAAACAAACCACCTTTAAGGAGATAGAATGTACTCTATCAACCACAGCAACTCCTTTTTGAACTATTTTAGAAAATGCACAGCTTTAATCACCTGTTTAAACTATATTTCAAAAGCTTTGGCACACAGGGTCATAGAAAAGACTCTCTGACCATGCCAAAATTTAGAGTATTTTCTCTTGAAATGACCCTGTTTCAGTGTACTGTTACAGCAGATACCAGACACCACCAAGGTCTGGTCACACTGCAATATTTGCTGTCATCCTGAGTTTGCTTCCATTGAGTATTTGACCTCATATTTCCCATGTTTGGTCCCTCTTAAGAAAGGTTGTTTTGTTGGTATAGAATCCCAATAGGGACTTTCAAGTTCAAGGAAAGTGAAAAGAAACAAATCCAAGCCCCCACTGTGCAATCCTGCCCTCTGTACCGATAGAGGCTGTGTTTTTTTCCAACAGGCCTCCATAAAGGAGAGATGAAAGGCAGAGTTCAGGACCAGGTCTGAAACCTGGACTTAATCCAACACCACTAAATCTCTGGCTGCAATGATGTTACATTTCAGTGAGACAGGAGGGTGGAACCTGGAGGGAAATTATTACCAGTGCTTGAAAGTTTCCCCCGAGTGTGTTTTGGGGCCTCTGTTAGAGTTTTGTAATGGATCTTACCTAGGCTTATTCTCCATCATTGCATGGGACAAGTCATTGCTGCTTCAGTGTTTCTGCTGGGGTAGTCTGCATGAGGAAGACTTCAACATCAGCTTCACAAAGAAGAACCCTCATAAGACCTGGCCTTTGTTCAGGAAAAAAAAGAAGTCACAGGTCTCTCAGCATCCAGGGAACTCCTCTCTTTCAGCTGCCTCAACGAGACCCAGTGTATGAGAGCAGAGAGCTGGGAAGGTGCTCTTTTCAGGTGGGAATCAAGCCCTGAGTTCTAATCTTCTATTCTACCTATGATTAAGCACTCCCAATGCAAATAGACATTCCTGCTCTTTCAAACCAACTTTGTGTCAAGCTATTCCCAGGCAGGCAATGACAAGAACAGGCACGGGAGGAGAGCCTTCCTCATGCCATTACCATTAAAGATCTGAAGACCTGTTCTCCAGCTCTTTTCCTTTCCAGTCCCTCCCACATCTCTGCAAAATTGTATAGAAAATATAGCTTTGCTAATCCAGTGGCTTTCTCCTCTGAGTCTGCAGGACTCTAAGTATGAAACAGAAGCAAGGCAAAACCCAATTATCACATTGATTAAAATCATGGTGTAGTCTCACTGTGTTTACTCATGTGATTAAAATTTCATTGAAATAGGATAACAGGGGTCAACCAAGGAGTTATCCCACCAATTTCAGTGTGTTGTGGATTTTTGCATGGGTATTTACAACTAAACTATGGTTTAACCCCACTGGAACTGGCTGGTCTTATGTGCATGGAAATGCAGAAGATGAGATTACAAAAGCAGCAACACCTTGGCCAAATAACTTGGGCCAAAGCAGGATGGATGGATGAGCAGTGCAGCAAGACATGCTGTGTGTATGGCAAACAGGAGCACAGCCCCAAGCTGGGGGTAGAGGAAGTGTGTACCTGTGGGAGAGCCTGTGTGTGTTGTAAATACATTTATTTCCTGACCTAGCAGCAAAACTATGTGTCACCCCACTCTAATGAATACTAGGCAAGCAGTGAAGAAACATATTGCTAATTGTGAAAAAAAACCTTTCACAAAGCAGCAAGTCAGCCATGAGAGGTAAGGGTCCTCAGGCTGAGGGTAGGAAAGGGCAATGACTGGCAACAGTGGCATGGGAAATGCATACCTGATGTGGGGGTTCAGAGCACTGTGACAAGACATCCTATTATAAAACTGACTTTTTGTCCTAAAGGAAGAAAAAAGAGTATCTGCCATTTAGAAGCATATTCATTTTAGTAGCCTTCATGCTCTTCAGACATGCCCAATCATTGTGTGGAAATCCTGATGGTATTTTCAGCCCAGAATGAAGCTACAACAAAGGAACCAGGCAAACAGGATGCCAGCAAGCCTTGCTAAAGGAAACACCATGTAAATCAGGGAGAGGAGGTCACAATGACTATAGGATGTATTACTTCCATAGCAGGGGCCAGTTCAACCTTTGGCTTGAGAGCAAGATTAAGTCTAAGCAGCTGTGTTAAATGACATTGTGTAGGGAGGATGTCGTGGGCTAGCCTTCACACATCAAAGGTTACCATCCAAGTCACAGCACAGGAACACAGATTTTTTTACGGATCTGACCCATGCCCCAGTTAACCCAATCCCCTGCTCTCAGATGTAGCCCATGATTTAGTGCTTGAAGCATTAAGGTTAGGATTAGGGTTAGTGTTAGGGTTAGGATTAGGATTAGAAAAGGAGGGCCCCCCCTGGTTTCAGCTCACTGACAGTGCAGTGCCAGACTTGATGAAGTGTCTTAGCTAGTTCCCACATTTGTTCATCTAATTAGGGCCACTGGACATCAGAGCATTACATGCACAGGTAGCTGCATGGCGAACCATGAGTCACGCAATGTGTTTGCAGCACTGTAGTATGGAAAACAAACCCAGGAGCATGGTGGAATTATTTGTTGATCCTGTGTGTTGGTAGACTCTTTCAAATAGTTTCTCTTCACTACTATCAAGTAATAACTCCAAAAAATAAAACAAGGTATTCCTATTGGTTGATAATTTTTTTTCCTTCTGTTCCACCCTGGTCTGTCTGAGTGGCTCTGTCAGACAGAGACCTCATCACTGCTGCTCCCACAGCACCGTCATGGATATCTGACAGCAGCAAAGTTTCCAGCCCTGTCCCATAAACAAGTGGAGTTTTCCAAGCCCTTCCCTGCTTGCACTATGTTCTGAAACAAATCCATAACCTGCAAAGGAAGCAATTGCATTGGAGTGGAATCCCTTGGTTTATACTTCATTTTCTGATGTAAATGGAGCCAGAGGTGTGGAATTGGGTCCCTCTATGATGCCTTCCATGGGATAATGCACAGTTTGCATTTCTCCAAAGCACAACGATTTGGAATAACAGTTGTCAAGGAATTTATTTTTAATGCCCTTTTGAAAACAAATTCCAAACTGTTGGGGTTTTATTTTTTGGAGGCTGCTGAGTTCTTTTTTTAATAAGATTTTTTAACTCTAAGGGCCACAGTTGTAACAAGTTGGTTTTGATCTGTTTACAAATGGGCTTACCTGCTAGAAAAGGCTGTTTCAGTGGAGCACTGACATTCAGGGCCCCTTTGAAAGACACTAGGGACCTAAAGACCATTGATGCTGTCAGATTTCCAAGACTGAATTCCTCCCTATAATATCCAGGCTTGCAGCCAATTTAGCTGGCTTGGAACAGTTGTAGCTTTAAAACATGCTTGATGTGTATTCAGATTTCAAAAAGGAAAAAAAAAACCAAACAAACCCAGCATTGCAGTGATTCAGAAAGATACACAGATGATGGAGTGGAGCAACAAAGTCACAGGCAAAGCCAACACAAGCAGAGATGACCTTTCTAAATTCCACAGCACTAATTCTGCTCCTTGGAAAGAGTGCCTGAACATTTGTACCCCAGCCTGATACAACTATTTCCTTTCTCCATATCTGATTCCCTACATGGCTGCTGTGATACCATAAAAAAACTAGTTTGAAAACACAGTGGGCTATTTATGATTCTTTTTTTTATGACAACTCACTGTTCTTCAGAAACTGATCATTCATGGATGTTTCTTGGGCAGGAGGCAAAGAGGAGGGAAGATGATTCTCTGGTTAAGTTTGCTCAAAAATTTAGGAGAAATGTTCCCATTGTTACTGACACATTTTTCTGATCTATAGCACACAGAATCCTGAATCCCCTTGCCCATGCAGTGGAGATAAAGGAACACAGCTAAAGTCCTCCCAACTACCAGTGGGCATGTAATAAGCTTAGAGGCTCTAAAGCATTTTTATTTAGTATAATGAGTGTTGTTAAACTCAGAATTCAGATGAACTTAAAACTGCAGGGGAAACATTTTCTGCTCATAGATTAGGAAATAGGTACTTTGGAAAGAAAAGATCAAGAAATTTTATCCATGGGAATCCTTTGGAAAAGGCTGTGCCATTTTAATTGTATTGTTGCTACAACAGTAAGCAGAACCATATTGAGACTCTGGGCACTAGACATGGAAAAATATGGATGAAAAGCACTAACAAGCACTAGTCTTGACTGCAGTCTTAAATTAGTCTGTCCCAGTGGTACCTTTTCGCTTACAGGAAATGCCTCCTGAGGTATTTCCCAGGAGAATGAGAGCTGATGGGGAGGGACTGCATAGTTTGTAATACTCCATGAATGTGTGCGGGGAGGCGAGGGGGGAGTGGGGAGGCGGGAAGGAGGAAGGGAAGGAGGGGACTGGCTGCTTTATTTTGTATTTTTAAAGGCAAATCACTACTCTTTCATTTTCCGAAAATGTCTCTTTTATTTCTTGCATTCAAAAGTACTTGTAAGGGTTGTTTAGAGACAGAGGAGATGTCATCCCCAAAATTTCATAACTTGTCAAATCTTGTATGCAGAGAGAAAATAAAGATCAGACCACAGAGTACCAGATGGCAAAGTATTCCTCATATTTCTTCAGAGTTTTTAAAAATCTTTTGACCTTCCAAGACAGTCTGTATGACTGAGATGTGGTGCACTCTCGTCTTCTAAACACTTACATTTATTTAACACTTTGAGTAGTTGTTTTCAGGACTGAACCTGTGACGTGAAAGAGATTAAAATAGCTTAACCTGGTTTAGAGTACATTTTCCTCATGTAATATATCCCCTTCAGCACATCTCCAGAGAGGGTTTTATAGGACAGATATTTCTCAAAGTGACAGAACTGTGAAAGTGTCTGCCCTTGGTACATTGGAATACCTTGGAATAGTCTCTCAAGAGGATTCTTTCTCAACACAAACAGACTTCTCCATAGACACAAAACTTCTCTACTGTGCAGATAGAAAACTTTCTAAAGAAAACTTCCTACACAACAACAACTAAAACCTACAAATGGGGGTAGAAAGAGAATGCATTTGGGCCCCTGTTGCTTTTCCTGCCTTCTCTATGATAACTGGTCCTTAGAAGCCCCACCATCCCAGCCCACTCCCTGGGTAGACCCCACTCTAGGCAGCACCATTAACGGAGCGCAGCAGGAGCTCGGGCCAGTATCTGAGGGCTGTTACACACCACTCTGCTCTCTCTGGTATGGCAAAAATCCGCGTGAGAGGAGCCTTAAAAGTCTTGGAGTGGGAAACAGAGCGCTCAGGTGCCCTGGTGTGCAGGAAGAGCGGCCTTCCAGAACACACGTGCCCGGCTGTCCCGGCTCCTGTCACTTCTTGGCTCTCCCACCGCGTTTGTCCAGAAAATCGATCTCGTAGCGTCACTTTCTGGGTCGCTCTTTTTCCGTACTAGCTCCGGGCTCCCAGGTAGCGCCCACCGTGGTCACCGCGGCCATTGCGAGCTGGGGCAGAGGCAGCTCCGGGGCGGCCTCAGAACCCCTTCATGTGCCCGAAGGGGGTCCCCCGGGGCTCCGAGGCTCGGCCGTCCGGCCGCCGGAGCCGCGCTCGGGGCGGGGGCGCCGCGGCCCCGCCCGGCCCTGCCCCGCCCGGCCCCGCTCCGCCCCTCCCCGCGCTCACTCGCGGCCGCTGCTCCGGGACCGAGCGTGGGGCCGCCGCCGCCGGCAGCCACCGGCCAGCAGCCACCGGCCACTGGCCATGGGCCGCGCCGGGCCCCTGCCGCGGGCATGATAGCGCGGCCGCGCCCCGAGCTGCGCCGCGGGCTCCGCGCGGAGCCAGGCAAGTACCGCGGCCGTGCCGCGCTCCGTCCCGCGGGGGCTGCGCCGCGGACGGGACGGGACGGGACGGGACGGGACGGGACGGGACGGGACGGGGGCGGGTGTGCCACCGCCGGGGTGGCTGCGCTGCGGGTCGGTGGCGGAGACGTTCAGCTGTCGACGCCGGGGCCGCGGGAGGCTCCGCGGAGGCGGATCGGGAGGCGCTGGATGGGCCGGGGGCGGCGGAGGTGGGGTCCGGTGTGTGCGGAGCCGGGGTCGTGCCCGCGGTCGGGACGGGACTCACGCGGGACTTTGGGAGCGCCGGTGCGGTGAAGCGCGTTCGCAGAATCCCTGCTGCATCCCGCCGCTGATCCAAGGGAGCTGTCGGGGGTGCGTTATGTGTGCTCGTGTCGGGACAGAAGGACAGGCGCGGTACCCTGCCATCGCTGCCTCGTCCCTCCGCCCCCCCGGCAGCAGCTGCAGCCGCCCCTGGGGGCAGCTGGCGGCACCGGCTGCGGCCGGACGGGAGTGCCCGGCCTTTACAGAACAGCAACTGTCCTTGGTGATTTTTCAGCTCAACAGAACAAACAACAAAATATCATATTAGCTCTAAGGTTAGCCTGAAATAATGGAAAACGAGAGGGAAAGCTGTAAGCATTTTCTAAAGTGCCAGTTTGAAGTTCTCAAATGATTCATCCAACACAAACAGTGTCTGAGTGGAACAATTTTCTTTGCAGGGAGTTTCCACTGGAACAAATAGCAAGTTCTGTTTGAAAAAAAACATAAAAAAAAAAAATTTGCAGCTAGTTGTAATACTTGTAATGCTTTCCAGGGGCTGGAGTGTGTCCACAGCCAGGTAAATCCTTGTGATCCAGAGTGATGGTTCATTGCAGCTGTTGCTGCCAGTTCTTTAGAGCCACTTGCAGTTTTTACCTATGAGCCCTACCTAAGACAGTGGTGGCTGGGTTTCCGTTTACCTTCTGACGTTATTCCATATTTACAATATTCCTTAACATTCTTTTTGCTAAGCAGACCCCTGCCTATTGATCCCTTTGTGTAACCCAGAGTGTTGCTGTGATGTGGCAACTCCGCATTATCTGCAGACGATGGAAAATGAGGGCATTTAACAAGGTGCTCTTTGCCTCAGCATCACAGCCAGTGTCTCACTTGCACAGCCTGACCAGTAGGGCCATGAACACTTCTTCTGCAGGAGCAGGAAGCTCTATTTAGATTGTATTCCCCAGATGCACAAAGGAGGACCAGGCACTGAACCTCAGCCTTCCACTGATGCCATTAAGGACCTGGTCATCAGTTTGTCGAGCATGACTTTCAGCTCATTAAGCCACGGGTACTTGATGGGTTATGTACAAATGGGAATGTTCCTGATCATCAGCTGCCAGTGCCTCGCCGAGAGCTGGCTCATGCCCAACTGCAGGGAAGTTCTTGGGTAAACTTCTTGGGCCCCTGGACTGATGCTTTCCTGTGCACAGCTAAAGAGAAGTATTTAGTCTGTGAGCCAGAGAGAGGTGTTCAGGAGGCTGTTTTGGTCTGTTAAACCTACCCCCCGAGACTGCAGCTGACCAGTTTTCTCCAAGATCTCACTGCCTGCACAGGCAATAGCTTTGTTGTAGCCCATCTATTTATCGCCCTCTAGTGAGGTTTTAAAAATTAACATAGATTCCTTCCATGAGGAAAATAAATATTAGAGTTTATAGGTTTAAGTAGATTTGGATTTTTTGAGAGTCAGTGGTTTCACGGAATCCCTCTCAAACATGATACCACACTTTGGATGGGTGCATAGCCTAATTTTGGATAGGCATGGAGATGTAATGATAGTGTGTGTGTCTCCCCTGCAGTCGCTGGGTTCTCAGCAAAGGTCTTTGTATCAACAGCACTGGATACAGTTCCTTTCTTTTTACCTGTCTTTAAGTGCTGTTGCACTTTAGATTTTGGCTGAACCCAAATGTAGATCACTTGACATGACTCTGGTCTAGGTGATTGCTTATGCTTCTTGGTGCTCCACCTTTCTTAATTATAATTCAACTGGGCTAGCCCCAGACTTGGGAAGTGGTCTTTTCTTTGCAGAGGAGCTAGCTCCAGGGTTGAAACTCTTTTAGGTTGTAACCAGGGGATGTGATTCAATCACCTCTGTAGTCAGACTGGTTTTACTTCACAGGTATGGGAGATGATGAGAAATGTACCATGAATATGGTTTCTCTTAATTAGCCTGAAGATGTAGCGGGTGCTTGTTCTTCATGACCAGCCATGAGGGTTCTCAGATCCTCACCTGCTTGTAATGCATAAGGTTCTGGTTTGCAGCTCTGATGCAGAGATCCTTGTGGATCCTTTCCTGGTCCCTTGTGGACAGCATTACATCAGCAGCACAGTGTACTCCATCTTCCTGCCTGCCCCAGGTTCACCACCCTTCTGTCACACCAGCACCCTCCAAAACACCCCCAGATTCCTGTATTTGTTCTGTTCACCTTCATCAATATACTACACACTCCTCCACTCTTGCCAGTTGACACCATTCAGCTCTTGCTGGAGCAAGAGCTCCCAGCAGATCTGAATACAAACACCTCTGAGAATGCCCCCAGCAGCACTCAGCCACTCAGGCTGTTGCTCACCTGTGTCCTGCGTCACCTGTGTGCAGTCACATCCGTGTCACACACACCTGTCTCAAATGAACACCCTCAGCAGCCTCCGGAGCACCAGCAGCGCATTGGCTGTTGGCAGCACTGCTCAGGGGACACCCCACGGTGTGTCTGACTGGCAGCTGGCACACACAAGTCACCCAGGGGCCGTACTGAAGTGTGGTGCTGTGGTGCACACTGAGCTACATGGATGGCTTCTCAGCTAAGTCAGGAAATCTGCCGTGGCAGCTCCCCACCCCTCTGTGTGCTGCTAGTGTGGGACTGACATCTCCTCAAGGCAGTGTCAGCACTGTGGCTGCTGACATCTAACAGAGCAAACAGCCAGTCTGCTTAACAGTACCTTCTCCACTTCAGCCAGAGGCTGGGAGTGTGACAGTCACTGTGGTTTAAAGCAAGCTAAAAACCAATAAACCCCACTTCTTCTCATCTTCCACTTCTCTGCATTTCCTCCTGAGGTATCTTAGAGCTGTGGGAAGAGGAACTGGCACAGGGATAGGTGCTCAGCGCCCCTGTACTAGGGGTAAGCCCTTCTTTGCTTGTGCACAGTGTTGCCCTCCTCATGTTCCCACAGACCAAATGGCAGGACAGATAAGGACATGAAAGTTTCCAAAACCAGGCACCCATAGTTAGCCCCTCGGAAAACAGCTAGGGTGGCGCCCAGTTTGTGGTACGTGAGAGAGAAACTGAAGCAAAACAGGATGCTTTTGTGATTTAAAACTTATTTTTCATAATTCCTATTTAAAGGCTTGGTTTGGTTTGGTTTTGAAGTTGTCTGCTACATTTATTGGGAAATTTATAACCAAAAGAGCTTTGTGCATGTGTATGTGTGTATGCAGATGTGTATGTGCACATGTCCTTGTGTAGGGATTGCACATGAAGAGGCTGCTATTCAACCTCAGGAAAATTTTCCTCTTGAAAATTAGTAAAACTACTAGATACTAACAGCTAAGTAATGGCAAATATAAATTATATCTATGTAGCTCGTCTGTAAATCTTGCTGGATAATTGTTTTTTGCTCTGAACACCTCAAAATTGGAAAGATTAGGTCAAATTATAAAGTGTTTACCAAAGACCCATGAAAATACTCATGACTGGATATATTAGTTTACTCATAAACATGTAAAGATCAAGTAATGGGAAATGGGGCACAATAGACAGATTAGGAAGCCTTTGGGATCGTCTGTACTCCATAGTATGTCCTGTATTTAGCCTAGTTTCAGCTGATGCAGTTTTCACACTATAGATGCTAAGGCAAAAGTGAAAAAGAAATGCTGTGAGAAATTAAAGCAGGGAATAATATATGAATAGAATAATTGTCTTTAAATTGAATGTTTCTTGGAGTTTTCTACTGCCTGCCCCTTCAGGCTGTACTGGAAATGGAGACACAGAGAACAACATCTCCAAAAAGCCCCATGGCCACTCTCCAGGTGCTCCTGGGGGCAGGTGAACCTCCGTGCTTCTGTGCCTCTGTGCTGCCCCTCTGTCACACAGATCCAACCCCCACAACCCCACCCTGTGCCCTTGCACAGGGCATGAGGGGTCATTATGCTGCTTTAGCCTTACTGGCTGCCAGGGGATGATATACCCACTCTCACCACCCCCATCCTCTGCAGAACACTGGCATTTTATTACTGCCTTCAGGGGAACAAGATTTTCTGCCTTTGTTGTTTCTTTTCCTTGGATCATCTCGGAGTTTCTGCAGTGGCTTGCAGCAGTTGCTCCTGTGGAATAATTATAACAGCCTTGTGCAAGGAACTTTATGTGCATAGAAGTGATTCCACTGTTTGTATTTTCCTACCTCTCATGCCATCAGAGAATGGGACATGTTCTTTAAGGCCACACAGCCTGACTTGCATTGGTTCATAGCAAGAGCTAAGTAGTAAAAGAATGTGCATATTTCTTTGCTAGCCTTGGCAAACTCTCCCCTGGCCTCCAGGTTATTTGATCTTCAAGCTTCTCATCAGCTCTGATCAGCTTCTCTCCTTCCCTTTCCCAGTCCACTGGCAGCTCTTCAGGCTGTGTTTTCAAACCTCTCCTTTGCATCTTCTGTTTCACATGGGCTCAGTTCACATAATGCTGCTCCCTCCTGCCTTCCCTTTCTTGACCTTTTCTCAGCAGCTGAGCAGTGTCTCCCTCTTGGCCTCTATCACTGCTCAACCCTTAATGCCTTCCTGCAACTCCAAAAACTGGCAAAAAAGTGTGATTGTTCAAGCCAAAATCTACTTTTATTTGCCCAGCTCATGTAACATTAGACTCACAGCTCCACTGAAATTCATGATCTTGGGATCCTCATTTGAGGGTAGGATGTCTATTTTTCATTTCAATCAAATGCAGAATTCTGTGGAATTAAATCCTGCAATTCAGCACAAACCTATCCTGGGGTCTGATAAGAAGTTTGACAGTAAATGCTACTATGAGTGTACCCACAGTGATGCTGACAGGCAGAAGAGCAAGCAGCAGAAGGAGGAAAATGCCTTTCATGGTGTGTGCTAGCAGAGATGCTGTTGATTAACCCATTTTTCAGCCAGTCAGCTCTGTGAATGCCATTTAACAACCACCGAGTCTGTATAATGCTAACGGGATGCTTATAAGGCATAAAGGGATTAATGTTCAGCTCTAATGAAATCCAGATGCACAGAGCTGCCTCTTCTCAAAGCCCTTTCTCTGGCCAAGCTGCAAATAAAATGATTTAATCATTGTAAATAGATGAGAAGCACCATCACTCAACATGAAGCAACATTCACTCAGTACTTAAGCTCACAGGCTCCAAAGGCTGCTGGCAGTGGCCTGGTGGAGGGGCCCACTGACCCTCTGCCTGCAGCAGCATCAGTCATGTGGGGGGAACGTGGGACCTTCCTTGGGGAGCACAATTCCTGCAAGTTTGCATTAGGGCTGGGGGAAGCTGGCTTGGAAACCAGCCTCATTCTATCCCTGAGCAAAATCCAGGGCAGTTCTAAAGGTGGTGAGTCACTGGTCAGCCTCCCAGCGGTGCTGTGGGCCACTGGCACCTTGGCACCTTGCCCTGGGTGTGTGCCTGGGAGAGGTGAGGATTTGTACCAGTGTCAAGTGGAGCTGTACTGTCTGCTCAGGAGACCTGAAGCATTTCTGCCTTGTAAACTGTTTGTGGTTTGCACTTTCTCTTCCTTGCACAGTTTGTATTTTCCTTTATCACGCACAGACTTGGGTAGTCTGCACTTCAAGCAATGGGAGGTAATCTCAGCCCTGGCAGGGTCTGGACCACCATACTCATGCTCAGAAGCCCTGCATGGAAAGGCTGAAGTAATTCTGCAGCTGAGCAGACCCAGCTGTCTATGAGTTTTTAATTTTTAATGTGGCAGGAGGAGGGGTTTTGAACCAAGAGGCAGGGAGAAAAGGAGTTATTTTAAAGACACTAAGGAATGTGTTACATTTTTCTGTTCCTCAGATTTGGCTGCTCTGCAAGTTTTTCATTTTGCCAAAGCTCAATTCAGTGAACTGTTTATTTGCATTTTTAAAGAAAGAGCATGATTCTTAATTTACTTTGGCCTCATTGATGAATTTTTATCCTGTGAAACCCAGCAAGTTCCCTTCCAATGTTATATATACAACTTCACAACACAAACTTCTACCCCAAAGTACCAACATAAATTAAATGGTCCAAAGGGCTTTATAAAAGCATACCCCCACCGATTTCCCATGTGAGTAGTATCTGTAGTCACCTTCTATTCACTGATGTCATGCTCATTGTCAGAGCATGCCTCAGCTTAAGGCCAGAGACCATAAATGCACATAGAGCTGTGTAGAGATTTTCTTTGGAATTCCTTGTGAGATGTTCCTGGGGTAGCTTTCAGCATTGGTTCAAAGGAAGGAAAGGAATGAGAAAAGAGTCCTACTATAAAATGATATCAAAACATGTAGGGGCAATCTGTTGTGATGGGTTTTCAGCATATGAAGAAGAATTTCAGGAAAATCCCAACAGATGCCAGATGTTTGGTCTAATCCAATATCAACACATATTTCAAATTTACTTGGCCCCGGACATAAGAATCGTGACAAAACTGTCTGGACTTCCAAGAAAAGGGAAGAAATTTTACAAAACAAGGTTTTACTTTTCCCACTGCTTTCAATCTCCCTTGCCAGTACTAGAAGGGGGAGGAAGCACTTCATCTAGCATCTGTTCATGTCTTGCCAGGCTAAATGCTCAAAATTCAGAAGTATTTCTGAATCAACATCAATATTTATTGATCTCTTCAATTTCCATCAATTAGTGATTTGCTGTGCTGTGCTAGTGACAGAAAGAGACTTGTATTTGTGTTGTTCAAAGTTTTTCAAATTGATATTGATGCAAAAAATACTTTGTCCAAGTGTATCCTTTGGATGTTCGGGGCCTATTCCTGCTGCAGGTGATATCTAAGAATGACCCTCACCAGCAGTAAACATTGTTCTTGCAGTGCTTTTTTTCTGTTGTTCCAGAATATATAAACACCCCTCTCCTGCTGAACCTTAAGATTTGCAGAGAAAAGACTGCCTGTCGATGTTCTCAGCAGAGGCTGCCTCTAATTTTCAGAGATTCTGTCCACCAACATTGTATCAGGGTTGAGAGGCTTGGAAATAGCAGGATATATTTTTATTTTTGTATTCATCAGTTTTCACCTCTCTGTCCGGTTCTGGGACCTCAGGGAACACAGAGCTGCAGGTGGGCACCATGTTTTTTTACAGAGGCACAGTTGATGGATGACACCTGTGGTTTGTCTTCCTGCTTAAAGCTTTTGGGCCCCACCTTGCCTGTCTTTGAGTGACAGTTGAGAGTTTTGCTCTTCTTTGGGACCCCGAGCAGTGCTGTGTCATGGGACTGAACATTTGTGCTGTTCTCCAGGCATGGGCATTGCTGGCAAGGCTGTGTTCAGTAGCCAGAAAAACAGCCCCAAGCCATGACAAGTTCCAAGTGTCCTTATTTGGGTTCCAGCCCAGTGCCACTTAAGAAAATCCCCATTACATCAGTTGCTCGGAAAGACCTGCTTCAGTCAGGAAGACTGGTGCTCTGTGTGGTGACAGTCCCTTCCACACTTTGCAGGATATCCTCCCTCATTGCCATCCACTGCTGGCATTGCTCCAGACTCCGAGGAAGGCACAAGTAATCCATGGCAGCAGGGAAAAAATGTGGCATGGAACAGATTAGTGTGAATTAAGCTAATCCCCAGCCACCTCCCTTTCCACCTCCAAGTGGAAAACCCACCTGGCCTTTGGCAGGCAAGAATTGTTTCTCTCAGTCCCGCTTATATGGGACATTTTAAAATAAACCAGCAGGGTTCCATTTCTTGGAAGGAAAAGGAAATGTTTCAAAGTGTGTCCTTGCAAACTGGTTTACTGCCACCAGGCTCTGCATATTTTAAGAAATGTTTTAGTTTGTTTGGAGCTGTGTATTAGCAGTAAGAGAGAGGGAAGCAGTTAGTGAAACATGACAGGAAGATGAAGTTTTGTAAAATGGCTCAGATAAATATTTACATCCAAGTTTCTTAGCTCTGAGTTCACATCAAACCATGGTTCATACAGAGCATGTATTTTGGAGGGCCTTCTCCATTTTGGAGCCTTTTTCCTGTCGGGTCATGCTGGCCTGCCTGCCTGGCGGTGAGCTGGAAGGAAGCTGGTTAGCAATGCCTAGTCATGACCACTATCATGGGAGTATATCTCTGCTATACATGGCATCTTCATAGAATCACCGAATGGGTAAGGCTGGAAGGGACCACATTGGGTCATCTGGTCCATCCTCCCTGCTCAAGCAGGTCATTCCAGAGCACAATGCACAGGACTTTGTGCAGACAGTTCTGGAATATCTCCAGAGAGGGAGACTCCACACCCTCTCCGGGCAATCTGTTCCAGTGCGCACAGAACCTGCACAGTAAAGTTCTTCCTCATGTTCAGATGGAGCTTCCTGTCTTCCAGTTTCTGCCCGTTGCCTCTTGTCCACTGCTCAGCACCACCGAGCAGAGCCTGGGTCCAGCTTCTGACACCCTACCTTCAGATACTGACAGACATTGATGAGGTCACCTCTCAGTTGTCTCTTCTCAAGGCTGAACAAGCCCGGGTCCCTCAGCCAGTCCTTGTAAATGAGATGATCCACTCTTCTTCCCCTGGCTGAGAACTGTGCAAAGAGGGGGAAGCCAGTGTAGGAAACAAATCACAGCCCAGGGTTTTATCTTGGTCCTAGAACTCCAAATATTCACCTTTAAGAGACACTTGGAGAAGTGGAGTGTTTTTATCTTATTCTGAGCTGGGCAGGAAACCAAGGCTGAGAAGAAAACACATCTCCTCCAAGGAGGTGACAGCATGATGTAGGAAGGAGTGTAGTTTTTCAAGCCAGTATCAGCCAAGACCAGGCTGGCAGAGTGGCACAGCACCCTGATGAGACTCAAGGCAGGCAACCACATCATGCCTGCCTCCCAGTGGGTGCCATGTGATGGATTTCCCATTTGAGGCAATGGGGAATGGCTGCAAGACAACAGCTGCTGGAGCCCCTGCTAAAACTGTTCCAGCTTGAGGGGTCATGTTCAAACTGTACAGTTTGCTGAGTGGCAGATGAAGTCTGGGAGCAGGAGTGAAGGAGACAGCAGTCGTGCGGGTGCACTTTTCCCTAAACTCACTTTAAGTGTAAGTCCACATACAATGGCAAGCCAAGGTTTTTTTCAGTTCATGTAACCTAATGCCTGATTCCGTTTTATGCACTGAACAATTTTCTCTTCTGTCTCATTATCTTTGTCTAATGGCATTTTCTAACTAGAAATGCAACAGCAGTCTGACATGGGTACATGGTAGAGCATCCAGCGCTCACATGAACAGAGCAGGAGGCGGCAGTGTCCCACATTATCTCATTAAGAGACTTTCATAGGCATGCCTCTGCTAATGTAAACTCATTATCGGCTAGAACAGCAGCAGTTGCTTTCACATGGATGGATCCAAGTCCAAGTGATGAATTGTTTCTGTACTCTTAACTGGGTTCTTAAATATTTTTTGAATGCTGCCTGAGAACTAAGTGGCCATGTGCTACATTTATACAGTAACTTTTGCCCTGTTCCAGTAGACCACTGACAACTGTGCTCAGCTGATTACTAGCAGTGATCTGCTATCTGCTCTGACAGCACATGCTGATACTGTGAGGGGAGTATTTGTAGGAACAAAGTGTTTCACAACATCCATCCAAGAATAAGAATAATGTTGATGTTGCAGGCTCTGAACAATCTGTGATGCTTCAAATAATCAACGACATAGTGACCCATGTTTTACTCTCTCTCACTGTGTCTTTAGCAACATAAGTCTCCCTAACAGATAAGAATGTCAGCATGAAATGGACTCTGAGTACATGGTTATAAAAATTGGGGTGGTTTTTTTGAAGAGTATATGATACCCTTTCATCACCTTTGCAGCAAAGAAGTGGACTATTTGTCTAATGAGGGGAGAGTGACACTGACAGCTTAATGTTCCACATAAAAGAGTAACAGAGCCTGGCAACTGAGAGCATTGGGAGCAGCAAATTTCCCTTGGAAGTGTGAGCTGGGTGCTGCAACCCCACCTTGAAACGCTGGGGTTGAAGAAAGCACGGGGTAGTTTCAAAGAAACAGTGTATCAATATTTCTGAAACAAATATTTCAATTTATGTTTTGCAGAAAAAATCCTGTTAAACAATTTTTTTTTCTGAATGGCAACTAAACCAAACAGTGTCATTCCAGTGCTACAGGCATTGCAAGCTTTGACCAGCTATTGACAGAAGGAAAACCCACCCTGTGCTAAGCAGGTGTCATTATTTTTCAGCTCCATCCCACCTTAACTATCTGGAGAATAACATTCAAGTGCAGAGGTCAGTGGGGGAAAAAAACCCCACTGCTGCTGGCCAGCTGAGCCGATAGCATAGACCATACATGGATTTGGAATGAAGGGCATTAGACTCACAACCTCCCTGGTGCCAAGAAATACACAGCTAAAATCAGCAGCTCAGAGATGAGTAATGCACAAACATGGTCCAGAGTGTTAGAAGTGTTCAAGCACTTCCAGAGTATGTTGGGTAAATGAGTATCTGTTTCCATGGCACCAAAACAGCACAGCGATCACGCCATGTCCTTCAGCGGTTCTGATTCCGTGCCCAGTGAATGAGAGCGAAGCTGACCTCCAGGAAAACACTCCCTGGCTCCTGCATGGAGGAGCACAACGAGGTGCCCTCTTCATCTAGAAACAATGCTCGTGGGCAAGAGCTGCCCAACGCTGCTGGCAGCCAGGTGAGCCTGGCTGGGAGCCACCAGCCCCCTCCTTGGAGCCCAGCCAGCTCTGCTTGAGCCCAGCCTTTGGGCAGGAGGATGAAGGGGCTCCGACATCAGACAGAGGACTTGTAATGCTGCTTCTGTGTAGTGAGATGGGAGGGGGTTTTTTGCAAGAAAACCATAAAACTGTAGAGCTTAGAACATGCAGGATTCAGAGCGTATTTACATGGCACTGGGAGAACACTCAAGGTGTTAGGAGACTCTGTCCTTCTCCAGCTGCCTCTTAAGAAAATATCACTTACATGGGCTGGCCCATACACAAACTGTTTAAAATGGGGTACACACCTAGGTTCTCCCATGTGGAGAGGGAGCACACAAGCAACTGTTCTACTTTGTATGCCTACTGAAACCAAAGGCAGAAAAATTTATTATTCCTTTATTAAATATGCAAATTAAGTATGTTACCCCTGAAATTGTGCCAATTAGTTGTGTCCAATTCCCTCAGTCCAATGCTAGTTTCAGAGCGGCCAAAATGATTGCCTTACCTACAGTAAGGGGACTCCGTCATCTCAGTGATGTCCTGCCAAAGGGACGTGACTGGCTAGGATCAGAGACTTTGGCTGAGGTCTTGGAAGGCAGTTTTTTGGTTTGCCTAGAGTCTCTTTGGGGTCAGGCAGCTGGACCTCTGGACAGCTGATGATCTCAGCATTTTTTTTGGAGAGATCAAGTATGGGGAGTACCTTGTGTCCTGTAGTCACAGCATTTCACTGGAAACTCACAGTTCTGTCTTTGTTAGATGTCCAGGGGTAGCCCAGTGCCTGCTGGAAGTGATGCTCTGGGACAGGTCCTCAGACCTCTCAGGAGAGGTGAGGTGTGTGGGCAAAGACAAGGCTGCTTGGAAGGCACTGCTGCCACCATTCAGATACAGTCTGAAACCCTTGCCAGTGGTCAGAAGAAGAGATCCACCAGTACTGACTCCCTGAAATTTATTCCGGGATAAATGCCCTCCTACACTAAAATTCCACCATGTATGTCTTTAGTACCACTTGTACCCCAGAAGAGAGTGGTTTCGGAGTGGCCAAAATGATTGCCCTACCTACAACAAGGTACTGTGTGCCGTGGGATTCGTTGGCACAGAAGATACTATCACAAGCAAGGGTTTATTACAATGCCATTGAAGATGCTGCTGCAATCTGCAATGTCCCTGGCACAGAGGTGCACCAGCTCACCCTGTCTTCATCCGTGACCGCTGCAGCTGGCAGCTGCTGGCATTTGCCCCCAGGCATCCACACCCATCCTCGCTTCCCACCTTAAGATAGTGCATGACGGATGCTTTGCTGCATTATGCTTGTAGGAACATTTTATTCTATTAAGGCACCTCCAGAAGCCAGATGTTCTGTTTTAGTAGGAACTTCCTTTTTTAAAAACAAGCATTTCTGAGCTGATGTTATTTTTATTCAGTTCTCCCTGTGAAACTTCCAAAGACAGATTTTCGCTTGGCAATGTCATAGCAGGGTATGAGGGAGAAATAGCCATCCGTCTCTGTCTACATATGTATATGTACCCAGGGAACCCCATCAGGGAGCACTACTGATACTGCAAAGTGAATATTCATATATTAGGAAATTGCTTTACTAAATCACACTTGCAGGCCCACTCCAGCTCGAGTTACATAATCACACATGCTTTTGCACAAGGTCATCTGTGCTTTGGAGGCTTCTGTTGGACCTGATCAGGCATGGAGTCAGGAGTCTGTGTTGTAGAAAGCTCTAGCCTGTAGGATTCCCACGTCTTTTGTTGCAGAAGTCAAAAGGTATAAACTAAATGGGAGATGAGGAGGATGTCCCTTCCCTGACAGCTGGACTCCACACCAGCCTCTGCCATGGATTTCCTTTCTGAACTGTGTTAAATCATGTAACCAACTTTTATTTTCTCACACAAACCCCTGGAGACAGACCTGCAGCCATGCTTAGCTTCTGTAGCTCCAGGGAGGGTAAACAGAAGCAAGTACTTCAAACCAGCCCCAGCCAGCCTTCCAGTTTGCTCTGAAAAACCAGACACAATGTGGTGAACACCAGTCATGCAAATTGACTGAAATGGCTCTGTCCTTTGCATTTCTATCACTGATATGAGGATAATACCTTCCTCTGACATCACAAGAATGTTAATATTGTCATAAGGTGCCAAGCTGTAATAGCCTTGTGTCCTCAAAGATGGAACCAGTGAGCTCACATGCAATGAATGTCTTCTGTGTTCAGCACAGACCTTGAAAAGTATACAGTTAACAAAAGGAAAAAATTTTCCCCATAGGGCCTCTCCCTCATCAACCAGCAATCATGATTTCTTTTATTCTTAGAATTTTTCTTATTTTGTAACATTCAGAAGTCAAAAGATCAGTAAGTCTCAATATGCTCTGAACTCCCTGGCACTTAAAGCTCTAACATAGGCAAATGCTGAAATTAGAAATGAGCCATGGGACAGATTTTCCCATGCTTACTAATCAAGAGTCACTGATGTAAGGATTTCTCTCCCAGGCTAAAATCTGTCATCTTTCTCCAGCACAAAATTTATTTAGCAAATAAAAGGAGACCTGTGACCTCTGTATATGTTGACTTGGATAGTTATCATTTCTAACTCTCAGGTCTCACCATTACAGTCACCCCACTTCTGTGTTATATAAGATGCTGTGGCTGTTAAAAAGGACACAAATGTCTTGAGGTTAGGCTGCCTGGAGAGGGGCCTAGTAACAGCCTGTTTGCTGAACCTGTGAGTCATGGAAAATGAAATGAGAGAAAAATCTACTAAGGAGCCTCATCCATTCCTCCAGCTGATAAAGTACAACTCCCTAGAGTATTACATGCTCTTCATATCTTTTTCTGGTCCAGTTTTAAATTGTATTTCTATACCTTTCCCTAACAAACTATTCCATGGTATGAATGTTTGGAAGCTTTTCTTGAACTTCATACTTTGGGTTTTTTCCTCTGTTTATTCATATAATTACTTTGAGATTTGGCTGTGAAAACATAAATGTGAGAGTTGAGCAGTGTTTTAATGATCAGGAAGGGGAGGGAGGTGTCTGACAGCACAGATCATGACTTTCAGTGCTGAGGTTTCATGACTATTAGCTAGACAAAAAGAAAATTTGTGGAGTGCAATGAGCAGCGGGTCTGTTTCCAAGGTGGCCAGGCTAACTTGAATATCTTTTTGTCTTGCAGAAGATGAAGCCCATCGTCCAAAGAAGACGATCTACCTCATCTGCCATTACCAAAGCCCTTGGCAAATCAAAGTCCCATTCCAGGTAGAGGAAATACCTTTCTGACTCCTGTTTCCATCTTTCTGCCTATACAGACTGAAATCAAACTGGTTTTCAAATTCATTTAACAATGTTGAGGGCAATTTGGTCCTGCAGCAGGGGCAGGCAGGGGCAGGTGGAGAGGGACAAGGCACCAGACAGACGTGGTGGGTTGCAGGACATGAGCTGCACTTAGCACCCCTGAGAAGCATCCTGGCGTTCCACCTCATCATTTCCCTGTGCAGCCACCCCCAGCTTACTCACTGCCAGAGCCCTCTGCAGCCCTTGCTCCATCTGCTGGACTGTCAGGGGGAGGGACGGCCCTGAGAATTGCCTCTGGCTCAGCTACAGGTATACCTGGGCAGGTTAGGGGGCTGGAGCTGCTTCTGGAGGTGGAGGGAGTGGTGGGAGGCATGCCCAGGCCCTGATAGCCCTGTGCAGGATGGCATCAGCTCAGGATGTTTGTTGGAAGAACCGCCAGACCCAGACATGCTCCAGGACAGCCATGTCCCTGTCAGAGGACAGCAGCTTTCCCTTACAACCAGCTGGGGTAGTGGAAAGCTGCCTTCCTTGCCTGCATCTCCATCAAGTCTCTGCTGATGCTTTGCTCCTGCAGTGTGAAGCACTGGGAATGTCAGCAGTCAGGGAGCCACATGCCAGATATACATCTTCTGCTGAAACTCTAAGTGTGCTTACTTAGCCCTGTGCTGAGCACCTCAGTTCCAACAGTGGGAGCTGAGTCCTCCTTGACCTCATCCCCTCTTCCTCCTGCAGCACTGTGTCGCTGCTAGAGACAAATAAGGGGATACCATGGTCCTTTCTGCCTTGCTCTGATAGCAGTCTTGTAAATAACATTTCCTGAGGGATTTTTTTAGTTTGATTTTTTTTTTCTTTGTAAGAAAGAGATGATAAAGCTGAATTGATTGACATTTTGATCTGGACCAGCCCTCCCGAAGAATATCCCTTTTGTATCATACCATTGGTGATCGATGCACAGTACATCCTGCTTCTCTGGAACAAGTTGGGGGGGGGGGTCAGTGGAGACTGGATCATTTAATATAAAGGGCAGGACTGATTTTCATTTGGTTGTCATTTGACAAAGTTATGTGACTTCTTTGTCCTTCCTCCCACCCACTCTAAATTGCACTAGGGGAAAAAAAAGTGAGGAAGAGAAACAAATTCTTGACTTTATTTGGCTGGAGAACATCCTTGTGAGGGAGGAAAGCTTTAAATGTTTCTTGTGATGTATTGCTATGGAGGGAGCTGGTCCAATGCCATCTTTGCTTAGGCCACCAGAGCATCAGTGAGATTTTTTTGCTATCCTGCCATTGTGTTTATAAAGCTGGGTAATCTTCCATCTTTAGGAAATCCACTGCTGGGATTATAAGATCCCGTGGCTCCCATTGCTCAGCTGATGGACAAGGAGACCTTTTAATACCATATCTGAAGGTTATTTAGCTTCTCACTTGTTACCCCACAGCTGCATAAGCCAAGGATTCACTTGGTGGCTGTGGAGAGGTGAGGAGGAAAGAGGTAATTTCTGTTTGCCAGAGTGCAGGTGATCCTGTGACTGGGGGATGATTTTAGTAAAGCAACTACTGGCTCATTTTAACCTCACTCCTGTGGAAATCAAATGAGTTCAGTTATGAGGCCAGTGGAAACTGAGTTAAGACCAACAATGTCAAAAATACTACACTTACAGCTCGTATGGTTTTTTGTTTGTGTAGAGTGCCCTCAGACTAGAGAGTAGAGCAGTAGAGAGTAGAGCAGTAGAGGGTAGAGCAGAATTGCTGAGGGGTGAAGGGAAGGCAAGTATTCTTGCCTGCAAGCAAGATACACATTTTTGTCTGTGTGTAGAGACAGGAGGATCTCTGTGAGTTTTTTTCTGTGTCAATCTAAGGCTAGGTTCACTAATTAAATCTAATTAAATCAGGGTGAGGTACATGAATACACTGTGTGAACACGAACACGAACTCTTCCATGTTCACGCAGCACATCCCACAGGCTGAGACCCAGAAATGGCTGTGGGAGCTGTTGTGTGCCAGCTGACCTGAGCCCGGAGCAGTGCTCAGGAGGTTGTCAGTGGGGGTGCTGAGGTACAAGCGAGGAGATTGTGCTTGGCAGAGCTCTTCCAGCTGAGGACAGTATAGGGAGAGGGTCTGGTTCAGTCCCCATTGTTGACTGCAGTCAACATGCAAAAACCCTCAGGGTTTTTTGGAAATGGTGAGCACCTGCATGAATCCCAGTGGAAACAACAAGCTGGATGGCAGCCAGGCAAGCCAGAATCAGATGTCTGGAATTAGAGGAGTACATGCAGTTCATTTTCTTTATGCTGTAACTCTTGTGCTGACAAATTGTTCCGTTTGGATGGAAAACATGCGCAGTAAGGGCAGTGCCCCCCACGCCCAGCTGAGCCACGCCAGGAGCTTTCCATGTTCAAGTCGTAGCTCACACACATGTGCAGGAAGTAAGTCTTTTACCTGAGTGAGAAATTACTCACAAACTACTATTTCAGCAGCTTAACATCACAAGATTTGGTGTGGGCATTTAGGCAATTGTCCATCTGTCGGAGGCTGGTAAAGTTAATTGTGCAGAGTTAGGCGAATGTGGGTCATAATAGAGAGCAGTAGGGGCTGGGAGAAGCACGGGGCTATCAGGCTCCTCCAAAACAGATGCCTGTGTCCAATCACAAACCCTTCTATGAAAAGCTTCTGACAAGTCTTGTGATTTTTCTTATTCCTCCAGGGAAACTATTCTTTCCTCCTCCCATTCAGACAATGGGCTGCCAAGTGGCGTGTTCAGCAGCCCAGGCTCCACCTTCATCCTGGATGAGCGAGTACAGCTAACCGTGGGCCTGCAGACCCAGGAAAGACATATGATTTTGTTCAGTGATATGCTGGTCATTGCCAAGTCCAAGTAAGAGGAATTCCCACTCATTCCTTTTCCCAAGTAGGTGCTGTTGAAGCTAGGCTCAGCACATGGTGGGATTTCTGGGGCTGTCCTGTGCAGAGCCAGGTGTTGGACTCAATGATCATGTGGGTACCTGAGATTCTGTGATTCTATGAGACTCTGATCTATTTGTGGAGCACCTAGCAGCCTCCAAAACAATGCTTCTTTAGAAATGTGAATCTAAAATGTGGCATTTCCCCCTTCCACTTTTACAAATTCTTCTTGGTATTAGTGTTTCACTCCATTTGTCTGAAGGGAAAGGTTGTGTAATCAGTTTTGCCCTTTCCCTTATTAAGTTGCTTGAAGATACATCATGAGGGCAAGAGGTAGAAGGACAAAACTGATTGTCCGTCTGACTCCTTCTGCCGCGTATAGATTAAGAGCTGTCACTGCAAGACTGGAAGGGTGCATGATCAGACTCTGGAGGTCTAGATGTTGGTCTCTGGCCTAAGGAATTAATAATTTCCATTGTAGATCCTCCTCCAGCCTGAAGCTGAAAAAGCAAGTGCATCTGAGTGAAGTGTGGACTGGCACCTGTCTCAGCGAAGTGACAGAGAAAAAGATGAGTCCCGAGAACTCATTTGTCATCGGCTGGCCTATCACCAACTATGTTGTCACCTTCAGGTATCTTATCAGACATCAGACCTCCTTCTGCATCCCAGTAGCTACTCAGGTCTCCCATGTGTCAAGTGAAACAATGACTGAGGCTAAAGGACCCATTTCCTTTTCCATTTGCTTACCTTGAAACCTGGGTAACCTGTGCTGGCAGCAAAAGTTTCTAGGAATGGCAGACATTGGGAAGGAAATACTAGGAGAAAGAAAATAGCAATTAGAGGTCACTGCAAAAATAACGAGGTGAAATAACTCCAACTTCACAGAAAGGGATTTGTCCCTTATCTGAACACTCACCAGTATGACAGGAAACGTGGTCCAGTTTGTTGCTGGGATTTTTTTGTTACTATTATTTTTATTATTTGTTAAAATAGAACAGAAGAAGGGAAGGACTGTGCTTTTGTTCCAGGGCTTTGCAGGAAACAACTTTGACTTACAGCCGTATAAATGAAATTGGGTAGAGTTTCAGAAGGCTGTTACCCATTCAGCACTTATTTGATGATCTGCCTCCCTTTTTGTCTTCAGCTCAGCTGATGTGAAGGAACGATGGCTGTCAGCGTTACTGTGGTAAGTGATCCTCCTTTCATCCTCCTGGGTGGTTCCTCTACAGGCCTTAGAGAAATTTGCATGTCAAATTGTGCTCTGATTTTCAGCATGTTAAGTATCTAAGTACTGTTTGAAAAATCCACCTTTGAAATCTGAATCTAGATGCCCCTGGGAGAGTGCAAAATTGGTGTTGTTGGGAAAAAAGGGGTCCATCAGAAGATAATATTGTTGGAGCATCCTTTTTCCTTTGGAGTTGGAGGTTGACTTTGCTAATCACTGTGGAACTGTCCAAAGTGTTACTGATTCTTCAGATGTTTTTTGATTTGAACTAAAATTTTTATTACATTGGATCTAGAGGCTACAGTTCTTTCTTTTTCCTTTTATGTTTTGTATGTTGCTTCCACTAACACCCAGACAAAAGTGCTTATATAGGAACAAAGAGGGGAAGAAATCTTATGATTTATGGAGAACAGTAGTGATCCTGAGGGAACACTGGAAGGTACTATGCAGGACACATCTATCTGCACTGAAGTACTGCATGTGGGGGGTGTGTTAGTCTTTGGGCTCCAGGTGGATAAAGAAGTCAGTAAGAGTGTGTGACTGCACTATGAACATTACATTCATATATGTCATCATTAATCTGTATTTATTACAGTGCCAAGGAGGATGTCCCATCCAAATTTTAGGGTCCTTCTCAAATTTGGTTGGGAAATTATATGCCTTCCCCTTTTCTTTGATTTTCAGGCATATCAATGAGGTAAAACAAAATGAGTATCTGAAGAATCTGACCCTTCAGATCTTTGTGCTGGATGATGACAACTGTTCTTCCGTAAGTAAGGCAAAGAACCTGCTCATCAGATCAGGAGTACACAGGGGTCTGTGGAGTAGGGGAGGGAAGGCAGGGCTGTGCTGGTATTCCAGTTTTAAATTCAAGTCCCACCTAAAAAGATTTAGAGGGTGTGCATCTGGGTATCTGCATCCTTCCCACTGGAAGCCCATTTGGAGGGTTTGAAAAATGAGGAGGTAGCCACACCCTTACCAAAGAGCACTGAATTCTTAAGATTATTCTTCCCCTCTGACTTCTTTTCTCTTTTCTTTTTGCTTCACTTCAAAATTCATGACAGTTTGTGGCTGAGTGCCCAGTCAATTCCTATTTCCAGTGCTATGAGTTGAGAATATTGATCACGGAGTCACTGGTGTGTTGTCCTGAACTAATTTACTGGAATATGTCCCAGCCTAGCATACATTTCTTGGCTTTGTGCCGAGCTTGGTGGGCCACATTTGCCTCCTGGGTATTCTTCCCTCAAAGAGTGACCCTGGACACTCATGGTTGATGAGCATTACCATGTTCAATATTCACTTTTTTGAGTGACAGTGGCACTGTAATCAGTCAAACACTGATGGGATCAAATACAGCATTTGAGCACCATCCACCTCCTGTGATTTCGGCTGGATTAAATCTTTGGATGGTATAATAGACCCATGACAGAAGAAGTAGTGGAGAATAGCTTTCATGTTGTATAGCCATCATCCTTTCTGGTGTAGTTCAAATTCATACAGCTCATCCAACCATCAACATTTAGTAAAGGCAGTCATTAGACAGAGATGTGACATTTTCCCCAGATTTTCAAGCTACAAGAAACAACAACCAAACTTCTCACCTTTGTATTAGCTTCCTGTATTTTCTCTGTTTGCCTTTCTAGACTACTGCAGTCAATGTGTCCAATGTGGAAACTGCAGAGAGTGTGATGAAGAAGACCCTTCTACAGCTTGGGCTCCCTGTAAGTGGCAGTTGCCAGATCTTAGCTAAAGATGCTGGCTGGCAACATCTGGTTTACAGGACAGTGTGGGTGTGGACAAGCCTAGATTTGCTGTCTTTTGCTTTCTGAGTGGAGGGCAACCTCATGGACCCTCACTCTGGCCCCTCTCAACTAACATTTTTCTCTTCTCTGTTCCTTATCCAACAGGGCAGGACCAGTGAACACCACCTCTGGGTGGTCTCAGGAAAAGATGAGCCTGCTTACCCTCTCATTGGTAAGAGCCCTCCCATATTGAGCATCATTTTGGTACTTAATTCTGGCACCAGAGGGACAAGTGATAAATGATACTAGGGTGTGTGGCAGAGAAACATCACAAACATTGCACTCTTCACTTAAAAAGCAATGGTAGGGACATTGTTGCTGATGGGAGGTGTGACATCAAGCTGCTCTGAGATGTCACTTGGCTTTTATGGTCTCAGCATCCACATTTAATCAAAGCATGGTGACATCTTTGAAAGACTTCACACTTACCTCCATTTTCCATGCAAATCTGGGCATTTCTGGGTGGGAGCCCATCACACTTTTCAGCAGATGCTCCAAGTAAATAGGAGATCTTTAGGCTGGCCTAAGAAGTACCTTCTTTGCAGCAGATAGGAAGCAGGGGTAGGACATGCCTCAAAGCCTGATTCAATCCCTCTGGCTGCTGGTATGAGCTTGCAGGGCTACAGGCTTGGAAGGCTGGTCATACTGTCCTGCTCAGCTTTGCAGTTATCTCCTCACAGGCAGAGCAGGCAGTTATCTCCTCACAGTCAGGGGCAGCCTCATCCCACCTTTTCTGTCTGTGATAGAGGTGCCCACTGATGTCTGTCAGAGCATCTCCTGGCACTTCCCAAGCCCTTTGCCTTTGGGCTCTCTCAGAACCAAACAAATTGCTGCAGTCATTCAGCAAGAGTGTGTTAGATCTAGAGGAAAGCACTTCAGCAACTGAAAGAAGCAGAATTTTTAGATGGCCTATTGGTGACTTACAAGCCTCTAGTTAGGAAGCTAACATGTTTATCCTACTTTTTTGGTACTTACTTATTTTTCATTGCATTTCAGTTCACAAATAATGAGACTGCTTTCCACACAAAATGTTGCATCATATTGAAAACCCAGTTCGTTGCAAATGGGTTGTTATCTTCTGAACTGCTACCTTAATCCAGTACTAAACTGACCTCACATGTGGGCCACTAGCGTCAATGCCTTTGCAGGCTGTTTATTTGTAAACTTTATTTTTTAACAATTTGTGTTTAGGTTTTAGAAACTCCTCAGGCTTGAGGGAGAGTAGGTGTGTATATGGGGGACTTGAGGACAATAACAATGGAGAAGAGTGCTACAGATCTGTAGGCAATTATTTCAGAAATAGAAGAAACAGTTTAAAATAAACCACTGAATTTTGTCTGTTAAATGCTAAGCGTTCATCATGGTGATCATCAGTGCTGGAATTTTCCAACAGTAGGAGTTTTTAGCATAGCTCTGCATCTTTGCTTGCTCTTTACACAACTCTGCTCAACAGGGCACGAGCATCCCTTCAGCATCGCCTTGAGCTGTCTCCGGGACTCTGCTGACCAGCAACAAAGAACCAACAATAACACTCTCCTGGCTGATGGGACAGAGGCTTCCTTCCTTACTCAGCTCCCAAAGGAAAAACAGTGTCAGTTTGTCCTGAAACCCAGACTCCAAGCTCCGATGCAGCTGAGGAGAGGTAGGGGCTGCAGGAGTGTGATATAGGCAGAGAGAGACTTTATTGCTCTCCAGTGCAGTGCTGAACTCTTCCTGGCATCACACACGTATCCCAGAGTTGCTCTCTTACCTGAATGTAATGTAAAGAGGAGGAGATTGCAGAGAGATGAAATTTCTCTGAGCAAATGTTCAGACTTAGCTTTCAGTCTTTCATTAGTCTTCAACTGCAAGTCATTGTAATAGAATCATAGAAAAATGCTGAGTTGGAAGAGAACCATCAGTATCATCAAGTCCTGGCCCTGGACAGGACACCCCAAAAACCCTCTGCCTGAGCGCTTAGTGAAGCCAGACAGCCTTGATGCTGTGACCACTTCCCTGGAGAGCCTGTTCCAGTATTCAACCACCCTCTGGGTGAAGAACCTTTCCCTGAGATCTAACCTAAACCTCCCTGACTCAGCTTCATGCCATTTTTTCAAGTCCTGTCACTGGTCACAAGAGTGAAGAAATTCTTACACTGCAGAGAAAGCAAGATTCCCTGAAGAATGATGATTGAGAGTTTTGCTGATGGTTGAGAGGTGAACAAGTGGTTTCACTGCCATATGTTGTCTAACTATCCCCATTAAGAGTGCAGTTAATAAACAGGTGAGGGTAGAAAGTCCTTGTTTTGCTGGGAACTCTGCCTCCACTCTAGATCACTCACTGGCCAGCAGGAAGACAGACAGGCCTGTAATGAAAGTCTGTGTTTTCTTTCAGAGTCACTGCAGAAACACACCAAGAGGAAGAAGTCCTTGATTGACTGGGCCCTGCGCCGCAGCACCAGCACCCCCACAGGCAGCCCTCCTTCACAGTCCCCTACCACACCAAGGAAGCTCTTCGGCCTGTCCCTGTCTTCTGTCTGTCCTGACGGAATCCTTCCCAAGCCAATCATGGTAAGCAGCATCCTGGACTGCTTGTCTTGACATAAACTTGATGTGTTTAGCCCAAAATTTAAAGCCACTTGCCATATTTATGAGGACTGAATGAGGAAGAGGACCACTGTTTACTTGTGATTCAGATTCAGCTCAGTAACAAGGTTGGGAACAACCCTCTCCTGGGTAATCCCTATCACTTCATTCACAGATGTCTGTCCTGTTTCAATGGGTGTCTCCAACCAGGTCATCTCCAGCTGACAAGGGCAATGTCAGTGGATCCTGCCATGCTACATAGCCTAGACCTCACTCCCTGCAAGAGTCCCCTGGGCTCACACTTGTCACAGGATAAGCATGCCCACATGAACTGTATCTGCAACTTGGCTGTCAGGTTCTTGTCCCTGATTAGATCAGGATAAATCTCTTGTATTGTTTTCTTCCCGTTACTGACTTGGTCTTATGCTAATTACATTAGAGACATGATGTGTAATATACACAAACAAGAGGGTAAAGTGTTAGGCTCTTAAGTACAACTGGGTTTTCTCCTAGGATATGCTGCTCCTCTTGTACCATGAAGGTCCCTCTACTAGGGGCATTTTCAGACGTTCTGCCAATGCCAAGACTTGCAAGGAATTGAAAGAGAAGCTGAACTCTGGAGATGATGTTCGGGTAGATGGAGAGTCAGTCTTTGTGGCTGCAGCAGTCATCACGGTATGTTTGGCCAAGTAACTCAGCTGTCTGGGCTAGTGGTACCTTCCTTCTTTAAAGAAGCAATGAGTCTTTATGGGTAGGGAGGATTTCAGGGGAACAGAAAGCATTTTCCAGCAAGGAACGTTTTCACCTGATGGCTTGGGGTGTCTGTGTACACAGAGGTATCTGCCCAACACAGTGATGCTGGTTTTTACATGCAGACATGTGCAGCCCCTCAGGATGGGGCTTCATTTGGCACCTCCCTGTACCAAACCACCTCCAGCAGGAAATACAGTGATGTCCACCTGCAAGATAGCCATGATGTCTGTACAGTGCCAAATAACCTGAGAGATGCTGCACTGACATATACATAAAACCCTTTGGTGGCAGCAGCACAGATGTTCTCTGTCATTTCTGAATGCAGAGAAGAGGCTGCAGAAGGTTTGGGAGGACTCGTACCATTTGAGGGCAGATGCTCTGCAACCCCCAAAAACAGGTCAAAGGAGCTGACCTGTGCTCTCTGGACCCCAAGCCTTCACCCTCTGATCAACCAGCAGGCACAAAGGAAAGCAGCTGCTAAATCCAAGCAAGAGGGGTTGTGGGTGGGGGGTGAAGCCTGTGATAAGCCCCATGTTTCAGTAAGGAAAAGCCTATATTTTGCACTGGCAATTAAATCTGGTCAGAATAATTTAAGCACCAAAGTATCCAAAAAACATCCCCTTGTTCTTGCTGGCCTGAAATTCAGGCACTTTCCAACACAAGACATACACTGAGTTGTTGAATGGTCCCCTGAGAAAAACCAGCAGTCCTCCTAGCTGGGAAATGTTTCAGAGAGATCTGTGCGGAGCCTCAGGGCTGAGTCCTCTGCTGGAGTGGAGGTCAGTCCTACTCTGGAGAAGGGGCAAAACAGGAGGACTGCCTGTTCATCCTGCAGTGCTGCCATGGAACAGTCTGAGGAGGACAGCTTGGTGGGCGTGGGAGGGGAGAATAAACATGTTTGTGTCATGTCTTGTTTTATCTTGTGCTTTATATGAATAACAGTGACTATATGCATTGTGAAACTGAAACCAGGAATTCAAAACTGACCAGACTGCTCTACATATATATATTTAATTCAGGATTTTCTCCGAAATATACCTGACAGTGTTCTATCCTCAGACATGCACGGACTGTGGATGGAAGCTGTGGACAAAGAAAATCGGGCACATAAGATTGAAGCTATAAAAAGGTTTGTAAAAGCCTTTGTAAAAGTTTCTTTTGGTGGGAAAAGGGGGAGCATATGACCCTAAGAATAGCCTTCATTTTCTGGGATACTACTGGAAATGCTCCAGGCCACAGTGGAGGAGCTATTGCTGATTGCCATTGTCACTGATCAGAAAATTTTCTTTTCAAGGGTCTGTTTTGAACATCATTAACATTTCTGACCCCAGAAAAGTCATTAAAAAATTCTTTTTTGATGATTAGTTCAAATTACCAGAACAAGTAAACTGAAAAAGCACAATAATTCAGGCACCAGGAGTGCATCAATGGTAGCAGAATTAGATCTTCAATGACAGTAACTTTATTCTTATGTACACAAAATGAGGCTGATCATCATATTGGCAGTTAGAATAAACAGCCCTGTCAAGGTGGTGACCAGGACCTTGAAAACAGCTTTACTGCCTTGAAACTGCTGCCGCGAGCAAGAACAGTTTATCAGCCTCCTGTTGGATATCCAGTATATTCAACCACAGCTCAGCTCAGTTTTTGAACCTTACTGTTTAGCCTGGGCCTTCTTTCTCCATGGTCTCCATAGCACAGGACACGGCAGTGGCGTGGTCTGGCGCACTGCTGGCCTGGAGCTGTCTCCTGTCTCCTCTGGGCAGTCCCTGTTTTTTCAAGGCATTGTGGGTTCCCTCCCATGTGCTCTGAACCCAAGTCCTTTGTCCCTCTAGCTCTGTGACCAGAGCAGGTGGGCAATATGGATGCAGAGTTGTGGCTCTCACACGAGTTGGTAGAGGGGAGTGACACAGACTCACCTTATTATCAAATGGGGATGTCTCAGGCTGGGTACAAAGGGGCAGAAGGGAGCAAAGCTTTAGGATGTAACTTCTGGTATTCAAAGAGCAGATGTTTGTGAACAGCACTGTTTTCCTGTGTTGCCACCCCCTGAACAGTCTAGTCAACCAGCTTCCAGAGGCCAACCTCATCTTACTCAGACACCTCTTTGGAGTCCTCCATCATATTGAGCAGAATTCCAGAGTGAATCAGATGAATGCCTTTAACCTGGCTCTTTGCATAGCACCCAATATGCTGTGGCTACCAAGTCCCACTGGGCCTGAAGAGGAGAGCCGGTCCACAAAGAAGGTAATCTTCCGTAGGTTTGGCCTCACCTCTGTGTTCCCCTTTCACTGCTTTTTATGGGCACTGCCTTTTGTTGTCTAAGGAAGGCATAGGGCCAGTGACAGTGCTGGCTGAGTGGCATCCAGGCCCCATCCTTTCCCCTGTGCAGTTGTGCCCGTGCCAGGAGAGGTTTAGCTCCTCAGACTGTCCAGGGTGAACAGGGAAGTGGTGGTTGCTTTACCAGATGAACTGCCTATACGGTCAAGCAAGCACAAGAAAATTGGAGCAGCTGAAGTTGGACACTACCACCTCAGCTGGGACAAAGTAAGCAATGAGCATGACAGTGCACCAGAAAGGAGGAATGCTTGCTTGTAGCTTCTGAGGTGTAAGCAATAGTGAGGAAAATTGCAGAATGTGCTATACCTGGCTCACAGTACCAGTTCACATAGTTCATATTCTTGCCTCAGGTGTTCATACAGATGCACTGCCACATTATTAACAGCTTCTTGAGGAAATTACACCTTTGAAAAAAAATGAGAACAATCTGGGTATGATTTTACTTGCTGTAAATGGCTGGCTCTACTTTCATGAAACTGAATCTGTGAATTCCTGTCTTTGCCAGGTGGCCTTGTTAGTGCAGTTTCTGATTGAAAACTCGGGAGAGATTTTTGGGGGTGATATTGCTTCCTTGTTCCAAAGACCTGACAAAAAGAAGTCCAAAAACTCAGCAGAATCTCTGGGTAAGTTGGTGGTAGCAAATCTTCCAGAAATATTTAAAATCTTCTAATAGGTAAAGTCCTCAGACAAAAGAGTTTGCTTTACCTTCATGTTTCTTCTAAGGAAAAGCACTGAAAACCAGTTGTGTTTTCAAGCATAGGCAGGAAGAGATAGCAAAGCAGAAGGCTGAGGTACAGAACCGCCAGTGTGTCCCCAGGGATTGCTGTTTTTCTCTGTGGCTGCTGTTAAACCTACCCTAGCCATTGCAAGAATTTAGTGTAGCCATAGCACTGCCATGTCCCAGCAGTCTTTTTATTTTCCAGGTTAGTTCTGTAAAGCTAAACCACGTGGTTTGTATGGAGAGTTGTCTCTGTTATCTATCCTGTGAATACAGGCCAGTGGTGAACACTTAGGTCATCAAGCCAGCCAGAATTTTTTTATTATTGCCTGTGAGAATAATGGATCATCTTTGTTTTTCCATGGGCTTGATATAATTTCCCTGTTTTAGTTGTGAGGTACTTTTTATATGGCAACAAATGAATTTGTGTCCTCTGCCCCAGACATAGGCTTGGCTCAGCATGATGATTCCTCTGATGAGCTGGAGTTTTCCATTTGTGATCCAGAAGGGCCAAAGCACCACCTGGAATCTGAAACAGATGCCATGTTTGAACCACCCAGCAGCTTGTTACTTGATGAGGATCAGGAAGACTGGGACTTGTTCAGTGAGATCACAGCCTGCTACCAAAGCAAAGCCCGGACCAATGCCAGTGCAGACAGCTATGAGCTCCTGGAGGAGGATGGCTCCTTCTGTTCCCTCGGTTCCATATGCTCGCTCAGCCCAGCCAGGGACCGGTGCTCCTCAGAGCCCAGCGTCTGCCTCAGCTCCCAGCTGCCTGCACAGAGCCATGAGCCAGTGGCCCGCCAGTCCAGCTGCGATGCCACCATCATGAGCAGCCACATAGACTACATCCACAGGCTCAGGCAGCTGCAGATGGAGAGCCAGAAGCTGATTGATGAAGGCCTAAGCCCTGGGGTTAATATGGCCAGGCAGAACTTGTGGCAATCACCTCAGACCACCTCCAGGGTGAAGCAGCTCAGCCTTCAGAAGTCCAGCCTGTCCAACAGGTCCAGCTTCTCCAGCCTGTCCTCTACCACCACCTCCCCTTCTGCCTCCTCACTCAGCTCCTTAGACAGTGCTTTCTCCTACTGCTCAGAGTCATCAGCAATTAGTCCCACAGATGTCTCATCCCTGCCATTCATGTTTGGCACTTCTGCCAGGCTTCATGCTGTGTCTCCCACGGCTACCAAAAGGTCCCAAAAAGAGTGGCACAAATCCTTCACATCTCCCGTGCCTTTACATCTGTGCAATCTGGACAGTTTTCAGGAGGATGAACCCAAGGCTGGAGAGAACAGTCATTGCTCTGGAGAGCAGAAAAGTTTTCCATGTGTGAGCACATCTGCCATGGGAAGCCCATTCACTGACATTGATTGGGAAGAAGAGGAGAGACAGCTGAGCTGTTCAGGGTGCCCTGGCCCAGGGCTCAGGAGCCAGGATTGTACCAAAGAGTTTGAACAACACCCTGAGTTCCTAGCTGCCAGCCCATCCAGCAAGACATCCCCACAGGTCAGCCACCAGCAGCACAGGGAGAAGACAGTGAAGAACATAGAAATCAAAGGCATTGATGACTGCCCTCTGAGCCAGGAAAGCCTGAAGCGCACCAAGATAACTTTTTATGTGGCCCCAAATAAAGAAAGCTCTTGGGGGTCTCAAGTGGGAGAAGAGGAGAGATCTGTGACAAACACCAGCAGCAGAGACTCACCCAGCAGCAGCAGTGAGCAGAGCCTGTCCAAGAGCTTGCAGACTGTGAGAGTCCACATCCCCCAGACAGTTTTCTATGGGCAGAACACCCCCCTTGTCCTGCAGTCCATCTCCAGGAGCTACCACCATAAACCAACAGTCCCATCCCTGCAGGCTGAGCACAGAGAGAGCCCCCAAAATGCCTCTGCTCCCACGGAGCTGGAGAGACAACCAGTGGAAATGGCGCAGGCGCCACCCCAGAGCAAGGGCTTTGACACATTCAGCCACACCATCCGCATCATCCTCCCTGACTCCATCCGAAACACCATCAAGGAGTACTTCAAGAACGATGAAACCGAGCCCTGTCCCACAGCAGAGGTGGAAGCAGTGGAGAAGGAACTCCTCCAGAGCAGGGTGGAGTGGCTCAGGAGCCAGCCTCTGGCAGAGGTGACTGCAGAGGAGCATGACACAGCTGTGTTTGCAGAAGAGACATTTGTTTAAGGTGATGGAGATGGAGGAACTAAATATTTGTGTATGTGCAACCGAAAATATTCTGTAATATATGATCAGGATGTGTATGTAATGATGGGGTTCAATACTCATTTTGAGGCGGGGGGGGGAAGGGGCTGTGTTTTCTTTTTGCCCTTTTCTGATGGCAGAGACTTCACTGGCTGGGTGTGTAGTGGACTGAATACCACCAGACTCTCCCTGTCCATGAATTAGCTGACCTGTATAGGGCCTGACTCAATTTTTTTTTTTAATAGCAGGAAAAGAGAAATGTTGCTTTATTTTCTTCAGTCAGCTGCTGATGTGTGTGGATGACTGGACAACTGGGGCAGCTAATGCTCCATAAGAATTAGTTAAAAATCTTTACACTTGCACAAAACCCACCATTATTCACTGTTCATCACCACCATTCATCCAAAGGAAAATCCTTCACCTCCATTCCAGAAATCACTGCTGCTTCACTCTGCTCATCTGTTGTCTGTTGTGATCTAGCTCACAGCCCACATCTGTTACTTGTTGAGGCTGGGCTCCAAAATCAGCAGCTGGAGCCCAGAGTCCAAAGTCCAGCATTCACTGACAGACAGCATATGTAACATTTTAAACCCAAGATTGCTTTTTTCTGGAATTAATTTTGCAGTGATTGTTTCTTTCTCATACCTTCCCCAAAGTTAGCATTTGACAGAGACACAGTTACTATAAAGGATTTTAGTACTGTCACTGTGACAGGGCTATGAATGTTCTTCAGTGTCCTCTGGGAGTAGCTCAGTAGCTAGGAGTTTCAGTCCTAGTGAAAGTTGACAATATTCTGTCAATGCTGATGCCCCTTCCTAGAGGCAGTGTGGATGAGGCAACTAATCAAATTCCTAGTCATGCTGAGAGGGACTTGAGCAGGGCTTGGTTTTAGCATGAGGTCAAGGAGTTGTGGAAGTTGTCAGGAATGATGTTCAGTAGATGCTGAAGCAAAGTCACATCTGGCCAGAAAGCTGTCAGTCCATACAGTGAAACTGTCCAGGCTTCATCACAGATGCTGGCTCAGAGAAACATTGGGTTCCCACTGAGCAGAGAATGTGGCCCAATGCGCTCCAGCAGAATTGAGTTTGGGGAAATTCCAGGCAGGGATGCACTAAGCAGGCTGCTGGTAAGGACCAAAGAGATGTAGCTAGTGGACTCCTGGAGCATCCCTATGATTCCATTCAAAACCATGCTCAGAAGTGCCACAGACTTAGTGGGACTTGTTAGAGGGTTGTAACACTGCCGGCTGAGCTCTAAAAAGATGCTGAGAGCACCACATTAGTTTAACAGGTTGTTTTAAGAAAAGAGTGGGAAAAGTCTCAAAAGGTTAAAAGGTTTGGGATGGTTCATTTGAAAGTTACATGAGAGTTTTCTATGGTGGTATCTGTCAGAGAGACAATCCTTTTACTCAGTGAACAGTGAATTGGTGAAGGAGAAGAGAAATACATGAATCCTAATGACTGAAAGGTAGTGCTTGTGGAGTAAGTACCCCTGCAAGCTGCTGAGTGTCTGCAAATAGCCAGAGCTGGAGATGCATGACAGCTGCCATGGTTCAGTCCTTGCACAGAGGGGAAAGCCACCTGTGTGAAGTTATCTAGTGTCAGATCCCTCCACTCATCTGCCAGGTGCCTCTGAGAGTCAGTGACAGAAACCTGGCCCAGCACTCCAAATTCACATTATCAAATACTAGGGCAAGGGAAATGGGGGGAAGCCCAGAGCCCACTTTCCAAGGTGTATACAGTTTGTTTTGTTAGATGAAGGGTGTTTAACTCTCAGATGTGGCACTCTCTGTCCCAGGTCACCTTTGTGGCCCTTGTATAATGAAAGGTGTATATAATCTTAACACAACTCCACCACCACTATAATTTTCCTCACACAAGAACAGCAACAAGGCATCCACAGTCTTTTTTTCCAGTTGTAACTGTTTTAATAAAAGACAGACAAGTGGTCATTGTGGTGTTGTCACCTTTTCTTTCCTTGCTCTTGCTCCCCTCTCCCCTGTGTCAGGATGGTAGCATTTGCACTGAACTGCTGTAAAACACACTCACCTCCCAGCCCAGGTCTGCCAGGTTGGCCATACTGCCAAGAAGCCTTCTGCCAGCACATCAGTCTAGGCTTTACTCCTGTCTTTTCAAGGTGAAACAGCACTAAATATTATAAGAAAAGTCTGCCTGTTCTTGGAAGAGAGATTATTCTGTACTCTAAACATGCTAACAGATTGTAAACTCAGTGGCTGGGCTCAGGTCAAACAAAGGGGACCTGAACCAAATGCAGAGTAAGAGCTCACAGTATGCATCACCTAAAAGGAACACAAGAAACTTAGAGATTAGTTTATAGAAACACTGGGAGAGTCAGGAAATAACACACAGTTTTCCTTGCCTCATCTTAGGCTGCCTAATATGAGCACAGTTCCCTGGGTAGCTGCTCTAACCCAGCTCTGTATTAAGCATTTTCCTTTATTTAAAACAAAACAAAACCCTGCAAAACGTAGTACAAACCAGAGTTCTGGGCTTGGAAATTTACAGCACTCCTTTTCCATGAGTTAGGCAATAATGCAACTCAGAGACCAGTCTTGAAAATGTTCCACAGCCCCCAGCTTGCTCATAACAAGAAATAACAAATAAAAAGACACTTGGTTGGCTTTCTGCCCCAGAAAGGCCACATTTTCCCTTAATGTACAGCTCTGAGACACAAATAGGTTTCCCTTCCTTCTCTGCCCTTTTGCAGACCATTCAGACCACGTTGGCCTGTCATATACTGAAAGCCCCACTCACTGCCCCATCGGGTGCAGGCTCTCGGGAAGTTGTGTTACACCGTCACCATACAGGAAGTGAGGCGCCTTCAGGGCCTGCTCCCAGTATAGACCAAGGCCAAACAAGTCCAGGTCACTTGCCTTGAAGAGAAATTACTCATGCAGTTCAGCCTCATCTTATTTCTGCTCAGGATATATGATTTCTTTCCTTATCCTGCAGGGTGACAGAAACATAACAGAAGTGCCCGAGGCAGCTGTAGTTTACTTTAACCTTTTCAATTCTACTTCTGATGTTTCAACAGTCAGGAAAGGCAATCTTCCAAGACATATTCTCCCTCATCCTTTGCAGGTAGCTCCCTTGTGCAGAGGGCTCTCCATTATCCCATGGCACCTTCAATGGGACAGACAGCCCCACCAAAGAGTAGCACGGGCTACTTTGACTCTGCATTTCAATAACAACAGCTTGTCCTAGAAACTCTTTCTTCAGAGGTCACCTACACTCTGAAGAGGAAAACAGCAGTCATTCAACCCTTCCGAGCCAGAAGCTGCTCCCTCCCTTGCCATCCTGCCAGGATGTGTGCAGAGAGCTGACATCTTCCAGCAGCAGCCTGGGGTCCAGCTTCAAGCTCACAACAAGGTGGGGACCGAGGAGTGGGACTGCAAAGCTCCAGATCACCTTTGCAAGTGGCAGCATCAGGAAGGGGAGAGACTTGAAGTGCTACTGAAGGTGGTGGCTTAACTGCTTTCATTTAATCCATATTTATTCTCTTTGCTTTTTCACAGTAAACCTGGGACAAGTCGTAGGAGAAGGGATTTGGGAGAAACAGGCACAGCCTGGAAGACTTTTCTGATGTATGACACAAAGCAAAGGGCTACCCTGTGACATGCCAGTCACAAGCCTGAAGCCCTAGTACATCACCACATCTGTGGTCCCCAAACAAGGCTGGGGCCCTGAAAAAAATCCACCCTGCTGCCATCCTCTCTTACAGCATGTGGTTCTGGCCCGTGCCAGGAAACCCTTCCTGCAGGTACCCCTCTGCTACGAAAAAAATTCTGACATGGATAAACATTTGTATCGATTTTTGCATGAAGGATCAGAGAGGAAGACAAGGCCTACTGCGGGGATTCAGAGTGTCACTCATCACCTGTGCCTGAGCCCACAGGGACACCAGGCCATGCCGGGCGGGGCAGGGGTGGTGCCAGCAGTAGGAAGGCATGGAAGTGCCCAGAGACCATCAGACACAGACGGCAGTCGTGGCTTCCCGAGACAGGCCCAGGCACCGGCCAGTGCGAGAGGAAGGAGGAGGGACGGGCACAGCGCAGCAGCCCCGCCGCCACCGCGCCCTCCTCCTGCTGCCCTTCCTCCTCCTCGCAGCCGCCCCCGCCCCGCCAGTGCCCCCTGGCGCCACAGCGCCGCCACAGCAGCCCCGCGGCCCAGGCCCCAAGGTTACTCCGACATTTCGTAAATCACAGAATCGTAGAGTCATACAATACGCTGGATTGGAAGGGACCCATCAGGATCATCGAATCCAGCTCCTGGCCCTCTGCAGGACATGCCAAAAATGCCATAATGTGTCCGGGAGTATTGTCCAAACCACTTCTGAACTCAGTCAGGGTGGGTGCTGTGACCACTGCCCATGGGAGCCTGTTCCAGTGCCCAACCACCCTCTGGGTGAAGAGCCGTTTCCTGACATCTGACTCAAACCTCCCCGGACTCAGCTTCATGCCGTTTTCTTGAGTCCCATCACCAGTCATGAGAGTGAAGAGATTGGTACCTGCCCCTCTGCTTCCCCTCGTGAAGATGTTGAAGAGCACAGTGAGGTCTGACCTCAGCCTCCTCCAGGCTCAACAAACCAAGTGACCTCCGTGCTCCTTGTAACACTTCCTCTCCAGACCTTTCATCGTCCTCATGATCCTGCTCTGGACAAACAAACTCTAACAAAATAATGTCTTTTTTATATTCAGTGCCCAAAACTACATGCAGTATTCCAGGTGAGGCCCCACCAGTGCTGAGTACAGCAGGACAATCACCTCCTTTGATCAGCTGGCAGTGCTGCGCCTAATGCAGCCAACCAGATTTCCATCCAACTCATTCTATTCCAGCCAGGCTCATGGTACCAGAATAGTGCATCTTGTAGGTCTAAAAGCCTCATTATTAGAATTTTATTTGGCATGTGTGATAGTACAGCAATAAGAAAATTTAACATTTGGAGATAGTGGCTGCTCCTGGCACAGAACAATTCAGGAACCCATAACATCTCAAGTTCATTGAAGTGGCTCCTGCTTACAGGAACTGTCAGCACACAAATGTCCTCAGTATGCTCTTGGTGACCAAACTCAAGTCACCTACATCATCAACCCCATCAGTACACTGACTTGCAAACAGCAATCTCTTCTTAAGCTTCCCAAATTGGGAAAAGTCTGCTCCACTTTTAAAGAGCCAAGCCTTGCAAAATTCTCAGCAGTTACTCAGAATGCAGAATTCTTAAATTTCAAAGGAGAGAGTCACATACAGCAGAGATGTTTACTGACACCCACCCAGGGAAATATAAAGCCACACACTTTAATCCAGTTGCATTCAGCAGAGCATTTAAGCACTTAAAATACATACCAAAGACCCTATTAAGCATTGTGCCTTGTTTAAATAAGAGATTTGCCAAACACGCCTTTTATACTGAATCAGACCTCTATTGGTCTACTGCAAGCCAGCCACAAAAAGCAATAGTGTCAACCAAAAGCTGAATACCCTGCCACGCTAAATGTGGGTGTAAGCTGTGCAGTAACCGTTTCCAGTTACTGTTTGCTTTGCTTTCCAACCTCCAGCTGCCTCCTCATGTCCGACACATCCATGGGGACCCGCACTGTCAGACCATCCATCGACTTCTTAATGCACACCTGGCAGCCAAGGCGTGATCTGAGAAGAAAACATGAAGTGAGGCTCCTCTGTTCCCAAAGTAAAGGGAGAAATTCCCCACCCACACTGGGATGTCTGGTCCAGGATGGGTTTTCACTAAAGCTCCTGTTAAATATCTCCTGTGCCTCAAAGGAAAGCAGCTCTCAAGGCACAACTATAACACAGAACAAGCTCCATTCCCTTGGAAATAGGTGCCACATAGTGAGAATCTGCCTCAGAGGCTTGAGGATCTAGCAGGATCCATCAGCAGGGAGGCTTACGTGTCAGTGAGCCCGTATGCCAAGTCCAGCATGTCTAGCTCTTCATCTGAGATGGCATCAAGCTTTTGGAAGGTGTCCCTGTCGAAGATGAGGTGACAGGTAGAGCAGGCTAATGTCCCTTCACACGCACCTGGTGGAGAAACAAGGGAATGACAGCAAATCAGGAAAAATAAGGGGGCGAGAGGGACCATCTTTAGGAACAGTGTGAGGAAACGCCCTTTAACAGATCTGCAGCACATCAAAAGAGATGCTAGGAAACACAACAGATGGATACAATTTCCAGCCTGCCTCTTCTCTGGGAGAATTACAGTCAGTTTTAAAATTTTTACATCAGCTCTACCCAGCCAAACGCATTGACAGAGGCTGCTGGAATGCCAGTGGTGACTGTGTGAGGTTACACTGCCATCTCAGCATGGTGAGCCACCCAGCAGACAGCCGGTGGGGAAAAGAACCTTGTTTATGGTCTTGGCAGAACACAGTGGCATATGTACTGTTGCACTATTCCTAAGAACCCATTGGTCCTAACAGCACATGTACATATCCTTCTGCAACACCTACCAAACCCATCAATGGCCAAGTTTTGATTGACTACCACTTCCAGCAAACTCTCCCCTTCTTTGGCTGTGGTTGTAAGTCGCTCTCCATCCCGATTTATAAAATGCACGGTCACCTGATCCTCAGAGCTGCAAGACAAATTTGCAAAAATCAGAGGAGTCCGCCCTTTTCTGCACATCCACGATTGAAGTCTTTTGGCTGAGTGCTAGAGACATGGTATTTAGAGGAAATGTGCATTCAAACACTTTCTCAAAGGATTACACCATGCGCATCAGAAAAAATTCAAATTATCAATTCTCAGTGGCAGACAAATCTCAGTTGCCCCAAAATATTTCCCACTTCATCAAACACCCTCAGAATAAATGTCTATCTGTGCACAAACAAGTGCAGGTGCTCTGCACGTGCTGCCTCTGCTTGGGCTGGCTGGCAGAGGGAGCACATGTAGGCAGGCAGAGCATTTTCAAGTCCCAGGGCTGGGATGTTAATCCTGGGTAGAGTGATGCAGTAACAAGCAAAGTGCTCAGGATCAGATGCTAATCCTGCTAGAAAGGCTGTTGTCATTCATGTTTTGTTTCCCCCTCCCTTCCCACAGAGATTACTTGACGATTATTCCTTTTCTGCTGCTTTTTCTTCCATGAAGTGCCCACTCCTTTCCTTACCTCCATCACAGGGAGCCTTCTTGTGGCAAGACATGCTCAGCCCCAGCTTACAGAGCTACAGGGCTGAGTAACATCCCCTGAGTTGACGTGATCCCTGCTCAGGAAAAATTGCTAGTTACTTTGACAGCCTGCAACATTTAATCTGGCCAAGAGTTAGGAACATGGCCATCAGCTTCTCTTAATGATAACTTGCAGAAAGGGAATCTACAAATGAAAGGGAAACAGCATCCATTTCATCTCCTCCTGACCAGGCTCTCACACCAGTCTGGAGAAGGCTGCTACCCTGACAGCAGTGTTCAGGATTTCTCACCAAGACAGTATATTCTGAGACTGTCACATAGCTCTCAAATAATGAGAGCTGACTGCCTGCAGAGACTGCTGGATCCAAAAATCCCCAAAGACATCTGCATATTTATTGACAGAAAACTTAATTCCTGTTATCCTCAAGGCACCTAGAGCTTCAGCCAACATAGTTGCAGGAGAATCTCTGCACCAACCTCCCACAAATCTAGTTCCCTGCAGTTCCTCTGAGTTCCAACCTTGCTTTGGCTGTTGCTGCCAGTTACATGGGCCCCAAGGCAGCCAAGTTGCAGCCAGGGACAGCACACAGGGTATCCAGTTAGGTAAAAGGAAGGACAGATGCTATTGTGAGACACCTTGCATGACTCTGGATAAGCCTGGGTGCAGAGTTCACTCTTCTCAAGAGCAGGGATGATGCCAAGCACTTGTGACCACAATGCAGAGAGCACCTTCAAGGAGCTTCCCTCTTTGCTGGCTGAAGGGAATATTTAAGGTATTTGGCTGTGTTGTCAGTATTGGTACCTCTGTTGGGTGCATAAACTCAGTCTGATGACTCCCTGTTTTCACTGTTCAGTCCAGTAACAGACTGACTTGCATACTGGTCTCTTTGTCTTTATATCCCTCAAATCAGTCCCAGGCTTAAGTCTCTTCTGAAAGACACCTGCTTGTGGGTACCCAAAGCTAGAAACAAAGTCTTCAGCTTTTTATTTTATTTACTTTTGAATTTTTTTGTTGGTATTTTCAAAATGATGAAAAAATTCCTTTCACCTTTTTTAAGTAATTTTAAACAGGATTAAAAAAAACACCACCAAAATTGGTTGGACTAAATTTTGCTTCATTTAGGCTGAACTATTTTACAATGGCATTACCGTCACAGGATATGTGGTTAAAGCTTTGGAAAGATCTTACCAGGATGTGATAAACTCAACACTGCAAATTCAGTGTATACCAACAGATTATTCCCTTTTAAAAAATAAAATCTCAAACCTTTCGTGATACAGGAAACTAGTGAAGGAGGTTTCAAGAAAGTAGTTCTTCCCCCTGTCAATGTTTTCCCTAAAAGATACTTTCCAAGGCCATACAAACCAGCAAGATGCCTACAAGTACGGCCAGAGATAACTTCACAAGCAACAAACCAATTAGGAAGAAATCCCATTGACAATGAGTCTTCATAAATCCCACCAAGCAGGATTATCACTATGACTTTTCTCTAGGATCAGATGGCAAAATGGTTTATTGTATTTTATGTGATGTTGGTTGGATCTCTCTCTCAATGCCTAGCAGATTACAGTCTGGCCCAGATCATACCAATCTAGGAGATCTACAAATTGCATTTATTTTACCATCTTTTCCTGAACTATCCTTAAAGTAGAGAGAGGAAAGGCTGGCAGAGAGCCTGCAGTAGTTCCTGCAGTGGAAATGGGCCAAAGGACACCTGGGACTCTTTGTCACCTTCGCAAGCTGGTTCCCAGCCACTAGCTGTGGCCCCCACAGCTCTGGAGGCAGGGACTAGCACCTCTGAGAGGTCCCCACAGCTCCAGGGACAGGAAGCAGCACCTCTCAGGCTGGGTCCTGGCACCACATTCCTCCCAGCAGCATCTGCTCACCTCCCACAGGCCATGGCTACACTGGCATCTTTCCTCTCCCTGTCACGGGGCAAGGCAGAGGTGCAGGCCCGTCCCTTCGGATGCAGCAAGGTAGCGTGTGACTCACCTTGATTCCCCAGGGGCATCCTGGAACCCATTCGTGGAGCTGAAGCCTCTTTCTGACCACCACTTTGCTGGGCTGTGGTGCTGCTCAGTGACACCACAGAGGTAAATGAGGCGAATTTTGCTCATGTTCAGTCCACTCCACAAGGGCCGCATGAGCCCCAAGATGCTGTGAGCCATCCTACTGCTGTGGGCCCCACTCCGTGTCTCCTGAGCTGTCCTTTGGTGCAAGGACAGCTTGATTAGGGACTTAAAAGTACAGCTGGGGAGGATGGAGGGGGAAGTAAAGGAAAAAAAAAGAAAAGAGTAGGACAGCCTCCCTGGGGGCGGAGGGAGGGCGGAGGGAGGGCGGAGGGAGGGAGGGAGGGAAAGCCGGAAGGAAAGATGGACAAAGGGATTGTGCTTGGGTCTTGCTGCAGTCCAGCCAATCAGGGTTGAACTGGTTGAAGCACAGTCACATGCGAAGAAGCATCACCTCCACATGCCAGTTTCAAAGCAATGCTCACTTTGTTCTTACAGACTTCCCTTAGGAGCCAGAACTAAATCCAATTTCAGAAAAAATATTCATTGTAATGTCTAATCATACAAGGAGTTGCAAGTTGAAGGCTGGAAGAACAGACAGGCAGGAGTGCTGATGACTGCTGCCTTCAGGAGAGAGGGGCACACCAGTTCCTACACAATAGGGTGAAAGCAGGACACAAGAATTCTGTTCTTGACAAGATGCCATCCTACCATATCACTGCCTTACCCAATAGAGCAGGCTCCCACCTCTAAAATGTGAATATTCACTTACGTCACATGATGGTGGTAAGAAGCAGCCACACTTAGCTCATTTACTAAACTCTCTGCTGAAAAGTACCATAAAGGTGCAGGTAAGTATCATTCATTTCATGCTAAGTGATAATCCATGCTAGTAAGTTTTGAAGCCTTGCAGAAGAAAACTCTAAATTTATTCCCAGAAACACGGTCACTGGTTTAGTCCACCCTCCTCTACAGAGTAAATCAATATGAACCCGAGGGGCAAAAATACAACAGCAAAGACAGTTTCAGTTCTTGGTTTCTGTGGAGTTAGGGAACAGCTCCCACCTCAAGAGCCTGAATGGCTCCTTCCACCAAATTAACAGCTCACCATTTGGTAGGATGTGTGTTTTAATCAAGTTTTTTTAATGCAGTACCATATTAGTAGCTAGTATAAGCAAAAAAAAAGTTGATACTGGACTCTCTAATCAATCTGTACAGGGGAAAAACTACAGCATAAGAAAATGTCTGCCTCAACAGACACACACAGACAGTGGATTCATAGTTCTGAAGATAACCAGAATGTTTTGGCTTTTCACTCCAAAATGAAAATTTTCCACCCAAAGCTTTCAGGTTGAAAGGGTAGGAAAGGGGTGCTTAAGCTTTCTGAAAAAAGCATCAAAGACGTCAAGGAATGCAAGTATTTTCCATAAGCCGGGAGGAAAATGTATTCTTCAGTTCAAAGGCAAGTGTCCAAGCATTCAAACACACCCCTCAGGCAGCTCCAGTGGAGACAAATTCATGGGCAATGCATAAAGGATTAAAAAACAAAAACAAAAAAAAAATCTCTTCAGAGGAAAACACATTCCTAAAATCACCTGTCTGCTTCCCTCTGTTCACTTTGCGTACGGTAGAGCAGCACACAGAATCACTTCTTTCTGCCTCCCGCTGTTTCCCGAGTGGACAGTACTGCTCCCACACATAGGTGGGACACATAGGAGGAACATACAGGGCTTGACTATGGAGGGACATGAGCTGAAGTAGTGCAGAGTCCTATTTACAGGGCATCACTGACCAAAGTCTTGCTCCTTTTGCTGAACATGGGTGACACTTCCCAGCTCAATATGCGATAAACCTGACCACCAGCAATCACAGCCTCACAGAACCCTCATGCCAGTCCCTGCTTGTCCTACAAATGTTTGGGTTGGTTAATTTTTTCTGATGTAGGATTCGCCCCTGAGGTTTCGTTCAGGCCAACAGCTTTGGGCACAGGGGAGGTGGGATGAACACTGACTATCTCTAGGATTTTAATCCAAATTGAGTGCTATCCTCAATTCACCTGAGAGGTGACCATGGGTGTCCCTGAGAGCAGCAGGGCACTGGCAAAATGCCAAAGCAGGGATGCCATCCAGCAGGCATGGGTGCACATCAGATGGCCCAGCCATGCCCAGGATCACTGGGACTTCTCTGCAATCCTACTCCTCAAAACCAGTTTATGTAAAAATTCCTCATTTCAAATCATTTGCAGAATATCCTTCAAAAGCTTCCCTCCCCATCCTTGTTTGTATCACAGAGGAGAGCTGTCAGTGAGGCCAGCAGTCTGTTTTAGCTGAACACAGCTCTGGCCAGTGTCCCTACTCTGTGGCCCCTCACTCTCAGGTCAACTTTTCCAGGTGGTTTGCTCTCTCCTACAAGCTGCCCCAAACACCTCAGACTGCAAAGTCAAATTTTTGAGCTCCATCTCACACCCAAACTTAAAACCACTCTGTGCAGCCTCTGCAGCTAAGATACTCCGACCAGTTCCACCTTTGCTTTTCAGGCACTACAGAGATGCAGCAGATAGCCCAGTTCTCTCTCAGTCATTTCCACGGAAAGAAAGCAAAGCTTGCTGTGAGAGACACAGGAGAAGGGCCACAGCACATAAAACCACAAAGCATCTTATCTCTCCAGAAAACCTTGAGTTGAGAGAGATACATTAGATATGTGCACAGCAGTTTCCACAGCAAGGACATTTGTGTGTTTGTCTGGCACTGACTTCTCTCCTTGCCAGGAACTCAGAGCACAGCAAGTGACAGGTCAATGCCACCTGATGGAAGAGAGGCCAATGCAAAGAGGGAAGTCAGGGAGATGAGGTGCAGCAAAGGGGACAACTGCTCCCTGGTGAAAGCAAAACAACTCTGCTGGGGCAGGAGAGAATCAGGCCCTTACAGATTTTGGATAGTCTGTTTTAAGGTCTTTGAAATACTGAGAAAGGGTAGAAGCAAGATCTCCTTTCCAGAGCAAATCATCGTTCATTTAGCCAAGGCCACAAAAATAGAAAGCTTTGCAAATAACCACCCCTCCCACAAAAAACCAAACAAACCAACTAAAAGCCCAAACCAAACAACCAACTAAGCAAAAATACCACTGCTTTGAAAAAGAAACCTCAAAATGTTGCTTCACAGGTCAGCATATATTTTATGAGCAGGCCAGACACAGCTGAAGAGAACCCTTAGCTCTGTTTCAAAAATGGTTTGGCAGAAACCAAGTTCCCAGCAGTGCACACAGGCACGTTGCCCCCCACCTCCCTGGTTTCTTGCCAGCAGGCCACACTATCAGTGCAGTGGCTATGCCTGCACATCCAGTCACGTGTTGGCACATGCTGGTAAGGAAGTGGGTTTCTAGCTTGAAATACATTGTCCAATATCTTCTGTACTACACACCAAAGAGTTTGGCCCTCCCTCCCCCTAGTCTAGGGACTCTCATGCAAATATCCAAAACACCTAGGAGCTGCCATTAACTCCACCTCAGCCCCGATTTCTGCACAAAGAAGTAAACACAGTAAGCATTGTCCTAATCCAACCAAAAGTTACACAACACCTTTGCAGCCCTCCACAGTGAGAAGCATACTTGGATTTTTGATATACCAAACCCAGCTCTTCTGACCACTGTTAAGAGTTTCTTGCCAGCAAACAGACCTGCCCTGGCTCAGTTACTGCCCATGGTATTAGGTGTAGACAGAGGCAAGCTCATGCTGTTCCCATGGGGGAAGTCTCAGGGACTGTAGTCAGAACAGCAGGCACACAGACCTGGGAATAATGAAGATTTCCAGAAGGCAGCCTTCATAAATTGGAAAAGCAAGAATTGCTTACCCCTCCCCTCCTACCAAGCCCACTGCCTCACAAATCCTCCTGCAGAGAAGCAGATACGGGCTGCTTGCTGACACAGAACTAAAGCACTGAACAAAACTAAAATTCCCCTTTCCCACTGTCACTTTAAAAACCCATCAAACACCTCTCCTGTTCCAGAGCAAGTTGCTAATAAAAGCAAACAGAACAACTTGTAATGGTTTGACTTTTTGGAAGCCCACAAGCCCAGATTGCTTCTGCTGCCTCAAAAGAGATGCACTGAGCACAGACCCAGGGCAAAGTGTTCACACAAGTGAGCTCGAGTCGCAGATACTGCCTCCAAGGCTGGGGGCGTGGGGAGAAGACTGTAAACGTGCCTCAGTTTCTACATCTCTCAAACAAAACTGTTTGCCTCATTCTAATCTTCCCTAGATGTCCAGCAACCTTCTGAGAATGACACAACCAAAAGGAGCAAAAACCATATTCTCACCACTGGAAGCAGGAGGGCAGAAATGCAATCAGAGATGGGCTGACACTGCAACAAGAAAGCACAGTGAATTCACAACAGGGCTTCTGGACAGCAGCCACTTCTGACAATGCAGCTGCTGCCTGGCTGGGCGAAGGCCACTAAGAAGTTACAGTGCCCCAGCCAAGACCTTCACTTGCACATGCTTCTCCTTCACGCATCCAGTCAAGGATGCTTCAAAGATGGATGGGAGTGCAATACTGCTGCATGTGGGGTATAAACAGCCTTCACCATAACCTCCCAGCTCAAGAGCAGTTTTTTTCACACCCCCTTCAGTCAGGCTTGTTGCCTGGCCTGCATTTTGTTAAAGGATAATGCACAACCACAGGCTATAGCAATCATGGGGGCTTGTAATTTTTCAATTAGCTCTACTCACCAGAAAGCTGTGTATTAACAGCTGCTCTGGTGAGTAGAGCAAGTGTATTCTGACCAGAAGCTGAAGATACAGTCCCTTCTACAAGCATCCAGTATTACTTTTTGCAGTTTCAGCACTACTCTTTCTCTAGTATCTCCTTATTCTTTCCTCCACTTTTTGCTATACCCTCCTCATCCTGACATCCGTCCTGAAAAGCTCCATCTTGAAATTGCTAGTAATTTTTAGAGACCCATCACCTGGAGCTAGATATTTATTTAGGCATTGGACAGAAGGACCTGCTCCTTTGTCTACAAACTTAGACAAGTGCTTAGAACTGCAAACCCTGAAAGACAAAAGCCAGCCTCAGCCTAGCATTTCATACAATGAGGCCCAGACCTTTTTTTACAGAATGCCTTGGGTTGGAAGGCATAAAGATCATCTAGTTCCAATCCCCTGACCAAGGGCAAGGATGCCACCCACCAGACCAGGTTGCTCAGGGCCTCATCCAACCTGGCCTTGAACATTTCAAGGGATGTAGCATTTTGCTTACAGAAGTTATTTTTCTGGAAGGGAGACTTTAACATCACGTGTGGCATCAATTTGCATATGGGTATGCAACAGTTATGGGTTGTCATCAGTCACAGTGGAATTCTGTTCTCTGCCCATTTTCACATGCTCTGAGACTACATGCCCTGGTATAAGACATTCAAACTATACAGCCAAGATTGAGTTATGCATAGCTGCAAAGCTGGCAGGGAACAGAACAGTCACACTGATGGTACAGGGCAAACAAGCCATGCCTCCGGTGCTCTCTGCTTTCTCATTGAAGAATGCCTTTGTAGGTGCTCAAGCAGCTGCCATACAACTGCCTACAATTATCATACCTTACCCTGTATATTGCATTACCAAGCTTAGGATGCTGGAAAAATGCTTGTGCTTCCCTGCAAACATATTATCCTGAGCAAGCAACTAACAGCTGTTCATCTACCTAGAGAAATCCCTACAGGACTTTCTTGCATCAAAACAAATCAGAATTTGGAGATCACGCCCTTGCAATTCCCTGCTTTAGAAAGAGCAAACAAGAGAAGGAAGAAGAAAACTGAGTCTCATTTCTGCAGTTACTTTGTCCTACTTGGAGTCAGTGCATCTCAGGCCAAATGAATTAGTCTACCAAACAGATTGAGCTCAATGAAAATTTTACTCTACAGTTACTTTGTTGTTTCTTTAGAGTTCTTAAAAAATTGCACTGCTTAATAAAGCAACATTGCAGAATCTGCAAAAAGACAGTGTTTCTAGTCCCCCAGCCTTCTGAGACCCTTTTATGCTCTAGTCTGACCCTGTCCCACACACAAAAGCAGCTGGGCCCCAAACATATGTAGATACAGCCTAAACTGGATCTTAAACATCCCAGGCAGACTAGCAAATCCAACAGAAGCTGTTTACAAAAAGTAGAGGTTAAATGCAAATTTCTGATTCTAAACTACAGAATGCCTTACAACAAACTAGAAGAATAGGGTAGTGTGGATTTTTTTTAACAACATGGTCCTGTACAGAAGCAGCCTTCAGCCTTCAATGCTTTGCACTTCATTTCTTCAAAGACAAACTGAATATAGATATACCCAAATGGAGAATTACTAAGCCTCAAGCCTCTAAGGTACTGTCCATTGAGAAGTGTCTTGGTTTGAAAGACAGGTGTCTGCCAAGGAAGGCAGGAGTCTCCCTTGAAATGAAAAACGCAACCCCCTTCCCTCCGAATTATTATAATTTTTAAATTAAGGGGCTTTCAGGCAAAGATATGAGGAATAGGAATAACAATTCTTTACCTTTATATATATATATATATGACAAGGCAAACAAACAACAATAACTGTGCCAGCAACAACAAACAGAGCCAGAACGCAGTCCCAGCCTTCTCGGCTGTCCGGCCCTTTCCCCTCGGATGCAGTTCCGCTCGCAGCCGGCAGGGGCGCTGGCGGCTCCCGGTGAGCAGGGCAGGTGCGATGGTTCCCCCGCGGCTGCAGGGGGCGCTCCGGAGCGAGCTCGGGGAGCACGCGGCTGCTCTGGTGCCCTGGGATCCCAGGAAGGGATGGAACAAAAGCTTCACAAACCCCTGGGCAGCCGATCCCGGTGTCCGGCCGGACCCTCGAGAACAGCAGGCTGGAACGGCAGGGACGAGCACGAATCCCGGGTGGCAGAGGAGATGTATGGAACTCGGGAGCTGTGGTGGGAACCCCCGGAGGTCTGGGCAGGCAGGGTGCGCGGGGCTACAGAGTAGCAAAGGCTCACAGCAACGGCAGGGGCACGGCGGCCGCAGCCTGGCTCCCAGCGGGGCAGGGAAAGGCGGGCTTGGGAATCCCGGGGTCTCTCCCTGAGGCACCTGAGCAGATGGTGAAAAGGTCCCTCTTTTAGTGAGGTGGGGTGTTAGGGTCCCAGTGTAACAGCCGCTCCAGTGAGCAGGCTCCACTCAAGGTAGAAGGAAGGCAGCCGAAAAAGCAGAAGCCTGCAGCACTGTCAAACTCCCTACACAACGATGGCAGTTTCTCTCTGAGAGCAGCAGCCCACAAGCCCAGGTGAAATAGAGTAGCCCGTTGGATTTGTGGCCAGGTCTTTTGTTTCTCCCAAGCACCCAACAATTTGTCGCCCTGGCAACATATATGGCAAAATTCTTTAACCGAAAAAGGAAAACAGAAGGGGAACTCCCAAAACCCCAACCAGAAGCAAGGGGAAACAGCAGGAACAAAATCAGCCTTTCCGGACCAGTGCAGCCTTTGACTGAAGGCTGCTGTAGGATTAAAGGAGACATGCAATTCCTCCAGTGCTCCTTCCTGGCAGGAAGGAACAAAGACTCACCCGTAGAAACTGGATCCAAGCCATGCCTGGTGAGGATTGCAGAAGCCTCTGTTGCTCCACACTTCATGTTTTGTTTATAGAAAAGTTCAGGTCTCTTCCCCAGCACCAGATCTCTGAGTATTAACATGTTCCAATGAAATCTCCACCTTATTCTGCAGTGCAGCAACCATTAGGCAGAGATTCTGTGAGGCCCCTCTTCACAATCAGAGAGCAGCTGCAAATAGAGATCACACAGTTCATTAGCAGAAAGGTGGCAGCAGCCACTCTTCCACTGCTGGAACCCATCCCGAGACACTGGGAAACAGGTAGAGACAGCCACAGCAAGGCAGCTGTGAAGCAAACTGCAGAAATCCCCAGCAGAGGCTGAGAGCAGGACAGATTTGTCAGGGTGTCAGTGCAAGCAGCAGCACCAAGGCCCAGCCACCCTCTCCACGCTAACCTGGATGCACACGGGCCTGGGCACGGCACAGCAGGCGCCCACCCCCAGCACCTCTTCCCCCTCCATCTGGCCAGCCCATTTGCAAGGTGAACATTTACACTCAGTGCCTCCATGGAGAAATGTCAAATCCAGTAGTGGCTCCAGCTGGGCAGCCGGCGGGGCTGCGGAGGAGGAAGGAGTTATTACTGAAGCAGTTCCTTTTCAGGTGCAAGTAAGATCTCCTTATGTGCGAGAGAGCTACCAGGCTGACCTCTGGGCACCGCAAGGCAGATCTGCTCAGCTACGAGACACAGCACTGGACTTAAAGCAAACCTTAAGTAACCAGTCAGACACAATCTGCTGAATTTCTCTGAACTTTATTGGCACTTTAGGAAGAACAAGGTACGAATTTTAACAACTCCTCTGAACAGGAAAAGCATGTCTTAATCAAGGTTCTCTCTGCAGATAAGCACATGGACCCGTGAATTACTCCACAACCTTAAGGAATTGATGTTTTATTATAATCCAGTACAACAACTGGTCAAAAACCTTCAACATAATTTACAGCAACAAAAAATAAAACAAGAAAAAATAAGCCAGGCAAACATTTGATAAAGTATGTCCCTCCCCCCCCAAGAGGAGTAGTTATCCAATTAAACTGGAACATGAAGAGGAAGAACAATTCACTGTATTCTAACAAATAAAAAAAATGTGTCTACAAATCTCACCATAATACTGAAAGCTTCTTACATTAGTTTTCTTGCAAAATATCATCTTTATTATACAGTATACATTTCCAAGGGAAGGAGGACCATAAACATACCCTCCATCCCTTGACTAATATTTTCTAATTGTGCATAGCTAGAAATATTGAAATCAAATATCATTAGATACCACTGGAATATAATACTGGTTAAAAAGAAGGCAGGGCTGAAACAACTACAAAGAGTTAGGTGGACTCACTGGCACAAGCCGTTCTATTCCTATATTGGACCACGTGGAACTAGAACGTTTAAAAAACAGTATGAACAGAAGTCATGCCAACATCATAATACATGAGAGCTCAGCAGTGTTGTGTGACCCATCAAAGCAGAAAAGGTTTACTGGTTTATATTTGAACACATATTCCAGGAACCATACGTCAGCTTGTTAGGAAATTATTAAAATGTTATATAGGCTTTTCTCCCCTCAAATGCATCAATAGTTGCCATGGACAGAGCAAAGTGCTGAGAACCAGCTTTAAAGCACCAAAACAGAAGTTTAAAAGTTGTCTGTTCCCCAGTAACGAGACTCATGCAGAGGCAATGCCAATCACCTTCAGTACAGAAATACGCAAATACGTTCTGACAAATTTAACTGCAATCTTCCATTTGTGACTTTCGTAGTACTGAGGCATATTTTTCTTGGCCAATAAAAAGCTTGCCATGTCATGTGCCCCCCCAAAAGCACTCTGTATCCAGGGGCGAGAAGGAGGCTCCCACATGACACACCTGGATGTTTAAGAGCATAGCTTAGCATGTTGCTCCTAAGAGAGGTTGGCTGGTATTTGTATGAATCACCACACAGACTTGTATTGCTTTCAAAAAATAAAGTAACACAGCACTGGTGAGGTTGTTTCCAGCCATCGAGGAATTCTTGAGGAAATACTGCAGTTTGTTAACACTATCATGAACATTTCTTTTTTGGCACAGTCCCCCTTTGCCCTTTTTCATACACTAGGGAGCTGAAAATGCTCCAGTTTTCAGATGTTTTCCTTCTATCATCATTACCAGTAACATCATACAAAAGGAGAATCAACAAAACTGAGCAAGTGATAAAATTTGGGATTATGCTAGGCAAGAAAATAAATCCCAGGCTAGCCTAATGACTTCCCATAGGGACAGGCTAATCCAAGGAGGGCAAAACAAAGGAGGACTTCACTTTAGGTGGAACCCATTTTTAAGATGACACTTCTGAAGGTCAGCAGTTCCTTTTATGAGGGATCAAGGCAACATCCAATTCAACCCTGAGCATACATGGCTATTTCCTCCACAGAAATGGCAGGGAGGATTCTGGGTAGCTACAGCATGGACAGCTTGGATGACAGGAGGTGATGGTTATTAGAATAACTGGCACAAGCAGCTCTCAGGACCAGTCTCACAACCATTTGTATCCCATTTCTAAGAGAACTCCTTCTGTTCTCAAAGCTACAAAAGGCCAAAGCATCCTTCTGGGGAAGGAAAAGCACTTGAGCCAGGGATGTGGCTGACTGCTAGAGAGGATTAAGAAAGCAATTGGACAAGTGCCTCAGGATCCTCTCCCCTCAAATGCTGCTTGAAGCCAGGAAGACAGATGCAGTCTTGTACATAACCCAAATAAGAGAGTAGTTTTTGGTCCCCAGCTGCTGATCACTTTTTATGATTGCATCTAGTTTAAACTAAAGGTATCTGAGCTACAGTAGATCTATACACAGTCATAAGGCACCAACGACTATGTGCTAAAAAGGCCTCTTATGGAAAAACCTGAAATCTTGTTCACATAACTAGAAAAGTATCTGTTCAGCAAGGGAAAATACAGCTACAGGAGTTTTTAGTCTTTTACATTTCTGCCTCCCACTTTAGGTTTTCATTAGCAAAACCAAAAAGGAAGGCTGTGTACTTTAGCTATCTCTGCCTCACTGGTTACATTCAAGTCAGACAAATGATAGTGAACAAAGCCATTGACCAGAGACAAAACCTCTGGAAAGCAGGGAATTTGAGGCTTCAAACCACACGGTATCAGTGGAAATACTCCAAAGGCCTCCTCATTATTAGGAAATTCAAAGCTCCATCATTAAACAACAAAAGGTAACACCAGCAGGAACACCACAGAATCTGTTTGGTCTGCTTATTTTTGTAGGACAAAAGCTTTGGTCTTTTAGAGAGAAAGTCCATATTTTACTTTCAATCCTTCTTCCTAAGCTCCAGTCTCCCCTTTTTAATTACATGATTCAGACTCTGTGTTAAGTCAAAATTTCAGACCCTGGCTACTAAGCTTAATCTTGAAGCTTGCACAGGTTAATAGGAAGGCACAGTGTCAGACTGTCAACTCTTGACTGTATATAATGCAGTACAAGTATCTGCTGGTCTCCCCACACAACAGGAGAAGACACAGCCATCTCAGTGGGCAATACCAAACCCAACACAGTGAGACTTTACCCCAAGCCAAACAACTTCAGATTTGCCCCAATGCATGTTTGTTTTCCCAAGCCACCCTAGGCAGACGTAATTACTATTTTTCTTCTGTCACTTAACTCCAGCATTTGCCCAAAACTTGATAAATAGGACCATGGTCACTCTTCTGTAGTGGTTCCAGCATAGCATGATTATGAGTGAATGATGGGAGAGGATGGGGAAGAGGGGAGAAGAGAGTGCAGGGCAGCAGGTGCAGGGGAGAGTTTACATGGACTCGAACTCGTCAATGCGCTGCTTGGTGTTACCCTGCCGAATCTGACGGAGGGTCTTGTACTTGTCTCGGCCTAGACGCATGTTCTCAGCGTGGATCATATCATTTGCCGTCTTCTTGGTTTCATCCCGAGCATTTGCCAGCTCTGAGGAAAGAGCCTTTGGAGGAGGGGAAACAGACAGCCACAAGTTAGTACATGCCAGAGACTCAAAGCTGGAGATGGAGATTTCCTGCTGATCCTCCTAAAGATTCAGTATCAATAGAGACAGGAAACAGACAAGCTCCAGTGTATTCTTCTGGGCAACCTACTTTAGCAGACCTTGCTTGAGCAAGGAAGTGGGATTAGATGATCTTATGGAGGCCACTCCAACCTAAACAGATCTATGATTTTGTGGAAGTTGTTAATACTTCTCCCTAACATTTGAAGGTAGAAAACATCAGGCAATCTGTCACCCTATTTATCTTTACCTAGCACAGTTAAGAAGGAGTGTCTCCAATGTCTGTACTTTAAAAGAATGGCCATTTGGAGGGATCCCTGAAGATAAGAGGAGCATCTTGCAGAATTTGAGGAATTACTAGCTTTCCACCAGAAAAGAAACTTGCTGTAGAAGATAAAATGCACCTCTACCCCTCTGTCTGTATGTAGCCACCACAGTACAATGCAGAATGAGCAAAGCCTGGTGCAAGTCAGGCAGCACAACTAAATGCTTGCAACTGAACACCAGAACACTGGAGTTCCTTACAAGAAGATGGTGCAGTTCTGCTGTCTCTAGTGGGCTACTCCCAGGGTTTTGCAATGCAACCCAGACTCAACAGTTAGAGACAGCTTCTTGATAGAAATCAGACCAAGCTCTTCAATTCATTGCAGCCAGGGCTATGAACAGCTGTCAGATGGTTGGCAATACTCACACAAAGCATACTACATCTGACAGATGCTACTTGTTGGCACTGCTTCAAAACACTTCACTACTTTCAGTGAAATGGAAGTCAAGTGCCAGGAGACAAGATCTGCCTCTCTACTCAATGGTTAAGCAGCTATCTGGCAAGATCATTATCATCTCTCTTTCCTGCTTCTCCCCTCATTTTTAAAATAACAGTAATACCTTCCAGCTGCAATAAATATTGAGAAAAGTAGAAGCAGCACCCAGACACACACACACACACACACACACACACACACACACACACACACACTCTGCTGCCATCTTCTTACCTTCAAGTGTTTCTGGACCCGCTCATTCTTCTCTGCTTCAGTGGTGCGCTCCTCCTCACTGCGGTCCTTGATGGTGGCCTCTGATCGTAGCTCAGCACTGGCTTCTGCCGCATTCTCATCCTGCTCATCATCATGCTCATTCTCAGAGTGCATGGGTTCAGTGACATGAGGGGTGCTCATGGCAGTCTTCAACTCCTCTTTGGTCTTTTCTAGGTCCTCCTGCACCCTCTGTGCCTGCAGTAGGATATGCCACAGTGAGTCAGTCAGTATAATCCTGAGTGCCTGAGACTTCTCACAGAAGCACCATTTGGTGCTTGTTACAGAAAATCTTGCACCTCTGAAGGGGTATATTCCAAAGCTACTCAGCCACCACCATTTGAAAAATTCTCTGCTGCGTAACACTTCAGAGATTTGAAGAATGGTTACAGTTAATGGAAAATGGGCTACAGGCCTAATTAGTCAAAAATTGCTACATGGAGTTAGAATAAGTCACCCATTCCATGGAAAAAACCAAAGCTGCATATTTACAACAGCCTCAAGCTTGCAGGATTTGAGTCTCATGTGGAATCTAGTGCAGGAGTTTGGGTTACAACCCAGAACAAAGAGCAATTCCACAAAAAATATGCCATTTGCTCAGACTGCTTTACCTTGTGCTGCCACTCCTGTGCCTCGCTCTCTTTCTTCTGCCTGGCCAGCTCCAGCTGTGTGATCCTAGCTGTGAGTTCTGCCATCTCAGCAGCCTGCAGAAGAAAGGCTTTTAGTGGAAACAAAACCCAGGGTACTTGCTAAGTGAAGCATTTTGTCCTAGTCCTGAGTGAAAACACATCTTTTCAGCAAGAAGCAAGCCTTCCTGTTAACTTCAGTTCCACCAATACCTCCATGATGAAAGAGGAAAGGAAGCCAAAAAAGTTTTGCAATTAGTTGTGGTTAGGGCTTTGTTTGGTTGTTGGGTTGGTTCTTTTTCCTTCTCCCCAAAACAGAGCTACAAAATTCAGTTCTTTGAATCCAAACCACAGAAAGCAACACTTTTCTCATTATCACATACAAAAAAGGGCAAAAAGAAATACAAATCTACTGTACAAATACACTTGTATTTACATATCTGTTCATCTACTTGAGGCTAAAAGTTGAAGAACCTATGAATATAGTGCCTCACTATATTCATAGCCTGATTTGCTTCAAAAGCTTAGATGTTTCCCCTTTCACTATTTTCCCTACTTGATTTTTAGTTCACGAACTTACCAACTGTTCTTGGGTCTTTTGTTGATCATGAGATGCTCTCAATAGGGCCTCCTTTGCCTCTTCTGCTTCTCTACGTTCCTTAGCCAGTTTCTCTGCTTCCTCCTGAGCTCGTTTTCTCTCCTGTTCCAGCTCCAGAGCTCTGCGGGTCTGTTCTTCCAATTCTGAAAAATAGGGGAGCACATTTCAAGACAGATCAAGTAAAGAATGGCAGTAGAAGAGGAAAGTCAGTCTGGATAAAGGTTTTCCTTCAGAGGGACAGGTAAATGAGGGACACAAGCAACTGTCTCCTTTCCTCTCCTTCACGTTTTACCTGGAGCTGAAGACTAAAAGTCAGGCCCACCCCCAATGGATTTGTGGGGAAGCACCCATCCCAAAATTACATACCTAAGGGCAGAGAAGAATCCAGTATTTTGCTTGGGCAACACCACACTAACTCTAGCCAAGCAATTAGATAGTACATCACCACAGCAGTGGCTGTGTGATCCCTGCTACATTATTTGACTCCTTCCTCTACAGACATGCTGGGATAAAGCTTCCAGCCAGCACAGGAACAATGGCAAAGTACTTCTGCTGCCAAGAGAGACATCTTGGCTGTTACCCATTTCTTTAATGCAGATCTTTTTTCAGCAGCTGCATATGGAGGGCTTACATTCAGCTTAAGGAGGCTAAACCAGGGCCCTAACACCAGTTAGCACACAATACTGGAGAGACAAATTACTTAGAGATGCTCATAGCTTTACTATTTGAACTGTTTTCACTCAGACTATTCATCATCTAAGGAAACACTGAAAGATTTCCTGTTACCTTGCTGAGCTTTCTTGGTTTGCTCCTCAATTTGTTTGAGTCTCTCCATCAGCTCCTCCTTCTCACGCTCAATCTTCTCCTTCTCCTTTTCTGCCAACTCCCTCTTCTTCTTTTCATTCTCCAGCAGGGCTCTGATGGAAGGAAGTCACAATGTAATTTGAAATCAACCATCACCCAGATTGGAGCACTTAGTAGCAAACACACAAAAAGAGCACACACAAGATATGCCCTACAGCACCCAGATAATGAGCTTTACTCCAGATGTAACCCTTTATAGAAGTGCAAATTAAAAAGCTCTGCTGGCATTCATCTCAATGACAATCTCATAATAGCAGTGTTATAAGGGAAATCTCCACATTTCAAGGTCTGTATTAGTCCCATGAAATGGACAGACAAACCTTTAAGTCCAAGAAAGTAATGGTGAGTCACATTTGTGATGAGTACCATTACTATCAACTCATTAGACCTATTGAAGCAGAAAACAACCTGCTCTATTTTTGGCTCAAGCAGATTAAGGTGCTGCCAGCCATTTATCTAGCATATGATGCTACTTCTGCAGTGATTAGTCACACCCAGGTTACTGAGAACCCTACCAACCTTTCCATCTGTTTCTGATGTTTCTCTTCCCGAGCCTGTGCCTTCATCTGCTGCACCTCAATGGTGTCTGGTTTACGTCTGCGCATGTAGAGCTCGTGGTTCCCCATGCAAAGTGCCAAGATTCGTTTGTTAATCCGTAACCGAGGGGCATAGAACACAAAGTCCTTGGGACAAGAAAAAGGCAGCATTAGACCTGTTCTTTCAGCATAAGAAGCCCCTTGTGTATGCACTATGCTCCCAAGACCCTGAGCTTTTTACAGTTGCCAGCCAGCTTTTCTTAATAATGTCTAATTAATTGGTGGTGGCAGTTAGACACTTCTTTTTGGAATGGATTTCAACCTGACAAACACACCCAGGGCAGGAGCACCCAATGCATCATTGCAGTGTGCTGGGTTTCACTGTAACACATCCCTAGCAGCAAGCACACAGCATCTTACCATCACCATTTCATTACAAACAGCAGCAGGGCTGGTTTTTCAAGCACACCAAGTCCCTGGCTTCTCCCACCTTCCTTCCCACTTCAATAATCTATACAATAGCCTGGCCAGCCACATCGAATGTAATGTCTTGGCTTATGCCAGAAAGGGTGTTAAATGTTACGACCAATGGATGAATAGCTTTGTTCTGTTAAAAAAGGAGCAACAGCAGCAGGGAAATGCTTCCAAGCAGCAATGCAACAGGAATGACCAAAAGAACAGAAGGCATTGGCTAGCACAGGGAATTATTAGGCCTTAAAGATGAAAGCAATTACATTCAATATAAATTTGCAAGGAAAACGACGTCTAGCCTACCCTACAAAATGACCTAAAGCTTCTGCTTTAAGTTGGATAAAAACCTGCAAAAGATCATCCCACACACTATTAAAGCCAACACATTGCAAAAGAAGCATCCACAGCTAAGAGAACTACCCCAGATCCCTAGCTGTGTTATCAGAGAATCTGAACAGTCTTGAGTGAATCAGAAACCCTAAGCAAGGAGCTACTCCCTGCCACTGACCTTAAAAGCTTAAGCTTATACTAAATTTCTACCCTCTTAGCCAGAAAAAAATCATAACTATCACTTTACTGCCCTGAACAGGTCTCCCTGCTCACAACAGTGTTAAGGCTATTGATAAAAAAATACTGTGCAAAAAAATCCAAAAAGCCCCCCAAAAACCCACAGAAATTGTTCAGCTAAGAAGCTGAATGTTTAATAGCTTAATATGAATGTTGCTTCTTACTGGTGCTTTCTTGTCAATAGGCTTAATAACAAATTTCTTGTCATTGAATGAGATATTTCTGATCTCACTCCAAGGGAATCCAATTTTTGGTGTTAGCCTGCAGAAATGGGAAGCAAAAAGAAGAGAGTGCAAAGTCATTCCAAATTCTTGACAGAATATAAAGCTCAAAATTATACCAAATCCACCCTCATATTTCAGTGCTCTTATGATAGTTGAAATCAGCAGACAAAATTAGTCATGAAGATGAAATATAAACATAAGAAGCAGTTTTTCAATCCCACTTTTTTTGTTTTTTTAAATGAAAAACAGAACTGGAGAATGCATCTATGGCAGGAAGACTAGGGATACGAGTGAAACTATCTTGGAAAGATTTGCCAATTTCTTGTATTTGTTGGTTGAAAGAAGCACATTTTATGGATTATTCTAGCAATGTCAAAAACACAGCCAGGAATTATACAGAAATTGTGGAGTTTAGTCAAAGATTTGAATTCCAGGAGAGATTGATTTTGAATTACTTTATATTGTAAAGGAGGTGAAGGCAATGATGAAGAGAGAGGGGTTTTTTACCTATCATTCTGCTCATAAATGTTGAGTCCAAGAGCATCTACACCTAGCCAGAGCTCAGAGCCTTTCTTGTTCTTAATGCTGAAGTAGTTCACGCCATACATTTCCAGATCCTGTGCAATTTTCAGGTACTCCAAGACAGCATCTTCTCTGCAGCATGTAAAAAGAAAGCAGATGCTCTTCTTTGAGTCTTTAAGCCATTAGAGCAAGAAGGTGCTATCTTCCCACATGGACAGAACAGCAACAAGCTGGCAAAGGTTCTAAGCATCACCCTAGTAGATAATTACAAACTCTGCAAACTCAGTCTTGTTTTACTAAGAACAGCCAGCTGATGTGGACCAGCAAGCACAGAGGCATGTGAACCTCGTTACTCAGAGCAAAATAACCTGAAGAATGTTAACTTATCCTGAAGCAAGTCACAGATTTTTGTATGCATTCATACATTACACACTAACACTACTTTAAATACAGCAGTTTCACACTGCATCAGTTACCTAATCATTCCTCGATGTTCCTCATGCCACACCTGGATCCTCTCCTCCCACTGGTCCTTGTTAAGCTTGTGCTGCTCCAAAACCCTAGAAAGAGCATATGTGGGATGTTTAAAACCAAGCGCTACATATAGGCACACACACAATCACATCACTCTATAATAATGCTTCATAAAATACTCCATTAGCATGAGAGTTCCCCACAAAAATATTCCAAGAGACACAGTTTTATTAAAAGGCTAGACAGACACACAATGGTCAGTATTCAGATTTATAACAAATGACAATTTTTTTTCAGTTTTTCTTCTCATTGTAGAGTATTTTGTTTTGGAGCTTCTTTCACTACTTCTGATTAGGGTTTCAGAGTAGCAATACGAAGCTTAAGGTTAAAGCTCTTAATTAATTGAATACTAATCTAAATGCTCAGAGTGGCACAAGGCTATATTTTATTCTGAGCATTGCAATCAAAACACCCTCTACACTTAAAAAAAAAAATTTAAAAAATCACAAATCCTTTAAGACAGAGAATGTCTAAGACTATCCAGGTTCACTTGCCTTTGTGGGAGCAGTTTATCACTAGCAAGGTAGCCAGACTTGTGCACATCTTTGTTGAAGTCTCCATACTTGGACTGGACAGCGTAAGAAGCGAGAAGGACAGCTGTTTCTGGAGGACAATAAATGTCATCATTCAGAATTGCCTCCTTCACTTGGAGAAAGAAAAGGCGCTGTGTGATGTCCTGGATCAGCTCTTCTGCCACATCTTCTGGGTAGAACTTGGCCCGGAATTTGAAAAGCAGGGGGCTTTCTTTACGTACATCCTGTGCTGTTACCTGGAACAGAGTTAGCAGATTTTATAGCCTATATACCAAGTGAAGGGGAGCAGTTTACAAACAGGAAGACAAGCATGCACTGGAAAAAAAAATTTCTCCTTTCCAATGCAGAAGGGGGTGGGTAAAAACCCAAGGATTTTCAATTACTTACTGCTAAAATACCTCATCACTTCTCCCCACTGGACTTACACAAGGCAGTAGTTAAGACCAGTGGTAGCTAAGTTACTTTCCAGGTTTCTCCCCAGCCAAGATGCTCACATGAGCACCACATCAGCATTTTACCAGGAAGGGCAACAGATCTGGCCAGGTAACAAACAGAGCTTGATGCAGGACCAGGTCAGATACCATAACTCCTCATACCCTGGGGAGGGAGTGTGTGGACACCACAATACCAATTCACTGATCTTGCAGTACTTGAGGTGCATGGATAGGCAAGAACAGATCCCTGACAGAAGTATGGAGACTGAATTTGCCCCTGCACTCCCAGAGAAGAGAACAAGGACAAGAAAAATATTGGAGCAAACATACCTTTTTGTTCAATTTTAGCCATGTTGAGAAACCCTTGGTGTCCTGATACTGAAGTCCAAAAAACCAGACCTCTCGCAAACCAATTGTCTTGACAACCTGAAAGAGAGATGATTAGCAAGATCCTCAGATGGACTGAATTTATGTAGTGGTTTGGTCCAAGATACTCATTACTGTTTATCTTCTGTGAGATAAGAATTAGGAGAAATGCAAACCAGGCACCAAACTTGAAAGAATATAAAGAAGTTTATTAACAGACCTAAAAGAGGAAAAAAAAAAAATACCACACCTTCAGAACTCTCCTCCTCCCCCCACCTCCCTCCCTTCTCCCACTGACAATGTAAAAAGACAACCCTTGAGATGTTCAGTCTGTTTATCACTTCCATAACAACCTTGTTCAGTCCATTTAGGAAGAGGAGTCTCTCTGCTCACATGTGAGTCCCTTCCCCCAACTTGCAGCTTTTCCCACAACTGCTTTCGAGGGTCCACTCTTGAAGGGATACAATTTTGGGGTACAATTTTAAGGTTGAGACGTTCAGAAACAGAAGTTCTCTTCACCCATCTCTGGGAGCATTTCATCTCTAAGAACAGAGGCCCTTCTCCTTCCCTGGGAGCAAAGGGTCTTCCTCATCTTCATCTTTAGGACTATCTCTGGGAGCATCTCTAGGAACTGAGGTTTTCTCCTTTCCCACTTGGAGCAAAAGTCCTCATTGCTTCCATCTCTCCCTGTCCAAACTTCTCATGAAATTACAGCTGTATCAGCATCTGCCTATCTCAGTGCAGGTGCTTTTGTTAACAAGCACGAGTTGAACACTCCATCCCCCATATCTTCATGAAATTACAACGGGATACTCTGATATATCATAGCTTCACAACAGAATTTCAGCATTAAGCATCTCCTCTTTCTCTTCCCTCAGGTTTTCAGCTCTTCACAGCACTAAAAGGGTTAATCTCACCTCGGCCTTGCAGCTGGAATGTGGCTTATCGAAGTGGAGGGGGGGGGGGCTGCCCACAGCAGTGCTGGGGGGGGGTTCTGGGGGTGGAACAGGGCCCATCAGCTCCAGGCTGGCCGTGGCCTGGCCCAGCCTGGCCCAAGCAGGGCTTGGCTGGGCCCACTGGCCCCCCCACGGGGCCTGCAGCCACCTGTCCCAGCGCCGGAAACAAGAGAGAGCCTCTGCCTCAGGGTTTCTCTTCTTAAGTGTGCATCACAGAGGTGGTCACAACTTTAAGTGGCTTAAAGAATTGTCCATATTCAAACTGGCCAGCTGGTAGGTTCTGTCAGGTCACAGAGGAAGCTGTAAGCACCCCTTTGCAGAACATCACCTCCGGGGCTATGCTTGCTAACCCGTGACAATTTACCAGTGGCTGGGAACACGTTAGAGGTAAGTTCAGACAAAGACAGTGAGTGCCCTGGCCACCAGCCTCTCCTGCTGCAGTGCACAGAAAGATGATTGGGCATCTAAGAGGTCTTAAGTGGATGTGTGTAATATTCTTCCTTCTCCTTCAGCTCTTTAAGGCTTGTTGCTATTTATAAACAACAGATTTTTTTCAGCTACTTGTAAGCCAACATGTATAGCCAAAATACAATGCAACAACTCTGACAGGTTTGTAACTGCCAGGAATCAGGAAGACAGCTCCATTTTCAGGTACACCCCTCACTTATTATGCAAATGTACTATTCCTGGGCAAGTCATGAATCACCCTGCTAGGTTGTGCTACTTTAAGATTTGCTCCTACTCCACTGATAGCTATGGACAGGCCTTTCATACAGCTCTTTACTGAGTAGCACCATTAAGAGGAAGTGCAGTGGGTAAATCCATATGCTATCCCTTGTGCCAGGACAAAGAGCCACCACAGACATTAGCTACACCACTATGTACGCTCTCTCTGTAGTTCCCTAGCATACCAGGCATGCTATGTAAATAAGAAGGCTTTAAAGACATGTTGTGACAAGACAAGAGCCTCATGGTGGAGCAGCAAGACTACTGCAGTACAGTGGCACTGCTGGTTAAAAGGAGGGGGAAGTTTTCTCCAAAGCCTGTTTGCTATCAAGACATCACCCTTTGTGCCCTAAAAAGCCTGGGACATGCCACAGGGTGCAGCAAGTCTACACAGTGAAGTTCCCCCACATCTCTCCTGAAGATGCAGGAGTTGGTCTCATACCAGCAAACAAGGCACCTACTGGTCACCTCCATTACTGAACAAGAAAGGGGAAGGAAGAAGACATCTGTCTTAAGGTTGACGTGGTTCCTAAAGTACAACACTGTCAGCTGTTTTCACATACCATTCAACTCGGGCTTGCTGAGAGCTTCCCCCTTAGAAAGGGGCTAACAACTAGATGCAAAGACTGAGACTTGCCCTGTGAAAACCAGCTGCCTGATTGTCCAGGTCAATTGATATAATTTTGTAGTGCCCGAAGGTACACTCTGTTCCCTTCTGATGTGGTCTCTACTTTGGCAAGATACATCACCAAAGACATAGATTCCCCACAACCACATCCCTAATTAAATTGTTTAGGGCTTGGATCAGACATTTCTTCTGGCCTTTCAAAAGCAGCATTAGGGCCTTTGTTCCTTTCAGGCAGAAAAACCAAATGCAGTTTTCAGCAGAGGCATGCAATTGGTGGCACGCACAAAGACAAAACCTACCCTAGGTCTACATACATCATCTCACTGGGGTTCCTGAAGTTATTCAACCTGTCCTTGCTTGAACATGAGCTAGAGAGCTGGACTAGAGCCCCTGCAGATTCAGGGGAATGTAGGTCACCTGTGCATCACGCAGCAGGATGCACACAGCTAATGAGGCTTCTGGAGAAGAAGCAGAGTTTGCCATGTACAGGCAGTTTTGGTCACTGCAATATAGGAAAGATATTAATCTCTAATATTAAGATATTAGAGAGGGTCCAAAGGAGGTAAATGAAGATGAAGGGCCTTGAGGGGAAGCCCTATGAGAAGCAGCTGAGGGCACTTGGTCCATTCAGCCTGGAGAAGAGGAGACTGAGGGGGGACCTCATCACAGTCTACAACTTCCTCATGAGGGAAAGAGGAAGGGTAGACACTGATCACTTCCCTGTGGTGACCAATGACCAAACCCAAAGGAATGGCCTGAAGTTGTCAAGGAAGGTTTAGGCTGGATACCAGGAAAAAGAGTCTTCACTCAGAAGGTGGTTGGGCACTGGAACTGGTTCCCCAGGGAAGTGGTCACAGCACCAAGCTTGACAGAATTCAAGAAACATTTGGACAACGCTCTCAGGGGTGATTCTTGAGGATGGTCCTGTGCAGGGCTAGGAGTTGGACTCGGTCCTTGTGGGTGCCTTCCAACAGCATATTCTGTGAGTCTGTGATTAGAAGCAGATGGTTCAAGGAGGGGAAGAAGGCTGTCCTAGAGCCCAAGGACAGCTCTGTTCTCTGGAAGCATTAACATATGAATGGGATGGAAGCTCCTCACTCTGACTGTGTGGGTCTGCTTTCCTATCTTCCACTCGACAGCAGCTTATGCCTGGGAATTCAACAGGCTGGACTGCCAGCAAGCAGCTGAAAGGCTCCACACTGTGGTCCCACACAAAAGGACTTTTATTCCACAGCAGAAGCCTGCACAGCAATAGCAGAGACAACAACAAGCTGGACAGAGAAGAGCGGAGACAGCACAGCACTCACCATCACACTCCCAAGCTGCCACTGAACTGAGGCAGGGAGGATAGTCCTCCTCCCTCCACAGCTTTAGCAGGCTATTTATTTCCATTTAGCAAGGGAAAAAGCATGGAGAAGAAACAGCTTTCTACAGCTGGAAGGAATCTGGCTGGCAGCAGCATAATTATGTCTGGGGGTGTACAGCATTCAGAGCCCTAATGAACTGTGAGATGTTCCAAAAAGCAGACAGCTACTGGTAGTGGCTAAGGCTGGAGAAGGGCTGGCACAAAGAATGGGAGAATTAAAAGTATGGTTTAACACAGACCACAGTACTTAAATGTCTAAAATCTACACTCATCTGGAGAGCAACATCTTTCATTCATGCCAGGGAGAGCATTAAGTCAGTCCCTAGGTCTTGTTTAGAATGCTGGATTAAGGCTCAGTTTACAGTGGGCAACAGATTGGACGCAGCCTTAAAATCCAGCTGTCCCATGGTACCTTGACTAGCTATTACAAAGCTCTTAATTAAGTACTACCTTTAGCTTAAAATTCTACTCAGTAAGCCATACTGACACAGGGAAAAAGGTGCCTTTCTGGTGACTCACTTCATCCTCTGCAGAAAGTCTAAGCACACATTAGTACGGGTTTTTTACTTAGGTTCAGAGAAGAAACAGAAGATCTTTCAGGTAACCTTTTCTCTCACTCCTTCTTACTCCACGTGTTTTAGGTCTGCATGATAATTCCTGTCCTTCCCCTCAGCACTCACCCATCTCCCTCTGAACTATGTTCTTGCCATTGGGTGCTGCTCCACAGCAGAAGAGCAAGCCAGAAGCAGCCTCTTAAATGCAGATTTTAGCATCAAGATGATGATTGAAAATGGCTGTTATTCTCAGCCCAGGGAACACACGACCACACTGGCAAACATGTACAGATCCTGATGAAAGCACTATTTACACGTGGGCAAGACCAAAGCATGCAAGCAGAGAAAAAGGCATTCCACTTGGATCAAGTTCCTACACCAAAGGTCAAACCATCTCAGGCTATAACATGGTACAAGTGCCTTGAGTGTTGCCCTAGTTAAAGATGAGGTAGGTCTCTCTCCCCTTCTATGACAGGCATGTCGAGTACATCTGAGAGAAAACTGCCAGCTAACCTTATTGCTGGAGGAGCTCTGAACTGGTGCCACACATGCAGTTTCATATGCCAGTCAAAAACTACTTAGAATGTGGTCTTCCAGGTAACTTAGTACCCAAGATAGGCTCCACCTACAGCCACAAATATTCAACTGTTCTCCCTCCATTTAACTGATGGATATACTTCTAATTTTCCCTTCCAAAGTGCTAAAATGCCAGAGTGCGAAACAACAGGATCTTTAAGTTTTTGAACTTCTTGCAGTTTGCCAGTGACCTCTTTAGCAACAAGCAGTCCATTTTTGGTTGGAACTACTGCTTTTCTAAAAGTCAGAAAGTTTCCACATATTCCTGTGAAATTTGAAACACATTTTCATACCACTCAACCACAAGCCTTCATTACAGGAACAAGAGTTCTGGGGCTTGCTGGGGGAACCAGCCACTGTCCTGAGACTTGCTGCTTTCTACCATTAAACTACCTTAGTGAGTTTTCATTTCAGTGCTTTCACCCAGTGGAACAAGTGTTCCAGAGCCATTTCCTATATGTTTAAATGCTGTTTGGTAGGACCCTACCAAGGCTAAAGGTTTCTCTTACACTGACCCTCCTCACAAAGCTTAGTTTGCAGGCCATGAGACACCAACCACCTTTATTCCAAACACGGCTCAACTCAGATGGAGTTAGTCAAAATTCAAGAGGGGCTTGGTCAGCTCATGCTGTAAGCTTAAGCAAACATGAAAGAAGTCTGACAAACTGGTACTCTACAAAACCACAAAATTCACTGCAGCAGATAAGCAAGAAGGAAGCTGCTAAGCATTACCAAGGTTTCTTAGCTGCACAGCTACCTTGGAGGCCATGCAGCTAGAAAAACAAGGCAAGACAAGCCAGGGCACACAAACTCAGAATCTTAGGAGATCTGGCTCTTCATGAAATCTGAAAGAACCTTAAGAATTAAAAAGAAAATGAAACAAAAATAACCCTCTCAAAACACATTCCACTATCTATAAAACTTAATGCTGAACATAAAATACAGCATCAGTGACTAGGTTTAAAGTGTGCAGAGACATGCTTATTGTTGTAATTTTAATGCATAGATAAGTGCACTTTTCTCTTACAAGCTTAGTCTTGACCCCAAAAGCTCACAAAAATGAGCAAAAGCATCTTAGGAAGGTTAAACACATGTTTTTAAAGTTTGAAGTGATAGCTATTGAAGTTTCTTATGTCACATTTTCTTTAACCCATGACTTGTCTTCATGGCTCTTAACTGGACAGAAATCACCTCTTTAAGGAGATTGGATGCTCAATGATTCAAGCTAGAATCAATTTACCCAAAAAAAGGAAGTTTGAGAGGCAAAAGACTGTAGGGACACAATTTGAAAGCCATCCACAGCAACAAGTAACTAAGAAGTTTCACCAGACAACAGATTAATCTTTTATGTGCAGAAGACGTACAATGCAAAGCACTGCTTAGGTTTACTTGCTACTCTACAGACCAGTGCACTTCAGTCCAATACAGAAAAGGGTCAAAGGAGGAAAACAAGTGACTATTACTATTGCAGTGCCTGTGCTCTGCATCCCCAGGAAAGCAATATTTCAAGGTACCTGTGAAGCAATCAGGCCTGCGGGATAAGCAGCATCCCTGACATGAATAGCCCTTCCTTGAGCTCTTCTTTTAGTCCATCACTGGCAGCTGAGGAATGGGAGCAAAGTTACCGTTCTTGCTAGCGAGCCAATAAGCACTGGAGTTCAGCAGCTGATGTTACAAGGTACATCAGCAGAGCTACAGAAGACAGAGAGTACCGTCCTGTCTCATTTAATCCACGTTTTGCCCATGCACACAAGCCTAAGATATTTAAGCTAAAGCTGCACAGTTACAAGACTAGGGAATAGGAAGAGCTCTAGTACAAATCATGATGTTACTACACATATATATCAGTTCAGGGGTATTTCTACAGCCAGCACCTTGGGGCAGAAACTACTTCCTACAAAGCAGTGAAGCATCTCTATTGTTCTGTCACTACAAAAATTCACTTTGAAATTTAACCAAGCAGGAAGGAGGAAGACAGGAACATTTCTACCTCATGCCCATTCATCTATTATTACTATGGAACTTTAGATTCAAGTGTTTTTCTCCTCATTCAGCTAAAGCCTAGCTACAAGCTTTCCAAAAGTCTTCGGAATCCTGTTCAGAGTGGGTTGGAATTGTGTGGCATAATGAATACATTTATCTACCTTTATACACACTAGGTGGTGCCTAAATGTTACTGAGTAAAGCCAGAAAATTGTACCGAGGCAGCTATGCAGCTAGAAAGCTTGGTAATGCTTAGCAGCTTCTTTCTTGCTTAACTCAGAACTGACAGTTCAAAGTGAAAGGGCACCCCAGGGCAAAAATATGCTGGATATCTTAAAATTTTTCTGTACAAGAGTCAAAAATCAGGTTTCACACCAGGAGGTCAATGTCCTGCAACAGCAAAACCATGTCTGCTTTGTAGAGAAGTTCTCCCTTCCCTCAAAAAAGCACTGATGAAAGCAGCTCTTTTTTTAGAACCAGCATCATGCAGAAAATACTAGATTATCATCAAGTCCAGGGGCACAACATGGCTTAAGGGAGCTAGAAAATAAACAGAAGTAACTTTGTTCTTGTGCACCCCATCATGGGACCCCAGAAACCTAAGGATGGAAACTGAGGCAGAGTGAACAATGACCAGCCAGAGAACAGTCACAGTGTCAGCAGGGACAACAGCACTGGACTATCCCTTTACAGGAACCAATACACACAAACAGCTCAGTCACATGAAACATACTGGATATGTAACAGCTGACAATATATTTAAAGGTCCATCCCTTTCCTAAAGGGAGCAAGTTTAATGTCAACTAGACCTTTTAAAAATAGCAAATGCTTAAAACTAGCTTCAGACACATTTTTTCCCCCATTTCCAACTTCAACTACAAATCCAATTTAGGTGAAGTAAACACGGCCTCAACTTAGAAACTCAGTTCTGTAACAGCATTTGTTTTCTCCCTTGGCAAAGTGTTTACTGTGGAAAAAGCAAAACAAAACTTCTGTTTAGACAGGTGCTGTGTGAAACACACTGAAGGGAGGAAAACGTGCAGCTGTCCAAGAGCATGACAAAGGAGTGAAATCAATTATTAGAGATGAAGAGCTGCTATACTGGAAACATGACTGGATGCTTCTCAGAGACAAACTGATGAAGCCCAAGTCTGCCACCAATGTCAGTTTGCAGCAGAAGGCGCAGATGACCTAGAGCTGACTGAAAAGATCATGTGCAGATTAAAAATGTTACTGATGTGAGCAGTACCATTTCTTAGCACTTGGTGCTTTGCTTGGATAATAGCAGAAGCCAGATATTGAAAAATAATCATGGGAAGCATCCACATGAAGAATACCTCCTTCAAAAAAAAAACAACCAAAAATATGCAGGAGCTACTACACAGTAAGACATAGATGGCTGAGAACTACACTGCAATTCAGAACTTTTTTGAAAGCCTTTCTACTTTTCTGATTATGAAAGGTTGCTCTTTTACTAAACCTTCGAATCTCACTCCATTCCCTCCATTTCAGGGCTGGGCTGTAAAGAGCAATATATCATCTAGTGTTGAATCATCCAGCTGAGTACAAGAGAAAACAGTAGTTCGTGGTTAAAGATCTAAAAAAAATTAAAATCTAAATTATATTTGCTGGCCCCAAATGAAATAGCTGACTTCAATGGGTGAATCAGCCCTTAATTTTCTCTCTTCCTTATGATAGGTACTATGTAGAGCTAACCCCAGAATGCTTAGCTCTACTGAACCACACCCAAATCTCTGACATATCTGGTCTGGCAGTTCCCTCATCTTGTCATTAGTCCAAGATTCAATTTGCATTTCTTTGAGCTATGAACTTACTGTTCCCAGTTTTCTCCAAGGAGCAAATCCATGGCCAATTACAGCAGAGAAACACAGTGGAGCCTGTCAAAGTTTCAACTGCTGCAGCTGATAATGTCTGTCATCTGCTGCTGGAGCTTTGGGCTGCACATGCCTCCCTGCTTCTGTTTGGGCCAAAGCAGGAGGAAGTTTGCCTAGCCAGTGAATGCAGGGAAGGCTGAAGTACCCCATGCAGACAGCCCAACACAGTATGTATGGTACATCACTGCTCTTAAGGTTTCCCTCAGGGCCTGATGGGAGTACAGAATCACATCACCTGCACTTAAAAGTTGCAGCTGCATTTGAAACCCAGCTAAGCCTCGTCTGATTTAGAGACCAACAGCCCTTTGGAATCACTTACACACTGCTTGCAGGTAAGTCAACCTGGCTTACTAGGTCCCCCATAAGACTTTTCTTACAAACTAAGACAGTAGATATCTACTGCTTTCCAATTACCATTATTACGAGCCATAGCACCAATTCTGTCCACTAGAAGAATAGCTCCTAAAATGTTCTTGGAGATTAAAAAATGCAGTAGTTTGGGGGAAAAAAAGTACAATTTCTTACTGTGCTGTGTTCTCTTGAAGCTATTACACACAGTGACACTCAACCTTTGAAGTCCTTTAGAAATTATTTGCTGTTGTGTCAATAGAATTACAATGTCTTTATCAAAACTTTATATCTTCTGCAGCTCCATCACTTACCTGATCAAAGAGTTGCTTCCCTGTGGTGTTGGGCTGGATGGCAAACTCCAGCTCAGCATCCATGGTGGTAACACGCACACTGATCTGGAAGACAGAAAAATGCATCATTACAACACATGCTCTAAGTGATGCTACCCAATAACAAGAACTAACATCTGCCCAGGACCAGGAAGCAGGTCTCAAGCCTCCAGGAACTTCACTGCTAGCAGTCACAAAGTCATCTGCTCTGCCATCATGGTACTCAGAGTTTTCCTGTAGAATATAACTTTCCTGTTTTGCAGTGTGTTTATCCTCTCTGGTCCTACAAATATTCACATGTACTGACACACATGAGAGCCATTTATATCTTATGAAGTTTAATTTCCAAAGTAGAGCATTCTGTTGTCTTTCACAAAAGTAGAGATGTTCCAAAACTTGGTGCACACAAGAAGCCATCCAACCCTTTTGTTTGAAGGGCGAACATCAAGGAAGTTCCCAGAAGTATTAGCAACTCAGGCCACTACAGAAGGCTGGTCAATAATAACAATATGCTTCCAGTCTTTTTGAGTATTTGGAGAAGTTATAAGGCACAATCCCTGACATGCTCCAAGGGTGTGGGTATGAAGCAGACAGGATGTAAGGATGCTCTCACAAGCTAACACAAAAAGGCTGCATGCTGAACATGAGAACACTTCCCATGGCAGAAGAGCTGCCAATACTGATTTCCAATTCTTCCAGGGAGATGAAAGACCTCTAAAGACTGCAGAAATTGTTTAGGTGTTATTTAAAATTGCAATCAAGATTTCATGACTATACTAGCCTTAGATGCAAGACCATGAATAGTCTTCCAGAAGAAATGTTATATGATGCATTATTTTGACAGGAATATCTCACCATCACAATTTTACTTGTGACATGAAAGTGGCCAAGGGACTGCAGCAAGGGAGTTTGCAGCTTCATCCCACAGAAGCAGGAAGACATACACACACATTTCATTTCTCATGAAGCACGGTAAACAGCAGAGGCATTTCACCTCAAATGCTAATGTAAAACATTGCTGATCCCATTCAAAACTCCTGATAATTACTGGGAAACATGATTTAGATGCCTGGGGCTAGACAGAAACAGTCCTGGCCTGAAAGCAGATGCCTTAACTTTAGGCCAGGGAAAGTGAGGTCTGTGAGTATACCAAGCTGCCCGAGAATCCAATTCTATTCGCATGCCTATCAATTGAAAAAGGTAAAGATATTTCACAACTTTTGAACACAAGAGGTACATATTAAAACAGCTTTATTTAAGATATTTTTCCATCAAAGCAAAAGTTCAAGGTTTGAAGTTGTACAGACAAGATACTCACAGTGCACCAAACCCCAGCACACAGTCCTTGCATTAACACTTCTCTCTCTTGCCAACAGTCATTCATCTCAGATCAACAAATCCTAATTTTTTGTTCTTCAGTGCAATCAATCCTATTAGTACACTCCACCAGGCTTCCAGTGGTGAGGGGTGGAGGGAATTACACCGTGAACAGCTTTAAGAACAACTCAAAGTCACATTTATACTATAAGCTAACTGCATGACACAGGAGACCAAAAAAGCAAGAGTAAGCAAAGAAATATTCAATGAACCACTTAATACTGATATAATCACAGACGGTTCTGATTCCTGTATTTCTACCAAGAATATGTATAGATTTCACATCTTGTTTACTAAGAAACCAGACTTCAAGAGAGCTAGAACCAGGGGTTTTTTCCCTATAAGCAAGAAGTGTTCTGCTAGTTAAATATAGGTAAGTGCCAAAAAGAGAGACCACTAACTACATCCAAATACTTTTTGAGGTTTCCCAAAAAGCCTGCTTCAGACTAGGCACACCACTATTTTGTACTTGACATCCTCTTGAGATAAACCTAAAGGCTTTCTTGTTTTAAGTTCGGCTAAAAATTTGGTAAGGTTAAAGGTAGGCTTAGCACAGCTAAGCTGAAGTACACATAAGTTGAAGTTCTAGTTGTTTCATGCAAAAGGAATGCTATTTAGACATTACAAGAACAAAGATATCATGAACAAGTGTATCAGGAATAAGTTGGTTTTGAAGCCCTCTAAACCTCCTGACACAATGATGCCAAACTAGGGCAAAACCATCCCACAGAAGTAGCAAGGAAAGAACAAATGACCTAAGCTTGTAAAAACGAAGCTCTTTTTTAAAATTAGCAGCTTTCAATAGCATGCAGATGCCTTAAGTTCTCTTAGTACATACCTTCCCAAAAATTATTCACTTCAAATCCTAAACCTTGACAATGGGCTAATTTCACAGTGCATTGGTGAAACAAGAATCTGGTCACTTCCTAGAAGGGCTGAATGCTCCTCAAAACAGCTTTGCTACTTACACTTGGAAGCAAACTCTTCTAGCAGAAAGAGTGCTGGCTTGTAAGCCTGATTTGCCCTGCACACCCACCGGTGAGAGCAAAGCTGTCCATAAGCTACACTCAGGTATAAGAAGGGTTACATTAAATGAGCCATTAAGTTACACGTTACATTTTGTTAGCTTTGGAGTATTTCCTGTTCACCTAAAGCATTAATGTATCAGCTACCATGAAAGAAAAATAGTCTTTTTGCTCCACTCTTTATGGACAAAGCATAGTTGCTACTCTTACCAGATATCATCTCCACAGGTGATTGAGGGCCAAATATCTGAGCACCAGAAAACTGAACATAATAATTAATAATTCATGCAGAATATTTATCAAGACTCACATCTTTGTTAGCACAATAAAATAAGGCCCCATGCTGGAACCAGCAAAATTCCTTCACTGTCAGTCACTTAATGCCCTTAAGCTATCTGATCCGATATCATCCTTCAATTAATACATTCAATAGGAAGATTTACACATTTCCCCTCCTGCCCCCAGAAGCCCCCTGTGCTCAAAATGAGTAACAACCTAAGGTTTAGGAGCAGCAAGGTCTTGAATGGGTTTGCACTTGCAAGTTCAGCCTGACCTAAGACAGCAGAAGCTAAGATATCACAGGAAATAGGCTTGTGCTTTGGAGAACCACACCCCAGTAGTGTTGTTTCCCCAAGCGGAACATGGTTTTAACACATTCAACAGCACACTGCTGTGAACTGTCAGCAGAACGAGCTGAGGAGAGCACATCCTGGGCTGTGCCTGTGACATTTTAACCATTAGTTAGTTTGAACCATCAGTGGTAATTTAATACTTGGCTGAGAAGCTAGTTTGCTATAAAATTGAGCTTTGTTAAGGCTCATTGGTGTGAAAACAACACACAAAGAATTTTTTTCCCCATATGCTACCAAGCCAGGGTGGTTTTGTTTTTCCAGTTTACAACAGCTGGCTCAAAGTGAGGTTTCCACCATTTCAGATGGTGGGAGGCACTGATCTTAATATGCTCTGTCTGCAGCTCAAACTACAGGAAGAGATCTACAGACTGCTATAATCTGTACCAGACAAGTACATGCCAGGCACTGCATGTTTACCTTCTTCCTCCTCATTCTTTAAAAGTCTCACTTTAAGTAAAACCACCTTACTAAAGTATTCATAGCTGAGTACTGACCAATACAAATGTTACATATAGGAATAAAAATGCTACAGCAAAACAAAGCCAACATAATTTAGACTCATAATTTAAACTTTAGATCGTAATTTAGACTCATTTGCTTTGTTCCTTCAGAGTTACTCTGCCAAAGCACTTTTAAACCATTTATCAATCTAGTTTACTACCAGTGCTTATTCTAAGACAAGCCTCAAGATTCATCAGCATTAAGCTTTTAGATTTTGTATTTCTAAACCATCTCAAAAGGTTTTCCTAGATTTGAGGGCTGGCATACGCCTTGGCATGCTTATAATTTGGGTCGCAAACAGAAAAAAATGTCAGTAAGGTATCCAACTTTGGACTGCTGAGCATATACAAATTTAGCTCTTTCAGTCCAGACAGGTAAGGTGCGCACTGCTGAGAGGTGTGCAAGAGAAAGACATGGCACACCAGTGATTCAATCACAAGGTCTACAATGGCAGCACTCATCCCCAAGTATACTACACGCCTATTCCAAATATTCTGTTACTAAACATCTATCAAACTTTCAACTCTCAGGAGGTGTTCTTAGAATGCTTACTGGATTTCATCAACAGATTTATCAAAAATACTATCCTAAGGCAGTAATTTGTACTCAAACTCTGTTTAAAGCAATTAATTGCATTTTTTCATCATAGCATTTATAATATATCCGCTGCAGCACGCAAATATTTGCAAGCCTCTAATTCTACTTGGATCTTAAACTAACAGAAGTTTATTCTAGTAGGTGGCCTCTAGTCTTTTGTCTTTCCATCATCATTTAATATCCTCTCATACAAACACCTAGTAACACTATATGAAATGCTTCCAGATGCCATTTTGCACATTACAAGAACACTTAACTATCACATTTCAAATTTATACTCACCAAATTTAAAAAGCATTCAGAAAAAAAAGTGCTCATATTTAACTGATTCCTTTCATAACAGCTACAGGAAAGAGATAGAAAACTAGTAACCCTTCCTCTTCTCTATTTGGGGAGTTACCATAGTTCCACCAGTCTAAGTAGTGCTAAAGCTTGCCACTGCCAGAGCATATTAAAGAGCTTCCTGCTGCCAAGGACAGTATTGTCAAGTGTGATACCTCCTGCACAGACAGAACCTCTTGCATGGAAAGAGATACTCTTCCAGCCCCAAAGCAGCTGCAGCCAAAGAAAGCTCCCTTTGAGTAGCAAAAGCTTTCCAAAGGTACAAGCCACCCCTACCCCCCTCCTCCCATGCTGTTCAGCAGTCTACAAGAGGCACATTTAACATAAGACAGTGGTACCAGGCACCTATCTGTAGCATCTTTTCAGGTATTTTAGTGTTGCCTGTATACCTTCAAGTCTCACTTTCTACCCCATTGAGATTCCAAACAATTTTACTAGCAGCAGTAATTGTATCTTCAAGGTCTCTGAATAAGCCCTTCTAATAGTGTGCTATAACAACTTCCTGAGATGAAAACGTGTAGCTGCATATGGCAGGACAAACAGGAAGGACTGATACTGTCACGCTCAGTAACGGATGTATTGCTTGTGCTAATGCCCCGGTGCATTGAACAGCATGAGAGGTAGAAAAGACAATTCTGTTTGTCCTAAGTTGAGACAGGAATAGAGTATTAGGAAATTCATGTCAGAATAATAAGTAGAGTCAGCACAACAGAGTATCAACCTACAAAACCCTGACCCTGAGCTAAAGCTTCTTTCCTCCCTGCATTTCCTGTATGTGAGAAAGCTGTTATACCCTGCTGGGCTGTAGGCTTCAAGCTTCAGATATTCCCTGCTTCCCAGGTTAAAGGCAACAAGTGGACTATTTCTGGAGAAAGTAACATAGGGAAAACTTATACTTTATTGCAAATTTGACTGTTACGGAACAGAAGCAAGCTCAATGAAAAAGACATTCCAGACCAATCTTTACAACCTCTGCACTAAAAGGAACCAGTTTACCCAGCAGTTACTACATGTAAAGATACTAGACCAATACCATGCACCAGAGTTCCAACAGGTCTGACCAGGGAAGCACATCAAATCCAGCCAGAGTTGCATGAACTAAGATCTCATAAAGCACCTTAATAACCTAAAAACCTGCTCCATTTTGGCTTTTAGCAAGATTAGCAGCAATATGGTAAGTTTAACCAAAAGTGTCCCCCTGTTCCTCAGAACGGGCAGGTGAATTCTGGAGTATGAGTGCTCTGCAGTGCTTCACTTTCCTTCCCCGCACACTGGTCAGCCAACATGGGCCTACTGCGAGGACAGCAGAGCTCTGCATTGCCTCAGGGGGAATCAGAGGTGATGCCCCACACCTCCAGCACCAGCCATACTCACAGACATCTGGCTCCTTCCTGAGCGCCAGCACCCCACTGAAACAGCCCTGGGTCCTCTGTGTCAGGGTGAGGCTGGGATTGGGTCATGTGAAAGCGCTTGCAATTTCTCAAAGGATTACACTTAATTAACCAAGCCCCCTTCCAGCAGTCTTAAAGGGCCTTTTCATACCTCTAAGCTCATCAGGGAACAGAACAGTAGCAGGGACATCCCAGGAACCACATTGTAGGTACCAGAGAGAGGTTAACCCTCCCAGCAGCTCCTGGGAGCTTTCCAGCTCTCTCTACCACCCCCATCCTGCTCTGCTGGGGACACAGCACTTCTCATTTGACTGGAGCACTGGGCAGGCAGTAAGTCCACAGACGGCATCCCATCCCACCCCACTATTTGAATAAAGCTACCACCCGAGGAGAACACTTGCCATGGTACTTCTGGTACCAGTGAGCCAGAAGTAGTAGCCACATCCTATAGAGTATGTGGCTTTCTTTTGGTACCTAAGTATAGCCTGTAGCAGGAATGCACCTTTTAAAGCATCCCTAATGATTTTAGCATGGAGCCTGAAGACAGTGAAGGGGCAGCTGCTACTACCCAGCTTCATAAAGCTGCTCTCCTGTGAGCACCAGCAAGCCTGGTCAAGGAAGAATTCAGGCTAAATCTAACTAAATTTTTGCTCCCATGGTCTTATTCCTTCCTTGTGAGGGAGCAGGGCACCAAGCCAGCTTGGATTCAGAAGCTGCTGTGGAGCCACACCTGAGCACAGTCACACTAGAGCTGTATCCCCACCACCAGCAATTGCTCTTAGTCTCCAGACAAACCAGATGGCTCATGTGGGCAACAAACCACAGCACCCACACAGCTTCAGCAGCCATGCTGCTGAGGACAGGAAGAGGAAGCAAGCCAGAGCACCGGCCTGCAAGACCAAGAAAGTTCACAGCTTTGAGAAATCTGCTTGCAGAAACTGGATGGAGAAAGGGTGGAGGCACCAGCACCTAAGAAAGGGTGGAAGCACCAGTGTCTGGGCAGACATGCCCTGTGACAACTGTGGCATTCAATACCTCACTGCACCAGAGACACCAAGGGATGCTGCCAGTGCTTGCCCATAGCTTCCAGCAAAACTCACCTTCATAGCACCAATTTATAAACATGGGGTAGGGGGGAAACCTGGTTACAGCACATCAGCCATTAAAAAGATACACTTTCCTATGTGGAGCTTGGTAGGGCAGAGAATTTCTGCTTTACCTAACAAAGCAGTTCAAAATAAACCCATTCTGTGCCATGCCAACTGCATTTCTATAACAGGTTTCTGACAGGGTTTACAGCAGTTTTATATGCAGTGGTTGAAATCCTAGCCCTATTCTCGAAAATGGTAAAGAGAAGAAACTGGCTGAGTTGATTAATGAGATTAGCTCACTTGGTTAGAGCATGGTGCTAATAACATACAAGGTTGCAATTTCAATCCCCATATACACCATTCACTTGAGGGTTGGACTTGATGATCTTTGTGGGTCCCTTCAAACACAGAACATTCTGTGTGTGTGTGTGTCTGTAACTAAAAATCTGGTACAAAATATAATGCTAAAGCAGTTTCAAAAAAGGAAACCAAGTTATTTATTCTAATATAATCCCTGTCATACTGTAGAGTCAGAGCCCCAGTGTATTTGTTTGACTGTTAATCTCAAAATATTCTCCTGTGTTAATTTGTACTGCTCATCTCACAGTGATGAGAGGGAAAATAAAATTCTTCCATACAGCAAGTGGTAATCAGGAATGCTCCCATTTAAAAAAGAAAAAAAAAATCAGTTTCCTTGATGGCAACTTGCTGTTGTTGAAAAGGCAATGCCTACATAGCACAGCAACGCAGCAGTATTTTGTTGCTTATCTGGTTCTCAAGACCAAGTGTGAGAAGCCACAGCTACCTTCCTGTTTAAGTCCTCCTTTGCATGTGATTGATACCTGGTATTCAGAGAGCCCTGAGCAGAGGATCACTAAGTGGAGTTAGAGGGGATTGTCCTTGCAGGACATGTTTAGCAGTCCAGAGATCAGTTATTCATATCTAGTCAGGGAGTCTACTTCAGACAACCTATATAAACTAGATTGCATTTTTCTCTCAAGTGGTGGAAAATCAGATTTATTACCCTCAAGGACAGTTTCTTTAAAAAAATAAGGTCTTCAGATCACATTCACAGAGTTCACAAGAAAACTGCAAAAAAGCCTATTCCTCATGCAAAGGGTCTGTTGTTTGCAGTTGCCTTACTTTAGATGCCTTCACTCGCTAACATGGCCTCAGCTTTGCAGCTTTCTCACAATCAATGTTTCACCGCTCTGGAGACACCTTCCTGCATCAGTACCAGCGAGCACACACTCATAAGAGCACTGCACAAGCATGCAAATCCAGGGCTGTGCCAATGCTGGCTCCATAGGGCTGGAGAACTCCACATTTTAGAACTCTGGAGGTATCATTTACCCAATTTAATCAGTGATCTGATTTGGGCAGGCAACCTTTTCAGGAATAGAAGTTCTACTTTATGAAAAGACTACTACTGAGTTATTAATTCAAAACAACTATTAAAATTCCTCTATCACCTACACAGCATGGCTTCCAAAATCACTAATGTTTCCAAGTTAAAACTACTTAAATGTAATTCTTCATTTTTCAACCAGTCACATCCCACCAGTGGTGTTTGAACACCATGGCTACTAGCAGCTTGCCATCCTCTCCAGAGGGCAAACAAGTTTAAGTTAGAGGAAAGGAGTTGCAAGATGAGAGTACTAAGCCAGTAAAAGCAGCCAGAGGTGGATCCCCACGTTTACAGTCAAGTCCAGATATTTGTATGCCACTTATTACACTACTTACTCCCAACCTTGTGCAATGGATCAACTACTGTATTCTTGCCATTTCCTTTTCCATAAATAGATTCTTCATGCACCTCCCTTTGGCTTTCCTGTAGCTGTTCCAAGTAATTAACATTACCATTTTCTGTTTCTTTAGAGACAGTTTGAAGAAGCCCTTGGAATAACTATTTTTGTACCTGTTGTTTGAGCTGCTTAGAGAGAACATCCTTTACTAGTCAAAACCCAGAAGGAAATTAAAATATCATGGGGAAAACCCCCAACCTGTTTTCCACAACATCTGGATCAGGAGGTAAAACTTGAAGCAAAACATAGCAATGTGTAGTTGCCATCATTCAACTTTTACAATCTGTGCAGCTTTGGGTTTTGTTTCGGGCAGAGGTTGCTTGTTTTGTAAACAGGGGTTTTTTTGTGCCTGTTAGAAGGGTTTTTCTCTGGAGAAATATACACGCCTATTACAGCCTCTACACACTAATAGTAGGGTTTGCAGTTGTACTTCACATGTCAGAGCTTAACCATATCCCTTGCTAAAGCTCTTCAACCTAAGGGCAGTTAGCAGGCAGTGGGCATGTTTGAATGCCAGCAGTAGTATGGGTGACATTCCTCACAGCTATTGTGTGCTCCTCCCAGGCAATCCTACTCACAGGTTACAAACAAGTATTTTGTGCCACCCGACTTATGTTGTTGTAGACCGAGCAAAGGTGTTACAATCCTGGCTGTGAATGCAGTCACTCAACCATCAAAACAGTCCCTGCACTCTCTCCCACCATCAGAAGCACTTCAGATTTTCTGAGAAGGCTCTTAGATGGCAACTTCCCCCTCTCCCCCCCCCAACCTCCCCTTAGTCCAGTTCTTCCCTTTCCATCCTCAAGCCAAGGGCGGGGAATTTCCCAGAACCATTTAACAGTTGCAAAGACCCAGTTCGAGGGGCTGATCAATCAAGACGAGTAGCCAAGACATGATCCCAAAAAGTCAATCAGCTTTCCAAACATAGCATCCAGTGAATGTCTGCCAAAATCACAAGCATGTACTTCGCTGGAAGGAGCTCAAAGCAAAATCAAGACAGGATGCTAACAAGACAAGTGTGACCTGCATTGAGGCATCACATGTACAGTAAGTACTTGAAGTTCACAAGCTAACAGACTAAATACTCAGTTCCTATGTAAAGGTCTCTAAATTTGCCTGCAGTTAAGAATTGTTTCAGAGGAAACTTGGAATTGAGGGTAAATAAAATCACTACACTCCAACACTGTGCTAATCATTAAAGAAACTTTCCACAGGGAAGAAAGCATGAAGATAACTGCTGTGACCAAGCTCTTCCTTCTAAAGGACTCGTGTTTAGATAAAAAGTCAGAGCAAGCTTATCTGTTTCACATGCTTCTCTCTGTCCTTCAACCAAGAAACTCCTAGCAGTTTAACTCTGTTACAGAGAGGGGAGCTGAACACAGGGCTGCCTGTTCTAGGCACCCAGAGCATGGCCTGGGTGTGGCACATCAAGTTCTTGGCCAGCTCACAGACCTCACTGAACCTCTGAACAATGGCCAGACTTCTAGGAGCTAGAACACAGTCTTACTGTGGGATCTGACTGCCCAGACTATGAGCCATCCCTCCAAATTTAACTACACACACAGTCAAGTATGAGCTAGAGCTGTTTCATCATCCTGTGATTTTCAGTTTTATCATTTCCAGCATGCTAGACAAATCCTGCAACTTCCTTTCAGTACAGAGTCTCATTTAAGCTGGCTGCATTTAAGTCATAGTTCCGTAAAACACAGGATTTCCCCTAAATGGCTCAGTTCTACACCTCTTTTTAATATTCAGTTTCCCCACCCATATTTGCTTCCCTCACCACCAATCTATTTTAGATTTTAAATAGTTCTGTTGGGACTGTCCACAGTTTATAAAAGACCAGCTTGTGATTGCTGAAGTATACTTTGTTATTTCAAGCTCCTTCTAGTTCAAGCATTTGAGCTTTCCTAATATAGAGGAGAGTAGCTATACCACCATGACACAGAACCAACCCCATGTTCTAAAAGGCTCCTGAAGGGGCACAGACTGCACAGGAGCTGAGGAGAGCAGTGCCAGCACCTTCAGTGTCCGTATCCACCACCATGGGAAGCCACCCTGAACAACCTGCACCTTCCCAATCAGTTCTCAGGATTCATATTTGTACTCCACAACTACACCACAAGTAGGAATTCAAAAGGATGAATCAGGGCGGGAATAACTCTTCTGTTATTTTCTCGAGCAGAATCATTTCATTGGTCCTGTTCACTACATTTACACAGGGGCACTGCTACAGGCCATAGAAGAGAAAGGGCAAGATGGCTTTTCGGGGACAAGATGGACCAAGCTATTGAACCACCCTTATTCCTCACTCCCAGGCATACCTGCTGTATCCTTTGCAGCAGCTCTGATACACAACCCCTCAGTGCGATTTACCCCTCATCAAGCCACATATACACATGCCAATAACCCTGTTTTCTGTTGCACTACGGAACAGAACTGACGCAAAACTTTACAGTGGCAGCAAACCATCAAAGCTCTCAAGCAAGCAACCAAGTTGATTCAGTTCATTCAAGGCTGCAATTAAATCCACACTCTCGAGTTCACATTCATACACTGTTGGAAGTTGGGCTATTTTAGAAAGAAAGCCTGAAAAACTTCAGCTAACACCTGAGACCTAGATGCATTGATGAAGACATTGCTGAATGTCCAGGAATGTTAGTGGTCAAGTAACACTAACATAAATGGACTTCTTGCATCAAGTGCACAAGAGTAATTTCCTTACATGATTTGCAGTTTCAATATCTAGATCCTTTATTCTCCTCTACAAACAGATATGTTATGGACTACCTTTATGTAGCCAAACATGCAGATAAGCCAAACTCTTAGTGGTCTTCCTAAAGCTGCAGGTCAAAACTGAGAAACACAACTGGGTAGTAGGAAGAGAAATAGCCAGATGCTGAGTACACCTCCTGAATAGTTCAACATACATGTGGATATAACCTAAAAAAGCAAACAATAAAACTCACTAGACTAAGGCGAGGCAGGGAGCCTGAAAACCAACCTTCTGCAAAGAACACTCAGAAGTCAACTTCAGAGTTAAGCTCTTACCCAGACCTACTGTGTAGGGTTGCTTTATGTTTTCAGGTTTTTCATATGCTAAGGTACAGCAGCATAGGGTTTGCAGACATGAATTCAACGTTGATCAAAGTCAGGGGCTCCTTCCATGTTCCTGCATGCAGATGCCTTACCCCTAACTGCAAATTTCCAGAACACTGGGAGCAGTAAGAGCAGCTAACTACTCTTTCTCAGGCTTGTTGTGGAAATGGATCGATCCACATTAATGCATCTACTCACCCATCTTTCTCTAAGGGAATGGCAGACCAACAAAATCACTTGGTTTATAAGACTGACTGAATCCTCTCAGATCCCAATTATTTTCAAATCCTTCCCAACACTGCCAAATCAAAGCTGTCAGTAGAATATGGTAAAAGCATTTAATGGGCAAGTCCTCTATGCCAAACTTTTCTGAGTCCAGAGCATCTGCACATAGCAATTTGTAAAAAGACAAGGAAAAACTTGAAAAGACAGAGCAATGCAACAGATGGTCCAAGCGGTTCTACAGAGGGAAAAAAAAGAGACACCAAACACTTTTTTGCAATATGAAAGACACATTCAAAGCTTAGCCATGGGAGAAGTGGCTGGTCACCTCTGACTAAGATACATTTGGTGCTTAAGGACAGAAGAGACTTTGCACAGAGGTGAATCAAGTCCAGAGCAAGCAACAAAGCCTATGTATTAAATCTGTCAGAACTAGAAGCAGCAAAGGAGCAGGACAGCCTTCTGTCAGATTTTTACTTGATTATTTAGCATTTGTCAGAACAAACACTAAGATAGTATTGTATTTCCTGTGCATGATGCTAAAGCAAGTACTGTTCAGATTGGTCTGATCTTTTAGTGATTTGGAAGTTAGTTAGTCCTTCTATTTGCTCTGTCTTTTGGTAGATTCAAGACAACACTATGCTGATACATTCTTACAGGTGAAGATGCTGACATGAACCCCCTTTAAAAAAAAGATCTCTACCCTAAACTGCTGGGTGTGCAAAACTGTATTCAAACTGAGCATAATACACTGCATTGCATCTTGCCATCACCCTTCAATTTGAGATATTAGTAACAAACCACAGAATAAGATAAACGGAAGAAAAACCCTAAGCTGGGGGGTTTTGAGATTTAATTCACTTCCGCATGTATGTCAACACAGAACCTCAGGTATACAGTGCAGAGGACAATGGTGTCTATAGATTTCATAAAGCCCAAAATACATGCTGCAGCAAGTCATTACAAGTAGAGTAAGAAAATTAATTTTCAGGAACTTGCTGCTTCCCAGTTTGTCATGGCTGGGTCAGAATACTATCCAGTTTCAGGTGCAGTCTAGTGTTTTAAGCAAACCAAAAAATACTAAGTCAATACTTGGTTTTTTTCAATACCAACTTCAGGTAAGAGAGGTTCCCCAACCGTTTTTTGAAGTGAAGGACTAACACAGCAACAAAGAAAGTATGTCACCTCAATATTATAGCAAAGAAAAAGCTGCAGTCCAGCTTCTGTAACAAAATCAGCACAATGGAGCTGCAGGCTGGAGGACTAAGACATCACTTACCAAATGTTTTCTTGGCTTAGTGATAAAGCATTTTATGGTGTTGAACAAGAACACTCTCTAAGCCTTCCGCAGTCCCAACCACAGACTTGAAGCTTTCTGACATTTTAAGGAATACGAGTCTTTTCTGACCCCATTGTTCAAGTTACTAGTAACCTTAGAATTTTTGAGGCACCTCACAAAATGAGGAGCATGTCTAACACTTCATACAGCAGCTTCTGGTTGTCTAGGGGATTGGGAATAGTGAAGTGATAGAACATAATCATTTTACTGCTCTCTGCTTCCAGTATTTCATCAATGCAAACAAATCCACATGTTGAGTGTGTCTTAGTGAAAATTACAGATACTGCAACAAAAATTCAGTTGCTCAAACAGCACATTTCAGTAATAGAAGAAGCCAGGTTTCTCAACTTTAGGCAAACTCAGATTCTGATTTTCAACCGTAGGAGGGTAACTGTAGCCAGAGAACACTGAATACAGACAGGCACTGCATTCAATACATCTCAGCTAAAGCTTTCATTATTTATCCAAAGAAACAAATGAAGTTAGTCAGACACTTTTTCAAAAGCAGTTTTACATTTCCTTAATATTGAGATACAGGTAGGAACAAATGAAATAAACAGATGTTGGCAAAACAGTTATGATGCTTAAGCTTTCAATCTCATCTCACAGACCCCAGACAGTTCTTAACATTTGGATGCAACATACAGTAGTAACAAACACCCTAGAGAAGCAACACCCTTCTTATGCCTGCTGTGCAGTGTCTCCATTCATGCCTCCTATCAAAACTTAGAGGATCATATGAATACAAGGAGTAATATAATCTAGTGACATCCCTGAAGGATAACTTTGCTGATTTTAAAAACAAAACACACACAAACCATACACCAAACCAAACATGTCACAATTTTGCATGTTTTTATTGCTTAGACACCAAGTATTCTATTGTCTCAGCTGGGCTATAAGCTACAATATAAGCAAGTTTCTTTCAATCCTTCCAGCTTTCCAGGCAATTTTGCTTTCTTGAAGATCTGTTTTAGCGGTCAGAGAGTAATTAGATTAACCAAGTTAGTGGGTGCTATTGAAAGGCATTTAAAGGACACTAAAGTATTTAAAAGACAGTGCATTCATCAGGCACAGCCAACATGGGCTCATGAAGGGAAAGTCCTAACTAATTTGGTATCCTCCTACAATAAGGTCACCCACCAAATGGATGAAGGAAAGGTGATGAATATAGTTTTTCAGTGTTTTAGTAAAGCTATTGATACTGTCTCTCACAGCATCCTTCTGGACAAGTTGTTCAACTGCAAGACAAGGATGTTCAACAGGTGCTGGATGAAGAACCAGTGGTGTTCCTCAGGTCTCCCTTAATAAGGCCAGTGCAGTTCAGTATTTTTATTGATGATCTGGATTGCAGGAGTTGAATGCACCATTAGCAAATGTACTGACAATACCAGCACTGTGTGTGCTGTTGATTCTCTCAAGGGATACAAGGTCTTGCAAAGACGTCTAGATAAATCAGAGCATGATTGATCAGTGGCATAAAATTTGAAGGGAACAAATGCCAGATTGTGCACCTGGAGCAGAGTAATACCAGGCACAAGTCCAAATTGGGAGAGGAGTTGCTGGAGAGGAGCCCTGCAAAAAGGGATCTGGGAGTGCTGGTCAGCAGCAAGCTCAAGAGGAGCCAGCACTGTGCCCTTGTACACAAGAGGGCAAAACACACCCTTGAGGGCATCAAACACAGCAAAAACAGCCAGTCAAAAGACGTTATCTTCATTAAAGTGTCTACTTAATGATCTGTAAGCAAATCCTTACTTTTAATACGTATGTACAAATCCCTTCTTCTCTATCATTTCTAACTAATAGGGCTGTTTTCATATAAGAAGACATATTGGACCACCAAGTATTGGGTGGGTTTTGCATTACCACTCTTTTACTGAGCAACCTGATATTGCTTGAATTTCTCAGCACTGGAACTGCCTTACTTCTTACAGTGTGCCTTTAGAACCATTTGCTGACATTCTGCAAGTCCTGTAGACGACAAATTGTCAGGAAGATGTTGAGTTCTGGATTTTAACAGAGAAAAAAAATATACACAACCAAAACCCTCTTTTCCATCAAAAAAAATATACACAACCAAAACCCTCTTTTCCATCCAGAAAGCTGCCAGAAAAGACATTCAGCATATTGATGAATTAAATTTTTTTTTGCCCTCTAAGTACACTATTCTGGAAAAGTGAATTTAAAAAATAAAATTGATGCCATATTTATATTCTTAGAGATATTATGAATGAAAAGCCACACTTCTGGGGGATGGAAGCTATCAAGCATCCTGACACTTCATCCTAATAATTTTTCTGGCAGCTCAGTTTTTGCAGTGTAACCAAGCACAATGGAATTCTGGGCTAAGTACAGTTGAAAAGCTATGGCAAAGAAAGATTTAGCCCAGAATTCCATTAGTTAGCCTAGAATTCTATGCTTTATTAGCCTATGTCATATAAAACCAAATATATTTATTAAGTGCTGTGACTAATTGATTGATCAGACTGCAATGGCAGGCTTTTCCTGTACTAAGTCACTTCACCACCATAACTAGATTCCCAATTGAGAGAGAAAAAATGCTCTGACAAGGGCCTACAAAGGAGAATAGTACAAATCAGTGACATACAGACAGATAAGAATGGTTCATGGCTGCAGAAAGTCATCAGTTTACAGCTGGACTCAACGGTCTTTTCCAACCAAACTGATTCTATCTCAAGATTCTGTCTCATACAATGGCAGAATAACAGTTCTCTGATATTTTGCATGCAAAATTCTCCAATATCAATTTAACACCCCCACTCCCCCCCCCCCAAGAAAAGACAACGAAAAATACAGCAAGAAAGTTTTTACAGTATTCACACTCCAGAACAGTAAAGTTCAGTCTCCTGAAAGCCTTCCTCTAGGAAACAAACAAGTTGACTAAGAACTAGAAATTTGCAAGAATACAGATCAGTCTGGACCATGAATACCATGGCACTTGATTCACTGCTTCAGGTACTCTTTCTGAACTCTTCTGAGACTTCATTTTACTCTACACAGAATTACAGCTGGCAGAGAAAGGAGTGTCTCTTCCCCCTTCTAGTCCATCATCTCATTCTTGCCTAATTGCTTGTTTCTCTACAGAGCTGATCAGATTCAGAGCTTTTTCATTCATTCCTCCTTTACAGGCACTCCTGTGCCCTTGTCCACAGCTATTCATCAACCAGCAACAGCCAGAAGGACAGAGGCCTAGCATGGCCAAGTACTCCTATTCCTTAGCCTGGCAATAAGACAAGAACTGATCATTCTTTCATCCACAGTTCGTATTTTTCAAGAGGTTCCTCAGAACAACTACTGGAGCTTCAGAGATGTTAGAACAACTAGGAAAAAGCATTCTGCAGGAGTCATGCCTTTAAAAACATCTTCAAAGAGTGTTTTTTCCCATTTAAGTTCAACAAGTTGCTATACAAAGGAGAGGAGTTTCTGACTGCCCCACTATTCCACTGGAGGATCACACACTGATAGAAGTGAATATATCCTTTCACAGCTGCACAGGAAGGAAGCAGCACCAGATCAACTACCTATTGATAGCCACAGTTGCTGCAGCCATAATTGTCTCTTGTCCATGTTAAGGTCCAAACCTCTGCAATTTCAGGTTCTAAACCCCTGAGCAGCTGTAGACGATCTTGTGGTCTTATAACCACCAAGCCTGCCACTGACTGTCTCTTCCTACCTCCGCACCAAGTATTTGCTTTAAACATTACCTTAAGAGCCAGCATTAGCTACTGGAGTCAGAACGGTGAGTTTTATGCCCAAAACTTCCAAAACACTTGAATGCTCCTCCTAAAAACAACCATAGGAATGTTACAAAGAGATGTGCTTTAAAGAGTAGCCTTCCATCAACCTAGAGACTTCAGCCTAGTTTGGAAGTTTCAGATAAAAACAAACTCTTAATTCAGTATTATTGGCTGCACTATGCAAATACCTGCTGTTCCCAAATACCCCTAGGGAAAAGCAAGCAATTAACTGGCTGCTTACTATTGCTTTTAATTTACATCAGTTAATTGCCCTGGATTATTCCTGGGTAGAGAGAGATTTCCTCTTTTCCAATAGTGTGACTACAGCAGCAGAGACTCCTCACTGGAATTGGATTCTGGTATAACCACTTAGCAAACAGACAAAAAGGAAACAGGACTCTGGAATGATAGGGATCCAAGGAGTTGAAATCTTGGAGCTCTTTTCAAACAAACCCCATTGTAGTCCTCAGAACAGTGATTAAGCACAGATAACAGCTTTATTGTGCAAATTAAGGGAGGCCCTCTTGCTGCACAGAAGGGGGGGGGAGAAAAATTAAGTCAGCCAAATAAGGTTGCTTAAGCCACACCGAGCCAGGAAAGAGTCCAGGAGATGACGCAGCCAGAGGAAGCTTTTAGTCAGTTTCCTTCATACCCTGGAGCAGAGCCAGAGCCACCTCTGTGGAGGAAGAGGGGCTTCTCTGTGGAGTAGCCATTGATCAGCAAGGACATGGCCAGGCTGCAGCCCCAGGAGGGTGCCGTCCCCCTGCACAGCCAGGGTCACAAGCAGAAGGTGTTTGAATCCTTCAGTTTCAGTTCATCAGCTGTATTTCAAGCAGCTACTAGGGACTTAGTGAGCTCTTTGTAGGAGATTTTTGCTTCAGACTAGACATACATAAAAAAACTCAAACAAGCTTCCTCTAGAGGCAGAGATGCCATTTCCTGTCAAAATAAAAGAGTCCATATTAAGACATCTTATGAACCATCCTCATGAGAAAAGCAAGAATTGTCATTAAACTTCAGAGGTGACTAATCAGAGAAGGTAGAATCACCCCAAGGAAAGGGCTGCAATCCCCTGAAGGTTCAAAAAAGATGCTGCCTGTAAACGTTATGGTGACAGGATATTTGCAAGAAGCAAGTGATGATGAGCCCGTGATAGCAGGCACCCTGTTCCCCACAGGACTCTTATGGCAGCAGCAGCAGTAAGGAAGCTCCCTTTGGGCCCCTTTTATTGGGTGCACCTCACCAACCTGCCTCTTGCTCAACTGCCTCAGGCAACAAATCAAGAGGGCAAAAATTAAATAAAGGACTCAACTAACACATTTAATCTTCTAAAACCACGGGTATGATAAGCACTCTTAGATGTAACACTGTCACCTCGAAGTTTTATGAACTGGATCACGACTGCCAGTTCAGATCAGGCACTTGGAACAGTTCTTGCTCACAACAGTGTAAAGCCACCATAACTGATGGGCTTTGCCCAGTCAGGTGCAGGGCTTACCATAAGAAGAGAAAGGAAGATTTTACCAGTATGTTAAAACAAAGTGAATGCTAGTTTATCATCAATGGTATACTTTAAAATCTCTGTTTAACTTTAATATAGAAGGCCTAAAAGTACAAAACAGAAGCTTTTGCTCACTTTCAGGCTTAATTGCTTCATCTGACATGAAGTAAAACCTTGCTATTCTTGCAGAACCTAGAAATCAAGCTGTTGAACAGAATACAAGCTAGGGTGTAAAGGCTTTCCTGTTTTGCAAAATCCCATGGTAGGTATAAAGCTACAGATAATTCACTGCTTTACCAGTTTCAGTAGTTTACCTCGTTCCACTGTAAACTCAGCACGTTTTAGCTATTGCTGCTTCTGAAGTACAAAGTCATCTGAAATTCACCAACAGGGGAAACACTTCTGTATGAAGAAAGGTCTTTGGGAGCATTCAAACACACCTCTTTACAGCAACTCATATATCTGATGGCGTTAGAAGAAACATATAATGGATTGAGTTTGCCTAACAAGTTAGCACGCATGTCAAACTTGGACCAGTGTCACCAAGCTTCCCAAGTTATGCTGAGTGAGGAAAGGAAGAGATAACACCAAAGGGTCAGTCATGAAATAAGACAGAAGGCATCTAGAATGCTTCCAGTGTTCCTTCATAGTACAATAGGACCAAGAGAGAAGTGCCCATCCATTTTAGTCAGTTTTCATCACTATCCACCCTTCCCCCTTCAAGACATCTAGCAAATTCCACAAGCGGGGAGAAAAAAAAAAAAAAAAAAAAAAAAAGCAAGAAAATTATCACCCAAACAAGTGTAGCATTCTACTCAGAGTTGCCACCTTGTTGCAGCATTTGGTAGCATGTAGCTACACACACAAGAAACTGATTAACCAGACTGTTCTCCTGCTATCTACCTCAATCTCTTACTTTTCTTCTAACCAGAACCTTGAAGCTCCGAAGAACAAAGGGAAAAAAGCTTCTAGGACCTTTCAAGTCCTGCTGGGAATTAGGACTATCAATTCAAACTACAGACAGGGTACCTAAGGATCCTGGTAACTATTACTACATTTAGCTTCAAACTAAGGTATAATAAAGTTTGGACTGGTACCTTTTCCCTTATTACTTCCTAAAACCTTCTGTGTTCACAAGATTAGCTTTGATTAAAAACCCTTCTCTACAAAGAGTAAAGACTATGTTACCTAAAACAGAACTGCCCAAGTCCTAGTGACAGGACTGTTGAATGCACACCTCACATGTGATGAATGCTCACGTCTCAAGTTCAGTGGCCTATCCATTCACAAAGCCACAAAGTAAGTACATGCATAGGCAAAATAGTCAATGAATTCCAATACAGGAGCCTTGCTTTTTCTAACAGCTAAAAAATAAAGTATCATCCCATTAAACAGGCATGGCTGTTTAAAAAAAAAATAAATTAAAAAAAAAATCACTTTCCCCTTCACTCCTCCAACTAATATGTTTCTTTTAATACTAAAATTCAAGTGATTAACTATGGGGCTTAGACAAGCCACCAGTGTGACAGCTGATTCACTTCTATCAGGATTTGGAACAGCATGACTTGCAGCACTGCCCAGCCTGAAGTGACTGAGTGAGAAACCAGAGCACCCATCAGTCAGGGAGTGATCAGAGCCCACTCACAGCAAATAAACAGACTGCTCACAACTGGAGGAGAGACTTTTCAGAGCTTGACAACGCCTCATTTTTAGCACTCAACTACTTCCACCCTCTACAATACAAAGCATGGGGAGAATTATGTGCCCTTTTTTGTGTCTGCTTTAAGTGTTCACACCTCACAAACTTTCCAGAACACAAAAAATTTAAATCAGAGTTGTATCACTAAATAGAACAGTGAAGGTTTCCTGTTGTGAGCATGGCAGGATCAGCATGCTGATGCATGATGGACTTTCTACACAGCCTACAAGGCCTCCAGCAACCAAACCCCCCCATTACATGTCACAACAGCAAATCATGTGCACTAGTTCAAAGGTTACCAGAGTTAATCTTGGATTCTTATTAATAGTGCTACACAGCCTAGTGTCACTCATAGCAAACCTCACATAACAAAATGGAAATCTCCAGCTACATGTGCTAACATTTAGCCTAGCTTGAGGAGGTGTAGAGGCTCAGAACTCAACAGGTTTTGCTGCTTAAGCCACGCAGCAGCATGTTTCTGTAAGCCTGGTGAGATGAATGATAAGAGCTACCAACCAAGTAGTTTTGACACAAATGCTTTTCCTGCCCAGCCAGAACTGTTCCCTGGAACATTTCCTCCATCTGTCTTCTTCACAATGGATTTATTTTTGTGATGAAGCCCACATAAACCTACATCTAACTGCCCAGGTTTCACCCACATTTGACCTTGATTTTTTTCCTTGATTGAAGAAAGTCTCTTGCATTTTACTGTTTTGTTAATTAAGTAGCCATTAACAAATCTTAAGCTAGCACACTAGTAGTCATGTTTATGTCACATGAAGAACTGATTACACAGTTATGCCAGCATATCCTGTTCCTGAAAACCAAAGATCAAGAAATAATGTTTAAAATATTATTTCAGTTGGGTCTGTAACTAGAGCGGATCGGGCAGGAAACCAAAGGCTGATACAGCAGCAGGCCTGCAGCTCTGTACTGCAACAGGCACAGACAGTGGAACGGCTTTCTGCAGAATCTGCAATGTACAGAACAAAGCATTACAGCAAAACACTTGCATTTCTCTATCTGCTTTTAAAAGCTCTGAAAGCAGAACTGCTCTGTCAAAACCAGAACAGCTCTGTCAAAACCAGAAAGCAACAGACTGAGAAGGTGAATCCATCCTAGGGTGTGTCTGCAGAGGCTGCAATGAGCACCTCGCAGCCAGCGTTCACATTCAGCCTGGTGCTGGGAACCCCGCCCCGCAAGCCTCTCTGCTACTTGTTCAGGATTTCTTGGCCGATCCACACTGAAAAAAAGGCACTCATCACGATCCTAAACTCTCTGGCTAAAAGGTCTCAACTGCATTTTACACTAAAGTCCCCTAACTTGGGCTATTTCTATTAATCTCACTGAACTTGTTGCCTGTATCTTAGCTTTTTTAGTAATTAAATCTTAACTAATCATCACTAATGTTTGATGGAAGGCCTTTCTAAAGCTTAAGAAAATACTGTCTTAACCTTGAAGTGGCTTAAGTTTGATATCCTTTAAGATGTTGATGTTTAAATAATCATCATCATCTAGCTATCCATGCTATCAGAGAGAAGGCATTTAAGACACCAAGAAAAGTAGCTGTCAGTCAAATAAGCATTCAATATCTGCTTTAAAGTAAAAAAAGAAACTATTAAAAGAAAATCACGGTCGATTTCATTTCAATTTCTTTTTGCACGCGAGTGAGTTTTTGTTTGGGATTGGTTTTTTCCTCTCCTTTAAGTAAACCACAGACTCTTAGTTTAAACATTAGATTTTCTTAGGCCATTTCGGATCACTCCAGTACGGAAACATCCAGAGACTTCCACCCTGCTCCTTCCTGTTTTATCAATGAAGGGCTGGGACCGATTCTTTTACTCCAACCAGGAGAAATTAAATGGAAAAACCCCATGCTCCTCGTTAACGAACTCCTGCTGCGAGGAGAGTCAAGTACAGACTTGACTTGACTTTCTGAAGTACTAAAATCTCTTCAGCCAAGAAATACCTCGAGTCAAGCTGGGACAAGGCTCCCTGGCAACCCAAACTGACTAACTGCAAGTTGTGAAAATCCCAACTTCTCCTCTTCAGGGAGCGCATGAGGCGGCCATAGCAATCACCCGCTCCCACCAGGCTCTCGAAAGCCTCGCCCCGCTCCCCGCCCGGGTTCGGGCGCACACGCGGGCGGGCGGCGCCGCCGCCGCGCTCCGCCGGACATTTTAGGGCGGAGAGGCGGCCCCGCCGCGCCGAGACCCGCGGTCCAGGCGGGGCCCCGCCCCGGCCCCTCGCGCGGGGAAGCCGCGGCCGGCGGGGAGTGGCCGGGGAGGGGAGCGCAAGATGGAGGGGCGGGGGGGAGGCTCCGCTCCCCGGGGCTCCCTCGTGCCCCCTCGCCGCTCCCTCTGCGGCGGCCGCCACCGGCCGGGGCGCAGCCGAGCCCAGGCGGGAGGAGCACCCAGGCCGCGCCTGCCTGGTCCCGCGCACCCGCCCGGACCCCGCGGCGGGGCCTCCGTTCTGCCCCGCGCCGGCGGCACCCACCGTTTTCGGCATCTTCCCGGCGGGCTGGGCACGGCCGTCGCTCTTCCTGCGCCGGTGGGGATCCGCACGGGCTCCGCGCTGCTTCTAACGGGACTCCGCGCCGCGCCTCTCCGCCCGGCCAGGCCCCGCCCGGCCCCGCCCGGCCGGCCGCCTCCGGCTGGGATGGAACCGCGGCGCCCCCGCCCCGGGAAGGCCGAGCCGGGCGGGCTCTGCCGAGCGCCCCGGGAGGGGCGCGGCCGCGAGGGCTGCGGGGGCTGCGGTACACTCCGGTACACTCCCACCGGTGCAAAAGCCAAGGGCTTCCAGAGTCCATAAAGTAGTGCCTAGACAGCCCCGATCACAGAAGCTTATGCGCGGATTAGTGTCACTGGGACTTCTGGTCCTTGATAAAAGCATTATTTAAGAAAATGATGCTATTTTGTCGGCGATTGCACTGTTCAAAGTAAGACCTGTGACCAATGCTGTCCCTCGTGCAGCCAGAGCCCTGTGCGCACAGGTGCAGCTCAGCGTGCTGCTCAGCCCAGGCTCCTCGGCCCGTGGTGTGGCCGGTCAGTGTGCTGTTTTGTACAAGGTTTTCACAGCCATCTGTTTGACTAAAAAGCACACTTCCAGCTTGTACGGAAAATCACGCTATGAAAAGCCAATGTCCATAACAGAGACAGAGGAGTCCTGTAATTTTATTCGAATGAAGGGAGAGAGTCCACTGGGGGACACACCCACAAGGCTTTCTCTCTCGAGGTTTTGGACGGCGCAGCCTCCTTCAGTCCTAGACTCCCGGCCGCATGTTGCCCTCTTCGTTTCCCCCTTGCCTGAGGTACTAGGAAGGTACAGCCTTCCCGAACCGCCTACCACATATGCCCCCTTGAACCTGTCGTTTTGCCCCGAAGTTCAGAAACTCAAGCTGGTGGAGACCCATTTGTCTGTTTCAAGAGCCAGGCTGTCTGGGCTCTGTAACAAACCTGCTGCCCGAAGTCAGTAGAGACATTAAGACCCATTTCAAAGACGTTAACACCCATTCCTTCACCCATGGAATTGTTTCTAAAGACATTAGCACATATCTTTCCTCTTAAGTTCCGGTGCTTCAAACGCCCAAGGGACTGCGGCTCCCTGAAGCTTGGCAAGCCACGTCTGGTCTTCAAGGCTTCTCTGAGGCCACAACCATAATCACACGATATAAATGAGCAATCAAATTCGTAGATGAAAATAGTGGTGGACCAGCGGCAGGCCATCCACCAAAGCTTCTCCTGCCGTCTCTGTTTTGCAACGACTGATGGAGATAATCAAGGTTCAGCATTTTCAAGCGGATTTAAAGAAGCTGTCTCATCTCATTTGGGACTTTGAACAACTTTCAAACAGTGGACTAAGTCCTATTTTCTCCCAGGAAATAAGAAGTCATTCTTTTTAAAGTGAACAGTGTCAAGAAGAAGGAAATTAAATAAACTTAATGTCTTAATTTTAAAAAGAAGTAGGTACATATAGGGTTTTTTTCTTGATTTTGTGTCTTCTTGTCAAATCAATTAAATATTTTTGTCCGGCATGAGATGGAAACAGGGTCCAGGTGCTTTGTTTGCTTCCTCTGAATATGCAGGTTTCACTTAAGCTAGAATCTCTATGCTGTGCCTACATAGGAAAAAACATAATTGGATTGATGCAAACTGGTGTAACTTTTCTGCACAGAAAGTCACAGGGTGCCTAAGAGGCTGTTTCACAAAGTTTTCTTCCTTTTCTGATTCCTTTTTCTATTGAGACTTCCTTAGACTAGGTCAAGCAAGACTAGTCCATGAAAGAGTTCCACTTATTTCCTACCAAAATAGATACTAACAGAAGACATACAGAATAAAAAGTCACTTGCTTGTGATTTTTTGACAGGTTTGGATCCAGCAATGTTTGGTGTGAGCTTTCTTCCTGAATTCAAGTGACTCTGTGGAGACTTCTTTCATGCTAGCAATATATGATGGGGAGAGCCCAATTCTGCTTCTATTGGAACTTCTATACCAACATTCCTTCATAAGACTTAGTTAACTGTTTGGAGAATTCCGTTAATATTTTTTTGCAAAGGTGATAAAACTTTAGACGATAAAAGTCTAGCTATTTCCTTGCCAAATTTAAGGGACCATAGTTTAACATCCAGGGACCTAAGATATTCCTCACAGTGCTAATGACTGGAGTGCTAATGATGCAAATGAAGCCCCATGACAGTGAAACAATCAGATCCAAAGCAACGGTATTCCCAATTACAGTATGCCAGGCATTGGCCATGTCCACAGAAAGTCATAAACCCCGTGTCAAACAGCCCCAAACCATCTGAAGGGCCAAGACAAAGCTTCAGCATAATATACACTTGTTTCTGACCCCAGCCACTTCTCTTGTCCTTCTTCCCTATTATTCATATCAATAGCCAAACAAAATACCATTCATGTCACTTCGAAAGACAAGAGTATCCTGTGACAGACACAAGTCTCTACACTTCGCTTTCCCTCCTGCTTCTTCTTTTCCCCTTCCCCTTCACTGCTGAGGTGGACAACAAGGCATCTGAAATTTGAACCACATGGTGCTCCAGCCAAAGTTCCATGATGAATTCCTGTGGCAGAAGTGCTGCACAAAGACCTGACCTTCCCCACGGACCTCTCCCTTGCCAGATGCTGAGGAGGGATGGTGTCATCCAGCAGCCTTTTCCTGAGTCCTCCCTGCCTGGCCACGTGTGAGAACAACCACATCAGTGGATTCCTTGAGAATTGCAGGCAGGGGTTACATGTCCCTCTGACTTCAGGATGAAATTCCAAGGGGTAAAAGTATCAGCCAATTAAAAGTTCTCCTTGCAGGAGGCTGAAGAAATGAGTAACATTACCCAGGGTCTCAAAAATGCTGTTACTTCCAGAGTGTTCAGATCCCAAATAATATTAAAGTGCTTCAGAATTAGATTAGACCAGGATGACACTAAGCATTCTCCTGGGAAGAGGTCTGGTATTTCACTGGGGATTTATTGTCTTGGTTTTATTTTCATCAAGCTTTTGTAGTAGCTTCTTTTAAGCAGAAGGAGCACCTAAATTATTTTGTCTGACACACCAGAGTTATTTAGCATGAGCATTTAAACAAGGGGCTATTTCATCAACATATGGTTTTTTTGACTAATGAGGGGTAACTTGAGCTCTCCTTTGCATGGCTTTGACAGAGGATAGAAGCCAAAGGTGTTTCATACTAGAGGTGTATTTCAGAGGGCTGAAATTTAGTTTGATTCACATAAGTAAACAAAGGCACAAAATGAAATTGTTACCATAGTATGAGAACTACACCTTCGTCACACTGTAGTCCTCAACTGACTCTATTTAAAATTAACTAGTCTGGTTCTGAGCTCTTCTTTGAATAGCAGCTAAACTTCTTTCTCCTGCTCTTACTGCTTCCTTCTGCTCAGACATTAATGCCTACAGGTTCACAACGAGTTGCTCTCAGTGATGATTTTGGATCTTTTTAGTGTTTAATTCTATTTAGGGGTAAAAGCATCTTTCCTCCCAAACAAATACTGTCACTCCTTTCACACCTTTATGTCTTGAGAAGTGGGGTAATCTTTTGCAGTGATTTTCAAGGGGGAAGTATGAGAGGGGTAAAGGGGAGAGCCTACCACATTCAGGAAGGCAGGATTTGAAAAGGCCAGAAACAACTCCATTCCCATGCAGCTGCAGTGACAGGGCAGAAGCTGATGGGGCCACTGGATGTGTGAACCCATTTACCTGATCCCCTTTCCACCTCAAGAAAAGAAACTCCCAGTTCCTGGCTTGTCCATTCACCAGGGCAGAAATAACTGAAACTGGCTGGAAATCCCAGGGATTTGTGTCTGCCAGATGCTTTGTAAAGCCCTAGTTCCTCATTCCCTCTGGCATATAAATCCCCCACTGGCAGTGACACCCCTGCATGGAACACGGAGAAGGCTTTACTAGGAACAATGACTCACTGTATGGCCCACACCACTCATCTCTTCCTGTATGTCTGGGGATGTGCAGGGAATATGCTGTTTGTGCAGGGGCAGACTAAAGAGAAGGGTTTCAAACCAGACAAAAGGTGTGCAATGAATGCAATGATCATATGAAAAAAATGTAAGAACAACCCATCTCATCTTCATTTTTTCTTTGTTTGTACCATATGGGAACAAACACTCATGCTTTCTACGTCTTGTACTGCTTGTAGCAATGTGGGGAACAAAGGGAAATCCAATGGATATTCTGGGACTTTACTCCAAATATTTACAACCCAAATAACAGATAGCATCACTAGGAAGGACAAAATGATTAATGGGAATATATTTTGCCAGTTTGTGTGAAAGGTAGATATAGAAATGCTCTTAAATCTGTGTAGAATTGGAACAATGTGAGGTTTGGAGACTGATCCTGGCACCTTCTCCTTAGACCAAGGAGGTGGAGTAAATCCCACTGCTCTGTTCCACCTCAAACTAGTGAAGAAAAGTTATTCATGTGGGTGATGGGAAGAATAAAAGTAGGGTTTTCAGTTTTAGAAAAATGTATCTAATCTAAAAAGTATCTCCACTGGTCTTTATTCTGATAGGTTTGATAGTGTGATGTGTATCCAAAAGGAAACATGCTTACTCATATGTATCTTTCAGAGGCCATTTACAATAATCATGATCAGCTAAAAATATACTGGAAGCAAAAGGTAAAAAACCTACTTTACCCATTGCATTTTATCCCCTTTAGGCATGTTAAACTTTCCTACCTGACCATTCAGGAGCCACTCTGGCAGTTACACTCACCACCAGAGACTTTAATGCTGGGACCAAAGCCCCTTCTCAACAGTCAGTTCTAGTGACCTGGTAGGGGCCCCACTTGACTCCCTACACACCCCACTCTCAGACAGTCAGGCAAGTTTTCCGTACCAGCTTGACCCCAGGTTTCCCATAGCAGAGTCCGAGGCCTCTGGTTCTTTTAAGTAATTTTATCATGGTGCAGCAACAAAATCACAGTTTGACATGGTGCCTCCAGGGAGGACCCTGAACAAAGGACTCCCTGCACTCTTACATCCTCACAGTCTGTGTTGATGGTAGCCTGGGATCTTCTGAGTCATCGTCTCCTGCTGTGTCTCTGAGTGTCCGGTCATCTGGCTGGCACCACAGGTCCTCATGCCATTGTGCAAAGGGCAGTTGCCAGTCCATGGCCTCCTGTCCCAGAGCTCAATCCTCAGCCTGCACTGGAGTCTGCACATTGGGCTGTCTGCACTAAATGGGTTCCTCAACAGGCAGTCCACAAAACCTGTGGGATATCCACCAGACCTCTCTTGACCAGCAAAGCCTCACTGTAACAAACCATAATGAAAAAAACCTTAAATCTCCAAAACCTAACAAAACCTGATACTCTGCTCTTCATCCACCTTCCTTTCTTAACAGGACAATATAAAGTTTGTAAACATAAAATCCAGCAATTTTTTTAATTCAATAGGGCTCAGACCACCAAGAGTTTACATGCAGCACTAATAGGCTTTGCTGCAGAAAGGAGGGTGATTTGTAGTCTTCAGCCAAGATCTTCACAGTTTCAGTGCCCCAAAGAAAGAGGTTCTCTGACAGTTTTCTCCTCTCTTCCTCCTCTCTCCTGCTCTGCCTCCTTCTCAGTTGGCTGGTGTGGAGCCAAGATGATGGTACTGGTGTCATGACCATGTAGGGCCACTGCCTTTCTGACTCAGAGACTGGGAACTTGGAGGCTGTAACAAAGGCCATCAGGCATTTCCTTCCATGCCTGCCAGAGAATGGGAGTGGCCAGTCCAACCTCCAGGGCTGAGTACCAGGCTCCAGATGATTCTGATACAGGTGACCACTGCATAGGAGTCTGTCTGGAAGGCATCCATTTACACTGGGGTTTTCTGAAGGTATCAACATTTAAAAATCAGGAATAATTGTATATAGAATCATTCCTAGATGGTGAAAAGAGACAAAGAAGGACCAAACCCAGTGTTACTGAGCAAGAACCAGGGAGAAGCCACTTCTGAGAGAGTCATGCAGACTGGCCATGCAGTTTCACTATTTAAAATTAAACCACTCCCAAAGGCATGTGGGTCACCAACACTCGCAATGAGCTGTAATAGCAGGAACCTCCAGCTGCAAACAAAATCCAGTTATCCAAGGAGATAGTGGAGGCAGTAGTGTCCTCTAGATTAGAAACAGACAGTAGCAGATAGCTCTCCTTGGTCCTACAAGCTGTGCCAGTGGGTGACTGGATGATTTTATATTCCTTTTGACTAGATATGAAAGTAATATAGTAAGATTGGCTATCTTGGAGGGGGCTGACAAGGCAACAATGCAAATTCTGTATTTTATGTGAATAGTTTATAAATAAATATCTCTACACATTATCTAAGTTCTTAATTTAAGAGACTTATTTCCTGGATAATTTTTTTTTTGAGCTGTCAATGCAAAGAGTTTATTTTTAAAGTCTTTTGTGGTGTTACAGTTCAAGTACTTCAGAGCTCTGCTAGCATCAAGAGCCAGAGAGGCAGATAGCAGGACAAGAACAACAACTGTTTTTCTTGTCCAGCTGTTTTCTTTACAATACGTAGAAAGGGAAAAACTGCACAACAGTCTGATCCAAATTCCACCAATTGCAAAGCTGCAGAACAGATGCAGATTAATATGGAGTCTCATTCTCCATATCTTAGTACTTTGTGTCATCAGGCACAGTAATGGTCTAAAATATGCCCCTCTACTTGGAAAGTGTCCATGTGCTCATGTTGCATAGGTGTTGAGACCAACTGAAAAGTCAGGGTCATGTATTTGACCTTTTCACTCTGCACATGTAGAAATACACCCTGTACCAGTGTACAAATAGTTGTTAAAAAGTTTTCACACATCCCCATCATCACTGCCTCTAGCTCTCCTGGGGATTACCAGCTTCCCAGCTACCAAACTGCATGAGCAAGTCACATTTACATTAGCTTTTTAATTCAGACCAGGAGTTTGGTTTTGAAGTTAATTTCTTAATTCAGTGCATTTTGTTTCCCATCTGGTGCAGTCTCATAGCTGGTGAACTGAATTCCTTTTGGATGTGCTCCAGAAGTGTACCTATAACGTTCCAGATATTGGGAAGCATTCAGTTAATTGGACCAGAAAAGAGCAACTCCAAAATAATCTCACTGTGAAGCGCATTTAGTGTTAATGTTAAATATTCAGCAGCAGCTCTTTCATTTTCCATATCTGCTCTTATTACACCACACTACTTGTTAATGTAGGCATGTTTACCTGTCAAAATGATCCAGACTTTCTTGTGTATCTATTGAACCTGTTCAAACATTTTTTAGCAAGATAGATTTTAATCAGGGTGACAGAAGTAAGTTAGGAACCAATGAGACATGCATATTTACTGGCACCTCTGTGGGGACAGTAACCTCCAATGGAGACAGTCTCAAATGCAGCCAGAATAGCACCTTCAGCCCCAGGCCATTCCTGGGAGACATGGGTAGGTTTAACACCAAACTGCAGTTTTGGTGTTGACTTCAAAATTCTTCTTCTTCCTTCTACAAAATGCCCTAGGTTCACCCATTAATTAAGGCTTCACTGATTACCAACAAATTCCTCGTGGAACAAGCGGAGTGCACCTCCCAGAGGTTTCACCATCCGGTCAGCCCCTACTCCCACTCAACTATTCCTGACCTTCTTTCTCACCTGACACTGTGATTTAAAAACCTTCTCTCCCTCACACACAGAGCAACCACTTATGATCTTTCTTCTGCTTCTCCAAGGCTCCAAGACTGATTCTGTGCTTCAGGCATTCCAGCTCCTACCGAGCAGAATCAGAGCAGGGGTGTGGTGTTCTCAGTCTCAACACTAATATTAAGTCAATTCTCCCCACTGTACTGAAATTTGGTCAAGTGAATCAATGCATTGGAAAATAGGGCTCAGAAAGTCATAAAAAGGGAAAACTGGCCCATGTTTCCAGGCAGTGGCATGTAATGTGGAAGATGATCTCAGCACTAACCCTTTCAGATAAATGACCCTTTACCAGTTCTTTCCATTTATGCCTCAGCTCCATTCATTTTTGCCTGTGACTTAGATCTATTTTTGGAAACCTTAAAAATATACAGGGAGTTGCCAGCCGTTTTTATTCCAATGCAGGAACATTTTATACAGAAGGCATTACTGCTGGCTCTTGCTCAAATAGCAGGTTTTTTCAAGGTGAACACCAAGCCCTGATCTGTAGCAATGTCATCTAGGTAAGTATTGCATCTGTTCCTGTGCTAGAACCTTAAGTGGACTCAAACGCAGAACTTCATTGTGCAGAAGCTGCCTAGAGCAGGAGCCTAATTTGGGAATGCTGATGCTACCTCTCCCACTCAGCTGATACAAGTGAAGGGAATTCCCTCCCACCCTGTTAACATCACAGGGTGTGATATGCAGTCAGGGTTACATGACTGAGAGAGATGTGCACGCCTGGGCAAGCCTAACTCTACACACACACACACACACACACACTGCACCCAGCTTTTTTTTTTCCCTACGGTGAAACACGATGATGCACTACACACCACCCAGCCCAGACAGATGAAGGCATGAGAGATTACATCATTTATTTTTCTTAGGTTTTTACTAAACACATGGCATCTCTGATCAAAAAATGCAGAGAACTAAGGGATTTAGGATAGTTGTACAAGCAGATCGAGTGGGTAAGAGGAATTACAGGTGGATAGATAGATAGATAGATAGATAGATAGATAGATAGATAGATAGATAGATAGATGATAGATCACAGACTGATATAGACATATAGATACATACTGGTTTCTTGGCTGTTCTCTGTCACAGAACTTTCTGTCTTCAGCAACAGACACAAAGAAGCAGACAGTCCCAATCATGCCTGTTCTGTTCCAAGAGAATTCTTCTGTCTTCATAAGGAACACAGACTTCCACTTTTAAAACACAGCCATAACTTTTTGCTTTGTCTTACAATTTTTTTCTCTCACTTAACCCATTTCTGTTTCTTCATTCTTAAGAGAAGAAAAGACCCTGAGTTAAAATGACAAGGATAAAAGCCTCCAACGTCAAAGTTAGTTTTTTAAGCCCAAACATATTTTGAGAAGATCCCCAAGCTCAGGAATCTTCCCCCTTCCCCGACATACCTATTCCTTGCATTTTCCTGATGATAGGGCCTCAGCACCATGACTTTGCTTGGGTTTGGAGCCAATCTGCTCCAGGGAGGTTTTCAGTCATACAGAGAAACTGGGACAGGCCCTGTCCTGGACTTGGCATGCAGACCCTGTCACTACCACCAAAGACAGTGGGGGACAGAATTATAAACTGAACACACTTTACCATAGAGCTCCAAGGGCTTCCACTGGCTGACCTTAGTATTTAATTTCCTGCAGTGTGGTTGGCACTGTCAGAAAATATGAAGTTGGATAACTACCTTTGCTTTAAAGACAGAAATATGTACTAGGTGGTTTCTTGAAAGTCCATTCCTGTTTTCTATTAACCTTATTACCTGATGCATTTGTAGGAGTTGAACGCTTTCAGAAGCATAAGTATAGGAACAGGATGGTGTAAGGTAGGACAGAAGAGCAAGGTATAGCACAGCACAGAGGCAAACTTGTTTTTATCATTGGTCATCATGTCCTCAAGTCAATGTTTACAATGATACTATTTATAGTAAACATACAGTAAAATATAGTATAGTATAGTAAAGACATAGTAAAAATATAATTTATAATAAAGATTTCAGGCAACATCAATTCAGTAATTATTTCATTTCAGCAACACAGACAACAAGATCCACTTCCATATTAACCAACACATGGTCAGGCACCACCTCCACAGCCTGCCCAAGGTAACCTGAGCTTTCTTGGAACAAAATTTAAACCCTGTGTTGCCCCACTACAACATAAAAAAATGGTGAAGTATATCACCAGACCACACTGTATTTCATTAATCCACCTCTGGGCTGATGCCTTCTCCCTGAGAAAATGGATTGCTTTGAAAGAATGGCTCATTTATCTCATGAGGAATTACTGCAAGTTGTTCAGTCTTGCCTCAATTTCTCAGTCAATGCTTAATTACTGGGATGCTGTTAGTCTTAATTAACTATTGCAATGCACTCCAAGGCCCAAAAGCAAAAAAGATTATAGCACTGGCTTCCCACAATTCATTTTGAGTAATCTGAGGGATTGACAGGGAATCTGCCTTTTATCTTATTAGATAAATCACTGGTCCCTGAGAAACTGTGGGGATCTTACGATAGGAAAGTGTTAAAAATACTGTTAAAAACTCTGCTAAGGACTTGCAGGAATCACAAGAAGAGATTTCATATGCCGTATCTTTGCCTAAGCTCTTGGATGCAGGGAGCTGATCCACTCCCTTTGCCCCAGCATTGCTGCTATTGGTAAATAAACAGGGAATATAAAGCCTATTTGTCTGGACAAATAAAAGACACAAGGCAAGAAGAAGAAAATTGATACTGATTTTTGCAGGGTTGGCTTAGAAGTGCTGAGTAGCTCCTTGTATTTCAGAATACAAGTGGTGTTACTTTAACTTCACCTTTCTGCACAGTTAGAGCCCAGTCCACCTAAGTCTGATGGCTGGTATCAATATTGTACAACAGGACAAGGAGATATCAGAACAATGCAATGTTCACCCTGTACAAGCTCCATTCCTTGTGTAAAAGCCTTGAGCCTGACTTTTTGGTCTTTTCCATTCCAGACAGAAGAACCTGTACATATAGATACATATAAAACATGTCAAAAAACCAGTGCCCACCTACTTTTCTGGGTTGCTGAGCAGTTGATCTCCCAAGGTATTCCTTGGCTTTGCATGACTTGGTCCACTTCTCCCGTGGATGCAGACAAAACCAGTGACTTGAAGACGTGCAGACTGCTGACATTTACTTCAAACAGAGTAAAATTAGGAAGCTGTTTCACCTACCACAGTCACAGAAAACTCTGTTTTCCTCAGGCCTTCTCCTCCTTTCCATGAAGATGCAGATGGTCTTGAAATTATATAGGCTGGAGGAATTCCTGTACTATATGATAGATCACATACCCTGCTTGTCAGCATTAAAATGTAGCAGACATCCCCTTCCCTTGCCTCAAAACCTAAATGGATTAACCTATTGCATAAGTCCCACAGCTACACCCTGCCATGCTTGTTCAGTTCCTGCCCCAGGCCTCTGCATGTCCACAGCAGACCAAAACAAAAATACACCAATAAACGACAAAGCTTAAAAAGTCAACACCTTCCCTAAGTTCCTCTCAAGTTACTTCACATGGACCATTTCTTGGGCCTGGCATTAATTTTATATCTGTCCACTTACCATGTGAATCTTGTCTATTGACTTCAGGGAACATAAAAGACCAAGTGTGAGGACAGAATACATGTTCAAATTACCTGAATCTATGCCAAACCACAGATGTGAACTGTGTCAGTTTCCCTTCAGTTGAATTTTCTGGCAATTTCCATTTGAAAGAATTTAGAGAAAGTAGACCAACAAGAATGTATTTATTTTCTTTTAGAAGATTTTTTTCATACAAGATGTGTTTCTGTGAACACTAATACTGGATTCCTACAGTTCCGAAATTGCTGACAGTAAACTTTTCATCTGAAGCAGACAGGACATTTCTCTCTGATTAGCTAGGGCATTTTGAGTTTTGCTGACTTCATGCTTTAATGCTAAAACACTTCAGCAGAGATGAGAATCTATAGGTATGCGGGTCTATAGGTGATGTCTGATCTCTCTTCCTGGAAAAAAAAATGCAGAAATGTTTTTAAATAAATTTGAACCGGAAAAAAGAGCCACCTCTGGACTGGCTCTTTTTATCACCAGGCAAAATTGTTTCTGGTCTGATACTTAGAGTCCTAAATCTGGCTTTACTGCCCTGGTGAATGACTGCTCTTCCACATGCTCTTTCACTTCGATTTTGCCTAGTTTTTCCCAATAAATGGAGTCAAAATTTCCAGGGTGATTTACCCTGGCTATAAGCAGAGATAATCCTGTACAGACCAGTGGGAATCAAACACACTTTGCTCCTCTCTCAAATATATTATAACCTAAACTTCATCAGTTCTACTTTGTCATCTTTACTGATCTTCCGTCTACATAATTTTGTATTTGTCATAAGGAATTAAGTAGTCTCATAAATCCCAATCATACTACATCACAGTATTGTGTTATTTTTATCTCGCCCAGACCCAGGAAACATGGCATCACAACATGCCATGAAACCAAAATGGGAAGCATTTAGCAGCAAAAACTAACCATATCAAAAATCACCTGAAAAACACCTGCCATGCAGAGCAGTGAAGCAGCCTGCAGTGTGTAAGCACCTAATGAAGAGCAGTCTAGTGTAGAAAGTCATCCTTGTGTTGTGGAAATGAAATCGGACTCAACCGATGACCCAAACTTCCTGCTGCACAAACAGGGATCAGTATCCTAGAAGCACACAAACCAGTATCTTAGATGAACATTCACACCTCACAAAGCTCCACAGGTACCCATCCCCCCACCCCAAAGCTGTGACCCCCCACCTTGCTGCCATCTCCCCTCTCAGTGTGCAGGCCACAATTTTTCATATGACTCAGCAAAAATCCCAGAGACAGGATAACTGCACAATAGATTTGGCAAGTTCAGTGTTCAGAAGAAGGATCTCCTCTCCTGCCTTGCCAAGCCCACTCGATTACCTCAGCCCTCTAATGACACACAGAATTACAGAAGTTAATTCAAGGCCTTGACACCCCACAGCTCTCACAACAGTGCCTGAGCAACTTTTCTGTCCTGGTGCCTTGCTTACAGCACAGCTGGGCGTGTGTAAGGTCCTGATGTTGTCATCAGAACCTAACACTTGACTTCACTGGATGCAGGGTCCTGGCACAGCTGTGCATAAATTCATTTCAGTTCCTACTGTTGCACCCTGCAGCATTGGGAATGAAGAGCAAACTACTTAATGAGAAATAATCATCTTGCATATATAGCTTTGGAAAGAGCTCAGCAGGCTAAAGAATTGAATGGTTTCGTTCTCCTATCCAAAAATAGCTCGTGGGGAACAGCCCAGTTTTGTATTCCAGTAAGTCCAAGTGAGAGTAAACACAGCAAAATTTATACATGATTTTACTTTTTGTCTAGTAAACTGCAAGACCATTCTGTTTCCTTTTAATGTCAGTCCCAAGTGTGCTTTATTTATTATACTTGCTTGTATTCTTCACTAGGTTGACTCTCTTCAGACTTTTCAAGTTTCCTTTATGGTAAAACAAATCTAATATTCTGATACTATCTAGAGGCATAGCATTGTCTTAAACCCAGATTAAGACAATATATTTTATTCTGTAGAACAGAGGTTCATTTAATCTCAGTGTCTCTTTTTCCTTACATATAACATGAAAACGCCGATTTCTCATGTTTCAATGACAAAAAGTTACACTGTAATTACTGATGTTTGCCAGGCAGTTGGCAGGTGTGCAAGGGAGGTACTGAGTCCAAATGATTACATGTACAGCACTGTATTTATGAAGTTTTTTACCTTGTTTAGGAAAAACCCCAGATTTTGCAGATATCCCACTGTGGTCATGTGAATGTCTGCCCAAAGAGATTGCAGCAGAAGGGTGTGCGGTGAAATCAGCCTAGCTATTGTCCTTCTCTGAGAAGTTAGGAGAGCCCATCTCTCTGAACCTGATTCTGTTCTTCCCTACAGTGGTGCAGACTGAGTGCAGTGATTCAGGATTAACTGTAACTGAGACACAAATATGACTTGTTGGGTCAAATTCCAGGAGTTTGTGTATCTAGGCTCCAAAGAGCTTGGCTCCTCACTTTCCAGGAATTGATTTAATGCTCAAAAATGAAGGAAGAACATTTCACTGGCAATATCTGCTATATTGAGAGGAAGCTTCACCTTTCAAAATTTCAAATTAATTTCATATTGTACTCTTTTATATAATCCACAGCTTTTGACTTAACTGCCTTGTAGGTAGAGTGGTTTGGAATGAAAAAGGGTATAATATAAAAAGTAGATGCCTGGTAATGATGAACTGATGTGATTATGGTGAGAGGCTTCCCTGTGTTTGTGCTCAGATAAGAACATTTCATGTATTTCAGCTCTGCCTCTAAAGTAATCATAGTTCAAGGCATTAATATTTCATGAGGCATAAACGGTTCCCCTTTAGGAAAAGTAGAAGCAGTTTTTCCTGTTTGTGAAATTTCCACATTGCCAAGAACAAGAAAGCTTTCGAAACACTATCTTTGCTGCTCGCAGAGCTTCACTGCCTTATAGGGTCTGAATCCCCTGGATTCACGCTGGGGGAGGGCTGGGAATGCTGGCTTTTCCTCCTTCTGGGTGATTCTGGGAGGCCTGCAAATGATGTCATGGTACATTTTAGGCTACAATAACAGGAAATCATCAAGTGTTTACACTGGCAGACTGGGCTGTGATGTGATTTTCCTCCTCTTCCTCTCTGCCCCCCCACCCACCTCGCCCCTGCCATTGACTTCCTTGATATATCTGCTTCCTCTGATTAAAATACTACAAGGTGGCAACACTGAAGGAGGAAAAAGGAAAGTGGGGGAGGGAGACAGAACGGCATATTTTAAAAAAGGATGATTCCCCTCAAATCACTGACACAGAGCACAGTCCTCCCTCTCTGGCCCTGCACACACTGTGTTAGTGCAGCGGCTCAGAAACACGTCAGAAACTGGCCTGCTGGGGAACTGGAGGATGGACCGCTCCCAGCTGAGACATGAAAAAGAAACTCTCCCCTCCCTAGCACAGATGAGTCACAGAAAAGATCTCCCTGGAAAAGTTTTGCTTCTGAATTTTCCTGCCACACAGGCACATCTGAAAATATATGGCATGTGTTGATGGATTCCAAGGAGGTGAAGGCCACATTTTCAGGACTTGGGTCAGAGCAAGGATGCAAGTGACCTTTATCCAGAGACTGTACCAAAATCTGTGGCAAACATCAGTTTTCAGTTTCAGTTTCAGAGGCAAGAGAGGGTGCTAGGGTTCAGGTCCTGTTTGCACCAGTGATGCACAGTATGAATGTTAGATATTGTGTCCTTTCCAACCAGTTAATACAAAGGCAAGAAGGAGGAAGATGTAAGGTGGTATCTGTAAGACAATGGATTCCAATGAGGTAAAAGAGACTAATTGGCTCCAGGGCAGTTCACCTTTCCATGAAGGGTACAGCACGACTATACTGGCATTAGCTCAGTCCGTTAGAGTGTGGTGCTTATAACATCAAGGTTGTGGGGTTGATCCCCAATGGACCATTAACCAGTGATCCTTGTGGGTACCTTCCAACTCAGAATATTCTGTAATTCTGCGGTATACTTCCAGTTCATTGCTATTGCACGGGGCTAGCAGAGTGCACACAAGCAGCTCCAAATTGGAGGAATATTAAGGCGTACCTGGAAGGGGCTAACTCTAGAGCAGATATCAGCATGGCTGGAGCTTATGGAGGATGTGCCATTCACAGCAATGTGGAAGGAAGTCTGAGATGAGAAAGACTGCGAATATTGAAGAAGTTTTCTGTAAATGAAAATGTGTAAAAGAAGCACACCTCAGGGGTCTCAGTGCCCTCAGTTGGAAGACCATGACTGCAAGAATGATCAACTACCTGTTGACTCTGAAATTGTGCAGGATCTGCTGCTCCAGACGGATCTCCACAAACCTATGGGACCTGATGGGATTCATCCAAGAATCCTCAAAGAGCTGCTGATAGCATTGCATAGCCTCTCTCGATGATTTTTGAGTGTCTTGGGAACTCAGAGAGGTCTCAGCTGACTGGAAGCTGGTGAACATTGTCCTGATTTTGAAGAAAGGCAAGAAGGAGGACCCCGGAAACTGCAGGCCTGTCAGTCTCACTTCAGTGCCCATTAAAAAAATAGAAAACATTATTCTGGGAAGTATTGAAAAACACCTGGAGAGCAATTCAGGCATCGGTCACAGCCCGCATGGCTTCATGAGGGGGAAGTCTTGATTGCCAAACGTTTCATTCTGTGACAGAGTAACCCACCTAGTTGATCTAGGAAGCCAGTTGATGTAATCTTTCTGGGCTTCAGCAAAGCTTTTGATAGATTCTCTCACAGTATCCTTCTGGACAAAATGTCCAGCATACAGCTGAATAACTGTGCTACAGGATGAGTGAGCAACTGGCTCACAGGATGGCCACAAAGAGTTAGAGTGAATGGGGTAGCATCAAGCTGGTGACCGGTCACTAATGGGGCTCCACAGGGCTCCATCCTTGGCCCAGTTCTCTAGAACATCTTCACTAGCAAGTTGGACACAGGACTCAAAGGAATACTAAGTAACCTTGCCAATGATACTAAACTGTGTGTAGCTGTTGACTCCCTCCAAGGCAGGGAGGCCCTGTAGAGAGTCCTCCACAAATTAGAGAGGTGGGCAATCACCAACTGTATGAAGTTTAACAAGGACCAGATTCTGTACTTGGACAAGGCAACCATGGTTGTATGTATAGACTGGGGAACCAGAGGCTGGAGAGCAGTGCTGCAGAAAGGGACCTGGGGATCCTGGACAATGGCAAGTTGAATGTGAGTCAGCAGTGCCCTGGCATCCAGGAGGCCCAACTGTGTCCTTGGGCCATCAGGCACAGCATCATCAGCTGGTCAAGTAAGGGATTGTTCTGCTCTGCTCTGCACTGGCACAGCCCCACCTTGAGTAATGTGTGCAGTTTTGGGCACCACAATATAAAAAAGACATTAATTTATTAGAGAGGGTTCAGAGAAGAACCAGAGGATGGGGAACGGTCTGAAAGGGAAGCTTTATGAGAAGTGGCTGAGGTCATTTGGTTTGTTCAGCCTGGAGAAGAGGAGATTGGGGGGACACTTCATTGTGGTCTTCAATATCTTCACGAGGGCAAGTGGAGGGGCAGGTACTGATCTCTTCACTCCCGTGACGAGTGACACGACACAAGGAAATGGCATGAAGCTGACCCATGAGGGTCCCTTCCAACTCAGCATATTCTATGATTCAATGATTCTATAAGTCTAGACAGGAATAAGGTAGGAAGGGAGACAGTAGCAAATAATTTTATTTCTTTTGTCTATTTCTCTCCATTTATGCAACATCAGCAACACTGACAGTTTAAATCATGCTGAGAAATCTCCCAAATAGAGATAAGCCTGAGATACTCACTAAAGTAAAACTACTAGGATATGGGAAGTCCTTCTCAGAGTGCCATGGCCCTGTTCAGCACATTTAGAAATTGGAGGTCTCCAGTTCATAAAGCTCAAGAACAGACTAACAGGAAATATTTTAGAAAAAAAATACAGTCAGAGGCACTTACGCCTTGTATCTATGATGCAACTGTAAAGTGCAATTTATAGCAGTTAGCAGAAGGAACAGGAACCATGAAGATATTATTTCACCACTCTAAGTTATTCAGTTATCCATGGTCAGTGACAAGCTGATACAAACTGCATTAAAACCTCTGGTGCTTTGGCTTCAGCATTATTACTAATGATGTTATTACCTGAGGCATCCAATCAGGGCTGTGAGAGAAAGACCATTGCAGCAATGCTCACACATTTATTATCTTCCATCATGAGTCTTAGGATAAATAGGAAGCTGTTGCCCCAAACAGGTATCTGGGATCTTAAGCCCACTTAAATAGGTACTTCACTCCCAGACACACTTAAAATGAAGCACAATCTCAAATGCTTTGCTGAATGAGGGGTTGAGGCTTTCCTCTCTTTAATAATCCCAAAGATAAATTGTAAGGGCTCACCCACCGGTAAGTTGTGCAGACCAATTAGCTCATCTTTGGGAACCAGTATAAAGATGAAGTCCTGTGCACACCAATTATTATTATTAAATATACCTCCATGACATATATTAAATATACCTCCAACGTGAAAGGAGAAAATTGTTCACTCTGTCACAAGCTTTTTAACAGACAAAAAGCAATAGCCTAAATCTACAACCTGATCTATGCTATGAAGCCTGGTTTATATACTGGCTACCAAGAACTACATGAATAGATATGGATATGATTATTAATACTGCTAACACAGAAGGCACAAATGGTCAACTTTGTGCAAGGCTGGGGTGGGGGAAGGATATCCGCTTCATATTTTACTCCCATATAAATGGTGGGATGGAGATTTATTTCAAAGGAAGCGAAGGAAACAGTAGATTAAAATCAACCTCAGTACATCATCCCTGTCTCCTTCTTAGATAGTGACAAAGGTGGCGTCACTGAGAATGACTTCTGCAGTTTGGCAGCCAGGATGGAGGGTGGCTACAATTAAAGCCTTGGTGAGGATTATGAGAAAGTCTCACTCCTCACCAGTTTCCATCAGTGCTCCTCTGCAGGCAGCAGTAGGCTGAAAGAAGGATATTCAGAATCTTAAGTAGGAAAGATTTAGCCTTACTGCAAGCAGCTGTTTTTCGGGCACATTCTGCAGGCTGAAAACAGGTTTGTTCAACATGTGGTAGCATCACAGCAGTTACAAGCTGCCTGGCCACAGCAAGTGGACAGGCCCTCCTGTACACACACACTCTCCATCATTCAATCACCAATGATTTTCCATCACTTCTTTGCAAACATTGTGGGATCATAATGAAAACCTTTTTGGACAACCTCAATGACATCAAATCTAACTGTATCCAGAAGAGCAATGCAACAATTGCACAGAAACAGGAAAAGGCAGAAGTATCTGGAAGAGGCACCTCAGTGAGCAAAAACTTTAAAGCATGACCATTTGAGAGACAGCATATGTCTTGAGGGTACTTGTTCTTGAGTCCTGAGGAACATTCATATTTGGGAACTTTCATTCACATCCCGCTTATGTCAAATGTATTTGCTTTCTGTGAGTCAGAGCCTGGGCCTTCACCAGGCTCTGACTTCACCATGCAAAACTGAATTTCCCTATGCTGCTGAGTCACATTGGCAATTGACAGGCTGTGCAGATTGGCTCTGTGGATGCAGGCTGGAAGATTGTGTGAGTGTGCTGCACCAAACTCTAAATTTTCCATACCCTGAGGGTCCAAGAAAGTCACTGCCTGCACCGGCACAACAAGTTTTCATCAGTCATGGTGCTGGCAGTATTCAGGGTGGGTAAGAATATGGATTATTTCTCTGAAAGTGCCCTGACTGTCAGATATTACAGCTGGTGATGGGGTCAGTGGCTCTGACCCAGGAAGAGGTGACTGGTCCGGGGAGATGGTCCCGAAAGGAATCGCCTTCCTGAGGCCCAGTGTCTTCCCTCAGCTGCTGGCAGAGGGGCCCTCGCAGAGACTGTCAGCTCTTGAGTGATTATCAGCTCGTGATTCCAGCTCAGCTCTGCAGGGCATCCTCCAGGCCAAGCCAGACCAGAGAGAGACGAGAGGCTCGTGTGGCTGGCTCCGCACGAAGGTAGCTTTATTGTTGGTCCGTACCCCGGTGAAGGGGAAAGCTAGGGATGAGAGCTCCCCCCTACAGGGGCAGAGGCCTTAGCTTTTATAGGGATACAGGGGATGGGTGAAGGCCAGTAGGTTACAAAGGATCTGCATAGGGTCTCCTAAAGGATTGTGGGTCTGTCTTTTCTCGCTGTGACCAAAGAAGTGGTTGCCTTTCCAGGGAGTCCTGCTGGGTGATTGCGAAATCTCTTATCTCAGCAGAGATCCCTCCAGGGCACGGGCTGGGCATACCCCACAGTCAGAGACCCCTCTCATCCATTTAATGGCTACAGTAACTCTGACATACTTTCCCTTCTGTGAGCAGTATCTGCCTCTGCTATAGCCTTTGTAGGGGAAAAGAGAAGCAGTGGATCAGGTTTGGCTCTTCCCTGTCTCGGTTTTGAAAGACAGGTGTCTGCTAAGGAAGGCAGAAGCCTCCCTTGAAGTGGCAGCTATAACCCCTTTCCCTCTGAGTTATTATAATTTTGAAATCAAGGGTCTTTAGGCAAAGATGTGGGAAATAGGAATAACAGTTCTTTACTAGATAGATAGATAGATAGATAACCAGTCGAACAAAACAACAACAACTATGGCAGTAACAGCAAACACAAACCCAGTCCCAGCCTTCTCGGCTGTCCGGCCCTTTCCCCTCGGGTGCAGTTCCGCTCGCAGCCGACAGGGGCGCTGGCGGCTCCCGGTGAGCAGGGCAGGTGCGATGGTTCCCCCGCGGCTGCAGGGGGCGCTCCGGAGCGAGCTCGGGGAGCACGCGGCTGCTCTGGTGCCCTGGGATCCCAGGGAAGGGTGGAACAAAAAAACTTCACAAACCCCTGGGCAGCCGATCCCGGGTTCTCGGGAACAGCAGGCTGGAACGGCAGGCTGGAGCGGCAGGCACAAACACAAATCCCGGGTGGCAGACGAGATGTATCCAAAAGGGGAACCCCCCGGGGCTCCAGGCAGGCAGGGCGAGCACGGCTACAACGCAGCGAAGGCTCGGAGCAGCAGCGGGGCAGGGCGGCCACGGCCCGGCCTCCAGCAGGGCAGGGAAAGCAGCTTTGGGATCCCAGCGTTGTTTCCAGCAGAAAGAAAGACGCTGAAAACGGGAACCAGCAGCTCCTTTCTCTGCAGCCTCTCTCTCCAGACACTGAGAGCGAACTCCCAACACGCCCAGGTGAAACAAGGAGTAGCCAGGCCCACCCCACCCCCAAACGGGCCGATGTTTTTGTCTTTCGTAAGTACATCCATTTGTCCCCTAGCAACATGCATATGGGAAAAAATTCCTTTAACAGAAAAAAAAACTAGGACTAAACTAAAACCCCAACATTCCCATAATGAAATATTTGACCAAGAGATTTCTTGAAGGGACTTAAGGCTTTGTTCCAGATTGGGACAGGTTAGAATAATAACTGCACTATGTTCAAAGCACAGGAGCACAGAAGGATGCTATGGAGTTAACATGGCTAAAATCACTGGAAATTCAGCCCACTGAATGTACACAATATTAAGAAAACAGAAGAGAGGGACAGGAGTGCTGAACTTCTAATTCAGGATGTCACTGGCTGGGAAGCAAGTAGGAGGTAATATTATCTAACAGTGATGAATGGCCACAGTGAGCAGTCCTCTACCTCAGTTCAAACCCTGCTCACCTCACAAGTTCTGCAACTGTGCTGGAAGTCACAAGACCAAATTGCATCAGCTAATTTGCTGCCACTCTGTCGCTGTTATCCCCAGAGAGATGGCGAAAATCATGACATAAGTCCAGGTCAGATGATATGGCCAAAGCAAGAGCTAAGACTCCTTTAATGCCAAAAGCCCATCTTTTATAGTATGGATAGCAAAAGAGAAATTACATGATTGGCCCCTTGGCTAGCCACCCACCACAGTGAGTGGCTGAGCAGTATAACCACCCATTTCAAAATATTATTCTCACAAGACTGAAAACAATTCCACTGTTCTCACAACAGCCTGCACCTGTGGATAGTTTACCAAACCGTCTTTCTCTGTTTCTCAGCTAAAGCATGAGAAAGGAAAAACTTCACAAATGCTTCAGCAGATGGAAAATTCCTCTGCTCCTGCCTTTTAGCATCCACACCACTCTGTGGCAAAAGGGGTAGGGAGATGGAGCTGCAAATTAATGTAAGAAAAGGATACAGGACACAGAACAGTTGGCTACCTGGGTCAGGCTTCCACTTGCAGTAGTAGTAAAGTACCTCACTTTGTGCAGTTATGCCCCAAAATCTCATTTGAACAAGAAAGCTGATAGCCAGTATAGCTCATTTTGTCTTGCTGCAGAAGGCTTGATTCGTCCTCTCTGCTGCTCCTGATGAGCAGACAATGCTAGTCTGGAAGTGCTTGGCTGGCATGGGAAGGCACAAAACTCACTTCTTTAGAAACCTAGTTAGGAAATCAAGCTCACAAGGAAGTGCCAAAGGGTCTAAGGGTCTAGCAGACACCTCATGACCATGAATTTATTTAGCATGCTGGGCATCAGAAGCAGCTTAGTCCTTAACCCACTGTGAGACAATTTGTGTTAAATACGTTATTTTTAACTGAAAGAGGACAGAGTTTTAGAATATAGTAAGAATAAAAGCATTGGGGGTGAATGTAGCAAACTAGGAAGATGGTGACTTCTAAGCACAAAGTGCATGATGTGGTTGGTTAAGGAAACCACACAGCTAAAAATCACATCTGGGGACCCAATGCAATCCATTTTTATGCCATTGCTCTCACCTACTCCTAGGTTGGATATCAAGAAAAAGCTTTTCACCCAGAGGGTGGTTGAGCACTGGAACAGGCTCTCCAGGGCGGTGGTCACAGCACCAAGCCCGTCTGAGTTCAAGATGCATTTGGATAATGATCTCAGGCACATGATGGGATTCTTGGGGTGTCCTGTGCAGGTCTAAGAGTTGGATTCAGTGGTCTTTGTGGGTCCCTTCCAACTCAGCATATTCTATAATTCTATAATTACCAGCTCCCCATCAGGGCCAAAGGAGCCAGTCATAAGCACAGATAAGCCTAAGTCCCTTCCTTTCCTGGGCTGCACTGGAGTCATCAGGGAACCGTACCACAAACTGCTCTCATAATGGGTAATACCAGCAGGCAGCAGTGTTTTTCCCTTATCATTCATTAAACCAAAACGTCTCATAGTGCTCCTCTTGCTTAGGAAACATGTAACTAAGAGACTCCATGAGACAGAAGTGTGGTCTAGAGATGGGAAGGACTCTCACCTCCTTGGCAAAGATGTATTGCCAAGCATAGGCCCCATTTCCCCATCACTTCTGCACTGTATGAAGCCGTGTTGATGTTTTCCAGAGACAAGCAACTCCTCATGCTATCACACTGGAGAGTGCTGGGAAAATGAAAAAGGAGGGGGAGCTGTATTTATTACATGCTGATTCACAGGTCAGTTCAAGTTAGCATGTGCGAAGTAATTTTTTACTGAAAAATCCGAAGCCATTTTGCAAGAATGTGTTCTTTTTACTGATACTTTCATTATAGGAGGCAAAAGTGCTCTTTGTCATAAGGTTTAGTGTCATATGATAGTCCTGCAAGGACCAGGGAGTTGGACTTGATGATCTTTATGGATCCCTTCTAAACTTGAGATGTTCTATGGTTCTATGAAAAGTGGGCATTTTTTCACTTTCTAACTGATAAAGATGGAAAGATTTTCATGGGCTAAAAATGCCTCATTACATCTTTCTTATTTTGGACGTTATATCTGTATCAACACGTATCTTCATGTTAAACATGTAGATGTTTTCTCTTCTTTTGTCTTTATTAGAACCAAATGGTTTTACTCAATCAAAATGTCTCATTGTGGTCTTATCAAAGTGATTGCTTCACTCTGGATGTAACAGGTGATCACTGGTCTGTGTGACCCCAGTAAACGGTCACTGGATGTGATCCTAATAGGGGCTTGCAGATTCACTCCTCATCAGCACAGATCTGCCTCATGATGAGAGGAATCTTGGCTGAATCTGGTGGCCATCTCTGGGTATGCCCTGTTCAGCACATCTCACCCGGTACTGTGTAGCTAGGCCCTGGCTGATGAGGACCCTGCTCCAGCAGTTTTGGTTTGGTGCTTGGATTCTGGCTCACTGACTGACCTTCCAGGTATTGCTGGCCCTCACTGCATCCTGACAATCTGATTCTTAAGATATATCCAGTTTCTGATTTTTTATTCTGATTCAAAATAAAAGCATGTTACCAACTGTCATTGCCTCTCCAACTTCTCATGGGCTTTGTGTTTGCAATGTTTTTTCTTTCACTTTAGACAAAAACTAATTCATTATAATTGCACTGGATTAGAGGGAAGCTACCTCATGCTTCAATAAAAATAAAGCAGCATTAGAATGCTATTGTGAACAGAAAAATCATACATATTAACAAAACTTAATCAAAACTAAATCAAAATACAACCTTAATGAAATTTAAACACTTAAATGTTATTTTATACTGAATTTTTTACTTCCTAAACAAAATAATCTTAGAACATCATCCTGCTGTACAAACAATGTGATGTAGGTTTTTTTATCCCTCAAAAACTTTAGTTATTTTAAAATTAAACATACGTAATGAGACTATTCAGTTAAAAGAGAATTATTCCTAATCTATATCTGTGCCTCAAGAAAGTAAATTACATTAAAATGGTATTGAGTAGTGTAGATTATGTACTTCTTTTTGAAAAACAAAAACACATCGATATTTTGGCTAGTAGCCCAGTGACTTTGTTACATAAAAATCAAGAACTGGTGAAGGGCCCTGAGGGGAACCTGTATAAGGAGAGCTGAGGTCACTTGGTCTGTTCTCCCTGGAGGAGACTGAGGGGAGACCTCATCAGTTTACAACTTCCTCATGAGGAGGAGCAGGCACCGATCTCTTCCCTTTGGTGACCAGTGACAGGACCCGAGGGGATGCCCTGACATTGTGTTAGGGGAGATTTAGGTTGGATATTAGAAAAAAGTTCTTGACCAAAAAGTGTGCTTGCCCCACCTTGAGTACTCTGTGCAGTTTTGGACATCCAAAGGAGGGCCATGAGGAAGGGGAGAGGTCTGGAGGGGAAGTCTTATGAGGAGCACTGAGATCACTTGGTTTGTTCAGCTTGGAGGAGACCGAGGTCAGACCTCATTGTGCTCTTCAACATCTTCACGAGGGGAAGTGGAGGGGCAGGTAATGATCTCTTCACTCTCATGACCAGTGACTTAAGGAAATGGCATGAAGCTGAGTCAGGGGAGGTTTAGGTTGGCTATTAGGAAGAGACTTTTCACCCAGAAGGTGGCTGGGCCCTGGAACAGGCTCCCCAAGGAAATGGTCACAGCACCAAGGCTGACAGAGCTCAAGAAGCGTTTGGACAACATTCTCGGGCATATGGTGTGGCCGTTGTGGATGGTCCTATGCTTTATCGCAAGGCTCCCCTCGCCCTGATTCAGGACACATTTCACCGTCCCTCAGCTCCCCGCAGCTGCACAAGGGGAGAATGCGCCCGTTCTGCACTGGCCCCGAGCCCCTCCGGCCGCAGCGGATCCCCGCAGCGGATCCCCGCAGCGGATCCCCGCAGCAGCCCCACAGCAGCCCCACCGCCGTCCTGCAGGCCCGGAGCCGGCCAGCCAGCCCTCAGGCGGCCACACCCGCCCCGAGCGCGGCGGGAACGGGAAGCGGAAGCGGCGCAGAGCGCGCGGGGCGGAGGCGGCCGCAGGGAGGCGGGGGGAGGAGCGGCGCTAGTGGTGGCGGCATGTCGGGCCGTGCGGGCCCGGGCTGGCGCCGCGGGCGGCCGAGCTCGTCCCCGGCCCGCAGGCGGCTGAAGCCGCTGCGAACGGTGGTGGCGTGGAGGGGCCGAGCGGAGTGGGACCAGGTGATGGTGGGGCTGTACTGCGGGGACAGCCGGCTGCAGCAGGATGCGCTGGACCGCGTCTCGGCATGGAAGAGCCGGTACGGGCCGCGGGCGGGGAGCGGGATGCGGCTCTCGGGGCTGCCCTTTTGTCCCTGGAGCGGCCCCTCTGTGCCCTTCGCCCAGGCTGTGCCCGGCGCTCGCGGTCCTGGGCCAAGGCGGCCGCCGAGGACCCGGCGCAGCTCCCCACCGGAGCAGCTCCGCGGCCGGGGCTGTGTGTGCAGGCCGCCGGTGCAGCCAGGCAGGCGGCCCCGTCTTTCAGGGCACCTTCTCCATTGCGGGAAGCTCCGGGCACGTAGCTTATGCCAAGAGCACGGTGGCCCCGTGGGAGCAGGCGAGGTAGAAGCCCCGCATGCCTGTAACTTCACGGGCTGATTTCTCGAGGCGGTGAGCATATTCAAGGCCCCCAAATTGCCCCTGCTGTATCCTTACACAGAACCCGCCCATGTAATGCATCTTGTGTATGTGCTTTCTACCAGTAAGTACTCATTTAACGTGAGCTTAGGAGTAACCGTGTAATCACTCTGTTCCAATAGAAGCCTTCTGGAAAGAGCCTTTGATTCTGTCTCAGCCTACCATTTCTCAGGCTGTTATGTACCACAGAACACAAAACGTAGTTGGAAAGTTGCCATTTTTACAGGGTGAGTGTATTTATGTGAGACTGCTCACCTGGTTTTCCTTTGCCTCCAGATATGGTCCAAAAATGCCTCTTGCAGTGGACTGCACGGCAGAACTGATCCGTTGTAAGGTCCTCGATTCATCTGGCAGATTGAAGTCGCATGAGCTCATCCTCTCTTATGGGCTGGCTCTTGTAAGGTAAGGGCTCTGAAGGCCTGTGTGCTTTGAGAGAGAGAGAAAGACCTGGACAGATGTCATTATTAAACTGTCTAAGTTCACTTTGTGTCTCTGGGACCACAGGGTTGTACAGCACGTGGGGAGTTTGTCTCTGGAGTTCCAAGCTTCTCTGCAGCTCCTGATAGTAATTCATTTTTTCTGTAACCCACATGTAGGTTTGTCAACTTGATCACGGAAAGGAAACAGAAGATGGTCAGCATTCCTCTGAGACAGTTAGCCAGAGAGGTAAATATTAAATAAGAGTTGCTTGATAATTTACATCTATACAGAAAGATACGTTTTGGTTATTAACAACAACACTGAGTGGAGGAAATTTTAGGGGGTCGGTCATTCTTTTGTAGCCAAAATAATAGATATAGATGCTAGTTTATTCCAGGTGCAAAGCTGTAAACAGCCTTATTGCAACTGGATCTAAAAGTTTGTTCTTTGAAGTCACAATAAGAGTAACAAAGGCTGATGATCATTAAAGATTTTTGAATCACATGTGATCAAAAGTCTTGATTTACATCTGTGTAGTCCCACTTGACATACTGTCACACATTTTTCTTAGCTACTGAGATAGGAAAAAGAGCTAAATCGGTGGTTTATAAATTCTAGTCTTTGACAAGCAAGGTTATACATAAAAACCACATTTGCAGGTATTTAAATCTCGTGTCTCTTTCTTCAGGTGAGCTTTTCCACGTGGTATGGAGGAGGGAAGGTTCAAGCTGTAATTGTAGTAGCAGGACTAACTTGAGTCCTTTTACTGCCAGCTGCACTGAGCACCATACCTGGGACTGAACAAGTTTTGGCAGTGAAGGACAGACAGTATTTGAGACTCTTCTGTATATATTTGGGCCCCTGTGTGAGAATGATGAATTGATTTTTATTTTTTTCCTGGGTTTTTGAGAAAAGTTCTGCTTCTCACTTTTTAAAACTGAACAAGCTTAAAAGCAAAGGTCTTGCATAAAGGTAGTTAGGGTAGGAAACTTTTAAAGGTTTAAGGTAGTTGTCCTCAGGGAAGTTGCAAAAAATTGCGTGCAAATTATTGTGTAAATTTGAGTATATATATTATATTATTTGTGTCTTTGATATATAGTTATCCAGCATGTCTCATCCATTTAAATATAATTGAACTGCTTCTCAGGATCATTAAATTACATGTAACACCTCTCTCTAAAAAGAAATCTGTTGTTGCATGTAACACTGAAAAACTTAAACTGTAAAATGCGAGTTTGTGTGGGTCCTAGACCACAGGAGGAGTGGCATCAGAGAACTGGGGGATCTTGGCCCATTATTGAAGTGGGAAGCAGGGGAACTACGGTGCAGGAGTGGCCGGGAAGGCGCTGTTCCCACTTAGAGGCTCTCTGCAGCTTTGCAGGGCTGCATGCAGGTGTGGCCTGATGCAGTGGAAACAGAGGGGTAACATGTGTTGGCTGTTATTGCAGGTGGACATCCCCATCTGGGTTGTGGACCTCCGTCATGAGCTGACTCATGGGAAGCTGCCGCGGCTGGCTCTGTGCCGCAAGGGTGAGTGCCACCAGTGCCTGGCATTGGGAGGGGTGGCCTGAGGCATGCTTGGGGTGGCATTGCCAGTGCTGCAGGCCCTGAGGGGAGCACCCCACCTTCATTTTGGGGTGCTGCAGGACAGGCAGTGCGCTTGTCCTGGCAGGGAGAGTTGTGGTATCGGATACTGGGAGGATTTGCCACTGCCCTGTGGGGGTAGCTGAGCTGTGTCCACTGGCTCCAGGTTGTGGTTCCTTACAGGAGAGATGTTCAGAGGCTTTCTTCTATCCCTGAAAAAATTACTGGAAACAAGAGTTTGGTGGTTTTGCTTTTTTACAGCACAGGAAGTTCATCTTGGGGAAATAGGTAAAAGCTTTTCTTGATGGTTTAGCAATACCTAAGACTCTTAAAGAATCCCATTTAGGGAGAAATGTAGATACTGCAAACCTGAATGAATGACCAGGTGATAGCATTTGAAGAGATTCCTGGGAATTTTGGGTTAAGGATGGAGAAGCCAGTTAAATAATCTTCAGCAGGGTCCTTCGATTGAATTGGGAAAATGCTGTTGGAAGTAAAGGCATTTTCTTTCTGTGCTATCTGATGTATGCCTAGTGTAGTCCCTGCACAAAAAAAAGTATGTTATTGTTGTAGATGCTATGTTGACCATGGTGATGCTAAAGTACTGACTCATTTTCTCATCAGAATGCCACTGCAGGGACCTAGTTACTAATAATGAGGGGTACTTACCATGCATGTGATACTGGATTTTGGGGTTTGGATTTTTTTTTTGTTTGTTTGTTTGTTTGGGTTTTTTAAACTTGTTCACCTTTTCATTAATGAAGTTTTTTGTGTTTTCAGTGTTCATAACTGGTTAGTAGTATTTATTTTCATAATACAAGTTAGCAATATGCTGCCTATATTATTTTTTGCCGTAACAAATTCTCACTGAGAAGATAATGTTTTCTGTTCTCCATTAGGTTGTGATGTTGTGCTGGATTGGCTACGAAAGATGTATTGGAGCCGTCAGCTGGGCAATAACTTGTGTGAAGAAAGTGAGGATGAGGATGAGGAAGAAGAGCAGGAAGAGGTGGAAGCAAATGCAGAGTTGGACAGTGATGGATGGGAGATTCAAACCCCGCAGCATGAGGCCCGTCAGAAACACAAGGAATTCCATGGTAGGTGTTCCTAGACCAATAGCAGATACAAGGATTAGATGAACTAGAGAAAGCAGTTTAAATATGTCATCTTCCAGCATAAAGATATACCTTCAGCTCAGATTTTGGGATTCCTCTTTGGGCCTTGGTAGATTGCCCTTGGGGTTGACTGACTGGTTTGGTAGTATTTCTCCAAATTTGTAGCACTTTGGTTTGTGAATAGCTGTAGCGCTGTGGCAATTGATGCAAAATGCAAGTATTAGGAATACAAATATGCATCAGAACATAAACTGCATGTGGGAACAATTTCTTCCTACACTGATCTATTTAGGGATTTGTTTTTGAGCTGTCTGGGTTTATCCAACTTACCTGTCTTTGGCTACTGTTAGTGATAAAATATGGAAATTGTGGTTCAACCTCACTTGAGAAAATTTATGTTGCTGGAAAAGTCTGAGAGTTTTGGGAGTCTTCCGTCTGTTGTCTGAACAGAATTGCTGGCTTCATTTGATGCCTTCCTTGAGTGTAAATTTAGCAAAACTAAGCAGCTTCCTCAGATACAAAATTCCCTTACATAGTTGATCTTCTGCTTAAATGATATATTTATGTTTATTTCTAGAAAAAGTCAGAGATGTTCTGATATCTTACAAGAATGAACAGTTTCGTGTAAGTGCACTCTGATGATCACCACTTTAGTTAATTCTCTTTTCTTTCTTGGGCAATTTGTCTTCTCTTCCTTGTTGTCTTAGTTCCTTGTGCAGGTCTGTCTGCTAATGTTGTCATACATGGCTTGCCAAAGAAAATCTTCACTACAGAGAACAAACAATTTGAGCTGTGACAGTTCCTAATGTGGACACTTTGTTTATAAAGGAGATCTGTACTTACTTGAGATCCCAAGGAAGGGGAACTTCTGTGAATTTTTTCAAGTGCTGTTGATGAAGTACATGTGGCATGTGCATCTTCTTGTCATAGCAATAATGTTTTTGTGTTTGCCATGGGAGTATATTTTCTTTTAATGCTTGAATTTTTCCTTCACTCAGGTTATGCAGACTATGCAGTCTGTTTCAAAGTCTCGAGAATTGTGGTCTGATTCCTCTTCAGAAGTGGACTGGATTTTGGCTCAGATCAAAGACCTGATGCAGGAAAACAGGTATGTCTCTGATAAAGAGAGGTACAGTGAAGTACCTCTTCAGAGGTACTGAAAGGTACAGTGCTGAACTGGGCTGTAGACCTATTAAATTGCCTTTTCATAATGTCCTATACCTGATTATGGAGAAAGCAGTTAGTCTGTTTCCTCAACATCTTTGAGGACTGAGTTGTTGATCTGTGTTAACGAGCAGTGTTCCTTGTGCCAGATGGTCTCCAAGGTGTTTTCCCAGACTTAGCGATGCTGGCCCCAAGGCATGCAGCATCTTCAGTGTCTTCAAAAACTCCCAACAACCCTGTAGAGATTTTGATTTCACAGTAACCTTTAGAATTCTTAAAAATTGCAGGGCAATACTTGGCATTTTCTGTATTTTCTATCTTTCTATTACTACAGAGCCTCTAGGACCTAGTGTGTTGAGACTTTCTTATTACCATATAAATTTTCATGGAGATCTTGACCCACTTTGAGAAATCTGATCATTGTAACTGTAGAGGGGAGAGAGTATAATGTTACAGGTAAGAGCTGTAACTCCTCATGTACAAGAACAGCATTACCAGATCTTTTGTTCAAACAAAAAATTCTCCATTCCGTCCTCACAGTTCCAGGTATTTCGCTGTCAAACTTGTTTCAGAACTGGTGCAAGTGGTGTTTTGATAGGTAAAGGAGTAAGTGGCAGTAATAAGTCTCTCTGCTCTAGGGAGACAGTGGCTGAAGCTCTTCTCAGTGATGGCTTTCTCATCCCAAAGATGGATTGTCTGAAGATGCTAAATATCAAGTATGAAGGTTAGTGTTCTATGCACCATGCAAGTAGAAAATGCATAGCTAATGTTATGACCAAGTCTTTTCATTTTTTCTCATTATATTGAAATCTGTGATTGTCTGCATATTTTTTGTATATCTGGGTCCTTAAACATCTTTTGTCCTGTTCTGCAGAACCCCTTATGGCCATGCTTAGCTATTGCTTTTGCCTAAGTCTCTTAGGATGGAAGGATAGTTCTTCAGCACTGAATATCTAGCCAAAACATCTTTCAAAGCTTGCATCTCTACCTTTTTCTGCAGTAGTTGCTGATTTCAGGAACTCCCACTAGTTTCTTTTCTACACTGAAGATTTGAAGCAAATCAAAATGGATGGGGTTTTTTGAGCCTCATTGACCAGTTGAATCATAGTTCCAAGCTGCTGCCCATATGTGTGGAGTTGCATTTATTGTTTGCAAGAGAATTAGGCACCTAGAGGGAATGAAAATAAATAAATCCCCTATTTCACCACCAAAGAACTTTCCAAGAAAGATTCTCAAATTTCCATGACTATATAACAGTAGAAAAATTTAAAAGCTTTTTGATTTTATGTTGCTTTGCTCAATGAACCTTCTCTTTGCAATACATTTTTAGACAGAATAGTTCTTAATGATGTGTGAAATAAGATGAAACTGGAAAGGGATTAGCAAAACAGGTAGATCTTCCTGTGTTCATAATTTCCTTGTGCTAATTATCAAATTGCTACTTATTTTACTTGCCTAGTATAAGAAAAATAATATTTTCAGGTTCAGTGAGGGCCTCAGGAAATATGCTGGAATCAATCATCTTAGAACAAACCTCTTTAGTTTGGAGCGAGTGTCACACCTATATTTCATAAAAAAATTACAAAGCACCAATTTCTGGCTTCTCTGTTTTGTTTTTTCTTCTTATTGCAGCAAATAAAGAGGTATGGCAATTCAAAATTCCCCCGACATTTTACTGCTTTTGGCAGCCTTTGCTGTCAGGCCTCCTTTCACGAAGTTTTACACAGATCCTAATAGAGAAAATGTTTATAGAGTTGAAGGAATGTTCTGACTCTTCAGAACTCCGGCCTCAGTTCTTGATCAGCTGGATTTCTGAGTTGCTGACTGGCATTGCCAAAGTAAACGCTGGTGAGTGTGTCTGGAATTTCTGAGTTTAAAAAAGTGTAAGAGTTTCTTCTGTACTAGTGTAAACCTACACTAATAAAGTGGTGGGACCTTTATACATAAAGTGCAGTTGCCTAATTAGTATATTTTGTCACGTGAACATAAGCTTTTATTGTTGCATTTCTTAGACTTTTCAACGTGCAGCTTGTGCATGTTATGTATTTCTTAGCAAAAAATTGAAATTGTTATTGGTAAGTTTGCTGCAGCCTCCTCAGGATAGGAAAAGCCAGTCTCTCGCAGGAAGGATCAGGCCCTTAAGTGCTAATTTTTCCAGATATCAATACTTGTAGGAAATAACATCCTTATATGCTATCTGCCACTGTTATATGCAGTCTGAGATCCCTGTTCCCAATTCTTTCCTCCCTTAGCAGAAGCCTGACTTTATAGGATACTAAATAGTGTTGCTGTCCTTTATTGATCCTATCACAGGATTTTTATGCCTTCTAAACTTAAACAAAAGTAATAAGTAATATTTTGTTTTCAGTTCCTGACTTAGAACTTTTAAAATTGGCAAACTGTATGTTTCATTACAGAGATGAGCACTGAAGGGCCTTAATTACACAGTGTCACAGGTATTCTGCTAACAGGGTTTTAATACTGTGACACAGTGCATCCTTGCATAGGCTTCCATCCCTTAATTTTGGTGTCTCTTCTGTCCTCTCCTGGTCTGGCTCAGGCTGCACAAAGATTTTGCCAGTATCTCAGGCAGTCACAGGTTATTATTTGGTGCTTTCACTCAGTGCTGAACATATCTATGATATACCAAGATCCCTGAGTGGTGCTAGTTCCCAGCTGTTCAATCTACTCTTTGCAGAGCTATCTGGAATGATACTGGGTCCCAGATACAGTATACTGCATTTATTTGGGATAAAACTGTTCAAACACATCTTGTGGCTTTCCTGTCTGGAGTGACGTGCTCAGGGCCAGCTTGGGAATGTCTGCACTGCACTGTGGTCAGGTCTTGTGGAGCTATCTGAGCTGCCCATGCATTGCCAAGTCCTTTGTAACAACCTTGATGTATTTGGTCGATACATCCGGTCATGGACTTGAGTTAAAATGCCAGCTTATTTGAGGATGTGTTCCAGTAAAAATGCAGAGGGATGAAGGGTATGTTTTTGATGAGTTTTGAGCACCCTGTTGTTTTCATTATCTTCTCTGAAGGGAAGAAAAGGCAACACTGTAACAAACAGGTGTCTGTGAAGGAGCTGTTCCTGCATAAAGTCCCTTTGCAGTGGATAAGATTGACTGACAGTTGCTTGGAAGCTCCCTGCTGGGCAACCCCACATCTTCTTCAGCTGTAAGTTTGATCCTGTGACCTGGAAAGGGAACTGCAAACAGTGCTCTGTTAACAGCTTTGGTTTCCTAGTGATACGCTGAGCTATAGCTGCATTCCCTTGCCTCTCTTTGGATCTGGCAGAAATTGTAGCAGGTGCATATAAAGCCATGCTTGCTGCTATTCATCTCCCCATTGATTGTGCACAAAAAGAAGAAGGAAAAGAATTCTAAACGATTGCACCTTCAAAATGAAAGCAGAGGTTATCTGGGGAGGCTTTTAAAGCAACCTGTTCAGAAACAAAGTGACTTGGTAGAGATGTGACTGCTTATTCAGGTGATAGGAATTTACCACAGCTCCTAACTTTTATACATGAAAACAGCAAAGCAGTAATTCAGTTAGAAGTATCCCAAGTCTTTAATTTTAATCACAAAGATGGAGTATTTCAGCATCCACTGACCAGGGGATAATCAAATTTTGCCTGTTAGATGAACTATGTGAGCTAGCTGTCCTGGAGAAAACAAACACTTACAAGCAAAAAAGACTCTAGATGAAGATTTATCAACCCTTTTAAGACTTTTCCATTGCCCTTTTTCCTTTCTAGGATCCTCACAATCATGAGACCTCGCTTGCCACGTTCTTCTCGGAAGAACCTTCTCTATCTTGCTTCCATTTACACAGAAGGAGGTGCCCCTTTGTCCAGTCCAGGCCTCTCTTCAGATGGCAGTGAACAGCCAATTTATACTATAGAGAGCTTGCAGTGGAGAGCCAGGCAAGAAAATCAGGTTAAAAATCAAGGGCAGACTGTAGAGAAACAAGAAGATGTGCTAGAGAGAGATGATGGTGTAGAAGAAGTGGAAGAGGAGGAAGAGGAGATGGTAACTGAAACAAATCCTTTGGAAGGACTTGCTCATTCTGGTGACATGGTGGCTATTGCTGAGAAAAGGGCAGCACTGCAAGGGTCTGCCTGGCAGATCACCACAGGTAAAAAGTGACTCTATCACTGACAAAGGTTAATTGAAATGCAAAGACATCTCAGCCCTTTGGGTCTGGCCATAATTAAATTGTGCTTCAAAGTAATCTAAATGCCAGATTACTGAAAAATGTGAAGTTTCCAGTCTTTTGTTTACATGCAGGAATCATTTCTCTTAAGCTCTTAAAATAGTGCGAGTGTGTTTTCCAGGAGCGTGCTATTACTGTCTCATTATTTTATTAGGCTTTTCCAAACTTTGAAATTTCAGTGTATTCAACTGATGGGGCAGCATATATGCCAGCTGTGAATGGTGAAGAAAATATGGATGTTTCTTGGATTTCTCTTTGTCAGACTTGGGGGTATTTGAAAGCACAGTTTGTCTATGAACCTAAGTTCTATGCTCTGGGAAAGTGGTTGTTATGACATGGTGGCAAACAACAGAAAGGAGCAAGACAAGTTTTTAGAAGGAATAAACAGTATATCAAGTGTTTTGTTAGCTTTGTTACAGTAGCTATACTTTCTCATGGGGGTTGGAGGTCTCTGTAGCTAAGAATTTTGGATGAGTCATGGAGGGACTCAAACACAGGAGGAGGAAGTTGGCGGAGAAGAGTTGAAGTCAAAATGGCATTTAAAGGAAAAACAGCCACTAGAAGACTGAACTCTTGTACTCCATCCACTGGGAAATTTTCTGAAGTAAAAAAAAAAAGGAGAAGAGATCTTAGTTATGCTGATGTGAACAGCTTGTTAGAACTGGATGTTTTGAGGACAGAAGTAAAACTGTCCTCTGCTTTTGTGACATTGGTTCAGATCATTTGCTGAATGGCTGAGTTGCATGAGGCAGTATTTGTGGACTTGGGGAGGGTCATCTTGTGTTTTGACAATCTCTTTGGGAAACTCAGACTTCCTGGTTTTGTACTGTTTTTATCTAGATGAAGTACGATGGAAAGACTTTCCTCTTGGGAAACTCCCAGGTCAGACAGATGACCCTGATGGTCTCATGTTGGATAATTATTCTATGATGTCCCTGCTTGATCAGCCAGTGAGGGATGAGTGGAAGTCTCTCAATACAAAGTAAGTAATGGTGTGGGCGGTACTTTGCCCCTGAACCATGAAATGCATTTCTCTCCCTGTGTCTTTTACTATACCATGTGAAAAATTAAGGCTGAGATTTCCTTTTTACTTCTATTTAAATGGTTTGACCCGAATATCTGCTATTGTCTCTAATACTTATTAACCTAACCCTAATGGTATCCTTTGAGGACGCCATCTTACAATATTTCTATCTTCACTCCTCCTGCTCATTTAAAAAAAAAAAACATTGCAAGGATTATGAAATACTGCTGTTTAGCAGGTATCAGCACAGCCCCAGCAGGCTTGACAACTTGTGTTTTTATTAGCTGGGGCTCTGATCCTCAGTAGGCTGGCAGTGCCCAGTGACCTTTTAGAGCTGTAGCTAGTAATTTAGAGCTGCAGATCTGACCTCAGTAAAGAAACACAGCTTGTCCTGGAAATAACGGGAGCATTCTATAAAGCTTTGGTCAGATCACTTTTGTTACTAAGTGAAGCTTATCCAGTTATCCATCCCATTGTAGATGTTTTAATAGGGTCAGTATTTCACACTTTTAAGTCATAGGAACTTGAATGGTGTAAGCTGTCAAATCAATTTCATCACATACATATAAACCTGTCTCCTATTATTTGAATCCAAGGAATGCTTCAGAATAGAAACAAATTGCAGTTATTTTCCTTAACACTTGATTGGACAACTTTCTAATCCATGATTCTTTTCTGTGGTTGGTGGGCCCAATCTAGTAGCAGTGTGAAGAACTGAGAATCATGCAGCCTGGGGTATTTCACTGAGAAGAAATCTTGCAGGTGTTCATATTTTCACATATTCAGAGTTGTGTTCAGGTTCCAAACTTCCAGTTTCAAATCTTCCAAAAAGTAAGGCTTGCATTCTTCTCCATCCTGTTGGCCATCCTCCATGGGATCAAATTAATTGACCTTCCCTTATCAGTCACATTATGTTCCTTTGGAGGAAGATGCCTAGACTGCATTTTGAAATATGATTTAGTCATAGTGAGGACTGATAGTATATTAATTGCAGGCTAAAAAGCTACAGGCCAGATACGTACATTTCAGGCTGTTTTCTGAACAGTGTAATGTGTCATGCAGCTCGTATTACTAGAAAATACTCATGCAGAAAATAAGAAAGCATATAGCAGGCCAAAAGTAACATGTGTTTCTGCATCTCTTTGTGTGGGGAAAGGGGCAGACAGTTTGTTCCACTCAGATTACAGCCTGGCAGGATTCCAAGAAAAAAATCTTAGAAAGAAACATGAGGAAAACCTGTTGTTACCACAAATAGAAAGGAGCAGAAGCTGATTTATTCCTGAAGCAGAGCCTGGAAATAATCCAGGTTTCATCAGGAGTGCTACAATGGCAGCTTGTTCATTATTCTTACTTCCCTTGCATAGCAGCTTCTCCATTTGCCAAAGGACATGTGGTTTTGGAAAGGTGGTCTGACTTCCCCAAGGCAGAAAGAAGCAGATTTTCTTGACTGCTTACATTTTCTTCTGTGCAGAAACCTTGTCCTCTGGCTTGTAGCTGTGCGGGTATTTTCTTCCCCATCAAAGGTTTTTGTATGGCCTGTTCCAAAACGGGTGTTTGCTATTTAATTTTGGTACTGCCCTCCAAGTTCTCTGTCTGCAGAGAGCTGTTCTGCCAGGCTCTTGAAGGCAGGTACTGAAAGATGGTATGAGAGATTGTGAAAACTTGGCATTTTACTTTGAAAAGATCCATAAGGTGCTTGGAATAGCATCTGCAGCATTGGCAATGGGACACACCCTTTCTAAAAGCAATGCCCTTCTTTGTCCTTCTGCAATTCCTTCCTCCCAAAAGATTGTGTTCATTGTTGGATTTTCTGGTGTATGCTGTGCATGTGTATTGTCAATGTTCACGTTTAGTGTTGCTGAGGCAATCTGAAGCTTTGAATAGCTGCTATCACCCCTCAGGCAGATGTTTTGGGTTTTGTGATAAGCATATGTACTTTTTATTAGCTCCCAGCATCAGTTTTACCTGACAGCTGGAACAAATTTGGCAATAATGACCACTTGGAGAGTTTTCTGAGGGTGGAGTTGCTGACTTGCTGTTGCTTTAGGGGTTGCATGTCTAAGTCCCATGACTTTTTTCTAAAGCCATAGAAATGGGTAGTATCAGTGTACAGGATAAGCATTTTAAGATTTGTGACAGACTGTTCTCGTGTCAATTGCTTGCTGTGTTAGCATTTCACCTGATGAGCTTGTATTCCTAGCTGCAAAGGACAGATGAAGGTTCAGATGAAAATTGTTCTCTGGTTATTTCTGCAGTCATTTCTCCCTCACAATTGCTGGTATCTGGTCACCTTTCTTTTGGTTTGTGCCTTGTACCTTTCATGTTTCAGGACTATTGCCTCTCTTGAATAAACTGATTAAAAAACTAAGGACATTTCAGCAGATAAATGTTTCAGAGCTAAAAATGAGAATGTTTTGGAAATAAAGTGCTATCAAAATTACTTTAGTGATGTAAGCTTCTAAATCAGCCTAGTGATTATGTGCTTTATTCTTTTCCTCACAGCTCTGCAGAATTGAATATTCCCATGACAGGAGGATTGTTGTGGACCCAGAATGACTTCCATAAAATAAAAAGTGGCCTTCAACTTTTCTGAGACAGCAGCAGAGCGCTCTGTGACTTTTAGTACTGCACAAGTGGTGTGGGAGATCTAGTAATGGTGGTGGGGAAATAGTCAGGAGAAGTTGTTGCTGTGATTTATTGATTTTTACCATGTAAAATCATTGTTTTATAAAGGTGTTGTGTTTTAAGTTGCATGTACAGTAACCGTTGTCTTGCTTAACCAGTTGAAGTTTGCCAAATACAGTTAATAAATACAACTAACTGAAGGCAAACCTTGCTCCTGGATGCCGTTTCTCAGTTTTCACTCTGGAAAGTGTCCTCTGGCCCTCGATAGCAAGACTATTGAGCCTTTCTTATTTCAGTGATGCTGTCCTGGAGGAGTGATTTTGCCAGTTTTCATCTTTCTAGGATTTCAATGAAGCTTCAGGGATCAATCCTAGCTAGAGCATGGCTGAATGCACTGTGGTACATAAATACCTTTGAAATGTTTTTGTCACAATGTTTTTTCAAGTGATAGTCTTGAAGCTACTACTGTCTCTTTTTTGATTGAAGTGTTTTGCTTCATGTTACTTTTGTTCATGATTTTGCTGATATTCATAACCAATACTATGGTGTTTGCTGAGAGCTGGTATGATGACTGCAAAAATGGACTGAAAAAGTACCTTGTGGAAAGTTGTTGAGAAAAATGGCTTCCAGATAGCTTTTCCTATTCAGTTTTCTTTACCTGTATTACAGGTTCTTGGAACTTAAGAGGCTTCTGCAGTAACCTGTCAAAAAAACTCAGGAGTTTAAGTGTACATTTATTGCAGGACTCCTCAGTAAGAATTTGTTAAGAGTGCATCTGCTAGAGGGTAAAACAGAGGCTTTCTCTGAGTCTGTCTAATAATTTGCAGGTTTTACAAACTAAACAGAAAGAATAATGTGGCAGTAGGAAGGGATACAAAAAGGGACATACAACTTTAGCAGTACATTGCATAGGGTTGAAATGTTTAGAACAGCAGCTTCGTGGATGCTTTGGACAGGTTCCCAAGTAAAGGCTTAGTTAGATGTCCAGAATGTATTATTTCTTTATTCCTTCTTCTCTAGATTTTTTGTTATCCTGCTCTACACTGCAATTGCTTGTTACCACACATCCAAAAATGGAAGATGCATTGTACATTTCCTTCTCTAAAAGCAAGCAGTGCCAATGCAAAAGGAAATAAACTTTCTGTTATGAGGGATTTTTCATGGAAGCCCTTCCCCTTCCAAGTATTTTTAGAAATACTTCTTTTACCCAGAAGTTAATTAAGCTTATTTAGAAAATTCTGAGTGAAAGGGATTTGTTCTTTTATTACTTTTATTTAGCTGAGTATGAAATTACTTCAGTTACTGTATTTTGTATTGCAAACAAGCATAACAGTTCGAATAGGAATGTGTGGTCCTGGCAAATACTGTACCATCTGTAGCTTTTTTTCCCCCTTGGAAGAAGTGCACTTGGTAAGATCAGGTGCTGCTACTACTACTACAGGACCTTGATCAGCTGTAGTTACTGCCCTGTGTATCTGCCATTACCCCACATACAGAATCTGGGATTTTTTCAGGCAATCAGCTAAAAAAATTACCAATAAATGACTTGGACATACTGCAACAGTTGTTTCGGGCAAAAAAGCTTTTTTGGGGGTCTTGTCTAAAGAGGGTTGAAAAATAAAAAGCTAGAAACAAATAATCCAATGGCTTTCAGTTTTATTAAATAAGCAAAATTTTTTATATATATAAACTATAACATTTCATATTATTAAATAATTGTGCAAAACATTTACATAGAGCAGAGGGGAATAGGTGATAGCCTATACTTCTTTTAGATTCTTGCAATTCTTTTAATACATTTACAAACTTTAAATACAGACCAAAATCAGCAAGATTGTATAATGACTCTTCAAAGGCTAACCAAACACTGGCATAAGAATAATTTACGTGGTGGTGCAATTCTATTTTTCCAGTTGAAATATTGCAGGAAATACACTTGGTGAGGGCTCTGTCACACAAACAAGTGATAGGTACATAAGAGGAGTATGAAACCTGAACCCTCACCATTGCAATAACTGTGACAGATCTAAAGATCTGACTGTTACAAGTCCTGGAGTACTAATGCTTCAGGTAAATTTTTGGCAAGTCGAGGTCAAGTAATATTTCAACTGCGGAACAAAGTTTCACAGAAATGAGCCATGTTCGTCCCCCTTAGTGTGGAGTTTTAAAAATTACAATAATCAAATGTTCCTGCATCAAGTATGTATGCATACTTGATACAGATCAAGTATGCATACATGTCACCAAATATTTTTAACTTTATTATTTGAACAAAATGCCAAAATGGACAATTTCAGACAAACTGGCATTAGGAGTCTATAGGGGGAAACTCACCTACTTAGATAGTTTTGGTTTTGATTTTTTCAATGAATCTCCTTCTATTTGTTCTAAGCAACCACACTCCACACCTATTTTTAAGTTTACAGCTAAAGCATTTTTACAAAAGCTAAACAGACTCATGCTAGTAAATAAATTACATGCTGCAGCAACTAGAGCAGTGCCCACTTACCACCACAGAGATTTAAGAATACCACATACTGGTTTAACATCCATTTTCACTCATTTTGTCATTAAGACTTACATTATATTTGGGTCAACCAAAAAAACCCAAAGAGATTTATAAAATTTTACAACAATTAAACAGTAATGTTTAATTCTACAAATGAATAAAGCCAACTACTGCAGCTCAATATGACAACAGGACTAACAGCAGTGAAATCATGTACAACTTACTCTATTACTAACAAGTAATTCTTACAAAAAACATTAAATAATTTAGACTGACATCCCATAAAGCATTTGGTTTTTGATTTATGAATTTAAAGTTACACACTTTTAAGTGACACATTATGTGAAAGTAATACAGCTGAAGATGAAAGATAAGTAAATCAGAACTCCCAGAGAATGCTCTGGCTCCAGTAAAGCACTAAAATCTACTGCTTAAATCTTGTCAACTGCAGTAGTCTGTGATTTTACCTTCACACTTTTTTCCCCCCTCATCTAGAATTGTTTTTTCATGGATTTTATTAAAATATAGTTTCTAGAACTGTTCTTTTACAGTTTTAAAAACATTTAAATATCATGCTCTAAAAAAGAGCATTTATACAAAGTCTTATATTTACAATATAGACAGTAATGATCAGGTGTTAATAAGATCAACTCTTCCATGTAAGAAGAAATCTAAACTTATGCGCTAAAGATTAATGAATGTGTCAGTGTTTTGAACTTCTTGTAAACATATCTGAAAACAGGTGTGGATGACCAAATTATCACTTAAAGTAGTTGATCAGGAAAGACTAAATCACATAGAAAAGTTTCATTACCTGTAAGGAGGACTAACAAGCACAAAATTTGCAGGTTATTTCCAAAAGGCTACACATCCAATTCTGTAACTGCATGATAGATGCCAATAGCTTCTTAGAATAAGACAATTTGCCTTTGAAGTGCCTTAGGGAAATAGTATGCTGGGTTTGTATTTGCACAGCACTCCCACTGTTTAAAAAGGAATTCTTCCATCAGTAAAACAAAGGTTAGTGGAAATTAAAATGACTGGACAAATCCAACAAAAATGGATATCTCTGTACGCCACCCAGCACTTCATACAGAAATCTCTGTTCGAGTTTCCCACATTAGAAAACATCAAAATCACCTACTAAACCTCTCTTAAAATAGCTTATCTTTATAAATGGAGAAAAACAGAACAAACATTCTTCTGCATACAAATATTTAATTCCGTGCAGGATGGAAAACATGAGTGCACAATAAACTTCATCTCATACCTAAATAATTTATAAATTAATTGGTTAGAATAAAATAGGGTCTATAGCAATTACTGTTACATTTTAAACACATGCAGATGAGTTAACAGCAACATTTTTACATAAAGTTTAGTGCAATAATGTATCTGCTTAATAAATAGACTGAAGATACCTATGTAATGCTTTGAGGTGTACACACAGTATTTGTGCACATAATAACCTGGTTCTGAAAAGTTGTCCCTGTTTGTCTATAAACTACAAGTGCCCATTTTAAATAAAAAAAGATCCATAATTACTCATGGGCTACTTCCCTGTGACACATGGTGTCACAAACATTGTGGTGAAAATGTAATACTGAAGTTAATCTAGAGATTATTTTTTTTTTATACACAGTTTTTATACAATCAAGAAAAAGAGATACAATTTGTATCAACAAACAAAAGGTCATTTCTGGTTATTTGAGGCATTGCTCTCAGCTGCTTATACCATGCAAGAGAAGAGAATAATAATTAATTGCAAATTAAAAATATGAAATGTTTTTGAAAACTGGTCAAGAGTTAAATCTGTTTTCCCCCAACTGTTATAAGTGTCTGGATTTTTTTTCCCCACTAACAGAGAGAATAACCAACTAATTAAAACTTAAGTTATTTTTAAACACCAAGTGTAAGTACAGAATCACCTTCAAGTTACTTCATTTCAAATACATAATGACACAGTCATTATATATGTCACCTGTACCAACACAAGAATATTTATCCTGTGTGAAATGATACAGTTATCAAATGTCAGTAAATTAACTGTAGTTGCACCCATAATTGTGGTTTCTTGTTGGTTCATTTGGTGGGTTTTTTAATATAACAGGAACCTATTTTGCACATGATAAAGAGCCCACAAGATATTTTGAATCAAACCAACCACTACAGTAACACAAGTGGAGGAAATGATAAACTTTGTTTCTCAGACAAACAGATAACTAGAAAGCAGCATGCAAGCCATTATCAAAACACCAGAAACAACCCTGACTGCAGCCTCACGTTCTGTGTGTTTCACAGTAAGAAACATTTAGGCAGTGTCACACCTTCTCATGAAGAAACAAAAGGCCATAAACCAGGCCTTCTCAACTTTCATGAAAAAAACTACAGTAGAAGTCAACAAGTCCTAGCTCGAGACATGTCGAGTTAGTCATGGTTCAAAATGTTGAAATATACAGTGGATTCAAAAAAGGGCGTACAGTCAGTGCAGCTTAAAAAAACCAATAAACGCCTCTTTTGGAGACATTTAGCTACAAAGGTTCCCACCCTGAGCAAGATACCAGTTGCGCAAACAATGCCACACAAAATTATCTCACCTGTTGAAACAGGAACTCTAAAAGCCTTCACGAGGCAAATGCACACCTTTGCGTGGATCTGTAGAGCAAAAACCAGGACAGCTTTGCCACAAACCCAAACTGGAGCATCTCTTTTCAAGAAGCAGCCTTCCCCCTCCACCATTTCTGAAGTTGATCTTGTACAGCCATCTTGAATGTCAGGCTCACTCAAACACCATCCTTGCTCCCAGAGGAAGGGCTGTAGTTAGTGATGAACTTCCATGTTAACATCCAGTTTTTGCTGCTTCAAGCTGAGTAATCCAGTTTACATAATACTGACAATTTATTTTCAGCTTGTCTAGTCATTTGGGCCAGCAGCTGCTTACTGCACGTTTGAGAGGAGATTCTGGAGAGAAGCTACAGTTAAACTTTTCAGTTTACTGAATGGTACTCATGCCTTTACATTCCTTAATGTTTTGGTCCTAATTTAATAAAGTATTTGGCTTCTGTTGGGTTGAGCCAACATATTGAACAATGTAATAGTTGTTCAAACTCTTGAGGAACAGTTCTGAAATTTAAGTACCAACAACCATGTTGACATTGAAAAACTGAGATCAGTTTTTCCTTTTATAAACAATTTTAATTTTTATCAAATTTACTTTTTCTTCAATACTTAAGATGCCAGTAGGCTGTGTCAAATGACAAAGCTGAAACCCTAAAAGTCATCTGGGTGTGTACAGAGCATACTTTTAGAGGCCGATTAGGTATTTATATGCAAATTTTAAGTGTACACTAATACATGCAATATAATTGCTAACACTAATTTTGTAGTTACAGCTTTGAGACACTGATTGTGACCTTACAGTTCTTAGTGAGCTATCCATGCACCAAGGTATGCATTTCCTATAAAATACTATTAAAAATCCCTATATTTAAAATCTTAAAATTTGCAATACAATCAACTTTTATATAGTGCCTCAGCATATATATGATTGCTACTGTGTACAGAATTTTATACTATCTTAGTAGAAAATATTTACAATAGATTGGCCTCTTCTTTCATGTAAGTTTTCCTCTGGCTCCTATGTGCTGTACAGTTTCATTTATCCAAAAGAGGCTGTACTCCTCTAACGCCCTGTTCTTAATTTGGCAACAATCATAGCTGCCAGCTGTTGTGCATCTGTCATATGGGGATTCTTTTCCATCACAGAAAGGACAATGCTTGGAGGGAAAATATTGCAGAGGTTCTTGTATGTTTGATACTGATGTTCTGGGATGATATGAGGTTCCCGTGGCTCACCACATATCCCAATCCAGGGATTTCTCCAGAGTTGCTCCATCTTCTCAGGCATGCTTCTTACCATTACAGGTTCATAACATGGCTGCATGAGGTTGTTACTCAGTGGATATGAGTGGTAAGTGTAAGAGTCTGATGCACATGGTAATGGATCCCAGCTGGCATGCTGCTCTCGACAGAGAGGTGGTCGCCTCTGCCTTGTCGGGTTACTTTCATAAAGCCGTGAGTCAGAAATACTGTCCATTCTTGTCATCACCAAGGCACGGCTTGGTTGTGCAGTTGATGGATGAACATTTTGAGGCACAGGGTATTCTCCTGGACAACTGGACCGTGCTCCAACAACTGGATGCTGGGCATGTAGGCCTAAGTGGGAAACTGACTGTTTGCGAAGGGATTGCTTAGGCTCTTCAGATCCGTAACTCTGACCTCTATTTAAGGCTTCATGGTAACCATGAGGGAAAGGCTGAAGACGATTTTTCGATGGCAGTCTGTGGCTCTTCACATTGTCTTCTGGACTGGCATCTGCTACACCCAGATACAAGTCATTGTAAGAGGAATAAGAATCATTACTTGTATGGCTTAAGCAATTGTCAGGACAGGGGCTTGAGTTTCTAGAATACATCCCCTGGTCCATATCAGCCCCGTAATAATCTGAGTTACGGATACTATTTATGCTTAAGTTGGAGAAATCACTGAGTAAGGAGTAATAGCCATGGTCCCCCAGTGATTCATATTTGGGATACTGGTCAATATAGCTAACTGAGGTGCCATGGCTATTGGTGACTAGTATAGGAGGATATTGCACACTGGACATATGTTCCAGTGAGGATTTCTGATGTACGAACTGTGAGGAACCTGGCACCGGACTGCTTGCAGAACGAGTATTTAATGCACCAGCTGCATGGCTTTTTGGTGGAGGGAGCGTTGGTACACTTAATGCAGAAACCAGAGACGGGACAGAGCTGGCCTCGGACTTCCGGGCTGCTGATAACTTTTCCTCAGGCTCCACAGCTACTGACCTAATGCTTGGATCTGACTGACGTTTTGGGGCAATGCGTTTCACTTCAGAACTGATTTCTCCTTTGGAGCTGGATGGCCCTGTGCCACATTTGGCCAAGGCTCCCTCACTCATAGTTTTCACAGCAGATAATTTGGCACTTATTCGAAGCTCATCCGCTACTGACCTTTGAGGCTGGTTTGCACGTTCTGGGTGGTAATATTTACATTTGTGCCCATATGTGCACTTTTTACCTGGAAGAAAAGGGGTTTTACGTTAAATAATTCAAAAACTTATTAATACCACCAGTTGCTATATTTTTTTCTTTATATGTTTCACCACTTTTCAATAGTAGTATTTCTATTTTAAACCCCTAAGGAATAATCATGTATTTGATATATACAGACAGCCACAGACTCTGCTGCCTGTATTCATGTATATCTGCATCAAAGGCAAGACATACCATTTTTCTTCCTACTGGCTCATGATTTCAATAATGACAACATACACACAGTGCTATATAAAACAAATTGGCTTTAACACAGTTTTATTAATTACAAATCTCCTTCCTTTAATACAAACCAGAATAAAATAGCAAAAATCTGTATTATCCACAAGGTATATCTGGTAATCCTCAATTTTCTGCTACACTGTTTTTATAAATATACATATGAAGAGTATAAAAGCGGACATTGTGCTTGGATGGCAACATGAAAATGGTACATTTTCTTGTTCCAGTAATGACAAGATGTTAATTAATTGCTTGCTTCACCTACCTTTAAATGCAACAAATCGATCTGACTTGGGCACTTACCATAAGGACACGGTTGTTTCTTATGTTCAGGAATAACTGGCCTTTTTCTTAAGAAATTTTCAAGGCTTGGACCATGGCGTCCTAAAGGATCATCTGGAGGCATAAATCTAAGGGAAAAGAAATGAAACATGATCAGTTTTTCCTGAGAATGCTGAATTAGCAAATTTACTTACTTTTGAAGAAAAAACCCATACTTGTCATTCACAAAAGAATACATTAGTAGCCGCTCCTCTATGAACTTCTTCCATTCTGGTTTTTCATTTTGAAGATCCCGATAGTTATCATTTGACACAATGATGCCATCTGAGTCGAAAGCAAGTTTTACTATGAATCGATCATCATAGCAAACTACTCTTCTTCCCTGAACTCTTCGAGATGGGGTGAAAACAAGAATTTTTTCTTTCTCCAATTTACGTAAGATTTCTTGATCTGTAAAATAATTTTAGTTGAGCAGCTTTTAAAAAAGTTTTAAAAGAAAGAAATGCAACCATTGTATTATGAAAATTCTTCCCCTCTTTTCTGACAAAGTATCTTGCAATTATATTCATACACAGTCCTCATCATCAGTAAAAAACACCTAGATGTGGATTTTATTTCTGAGGTTTCACAGCACTGAGTAAATATTCAATATTTGAACTTCATAATCCCTCTGTAGCCATGTACCTTTAGGTACAGCAGGAACTCAGGTGTTACTGTATTACAATAGCTTTCTTGTTAGCCTAGAGTAAAATGTAAGGACTTTCTATGGGTCAAAACACATGCTGCCTCTTCAGTGTTCAAGACAACTCTATTAACTGAGTCCCTGGCCTATTACTACTTACTTTATGTTCACCCAGCAAATAAGACTCAGTTCCTGTATGCTCAACAACGTTTGCTAATGGGAAAATTTCAACTACTGCTTCTCAAAAGTGTTGAAACCATCCAATGACGTTACAAAACCCACATCATTGTTTACACATGCAGATACTTAAATGCTTGTTTCCTCACCAATGAAACCGTTGTGTTTTCAAACGAACAGTTGAGGGCAACATTATCATCACCACATCCACAGTCCAGTACTGGGACCCATCAGAAACATGACAATAATTTTTTTTCTTTTTAACCAAGGGGTCGAAGAAAAATCTTGATGTTACCTGTAATTGGTGCATCAGGTCGAGACTGTTCTTTTCTCCATGCAGGTACAAACACAGTGATATCTTTATGTCCTTTTTCCAGAAACCAATCAACAGCTAGTTGAATTCCCCGGCAGGAAAATCCTTCTTTGTTCCCATGGCTGAAGAACATGCAAGTTTTAGAAACAGCAAGGACAAAAGTTACATTTGGTTTTGGTTTTTGTTGCGGTGGTTTGGTTGGTTTTTTCCCTCTAAAGCTGCCATGGCCAAAGGACATAAGGAAACAAAGTCTGTAAAGTTTTATTAGGCCTTCTTACATAATTGGAAAAGGACAACTGTACAGAGCTATTCAGCCATCAGATTACAGCAACCTTGTTACTTAAAAAGTCTATAAACAGTGAAATTTCACTATCCCCAGAGCAAAAGCAAGTAAACATGAAGTTTTTCAGTTTTTTTCATTTTATTAGCTGACCTAATGAAAAGTATCACTTTTCCCAACAAATTGAGCTTACCTTAAGTAGCACCATAAAATGCTATCACAAAAAGAGGAATGAACAGTGCTGATTGTCATGGGTGACAACTGCTCTTAAACATCTATATTAATAAAATCTTTTCCTCTGATACTAAATGTTCTGTGTTTTTCATTAGAATTTTTTATAGGAAAGAAATAATTGTGTCAAAGTTGTTTAAGTACTATGCCCATCAAAAATTTGTTTTCTGAAACACACAGGAGTCTCTAAAACAGCACACAGTTCAAATGAAAGAGTTTAATTTTAAAAAGGCCTAAGTTTCTGCAAGGGAAAGGAGAAATTTTTAAGAGGTTTGATAGAAACCAAGGAGAATCTTAATTTTTAATCTTATTCAATCTCTATCTGCATCATCTATAATTGAAATATTTTTAAGCAGGAGAGGTGCATAAGCCTTATGCTTTTCAGATATTCTCAGTCTGCAGAACAGAATTTGCATAATTAGAAGTCTTCCATCATACTAAAATTGTCTTTAAAATCCGTGAAATTCTACAGATTATCATTCAAAATTTCACCTCAAAGTTGCTGTTGTTATTGTTACTATTGTAGAATGACATCACAGATTACTGGACTATGTTTTCATGGGCTCAAAACATTCCAGGAAGTAACACCAAAAAAGACCCAATGCAGATAGATCTAATATCTTCTGTTTGATTATGGATAACCAGCATAGTCTAAATCCTCACAACTTAAATAATGAATACAGAAGCCACAATGTTGCTAAAAGCATTTTCCTTAAATTTTTATACATTTCAGATTTTACAGAATTTAATATCCTTTAAAACATTCAGATGCACATGCATTTTGTTATGAGTTGGACTTGATGATCCTTATGGGTCCCTTATAACTTGAGATAGTCTTATGGTCTTACAAATAAAGCATCAGATATGAGCTATGAAATAGTCGGAGTACACACCCTTTTTTCTCCAGTTGCTGCCCGCCACATTATTCTCAGAAGTAACTCAAGCAGTAGAGATTACAAATTCAACAGGCACAGAAAAAAAAAGGAAAAAAAAGTTAAATCCAGTTTTGGCAATGTTGGTTTACAGAAACATCTTATGGGTTGATGTAACCACAACTTGACACTGGAAAATCCTGTATATAAAATACTGTTACAGGATTTGAAGGGTTTATGTATTTGAAAAGTCAGCATACTCAATACACCTATAAAAATCTGAATTTTCTTAATACATTGAAAAAATAATAATTAATATCCCAAGTTCTTCTAGAGCAGAAGACTGATACTAAAAGAAGTCTATTGTGTGAACACTACCTGAATAAATCTTGGTATCACTGATCACTAAACAGACTTTTAATAGCTCCCTCATAAAAAAATCATACTTACTCGATAAACAAATCACTGGCTAGCTGAACTCTGTACTCTACAGACATGTTCAAAAGTGGCATGGGACAGGTATCTCTTTGGGTTAGTGTTGACCTAAGCAGCCAAGTGTACATGGAATATCCTGAGTCAGAAGGGACCCACAAGGACCATCGAAATCCAACTCCTGGCCCCACGCAGGATACCCCAAGAATCCCACCACGTGCCTGAGAGCGTTGTGCAAATGTTTCTTGAACTCAGACAGGCTTAGTGCTGTGACCACTGCCCTATTGAGCCTGTTCCTGTGCTCAACCACCCTCTGGGTGAAAAAGCTTTTTTTAATATCCAACCTAAACCTCCCCTGACTCAGCTTCATGCCATTTCCTTGAGTCACTGGTCATGAGAGTGAAGAGATTGGTACCTGCCCCTCCACTTCCCCTCATGAAGATGTTGAAGAGCACAATGAAGTCTGACCTCAGTCTCCTCTTCTCCAGGCTGAACAAATCAAGTGATCTCAGTGCTCCTCCAGACCTCTCCCCATCCTCATGGCCCTCCTTTGGATGCCCAAAAGTACTTGCACACAGTACTCAAGGTGGGGCAAGCAGCATAGCCGTGCAGGTCAGCAGGTTTAGCTCATGCATTACCCCTGTTCTGACACAGCTAAATTGCTTTGAATCCTGAGTAGGCTCAATCATCAGGAACTCAAATACCATGAACTCACTGCATTTCATTAGCACACACTGCATGTCACTTTAGAAATAACCAAGTTTTCCTACCCTACTTGGTTACTTTCCTTTAATGTCCAGAAGCAATTTTCAGTATTGATGAAGGACTTCAGAATATTAAACCCATCCACACAAAAGCACACTACAAGCATATTTCTTGAACTAAAGTTTTGAGGTGAGAACTTGGGTTTAAAAGGAGGGCAGGGGAACCGGAATATGGATTAGGTATAAAGGAATAACAGCATAATTAAAAAGCCTAGACTAAAGAGTCCATAAAATATATGTATTATCAATGTAATAGTCTGCATGACTTAAAATGACTTTACCATCAATATTGATTTTTCTCTTAAATATTTTAGTGATCTATTATTTTCAAATATTATGACAGGGAAACCCACCTCATAGCGACATTGCTTCCATCAATGACAATTGGCCTTAAGTTATCACTGTTATCCACAACTTCATCTTCCAGGGACAATTCAGGGCTTGCTATTTCCTTTGGGCAAGGGCCTCTTGGCACCAGAGTACTACTGGTACTGCTGGCAGTGCTTTGTCCCTCTGATTCACTTTTGTTGCCAAGTCTCACAAGCTCTGCTAGAACATCATTGATGAGCGCATCTGCTCCCAACTTATTCAGTACAGCCTGGATCTGATCTCCTGCATACCCAAGCTTTAAAGCAAAATCCATTTTAGCTTGGTATTCCTTGTCCAAATTTGTTTTGCATTCATCTAGCTTCAAGTCTTGTGTGATACTGCTCTGTGAAAAACTTGGGCGATCCAAACACGGGGATCGGCAGAGTGGCCGATGTGGTTTGGTGGAAACCTCCTTTTCTCTCCACTGAGTACTGCTTCTGAAGTATGGTTGCTCAGGCTCACTTTCTGAGCTCGTCCATTCCTCAGATTCAGCACTGCATTCCCCCACGTCTTGTTCCACATTTCTGTCTTCTCTGGAGTGCCTCTTCTCCATTTTCAGCTTCCCTACCATAGACCAGGCCGTCATCACGTTCAACTTCCAGCCAGAGCACTCAGTTCTCTTTCATTTCCAAAGCCACCTGGAATTCATGCTCAATTGCATCATGTTAGCCAATTAAAAGTTTACACAAGGCTGGAGCTAATTTGCCTTGCTTACTATATCCTGGCATAAGCAGCACCAACATGAAGTTCCTTAAAAAAAAGAAAAAAAAAATTAGGTTTTGATCAATTCTGCAAAATAATCAACTACAGTGATTTTGTTTACAAGTCAGTAGATGTCCCCAGTCATCCACATTTCTTTGTAAGCTGATTATAATAAAGCATATAATTACATTTTCTCTGTAATCACAAATAAAACTCTCCTTCCCTCCCCCAGTTACTCTACCTACAAAAAAAAGGACAATTCCAACAAAATAAATGTAGAGCTGGAACGAATGGATTATCTGAGTAACACTTAAGGATAATAAAACAGAAAAGGGTCAGCCACCATTTCCACTAGAAACCTGTCTTCTACTGCAAGAACAGCCTGTCTACATTAGGAACAACTGTGCAGTGTTCCAGTATGCATAAAATTTAATACAAACCATTTCAGCCTCTTTCAGTAAGGATTTACTATCAGGACCAACAAGTTTACCTTATCAAAAGTATCTTCTGGAAAACAATACAGACATTTAACAAAATATTAAAAGCCACAAAAGAAAATTAAAAGCATCACCAGTGTGCATATAAGTCAAAGCTTATTAATTCTAAATTTTCATATCCTTTTGGTTTTAGGTAATAAGATGCTGAAAATCACAGCACCTAATATACCACTCACAGAATGATAGAATGGCCTCTTCAACATTTGCGAAAGGCCATCCCGAATCCCTTTGGGACAATTTACAGGTGTTTCCCTGCTGCTTCCTAGAGTGCTAATGTTTCCTGGTTCCTCTCTGACACTCAGAAGCACATCCCTTCCCCTGATGAATCTAGTTCAAAGCTCTGCTAATAAGTCTTAGAAGGTTTCTTTCTTGACTATTTCTCTACATTAAATGATGGGTTTCTGTTGCCTGCACGAGTATTTCAGAGAACAACAGGTCTAGAAGAGTGATAAAATTTGATAAGCAAAACCATAAAAATGTCAAAGGATCTCTGAGACAGATCCATATTGGCCTAACAACAACCAAACTCCCTAAAATTGTCTCAAAGTGAAACAAAGGTTATTAACCTGCAAAACCTTTACACAGTAATGTATAATTACCATAAACAGGCAAAACAGTAACATTCTACCAGACTGCACTCCAATTTATGCAAACAAAAATGTACACACATGGAGAGACAGCTGCTCAAAAGCCTAATTTCCCTAGGAAAATGCTAATCACTCCTACCTAAAAAAAGCCCCTAAAAGGTCACGTTTTGAGCCAATCAACACTATTTTTTAATAAAGAAGAACCATACTTTTTCATATTTTCATATATTTGTATCATATTTATATTTTGTCAGCCTGAAGAAAAGGAGGGTCAGGGGAGACTCTACAACTGCCTGAAAGGAGGTTGTAGCCAGGTGGAGGTCAGCCTTTTCTCCTAGGCAACCAGCAACAGGACAAGAGGAAATGGCCTCAAGCTGCACTGCAGGAGGTTTAGGTTGGACACCAGGAAGAATTTCTTCACAGAAAGGGTTGTCAAACATTGGATTTGACTGTCCAGGGAGGCAGTGGAGTCACCATGCATGGAGATGTTCAAGAAACAACCAGATGAAGCACTCAGTACTCTGGTCTATTTGACAAGGTGGGGACTGGTCAAAGGTTGGACTCAATGATCCTGGAGGTCTTCTCCAACCTAAATGATTCTGTGATAGTCTAAGTCCTTTATACCATATGAAATAAAAACACAGTTTCCCTGCTTGTGAATGGAAATTCCAATCTTCACTAGTAAGGTTTAAATTAGACTTTAAAAACTGCTGTTCTTTCACGTTATTTATTCAAAGAGTATCCCTCTAAATACTTAGGTATTATTTCTACAGTACTCTCTATTTTTATTCCAAGTGATTTTTCTCTCACATAGCACTAATAGCAGTATATTTACAATCCATGTACTTGCCAACATAGATGTATTAATAGCTTAACCTGGAATGGATTTTAATTAGGTCTCATGTATAACCTTGTACCTTGCCAAAACCAAAAAAAAAAAAGTATATATAAAAATGATTATAAAAGAAGGTTAAAAAAACAGGTTAACAGCACACTGCACTGATAGCTTACAAAATATTGCAATGAAGAAATGCTTTACAATACATGTGGGGAAACTAATTTTTTTCAAATTATTGAGACTGTACTGCTTTGGCACTGGACAAAGAACAGCATGATTCTATTCATCCAGATTTAAAGAACTCTATTATTCTTTCCCAGTTGTCATCTCTCTAAGTACAATCTCACAAGCATGTTTTTGGCTTTTGTTAAATTTATCATCTTGAAACCTCCATTCTCTTCCCTGACCCTTACAATGCCTTTGATGCCTCCCCAGACTGTCCAAGTCATATGCAATCACAAAACACTTTTTCCTTGCATGCCCCAAGTGCATCCCATCCTCCCTCCATCTGTGAGATGGCCTAGCCAGCCTCGACCCCAGACTCATGGCCATGGGTGTCACTCCCACAGCAGAGCGCTGGCGGCTCTCCTGTGACAGCCCCCAGAGAAGGCTGTGCTGGGCCACCACTTCTGTGTTACTGCAGTTCTCGTGCTGACCATTGTAATCCCAAGCTCCTTTGTGGTTTTGAAGATGAGTTTTTATCACACTCTGTAACAGTTTATTACAAACATTTCAGGCAAGATGCATTTTTATTACTATGTGAAGATAAATACCTACTATGTGTAGACAAATACCTACGTTTTCACTAATTGAACTTCTTAAGGTAATTTGTTACAAGTATTTCTTTATAGTGTTTTCCATACAGCTGAATGAACTGTGACTGAGAAGACAATCAAATTATATCCTAGTATTATAATAAATGAAATATTAGAAAAGGTTCAAACAGCAAAAGCTTGATGCACACAAAAAATTATATTGCAGTTCTTAAATATAAATATTAATTGAACATTACACATATTTCTAAAATATCATATTGTGCCCAAACACTGTAATTTTAGCTTTATTTGAAAAAATATTTAATAAAGTGCAAAATGCAAAACTTCAATGTAAAGAACTCAACATCTGAAATAATGCACCCTTGTTACTGAGTTTAAAGCCTATCTTTGTTACTAGTAACTGTACAGAGCACACATTTCACGAAGTGCCTTTAAATCTTCCAACTTCGGCTAAAGCTATATGTATTCAATTTCTTTTCTAACAATGACTCAATGGCTTGACTTTTTAAATTCGCCAAATCACCACTATATTTTACTACCAAAAAAGAGAAGTGATAGTCTGCATACGATATATATAATTTGTATACATACAGTCTGAAAGAAAAATATAAAATGTTTATTTTTTTAATAAAAGACTATTTGGTAGTTTGTATTTCTCACATCCAAACGAAAACAACTCCTGGCTATTAGTATTCCTCCTGTTTCCCACTTTAAGTGACAAATTCCATAATTTCTTTGATACATGTAAAAACAACTACCACAATTATAGCCACAGCTTCAAGAGTACTTCCAGTCAGCAGGAACATATTTATGCAATTAACTCACTGGCATTTAGACTAAAAAAAAAATCCCACAAACAACAACAGTATCGTTTGTTTGTTTATGTGTTTTTCCACACTGTACTTCTCAGAAATTCAAATGTCATCTTGCAGAGTACTGACAATAACAGAGAAGTTCTTTCCTTTCTGATCTATATTATTTAGTAGTGGTAGTACAGCTGTACCTAGGGATCTCTATCAGTTCCTAGCCTATTCTAACCACAAAGTCCCTTGCACAATAAATATACAATCTAGAATTATGATGACAGGCTGGAATATCAGAAAAACCACATGGAACAGTTTGGTATTGCTTGTCCAGACACCTTTAGAATGTAGTACTTTGTGGGCACACTAAGGGAGTTTATGGGGGGAAAACCCACTAATTATCAGTTAATAGAACTATCATTGTGAATAATTTTCCACTTTTTTGTTTTCTTACTGCTTATACTCAATACTTTTTAAGGTTAGTATAGATGCACTAAGGAGTTATCACAGTGGGTTATTTTTTTTTTAATTCTCTTACAATCAAACTCAGAACAAAAATTAAAAACCATAAATAATTTGAGTAATGCTTGATTTTGCTGATAAGTACAAAATTGAGAAACAAGTCAGAAAATTTTTTCAAAGATAGAATCAATCCTCATCTTGCAGATCATGAACAGCAACATTTTACCACTGAAATTTCAGCATTTGTTTATTATGAGTTACATTCCCCCCAAAGACAGCCAAATATGAACACACACTTAAGGAAACAAAAGAAAGCTATTATGAATTTCTAATTTAAAGCTATTACAACTCAGAAATACAGACACTGCAGCTTTAAAATTTTAATTCTCGTGATGCTCGCTGCTAAGCAACCACCCAAGTTTTCTTCCTAAACACCTCTTTCAGCACAGTCACGAGCAACTAGTAGAACTGATAATGTGATTCAGAAAAAAGAGTCAGACAAAATCATGTATATTTTGTTCATAAGGGGCCAAACTGAAAGCATCTCTTCAACTTTGATGGTATTAAAACAGAAAGAAAGTATCTGCACAGTAATGAAGTACTGTAGTATAAATGAAATCACTTGCAAGTTATTCAACAATTACTATTCAAATGACAATGAGAATTAAAGAGCTGGTACTAGAAATACTCTATTCAAAGCCTGTTCATTTCAGCAGGACCAACAGAAACGAAGGTAAAAGAATGGATTGAACAGCTTCTTTTGGTCCCTTATGGCACTACTTTTCCATCATCTCAGTGTGCTCTGAGCCATGCCCTCCAAAGGCACAATTATATGATACACACATCTACTTTGAAGAACAACCTTTAAATGAAACATTTTATTAACTCCTTTCACCAACTTTTAAGCATTTTTACTTCTTTTCTGTCATTGCAGATACTAAAATGCAAAACAAAACAAAGAAACCCAACTCATGTATTTTTTCAAATCTCTCACTAGGATAAGAAATACTTAATAATGATTCTATAGTATTTATTTTAAGGAGGGATAGGTTTGTTTGTTTTCCCTTATGTACTTTTAAAATACATGTAGCTAATCAGTGATTTTTCTTTTTAAATAACTACCCCCCTTTAAAAATCTAACTGAAAAATGACATGTGAAATGGTAACATCTAGGGGAGTTCCACGTACACAGCATGTCCTTTTGTATTTCTTAAACTATCTGTATAAACCAAACTAAACCAAAGAAACAACTTGATAATTTTTTTAAAGGGCCTGGCTTTTATTAAGAAAATTAAGTTATTCCCTCCATGGCTTCAGCATGAATTTTAATGTCTTAGTGTCTCTCTGTACTCTTCATTTCACTAACTTATCATTAGCAAGCACCTATGTGTAGAAGGAAGAGGTATCTTTCTGGAAGAATGCTGTTCTAAACAACAGCCAAACCTTTGATTACTGTGGCTGTTTCTACATGATCAGAAGCTGACCAAAGTATACAAAGACATCTATCCAAACTAATTTTCATGTAGCTAGTTCTGACAGTAGCTAAGAGCAATACAGACCTCAACAGCAATTGGGTGAACTTATCATGATCCCAGGTTACTTGTTCTACAACACATGAATGAATGAAACCCAATCTATCACCTCCACAGCTAAAAAATGGATCGGGCTGGAACACTATGTATCTACAGCTATGCCTCATGATTACAGTGTACCCAGTGTATAAGCCTACTAACAGAAAAGCTGACAACTTCCTGGTTACACACATACCAACTATTGTCTAAAGAGTCTAAACCCATGGAAACAATATATGTACAAAGAGAAAGAGAAGTCTTTTAAAATATTATTTTAAGTAGTGTTCAGGGACACTACAATCAACAAGACCTCCAGCATTGTACTGTGCTACATCACAGACCAGCGGTTATTCTCAATAACTCTAAAGCACTTCCCAAGTACCTTTTTCTGAGCTTTCAGAACTTCCCCAACATGACTAATTGCCATTTTTCAAGCCTGTAGTGCACGCACACACAGAATCCCAACAAACCAACCAGTACCAAAATGCATGGCACACGTCTTCAGGAATGTGACAGAACAGCATCTGTTAGTCAGCAGTTATTGTCAGAGGACATAGACCAGAAGCAGCTCAAGATGCATAGATGGCCCTGGATTTTGGACTAGCCCTCGATTTTGAAAATCACATTTCTACAGTGCTTATGAAGAAAGTAACACAGCTCAACACAGTGTTTTCATGGCACTGAAGACACAACCATCTTGTATTCTTATCTGAGGAGCAGCACAGATATTACACATTGCTGCCTGCTGCTTTGAATATTTTCTAAGGTAGTGGACTATTTTATCTACTAAGAAAGTGCTCAAATCTGACAAAGTATATGAGTCACAAATAAAACCGGTAGCTTTTTCTCATTTTAATTACACACTTAGGTGGTACGCATCTGCTGGGACAGATTCACAACTGAAGAAAAGCAGAGAAATATTCTAAAATTAACATTTGGGTATTTCAGAATGGATTAAAAAACTGGAAAGAGTTGTGCTGCATGACATTATAGGCAATTATCTCTTGTCCTTAATAAAAAGGCAAAGAGCTGGAGATTAATAGCATTTTGCCAGTGTGTATGTACACCTTGAACTACTAGATTTTCATACTTATCATTATTTAAAGCAGAAGTAACAGGAATACATTACAGTTTACATATGCATATGATAATAATGCATATCATAATAATAAATATGTTGCAGTTCAACAGGAATTAATCACTGTCACAAACTTATTTTTTGAACCTCAGAATGAATTATTTTCACTACCTAACAAATGTGGTAGCTTAGCATATTTAATTTTCATTTACTGTGTCAAATGTTGCATGACTGTAGGAAAATAGGACATACAGGCTTTTTAGAAAATGTTCCTATTTAAGTTGGCCATTTGGAAATTAAAGTGACTCTAAAATCTGATGCTTTTAGAAAACTACAATATTCACCACTTGCAGTCACAGTTTAAAACTGTATTTTACACAGCTTTATTAAGACTGTCCTAAGAGCTTTCATACTTAGCAAACAACACTCATATAAGCATCAAATCAGTGACAGATGTATTGCATATATATTCGGATATAGCTTCCTTAAAAAGTCCAAAATACATATAAGTAAAGGAAAACAAATATATCAGGCTTTAAAAGCAGCTGCTTTTTGATGGAAATATTTGGCATTAACAGTGCTTACAATATTTTGCTTGCTGAGCAGTGAGGAATCCTAATTAAAATGAATACTTCAATTTTAAGATGCTTAAAATGAACACATGCTCAAAGAGTTCTTGTACTTTTTAATCTAAAAAATTAGATATGGTTTAAAGTAAGATCTGAGGACAGATCTGCAGCTCACTTATACATTTAGAGACATGTATAACAGTGTTCACAGAATATGCACTAAGTCAAATAGCATTTTTAACAGACCTGTTAAAATGGCAGATCAGACTTTTCAATCTCTTGATAATTAGAGCCATATAAATGACAGCATTTTGATTCAGTTTAATGGATTTTTTTCCCTATCTTACTATGCAATGTCAGTCTCAACACATTCCTGGGGAGTCCCAACACTGTCATTCTGATGAACAGAGAAACCTTAAATTTACACAAAAGCCTAATATTGTACAGTCTTTTATCAAGTGGAACTCAGTACAATATCAAGAAAAATATTTCACTTTTTTTACTCATTATGACTTTTCTGAAATAAAACACTGATATATAATAAATCTAAAGTACCAGCAGTTTACACCAGCAGTGAACACCTTGTCCTTAAAATTAATATTGAAACAGCAATTGAAAAATAGCCTGCTAGCTATGGTTAGTAATAAATTTTATTTAGAAGCTTCCTCTTTTCTGAGTCAATTCAGATAAAGTATTTTAAAAGAAAAACAATTTGCCATTTCTGCTTCTCCATCTGTCTCTCTCCCTCCCTTAACCATCCTTGGAAAAGAACAATAAGGAATGTGACTTAGCACTCTTCTATTACAGAGGCAAAGGACAAAGGAAGATTTTCAGTGTTGACTCACCAGTTAAGATAAATGTAATTGTTACCACCACCCAACCCTGAAGGGGATGTTCTTTCTTGACAAATGCTGATGGAACACTTGTAACAGCAGGAAAAGTTCTGTTGTGCAGAGAGGGCTGAATTTAACAAATTCATACACCAGAATATATAGAATTAGAAATTACTTTAGAAATACCACTAGGCTTTACCTTTCTGATCTTATTTGGCCTACATGTGTCTTGTCTACACTGAACAGTGATGGAAAAAAACAATCATATGCAGACACAAATAAATACAGATAGACAGATATGCCCATATATACAGACACATGTAAGTTCTGATCTGTCAGTGTATGACTTGATACATTTCACAGATCAGTTCAGAAAAGTGAAATAGAGCTCTTCTTTCCCAAATGCTGCAAACACTTAGAAGTTTGGTTGTTCTCCTTCCTCACCAAGCTCTAGCCCACTGTTCCTGAAATCCCTTTACCACAGTTGGCTCAGTTTAAGAAAGTTATGAATGCTGTTTGAGAACTATGGAAATGCAGGGAACTGCCAATGAGTAAGCAGATCAAGTAATTTTCAAACATCAAGAGAATATCACTGAGTGGGTATGAAAGACAAAATTCATGAAATCATGCCATAGACTCTTCACCAAAACACCTAATTAACTAGGAACCTACACTTGTTCATGACTCCCTAGAATGTGAAGAAGCTGATGGGCTCATCATGACAGCTGAAAAGGAGATTGGGTGGGATGTTTTTGAGGGAGGAATTAGTTTGTTTCTTAAACATAGGTCAAGTTTACAGTGCACCTCAAAAAAATAATTGCTCCTGCAACACAAAGGCAAGAAAGAACCATCATGGTAGACAAAAATATATAAGCATTGTCATGCAAGAAAATAATTGTGCAACTACCACCCTAAGGACCTAAGTTTCTCACTTTCCTTTTCAACATTGCTGAATGCAAGTTATTGGTGTTTGGCTGGATGACTGAACAGGACATAAGAGAGTGACAGTATCCTTCAGCAATGACAAGACATTCAGCTGAATTAAATTCAAGAGCCACTCCTCACTTCCCAGGCTGTGAAAAGTAATGAGCACAACTCTGCCTTTTAATGGTCTTTTTATTTCAGGAAAATTAGATTAAATACTAAATTTCTAGTGATCACGACCTAAAAAAAACCCAACTCAACAACCTTAAGAAGAATATCCCATATTTGCAACTGAATTGCCACAGGTTTCAAATTTAGATTTTTTTTTTTTTTTTGGACTGACCTCGATGAAAACTTCCCCATTCATCTTAGCAGAAATTGTACTGAGTTACTGTGTTACTACGCACAACCTCCCGATAACAAGCAAGAGAAACTAAATAGAAAAGCAGAATACTTTGCTGCATCAGAAATAAGACTTCAAAGAAGGTGCTCAGAATTTCATTTTCCTAACTCTGCTCAAACTGTACATTTGTACATCACAAATACTAGGTGCTTGCCCTGCAGGATTGACAAGAGTATGACTGAACATCTGTGGCACTTTTCTGTGGTTAACCTTTTATAAAGGATTCAGAAATTAACCTAGAGACCATTTTAGAAAAGGCCAGGAACAGAAAAACATGAACCTATCAACAGACACCAGGGAAATAAGAACCAGCATTTTAATTACCTGTAAGTCGGAGAAATCATGGCTGTTTCTGAAAACCCAAAATAAAACCTATGAAATACTAGGGTCACAGTAGATTTGGAACATTAAATAAAACAATGTTTCCTTTGCTGCGCAAATATGAGATTAATCCCTTGGCCCAGATCTACAGCTTTTACCAAATCTAAACTTGCCAAGAAGTCATTTTGCTTTGATGATGACTACAGGATTTAACTCAAACCATATGACAGAAACAATACCGTAGAATAGAAAACTTGGTAGGAAAGTATCCATTTTTACGGCACTCTTAGCATATTGTGGAGCTTTGTTAAGCTGAAAAATTGTTCTAAAAAACTACAGTAACACCTCAATGTTTGAGGTACTTCAAATTTACTTCAGCAAATATTTTAAGTGATCACTGATATGTGTATTTGATTATACATAAAAGCAAGTTGTGTCAAGCATGTCACATAGAGAACTTGAAGTAGCTTGTGAAGGAGTCAACAGGGGAAGTTTAGGTTGGATATTAGGAAAAGGTTCTTCCCCAAGGGTGGTCAGGCACTGGAACAGACTTCCCAGTGCAGTGGTCATGGTACCAAGCCTCAGAGCTTAAGGAGCCTTTGGGCAGCACTCTCAGGCACATGGTGGGATTCTTGGGGTGAAGGGACAAGAGCTGAATTTTGATGACCCTTGTAGATCCCTTCCAACTCAGGATATTCTATAATTCTATGAACTACAAACCAAGTGTGAACTGAAGAGAAATGCAAAAGTAGTACAAAATTTATGCACCTTGCCTCAAACTTCACTAATTTTGTCACACTCCTAAATATGAATTCAAAGGAATAGGATGGACATAGTTGGAATTATAAATAGAGGAAGCAGCATTTTAGCTCTTTCTTAAGATACATGATTCCTGTTTGGAGTTAACCCAACCTAGAAAGAACAGGTACTGCGGAGCACAAGACAAGTATAAAGTCTGAAGGGAAGGAAACGGAATATTTCTATTGCATTAGGTATTTAATCATATTTCCTAAAACAGAAAAAAAAAAGGAAAGAATTATACAGTAAACACACATTTAAAACAGGTGTTCTAACAATAATATATAGTACCCTTTTTCCCCAATCTTCTCTTTTTAATAATCATAAGAAGCTACAGCTATTGCTACTCGAAAGGTCTGTTGTCCCTACTAAGGCAACATTTACACTTCAGTTGACAACATTACATAAAGTAAGAGCAGACACATAACTCCTTAAAGCTTATTTGTGGGCAGTTCCTTATAAACTGAGATGATTTATTTGGATCTGTGACCAAAGGAATACACTAGTTCTCCTAATCACATTCTGATAGGAGGCCATTTGGTACTACCTACTCTGCAGATATAAATGACTCATTAATGCTCTGCAAAGAGAAAAAAAAGTTGTGATTGCAGCTAAGTAAAAGACACATCAAGGGTGTGATGCATCTTACCATCTTAACTTACACTAATTCTATTTGTAATTGAATATTTAGAACACTACTTTGACAGACCAAACCAAATGTTCCTTTAACCAAAATTCTCCTCCAGAAGCAATCTTTGAGAGACCTGAAAAACAAAGGGTATTCTGTTTCTAAAGGCTTCAATATACTGGATGGACCGTCACATGCTATGCCATCCAACAACAGGCAGGATGTACTCACCTGTTAGGACAGAAGCTTTCTGATAAACTGAAACCACCGCTTTAGAAACTATTAAAAAAAAAGTCTGAAGCAGAGAAAGACACCTCACTCAGTAAGCATCAAACTGTACCTTTGTGGAAAGCTGCAAGAGGAGCTTTCAGGCATCTTGTGACTGTATTTTCACTCCAGTTACCTTGCTTTTGCAAAAACTAAGTCAGTCCATGGCGAATTAAGTCTGCCTTAAGCATGGTGTTGGACTACGTGATCTCCTGAAGGAGGTCCAATGCAAACTAAATCTTTTATGCTAAGATTCCTTTATTCATATAATGGCAACACTGCTCATTTCCAAGGTGAAGAAGCTGGAAAGTCATCATCAAGAAGACAAGAGAAAAAGCCCACCACTTTGCTTTTGAAAATGAAAACGGAAAATCCCTATGCTCCAGCAACTTCATCACTTCCTTTCTAAAGGGAAATCTACCTATGGGCAAGACCTGAGGGAGGAAGGTTTTTTGGTGTGATGGATTATTTTGTTTTAGGGGTGGGGGTTTTTGTTTGTTTTTTAAATCAGGACAACCTAGAAATCTGAAAAGGGAGAGACTTGGCAAAGAGATGGAAACTAGTATTTGATCTTAAAACAAAAGAAAAAGTATAGCATCAGAGGGGGCAATAGCATGCGGTTTTAGCTTGCAATTGTCAGACTTAGTTTTGACTTCATGTGATTTGGCTGAGGTGTCTGCGGGCTCATTAAAGGAGTGCATACTTCTTGTAGATGTCCTCACTAAACATAAGAGTCTAAACCTTTGGCTTTAACCTAAGGTCAATACTCTGCCCCTGTTACAGCATTCAATTAAAATAGAAATTGACTCAGCTAATAAGAACAGATATTAATCTTGATGCGGGGTCTCTCTCCAGATGGAATGAATGCAGAAAGGGGTTCTTAAATTCCGACTATGTAACAAACAAGCAACTTGACCTATGCTGGGATTTGTAAAGCACTTTATTTGTAGTGTACAATGACATCCTAATGGAATTCTAGAAGAGGCCTATAACAAATGATGTAAAGCCTAGGTTTTATTTTGACATCGTAAATCAATCTGCTTTCTAGCCAGCCATGTCAAAAATACCCCATGTAAGAAAATTAAATACAATAGCTACCTTTACAACTCAAAGACACTTAGCTGAAGTACTTATTTAAATATACTATATATATATACAATATAAATATACAATATATATTTGAATCAAAATTGCCAGCTAATGAAGAGTTTTGCTTATTATGGCCAGTCTCATGAATAAATTGGTCACCTCAGAAGAATGAAACTACATCTTAGGAGATGTTATACTGCTTAGCTCTGCACTTCCAAATACGTTTCCTAACTCGGAAATATATCTAACACAATACTACATATCATGGCAACAGACAGCCTAGATCTGTAAAGGTGGTCATAGTATTCTTATTTCCAGATGAATTATCTGTGATACCATGAAAATATCATATAAAATATAGCTTATCAACAAAAAGGGACAGTTCACAGGAAACTAAAACACCCCACATTAACAGATGGCAAAGCATTTTAAAACTACCAGTATTATTGCTCAAACAAGCTTTTAATTTATAATGTCTAGGAAAAAATAGCCTTTTACAATAAAATTATCAAAAAAAAGTTTATATATTTAAAAGTATATATTTGTCCAGCCATGAAAATATGGCTCTTCAAAGCCCTTTATGTCTAGCAGATTCCATTATGCAAATGAGGACAGCATTCTCAGGGATATGTAGCATTACAGCCACTTGGGTTTTTTAAATTTATTTTTCGCATTGTGAGATGGACAAATCAATATATCAAACTAATTTTCAGTGTGGCAACACCTGGGAACTTCTTCTGTTGGGGTCTCCCCACTGTAACATTCTTCCAAGTTTATAAATTGCTTTTCTTCATGTTTCCAAGCCCTACTTTCATAACTGAACTTAGATACTGCCTGCCTTATTCCCAAAAGCCCCAGTGCTTCTGCTCTTGAGTCAAACAGTAAAAAAACGGTAAGTGATAGAAGCAAGTTGTTTTACTTCTATTATTCACAGATTTATAGTAGAATTATAAGTGTCCAAAATGACATTTCAGTTGCAAACAGTAAAGTGGCTAGAAAAGTCAAAACCAGCAGATGTCAACAATGGAAAAATGAATTGGAAAAGGCTTCCAGAAAGATCAAAGAGCAGAAAGCCAGAACTTACCTAAGTCACAGCTGTTGAATTTACAGTAAGAATTTACTTTCTTACTAGTTCATCAGCATATAAAGTGTAATTGGTATTCATTCATCCATCTTAACCCTGTTTCTAGTCATTCTTTCCAAACAGTGAATTTGGGTTTGGTTTAGATTTAGCTAGATTTTCTTTTTTTTTAATACTTCTCATTGTGATCATTCAAATGAAATTGACTTAGGAAGCTTTACAGATTGCTTCTATAAAAACTTGCTAAACATTAGATTATTTTAGAAGGCAAACAGATCCAGAAAATGTCAACAGTGACAGGATTGATATATGGAAAAGGTGTGACATTGAAGAAGAAAAGACATATTCCAAAGGCAGTTAAATTACTCTATATTTGAAGATGACCTTGAAATTCCCACTAACCCATTTTTCCATTAAGAAGCAAAAATAATTTCATCAGTGGCACCAGCCAAACTTGTGAAATATACCTTCCAGTCCTACATACCACAGTTCAGTTATAACATCTGTCAAGCAAGATATATCTCATCAACAAAGGATACCTCGTATACAAAAAAAACCCTACTTGACAGGCTCTTCCATTTCAATAAACAAACATAGCAAGCATAAGAAATCGGACCTGGAATGCTGCATATTCCCAAGCACTCAGAACTATTGATATGCATAATGGAAATTCATAAATGACCAGCATTTTAATATGCCTCCTATTCTTACTTCCCATTTATGGCAACACATGCTAAACACTGCAACACATTGCAAGATTAAAAAATAAAGCAAAACAATACCAGACGTATCTCAGTAAACTCAAATTAATTCAGATTCACATCTATCAGAAGACACAATATAGCTCTTTCTTCAATTTTACTGTTTCACTAGCTTGTGAAGTACATGCCTCTCGTAAAATATAATTTTCAAATTATTTAATCACAATTAGAAAAGCAGACAGCAATAAAAAATAACATTTTCAAATGAACTGATTTTAAAAGTATCTGAAATCTCAAGAATACTGCATGATTGAGCAGTTCCTTATTCACAGTTGCATTATAAAGCAAAATGGAAGGATGCAAGTTGCAATCATCAGGTATCCTCTACAAAAGTAATTTCCTTATTTCTCTACCTTTGTTCGTTAATGCAAGTTTCTTGCATTGTTCTTTTGTTCAGACATTGAACACCTTCTTAAACAGCGTGCTAACGCAGCCTTTGCAATCTCTCCTTGTCGCTTTAAATTACTAAATGACACCAGGAGAATTTCCCGTCTCCCTACCCAACTGTCCAGGCCGTTTCACCTGCCCTGCCACAACAGCCCGCGGGCTCTGAGCAAGCTCCCGCAGGCTGTGCGAGGAGCTGGCAATGGGTCCCCGCGAAGGCCTCGTGTCCCCTCGCCCAGCATGCGGCTACTGCGGGGCAGGCGGCAGCAACCAAAGGCACCAGCCCCGTAGCGGGGAGGGACGCGCCAGACCAAGCACCGCCGCTCCCGGTGCGCGAAGGGCGGCAGGGGCACCCCCGGGTAGGGGCGGGAGCGGGAGCATCCCCGTGCCAGCGGCGCGCCCCGCGCTGTTCCCCGTAGCGGAGCGCAGTCGGACGGCGGCCCAAGGCCGCGCCGCGGCTGCCGCCGGGCCCGGACCGCGCCCGACGAACAGCAGGGGGCGCCCCACAGCCCCGCTCCCCCCGCCGCGCGGACCCCGGGGGAGGGGAGTGCTCCGCCGGGCTCCGCCGCTCCCCCGCTCCGAGCCGCCCTCGGCACCCCCGCCCCCGGCTGGGGCCTCACCCGCTGTTGTCGCTACAGACACCCTCCGCGGCTCCCTGCGGGATCTGGCGGCGAAGAGGTGAGGGACGGCGGGGCTCGGCGCGGCCGCGGCACGGGCCCCACTCCGGCCGCTCCCGCCGCATGGAGGGGGAAGGGCTGGCCGGAGCAAGGGGAGACGAGGGGGCGTGGAGGAGCAGAGCCAGGACGAGACGGGATGGGGAGGGATGGGGGAAGTGCGGGCGCGGAGTTCAGCGCCGACGGGAGCGCGGGGGCCGCTGCCGCCGCCTCATCGCCGCCCGCGCCGCACCGGGCCCGCGCCGCCGCCCGGCCGCCGTCGCCCGGCAACGCGCGCGCCCCCGCTGCCGCAGGCGCGCAGCTCCGCGCGGCGCCCCGCGTGCTCCCGAGGGCAGCGCACGCGCAGCCGGCACGCGGCGGCGCGCCCCGGCCTTCCCTCCCCCTCCCGACGCCAGGGGGCGCTGCAGGCGGGGACGGGGCACGGGCACGAGCGCGGGGCGCGGCCACCACCGGCTCACCGCTGGGGAGGACCGAATCACGGGAGCAAGCCGCGAGGTGGCTGTGTGGTCGGGCTCCGGAAGAGAATGGGAAAAGGGAGACAATTTCCCTTGGCATTGTCCCCTAGGGGCATCCGATCCCCTTGCTGAAACAGGAGGAGGAGGCTTAGGGAGGGCAGATGGGTGCCAAGGAGTTTATAAAAATACTGTGTTTTCCCAGTTTTGCAGGTCACGGGGTTGGAGGATGAAATAAAGGACATGACCAAATGCAGGTATATTTAGTCATACCTTTGGGATGGGCCAAGATTAATATAGGCAGGTACTTAAACCTTTAGCTAGGTAGGATGCTCTGGCGCAGGATAAAGAAAAATTTGCAAATACTTCAGGTTTTGCTTAAAACACTGATATTTAAAGACTAGAAGATCTGAGGGCTAGCATATTGTTGCTTCCTATCAGTTTCAGTGTTGCTGATGACTGTCTTCAGCTTTCCAAAGCATTCTGAAACCAATACCAGCTTTCCCTTAAAATAATAAATACCAGTGATTCTGGGGTGACCCACTCATAGGAAAAAATCTTGCAAATGGAAAGAATATATTTTGAAAGCTCAATACCCCAATGGGATACAGAAAGAATATATTTCCATTTAAGAAACTCAGTAATTTAAAGCAAATTTCAGTACTTGGGATGCACCACTTTGAATCATCTATTTTCTGATATTTAGGTTTTACAACACTGCTACACATTCTGCTTATGGTGGTGCCTAATCCAGCAGTGTATTAACCCAAGTTCAGTTCTGTTGTGTTTTACTGGGGGCTCTTCTCCACTAGTCTTTAATCTCTAATATTTCTTGAAATGCTATGTATTTCATAAAACATGTTGCACTTTTTAAAAAATGCAGTTAGAATATTAATATTTAATAGTCCAGTTATAAGGGCCCTACATTGCATCACTACATCTGGACTTGTAGAATTAATTGCTGTAGCTGGGATGATTATGTAGGGAGAAAAAAAAACCATTCTTCCAGTTGGAATTGTTCTGAACTAGATTTGTTGTCATAATGCTAATGTGTGTGGACTGATGTTAGACTGTTAAATGGAAGCAGCTTTTTTTTTGCACAAAAATTCAATTCTGTCTCATTGAAGTAGGGGAGTATTTTAGCCTTGGTTTCATTCTGCATAATACTGCAACTTGCTTTGAAATCTATCTGCCTGTTAGTTTTTGGTTTAAAAAGGATCAAATAGAAACAAGGTTGAATTTTTCAAGATCAGCTGAAATATTTTTTCAGTGTCAGTTTAGTGCTTAAGTCCCTTAGCTGTCTTTGGGAAATCTAATCTGCATGCTGGGAAAAACTGATTGTTATTTGGATCCCACATATCAAAGTTTGTAAACAGCACCAGAATAGATAATACGTATCAGTGCGATGATTTCAGATCATATAAAAACTGTCTAACCCACTTTGTCTAGGAGAAAAATTGAAACACAGACATTTAAACACTTGACCAAAGCCATGATGCACAAGTCGAATGCTACCAATTTATATGTGCTGGGACTGCAAGTATCAAACTTTGTGACCACTTTGAAGTGCTTTGAAATGTGGAGATGTAATGTTTTCTCTCCTTTTTTTAAACATGGAGAGAAAAATAATTGCTAATGCTTGCGAGTAGGTTTACTTCCTTAGAACTTCCAACTAATTTATAACACTTTGTGAAGTGGTTTTCTTAATGTCATTCAAAGCAGAGTAAAGTAACAAGTTGAACTTGCATTTTCCTTTTCTACCCTCAACCTTTTAGCTTAGCCTGTAAAACCAGAAATTAAAAAATTGGATAAACAGTGCAAAAGTAGGCTGGGATTCTCATCACTTCTGTTCGAGAGCATTTTCCTTCTCTCCCTCTTATCCTCACCCTGCCTGCTCTCACTCCCTCACTGTCTTAGCAACAAGATTCACTGGCTGACTGTAGCTAACTTGTCTTCTACCCCCTCAAACCAATTAGTTCATCTATTTAAATCATGCATCAAAGAAGCCTGCCCCCTTTGAGCACACAGCTCACTTAGGGCTCAATCCTACAATCTTCAATTTTTAAGGCAGCAAGAGTTTGCAATTGGCTCAAATTACATGAGGATCAGACCTTTTATATTCTAATTTCTTTATAAAAGCTGTAGCGTGATGAAGAAGGTGCTGATTTTTTTTCTGTTTCCTTCATTACCTTTTCATTTCTGTTTTCCTTCATTACCTTTTTCTTTATTTGAAGAACACAGCAATATAGGGAAAAGTCCTTAAATAATAGAGAAAATAACTAAAACATCTTCTATTCACAAAACATCTGCTATTCACAACTGCTGCTTATTCATTATCTGTTCTAGAAAATTGCAAAATTTGGATTTCGTGAACAGTCAGAGCATTGAGTAGAAAACTCAGAGCATCCAGGAGAAAACAGCATTGTAGTAGTAATGACTACAGCATGCCTTTTTATCAAAGCTTTTAATCAAAATCATGAACCCATCAACAGTCTTTTAGGGCATATTTTAACGAAATGCTACACGTTGCACAGATCTCAGAAGGAAGCCGTCTGCCCTTTTTGCACTCCTAACAACCTTTGACATAATGAGGTGTGACAAATTGATTTAAAATGTAGTTGCAGGAAGAAGGGCAGGCAAGCTTTGCTCTGCCTTGTGGGTGTTGTAGTCTTTCTGCAGCCTCTCTGCCTGGGCAGCAATAGGAACCTGGACTCTAAGTCCCATAGCTCCCACTAGAGTCTACCGCACAGGCTCAGAGCCCATATGCGAGGCGGGGGTGACTACATTGTGTCTATTGTATGTTTTTTTGGTTTGGTTTGGTTTCGGTTTTTTTTTTCCTCTGGCATTTTGCATATATCACGGGAGGTGTAAAGCGGGAGTAAAAAGCATGGCAGATGAGCAAGAAATAATGTGCAAACTCGAGAGCATCAAGGAGATCAGGTATGTTTGCTTTGTGCCCTATCGGTTACATGAAGCAGCTTTTTCCTCGGGGGAGCGGAGGAGTTACATCGATCTGAAAGTAGCTATTGTGCTACTGAGGGAAAGAAAACTACCGCCGAGTTTACGATGAGAGCAGAAAATGCATTTTTCTAAGCAGGGAGGGAGCATCCGCTGCTGGGAATCGCCGCTGGAATGCGTAGTGAAGGGCGGTAATGGTCGTGTATTTCCAGAGCACTAGCCCTGAGTGATAACACGAGAAGGCGGAGTGCGCGGGTGGGAAGGACTGAGCAGCCCCAGCGCAGCTGGGGGGAGTGGTGTCGGGCCGCGGGTGTCGTGGGGGTTTGTTTGTTTGCTTGCTTGCTTGCTTGCGAGTCGTTTGAATTAGTATTTCATATTCATGAGGCTCTGTGTCTTGAATCTGTTATTTTGCCCCACTCCCGGGCTGAGAAAAAAGGGGGATGGCAAGGAAAGCAGAGTCTGACACCCAAAGCCGAGGGCGGACGTGTCCTCGGGCAGGACAGGGATGCAGCGCTGCTGGCACCGGCGGAGCCCCACCGGAGTGCAGGACAGCCATCCATCCATCCATCCATCCATCCATCCATCCATCCATCCATCCATCCATCCATCCATCCATCCGTCCGTCCATCCATCCATCCATCCCCCGCGGAGGGCGGCATTAGGGCCCGCCGGGGAGCGGTGGATCTCCGTGCGGGTGAGCAGCAGAGCCTTAGCGGCTTCTCTGCCCTGCCCTTCCCTTCGGCCGAAGGCGGGGAGGCGACCGAGAGCACCCCGTGGAGACCTCCCTACCTGCTGCTTCTGGCCGCCGCCCGGGGCGCCTGGGCATGGGGACACACCGGACCGGGGCTTTTTCTGCCGTTCCCTCCTGCCACAAGGCCGGAGCTGCCTCGGGCTGCAGTTCATGCAAGGCAAAACACCAGGAATTTGTATATAGCGTCCTTCATAGGGTGAGTTGCAGGATGCTGTGGAAGAGGTGGCTCATAAAAAAGCCAGGCACGGTACGGCACGTGCCCGCATCGGGGAAATTCTTCCTAACTTTAGGCCATTTGCACTCTTTGGCTTAGGGCACCGATTTTCAGGATTGGGCCTGAGCTGTCTATTTAGTAGGAAGTGGTGCATCCAAAAGCCAAAATACATTAGAGAGGACAGTGATTTTGAATGTAGCTGGGAGGTGGAAGGCATGCTGACTGGGTAACCCTGGAGTGATGAGAAGTGTTTTGGGACATGACAGCCAGAGAGGGGCTATCAGAGAGAGAGGAGAGGGGGCTGGCAGTGAAAGCGTTCCCTTCAGCAGTGTGTGCAGGTGACCGCAGGGACTTCTGACTGGTTACAGCATCTCTAAGAAGCACACTTTATCCATGGAAGAAGTGAATTGGGCAGCAGAGTATGGCCTCAGCCTTCTTCACACAATACCACAAAGGTGAACAAAGATCAAGCAAAAATATTTGTCTGTCTAATGTCCCCAAACTACTTGTAGAAAGAGGTGTGACAGTGTAAGAACAATGATTTTCTACTCAACTGGTAGACAGGCTCTGTTTTAAAATACAGATCTAAGTATAGCCTACTACAATTTGTGGTGCAATTATTGTAACACTTATTTAAATTATTTTTTTCAGTGAGAGTGGTATTTGGAAATTTACAGTGCATTCAGTTTTCTGATCACATATTCAAAGGTCGCATATAAACTGCACTTAACAGATTTTTCCTATTATTTTTTAGCATAAGGTAGTGCAAAGGTGATGTTACTAGCTTTATGATGAAGTATCAAAAAAGTTGCTTGAATGTATTTTAAATTTCAATGTCAAGAAACCAGTCCTACTTGCAACATTGATGTCTATTTTGAGTCACCTTTAACAAAATCTGATCAATTAAACCTATTTATTGACTCCCAAACCTTTTTAAAGGAGCTTGCATTCTGTGAAGAGTTTCCTTCAAAATAAACATGAGAATTTCTTATGTTTACAGATTTATCTTTGATAGATTTAGCAACTTTATTTTAATCTGCATTCCATGTATTCTATAGACAGAGGGGAAAGAAATCTTCATGATCAAAAACAAAGTACTTGCCCATTTGTGTAGTTGATCTCTATCTAGTATTAAAGGCAGCTGGGTTTTGAAGGGATGTAGGAATCTGATTTTGAATCTGGAATCTGATATCTATATCCATGTCTGTATCTATAGATAGATACATAAAATCTGTAGTCAAGGGAATACTGTTTTCAGTAAATAATTGTATGTCCACAATCCAAACATATATGCACATGCTTATTTATATGCATTAAATACTTCCACAGAAATAACCCAGTCATAAAACTAAGTAAATACCTAAAGACTCAGTGTTTTGACTGAGAGGAGATAAAAGAGGATGAAGGTTAATTTACTGATGAGAGATGCAGACACGTCATAAATACAAGAGAGGAAACAGGACTTTTAAAATTGTTTTGTTTTTAATTTCCTTCATTCATATTATCCCTGCCCAGACTGCCTGCTTCTGAATACATATTGTAGAAGTTATTTATGATACTGTTTTTTCCCTTGCAGGGATAAACTCCTGAAGTGAGAGAGGGAGGAACCCAGGTCATATTACTAGCTATGACGCTTGGAATATGTAGCCATAATTAATTGTCCAAGTGACAGACTCTTCTTTCTGCAATGATCTGTTAAAACCTGACAACACTCTATTAATTTCATAATTCAGTACAAGAATTCTCCTACCACTGAAAAGCTCAGCAAAAGAGCTGGGATTAGAATTCAGTATTCTCCTTGTACCTCACCTTCTCTCAGACACATTTTGTCTCACTCTTGTCTATTGCTGCTATTGCCTTCTTTCATCTATCTAATCCCATATAAAATGACACTTCACAAAAATATGTTTCAGTGACTTACTGTTGCCTCTCTATCTTTTTAACTGTCACTGGGATTCAGGAATAAGACTTTGCAGATGGAAAAAATCAAGGCACGACTGAAAGCAGAATTTGAAGCCCTGGAGTCTGAGGAGAGGCACCTGAAAGAATATAAACAGGAAATGGACCTGCTGCTGCAAGAGAAGATGGCCCACGTGGAGGAGCTGCGACTGATCCATGCTGACATTAATGTGGTATGCAACAGCCCAGCTGCAGACAGTCTAAGACACAGCTGGATATGAATCATTCCACAAATTGCACAAGTGAACTGTCACTGGTTCAATCATAAGGACTTTACAACACCATCCTAGGATCCTACAAAAAGTGCAAAGTACAGTTACCTCAGGATAATTGTTTTTTCCTTTGTAGGGCAGGATATTTTATAATGTTAGCATAATAAGCTGAGAGCATAGATAACCAAGCCTACTATGGCTGTGACTTTACCAGTAACCACAATAATATCACTCCAACTGTCCTGTAGAAAACAGTTCTTCCTGTTGGTCTTTTCTCATTTAGCACCCAGAAACAGAAACTTTGGCAGGTAGGTGGGACTAAGAGATTTTGAGAAAATACAAAGTATTTGTTAAGTTCGTGGTACGAGCTGACCTTCATCACTAAGTGGAATCACCAAACATCAAGAAGCACCAGCCTGAAGGGAATTAATTCAAATAAGAGAAAAAGCAATTTATAAACAGGGAAGATTAGCAATTAGAGGGGCTAAATGGGGAATATATTTTTAAGTACATTTTTTTAATGTCATGTTAGGGCTCCTATATGGGGTTTTTAGCCTGAAGGTATCTCTGTGTTGCACCAGAAGAAAAAAGCTCCAACAAGTAAAAAAGTACAAGCTATGAACTGGATGTGCAGACTGCATTTATTTATGACTTCAAATGTCTGTTCCCCTGTCCAGCTGCATAATCTCAGCCCCTGTTTCATCCTCCCCTCTTTTTCCAGTCAGATTGTCTTTTTCTCTGATGCTTTTCCCACTTACTGCAGTAAGAGAAGCAGAAACCTTTCCTTAGCTTGTTTGGTAACTTCTACAAGTCAGTGTTCAGGTGTCTTAGAAACACAGAAAATTAGTTTATACTACTTTAAGCTCTTTTTTAATATCTCTTAAGATTTTTCAGTAGCTCCTCACTTGCTGACTTTATTTGTAGCCTGTCTCTGCTTTTTCTGTTGCTCAGAAGGTCGTATAGGTTGAGTGCAGCTTTTTAAAATGAAAATGCATCTCATATGTCACTTTCTGTTGCTTCTCCTTTGCCCATTTTTCATCCTCCCAATACTTTAAGTCTTTGCTTTACTATTGCATTGTCTCAAATCTCTTCCAATTTGAGTGAGAAAAATCTTTCTGATGCAGTCTCTGGCTCAGTCAGAGAGGAACAGTTCTTTAAAAACATGCCCAACCTCCTGTTTCAGATGGAGAACACTATCAAGCAGTCTGAGAACGATCTTAACAAGCTCTTGGAATCTACTCGCCGGCTGCATGAGGAGTACAAGCCCCTAAAGGAGCACGTAGATGCCTTGCGAATGACTCTGGGATTGCAGAGGCTGCCAGACCTATGTGAAGAGGAGGAGAAACTGTCCCTTGAGTAAGTCTCCAAAGCAAACATTATCTGGCTTTATGCTTTCTCTCAATTCTACTGGTCATTTTCTCATTTTACTTTCGTTGGTAGGTGGAAAAAAAAGAACCCAAGAGGTAAGCTTGAAAAACAAAAGTTAGCAGGAAAGGGATGTGGAGGGCATGTATTTGATAACATTCAATCTGAATTTGTTCCAAGTTAAATTTAAATTACTCCAAACTGCAAACTCTACATACCACATGCAAACATTCAAGAGTGGTCGGCCTTCTAGGTTTTATTCTATATGTTGCTTTATCTGTCCTTTTCCTTTTCCCTGAAAATTACTTGTCTAGCAAGCAATAGTAGGAGGCAATACAAGAGAGGGATACAAACCAAGTATTCTTCAGTCGGTTTGTGCTGCTGCTAGTCAGAATTTTACTTTTTGCTGCCTGCACATGGCAGTGGCATTTAGCCAAGTACCTGTGACTGTCAACAAGTAAGTTTCCGTGACAGGTGGAATAGATTTGGATAATAAATCACAGTCTCATTTTTACGTATAACCTAGGCAGGGGAGAGTGACAGAATTAGCTACTATTCAGAGAGACAGTGTCCTTTGTTTAACAGATCAGTTTTAAACACAAGGGATGTTTTGATAGGCATATATTTCTCTTAATGCCCAGCACAATTAACATAGTTCTCACAGGCACAGAGTTTTCAAGATTTCCTTTGTATTTCTGTAGAAATGTTGTTTTATATTCCAAACACCTTGACACTACAAAGAATGTAATAATGTATTGTGTACAAAAGTTATTAATTTTAACAGAGTAAGATAGAAAAACTGTTTGACGGAGGTGCATCTGAAGCTGTTGTCTATTTTTCTTCTATACATGTTGTCTATTTTTCATCTTACTAGATTTATATCCAGTTGTACATCAAGATGCCTTAGAAGCTTATGGTCTGGAATCTGGCTGAAGTGTAAAAATGCAGAAGAAAATACCACTATATTCTATTTATGAACTAGTCTATGTGTAGGCAATTTGGCAGTTGACTCTAGTGTAGGAACATGATAGGGAAATGTGATCCACTGTATTTTAACACAAAATATTCTTTACAGACTAATGAAATACTCCAGAAGGTGGTTACATTTTTTGTTTGTTATTCTTTTGTCTAGCTACTTTGAAAAGCAGAAAGCAGAATGGCAGACAGAACCGCAGGAGCCTCCCATCCCAGAGTCTCTGGCTGCAGCTGCAGCAGCTGCCCAACAGCTGCAAGTAGCTAGGAAGCAAGATACCAGACAGACAGCAACTTTCAGACAGCAGCCACCTCCAATGAAGGTCAGGAGATGGAACGTGCTGGGTTTTCTCTTTTGTCATTGGAATGCATTATGTTTGTAAAGTGACCAGTATTTGCAAAAAGGAAAAATTATGTGTCCTGATTCCGATTTTCCTTGCAGTGGTTCAAAACAAGCGGTAGACTTAAAGTAGTAGCACCAGTCATCAAGGGTTAAGGATAAGAATCTTTTAGGACAAGAATCTTTTAGGACTTAAGAGTCACCCTCAGCAGAGGTGTAGGCAGTTCTCTTCCTCTTGTGTTCCACATGGGAGCAAGGCACATAAGAAAGAAAAAAACCTTGGCAAAAGGAAAAGTAGTAGCTCTTAGTTAATGCCATATGGAGTCATATTAAAAGCAATGTGCGTATTTTATGAGGGAAATTACCAGTGGTATAAATTACCAGGAAAGGTGATTGATTCTGCACTTGGGATCCTCAAGAGTAACATGTAGGTTAATGTAACATAACCACGGGCACTTAAGTGACAGTTCTACTCAGCTCCTTCTGTAGTGAGAAGAGCGAAGTAGTTACACAGGGGCATTCATCCCACCCATGTTCCAAAGAGTCACTAAGAAGGCAAACTGATGTAGGTACACTCCAAAGTAATATACTTACTATTTGTAGTTAGGCAGTTGAAAAGCCTTTCTGCAAGTAATAGGCTTCAGTCGAATGTGAATTAAAGGACTTAGTATGGAGCAAAAGGGCAGAGTTCTATACCTTGTGTTAAATATGTGGAATTCATCTAATCACCTGCTCCTGCCTTAAGTTCTGTGACATTGCTGTTGGCCATAACTGTAACTTCTCTGACTCAGTGAGCTATTAGGCAGGTAAACACCTTTAAAACATCACTGTAACATTTAACACAAAATAGAATTCAGAGTTATTCGTACATGTATGAACCACGTGTCTGTGGAAATGTAGTTTAAATTCAATGAGATACTCCTGTTTTTCAGTTGGCCTGAAATTACTGTACAATCCACATACCTAGATTGTATAGAATGTAGCACCAGTTTGCCTTTGAAGGCAAAAAGCCTTATTTTTTTCTGTACTGTAACTTAGAGTATGATACTCAATAATCTGTGTAACAACACTACTTTGATGTTTGTAACAAGAGGCTGCAATTGCATTTCAGGCGTGTTTATCATGTCATCAACAAATCCATCGGAATGCGCCCATATGTCCACTCTGCAAAGCAAAGAGCCGATCTCGGAATCCCAAAAAGCCCAAGAGGAAACAGGATGAATGAAATCCAGAAGATTGAAAAGCTGTGTGACCTGTCCCAGTACTCTTCCAGTAGAACTGCAAATTTGCCCAAACTTTACTGAATTGCAGGCTCAAGTATGACCATCTCATTGTTTTCTATTTAAATGCAATGTAAGCACAATGTTCCTGCTCTAAGTTCCTTCCAGTCTTTAGGATTTGGTTTTAGGAGAGTAAATATTACTGGTGCTACAGTTTAACATTTCAATAGTTCCATCTTTTGTACTCCTAAACAAACTGGAATTCTTTGTGCAAGTATCCTAAATGTCAGGCTATTTCTATTGACCAAGTGTGATTACTACAAATGCTTTTTTGTTCTCTTCTTAAAAAACAGATGTTAGTAAAAGATTATTCTGTTTTCTCCTGACAACAGGAGACTATTTGAAGTGCTGAAATAGCAGACTGTCTGTTTGTTTCACTGAAGAACAATTTGTTTTCCAATCTCATAAGACTGGGTAGGTTTGGGTATGCAATGGAACTCTTTTTAAACAGGAAATGTTCAGGGAAAACGAGATTTGTTATACAGAAAATCAATGCATTAATAACACGCATGGGTTTTGATTTACTGAAGTTCGATTGTACCGTTCCCTCAAACTTGACTTAAAACTTGGAAAGGTGCTGGCTGTGTATAAATTTCTAAAAATGATGTAATTTGTAATGCTTTAACATCTTAACAGGTTATTATTTTCAGCAGTCAAAAGACTGATTGACTTAAGAACAAGGCTGAAATGAACTGTATCAGTGGTCCTCCCTGGCTCTATGGCCAACCAGCACACTGTGGTTCTCTAGGAAACAGGCATGACATATCTCAGATCTCTATGTGCACAGACTGCACATCAGCTACTCTGCAGGTCTTGTGTTCCTGGTTTCTACAGCCAAAATCTGGCAGACATATCCTCCACTGGCACATAGGAAAGTTCGGGAACATGCATGAGGAACAGTGTCAGCTAAAAATTGTGTATTTCACCAGAGACAACAAGCTTTGGTGTCACTGTCCTCCCTCAAACAAAACTTTCTATTTTTTTGTCTTTTAATAGGTCATTTTCAAATAAGCTTTACTTCAGGCCAGTTTGTTTTCTTGTTCCCTGTGAGCCAAAAGAGCCCTGACTAAAGCATCTGGAGTAGATCACTCCCTGTCTGTCTTCCCTTTGTCTCATGCAGTGTAACAACAGTTCTTCCAATGGGGAGGATGGCAGTGCCCCACTTACAGAACTGGCACTTAAAATTTACTCATCTCTAATCCAAGTTTTGTGACCACCTTTGTTGCCTAAATTGATCTAAAGTATTAAATATTCTTTTCACTAACTTTGGAATGCAGGAACTGCTTGTTCACATTCTTCTCTCTTTAGCCCAGGTTTCTCTCTACTATTATGTTAGAGTGGTTATATTGAGAATTTGGCTTGTTAGATAGGAAAAACAGGGAAGCCCCAAGTCTCTGCTCAGAACTTTGCCAAACACTGACAACTGTAAAAAATCCACATGATGCAATTTTTGCTGGCCAAATCACATACGTCACCATTAATTTCCTAAGTCTGCCACAAAGTACACGAGTGATTTACTGAATATAGTCCTAAAACTTAAGCCAGGTTCAGGAGATACTCCCCCATTTTAATGTTACATAGTCAAATAAACATCTGTCAACAGCAGACAGAATGTGGACCACCTGCCCCTGAAATTAGCTGAAGAGCAGATTCTGCTAGCTGAATTACAGGGATTTGGTCTCAGATAGCAATAATGGAAGATAGTCTGACTCCATGCTCCAGATGGCAATAGTGTGTTATTCATGTTTTGTAGCACAAATACTGGATTCTACTATTTTAAATGTCAGAGTGTCCACATGCTGTGTGCCCTGTTCAGAGCAATTCCTATGGAGTTGAAGGTAAAATGCACAGAGTTAAAAGACAGTATGTGGGTTTCCCAAGGTGCATACATGAGAGGAGCATACTTTGATGGTAGTTGTACATAAATTTAAGAAGTAGTGACAATGGAGTGGGTGAATGGTCTGCAATGAAGTAGTGTGAATAGAAGGATTAATTTGTAGAAACTTCAGCTTACAGTTCTGAAATAGGTAGGGTTAGTCATAGTTGTTCTCACTTCACTGTTACTTTGCCAGGTTCTTTCTTTCTTGGGAGATCTCTGAACTGAAGTATACTTAAGGATGCACCATTTACTAATTTAGTACAACAGTTTTGTATTTTTACTTTTTTAAACTAGTCTCATGTGCTCTTGTCGTTTTACAAGGTGAGGGTTTTTTTTTTTTTTAAGTGAATATTAAATACTGTATTTGCATCAATTGTACTAGTATTTGCAAATTTTCACATCCTTTATGAAGTTCTGCCATATGAAAAGCATGCAGTGCTGAGAGTGAGTGTAACTGAAGATAAGTCAGCAGGGTGCCATGGCTGCCAAAAGGGCCAACCATGACCTGGGGTGCATTAAACACAGCATTGCCAGCTGATTGTCTCACTCTACATTGCACTGGTGAGGCTTTGAGTACTGGGTACAGTTTGGGATGCCTCAATGCAAGAAGGACACCACACTGTTACAGTGTTCTACAGGTGTGTGACCAAGATTACAAAAGGTCTCAAGGACAAGACCTCTGAGGAGTGCCTGAGGACACTTGGCATGTTCAGTCTGGAGAAGAGAGGGCTGAGGAATGTCCTCATCACAGCCTACAACTTTCTCAGGGGGGAAGCAGAGGAGGAGGTGCTGATCACCCTCTGATGACCAGCAACAGGATACGAGGAAATAGAACAGAGCTGCATTGAGGGAAGTTCAGATTGGACACCAGGAAAAGGTTATTCTTTGAGAGAGTGGTCAGTCACTGGTGCAGTGACCCAGGGAAGTGGCCAAGGCACCAAGCCTGTCAGGGTTTGAGGAGCACGTGAGTGACACTCTTCATCATACAGTTTGATGCTAGGTAGCCCTGTGAGGAGCAGGGAGTTGAACTTGATGATCCTTATGGGTCCCTTCATACTTGAGATATTCTATGATTCTAGCTCTTTCAAGGAGATAAAATATGTATGATGTATTAGGGGACCATGGGGTGGGGGCAGGGAGGGAAGCAGTATCTTTCATAGGGAAAGAGTATTCTTTTCTCTCACGGAATAATGACAGAAGTTTAACTGAAGAACTCTTCTTGTGACAGCCCCAGGCTCTTTTCTCCCAGGCAACTTTCTCAAGAGACTGGAGGAATAATTACAAAATACTGATTTCTTGGTTTTCAGACAGAAGAGGAAGCTGTCTGAAGTACAGTTCTTACCACAAGTCTACTGCATTTTTGTTTCATGGAGCAACAATGGCTTCTTCCTTTGTATTAAAGTCTTTGGGGATACTTCTTCACTTAGTTTAAATTTATTCTTCTTTCTAAATTTATTCTTATTCTTATAGCCACAATGAGACCCTCCTCAAAGCTTAGAAGACTTTTATATTACTGAAGTCTGGTTTAACCCTGTCTTTGTCATTTGATTTTTAAAAGGGTATCCAAGTGACAACAAAATAACTGGATTCTCTTGGTATGGATGGCTTCCAGGGTCTTTTCCTGATTCATCATTTGCCTTGAAGAATAGTCCTGTTGTTCTGCAACCAAACAGAAAAAAAACCCAAATAAAATCCCAAGCCTTTCACCCTGCCACTGACCTTAAGCTCACCATAAAAGGATGCAAACACTGTACTGTATCTAAATGCTTTGCTATAGAAATTTTCATACCCAAGCTGGGGTGGATCAGTTGTCCAAACTTTAGTGCCAAGGACACCATTAATTACAGAGAAAATGTAAGGCAAATTTAAATACTTGCACTTCCTGAATTCGACTGTAGCTTTCTAAACAGGACCCTGACTGAACCCGACAGTGGCTTCAATTTACATAATCTAAATTTGAAAGAATAGACATTGTTACTTTAGTCAGTGTTACAATAGACAGTGTTACTTTAAATAGCATACTATTCAAGAAATTAAGACTTCACTAGCACTTTAAATAAATAAAAGTGCTTTATTCCTTTATTGTACAGTTTTCTAATGCCTCCAGCATATGTTTTCATTTTAGTATTTAGATATTCTAGCAATATCTGGTGTTTTCACTGGCTTCTGTGTTTTAAGTATTTTACTCCTGTGCCTTGTAGGAGTAACAGTGTGAGATCTGTTTAATTTGTCTGTACAGTCCTTTTTAATAAATGCTTGTTTCATGTCATGCTTTCTTCTTGCAGAGTATTTTCACATCTGTTACTTGCTTATGCTACTAAGAAGCAGCCGTAGCCCAGATGGTAAAACTCAGCTGATTTTACAGGATACACTTAGCCACAATTCTATTGTACCTTTGTAGAAACTTGATGGAAATAAATATGGAGAAAGAAAGATCTCTTTTAATAAGCTTTAGAAAATAGAACAGAAAAGGAGATAGCATGACAGATTTTAGCCTAGCCAAACTTCTCAGTTTTGTCTTCTAAAGTTAAATTTGAAAGCGGCAAGAAACACAATTCCTTCTCCAAATTAAGGTACAGGATAGCTGCTTTCTCAGGAGTCCTGCTTTACCGTTGGGACATTATATCTACCAGTGCTTGCTAGAAGTTGCTTCTCTCATCAAACTGAAGACTGAGGATCTTATGGGAGCACCCCGTAATCCAAGTCTGTCAGGAAAGCTCACAGATGCTGTATAGCAAAGGAGGTAACCAACTGCATAGTAATGAGAACAGTTCTGAGAAACAGCATAATCCATTGGCATAGCTGGATTCAGAGAAGAATGTCTACCCAGACCTCACAGAGCCTGGAACCTGTGAGTGATTAAATATAAGAGGCTTTTTTTTTTACGTAGATACTCTCTTCAAACACACATAAACCACAAAATCAAAGAAGTACCGCAATCTTCCATTGTACCATAACTAATCCAAGACAAAAGAAATAATTTTGATATCTGTTCATTTTGTTTAGCAATATGAATTGTTCAGACTTTGAAATAACCTGCCCTAATTTCTGTTCATCCTGCTGCTTTTTTCAGTTCCTTAATCCTAATCTCAGCTGTAACATTACTTGTAAGAGTAGTGAAAAAGGTAATTCACATTCATATCTTCCTAAGAACTAACCCTGAAATATTCCCTATAACTAACATCAGCTTCCATCATATTTTCCTGGGTTTAGCAGGGTCCTGCAGTAAAATGAGCCTCAAACCTTGGATCTTCCTAAATCTAATATTAAAGTCTAGCATTGAAAATCATCTAATATATTTCAAGGAAAAAAACACAAAGCACCAAAGCTTGTTCCACCCTTAAAACCACTACTTAAAAATTTCTATTGTGCTCTTCAGGCTTTACTTCACTACTCTTTACTTCACTCTTAACTTCCCCTCTTCACTCTATTCAAGTGAAGTGGTTTAGTGGTGGACTTAGTAGTGCTGGGTTAATGGCTGGACTTTGATGATCTCAAAACCCTTTTCCAACCTAAATGATTCTATGGTTTTTTATCTCTGTCCTGCTCCCTTTTTCCCCCCCTCTCTTGCTGTTCCTCTCCTTTTTCTTGTCCCTGTCTTTTCTGTTTTTCTCTGTCCCATTCCCAGCCTTGTGCTTTCCCTGAACACCCCCACCACCAAGCTGGCTTCTCCTTCCTCCTTCCTCCTTCCTCCTTCCTCCTTCCTCCTTCCTCCTTCCTCCTTCCTCCTTCCTCCTTCCTCCTTCCTCCTTCCTCCTTCCTCCTTCCTCCTTCCTCTTCCCTCATCATGGGCCCTGATGCTCGTTTTTGGTGAACTTCGCCTCTGTCCGGCAGCCCATGGCTCCAGGAGCTGACCAACTGTCAGTTCCCCTCCAGACTGCTCCGGAAACAGCCACTGAGGTGTCCCGTGGGCAGGGGCAGCGTCAGGGCCCCCAGGTGACAGAGCAGACTTACTGAAGGAACTTGTCACACGCACGGCAGAATAAACCCTTATCGGCCACCCTTGCCCTCCCTTTGCACTGGGCAGGAGGTGATGCGCAAAGACAATCGCATGATGGGCCCCAGCTGTGGGGCCTGATGGCATCTCTGGTCCTGTACTCATAGTTCTTAGATTTTTTATGTCTCTGGGTCCCATTGTGTGTTTTGCTTGTACAAATACAGATATATAGGGGCTTGGAAATACAAATATAAATTTTGTACATATAAATTATATAAATGAAACAAGAAAGGGCTTGAAAAGGGGAGAAATATGATCGCTATGAAGGCAACAGAAACCGCTCCGTGTGCTCAGAGGTTTTGTGTCACGGGGACGGTCCGAGCTCTCGGCTGGGCCCCGAGTCGCTGCTGCCACCTGGTGACAGCGGGCGGTACTGCAGCCGCCGCCGGGAGGAGGGGCGCTCTTTGGCGACTCGGGGGTGCGGGCAGCGGCGGCGCTGCGCCCGCGGAGTGCGCGTGCGTGGTGACTCGAGCGCCCGCGGGTGCCGCGTGCGGGCCCAAGCGGCGCTGCGGCCGAGGGCTGTGGGTGTGGCGGTCGCAGCGAGCTGAGCGGGCCCGTGCGCGGGCCGGGGTTTTCTGCAGTTTCTGCACTCTTTGCACTTTTTGCTCTTTTTAGCCCCAGTGCTGCCGCCCGGAGGGAAACACCCGGTACAGCGGCTCGGAGCGCTGCGTTGGCGCTGTCTGTGGCTGCCGCTGCCGCCCGCCTGCCCCGCCGCACCCCTGCGCGGGGCCCGGGAGCAGCGCGGCAGCACCGCTTTCTTCCTGAGCAGCAGAAATCCAGCACCCAAAACCCACAACTGTCTCCCCTCCGAAGCCGGGCAAAGACTGACCACCCCCAGTTAAGAAACTGCCAAAACAGCCCCGTTCCCCATCCCCAGAACCATTTCAAGGATATGTCGAGGCACTCGGCTTCCTCTTTTTGTCTCTTGATAGCTGTCTATTTTCTATCTCCCTGACAACAAATGCGAAGAAATTCCCTGAAAAAAGCTAACCCCCAACACACAGAAACTCGAACAAAGAAGTGCCATAGCAGAGATTTTTTCCACATACTGAATTCAGTGTGTCACATCATCACTGCTTTTCTAATTCCCTGTGGCTGGAGAACTTCTTAAAGTGATAATATTTTCACTAGATATGAACGAAAACCGGGTACAAGCTTTGCAGTTACACGTGATAGGGTAAGACTCCTAGCTCCCGTAAGTGGATGTATATTGCTTCCTCTCACTAGACCTGGTTGTGCAGTCAGGGACCCAAACCACGGGGACTGTCACCACCAACAGGACAGTGAACTGTCACACCAGCTTTGCTTCCCCCAAACAGCTGCTAAGATACTCCCTCTGTAACATGTCTTATGGGCTATGATTTATTACAAGGTTTTATTTTATTAACAAGCAATGCCGGGACTCCTTTTACTTGATGTCTTGCTAAGAGGGAAGTGCATTTTGCTCATTAATTACAGGTACTAGATGTGAATGGGAGGAAGGGCTTTTGTTTTCTCTCTGTTCCAGCTAGTTAACCACACATATCTGGTGAGAAGGAAAAACAGTCATGCAGAGGTAGATCCCGGGAGATTGAAACGCTGCCTTGTGGCCTGCCTTGAAGATGGCTGGGGATGATGGTGCACCTCTCATGCAGACAGTGTGCAGCACACACACAAACTCTGCCAGCAGATCCCAGTGACTCCCCATTTCACAAGCTGAAAAAAGGAGCCATGCCTTCCCACCAGAAATTCCTCCATACTGGGCTTGCAAGTGGCCTTCAAAGGGAGAAAAAGGAAGATGACATCCTATTGAAGGGTGGAAGGATGAAGGCCAGAGTGGTTGGATGTTCTTCAACTATGTCTCAACCCACCCTCACCTTCATGCTGGGGTAAAAGGGCCCCGGGGTGGTCATGGGCAGGGCTCATATCCTGGCTGCCAGAGGGATTCCTTCACCCAGACCATGGCACAGCAGTGCCCACATGGCCAGTGTCTGCTGAGGCTGGAAGGGTTTTTCCTATGGCTTCTGATTCCTGCCCATGGCTGTGGCTGTTCTATCCCTGCCAGCACAGGGCAAACCTCAGGCAATTCTGTGGTTCCATTCAGACACATTTATTCTAAGTGCATCCTCATGCCATCCACACTCTGCTGAGGATATTTTGTTTGGGAATTTCTCCTTTAACTCTTTTAATTCCTCTGTAAATAGGCAGCTGCCTTTACTTAGCAACTGCCTGAGTCATTTCCTCTCTGAGCAATCCTCTGGGTTCACTCTGCAGTACTTCCTCTTCACATTTTCTACATCTTCTGATATTTTTCCTTTTTTAGCTGAGGCAGGCTGTTAAAAATAGCAAGAGGATTTCACTGTGTATTTGTAAAATTAATACTACCACCACAGAGATCTCTTTATGCCCTTTCTCAGAATAATTTCCATTTTCAGTTATATAATTACTGTTAAATTTTGAGGCAAGAGAAAGGTTGCATTTTAGTGGTCCTAAGGAAAAAAAAAAATCTTAATGAAGATATAAACTTCTTCAATATAATTCAGATTTCTGTTTTGAAATATTATTCAAAAATATTCAAATATTATTTGAAATAATATTGACATAGACAATCTTGTCAGAATAGGAAAAGCAGGCTTAAGGGATGAAAGCTTTTTGCTACCTTTTCATTCTCACCAGATGCCTGGAGGGTATCAGAGAATCATAGAGGTTCGAATTGTTAAAAGACCTCTAAGATGAGTCCAACTGTTAGCCCTGCACTGCCAAGTTCATCACTAATCCATGTCTCCAAGTGCCACATTCACACATTTTTTAAAGAACTCCAGGGATGGTGATTCCACCACTGCCCTGGGCAGCCCATTCCGGTGTCTGACCACCCTTTCAGTGAAAAAAATTTTCCTAATATCCAATCCAAAATCTATACACATATATATAGATATAGTATATACTGGTTTTCAATACATTCTTCCACACTAGTTTACATTAACTATCACCTAGAACTGTCCTAATATGAGTTTATTTTTTGCTGTAAAGAGATACCAAAATTCCAGTATGTGAAAGCCCAAACCTTGTAACTCAGTGGAACAAGATGTGCTGTGCCAACCAAGATCACTTCAGGAAAGGAAAAAAAAAGCGCCGTGGTTTTAGGTAAAGGAAGAGTTTGGGATTTACCAGCTGCAGTAGCATTGCTTTGAGGACAAAGTGTCCCTGTCCCATTTCAGGGCAAGGACTTTGCTCAGACTATGGAGAATAAGGCTTCAATATGAGACTTCCCAACACATCCCATAAAATGTCCTTTCTGAAAGAAGACAAGCCACGCCTGACAGCCAGTGGCATTTATGCCATCACCATCCACACTGCCAGAATCCCCCCTTGTGTGAGTCCTGGGTCTAACTCATCCCCAGGAATGGTCAAGGAAGCCTCTCTGCCAGGAGCACCCCATCCAGCCTGTCACTGCTCTGGGCAGGAACAAGCCTTGACCAAAAGTGTGTCTGGAATTCTTGGGGCCCAGGAGATGCTTAAATCCAAACCTGGATCTGGCTCCTGCTGAAAGGATGTACCTTTGCAGCCCCTCAGAATGTCCTGTCTGCTCTGCTCAGGGCATTTGGGACCTGAAGCAAGCTTTTAATTGTACTCTTCTAGCTCACTTCTAATTGAGTTTTGCTTTAATGTTTGCACATGAGAAGGAGTGATAATTGAAGGGGAGGGGACACTGCTCAAGTCAGAAATGTGTATGTTCAGCTGATTTACAGCAGGTATTAACCAGGGCCTCACTAGATTGTTCCCATTGGGAAGAGAGGCTGGAAAAAAGTCAACGATACAGAACCTAGTTTCCTTGAACACAGAAGAGCACCAAGCCCTATTCACTATTTCCAAACCAGTGTCATTAAACCCAAGTCTCTCCTCCTGTTATTTCAGGAGTCCCTTAGATGACTCCTTTTCTCACTGACACACAAACCACCCAAATCCTCTACCCTCTGCCTTTGCAAGTACAAGCTTTGACACGCAGCCCATTGTTTTGGCTGGGAAACCAAGGAGAAACATCCACCCTCACCTCTCATTACAGAAATAGGTGGTAATTGGTCTATTTATTCAGTTTCCAAGATCCCAGTGGTAAGTAAACCACCAGCTTTAACCAAGTCTGCAGTCGGCACACACTCCACCTCACATGAAGTATTCATAATTCCTGATTTATTCCATCTGCCACAGCCCACTGGAGCCAAATTCCAGATCAGATATTACATAGCATCCTTCTGTGCTGTATCCTACATTTTGTCACTACACACAGGCTTGCATCTTATTTCATTTCCCGTGTTCAACTCTGCAGTGTGTTCAAGTGGATGATTTCTGAAGGGCTGGACTGCATCAGAGGATTTAAGGAGAATAGTCCCATGAAAGCAGGATGAAATCTGAATGTAGAGGACAGCTTTGTGCTTGTACCACTTCTCTCTGGAACTGAGCTGTTTGTCAGAAAAACAGCAAACAGACATAAGTAGTTCTCCTTTTATTTCTGCAGGTGGCACCAAGCATTTAGTTCTGAGACTTATTTGTTCTTTTAAAGCTATTATAAACTCCTAAAAGATGGTCTGCTGCTCTGCAGACCTTCTGTGGCTGCACATGGCCTCTCTGCAGCTCTGTGAGCCCATGTTCTGGGGCCAGCTGGTCAGTGGTTCACCCATCCATCCCCCAGGGCCAGCTGGTAAGTGGTTCACCCATCAATCCTTGTTGTCTCTGGGATGGCAGTGGGAGCCGAGGTGTGAGGCATGGATAACCCTAGACAGGGTGAAGACTGGGCAGGAGCCAGTGGCACGAGTGAGTGTGGGATTACAGCTGAAGCAAGCCAAGAGCTTGGCAGGGGTGTCACTAACTAGACCCCTATCCCAGCCCTGCAGTCCTACCCATGTCCTATCCTCCCGACTTGTCTGAGCTGCTGCTGTGCCCTCAGATCCCTCTCACAGGGTCATTTTTCTGCTGATTTCAAAGACAGAGAGACACCAAAGGGGTGGTTCTGCACAGCCAGGGCACCCTTTGAGCAGTGAGGTCTGCAGAGCCACGTGCAAGAAGCACGCCAGAGAGCCCTGTTCCATGATAGCTCTGGCTAATCCACACCCCACGCTGATCTGATGAGCCAGGGAAAGAGCCAGGACTAAAGTGGACAAACCACAGAAACTAAATATCCATATTCCTAACCACTTGCCATCACTGTAAAACGTCAGGGCCACAGTCACAACTCTCAGATTTGCCAGATGTAAGCTCCCATATCCAACCAGGCTGGGTGCTTTGAGTTTTTGAGGCTGCTGGGGATTACCCACCTGAGCCAGTTACCTTTTTGGGTGCTCCTTCCCGCAGATGGCCCAGCTGGCTGCCCTGTGTCCGATCCAGATTGTGTTTCACTGCAGCCTTTGGAGCTGTCACTCTATCCTCAGGATAACATATCTGCCATGCTTGCATGCAAAGCACAGAGCGACAGCTCCCTGGCCCGAGTGCAAAAACGTTATGACTTGTTAATTTAGCAAGGCATTTAATTCACCGCTGGCAGCATTGGCTGAAGAGCAAAATGAGGAAGTCAGATTCATCCTTGTCTCCAATGCATCAAAATAAAAGGACATCTATAGCACTGCACAGCACGCTCTCAGCAACTAGGAGCTCCTGGGCTGGACATTGGAGGAAATAATTGGAAATCAATGATGCTATGCCTTCTCCATGCGCCTCCAGCCCTGCTCACACTGTGATCAGATTGTGCAGAGGTTTTGCACTACACCAAATATTGTTTTATTTGGCAGCTATTTGTACTCTGTTTTTCTTAGCTGGGCTATCCATGCTCTGAAGGTACACATGCTATAAACTTAAAACTGATGAAGATTTTTCTTTATTTCCTTGTGCCATGGGGGCAGAAACTCCCAGATTATTTCCCTTAGGAAGCATTTCTGGCCTACCGCTGAGTGTGCAGCTGTGTACTGAAGCATGTACTTGTTAGAATATGTTAAAGAAACATTATAATACTTAAAAGGTAGATAGTGTTTTATACTTTCAAAGCACTGTATAAGCACTAACTAATTGAGGTTCATGGTACTGCCTTTAAGCAGATAAGGAACTACCACTGAAAAGTAGGTAGCAGCCAACACTGAGGTCTGAACTACTGTAGTTATTTTTTCAGGTGTGGAATGGCAAAGTATTCGAATTTGCTCAGATGCCACTGTACAGTAATAACTGGCAAATGTCAGTATTTAAATGAAACTTCAAATGGAAACCCCCCCACCCCCATCCACTCCCCCACCCACTCACCAGCCGAATTTGTACAGCTGAAGTTCTGCCATGACAGGACTTGTCACAACTTCTTTTCACACAAGTTACACAGCCTCTATACGCCCTTGGAGCAGTGGGGTGCAGGTTGGCTGAAAATTCTGCCCCTGGGAATCACCTGAGAAAAGGTAAGTCTCCAGCCCTGGTAGGCCAAGCAGGCTGTTGTCATACTAAGAAGAATAACCAGTGTTGCTGGTGGAAAGCCAGCACCTCATGCTCAGCCCTGCTGAGGCACTGGCAGCTCCTTTCTTTTTTCATTTCCTGTAGCAGGACAAGCTTCAAAGGGCTCCTGCGACAGCCGCTGGCTTTGATCCAGGGCTAAAACACCTTGGAGGTGGGAATCTCAGATAACAAAGCAGGTGCTGCATCACCACAGTAAGGCAAGGGAGACTCTCCAGGGCTCTTCAAACTTCTCCCCTTTTTTCTTCTTCACTGAACAAACCATTCAACACCAATAACACGTTTGCAGCCCAGTTTATGCACACATGGGTATTATCACACTGTGCTCACAGCCATTCATACCAGACCACTCACCACAGGATTTCAAACCACTCAGGGCTCACCACTGCTGACTTGAGACAGAAACCTTCACATGTGGAAGCTGAAGTCGTGGCAAGGAAACAAGTGGAAACTCTATTAGCAATGCTGTGACCTGTGCTAATAGCAGTCATACTGAAAGCCATTAACTCCCAGAAAACAAGAGCCCTAGAGGTTTCTGTTAGCTGAACGTGGTTTGGAGAGTACCAAAACTGAAGGGTTTGCCTTGAAAAGATCATAGAGCATGTGCTCAGTGCTTGACTGAAGCTGTTTTGCTGGATGTTCAGGTGGTTGGTGGTTGCTGTGCCTGGTTCACTGTGCAGGGGTACGGAAGAGAATTACCCTCTGGAGGGTTCTTCTGGACATAATATAATTTATCACCCAGCATTGCTACAAAATGTATCTAAAGGATTCCTACATGATATACTACATTTCATTTATTTCAGAAATATTTAAATGTCTTCCTAGTTTGGCCCTTAAATTTCTAGAAGGAAGAAATCTGTGTCCTTGACAAAGATGCAAATAAATGTAGATCTAGAAGGCAACAGACTGGATGGAGTGGATTTCATGAGGGGCAACAATCCTTCATGTTGCTGCCCACAGCATCAATTTACTCATCATGAGGAATTGACCTATTATTTTACACTCACAGTTCTTCAAGAACCAAGCCAGTGCTCATTACTGACAGCTATACCAGGGGCCTAATTGCAGAGCACATCCCTGATTGCTTTGGAGGGGCTGGATAACTGATTGGCTCTGCAGGCAGAGTGGCACTGCCAGACTTTTAACATCTGCATGATTTGTGTCTCTGACTGAAAACCCCAGATACCACAGAAAGGACTCACACAGATAGACTGCCTCACATCAATCACCTTCACACAGTCCATGCAGGGACCTCTTGTTACCTGCCTGTTAAAAAAAATGGATCATTTTATAATAGTAATTTTGATTAATTAATTTTCTTTTTCATAAGTGGAGCATGTGTCCTTTTTCTCTGGTGTAAAGCCTAATTCTGTTGCAGCTCACAGCCACATTTTGAAATGTGTTCTGCTAGGAAAGCTAGAAAATGCTTTCTTAGATTTTAGTCTTGAAGACTTCCCAACACTAACATTAGATAAAAATCTGAAGCCAAAGGAACCATGGAATAGTTAACTTTTGAGGGAGAGACAATCAGAAAATGGTCAAGGAGAAACATCTGGCTTCTCTCTTCCTGCTCCATGCCACCAGTCAAAGCTTTAAATGGAAAGTAACCCAAATGGGAAACCTGCTTATGACAGATGCAAGTGATTTGTGAGGCAGTCCCTGCAATGCAATCCACAGTGTCAAGAGTAAATGGCACTGCTTTGATTCTGTTGTAACAACTTCACAAAACAACCCCACCAGGCAGGGAAACTGGCCACAGATGGGCTGGTGCTTGTGTTTTAAGGCTCTCAGCTCCAAATTTGGCCAGTTATCACTCCTTCTGGAGTCTGAGGTTCTCAGTAGCACAGCTCTTGTTGGGCTAGTGTTTACAAAGAACTACCTAGTGGGTCCAAAAGTGATTTATGGGTGAAACTCAGAAAATAAAAAAGCGCAAAAAGAGAGTTTTGTAAGTGTAAAATGAGCAGAAGTCTGATCAGAATCTGACCCTGCATCTCTCACTGTGTGTGCATAGATGTGTAGGAGCAGGGAGGCAGAGGAAATATGTGAGAGAAGCCACAGAAGCTCTCAGATAATGCCTCCAAAGTATTTCTAAGCCATTGCACAAGGAACAATATACAGAGACTTAAATTCAGACACAAGGGATCTATTTACGTGGATAGAAGAATCCTCATGTGGAATACGCTTACAAAGAACCTTCTTTAGGCAAAACAAACAAACACTGGAGTCATTTATCTCCTTGCCCTCTTTCTGTGCTGGAATACAGGAGCTTCACAGTGTTACAGTCCCAAACCGTGGCAGGGGCCTCCTGCTTGTCCCTGCAGAATCCCACTTCAGCTCATTCAGCTGGTCAGGAGCAGAGGGCCCATTTCATGGGAGGACAAGGTAGGGTCTATGGTAAAGCAGCCTGTGAGACCAGGGTCTTTCCAAGCCATGTAAGGAGCCAGTGGGAATTGCCAAGGCAGCAATCTCCAAGCCAAAAAAGGAAGGAACACCGTAGAGTTCAGTAACAACCACACTGCTAAAGCTCTTCTCCAAATAAATTTTTTTACAGATAGAAACTTCGCTGTTTGCCTAAACATTATTTCAGTATGAAATTGGGGTTTTAAAACTGATTAAGTAATCCAACAGCTGAAAATTTTTCTTGATGCTGCTGAATAGGACCCATAGACTTTACCCCATAATGAACTAGGTAAGATTTGAATAATTGAATGGGAGAGAGGCAAATTCAGCAGCAGAATTAACAAATTGTTAGTCCCAGGTTACTCACAGCTTCTCAGCACAGTGAGTGCAGCCAGCACTTTCCTGTGCCAGGCTCACATATGGGCCTTTATGGCGCAGCTCCAACAGCATCCATCCCACACCACGAGCATCTTTGACGGAGAGGAGAGGAGAGGAGAGGAGAGGAGAGGAGAGGAGAGGAGAGGAGAGGAGAGGAGAGGAGAGGAGAGGAGAGGAGAGGAGAGGAGAGGAGAGGAGAGGAGAGGAGAGGAGAGGAGAGGAGAGGAGAGGAGAGGAGAGGAGAGGAGAGGAGAGGAGAGGAGAGGAGAGGAGAGGAGAGGAGAGGAGAGGAGAGGAGAGGAGAGGAGAGGAGAGGAGAGGAGAGGAGAGGAGAGGAGAGGAGAGGAGAGGAGAGGAGAGGAGAGGAGAGGAGAGGAGAGGAGAGGAGAGGAGAGGAGAGGAGAGGAGAGGAGAGGAGAGGAGAGGAGAGGAGAGGAGAGGAGAGGAGAGGAGAGGAGAAAGCAAACTGGAGGAAGTCATCCTAAAACACAACTTGTTAGGGCCCACTCTCCTTGGGATAAAGGAGGGATTTTCAGGTCAGTAAATACCAAAATACTGCAGAAAGTTAAAATTTGGATTAAATTAGCTCCAGCTATCAAGTGTGTTCATAAAATCAATTTTAGATTTTTTGTGGATTTTGCTGCCACTGCTGCAAAGCCATTTCTTTTTCCTCTCCTCTTTTGTGCACGGGACAGTGTAACCATCACTTCCAGGGTTCTCTTTGGCTCGAGTTCACTTTCCTTTGGAATGGGAATGGCTGGCCAAAGGCAGCACATTGCCTGTATCAAACCTCTGCAGGGAATCTAGACAATGTAACAAGGCTATTAAATCCAGGCCTGCCAGGAAATGTAGGGAGAGCAGGTTGCAGTCTGAAGCAAAAGATCTACACAGAGTTTGGGAAATGGGAACTATTCCTGACAAATCTCATTCTTACTGCAGGCAGAGCCACTCTTCAAACCCCAAGGAAACATCTTGGAATAACTATGGGAAGCAAACACTTCAGACCAAGTTTCTGTCCTTGCTAAGAACCTTCCCTATCATCACTACAACCTGCTCTTTATTCTTGCTTTTTCCAAAGGCAGTGAGGCAGTTACCAGGGACTCTCTTGTTCTCTGCCAAGGAGCTCTGCACAAAATAAAATTTGCATGACTGACTGTTCTTCTTTTTTGTCCAAGGAGACTTCCTGGACAACTGATCTTTCAAAAGCAGTGACCTTCGAGCTGTTACAAAGAAAAACATCTAAGCAGCACTAAGTTACTTAGAAATATTTTCACACTCAAACAACTGAAAAATTATTCTGTATTCTCATATTTCCCATAAGTGCTCACTTCTAGGCAGGGATCAATCAGATGGATTTTTAGATCATTACATAGATTTGAGAAGTGATTTAAGAGTCTTCAAAAAATGTCCTCTCAGTCAGATGCACAGCACTGCTAACGAAATACTGTAACTCACATTGGTGTTTTATCTGAACACCACTTGGAACAATAAAATATTCATAAAAAGCCACTACTGGAATATATTATCTCATCAGCACATGGTGATAACCTTAAATTGTTTGGTGTTAGAAGTAAGGATAAGGATTACCATATCAATATTTAGCTCGTTGAAATCATACTACCTAGTGCCATTGACAGTAATCACATCAAAATTCTGGATAATTTCAAATGATTCAGTAATAATTACCAGACTGTGCTGTAGGCAAAGGGAGATGCTGGAATCTGCACAGCCAGTGCCGAATTTGTACAATGACTCAGTGTGATGGGATTTGTACCTTAAGAAAATTGACTGAGCTGACTCCCCTTAATCTTTCCTTTGGGGAATGTACTGCTCCAAATCGGATCAGGACAGAAGGCAAACAAGTATGGAAATTATTTTTAAAATTATTCAGCTGCTCTACAGCTCCTGTAGCAAATCCAGGACCAGGTTTGGGCTCTTTGGGGTAGGGTGCAGCCTACTGTGGTCTGTATTTAGCCATTATTCCTGCAGGCTCATAGGCCATGTGGCAACACAAATAAATAGCCAGTGATGACACATGCAGTGACAACTTGAGCACAGAGCATCTCAGTTTGGTTGAACAGATGCAGCTTTGACACACACTGTTAGGCAGCCACTTTCACAAGAATTGGCGTAAGAGCTTAACTTTTATAATTTACTATTGTTTACTGTCTTCAGTGTGCTCAACTTACCAGACACACCCATACACATACACTGTACAGCAACTGCCAACCTCAGAGAGAGATTATGCTTGATGGAAAGCCATCAGCTTTAATAATAGAATAAATAAGTAGATACATAAACACTGAAAAGACAAGAGATGGTGAGAACAGACTTACTTAACCCTATTTTGACCCCTGCAAGAACTAAAATTTGTATGGGAATATGTTTTCTAAGACAACACATAGGTGTAATTTTATGAAGTGAGAACTGGTGGGCAGGCACAGAATGACAGATAGGAAAGGAGTGGATCTGTTTCCATACGTTACATGTGCATGTTCTTTCTCACTTAATTCCTTTCTGTATAAGTTGGTCTCCTGCCCTTACTAAACTATTATACAGAAAGGATGATCTTGGATACAGAATTGGGGTCACGCACTGAAGCACCAAACCCTTTCTGCCAGCCAACCAAGCAGCCACATGACCACCATGTCTTCCCTTGAACTCATTTATCTTTTGTCACTGCTTAGAACACTTTGTCTAATTTTAGAAGGCAGTTCTGCAACCCTTGCAGTGAATAACACTTGTTCTGGCCAATAGTCCCAAAATGCACAAGTAGGAGTGCCAGAATCACAGAAACACGGACAGCTGAGACATGAGGTCATGGGGTCCCTCTGATCAGACCTGTCTTTCTGGGCTGACGCTCACCCAGACACAGATCCCCAATGCTGGAGCTTTACTGCTTCCCCAACAATCTATCCCACTATTACTTCCCTACCCCTACCTGATAATGTTTTCCTTAAAATCAAATAATCTTCCCTAATTAAAATCATGTCAATCATCTTTAATTCTCTCTGCTTCAAACAGATTATCACCCTTCAGTTACCTCTTCTTTAGACTGAAAAAAATAATTCCAATTCCTTAACTTTCTTCCTTCATCCTCTCATTATTTCTTCTGACTTCCTCTAGATGTTCCCCATCTGGCTTGTATCTTCTCAGGCAGCACCACGAGAGTTATCCTGCTGATCTCCAGCACTGCTGATGAGCAGAGGGGGGCTGTGTGTGCCAGAGCCCACCCTTTGTCCCTGCTCTTGAGCACTTCCCTTTTCACACCACCAAGCAACTGTTGACTCATGCCCAGCTTGTGACATCCCAGATTATTTTCTGCTCTAGCTGCTATTTAGCAAGCTGTCCTCTGTCATGCCTTTCTGCACTGAATTGTTCTTGTCTAAATGTTTTATCTTGCATCAGTCCCTATTTACCCTCATCTTCTCCTGGATTATATCTCTAACTTTCAGGATCATTTTGAATTCTATGCTTGTACTCTACCATATCAGCAGTGCATACAAATGATAAAGGAATGCTTCCCATTCCGTCATCCAGGTAACTAATAAACATCCTGGGCCAAGGACAAACTAAAGGATGGATTCTGTATCTTTTCTATTAGGCAATATTGTCTAATAACTTCATATCTAAGGAGTTATTCACCCAGATAAATACAAGTGAACTTGAGCCAAAGTTGAGAAATGAAGTCCTTAGGGTGTATTAGTAACACCAAGGTTTGCAGGTATTTCTCCCATCAAGAGAGTAATAAACAAGAATGTGCAGTTAAAGCCCCTTTGGAAAGAAGACTGGGCAGCTACAGTAATTTTCATGCCACTGTTTTTCTTTCCATCAGCCACAGAAGTTACATTCACCACAGGAAACCCACTATAATCTGTCACAATACAGACTTTTGGACTTAAAACATTTGGAAATACTTGTTCATAATTTTTCAAAATCCTACACAGGGATATAAATATACAAATACATTTAATTTCCCTGGTTTCTTGTTTTAGCTCTTACTCAGCAAGACTCTGACATAAATAAAGTTGAATACACACAAACATTTTACTGTTAGATACTTCAGTGACCAAAAGAATTAGGACCTGTAATCTCACAGAAAATCTGGGGGCAGTTTTCTTGAACTAGAATATAAAAACCATTACACCAGATTTCAGACTGAGTCCAGACAAGCACAACATCTAATACTGAGTAACATGGAATACTTTGGGAAACAGAGTAAGGAATAAATTAATAGGTGGGTGCTTCTTCCTCTGACACCCTCCCCAGATCTATCAGTGGCTTAGGTATTTTCTGAGCATTTCTTTTTGTATCTGGGTCATCACAAGTGCAAGCTTCTACCTGACTAATTTCAGCTACTATTTCAGCTATTATTCCAACTACTTTCACTATTCCTTAAACTGAAATGGATAGTATAATCCCCTGGAATCTCACACTACGTGCAGTGCCAGGGCTCTATCGATTCTGATCTCACAATGCTAATGTGCACCCATCAGTGATTCGGCCTGAAACAGCTTTGAAAGATTTGTCAGAAACTATCACATGAAAACTAAAAGGACAGAAGAAATGACTGTAAAATTAAATTATTCATTTTTCCACAGGGACATGGAATAAAGGACAGTCGCTAAAGGATTAGGATAAATCAGCTACTGCAATCAAATCTGCAAATGCCAAAAAATTGAAAGGCTATTGCAAGTGCTGCAGAAGCCATGCGAGGTCAAAATTTTAATGAAGTTCCACCAAAAATGCATAAGCAGTAATTACATGACTGAACTGAAAATCTGAGAAATGAGGTTTAAAAGGAAATAAGATGGATGTTACATTTGCAAATGCTGCAACATTACCTCAAACATTCCCAAACTGCTCATCAGAGAAAAAGATAACACATTTTCCACATTGGGGCAGATTTTCTTAGCTCAGTTCCTGTGTGCCTAAAGATAAAAGATATGCTTATCAAGCAGTATGTAGATACATGGAAAGCAGGGAGAGACAATGCCCCACTTCTACCTCAAGAGTCCTTTTATCTCTCATGTATTTTTATGGGCTTGGCCTTTTTATTTTAACTTTACAGCCTCCACTGCACCACCACAAACATCCTGAGTGTGCAACACTTGGTTTCTTTCCCTTCCTGCAATTCATACCTTCTACTCTGAAGCTTTGCACATGCAGAATATCAGGCATGTCAAATTGCAAGCAGTGAGACTACTCACATATGTGTCTGTTGAGATGGAAAGAAAAGAAAATGCCATCTCATCTGAAAATGAATTTTAGTTGCCCATTCTCTTTGCAAGCATCCCCTCCAGTGTGATTGCTCCCATGCCAGTTGTCTCATCTTTCTCAGAGGAACAAAAATGTAAAAATAGACTCTGACCTCTTTTATTGCACAGTGTGTTAAAGAAATGGGAAAGTTAAGGAAAATAACTGTAACCTAATAAAAATTCAGAGGCACCTCAAAACGTTAATGAATATTTTATTATTACAGATATGGAAAGTACAGCCCCATAACTACACATTACTTTTGGGGCTTGCAAAACATGAAAATTACATTCTTTCAGGTAGTTTGACCATTTTTTCACACCACATCTATTATACTTCATGCTGTTGAGAATCAATACAAACCATTTTGGTGACATTTTCTGATAGTTGGTGATTAAAGGAAGATGGAAAAATACATGGATACAGAACAAGGAATCAAGAAACGTGGGCTGGGCTTTTTTGCCGTGCTGCTTTGTTCATGACATAACCAGAGACTTTGATTTCAATGACTCAGTTTTCTCATCTGTAAAATGAGGATAACATCTGAATGTCTCTCAGTGGAATGCTGAAATTTAATTTCAGCATGTGTATAAAGGACATGGAGCTTGCTAAGTGGCAAGGTGCTATTACCATACATTATAAACATAAACCTAGGAAATTTGGCATTAAATGTGTAGGGGTTTTTTCCCCTTTAGCTGCCCTTTTGTTTTAAATAGTACTACTAATAATTGACGTTCTATTAACACTGAGAGGAAACAACAGACAAAGGATTCCCTACACACACATATAGCCAATGTAACAAAAGAAAAAAAGAAACAAAGAACAGGGCAAGTCTGTGGTCTGAAGAGTCAAGTTAAAATGGAGCCCTGCTTGGAATATTTAGAAGGTTCCTTTTTTGTTCTCTTGAAATACTACCTCATCTTACTGCTTCTTTTTCTGCATTCATCACATTTATGGGATAATTTTTTGGCCCACTGGCAGGCAAACTTTCTGTTCATGATTGCAAAAGGAGTTTCCTGCGCAAGGCCCAAAGAGCCTGCCCTTTAGTATGGCCATGGACGCTGCTTTACCCTCGCTGTTCTCAGAGCGTAAACTCAGAGGCAAAATGAGATTATTCCTGAATTTATGGATAACCAACTAGAGCAGCATCTCTTCTTGCGAGCTCTCTATCAGAAGGCAACTCATCATTGTTAATAACACATTGCTTTAGGTTGGAAAGGACCTTAAAGACCATTCAGTTCCAACCCCCATGCAGTGACGGGATGACATTTGCAGTTGTTGTGGGGACACAACTTACCTCTGGCCTGTGAGGTATCTGGGGAGCTGTCCCATGCCCATCCGGCTTGGAGCTGGCCAGTGGTGCTGAGCTCCCCTGAGCACTGGCCCACGGGGAGCCATCATGGCTCCCGTGGGGCGGCCAATTCTGTCGGCCCCTTTGGCAGATGTTCATAGAATATTCAAAATATTCAACCCCATAACCACTAAACCAAAGGCATATTTAAGAGGTTTATGGATCTAGCACTGGCTGATATAGGTTAGTGGTTCCAGTGGCAGTGCTGAGTGGAAGGCTGGACTTGATGATCTTAAAGGTCTCTTCCAACCTTGACAATTCCATGATTCTAAACCACACCACTCAGCACCAGATCCAAACACCTCTTAAACACCTCCAGGGACGGTGACTCCACCACCTCCCTGGGCAACCTGTTCCAATACCTGATCACCTGAACAGTGAATTTCTTCTATCTAATACCTAATCTGAATCTCTTGCTGTCGCCGTTTAAGGACGTTTCCTCTGGTCCTCTCCCTACAGACACGGCAGAAGAGACCGGCCCCACCTCACTACACCCTTCTGCCAGGGAGTGATGAGGACCCCCTGAGTCTCCCGGAGACCCCCCGGCTCCCTCAGCCGCTGCTCATCAGACTCGTTCCCCAGCCCTTGCAGTAGGCTCGCCGCCCTCGGGCGGACACGCTCCAGCATCCCCCATCCCTGTGGAAGCGCAGACCCAGGGCAGCGCCCGGCGCTCCCCGCGGCCGCCCCGGATGGACGCGGGAGCGCTCCCGGTGCCGGGCAGGGCGGGAGCGGGCGGAGCCTGCGCACTGCGCCCCGCGCCCCGCGGCCCGCCCGGCACTCCCGCGGTCCGGCGCTGAAGATGGCGGAGGGCGGTGCGGCGCCCCCGTCTTGCGCTTCCTCCTCCTCCTCCTCCTTGAAGGGGCTGCGGGAGCAGATGGGTGAGAGCGGGAAGGGAGGGGTAGCACGAGGGGTGTGTTTGGGGGGGTCCAGCGGCCCAAGGGCGCGGCTGGCGCCGGCTGTCCTCCCCCCCCCCCCCGGCCGCCCCGCTGGACGTCCGGCCCCGTCCCGGGGCGGGGAGGGGGCACGGCGAGTGGAGGCCGCCGGGGCTGCCCGGCCCCAGCCCCGCTCCCCGGCCGCGCGGTCTGTCCTTTCCCGTAGCTCCGGGCGGTGATTGCTGGCTCGGGACCTACCGCAGCTCGTGGGCAGCAGGAGAGGCGGCTGCGGGGAGGCTGCGTTACCGCTCGTTCTTCACCGGTTCTCGAACTTGTCGGTGTCTGCGGTTGCTCTTGCCTTCAGAGGGTTTGCCCAGCGATGTGTCCGATCCCGAGTGCCGAAGGCAGAGGCAGCCCCTAGCATTGATTTCTAATCAAAGACTTTATTTTTTACTTTTTTTTTTTTTTACTGGTGTTATAAGAGGGCTAAAGAAGCTCTGCTTTGGTTTTGTCTTTGGCTGTGTTTATGTGCCTATTTATACTTAAGGTCCTTAATAGTATACTCTGGAAGGAGTATTGTGCGTGCACAGTGTGTGTTTCCAGCATAATTTCGTAGTACATCTCCACGCAAAAGCTTTGTGGATGAGCCATTAGAAAAGATAAACATTTTCTTATCCCAGTCACCAAAAAAAAAATAGAGTTGTGGTTTGATCTAAGCTAACTAACGAGGACTAGGTACAGAAACTACTCTGAAAGCCTCTTGCCTGATTGTTTTTCATGTATCTGTGTAATTACACAAAGAAGAGTGCTGGCAAAGGGTCCTGAATGCACAACTCCCATCTGGCATTCTTCTTCAGTGTGCTGGGTGTCAGAAATATTATTTAATTACTTTTTGTTTCTTTTTCAAAATTAAGACAGTTTAGTGCTGCAGAAGGATAAAGATCTGCCAACAGATCTCACCTACACAGGCTGTGTCTCTTTGGACCTTAGTCTTCCTGCTAGAACAGCTGAATTTTATTTTGCATATTGGATGCACTTACATGGTGGCTCCTAAGTTTTTATAAACATGGGCACCCATATTTACTGACAGCTGTCATGACCTAGAATTAGTCCCAAGATCAGAGAGGAAATGCTCCTTGGACCAGGTAGCTCTATCTTCAGATATGCACATGCTGTATTACACACATCATGTTAAAAAAACAACTCCCCTCACTAGATCCTGTAAAGGCTACACCTTGAATTTTTTTCCCTGAGGGGGTAGAAGTCACTGAACCAGAATCTAAACTTCAGTGTACATAGAATGCATTTGTAGCAGTTATGTGCTCAAAGATAAACTCAGTGCTAATGTGCAGTGAATCAATGCTGTCTGTGAGCTCACAGGCCGCTGCAGCTCTGCTCCTGACTTCTTGTCAGTAGCACTCCCTGGAGAGAGCAAATGATGTTTAGAAATCATCCTTGCAGTCCTGTGGTTGACAGTGGAATTTGCAAGATAATTTGCCACAGTATTTGCTGCTCTTTAGAGAAGTTGTGAGCTGCAACCAAGTCTGATATTGCAGCTGTTTGGAGAAGATGTAGAAAAAAAAAGACACCCAAAGGAACCTTGACATTCAGTCCCACGCTGCCTTTGGCATGTTTGGGGAGGAATATAACTTCCTGCTTTTCTAAGCTCAGTTGGCTGCGTGGGGGGACTCCTCAGTTCCAAAATACCTGCTAACTAGAGTGCTTGGACCCAGTTTCTGCTGCTCTGTGGGCAGTTGTGTACTTTGCTGTCTTAATCAAGCTGGGGAACAAATATCTTTGTAAAATAAATAGTGTTGTGTGCCTTCAGTAATTTTTCAGTGAACTTCTGTCTGGGAATCTCACATTTAAAGACAATAAATAAAAAGAAAGAGCATCTTGCTGAGAAACCACAGCTCTTTCTGGCAGCCTGGCTAAGAAGTGTGTATACATACTGTTTGTATAGTCACCTTCTGCATAGGTTCCTTTGTGGATCCTTATTAAAAGATGCTTCTGGGTTCTTGTTCTGTTCACTTCTGCTGTCTCTGACCAGCCTCTTGATACTGGTTTTATTTGTGGGTGATTGGTTCTTGTTAATTATTTTAGGCCTTGCAAGTGTAGAATCCCATGGTGCCACTTGTAACTAACTCCCATACCAATTTGTTACATTTGGCAAGAAAAATATTCTCTTAAATTCATCTAGTATTGAGGTAAGGAAAAGGTGTTTCTCCTTCTTTGAGTATCAACTATGATTAAAATTCTGCAGACCAACTCATGCCTGCAGTGCCAGTTCTACAGTTCCTTTGTAATCATTTTCTGCCCTGACACACTTGTCCTATCTTATTTCCTTTATGTGGATGACAAAAAGTGGAATTTGCTACTACGACTAGAAGGCAGTTAAGGTACAACTAGAAGACAGTTAAGGTTTCTAAACATCACTTAACATTAGGGATAAATTGTAGGTGTACACTGAACCAGCAGTGCGTAGATGGCAGTTGCTTACCCCATTTTTGTTATCCATGCTTGCTGCAGTCATCCCTCAGGGATGAAGAGGAATTTTTGATCCTATTCTAATACCATAAGTACTGCTGAGCTTGTTAAGATGTGAGAAGAGGGGAATAGTCAGGTACTTGTGGTTTATCCAGTAAATGAGGTTTTCCTTGAGTGGCATGGGTAATCAGAGGAAAAATACCTATAATTTAAGCTGCTGTAGTCTACATTTGTTGTCTTCATTTTCACTGGAATACTGAAAATCCCTGTCTTTTGTAGTATGGGTGATAGAGAATGTTGGATTTTTTTTTACCAGAGCTTGGTAATCCTGTGCCAGGATTTCCACTCATGTATTGAATTTCTGTTGTGAAGGTTGTTCAGAACAGTATATTTAAATGCTTTTCATATATTTTCCTTTCCAAGATCTGCATGATCTTTTGAGAAACCTGTCTCAGGTTTCAGAAAAAAATAAAGTGCCTTTTTCAACAAATCGAACTGCAGGCATAAATTTCATGACCTGCAGGTTCCAGTTTGGTTGGAAGTTTTCTAATAAAACAATAGCTTCATTTCATGTAATCAGTTTTTTCTCCCTGTGTAAGTGACACTGTCTGGCTTTGTCCATCTTGCCCAGACCACAGTTCTTAGCAACAGCTTTAACAAGTGCACGTACATAGAATGTCATGAAAAGAAGGATGGATGGATAACTAATAGTGCAACTTCATTGCTCGAGCAAGTAGTCAGGATTGTGCACAGATTTGTCTGGTCTCTAGGTAACACGTTTTATAACTTAAGAACACAAGCCTGTACCAACACCTGTAGGAGTATAGAGAACTCTTGGGTATAGTCTTGGTCCCACAACAGAAGATAGTGAGTGCTGTCTAGAGGAAATTATTTGGAATCCAGATGCATCTGTCGGTCAGACGATGAATTGACCTGTGCATCAGAGCTGCTTGCTGGAAGAGAGAAAGATTTTACTGCTGAATTTGGATCCTTGAAAGCCTTTGGGATTTGCAGTGTGGGTGTCACTAGAGGTGAGCTTCAGATCTTGCCTGGGAAGCTGCAAGACAAGGAAACCGTTCCTTGCCAGGTCTCTCACAACGTGGGAGTGCTACATTAAAAGCATCTTGAGCATTCAGGGGACGTTTGAATGAGTGGCTTGGCACAAACTCTATCTGTGGAGCAAAGGCAGCCCATGACTGGAGCATTCAGCTGATGATCGCTGCGGCTGGCTTCAATTTCTTGTTTTGTCAAATTCCTCAGAACCTTGGAGAAAGTTTTAAGGGTTTTCTGTGCTTCATCTTTTTTCCCTGCATGAAAGTGGTAACACTGCTTTGCAGAGTGCCAAGACGATAAATGCAAAGAACTGCACAGAAATTGGATTTCATGTAGATCTCAGTGGTGAGAGAACATTCCCAAATCAGGCTGAGAACTTAATGTAATTGTGATGGCTATGAGCCTTAATTTAATTTTCTTCTTGTTCATGGAAATAGAATCATACAGGGTAGGGATAATTTCATGCTGATTCATAAAGATGAATGGTATGTATTTAGGTGCTTAGCATTCTGAAGATTACTTCCAGTTGTAAGTGGTTTGTAGAAGGTTTTATTCAAATTTAAAACCTTAAATTCTTAAGATTTCTCCAAATGCATTCAGGAGAGATATCTTCCTTGCTCTAAGGAGAAAAAAGCAAACAAACAAAAAACCCACCCAAACCATGTGCATATACAGCATATTTTTTTCAGTTTCTTATGTAGAGCATCCCGTTGTCTACATATTTCTTCATGCATTAAAATTGCAAAATATAAATTTGGCTTCCATGCTTCAATTCAGATGAAACTATTTAGCAAATAATGACTTGCAAGGGTCATAACTCCAATGGTGAGAGCCCAGAAATGCTGTGGCTTACACTGTCCCTAACTGTGCATACTCTTAAAGACTGCTGCTTCTTCATACACTTGGGTTTTTCAAAAAGGAAACAGAGGAATATTTAACGTACTGATACACTGTTATTGTCAGTTTTTAAAGGTGATAAGAGAGTAAAGAAGGGTTAGTATGGTTTACTATAAGATAAATGGAAGAAATAATCTAGGTTAGTCATAATAATAGGGGTATCAAAAGCTGCTGATTGTCTTTAAATTTGATTAAGTAATTGGAGATGCTTGCAGTCCTCTTGTGGGAGGACACCCTGAAAAATAAAATTCTGAGCATGCAATTTTATTGACTTCTGAGAATGTGACTTAATCAGATTACTTGTGATATTCTAAAATCAAACTGGGACTGCAAATTTCTTGTCTGCCACAAATAAATTAGTGCCATTTAGCTTCCAATTATGCAGCTTACAACCAGGTTAATCTCAACTGATGATATGCTTTCAGTGTGTTTGCATATGCCTGTCCAATAATTAAAACCTTTCTAGATGCTGGTGATTAAGGTTTTGGAGTGTGGGGTTCATGGAAGAAAAAAATGTTGCTCAGAATTGGTTTTGTTCAAAAGAGACAGAAACCACTGCTGTGCTGCATTATGCCTGTGCATAAAGGGACACAAGTGTTTGCTTTTAAGGAAGGCTGACCTAGTTGCTTGACATGTGTTTTCATCTAAATTATTTTTATGTTCCAGTGAGTTTAGAACTTCTGCTTTCTAGGTGAAGGATCCGCAGCTAATGTTGCCTTTGAAGAAAACAATTACCACTGGCCATGCTCAGAATACCTCTCTCTTTTCTCATGGTATTTTTTGCCTTCATAATTCACAGGGAACTTCTAAAATACTCTTTTATGAGTGCTTAACTGACTTAATTTACAGACACTCTCTGTTGTTTAAATGCACTGACCTGAATCTTGGGAGTGAGCATAGATATTGTAGTGGCTCGTTCTCTGGGCAAGTGTTTCAAAGCTTCCAAGTGTTAAAATTCCTCACCCAAGTCCAAGAAGGCTTGGCTACAAGAATATAGAAATACTGTAGGGATCTTTGTACTTAAAAAACATCATTTAATAGAACACATTTTTTAATTTCAAAGCTTATCCTCTGCTTAATTTTGCCAAGAGAATTTCTTAGAGGAACATTTTTGCAGCACAGTGTTGATCAGTAATACGTAAGTTGTGTTCTGGATGTTAAAACCAAGGACAGTCGTCTCCAATGACCAGATCAGTGAGTGTCACCTTACTCACTTTCAGATTTCTTTAACAGACTTTCTGCCGCTGGGTAATGAATTAAGAAAAAAATATAGTCTCTTTATTGGTCTCTTTAGCTCTGTTTTCCTACTTGCTTTTTTTACACCCATTTGCCACTTTTCACTTATCCTTCAAGCTCTTTGGGGCAGGGGCTGATTCATGGTTAGTTTGCTGGGGTCTTAGATTGCATGTAGTGGAATGTCTCAGAGCCTTCGTTTTTTAATTAGCTGGGTGAACTGTACAGCTTTAAGAAAAATTGCAATTTATTTCCTTTTACATTTTGCACCCCCCTGTTCTGCTTTAGGCAGAGAGTTTGCTACATTAAACACACTGTGGACCAGTCAGTGTCCTGCAGCACTTTCCTCTATGGAGTGATTCGATTTGAGACTGGTCTGTTGGGGGTAAATGCCAACACCAGTCTCTCTTCTTCTGAATCACAGACAGCGTTTGAACGAGGTTCAAATTTTCCATAAGAAATTCATTAAGTGTAAAAGGCAAAAGCTGTAGTTTTCACTGCTGTCTTGCAAAGGAGCTGCTATCCTTCCATCTAAAGAAGCTCAAAATAGTGTTTTCACAGGGTTTTGTCTTAAGTCCATTGTGACTCAAAGTACTAGGCTGTGTTCTGGGTTGGCATTGTTTGGGCTGCTGAATTAAACAATAGCCACAGCCTGCAAACAAGAGAACAAAGGCGTTTTCAAGGCCACGCTTCTAGCAAGTGAAAACAGTTCAGGAAAGAGGGAAATGGAGAGAAGTTAGCTATTGCCAGTGTTATAGGTAGTGCAGTGTAAGAGAAAGAAACAATACAATGAAAAAAACAGATGTGAAATAAGAGAAGAGAACAAGAGTTTGTTTTGAAGTTACTTTTTCCATGGCTGTGCAGGAGTGTGAAGAGGAGTCAGTGTTAGGCAGCCTCCAGAGTTGGAGGAGTAAAGCAGAGAGCTGATTTCTGTCTGTAGCTTTTGCCAATGCTCGAGCTAGAATTACAGTGGGAACTGAACTGCTCAGAGGAGGTTAAAGTGGAACTGCTCTGGCATCTGTGAAGGCAGTCCAGCACTGAAGGACAACATATGTACTCCTGAGGCACTGGACAGTCATATTAAAGAGAGAAGATTATCTGTACAGCAGACTGGTTACTGATAATCTTCCACTCTGTGTTTAAAACTCCACCATTTTACCTTGTGGGTTCCTTCTGTAGCTGTTAAACCTGTGTCTGATTTTGTCCGGTTGGGAGTGTTAAATCTGTATACACCTATACATAAGCATTTATGTCACATAACTAGTAAATTTCACAATGAATCCACTTGAAATTATGCAAATGCATATTCATTGCATAGACTGCTTTCATTTTAGTCCTGTGTATTAGGATACTTTGGAACTTCCAGTATGCAGAAACAGGTAAATATTTCTGCTGAACTTGAGAAGGTTCACAAGGGTCTTTGTGAGAGTAGAGTTTCTGCTGTCATTCCGTTTAATTTCTTTCAAGAGATGAATAATAATATGCCTAATAAAGAACCCCAAATTGTGGAAGCCAGGTGTCTTTTCCAGAGAAGGGGGTAGATTTAGCTTGTGAACCCTGTGTGGACTGTGCTTCTTACCTTATGATGGCTTCTGCAAGCGTTGGTGACGTCTTTGTTCTTTCTGGGCATTGTGCTGGCAGTTGCTTTTCCCATTAAGTAGCAAGAAGCATAACTCGTGGCTGATCAATGTAAGCGGGGTTAAAATAAGAGAATACAGTGTCAGTGGGAGTCAGTGAGACTCCACAGATACGTTTCAGTACTGTTTGGACTACTGAAGGTAGTAAGAATGGTACTCGTCTGATGTGGCTGTTGGGCAGTGGTGTAGCATCTCTGACTGTAGAAAGTTTCTGGAGATGGCTGCCGATTCTGTTAAGGACAGATTTCAATGCCTTGGTCTGTGCTTGTACGACATTCAAGTTTGGTTTAGATTATGTGCTTCTGCTGGGGCAAAGTATATAGGGATCAATGCAAAAATTAACTAGCAGTCTTCCTAGTGCCTTTCTCCTCATGCCCTAGGCTGAATGAGTATCATAATGTGTCTTTGAGATTGCTTCAGATATATCTTTGCAGGTTTCCTTGTAAGAAATAAGTAATTTTGTTAATTACGTGATTTTTAAAAAAATATATTTCTAGCTCTTAATCTGAATGTGGATGTTTAAAGATGAGTAAAAATACAAATTCTTGCAAATATGTCTCAACTACTTGTGGAGCTGCTAATTCATGTACTGCAGAGGAATGTTTGTGTTGGGTTTTCCAGTGGGATCAAAACTTGTGATGAGCTGAAGAAATCACCCTGAACTGCCGTGAACTTTGGGAGCAAAACCAGATTGTTGTACAGAATTAGCTGCAGAAATGGTCTTAAAGGGAGGAAAGCACTTAAAGGGAGTAAAATAGGTAGACCATGTAGGGAATAGATATAGGACAAAGTTTGCAAATTAGAGTCTGGGATAGGGATAAGACAACAGGAAGCTCTTCTAGCCTGCTGAAGCCAAGAGCGTGCACTGCTTTCTGGATACCTGTGTGCTTCCCATCTGGTGGCTGCCCAGACAAAACAGGAGAACCATCTGCCTTCCAGCTGGTCCATCAGGGAGGAGCCTACTGGGAAGCTCACGTGTTTGTTTGTGGACCCTGTCAGTCCTTGCAGCCCAGAGATGGGATGTGAGGATCAACAGGGACAGACAGAAAAGGGGAGAACAGGAAGAAGAGAAAGGCACAATGTGAGGATCAACAGGGACAGACAGAAAAGGGGAGAACAGGAAGAAGAGAAAGGCACAATGTGAGGATCAACAGGGACAGACAGAAAAGGGGAGAACAGGAAGAAGAGAAAGGCACACAGAGAGGGCTTTCTCTTCATTGTTAGAAATTTTCTGTGTTGTCCACTTTTTTATGTGAAGGTGCATCCTTCCTCTGGTGTCATCTGAACAAGGAGTCATGGTGTAAAAACCAATACCTAATTTTTCTTAAAGCTTCAAACATATGATCTTGCATTGATTTGTCTTAAACTGTGTTAATTAACAAGTGGAAATCAGCTTAAAAGGCAGTGTACGGAAATCTCAAACTTGAATGCTGACTTTCCTCATCTTTCCTGAGAGGATGTTCAAAAATTATGAAAAGGATCTGAACACTTACTGACAAACAGTAGCTCCCTGTAGTGGAGCAAGAGAAAAAGGCAGTCTTGCAGATTTGGCACAGTTTGCTATAAAATCAGAGATACTTTGCTGGAAAGCTCACTTCTGGTTCATGGATTGCTTATTGGCTTCTTGTTACCTGCTTTAAACTTTTATGGAAACACTTAGATTCATAAATATGCTTAACATTCAGGAGACCTTCTAACACCCCCTATTTCAGAGGCTTAGTCTGGGATTTTTTTGTTTGCTTTGCATAGCGAGTCATTAAATCATAAGAAGCAGAAGGATTGCACATTCTGCTCTCCTTTGTAGTTCTGTAAGGGAAGAGAAGAACAAATGGGGCAGTGTCCAGTCATCACATGGACACTGGGAGAGGGGGTGGGATGGAGCCCTGAACCTCGCTGGGTAAAGGGATGGAGCCACTTCAGTCCCTAATGAGGTTTACTAAGAACAGCAGCAGGTCCTTTGCCAGTCTTGGCAGGGGCCAAGGGTATTAGCTGTGTGCAGGGGTTGAAATAGAAATCAAGGTTTATTTTTAGCACTGGTCTCTTCAGGGCATATTGGAAATCTGATCAGGGAAGGGAAGTACCGTCATGCTCAGTGTGAGGGAGGCACTTCAGCACCTGCACTGTTAGTGGATCGTGAGCTGGAGATGAAATTGGGAGAGTTGGATTTTTCTGGAACGTCACCTCTTGGTGTTTCTGTGGGTTTGGTTTCTCTCTGATTTGCTTGGCCAGACCTGTGGTGCTAAACGGTGATGAGGGCACAGAAGGGAAACTGCTTCCCAAATTACCTGATCATGTTATGTTTTAAATAGCTCTATTTTATTATGCATGTATGCAGATATTATTATTTGCCTCATGCATGGCTTATGCTTCTATTAATTTTACCCAGAGCATTTAAAGGTAGACTACTGTAAAATAAACACACACTTTATGCTGATCACAAAGTATTGTTGTGAAAGACTACTGTGGGAGGGCCAGCTCAGAATAGAAATGAGATTTAATTTGACTCTAAGAGAACTTTTCTTCTCCAGGGAGTTTGCTGAATATGTCCATGAAGGCACGTCCCCAGTAATGCAACTTGTGACACGGGTTCTAGTGAAATGGTTGTTAACTGGTTTCGTGTTCTGGGGTATCCTGATTCATTGCAGAGGTATTAGGCTTATTCTACAGAGTTGTATTTTGTGGAAAATTCTTTTCAATGAAGCTTCGCTGCATAGCAGACTGCTACATTCATTATGGAAAACTAGGCAAAGAAATTGTAGGTATATGTGCCAAAAAAACCATTTAAATGTATTAAGTTTTTTTTATCATATTAAAGCAAAATAAGATACATATTTTTTAAAGATTGCATAGTGCAACAATATGCAATGCATTTTCTTTTACTGTAGTAAAGTGTGGACTTTGAAAATCACAGTTTTGTATTGTAAATTTACCATGAAATTGTCCAAGGGCTATAAAACCTGTCTGTTGACCAGGGACTTGGTGAAATTGAGCTCATGTATCTCAGAGGTGTATCTAATGTGATATCTGTTCCCCTTTTATTAATCTTCTCTTAAGATCCCCAGTTCACCTTTAATTCTGGCTTTCTGTTGGTTAAATGGATCACATCCATGTGACACAAAGACGCATGCCTTGTGCTTCAAATCTGCAACTTTCAAATTTGTAAGCACATTGTTTCTATGCAAATAATGAAGCATTGAAGGAGTGAATATAAAGTATTTTATCTGACATACAAAAAACCTTGATGTGCAAAGTCCTCTGACTGGGTATTTCTAGACTTTTTTCACCTCTGTGTCCTCTGCAAGCTGGACTGTTTCTGTAACCCACTTTCCTGTCTTAAAGAACCTCAAGTAATCTTTTTCAACCTTAATTAATTAAGATAAACTGACTAATTGCTTTGCAGATGTGACACATTTTTAAATCAGTGCCTTCTAATCATGAATATTATTCCAACTGTATGTTTATTTTTGATTGAGTAAATAAATACATAGTCCTCCAAATCCATTATGGCTGGTTTGTTCAGCAAGATTTTTAATAGTAAAATACTAATGCAAGTAAAATAAAATTAATGTTCTACCTGTTTAGTTGCAGGTTGTTTCTTACTATAACTTAGATACAGAAATTTGGATATTTAAACTTTGAGAGTTGAGGCAAAATTCCAGTGTTGGTCTTAACTGAAGCTGGTATAGGTGCAGAGTGAATTTGTTCTGGTGGGATTATTTCCTGCCTGGATTGAGTTGGCTCAGGCTGCCTGGGCACCTCTGTCTCCTCCCTTGAGAAAAGATGTACCTGGATTTCTGTATTTGTCTGAAATGTAAGTGGTATTTGAAGAAGCTTATGTTCCTTCAGCCTTTGTGATGTATGAAGGTGTCATTGGATATGAATGCCCTGGCTGTACATTTCTGCTCTCAGAACACCTGCTGTGGGCTGCTTTTCCTCTGGCTATTTCCACTTCTACTTGTGTTAGAATAGATAATTCTGTTGTTCTCCACTTGGTGTTTTTTTGGGCTGGATTCCCATCCATGTGACATGGAACAGTGTACAAAAATCAGATTTTTGTCTGACTTTTGATCTAGGTAGTGAAATTACAGTGAACCCTTTTTAAGCTGTTTTTTTTGCCAGTTGATAATCTCATCATGTCTGGTATCTGGTCTCTGACTTGTTTGAAGAGTCTCAGAGATGTATGGGATGGGGTTGAGGAAGACTTTTGTTTGCTGCTGCAGTGAAAAATTAATTCAAGACTTGTCAGCAGCTGCGGGTGACAATTTAGAGTTGCTGAATAAGTATTGTAATCAGCATTTATCACTGACATCACATGGGATTAAACACTTTGAGGTGATTCTTCTTGGGCACAGCCTTAGGGAGGGTTATTACCATGACACAGCTAGTTGTCATGGCAATGCATGGAGAAGAGGAGACTCTTCCTTCCCCTTTTGCATTCTGCACTACTCTTTTTAAAGGGAAGTCAGAACGTTGGCAAAGTTGCAGTCTTCTTTTTTAAAATATAACAGCAAATTGTACTATTGGTCTTTCATGTTCTGGTTGAGATCACAGCACGTTACATGTTCCTTTTGTGGATTTGCCTTTTCTGTGTAAAACTGTCCTCAGCTTTCTCATGTTTGGGTGGTTGTGTGGTGTGTTCCCTTGCTTCCCCTGAAGCTGGGCTTTTCCAAGGAACCCAGTTGAGCTCCCAGAGTCTGCCAGCCAAGGAGAGAACAAGATGGCAGCGTGTGAGGATGCTTCTGTTTGAGCTGTGCAGGGCACTGGGGTAATGCTGTCTTAAAGGTTGCCCTGCCTGCTTTCCCTGTAACACTTTACCTTCATGCCCTGCAAGGTGATTAGAGAAAGTTGATACCAAAACAAAGAAAATCTGGGGAAAATAATACAGTAAATTAGTCTCCCTGACTTGTTAATGGGTTTTGTTATTTACTGAAATTACTATTGGTAGGCATTTATTTTCTGTGTGATTATCTGTGAGTCATAACCCTGCATTTTGCTGAAGTCACCTTGGTGAAGCTCAGATAAGGTGAATGGGTCTCTGCACAAATGCTCAAATTACTGGTTTGGAGTCTAATTTATAATTAAAATTTATTTTTGAAGATCCAGTTTCAGAAGTATGTTGTAAGCATCCCTTAATGGTTTACTTTATGCAGCTAATCCCTTTTCTGTTTCATTTCATGAAGTAATGAACCTCATAAACCTCTCCCTGCTTGGGTCTCATCAAAATATGATTCTACCAGTGCTAATGGACTATTACATACATGTGTCCAGCCCACAAATGCTCATGTGGTAGCAAGGAGTTTTTATTATTAGGGGTAAGTCAGACAAATAACTTTGCAAAATAATGGGGTTTGTCTTAGAAGAGTTATTAAATAAGTTTGATCCTGGAAACTCAATAGTCTTAAAACATAAGGTTTGGTAAATGTTGTTTTTACAACAAAAAGCTATGCTAGGTCTCAACTCTTATTTGACAAATTTTTCCCTACAAGTTGAGCAGCCCCCAGCTACTTATTTAATAAAAGCGTCAGCAGCCTCAAATAGAATTTTATGTATTTATTTCAGATCTTTATTTCTTGAATTCAGCTCTACAGAGATTTTCTTAATGTGGAATGATTCTTTCTCACAGTTGCTGCAGCCCAAGCCATAGCAGAAGAAAGAAGAAGCCAAAGTGGCATTAGCCCTCTTGCAGTCCAGACCTCAATAAAGACAGCAACTAAACCAGGTATAATTAGAGGTCATTGCTCTTAATGAAGTGCTGGATTCACAAGGGAGAGTTAGTAGGGATTGAAAAGAACATATCTAAAGAGAAGTTTGGTGCTCTTTCTTCAGGGGGCATCAGAGCACAGAGCCACCTGGTAGATGGTTTGTAGGTCTGATTTTGATGACAGATTTCTGCTTTTGACTGGCTCAGAATTCAGTTGAAGTTGCCTGTCTTGTAAGCAAGGCATGATAGCAAAGATAAATGATTTGTGCGCTGGGCAAGTTACCAGCTCACTTCTTGCTGAAATTTAAGTTTTTATACCTGCAAAGACTGCTTAAGTCTTGGTTCTGCTTAGTCTGCAAATGAGCTGTCCTGCAGTGCTCTGAATTTGCATGACAGGTGAACTATCTGTTCCCAGATGACATTTTCCTAAATTCCTGTCATTCTTGTTCATGGGACTTAATATGTACAAAACTGAGGATCAGAGCTGAATTTGGAATAGGGTATGTTCTCACATGTCTGACTTCTTAGGCTTTCTTTTGACTGTACCTATTGAGCCTTTAATATGGTGTCTGCTTTCTCTTGCACCTATTAAAAATAGTGTTGTGAGGGAATGGAAAGGGGGGAAAAGGAGGATGTTCAGCTTTCTATGAATTTTTCAGATGGTATCTTTAATCTCTGTATAGAGTGTGCAGTGATTTGGTGGTGTGTGCATCTCTCACGAAGTTTCATTCTCCTTTTGATAGTAAAGACTTGACTTTTTATTTAAATTTGAATGTTGAAAATCATTGACAGTTATGTGTCTTAAATTTTTGTTTTGACAGTGATAGATGGTTCCATGCTAAGAACAGAAGAAAGGCAAAGACTGGCCAGGGAGCGTAGAGAAGAGCGGGAAAAGCAGCATGGTATTTTCATGTTTCACTTGAAATACAATATTCTAAAATGTTTGTGTTAAAGGAATTACGATCCCCCCTACCCATGTTCTTTTTGTCACTTTTTGTCACCGTGCTGGGGACAAGAGACAAGGTCTGTTCTTGGTCTTGCATCAGTGTCCATCTGTCAACCTGAATGAAGAAGTTTTTGGTTTCAGAGGAAAACAACTGTAGAGAGTTTTAGCTTGTTGAAGCTGTGTCACTTCTGACCTTCCATTTCTTAGTGACCACCCAGCGAATTTAGCCAATTCCTTACTGAAAGCCTTAACAAAAACACTTTGGAAAATAAAACTTACAGCTTAGAACTGCTTCCTATAGCTCTGAAGACTGAGGTTTGGAGAATGCTGATTCAGAGGAAACCAAAAAAGATTTAGCTACTTGAATGGCTTGTTTGCCTTGAACACTGCTTCCCTTGTTTCCCAGCATACTGAAATGACTCCTGCATTGAAGTGTCAGCAGTAGACACTTTATCTTAGCCTGGAATCTGAGACTAGAGAACAGCAGAAAACTCTTGCCCAGCTTTATGCTGTTTGTGATGTGAATCAGTGCATGTGTGTGTAGCAGGAGATGAAAGGGTCACAGTGTGCCCTGCAGTCCTGGGTCTTGGGCTGCCAGTTTGTGAGGAGAGTTGTCTCTCTGAGCTGTATGTTTGTTTCTTAACATAAAAGCAAAGACCCACAACAACAGGAATTGTGTTACCCTAATATGGGAACAGGGTAGTATTATAATGCATATAAAATTCACAAATATTTTGGGGCCCTAGGTGTAGATGCTGCCTGTGCACTGTTGGTGTAATTGTCTGGTCTCTTGGTTCATTTCATCTGTCTGGCCATGGAACATACCCTGTGCATTTACCCACTAGCTTTGTGCCACAGGACCTGAGGTTTCCTGTTGAACTGCACAGAGCTGTTCCTTGGTGGAGGCTGCAGAGAACAGTGATATAACTGTTTTGAACTCCAGTGCAGGAACTGTAGGGTCTTCTCATCTTGTCACTCAGTGCCTTAAATATTTTTATTATATTTTGGTCTTAAAAATAAAAAGAAAAACATGACATAGAAAATTCTGCTTTTTGATTCTTAATTTACTTAATTTACTTTACTTTGCTTCCTTAAAGAGACATCACTATTATAAGAAAAATGTATGCTTAACATAGCGAATATACATATCCTGATATTCCTGTCTAGACAGTAAAGCCTAGTGGCAGGCAAGGTTCTTATTCCACTTCCAACCTGGGGATAGAATTAAAGATGAACCTGTTGTCATGTGTGATGTCATCCACCTCTGCAAGCTCATCTTCCTGTACATTTTCACTTCAAGTTGTACTAATTCTGCTTGGATAGTCTCTTACTTGTAAGTTGCGTTCCAATATCAATGAATGGCTAAGTTTGATTTTAATTTTTTCTTAAAAATATTCTCACAGCTGCCAAAGAGACACAAATTCTTGAAAAGGAGAGAAAAGCAAAACTCCAGTATGAAAAGCAGTTAGAAGAAAGGCAGAGAAAGCTAAAAGAAATGAAGCAGAAAGAGGAGCAACGGAGGGCAGCAGTAGAAGAAAAGAGGAAACAAAAAATAGAGGAGGAAAAGGTAACACACATCAAAGTTCAATGGTTTAAAAGAACTACATTGTTTTCCTACATTACCATGCTCTGAAAGTGGTGTGAATGAGAAACTTACGGAAATGATGAATGTATTAGAGCATAAAAGTATTTTCCACATCTACAATGGGCTGTGTAGACACATGTCCACCTTCCCCCCAGAGCTTTAGCTATAGCTGAGGCACTCGGGACTTCAGGAGCTGTGGCTGTTTGAGTGCTGGCTATTTTTCACATGAGCAAAAACCCCACTCCATATTCCTAGATTTCCAGATGCCTTCAGAGCACTTTGTAGAGTCTGTCTGTAAATCAGCATGGATGACAGGTCTTAGACTTACTTCTCTTATTTCTGTGTCTTGCTTCCTTTTAGCCCTGCTGTGGCCTGAGACTCACATTCTCTTAGATCTTCTAAATCAGAATTCATTCCCGTATGATGAAAGGTGGTGATGTTACCTGCGTATTTGTCATTTGCTGCTTTGAACTGTGTAGTGACTTCCCACTGGCCTTTGCTCTGACTGCACATGGGCAGGCAGAGCAGTGTTTGAGTTTGGGATTCACTGCAAATGAATAGAAGCTGATAGCAGAAATAAATACATGAAGTTATTCCATCCTTTTGACAAGTGGCTCTGTTAGTGCATATTAAATGTGCAAGTTCTGAAAGAGTTCATTTCCAGGGTGTCAGCAGTGGAAGCATCACACATCTGTGCTGGTTGTAAGAACTTGTTGTGGGTCATTGGTGAAGAGCCTGTAAGCCTGGCTGGCTGCTCCTTTGGAGTCCAGCACTGCTACACTGTTTTAGCAATTCATCTTTTCTACCATTTTTGACTGGCAGTATTCTACACTGGTATTTGGTTTTCTTCAATCAGCTCCTGGGTGTGATCGGATTGATATTTCATTTGAACTTCATGGAATAGTTAACATTGTTGGAGAACAGAAATATTTAGGTGGGCTCTGACTGCAGTCCAGTGCAGTGTCATTTCTTTAAGCAACTACTTTATGCGAAAAGCATCCCTTATGCTTCAAAAAGGTGTTACATTTACATTTATTACATTTATTCATGTAGTTTTGAGGATGGTAGATATGTTTTAAGTGACCTCCAGAGTGAATAATCAAGGAAGACAAGGACTAACAATGAGGTGTTAATCTTGTCTTTTACTCAGTCCCTGGGCATGACCTTCTACATAGAGAGTTATACATGCAGAATCTGGAAGATGGGAAGACAGTATGAATTTTACCTGTAAAACCTTGCCTTCAATTAGAAAGTTGAAACAGATCTTGACTTTGGTACTCTGACAGGAGAAAAAGATACCAGCAAGATACTATCTATAGTTGTAAATTTGGTAGATAGAAGTGCATCAAAACACATAGATCCCAACGTTATTAACTTATTCAGCTAAGTCTCATTTAGTTAATCATCTAATAAGGTAAAAGAAGCACAATAGCAAATACTGTGGAAAAGGAAGTGATTTTAAGAACCTTGAAGACCACTGTCCATGGTGAGGATTCAGATACCTGTCTCTCCACAGCTCCTCAGTTATTCTGTGCATCTGCAGCTCACTGTATTGAGGCCTTGAGCTCATGTCTGCCATTTGTAAAGTGAAGCCTGTGTCTTTAACTCTGACTGAAGAGTTACTGCACTGCAGATACCCCCATGGAAATAGAATCTACAGATTACATAATGTCTGGGTACTTTGGCACCTTAGGTAAACTCTAGTTCAGGTTTCTCTAACAGAGGGGAAGGTAAGGTTTATATTTCAAACAAAAACTTTTAGTTTTATCTTTTGTCAATGAGCAGAATCCTCATTTCCAAATTTACATTGTGTATTTTTCACGGCAACTTTTTTTAGTTTGTGTTGTGAAATGGTGTTGAAAGAAGGTGAAAGTTTTGTGTCCTCAAGTGGGAGAAATGGCTGTATAATGAGTTCCCTTGACATCTTAACTGCAGTGTATCAGGAGCAAATACTGCTTCAAAAGATCACTTGGGATATAACTATTCCAGGAGAGAAATGTGTTGTTGACACGTGTGGAAACCTGGCTGGAAAGAAAGAGTGTAGCATGGTTACAGTTCATCTTTATGCACAAGAGCTAAAGCTCCCCTGTTAGCAGTTACTAGTTCTGGAGACAGCAGCAAAAGCTTCTTTCAGCCCCCTTTGTCCTGTCAGCAGTGGTTGCTGAGGCCTGGAGTTGATTGGTGTTCTTTTGCAGTTTTGCCTTTATGTCTTGTTGTTTCTGGTTTCATCACATCTGTCTTAATGTCAGTGTCTGCTAAGACCTGCGTCATTGTTTTTATAGCTCTTTGAAAATAGAAGTAACCTTATACTTAGTATTTTATAATGGAGAATTTTTGTCACCTTCTAGAAATAACTTCATCATACAAATAGTTTCATGGGTAATCGATTACTTTTGCTCAGTTTGGAGTTCATCCCTATTTAGAAAATTAGTAGTGCTGTCTACTGAATAGGGAATCTGTTTGGTGGCTATTTTAAGTAAAGAGTAGAATAGATTATCTGTGCTTTAGCTCAATCTAATCATGTTTGCAGTGTTTTGAAGCCATTAATTGCCTTCAACAACCTTTGCATGATAATTTTTGTAACAAAAGCCTGGTAAAACAGATTATAAATCATACTGGAGGTCTGTATTTTGTTTTCTGGTGTGGCTGTGTTTAACAGTTACAAGCTTCATGGAGATGTTGTTTGGTAGGAGCGCTATGAAGCAGTTCTACATCGTACCTTGGAGCGGAATCAGCGGCTGGAAACACGACAGAAGAGATGGTCATGGGGGGGATCCATAACTCCAGACTCAGAAGGCAAAACAGGTAAGCAGAACCGTTTTGTAGCAGGACTAAAATCACAGAATGCTATGTGTGAACACTGGCAGATGCAGCCCCACTCATAGAGACCTGGGCATCCTTTCCTATCTTAGATCTTAAAGCAGGATCTGTGGGTAGCTCATGGGGAAAGTGTCATATCTGTATTGCCGTGAAATGCTGCTCAGAGTTAGAGCTATTTTCAACCTTGGGAAGAGCTGGAGAGAAGCTCCATGGGACACGGGACAACACGTGACAGCGCTGCCAGCCCACAAACATCAGATAGGGAGAACTGCAATGTGTAATGTTAAGATAATTCAGAGTCCTCCAAATGCAGTTCATGTAATGGAGTGCTAAGACTGGTGATAAAAACAAAAATACCCAGTTGTACTCTGATATCACATCTAAAATGTTTTAAACACACCCTTGGAGTTATGGAATGCTGACTGATTATTTGAATGCCCAGTAAGGGGTAAGGAGATGCAGTGGACAGTCCAAGCTTCTTGGAGCATGGGTTCCATTCTGGATTAGGTGATGCATTTTAACATTCTTTAATTTGAGCTGAGATCATTTCATGTTTAACAGTGACCTGTTTCTGTTTGTAAACATTCTGAAATCAGACCAACAAATAAGGATTGCAGTGGAAGGGATCTTTTCATGCACTGCCTAACTACCAAGAAATAACATAAGTTATTGGCCAGGAATAAAATTATTCAAAAATGCTTCAATTCAGCCTGTCTTCTGTATTGGTGGAATTGTATTAAGTGTGTTTTAGTACTGTCATTTTCTGTCAGATTGAGTGTGTGTTTGTAACATGTTTGAAAGTGCTGGGATTTAAGTTGTCATGATACGCAGCATTCCCATTTTTTGGTTAACTTGCATTTTTTGCTATTTGACCTCGTGACTTAGCTTACAAACCTTCTTCTTCTACAGAGCAACGGAACACAGATGAAGGTGGAACTGGTGGTATTGATTTCTAAAATTTTATTTTTCTGTTGTTTTGCACTCACTACTAACCTTTTAAACTTGAGTTCTTCAAACTAAGGAAAACCATCTTCTTATAGGTCTTTTCCTGGATCTTGGACAGCTGTGCAACAAATGTGATCCCTAAGTAGAAAGCAGCTCCCCTCATTTTGGCTATCCCTCCCAGCTAATTCAACTACAGCATAAGTCATGGCATCCTGAGGGAATTTTCAGGGAAAGGCTATGTGCATTTGGGTTTTTAAAGATGTCTGGATACAGCACAGGGAGAAGAGAAATTCTTAGTGGCAAGTATTTGAATATAAATTAGTTCAGTAGTCTAAGATTTGGGGGTTTTAAGGGTAATTTCAGACCCTTTCATTGCTTCCTAATTTGCTAAAAGTATATGGTAGGGCTTGGTTTGTTTCCTTCTTGCTTTGTTTTACCAGCAGTTGAAGTAACATTTGCAAAATCAAATTATATATTGCTGAAACTTTGTGAAAGGGAATGGGTCTCTTGTGCAGTTTGTTACTTTTTCCATGAAGGGTTTTGCAAAATCAGGGCTGTCCCAATTATCTAAAGATAATTCCAAAGATTAAGTGTGTTTTCATTAGATTTCTGGCACTTTCCAGTGCACAGACTGAGCCATTCATAGAAATGCTTTGGATCACTGATACATCTGTTTAATAAGCGAAATTATTTCTTGCAGCTAGTTTGAGATGAAAACTCTCAGCTGAGACCCAGCTGAATCTGAATCCTGACAGTCTGTGCATGCCCACAGCATTACTAATGCAGTGCAGCTGTCTGTGACACAGACAAGTGAGACTTGAAAATGCAGTGAAGGTCTGACTATGACTACTCTGGCAACACAGCAGAAGCATATGTATTTTAGTTAACTTTTCTCTTCCCTTCCCCTGGACATCATGAGCCCCTAATTTTCTCCAAAATCAGCCAGTTTGGCTGGGTTGGTTTACTTGCTTTACATGTGTTCCTTGGATACATATATAAATCCATTTACTGTATCTCACACTACCAAATATCGTTTAACCTTGAAAGTGGAAAATCACGTTTGACTTACGTGTTTAAGGAAGTGCTGGGTTTTATTCTACTGACAAACACAAAGTAATGTTCTTTGCACTCTTCTGATTTATATGAGGAAATGAGCGTTGTCTGTCCTTTTTGTTGTGGAGGAAGATCTTCAGTGCTGCTGAAGCCTATTTAAGATAAAGTATTTTCCAACACCAATGCTCCTGATATAATAATAGGTGCTTAAACTGTGACTTATGCATCATAAAGCAGCTATGCAGATAGTTCAACAACAGTAGATCAATTTGGATAACTTGGCAGCAATCTGGAAGAAAATTGCTATGGTGATAAACAGATAATGCAATGTCCTAGTTAAACCCTTGTGCACCCACATTGTTTTAAAATTGTGTTTGATTTTATGCTAATGTTTCAAACAGGAAGCTATGATGTGTGAGGTGGATCATGTGGAACCATGACTGGTTTTACATTTCTTGTATTTATTCCTATTTCAGGGTAATTCTTTTTAACTTTGAGAGCTCATTACTTAATTATTATTAAAAATCTACCCAAGCCATGTGGGATACTTAAGTCCAGCTGGCTTTCTAAAAAATACTTATATGGTCCATTTTGTCCTATATTTGCATAATTTCTGGAAAGACAGCAACTACCTTTTTTTCTTTTTCCACTTAAAAATGACACCAGATGAGCTCTGCTCCATTACATCATTGTGGCTGAATAGTGCACCTTTTCTACCTGCACATCTAGAGCAAATTTCAATGCAATATTATATTTCCACCATCAAATTCTGTGGCAGATTTGGGATTAAAGCCCCATTTCTTAAAATGAGAACTATTTGGGGAACTGATTTCAAATATTCTTTAATTATTTTATGACAGAAGGCATTCTTGTCTATTGTATGGCTGTGCAAAATGCAGAATCAGGTATGGCTCCCATGAACTGGGTCTGTTAACAGTAATATTTAGGAGCATTGAGCGACAGAGCAGTTTTGGGTGCTGGTGTGCTCTGGAAAGTGAAGCCCATGTAATGGAACATTTCCCTGACCATCAGCAGTTCTGTGGGATGTTGAGTGTGATTCATGAAACCACACCAGGGATCCCGCTGATGGTGAAATGTAAAAATTGATGAAAGCCTCAGAGTCAAGTGTTACATTAATGGCATTGCTGTCAGTGCTAAGATGAAACAGGCAGGGTGTGGGTCTCCCAAGAGAAATGGCCAGGCTGTGCAATAAAGCATCCTTGATGACAGCCCTGGTAAAGGGGGTGTTTTAGTGGTGCCTGCTGAGTAGAACTAGAGATTCAGGTGCAACAGGACTGGAGATGTGCTATTAGAATAGAAATGGGGCTGCCAGAGTCTCTCCTTGCTAAATAAAGAGCTTCCGTGTCCTAGTAGAAATTTGGAAGAAAGTGAAAGATAGCTAATCTTATTTTATGTAGCCTAATGTTATCCAGCCTCAGGCAGTGCTGCAGCACCCTCTCGCAGTGAAACCCTGTGAGGATTGAAAGCTTCTCATTCTGAGTGATTTTCTTAAGATCCCATGTTTCCCAGCTCCTTGCCCAGTTCCAAGCCCTGCTGCATGGCAGACATGCTTTCTTTAGCTCTGCTGCTGCAGTTTCCTTTCCCCCTTCCGTTAGAAAAATAGAGAAGTTGGTGTCACATGGGCTGTGTGCTTCTTCCATTTCAAACCCCCTCGATGAAGGTTTTCTAGCTTTCCCCCAAAAAAGATATTTGAGGTACTTTTTCAAATGATGTTTTGAAAATAGCTACATAACAAGACTGACTGGCTCAGGAATATCCTGTCTCTCTTCTAAAGCATTTTTTTCTAGTGGAAAGAGCTTTAAAATTTGCAGAAACTGTACTGTAAATGAGGTAGGGAAAAAAGTTGAGGCCATCTGATCATGCAAATGTATTGATCAAAAAAGCATTGACCCCTTTACCAGGGTCCCAGTAGGTGATAGACCAGATCTCAGGTTTCATGCAGGTGCTGAAGTGCTAAATTGAACCAAGAGAAATTTGTGTGAATTGTCTCTGTGATGTTTGGAGGCCTTGGACTCAGTTGAGTTCAAGCAGGAGCCAGGATTTCCTTTTAAGAGCAGACACTAGAGGGTAGCCTTCCCCTTCCAAAAGCATCCAAATACATGAATTATGAGTTTCCTGATTTTTGTATATAAAACCTCTTAAGGCTGTTTAGTTATCCCAGTTCTCAGGCTCCATTCATAAAATGCCCCCTTTTTTTTCCCTTCTTTTTGATGTTGGGAAAGCATCCGCTAAGCTCAGTTCTTCATTTCTTAACTAGATTCAGTAGATCTCCCTCTTACCCCATGGTGACTTTGCTGTTGTTCAGTGTCACAAGAGCTTCCCATGGGGCTGTCCATAGGAATCCTGATGCCCTGGCTCTGGCTTTAAGGGGTTGTTGTAGCATGCTGCCTCTGTGGTGAGTAGTGCTGCTGTGTCCTTTGGTACTTATTCACTAATGAGTTCAGATTAATCATCTTTGCTGTCCAGTATGTCAGTAAAATCGATTACTTGTGTTAGATGTATAGAATTTCGTGTGTTTGTTATGCTGGTCCGCACCACTCTGTGTACATTAGTGTTTTCTGCCTACTGAGTTTCTATAGCAACAGGTACATGCTTTTCCAAGGCTTTCACACTCTGGAGTAGTGTTCATCCTGAAAGTACATTATTTGAAATTAAAATGCAGGTATTTATGGGCCTTTTAAGAAACTTGCAATTCTGCCACACGAGATGTGATTTTTATGTGTGTATATATGTCTGTATACACATACCAAAAAAAAAAAATTAATGCCTCTTGTGGCAGTTTTTTTTTTCCTGGAAGAATTGCAGATTTCATAGGAAACATTAACTTAAGAGTAGCTTTTAGAGAAAAATAGGCAATTTCTGAAGTACAGCAACCTTTGCAAAGCAATCAGAAATAGGAATGCTTTCTTGTCTTTCCTCAGGACTTGGTTTTATCTCTCCAAGAGAATTTGTTTTGGTTTGAATTTATTAACTAGTGATTAAAAAACTGTTTTGATATACCTATGTGACAGGAATGAAGAAAGAAATTTTCCAGATTTTGTTGTTATTTTCTCTGTCTTGCCAGTCTGATAGCAACACACAACCTCGGTAGCTTTTGTCTTTACATGTTAGGGGCACAGGGTTTAAAAATCCCTTGTTTGCACACATATGCATAAATCCTAACATGACTCCACTAAACTCTACCTTTTCTGTGCCTGTCCCAGCTGGTGCTAATGGTATCAAGCCTGTTCGAAGGAAAACAAAATCATTTGTGTTTCTCATTGAACAAAAGTGGAAATAGCTTTCAGGATGTAATAATGCTTGGAGAGTGAGCTCTCAGCAAGATGTGAAAGGCTCAGTATGAAGGCGAGTTCTAAAGTTATCACTTCTCTCCACAGCCAGCAAACGCTCGCCCTCCACAGCCAACCTCAAACAGGCAGAGGCTGCCGTGAGCAAACGCCTCTCATCATCTGCAGCACTTTTAAACGCCTCAGATCGAAGTAAGTGTGGGTTTGTGGCTGCTGGGAGCAGGGCACTGCTGAACTGGGGCTGGGGAGGAGACAGGAGGTGGAATGAAACTCCTCCCTCCTCCCCTGCTGTGTGACTCACTTCATATTTTGATCTCAGATGCATTTCATGTAATTTGTTAATCCAGCTTGACTGTTCAGGGTTTTGACCCAGTTGATGTGATCTCTGTTAGAGGAGAAGAGCAACGGTAAAAATGCTGGTTTTTTGTTTTTTATTTCTGTAATTCTGTTACTAAAGTCAAATCTTGGTGAATGATCCACAGATAATTTCCCATCATCTCTATGGATTTGCATGCCTTAATTCACACCCTAAAATTTCAGCAAAATAGAAATAGTACAAAAATAAAGTTTGCCTTGTTCTGTTAGACAGCCTCAGTCATTTGATTGCCAGTGGGAAGGGAAAAAATAACCTTAATTTTGACAAGGAGTTGTCCTAATCTACTTGTTAAGATAAATAAGAGCTATTTGTCAGTGCACATATTTTGGCTTGTTTTAGCGTGAGATTTTGTTATGCAGAATCTTCCCAGAGTTTCATAGGAACCTGCCTGTATGGCAGCTAGGGAGGTTTTTGCTCTCAGTGGTTCTTTTTGTTTTTTCTAAAATGATGAATAAGCTAAAAGCTGTTTAATACAAAGCAGATTCAGCTAGGTCTGTGCTGCAGTGTTCTGCCAGTCCGCAGCCTCTGATCAAGCAAACTCTGCTAGAGGAATCCCTGACACAGACACAGCTAAAGGTGGTTTTGCTGGTTTTTTTCGGAAGGTGATGCAGCAGAAAAATTTGTGCTCATACACTGTATGCTTGGTGGGGAAATCAGTGACTGTATCTGTACTGGCAGGGGCTCTGAGTCACTGGAGGCTGCTTGTGATTTTAAATTATATTTATATATTATGTGTCTGCAGGGTTCAGCTCTGGGTGAGTCAGAAGCAGGGCTGTAAAGTACAAATTAAACAGCTTACAAAGGAAGTCACTAATTATGAACTAATTGGGATTGCTTTCAAACTTACTGTCATACCTTGAAATCCTTTGTGAATCTGTAGTTGCTTTGGAGAAAATACTCTTAGGTGGCCTGAAATAAAACAAATTTGGACGGGACTCCAAGTGATCTACGTGGTCAGGATGTCACGGTTGACTTAGAGTGATCCTGTGCTCTCCATCTGACACTCGGGGAGAAATGTCTGGTAAAAAGATGGGTAAATTCAGAGGACACTAAATACAGTCACAGAATGAACCAGATTGTTTCTGTCATGCATGTTTGCCTGGGAGGGTGGAGGAGCAGAATGTGGAAATGAGAAGATGATGCTTACCCTGGATCAGTGGAGTATCTCCACTTAACACTGTGTTCTGTGTTAATTCTAGGCTCACTCATACTCATAGAGATTGTGAGCAATAGCCTTTTAAAATTCTCGTGTATTTTAAAAGGTGTACAAATATGGCCTCAGTAGGTCAAACAAGAATCTCTTGTGACTGACATCCTGCTGCTGTGATCAGAAACATGCAGAAGTATAAGAAATAATGCTTTATATAAAGCAATTCTTCCCTGATCCAGTTTTTCTGCTTCTGAAGAATTCAATATTATAAAGTGACTTAATCATTCTTCTCTCTCTTAGGGAAGTGGGGCAGGTGTTGGAGGGGACCTCTGGGCTTTTCAGCATAATTAATCCGTGCACTTTGACTTCCAGGTACCACAAAGAGAAGTGCCTCATTAAACAGACTGAATAACACAGTTCCTCCACATTCCCAGCAGTCAGCACCCAAAGGTTCGCAGGTGGAACAGAAAGGTGCTAGAAACCTGTTTGTTTTGAGAATTGGGAGGCAGTAAATGGGATATTTGAAGATGACTTGAAACCATGTCCCAGTTACATTATAAATGTTTTCACTCAGGCATTCATGCAGTCTGTGCACTGTGGCATAAATACCATTATGCACATTACAGTGCCAGATATTGGGTAACTGTCTCTAAACCAGCCTTATTCCTCTGAAAAGTGGAAGGGTGGGGGGAAAGCAGACAAATAGTAGCCAAACCATTTAACTCATGAGAAAACAGTGCTTCATAATGATGCATTGATGGTTTTAGCTGATTAGGAAAAGCAAAGCATGGGATGGCAATTTAGAAAATCATACATAAGAATAACTTGTTAAAAATAATCTTCCTTACGCTTGGTCTCTAGGAGGAACAGAAAAGAAGAGGAGCACATCTTTGAGTAGAATGAGTAGTAAACTCCAATCCTCTCCAGAGCTAGAAAAAGTGAAAAAGGAAGAAAAACCAGGTGGTTGCTTCATAAAACTGATTTTTTTAAAAGCCTTTAAAGTTTGAATAGGCTTAATTTCACTAGTTTCCTAGGTTCTTAAATTTCTAGGACTTTTTAATGGCTTTTTAGTTACCCAGTGTAAAAGATAAAATGGTAAAAGTTAATTTTTTTACTTTTGGACAAAAAAAGAAATCCTTTAAGAAGGCCTTTGTTAAATTACACTGCAAGCAGATAGCAGCATGTCTCTCTGTGTAAGAGAGCAATGTATGTGAGAGCTGGTAGGTTTACGTGTCAGAAATGGTAAAAATGTCACTGCGTTGCTCGCTTCGTAAAGTTAAATCTTACCTTTGCTTTTTTAAGTTCCCTTTCATTATTCAGTTTAAAAGCAACTTCTCTGTTCCTGCTGCTGGTGTAAACCATGTGCATGCAGAAGGAAGAAACCTGTTCTTATTTCAGTCTCTTTTGGTCTCTGTATTCCCCCCTAGGTTACAAATAACCTCTTTCCTAGGAACTCCTCCTAAACCTGAAGAATAGTACCTTCTCTAACATGTTTTATCCCTCTGAGTTAACAGTTCTGAAACTTTCCTTTTTAGCAGCTGTTGCCAACAGTTGAAATTATTTCTGCTTCAGAATCTTTCCTGTATGAGAGAATGATGGGTGCTGTCCATGTGAATCTGAGTGTGCAGGCAATGCTTGACCATAACTGCTCACTTTGACTGGAAAGTCTTGCGTTTATTTTGTCATAACAGCCTTTCCTGCAATCTAGAGAATGTAGCTCTGAAGAGCTCAGTCAAAAAATCTCATACTTTGACTGGATTCAGCATTCACCTCTGTTGTACACGTGCCAGTCTCTGCACATTAAAATGACTTGTACTAAGCAAGGCAAGAACATGAAGTGCAACATAAGAGATTGCAGTGTTTAATCCTTCTGTGCTTTTAGTTTGGATTTCCCTCTCCCTGACTTCAGTATTGTTCTTCCAAAACTGTAATGATTTGCAACAATGCTCAGTCTTCCTTTGCTTTGTACTGCTTGTCTTTTCCATGATATGATTTCATGTTGGATCCTTTTTCATTTGTTCCTGTCATCCAGCTCGTCGCTCCCAGCTCAGTCCCCTGGACAGTAGCGTAATCAGCCGCCTCCTCGCCCCCACACAGGCCTTCCTAGCTAGGAGTAAAAGTGCTGCTACCTTGTCGGCTGATGGACAGGACCCCTCAGGTAACAGGAGGGCAGCAAAGCCTCAAAGTCTTATGCAGTTGCTCCTCAAGCAAGAACTTAGATGATAGCTGCTAACTATGCTGCACTTTGGTCTGAATCAGACAGTTAATAGATGGTTCTGTGTAATATTACTTACCTAGTATTTTCTGTGGTCATTAATACCAATTCATATGCTGTGCTGCATGTTTACTTTACAAAAACATAGAATAATAATGGCTTTTAAACTCCAATGCTGGTTTACTTGCTCTGCAGAGAACCAGATGCTGGTATTCGTTCTGGGGCATTTTTGTGTGGATTTTTTAACTGACAGAGATCTGCGTTTGTACCCTCAAATCAATATGAGACATTCTGGTTAGAGCAGTACTAGGTAATAGAAGGAAAAAAAGCCCCAAACCTATAATTTCAAAGTGCAAAACCTAAATTTCTATAGGGGAAGAAACTCTTGCAGGAACGTGACAATAGTCAATGACAAATATCTTAAGTACAGGAAACCCTGAGCTGGCTTTGTTCAATTGATAGTAGAATTCAAGGTATAATAGGAGAAGAGAGATATCCTGGCTTACTCAAGCAGTTTTGTATTGGTCCAGACTGAGCTGATGCGTCCACACTGGGACTCAGTTTGGTACTAGAGCAGGCATTTGCCTTGTGGGCAAGCCCCCCTAGTTGCATCCCACATGTCCCGGAATTGCTACTGGTTAATTAATAATGTCCCAGTAAATGCATCTCTGGAACCAATGTGGAGTCCTTTCTCCTCTTTTACCTTACAACTTGAGCTCCCAGTTTTGCTTGTTTCCTCTTAAGTATGTTACCCCATCTTTATTTTTTATCTTATACCACTTCACTTGGTCCTTGTCGGTGATGGTGACATTTCCACACTGTTCCCCTTGTCTAATAATCAGTTTTTATTTTTTGGTTTGTAGTCAATAGTCATACTTTTACACACCTCTGTATGTGCTGCTTTTATTTTACCATGAATACTTCAGTTCATGTCATTTGGGGAAATACCATCTTTTGTTCTGTTATTGTTAGCATGTGGCACTCACTATTGCTGAATTAAAGATACATTTTTATAAGTTTATTTAGAGGTACTTTTTTCATTTCAGTAGAAAAGTACCTGTGCTTTAGCACAACCTGTGCACAAACATAATGCAGGTCTCCTTGCACAAATGCTGCAAATACAAAAATAAAATGTATTTTCCATAAAGTTACAAAACTAAGTGCTGGCATTTGTCACAATTTATTTGAATAATAGAAGAATCCAATATCTAGTTTTAGAATATTTTTGCATTATGTGTGCTTATCTGTCTATGATCATGTTAGTGAAAAAAGTAATAAGATAAAATTAATTTCAATATCTTATATGTGAAGAGATTGACACTTCAGGTAGGAAAGGTATCGTAGTTAAATAGTTGACCTTTTCCTCTTGATAGATTTCTTTTACACCATCTTTGAGAAGAAGGAAGGTTTCCTCCTTGAGTATAGAGGAAACATGCTTAAAATCTGAACCTGTCATGAAGAAATTGTCAGGAAATATGCTAAGCCATTAAAACTGAAGCATTTGTGATCAAATGCAACTTGACTAAAATAAAAGTAATGCTGGTGTACTGCAAATTTGGTCCATTTTTGGAAAAGCATTTTATTTTTATCTACTCCGGACTGCTGCTTTCAGAGTGATTTTATTCTTGGTGCTGTTGCTTCCCAAGTACTAATTGTGTGGTGGTGGTGTCTGTCTGTGACCCACTGCACTGTGCACTGCCTGCGGTGTTTCCCTGTATGGTTTCTAACACACACAATCTCTCTTTCTCTTTTTCTCCCTCTTCCTTCTCTCCTGTTCTTATGCTGTGCGCTTGGTTCTCGTTTTGTCTTGTCAAATTCCTAACTTTTATAGAATCTCACCTCTGTCCTCGTTCAGCTTCAGCCAATTCCATCAATTCCCCAGTCCCAGCTCCTAAAGTGCCGGTGCGCAGCCGTAGCATCGACAGGTTGAAGTCCTCTGTATCTTCATCTGATGCAAGTTCACCTGATTCAACCCAGGTTTGTTGAAAACCCACAGGAATTAAGTTTCTATTAATCTGGGGGGTTGGGACAGCTCAGGATGGGATCCTGTTTTACCTCTTTGCTGCTGCTTTCAATAAGCATTAATGAAATGTACAATATCATTTGCCTAAAAAATATACAGTATTAAAATCAAATTGGAATTTTATGGTACTTGATCTCTCTTGTATCTTGAAGGCATACTGTTTGCTGCTTGTGGTTCCCAAAGTTTAATTTATGTAAAAATTAAACACTGACCAGGTTTGTATTTTGGAACACAAAGGAAATTCAAAGTGCATCTTGTTGAGAACTTGTTTGTTTGTTGGAATCACAGCTCCTCTGTCTGCAATGTATTCTAGAGAGTCAGCAGTATTTTGGTTTTGTGTATCTTCTAGAAATCAGAGACAGAAAAACCATCCCCAGGTTCTGGTTTGAGGCGCCCTCCCTCACCATCTGTGTCTGCCCGTAGAAGATCCCCCTCTCCTGCTAATTTGGTGAAGCGTCCTCCGTCCCCTTCTGCAGTCAGGTATGTGTCCCAATTAAACCCCTTCTGCAGTCAGGTATGTGCAAACACCTTTTATTCAGCACAAAATGAAGGCTGCTCCCTGTCTCAAGACAACTGAGCTGTTAGTTTGGATGACCTGTGCTATACCTTGTTTGTACAGAAAAGACTTCATTTGGGGTCCAATTTTCCTTTCCCACAGTAAGGATGCAGCTTTTACTTCAATCTTTGTTGTGCAGACAAAACACACCCTGATTTTCTGTGCAGTCTGTGCTCTAAAACCAACAGGAAGCCTGCAAGCTTTTGAATAAACTGATCCACCTGTATTAGTGTAGGAAGTTTCTTGGATTGGAATCATGAGGTTTATCCTAGATGTGGAGTAAATGGCTATCTGGGCTAGCAGTCCTGTTTTGATGTTAGCCCACTAGTAGCAAGTCTCGGTAACTTGGGTGTTTCGGAATCCTGGCTTCAATTTTATGGGGAAGGCACCAATAGTTTGGGGGTGGATTTATTTTTAAAAGTGAGGTATGTAATCTAAACTAAACAAAGGAGACTGCTGTCCTCAGATGCGTGGTTGAGGTTTTCATTGTTAGCTCTGAAAAATAATCTTTATTTCAACAGACAGAAGACTCGCCCACCTTCACCTGGCATGTCGAAACAAAGACCACCATCTCCTACTCCAGTCTCTAAATCAGCACCCATCCAGCGTCCATCTCTCACACCAGGTGTTACAAACATTACCAAAAAGAAAACTGAAGCAGAGAGCAAACCAAAGGATAAGAGCACAGAAGGAACAGGACAAGAACAAGGTGCTTCCCCAGGCTTGGAGAGAGATGCAGGAGCAGCTAGCACAAAGACCAAAGAAGGTGGGTGTTTTCTCAGTGTCTGACTCACTCCTGCTCAAGGCCTCTCCAGTGTGTGCTAGGACAGGGGAAACAACTGGCTTGTGAAGCACAGCACTGGAGGGTAGGATGCTTTAAGGCAGAAGCTGTTCATTGCTGATTATATAATAATTCTACATGGTATGACTTTGGGATGTGAATTTTAATGCAGTAGCTGGTTTATTTTACTTGGAGATGTAAGTCAGGGGCTTTCAATATTACTACTTGTACTGTAATTTTAAGAAAAGGAGAAATCCTCTTTGCCTTTTGGGCTTTAGCTGCTCTAGCTGAGGGATCTACTAGCTTAGGTTTATAAAGTCAGTAGTTAAACTACACAAAGGTCTTTCAGTTCAGTTGGTAGTTCTTAAAATGCTCCTGTAGAGACCTGCTTGGAGGACAAAATCAGCTCCTGTTCATCACAGGCTGAGAGAGAGTTTTCACAATGCTCGAAGGCTGCCTCGGCCTAAGTTCCAGTGAATGTGTAATCACTACTGCCTTAAGAAGAGTGATCAGTTCACAAGTCACACGGAGAAGTTACCCTGGTAGATTAAGGAGAGCCATATACCACATAAGCAATTAGTGTCCTAGTCCTCTTCATTGTGTCACATGAGCCCAGCCTCTGTCCCTCGCTGGGAAAAATACCAGCTGCCATCTCCAACAGAATCTGGGAGAGCCTTCTGGTGAGATCTGGCAGGCAGTTCACTGTGGAGAAGGACTATGGGAACCCTTGGCAGGAAAAGGAGGGATCTTTAGAATGTAAGTTACAGCCAGTGGGCAATACTGGGAGTGAATCCCCCAGACACGAGGTAAGTGGGATTATGTGCTTGCTGCACGTTAATGCATGTGCAGTTCCTGTGTGCATTCCTCGGCTGCTGCTGTTCTCTGCTGCCACTTCTGAGGCTCCTCCTGACACTGCTCATGTTGGATGTGAAGAAGTGTCATTCAGCTGAAGAACTCATGGTACAGCTCTCTGGGCATGTGTTCCTGTGGAAGGAAGCCTGGCTGTCAGAGGTGGATGTTTGTACAAAGTCACACATCCGTCTTTGGTGTCACGTCCTTTGTCTTCGCGGTCAGAACGTCCATCCCTTGATGTGCTGCCATACTGTTGATAAATGTCTTGTGTGCCTCAGAGCATCATTACTTCTGATCAGTGTCATCAGTTGGTTGTCATCAGTAATTCTCCATAACAATGTGTCCTAGTCCTGTATCTTCCAGTTACTTTGGGACAAGAATGTCTGTCCTTGTTCCTTGGATGCCTGATCTGTCTCCTCTCTACACTGACTTCTGAAACTGTATTAACCCAGTTTATCTGTTTCCCTTTTCATTTATTTCTAATCTCAAGATACTCATCTTTGTAGTGATTCCTACTGAGGCTGGGCAAAGCTCTTTTTCTTTGACACAGAACAGAAGGAAATAGTGGGCATGTTCTTCAACATAAGAGATTATTTAATGTCTCTCTTTGAATTTTTGGTACACTGCAATATTGCTATGTGAGGCAAATTTTTTTTTCTTAAAAAGTTTCTTTCAGTTTTCAAGGCAATTTTTATTTTACACATCTGTGTCAGCAGTTCACCCTGTAGGTTGGTGCAATTCCCTATCCCAGACAGCTTCTGAAGTCAGAGCGCACCAGTGAATGGCATGTGGCAAATCAGTCTCTAAGTCTTGTAGGTTTAGCCTAATTTGAGCTTTGTGCACTTGTATCTTCATCCCATCTCTTCTCCTTCAAACTGAACTTGTTTGCCTGTTGCTGACAGCAATCAAGTTTTTGTCCTGTTTTTTGTGTCTTCCTACTGCAATATACTGTTCTGCAGTAAAACACTTTTTATTTTTCAGTGACTTGGAGCAGTTGTCATTTCTGGCAGCAGTCTCTCGCAGCTTCTCTGAGAATTAAAAGGCTTGTTCAACTTAAGGCATAGGAAGTGCTCCTTCATGAGCTCTCACCTTATGCATGATGATAGGTAATAAACTATCATGGAGCCTCACATTTTGTATCTGAGTATTGAAGACTTTGAAATATGATTCCCAAATTAATTGTGAGTTAATTATTTACCTTGAAATCTGTTGGAATCTTCCCTCCATCCAGCTAGTACTACATTTTGCAAGTGTTCAGAGATTGTTTCTCTTGCCTGTTTCTCTCTTTCCCCTTCCCTTCCAAAAAGGTCCTTTGATAAAAAGGCTGTTCTTACCAGTAATGACTAGGAGTACAAGGAAAAGGAAGCTGAGTGTAAAAGACTGTCAGAATTTTCTTAGGGTGTGCAAGCAATCATATTGGGAAGTCTCATGTCCTGCCCTATGGAAACAGGCTCTACAGGGGTACATGGAGATGAAAACAATATTGAAGTATCCATATGGAAAGCATCAATAAAACAGCAGAAGTGAAAATGCAGCGGGAACCCCAACCTTTTCTTTTGTTTTTTTTTCCCCCTCTGTTCTTTCCATATCTGCAGTGTTCTGAACTGTTGTGACTAATTTTCTTCTGTCAATACCAGATAATCGTATTTAAGCTGTCATTATCACGTTGTAAACCTACAACTTAAAAGTCTACAACCTTTAGGCTTCTTGCTGAGCATTAGGTTGTCTTATTTAGGTTCAGTTTTGAGGAGGAGAAATAGGTTAAACCTGACATTAAATGTTAACCAGATTTGATACAACTGGGAGAGATTGCAAATGTGCAACAAAAAATGGCCTCTGCTGTAAAAATTGAGTAATCTGAACAGAAAGTACACTCATATGGCAGAGGAAGAGAGAGACATTTTGACTTCTTCATGGCTGTACACTGACAACAGTAAATGAAACAGAATATAGGAAGAAAAGCATCTGCCTTTCTTGAATAGGCAGATCTGCTAATGGTTTTTACAAATGAAAAATGGTCTTGCTTGCTCAGGAGGAGGAGGAGGACCCCTTTTGACTGAGTTCAAATTTGGAACAGTCGTGGCTGGTTTTTGTTAGTATGAACATGACTGCAACTTTTTCCCAAATCAGAAGCAATGTGTTGTCTGGGGAGGTGGTGTTTTCTCAGCTTTGGATAAATCTAAATGTTAGAACACTCTCTGTGCCTGCACTCCGTCAGTGCTGAAATGCTTTTCCTAGGACTGCAAGAGCAATTTTTATGCACAAAAGACAGCCATGATTCAGCTGCTGAGAGTTTGCTCTATGTAATTATACCCTGCAGCTGCAGGTAGTGATTACGTGTCCATGGGGGCCTAAGCAGCTTTTCAGGTGTTAAAGTTCCTATTGATGACATTGTGTTTTGAATGATTTGTCTTCAGGTCAGAAGCGAAACAAGAGGTCAAACCCTGATGTCATAGTTCATTAAAATTACCTTGACTTGAAGGCTTTATGAATGTTAAGCAACCATGTATGTGCTGATTTTTGAAATGTTCAGGAGAATGGCAGGTCCTCACCAGCATTACGATGCTGCTGCTCTACTGACATCAAGAGCTAATTTTCTGAATATTCAGATGATGAGTTCTTAAATCACATTCAAACAGAAATATTTCTAGTGAATGGGAATAACTGATACAAATCAGAGTTCTTTCAATATATATATAGAGAGCAGCTGGATGGCAAGATGGTTCGGTCTTTTTTCCTAATGTTAATTTATAATAGTGTCTCTGATGTTCAGACACCATAACACCAATCAGGTAATGAAGAAACATAAACAGCAGGACCTGCAAAGATCTACTCGCCAGGTGGTTGAAGCTGTTTTGATCTCCATGTAAATGGGAAATTGATTTGTTGCTAATGTATAGAAATACGGTATTACTGAAGTCATTAGTATGTGCCTTCGGGGCCAGATAAAATGATGATTATTTACACCCTAAGATACTCTATAAATATAAAGGCATGAATGTTAGTGTTATGAAACAAGAAAAATAAAAGAATGAGAATTTCTTCTTTAGGGTCATGTGCATTCAGTTTTATTAGAAGGAAGTTAAAGATATTTCCTAAAGCAGTATTTTTTCAGTTTTCTTTTCAGTGTTCAAGTGTTACAGAAATAAGGGTGTCTTGTCAGAGACATGTTTTTAAGTGCTGTGATAATTGGAGAATATCTTTAAGTGCATCATATGGAATATGGCTGGAACATTGTTGAAGTCAGCTGTTACTATATCAGTGTCAGTGCAATATCATGGCTCTGCATCTTCAGGGCTCCCCTTTGGCTCTTGCAGGCCTTTAGATAACAGTGCACTCGCTGTGTGATGAGCAGTGATTGAAAAGATACTGAATCAGTTGGCCATAAGATCTAATCTCACAGCGATAAACATCTTCCTTAATTTTAAGTTACCAGAGCTTTCTAACAGCAGATTATTTTAACTTCTGCAGAATCAGGTAGCAAAACAGTAGCAGGGACCACCACAGCTGAAGAAGCTGCTAAAATCTTGACAGAGAAGCGACGTCTGGCACGGGAGCAAAGAGAACGTGAAGACCAAGAAAGAATTCAGAGACAGGAAGAAGAAAGGTAACAATTGTGGGGAAGGAAGGGATGCTTTCAGTGGTGGGGTGTTATTGGAAGGGGCACTCCAGCCATGTATGTTTTCTAAGTTTTAATTTAAGTCCCTGCAAATATTAATCCAGTTACTGAAGCTGAGAGGCACTGGCAACAATCTGGGACAGGTTGCTGTGTGTAACATCAGTTTGTATATCAGTATATATGTAATGCACAGTCCCTGTGAAATCACTGCTTCTTTTTCCTTCCAGTCACCAGTGGGGCTTTTGTTTCAAAACTAGAATGTGCTTTTTGCACCACTTGTGTTTGGTTTGTTTGTATTTGGTTTGAAAGAGTTGACCTCTCTGTATTAAACTTTCCTTTGATCAGCTTAGGCTGTGGTTTGATGGTACCTTAAATCTCACTTTAGTGATATGAAATAGCAGTCAGGAATGTTGCAGGCAAGTAATTCAATGTGTTAAATCAGTGTGCATTTGGTTCACTGCATAGAAGTTGTTAGAAATAAATTGCTAAGTTAGTGCTGACTAACTTTAGTCCAGATCAGGGGTCACCTCTCTGCTTCTGGGAACATGGTGGAACATCAGATTTTGTCTGTTACCCAGCTGTGGATATGAAGCCGTCAGAAACTTGCATATAATCTGCTCTAGGTGTTTTATCAGAAATACGTCATCAGATCTGCTCTGTATGTCTGCAAGAGCTGGCAGTATACAACTTTAGTGTACCTCTGAATTCAGGCTGTAGAAGAAACAGTCTTTTAGGAAATCCCACTAAATTTATGTTTGACGGTGATTAAAAGCTTCATTCATGTCATGGTTGCAGATGGTTTTTATTAAATGGTCGTTGCTTAATCCAGCTCTCAGTCAAACATTCCATTATTGGAACAACCTGCCTTGACTTAATCAGCAAAGAGCATGTACTCACAGATAATTTCTTCCAAGTTATTCTCATTTTACCTTTGACAAGTCTGGATGGTGGCATTTGTAAATCCATACCAGAAAGTGTCTTTATGCAGTTATTTTTTGACTGGAATGCATAGAACTTTCTTGCTTTCCCACTCTGTCTCTTGTGCATGCACACTTTTAAAGAAATAAATACCCAGTAATCTGTACCTTGGAAACTTTAGAATCAGAGAAGAAGAAATGACCAGGAGAGCAACTGAGGAAAAAGCAAGACGGGAGGAGGAGCTCCGGAAGCAGGAGGAGGAGAAGAGACTGACTTATGAAGAACAGCAAAGACAAGCTGAGGAGGAGAGGATCCGCCGGGAACAGGAGGAGCAGGAAAAACTCGCAGAGCTTCAACAGCAGGTCTGTGGCTCCAGCTGCGTTCCTGGAAGAAGTTGCTGCTGTGGTTTCAAGAGGGTTGTCTTTGATTTTTCTTTTACAGAATGGTTTTGACAAATCTCTGTCAGGCATGATGCAAAGCTGAGTTCATCCTGTCTGAGATGGATTTGAGAATGTCCGTAGGTCCTTTCCTTGCCCTGGTCTCTGTGATTTATATATTTTTTTCTATCATTTAATAAATTCAAGTGTGGATGGAAGCAGCTATTTTGGAATATGTTTTTTAGCCATCAGGGATGCTCTTTGCATATGTAAAATACTTGTACTGAGCCCACTTTACCAGTGGACTGCTATGATTTACAAGGAGATGGTCTGTCTGGAAAGTAATCTCGTTTACTCTTGATTCCTCGCAAAGAAAGATTGGTAGTGTTTCCAAGTCTGCTTTTCCTGTTGCTGAGTAGTCTTCCACAGCAAGTATCCATGTACCTTTACAAAGGCATCCTTTGAACTGAAGGGAGCTGTTCTGCAGAAAGTGGACTTTTCTTAAATTAGATTAATTCTGAAAACTAAAGCAATTTTACATTGAAATTATTGGTGTTCAAAGACCTGTATTTTATGAATGGCTTTGCCATGTGTCTGGATATTTCTTTAAACGTTTGTTTACAACAATTAATCGGAGTGTTAACTATGTTTCTATCTTCTTTCCAGTCATGCTGGAAAAGATTTTCCAGTATAGAAGGAACAGAAGATGTTCAGTACCAAGTGTCTTTGTAGCAATACCTGACTGCCAAGATTTTTAAGTTAACCTGGACACATTCAGAATTTAATTGCTGTCTTGTTACTTTATATAGATTGTCCTCCTTAGCCAAATGTTCATCCCGAAGCATAGTTTGAACAACAGCATTCAGTAGCTCAGCAACATTCAGAACATTTGCATTATCTCAGTATAGTTGAGTTTCAGTTTCTGAATGTCACAGTAATATATATTTCATGTCAATAGCAGGGCAATTGACATTTAGTTGTAATGTGTGGTCATATTAAATAGTGATTGTCTGATGTTCCTGTCTGTGTTGAACCAGAATCTGTAACTGCTTTGCTTTTGACTGTTGGGAATGAGTTATGCACTGGGTGCTTTCTTCTTTTTGTTTTATTTTCAGAGAGAAGAAGCTGAAGCAAAAGCTCAAGAAGAGGCTGAAAGACAGCGACTAGAAAGGGAGCGAATTATACAGCAAAATATGCAGGAAAGGCTTGAAAGAAAAAAGGTAGCCTGTTTTGAATTCTCAGCCTAAAATGAACAGGCAAATGGTCTCAGATGCAATTAAATAGAAGTGTGTTTTTTAAAGACTGCCAACTCTGTTTGTGAACTTTAAAACAGTGAAATACAAACTCATGAAATACAAAAATATGTTATGACTGATGAGCATTTAACCAGAATGCTGAAATATAAAACTCTGTATCATTGCAAATGTTTTCCATGTTTCAACAGAGAATCGAAGAAATAATGAAAAGAACACGAAAATCAGATCAAAACGAATTCAAGGTACTTTTTTTTTGGATCTGTATAATGACAATTTGTATAATGACAGAATAGGACTTTTTGCCTTGTATCCTGTCTTCCTCTGTTATCCTTACACAAAATGACTTCCACGGGAAGTGCAAAGTTCTGGTGCACCAGAATAATTCCCAGTAGCTTCCCATTGCACACATTCTTCTGCTTTGCTTGCTCTGGTGAGGAGTCTTTGTTATATTTTTGTTCAAGGCCTGTAGACACAATGTTATCTGGTGTTATCACTTCCAGATTGGTTTTAAACAAACACTGGTTAGTAATTGATTTTTTTTTTAACTGTGTGTATTCCTCCAGGACTGTTTTTCCCCAAAAAACTTAGATTCCTGGCATCATCTGTTTGCTTAAAGCAAGTCTTGGATTCTCTTTGGATTGCTAGTGCTACAGTAACTGGGTGTATTTTTGTTAATGCAGTGACCTAAGTTTTGTGGAAAATTGTGCATATTGAGGAATAATTGTTCTTCTTTGAACATTCAAATAAATGTTCTCAAACATTCAAGTCTTCAAATAGCTGAAAATCAATAAAAATTTAGCACACACCTTGGAGAAATGAGGGGAAAAGGAACTCAGGAATAATAGCCAGGAGGTGGAAGTGGATCCCACAGGCTCTGGCTCAGCAGAGCATGTGTTGCTGGGTGATCTGGTTGTCTGTGAGCTTTTCAACTCATGTGGCCTCACTTCTGGGCACAGAATGGTCTTGTGTGGGAGCTGTGACTGCATTTGTGAAACCTTAGAGGATAGGGAGTTCCAAGTAACACTCTGGCAATTCAGTTGCAGAATGAAGGGAAGTCTGCCTCGGAGGTGATGGAGGGAGAGGATATTGAAGAGGAGGAAGAGTTGGGTCTTGAGAAGACAGATCAACCAGGTAAGGAAGCTGGATGAGTCAGGCCTGGGTGGCAGTGAGTGTCTCCGTGATGTTTGAGTTCTGTTGAAAAGGTCACTCCTAACAGCACTGGGATGGTCTGAGACACCAGTCCCAGAGATGCCAGAGGGACTCCCTTCTTGAATGGAGAATCAGACAAAATTATTTGAGAGTGAAATGCAGGCAGCATGCTTTCATTTTACAAGTGGATTTTTAAAAATGAAAAACAAATTTCCTGTTGGTATAGGCAGCTTGTCTATAGATGAATGAATCTGTTGAAGCCAAGTGCCTCAGGTTTTGGCTAGGAAAGGTTATTTTGGCACTTGTGTTTTATTCATTTAGAATAGCAATTCTGCCACTCAAGTTCTTTTTTCCCTTGTATTTCATTTTTTCTACCCCCCCAACGTTCAGGAAAGCTAAATGGTGTTGACTTGCTCCAGAAAGTCAAGGAGGAGGCAGAGGATTGTTTAGAGACTGCACAAAGCATGATCTCTGCAGAATCTGAGGAACAAGATGAGTCAGAGTTGAAGGCCAGTGAAGTGCTCATGAATGGAAGTGACTTGAAAAGTGACGAGGAGTCTCTGTCTGTTATTGAACTGAAGGATTCCAGGTGAGTCTCCTGTACTGTGGGAGCACTTAGCTCTCACACAAGAAATCTCTCTCTATGTTTAAATGAAATGCAGTGCTGTCTGCAGCACCTTGCTGGCTTTGTGGTGTCTGTGTGCCTTTCTCCAGGCATGTGGTGTGTGCTGTCAGCTCACAGCCTCACACAGAGCAGTTAGCTCAGGATAATTGTTTGTTTAGATGGCACCATGTTAACAGAGCTGCCTTTGTTGAGAAGTGAGACACACAGCCAAAAACATGGCAGTGTTGATTATAAAAACTGACTTTGGCTTTTCCATTGAAATGCCTTGCAGTTCTTCTCATTAACAAAACATTAAACAAGAGGGAGGAGCATGACACTGAAAAGGAAGAATAACCTACAGAAAGCTCTAGAACACTTTCAGTTGTGCTGAAACAGCAGATACAATGCAGAAGCCTCCCTTAGTGAGGAATTTGGTGTTTTTAGTATTTCAGATTTTATTTTTTGAGCGTAAAGCATTTTCATCCGCTACTGGAAAATCTGTCCTCTGATGCCTGTTCCATTTGCTCATCTAAATGCTAATGATTTAGAAATGACATTGTGAACACTTTCTTAAAGTGATGATAAATGAATGTCATTCCTCCAATGATGGAATATAAAGATGTTTTCCTGGTTGTCCTAAGAATGAATGAAAATTGATCAGTAATTTGGGTTTAGATTTTGAATCTGTTTTAAATATTGTTGGTCTTCTGAGACTTAGTTTTGTGTTCAAAAGGTCTTAGCTGGAGAAAAAAAAGGAAAAATGCACACTACAAAAATCAAGACTTAATGATCAAGGCTTAAAACTTGTTGCATTCTTATATCAAATTTCTAGAGCCAGACCTTACCTGAGAGCTGTTAGTATAGTAAAAAGTGGATATATATTGCTGAGTTGTTCTTCCCCGTTGGCTCTTGGAGGGGAGATCCTGTGTGGAGCATATCTGGGAATGCCCTTTGGGATATTCAGCACTTTGCAGAGTATGCAGACTGTTAATTGTGTGGCCTGGAATCAATGTAAAGGTTAAACATGTGGAAACTGCAATACAAGTACCCATTCTCTTTTTTTTCTAGCTGTCCTGCAAAAGAAATGGTTATCGATGACTCGGGGAAGTTGGGTGTTCATGAAACTGATCATACAATTGGACTTATTCAGAATCTTAATGGAAAATCTGGTTCGTGGACTTTTGAGGAGTTCATTGACATTGGAGTACATTCCAAGTCAACCAAACTGAGCTCAGACAGCATCTCTGCTGGTAACTGTAATCAAAACTTGAATGATGCTGCTACAATACCTTCTAGTCCCAAATTGGCTTTTGAGGAAGATGGTGCAGTGAATTCATTGACCAAACCAATAGATGCTTCATCAGGTAATCCAAGCTGACTTCCCTGTCTGTCTCTTCCCCTGGCTAGGCAATTCACCTCCTTGCGTTTTGCTCTCCTTGCCTTAACTACAGCTTCTTATCTTCAAGGCACTTTTTCCCATGTGTAGACTGGAGGGAAGGCTCTTTAGTGTTTTTAACTTGAATTCTGTCAAAAGGAGTCACCAACTGATGCCTTTTTAGGGACTTGCTGAGGCCCAGCATTAAGGCTCTTCCAAAGACACAGCTGAGCCCTTGTGAAGTTCCAAGTAGCATTGAAGCTCATCTGTTGTACTTTAAAGTTTTTCTAAGATATGTTAAATGGCACGTTACTTTTGAAGATACTAACAGTTTAGTAGGTGTCTGATGTAACTCTACACACCAGAGCTTTCCACTCCTAGGCATGTTCTGTAACTTTTTGATGCAGACCTGTGTGGTCTTACAAGGTCTCTTCAGACTCTTAGCAGTGTATTAGAGCTGCTAAGAGTCTCTAGACTCTCAGAGTACTAGAGCAGTCCTCTCTACTTAGTGTAGAATAGTCTTTCACTTCACTGAGGCAGGTAACACTGACCTGAGGTTCCACAGATGGTTGTGTTACATTTTGGGAGGAGTAATAAAGCTGTACACACACAAAATATTCTGAATTTTCTGAAAGAGTCAGGGCTGTATCTCAAGCCACATGTACTTGAGAAGCCAAGCCCTGATGCAGTACAGCATAGTGTGTCAGAGAAGCTTCAGGAAGCCAGTTTATGTAAGACTGGACTTCTCTGGTGTTGGAGCCAAACCCCAAAGGGCTGTTTTCACAGGAGATCTCTTTTCATGGGATAAATGACTGTGTGATCAGTTGAAGTGAATGCTAGTGGAAAAACAAGCCTTGCTATCCACATTTCCTTCCAGTGATGTGTAGCACTTTCTTTGATTAAAGTGTAGCACTTTTCCAGACTGAACTGTTCCCCGAGTCTCCTCTGTCACTCCGCGTCTTGTGAATTTTAGTCCCATGGGCACACCCTGATGGAGGCTTCCCTTGAGGCCATGACGAACTGGGCCACGGGAATAGACAGATTTATTGTGGTTCTGCTGATCACATTCTGTTGTGATCAGAATCACTAACTTTTTAGTGAAGGAAGTGTGGTCTTTTAATTTTGGACTTGAAAATGTTTAGACATAGTACAGTTTAAGAATTCTGTACATAACTTTGAAAACCAATATTCCTGTAAAAGAAAACGTACTGTGCTGCTTTTGGACTGTAAGTGACCAAGTGGTTCTGTGCTCACTCCTGGATGTAGACTGACAGTGATGATGGGTGCATGTGGCATACACACAGTTACGATGGTTAAATTTTTTCTTCTCTTTGCTCTTTGGACAGAACTGTGAACACTAGAGACCTGGAAATAATCTGATTGCACTTCAGTAATCCAGTGTTTTCTCAAGTACCGAAGGCCTTGTTTTGAAAAGCTGCTTGTTTACCTTTATCCATCTTCAAGTTTGCAAAAACACCAGGGGAGGGATGACAAACTTCTAATTTGCACCTTGAAACATTTCAGGGAAACTGTTGTGCTAATGTTTTTTTTCCATTCATTTAGCTAATTGTTAGATAAGGTTTCCTAGTTCAATTATTCCTTGTTTTCCCTTTACAGACTTTGCAGTAACCTGGTTGAGTCTTTTTTTTTTTTTCATATCAGTATCATGTAGAACAACATGTCACTGGAGGCTCCCCACTTAGCTGCAGACTTTGCATATTTCTAAAATGACCTTGGTGAAATAAAAGACTCACTCAGTGTATGTTAAAGCTGAACTCCCTTTTTATGTCTAGAAAAATGTTGTTGCTTGTTGGTTCATGTGCTATTTAAAAATGCAAAATTGAGTATCTTCAATTTTGAATGGAGAAGAAAAATTCCTTATTATCTAATGTGAAAATATTGGCAGTTTCAAAATGCTGTGCTGTACCATCACTGATATGTTTTAATCTATTGGCAAACATCAAAACATTTTACAGCATGTGCTCTAATATATTACAAAAATGTTGAGTCCCTAGATTTGTCTGTCAGTGCAGTTTAAGGTGTCATGCTTTTAAAAAATGTTATCTTTTTGAATTGCTTATTTATCTACACTTATGGAAGTATTATTTTATTGTGTACATAACAGTATTAGACCATTGAAGTCGTTTTGTTCATGTTAATTATTCTAAGTGTTTCAGTTCCAGCTTTATAACAGTGGCTGCAAGCTGCATATATATTTCCCTTCTCCTAAAGCCTGCATTAAATAATCTATTTAACCTGAACTTGCCTGCTTTTTTCAGCATGAAGAGATTAACGAAGCATCTTCTGAAAATTGCTACTTAAAGTAATAATGCAGCCTTCTTCTGATGTCTCCTGTAACAGATAGACTGGATAGGTGATTACTTTAAAGGGTAGCTGTCTCAAATCCTGCTACAACCCATTGGCTGATCCCTCAATTCCAGTGATGCATCCAGGAAGCAGCTGTGTTTGCAGTGGGTTTGTTGGAACTACACCTGTTCTTTCCTTGACACCTCAGTTGCAACAGGAGCCCTCAGCCTTCTCCCTCTTGCTGTTCAGAAATACTGTAGAACTGTTTTAGACTTTAGAGCAGTGCCTTAGGTAAAAGGAAAACTGTATTTTTGTATGATAGCTGTTTTGTTCTGGCAGAGACAATCATTCTAACAAAGCTGCCGATATATTTTCTGTGCTGAGATTTGTTGGATGGTCTGATCCAGCCCTGTGTAAATACATGCGCACTGTTAAATAAACTTTGCAGTTGAACAATGCTTTATTTCTGTAATGTTAAATATGACCTTACCTAGGCCTCTCCACCCCTTGCCATGCTGACCTGCCTTGGGATGCATTCTGGTGCTGTTCTAACTGCTCCAGCTGCATATTCCCAAACTAGCAGCCTCTGGCAGTTGCATCTGTGTGATTGGGAGGGGATTTGCACTAACACCTTCAGCTCTTGCTGATAGCGTGTTCTGAACTGAGGAATTCTTTAACCTGCTTTTCCCTGCCAGCCTTTACCTTTCCCCTGCAGCAGCAGCATCTCTGTGTTGTGAGGGTGAGTCCAGCAGTGGAGCAGTGACCAGCAAGATGCTGCCTTTTCATTTTCTTGCTAGGGTTCTTTGTCAGTAGTTGAAAGGGAATGGCTGTAGGAGATCCAGTTGATAAAGTATTTCACTACTGTGGAAGAAAAAGCCTCCTTAAATCAGCATTCAGGTTGCTGAAGGGTGGTAGATCTGTGCATGAACAGTGGCTGTACATATGCTCTCCAAGGCGCTTTTTCACACAGGCCGTTTCTGGCAGATGGTCCAGTGTCAGTTATATATTTTAAAAATTAATTAGTTTATGGAAATGGTTGCTTGAGTCCTCAGATATTTAAGGGTGCAATGACAGCACAGCTGACTCCTACTTTGCCAATATCAGTGTAGTAGACTTGGTTTCAGTAGCTCAGCCCTAAGACACATCAGTCATGTAAGATGGCAGAATGAAAAAATAAAAAATTTCCAGACTGTAGATTCCAAGCAGGCACTAGTCTCACTTTTATTCAGTCACTGAACATACACTGACATGATAGGAGAGCTAGTGTTGTCTGAGCTATTTTTAAGGCACTTGTAAATGCATGTGCATGTTATAGGTGAATGATTTACTACTTGTTAGTAGATTAATAATTGTACACAGACAGCCTTGTTTAAACAATGATATAAAAAAAACTGATAAGGAAAACTTGCAGGCAAACCATGCGTAAATCAAGACTAAAACAAGTTTATGGAAACTTAACTAAGCTAAGTATCACTGCCAAAACATTGTTATCTGTAAGATGAAGCCATTCCGTACATGTGCTGCAATGTGGTATGGTAGAGTAAGCTAAGGTTTTTATTACTTATTAATGGTGTGGTGTATGTTGTGTATGTACTTGTAAAAGCATAATAATGGATCCCTCTGATCCAGGTGCAATCTTTGCATCTCTGTGTCCGAGGTGCATGCCTTGTCAAACCCGCTTCAGTTAAGTGCCAGGCTTAATCATATACCAGATAAGTTTAAAACTAGATTTGTTTTTGTTTAAGCCACACACAGATGATGCGGTGTGTGGATCTCTAAATCTAACAGCATTTCAAGCCTTTATACTAGGAGTTACTTGGAGATGAGGTTAGATTTTTGCAAGGCTAGATGCTTTTGTATTGCAGGAGCTTCAAAAGTCAAACCCAGTATATTGAGGTTAATTTAGTTCTTACACTAAAATGGAAATAGTTAAAATTCTCAACATGCAAAAACCTGCTCCTTTACCAGGACTGTTTGGGAAAGCAGGGCTTTAAAATCCATCTTACATCTGCTCATTACAGTCGTTTGGGACACTCAGCACAATAAATTTTTCCATTATGGCAAACAAAGCGCTTGTTGGCCAGACCACGGGCACACTTTGTGCATTTGAAACAGTAATCATGCCAGGATTCATCTTCGTAGTTAACCACACTGGTTCCTCTTCCAAATCCTGCTAGGAGAGAACACAATTATAGGACGGCGATAGTAGCTTTGCCTTGGCTGGGTTATCCCACCAAGCAGGGTTCCTGCTGCCCCAGTGCTTCCCTACGCTTGTGGGCCACAGGGGGTGCCTGAAATACCAAAGTGACAACTGAGGCATGGTTTTGTTGCATCTTCTGATGTTTCTTGGAGAAAGAAGTATCTTAGCATAAGGCTTGCATGTCTCTGCAATAAGCTTTTCCCCTTGGCTCCTTTCTCCAGCAAACAGTCAGGGAGGGACATGGAGCAAGGACAGGTTGGGCTAAACACTTCTGGGCTCAGATCCCTGCAGGATGGAATGTGAGCCTCATGGGACTGGCAGGGCAGTGCCCACATTTCAGGGCTGAGCTCTGTAATCCAGTGAGTTTTAAGTAAACTACATCAGAAGGGGTACAAATGTCCCTTTGGGACAATAAAACACCGCTTGTTTTAGACTTAAGGGTCCCAAACTAAGATATGGGTGGAAACTGTTCTGGTTAGGGGAGTTTTGAAGGAGGTAAATTTGAGACATGCAAAGGCTGAAGAGCTCAGTTACTAACTCATCCTCCATCCAGCACAAGCACGTGGCTGAGAGTCAGATCACATGTAAAGTGCTGGGATTGGGCTTGGGTTACCAGACCTGCTTCTGATGTTACTCATCCCTGGGCTCCCTGTCTTTGGGGATCACTGTCCTGACCTTCAGCACCCACTGCCCTCAAGCTGCATTTAACCCAACATACCTGTAATAGGATTCTTGCAGCCAGCACACTTCTTGGCAACACATTCCTTGTAGCATTCAACACAGTAAAACTGATCCTCCACAGCTGTGAAGCGCTTCCCACCCAGTTGCTTCTTGCAGTTGGAGCAAATGAAACACTCGGAATGCCAAGGCTGTTCCTGGTAAGTGAGGCCTCCAGAAGTGATGGGCTGCAAGAGAAAGAGCAGAGGTGTGGTTTAGAATCAGCAGGGGAGAAGAGAGGTGACACAGGCTTGGAGTGTAGGGAAAGCTTTGTCATGGAGAGGATCTTTCCAAAGTTTACAAGAAAACTTAGTTATGCAGTGCATTTGAGTCCCTCTAATCTGAAATCCCACATACCTGGCACTTTCATAATACTTTCTTTTACCTGCAGTAACTGAAATTCCACACTAATCAGTTGCAGAAGTTGTAAAACAGCTACTGTTTCACTGCTTGAATATTCAGTACCGCTACAGAGCTTAAACTGTCCTCAAGGCAAGTGCAAGACTGGTATCACTTGGTTTCTGCAGTGTTGCCATTAGCTAACCCAACAACCCCTGCCCAGATCCTGTAGAGCACAGGGACCGTCAGGTCTCCCATCATTGCACCAGCTGCTGGCACCAATATCTCAAGGAAGGAACATCAGCATTGGTACAGCTTCAGCATGGTCTGCCTGCTGGTTCACTCTCCCAGCTCCCAAAAGGCACACGAGGGCTGATTCTGGCAGTTGCCTCTGCAGAGGGGAAGGACTTACATTCTTGCACTTAGCACAAGTCTTGGCAAACTTGTGCTCATGGCAGGAGACACAGTAGAATTCATCACCCTTGGGGAAGAAGCTCCCAGATCCAATCACTTGCTTGCACTGGCTGCAGGTGAAGCAGTCCTTGTGCCAGACCATCTTCTTGTACTCAACATTTTGGTCTCCTACGACAGACAAAAATAACTTGTCATATAGGATTTCAGGCCTGTGGCAAACCCCTCCTCCTGTGCAGTGTAATATCTGTGGGCAAGACCTGTCCTTTGCTATGCCCAAGATTCCACTGGAATGCAGACAAGGAATGAGCTGGTAATTTCTGTATCTGGTTTTAGCCAGGGCCTGCTAGATTTTCTTAAAATAGTTATCAGACCAGATGCCTGAGCCTTTGAGGACCTTGATTTACAGAGCAAAGCTTTTGGGAGAAAGGGTTTAAGACTGACATTAGGGTTAATTATCCACATGAGGGTCAACTGCAAAGCAGCCTTTCAACACTTGAATAAAATGGACAGGTGACAGCAACAGTCAAAAGTTACTATTCTGAGGTCCTCCAGCCTTCCACTGTGATGCCCAAACCCCTAACTGCAGCCTCTACAGCCTGATAAACCACCCTGGTTATGGCCTAGAGCAGAATGTGGCCCTTGGACACCTGTCACTGGTACCAGTACCTGCAATAATGGGCTTGAAGCAGCCCTTACACCTGGGTGCATCCTCAGCAGCAGTGCAATTGCTGCACCAAACCTTGTTGTTCTCCCGCAGCATGAAGGGCTCATTGACCAGGGATGTGTAGCACTTGAAGCAGCGGAAGCAGTTGTCGTGCCAGTAACGGTTCTTGAAATGCAGCTCCTGGAATGAACAGAAAGGGAGCGGGGGAGTGAGAAGCTTTTCTCTCCCCCTGAGCAGCCCAAAAGCCAAGCTCCTGTCTCATCAGCCTGGGCAGTAAAGGATAGATCTGTTGTTCCTAAGTGTGTCTGATTCAGTGCATAGAGCTACAGCTCCTCTGCAATTAGTTAAGGGAAGGACATTTAACCAAACTCATTGAACACAATCACATACATTTTGAGTGGGGCAGAAGATGCATCAAACCAACAGCTTGGAGATTTGCAGTTCTGCAAATCCATTCTTGGGTTCATCTAGTTCAGATGTATGTTATTATTGCTATAAACATTTATCTGACCCTGAAGGTACATGCTAATGACTTCAGTAATATCATATTTCTATACTGAAGCAACAAACCAATTTCCAATTTTCATGGAGATCAACACGGTTTCAACCGGCACACTTGCAGATATTTTCAGGTCCTGCAGTTTGTGTTTCTTCATGTCCTGCCTGGTGTTATGGCATCTGAACACCAGAGATAGTATTATAAATTATTTTGAGGGAAAAAAACCCAACAGAACCATCTTGCGGTCCAAGTGCTCTCAATAGATATATATATTGAAAGAACTCTTGATTTCCATCATGAAGCAATAAGCTATCTGACAAACTGACAAAAATCAGATCTCAGTGATTTGCCCAAAGATGAGTTTTGCAGGCCCTGTGCAGGCTGGCTCCCTGCAGTTCTCTCTCCAGGGCAATTCAGCATTTGCAGCAGTTCATGTGGCTGAATCTAGACCTTGAAATGAGGCCCTCTGCCGAAGCAGCCGACCATGAGCATTCTCTGTGCACACCCCAGCACCGCCCTTTGCCCAAGGAGCACACTGCTGGCAGCCAGAAGACTCGCAAAGAACTTGCTCTTTCACAGTAGCTCAGTGCCAGACCAGAGGAGGGCGATCAGCATCTGCCTCTCCTCATCACCCACTGAGGTGCTCGGCACTGACCTTGGAGTCGGCCCCGATGGGTTTCTTGCACTCCATGCAGGTGTTGGCGCAGAACTTCTCGAAGCACTTGACGCAGCAGTGCCGCCCCTCCTTCTGCACGTACTTCTTGCCCTGCAGGGGGTCACGGCAGTAGTGGCAGTCGAAGCGCTCCGACATCGTGCCCACGGTGTAGCTGCCAGGCCCTCCTGCAAGAGCACAGTGGGTGAGGAGACAGCATTGAGGCCCTGAAAACTCCAGGGCTTCAGCTTCTTGGGACTGTGCAGATCAGTAGGAGGAAGATGGCTCAGGAATGAGCATGTGGTGGTGTTATCACACTCCTCGAGGGCTCCTTGGTAGAGAAAGCAGCTCCAGTTGAGGACAGCAGAGTCCTAAACCAGCCTTTCCCCATCCCCTGGTTAAGTGGAAGGATGCTAGATTGCTTTATTTGCATACTGAGAATCAAGCAAGGGTAATGACACCTAATCACTCCCTGAGAGTCCCTTAGTTCATTACTGCAGGCCTCAGTGAGGTCCTGTGTGCAGAAATCATCAACAAACATGAGCAGAGTGGAATTGTTTCCATGTTTCCAGTCTGAACTCGCAGCGAGCTGCAGCCCTCCAAGGCCTTTTATGCTGGATAGTTGTGCAGCTTCCAGCCGCCTCTTTTCACCAGGCTTTCACATATAAAATCATAAGGGGAAAAAAAAACAAAACCAAAAACAAAACCAAGAAAAAATCTGCCTCCATGGAGAGGTACTTCTTTAGTTCATGCCAGCAAATCTCTGCCAAGGTCTGATGTTCCACCATGGCCAGGGAGCTGTCAGTGGGTGTGGGGGATCTTGATTGGAGGGTTTTCTACTTTGGCTCACACTTTCTCCCTATACACCCATCTGTTCCTGCACTCCCAGTCTCCTGATAAGGGCTCCCTCCATTCCATGCACCCTTCCTCAGCAGAAGCCACCAACACTCCTGCGAGGGGCCTGTGAGGGCTCTGTCAGGATTCAGAGAATCCTGGAATGGTTTGGGTTTGAAGGAACTTTAAAGATCATCTTGTTCCAACCCCCCTGCTATGAACAGGGGTGCCAGCCACTAGATCAGGTTGCTCAAAGTCCCATCCAGCCTAGCTTGGCACACTTCCAGGGAGGGGGCATAGGAGTTACAGAAGCCTGTGGAGTCCCACAGAGGCGGCTCCATCCCTGCCCCTGCCGCTCGAGCCTCACAGCCCCAGAGCTGCAGAGCTCTGTTTGCCTGCACAGCCGACACCCCAGGACACAGCCTTGAACTTTCTGCATCATCACCAACCGGATGGGAGACGTGGCCGAGGTCTGGCAACAGGGACTGCCAAGAGGAAATGTCCTGTCTTCCTGATAGAGCAGCAGCGTCAGCACAGAGCAAGGAAGGGAGAAGACATCGTCAGGCCATACAAATTGCTGCTGCCTCCATCACTGGCCTCAGCTTGCATCACTCCACCCAGCCCTGGGGGCTACCTTGGACCCTGTTCCTCACCGAGCTCAGTGTACAACAGTGTTGTACATTCCAGACATGCTGCTCCAAGCCCAATACAATGTGCCTTTGTAAACCAAACCAGTAGGGGTTTTGGGGCACAGAGACAGTGTGTCACTCCTGGCTGTGCCCTCAACAAAGGAGGGTCAGTGGGACCCTGCTGGGCTAGCCCTTGGCTGCAGGATACTCTTGGTCTGCCCTATTGTTATGGCCTATTCACACAGATTTTTATGAACCGTTGCCCACCCCAGTAATTCCAGACTTACCATCAGCTACAGGGCCTAACCTCACCAGACCATTGCAGCACACCAGGAACAGACCAGCATAGCTGGGTACAAAGCCAGAGGAGCCTGTACATGAACATTTTGCCATCATAGCAGAGCACCTGCCTCATCTGGGCCCAGGAAGAGTGGGACTCACACTTACCTCACTCACCTTGCAGGTTTTAAAATCCAAGAGTCATCACACTGTCTCCTCTTTGTCACCCTCTCAGTAATATAGGGCCAGAACAAGTTGAAGGATTTATATTTCAGAAAGCAGGACAGAGAGTCCTAAAGAAAAGTATCACATGGGGAGGCTGCAACAGAGTTGGTGGCTGTGTTCACACCCTAATCCTTCCCCTAAAACTGACAAAATCAGGCTGGAGGCCAAGCTGGTAGGAATTGTACTCTATGGGGGAACCAAGGTCTGGAAATGCTCCCTTGGCAGGGCCAGGAGAGGTCACGTCCTGCTGACAACTACACCAACGGCTATGAGGTACCTGTTCAAGCAAATGAAACAGATAAACAGCTGGGAAACATGGAAACTGTGTGAGCCACCGCCAGCTCTGCTGAACTCTAGCAAGCAGGTGGGTTTTATTTGGAAGAAATGCAATTGCAGAGTCCAGGGCAAATGGTATTGAAACCTTCCTGACCTCAGGTTTAGAGTTGTTTTCAACCTGAATACATAATCTTGAAAGTATGGCTCAGGGAGCAACATAATCCCGTGTTCCCATGTAGCACATCACGCGCTAATGTGAGACGCATTTATCACAACAGCTCTGGAGCTCCACAGGCAAATTAACACTGGGCCCTGGCAGCCCCCAGACTGGGCTGTGCATGCAGCTTCTGCCTGCCTTGTGCCATCTCACACACCAGAAAGCCACTCTCATACACAGGTAGGGGCATGAATTTGCTTCCAGCTTTTCCAGAAGCTTTCTGCCCCCAGTACTATCATTCCTGATCTAGAGCCAGGAAAGGCACCTCTGTCCCCTTTCCTGTAGTGAAGGTGCAGTGGTTGCATTGCCCCTGCAAATGTGCTGGCTGCTCATGGGCGCTGCTCACCTGTGCCATGTCAAGAGCCCACATCAGCCAGACCATCTCCCACGACCCTCCCACAGGAACAGCCCACCCAGGGTATGGTGCACAAGAGCCCTGAAAGCCACCAGTGTGTGGCATAGTGGAGCCCCAGGCCAGTAGCTGCTGTGTTGGGACCACCAGATTATTTTCATCAAATGGAGCAAACATCTGTGGGCACTTCAGAGCTCAGCTTCATTTAGTATCCTACAGCTGCTCCCCTCAGCAGTCCTGTCCCCTCTCATGGAAGGTAAACAGCAGGTATTTCTTGTGCTCTGTATAAAAATAAATGTATTTATAAAGCCTGCTTGGCACCAGGTTGTGGGTTTGGAGTTGTTTATCTCCCGTTCTCCCTCCAGCTGCACCAGGTCCCCACAGCTTAACTTTCTAGAGCTGCCAGGTATATTAACCCTGGCCTGTCTTTACTCTCTGAAAAGTAGGCAAGTTATGAAACTAAAGGCACAGTGGGTGTATGGAAAAATCATTACTTCCTCGGGGTCTTTATTTACTGCGCTCTTTATCACTTCCCAAATGTGTGGTGCAGCAGCTGCCGAGCACAGGGACTCACACCAGGGGTACAGCAGTGCTACAGCAACCCAAAACCAGGGTAAGCACTCACCAAAATACCACTAAAACCTAGAGCACTGAACCTCTGTCTTCTTTTCACAGTGCTGTGCTTAGAATGAGAGTGGTACATGCAGATGTTTTAGCTTGGAAGTTGCTTAACACAAGTTTCTGTGGCTGTACCTTTACACCAGACTGGCATCTCTGAGGTGACAGCCTGGTCAAGTGTCTCTTGTTTAGCCCCAGGAGAATCACGTGCCCTGAGGACATGCACGGATCCAAACCCCGTGTCAGCTTGATACTGAGGCCACAGAATGGGATTTAGAAAGCAAAGGAAAAGTATGGACAGGCTGGACCTATTCTCCTGCCCAGGCATGTGCAGAGGATTGTTCTGCTGGAGAGAAGCAGGTGAAAACAGAGAGCACAGGCAGCTAGGGTGAGGGGTAAATGCAGAATGTGCCCATCCTTAAATAGCCTAGAGGATCCTCAATAAGAGATGAAGAAAAATACAGCTATACATCCAGAAACTAATCCCCCTCTAAGCAAGGTGTCCCTGTCCCACCAGCCCTGGCAGGGTGTTCTCTAAATGCAGCTCCCTGAAGGATCTGACTACAGCTGGAGGGTGCAAGGCCAGGCCAGTGGCCTTCTCGGGTATCAGGGCATTTGGCACAAAGACCCACTGGAATACAACCCTAACATTTACCTGACCACAGAGGTGCTGGTTCGCCACTTGTCCCCTGAAAGCATCTTCTACTTTTCAGAAACAGCACCTCAGCCCTTGGACAACCACACCTTCCATCCTTCAGAAATCTCAGACACTGGGCCCAGGAGCCTCCATGCACCTCAAGTGGTACCAACACCAAGCAGTCACAGGGCTGACTGAGGGTCAGGGCCACATCTGCACCCTGCAGCATGGCCAGCTTTGGGAGAGGAAGGGTACAGACCTAAGAAGAGTGCCCCACCAAAGCTACTGCATCCACACAACCCCTGCCTCCCCCTGGGTTCCTGCCATCACCCCCGGCTGGTTCATCTCAGTTCAGCCGTACACCCAAAGCAGCATCACGGTGGTTTGCACAACAAGTGGAACCAAAGCATTCAGCAAAGGGAGCTGAAGCACAGCTGATAAGCAATGCACTTAGCACAGGATATGTGTTAATGTCTCTGGGGAATATGTTTACATGTGATAAACCACCAAGGAAGAACTTGAAGTGTGGTCTCTAAACACAACCAGAGAAACTGTACTTATACTTTACAGATTATTCTGCTATTTAAGAAAGAAGATGAGGTTGGATTTGTTAACCCTCTGCCCTGCACACAGTTGCATATGGACGAAAAAGAGCAATTGCTTTTTGACTCTCCATTAGTTTTATTTTTCTCAGCAGACTGAGCACACAGCCTCACACTGCCAGGCACTGGCTACACCTGCCTGTTTCAGCTCAGTTCTGGCAGCCCTGGTCTGTCACCTGAGTTACTGTTCTCAGCATTCCTCTATGCAATGTTGCATGGTTTGCTATAAATACCAGAGAAACCCTTAAAAGAAGGGTCCTGTTAATCCCAAATGCAAGGTGACACTCAGGACTGCACTGGCACAGTGCCCTGGGCAACAAACATTTGCAAAGCCCAAGGAAAGAACGAAAGGGAGGGAGGGAGGGAGGGAGGGAGGGAGGGAGGGAGGGAGGGAAGGAAGGAAGGAAGGAAGGAAGGAAGGAAGGAAGGAAGGAAGGAAGGAAGGAAGGAAGGAAGGAAGGAAGGAAGGAAGGAAGGAAGGAAGGAAGGAAGGAAGGAAGGAAGGAAGGAAGGAAGGAAGGAAGGAAGGAAGGAAGGAAGGAAGGAAGGAAGGAAGGAAGGAAGGAAGGAAGGAAGGAAGGAAGGAAGGAAGGAAGGAAGGAAGGAAGGAAGGAAGGAAGGAAGGAAGGAAGGAAGGAAGGAAGGAAGGAAGGAAGGAAGGAAGGAAGGAAGGAAGGAAGGAAGGAAGGAAGGAAGGAAGGAAGGAAGGAAGGAAGGAAGGAAGGAATTCGGAAGGAAGGAAGGAAGGAAGGAAGGAAGGAAGGAAGGAAGGAAGGAATTCGGAAGGAAGGAAGGAAGGAAGGAAGGAAGGGAGGAAGGGAGGAAGGGAGGAAGGGAGGGAGGGGAGGGGAGGGGAGGGGAGGGGAGGGGAGGGGAGGGGAGGGGAGGGGAGGGGAGGGGAGGGGAGGGGAGGGGAGGGGAGGGGAGGGGAGGGGAAGAGAAGAGGAGAGGAGAGGAGAGGAGAGGAGAGGAGAGGAGAGGAGAGGAGAGGGGAGGGGAGGGGAGGGGAGGGGAGGGGAGGAGAGAGGAGGGGAGGAGAGAGGGGAGGGGAGGGGAGGGGAGGAGAGAGGAGGGGAGGAGAGAGGAGAAGAGAGAAAAGAGAAATCTCTTGTAGGTCGTTTTTTCTGGGAGGGCTGAAAGTACCAGAGCTGTGCTCCCCCATTGCCAGGCTGGGGCACGTGCGAGTCTCGTACTCTATAATTCAAAAATTAGTCTGTTGATAAAATGAAAGCTTCTTTATTTAGAGCAAGAACAGCTCCAAGTTCCTCAGGCGGTTGCCAAAAACATTCCCTATGGTCCTTTTGCCACTATGTCTAAGCACATCTCAGTCATTAACTAAATCTTCACAGTTCCCCAGGGATGTAGGGACATGCTATTTATTAAAAACACTGGCCTAGCCCTGCAAATACTTCCTCCAGGGATTACTTTGGCACTCAATGCAGAGCTCAGTGAAGGCTAACAAGGCACCACTGCCTCGAGTAAGGCTGAACACTTTAGGCAGAGTTTAAGCAACAAAGCCCAAACCTTTCAAAACTAAACAAATCCTGTTCAGTAACTAACTCTGTGGCTGCATTAAGTTTTGTCCTTTGACACTCCCCTATTATGTTCCCAGGTATGCCATGGTCTGCCCTGCCTCAGCAGCTGGATGCCCTTCTCACACCCAGGTCCTCCCAGGTGCCAAAATGAGATTTCCTCCTGCACTGGAGGATTCAGCCCCATGGTACCCCCACAGCTACCCTGGGATTCCCAGTGGTCTGCCGGATTGGACACTGTGCTGTGACTTTTTGGTGGCAGCACTCCAACCTCAGCGTCTGCTCAGAACACTCTGCAGCATTTTATAATACAGCATAGCGTCAAGTCTGGGAGTTCTTGCCCCAGGGGACATCCCCTGAAGAAGAGAAAGAAAAAAAAGATATAGCTGGGAATATAATGGAAGGATGCTACAGCATCAGTCAGTCTTGTGGGCTGAAGTTAAACATCTTCTTACATCAAATGATACCACAAAAGTCAGATTTTACTCACAACGGTGCCCTGCATAACATCTATGTGCATCCCGTGTACAAGAGAATCCTGAGCAGTTACGTGCTGTGCAAGCAGCCTTATGTGTGTGCCTTATCCTGGGAAGCTGAGCAGGAAGCTGAGCAGCAAACTGTGCCTTTTCTCCCCAGTTTTGAGGAGGGTCTATGTTCCCAAGTCTCATGAGCACCCCTGGCTCCTGGTGTGCAGCAGCTCAGTTTGATGCCCATAGGAGCTGTGACCCAAACCAACACCCTCTCCCCAGGCACATCCACCCTCAGGGCTGTGTCTCACCAAGAGATGCAATGCCACTGCCACTGTACTGTGGTGTAGGGCTGTGAATACACCCTGGGCAAAAACAGCTTCTAAGAGTCAGATAGGCTTCCAAAAATCCCAAAGATTTTCTGATTTTCTTCAGCTGCAGGGCTAGAGGAATTAGGCAGGATAGGAAGACACAACAGAGCTGCATGCCATGGAGACATGTAAAATATGATCTCAAGATTCCTGTCAGTGTTAATGGAAACATTAACATTTTCCTGTCACTGGTGAGGGTCAGCCCATCTGAACTAAAAGACAAGCAGAGAAGAGTGAGTAACCACAAACTTCCCACCAGAGCAGAGCCATCTGTAAACCATCCGGGTTTACACACTGGTCTCCCCTCTGCTGTGGGTTTCTCTGCTCACTGCAATAAACTTGCAGCAAGGAGGAGCATTGCTCCCCATTTTCACCAATTCTTCCTCAAATAACAGCTGAGCCCTAGCCTTCCCACAGCAGCAGATACAAAAACATTTACCATCCAATGCATTTTACAAAATAAACGACACCACCACCACCACTCTGCTCCAGCACCAGTCTCCCACACTGGTTATCAGCCCATTTGCCATCAGGAGTTTGAGCTGCAGATTGCTGAGGTTTAAGACTGCATTAAGTTATTTCTCTGGCACAGGAGCCTGTTAGCAAAACCTGCCTCCCCATTTACCAGGTGTACTCCCACAAAACCTGGCAGCACATCCACTTTACCTGTGTGCCTGTGGAAAGCCATGGTCAGCAGCCCAACGTCACCAGCTGCCCCTCAGGTAATGGAGTTCACAGTCTCTAGGCTGATAAGGAGCTGCCCCATTTGATAACATACATTTAAACGGAGGCTATTAATATGGACAGGACTCCTACCAGATGTCCACTCCCCTCCCTAGAGATCACAACCTTAATCCCCCTTGGAAATTCTTACCATTTTAGGTGATCTGAGGGAGAAGAATAGGATCCTGAGACCTCTAGGTCTCTGCAGGCAACAGTCAAATACCTGCCCAGCTACTCAGCACCCAAATTAGTCCCAAAGGCAGAATGAACTCATGAACTTGACCCCATGCTGGTACTATTTGGCCTTGGCGTTAGAGTGAGATTGTGTCTCGTAACAGTCCTGAGCTAAACTACAGACCCAACATTAATTCTGCTCCCCCATGGCTGAAGGGAAGAGGTGGGTCACAGCCCTGTGGAACTGGAGGGGCTGCAGTCCCAGGAGACAGCAAGGGGCTGTCTTCTGGTTGTAGGGCCTGGGAAGGATGTGGCTGTACCCCTGGGGACTCAGTTGACAGCCCACAGAAGTACCAGCACATACATTCATGGGTGGGTTGGATTTGCTCTCAACATGGAGATCATGCTGAAGTTTTACTTCCAGTAAAACTGCCATTCCTGGTCCTTCCCCAGCTTTTTCCCCTAAGGGAGCTCACAGCATTAACTGTTCAAAGGGTCCTAGTCCCTGAAGAGCAGCACTTAGAAAGATGGGTGTCATGATATGGGGCTTCTCTAGCATCTAGTGTGGCTTTAGAGGGTACTGGCTCATGCCTCTGTCCTCTTTATTCAGGTGTCCACAAAGCTCTCAGGAAGATCCCAGCTCCATGGCTCCAGCCAACCTGTTTCCACCCAAGCCACAGCAGGAGGGGAGGGAGCTCTGGCTCAGGATTCACTCCTGTGGGGACCCCAGGCTGCAGCAGCTCTGCAGCCCCATACTCACTCTGGGTTATGCAACCTCTGCCGGCAACGCTCAGGGCCAGGGGCCAGGGACGCCCAGCTGCTAATTCTGCCTCCCCACTGACGCACTGCACGGCCGTGGGAAAGTCACTGAACCTCCCTGACAGCCACTGGGAAGAGCCAATGTTTATCATTCCTTCCTGGGAGCCCGTTGTGGTGGTGTCTGGCCTATGAAGAGCAACCCTGCTACAGCCAGGAACATATCTGCTTCCTGCTTGCAGAGGTCCCAAGAGCTCCTCAGCCACAAACACATGCACAGTCTCCAGCCTCTGTACTGGGCTTGGTGAACCCCTGAGCCTTCACACCCATCTTAGTCCCCCAGGCAGCACATGCACAAGCTCAGCATCTCACCAGCATCCCGACATCTCCAGGTTTCCAACATGGCCTGGAAAAGGCCACTCTTGACAGCATGCCATTCCAAAAGAGCACAGCATGGATCCACTGGTGTAGCAGATTGAGGCTGGGAAACGTGCTGAAGTACTAATGCACTGAAACACTTTGGCAAGGAAAAACCCAATGTTATTCTGCCCCAGCTCATCTATAAACTCTAGCAAATTGTTTGCATAATTCAGATGGCAACAGAAACCCTAACAACTGGTATTTTCCTGTGCTAATCTTGCTGCATGCAGTGTAATATTTACAGACATGAGTTCATTTTTGGCAATGCACATAGAGTTTGCACCATTAACCATTTTCATTCCTTCCTAGTTCCCTATACAAAGCTCTGGCACCCTCCCACCTGGCAGTCATTTCCTACTTCCCCCAAAATGCCCTGGTATTTCCATTAGAAGCCTTTGCTCCCATCCTGAGCGGTGTCTCTGCACGGTGCTAGTGGCTGCCACGTCCCGACCGGAGGTGGCTGCAATCAGCAGTGGTTTGGCAGCTGCAGAGGGGTGTGGAGAGCAGGGATGGACACTTGGATGTCACAACATTTCATGTGCACAAGTACACGTGTGTTCACAGCACCACAACAGACTCAGGCTGGAGGAGAGAGGAGAGGGAGAAACCTTGCCCAAGAAACAGGAGGAAGACCCAGACCTGCAGATGCCTATGGAGTTCCCTGGCACAACTCACTCTGCAAAGCCCCTGCTGATCCCCCACAGTAGACTTTAATAAAAAGGCCATTTTTAAAAAATTTGTGGCCTCCTGGTCCCCAGCAGAAATGGGCTGGGGAACAGCCTTGCTGCTGCTCTTGGTTTCTTGCCTGGTTTTAGCCGGATGACTTTGGCCAATTCCCATTTCCTTCCCAAGCCCCTCTTCATCCATAAAAGCCCAGATGATTAAACACAGCAGTGGTGCAGGTGTAGCACAAGTGACAAGGAGGGACATCAACGCCCTGTGAAATGTGTCAGGGAGCAGACACCTCCAGGAAAGAGAGGGTGCCCCAGAATGGAGCTGTGCCAGCCCTGCCTGAACCCTTGTCTGTGCACCACGCACCCACAGGCCCCAGAGGGAACAGTGCTACAAATACACCAGTGAGTGCACAGCAGGGCATAGCAGGCTTGGGATGTCATATTTTTAACATTAAACCTATCCTGTAGGTTTTCCAGGGAGCTGCCCTGGACACACTGATCCCACCCAACAGGCCTGACTGCAGAGCAGCATGGCTGGGGCATAGTGTCATCCACTCGGATAAATAAATGATTCACGTTGTGATTTCCAGAGTATTTTCTTGCCCTAAGAATCCTGCCAGAAAAGGTCCGGGTCTCTCAGCTTGCTCGCACATCCTGCTGTCACTCAACAGGCAGAAACTCCTAAAGAGACCTGTTCTAACCCAGGCATTGATGAACTATTAGTCACCATCATCAAAGAAAGCAGCAGTAAATACCAGCAGCAGAGCACCTGTGCACCTCTTAAAGTAATGCTGTGCCTCCTGCTTCCATACATGCTGTTGGCAATGCACAGTGCACCTGCACAGAAGAGCACACTGCCATTCACCAGGCTCCCCATAAAATGACAATCCCACATTTCTCCCTACCCTTCCTGAGGGCAGATCCATTTAAAAAAAAAAATTATTTTAAATGTCTCAGGTTGCATGCGTCCTCCCACAGCAGAGCACTCCTGCCCAACAGATCTCAGTTACAAACTTCCTTGGCTCTTCCTAGGCAGAAACAAAACATTTTTTTTTAAATGCTTCTTTGTTTTAATATAAAGACAAAGTTTGCAGGAAGACAACCAATAAGAGCTTTGGGTTTGAGAGGAGAGAGGACACAGATACAGCTCTCTTGAAGGAAAAGCTCTTTGCAGCTGTGGCAGATCTGTCAGGGAGACATAAGAGGCAGCAGTCCCCAATGCCACAGAAATGCTGGCAGGTCTGGCACCAGGACTGACACTGGGGGCTAATCCAGCACTCCAAGCACTCACTATCCAACATGCTTCCTGCTCCCAGCACTGGCAGAAGGCACTGCAGAGCAGTGCTTGCAGGTTATCTTGAGAGGACTGCCAGGGGATGATGGCCCCTAGTCCCCCCAGCCAAAGACCCTGCATAACATGATCACACCTGAACCAGAACGGGGATTTTCCACCTAAGTCCTTTCAAAGCTGGACAGTTTCTCTTTGCAGTATCCCAAAAATGCCCCAGAAGTCTCAAATCCAGCTTCGTGTACAAGGATGTGCCTCTGCACTCCTGAAGCATCCCACAGACACTCACAGGAACACAAGGCAGAGGCAGCCAGGATGTACCCACCTCCAGAGCAAAACCAGCAAGGACATCACTGCAGTGACAGGGGAATGAACACATTGGGCACCAGGGGAGCCCCTGCTGTTCTCAGGGAACCAGCTCAGAGGGGACAGTAGAGAAGGAAAGCAGCAAGACGTGGCAAAGGCACAATTCCTCCATGCTGAACTCCAGCTCGCAGCTGGGTCAGAGTGGTATGCTGAGCCTTTCAGTGCCAAGGGAAGCTTTCTGGATCAGCTGTGGAGGTAAGGGTAGAGGAACTGGGAATAGATTTATGAGGAAGCAGATGCAGGGCAGGCAACCTTCAGGAGCTCAGATACAGTGTGAGTAGAAACAAAAGGCGGAAAAGAAGGCAGGATAAAAAGAGACAAAATTAAGGGATAAGGCTGTAGTAATAGACAGGAAGGAATGGTCAAGAGATAACAGAGCTGGAAATAAAGGCACCTGAAAAAAAGCAAAACCAGGAAGAGATATAAACCAAGTTTTTCCCCATCTGCCTCCATCCACAGGCTGGACTGTTTCCAGGATTATTCCCATGGCAGCTCCAAATTTATTGCCCTGCTGCCATCTGCTCTGTGGCTCCCCTCCACACACGCTCCCTACTGGCACTTCTTCCCATCACCTGTTGCTGACATGGCAGACCTCTCGCTGCTGCTGAGAGCCAAATGACACTGAGGCCTGGGGGGAGCGTCTGCACATAAATCAGGAGCTGCTTTGTAGTCCCAAAGCTTTCTTCAGCTCCTGTTCCCTGTCCTGGCTATGGTGGTGTGGTGGGATGCAGGCAACAAACAGCCCCATGGCAGCAGCCCCAGGATCCAGAGAGGACAGGGGAGAGGAGAGGCTGCAGCAGGTGCTAGGTGATGCTGGCTTTGAATCAACTTCACAAGAAAGTCCATTTCCTCCTATCCCTGCTTCTCATTCATGCATTACAAATAAGATGCCAAGACTGTATGTCCCAGCAGCAAGGATGTTGAGTGCCTGCTGTAGTCCCAGCAGTTAGAGTGAGACCTTCAATGCAATCTCAAAAAAGGACAGCCCCAAAAGACTGAAGATTTTTTAAAAATCTCTTGCAAAGTCCTTAAATGCACTTGTTTAAATATGAGCCGTGTTTCTCTTCCCACCTCTGTCTCCCATGTCCTTCCACTGTGAGTGTGCAGGCAGTGGACTGGGAGGCTCAGCAGGCTGCCCACAGCTCCCTTCATGAACTGCAAGATAAAAACCACAGGTCTGAACATACTAATGAATATCAGATAACCCTAAGAGGAGACAAAGACTTCCTCTGCTCCTCTTGGGGGAAAGATCCACTTGTGCTGCCAAGATTGATTCAGATGCCTCATAAGAGCACCAAGCCCATAACTCAGCTAAAAATCTTCAGTTACTGCATTTACCTCTTCCTCCCCAGCAGCCCTATAACTGGGTAACACACAGAACCACTTAGCATTGCTATGGTGCCTCTCAGTCACTTCCACCAGGTGATGTCGAAGCCATGGGGAAGCTTGGGAGGAGACATGGGGCCAACCAGCTGCACCACAACTCAGTTATTCCCTAGTTTATTACCCCAAAGCCTCACACTTAGGACAGTGGGGCTCCTTAGGGCCATCTTGGTCAACTTCAGATCTTTCTTTGTTCAAGTTTAGTTGCACTCATGTGCAGGAGGAATGACCAGTGGAGCCAGATGAGAGGCAAATATTTGCCAGTCACAGCTTTCCCCTCATGGCTTAGCCCTGGCTTCAGAGCTGAGAAAAGTAACTCAAGTCCATGTCAAATAAATACCACAGTCATCCAGCCAGGCAGCATGGCAGTCTTTCCCAGCACAGATGAGGTGTGAGGAACAGGCACAGCAATCTAATCCTGCCATACCCACACAATAAATGCTCATGTCAGGGCTTTACCAAGCAGTGAGTGAGCCACCACTGAAATAATATTTCACGGTGTCCATCAGGCTCTCTGCACTTCTAATAGCTCCCAATTCCTTCTTGTGGGCACAGCAGCTGGCTGGGCAATGCTCTGCCCCAGTGACGTTAAACAGCTCACTGTGGAGCACAGGGAAGGAAGTTCAGCTACTAGTTTGCTCTACTGCTCAAAAGCTGGGTCATTCCTTGGAAATCTACCCACTAGGAGTGAGAAATTAGCAATTACCCAGACATCAGCTACAACACACACTCTCTCCAGCATCTCCTGACACCCTCCTGTGTTCATTAACAGGACCTGGCAACAAGGAAGACTCACAAGGTGGGTGCTGCACGCTCTGCCCAAGCTCTTCCTCCAGAGGCTGGGAATGCTTTCCATGTGATGTTTTCTAGCAAAATACCATGTTCCCAGGAAGCTGCTGGGCAGATGGTTGTGCAGACTTCCATCCTCTTCCCACACAGGGCAGCAGGCAAGCCAAATCTTCACACCAGCAGTGCTCTGTGGCATCAAGGAGCATTGGTGTTTCCCCGTAGAGATCTTGATTTTCAGGGGAGGAGAAGAAATGGCTGTTTGTGGATGGACTGTGATCCTGGCAACATATCTCCAGAAATTCAGCATGTGAGAGACACTGAGGATAGAAAACTTCAGCTCAGGTGGTCAGAGAAGGGCAAAGCAAAACCTCTCAGAAAGGGCTGCCTGGCTAAGGGTGAAGACAGGCCACCTCTTTGATGAGGACGTGCCTTTCCAAGCATTGGCATGCCGGTTGGGAAGACTCCCTGGCATCCAGTACACCATCAAAGTACTTCCCGAACTTGGCACAGGCCACAAGGCCATGCCCTCAGAACTGATTTAGAGCTCACAGAGCCAGCCCTGGCACACGATTTTAGCAGGAGAAGCAGCCCAATACCCTGGGCAGGACGAGTCGCCTCGAGCAAGATTAACATTTGGCTGTCTGCATCCTCAGTTGTCAGCCAGAGCTGGTGGCTGAAAAGACCAAATCACCCTTGTTATGTGGCCATTTTAAAAATAACTTTTCCCAGAGCCCCACAGTGCATAACCCTGTGTCAGTCTCAGCTCCAAGAGCTGAAGGGTATCAGCTTGCAGGGCTAATGGGTATTTTTGGGCACTCTGACTAATTGTCAGGACATATGCTGAGCATTCTTTACAAGGAAAAACAAAGATGCAAAGTCTCCTCCAGTGAGGCCTAAGGGGTTGGATTAGTCACAAAAGTTATTTTCATAAACCTCTGCTTTAGGAAGGTTTGATTTAACTTCCAGCTTCAGATAAGTGCAGTTTAAAAATGGAAGAAGAGGTCAACTTCCTTGCACCCCAACACTCACCATGAAGGCTGGGCCAGGCTGGGCCGCATTGCACCAACAAGGGCAAGAGAAGTGGAAACTCTTCACCTTGGAGTGGCTTCAGATTCACAAGTGCTTCTTTGCCACCACATAGAGTATTTTGCCAGTTGTCTCCCTCTTCCTCCCTCCACTCTTGGGAGCAAGAGCTCCCAGCTCAGAGGCTCCAGAGCCTTGATGTCCTGCAGCCCTGTGTGAAGTGCTCCTTGAAGGCCACATCCTTAGAGAGGAACAGAGATCAGCCAGTTCTTGCAAGTTTATTTACCACTGAAAAAATTTTATTCTAAAAGCAACCTGTTTTGAGTGGATTTTCTTGTTGCAGTTCCTTGCTTCTTCTCCTCCAAAGGACATCTTTCACCAACATGAGCACCTCAGCAACACTTCACTCACATGCCAGTTTAAGCCAGCACTCATCCAGTTCACTTTCTCTACACTTACTAAGACAGCAAATAAAGAACCCACGTGCAAAACCTCCACAACACCCTGGGACACCCAAGCCAGAGCAGCCCATGTTTCCCCACCACTTTGCTCTCCCTTTCATCCCAGAAGCTCTTTCATACACTTTAAGCCCCTCTGCTGTCTCAGCCCATGCTGTTGGCCTACAGAATTTTTCTTTCTCCTTTCTCTGGTGCATATCAAACCTTGCTCTTCTCATTCAGCAGACACACTGCACCAGAAGCACACACATCTCAAGATGACAAGAGCTCTCCAAAGTCTCCAACAGTGCTCTCTGTACATTTTCCCCCGAGCTGCAGAGCAATTTCCACTGAGGATAAGTGTTGTCAATTCAATTTCTAATAACTGCATTAAAATGTATGAGCCATTTCTCTGGAGTCAGGGATAATATTTTCAAAGTGCCTGTGTGATTCAGGAATGTAAATCTCATTTTTCATAAAGTGATAAGGATCCTGAGTCTCTGTGGAAATATGTCAGATCAGAGCTGGGCAAGGACTACACAGGAAAACATTCCCAGTGGGGTTGGGTAGAAAACAGCTTCAAATGTTAAAAAAAGGAACAAATATCTTTAAATCTTTCATCAGGGTTAGTTTTCAATTTCAGCCAAAACCAGAGAGTCCCAGCCCAGAATGGTTTTCAGAGCCCTGCCCTGGTTTGTGGTATCCCAGCTGAGTGTCATCCACAGGACAGAGGCTGTTTTGGAGAGGGAAGCCGGGGAATTCTTCACCCCCAACATACTCCCGCTCTAGTTTTTTGGTAACCTAGCAAAATTTGAGTTCCCTTAGTGTCTTGGAAATGTTAAGATCAGTAGACTAATATTTGGCAAGAGACAGTTCAGGCCAAAAGAGGGCGGGGAGGTGAGGTTACTGACACTGCTAAATTTCATCCCCCTCCTCCACAAGGCCAGGGCATTCTGAGCCAAAGGAAGATCTCTCCCATGCTCCTCCAAGGGTCTCAGAGCAGCTCTGCATGTTACAGCATTTCTATCAGTGCTGACTCTTGGAGCAATGGCAAGTTCTGTGTGTGGATACATTCATTAAACACAAACTTGAGAATAAGAAAAGTGAGATACTTAGAAGAGTGTTTGATTTTAAACACAGAAATAAGCCAACTGGAGTTGGTAGAAGCACTTGAGTGTTTGATTAAGCCATCCCCTGCTCTGGGGCTGGATTCAGGCCCAGAAAATTATTTTGTTTTCTTTTTCAAGCAGCAGAGAGACAATAAATTCAGGGACAACGAGCAACACAGTCTGCAAAGAGATACAATCTCTTTGCAATACAATATCTTCTCAATACAATCACTGCAAGCTCTGCAACTACTGCCCACATCCAGCTATTAGAGGATGGGCTCCATGAGACAGAAAAGCAGTGCTAATTGCACACAAATGCTAGAGAAAGCTGTCAAAAAGCTAAACCAGATGTGAAACAGCAATTTTCTTTCTTTTAAAACCAGGTTGTGCAACCACATTGCATGAGAGCCCACAAGCACCGTGTCCCTCTGGGAATACTGCAGGACAATGGGGAAAGGGTGAGGTTTCTAAGTAGTCATTGAGGGCTTTTCCTGCACCTGCAAGGACTCTGCTGTCCCTTTGCTAAAGTTATACCCCTTGAGACAAATTCTCAACCGTGCTAGAAAGAACCCTGGTAGGAAGCCTTGCCTGCTTTGTGCCAGTGCTGAGCAAGGTTAGGCTTGGTCCTGGATCTACAAAGCACAGCAGTGGGTTTAGTCACCCAGAGACAGCTTTAAGGGAAACACACCTTGATACCAAGAACGTGAAACACTGGGGGACGACACAGGAAAGACCTGCAGGGATGCCTGTCCTGCTCCCAAACATTAACACCCAGTGCTGCACCCCACAGGAAAGAGATGACACAAAGGAACATCAGACACCACGTGTAAACAATTCACATTAGACCAGCAGTGTCTCATCTCCAAAGAGCTGCTGAAAACAGAAGGTAAAATGCTTTAATGTCATTTGTAGGTTTTAAAGCTTTTTAGCACCCTGCCCAGCTCAGTTACGGGCAGTATGGGGTCACAGTGGCTGGGGCACAGGGCTGTGCTACGCAGCAGGATCACATGGACTCAACCCCAGCCGCTGGAACAGCCCAGGCGCACCAGAGCACTGCCCACCTTGCCGCTATAAAAGGTGAACTCACATCTGCCTCACCCAGATCTCACTCAGCTGTATGTCCTCACATGAAAATCACCTTCTTTCAAATGCCAACTGCTCCAAGAACCAGAAAGGCTTTCCTGAAGCCTTTTCCTGAAGCTGATGGCTGAATGCACAGGTGGCACCGAGAGCTGCCCGTGATTCTGAGGGACGTGGTTATGTCACCAAAGCATTTCCCACATGGCTCCAGAAAGGAGCTGGAAAAAATCCACCCACAGTCCTGGAAGGGACTTGCAAGAACACACAATTTTACAGATCTCTCCATGATTGTAAAATTATAATAAAAGACTTCCAAAATACCCCTGCTGAAACCAATCTCTTTTTATAGACACAACCTTCATCCCTTGCTTCAAAAAGCTATGAAGTTAATCCAAAAAAAGGATTGTGTGTTTGCATCACGTGAGTAGGTTCACAGATCACTTTTCAGGGCTCAGCTTTTGTTTGCATTTGTGCTGTTGATAACTGTTCCCTGTTTTCACTCACTAGCAACTATGTCTTAAAAGATATGCTGAAATCCATCAGTGGGCCTCTGGTAAGGGGCTCATGCATTGCTTCATCGAGACAGCTGCCAGGTGATGTTCTCTTGTATTTCTACATAACTTCATGAATTTGGTAATTCAGCAATGGGGAGCAAAACCCAAGTAGACATCACTGCCACAACTTTGTCAGCCTCTCCCCTGCAGTACTGTGGTGCAGAGGTTCAGGCAGTACTTCCTCCTACAGACAGACCTTTTCAGCTAAAAGTTGTAATTCAGAAAATGCAAGTTCATTGAATGAAGTGTATCTGGAAACATCTATGTCTTAGCAGAGAAAGGTGCAGGGTGCTACAGGAGCCCTGCCTAGGCTGCCAAGAGACTGAGTGCATCACAGCCTCCTTATCCTGCCTTTCTCAGGCACAGCTGGCACCCCACAAGAGCCCACTCCAACCCCAACTCCATCAACCTAGAAAAGATAGCTTGCAGCAGCTGCTCCCACAGTGCCCACTGTGCCCTGGCAGGAGGTGACTCCAAAAGTCCAGTCTTGACCTACTTAAACTGGGGACACTTCAGGGTAAAATAACGCCAGAGTCCAAATTTTCAAGCTCCTGCTCCAGCCGGGTATGTTGCAGAGGAGGGTGAGGTTTTTCCAAGCTCCTGCTCCAGCACCTGGAGCAGCAGCAGGGAGAGGCTCTGCCTCTCAGTACTCCTGTCTAATCAGGTGCTTAGAACCAACCCTTATTTACAAGTCAAGCATCTCAGTTTTCCCTACAATCCTTTCACAGGGAGAAGTTTCCAGGATAGGGGAGATGGCAGAGAAGGCCGCCTTTGCAGCATCTTAACCACCCCCTGGGCTCTCAAGCCCACAGTCTCACGAGGAATGTCATTGCCACACTTCCAGGAATTGTAAAAGCCCTGTCTCAGCAGCCAGCTTCACCCAACATCCCCTGCACAATCTCATTTACAAGGCAAAAGCTGTTTGGCAAAACAGCTCACACAGCATCCAAATGTCGGTGGAGCAGACAGGATTCCTGGCGCTGGCTCGCTTTTCATCCGGCTGCTCCAGCTCAGGCACCGATGCTGCTCCAAGGATGAGCTCATCGCTATTTCAGGTTGAATTTGCACTTGGCAATCTCCCTGGTAACCAAAACAAGATACTCCTTGGTTTATAAGAGATTTACTGGCTGTTTGGTTCAGTGTCTAGTGGAGCACACAGAGACTTCCCCGCATTACAGCACCACCACAGGCTGGAGGAAGAGCTGGAGGTGCTCACAGCAGTGCTCCGGAGATGGGCAGTGTTAGCACTGCAGGGCGAAGGGAAAGCTGCCTTAGGGCTCACCCCAGCGACATGGGACTGAGGAAAGGAGGTGTGAGGCATGGCTTTCACTCACACACACCACAGGTGATCCTTTATGGCAGCCCCCTGCCACCCCAAACAAGTGTTACATCCTGTCCAGCACATCAGAGTAACCCCAGAAATGCTGTTTGCAGTCCTCTCCAGCCAAAAATCTGCAAATCTTTCCCCAAACAGGAATGGTGTGTCCCCCACCCACTGCAAGAAACCCATCCCACCACAGGAACAGAACCACAGTTGAAGTTTCCACCTTTGACTATCAATCATTATGGAGATAATGGCATAGGAGAGAGGGGAATATTATAGCAAGGGGTGGATGACGTGTTCTAGCATCCACCAAAGCAAATCCAGACAGAATTTAACAGATTTGCATCCCCACCGGGTGCCCTTGTGCTGCTGTGAAGTGAACGTGGGCTGCTCTCCAACCCTGATACTATACTGTCATCCTGGCCATTTCCAGACGCAGCACTGAAATATGTTATACATCAAGTGGCATTCACCTGGCAGGCTGTCCCATGGGGAAGCATGACTGGCTTTCAATGGGCAGAGCAAAGGTAGACAGGAAACTGTATTTGCATGTGTTGAGTGAAAAACACAGCTCTGTGTATTTTTAAAGTGAGATGAGACCAGAGAGAGAGAGAGACAAATCCTTGCACCCTGGGCTGTTTATTACTGCCTCTCCACAGTACTGTCAGGAGCAAGATCACATCAGGACAATGCTTAGAGATCACCAGGGAATTTCTAAGTGGAAGCAAAGCCACTCAATCTCCAGATTACTCTCTCCAATTACCCAATCCAGATGAGGACCTGTGTTCTGGAGGTGCTGTCTGTGTCTGCATTCCCTCAAACCACTGACTGCCCTGTGGTTAATGCTGCACCAGGCACCTGGAATGCTCTCAGGATCCTGACACTGCCTCCATGGGCTCTTCAACTGAATAGGTATCAGTCAGAAACTCATCAAACATCCACTGGATGAGGTAAGTCAAACTAGAAAAATCTCTCTAGCACACAGCAAGAGCATTGTGAGTGCACACAGCTGTCCCAAGGCACCAGTTTCCTGGGATGCTGCAGCCCTGTGGATGACACACCTACCAGGAATTTTAAAGAGCTCTTTGCTGTCTCAGTGCAATGAGAAGAGGCACAAAATGGCAATTCTGTGCCAAGAAGCACAGAATGAAGTGGAAAAGGCTCAAGAGTCCTAAAACCAGACCATAAGACAGAAGCTGGAAAGGGAGGCAGGCAGTGCCTCAGAAGTGGCTAATTCCAAACCTTTGCTCCAGTGTTTATTATAGAAAAGAACAGATAAGAAAGGCTGATGGTAACAACTGCCAGGGGCAGTCAGTCCCAAGGTAAACAAACAGCAAATGCCTTGGGAGCAGCCTGCCAAGTCCAGATGGTTCTCACATCTTGGGGCATTTCTTTAAAAGAAAGGGTACTATTTTCTCCCACCCAACATCCTCCCAGGGTTGGGGGGGGGGGGGCTGTATTTAGGGTAGTGTCATAGTTAAGGGGATCTTTGGTCAGAGACCACTGGAAGCACATGAAAACTGAATATTCCCAAATGAAGGCTCTGAGGAAGAGCTGGGAGCCAACTCCGTGCAGGAAAGTCAACTAACAAGCAGTGTGGGCTGGACCAGCCATGGCTTTAGTGTGATGAACCATTTCTATTTTTCTTAGCACAAGAAAGGCACGCCCAGCACTCTGGTTCATATGAGAGAGTTTTGGAGGATTGAGGGGATTTTTTGCTCTGTCCAAGCAAAACAGCAAGAGCAATTCTTGCTCTGCCAGAAGCTCTGAACTCCTCTGCAGCTGGGAGCTGGTGTAACACAAGAATCCTCACACTCTGGGACAGCTGCTGCAGTGCTAAAGGGATCTTGAAGCAAAATAGGTGGATTATAGATCCCTGTACCAACTGTGCCTCCCTGCAGGAGTCCCTTGGCATATGGAGCACACGTGATTTCTTGTGAACAGGGGTCTCTTAAACACGTCATTTCAGCAGACAGACACCACGGGGGCCAGCCAATATTTGATTTGAAGCTCCCTCATATGTCAAAGCAGATCACAAATGCAGCCATATCCCACCACTTTCAATCCCTCACAGTCCATGACTGTTGGCTGCCAGCTCACACCACAGACAGCTCTGCTGAGCAGCAGGAGGAGGGATGCATCCCAAATGACACCAATCACTGGGGTCACCTCAAGAAACAGAAAAAAGATGAGGTACATGTGTGGAACAAGTGGGTCTTCTGAAAACATCAGTCCAAAATCAAGAAGCTTTGAATTTCTTATTTACAAAAATAATGCAACTCTGTAACAGCATCCAAACCAAAATTGTAACTCTGCCTGAAAGTTTCTGACACTGAACCATGCCATAAATCAAATCCCTCCTGATGGGACAGAATTTTCTAAAAGTCCTTGCAAGGAGTTTCAAAGATAAACCGAGACTTTTCCTGGAGTTTCAGTGCTGCCGGATAGTTGTTTATTAAGTCTTATCAGAGGAACAGAGCCACTAGCGTGACCCAGGTACAGCATAGAGCACAGAAAGCAGGAGTGAAGTCTCTAATTATCAAGATTTACACAGCCTTTTAAAGATAATTTAACCAACGTACATTATTTTCACTTTCCTACCAATTATTCAGTAACACGGGCAGGAACTGCGGAATTCTCTATCCAATAATCCCAAATTACTTTTACTGCAGAACATGGAGTAGTAGAAGAAGGAGAAGAAGGTTTAGAGAACAACAACCATCCTCCATTTTGATATTTTTTACTCTTATCTATTTACTACAAAGAGAAGTCCAAAACCTCTAAATTTTTCACCCTGTGACAATCTTACATAGTAGTCTATCACCTAATTCACACCACTATATTTTCTAGTTCTTGTCTGATCGTTGGTAATTTTTTCCAAGGTTGGAGGTTAAAACAGTGTTGTTCAGGGGGGTAAGAGCCCTTAAAAACAGGCAGGGAAATATTCTTGGCACTCTGGGTTCCTACAGTTTCCAGTCAGGCACACAGCAAAATAGCTGCCCTTCCACCCTGGACTGCAGCTCCATCACTGCTGGGAACCCTGCCCTAGCTCTCCAACTTCTTCCAGGGAACTCTAGTCCAGCCTATTTTGAAAAAAGTGCTTCCAACCCTGTCTATCCCATTACAGCATAGCTATAATGCAATCCTTGCCCTACTTTGATTTTCTCCAAAGCCTTAAACGTAATTTTAGCCCTGTCTTGCCATAGGACACAAACCCCATTTCCCATCTATTCTGATGGAGATGAAAAAGCTGGAGAAGCAGAAGAGTATCCATCCATCCATCCATCCCTTTGTTCCACAGAAAATGCCATGCTCTCTTGCTGTGAGAGTAGGAAGCTGCTCTGGCAGCATTCTTGGCACTACAAGTGCCTGAATCACTCTGGAGGTATCAAGGACCAGCTCCTGCCTCAGGGTGTGTTGCAGGGAGGGGTGAGCACTGGCCTGTCAAGGGTTTTTCTGTGGCTTTCCAACAGCATCTTGGAGCAGAGCAAAGCCTTTGCAGGAAATACTCTGAGCAGCAAGATGAACCATTTCTGGTAGGAGAGTTTTGCCTACAGGCCTGGGGAGAGAAAAGCTCATCACACACCAGCCTCGGCCTCTTGGCTCCAATTCATTCCTACAGAAGCCACCTGGGGTGATATTCCCAGAGCTGGCTCTGGGCTGCTCATTTACAGAAAGTCCCAGTTAAAGCCCATCAGGGAGAGGAACATGCTGGGCTATATCCTGTCTCTGAACCCCAGGGAAGCCCCAGTCCTTTGGTCCTACACCCAGCCAAGTGGCTGCAAACAGGGTTTTTACTGGACTGAAGAATAAAAGAACTGAAGAATATATGGCACAGTCCTTCCAAAACCACACTGCAGAAGTGGAAGCATGGATTTATCTAAATGGCATTTAATTCTTTAGTCCCAGTGTCTCAAGAGCCATCTGCTTAAAACTCCTCTCCAGAGTATCTAAATGAAATATGAGTTTTCTTTCTTCCTCCCACACTCCCTCTGCCAAAATCAGACATGAAACGACTGATCTCAGACATTTCTTGTTACTTTCCCTGTCTGCATTTCTATAACAGAGAAATGAAATAAAAGGAGATCCCAACGAATCAAGCTGTAGTATTTTGACTTACAATGCATTTTGATTTTTATGAAATCGCAGGTCAGTTCTGGAAAGGTTTATTGCATAGACATGATTTCCACTACCATTTCAAGCAAAAGTGAGTCCACCCTGCTCAAGGTATAGAATTGAACCTGAAATCTCAGCTTTTCTACCTTTGCTCTCCTACCAGCAGGGCGCAAGGTGACAGTGGCTGGGGACCATGAGGGTGACAGGCAGGCATTGACTGCTTGGCTCAGCCCTCCACACATCTGCATCTCTGTGTGACCCTTGCGGAAGCCTGGCACCAGAGCCTGCCCATAGCTCTACAGGGAGCTGTTCTGATTTAGGAACAATCAAAACCAGTCAAAAGCATGAGCAAACTTTGCACATCACTGTTGGTGTGGCTTATCTTCTTGAATTTAATGCCCCTGGGACTTCAGGGCCAAGCGAACCACAAAAAGGGAAGTGGTAAACACAGGCTTGTGTGATCCTTGTCTCACCAGCAAAGATCAGAGGAATTTTCCACCTAAATCCCCCAATGCATCCACTGGATGCTGAGTAAACATAATTCACACAGGCTACTGCTGAGGGGACAGTATCATTCCTGGCTCACATCTGCCTCTCTGCTCCACTTTGTGAGACCTCACCTGCAGAGCTGCATCCAGCCCTGGGGTCCCAGCACAGGAAGGACACGGTGGAGCTGTTGGAGCGAGTCCAGAGGAGACAATGATGATGTGCTCTGAGGGATGGAGTATCTCTCCTATGGAGACAGGCTGAGAGGGCTGGAATTGTTCAGCCTGAGGAAAAGAAGGCTCCAGGAAGACCTTACACCAATATTGTATTTCAATACTTCAGGGGGGCTCACAAGAAAGATGGGAACAAACTTTTTATCAGGGCCTGCTGCAACAGGACAAGGGGCAAAGGTTTTAAACTGAAACACATTAGATTTAGACTATATACAAGGAAGGAGATTTTTACACTGACAAAACCAGTAAAACACTGGCACAGGTTGCCCAGAGAGGTGGTAGATGCCCCATCCCTGGAAGTGTTCACAGTCAGGTTCGACAGGGCTCTGAGCAAGCTGGTCTAGTTGAAGATGTCCCTGTGGACTAAATGACCTCTAAAGGTCCCTTCCAACCAAACTATTCTGTGATACTTAAGGAAGTAAGTTACTTCTTGGGGGCAAGGAGGTCAGTTCCTTAAACTTTTTGTTACATCCTAGTGCAATGGGTGTGGGCTGCAAGTCATATTCATGTGATAAGGATTTAGATTACAGAAGAAGTGCATCCTACAGCATCACTCCCCTATCCATGGACATGAACAGGGACCTGACCAGGCTCCCACCAGCTGCTTAGTACCATATGTCTGGATTTTCCATTCATGGTACAGTTCGATGGAAAAGCTGCTTCTGAAATAAAGGCCAGCCAAGATAGGCTGGAGAGTGTTTATTCTCAAGTGTTTGAGTACCCTAAATGTTGCCTCCTTTTGAACAGCTGCCATTGTTTATGTTCAAGCAGAGAATTATACCAGCATACAGGGAGACAAGCCATCACTCACAGCAGGGAATAACTTCTGTTAGAAACAGTTCAAGAGCCCAATCCTAAATACCTTCCCCAGCCAAAATTCCCAAAGAGCAGTGCATATCAGAAGCCAGCTGTAAAGTCCCAGCCCTGAACTTGTTCCTCAGAGCCACAGTCCAAAATCTGAGAAACTGGCTTTCTGCTGCACTGAGATCTGGAGGGGCTGGGGGTTTTTTGCACTTGTGGTTCCAGCTCTGAAACACCTATCCACATTTTTCTCTCAGGTATTAGTCAAGAAGGAATTTTTATATACTGAGCTCCTTAAGGAAAAATTAGGAACTGGTTTATATTCAAGAATGCTGTATTTGGAAAAAAAAAAAAAAAGGTGTTGTCACTGAAGTATGTGGGTGCTTTTATCATTACAAAAGAAAGCTGAAGTTTCAAAGCCATATTTGGTTGCTTGATCAGCTATTTGCTTTGTACATCATGGCTTAAGAATTTAATCAGTTTCCTTTCGGAAGTTTTCTTTTGTTATTTTTAAAAAGAACACTCTTCCTCTCAAAACAGGGTAAAAGACTAATTGGTAGGTGGATTGTTTTATTAATTTTCCCCATTCCATGTGCTAGATTTCAGTGGTTTAAAAAATAGTCACATCCCTTTCTCAACCACAGACTGGCTCCTGCTTACACAACACAAACGGGACCAGAGTCACATGCATTAACTTATCTTTTGACCAATTACTAAAAAAAAAGATTAATGACAGAAACACCCGTCTTGCAAACACATGATGAATACAACTTCACTCATGCAAGTGACTTCCCAAATCTATATTGATACAGGGGTGCAGCATTTGTGCAAAACTAAAGGTGTTTGCATTCACATGAGTACAGCTGCAGGAACTCTGCAACTGCCTGATATTCCGTAATACAGAAGGAAAGAGGAAAGTATGATAATTATTAGGTAAAAGCTTGCATTTCCATATTCCCCAATTCTGTTACTGCCAGCCTGCTCCCAGGATTGCTCCTCACATCACCTGAGACCCCACAAAACAGCCTCTGCTTTAGCTATTTCCTCCCCAGCTCTCATTATAAAAGCCTCAAAGAGGCACATCTGATCACCTGCCCAGGAAAACACAGAGCTGACAGCTCTTACACAACTCAGTACCACAGCAAATTCTCCCTAAGCAGCAGCTCAGCTTGGAAGCAAAGGGACAAGTTGTATTTATACCCCAGGGTCTGCCTGCACTTTAAAAGCAACCACCTTCCAGGAGGGAATATGTATATCAGAAAGAGGATGCAAGAGAAATCAGAAGCAAGAATGTAGATAAATCCCATTTCCAAAACAACCCATAAAACAGGCAGTTTCTGAGGCTAACTCAGTGAACCACGGAGAAATTGCTTGCTAGAGAGTGTTTCAGAAGTACATTACACACCCACAGGCTTCCCACTCCCCATCCCTACTCTCACAAACCCTTCTCAGGCAGAGCAGTCACAATGCAGAGAAAAGACCAGCACCAGCCCCGAAATCCGAAGACCTGCGAAGCGTGGGATGCTGAAATGCTCCCTGCCCTGCTCAGCGAGACGATGCTCGAGAGGGAGAGAGGGAGGCATGTGCTTACTGGCTGCCGGAGAGCCCGGGAATGCTGCGAGGCGGCTGCTGCCGGGAGGAGGGAAGGGATGGACCGAACACTGCGAGCGGCTGCGGGACGGACACGGGAGCGCTCTGGTCCAGGGCTGGGCTGGGGTGTCCAGCTGGAGAGACGCGGCTTCCACACTTATAGCAGGGAAGTGAATGGCAAAAAAAAAAAAAAAAAATGTCCAGCCCATAGCAGCGATCCTGCCCGGGGAGGCATGCTCCTCCCAGGGTCACTGCACCATCCATGGTGGGGGGGAACCCCAACCAACGATGGCACTTTGCCGGCAGAGCTGTTCCGTGCCTCCCCACAACAGCACCAGGCTGTCATGGGAACCCTGGGACGCAGCAGGCTGGGAAAAGCCCTGCTACCCCCAAAATGCCAGCAGCTGCACTCCCAGACAAGGAAAATGAGGCACAGAATCTTTGCAGGAGAATGCGTTGCCAGGTTCCTGTCATGTTCAAATAACCCTCTCTCAATGCTAAAGCCTTTCCTGGAAGGTCAGTTACACATCACATTCAGGTTCATAGACAGAGTTTGCAGGACACAAAACAAACAGCAGGGATGTATTTCAGGTGAGAAGTCTGCAGGGAGGGAGAGGACCCAACTGAAGAGAGCACAGAAAACATTATGCCAAAAGAGGAGCCTTTTCTTCAAAGCAGGCATGAAAAAAAGTACTGTCAGGTAGCAATTCATTCCTGTTTTAAATAAATCTGCCTGCCTGTGCTGCATCACACCAGAAAAATCTCGCAACATTCACATTGTTTTCTTTTCTCCCTTTCTCCATCCCTTATACTTTTTATATTCTTCTGAGTTTATGCCACTTTCTTCCATTCTTGTTGCTATTGAACACATGGTCCAGCAAGTAGCTAAGTTTGTTTTTTAACAAGAGGTGCTTGTGTTGGAGCTCTTTCTCTACAAACAGGCTTTTGTGATGCCTTGGAGAGCCACCACAGAGCTCTTGACTAATGGCAGGAGATGCTGGTAGGTGTGCTGGACACAGCACCAGTATCCCTGGAAAGCAGATCACTATACTTGGGGCAAGGAATTTTTCTTTGTTAGTAAAACAAAAAACATTGTGTAAGAGCAAACACTCTCTCTTTACAGATACATTCATGTTGTTCTGTGCGTCTGTTCATTCAACAGGTAAGTCCCATAGATTCCTCCAACACTGCATCATCCACATTAACATCTCTAGCAGGGACAAGAACACTGGGCTGCCCTGAGATTCAAGGCTCAGACGGCCACAACTTGCCAAGAACAACTCCAGGAATATGTGAAACACAGATGTGAAACACCAACATCATTTATCATTATGGACTGAAGTTTACATTTGATTTTCAAAGGAATCCAAATACTCGTTTCCAGCTCATTTTTTCAACAGCTCTCCCAGCAAGCATAAAACTTAGTCACCATTAGTGAGAGCTTTTCTCTAATGGCTGTAACCAACCATCAGACCTACAAGACCACTAGCAAAACCCCCCTGCCCCTAAGGTGTGATGTGTGTTACATGTTTGCAGCTGCAGAGCTCCAAGATTCATAAGAAATTGCAGAGATGAGACCCTTCAAGGATGGGACATTCAGACAGAACATTCCCAGGTAGATAAATCAAGCCAAGGTCTCCAGGAGAAACCAGGGTTGTAGAATGTGAGGATACAAAGACAAACCAGGTGTTGCACAGTTGTAGGAGAATGGCACCAGGGAAAAGTTACCCTGCAGGCAGCTCCTGTGGGATTTCTTCTTTCAAAGGAAGGAGCCTTCCTGCCTCTGGCCATAAACAGAAAGAGGAGGAGAGAGGAATAGGAAGGGCACTGCTCCAGGAGCATCTGTACCAATGGAGTCCCTTTACCGGAGACCAGTCACTGCCCCTGCCCCATAGGAATACCTGGGACTAATCCTGCACCTCTGCAGTTGCATCTTGGAAGATCCCAACCAGATGATGCATCCTGGAGAAGCACAAGTGCTCTAATAAGTGCCTGACATCTTGCAGCATAACAAGCATCCCATTTCTGCAGCAAATGTCATCAGGCTGCTATCAGGATCCTCTGCCTTTTATTTAAGGTATTAGATGCCTTCCACATACAACACAAACTAGGGGTTTCATGGCCAAATCCTAAACCTCAGCTACCATCAAAGCAACTCCCAGGCAGCATGTCTGTCAGCTTAACAGAGTAGCAGCTAAATAATTAATTCATCTATATAACGTGGCTCTCACTGATTACAGCAGAGCAGGTTTCTATTTGAGTAATTCATTGCTCTCACTGGATTGCAGATCAAGGCCTCATCCTGCAGTTGCTGCATCCTTTATATCCCTGTTGGATTCACCATCCAGTCCCATGTGCACAATGCCACATCCAGAAAAAAAAAGCAAAATAAAGGTCTGTGAAGGCACATGGCACAGAGCAAGTGCTTTACCCAATCTTCAGTATTGCTACTTCTGCCAGAAAGTGAGTGTGTGCAGGATCAGACCTTAAATCAGACCTAAATGACCAGTATACCTGACAGAGAAGAATTTAAGCACTCCAGGACTTGCACTAAACACAGCAGCAGTTTTATTCTGTTTGGAAAAGAGCAGTGGATGATTTAGAGAGCAAGGACAGCACACAACCAGAGTCAAGGAACAGGCACTGGGGCGCTGCCATATTACAGATACGGTAGAGCACTATAAAAATCTCTGCCAAAGCATTGGATTAAACAAGAATAAAGTGCAAGAATGACACAACTCATTGCAAAGGACTGAGTCAACTCTGAGTCAATCCCCTACTACCACCAGTGCTTGCTTGAGGAAGATAATCAGTTACCCTGCAAATTGATTTTTGGCAAACAAAGTAAGTAAATCTAAAAAAGAAGGACTCCAGTGATCCAATATATCCTTGACTAGTTATCCAAACAAAATGAACTATAAGCAGAAGCACTTAAAACTGAGTTGGTTTAATTACTCACTCAAATCTATCTGCTAAGAAACTTTATTTGGAAATGGTAGAGCTTGCAGAGGGTGTGGGGAGGCTAATCTACAGCCAAGTGCTCTCCAAGAAACCCCAAGGGCAGGACACCCCCAAAGTCAAGGGCTCACCCCAGAGCAGCAATCATCTGCACTGGTAGAGAAAGATGTGCTTTGATTCATCCTTTTTGGGTCTCCATTCTGATTCCATTACATCCTCCTCTAGCCACAGAGGGGGAAAGTCTTTCACACCACGAGGCCTGGTTTTGCCAGTGGAAGGAAGCCACTGCATCTTGGGGTGAACCCAAGCAGAATGCCATTCACATACCCCATGGGTTGGTTTGGCTGTCCTGGTTCCCACATGCCAAACTGGGGCTGGGTGTGACATATCCTATCCATGGTGTCCCCTAGTCAGGGCTGACAGTGGTGACAATCACCCTGTGTGAGATGGGGCTGCCCCACTCACCTGCTCTCTGTGAGACACCATGGCCACACAGAGCCACGGCAGCAGAGATAATTTCCACACACAAACCCTTCAGAGCCCTCCTCTCCCAATGAACACCTCAACCCTTCCTTCAGCTGCAGGTGAAAATAATTACCAATCCCCTCATTAATTACCACTCGTTATCCCCTCTCACCCTTTTGTCCAAAACAGCTGGGAAGGGTTCCTTCCCCCTTCCAAGTTGCAGTCTGAGGGATGCAGCTATTTTGGGCTTAAGGTACCATCACAAACCCTCTTGACTCCCTATCCACGCTGACTCCTCAGGGTCACCGCCCTGTTAATTCCCTAATTGACAGGCTCCATCCTCCTTTCACCACACAGCCACCTGCTTTCACCAGCCTCTGAGAGCAGGAAGCTTTCCCAGCAGAGGTGGCCACACAGGCTGGATGCTCCTGTGACATCTATGTCCCTAACTGCGTAGAAGTCAGTCGTGCCCTGTTTTGGATGGGTTCCCCACTGGAATATAAAGCACGCATGGCCCACACAGGGCCTCCCAGCTGAAAGGAGAACTATCATGTTGGAAAGCTGATCCCTTGAGGCCCCAGTGATGGCTCTGTCCTCGATCTGTCCTCTGACTTTTCCAAAGTCTGTTTTCAGCCCAAGGGGCACAGGAGAAGACAGGTTGTCCTGCAGTGAGTCTTTTCAAGAGGAGAAGGAGAGAGAGAGAGAGGAAAGAGGACAAGAAATAGGGAAAGAGATCCAACAGTCTCCACACCCTCAACCATCTCACCATTCTGCTACCCTGGGGGATACTGGTGGCCAGATGGAGCCCCAGCCCTGCAGGCAGCTGGAACTCACCTGTCACCAGCTAATTACCTCACAGCCATCAGCACATGGTCTCCAGACGGGCAAAGTAATGGAAAAACTTCAGAGTCATTCCTCTCTGGGAGTAAGTAAGGGAGGGGTTATGGAAGGTTTGGAATGGTGTGGTTAAAACATCAGTGATGCAAAGCCTTTTCCATGGAGTTTAAATACATAACTTGCAGCTGTTCAAGTTGATGCAAAGAAGAGCATTGCAACCTGTCGGCCACATACTGTGGGCTGTGATCCTCAGCGGGAGCAGCCAGGCTGCCAAAAACCAGACATTTCTCAGCTCTCTGTGCTTCTTCTGCAATTCTTCCTATCAGTGTGGTTTGGAAATCATGCATATGCAAGGCAGCGAGGGTGAAATTGCTGAGGGACATTGGTGGGTTGCGCTTCATCACAGGTTGAGCAAACCAGAAAAGGACCAAGTTGTCCTGGCCTCAAGTTGAACCACGGGGGGTTTAGATTGGATATTAAGAAATATTTCTCCACTCAAAGGGTGGTCAAACATTGGAACAGGCTGCCCAGGAAGGTGGTGGAACCGCTGTCCCTGGGAGAGTTCAAAAAACATGGTGGTGCTCAGAGACATGGTTTAGAGCTGGGATTGGCAGTACTGGGTTAATGGTGGTACTCAATCTTAGAAGCTTTTTCCAGTCTTTATGGTTCAATGATTCTTTCACTTTAGTGGGCAAAACAGCAAGCCACAGAAAATGGATTATGATTGTATTAGGTGACATCCACAAGACTACTCAGCTTCCCCCAATTTAGTGTCAAAGTATTTCTGTAGCATAGCCCTAAGATACCATCACCAAACCTGGATCAGCGCATCAAGGTAATTTCCAAAAGCTGGGCAATTACCTGCTGAGAACCTGCTAGTGAATAAGCCCATGAGTAATTACAGTGGCTGTGTTATTTGTGACATCACTGCTACTCAGATGTTCCTGAGTGACACCAGAATTTGCACATGGAGAAGGGATCTAGCTAAAGATTGTTCCCACCTTTAAAAAGCAGCTGCAGGGATGGCTCAGCTATCAGATTAAGAGAAGCAGCCGTGTCAGCCCTCTTGGTGTCCTTTAGCAGAGTCCAAAATGCTTCTCCCAGTACAAGTTGCTCCTTCTGTGCATGGAAAATTACAAAGGTGACTCCCATTTATAAAAGATGATGCACCAGAGCCTGGCAGGAATGGACCCATCTGTTGACTATAGCAAGGCTACCTTTGGAAAAGGCAAGAGAAACTAAGGTTTCCAGCAGTCTTTCCAGCAACAATTTAAGTTTTCAAGGAATGTTGGCAACAGTCACAGCTATTTATCTGCGGCCTGCAAGGGGCTATTCAACCACACCAGGTTTTCTGCCAAGGGTAGGGCTTGAGGTTTTCTGCTTTATGGTCATTTGAACTTCAGCATTTCCATCCACATTCATGTACTGGGTCCTGGTGTTTTTTTCCTGCTGGATCACAATCCAGGGATGTGGGAGTAGCAGGCAGCTTGTGGCCACAGGCAACAACTCACCTGGGCCCAGATCCCTGGGACAGCATAGCCCTGTGAGTGCAGACCTCTGCCCCTGCATCCCCACACACTGACCTCATGGTCTGTGCAAACCCTGTCTAACCCTGAGCAGAGCCCACAAACTGAAGTGTGGGGAATGGCGCAAAAAACAGCTTTTCTCCTTCACAACTACTGCTATCACTAGAACTTTTGAGCCACCCTTTGCTGAAGTCAAGTAAATTTCCATTGACTTCAACAACTGCTGGGGCACAGTTTGCTTAAGTGTTTCCAGACTTTGGCCCTTCCAGCAAACATCTTGGCCAGACATTAAACAATAACAGGAATCCATCAAATATTTGAGTATTTGCATAATCCAAACAGATAAAATTTGAGAAAAGATTTGGTTCTTGGTCCTTATCAGTTATCTATTCCTGGGTGGATACCTATTGAGAGAGGCTTAACAAAGGTTTCTAATAGCAATGAGGTAAAGAAGTAGCAGTATAGTATCAGGTTTTCCTTCAAGCAGAGCAAAGGGATTTGTGATGGTACATATTATAGACACATGTATATCTTTATCTTACTATACGTAATTATCCTAAAGTTGGTTTTTTTCCTTGGTGCGAGGCTCACCAGGAGTTTCATGTTCCAGATTTGAAAAGATGGCTTCCAGGCATCAGACCAAAATTAAGCTTCTTTATTAATTTTAGCTTAGATTTTAGTCTAGGAAAAAATTCATTTAAGGTACCCACAGGCTAACATAAGTAAAAGACATGTTTTAATAGCAGAGGAGATTCTCAAAGCATGACAAATTTCATTTTGCTTGAGTCTGAAGCTAAAACCAAACCAATTAGAAAGCTGAGGAAGAAACACATACAACTGGATTAGATCATTCCATGAACATGAGAAACAACAGGCACAGAATGGGCTGGGGCTCACAGTGTTCGCTACAGTTCAGGGGACCAAAATTAAATTCCTCATCATGGTACAAACTTCTTGCTTGACTTGGGCTGAGTCATAACATCAACCCCTCAGGTGATACCTGCCTGGCTCCAGGGCTGCTGGGAACGATGTGGGCACACTCCAGAAAGGAGCAGTGGTGCTCAGTGCCTGCAGTGCCTTGTTTGTGGCCACTTTCACCTGTCAGTATGACCACAATGGAGGGATTTGCTCAGCGTGCCTCAGGTTCCTGCATGCACACAAAGACATAATAGTATTTTTTGCTTCCATCCTAGGGAGGCAAAGATACGTGAAGGTTTAAAATGCAGGCTTTGAAACAACAGACAGGTAGTAAGAGGACAAGCTTTCAGACTCAAAAGCACACCATGGAGAAGATTCCAGCTCCAGAGCAGAGTTGGAGAAACAACAGACAGGTAGTAAGAGGACAAGCTTTCAGACTCAAAAGCACACCATGGAGAAGATTCCAGCTCCAGAGCAGAGTTGGAGACTTGGAACCACTGCAATAGACTCACACAAACCTCTGCTGCCACAGTATCTTCCAGTCCATGGGATGGGATGCAGAGTCGCACCCCAGTCCCCTCCAGCACCTGCCACCAGCACATCCTTGTTTCTCTGGATGCAAAGTCTTGAGCTTGGGAGTCTTAAGTGCTCTGCTGGCTCCAACATAGTGATTTTGTGTGACTCACAATTAATGCCAGTGAAAGTCATATTTAGTGAGATAGTTAATGGCATCTGTATCTGTGCAGAGGCTTAAATTTGGTGTGCTCCAAGGTACCAACCTCAACAACCCATATGGTGCCCAGGGTTATACCAGCAGCAAAGTGGAGAAAGCAGCCACTTGTCCAAGGCTATGGGTGAGATCTGTCCCAGGGGCTGGAACTGAACACCAGCCCGGCTTACCACACCCAAGTGTCTCTGCATAAATCAAAGGCTTTTACATGAAGGCATGGGGAATCATACTTACTGCTTAGACCTGCATTCATGGTGATGTGGAAAAGCCAAGTCACATTTTCCACCATTTCTGCTTTCGCCTTGTGTCCAACAGCACTGGCTAGATGAGCATTTTGAATTTCTGTATCAGATCAATTTTCTTTTCGTTAAAAAAAACTGCATTAAAATTACAAGATTGTTGATGGAAAACTTAGTCACAAACAAGGTTGGGGTTTTTATTCTCTATGCCAAAAAAATCAAGTGAATGGTATCCCATTAAATTGTATACTTCATGTTAGCTTCATACTTGGGCAAAAAGTAAATTTGTGTAAGATTTCCAGAGGCTTTGTTTCACAAACAAAAAAAGAAATAGTCATGGGAAAATTACAAACCATTTGGCACTAAGGAAATTATGAATGCAATTTCCTGAGCTCAGTGCGCTGAAGGAGCTGCAGTAAATAGCTGTCAAGCAGCTTTCTCAAACAAAAGATTTTAGACTTGATACCCATCTGTGAAGGAGATTTGTCTGTTCTGGACTTTTGTTCTCCTTCCAGTCAGATGGGATTTTCAGCTGGCTTAGTTTAGCTGGCACGAAGGGAGCATGGGTGTGTTGCCTTTGGTTTAAACCAAATTTTCTGGGAATCATGTCTTAAGTAAAAATAACAGAACTCACTTCTTTGCTGAGTTCTTCTGAAGAAAAGTGATTTAAAGATGATTTAAGTCAAACTGAGAGACCCAAGAGAAAGATCTCAGACATATGCACAGCTACAGAGAAGCTGTCTTCCTGCCACTTCCAAACTGAAATAAATCTCTTCAGTAAAAGCAGATTGGGATTTTTTTTCCCTCAACAGCTCAAGTGAGGGTTGGGAATAGAAGAAGAAACTGAACCAACAGCAGGGAAAAATATTTGGCATTAGATATTCTGGATATGAGGAAGCACAGATTCTGCACAGACTGCTTAGATTTTGATGAAGCAGCCACTCAGGAGAGCAGCTCCCTACCATGAGGGGTGACAGAGGCATGTCCCAAGACAAAAAGGGCTCTGCACATTCCCTTCCCCACTTCCCTCAGGCAAACCTGAGCCAGTCAGTGAAAAATGCTGCCAGATCAACTGGGGGGGGCTGGTCAGTGCCTCGTGTCCCCCTTCCCAAAGCTGCTGGCTGGGACTCAGGTGCTGGTGGGTGCAGTGGGTGCTGCTGTGGTGTGGCAGTGCAGCCAGAACCAGCTCTGGCTTCAGGAAGGGTCAATCAGAGCCCTGGGTGCTTCTGGACAGCTCTGCTGCCTTGGAGAAGTGCCACAGCATTGCCCCTGGCTCCCTGCAGAGAGGATCCTGCCCCTGCCAGTGTCCTTGGCAACTCAGAGCCACAAACATCAAGTGGTAGGAGCCAGGAGGGACAGGGGATTGGCCAAATGTGAAACCTGGTAACTGGCTATAAATATTTACATGCTGTGCCTCAGCTTTACTCGTTCCACTGCATTAGGGGCATGGCCGGCCAGAGAGTCCAGGTATTAACTGTCCTGCTTGTCATGCTCCGGGACTTTCAGCTGGACCATAATCTCCACTCAGTGTCCTGAGTCAGATCCACTCCTGGGGAGGCCAGTGGATGCTCCTTTTCCCAGCCTGAGGAGCCAGTGCATCCTTCTCTGATGGTGGTGTATCCACAGCAGAAGTTTTGCCCCTGCTCCCAGGACAGCCCAGCCAGCTCGTGCTGCTGCAAACAGAACTGCTCCAGTGCCATCTGGGCAGGACTGCCTGGCCCCCAGCTGGGCTCTTCTCCCTAGAGCAAAGGAATTCAGTCTTGCCAGCATTGCCGAGGCCAAATGCTAGTTATGGAATCTCAAACTAAATATCTGTAAAGCCAGGATGATCCATTTTTTCCAGGGAGGTTTTTCACTCAACCCCTTCACCCTTGTCACGAGCACCATAGGTCTATTATCAGCTCTGTCATCGGAGCACAGGTTGCAGCTGAAGCAACAAGTCTCTGATGGAGCTGAGCTTAGGAATGTCACAGTGCCACTGGCCTGGCTTCTCTCTAGCAGGACAATAGCTCTGAGCCCTCTAAGGCATCTGACCAGAGCTGAGGTATTTTATCAACAGCAAATATCTCAGCAACAAAGCCACAGCCCGTGCAGAGCAGAAACCAATCACAAGGGAAACTTGTTTGCCTTTTGTAAGAATTTGGACATTTTTGTGTGAGCAGCAGACACTGGTCTGGGTGGAAAATATAATCCAGGCATACCTGGTACAGCTGCAGAACTGTGTCACTTGACCTGCCTTGTCAGAAGAATCCTTGATTTTGCACTTTGAGAAATGTACACCAATGCAAATAGTGACCTCAGACCACTCAGACATCATTTAGATAAACAGCTGTAGGATGTTCAGGGATATTTCAAAGCTAAAAAATAACGGCAGAGTACATGGAGAAGGGAAGAAATTTGTATTAAACCTGGCCCATCTGTCACGGAGATACACAGACATTTCCACTTCTCTCTTTTTGCAGATCTCAAAAGCTTCAGAACCTGGGAGAATTCACATAACATATCCAAAGCACCATTGATTAATATTAACTACCTGAGAAAAGGGAAGAGTAAGTAATGCTGCATCTCTTGTTCTCCTTCCTCTTGTACCTCTGTGAATTCTAAGAGTGAGCTGTATTACAGAAGACCAGATTGAGCCATCCATCATCAAAGGGTGCAGAGGAGATACTTCAAGGCACTGCAGGGAATGAGGATGCTGTGAGGATGTGGAGACCTGCTGTCCTTAGCTGTCTTTAAGGTCATACCCTTGGAGCTACTACCCAGAAAAGGTGCATTTTGGTTCAGACCAGCACTAGGTGGAGGAAGGGCAAGAGAAAATCTTTGCTGCTGTCTCAGCCCAGGCATGTTTACATTGCCAAGTGTTTCCACACTCAGTCAGTTGGTGTTTTCCTATTCTCAAAGCATCCTTTGCCCTGCAGTGCCTGCCCTGCCCAGCACAGCACCTGTGTGGGTAGGTTGGCATAACTACCCTGCTGCTGCAGGTAGAAGGGCTGACACACTGTACAGAGCTGACAGCCTTAATTTATGCACATTTGTAATCTTTTTCCACATTCCTGGGAGCTTATGCACACAGGAAAGGGAGCAATGTTCACACATATCCTTAAAAGTAGTCACAACCACACTATTGTGGAACATGCAGGGTTAGGAGATTGCAACCATATATGGGCTCCTTGGGGCTGGAGCATCCTTGGCACCCCTGGGAGGAGGAGAGCTGGTGGAATTTCCTATGAAAGGACAATTAATAAAGACCAAATCCTTTTGTATATACACATGTCTAAATATTGGACAACAGATTCAAGGCTTTTCTACCCCAGAGTCCTGAACCTTACAGGACTCCTGCACTCATTAAGAGTGCAGCCTCTGACCCAGGTTCTAAGTGCAGGGACTATGAGGGCTGGAGAAAGGAAAAGCACCAAGAGGGGCTGTGTAAGGACTGCAGGTCCCAAAGGAACGCGCTCCAGAGTCGCTGCTCTGAGAGCAGACCTCCAGCAGCACTGAGCGGTGATCGGCTGGAATTCTGCTTTCCCTGGCTTTGATCTCTCCAGTCACAGCCTCACCCTGGCACCTCACCTCTGCAGCAGCCAACACACTGAGACCTTGCTTTACTTCTTACCTGAGGTTCAGGAGCTTTCAGGGACATCAGAGCCACTGTGCTGCTGTGCCAGTCCCCACTTAGCCATGGCAGGGAGTAGGGTACCAGGAGCCAGACTGTCCCCAGCACTGCCCCTGCCAGCAAGGTGCAAAGCAGCCTCTGATGTTAATGTGGCTGAAGACACCAGGTGTGTTGCAAATGCCTTTGGGATAAATGACACACACATGGCTCCCAGCTGAGGAGGGAGGTGGAAAGTAGGGGGTATACACAGTGTTTGTGCCTGGCAGTGTTGCTACGCCTGCACTGGACACAGAGTACACAAACATTCCCAGTTCCTGGGTTCCTTCAACAGCCTGGCAGATTTTGTTAGGGTTGTCAGCAAGGACACCATTTCTCTGTTTCCATATTACTTGCCTTGTCTTCCAATTATTCTCCCATCACAGACACGTGGCCAAAAGAGTTTTTTGCGATATACTATCATGAGATTATATTTGGGCCATCTGGCATCTGAGAGGCACTTCCACCCCCACCTCCTCTCTTCACCTCACCAAGAAGTTTCCTCTGCAAATCCCCCTGGTCACACCAGATGTGTGAGAAGCACATCTGGTGAGAAGCACTGTTTTGGAGTTGTGACAAGAGAAAGTCCTCTTGCAACAGTGCAAACAGACATGATGACCACAAACTGACTGCAGATGTCAGCAAAGCCTAGTCCTAGGAGTGGCCCAGTGCCCAGGTGATGTGAGACAAGCACCTGTGAGGCATGGGAGCACGTGGGGGAAGGTGCCCTTGCAGGCTCAGTGCTGGGGCGCGGTTGGACCAGCTCTGAGATGCATCAGCAGTTCAGCAAGGACTGCAGCTCATCTCTGACCAAAACTCATCCTTCAATGAGCTTGTGGCCACTGACCTTAAACTTCTCATTCTGAAAGCTAAATAGGGAAAAAATTGGCCAACAAGCAGCTGGGCTTAAAGGGGAAAACAAGGTGCAGGGGAGATGTCTGTGAGCACCTCCAGACTCCCAGGTGTTTGGAAGGTGGTGGCTCCTGTGAAGGGGCTCAGGGTGTCAGAGCAGTGGGTATTGCAACAGGGTCTCCTTTCCTTTGTGCTATAAAGACTCAGCTGGATGGTGCATGAGGTATGGTGAACATGGCAGGGGATGGGGAGGGTCTCTGGAGCTGGGGTGGGCCAGTGGGCTCTGCATGGCCTGCACCTGAAGGGACACCGTGGTGGTGGACAATTACTGTCCTTTCCAATATTGCCATCTAGAGGACCCAGCGAGGACCAGAGCTCCTTGCAGGCCATGATGAGATAAGGAAGAAGAATCAAAGCCTTGCTTTTTTAAAAATTTTACCTCATATAAATGCTACCCCAGCATGATGTGGAGATGCAGAGCCAAGTGTGCGGAACGGTCTGAGCAGCCCTGTGATTTTTTTGAGGCTGTAGATACCCAGTGTTGGCCCCTTTCCCAGCGCTTTTCTGATCTCCACATGAAGGTAGACAGATGGTACTGACTGAAAACTGCCCCTCATCAGCCCAAACTGAACAGAGCTAATAAAACAGGTACTAACCAGCAAATGGCAGCTCTGTGCACCTGCCTGCAGGGAAAGCCCCCCCTTCCCCAGACCATGCAGGGAACTGCCTTGTCCCTGCTTGCTGTGCCTCTGAACAGCACCTATCCAAAATATGTTTGCATGGCTGATACAACATGCCAGCTTCTGGCACAGTGAGCCCATCCCAGTGGGTGCCCACCTGCAGCTGCCTGTGCCGTGGAGGGTGGATACACACCAGAGGGTTCCAGATATATTTTGGGTGCTGGGGATACCCCTCACCAATGGTGTGGGGCCTGAATCATACCTTGTTTCAAGGAAACAATCCTTTTGAAAGGGTCTGCTACACTTCTGAGGGTTTGGGAAGGTGAAGAGCTGCCAAAAGGCATTTGTTCAATTGCTAAATGATGTCCTTGTTTGTTTTAGTTACATGCCCGAGTCCAACCCAAGCTGGGCTGGATGGCACGTATCCAGTGGGATTAGTGGTGTTTATTCCGACTGTCAGGATTTTGAGGTGTGAGTGTACAATGTTAGCATCATTTCATAGCAAGAAAATAATATAACACCTTTGTCTCCTGTCCCACTGCTGTAACTTCCAGTAGCACAGGCCACCCACTACCAGTGTGATGCTGGGCAAGTCCCTCTCACTCACTTTGTGAGCTGCGATCTCAATTTTAGGACAGTCCAGCAGGACAGCTCAGGATTCACCACCCCACACAAAGACCACAGTCCCTTTGGAAAACAGCACAGACAGCCCCTTGGCTGCCTGCTGCTATGGGTGGGAGATAAGTGTGTTTAAATAGGTGTCAGGGCTACCTTCCTGCAGTGAGGCAGAGCTGTAAAAACGTGGTTTCACACCATTCAAGGGATTAAAGTTGTCCTTTGCAAACCAAAGCCCTCAGAAAGAGATTCCTGAAAAGTTTCTGAGGTGCCCTCCATACTGAAGGATTGTAAAGCATTTGAATATCTTGCCTTTTCAGCACAGGGCATCAAAAGAAATGGTACAGGAGTCAGTGGGCAGAATCACCAGCCAGGAGCCCAAATGCAAATTCAACAGACACAGGGGATATAAAAGCCTGGGAAAGCTCAGGAACCCTGATTTTGCAAACACCCCATGGCGATGCCTCTATGCAGGTCCACTCACTGCTCCAGGGCTGGGAGTAAGCAGCGCTATCCCAGCTGGATTTGCTGCTCCTGGAGGAGCTTTTGGAAACCAGCATGGCTCTGCTCCCCAGCACCTGTTCCTGCAAGGAAGGTGTGTCCCAGGAGCTGGGGTGAAGGCAGAGTGTGCGCCCCAGCCCAGCTGCCTGCCAGTCCTTGCTGCCATGGCCATGAACAAACCGGTCTCAGAAGGTCAAGTGGCACGTTGTCACTTTGCTACAGATTTATTTCTGTGTGAATTAATGAAACAGTACACACAATTCCAAAAAAAAAAAATAATCTTTTATAGGCCCATAATCCTTCTTTCACAGTACAATGCAACAGTAAAGGATTTAGTCAGTGTAAACAGAAGGTCCAATAGTGATCATCAGCTATCACAGATCAGCTGCACAAACATCATAGCTACAGGGTTAATGCCATTACCACACAAATTGACAGTACCAGTACAAATCATAACTTTACCTACAATGCTTTTTCATGTGCAAAAACCATGAAAATTCAATTTGCAGAAGAAGGGCACCTTCTCTAAATCTTTGTGGGGGCTGTAAACTGCCTTCTCAGGGCTGTCTTATCTATTTGGCAAAACGTCTCAGCCTGATTCTCCAAGGTACCCTTAGCTCCATCTGCAGCACAAAGCATCAGGGCTCTGTCTCCACACACCAGGCATTCCTGTGTGCTCTGCTGCAGCCCAGCAAAGAAAACAATCAGCTGAGGATGAATCCCATTCATTTATGAAATCACTCTTGAATTTCATTCATTGATTAAGGCTATTCAAAACATCCTGATTATATTATATATGGATCATAAGGTAACCCATAAAATCATCATTGGTTAACTTTTTTTTCCTTTGATGTACTAACTGAACTGTTATTGGTGTGAAAAGTTGAGACTTATGGGTAATGCGTTGGCAAGTTCACAGTGAGTGAACAAATTACTGAAGTCAAAGGGTCAGAGAAAGAGGAATGCTACCACAGCCATGGGAAAACATCACCTTGAGGCCACCTCGAAGCAAATTTGCACCTCAGCTGGGAATGCCTGGGAGGGAGCCCCAGGGCAGCAGAACTGTCCTGCACCTCCAGCTGCACCAACTCTGTAAATTGAATTCATAGTCAGGCTATACAGGAAAAAACAAGAGGCAGTTATTTATCATACCTCTTCGAAAAGGCAGAACAAACGAAAAACAGGATGTAGAAGTGATGCAGTAAACCTAAAATCAACAGGTTCCTACTTTTTTTTTCTCCTTTTTTTGTTTTTTTTTTTTTTTAAACACACAAAGATAAGTTACAGACATCATATAAAATGCACACTCACTTTATGGAATTCCTGCATAGTAGGAAACAAAGGCCAGCGCTAATCCAACAGCTTGTTAACAGCGGGATGCCATTTACAGGTGCAAGGAAGATGCCCCAAATTTATCCAAATATAAACAGAGCATTACCCTGCTTCTAGGGAAGTCCTATGGCAACACTTACACATTTTGTTCCGAAGGAAAAAGAAAGCATTTTCTTGGGGATAAACTGCCAAAATAATTATTGTTTCACATCCATAAATTTAAGGCAATGTTACTTAGACCTGAGAAAATGAAAAAAAAAAAAAAAAGCGTAGATTTATTTTCTCAACTATACATATACACTTGAAATGTCAGGATTCCTGTCTCCTACAGTTCTCAGGTGATGCTGGGGAAAACAGCTGTGGGAACGCTCCTCTGAGGTCTCAGGGTTATCCTGGGACATGCAGAGTTTGTTCCAAAGACAGCTAATGGGAGCTGTGAGTGCTCAGACTCACCTGGCTCTCTTTCATGTATTTTCATTTTAAATACCTCTGTTTAAGCCCTCTGGAGAGGGTTAGCTCCAGAATGGGCCTGTAGTGCACCAGTAACCCTGAAAGGTCTGTATAGAAAAACTGTAGATAAAATAGATAATAAAATTACATACAGTAAATTTCCATGATTCCCCCTTTCCAGGAGAAAAAAGATGTCAGGGTTAACAGTTTCACTGCACCTTTAGCCATTCCCATAACTACAGAATAAATCCTTTAACACTAGTGTGAAATCAGAAATTGTTCTGTGCTCTTCCTTGGAAAATAAAAACGTAAATTAAAACCAAAAACCAACTTGCAAACATTTCTCATTAAATGATAAAGAGACACAAGAAAGGTCGGGTGGGGACTGCAGACACACAGCATGCCAAGGAGTTATCAAACAAAGTGCAATGGTTTTTGACTCTGTGGGAGGATGGACGGAGGGCTCCCCTTCAGTACCAGCTGGATGCCTCTGGAGAGCTCCGGAGGTACCGTGTGGATCTGCAGCCCTAAAGCTCGAGTTTGAGGTTGTCTGGGCTCCACAGCCCCATGTGCAGCTGTGGCAGCTCTGCACACCTTGGCTACAACTGTGACTGCAGGACAGGGATTCGCCCACGCAAAGACATGGCTACTTCCCAAATGTGAAATCTAGTTGCCAAAAGAGGATCTGATGGCTGGTTCTAGAAAGCTGCTTGAGCCACAGCTGAAAGATGGACTCAGACCTAAAATCTGTGCACACCTGGCGTAGTTTCTGTGGGATTGCCTCCTTCTCCTGAACACAACTACAGACACCAACCATCCCTCTCTCCTTCTCCCATCTGAGCAGCCGGACACCACCTGCTGTCAGCTTTGGCCAGAGTCTGCCATGAGCCCACTAAAGCAGGGCTTGGGCAGACGGTCACTAAAAAGCAGAAGGTCTCCAGGTTCCCACAGTGAAACAAGTTTATCACCATCCACTGCCTGGCAAGAGGGTCTGTGGGCAGATTTTTTGCTGATACTTCAAACGTGACTATCCAAAGATCAGAGACCAAAAGAAACTCAACAATCCTCATTTGACTAGAAAGCAATTTCCACTGCTCACCAGCAACTCCCCACCCTCTTCTCCCAGGTTCAGAGGATGAACAGGGAGTCACAGCTCCTTTACTTACCCGCTGGGAACTAAACCCTTCATTAAATCACACACTAACGAAGCTCACTGTGTGCAAAAGACTCTTACGCTAAAACAGTTCCACCCTACATAGTGCAGTCAACACAGTTTTTAACTTAAATTTGCAGCTTGTTCTTTACAAGTGCTTGGCAGAGAATATTTATATTCTTCTGACACCATATAAATAATATTTATACAGCTTAGACATTTTGAGACATGCATTAGACTTTAGGTAGTACATACTTCTTTATCATGTATGCAAATATTACTGTGAATTAAACCGAGCAACCTTATGCTGGACCGTGTCTCGCGTTATCCAGGACGTTTGACGGGGGCTCCGAATCATCCATGGGCAGGACTAGGCGTGTTCCCCGGATTACGAGTTCATGGTCCCCAAAAGCCAGCTCGCGGTCTAGGGCATCCTCTGAGCTGTTCCCCACGAACCGCCGGGATGCGCCGCTGGGCACCACCGAGTCGGTGTTCACCGTGGAGTCTCCATATGTCAGGCTGATGTCCCCGTCGTTCAGAATGAGGTCGGAGTCATCGTCCTTCAGCTGCTCTTGATTCTGGGGAACAAACAGGAGGAAAGTGCTGTTAAACTCTTCCGGAATAGCTATTTACAATCGCATGGTGATGGTGACTGAGCAGAGACACAGGCACCGAGTCACAGACTCTCCTGCCATGACCATGACCAGAACCGGACATGGCACACACACATCTCAGAGCCCAGGTAACTCACACCATGCAGAATTTCTCTGCAGACTGCCTAAAGGGGCCCTCCCAGCTCTCTTCTTTCTGGTGCCATAGCCAGGTACATGGGGAATGCAGTATTGAGTGGCTGTGACAGGACCAAACACTCATGAGCACAGGACCTGCATTGCTGACCCATCACAGCCATTTCTGGTTTGTCAGGGAACCTGATGCTGATGCAGACAGGCCAAGAAGACTCCTGGCGTGGACAGCTGCCACTGTGAGGGGTCCCTGGGCATGGCAATGCTGGCAACCTTTCTGGTTGTGAGTGATACAGCCGAAAGGGCTGCAGGAATGGCTCAGCTGCAAGGCTGGAAGCAAGCAGGGGATAGGGAATTGTGTGTCCTCCCAGCTGGGCCTGGGGAAGGACAGCTGTGACAACTTCACTGAGCCAGTCACTGAGGAACCACCATGAATACACCACAAACCCCTTCATGACCCAACAGTGAGCTGGAAAAGCAAAATGCTTATGGGAATTAGCTCACCCATCAGCCCCAAGGTCTCATTTCCCTCATGCTGCCAGCTTGATGCTGCAGCACAGCATCCAAAAGAGAAACATCAACATGTCAAACCCAAAACACTGTGACAGAAAGGACACTAAAGGACTTACCTCGTACGCCTGTGGGCTTGTCAGGCACCGGGCAACAGGCCCACAGCACCCTGGGAGCGTGGTGGTCAGCGGGGGACCACTGTGTGTCAGGAGAGGCTTTAGATAGCTATGGAGACGGTTAAGGAAAAAAGAGGAATGGAGCCATGCCAGTGAGTCAAGGAGTGAGATGGCAGCACTGAAGGACTCGGCACTGCAAGGAAAGCACAGAAAGCAAAGAGACACAAATGCGTAGAAGCACAGAAGTTGTACTGGTGTGCAACAAGAATGCAATGAAACACAGCAGGCCACAGTCCTGGTAAGATGCTCAGCAGCATCGCTTGTCCCATCACCCTGTGCCCCTCAGCCTGACATCACTCCTCCACTAACTCACAGCACAGCATCTGGAAGGGAGGAGAAGCACAGATCTACCAAGAGGGACTGCAAATAAGAAAACCCCCATCCCTTCCTGCCCGCCTGCCCCTGAGACTGAGGACCCCCAGGATTGCAACCTTGGAGAGCCCAGCTTTCAATGGAACTCCTGCTGCATTCCCACTGACAGCAGGTGGGACTGGTCATTTCTTGCACCCACAGACACAAGTAGGTATAAATCAAAACACAGCAATGTCATGGGAAAGCAAACACTGGCTCCTCTGCCAAGCAGAGAGCAATTCATGGTCCAAGTGAGAGGTGTCTGGGCAGTGGGATCTGACACGGCACATGCCGACTGGAGCTCAAGGATACTTGTGATCGAAGTTGTACCACATGCGGAAAAGCCAAGCGCTCTCAGCCTTCGTGCTCCTCCTCTCGCTCTCTGGGACACCCTGTGGGAGAGCAAAACATTAAAGAAGGGCAGGACAACAAGCTATGACCTGGATCAGGGCTAGGAGACCCCATGGGACACTGGATTATCCCCAGGGGACACAAAGAGACACAGACTTTCCCACTGCCTCTTCAGAAGAAGCCTTTGGGTTACTGTGTGTATAAGAATGTTCACAACTGGCTGCATTGAGCAGCATTCAACCATCTTAGGGAAGTGGTATCAAAGCACAGTGACCATTTTGCTGCTAGAGCCTTCTGGTGTCTGGCCCCAAGGTTTAAAGTGCCTCAGAGCCAGCAGCTGCACCCAGATGTCATATTTAATAGTGACTGACAGGTCCAACCTCCATCAGATCTCACCTGATATTGCTGTATGCAAATAATTGTGCATTATGGGAACTCCAGGATTCCTTTTAGTCAGAGAAAAAAAGTGTGAAACTGTTTGGAGGGGACTATGAATACAATTACATATTTCATAGAAATCTGGCTTACAGATTTATGGCCCTGGGCTGCCTGTCACATTTGATGCTTCCTCTCCAGGACGTGAACAGCCCAATAAATGGCTCTGAATAAAATGAATCTCCAAGGTGCAGAATCCACACTGAAACCAAGGAGAGCCACAGCCACAGTATGACCAGGCTGCAGACACATGAATGAGACAGCTGGAATTACCAGGCAGGAAAACTCCCGAGGCTGTGGGGCTCCAGCATTTACCTCAGTGTGGTCAGTGGTTCTGAGGCTTCCACATAACTATCCACAGGAAAAGGGCGTAAGCAGGGGCTGAGGGTACCCATGGGTAAAAGATGGGCAGAAGATGCTACACAAAATGTGTCAGTAAATGGTGTTTCTGTGCTGCCCTGGATGCCGGGATGAGGCAGAGCCTCCATGTCATGCTCACTTTGGGATTTATTTCAAACCCAGCAAGGGAGAGACTGAATCTATTGCAGCAGCAACATGGACTGACTAAACAGTCCAGCATTACTTCTGAGCCCTTCTTTCCAGCTGAGTCAAAACAAGGCTCATGAAAACCAGAGACCACAGAAAAGCTGAGACTCCCACTGACTGCAAACTCTTTCACTTGGAGAGCTAAAAACTCCCACAGCTGGAAGGAAGCAGAGTACAGAAAGGCATCCCCAGGGTCAAGATGTAAACCCTGCCCTGAGGGTGCAGTGCAGATTCCTCTGCAGAGGTGCCCAGCAGCGCACACTCACCACGTTCTCCTGATCCGCGTCCACACCGACCCTGTGAGGAGAGAACAAGAATGGTGTCACACACACAGTGCCAGGGGGTGCAGGTTGGGATCCCAGGGGGAAGGATGAGATCAGCCTCTGGTCTCTTAAAGCTGAGCACCCTGAGCTGAGGGCAGGCCGAGGGGGAGGATGTGCTGAGTCAGGGGAGCCCTGCACTCACCGGATGTTGAGGCAGGACAGCATGGCCGTGGTGCCCCCACCGAACACCCACACCGTGAAGAAGACGATGAGCAGGGTCGTGCTGAACATCATCTGCCGGGCGTACGTGGCCGTGTCACGGATGGCCAGGGCAAAAGCCATGGCTCCTCGCAGCCCTGCAGGAAGGGACAGCAGAGTAGCTGTGTCAGCCCAAGGCCACCCCCATGGCCAGCTTCCCATCTGGGGTTTACCTCCTGCTGCCCCTCTGCTGGGGACATCCACCACCAAGGGAGAACAGTGATGATTTTATCACCCCTCTTTCCGAGCCCAGAAAGACAAACACTTTTCCTGCCCTATGCCATGCATTCAAAGCAGGATAGGAGGAGCTCATTCCTACATCTCAAACCACTGAGCCCCTTCCTGCCCAGCCTCCCCTCCAGACATTGCCCATAAGAGATTTAGAGTTGAATAAGGAATATTTCCAGGTTGTCAGGGGCAAGGAAGTGCCAGTGGGCCACACGGTCAGAGGAAGGACGCAGTAACATACCAGCAAACATCATCATGTGCTGCAAATTCGTTCCAATCTTATTTCTTCTCCCCAAATTCAGTAAAAATGACAATGGGTAAATATTGGCAGCTCTTCCTAGGAAAATAGCAAGCTGTATTTGTACATGTCAAGGAAATTGCTCTTCCTGTGTCTCCCATCACATCCCACCTGCACACAGAGCCAGTTTCTACTGCCCAACAGAAACTGGGAGCTGCAGAAACACCAGTGCTCTGGCTGCAAAGATAATAACCCAGCTCTGAGTGCTACAGCACTGTGGGAAGAGCAGGCTACTGCCTCGCTGAAACACAGCACACACTGCAATTCAGAAATATCATACAGAGACAAGTACAAATAAACAAGGGAAATGATGAAAGGACATGTTAGACAAGTGAGAGGAGAGAAAACCCACCATTTGCCACAGTATGCTCTCTGCTGCCAGGTCCATTTGGCACCCCAAGAATTATTTGTCTTCTGTGAAGCTCAAGTTATCACAGCTATGACAACCCCTCTGACATTCCCCAGCATGCCACACTTCACAGCTGGGTTTGAAGCTTTAAGCCAAGTCCCATTCCCAAAGATTATTCAGCAAAATGAAAGCAGCAGCCATTGAGAAGAAAAAAAAAATCTTAATACTCTCTCTGTTTTCATAGCCTGCGAGATACAAGAATCACCAGCTCTTTCATACTGCTTTTTATCTTTGAAGCTGTGTCTTTTAATACCAGCACCCAGATGGCAAAAATAATCTTGGAGCCAGTATTCAGCACAGCCTTGAATAATATGGAAAATGCTTCTAGATTTTATGTTCTTTCCTGAACATCACAATTTGCATAAGAGACATATTTCATGATCTCTCTCATGAATGAGCTATTTCATCAGCGAGTTAGCCAGTTCCCACTGAAGAGGCACAGCACAAAATTCCAATTTAACTGCCCAAATGGCATTTCTCTGCTCTCCACACCCTCTGCCCCACTGCAACCCCACAAAAGCTGATCAGAGAAATTCACCTGAGCCTGCTGCAAACCCATGGGCCAGCACTGGCAAAAATGTTTTGTTTATCAGTATAAACTTGCTTCAGTGCTGGCAAAGGGTGAAAATAATTCTGCACCTTTAACTGGCTTCCCTGTGACATGAAAAAAATTCCTTCAAAATTCTTGTTTTTCTGAGACATACCAGGGTCCTTGTTCCTGTTAGCATCAGCCTGCAGAACAGGAAATCCTTTCTCATGACATCATTCAGAGGCATCTACTGTAGCTGTAACTGTGCTGCTTGACCAAAAAAAGGCTTTTTTCAGGGTTAACCAAGTGCACTAGCATAGAAAAGAGGAAATAAACAGCTAAACCAGGCAGCCCCCCCTTTGCAAAGCCCCTCCTGGTGCCACATGACAACAATCACGGTCACATTGAATGATGAGTCCCTGCAGCAGCTGATTCGGATGCCCGTGAGAGGAGAGAAGACGGGGAAGAAAAAAAATTAACAGAAAAGCTGGAAAAAGAATTTCAGTGTTCTTAAAATAACCAGCAAAGGCACCACTACATGGCAGAAATCCCTTTTTAAAAATAAAGCCAGACTGATTGAAAAAAACAAACCCACTCATTTGAATGAAAAACACAAATTGGGAATGAGGCACCTCTCCCTTTCTTTCTTTGTCTTACAAATTGGGCTCCAAAGGATACGAAGGCCCCCACCACAAAGGTAGGGTTAAAGACATGATTCTGGAAGGTGAACAGTGCAAGTCCCATGTAGGAGAAGATGAAGTTTTCTGCCAAGAAATTCAGAAGCTCAAACAACTGAAAGAGAAAAACAAAAGTGAGTTAGACATAATACAGATTTAACAAGAAAAGCATGTTAGCCCATTGGTCATGCAATAAATACTTCTGCAGAAGCAACTCCAGTGAAATGCAGCTGTAAAAAGACAGATGCACGTAATTCTGGCCAGAGGGAAGGAAAAAATATTGAAATTCAGAGAGACTGAAGGGGTCTGAGGAGTTCTCACCTGCTTAGTTCTGTGTTGGGACTCTGTAGATAAGTTGTTATAGGTATAATGGGCCTGTGTGATCCCACAGAAGAGCACAGCCACCACACCTGGGGAGCAGAGCATCACATTAGACTCCTGGTCAGGAAAATGGAGCTGAGCTGCACCCCAGGACTGTAGGGAACTTAATGCAGTAACCCCAGAACCCAGAATCATTAAACATCTGCAAGCAGAGGGAGAGCCATGGCTGCCATCAATACTGAGAGAAGCAAAACTCAGTGGCCCCATTAGCCCTGCAGATCTCCATCCCAGAGGCAGGGCTGTGCTGGAGCTTGCCTGTAAAGCCACATGCTTCAGCCAGCAGGAACGTGCTCCAGGACATCAAGAAGAACAAGCCGGTCTCCAGCAATGGGAACTCCCGAAGTTTGGTGAACTTGGTGACGTGGCAGATGGTTAAGGACAATTTGGAGAGACACTGCAGGCTAGCAACCTATCAAATCCAATTGTCTATCCTAGCTACACAGTCTGTCCCTAAAAAGGCTATGGCACCATCCTTCATTAATTTAGGAAAAAAAAAAAATTAAACACCTGGGTGAAATGCAGTGCAGCAAAAAAAAAAAAAGAAGCTGATATGCAAACACTTGGAAAAAGAAACAAACATGAAAAGGATATTAAAGCTGTCACAACTCCAGTAGCTGCTCCCATTGCAAAAGATCCACTGAATATCCCCAGGAAGATCCCGATGGACTTGAACATCGCTGTGACATCAAATGTGTGGCTGTTGTCACCCGCTGGCTGATATGCAACTATTGAGCTGGAAGAGGAGGGAAAGCACAAGAACAAAACTGCTTAGTCTGGAGGGAGAGGCACCTCACAGTGCTACATGAGCCTTTAAAAGTGCTACAACTGCTGCAAACACCGAGCCTGAGGAACCAGGGAGACACAGCACACTGCAATCCCCTGGGATCACAGCATGCAGTGGCTGCACATGCTCCCTGTCCTGGGGAGTTTGGGATCAGCTACCCCACCTAGGCCTGGCTCTGCATTTGCTCCTGGATGTTAGAGAGCAGGAGACCAAAGCCTGTGCCTTGCGTGATGTGTCATTTATGGTGGTATTTGTGAGGTTTGGCACCAGCTCTCTGTAATGCCAGGTGCTGTGGGGCCACAAAGCATTCAAGTGGGAAACCTGCATTTCTCCACTGAGGCGGCTGATGTGAACATCCCCTGGAGAACTGTAACTTCTCCCATTCTGCCACAGCTAACATGCACTACATTTAGTTTGCACTGCTCCAAGTTCCAAAGTGCAACACCACAGAGTAGCAAGGGCAGGCAGTGCCATGCACAACAGCAACACCATTCTCTGCATCCACCAGACCTCAACAGACCTTTGTGATGAGATGGCAAACAGGTTTGCAGTGCTGATCCCATCTGCCAATCTGCTCCCTCCTAACTCCTGATGAGCTGAGCCTTGCATCAGCCGTTCCACGGTTCTACCTGGAAAGGCTGAGATACAGGGGGGTCCTTATCCAGCTCCTAAATCCCATTAATCAACTCCTTACATCACTTTCCTTGATGTAAACTTATCGCAAACATTAACTTCCTAGTTAGCAATCCCTTGGTTCACTCTGTTAAAACTCCTGGATGTGAACTTTAAACGTTTGCTGTTTAATCTGCTGAGAACAGACACTTACTGCCTTGCACACACATCCTGCAGCTTTCTCCCCAAACTACACACCAACATTTTTCTGCAACACAAATGACAAACCTCCCCTTTCCAACACATCACAGGTAATTTCCCTTGCTAAACCTCCCTGGTTTTAATACATCTCATTTTTCTGCATTGCCTTTTACACTGCAAGCTGCAGATTTCTCCATGATTTAATTCCTTTCATCAATCCCATCTTATACTTCTCGTTCACCAACATGTTCTTATTCTGGGTTTTCAGGTTTCATTTTTTTTTAAATCCAGACTGGTTTCATTTCCCCTCCATAACCAACTCTTTGGGTGTTGGTTTTGCATTTTAGCCTCTTACAGTTCTCCTTCTGGTTTTGTTTTTTGCATTGCCAATAAGACATTATTACCAGCTGCCCTTTATTTCCCCTGTTCTTGCCCATGGGGCTCCCCATGGTGTTTAATCCCTGTGAATCCTCCCTTTGGAAGAAGCAGGTAGAGACCCTGCAGCTGCATTTACCCCTCTGCTCCCAAACTGCAGCCCTGGCACCTCACTGCCCACCAGCTTTCGGTTCTGGGTTCAATTCCTCTTCATCCTGCAACAAGTTCCCACTGCCAAGCCACACCAGGCCAAGACAGGAACGGAAAGGCACAGATCCTGCTCCTTAAAGCACAGGAACAGACATTTGTCCAGGGCTGAAAGCAGGCAGGAGAGGAGCTGTGGGGCACCCAGACCCGGCAAACGCCGTCGAAGAGCCAAGCTCCGCATCCTCCCCTGCCTGCAGTGCTGAGGCAAAATAAAATAACTGTTGCATGAACTCGGAGCTGCTGCTTTGGTGCAAATTATCCTGTTTCAGGGAGGGGGTGGACTGAGCTCAGCTTGTGGAGAGAGGAAAGCAGGAAATCAGAGCAACAGCTACAGAGCTGCTCTGAAGCAGAGCAAGAGGCAAATCACTGCGCGCGGTGCCATCACCCACACGTGCTGAGATTCATCACAAATTCCATTACTCTGAAGCTGAATCCACCCACTCCCACCCAGAATCTCCCAGCACAGGCTGGAAGACCCCATCCCCTCCTCACTCATGATTACTTCTGAAACACAATCTGGCTGTGCAGTGTTTCCTCTCGCACCAGCAGTGACACAGCCAGCAAAAAAGCCAGAGTGAGCAATACAAAGAATTCCAGAAACCTCAACAGAAGCACCCAATTCAGTAAATACCATACACAGCTCACAATGTATTACTTGCTGCCTCCAGTAAAACCCACACAACCAGCATGCTGGAGTGGCAAGTATTCCAGAAATATTTTCTCCATTAGTCTTAGCTATATGTTAAGCTGTCACCATTGCAGGTATTATATATTCCCAAACAAATTCCCATGATGACAACATAGTGAAAACGCAGATAAAATATGTCCTGCATACAGAGGACATAAAATATTAAAGAATATAAAACATTTTTTAGAAAGGCAGCAAGTTTCCCAAGTGTTCAGTCAAGGGCATTAACTCCAGCTGTAAGAACATTTAACTCCTTGATGTGGGGAGAGAAAGGAAACAGCTGCTTCATCAGCTATTTCCACCTACACAAAAGCAGGTATTTATGAATGGGAAGCAATGCAGGTAGGAGCAAAGCCATCAGCAAGGGGTTTCAGTGGGATCTTGTGGCTGAAAAGCAGATGTGGTGCTTTTTCCATTTCAGAGGGCCATAAAATCTTCCCTATGGATGGGTCAACTGACCACAAAAGCAAAACAAAACTATCCATCATGCAGGGGGAAGTTTCAAGGGCAATCCGTAATCCCAAGCAGTGGTAAGCAATGAGGACATGCATCAGAATGTCACTACAGCTTTTTGGGACACTTAAGATGCTCTTGCAAACACTCATGTTCCTATTTTACAGGGGCAAGGCCGAGTGGCTCCCTCCAACTTCTGACATGTAACATACATAACAATTCTAAATAAAAAGAGAAGACGCTTACGAAGACAGCACTATGGCAACAGCATCATTGAGGACGCTTTCGCCAAAGAGAAGGGCATACAGCTCAACATCAACCTGGAGTTCATGGAATATGGCAAGGACAGTCACTGAAAAATAGAAAAATAGAGAGACATTCAAAAAGGTGCTGCTATTTCAATGTAATCAAAGACAAAATGTCGTTTTCAGAAAGCTGCCTTCCTGCACATCTGTGCCACTGCTGCGACGGTGCCAGCTGCCCCTCGTGCTCCCTTTGATAGTCTTCTTTCTGCTCTTTCAGATTTGGATTTGATTCATCATTTCCCTCCTCCTTTTACTAAAACACATCCTGGCCTATTGAATCTTTTGCAGGCAGACATAAACAAACTCTGCTCTGAGCTTCCCAGGGTTTGAGTTCATGGGCTGGGCCACAGCACCAAGCTGGCATGAGCCACCCAGCTGTTAGGATGCCACCAGCTTGGACCATCAGGGAGAGCCTCCTCTACCTGCAGAAGGCCAGAAGGATCAGGCTTGTCCAGGATGAGAATAGCCTTTCCTTTCCATTCCTGATACTCTGAGAGAAATCCCTGGATTCAACACATTCCAAGTGCCAGCACAGACACGTAACGTTTCGGACATAACTGGAAATAGCCAGGCATCGGCTCAAACCCCATGTGGGGGTTTCTGTGATTTACAGCCACTTGGCAGTGATCAGAGTTCCCTCAAGCTCTTCTGTGATCCAGCAGCTCCAAGAAGATAATGGAAAGCAGCAGGTTTTGCATATCAGCCTCACAGGAACATCACAATATCCAAGGCAAGCAAGATGTACCACATGGTGCATTGGGCACAGTTCAGGCTGAGGGCTGAGCCAATTCCAATCAACTTCCGTGAAAGTCTTTTCAAACAGCACTCAGGGCACACTGAGGGGGTTTAACCCATTTATGCACAGGGAAATACTCCATTTCTACCTGCAAAATCTTCTTGTTCCTATTTCAAGCCCAAAGAAGGGACGTGACACCGACAGCTCATCTGCAGCATTTCTAAACATTAGAAGATTTCCAGCCCTACTCAGCAAAGGGCAGGAGAAAAGAGAGGTCTTTTTGGGTCCTGTGTTTTCACATAAAGTGAGAGCATGCAAGTAAACATCTACCACATGCAAGCTATCATGAACTAAATTCAATTTAGTTGGACATGGCATGTTTTTCATAGTTTTGATTTATAAAGTGCATCAGTAAACCAAGATGTCACTACTGTCCTCAGTACTGCTCATTAAGGTTTCTCATTAATCTAATTTAAATTAGATTAGCCCATGCCGAAATCCAACCAAACTGGAAGCAGGAAAAAATAGCTAAACTAACTAAAACTATCAACTGAACCCTCTGCACATTATACATCTTGATCTGCAACAGCTGCTGGCACAGGGTGGCAGACACACAATGCCAAACCCCAACAAAGTCAAGAGAGAGGCTGCCTAGGACTTCACTGCAAACAAGGATTCAGGAAAGCAGAGGTTTGGAAGCTGTATTACACATAACTGAAGAAAATTAAAAGGCACAAAGACAAATCTGACCTCTAAGAATGTCACAAATAAATTAAGCTCCAGAATTCAGAAGGAGGGAACTCTCAGGGGTTTCAGATTTTCTTCCCCTCTGCCCCACAGCTCAAACCAGGCCAAAATGTAGGGAAAGTGTGTAACATACCTGGGTCGGTGGCTGACACGATGGCCCCAAAGAGGAGGCAGTCAGTGAAGTAGAAATCTCCCCCAAGCTGCCCAGTGACTTTCATCAGCGCCACACAGCCGTACACAACAGAGCTGGGGACCAGAAGAGGCAGTTACACATCTCTGCGATGCATCAAAACAACATTCACATGGGCTTGATTTCCCTGAATTTACCAGATTAAAGCTATCCAAATGCCAGAACACCAAAGAACTGCATGGGATGGGCTGAGCCTGGTGAAACCCCAGGGCCATGATCTTGGAGGTGAGCGCTGAACCACACACATCAAAGCACCCTCTGAACTGGAACACAAACATGGTGCCAGCAGGGAACTGTGAGCAGAACTCCTTCAGGAGCACAACACGGCTAAAGAAAAGCAGCAGTCAGGCTTATGGGGTCGCACAATCACTTTGCAGTGCTGCACATTAACATAGTTCAGTGAGGTGACCTTGAACTGACTCTGAAATGGCCAAAACTTTCAGCGAGGAGCAGATAATGCAGATGCTGAGTTTGCTTGAGTGCACCGGACTCCACTGGAAAACACCCTATGCCAGCCTGTGTGCTACCAGCCAGAGTGGGAATCATCCAACTGCTTCTACACAGAGGGATAAATGATTTGAAACACATCTGTGCTCACTAGCCTTTATGATCCTGCCCTCTACTCTTGTGTCTCAAGTTTATGAGGGCTTATGCTTTCACTAATTTGAAGTTGCTGATTTTTCAAGACAATCTTCAGAGAAGTGTGAATCTTTTCTTGCCATGAATAACTATTCTCATGGGACGCTGAGAGAGCACTTTGCAATTAGACAGCAACCACCCTGTCCATGCAGCAGAAGTTTGGGCAGTAAATAGTATTACTTGCTGCTGCTGAGCAGCAGTAGCAGAGCCTGTGTGACCTTTCAGAGCTGGGATTAGCAGCTTCAGCTCCAGGCTCAGAGCACTTCTCCCATGCACAGCTCAAAACCCTGTGGAAGAACCAGACCAGCTCCATCTACTCACCCAATCACCAGGCAGGAAATGGCAGTGCCAAGGAAAGCATATGCCAGGATGGATCCCAAGTTTCTGAAGAAGTGCCTCTAGCAGGAGAAAAAAACCAGAAACTGAATTATATTTTGCTAATGATTTACTTCAAGCCCACACAGGCACCCACACAGTGTCCACAGCAACCTGGACCCAGCTCAGACACCATGAACTGGACAGACACAGGGTGCCCAGCACAGCACAGTGCCAGACCACCAGTTAATGCAGCATTAATAAACATGAATGTACCATTTTCTCATACCTGTGCATTTAATAAGGTGCTACTCCATGTCCTGGGAACTGATTTCCTAACCAGCAGCATTCCTCCTTCCTTCTCCCGCAAGCTAAACTGCATCATTCTCCTCTCCTTCCAAGTCAGCATTTCAGAGAGCTGCTGCTTTCTAAAACCTTCCCACACTCCCATGTGCTTTGAAAGCTGGGATGGCTGAAATGGCCTGGCTGACCTCAAAAACCCCTGCTGGAAACGGTTGAAGTTGCTGACCCTTCCTGGGGCAGAGGGGCAGACGAGAATGACGGGGACACTCTCACCTTTGCTTCCCACAATCCCACATTTGCTGGGGAAAACCATACCCGCCCCCACAGCCTCGGCCTGCTGAGCAAGCATTAAAGCACTCGCAAGTATTAAAAATCCTCTGGAGGCAGAGGAGCTAAAAACATCGGCACTGTAAAGGCACGTACCCTTTTCAAGCTGTAGCCTGCATAAAATATAATGGGAGGAAGCAAAATGTTGAAGAATACTTCAGGATCAAAAGTCACCTGTTAAGAAAAAAAAAAAAAAGTAAAATGATTTGTTAAAACTTTGCAAGACAAAACACAAATAAGAAAGTAATATATGGAGAAAGCCCTGTACCCCCACCATGTGAATCCTGTTGGGGCAACACTGAGGATGGGTCTGGAATCTTCTGAAGACAAATCCCAGAGTCTAACAGCTTAAATTAAGATGAGCTAAAACTAGAGTTTCATTACATTGTGTTCAACATATAAATTACTATTCATCACAATCACAAGTTAAAAAACCAAAATAAAAACACTTAATCCAGCAGATCCAGGACCCATCCCCATGGAGGGAATGGGAAGGACTGCTCACCTCTCCATCACTGCCTCCCTTACCTTTCTCAGCATCTCATTATCCTGGACGTTGTTGAGCTCCTGGGCACTGATTTCCCCCTTCAGGGTGTACTCATAGTACTTCCCACTGACGTTCACAAGCAGTGTGGCAGGGCTGGTCTGCACTTGGCAGCTCAGGGTCACGTTGTTGACATCGCTGGGGACGTGGATGCCGTAGCGCAGGACCACACCGACCAGGACACCTGGGGAGGGACACGGTCTGTGAGACAAACCACAGCAAACTCCCAGAATGATCCCTCTGAGCACGGATGCAGCACCAGGATCCTGACCCTCTGCTCAGCTGCTGAGCACAACCACCAACCCAATAATTGCCCATGTGAATTGAAACACCCTCGTCCCCTGTGAGCCAGGCGAATACTCTGTGCTCATGGGGAGTTTCTAACACAGATATGGACAAGTCCTGAAGGATTTGAACTACCCAGCAATCAGTCAGACCCTCACTCCAGTGCAGCAAACAGCCAACATTGAGGGCACGCTAGGTTTTTAGGGTGAGCACTTCGCACTGCTGGCCCAGGTGCTGCTCACACATGCCCAAACTGTGCCCTCTGCACCTTGAAACCTGACATTGATACATTAAACTCTTCATTTTGGCAGGGATTAAAGATGATATCCAGCAACCACCCTGAACATTCTGAGGCTGGCAAGTCTCCTTCCTCAGGTGCTGCAGCACAATACAGCCTCCTCCCAGGCCTCCCCATTTTTATAAAACCACATTTTAAAATATAAACATATAAACATAAAAAACTGTTTCCCAGTCCAGGCTGACCATCCAGATCTACTCCTTGCCCCTGCAAACTTCAGCCCTGCACCACAAGCAGCAGCCCCAGGACAGCCCCGTGAGGTAACTCTGCCTCCAGCTCAGCTGCTAAGTAGGGGCATTTTGGGGTTAATTTGCAAGTCAGCAATTTATAAGGCATTTTTCTTTTGTTGTCTGAGGTCTCAAATCCAGATTCAAGTGTGTTGAGTGCTCTCCTGGCAGAGTGTTTTGACATCTGCAGGCTGGGAAAGAGGGGTGTCCCACAAGACACATTTCCACGTTGCCTTCAGCACAAAAGAGTTTGGAAACTCCTTGATTAAGGTGGCCCTGAGCTGCCACAGAAATCCTGGATCTTAACCCCATCTCTGAACCACATATTTATGAAAACCTTTCAGACACGGGGGAACTAAACACAGACCGCAACACTCTGAAAGTTTCTCCATTTGCCTCCCAGGACACTCCTGCTTCCTTACTGCTGCCTTAATTAAGACCTTGCTCTGTGCTTTCCTACAGGCAGGGCACAACCCTGACTGAAGGGAACACCCAACTCTTCCTGTGCCACCACCTCTCAGAGCAGAGCCCGGGCAGGACACTGTGGGGCCCCAGCTCATGCAGCATCTCCTGCAGCCAGTTCCTGATCTGCCACCCACTTTCTGACTTCTCCTCCCTTGGCCACATTTTTTCCAGGACAAGATTCACTATTCTTCCTGATGGCCAGGAGAAAAGCCCTCTCTTCCTGTCCCAGGGGGTGCTACACACAGCAGGGCCACCAGGACACACACCCAGGCCATGAGCAGAGGCAGAGGAGGTAGCTGCACACAGAGTCACCACTGCTGACCCACCATAGCTCAGGGACTGGACAGACCCAAAACCTCGGTATAATACAGCACTTTGTAGCACAGGTGAGCTAAAAGGCTACTGATGCTTTCAAGCCATGCACCATCAATCAGGTGCTCACCACTTTGGGCTTTATCCTGCCCTGAATCACCCCAACAGTCACAGAACAGTTCCCTCTGGGCACAGCCAGGCACAATCAGCTCCAGCAAAGAGAGTTCAGGGCATGTCACACCCTGCAGAGCAGCTGAGATCTGCTTTTACACCACCATCACTTAGAGGGGACACCAAAAGGAATTCTTCAGCTTACTTTTCTTCCAGCCTCTGTTCCTGTGATCTTCCAGTGGTCAGAAATAGAATTATAGAATGAAAGCAAGTATGTCAAGCACATCAAGGTGCCACAGCATGTATTTACATGAGCATGTGGCAGTGGCTGCATGGCACCACAGCAGTGGGACAAAACATCCCATTTTCCTTTCACCCAGAAGATGACAATCCCAGAGGTACCACGGGAAACAACCAAAATCCTTCACTGGGATAAAAAGAGTTTCAAAGGATTATTTACATCTGCTTATGGCTATTAAGCTACACCACACTTTGCAGCCCTCCAGAACTATCCGAGGTGACTTCTAAGAAGTTTCTTCTTAAAAACAAAGTTGATTTCAGAGATTCATGCAGGAATCAGAAACCAGCAGCTGCCTGCCCTTGCTCAGATGGAAGGAAACCCACTCAGCAACCCCTTTAACACCCGGGCGCAGCACTGGGAGATGAGAGGCCCCACAGGAGGAAGGAGGGACAGACACAAGGAGTCACTGCTACAAATTCAAAAGGGATCCTGACTCACCTGCCTCTCCACTCTTAATCCCTGTCCCAAAGCAGTGCTACATCTGATAGCACCCTGCTCCTCTGCCATCTCCTTATCTGGGCAGCTGTTCCTGGCACTGGGTGCCAGCCATGCTCCAGACAGGGCCAAATTCCCACTCTGGCCAGGAATGGGGTAAGGGAAAAGGGACAGATAAACCTACAATATCTGCCAAGGACCCTTGTTTGGAAGTCCCAAAATCAGACTTTTTGTATTGCTCAGTAATAGGCTGCCTGGGAGGCTGCCAGAGCTCCCCAGACCAGTTGGGGAAAGACACCCATGTGCAAATACACAAATGCACAAATTGCTCCTGGGCACTGAGTGTGACCCTGCCAGCGGCTTCCAACACAGAGACACTGTCAGAGTTACCTGCAGGGAAAGCATCCTGCTGCTCTGCTGGAAACCAATTATTCCACTAACATTAAACAGCCCCACCAGCAGCCCCTCTGCTCCACAGTGGATCTGATCCTCCCCACCCAACAAAGCTCACTGGAAGCACTTGGTACAAACCTGACAAGGTTTTCCAGACACCAAGTCCAGTCCTGAGCTCAGGCTCCCTGGACCAAGCCCAGGGGACCGTGTAGGTGCTCCTGGTTCCAAGAGGCTCTTAGGAAATGGTTCAGACTCTCTGGGCATTCACAGGGCTGCCCCAGCAGCAATCTGTGAGCCAGTATCAACATGCTTTTGCAGCCAGAAGTTTTACAAAACTGAGCCCTGGAAGGAAGCTGAGCTGAGCAGAGGGAACCCAACACCACAGAAGCTGCCAGCCAAAAGCTGCAAGGAGTTGAGAGGCTGAAGGCAAAGACGGCAAATTAATTGAGTTCTTTTATGCAAAGTACAAGAGATTATTTTCATTGCATTTCTCCTGACTTCATTAAAAAGAACAAAAGCCCATGGGCTTTTTTTTAAGGTGCTGTTGAACATTTCCGAGGTAATGTTTTAAATGAAGACTAATATATTACCAAACCCAGCACTTAACAACAATGGGAGCAGACAGGATCCTCAGGCGAGCATTAATCTGGACACCAAAAGGAAAGAAAAATGTAGCAACTGAAGACATCCTGACAACAAGCAGTTTAGACACATGCAATCCAGAGACCAAGTGGGAACAAGTACAAGGAAACTAAACTTCTAGAGAAGCTCCTGCACATCTACCATCAGACTCTGAGAAGAACTGAAACAAAATTGTTAAATTAATTATCCTAAATGCTGAGTACCTCAGACGTGGGAAACTCATTTTAAACACTGGAATGAAGCTTAAGGGCTACTAAGCAACTATTGTCTATCACTGTGAAATTACTCCAGCCATTGTCCAGCTCTTGAACATCAACTCTGAGCTGACAGTGTGATTTGCAAGACAGAAACCCACCTGGAGCAAGAGCTTGTAACTTCCAGTAAAAACAAAGACAACAAGGAAACTGATGTGTTTTGCCAAAAGAGATATATGCAAAAGTTTTGACTTAGTTGTTGTTGGGTTTTTTAAACAGAAAAATACAAGCTTTTGCAAATTGCTTCTCTTGCTCAGATTTCAGAGTCTGTTTTGCAGCCCTTCCATGTTTTCAGTGAACTTCCTTGGGAATGAAAGCATTGCAAGGAGCCAGGGACAGCAATACCTGCTTTTTTCCCTGCAGATTTTAAGTTGCCACTGTAAAACAACAGCATCTCACCACTCCTTGGGAATTACACACCCCTTTTCCTATGGCAGCTGCCACTACCTGAGAAGCAAATGCCAAAAGCCTTGATACCAGGGAAAACTTGGAATTTTCTGTATGATCAGACAAGTGACATTACTGTTTTCACCAGCAATTCTCTAAGCACAGTCTGAAGAAGAGCAGACAGAAAAGGTGCATTTTATGGATTGGCAGGAGACTGAAACGACCCAGGTTGTGCTCTGGGAATAAAGTGAGCACTCAGGTAGGTCAGGGAGAGAGGAGAAACAAGAGGAAGAAAGCTCCAGGAGAAGAACAAGGTTAAAGGCAAGCGTGAAAGCATAGAAAGAACAGAGAGTCGCATGTCAGGAGCTCTGGGGCAGCAGGAGAGAGAAGACCTTCCATGTTGGAAGCATGTCCTCCCACAGCACAGATCCTGTCCCAGGAGGTGACCATCCCTGCCCTGGACAGGAGGCCAGAAATGTCTGAGCCCCCCTGAGCAGTGGCTGGAAGTAATCTGAAAATGCAGAGCAGTATTTTGTGCCCCTGAAAAAGCAGACCAGTATTTCGTGCCTCTGGGCTGATGCAAGTGTCTCCACCCCTTCATTTAGAAGGACACTTCCAATTAACCGAAACTTGGGATCACAAAAGCCAGTGGCCCAAACAGGTCAAGCCACAGCCTTCAGATCAAAGCTTTCTGCTGGGTGGGGGATTTGGCCATGTCTGACTCTGTGTGGTCACACATCACCGCCAGCCAGCAAGGGCCGCACAGAGGACAGACACTAACTATAGTGCACAGCAGGAGATGCCTTCTCAATCCTAAATTCAACAAATCTTCCCTAGATATGGATCCAAGGCCATGTTAATCACTTCTCCAGCACAGCTCCCAGTGCTACTTCGGTAGAACTCGAAGTCATGCCAGATAACCCAGGGAGACCTATATACGGTCCCTCCATACTGTGGTTCAGGCCACTTTATGAGGCCTTGTCACCTCAGTAAATCACAGGCCACCTCTAATACCCAAATGTCTACAGCCTCATTCCACTGACCCACAGCCTTGCTCCACTTCCTGTGGAGTTCCTCTCCAAGGGGTCCTGTCACAGCAGGAGGAAGAACTCTAAAGGTAGGAGCTTGTGCACACAAGTCCCCAGGCAGCAGGATGGAAGGCTGATGGCTCTGCAGGTCCCTGAGTGTGGCAAAGGGTGAGAGAATCCCTCAAATGGCCTCTCCACTGTTCTTGGACAGGGTGGAAACACAGCCTCTGGCCTCAGCATGTGGGATCACAGAATCACAGAATTATTTGGATCAGAAGGGGACCACGATGATCATCCAGTTCCGACCCCCCTGCCATGGGCAGGGACAACTTCCACTAGACCAGGTTGCTCAGAGCACCATCCAACCTGGGATGTGCTGCCTCAAGTCCCGCTCTCGACTCTGGAGCAGGTAAGTGGGACTTGCCAGTGCTCGGTGATGTGGTAACCCATGACCCCACCAGCTTCACCCTGTGAGGCCATCTGGAAGAAACCCAACCAGTTCCTCACTGCCAGAGACTTGGGAGTAACTCTGCCCTCGAGAGCCCTCCATATCTAGGGTTTGGAAAACAACCAACCCTCCCTCCAGCAACACCCAGATAAGGCTCAGCACAGGACACACCAGGACGGAGCTGTCCCGGTGACACAACAGTGTCCAGCTGCACCCACGAGGGGATGTGTCGTGTCCCCCCGCACCCCTTCGCCCACCAAACAAGCCCTGTAGCAGACCCTCGGGCAGGGGCCACCAGGCACTGACCGAAAGAACGGCGCGCTACTGGTCCCCAACTGGTGCTGCCATGGGAGTGGCCGGTCGGGCAAGCACCCAGCCCCGCAGCTGGCCCAGCGCACAGCCGGGACTGGTCGGAATGGGGCTCCCAGGGCTCGGGGCAGCTCCCGCACGGGTCTCCCAGGGAACGGGTGCGCGGGGTGGCAGATGCACGCGTGGGGCGCGGCGCCGCTCACCGTAGATCATGGCCAGCCCGGTCTCGTGGAGGAAGCGAGCGCGGCGGTGCTTGAAGAGCCAGATAGTGAGGATGGTGAGAGTGAGCAGAAGGATGAAGACGAGGAGGTTGGCGCTGTCCTGACGGTGACTCTCCTCCGCCGCCTTCTCGGAGACGATCTCCTCCTCCAGCGCCCCGGAATGCGCCGCCGCCACCTCGGCACCCGCCGCCCCCCGCGCCCACAGCCCCGCAGCCGCCGCCAGCACCAGCACCGGCCCCGGCCCCGGCCCCGCCATCGCCCCAGCACCGGCCCGGCCCCGCCGACACCAGGAAGCGGCTCTGGGCGCAGGCGCCGGGGGCGGGAACAGAGCGGGGAGCCCGGATAGGGACGGGCCGGCAGCGAGCGGGGGCGGGCTGGCAGCGACGGAGCGGGGAAAAGGGGGACGGGGAGCGGGGACAGGAGACAAGGGTGGCCCTGGGGAGCTCGTAAGGCGACGTTTGCGAAGGAAAGGCGTGCCTGGGACTGCCAGGGGGGCTGCGATGAGCCCTGGGGAAGCTGGGACGAGTCCTAAGGAACGGGATGTGGGGGACGAAGAAGTGCGCAAGAAGGGGGTGGGTGATCAGAGTTCAAGGGGGTTTGCAGGAGGGAAAAGAAATCCCCAGACAGACTTGGTGCAAGGTAGTGTAGGGCGGCCACGCACAGCAGCGGGTGTTGTTTGTGCGCGGGGTGCTTTGGAGGGATGTCCTGCAGGACACACCCCGGCCCGGGCTCATGGGGACACGGGGTCCAGGGGGAGCCTGGAAAGGTGGTCGTGCCTTCACACCGTGCCAAGGCATGTGGATGGTGCCAAGAGCTGCCGTCAGCCCCGAAGTGGGATCAGGGTAAACTTCCCACTTTGTTTACCAGGAAATAGGGGCGATGCGTGGAGCCGATGGGGCAAGGGCTGTAATAAATGCCAATGATCAACTTCAAGGTGACTTGTAGGAAACGCCCTCAAAGAATTGCCTTTGTGCCTTGGGGTCATGGAAGACCCAGGACGCTTAGCTGTGTGGGACCCTGGTGTTTCTTTGCTTTGCCGCAAGCCTGGCTCGGCCAGGGGCGTCCCTCCTGCACGTGCTGTGTGCATCCCTTTACCCCGTTCTTTCTTGCACTGGTTTCTTAAGCTTTGAGGTTAAACACGTGGAAAGCGGGAATTAACTCGGGCACCACTGGCCCTATACTCTGTTTTCGGCTGTAAGGGATCCGGTCTGGCCCGGTGGAAGGAACGGGACCGGTTCGGGGAATGACGGCCCCCTCCTCCCTCAGCCGTCCCCCAGAACCATCCCCGGGGTCCACTCACCCCCTCGCATTTTATCAATGGCCCCGCGTGGGAAAGCGGCGGGGTGGCCACGCCCCCTGTCGATAAAGCCACGCCTCCTCTGCGCACCCGCACTGTTCGGGCGCTGCCTGGTCCCGCCCCCTCGGTGACATCATCAGCGCGCGCCGGGGCGCCCTGGCGGCGGCTGGCGGCTATGGCGGCGGGGTCGGTGTGGAAGGGGCTGGTGGGGCTCGGCCTGTTCGCCCTGGCACACGCGGCCTTTTCGGCGGCGCAGCGTGAGTCACTGCCGGGGCTGCGGGCTAGGGCGCCCCGGGGCACCGGCACCCCCGCACGGCCGCCGGGGAGCTCCCGGGGCGGGGGCCGGGCCGGGCCGGCATCATCGTCGTCCTCAGCTGCGAGCCCGCCGGCGGGGGCGGCCCTGTCCTTGCGGGCCAGACTGCGGGGAGAGCGGAGGTTCCGGGAGGAGCGCGGGGCTCGCCCCGTGCGGGCGCCCTAGCAGCCGGGAAGGGAGGGAAAAAGGAAGGGTGGGAAGGGGGAGCTGCCGCCCGCCGGGTCGCGGCTTCAGCCTGGCTTCTGCCATCCCGCTGCCTCCCGTCTCCACGGTTCGCCTACCTCCCGGCTGCTTCGGGTAGGGCCAGCCGTGCTCCAGAGCGGCGGAGCCTCACAGCGGCACCAGGGGCGGCCCAGCTGACACGTTTCTCGGAGCTACAGCCGTTTCTCTGGGGGTTTTGTGTTGCCAGGCTGTTTATTTGCATACACGGAGTGTTTGATGCATGCATGTGTTTCTGTTTTGTAGATCGTTCTTACATGAGGTTGACAGAAAAGGAAGATGAAACGTTGCCCATAGATGTAAGTTTTTGCAGTGTTTGAAAGGTGTAACTGTGAGGTGGTTTAGTCTCTCAGTTGCTTCCTTTTAATGTGCTAGGCAAGCATTAAGGGTAAAGTAGTTTTTAAGTTGCACTTGCATCCGAGTTCCCACTGTCAAAAAGGAACACACTTTCCATCCTAACTTCCTGAGGATGTTGTAGTTGTCAGTGAAATCAAACCTCAGGTCCAGACCTCCCTCTTCTTTAGAACTATTCTGGAGCATCTTGTCCAGGATTCCCTGAACATAGCTCAGAGAGCTTTTGCATCCATCACCTCCTTTGCAGCATAAATATCCTGCACCCTCTGGCTCTGGTTGGTAGACATGTGTTTATCCAGTATGACTGTGTGAATGTTTGATCCCAGCACAACTTGCTTCAGGGAGGGGGATTTTATTTACATTATTTGCTTGCTTTTCAAATTTCCACTTCAGTTATCTGTTCCCTTTCTCCTTAATCAGAAGGGTGGGGAGATCAGGTGCCAGAAGAGCCAGGCACGGTGCCTAGCCTGGGGCTCCACGGTGTGTTCCTGGCAGGAGTTTGGATCCTGGAGTGCACAGGAACACAGTGTTTGGTCTCAGGCTCTTGCTGAGGAGCTGTCAATTCAGTTGGTGCAACCCAGACTTGTGCTGGGACAGCTGGAGCTCTGCCAGAGTTTTGCTGTGCAAATAGGAGGGATTTTTAGTTCTCCTGTGCCTCAGTTTCCCCACTGCTGGATTGCCCACTCTATTTGCTGTCACTGGATGAAAAGCACAAGAGACACTGTGTGAAAGCTGAGATTTTTTGGTAAACATGCAGAACGCTCAGTGATGTGTGTGTTGCACTGTGCTCCTTCTGTTGCAGATAGTCCTGCAGACTCTGCTGGCCTTCGCAGTCACCTGCTATGGGATAGCACATATTGCAGGAGAGTTTAAAGACATGGATGCCACTTCAGAACTCAAAAATAAGTATGTTTTATTTCTTCTTTTTGTATGCACCGGTATCTGCTTCTCTGTACAAACTGTGCCATGAAATCACTCATCTTTAGCTGAGTCCTTCAATGCATGTTGTAGGCAGTGGCCTGAGGGGAACAGCCACACTTGGGAAGGCCAACGGTGTCTTGAGTTTTAGGGAGAGTTAGATAACAGGCAGAAATTAAATAAACTTCTTGCTTTTCCTCATCCGAAATCCTGCTGTGCAGAGTTGGTAGAGGAATGAAATGTGCTTGTAGGAAGTAGAGCTCAGGAATCACCACCTGTTGTTGTGACATGATCTCAGACTGCAGGGGTTGGCTCACACTCTGTGTTTGCTTCTTCATGAGAATCTGAGTCACTTGAATCTCACACAGTATATTCAAGGCAGGACATGTGAAAGACTCTTAAGAAAATAAGGGATTTTGGATCAAGATTTTGAAGAGGATAGTTGGTTAGAGCACACCAAGGTCATAGGTTTAACCCCTGTATGAGCCATTCACTTCAGAGTTGGACTCCATAATCCTTGTGGGTCCCTTCCAAATCAGAATATTCTGTGATTCCGATAGGAAATCGGATGGGCAGATGCTGCCTCTCTGGCCATTTCCAAAACTACAGGGGAGTATGGAAAGTGAAAAAGTTGACATAATTGTATTTCAGAGTGTTCACCTAAAGCCTTTAGCTTGAGGCACCCAGGGGGCTGGAAAGCTGAACATCATCAAGGTGTTAACACAAGTGACAGCTGAACTAAGGCTCGCACATGGTGTGTCTGCAGGCAGCATCCACAGGCTGCCCCTGAGCTCAAGGAAGGAAGGGGAAGTTTGTGACATGGACATCTTGTGGTCTTTTTCACAACTGGCTGTGTATTTCCTCAGTGTTTTAGTTTAGGAAAATTAAAAGCAAGGAAGAGTTTTGGATTGAAAACTTGTATTTCTGTGTTCTGAAGTCAATATGCCCCAGACTGACTGTTCTAAACTCCTTGCTCTGAGAGAATTAACCTTGGCTTTTTACATTTATTTTGAAGGACATTTGACACATTAAGGAACCATCCATCTTTTTATGTATTTAATCATCGTGGTAGAGTATTGTTCCAGTCCCCAGACACAGTGAATTCTTCTTCAAACCAAGATGCTTTGTCATCCAGCTCGGCACTGAAATTTCGAAAACTTGAACCTCTGCGCCGCTAAGACTTTTACAGATGATAACCCAGGACACTGAGATGTAATATTCAAGTCGGGGATGTAAACACTTTTTTAATTTCTGGAGCAGTATTTATATTGATCTTCCAGACTTTATAAAGTATATATATATATATATATATAAAAATATATATATATAAACTAATGACCTTCTTTGTACACTGTTAACGAGAATGACCGAATTGTGGATTGGCAATGCAGTGTAAATTCTACAGTTATGCTGTGAAACACATCTTCAAAGTTTCGGATATTAAAACGAGTTGCAGCTGACTTAACTTCAGTTAAAACAAAAAGCAAGCTAGTTTTTCCTGCAATTAATGTTCTTTGACAGGAGGGAATGTTTCAGTGTATTTATTTTCTCAGTTTGCTTGCACTACAGTCTATGGACCCCCTCAGAAATGCTGTGTGCACTGCATCACTGAACAGCAGGAAAAGGGGCAGCACCTGATGCTGGAATGCCTGTGGGACACCAGCACAGTGTGGCAGGGGAAGTCAAAAAGATTGCTTTCATTTTTATTTTTTTACAGTGCTGAAAAACAGTTGTGTGAAGGGTTATTCTTTTTTTTCCCTGTTTTTTCATTACCATGTTATTTCCTTGTAGCCTTCCTTTGTTTCATGTAAGTTGCCCCAGGTTGCCTGGGCTGTGGCTGTGCATTGGTGTTTATGTGGGGGAGGCAGCTCACGTAGATAATCTGCCACACTCCATGTTCACCCCCTGGGTCCATGTTCTCCAGCTGTGAACTGGGGAATGTTGAATGTTGTGAATGTGCTAAATGTAGTGTTGGCACCAGGTACAACCTCCAAGTCATCTTCATATTTAAGTATCAGTAAGAACTGTCCCTTCTGTCAGTGATCCAGGGGTAGGGTCCAGCAGCTTGCTCTGTTTGCTGGCACTAATCCAGGACAACTACCCCTTTTCTGCCAACAGAGCCTTTCACCTTGATTTTTTCCAGCTGAGCCCTTCATTGATTTAAGATTACTGTCTTGATTCCATGTATTAGAACTGATCATACTGTCCTTAATTCTTACTTATGTCTAAATTCTTATCTCCCCTCAGGGGCTGAATCAATGCTAAAATCTCTCTTGGTCTGGTATTTCACCTCCCTGACGCAGCAAAGGGAGGGTAGGTCGAGGAACTGGGGGGTCCAGCAAGAATTTTGCCTGGTTTGAGGATGTTTTGCTGGCACAGTGGAAACTCAGCCTTTTGTCCTGGCATCTGTGGAGTTGTGTTTGGGTTTTTTTTAAACTATTAAGAACTGTCAAAGGCAAAAAGCTTGGCAAAAATACTGTGTAAACCGAAGCCTCTTTTTCTAGCTCTGCCCGTCCTATGGAGTGGGTGCCCCAGTGCTTGAGCAATATCCGTGGCTGCTGCTCTACAATCACTCTTAAGCATCTGGGTTTGATTAGAAAGGGTTACTCTGCCAACTGAAAGCATCTGAGCTGCAGGATTAGTTCCTAAAGTGTCCTGGTTCCCCTCTTGCTGGTGTCACAAATCGGCTCCTGCCAGCACCAAAGGCCTTGGAAATAGTATTGGGTCATCTCTCCGTTGGGGACAGAGCTGTTCCCTTGGGGAATAGGGCTGCTGTGTGGCAGCTGCTGCACAGAGGGGAGGCTGAACATGGGCCAGGTGACCTTCTGGCACAGAGGAGAGACAGAATTAGCAGAGGGAGGGAGAAGCACAGCAGGAGGTCAGTAACTACTGTAGCAGATGGGTCCTGCAGCCATGGTTGCACTGAGCCCTTTGCAGAGGGTCTTAGAGCAGAGCTGCTCATGTGGAACATCTGAGAAGCCCCATTTGTGCTGCTGGAAGGCTACAGGGACCTGTCTGAGGTGAGAGGTGCTGCTGTGGGACAGGGAGGTGGAGAATGTCACCTGCTCGGAGCAGGTCCTGCTGGGAGCACCCTGGGGCTGTGTCAGGGCCCTTCTCATGAGGAGTAGCCTCACTCTGCAGCAGCAACGGTTCTATCACAAAGCTGTACAAATTATTTTTTCTTATTGATCTCACAATGTCAAATAAAAATTGATATCCTTAAAGTGCTTGTTTGTTTATTTCTGACCATTCTGGAGCCTGCTGCAGCAAATCCCGGGTCAGTGACTATTTAAAAGTGACTGCCCAGCACTGACATGAAGTGATTGCCTTAATTATGGCAGCTCTGTGTGAAAGTGCTCTCTGGCCTGGTGTTCATTACTGGGAGGTAAGATCAGTAAGGGGGATCAAAATAGCTGCAAGTAGCTGAGTAAAACATATAGGAGGGAAGTATTACCAGCCTGGGGCTCTGCTTGCCTTTGAGGCTCCTCATCATCCTCTCTGGCAGAGCTGACATATTTGTCTTCAGTTTAACCACAGTAAAGGCTTTCTACCATGTGCTAATCTCCTGCCAGCCCACGGGACAGGCTCCTGCAAGGTCTGGTATTGCAACAGTCCCTGGGGGAAATACTCAGGCTGCTCCTGGGGCTGGCGATAGTTAAAATCCTGGACTTGAGCAAGATCACTTTTCACTCCCTGCTCTGCTTTTCCACTGGGCGAGGTTGAAAAGTTAGCAAAGCACTGGAGGAGTTTGCTCAACTACAGCATCCATCAGGATTGCACCAGAGAGAGCACCAGACTCACCCCTCATCTGCTTTCTATGCTGCTGCAGCTCTGCATCCAGCACACAGTACAATGGGGTAAAACACCAATAAAACCGGTGTTCTGGGAAGGGGCACCTTAACCAGCTCCCAAAGCCACCTTGTGCTTACCTTGCAGTGTGGGGTTCTTCACAGATGAGTTTCTCTTCTTCAAAAGCAAAGCAAGAGTTGAGCCAAGCATTTCTTGAATTAGACTGGAGAGCTTCCAGCCTCGCCCGATGAACATTTACACCCATCACATCTTGAATTGCTTTGGCTACGAGCTGTGATATTTCTACTACATTAAACAGTAAAATAAAAAATAGGTGCTGGTGATTTCCATTCATTACTGAAGTAGCAGGTTTAATCTGCATTAATTTCAAAAATCCACCTGGGTTTTTGAACTATTCTAGTGAGAGCTCAGTGGGGAATTGGTAAGGAGGGCAGGAGTCATTGACACCCTTGGAGGTGAGGGGATGGGGACCATGGTTTGTGTCAGAGATTGGTCACTGGTGCAGCCCTTCCATGTGAGGCCAGAATGGAAGTGGAGCTGGCAGAAGTACTTACTCTAGAGGTCAATAAGGGCTGAACTGCAGCACCATGTGTGGAAATCCCTCCTGGTTACACATCTGATGTGTCCCCTCCATGCGTCCCAGATAGAGCCATTGCTGCAGTCTGGTGCCAGGACCCCTGTGCTCTGTGCCCCACTGCTGCCCAAAGCTGGAGCACAGCTTTCTCGGGAAAGCTGGCAGCTAATGGCCCCTTCCAGGTGCTCTGGAGCACCCACACAGTTCCCCTCACTGGAGAAAGCAGAGAATGATGATTACTTTCTATTGATTTTCTACTGATGATTTTTGGCTTCCTTACCGCTTGCTTCCCACAGTTTGGGTTCTCTCGCCCTTCACCACACTGCAGCAGATCTACCCTTCTCCATCTCTGACACCCTCAGCAAGGACATTAATTGTGGGGACATCCTCCAGCTGGATACAGCCCTCCTAACCAAGAGTGGCACCATTTCTGCTCCCTTTTGGGACCACCTTGCACCAAACGGCAGCAATTTTCCACCAGACGATTCGGGAAGGCTGAGGCTCACTCCACAGGATCCGGGGCCACAGTGCAGCCCCTGGGCTCCCTGCGGGAAGCCCCTCAGCCGGGCAGAGAAGCTCTGCAGTTCCCTGCTGTCCTGGCCGTGCTGTGCCAGACTGGCAGACTGCCTGTGGAAGGGAAGGGCAAAGCAAGGCTATTTTGAATGTTAAACAAGCAGAGAAGATTTTGGTACCAGCTTTCTACAGCCAGCACAACAGCAAAGGCAAAACACTCCTTAGATTTGGCCTTGAGGTTCACCTTGAAGCCATAATCACCAGGGGCAGAACCCCAGTGGAAATAAAATCTGATATTCTGGCAGGTAAAGCCTTTTAATCAACCCCAGGTGACACAATGCCATTTCAAAACACTCTGGACTGCAATGAAAGCTACATCTTTAAAATGGCAGTGAATTAATTTTCCTGTCCTGCTAACTTAATCCTTTTTCCAGCCAAGAAAGGCAAATGGGAGTTCACAGAGCAGCGAGGCAGCCGGGAGCCTGGCAGCACAAGCAGGAACACAAGCTCCAGGGCTCCTTGGCAGGGGCCCAGGCTGTGTGGTGTCACAGCTTCCCAGGCCATTTTAATAGGAAGGGAGATAGAAAAAAGAATTAAAAGGTGACATTTGGATTATCAATGGCTCATCCTATGCCAGTGGTCCCAGGGAACCCCAAGCCCCCCCATACAGAGAGATGTGGCTGTTTATTCCCCATTCCTATCCCAGTGCTGCCAGGCAGAGCACCCAGCACTGGCAGTGCCCTCCCTGCCCAGACTGGTGCTGGCTGAACCAGTTTCCCCAGGATCTGCTGGAGGCAGGTCATGCTGCAGGGGCACTTCACTTTGGATTTCAGAAAAAAAAAAAAAAAAAAGGAAAGAAAAGAAAATATTCCCCTCCTCCCCCAAAGTATTTCTGCTGTATATTTTAGAACAGTTCAGGGCCAGCCACAAAACACCAGAGCTGATGTCCTCAGAGCCCCAGGCTGCTCCAGAATCCCTTGTCCCTGCCCCAGGAGGTCTCTGCTGCAGTGCAGGATGCAGGAGGAGCATCCTGTGTGCACAGCAAACGCTGAAGCAGTGACTTATTCCCCATCCCGGATGCAGAAGTACACAAAACAAGACGCATCCCAAAGTAATTTTGAAGCAGCCAGTTAGGCAGGCACTTCAAAGAGGGCCTTCTCTTCCCAACATCCACACCAAGCTGTCACTCCCTGGGCCATTACCGGTGCCTTCAAGGCACCCACAGGCCTGGGTGAGCCCCCAGCGAGGGCAATCCCAGGGAGGCACCACCTCCCCAGCACAATGCAAAGCACATGGAGGGGAGAGAAGGGGCCAAATGATGCCACCTCCTTACCCAAGGCCACCATGCTGCTCTACAGCCTCCTGTCACACACAGATCTCTGCTGAGGGACCTTGGGGATAGTGGCACTATTTCAATGTGAAGTCACCACCACCACTCTGAAGCTGGAGCCGGCTGCTCCTTCCATACCTATTTAAATACAGCAGCTTCAGATCACAAAGGAAAAACCACAGCAGAGCAAGGCCCATGTTCATCTCCCACGGGAGGGACCCACATATCCTACCCCACATATCCTACAGGATGCACCAGGGCTGGTTAAAAACCCCAGGTCTGCTGGTGGTCAAGCACAGCCATGGCCATGCTGCTGCCTTGAGTTGTCCAGGGCTGGCGGGGGGGACAACCATGGAAACAGCCTGAGCTGTCTCCCAGCATGGGAGCAGCAGGCAGGGGAGCTCTGCAAAGCACTCTCTTCTCTGCCTTTGCTTCTTGTGCTCAAGCAGCAACTGCAGAGCTTGAAAGGGGCAGACCTGAAGCTCAACCCCACCACATTCCAGGAGCAGAGCAACGGGATGCTCCACAGAGATGAAGTGCAAGTTAAAACAGGGGCAGTGAAGTAAGGAGTGAGTCACGCCAGATGAGTTCCAGACAGAGCAGAGCGCTCCATCAGCACAAAACCCCCCTTGCAGGGCCCCACACCAGCCTCGCACTGAGCACAGTGCCGACCTCCCAAATTCACCACTGGTCAATCCCTCAGAGCAGCTCCCACCTCATGCCTGAGGATGAACGGGGAAAGGCTTTCAACTTCTTTCTGGTTTCCTATCATGACAGGAGCTGTCCCTTTCATCTCCTTACTTTCACAACCCCTTCTCCCTTCAACAGTGGGCACACCAAGTCCAGAGGTGGAAGGCAGACCCTGGGAAGGAGAGCCTGTTTTATCTACATCCACAGGAATCCAGCTTTAACCACCTGGAACCCCGACAAAAAACAGCTTTCAGCTGCCCCACGAGGTCAGAGCCTCCTCAGGGTCCTGATGTGTGAAGAAAAGCCATCACCATCACTCAACCTATTATCCAGCAACCGTTTCCCTTCACAGTCTGGGCCGTGACTCACCAGCAACTGCCTTTCCTGCGGGGAATTCACAGACAGTTCCCAGGAGTCGCTCTGACCCGGTTTCACCTGCTGGAAGCCGCAGGGGCTGCCGCAGCAGCAGCTGGGTGAGAGCCTTCCCAGCTCGCCGAGCCCCGGCATGTTCTGTCCACCATCCAGCTCCCAGCAAGCCAAACGCTGCCACCGCATACAGGCATTCCTGTTCTCTGACAGAACTCCTGCGGGAGGGTTTGCTGGATGTGATACACTTAAAACAGCCTCTTCCCGAGCTCCCGAGTCCCCCACCGTCTCCTTTTCCACTAATGATCATCTTGGATAGCGGCTTCTAAGTTCTGTGTGTGCAGAGGGAGGAGCCCTGAACCCATGGATGCCAGAGGCATTTCAAAATATGCTTTCACTCAGCTGGGAAAGGTGCTGGAGCAGCTCGGGTCAGAAGCCAAACCAACAAAGTGCCTACAGAGTTGGGCAGCTTCTCTACAGCCCTGCTATCTTCCTTTCCAAGCTCCTGCTTTTTTCTGGCCCCAAAAACACACTTCCAGCAAAAAGGCACCCACTGCAGCCACCTCTGTGTGGAAGCAGCAGGCAGCCTGTCCTGTCTCCACCTCATGCCGCTCCAGTGCCAGACCCAGGCTGGCAGGTGGAAGAGCACAGGGAAAAAGGAACCCAATGACACATACAAGAGCCCAGCAGCCAGTGTGTTGGTTTGTGGCAGGGTTATCCACACCAGGGAAATAATTGAAGTGTGCAAGACCAAATTAGGCCACACATTTTATAATCATCTTTGCTAGTAAAACACTGTATGACCTTGGATAAGTCCCTCCATCCACCTTTAAAGACTCTCTCAGAGGAGAGCCACAAGACTTTAATTAGCAGCCCTGAAAGTGCTCGAGATAGTTTCTCTCTCTTCCAGAATAACCAACTGCAGATGAATTGGAACAATCTTATTTTCAAATTCTGCAAGCAACTGGGATCCAGGCCGCTCTCAGATCAGTCACTTCAACAACATAATCAAAGTTAAATGTGCCAGCTGTGCATGAAGGGTTTTAATATGCTGTGCAGACTGGAAAACAGCTCAAAGAATCAATGTTATTTTTCCATGGCTGGGATGTCACTGTTGAGCAGCTGCATTATAATCATCTGCAATCAGCAAAATGCCTTTTTTTTAATCACTTTCTAGTCTTGGGGCACAAGACTACTTTCTGTCCTACTTAGGAAAGCACCCTTGATCCCTGAGACACCCACTGTCTGAGACTGCCAAGGGATCAGGCAGCCACTACAGCAGTGTGCTCTGACCAGACCTGTGGCTGCTCAAATCCCAAATACCCCGACAGCCTCCTCAGCACTGAAAGTTGTGCCCAGACAAGAACTGCTCATGCTGCTATCACCACCTTCAGAAACAGTAAGTGCGTTTCCACAAACCCAGCAAAAATCAGCTCCAGTTACCTACTGTCACATATCAAAGACCTGAGATGGTTCCACAGCAGTCCCTCCCTGTGGAAAACCTAAGCACAGCCCAGCATCCTTCTCTGCAAGGGCCACCTCTGCACAAACACATCGGTCACAGCTGCCAGATGAAGCAAGGGGGAGGCAAGTCTCCCAACCCCATCCTTTATAAAAGACTGAACCTCTCTTTGATATATTCTACACATTAAATATTTATAGATACAATTTAACATTAAAATATGCACCTACTCTGGAGTAAATGACAAGAAACCGGCTGACCACAGAAAGAGTTCTGCCCTAGTAACTAACAAATGCTTTATAACCCTCTCCTCCTGTTCAACATCCTGCAGGGCTCTAAGTATTTTGTAAATGAGCATACACCATGGGGATCATTCCCAAAAAGCTCTGTCCCTCCTACCAGCTGCTCAGCAGTGGCAAGTGGAGCACAGGGATAGAACAAATTGCCAGAGGTGTGCAATGTTTTAAGGGACATTATGCAAGACTGTTTGCATCAGAGGAGTGACAGTGACTGAGATGACAGCAAGCATATACAAAGCCAAGGATCCAGCTACTTCCATTGCAGCTGGAGCCAATCCAGGACTAGGAAATAGCTGTGAAATTCCCATTGCAGATGTGAAGATAAAATTTCCCCAAGCTCTCAAAAAACCCAGATCTCCAGCAAAAATCTCATCAGAGGTTTCCATTCCACTGCCTTTTCCAGGCCAAACTATTCTTTTGGACTTCAATAAAAATTGTTTGAGAGCTTCAGCCCAAGCTCGAAATCTGAAGAAATACGCAGCTGCTTTGAGCACTTCCCAGCTCCTGGTAAAGGGCAATTTGCTTTACATGGTACCAGCAGTCCCCATTGCTGGCAAAGCCATGTGGCTGAAGGCAGGCGCAGCTCAGTTCTTCCACTGCCTATGGAAATATCCTCCAGCATTTACCACGAGGCTGTACAAGTCTGTACAATTTAACTCCTTCCTTGGCACATCCATCCTCTGAACTATGAGTAATCAGCTGCTCAAGGCACCAGATCTGTGCTAGCAGCCCTGAGAAGCATCTTGTACACTTTTAAAATTAAGGCTCTAACATGGAAGAGGTGAGGTTGAACCACCTCCCACAGCACACAAGCAGCAACTGCCTTTTCCACCAGCTATTCCCACAGTCCCTGTCTGCACTCCCAGCTCCATGGACAACACCATGGCTCCCCTGCCATGCTGCTTTACCAAGAGACAACACTGCATCACAGACAGAGAGAAGAAAAACACCAATGCCAAAGCCAAGCCAACAGTCTACTTTCAGGGATGAAACAAGAAGCCAGGTTGCAGCTCAACTGAATGGATAATTTCAGTAAAGTTCAACATTTTTTGTTTAGTCTGTCCTCCTTGAAATGATTCCAAGATTCACATTTAGAATACAGCTTAAGTCCTGCAGGCCACAAGATAAATCCCAAGGCATTCTTCTTCTCCTTTCCACTTAGGATAGACTTCAACTTGTTTTTGCAGACCTGCAAGCAGCAGCTCCTTTTAAATCCAGTGACTAACATCCTTCCTTCAGATCTCTGCCAAACCTCCTTTCTGCCAGATTTGAAGTGTCTTTGGCCTCGTTTTCTGCTTAACTAGGTTGCACATTCTCAAGACAAGCACTCTCAAGTCCATTTGCTAAAGGTGTGATGTTGCCATGTTACTGGTATGAAACACTGTAATTGAGCTTTATAGGTTTTGGTAACAGTTTGTTTCTGTTTGATAATGCATTTCTTGTACTTTTCCATCAGAAGTTTCTTAGTAGATACTAAGAAACAGACCAAAAGAAATCAAACTCAACAGCCTATGCTGCTGCCATTTCAAACAAGCAGTTTAGAGGAAGAACCTGGAGAAAATTACCAGATGAAAAAGAACCCCAAAAAATAGGTTTGGGGGTTTTTTTACAGTTTCCTGCAAAGGAAGACGTACCAATTGCTTGACCACAGCACAGTAACAGCCTCTTCAGCTGCTATTTTGGAAGATGACAATCACTCTTTGATGCTGGTTAAACCTGGCCAGGAATACACGTGCCCACCATAAATGCAATGTGCCCCCGAACTGGCAACAGCAGCATCCAACAGACACCTGCCATGGTGACGGGCCTGGGAGCTACACGGCTTACAAGGAAAAACCCTTGATGTCTACAAGTGAAAAAATAAAGATATAACGTGCACTGAGGAGGCTTAGGCAAGAGAGGGTCAGAAAACGGACACAGCAGAACTCACACATGTATCCAGACTCCAAAGCACCTCATAACCCTTCTACTCAAGGAAGGCAAGTGCTAAATTTGTTAATCCAGATTGTTAAACAGTGCTCCTTACAGGAAATAGTCTTCTTCCCTCCTTACCAACATTCAACTGCAGCACATTATTTCAACTTTACATAAATAAGGGCTCAAAAATATAAGTTTGAGCAAAGCACAAATGGCTTCCAGTTCCAGGATGCCATCAGTGGACCCATCCTCTCTCCTGAACCCTTGCCAAGGGACATTCCTGCTGCAAGAGGCTCACCTGACACACAGGTGACAGCCCTGGTGACAAAGCTTGCTGCTGGGCCATGGTCTGTACCAGGAAAGGCAAGGCCTGATACCAGTGTGGCCCTCCTGGCTGTCCCTGAAGTGCCACCACAGCTTGGGACTCTGTTTGTTCAAGGCACGACCCACCACGTCCAGCACTGTGCTCTGGCTCACAAGGAATTCTCTCCATTAAGAACCTTCTTAAACCAGTTGTGGAATATTTTCTGCTTCCCAAATGAGCCATGTCCATGTTGTGGTCCATGTGGAACTCAGGACTGTGTGTGCTCTTCAACAATTGCTGTTGCTCCTTTTTCTTCACCTCTGCACTGACACAACCCCTGAGGACATCTTCCTTCCTCCCTTCCTATGAAGACTCATGTCCAGTTCACTATATGGCTTCTGCTGCTCTAATATTCTAACCCAAATTCAATCTATTCAGATAAGATAATGGTAAGGTAAGGGAAAATTCTCACTGCTTGCACTTGAACACAGTATTTTGCAGCTTCTGAGGAGCAAGATTCCAAATGAGTGAATGAAAGTTACCAGCTCTCTGCAGCTGATTTGGCAGCCAAATGCATCCCACCAAAAGAGCAGATTTACACACTAACAAGGTCACTACTTAAAAATTTGGCCCCTGCTCAGACACACAATGATCAAGTGAGTGTCTCTGGAATCCGTGATAAAAATTAAACAGCCATTAACTATATGGAAGAAAGCTGTCTCCTCTTATCACCTACTATTTCAAGAATAGCACATTACACGCAACTTGATGCATTTAACCAGGCCATTTTACAACGAGGTATGCACAGTGTATCTGACCCTCTGTATATAAAATCCCTTTCAAGAGTCCAACATTTGGCATGGGAGGTCCATCATGGTGACAAAACAGCTTCCATGTGAAATCTTGAAGGAGTAAATCCCCCTTTGTATCATTCCAAGGTATTTCTGTGGTTTAAAAAAAAAAATCACTTTTATTCATCTGCAAAGATGAATAAAAGTTACTTCTAAGAATCAGGACACATTTATAGTAATGCCTTCTCCTATGTCACTTCATTCATATACATCCTGACAGAGATTTGCTGTTGCTGGATTTCATTTCCTTCTTGAATTTCACTGGTGTCATTCCAATGGGTAAACTGCATCTTCCAAGGAAACCAAAGCCACTGCTTCAGAGCGGATGGAAAAGATGTTTCACAGGCTGGTTTGTACTAAAAATACCAGCAGCAACAGAGAAGTACAGGCTCACCACAAAAATCTATTTCCCTGCCTGACCAGTCCACTGAAATCCCTGGGGTATTTCCCATATGAGGCCAAGAGCACAAGTTAGCATGAGCACAATTTCAACCTGTCTTTTAAAGAAAGCTGTTAGAGGATCAGAGGATGTTATGAGCAAACAACTGAAAATACACACTCATCCCAACAGCCACTTAATACTGGCACATTACTGTATTGCTTTAAAGAGAAAAAAAATTACACGCAGGTGGCTTCAGTTTCCTTTATATGTTCTGTCATATATGGCATTGCCTTTGGACAAAATAGTTAAGAGGAACAGAGGAGAAAATACCAGCTCAGGTAACCAAGGGTTTGGCAAACTGGAACTTAGTGCCCTCAAAGCTGAGTAAAAACGTGCACCCCACAGAGGCCAAGCTGAGTGACACATGGGCAGGTGCTCCAGGGTACAAACACATTCTGCGGCTAACACCATAAGCTGTGTTTGAGGATGTGAAAGACCAGGTTCAGCTGGTTTTACAAAAATATCCTCAGTCTGCTGGTAGCAGACAACTGGAGGAACTCAGTGCTGCCCGCTACAGACTCCTCAGATTAGCACTTCTTAAAAATTAATAAAATGGTTTATTTTATATATACATATGTTCCAAAAAAATTTATACAGTTAAAATATCAAATTAGTGATCTGGTAACAATACTGTTCAAAATAATCTCTTTTGTATGAACATTAAAATACACGTTTTTAAAAGCGTTTCCTTTTAGTGCTTCCAAAGCACAGCGTGTGCCAAGGCCACCTGAAGAATCTCCGTCCTCCTCACAGGATGAAAGAGAACTGAAGTCGGGGACCTGGGAAGCCTCAGGTGCACTTTCATAATGTCTGCAGACAAAACAGAAGAGAGTCTGAGGTAGATTGTTTAGTGACCATCAGGTGGTAACAGTCACAGGGCTGTCTTTAGCTTTCATTAACACAATAGCAGTTTCTTTACTCTCAATCTACACTGAATCTCAAGTTTAAAGGCATGGCTAGCAGTTCTTGGGAACAAGACCCTTGTCTCTGTGATGGCAACATGCAATTTTACCAGTGCAGGTGTTTCTGGGAGGGTTTTTTTGGGAACACACGGGCTCTCTCCACGATGCAGACAGTGTGTGCATTTGACAGTGCCCCATTTTAGTGCAACCTGCTGCCTACAGCACGTAAAAGTCTAATGACAGCGTTCAAATGAGTAAATTCTCATCACCTGCAGGAGGGGCAGCAATGGTTATTTTCTTCCGCCTGTTGAGCAAACAGCACCCTCCACAGGAAAAAGCCACACCTTTCATAGCAAATCCTTAAGGTTATAGCCCAGCTTCTGCCGAATCAGGCTCTTAAAGTTAAAGCTCCACTGCTTCTTCTCAGACTGTGACAGTAAAATCACTTGACTGCCAAGATGGCAAGGGCAGCAGCTACATCCTCTTCCACTCTTCTGTGGCACAGCAAACTCATTCCTAGTCCGCATTCGTCTGGCCGGTACATTATTATCTACTGTTGACATGATTAACTCTGTTGGGTGGGCTGGTGAAATCTAGTTCCTCTAGTATTCTCTCTAAATGTTGTATTAAGACCCGTTTTTTAAACCTACAGAAGAGAGGGAAAGCAACATAAATTTCTTCTTCCAAAAATACAGTTGAGCAACTCAAGAATATTCAGCTATGACAAATCGTATTACCAGAGGCTCTCTGTTTCCAGTATGGAAGAGCTTTCTTTATTTCTGGCATAAGAATGGCTAGAAAATTTAATTTAATACATCTGCCTCTCCCCAACCCACCCAAATTTTGGGTTGGTCTTCAGTAACAGACCAGTATCGCTCTAATTCACATTTAAACTTTACTAAAGACCGTTTACTCCATACAAATGTAACGGTAATTTGCTGACTAAAACAATTATAACTTAAATAGGTCAAAACAGAAAATCAAAATACTAGCATTGATAAAGTTTAATATTTACTACCACGATCTAAATTAATATTTATCACTCTGAGTCATTTCTATCTACACAAACCTTGCTGCTTCCTTGATAGCAAATTCAATGAAATACTTCTGAATTTCCATAGGTCCTTGCACCTCCTCAAGAAGAGAAAATATTTTTTCATAATCTAAAAGAGAGATAAAAATTCAACCATGTGTCAAAAATGAATGTCGCAGATGCAATTTCAGAAAAGCTTAAGAGCCAAAAAGGAAAAACAAAGCCCAGTTTCATGTATCTGTGTACGATAAAACACTAAGGCAAGAAAAACACTTGCATTAGCTTTAAGAGCAGAACAGAGGTGACAGAATAATTCAAAGTGATACTGATGATCTGGGAGTTCAAATGTGGTACCAAAGATCAAGGTTCTCTTTAAAGAGCAGCAGCTAGGAACATTTATCTTCAGAAAACGCAGGCTGAGTAGAGAGAAGCCTCCCATTTCCATGATCACAGTTAACATGCACAGGGCCACCAAACCCTGATCTGGCCTGAAGCCATTGTTTCAGAAAGCAGAGGTTGCCATTAGATCTCTAGAAAGACAGATTATCAACTAAGGGTGTGAGTAAAATATGACTGTCCCACAGGTACAAGGTAAATATGTTCACTGCAAAAGAATAAACTGGACATATCAAATTGGAAACAAATTTAAAACCAGCATTGTTTCACTATTTCCCACAATTGACCCCAGTACAAATACATTTATGGTGCTGTGACCAAGAGTCTGCTCAGAGTGATGCAGCAGGCAGAGGGAGCATAAACAGTCCCACCTCTGAATAGATGTACATATTTAAGCCACTACAATTTAGCTTCCTTCTTTGATGACTGCTTGGATTCTGCAGCAAGACAGGCGACTCACACTGAACACAGTGTTTTACTCTACATCACCATTTACTAAACATGAATTTGGTATAAAATTGGGCGAGCCCACTTTGCAGAATGTCATTTTTAGTCTTCAGCTCCTGAAAGTTTGCAGCAGCATTTCACCACTAATTAGTCTCACAAAATTAAAAAAAGCCCCACTGTGCTATTAACTGTTAATATTCCCTTTCAAGCATATTCCAAGATGCACCCTTACAGAGACATGCCTTTGCCCTGCAAAGGGAGTTTTGATAGACACAGAGCATCAAGTACACTTTGTGTACACAGGAGCAGTGCAGCCTAAGGCAGAGTATCCAGTCTTATTAGATCACTGGTAACAAAACCAAAACCTCTGAAGGGTGCTGCTTTCACCAGGCACCTCATATACCAGTTTACCCTGTCTTCGAGGGCAAACAGGGTGACTTGGCACTCAACTTCCCAAGCACAAGTTGAAACTTCAACTCACCTGCCCAGCATTTCCTTTTTTGCCCTTCCATTGCTCATTTACGAGCAACCAGAAATTACTCAGTATCTGAAGTTCTGTGTATATTGAAAATAGCTCCTTCCTTCAAGAAAAAGTCTTCTCTCTCACACCACATATAATATACTACTAAAATAAACACACACAAATAACTTACTTCTTCCAGGTTTGCGAACCTCTTTCATCACTTTAATTTTGATGTCAGCATTGTTTCCCTCCAACATGGTAGGTGTTATTTTAAAGGAATTTGGCACAGATTCAGAAGTAGACTCCATGGCCCGCTTTTGGTCATCTCCACTGACACTGTAATTCAGAGGCCCTCGAACAAGTGCATTGGTACCAGGTTTATGATCCAACCCATCTTCACTTAAACAATTGAATTCAACAGGTAGAGAGTCTAAATCGTTAGGTAACATCTCATCCTCTCCCACAGCAGCTGGAACCACAGGAGCCATTTGCACAGGTAAGCCATCAATGTGCTTCTCCAATGACTGACAATTTTCTGCTTTCTTCTCTCCATTACCATCTTGGACAACACTGTTACTGGTATCTACAAGTGAAAAATACATACCTTACTGGTACACAAGTGCAGCATCAAAAGAACCAAACAGAAGTAGCTCTGTATCCTTTTTGTCTGAAGTGCTGTGTAGCAATCTAACAGCGCTGGACAACACCTCAATACTTTTATTCAACTGTGGATGGGACCAAGAGATTCCCCTTTGGACTGTTACCACCTCCTATCACTATTGTGAAGTCACCATGTTCTGTATTCCTAGTGCAAAGTCATGACTCCTAAGTAAACTCCTGTCTTCCTTCTCTTCCCAAACCCAGCTAACAGAGTTTTCTTCTGACTCCATTTGCTGCAATAGGTGGGTATGACAATTCCTATTTGTGGGAAATGAAACAACCATATTTTAACTTTCCTTCTTTGCCACAAAATACACAAAGAAAAACAAAAAGCTGATCTGAGATCGAAAGTATCTCCAAACAGGTTTTTTTATTTCAGATTTCCTTCGCTGTAGCAGCAGCCTGTTTATCTAGGTCAACAAAAGAAACTCGGTCCTACGCAACAGCAAAGCACACTTGCGCTGGCAGAACCTTTTCCCTTCCTCCCCATATCCCCCCACCACCCAAGCTGCTGTACCACAGCTCAGTATACCTTTATTTGCTGGGACACCCTTGAGGTTCAGGTAGGAGGGGGAGCCAGGAGCAGCGGGTGGCCCCTTCCCGCCCACGTGGTTGGTGACGACGGGTGGTGACTGCGGCCGCCGCAGCAGGGGGGACATGCTGCGCCGCCTCTTCAGTGACGCCGGCGTGTTGGGCTCCCCGGGGCGCTTGATCTTGTTCTGGGGCCCAGCCACAAACTCATCGGCTTCATCTATCATCATACCCTGAAAAGAAAGTAATAATTTAAGTAACAGTACAAAACAGCAACTGTTTCACCAATCCACTGATGAGTTGAGTCCCTCTGTGTTCAGATTTAAGTGGCTTTTGGAACACTTGACAGGTCTCAGAACAGAGATACCCAAGGCAACCAGAGAGCCTATTGCCACTCTGTAAACCAGCATGATTCTGTACACATTCCTCCTGGACCACATGGGAGAGACACCCTTCCTTTCCACAGGCTGCACAGCAATATATTGTAATTGTGGGGGAGAAATTCTACTCGCTAATTATTTCAAGCTGTGTTAAATATAAAGGCACAGCAGGCAGCAAGGCCCCTCCTACCTTCTTATCCTGTTTAAATGGATTGCCAAATGTATGAAGTCTTTTTGGTTGATCTGGGTCAATCTCCCGAAGAGGTGAAGGCATCATTTTCAGGTATTCCTGGTAATTTCCCATCTGAGCAACAGGAACACTATGAAGGCAGTCTGCAACAGAAAAGAGATCTTAATTAGTCTTATAATTAAGGCAATACAAACTTCACACACCTCAATTTCATGTGTTAGCATTTAAGAAATAGAACTGACTACTTCACTACAAAGGAAGAGCTGAAGATTACAATTGTGGAAATAAGCCTGCCAAGAGCTGAGCTTAACTGGCAGACGAATAAAAAATAAGCAACATTAATTTCTATGCTGACAACTGCATCTTTAGACCACCAGCACCTCACAAAAAACAAAGAGAGCTCCTCTCTGCCTTAAGCCCCCATCACTTTATGCTGAACCCTGGCGAATGTGAAAGCTCTCCCATGAAACTTATTTTTAAATTTCAAAGCAAGCACGACATCTTGCATGACAGAAGGCAAAAATTTCCTTCCTTCCCCTTCAGAGTCAAGAAAAGGACATTGTCTGACTTAGCAAGAGATGCAATGGCCACTTCTGCTCCCACACTAGAGACAAAAAACACTGCCTTAAGGAAGTAACAAAAATAGCTGTATTCTCTTCAAACTGTTAATGAAGAACTGTGACTCCTTACCTTCATCCTGTCCCAAGATAAGCCTGTGTGTTTTCAGAAGATTGGTTCTCATTCTTGTTAGCTGGTCTAGAAGACTGCGACGAGGAATATCGTATGCATTTCTGAATGCCTGTGGCTTCAAATCCTAGTTTTGTAACAAAATATGTAACTTTCAGTTAATCCATCAGTTCTCATGCATGGAGAAATTCCATTATGAACTGTAATAACATTATTAAAAAATATTCTTAAGAAAGTTTAGACCTTTGTAACTGGCTACAACAAGCTCAGTGGCTGTCTTTTCAACATGACCTTATTCAGCATTAGTGCCTTCAGCTCCACTAAGAGTAAGCATGTTAATTCATGGATGAACAACAATAGCTGTCTTTTGAAGAGACTGGCACTTAAAGCACAGTAATTTTTGTTTACTACCATGGGGATTTTAAACAGTGTCCCAAAATCAAGTGCAAAAAAATTGCATTTACTCTTCTCCCTCTTTATGCCTATGCTGTACTCATCCCACTTCAGTGAAGGTACTTCCTTCTACACTAAGTCCATAGAAGTTACTTGTTTAAAACAGATGAGATTAACTGCTTAGTCATGCAAGATCTCAGTGCTGTTTACCTTGTTTAAAAGTCCTATGTGGAATCCAGCAAATTCTTTAACATTTATTTCCGATAGTCTCAGTGGAGATTCTCCAGTGATCCCTTGCAGCAGTTGTTTAAAATCCCTACTGTGTACCAAGGAGAGGCCACTGGAGTGATTTTTCACTTTTATTCCAATTTCTTGTGGAACTTTCTTACCCACTGAACCTATTATCCGTTCCGATTCTATTTTTGTCTAAAATGGAATCACACCGTGAGTTAAAGAATCAGCAGGCATTGCACATTTCCAGTACAAAACACACAGTACATTAGCAGAGTTAAACTACAAATTTAGTTCCCAACTACCTACCCAGGGATATATTGGATTACATAGATTAGATCTCAAGCATAAAGAAATCCTAATGTGCTAGCATATAGAAAAATATTTAGCCAGTGTATCTAAATTTATATGCCAGTAGGAGGTCTGTGAATATCCCTGATTTTGCTGGAAGTCTGTGACTCTCTTGTGTCCCTGAAGAACCATCTTTAAAGGGAAAGAAAAACCAAAATGGAAGGTAGGATGCCTTAGGTTACAATAAAGTTGCATCTAAAACAACAGTATTATTCAGATATAGTAATATAATTTCAGTTTATTTTTGAAGCAACCTATGAACTAAGGTTTGCCCTGTATGTTTGTAACAATATAGGGGGAAAAGTTGTAAAAGAAATCTGGTTTATGAGTCAATTTCTAAAAATGTATCACTTCTCCAATTAGCACAGATTTCTCATTATAGCTACAGAGAATTCTACTGTATTAAGCGCTAACTGTATTCAGAGTTAAGTTTTATTTTACCCACTAGTAATACGTCCAAAGGAAAAAAAAAACACCCAACCAACCAAAACCCCAAAACCCACTGTGATTGCAACCCACTTCCCTCAGAGCTCCGCCTCTGCAGAGTTTGCTTCATTATCTGTGGGAAACTGAATTTAAGGACAGCAGAAGCACAGCAGAATTCTGGAATTGCCTGTGCCTATACAGGAGTTTATAATGCATTCCACAGATTCAAACTGTTCCATGTGGTGAGAATGTGAGAGCCACAGCAGCCATCTCAAGTAATTCCAACTCCATAGTACAGATAAATAATATGAATTTGCATATCACTAGATTACCAAAATACCACAGGAAGTTTTATGTCTAGTAGATGCTCAGTTTTTCAGAGGCTTCGGGATGTATTTTGTGCCTTCTTTAAGGCGGAGGATTTTTGTTTTGTAATTTTAAAGGCTGCACTGCTTCCCCACTGCCTTCTAGATATTCAACTACTGCTGTAAGAGCCCCTCATGCTAAGAAGGAAGAGCTTCCAGGCCCTTACACCTGGAATGGCAGTCTTGGCAAAGAGAAAAAGATATGTAAGGCTATTTCCTACCAGGTCACACTTAACACATAGAATGACTTTGACCTGAAGGAAACAGGAAGCTCAGATATAAAGCTTGAACTATGATTTTTATTCCCCATGGACAAGAACACACTTTTTTTTGGAAAATACACATTACCAAGGGACACATGGAAATAAACATGAGGCTGAAAGCAAGCCTCTGACTTCAGCTGTGAAGAACAATGGCAAGAGCAGCCATAAATCCAATTAGTGATTATCTTTGGAGTTTAAAGTCTAGCATTTAAAGTATAGCTGAAGAGGTTTCCTTTGCATTCCTCTCCCCCACTTACAGAAGGCACAATCACTGGCTATAGAATCACACTGGATTCATCCATACTTGCAGTGGAAATGCTCACCAATCTTCAATTATAATATATGCTGCACACCCATATGAACTCCCACAGGGATTAACTGTTTTATAATGAGATTACCACAAACTAAATAATCAACGCACTTCTAATTGCAAAGGTTTTATCAATACTACCTGTTGGCTGAGTTTTTTAAGGTAAGAGATAACACTGTAACTAAGTCCACAATCTAAATTATCTGATATCAGATTTGGAGCTCCCATCATCCTTAGGGCTTTCTTTAATGGCTATAAGGAAAACAAAATACACAATAGTAAGAGAATAAATATTTAAAAAAGAAATTTATAAGCTCAATTATAGGAAGCTAAGGCACATAGATTAGTGCTCTAGCTTTTCCACTTTTGGCCACTAAAATTCAAGTCTATCCAGATAACGTGTGACATGAGTTTGGTGTCTAACTAGCTCACAATGGACATTATGCCACATCACCAAGACACCACACAGCGTGGTGCCGCTGGCAATTTCCACTCAAAGGCTCAGGTCCAGAATAGCCGGGATGATGCAAGTCCATATTGAGGTGCATTGTCCAAGCTACATGTAAAAGGTGACACAGTGCCTCCCCCCACCCTTCATTTGGTCCAGTCAGTATCAGCTTCCCAAGATCTAGCATTTCACCCACATTAATAAACAAACTAATCTACATTTTCCTTATCCAGTTACAAAAATAATGCCAAATTTGGTTTCTCTGAATATTCTGAAGTATTTTTGATCAAAACTCATTTAATATTTAATGATCAGAAAACACATTTATTAAACACTTAACATCTTAACATAACTACTACTACTTAGTATTTCTATAAATTTTTTTAATTCTTAAAAATGTTTGTTCTAATCTACATACCTCTGAAAGGCAGAATGTTAACTACCTAAAAAGCCATCATAATTAGGTAAAAAAAAAATTTACTAGGAAGAGGTATGATGCAAAGGACTCTGGTCACACCAGCCATTATACCCCGGAGGATAAGATGAGAAGAAGAACATACCAGTAAGTAGTAAGGAGGCATTGTTTTTAGGTAGTTGTCAAAAGCCTGTCGCCACTTCAGATTTGGCTTTAGTTTGTGAACCTTAAACAAGTCATCTGCAACAAGGAAAACAACAAAAGAAGGTGTCATTTATACAGTCCCAGACCTTTAACTTTGTCCAAAATCGTATGTGCCAGATTTCCCCGTTTTCTCCCTCCACCCATCTCCCAATGGGGCTTCCCCCCAAAAACTGCTCTTAATCTTAGTTGTGAAGGATTGGGAATCCCCAGTCCTAGCTGCAATAGGCAATCCAGAGCAAGACCCCATTACAAGCAAACTTACAAGGTACATCAGACTTAAAAAGTGCACACAACTACCAGAAGCATGGAAGGTGCAACAGATCCACCTGTTAAGAGTTTCACCTCCCTTGCCTCTCTCTTGCATATCAGGGAGTCCCTGTATCTGATTAAATCAAACAACATTAATTTGGTTCAATTTCCATTTTCAAACCAGCTTTCTTCTGTTCAACCTGTATGATGAATTCTGGTCTCCAGTAAAAATATTCTTTAGCATCAAAGGGAAAAAATAAAAAAAATCCAATCAGGGAATCCTTCTGGCCAGTTCTGCTGAATTGCTGACAACAGCAGCAGCTGCACCCGGCAGAGAAGGGGTTACCTCCAGCCACAACACCTGCCTCATGCCAGGGCAGCAAAGTCTCCAACAGGTACAGACGAGACAGAAATTAGCTACAAAAACTGCTGCCCTTTAAGAGAGGGACAACCAGACATTTCTTTCCTTTGGATACTGTTTTAGAAGCACTTTGCTGACTACAGGTGTACACCTGGTCTTTTAGGAATCACTGAGGTGAAGTGTGGACCTATTTGCTGTGCACACTGTGAACTGTGACCGTGGTCTCTACACCAAACACAGCATCCTGCAATTTACCATTTGAAATTTTGAATTATCCACTGAAATAAAGATTCTTCTTAGTAATGTTGGCACTTCTTAGTGCTGGCAAAGTGAGGCTAATGGAAGGATATGCAGGTCTGGAGAAAGGGATGTCTAAAAATTAACTGGGGAGAGCTGCAGGAGACAGAGATGCATGGAAAAGGGTGTGTGAAAGATGCAACAAGGCAATTGTTTTCTCCACACTGAGTTTTCAGGAAAATATATTTGGAGAAGAAAATCTGACTTGCATAGTACTCTGCATAAATTGAACAGTTTTACGATACTACTTCCATTCTCATAGACAAACCCCACTCAATTACAGGTATTCTCCAATCTAAATTAATTCTGCATTACATACAAAAACCACGCTACAAATGCTACTTCTTCTCTTCCCTGGCCTGAAGAAAGTGGGCTGGAGTTCAAGAGGACAAATCAAAATTTCATTTGAAATCTCAATATACTTCAAGCTTAGCTCTATTATCCAAAAGAACGTGGGATGATATCATGACATATGGCAAATAAAAAATAACATCCATTCTTATCTCATAAACCTATTACCTTTTTGCAGCAAAATGCAAGTTAAATTACACCCCTCTCTCAAAAGTCAACATTAAAAAAACCCTAAAAAGCAAGATGTTCAGTATTATAGTATGTCCTAATATTTTACAGTCTGTGAGTTGGTTGAGTACAGCTTGAGCCTTAAACCCCTTACCAGCACTTGTCTTGCAGCACTCAGTGTCTCACTGCACTGTGAGGTTGTACCATTACCTGCACACAAGCACTGTGACATGGCACAGCCACTCCTCAGCTCAGCCAGCTGGGAGTCCCCATCCACAGCACAGCTCTACTCCCAGACATCAAAAGCAAAAGCACCTTTCTGATCACGTCTATCAAAGGAAAAAGTTCTCAAACCTATGCAGAGCTTCAGCAAAGATTTGTCTGTTTAAAATTAGAGCCTCCCCACAACACAAACTCACTGCAGGAACTGCCACCCTCTTGAAAGGGTGGTAAACACAGCCACAAGTTTCAAAGAGAACTTCACCATCAGCATCTTACCTGCCTCTAGCTCAAGAGTTTGAGACACACTGTCAGCAGATTGCAACACAGGCACTTGAAAGGCACTTCTTCCCCTGTGCCCTGGGCTGCATGTGATGATTTATATAAATAAGCAAACTGACAATAATCCAGTTAACTATGTCTTTCACAGATTAAACCCCAAGCTTTTGTAGGTAAAAATCAAAAACTATTGAAAAAATCCTTACATAGTTTAGTTTCACTTCTACCTAGTTATTTTCAGATACTAATTTCTGTATAGTCCAGAAATCCAGAATTAATGCAGAATTCTTTTTACTTCTGAACTCAGAGGGAGCTAAAAGCACTGTATAATTGGGAACATGGTATTAAAAACCATTAGGAAAGGGCTGCAAGCTGTAATAACTCAAGAGATTGGGTAAAACCACACAGACCAGTTAACCAAAAACTGTATTGCAGTCTTTATCCACTTCAGATTAACGTACAAAACAACCAAACTGTGACAAACAGGACAATAATACACACCTTTAACACCCAGTACTATAGAAGGGGCTGGATGCACCTTTTAAGATCAGTGAACAGTTAAGAAAAAATAGAGCATGAGAGAGAGAAGAGTCAGCAGGTAATTTCAGTAGTTCAACTGGAGCCTAAATTACAACAGTTCATGCACCATGTAACCCAAAGTAAAACTTAACAGTTTTTTTTAATCACCACTCACATTAAATTCCACCTGAGCAAGTACATCACCATTCCCTGTTGACTCCTGTAATTCTCCTAATTATGCACTAATAGATATACTCCTTGATTCATGATTCTACATTCACAGAAAACAGTATCCTTCCCTGCAAATTATCTAACCAAAAATAAGGCACTGCAATGGAAAACAGCATCCATCATTAACTAAGAACAGTATTGTGTCACTGTTTCTCCATTGATACAAAATGTATCAAAATGTATTTGACTCTCCCTCCCAGAGCTACAGCATGCTGTGTACACACTGGTGAGAACACAGCCCTTAGTTTCCAAAATATAACACCATTACTTGCAGGTTCTCTCACAGAGCCTGTAAAAGCACCAAATGAAACTGTCCATGCTGCAGTCCTTCACAGGCAGACATTTTCTAAATGCTAATCTTGTTGCATATTTAGACCCACAGAAAAAGGGTATTAACCACCTTCTCAAGGCGTTTCCCACCTGGCTGTTTCACTGCTGCTTCTGCTGACACTCCCAATGCACTCCTACTGCCCAGCAGCGCTTGCCCTCCCACCTATGCAGCTAAAAGGAGCCAAGGAAACATCTCAGGCAAGGCAGAAGCATTTAGAAATATACCTCGTCTTTACTTAGCTCTCCCTAAAACCACTCCTTTGACTTCTGCTTCATGAACTTGGCTGTACAAATGTTTTTAAACAATAGCACCTGAAGTACAACTGCTTTGCAACAATCCTTCAAGAGGCAATTCCTATCATCCGTGGGCCAAGAATTCAGCACTGAAGCACGTCAGCAACTGCCTGCAAAAAGCTCTGTCTTCAGCAGCCTCCCACTGAACAGAAAGAACTGCACCTCCTCAGTTCTGGGAGCAAACCACCACCAAACTAGTCAGGACTTCTCTCTAGCTTTCTGAGAGCAAACTGGAGCTGCTCAGCTCCAGCTGCACATCCCACATTCTCCATCACCACTGGAAGAGGACCAGAGACCAGCGTTTTTGTCAGACAACCAAACACAGTGCATGAGTCCATTAAAACACGGACTGTGGTGCTTCACTGTTTTACCAAGTCCTATTAATTGGCTCCTTTCCCTTACAAAGCTTCTGAACACATGCTCTGTAAGTTAAAAGCCAGGAGAAGCTACAACATGCCCCAATCCACTCTTGCAGAAACCAAGACATAAAATCACCAAAGCTATAGGATGTGGTACAATTTACCTCCTTCAGCCAAGGACCATTACAACTTGTTTCAGTTTGCTCAAGTATCACCTGCAAGCTGCCTCATCCCTACCTATCTTACCTGTTTTTATGGCTGTCTTACACTATTTTTCAAAAAGAGAATTAAAACTTCCCCTGTTCAGGAATGCAGGAGGAAAAAAAAATGCAAGCAAAAAAATTCAGAAGCATCTTACTAACTGTTTATAAGGTTGAACACATTTGATAATACAGTACAAATACACAGTTGTAAAGTGGTTTTGTCTTTGAAAGAGTCACCAGAAGGAACAGAGATTATCCATGGTACTGTCCCAACCAGTCCTCCAACACAATATTCTACCAGTAGCGCAGGAGCCACTAGAACCGCACTGATGCACCAATATGGGAGGTAGTGGCTGAATGGAGCAGACATCTCCTGGTCTTGGGAGTTCTCACATTCTTTTAAATCTGGGTGAGAATAATGAAAAATTGGTTTTACACACTCAAATCAGTCCTCTGCTGAACCATCAGTATCCACTACTGGCATGTATGAAGGGAGACATGGGGAGTGCTCCTACCTACCTACAGAGCCAAATACAGAGTCAGTAATACTAAAAATATCTACAAATAATTTACCAGGCATGCTGCTTATCATCTCACTCATTTTCTGTACTGCTAAGTAGAAAAGGGCCCAGATCTACTTTTGTGTTGAATGTATACTCCACAGAACTTAATTCCACCATGCCTTAGAGACCAAAGATCAAGTCCATGTAGGAGATCTGAAGGTAACACTATGTGTGTTTGTGTTTGTGTGAACAATATGGAATGCATGGGATTCGTGCCCTCAAGAAAACATCTACTTTACATCTCGGGCAATGTGGAACCTCTACGTTTTCCTCTAAAGAGCCTTTGGAAATATAAGAAGTGGGATTATCAGGTGAGTAAACTGCAGAATAGCACTACACACACTGAAAAGTGCCTTTCCTCAAAGAGAAGGAAGAGCTTTACACCCCTGTAAAAAAAAGGCAGGGGGAAGACAAGAGCTACCACGAAAGACACAGCAGAACTGCAAATGTCAACATCAAAATGAACAGGGAAATTAATTTAGGATCAGTCATGGCTTTTCAGCTAGTGGATCTGCTGCAGTATTTCAGGAACCACAAAGTCACAAAACTCTCACCCTTCTTGCACACTTTGGGACAATTATCAGGCTACAGAGGTAACTATAAAAGACACATTATCAGCAAGCACAAGTTTCTTCTTTTTTGGTTATGACCAGGATTATGAAAAAGCATTCCTGAATTGTGTTCGGTTTTTTCCTAGAAATGAATGGAAAAATCCTGTGTAAGACAGTAAGACTCAATGTTAATTCTCTTGATCACTGTTCTTCTGTATCACTGAACACACCCACAAAAACTAGAACAAAAAAGCTTTGCAGCATCTGCAACTGAAAGGGTTAGTGGCACCCTGGAAACTCCTCTCTGCCATTACCTTTATGCCAGATCCCTACCAACCACAACTACTGTGGCACTTGTATAGCACCTTTTCGTATCTTTTTTCCTTAGAAAGTTTCATTGTGGGAGTAAAAAAACAAAAACAAAACCTGGTCCTTTGGGCAGGAAAGAAATGCAGACTGTTCGACTGCACAATTCCTTCTTACTGCTCTAAACTGCATTAGGGAAATCCCTCTTCCCAACACCCGTGACAAACACTGCATCTCATCTTGCAGTAAAAAATAGGTTGCTACAAGAGCAACCGCAAAACCTGGATACACCACACCCTAAATGAGGGAAAAGAATGGAGGTTGAAGCTTACTCCAGGTTAAGGAAGAGGCTACGTGTCTAGGAGGTGAACAGCATCAAACATGCACTGGAAGCAGGTAGCTCTCCTCCTCTGCTGGAGAGAAAAAAAGGGAGAGGGGGTATGAAAATCCTCTCCTCCCAAAGTATTTTAAAAGAGTTTGCAACATTCTCTACTCTCTGAGCTCCATTATTTTATAACGTCTCAGACTAAGGCAGAACACCAACCATTATTGTTTTGCTTTAACTCTGAAGCAGCTGCACTGGCAGTCCAATGCAGATGTGTTACCTACCTAACAGTGGAAGTAAAACAGGGTAGTTGTAAGGCATCACAAAGAGGTTTACACAGGTTAAAGTAGTGCTTGCTTTTAAATACCCAAACGGGTGGCCAAGTTCGCTGTATTTTCCACTGCTACTCACAAATACCTGACAAAGAATAAGAGAGATCACTGTATTAGAATGAAGAAGGTGAAGAACATTAAGCATGGGGCATTTAAAAATTCAAATCAATCTGAACCCAAATGCATTAAGACAGTAAGTTATCAAGAACAGACAAACCTGAACACATCAGGGCTGAGTATGGACTTACATTCCCTAGTCACAAAACTGAGACACGCAACATTTAGTGTATGCCCAGTGAGTGTGGAAATGGTCTTCACAGAGTAATCTTTACTGCTTTAGTGAAACTACTGTGAAGTGATGCCCTGAAGAGTTTTTCCAATGATTTAGAATAGATTAGGGTACATCTGTTGAAGGAATGTTAAATAAACAAGCTATTTGAAATTAGTCTGCTGACTCAAAAATAGCACAACTAATATTTACAACACTGATAAAAAGAAATGTAAAATGTTTTTAAGCATAGAAATTAAACAAAACAACCAACCACAAACAAACAAGAAACATCTTGATTATGCCCCGTGCCAACATTCTTAAAATTGACTTTATTTTTTTAAGTGCACATATATGAGGGTATTAACCGAAAATCAATACATGTAAACAGTATTACAACAGGATAAAAATGGTAGATATTCTTGACTGAGGCAAGCAAAATAACCCACATCTAAGTCAAAAATAGTTTTCCTAGAAAAAAATAAACCTTGCAGCAAATAGCAAGTGGTTATCCTCTGTTTTTTTGGGGCATAAGGAACTGGGTTTGTTACACGGTTTCTATGACAATGAGCCTATTTCTCTGATTTGTAAGAGTCTGATGTGTAGCTGGGAGAGGAAAAGCAGTTTTGAAAAACAGCAGAGTAATTTTAGTAACTCAGGCAAATAATGTACCTATTAATGTTTAAATGACCTTTTTGAAATTAGTTTTTTTAAAGTAACTTTAATTTTTCTTCTGAATATGCATATTTTCAACTACGTTGTAGTATTTATTAGGGATACAAAACCAGAGACACCTCCAAGTTCACCTTTCCAGCTAAAGTATCATACTAAGCATACTCCTGGTGTACACATTAAGCTATTATTTAAAAGAACACCACTAAGAAGGGAGCCTTATTTTACAGAGGACACAGAAACGTAAAAAATTATAAAAGGAGCATGTGACAAAGGATTTCAGCAACAGAACTTCAACCTCTTCCAGGCCAATCTAGTCAACAGGATCAACAGTTTCCATTCATTTTCCATTAGCAGCTTCAACCATCTGGGGAAAATGATTTGCATCTGTTCATTAGGTAACATGATGGAAACTAGTGCTGGGTTTTCCCTGTAAGCAAATGGAAGCCTACGAAGAATTTCAATTTAGCCAAAAATGGAACCTGAGAGGCATATTTCTTAGCAAAATGAGATGGACCTAGAAAGAGAATTAAATGAGATTACAAAGCCTGTGGAGGGAACACTCATTCTGACTCCTGATAATTCTCTTAGAAAGGAGGTAAGTGAAACCTTGACATGCTTCTTCTCATCTGCTGCAGAGTTTGAACCAGACCTCAATTCTCCAGGCTTGCAAAGACTGAAGTACCTCAGATTACCCATTACATTTCTAGAATCAAATAAAGGGCAAGTACCTGCCAGCAGGTATGGGGAGACTTTCGTTCCAAGATGTACTGGGTGAGGGGTGAAGGCTCAAGCTCATACTTGTCAAAAGGAAGCTTGTCTATGACCATGGGCTCACAATCCACACAGGAGAACCTCACCACAGGGTGAGCTGTGCGCGGAGGCTGAAAGGGGGAAAAAAGAGTATCAATTTTCAAAAGGGTATCAATTTTCACATATCTATGGTAAACAAACCAATTCTCTTAAAAACATCCTAAAGCCAGTATTTTACTATCCTGCAAGTCTTAAAACACTCCATTTTCACAATACTCCTTCGAAGAGAATAAAATACAAGCTCCCATAACAGAATATAGATTAACTAAATATTTCTCCAACTGAAAAAAAATGCTCACACACTGATACATTCTTCCCACCAACTGAAAAACATGGTTAATATGCCATTATTTATCCTGATATTTAAAAGCCTTCATGTCAATCAGGCTACAACAACAGAGAGGTTTAAAGGAAACTTCAACTCTTCTTCCCAGCTTGATGTTCACAGAAAAACAGATGTGAGACTGCACTCAATTCACAAAGAATCTCTCGAAGAATTCTCTACAAATCTCTGGGGGTTTTTTTCCCCCTCTTTAACCAGGAGGTGGGAGCAAGGGGAATGGACAGACAGTACCTTGTGCACTTGCAAAGTGCAGGAACAGAACACGCCTAACAAAAGAGAGATGTTTAGAAAGGCTAGTAAGGCATGCCAAATGTATGATCATGTCAGTAAGAAAACGAGACATTAATACTGTTTTCTCCTCATTTTCTGCAGGGAGTAGCTCTTCTGTTTCAGTTTTAATTCTTCCTGCTAGTGAAAGAAGAGTTCACACATGAAGTAACACTAAGAAAAAAAACCCCATGGTTGATCTTCTTTCAAAAACAAATACTCCTTTTGCCATGTAAATGAATTTTATAAACTTTGATTAAAATTTAATAGGCTCACTATGATTTGTGGTACATGAAGTACTTAACAGTTCAATTTTATAACCTTTAAAAACCATTCAACAAATTAACTAACCGTATGGAAGTGAACTTCCTGGATACAAGAAATGTCACAGGTTACAGTATCCACATTAGATTATACCACTCTGTTAAAAACAGTTTTAACCTTTTAAAGCAAAGTCACATCATATTATAAACAGAGAAAGTAAAAACGACTCTATCCATTATCTATTTTCAGTCTGCTCAACTATTAGTGCAGAATCCTTTTTTCAGTTCTTATTTTACTTACCAGTGTTGGTGAATTCTGATCAGGCCAAAAAGATTCTGGGATTGGCCAATGCCCCACAGGAACACCCGTTTTAGGGTTAGGCCGTACATAAATGAGTTTATGACAACTATGCCACGGCTGAGAAGCAAATGAATTGATGGGCCTGGATGAATCAACAAGTCCATCTAAAATTTAAACAAAGCAAAATAACAAAAAGAAAATGAAAAGCTACATGCATGCATTTGTCTGCTAGCAAAATTTCTGTATTAGCAGCCAGTAAGGCATTTCATTACTCTTGTTCCAAAGACATACAGATCTTTACACCAGAGGCTGAAATAACCTGAGCATCCAGGTGTATCACAGAATCATCTGAGAAACAATTACAACATTTGCCCTGATCTCCCTTCTGCTCCTGTTGCACAGCCATTACACAGTGAGTGCAGCAAGGCATACTCACATTATTATGGAAAAATGTATTTGCTTAAGCTCAGTGTCTGAGACAGCTCCCACAGGCAGCACCAAGCTACTGCTGCTGATCCTGCTGCACCTGGAAAAGCTGAGAATTGGCATTTACTTTTCTACATGGGCTGCAATGCTCACTGACTGATGCTGCCACTAGTGGAAACTGAAAGAGCAAAATTCCTTGGAGAAGTTGGGTGCATCTTGCAGGAGGCAGCTTTTGCCAAATTTTTAATTACAGCCATTCACAGATGACTTAAACCCCACAGTCTGCTGCAAAGGCCAGTGTTCCCTGCCAGCCCACTGCAGTGCACCATCACTGACACCCCTGCACGATGAGGACAAAGAACTTTGTAGCACTACAGATGTAACCATCAGTTTACAAAGACTGCTTGGCAAAGCAAACAGCACAGCAGAGATCACCCACTTAAACAACCTTCTCTGTTTAAAAAAGACTTTACACTACTAGTTTTCCTTGCTTTAAAGAACTGGCCAGTAATACTGTGGAAACCATGTTTCAGCGATACATCAGTTTGGTTTCTCTGCATTATAAAAACCATGATTTTTACAGCTTGGGTAAATCCTATTGTATTTCTCTCTAGTTTAGGACTTTTTTAATTCCCATACAGATGAAAAGTCTTGACATTTTTAAACATTCATATCCACAGTCCATCACCATTCAAATGTGACAAAAATGAACAAAAGAACGCCCCAAACTTCACCAGTTGTTTTGCCACATAGGAGAGAACATCTGAGCCACCAGAAACATGGGAATTTGCTGCTGTGCTGTCCAGCACAGTGTTATCGGAAAGCCTTCCAATAAAATGACATTTAAATAAGCAAAAGGAGAAAACAAACACAGAAAAAGCTGATTCTAGAATGAAAGCAGGAATAAAGCTGGCTTTGCTAGAATGTTCAGGTGATGCTAAAAGTTATTATGTTTTCTTATATTCCAGGATCCTAACTTCCTAAATTGGAATTGGTCAGCCCCCTCCTCTTCCTTTAAGCCATGAACTTCTGCAAATCTGAAGAACTGCTTCATATTTGGAATGCACTTTCCTCTTTCCTTTTATGCACTCAACTCACAGGGAGCAAAGTAATTCCTTGTTCTTTGCATAGTTTTTCACTCACAGCTAAGAACATTCACCTGAAACTTACTGTTCTGTGATCAATTAGCAGAATGAAAATGTACAGAAAACTAAGCATTCAGATTGCTTTAGAGAAGTTTAAGTGTTTAAATACACTACCATTAGATTTAATTATTTTAAGTACAGTCTTGACAACACTGCAATTCAAACTTAAATGCTTCCTGCAAACATTCACTTTCCTCAGCCATCCAAAAAGAGGTAAAAGGAGTGACACAGAGCCAGCCAGCACTAGATGATCCATACAAGCATGTGCAGACATATGGCATCATTTAACTTAGCAAGGATCAAACTAACACTTGTAAAATATGCATCCTGTACACTACAGGGAAAAGCTGGCAGGAAGGACATGGAGGACACTTAACGACATTAACATACATTAACAAAACATTTTGTCTTAAAAGTTGGGGGGCGGGGGGGGACCCAACAATCACTGTACCTTCTCCAATAGGAGCTGGGTCTGGTCCTGACTTCTCAAAGTTAATAACAACTCCACTTTGGACTTTTTGAACTAAAGATTCTAAACATTGATTCAACATTCTTTGTGTCCGAACGCAGTACGAACGACCTATGAAAGAGAGAAATTACATGGGGAAATAGAAAAGTAAGTTTTGAGTTATCTTACTTAAGGAAGATGTTTTATTACTTAAGTCAGGCTGCCAAGGCTTGCAATTTTATCCAAAATAATAGCAATAAACGCTGTACGAGTTTATGTAAAAGGCAAAATACTTTGCAAATGCAATACAACCAAGAAAAAGCACCAAAAACCCACAACCTGCTGAGATTTTACTTGTTACTAAATGAGGCCATTAAGACTTCATCAGGCTGGATCAAGGCCAAGTTTACAGAGGCCCTTAGGAAGGCCTGATGTCACCAAGACTGTGTAATCTATCTGCTTTTGTCTACCCAAACCTCCTCCTCCTCCTACACAACAATTTCTCCAAGCACCAATTAAAAAAAAAACTTCTGATCAACATATCAAGCAATAGGCTCCAGAATGAATGATTTTAAGATTAAATTTAGCTTATCAGCCCTGCAGCAGAATTAACATCTCACTAATAGCAGTCCTGCTCAATTCAACACTTAGAAAAAAATTTAAAAAAAACCAACAAACAAACAAAACAAAAAAAAACCACAAAGACAAAAAAACCCCCACCAAACCTCATGATGAACAAAGATGACCTCCAGAATAACCAAAGGAATTTTCCAAAACCTCCTACTGCATTTAGAAAATGCTCTCACATCTAGATCTGAAATAGGAATACTGCTTTGTTTTAAAGTTCTCCTGTGCTACCAGAATCCAAGAAAGCACCACATGGATTCACATGGACACTGAGTAATTCAGAGAGAGAAAACAGGAAGAGGTGAAGGTGAATTAAAGGAAAAGAAATATTTCAAGGCAAATGCCAAATGTGAAGCAAAGCAAAACAGCATCCAGTTACCTCCCGTAACCTCGCACATCTGTGTGATAGCAGATTCATCAGTAGGCACACTCCCAAGCTGCTCTGGTTCAGCAGATGCAGCTCCTGGCAAACGCAGTACCAGAGCAAACAGCCTTTGATCCCAACGGAATGGTTCTTTGGTTAGTTCACTTCCAGGCAAAGGAGAATTCAACGGAAGATGCAGCTGGTAAAAAAAGATTTAAGAGTATTTTCCTGTATTTGACAAACCATCTAAAAACATCATATCCAAATTCATTCATTTATCTGTAAAAGACCCAATTTCACTCCAACCCACTAATTTATCTGAACTTCTCATCTCAAAACCTTTACAGACTATGAATTTAGGGGCTAAGCAGTGACAGGATAGCTGGTTTCTAGCTTCTCTAAAAACAGGTCAATGACGAAGAAGTACGATTAGCAGGAAAGAACCAATTAATATTCATCTCAGCGTAGCACCAACTTGCACAATCATAACTTGAAAGGACTGAATGCAAGTTTACCTCCTCTTGGACTCCAGCTGTATTTGTCAGTTTGTTTCCGTCTGTGATGGTAATCAAAATAGATGGCTCCAAAAAGAATGGATTCCTTCCCTACAGACAAAAGCACAAGAATGCTAAGAGCAACCTTAACACACAGGCTTAGAGGCTTGTATTTTTGCCATTATAAAATAAAGAGTAAGATAAGCAATCTTTCAAAATAATCCTGTTATTTTTTTAATAGGTGTGGAACCACACAGAACTACACAAGATGGGCTACTCTCGTGTGTCTATAGTTGGGACATTTATATTCTGCTTCTTTGTAGTTCAGTAAGGAAAAAAATGCCAGCATTTTCCAGGGTGTTTTCAGTGGCCATAATAAGAACAAAGGAGTTCCCAGTTCAAGCTACACAGAGCTATCCAACATTAAAAAAGAAAGTTAAATGTAAAACCAAACTTTAACCACCAAAATCCCTCACCAACTATCATTTCAAGAAACATAGAAATATAAAAGACAGAAGACTATAAATAGATTTGTTACCTGTCCATAATTGTCTATTCCAGACACTAATCTATTGAGATTTAACAAGTCAAACGACGACCTGAGTGCCTGACCAAGGGTTGTTAGTCCTGAAGCTTGAAGGTTTTTCAGTTCATTCATGAATGTTGCGTGGTTTTCCTTCCATCCAGCCTGTTATATAAAACAAAAAAAGCTTATTAGTTATTCTAGCAGCAAACTGCAATCAACTGCAAGCTGGCATTTATCTCTCTTCCCAACAAAAATTAATTATATTCCTGATTAACGGATGCACTGCACCATTTACATGCTGCACACACCTAATCCAGGTATGCACAACTTGATGTGAAACATGGTTACACCTACAATGGGAGACTCAAGAAACACATACGCTGCCAAACACTGGAAAAGCTTTGCATTACCATGAAAACTGCTGTAGAGATGATGCTGTTAATAGAAGTATTTGGATTTAGCATGTGAAAATTTTTTTAGGAGTAACTGCCCATTTTGGAAATCAGAAATGCAGCTGCCAAAGTAACAGCAAAGGTAAAACCAAGATAAAAGCAGCATAATGTCACTGCCTCTTCTGGCATGCACCCATTCCCCTTTTGTCCTTCCTTCCATAAATTAAGGCTGGAAGGAAAGAAAGGAGTGGCTGCAAACACCCCATGTAAGAATCAAATCACTGTTTAGAGTGTCTCAGTGTAACAGCTTAAAATTTTGGAGGTTTTTAAAAAAGTTATTGCTGACAAAGCCTAGGGATCAAAGGAACAGCAAGTGATGAGGATGGATCAGTCCAACCAAGCACTCTGGACCCTCTGGTAAGCAGGCCCAACAGGTATGATTCACACTCCTTTCCCCTTAAAAGTGGCTTGCTGCACAGTTGGGAAGTTATTTTAGAAAAGACCAGCTCACAGAGAATTGGTACAGGATTTAAAGATGCCTCAGCTAAAACAACCAAAGCTTGGAAAATCCCGGATATTCCCACAACTCTCAGCCTTGCTATTACACTGCTCTCCAAACCACTCCTGCGGCAAGCAAGCAGTTATTCACCCAGGCTCACTATCATCTGGCACCAGAGACATTCCCGTGCTCCCCCAGGAATCCCAGCTACGTAGACATGGAGAGGATCATTTCAGACAGCCTGACTTTGCTGCGACAACCTCTGAGCAACACATCCTCCAGGTGAAACAGGTTCTCCTCCCTGTGCACAAAGCTCAGCAGCAACCACCTGCTGATTGTGCCAAGCTGTGCAAGAACATGAGAGGACAGGATTCTCCTGTGCTTTTTAAAGCAGCTATATCCCATTGCCAACCTTTAGTACACACTGAGGGCTCTGTAAATGATCTCAGGATAGACATGTTCCGAACTGTAAAAGAATGTAAGAACTTGTGATGATCAATACTTTGGCTGAGTTGACAAGCCTAAGCTGGGTGGGTTTCTTTCCAGAATGGAGAATTACCATAAGACAATACAACAAAAGCACTTTGGTCAAGTTTAGCTCCCTTAACCATTCCTTCAAGCTTGAGATTAATGCAAGGGATACAAGAGAGAGAACTCTGCAATGGGGCAAAGAAAGAACAGACTTTCAGCAGGACTGGGTCGGCTTTATGATTAAACTGCCCTGGAAGCTCAAAAGAACCAGATAATTCTCAATAAAACACCATCAACACACACACACACAACCACAACTTAAAATATAGCATCTCATCAGCAGTACCACAGCAACCTCCCATACCTGTGGTCAGCTCAAGGCAAAAATGAAGTGCAAGCACAGGGTCACTGTTGTGGAGTAGAAGTGACTTAGTTAATGGTAGCTTTCCAGAGTGAAATAGCACCAAATCCCAACAAGATGATTTGTCTTATTCCTAAAAAAGCTTCCCTTAAACAATTTAAGTGAACAATTACCAAAACTGTTTTGTCTGAATTCTACTGACCAGTACATGTAGGTGAGACTGCTCTCTTTTGTCTCACAGAAGCACCCATCAATGAGGCCAGCTTCTTGGGAACAGCCAGGCTGGAGTTCAAAAAGTGTTTTCCAGCAAAGACCATCTGAGTTACGTTGTTACAAAAGCACATGGGGGGGGGGGGGGGGGGGGGGAGACGACAAAACATTTACAAAAGAAACAGTATTTCCAGTGTACACTTCTTGATTTGAACTCCAATGAATTTAAGAGTATTCTTTCTAAAATAAACAGTAAGAGTCTTCACTGATATTTGGAGATTCTGCTATTTTCCCATTGTGAAAATGTTTGCTCAGCTTCCATCTCTCTGTTTGATCTCACTGCAGTGTGGTCAACCGCCTGCAAAATAAAGTATGTACCATTTCCCCAGGCATAAGCAGGGAAGATGAAGGTACAAGGAGCAGCTGATCACCAATGGTTGGCTGTCCAAGAAAACTATTTTTCATCTTACAGCTCTCACAGGATCTTCAAAGATAAAGCCAAGGAGAACTGTATCTTTGAAATAAACAGAGTAGAATGGAAGAACTTCTCATTATGGAAACAAGAGCAGCAAATTCAAGATTTCCATATCCAGCTCTAACTAGAAGTCTGACTAGCTAATGTACTACATTCTCTACCTTATCCTCAAAAAAAGATTCTTGAATCAAAAACACATCAATGACAAGAAAGTCTATTTCTGTAAAACATTTTTCTCCGGAAAAGACTCAAGCCAATGAATATAATGAAACATGTATGTACTTCAAGGACAGAAACTCTAGCCCCAAAGAAGCCTGTATATTCTCCTTTCCATATATACAGTAGGAACATTCTTAGGGAAAAACAGAGTCAAGTACCCAGAGCAGATGTGCAGTGAATTCCCATTAAAGTAATTAGATAATATTTTTTCCTAAATTCAAAATACTACCACTAACGCTGCTTACAAAAAAAACACTGGCTCTATTTGCCACCAGAAACACTAATGACCAAAAAAACCTCAACCAAAACCTCACAACCTTAAAGAACCAAACACAAACATATTCCACAAAACTATGTATCCTCTACAGGTCAGTAACTAAGAAGTCAGAACTGAATATTAGTTATTTCAGTTATTTATGAGCCAATTTGAACAGTGAGAGTAATTTCCTCTAATCTTCAATATTACATTCTGACTTAGTCACTTTTATGCCCAGAATTTATTAACAGCAATCTGAGCAGCCCTTACCTCATCAGTATGTTACTGGCCTTTCCTTTGGTAATTCATATGAACAAATAATTTTAGACTCTAAACACATACCAAAAGACTTTCAAAGATAGCTAGGAAAAAACAAGTACTAAAATTAAAAATCTCACCCTCTTTGCTTATGCCAACAACAGGAAAAAATGCAGTGTCATTTGGCCCTCTGCAAGCTTTGGATAACATCCTACAAAACACCCAAAGATTTGGAAGCATCACACCACCTTCCTGGCTCCTGGCTTCAGCCTTTGCGAGCAAATCATGCTGACAAGAAATAACATACTTAAAAAGTAACATTCTTCTCTGGTGACTTAGTTTTTAGACAAATCCATGCCCTGCTCTATTTCACCACACAGCTACAGAAGTATTTGAGCTGCTTCAAGAAGCAGGTAAGGTCAAAACAGCTTATTTCAGCAGGAGAAAGGCCCAGATTAACAAGAATTCAAACACCAAGGTGAAAAATCCAGCGAAGAAAAGGAGGGCTTATTTACACCAGCCAGCATCAGGTCTAACTGAACATCAAAACAACAGAATTGAGCAGCAAAAGAAAATCTTGGTCAGAGCTGGTAGCTTAAAAAGACCTTCAAGACTTAAGAGAAAGAAGATTTTAGTTGCAAGAGACTAGAAAGAAAATCTTATACAATGCTGTAGTAGAAGTTAAAAACCAAAACCAAACCACTCCACCCCACCTTTATCACATAAAAGGGAGCAATACTGAAGTACAAGTAAAACAGTACCAAGTTTTGAATACGTGTCACACACATCTTGAAATCTCAGCTACACTGGCTTAACCATTGGGTTTACTGGTCATACTGTGGATTTTTTATTGGTTCATTGTTGGTTTGTTCTGGATTTGATTGGCGCTGTGCTTTTTTTCTTTCATTCTTTCCAACTATTACTTGGCACAGTTTGGTCAGCTGGTGAAAAAAAGAGGCAGAGCCAAAGGCTGGGCATTAGAGCACAAGAATTCCAGGCCCAAAGCAGTTCCCAGTTTCATCAGCTTCATGAAGTCCAGGGACATGGTGCTTTTGAGGCTGCAAGTCTTCATCTTTAGGGCTTCTAATAAGCAATGCTGTAAGACTGATCTGTAGAGCTTATTGTTCACTGGACTGCTTTCAGATCTGGTTCAAAAATTGCAACATTACTAAAAATAATCTCCCAAGAAGACAATTTGCAATCCTGCATGCCAATCACAACAGCATGTGTTACAGTAATCAATATTTAGTCAAACACACAGATTTTAAGAGTTCTGCTAATGTCTCCCCAGAAAGAACAACTGCATTTCAGATGTTACAACTTGTTTGAAGTATTTAAGTTTCTCAATAATTCAAGCTATTATTAAATGCACCCATCTTAGGAAAAAAGAATACCTCAGGACAACATGCCTGTGGCATCATCCTAGCTTGTCAGTGGCAATCATTTGGAAAAAATAAGGTAAGAAAAAAAAAATCCAGCTGTTGAAATCTGAAACCACTTCTGCTATGGAATTTCCAAGAACTGTAGGAAGGCAGTGAAACCAGCAGAGTATTTTGCCTCCCAAATCACCAGAATCAATCATTTTTAAATTACCTTTCTGTTCACTGGTGACTGTACACACAATCACAACTCAGACCTGCTCACATCTGAGTCAAAGTCAAGCAGGTGTTTCTTTTGTACAGAAGTGAATTATTCTTTTGGACACCCTACGATGCAAGGGGCTGCTTCCTAAATGCCGAAGTATCTTCACCTTTTTGTAATCTCCTCAACCCAGTCCCAGCACTGCTCACTGGGTTCTGCAGCAGGGAATAACCTCCTATGTAGCCTTGAGCTTCCCTGCCTGAGCTTCAGCAACTTTGGGACAGGAGTTTTAGCAAGAAAAGACTGTCTTGGTCACCCCAGTTCTGCTACAATAAAACTCAGCAAACAGGGAGAGGGAGAGGTGCTGGCACCATGTGTCCCCCTGCCCATGAAGGACAGGGTAAAGCTGCTCGTCAGTACAGAACAGCCAGTCAGTATAGAACAGTCAATGCCCACACTACCCCCATGTGTTTTATTTGTTGTTCAAGGATTTGCTAGCTAAAAACAGCACACAGGAGAAGAAAGGCACTGACTACACTGTGAACACCATATACATTTTTATTTAATATTTTTCATGTCCTAAAATAACTCAAAATCATATGACCTACTAATCACCTCCTAATTCCATCCTCACAAATGTTTGTCCATGCAAATGGGGCAGAAAAACAGCTCTAAGAGATACTTACAGACATTGACTCCCCTCCAAATACCTATGAATGCCATTTTTGAGGCAACAGGGCTCTCAGGTTTTCCATAACTTTGGCTTCAGGAGAACTCTTCTCTCGTTTCAGCACCTCTACTCTCTAGTTTGTTCCATGCAACACACCAGTCCTGTCACTGCACAGCATCAAATAGCCCTTAGCAAAGAAACTCACAAGATTAATTATTTTTTGTTCTTGGCACAGGAGAGCAGCACAACACCCACCTCCCATATCTGAGATCAGCACACCTCCAGCACAGAACGATCCTGGCACATAGGTCTGAAATCAGCTTATCACTGGGGCAGTGCTGAATGCAGGGAGCAGCCAGGGCTCACTGGTGGCTCCAGCAGGGGTATATTGCTGTCTGCTGTGAGATCTGCCTAACAAAGACCCTCCTTCTCAGTTCTTATCTGAGGAGTATTCTAGCAGGTAACCAATTCACAGGTTTAAACTACTCCCTCGATAATCCCAGAGAGCAGTCAAGGACAGTGAAGAGTCTACAAAAAAGCATCACTTGGTCCTCCTTACATCAGAGCTAGTGAGCATTGGGTCAGAGTGTTATGGCTAAGTATTGTGAATAGTAAGTTAATTGTTTCTTCCTGTAAAGTTATTTCTGCTGCTTTTGTAGGATACTCAAACTGAAAACTATCCATCAAAATTGTTTCTTTAAATCCAGAGGGGACTTTTTGAAAATTTATTTTTTTAAAAAAGCACTTAATCTCCAGTCAAATAAAACATCACAGACGTTTAATATACATAAAATGTCTCCAAGAGACCAGAGAAGCATAAACTGCTTTAAAACATCTTTAGAAAAAATCACATCTTAAAAAAAGAAGACACTGGAGTAAATGATTCCTTTGATCCCACACTGCTGATACACTCTGACACCAGATTTTTAGCAGAAAGCTGTCACTCTGCACACCCCTCTATTCCATCCAGCTCCAGGCACCACAGTTCTTCCTTGTTCTCTGAGACACACTATATACCTTGATAACACAGAATCTCTCCTCCCCTCACCCACACTATTTTTCCCTACACAGCTGGAAACAGTGCAGGGAAGGTGTCATGCACCTCCAGGCCCGCAGGTAGTGCATGCAGACAGGGCAGCTGTCCCTTCGGAGACAACAGCCACACTATCGCCCCTCCTGGACACTCACCACTCACTTCCCCTCAAAGCACGCCAGACCTTGCACTCCAAGGAAGGGCTACAGTGTCAACTGAGATGCCCAGGAGATCTCCTTTAATTACACATCTTAGCTGAACTCTCCTGTACCTGCACCCATCAGACTAAAAAATTTCTGAAGACAGATCAAACCAATTGGTTTTCTAAAGCACATTAGCAAACGTTAACAAGATCAAAACTGCTTTCTAGCACAGTTATGTTAAGTGCCAGTTTTTATTACAGGCAGTCAGCTACACACAAAAAAGATTTCATCTTGTATAGAAAGAAGTATTTCTCCATGAAACCTTAAAATAAAAAAAACCCAGATAAACACAGTCAAACTTACACCATGCAGTTCACTGTCCTTTCAAGGTGACTTCACCATTAAATAAGATATAGAAACGCTCTTCCTTCAAGAAGAATTCAAGATGTTTATGTAAGAACAACTCAAACAATCTTTAAGCCTAGCACCCCTAAAACACTAGCAGCTCCAGTTACAAAATGAGTACTGGGGCCTTTTATTAATATGAGCACTTAGAGAGAAGCAGCACCTTCTCCTGTAGGAATGCCAAATGCACATGCTGTATGAACAACTCAAAGCTAGAAACTGCTTGGAACCAAGGGATAATAATCAATGCCAAGCAGAAAGAAAAAAGCCTACACTACCTTTTTATTTATTACCTGCTGCTCCTGCTTCAATCCATCTCTGGATTTAGCTTTTTGGTCAACAGTATTTCATGTATTTTGACAGTTACTCGCACTGCACTTTTTCCAGCACAAGGATAAAAGGAAACACATGAAGAAAGGAAAGTATAAATACCAAGGAGAACATGGTATCATCCTGTTCCAAAAAGCATTCTTATTTAAACAGAAAAACACTATCTAGTTAAAAAAGCACCTATTTCTGAGAACACTGGAGAAGCCAGGATACTTCAGTACATCTGAACCAGAACAAGCTACATTTCACATAACAGCTTAATGGAGAGGGAACACAGAAGTAGTAATCACAGTTTGCAACTTTAGCACAGTAAGCATAACAAGAGGCTCCATGCTCCTGGTTCAGCAGCATAGCAGTCATTTCAGAAATACTGTTATGGGTGCCATCTTATCCAAACACTGTAGAGAGGGCAACTGCTGAAATGTGGAGGCTTCAATCAAACATTTTCAGATACAGTGCCTGTTGCTCTTTCAGCCTATCAAATACGCTTTCAATACCAGTCAGCCCCAGCTCTGTCCTACTCCCGGTCCCTTCCTACACTCAGCACGGCTGGAAAAGTTGCAAGGAATAAAGGCAACAGCTAAGAGGTTACACAGTAGATTCTATCAGCACAAGGGATTCTTCACTGCCCATTTCTAGAAATCAAGAGGAAGAGCATTACTGATGATACTCTAGCTTTACAGCACAGAGCTGAAACAACGCAGTATGATTCATGTTTATTTTGAAAACTGCCACATTCTTTCTTCCTTCCTTCAAAAAGCACATCACAGAACTAGAGCAGCACACCAAGGTGCAACAGGTACTGTGAATTTACTTTAAAACTCAAGAAGAAGAAGTCTAGAAGAAGTCATCTAAACAACAGCTTTCCTCAATTCATGTCTGAAATGCTGTTCAAGGCACTGCTGAGGAAAAGAAATACTTTAGATGACCATTAAATTCATATACTCACTGAAATACCAACTAGCCAGCCTAGCAAATAACTTCACCTTCACCCTGATACAGCCAAAAATACATTGGTGGCTTTAGGAGCATTACTATTGGTCAGATTTTTATTTCAGATGATGGCAAGGCTGGATTTCTTTATAATGCAAGAGCCATCTGGATCAAACTACCTGAGCTGAAGCTCTTTTGATTGGAGAAGGTTCCCCCAGGCCAGGCCCTCTGAGTGCAGGGCACATGGTCTCGATCCAGCTCTCTGGTCCCACCACATCCCACCCTGGGAGCACCATTGGGAGGCCTGGCAGCAGCTAAAGGCACCAAGTGTTCTGCCTCAACAGATGCACATTCTCCCACAAAGCAGAGCTTAACTTTTTTTTTTAATCAAAACTCACTGGCTGCACCATTAACACACTATGAAGACCAGTGCTAATGCATTATTCTCACCTAGAAGCAGAACACAGCAACACCAGCTTAACCACACTGTAGATCTTTGGTTTTGGTCCAATTAATTGCTTGACAACATCCATCTTACCAAGATTCTTACTTTTTAGAACACTATTTCACACACTTAAGATTTTAAAAGAATCTGTGAGAACATGGACAAATCAACAATTGCCTCATCTTTAAAAAGCAAAATTAAGGAATTCTGAACTGTTAGTTTTTTTAGTCTAGAAAAACATTAAACAAATGTAGTGCTGCTTATCCTGACATTTGTATAGATACACAAGGAAAGAATCATAACTGGGTAAATTGTGAGATAGAAAATTATAAAAAATAATAATAACAATAGTTATTTTAAAATAAATCAAGACTTTTTAACTTTTCTGACAATAAGCAGTTCAAGTTTCAGAGATCCTTGTCAATCTCAGTTCTTACACCAAAAGAAATTTTGTCTTTTCAATACTCTGCAGAGTGAATATACAGATCAATACAAGTCTATGGGGAACTACAGATTCTGATCTGCAAAATAACAGTCTCTTTACAAGAATGTACTTTTTTCTTGGCACCTTCCTAAAACCTCGACCCTAGAACACATTGCTTACAAAATTGATTGCTACGTGTTTTCTAACTATTCTGAAATTAGCCAGAAAAAATACAAAGAAAAAAATTCCTTTAAATTACTACCTGCTATATTTTTAGGGTGTATAAAAGCACAAGAGTTACATTATTAAGAGGTACATTGTAAGAATAAAGTTTAAGAAAGAAGAAAAAATTCCAAGACTCAATCTACATGAGTGCATTACTTAAGTAACAATCTGCATTTAAAATTCAGAAAAGCACCAACTGCTCTTTCCTTTTTTTTTTTTTTTTTTTTTTTTTTTGTAGCCTATGTTATTAAATAAAATCAAGGATACAGGCATTCAAAATACAGACAGCAAAGAGAACCACTAAGGCTGAAGCCATCTGGAACCTTCTGACAGGGCCCTTGGAGCTGCACTGCTCCAAAAGTACTCAGCTCCAGAACACAGGTCACACACTACAGAATATGCTTTTTCCCACCGGATCCCAACTGCCTGAGGTATGAGAACACTGTAGGAGACAGCACTAAGTGACATCTTTTCTAGATCCCAGCAAGCTCAAAACATCATTGTTGCATCACTGCTGCAAATCACAGTTCCTCCTGGCAAGCTGTTATAAAATATGCAAGGGTGAACACGGTAGAAGCGTCTGCAATCTTAATTACCTTTTTCCACTGTTAAAATGTGAGCGAATCAGCACTTAGTAACTTAATACTATATTAGTTCTCATCAACTTTAAAAAGAATCAATGCCCATTCTCAAGGTATCACCGACGTACTTTGTGCATATTTTTAGCCACACCACACAGCCAGGGTACAAAGCTCGGGCCTTCTTACATATACATACCAACAAAAAAGACATCTTTCAAACATCTCATAAGTGAAATTCAAATAATAACAGCAGAAAAGGGGAAGAGACAGACCACAAAGATTCCATGTGGCAGGAACCACCAACTTCACAAAGCACCTTCCTCCTTACAGTACATCGCACTACAAAAATACAACTAGGGAGATCCAACTCAACTGTTTGATTCCACATTTTAAGCTTCTATTTTTAAAATAAAAGTGACCTTTGCACTGAGGATGAGTTAAGCCTCTTAATGCAAACATATCTACTTTTGTCTAGTTTATCCTGTAGTCTTAAGGGCTTACATCTTTGAATGTGTCCAAGCCCAAATAAAGAACAAAATAAATAATGAAAACATAAATTGCTATAGTGGCTATGAACAACAGATAACCGTTCAAGGCCTCTGGTATGTCATCTATTGTACAGTATAAAGCAGAAACCCACCTCAGATGAAAAAGCAAGCTTTTACACTGCAGATTCCTGTAGGAGCAGAACCAGTTAAAATATTTTCATTAAGAATTAACCTAGCAACACACACTTGCCCTTCTGTGAAGACAGGCAGCAGGTGAAAGGACAAGTTCAAGTATTTAACTACTTCAAAAGTATAATAATAAAAAGGACAGCAAAGCAGAGTTCAGTCCCTCATATCTATCAAGAAGTTAATTTCTGAACTGTACTTCCACTTAAATTCCTTTCAAAAATTTAACTATTACCTTCAAGTTCTTGCATTAATTTTATTTTTTCAAAATACCTCAATTTCAGAATGCACAAAACTACTCCTTTTAGAATAAATCACCCTGATTATTACTGCTTTGATTTTTTTAAAAGCAAAAGGTACACTATTTTTCACAAAATTTCTCATTTCTCATTATAATGTTCTGTCCTCATTACACCAGTTCCTAGAAGAGGATGCTCACTACAACTCACAGGACACAAAGAAGTAAGACAGCATGCTTATGGATATTTAAAAGCATTTTAACATGTTTTACACTACCCAATATGATGTTTTTCAGGAATGGGAATGTGCTTTTTAAAGGACTCTCTCTATAGGAATCAATTTAATGCCCTTATAAGCTAAAAGGGCCTACAATACTTCCTTGCTTGCTGCAGGGATGCCAACTGATAATTCCTAGGATTTTAGTAAAATAGATTTTTACATGTTTTCAGATTCTGAGAGACATGCACTGCAGTATGTAAAACACAAACCTACCACCTGCACCCAGAAGAACTTTCTGCCTACGGCCTTACTTATCCAGTTTCAAAACAGATGCTTAATTTTCAAAAAAGGAACTTTTTTGCACACATTCTTCAGTCAGATTTAAGCGATAAAGCAGTTAAATCGAAAGGAGCATGTAAAAACTGTTTGATGGTTATTCCCAAACAGTATTAAATTGATTTTGTTTTGCTTTCAAAAAGAACTAGACAATCAGGATTTGCATGAGTGTTCCTTTAAACAACTGACTTTTGTTTCTCTTCCTTAAGTCATTGTGTTTAACAGAGGAAAAGCAATTTTTGGCTTTAACTTGCCAGTCATTTCTGCTCAAAGACAGCCCTCTGAAAATACACAAATTTCACAACAAAGCCTTAAACAGGCACAGTGGAAGATGTGGAAGAGAGGTGTGCGTAGTAGTTCACAGGCAAGGGAAGATGTTGGTGCTCAGAAATAAAAATACTGCTGTAAGTGACCCAAAAAGTGTCTAGTGGTAGAACAGGAATAGTTATCTCTCTCCTCTAAACAAGTACAGAATACGGTCTCCTGAATTAGTTATCGAGAACAGACACTGTGTGCTGCTTACATTTCATTCAGTGCCTCAGTACTGCATTCTGCACCTTTCTTTCCCCTTTCCAACAATGCCTGGCTAGGAGGTTCACTAAGCGTGTACATTATTAACAGTATATCTGGAGAGAAAGATAGGCCTCTCCCACTGACCTCAGCTTTCTTTCCCCTTTTGCACCTCTCGGATAGCAGCTTCCCTCTTGCCCTGCAGCTGCTATCTACCTTGCACCAAAAATTCTGCCTGCATATCCCACTGCCAGCTTGCAACCTCCAACCATATTCCCAACTGTTCACACCGCACCTTCCACAGCACAGGCCAGACCAAGTACTCATGCTTGCCAAAAGTCAGATCTTTTACATATAAAACCCGATGATTTTCGGTGTCTCAAGGTTCCTGTAAAAACCTAATCAACTTAGCCTTTTTCTGTGGATCTGGTACAGTTTAGCTTATTAGGTATTCCTCTGTTTTTCTCCCTTCACTAAAGTGAAAAAAACACATGAATGCATATCCTACCACCTCAGGCAGCATTCCTGCAGATCTTTGCCTCAAACCCAACAGGTTTCACAGTTGGGTTTCTCTTTCTCCCTGCAGTTCAGGGTCAGGAGCTCTGATCTAATTTCTTCCAGAAACAGACAAACAGATCTCACGTCTCTCTTTCTGCAGCATAGCCTATTCATCTGCTACTGCCCTGTGCAGAGTGAGTGATAATCGCCTCCATTCTGCACCAGCACAGGTTCTCCATGAAAGCAAAATTAAAAAATGCTGGCAAAAGCTTCTGTGCCACTGAAATAAAAGATAGCAAATTTAGTCTCCTCGAGTGTGCCCTTATGAACTCCCAGTTTTGAAGCACTATTTCAATATCATAAATGAACAGGTTATTTACATACAGTAAGTACTCTTTGACAGATGTTTTAAAAAGCCTTCTACAAATTCCTGATCCAGTCTCTTAAGATATCCCAATCCAACTCCAGAATTTCAGTGGAAAAAAGAAGAGGTTGCTCAGAGTCCATCATGAAGAGCTGCTTCCACAAGGGAGCTCTTTAGCACTGAAACATATGTTCAGGCTAGCAGGGAACAGCAGCGGAACTGGAAGGCATCCTATCCATCAGTCCCAGTTTGCACATCTCAAACAGTACAGTGTTTCACACACACTGTATAAAGTAATTTGAGCTACTTCTTAGACAGCTACATACATATTTCTGCACTCAAATTCATGGAGCCTATTTCTGTAGTGCAGTCACAGCTGACTCGTGAATTCAGTGTAACACAGAAGGAGGAAAATACATATTTCAGAATGTAACTTATGTTCTCTCAGTCCTCTGACTTGTGACCAGATCATTTATGAAGGTCAGATTATAGAGTCTCACAAGAACATAAAACAGAAGTCATATTTCTGTGACCAGATCATAAACAACATTCCTTGAACCCTGAGGAAAGGCCGTATCACTGCCAGCAGCCAGATATCAGTCACAAGGGAACAGGCCAGTCCAGGTAATCAATAACTTCACATAACGCCATCATTGTGTTTTGGGTCTGGGCCCGAACTCACCATCTGCAGCCCAAATCCACAAGCAAACCACGAACTGCAGGATGTGAGGTTTCACAAAAATCAAGAATGGAAAAAATAAATGAAGAGCTAAGCCTTGCTTTCCTTTTCAAAAACTCTTTGGGTTAAGATTTTGGCATGAGCTCCATTTTCAGAGAAATCTAGATAGATCTTGCTGAAATATCATCACTGGAAAATAGGAAAAGCTTGAGGGGGAAGGGCAGGTGAGAAGACTGTTCTCTTTTCCCCATACTTTTACTCTAGCACCATTACTTCACAAAAAAATAAACAAAATGGCTTAAGATTCTGCCCACTTACACCATGGCATGTGCTTACGTACAGAGAAACATCTGTATTTGGCAGAGGATGCTGAAATTTATGTGATTTCAGAAAAAAATAAACAACTGGGTAAATATATGAAAAAAGCCACAGAAGACCATTAGGGCCATACCAACAGCTCATCACGGGTCCCCGATCCACAAACCGTGGGAGCTTGGGAAGTGTTCTGCAGAACTGCCAGCAACACGACTGGCTTGTCCCCACCCTTCTGCCCAGGCATTCCGGATCAGCCACGTTGTGCAGGAAGGGATATGAAGGGTGGGGCTGGCACACAAAGCTTGGAGGTACTGCAACTCCAGGTCACAGCATGGCTGGGATAGAGCAAGATACAGGTTCTAGCAATCCATGGACATAAAGTCTTCAAAACAAGGACACATCAGGTACTGTATTCCCTGAATCAGACAATGCACTTCTCTTAGCTAGAAGGCCAGGAACATCAAATATCCTGCCAGGCAGCAAGGCTGTTCTTGAACCCATTTTTCTTGCCCAACTGGATACACACTGGGGAATAAATTCCTTCCATATCTAAATTTAAGCATTAGATTTTTAAAAGTAATAGACACCTTTTACAAAGGTGCTTTACTATACATATTATTACCTTCCCATACATGCCAAATACCCAAAATCAGATAGCCAAGTACCAGAATAGACCAGCTCACTTCCATGTTAACATGCCACTAAGACAGACTCACTTGATAGCACCCTACCACAATTTTAATCTAAAAAAAATACACTAAAAACATTAGGCTGAACATTTTTACTTCATGAAATAACATAGTAATTTTCCCTCCTAGTTCATAAAATCAGAGTTTGACCCAACATCCAATGGAACGTACATGTATTTTTCCACTGACCTACACAGGATCACATCACTTGACAATTACAAGGTTAATACATTTCATAACATGCTTTTAAAATATTAAATTATTTATCTCTTACAGTATTTTGGAAACAAAGTAAGAGTTATAAATGGTTGCACCGTAATTGCTGTCACAAATCACCACCTATATATACATTATATAACAAACAGGAGCCAAACAGCTGATGAGGTTCCAGATGCATCTGCTGCCAGAGTGGGGTTGAGATTCCTGTCATCCCCATCTTCCCATCCCTGCCTTCCCAGGACAGCACCCTGACTCCTATGTAGACACTTGCCATCACAGTTCTTTGCAGAGCCCCACTGCAAACTGAGAGACTAAATAATTCCATTTTAAAAAAATGGCACAGAGAGCTATAAGCAGTCAATTAAAGAGAAGCAACAGGTCCTGTAAATTATTTCAAACCATCTATACTAAAGACAGTTTCAAAAACACCACCTTACTTTCACAGATTCTGGCAAATCATTTGTGCAATAGCATGATCCTTCCACTCAGCACAATACAATACATACGCATACTTTCTTGATACACTCTTGTCCATCAAAAGAAAACCAGTGCTGTTGGTATGAAATACTTAAATGCCACAGGCAAACAAATTCTGAAACAAACAAACAAACCCAAAGTACGTATCTCAGCTACCCCTGCTCCAAAGCTCAAGTTCCTGTAATTCCTCTGCCTCCTAGGTGGTCTCAACTCCACCACCAAATTATTTCCCTCAAGTGCTTCACTGGTAAACTATCTGAGAGACTATGTAATTTAATTAGTATAAATCATAAAGAAAACAAGAGGATAAAGCCGCCACTGCTGCACATACTTGGAAAGCAAGCCTGAAAAATACATTTACTTGCAGAGTTTGTTTTCACCTTCTCTAAATCAAGAGAAATAAAGTATTTAACTGCAGCAGCATTAGCAAAGAAACCTAAATTTTATGTCTTTCACAAGCATGTTCTGTAAGACACAGAGAATCTGGCCTAGACCAGGAAGTTTTCCCAGCACAACTGTGGTTGTTAGAAAACACAATAGAGGGAACATCATAAATACCAGTGCAGGTCTTGAGAACAAGTCTTCAAACAGGGAGTCATCACTCCTGTGAGGCTTTCTCTGCTCAAGGAACAGACATGATGACAGCACAATAACATTCATTTATACCATGAAGTCTTTATGCAGTAGCTGAGCTTCACTTGTGATCATAATTACTATAATCAGATACTTATTGAATCTGCTGCCTGTTCCTAGAAAAGTTACTCATTTTTGAAAAAATATTTTAAGATTGTTTAAGGTCCAATTTAAAAACCAGTGTGCTAAAGGCAGAAATATAAATTTCTAAAAGACATTAGCAAGCTACAAGAACCACAACTTTTCTTTTCCCTTGGCTATTTACTGTATATTAAATATGATTGAATGCTATGATGGGTATGACAGTCCCATTTATTTCAATTACTATTTACTAAAACTGAACAGTCAGATGCTCATTAGCACATCAGAATGTACAGAGATGCTCATTAAACACAAGGATCTTCCTCAGCAAATCTGAGTATAGATGTGGTAATAACCTGTAGCATTACCACACAGACCTCCAGCAGCAAAGTCATTTTTTTATTAACTCACCAGTATGCTTGCCGTCACTGCAGGGAGAAAGTTCATTTCTCAAACCTAAGATACACTGGTAAAATATTTGACACAAAAATAGGAGAAAATAAATCTAGGACACAAGAAATACAATTAACACTCACATAACAAAGACTTGGGGTTTGCATCCAGCCACAAACACAGATGGGGCAAATGGTGTGTGCATCATGTCTACAGAACACCTCTCCTAGGCAGATGTAGGTTTTTTGACAGTAAGTTTCTGTAAGTCAAGGATGGTTTCAATCCACAGAAATTACTTCCACACTTTCTTCTGAGGAAATGCAAGGTACAATACCAAACAATAAATACTTACTCTATGACTTGTCACTTCAGAAAGCTGTGTAAATTTATTACTGACGAAAGGAGCCAAGATTCATAGCTCATGATAATTACATTTCCTCATTAACAAAGATGTGAGTAAGACAGCACCAGTGAGGAAACTTATTTTTAAAACGTCTCAAGAAGTTCTAGCTGGGAGGTCTAGAGAGTATTTTCCTTTCTTCTCTAGGATGACCAACAGTGTACTCATACATTCACTTCTTTGGCCTTCACAGCATGGGTCTACAGCCCAACAGTTATGATAAGTAATGCACTACTCTGAGCAAACACAGTCCTACTGCCGGACTATTCAGGAGGATTCTAAAACTCCCATAGCAATGCTTTCTGTGACACACTTTACCTAAGTATTTTAAGTTAGGACATTTCTATAAGCAAGCTACAGCCTACAGCATAAGGGATGCAGCACCACGCTTTTTTTTACTTTTGCCTAAACCTCGTGGTGCAGCCAATGTGATGTGAACGGCATGGCCATACTTGCCTCAAACTCAAGGACTGAGAAAATGGGGACAAGAGGAGCCAGCCAGGCAGACTTGTTTACTCTCAAGGAGGCTCAGGGGGAACCTCATCATTCTGTACAACTCCTTTACAAGAAGCTGTAGTGAGATAGGGACCAGTCTCTTCTGCTGTGCCTGCAGTGAGGACCAGAGAAAATGGCCTTAACCTGGGACACAGGAAATTCAGATTAGATACTAGAAAAAAATTCTCATGATTCAGGTCAGGGTGTTTAGGGAGGCGGTAGAGTTACTGTCCCTGGAGGTGTTTAAGAGGCTGGCACTGGATGATGTGGTTTAGTGGTTTAGGAATTAGTACAGTACCAGTACTGGGTTAATGGCTGGACTTGGTGATCTTAATGGTCACTTCCAACCTTGAAAATTCGATGGCTTCACATCCAGCTCACCACATCCCTGCGTGGAGTGGCGGCTGCGAGCACCTTTCACAGAACTGGTGCAGGCTACCGTGCTCAGCAGGATGAACGGGGCGAGGGGGCGGGGTACAGGGGGACACAACCCCAACACTGTGGCTTCTTGAACTGTGGAGGCGGAAACAGCCACGGGTGCTGTCCCACACCCACAGCCGCGCAAGGGCCAGGGCTCCGCGCTGCTCCTGCCTCGCAGCTGTGAGGAGCAACTCGCCGTGCCCTGCCCGCTGGGGTTGGGCACTGCCTGCCCCACCCTGCCCGTGTGTCCCGGGGGTCTCAGGGCTGCGCGGGGCCCGAGCGCGCTGACGGCCCCGCCGGAGCCACCGCCCCGCGGGGGGCGGAGCGCGGCCGCCCCTCGCTGCGCCGGGGCGGTGAATCACGGCCCGCCCGTCTCCTCCCCCCCCCCCTCCTCCATCTCAGCAGCGCCCTCAGCCTCTCTCCTCCATACAAAAGCAAAATGTCCGCCATCTTCACAGGCTGCTGCTGCCGCCGCCGGGCCGGACGGGGCCGCGCCGCGCCAAGGGCGGCCCCGCCGCGGGGCCGAGGCGGCCGGGGGGGTCATTACCTTGATGCAGTAGGGCGGCTCGTCGAACGTAACCAGCATGTACCTGTCGCCGCGGCTGGCCGGGTCCCGGGCCCGCAGCTGCGGAGAGAGCGGAGAGAAGAGGCGTGAGCGGGGCGAAGGGGGCGAGGGGGGCGGCGGCTCCCCCGGCGCCGCGCACTCACCTTCATGAAGATCTCCACGGCGCCCTTGGCGATGTCCAGGTAGCTGGTGCCCAGGTACGCCCGCTGGTTCATAGAGGCGGACGTGTCTATGAGGAAGAGGAGGATCGGCATGGTCCAGGCAGAGCCCCGGCCGGCGGGCTCCCTGCGGAGGAGGCGCGGCGCTCGCCCGCGGCTCGCTCGGCTCTGGCGGCGCTGCCCAAGCTCGCCCGGACTCAACTTCTCTTCCCTGAGCCTCCACCAGCACCATGTGACCAGCGCGCACGCCATTGGCTGGCAATTATACCCGTATTTGCATATTCATGGAGCGCGCGCGGGGCGGGAGGGAAGGAAGGGAGGGGGGTAGCGGGGTGACGGCGGGCGCGCGCGCGCCGCACCTGTCACACACACGCAGCGCCCGCCCCGCCTCTCTGCGGGGTTCCCCGCCCCGAGCTCCAGGGGCCGCCCCGCCCGGCCCTCCGCGGGCCGCTGTCTGACGCTTAGTCCTGGTCGCAATCCTTTCGTGTTTCCCCTGTACCTCCCGGTACCCGCGGCTGAGTCACCTCGACGCCGCCTCCCCTCGGCCCGCGCAGCCCTCGATGGCTGGGGAGTCTTGCGGGACAGAGGGAAGGTGCAGGAGCTGTGCGCTGGCCCCGGGGAGCCGAGCGAAGCCTCTCAGCTGCTCACGCGGTGACATAATCGCCCCCGTTCCTGGTCTCTAGAGGTTTCACTTAAGCTCTAAATCCCCAGTCCCCCACGTGCGATCCTTTCCCGTTCAGTTAACAGCCATCTCCCACAGGCAGTGCCTGTATCTGGGCATCACACACCAACAGGGCGCCTCAGTGTACCTGGATCAAGGCAGGATGGCAACAAATTAATTGTAGCAAAACTGAAAATACATGAACCCTGCATTATTTCCTACCACTCCGATTAAAAAAAATATATGTATCTGAAAGGAGGGATCACAGAATCAATTAGCTTGGAAAGCCTTTCTGAGATCAAGTCCAACCTATGGCCCAACATCGCCTTGTCAACCAGACCACGGCACTCAGTGCCACATCCAGTCTTTCCTTAAACACCTGCAGGAATGGTGACTCCACCACCTCCCTGGGCAGCCTGTTCCAGAGTCTAATCACCCTTTCTGTGAAGGAATTCCTCCTGATGTCCAACCTAAACCTCCCCTCAAGGCCATGTCCCTGTGTCCTGCCGCTGGTTGCCTGGGAGAAGAGCCCAACTTGCACCTGGCTACAACCTCCTTTCAGGTAATTTTAGAGAGAAATAAGGTCCTCCCTGAGCGTCTTCTTCAAGGTGTCCTGCTCTGGTGGGCCTGGCAGCCACCACTGACAGCAAACAGATAAGGGGAAGGAGACTGAAGAAGTATTTAGCACTATGTCCGCTCATGAATGCTTGTTTGCTTCCAGGAGTAAATCCAAAACACACAAAAGCAGCACTGTCAACATAAATCTTATTTTAAAATAATAAAGAAACTGATAATATTTTCCAGTGCTTTTAAATTCAAAGGCTTTTTCCACATATTTTTTTGCCATTCATTTCAACAGCAGGCAGAATCAGTTTCAGTTCTCACTCAGCTTTTGTGAAGCACTTGGACAGTACTGTTGTTGCACAACATCACAGGTGAATTCTAATGTCCCATTACAGAGCATTATGAAATATGAATGTTGGTAAAGATACCATTGTCCATTTTGATCAGAATAATCAGAGATGTAAACTCATTTAATTCAGGCATGTACTCATCCCTTTTGTCACCAGAAAAAGCCCAACACCTGCACACAGGACCTGCAAAGTCTCTATATTGGCTTTAGAAAGAAGTTTGTCTTTTAAAAAAACTTTTGCAGATATTTTTCAAATAACATTATCTCATTATTTAATTCTATTGAACCAAAAGTGTGTTCAAGTTGAAAGTTGAAAAGCAGCTCATTTTGAAATAGAATAGGAGACTCCATTCCATTATCCAGGCCCTCCATAAGTTGTGCATGTGTGAGTGTATCTTCGATCAAAGTTTCTGAATTTCAGCAATCATAGCAGAAATGCCAGGAGGGATAAACAGATAAATATTTTTACGCAAGTGATTAGTACACATGAATGGAGCCAGACTGAAACAAATGGGATTTGAATCTCTATAGATAAGATAAAAATGCACATACTGTATTTTTTTACCGCTGCATGTTAGTCTGGAAAGATAACTCCTGGACAGGAATGGAATGCAAAGGCCTGAATGGAAACTGAACTACTGGTAGAAGATGCCACCTAACACCGCCAGGTCCTGGCACCGGGAACTCGATGAGGCCACCTATGCATTGCTCTCATGTCAACCAGATGAGATCAGAGACTCCCTTCTGCCTCCAGCTGACCTCCGCCAATTCCAGCTGGCAACCCAGCGGCCCCATGTCCTGCAGCCTCCTTGACTGGCTGTATGAAATGCTAAACAATTACAAGTTCATATCCTCACCTTTTTTTTTTTTAATTCCAGATCACCAGATACCTAAAAGCCACTTCTTTCCCGTCCAAACATAGTATTTAAAGGTCAAGATGAAACTCTTGTTTCCCATATCACAGATTCACCTTTCCAAGGGCAGTAGCAGGCAGAGTTCATATAGTCTCCCTCTTTCTCTCTTGAGGATCTTGTTTTTTGGATCCTGCTCCAGCTGGACACTGCAAGAGCTAAAGTCTAGCAAGCTTCTAGGCACAGTACAAGACATTTATTTAGTTTAATGAGACACTTTTTATTCCTGAAATTACAGACACCATGGTTGCTTACATGCATGAATGCAGCTAGAGTGGCTTTTACTGCTGCTCTGTACAATTTGTGTTTGCAATGCTGACTACCTGGTAGCTATGGTGGTGGACATTCATCACCTCTATAGAGTTTAAACTTTTCTTGGTTTTTGATTGAAAATACACTCATCTACATTTCTTCAACTGCAATAGTTAAAGAAATTGTCTTTATGGGGCAATTAATCACAACAGCTATAGCAGGTTAAGCTCTCCTATAATTAAATATTTTGAAATAATTTCTGTGTAGATATTCTATCCCACAGTAAAAAGGAACAGAATTCTGGATTAATAATTTTTGAACCAAACAGATCAGTGGTATTTTTTCCTGTTGTGCTGATAAAGTATTATTTTTCTGTTTCTTGTCCTAAGCTGTTGCTTCTAACAGGATTTTAGCACTAACAGTTCGTTTCTTAACACTTTTATATTGCTTCATCTTACTTTTTTCTCACCTAGCTGCTTTCTGCCCTGAACGAATAATACATCTGTGAGACAGAAGCCATGCTGCTTTAGGCACTGAAGGTACTCAGCTTTGGCACCAATTAGCCACCTGAATTTGGGGCACACTGGATACATTAGTCAGAAATTATTTACTTAAAATCTGGATCAACATCTAAACCCTTCAAACCTCCCTCTGCTGCTGTGACTCCCAATCTTGGTCATGTAATACAGCTGCCTGGATGACTTTCCTGCTTAATTTAAAATGCTTCCAGCCAGAGCAGAATTGGTCACTGCTAAATCACTACCAAAATACAGATTAATCCATGCCATGAGCTGGGAGGTATGATCCCTAATACACAAGAAAAGGGGCTGCCACCAAAGCTAAGGGACTTGCTTGGCCCCACACAAGGTGCATTTTTCAGTACCACAGTGAGAATTCAGAAGGGTTTAGGTCTTAGGCAGCCATAGATCTGTGCCATCCCTTTCAGAAAGGTGAAATTCCAGGTTAACTTAAAGAATTTTTTGTGCAGCTGAACCCACATGTGGAAGGTAAGAAATTGTGCTAAATAACAGCTCCTTCACAGTTATATTCAAGATGGCAGAAGCTGAGCAAATTCAAGTCCTTTGATATTGTGTGCTGTATCACGGCAAGATATTCTCCCCTGTCAGCAGTTAGCTGCTCTTAAGCCAGACACTAGAAAAGGCCAGACTGCTTCTGCCAGTGTGTCACACAGCCCCTTCTGGAAAAACAAACAGAAAAAAAACCCCAAACCAACAAACACAAACAAACCCTCCAAACCAGTATTTTCCAGGATATTGCTTAGCAGGACCTTTTTTCTTTTTTCTGTTTTGTAACTACACTACAAACTTCCACTCACCCTTAAAGATTTCTGCCCCTTTCACTTGTTCCATCTCCTTTCTGCAATGATTCCACTCAAGAGTTTGGGAGCCTGATCCAAAATTTGCCCTTTCGCTGCTTTTCAGGAGTCTGGGTTTGCAGATGGGAGGACAGTAATGGAAGCTGAGGAGCAAACCCTGGTTACTGTGAGCCATCAGACTTTGTGTAAGTCTCTGGTGGAAATGTGCACCTGAATTTCTTTTCACCAGCTTCAGCAAATTCAGGAATTCCATTTTCAGCTAAAATATAAGGAACAGACTATGGATGCATGCCCTGACTGCAGCACGTTTTTCTGCTGATTTATTGACTGTGCATAAATACAGCACTATAACTGTCATATTTAACTACAAAAAAAAGAGAGCTGTATGCTCAGGAAGATAATTCAGGGCAGCTCTGAGGATTTTCATCTGTCTTCCATGTACTTCAGAAAAAGCAGCCACTTAGCAAAGGGGCAGAGTCCAGCCATCCTGATTTTTTCCCCTTCTCCCTCAGACATGTGTTAACCCTTTGCTGTGCACAGTTCAGCAAGGTTTCCTCTTCCTGCAAGGTTTTTATGCAAGCACAGTTAATATGCCCACAGTCCAAAGGTGAAAGCCAGATACCCAGCCCATGTAATAGCAGATACGGTTTAATTTCCATTTTGCTTTAAAGACCAATGAGAAGGGGATGAGGAAGTGATTGGTTGCCTAAGATGGGGGATCGTTTTGCAATACTGAGAGATAAGCAAAATTCTGACAAAATGTCTCCGAGGAGACATAAAATTAACCCACGAAGCAGCACTTTGAACAGCAAAGCAAGCCAGAACAGATTTCCAGACAGGCAAGGCTTTCCATATGAGAACAGGTTTCAAAGTCCAAGAGTCTCCAAAGAAGAAACAACATTCACAATAAAAGTTTGAAAAATATTCTGGCTGCTGAAAAAGAAACTGAAACCTTCTCCAGTTTAGCAAACTGGAGAACTGAGTTACTCTAAACCTGAAGATAAGAAAGAAATTAAAATTGTGCACATACCTATGCAGGGAGATACAAAACTGAAAGTGTGTGCTTCAGCCTAATGCATGTTTGTGATCCAACACCAAATAACATCAGATTAATGGCCCTAGCCCCAAGCCCCCATATGTCCTGCCAAGGTCTCCCCACAGAAAGATTTATCATCTCTCGCTTATAAAAACAGGGAGAAAACAGAGCTTGTTCTGGGGGTAAGAGAAAGGGAGAGGGATTTGTGGCTGAGACAGTAGCCTTGCACCAGGCAGTCACAGCCACGGGAAGCAGGGGCTCACAAGCTGGGGATGCTCTGACTGTAGGTGCATTTGAATTGACAGCCAGCCAAGAACTGCATGAAATTCCCCATTACTTCCTTTTACTGGTCTTATGCTAACTGTTGCTAAGCTGTACCTGGGAATCAAGCCAAATCAGCTTGGGATCTTTGGATGAAAGGCATTTAAAAAAGCCCAAAACCCAGCATATTACCAGTGTGGAAAGCAACAATATGAATTAAATAAATGCGCAAAGTGGCAGGATTTGGATTTTATTGTATTCTACAATGTAAAATATGAAGACAGACTAAAAAATTGCCACTTCTGAGGAAAACTACATCCTTCTGCCTGGGTTCCTGTGAGGAAGAGTCATAAAAGCAGCATATCGTTACCAGAACTGAAACCTGAAAATACATATGTTTAAATAGACTAGAGCCAACAGGGACTGGTTAGGAGAGTCATTTTCCCAGGCTATGTTATGCAGATTTGTGCCACCAAGTGAGAAGTTCACATTGCTTCATCTATTACCTATCAGCATTTACTTTATGGCAAAGAATACTCATGGGCTGGGACCTGCTCTGAACTGACAGGATTTATCAAAGCAAAAGCCACACTTGGCTGTTTCATTTCTGGACGCAGTTACGATTTTTTACTATGTATGTGGCTTGCCTGCAACAGAAATTCTCCCTTGCAGAGTTCAAAGTATCTCCCACAGAGAAAGTTTAGCTAATCTGACTGCACTCCACATGCTGCCTGGGCCTGATCCAAAGCAGACCAGACCCTGCTGGAAGCCTTGGGGAGCCTCAGCCCTCTGATTTCAGCTCAGCAAGTCACCTTTCACCCCTCACCATCATTTCACTGCACTCGGAACATGCACTGTCCCTCACTGGCACGGCACCTTTTGTCTTAAAATAAAACTTAGGGGTAGTCTCCAAAATATTGATGGACACCATTTCATGGGATGTTAACTCTGTGCTGAGGGCACCTAAAGTAACTTACTGGTCCCAAACAGGAAATATTACTATCATTTAAGGATGAATATTAACATTTCCAACATATCCTTAACAGATCATCATCTTACTGAAACCAAACACTTCCATGACATGAATATGTTTATCATGATTTAGTTCTCCCAAAACACCCAAAAATTATACAGAAAACACTGTGCCATAAAAGCATTGCATTTTACCATAAGCAATTTTCATAAAATAATTTTTCCTGCATAGGAATGCCGTATTTAATCCTAAAGACTATTTGTCATTAAAGAGAGTTACAAAAGCAGACAGAATGATCTACTTGGAACACAAGGCTTCAGTGGCACATGAGCTCTTGCTGGCTCTGTTATAGACCTTCACTTTCCATGGGCCTTTCTACCTTGGTTTCCCCAGTTGCAGAAGTGCTTATTTTGTTGTTTTCACTAATTTTTTTTAAAATCACTTAAAACCAGATCAAGCCCTCACTACAGAGGCAGAGGAATCAACCCTGCCCTGTAGCTCTTACCAGCTAATTTCAGCCATGATCTAATGAGTGGGTGGTAACAAGACAATAAGGCGGGACAGGAGCGAAAGGCCCAAGCAGCACTGGGAGCTTAGCAAGAAACTCAGCAAAAAGCAAGTGCATGGGAAAATAAAACAAAAATATTTTCATTCTTCAATATTTATTTTTTTTTAGATAGATAATGAAGAAGAGGAAGTGAAAACTCATCTCCTGAGGTATCTGGTAAGCGTTTGGAAGAAACAAGTTTCCAGGAAGACCTTAGGCAGGGACACAACCTCATCTTGTGAGAGCAGCTCTCTGTGTAGGGGCATGGAAAGAGGAGATGGCAGGAAGAGACAGTGCAGGGCAGCAGTATTGCCAGCAGCACACAGCAGATGGGAAGTCCAAAGAACTGAGACACAGCAGGAAGCAAGAAGTAGGTGTGCTCTTGAAGAGTCAGCTCGAATGTGACAAGGTAGGAAAAAAGGGCACAAGGTGGAAGAGCTTTGTGACTTTGCCAGACTGAAAGGACAGCAAGGTGTTCCCTGCAGATGGTTGTGCTCAGATCTGGAGACATTTGCATTTGCCTCTCTCAGATGGAGTATTTGTGCCAGATAGGAACATAGAAACTTAAAATGTACTCTCTTTTACTCCACTGTCACTTCAGATTTAGACACAATAGAAGATATTGTGCTTATTCTGGACTAAGTAGAATAAAACAGCCCCACTCTCTGTGGAGCTGCTCTCTGTGTCTTGTTAGTGCTGCTGACCTTGCTCACTACAGACTGAATTACTGAACTTCCTGAACTCTCAGGTCCCAGTTTTGTCACTTCCTTGCACTCACTCGATTTTTGTGTATTAAGTTGGAAGGTTTGTTGGCAACAAAGGAGAACTTCAAACCCAGACGCTTCTGTTTATTTGCTGCATTCTCTTACCTAGTTTTGAATATGAACACAATCTCAAACTGGAGAGGGTTACAACAAAGTTTTCTCTCCTTTCAGAAGCCTTTGGTACTTTCCAAGAGCCAAAAGCTAATTATTTTGGTACTTTCCAAGAATCAAAAGCTAATTATTTTGGCACAAAGAAGCACCAAAGAATCTTTTAACCATGGCATTCCTGTATAGAGTTTATGCAACAGTTTTGTCTGAGAGGAGAAAAAAAGAGAGGAGTAATAAAAAGCCCACATTTATCTTTTTTGAGATACAGAACAGTTTCACTGCAAGAAGAAATGAAATAGACAAAGGCTCTTCAGGTTGGAAAAAAAAGATGACTGCAGAGGGAAATGATGGCAGTGTGTAAAACGCTGAATGGAGAAGGTAAATGCAGAGTAATTGTTCACTTTCTCTTGCAGTACAAAAGCTGAGGGGGCATCCAACAAAGACGTTTAGCAGCAGGTTTAAAACAAACACACCCAAAAGGAAGTACTCTTTCCTAGCATCCGTAATTGCATTGTGGCAGTCAGTGCCTCAGGAGGTTGTGGAGACTGAAAATGGATTTTAAAAGGCATTAAACAAATTCATGTGGGATCAACAGCAAATAAACACTGTAGCTTTGGTGAAACTTTTGTGTTTTCAAACCCTTACCCAGAGCTGGGAGGAGGCACCAAGTCAAGATGATTCGGTATGTGGCCTTTTCCTTCCTCCCTGAGTTCCTGGAAACAGCGTGGCAGTTCCTGTTGTTCTGTGCTGAGCCGTGAGCCCGGGTGTTGCACATCACTAAGGAGCAGAAAACGTTCTCTGCATTCTTCTAGCTGACTCTGTCTTCCAGCAGACTTCCTCAGAGGGCAGGAGATGCTTCTGGGAGAGCTTTGCAATCCAATCCTCCCTCCCTTTTCCCTAGAGCAACCACACTTATAATTGTGCAGAGAGAGAATATTGCATTAGATCGGGTTAAACCAAGGAAAATTTCGATCCTATGTTTTGGCATTTAATTGTAGCATTTAGCTCATATTTAAAGGGTAGAAAATGTAGTTGCCCTCATTATTGGTCAAAATGCTCATCAGTCCCCAATAATAATTCAGGACTTTCTACAAAAAAAGAAAGACAAAGCAACCAAACAACTGGTCTCCATAGCCAAGTGAAAGTAACAATTTACCTAAGACAGCAAGGAAAACCAAACAAACAAAAAGAAAAACCAGGAACTCCACCCTGAAGTCACTCAGTTTAATTTTTAAAATATAGTATCTGCAATAAAAGATTTTATATTCAACGTTCATATAAAGGACAAAAATTCCCAATTATGATTATGCTCACCCTTGTATTAAAAATAAAAGGCTGTAATAATGCCAGTTCTCATCCAAACATTTTCAAACTTCAATTATTCCCTATTCAGCTAAACCCATTGTGTTTGCAAGGAAAATCCAACTGAACTGGGAGTGTGTGCCAGTCCTTTCCCATGTCCCAACACGCTCATTTGTCACCCCAACACTTCTGCAGCCTTGTACAACACACACTCTACATAACCACTGAGCCAGGGACAGGCAGCTTGTCCCTTATCCCCAGCCCCATGCTCCTGCCACCCCCTGCCATCTCCCTGTGCAAAGGCCCCTTTCCTCCCAGCACACACATCCTACTCCCTCATTTTACCATCCAGCAGAAAAGCAGAAGAGAGGAGAAGGCAGCAGACAAGGAAGAAGGAAAAAGGACATGGTGGGTGATCAGTGCTGGGTATAGGCCTTACATATATATATATATATATATATATTTATTTATTTACAAGAAATGAAATTAAAAATTCAAGGGGGAAAGACCACAAAAGCCTAGTGACAGTCTGGCACAGGGGAAATCTGTGATAAGCTACTGGTGAATCAAGGTTCCCACAGCACTTGTATTATCAGCTTAGGAACATATTAAAACGAAAAATAGAGGCAAATGGTACACTTGCACTAAGGCAGAGGGGTCCTGTTGTTCAGCACCCCTGCTGCTGTGGGTCTTCTGGGAAGGGAGTCACTGAGACTGGACAGTGCCCCTCAGGGGTTTGTAACTCAATGCAATGCCTTGGGGTTTCCAGCTAAGTGCTCAATAAGCCTTTTCCCTTCTCCAGTTACTCAGGTCTTCTCAGTGCTCACACGGTAAGGAACACTAACAACGAGGAAAATAAAATGCAGGAAAATGGATGTATAGAGGAAAAATAAAGGAACAAACCTATGAAAAGTGGTTATGTAAAAACAAGTGTAGATCAGAAGGAAAACAAGCAAAGAGAGAAGCACAGTTCTACACGCTTCCTGTTGTTCTTTAGGAGGAGCCACCATGATGCAAAATACGTAAGTTAATGCATTGAAATCATAAATTACTCTTTGATACACATAACAGGAGCTTACCTGAATCATGTCCCAGGCAAACAATCACCTGATAAAGCTAAAATCACCATAAAAATAGAAGTTACCTTTTTTTAAAAATTCAGAAATTAGCACTAAAGACAGTATTTAGTCATCAAACTGCTTAATAAACAGAACAGTATATTACATCTTAGTGTATGAAGGCAGAGTACTTCAGAATGGTGGCAACAAAGGAAAATTAGCCTCAGCTTTCCAAAGGGACTTTCAGTGAAACACAGACATTTCAGTTAATGGGCTTTGACTGTGGGTATTTTAGCTCTAGGCAGTCTCACTTGGTGCACTTTGAGCTTAATTCTCTGAGGTATCAATCACTTGAAACTCCAGATGAACTCAGGAAGATCAGCAGCTGATGCTAGTCAGAGGCAGGCCCAGCTATCCCAAAATGGTTAATCAAAGAGGCATTAAAAAATGTGAATCCAGCAAGTTTATGGCAACCAGTAGTTTGTGTACTAAGAGGGCAGCAGGACCCTAAATCTGAGGATATTGCCTGTCATGGCAGAGCAAAAATCAGAAAATAGACTTTTGTCTGATAGTGATATCCAAACATATTATTTTGCAAATGCAGCACAAGCTGCAACATGCAGCACTCCTGCCGGAGGAAGGGTAGTCCCTGGGCCTGAGGAGCAAACAGGACAGCACCTGTAGCCATGTGGGTTGTGACTCCTACAGAGAATGCAGTTAGGGCCGGTGCATTCCTTGCTAATTAAATACAGTCCTAGGCTGCTAGCTAATTACCCCTGCAACCCTCACAGGGCCACGTTTGCAAAGCTCTGGTCAAATAAGGGATATGTGGAGCACTTGAAAGGTAAGTAAACTCAAATTTAAAGCCTCGCTGCATATCAGATACAACCATAATATTTTTCTTACTTGTTTACTATTTTCAAGCAAAAGCAGCAAAGTCTGGACTCTTAACTTCTCATTGCTTGCAGAGACTCAGAAGTCTCTTCCATGAACCCTTTGCCTCCAGGCTCTGGGACTGGCACATCCACAGCACCCCTAGCTCCCTGGAGCTGGTGATGTGGCAAACAGGAAGGGCAGTAAAATGAGGTAGGGCAGTGCTGCAGCAACGCCATGGAAAAGTGCTGTATTTGCTGTGAGTGTAACATGAAGACTCCTGCAGTCAGTGCAGCTCTTTGTTAAAGTACAAAATAAGAATCTTATCTTTTCTAAAGCTTTCCTTGAAACACTATACAGAGCTAGCTGCCTGTATGCAAGCTTTATCCTCAGCTGCTCCTTTCCCAGTAGATAGGCAAAAGAGTGCAATCTGATTTCAGAGGCCAGGGTTACACTCTGACCTCTGCCTCCAAATAGAGCTTTTCCTTAACACCATTGAAACAAAACCAGCTCATCTAAGAAACGGGACTCTGCAGACAGTGGACTTTAGGGGTTTGGTGACAGTTCTTTCTCACTGAGGCTTGTTTTCTGGTCAGAGCCTAATCATGAGTTTTCCAGGGGTACAGAACATACACATAACTCAGCAAGGCAGCTGGCAGTGGCCACGTCCTTCCAAAATCCAGTGATGAGGATTTAAACAAGCTTGGTAAAAATCTTCATTTTGTGATTACTCTGCAACCAAGAAAGCAGCTGGGAGTGATTCTGTCACTACCAGGTCTTCCCACACATCCTGCTTCATCTTAATTTTTATTCATTGGAACATGCAAATTTCCTGTGACATGGGCTGGAAATTGCTTCTATTGCATTTCCAAAAAACATCAGAGGATTTCAGCACCAGTCACTGTGTCACACAGGCCATAAAACAAATTTTAATGGACAATAGTGGAAAAAAATTCCTGAACCAAGAACTAGCACAACAAACACAGAAAAACTCAGTTCTTCCTCTGGAAACACTATTGTTTATTGCTGTCAAGGTCAATGAAACTAAGAAAACTGTTACAGCAAGCCCCACAGACTTATGCATGCTAATATTCTACATTGTTAGTACAGAAATATTTTAAGAACAGTTAAAATCAGAAGTAGTTAAGCCTCAAATACAGCAGCTGAACAAAAACTCTGTTGGCTTGAATGACATTGAGGCCAATCTGCTGCCTCTCTAAAAGAGTCCCTTCCTTTTTGAACCTTGGGGAGAGAGGCATGAACGGGTCAGTTTTTGCAAACAAAGTAAGGAAAGTATGAATTTCTGGCCTCAAAGGCTAGGGACTCTTTCCTACTCCGTCAAGGGGACCCAAAATTTATCCAGCTCCTTAAGCCTTTCCAGATGCCTTCCCCAGAATCCTGCAGAGAAAGGAAAGAAAGTCCTATAAAAACCAAGTATTGCCATGCTGGAAGAAGCTGTCCAGATGAGCCCAGATCTGGTCTAGGATCACAAAAAATTGAAACACTTCTATCAGCCATGGTTATGGGCGTGTCATACATCTCTTGTAATAATTAAGTTATTAGTCTGTGTGAAAATGGAGCCTTTTGTATCCCAGAAAAAAACTAAAGCAGGGAGCATAACCAACCAGCAAGACTGAGCAACAGAGACACTCTCCTTGTAGACACTCTCAACTTGTGTAGTTGCCAATATTTTAGTTTAGTGACAAATATTAGTTCCAGCTGTTTACAGTCATATAAACCAACTCACATCCAACATGCTTCACATGGTGTCAGTGTTTTATTCTCATTCACTGAGGAAGAAGTCAGTGTCTAATCAGTAGGAGCCAAAGGCACTTTTGTCGTAAAAATCACCTTGACTGCTGCATGCCCCCTTTTCTTCACCACCCAGCAGAATTTTAACTATGGTAACAAGTTTGGTTTGCTTTGTGGTTTGTTTGTTTTTTTTTAATTCCACACTTTCTGCCTTTTTAATCTAGGGTAGCATTTGCAGTCTGGTCTTAAATGACTTAGGGCAATACAGGGAATAAAAGGCAGAAATGAGAGCAGAACCTCCATTTCCTTACTTAAAGTTATGAGCTTTACTACTCTCCAGTGCTGCCTCCCTCACTGAAATAGTAAAGTATAAATGCAGGCAATTATGGTGTTCAGATTATATGATCCCAGCCTTTCTCTTTTGTTGTTGCTCATTCATCCTTTTTATGTAACTGTTGCTTTAGCTGAGAAACCCATAAAGGTCGACTTGACCCTAAATTGTATCACTGGGAAGAGTTATCAAAATTATGGGCAATGCATACAAGGTTGCCATGCATTTTCTTGATTTTTTTGTGAGAAAGTAAGTTGGTAACTTTATTCAAAACGCAACTGCTTCAGTGAAAATACTGCAATCGAATTTACTGCCTAAGATTGGGCCTGCAATAGGAGGAAGCTGTAAATAAATGGCACAGTCTTGCTAATGACTGTGTAGAGAGCAGAAATAAGGTCAGACAGCCGTGCTGTTGTTTTCAATATATTCCATGGATCTGTTTTTTATCTCCTTTTGCTATAATTTCAGTGGTATAACTTTATCAACTTTTATCCTAATATAATCCAAAGTATTCCAACTGTACATTGTTTCTCTTAGTAAAATATTTCTTGTGAGTGTAATAAGGCCTTAGTGAATTTATCAGTATTACTACAAAAAGTATAAAGAAAACTGAAAGTAAGAATACACCACTGCAATACATATGTGGTCTATACTGAACTGTGCTATTAGTTTTGTATTGGAGAAAGACTGCACAAGGCCAGAAGTTTTATGAGGATTTGTGCTTCCCTTATGCTGGGAACACCTTTCCCAGCTAAAGCCCACTTTTACTGTAATGACATGCTTCCAGCAATCAATAATTTTCTCAAAATTTCATTTTAGAGGAAAACTTCTGAGATCATCTGGTGTCTTGTTTCAATATTTTCTCTCCAAAATAATTTTCCTGTGACAAGTAGCACAGTGCCTATAAGCAAGGGGTACACCATGCTGCAGTTCAGGGAATTCTGAATTAGAGCCCGTGTTTCAGTCTAACCATCACACCTTTATTTTCTGAATGCTGCAATTTTACCCAAGCTAACAAATTAAAGTTCACAAAACTGGTAAAAGATCATGGTGCTGTTTCCTGCTTTCTTCCACTTCTCTCTGGAGCGAGGTGGGTGCAGTCCTGCAAGGAGAACGTGGCAGGAAAGTTGTTTTGAGGCTTGCTCTCCATGCAGGTTTGTAGCTCCAACTGGTGTCACTCGCTGTCCCCACTCTCGATCCCGAGCTGGCGCTGGCGTCTGGCTGGGCTGCACTGCTCGGGCTCAGCTGAGAGGGAGGTGGGAAGAGCACATGGAACGGCAGTGGGAAGGCGAAGGTAGTGGGGAGAGCTGGTGGTGGCACAGCAGGCAGTGCCCACAGAAACCTCCCCGAGGCTCCACAGCCCCGGCCGAGCAATGCCTGGCTATGAGTGTGGCAGAACATTTTGAAAGAAAGGTTACAGACTTCGAACAGACAAATATTATGTCCCCACCAGGTTGTGGCCAGGTGTCATTTAGACCCCTTACAACAAGCCATCACCCCTGAGCTGAGCCATCCCTTGGGCTGCACTCAGACCAGGTAGGTGCTGCAGGTCTGCCGTGAAACCCCAAGTTATGCAGCAATTCTCCTACCAGTGCCAAAGGAAATCTGGGAACTTCATTTCTACCCTTGTCCCCACTGACATTTTCATTACTTTCAAGAGGGAGATTATATCTGAGAACTGGTTATTACATGGGGGGGAAAAAGGCAAATTAATTTAAAATAAATTTTGTTATGTTTGCATTTCGGAATAAATGTAAATTTGCACCAGAATTGATGTGGAATGAGACTTATGAATGTGTTGGTACAAGGCTGCACATGAGGTAGTCACAGATGATTGATACAATGGCTGATACTATAATTTAGCTTTTTATGCAGTTTAAATGAGCACTCAATTCTGTACCCTTTAATCACAAAGTGGCATTTCATCTCAGGAGTAGCCAGCTGTAGTTCAATAAAAGAAAGGCTGCCCAACAGGAATAGGCAAAGTAGGCTGAGGCCTCCAAAAGAACACAGATCAAAAACAGTATTTGAAAAATGAAATATTAATACAGGCAAGGTTTCCAACTAAATGTTTCCTTTGGTATTTGTTCAAGTGAATGTTATACCTCTAGTGGCAGCAGAAGTGAATTATTTAGCATAATAATGATGGAAAATTCAGACTACAGTTAAGGAGTTTCTACATCTTGGCTATAGGTATGTACATACAAAAACGTGCATCATTTATGAAAAATGAAATCTTAAATCCCCCTGTCGATAATTCACTCTGCTCAGAGCCTGAAAGTGGAGCAAGAGAGGATGAGCAGCCCTTTCCAAGTTAAATATGATGATTTGTCCAAGTAAAATGACAGAACTCAGGCTTCCACACAGAACTGGAATGTGCCCATGGCTGGTGCTGAAGTGACCGGGTCTGGCCATTACCTCCCCTCAAAGGAGAGCTTGTCGTAAAAATGCTAATGTATGCCTGTCCCTGCAGGCATGAGGGAAGGCAAAGTGCACACTCCAGCCGTTCCAAGACAGGGGCACTCTGCAGGCCTGGGTTAGGCTGCGACAGTGCTGGGAGTCAGGCTGTGGACACGTCTCCTCCCAAATCCAGCTCTGTTGACAGCACAGTCCTCCCCCAGTCTGCCCAGAGGCTGGTGAGCATTGCCCAGCAATAGGTTACCACCCCTCTGATCTGGATATACTTGTTTGAACACTCCCTAACCTATTTCAGTGAAAATCAGCTGGCCAGCAAACCCTTATTACTTAAAATGTTAGGCCATGGTTGCACAGACATTTTTCTACCCTGCAAAGCAAGCCCCAGATATTTCTACTCCGTTTCTTTGGCTCTGCATTCCTCACCTGATAGGTCTATGGCCTATTTTGTCTATTTTTATAAACTTAAGTAGTTGTTGTGGGTTTTTTTTAAGTTGGATTCCCCCAACACTTCTCATTCATTAACTAAATGCTACAGTCTGTGCCAACACACCAGAGGAGATGGTGAGAGGTTGGAAAAAAATCACCAGAAGCTTCCCTACATCAAATTTGTCTTCAGATTAGATGTCTTGAGGAAACCATGGTCTGACACCCCTTAATCCTCTTCCGTGTTTGGCCTTTGGTAAACTACATGACTGATTATTTTACAATCACAGCAAAAATGATCTTAACCTCTTCTTAGTGTGACCTCCTCCAGATCCACCAAACTCAAGAGAATCTCCACAATCAAAGGGGGTTTTGGCCTGGGCCTTCACACAAGCAATTCAGGCTGTTCATGAGTGGTACCCTCCCATACACAGTTTGGAATATGCCCAAGGCAGGTTGCTTCTAAGGCCTGGAGTCAAAGAGGTCACTGTAATACCAGATGGAGAAACAAACCCTAACCACTGTGTGTGCAAATCAGGCACAGGTAGGATCTGCATGTCCTCTTTGAGCCAGAGCAGGTAGATTATCTGCACTCTAAGCTTCTCAATCGTTGGTAGCAGCAAAGCCCAGCTCCAGAAGCATTTTTAATTTCCAGGTCAGAGATCAACTCCAGCCCAGTTGCCTCCCAGGTCTCTCTTTTCTGCAGCATGTTTGCAACATGTCAAAGGCTGCACAAACTAAACACAAGACCATCTGCTTAGCAGCAATAGCAGCTCCTTGTCCTCAGCTTCTAGCCTTTTAAAATCCCTTGTCTTGCTCCTGCTGACCATACTAAGGAACGAGTTCAGCAGGAAGGACAAGTGCTCTCCAGAGTAATTCCCAGCAGAACTCCAGGAGGAAGCCTGGAGCCTGTCTTGGTGCCATGCTCAAGAAACACAGCATGCAGTGTGGAGAGCCCTTCAGAGAGTGGCTGGGATCAGAGAGGGAAGGACAAATCCAAATATCAGGGCAGGCATTTGCTGAGGCAATAGCAAAGCTGTCGGTGAGGCTGCCCTGCCTCCCCTCCCTACAGCTGCACAAAGACTCAATAAGTCACACACGGAGAATGCTTGAGCAGTAGAGGTGCAAAATGGAGCATATCAACTGAAGCTTTTAATAAGATTTTGATAACAATGATTTTTATGTTAATCTCTAAAGAGTTTGGTTTTGTAACATATAACTGATAAGCATATAATCTAGTTTTAATTTAATCTCTGCAGGTGTTTCCAATGGTAAATGTTAAATTTTTATTGCTTCCTTAGGCAGTAATAATAGGGGAAATGTCTGTAGGGCTCCCACCATCCATTTGTATGCAGATAGCATCATATTTTATAATAGCTGTAAATCTGACAGGATAGACTCTTACTGTTGAGATGTTATTATAAATATGTGTCAACACTGAATAAACATCTTTGAGAGGAAAATAAAATTGAGATGTTATTAGAAGTCTAATGAAACAACCATAACTGCTTATTTATAAGAGATGTATGCTCACATCCTTGGAAAAAAAGTAGAGCCCATGCTGGGTTTGCAGCTTTGCAATGAGCAGGACATGGAGATTCTCAGCAGGGTCCTGCAGACAATGCAGAAATAGACCCTACACTTCATAAAGATGATGACTGTCTGTAAACCTCTAAATGTTTGTTCTCTCTGAGGTTTCAAAATTATTATAAATACCACAGTGTCTAAGACTCAATTATGGCTTTTTTCATATGGCTTAGGAGCACAGCATGTCAGGAGCTCTCACATGAAGAACCATAAGACACCAAGTACAAGGAAGTGAACCCTGATGCCTGTCTAAAGTGTAATGCAAGCACATTTTGGGCAAAATTCACTTAGCACCAGACCTGAGAAGGACTTGATCCCTTAGATCATACACTTAGCCTTATTCACTGAGCATGCATGAAACCTGCCTTTGTTTACATTTAGTATTTTAAAGACAGTGACACTTTAGGATGTATTTTCCTCAAATAATTTTATCTGTTCTGCAGTAATGTGGCTCTCAGGCATGCTGTGCTCACCGTGCCCATAGGCACATCTCAGAGACCCAGCAGCACAGGCAGAGAGCTGAGCTAAAAGATTCCTAAGATGGAATTGGCTTGGCTCCAGCTAGTGGGGAGCATGGGCAGAGAGAGCTTTGAGCTGTCTTTAACTCTCCTGTATAGGCATGCCCTGAAAGGGATTACACTTTAACAGAAGTCTAGATATTTCCTCAACGGTGCTTAGATATGTGGCTCCCAAGGTCCACATCATTAGTCATAAAAACAAACAGTCTAACCTCTGACACAAAAAATACACACGAGTACATCCAAGTCCCCAGTGACAGGGAATGGGAATACAGCTTGCTGCCACTGGAGGGGGGAAAATTTGAAAACCTGCTACATAAGCAAGTTAAAAAAAACCCAAAACAATTTTGCTTGCAAATTAAAGTTACAAGAACAGGTTGGACAATTTAGGTTGAAAAATTCTTGTTTCTGTTGTAAGTCAGAACACGTATGCTGCTTTAGGGTGCTAGTTTAAATGCAGTATTGTTTCTTCTGCTAGTCTTTAAAAGTGAAAAAATATCTGTTATGGAGACTTTTTAATAAATTGGTATTAAGTAGAAAGAAAACTCCAGTCATTTGCTACAGAAAGACAACATGAGTGCAAATGGCAAGGCAGATACATCACTCCCTTTCCTGAGTTACTTCAAAGCCAAAGAGGATCTGCCACATTGTGCCATGGAGAAGGGAACTGTCAAGAAAAACAAAACATCTAGTAATAATTAAATGCATTATGAGCTATTGGTAAGACTCAGATATATAAAATATTTTGTTCTCTCATATCTGCTCGCATGTTGTTTTCATATCAGACTTTGTAAACAAACAATTTGATCTGTGTGACTTCTTCAGACTGAGGATTCATTAAAGGAGGCCCCTCATGGAGTGTTTGCAGTCAGCCTCTGCAACTGCAGGGGCCAGCACACACGTGCCAATGTTCCAGGCCTACTGGGCTAGTGGTGAACACAGAATCCAAGTACGGTACCCTCTGTTTATAAATGCTATACCATGTCCTTATGCCATGGCAGATAAAGTGGAATATACTGCCAAGTCAAGTGTGTAAAATTACAAGAATCAGGCATAATACTGTGTTTCTCACAACTTAAGAAAATCTTCTCCATGATAAATGAGTTGTGAATCTCCCATATGAAGTATTTAAACAGATGGATAATCACCACAGCAACCAAAACCATCACAGAGTCATCCAGGAGCATTTAATCTCTGCACACTCCACAGTCAGGTTTCATGCTGTAAGGAGGCAATATTTTATGTAACAGAAGACTAGACAATGCTTTTAGGTAACTCACAGAGGTTTCTAAGGTAGGTAAAAAATCAGAGGACCAAATATAGGCTGCAGGAACAACATTTTTTACACCTTGAATCATACTTAAGTGACCTGACAAACTTGTTGCAGATTCTTTGCTGCATCTTATGTCTCTGCTCCTTTGCATTTGTATTTCTGTTGTCTTCTTCATCCACATTTTCTCCTCTCATCTTTTCCCTGCTCTACCAGCATTATAACAAGGAATGTAACCTCAGTCTTCCTCTGATCCCAGAAATAATTAATTATTTGGGCAGAATAAAGCAGCCCAAAAAGGAGAAAGCAAAAGAAACAATGACCTAACGATAAAAGAGAGAAATTCCCACAGATCTGAGATAACTCCCAGTTACTGCCGCACAAGGCAGCAGCCTCCATCTCCCCCGGCGCACCTGAGCAGCCTTCCCAGAGCACCCGGCTTTGGGCATCCCGCACTCACCCTCTCCATCGTTTTCAATCCCCCGGAGGCAGCGAGCCTGGCTCCGAGGCACGGGAAGAGCAGCGAGACGGTGCCAAGCCAGGCTGTCTGCGTGACCCAAAACAAACAGCTCTGGGATGTTTCAGCACATGTCAGCGCTGGTTCAACAGCCATGGCACACACGTACCTTTAGGAATGTCTGGGATGGGCAGAGTCTCTCCCAAGGGCACGTTACTGCACGATTGTCAGGGATGGGGCTTTGTGCTCTCCGAGGCGTCAGCACCAGCAGCAAGGACAGAACACCACCGAGTCCTACTCGCACGCATACAAGTTTTCACATTTAATTGGAGTTAACGCAGGGCTTTTAAAAGTCACAAAATAACCTGGACACTAGCTGTAGTGGTCGATGCGTGGGAGAGGAAGGAGACCAGCACTATTCCTTATTTTCAACAGGTGGATGCAAACCTTATCAAATGTGTGACAGAAAAAAGTTGGATCCTGGGAAACTTACAGAGGCGGACATAAAACCTGCTTTTAGAGAGTCTGAACTTTCTTTGTAAATGAACTGGATGAACTGGAAAATACCAATTTGTCTAATTAATGTGCTTTTAAGCCTAGCCATTTTAGATTATGTTTTTATTTGATCATTCTGTTTGTTATTAATCTGAATATCTCTGAAGCATGTTTATGTCTGCTGCTTCTCCTGAGACAGGTTTCCAAAGTCAGGAACACCCTCCATTGGATTAACTCTCAGTAAAATCATAATAATTTCTGAACGTATCCTGACAGGCTGAATTCTGATAATCTTTTTAAAAACAAGAATTCCGGTTTATTTTTAAACATGTTAAAATCTGAACTGATTTACACTCATCAAGAAAAAAAATATTTTTGCCAGTTTTCACTGCATACATTTTCAGAAATTCTGTCAAGGTTATAATTTATATATATAATAATTTAACAACATTATGTAATTTGTGGCTGTAAGACTGAACTTCTTAATGAACTATTACATCTGCAGAAAAAGGTGAGTGCTAATACACACATCTTGCCTAAGTTAGAAAATATACTTTTTAGAATTTCTTTAAGGTCTTCCATGATTTTAAATAGCCAAAATATGTTACTTCCTGTTCTGGATTGTTTCATGTTGTTATTGTGAAACATTCGTGGCTGCTGTGTTTATTTCAACACGGATGTGTGTTCATTTCACTGAGGGGTAGAGCTTGGTAATGGGTAAAAGATTTTGCAATCCTGTACTGGGTGGCTCAATATAAACCTTAATTATCCATCTGACTTGCAACAAAAACATTTTGCTGCATTAAAGATCTTGACGTTCGGGATGATACTGGGTGGTGATTACACATGGATTTGTTTGTATTATCCAGAGGGGAAGTTGGGAAAAAAACCCAAGGGAAGACGATACAGTGGATAATGCATAATACGAGCTGAAGTCCACAAACAGCCTAATTGAATGAAAGCACATTAAGTAAATAAGAGGAATACAGGATAAAGGTAACAGCATGGAAGTGTTCACCGGGACACTGTGTCCCATTTAAGGCGTCCTGTTGGATGATCAGACGGTCACGGCTGTATGTTCGGCTCGCTAATACTTCTGTTCTGATTCAGCCCAGGGGTGACACTGGCCGACCCTTCCACCGGGGGACCTGCCAGCGATGGGCGGCATCGAGGTGAGCCCGAGCTGCTCTGAGACCCCGCAGGGTAGAACACACGGTGGCCCCGAGCGCAGCGGGAGCCGGGAGAGGGGCAGGAACGCCTCCGGGACGGGGTCAGACCTCGGGAACCGTGAGATGAGATGAAGTATCATCAAAAAACACCTTCCCGCAGGTGAGGGGCGCCGGGCCGGCCGCACAAGCCCCGCTGCCCGGGGAGCCGGCGGTGCCGCCGGGCTGCCCGGGCGGGGAAAGCAGCGCCGAACCCCGCAGCACCGAGGCCGCCGAAGCTCGGCGTACCGGGGCAGCCCCGACATGGCGGCGGGGGCGGGCGGCGGGCGGGGCGGTGACGCGACGGCGGCGGCGGCCGGTCGGTCCCGGCAGCCCCAGCGCTGCCCGCAGTGACGGGCGGACAAAGGGGCGCCGCGCCAGCCCGCACCAGCGGCCCCGGGCGGGTGAGTCGGGGCGGGGGGCGACAGCGGGCACGGGGCGGGCGAGCGGAGCGACATCCGCGGCCCCGGCCTGGCCTGTCCCGGCCCGCGCGGCCCCGGCCTCCCGCCGCTGCCCTCCGCAGGCCCTGCGGGAGCGCGGCGGGGCCGGGATGGGGAGCGGGGCGGCGGCCGCACTCTGAGGCCCCGGCTTAGCGCCGCTTCCCCGCGGGGCCGGGGCTCGCTCCGAGCAGTGCGGGGTCGGCTGTGGGGCTGGGGGTCGCTCCGAGGGGCAGCGGTGCGGGGCCGGGGCTCGGGCCGGGCGGTGCGGCGGGGCCGGCCGGGGGCGGCGCGGAGGTGCCGAGCCGGCTGCGGGAGGCGCCGTTATCGCGCAGCTGCCTCAGCCCATATCGCTGCTGCTCCTCGTTGGAGAACAAAGAGGATCAATTAAGAGTGTGCAACTACCGCCGTGCCCTGCCGGCAGTAGGCACGGCTCGGAACGCCTTTCCTCCCGTCGCTTTCCCAGGGAAGAGTGCTCCCCTCTGTTAATCTGAGGCGGTTTGGGGCCACGCAGCTCTAATGAGCGCAGTACACGTTTAAATAATCGGCCAGTTTAGTGCATTAAACACAAACTGAAAGTGAGAAAATAGAGACTGAAGCACATGTGCCCTTGAATGTCTTCTCTACGATTGTTGTTAGCCTGTAGCAGAATGGATCAGAAGCAACGCACAGCTGTTACTTAATTTTTCACTGCTTTTCATACCTCTTAGTTGCATTTGAATATTTCCTTTCATTAGTCACCTTTTCAGCATTGAAAAAAATAATGTGGTCCATTAGGACAATTTTGCTGTCAGTATCAGCATGATTTATGCGTGTGGTCATCCATGCTAGTAGTTAATGCTCTGAGACTATTTCATTTTACAGCATCCTGGAGAGAGTTACTGATGACATTTCTCATCATCCTGTGAAGGGGTAAACAGTAGCAGTTTTGCAAAGTGTCAGAGCAGTTCTGCCAGTTCAAAGAGGACCGTCCACCTACTGAAATACTTTGCAGAGTATGTGCCTTCATAGATCAGCAAATTGAGGTGAGGTTAACCAACTTGCTCAAGGTCATGGAGTGTCAAGTGACAGAGTTAGCAATAATGGAATCCAGCCATCCTGGTTACTGGCTCTGCGCTCTCATTGGGTGACGCTCCCAAATAATTGCAGGTAGTTTAAACACTGGTTGGCATAAGTGCGAGTTGAGGCCTTCAAAACATTTTGGAGAAACAAAATGTTTGTGGAGTGCTTTAGATCCTGTGCTGCATTTGCATGTAGCTTAAAGTGATTGCTCAGCTTGGCATGGGAGGGAATTTTGAAGAAGACTTTGTAGTTTATTTTGTAAATATGCACTCAAAAGGCATCAATTTTACTGAGTATACAGTGTAGAAAGACTTGTGTAGATTTAAGGGGTAAATCATGAGATGTAACAAAAGCAGATTACACTGTAATTAGGCAACTTTTAAAACAGGAGTGTGAAGACATGACTGTAAAGAGGTTTTCTTCTGAATGAAGTGTTTACCCGATGACATTCTGTAGAGTTATTTGCAGTTGTTATGAAGAAAAACAACTAACAAATGCACTGGGAAGCCATGGTGATGAGGTTGTTGGAAGTTAAAATGGGAACAAAAAAGTTCCTCAGTTGATTTATTTATTCAGCAGATACTTGTTAAGTAAAAACAAATCACAATTGATGTTATTTCTGACCCTAGAGAGAAGTTACTTTTCACTTCGTGTTTTTCTCTGTCAAGTTAAATTTATGAAGAAAGGGATTTCAAAGGAAACACTGGCAGAGCTGTGCTATTGTGACACCAGCAGTATATATTTAGTAACTTCAGGGAGGAAAGATCCTTATTGTGCTGGAAAAATATCAGTGACAATTGTTTGTCAGGACTTAAAAGAGCACTGGGAAATGAGCTGGCATTGTTCGGGTGTTAGATGCTGGCCCTAGCCAGTGTTGCCTCTGACAGATCCCTGCTCCTGCGGGAATTTTATTGGCGCTGCTGGGATCAGCCCATCTATGCAGTGCAAATCACAGGCCTGAGACCACAGATCCTGGGTTGGGACAGACTTGTTTATGCTTACCTTTATGTGCTGCAAGTAATCGTGGTGACTATTGACCACAAAATTTAGTGGTTGTGTTGTAGTGGAGGTGCAGAAGAGTGGCAGCCAAGCTTCTGTTCATGTACTGTCTGGGGTACGTGACCTTATTCTCACCATTAGAGCTGCTGTGGGGTTAATCTGGGCAGAGAAGTTGTGGTGATACAAACTTTATCTGTAGAAGTGTTGGCAGTTTCTCATTGATGGGAAAGGTGTGTTGTTATCAAGACTATCAATACTAAACGATCACATTTCCCTAGTGTATGTGTGGTTTATCAGTCAGTCTTTGGGAAAAGTGCTTTTGCTACTGTCACTTGGTGAGATGTCCCAGCAAGGTGACTTCTAAGCTAAAATTGTTGTCTCAAAAAGGATACTAGTTGCTTGCTTAGGAATCCAGAAATTTATCCCCTGAATGACACTGCTGTATCAGTAAATGTGTCTACTATAGGTCCAGGTTTGCCAGACATAACTTTTGCCAGTTTGGGCAGTAGCTCCTCATCCAGCCAAGTTAAATAGGAAAAGGAAGCAATAATGGGATATACTTTTTTAAGATTGGTGGCTTTCCACATGCAGGTTGTGGAATCCTGGGAGGTTTGTGCACTGTTTTCCACAGATGTGTAACAAAAATGAGCCTGTTGGTAGGCGTAGTGATGCATACCTCCACTGATACTGAGAATTGTGGGGTTTTGGACACTGAACACTTGCCATGGACTGAGCTGAAGAAACTGGAGATGTGATATGAAGCCAGGAATTGGAATGAAACATGTGCAGTGTTTAAAAAAAAAACTAAAGCATCAAAATAATACTGATTATTATACATAATACTTGAAAATTTTATTAAATATAGTCAGTTAAGTTGTGTAGCAGTAGCTTGCTGTTGGTTTTATGGTAGCTTAAAACATTTATTTTAAAAAATCCCTTTTGTTAATGTCAAAGTTTGCCTGTATTTCTGTTACACATGATGTGTACAGTGTAGATAGGTATGAGAACCAAAGATTCCAACATATTCTTACTGCATACTGCATTGAGCTAACTTTGGTAAAAGAAATTTAAATAAATAATTTTTAATCTTCTGCCTATGACAAGCATCAAAAGTTATTTTGTATTCCTACAAGCCAGCAGTTCTTCCATATTAGCTTTTCATATAGTCTTAACATGTTTGAATGGAACAATGAAACTCACTTTGCAATAGTACATGAAGTTGTTCAAGAAATAATACTTACACTTGCTGTACAAAGTCATTCCAGAGTTTGTTGATTCTTCTGAAACAAAAGGGATTCACCATAATTCCAAGAAGCACTCAGAACCCAAATTGCCACTTACAGAGCCATTTCTTTTTCTAGGCTCTTCTTAATAAGGTAACAGAACATCAGCTTGGAACACTATCATTGGGGATTTGTTTTCGGAATATTATTAGTATCATTTCAGTGAAGTGGAAATAAACCTGTACTCTGAAAAGAAACTGGATCATGGGGAAAGACATTCCAGTGAGACCCATGAATTTAGATTCTACAGGGATAATTTGCTATTTTAATAACTAAATAAATAAATTTAAAAGCTTCGTTTGTGAATAAGAATCAGAACCTGTAAATCTGATGGTATGACAGATATACTTTAGTAAGCACATGAATGTGTGTCATGTTTCAAGTATGGAATACGTATCTGGTGCTTGGAAATGTCATCATCATGATGTTTAGAATGCAGAAAAAAGCATTTGTTTTTGATTGTTCATAATGTTTGGGCTATTTGCTGCTAGAAATTTCAGAAACTAAATTCTTTAAGGCGCAACTAAACCAGTGTATTGGGCTGGAGAATAGGTGAAATGTACCTTGTTTTAAAAAGCTTTATGGGAAGTGGAAATGACATCTAATGAGTCAGCAGGAACTTTTTGTTCTTTTAATATTTTTTACTATAAAGTTAGACCTCAAAGGACACCTTCAGTTTGATAATTAACCTATAGAAGCTGCAGTGAAATATGAAGTTTTTGGGCAGAGGAGAAGACTTTGTTCTCTCTGTCATGTGTAAAGTCAATGGTATGTGTGCTGAGGAGTCTGGCCTTAATTCTATTTTATGAATTATATTTGGGATTGTTTCTTGGTTGGATCATGGGTTCTGGTTTAATTCTGGAATGTCACTCAAAATAAAACAGAACTGTGGGGGGGATCATACTTTGGTTAGAGGCAGTGGTGATAGAAAACCTGTAGTCTCTTCATAAAATAGTAAATCCCAAATCTGTTTGGTGTTACTCATCCCAGTCATTTTTCCATTCATTGCCTGTAACTATGCAGCTGGAACAGGGAGTGTAGTTTGAACAAGACATGAAGGTGTTCCCCATTCCTTTGTTCTGAATCCCTGGGATTTGACATACCTGAGTGCCTAGTTGAGAAGATTCCTAACTTGTTATACCTCCTCCGGGGAAGTTATCCCTACGGAAAGGTTCCTGCCTAAACAGTGACTCCTGCTGCCTCAGTGTCATTGTGTTTCCTCATTTCTGCCCTAATGTTTCTCAGGTGTTGGTGTTCTGAGGCAAGGATGGGATTTCTTTTTGCTGTCGTTTGGTTTGTGTTGCAGAGACCCAGCATAAACAGCCCTAGTCATGGACTGGGCCCCCAAATGCTGCCACAATACACTGGAGAGGTGCTTATCCATTTATTTACAACAGTTTGTTAAATAGATGGAAACCCAGTGCAAATATTTTGTCTTTCTCAGTATTTTTGAAGGAACATGAGTAGAAGTAGATTCATAATCAAGCATCACGTTTTATATTTTTACACCTTTGTTAACTGCCTCAGTTTAGTATAGACTTATGGAAATAATCTTCTTGCCTTTTCTCTTTTTTTCCCATTTTTTCCTTTAGAATTGCCAAAATGCTTTGGAATTCTTAAACGATTCAAAAACTGAAGTCTCTGAGGATACAAAATCATAAGAACACAAGAAGCAGCAAGGAGGATTCAGTGCCAATGCAGCAACAAAAAAGACAGCCAGAGTTAGTGGAAGGAAATCTTCCTGTTTTTGTTTTTCCTACAGAACTTATATTTTATGCAGATGACCAGTCAACACACAAGCAGGTGTTGACTCTATATAACCCCTATGAGTTTGCCTTAAAATTCAAAGGTGGGTTTCTTAGGTTAAGTTCTATTTAAGGGTTAGTTGGTGATCTCCAATTATAATTCATGTAACAAATCGTATCTGTGACAAAACCAAAGTCGTGTCTCTACATGTATCTGTTGATGAAGCTGGTGATGTATTAATTCATTATTTGTTACCACTTCTGTCCTTTTCCTTGCAGTTCTTTGTACTACTCCAAATAAATATGCGGTGGTGGATGCTACTGGTGCAGTGAAGCCTCAGTGCTGTGTTGATATGTAAGTAGAAGTTGGTTGGGTTTTTTCCTAATATACAACATTTTATTATCTTAATTTCTTTTGTTATTTAAGAGGTTGTAAATGGCAGCATGCATGTTGTAAAATACAAGTTGGATAAAGATATGTTTTCATAATCTCATGTATACTTGTGGCTCTGATTTTTGCTATTCTTTCCCTCTAGAGCAGAGGTATTACGATATTGGAGATATGTCCTTCTTTAATTTTGTCTTCGAGTATAAAATGCCAGTAAATGCATCTTGTAAGGTAGTTTGTAAACCAGGAATGAGAGTAATATGAGACTCCTCAGAGCACCTTTTTGTTAGAAATAACAAGAAAAGCAAAACCCCCAGGGCTGGGACTTGTTTGTGAGAAATACTTGTTTGCAGATTGGCAAAATGGAAATGTATGCAGTTCTACTGAGCACATGTTCCTGGGCCATGTTAATAAAGGTAGTTTTGCCTACCTGGCCACCCCTCTCATTCTCAGATCTCTGTGTCTTCCCTTTGTCTCTCCTGTCAGGTGTCAACCCAGTAACTCAGAACAGAAGGAGGCTGCTTAAGTGACCACAGTAATGTACAGGGTCTGTAGGCTGCTGAAAGCTGAAGAAGAGTAGGTGTATAAGCTAAAATAGACCAACTCTCTTTATGTTCTATTTGCCACATTATTTCTGCGCTGATGTACAGATACAGCTGAAGAAAGTCTGAAGTACCTATAAGAGCAGACTGAACTTTTTGAATAGACATTTTTCAAACTGTAAAACACTACCTGGAATCTCTGGCTAACAAATGGCCATATACAGAAACCTTTTGTCTGATAAATATGTGTGCTTGGGGAATGGCTCTTTATTCCTGTAGACTGCTTTCTTTAGGTGCAATTTGAAAAATTCCAAGGACTCACCAAATAGAAAGGAAGTTTAAAACATGGAACTAGAAAAAAAGCCTAATTTAAAACATGGAACTAGTTTCTATGAAAGTTTCAGTGAGCAGGGGCAACAATGCTAAAAATGGAACAAAACAGGTCAGAATATACCAGTGTATCAGTGAGCTATTCCAGTCTTTAGCAGATATTTACACAATCTTGATTCATTTGGTTAAACAAATGGGTTTTATTAAATAAAGGAAAATAAGACATACACATGTTCCAAGGGGATTTTTTTGTGCAGCAAAACCCCCCATCCCATTCCAGTGGTTGCTGTCTAAGGACACTGTTTACTGCTAGGATATGAGCAGTACTATGCAAGTGTGGCCAGTTGCCAGATAAACAGATATTCTACAGAGCTTCCAATTATGCAATGATCTCTAAAAAGAAACAGGAGAATGTATCTGTTTATCAGGGTCTGCAGAAAATATCTCCTTGCTTGGCAGCAGATACATGTTCTCCTAGCACAGTGTTATGTAAAGATTCTGTTTAGGTTGGTAGTTAGTACCATGGTACTAGGAGTAGGAACACCAGTTTAAATGGAAGTGTTAAAGGAAGAAATCGGAGCTGATCTGCTCTGCTGATATGCTGAGAGCTGTATGAATTAAGGTTGTGGGGGGAAAAGGCTTTTTGTTTTAGTGAAGGCAGCTGCCCAGTCAACACTCCACTTGCTGAAAGCCTGTCATAGGCACACTCCTTTGCCTCTGAAGTGACGTAAAACATCACTGCAGCCCTCTTGCTGAGGGGATGACTTGGTCTCTGTTTCTGTCTTGAATAGTCTATTCAAACTAGATACCAGTTGCAAGCACTGGCTACGTGCTAATGCTTGTAGATATCTTGATGTGATATAGTTCCTTTAAATGAAGACTAAAAGACAAAAATCCATTTCTTGCAGCATTTTGATGTATATATTATCACAAAGGTCGGTTTCTTGAAGCAATTTTAAGACTACTATCCTATGTTACTAAGGGTACAGTCATTTTTTTCCCCTCATGAGATGGCAACCTTCTTATTTGTACGCATGTTTTTCAGATTACCTGCTGTTATCTTAGAAACTCAAAGTAACCTTTCACAAAAAAACGTTTGGAAAAATAGTTGAAATCCTTATTTACCCTAAGAGCTGATACACTTCAAAACCTAAGTGTTGCAGCTTTTCAATGCTAGATACGTATTCTCATGATGAATCATGAATGCAGAGTGGAGGCAGTTGAGCACAGCACTGCTCAGAGGTCTTGTTTTGTTGTTGATCAGTACTATTTTAAAGCTGTGCTTTTTATAGGTTCCAAACATGCTCTCAATGGTGGGTTTCTGATTTTGAAAATTCCTGACTCTTGTCCATAGAGTGAATGAATTTTGCTTCTGAGAAAGAATTTTAAAGCTTTGAGCCTGGTTTCCTCAAGAAGCTGGACTTTTGCTTGCCAAACACCTGTCCAGCTCCTTTCCTTCCCTGTTCACTCTAGTCCCCTGATACCTTTTAAAATCACTGGCCAGCATCAAACAACTTTGATACAGGAGGAAGAGGCATCTTTCAGATAATTGTTGCTTCATCAGTTGGCAGCTGGGCCTCAGACTGAGGCAAAGATGGGCTTGAGAGGAGATGGGGGAGGGAGAGGAGGTAAGATCAAATCTTCAAGAACATTGAGTGATGGAGGAGGTAATGGAGGTCTGGATTATTCCAGTTTATCTGGAGGAGGGGAACAGAGGGCAAACTTTGTGATATAGGATATAATTCCACAACGGACATGCTTCTTAGTAGTACATCTGTTTGAAAATGTTGTTTTTCTCTGCAGTGTGATTCGTCACAGAGATGTTCGGGCTTCTTACTATGGTGTCATAGATAAATTCCGTCTCCAAGTGTCTGAGCAGAGCCAGAGGAAAGCATTAGGGAAAAAGGAGATTATTGCTACTCTGCTTCCATCTGCAAAGGAACAACAACAGCAAAAGGAAGAGGAGGAAAAACGAATAAAAGAACACCTGACTGAAAGTGTCTTTTTTGAGCAGACTTTGTGTCAACCAGGTAGCTGAAATCTTTTACCCCTCCTGTGTTCTGAATCAGTTTTGAATAGCTCTAGTGACTAGAAATACTAGACTTAAAATATTTTTAAAATATAAACAGAAATAAATTTTAAAATAATTCTTTTTACGTACCTGTAAGACTGATGTCTTTATCACTTGAGGATGACAGTACACAAGAACCCAAACTGTGGCTATGCTGTTTATGCTGTCTTGATCAATCAAGAAAGACCCTTTGCTGCCCTGTATTTGCATGTCATACCTTGGAGAGTGCATCCACTGTTCCTCTGGACCAGGAGTTCTCGTACAGACAATGGGAATTTATCTGTGAAAGGATGATAGTTGTTCTATCCCTTGAACTCTTTAAAAGCATTTGCCCCTTCTGAGTTTGTTCCAAACCCTTAATCCCCCATTTCCTGATGAGCAGGAAATATTGTCAGAACATCTTCTAAAGTGCTCCTTGTTCTCCGCCCATTCCTTTGTCTGTCCCACAAGAACAGAAAAGCACAGTTGGTGGCTGAAAACTGCGTGTTTCATACCTGAGGAAGTGAATCAAGAGTCTTGAAAACCTGGGCCAGACAGTTAAATTGAAGGGGTAGGATAAAAAGTGTCAAGTTGTACCTGAAATGAATCTAAACTGATTCTTGATGGTCTACATTCTTGTTACTTTTACTGATTTATACTGAAATGTTCTTGTCACTGTTACATTTTGCAGGACAACAAATCAATTCCAGAAAACAGATGAAGCTCCTTGAGAGTGTTCATGTTGTTAAAATGAATCTGTTTCACTATTTATACTGAGTTTGTTGGCTGGTGAAACACTTCTTATTAAAAGAAACCTCATAACAGATATTAGTAGGATACACAGTTAAAGCAAACCTACAAAGGTCTCCGGGGTCACAGAACAAAATGTTCCTGTGATAGTTGTTCCAGGAAAGAGGTTTGAGCCATCCTGAACAATCTGATACTGGTCTTAATCCAAATGCTATTTCTCTGTGTAAAAACCTTGTTGACTACATTATATTGCTTACTTACAGAAAAGCAGTAAATAAAGAAACTGCAGTATTTGCATGTAACCTACAACCTGGAAATAAAATAGAGCACATATTGCTAGTCACTCAGGATAGGAGAAGTTGATAAAAACATTGGCTATTTTCCAATGGGTCTTAAGGATTTGGTTAGAGGTATTCAGCTAACATCTAAACAGCTCTTTTCAAAGATGACACAGTAGGCCTTTGAGTAAGTTCCAGCTGTTAAAGTGCAGGGCAATAAAGACTATGAGGAAGTCTTTATTGTCTGTGGGTTGCATTTCCTTATTCTGGTAATCCTGAACTGTCAGAGTGGTTCACTCTCACAGTTTTTAGAGTAAGATTTAAATTTTACTAATTTTTGGCATCCCAACGGACTCTGGCTCAGGTGTAGCCCTTGAATCCTGTAAAGAATGAAGGGGATCTCATCTGGCCCAAGAACCTGTGCTTCTGCTGCAGGCAGGTTTTATTCAGGAGGTGTGAGCAGTTACCTGCCTGTGCAGGTCTTTTGAGTGCTCTTAACTGATTGATTACTGATCACTGAAGGAACATATCAAGGAATGGAGTCAGGATGCACAGGGAAACCTCAAGCATTGCTGAGACATCCAGCTGTCCTGAGTGTGTATATATAGCAACTGGGCCTGGCAGGCTCTGTTCCTCCAGAAGGGAGGGGTTTGGGAAGTCATGTGAAAACAAGTTCCAGCATCAGAACAGGGAGCAGCCTCCTCCACCGCAGAATGCAGAAGGTTTAGAAGGGTGGGTTTAAGAGTTGTCTTCCACCCTCTGCAAACTCCAGAGCAAAAAGGAAGATCTGAGGATATTTCAGCTCCCATGTACTGCAGACATTTTTGCAGAATATTTAATGTTTATATTATTCAGATATTCCTTACAGTTGGTGCTGTCTTGCTTTTTCAGAAAACAGAACTGCCTCATCGGGACCGAGTTTACTCACAGTCTTCCTTGGAGTAGTGTGTGTTGCAGCACTAATGCTACCTACATTGGGGGAAATGGAATCCCTGGTGCCTCTCTACCTCCACTTAAGTGTGAATCAAAAGTTAGTAGCTGCTTATGTTTTAGGTAAGCACTTTGGACTTTATATATAAACATTTTCCTGCAACTTCTGTGAGCCTGGAAAACTTTGCCTGTCTTTGCCAGTGGCCTCAGGAAACTGGATGGAGACAAAACACCACATTACATTTTGTTTTGCATCTTGGCTTAGATCTTAATTTGCAGCCATGGTGATAGCAGGGTAAATTAGTTATTGTGTTTTAGACCAGATTTGAGTTGATACCTATTGCACACAGGCCCTTACATGCTAATTTCAGCTTTATTTGATGATGGGCCAGCAACAGTCATCTGCCAACAAACCTGAAGAGAATGTGCTGTTTCTTACTCTTGCATTGCAATAGTTACTGTATTGCAGAATGTAGAATGTGTTACTGTGTTTCTCCCTCCAACCCCCATGAGCTGTTTTTTAAGGCTTCATTCTCAGTACCTGTTTAATAAGCAGCTGATACGTGTAGCAGTAAGTTGTTGTAAACCCTATCTGAGACCACTACCATCCACAGTTCTTCCTGATTTGTAACTTGCTCCTGCATTAGCCAGCATAGATGAGTTGCACATTTCATTTGTTATGACTGTTTCTCTATAACTATTTCAGATTTGAAGAACAGTCACACTAAACTCAGTTCTCCTGTCCCACTACCTGGCAGAAATGAGGATTTAAAGGAAAAGAGCTAGGCAGCTTCAAACTGATAGCTAGAGGTGAGGTAGTCATGGGGAAAAGTGCAAGTTCTTGTTGGTTCATGCACACTCTGCTGACTCACAAAGGTCCATCTGCTGAAGTGGTTTGAAATCTCACTTGTGGCTCTTTGCCCAAACTGATGCTGATGGATTCTCAGATCGGACCTTGCAGTAATCCTCACTTTGTTTTTATCTCTGCTTTTGAAAATGACTCCAAGTTCTGCTTGTGCCAGCTACAGTTTTAAGCCCTTTGACTTTATACATTTGCAGCAACTGAACCTGTTTCTTGATTGCCTATGAAGTTTTGACAGGTTTTGACTTCTTTGCTGGCAGCATTTTTAGTGTTCATGGACAGATTCTTTTGTGTGCAACTCTTGCTCATATAGAAAGTCAATTGCTCTTGAGAAGTTGAAACCACTTTCTTCCACAAGGAAGTACAACTGCATTGTGGAGCAAATCCAATTGGCAAGGGTTGTTATATCACACTGACAGGACTATATGATATTTGAGAAGTATTTGATTAACAGAAATGAGTTAAACCCTTTATTGTCTGGAAGTCCCTGTACAAGTGGAGGCTGTTTTCCAGAAGCCTCTGCTGTTCATCTGGGATGATGGAATTGATCCAAGCTAAGGATCCAGCAGCTGTGGGAGCACTGGTTGTCTGAACCAATACAGACCTAAATAAATAGCTGAGCTGTAGTTCCTCTTTAAGGGATACATTGCTGATCTAATGAAAGGCAATGTTGCAGCTCTGTTCTGTCATGCTTCTGCCTTCACCATCTTCATAAAGTAGCCAAGTTCCATCAGTATGGAGTGGCAGGAGATAAAATAGTCTCAGAAATGTCTTTATCCATGGTGAGATCTGTAGGCTTTAGCCGAGCTCTCTGAAGTGAAAGGCTGTTACAGTGACATCATCTGAGCCTGCAAGAAAGTGAGATTGCCCAAGAACTGATAAATTGTTATTTTGATGTTACATAAGGCTGGAATTCAGGGACCCCTTATGTTCTTCCCTTACTTTGTGCAATATAACCCATGGCTAAGAACTGCAGATTTGGGTTTTTTTCCTGTATCAGCACGTAATTAAAATTAACTTTTCAGTGTGTCATGAGTAAGTTTATTAGCCCCTATTTCCTGTTTTCATCTGGTTTTAATTGTTTTTAACCTCTATCAGAGCAGTTCTTTTTTTCTTCCCTCTTTAAAGGTCACAACAAAGAGTCTGTTGAAAGCTCCCTCTGCAGACTGACAAGGAAGCTTAACACCTTTGTGTAAAACTGGTCTTTGATCAGTTACTATGCACAGAGCAGAAAAAAGCCTTGGAGCCTTCAACTAATCTGCCTTACTGATGATTCAGCATTCGAATGACACTGCCCATAACTGGCCCCCAAGAAAAATGGGGTTTAGGTGCTAGTGTTACACTTACCAAGTCAAAAGTTCAGTGTTAAGATTTTCCAGTAGAGAGATCAGTAATTGTTTGGAGTATTTATATCTTCATTGACATTCATTTATTACATGCACCACACTTCAGCATTGATTTTTTGACTACAACAAAATTTGGAGCCATACTTCTAATATTTAAGTGTATATATAGATGCTTTCTGCATGTATTTATGCACTTTTACCATATTTTCTGGCCTGTGGCAGAGTAAACTCTTTATTTTAAATCTTTTATTTTGCGTGAAATCAAAGTGCTTAGTTCTTAATTCTTGTCTTTCAGGTCTCATCACCATGGTTATTTTGAGAACATGAGCAATGAGTTCATAGGATGTCTAACACCTTACTGTATATTCACATCATGAATGTGGACTGCCTTTTACTCCCATTTGGCTCATTAAGATGCTAGCAAAACTGTTCAGTGATATAAGATACCTTCAGAAGTGTAATATATTTTAACTGTGTATAATAAATGAAAGACTCAAAGCACTTTGCGGTGCTTCTGTAACAGACAGCTATGAAATGTTCAGTGATACCTGTGAAAATAATTTGAAAAAACTTTTATATCTATGCCTACTGTAAAAAATCCTTATTAAAACAACATTTGTTATTTTTAGTCTATGTTCACATCAGTGCGTGATCACTATAAAAGCAAACTGTCTTCTGTAAAAACGCTCATTTGGTTTGTGGTTGTACCTGCCAAGGCTGGCACATAACACTTCTGTATATACATACCAGAGAGGTGAGAGTCGTGACTGATCATTGAAGAAAATGAAAAATTCCATCAGTGAAACTATGAAATAAACCATGAATTTTAGGTGAAGAAGTAATTCTCAAATTTCTTACTTCATCATTACCAATATATCGAGTGCTCATTTTCTTACCTGGGGAAGTAATTTCTTGCAACAGCCATTTTGTACCACAATTGTAGACAGTAAATCAAATTCTGTAATCAGACCCCTTCATTTCTTAGGGATGCATGGAAATGACATTAACGCAAGCTCATACTAATACAAAATTCACCATTTTTTCTATTTTAGAGACCAAACTAAGTGTAATAGCAAAGGCATTTCTCTACATCCCTCCCCCCACAGCTACCACAGAGACTTCTTTTCTATCAGAAACTTCTGCTTAAATGCCAGTTTCATATTTGAGGTGAACATTAATCTTGTTTCATCCAACAAGCATTTCCCTTCATTTAACATTTCACTGTCAAGATGTTAATTCTATTATGGTGTTGGATTCATACAGACAAATCTTTGTAAGAAGTCTATAGAGTATGCTCTGATATGAATAAAAAAGTTTGGAAATCAGACCTTCTTTCCCCCTGCATGTTACGGGTCACTTTTCTGCTTAATCATGGAAATACAAAGAAACTGCAAAAAACAGTTTCTTAAAAAAAAAAAAGAGAAAAAGAAGTTGAAAAGAGTTGTTAACCACTACAATTTTTCTTATACAATGCTACTTCAGTTTGATTCTTGGAAGAACAAGGATTGTGTCATCTATCAGCATCAGATGATAAAGTCAAACATTAACAGTCATTAAGAAAAAAACCAAAAAAGGTTCCCAGCTGGTTTAGAAGACCGTGTGCCAGAGCGTGCTGCAGGCACAGCACTTCCCTCCAACACTGAGCTTGTGGCTGGGTCAGTGTTTTCCTGCCACTGCAGGGCTCTGTTCTTGTAGCTTCACTGTTCCTCAGTACCTACACTGTGAATTCTGATTTTCACAAGGTGGTTTAACCTGCTGCTGCATGGGGAAAGGTGAGGGAATGGAACAGAAGTTGGGGAGATAAAAGCACCATGTCGTACCTTATCTTAGCACCCAACAGCCTGGCTAAACATTTTGGTGTGCCCAAGCTGATTTAAAAAGCCCAACACGAACCCTTTTTTCCCCTATATCCTCGTGTTCCAGTCATGGACCGGGATCATGTTTTCCTGGACAGTTGCAGAAGTACAGAAGTGACAATCTCACCTGTAGGAATTCAGAGTCACTGTAACCAGGTCTGACACTTGGAACTGCCTCAGTCCTGCAGGACAGCACATGTGTGGAGAAGGGAGATCCCAGGACACAGATGCCAGCAGTTGTTTTCAAGGAATCTGAAGAGAAATGATTGGTTTAAAAAAACACCTTGACCAAAGAAATCAGGAACAAAAATTTATCGTCAACCAAAAAGACTAAAAACAGTGGACCACTTCTTTGTCAAAGCAAGCGAGGAGCAATACACAGAAAAAAAAAGATTAAATGCACAGAATAACTCAGCAGATGCAGATAAAACTGGTACTTGGGTGAAATAAGGATGACAAGTGTGAATTCTGACTGCTTTCTCCTTCAGGGAGATTGCAGCACACTGCAGAATCACAGGTTTATCCCAGTTGGGAAAACAAGACCTGAGGACGGTTTCAGTTCAGCAGTGAGGGAGAATGTATCAAATTATGTTACAGCATAGTCATAGCAGGGCACCAGTAAAATTTTACCAGGTGGATACACAAGATTTGTGAGGTATTTCCTGATTTTATATATATTTATGTGCATGCACATACTTCTAGTACTTACATACTAGAGTTGCAGGAAACACTGGATGCCTTTGGAAATAAGACCCGAGACAGTGAATATACCTCTTAGAAACACCAGGAAAAACAGTTGTGTACGTCATTTCCCGTTCCTGACTCCTAACACAAACAAACAGTCATTTCCTTGCAATGGGCAAATATTTTCAGCAGACAGTTGGGAGGGCTTTGAGATCATCCAGTAGAAACAATCCTGGTGTTTACCCAGCACTTGCTATGGCACCGATAGCTCAGACGAGCTGTGCTGGCAGCAGGAAGTGGGAATGCTGCCGAGATCACTTTGGGGAGCGTCACTCCCTGTTGCTGTAGGCTTGGTACATGATCTTCTCTAGGTGGTTTGCACTTGTCTAGATCAGAAAATCCTGAGATGATCCTGTTTCTCTAGAGGAGTGAATCACAATGTGCTTGAAACTTCAGTAGACCCAGTGCACTGTTCCAGAGCTCCAGGGACAGACAGGGCTCTCAGGGAATCAGTTAATTGCACCAGGGATCACAGCTGATGATGGAGCCCCAGAGAGCAGGTCTGGCACCCTCACACGGCCACCACCTGGAAACAAATCAGTCTCTGCAAAGGGAAAAGCTGAGTTGCTGCTGCTGACATGTCTCAAGACATGCCCCAGGAAGACAGTGGAGCATTGCTGCAAGATGGGAACAGTCACTGCTCTAGAAACAGCTCCACAGGGACATTTGCAGCAGCTCCAAGAGAAGCGCATGCACAGAACTGTGCCTTCAACAAAAAAAGCAGAGAAATCCTGAAATCAGCTAATTAAGAGCTGTCAAATCCCATCATAAGTTATTTCATCTTTCCTCCTATGTACAAGTATCTGATAACCAACAAGCCTAAACTGGAAAGAGGCTGCCAAATAGGTTTGGCAATAAATCATTGTATTTTAGTCCTCATTTGTCAATGTACATTTAAGATACGTCACTTTCCTTGTAACAGCTTCCTTTATAAATGCAAAGTTCCATTGCCCCTTTCCTTTGTCAGGAGTGTGAATCTCACACTTCAGACTTACACTAAGGGCATCATCAAATTTAAGGATCAGGTCTTAAAAAAAACCCCTTGTACAGGAGGCCTTAAAAACCCCCAAAACCTTGAATCATTTTCTCTGCCAGGTGGGCATTTGAGTTGTTGAGTTGGAGCAGCTCAGGTGCTTTGCCCTCTGGCCTTGCATAAGCCCCTCTGGGCAGAGAAAAGAAGGGAACACACTGCCCTACAAAGCATGCAGGCCTGAGCAATCCTGGTATTGACCCTCCTGCCAGCTGTGTGCAGAGAGAGGGGCCAAGTGGCCGTGGAAAACAGGTTCCCTCCTGTGTCCCTGGGAAACAGGGCACTCACCTGCTCACTGCAGTGTAGGGAAGGCACCATCTCCCACTAGAACTGGAGGAGAAACAGCCAAAGTTAATAGTGCTGCAGTCCCTTTCCTGCAGGCATAATGTGCTGCCTGAGGAAATTAAATTAAGACAGAAATCACTGAAGGAGAATGAAGTTCACTGCTGCCAGCAGCCCATCACTCACTTGTTACTGCCCCACAGGAGCTGGTGAGGATTGGGAAACCATCGCCACACAGTCAGCAAAAGCCATTTACAGATAGCGACCTCAGTGAAAGGAGCCTGGAGAACAAGTGCATCCTCCAAAAAGGAGAGCTGGAGGAATGAACACAGGCAGGCAACACTTGCAGTGTCTCAACTAAAGCCGAGTAATGGCATACACTCACTTTTGGGTGTATTTTTGTCTTCTATAGAAGCTCTCCTCTGAACGCTAATGAGCTGTTTACTTTGGATAATGAGCTGTAGCTAATGCACATCAGCTCTTGGAAATCTGCAAAGCTGTATGACCATGCTGACAATATAATCTGGAATTACATGCAGGCAAAGTGACCATGCTGGTCTTCAAAACAGCAGAGACTGCAAAGAAATAATTTAAGCAAGAGCACAACCACAATTACAGCTATGGGTGTCTCCTCATTGTGAGGAAAAAGGCTAAGTAACAGGTGCCCTGTAATGGAACTTAAATGCATGTTTCCAGTTAAAAAAAAAAAAACCCTAGCAATAAAATTTTCAATAGCAAAATATGATTTACAGTAAAAAAATGAGAGTGTTCTTCTCCAGAAAACTGCACACTCAGTGGCTCGAGGTATGAACATCAAGGCATTAGATGAGCATTTGCTTTGACAGACATAAACAAACAAACAAAAAAAAAGAGAAATAAAACTGCAGTAGGGCTCTGGAAACCCACGTTCTGTCAACATCACCAAACCCATTAGCGCCTTTCCCTCAAGAATCTGCCAGGAATCTCCACAATCCAAACTGACTGCTGAAGTGAATGCACTTAAAATGAAAGGATGTTGGTGTATTTTTAGCAGGAAGCTTCTTGCAGCGATTTCAGTGCTGCTTTATTTAAACTGCTTGAAAGAAAACACGGTACCCGATTTCTGTGCCACAAACCCCAACGTGTGCTATGCACATCATGGATTTGATTTTTCTCCACACAAGGACAAAAAGTAACCAGGAGAACCACATTTCCAAAGATTAGTCCATGCAGCAAAACCTGCTTCCTCTTGAGCAGCTCTTCCTAGCTGGGTTGACATCCAGCAAAATTCTAAACGTTTACAAACAATTATTGTCATTGAAGAAAATCTTAAAATAGCAAGCATTTTCTAAGGCTCTGATGAAACAAAAGAATAAGAAACGAAACTAACAGAAGAATTTTAAATTTGATAAATGCCAGATTTGTCTGAGGAATCTTTGTGACACTGGGGATGTCCCACCAGTTCCTTGAGAGACACAGGGGAGCCAGCATGAAGGCATGTTGAGGCTGTGTTTGGTTTTGGTTTAAATGCACCTGACTCCTTCCCCCTTCTGAAATTTCTGCTCCCAAGCCAGCTACTGAAAGTCAAACAAGGTTATTCTCTTTCAGTGGTTTATTTTTTTCTCTCTTGTGCTTCTACCACAAAGCCCCAGTGGTGGAAGCAGTCTCAGCATGTGTGTGGGGTCTGGGTCTTTGGGATGCAGGGTGTTTGCCTCGAGTGCTCCATGCCAGAGGAAAGGCATCTCCTGAGCAAGGCCTGGCCTGACTGGCAACTGCTCTGAAGTTTATCAAACAAGGATGCTCCCACCAGATATGCAGAAATGGCAAGGCTCCACTGGTACAGGTAAAACAATCACCCCAAGAAAATGAACCTGAGGTGACAATTTTTGCACCCAGTTATTGAAAAGGATTCTTGCCAAGCACTCCTCTCTGTATCAGTAAGGTTTCAATTACTGTACTGTAGCTGTAAACATTCAGTAGCATTTACAAATATTTTAACTTGTTGCTTCCATGAGAAAAGGGATCAACTTAAACTCCATCTGCCTGTTGGTGATGAGAAAGGTTGCTTAAAACAGGATAGGAAGAGCTCACACAGTTTAATTATGACTCCTGAAGCTCTCTATTTTAAGTAAATAAGTTATGACTCCAACATATGCAAGAATACAACAGCATAAAGTGAACATTTCTGAAATGACGACTGTTAAGGGAGGCACAAGCTGTTCTCAAGCTCATGGAGTGCTGGAGGTCCCTCCAGTCGCTTTATTGGCAAATCATTGCACAATAGCAGGGCTGGACTCACAAACACAGGACTGATACTGGAACCACAGCACACATCTATAAATGGAAATATCTCAGTCTCACCAGACTTTGGAGACTTGTTTTGTTTCTACGGGTTGGTGATCATTTACTCTCAAGTTTTATAGAAAAAGGTGAAAAGAAAGAATTTCAGATTAAGTTCTTACCCTGATCTCACAGGAGGACCTTGGGCAGCTGCTCAGCTGAGCATTCAGGTCACCTGCCTCACTGGCAACACACAGAAGACCCTGCAAGTCAATCTAGCTGAGGCACAGGCTCATTTTTCCTGGCATTTGTACTTCTCTTCCAGAGGGAAGTATCTATCCTTCTGGCTAAATGCAGCAACCACTGAAGGGCTCATTCCAAAAATACAGCCCCCTGAGCACTGGCACCGTTACTGACGTTCCCTCAGCAACTGTGTCACTCTGGAGAAGGTGGAAGGAAGAAAAACACCCATCAGTTGTCAAGGAAGACACAGTGGCCCAAGATCTGATTTAACTGCCAACAAATCCTGCAGAATAATTTTCAACCAGCCCAAGCAAGTGCCAAACACAAGTGTGACTTTTGGAAGGTGCCATTTGTGGCAGAATCCCAGAGAGAAGCAGAGGCAATATTAAAAGCATGAGTTACTAGACAAGTACAGGGTTGATTATGTGCATTGTATAACATCCTTGCATCCAGATACATGTTCTGGAGCATAACTTGGTTCCAAAATTTTTCATTTCAGTGGAAAAAAAACATATATGTGTCTCCGGACTCCAGGGTGCAAAGGTGAAGCTTCCTGGTGACATGGAGATAAAACACTGAGATGCTTTTCCACAATTTCAAAGCAATTTCTGTTTTGCAAAAGCAGGGAAAGGAACGGATACAGACAAATAACTATTTCACTCTCCTCCAACAGCATTAATTGGCCCAGAGAGGTTGTGGACTCCCCATCCCTGGAACTGTTCAAGGCGGGGTTGGATGGGGCTTGGAGCAACCTGGTCTGCCAGAAGGTGTCCCTGCCCATGGCAGGGGTGGAATGAGATGGTTTTTAAGGTCCCTTTCAACCCAACCCATTCCATAATTCTGTGATTAACTGCCCTATTAAAGCAAAACACAAAGACTCCCCAGTTCTTCCCAAGAGTTAAGACCTTCAGTACTTTCCACTAGCCAGCAGTAGCTTCTGTCTTCCAAACTATTTCATCACAACTTCCTCTAGGTATAAACTAGGGATACGTATAACTTGTATTAAAAAATGTTTGGTTTTATTCTTCTTTATTCCTAGAGTTGTCACAGACCTGCAAGACAGCACTGCACGAGGAAAACGAGGCAAGTGAGCTGCAGATTTTAATACCTACTTTACGTTAGCTAGAATATGTTAACTAGACTGGGTAGAAGTAAATTACAATAAATATTCTGATTTTAAAAGAAAGCATTTAATCCCAGATGAAAACAAGAATATGGTTATCTAAAAAAGTGCAAAAACAGCAAAACACATTTATTTTTCCATTTATTGGCACTTATTTGAAAAATAGCATTAAATATTCAACAGAAAAGAGACAAGTTGACCCACACTCAGCTATTAAACCCCCCTATACTGATGTGTCTTCTAACAAAGACTGGAAGAGACACCAGGAGGTTCACTCTTAAGAAATAAGCAATATTTTTTTAAAAAAGAGTCTTGCTCTCACCACAGAAGTGTGAAAGCACAGTAACTCTTTGGCACAAACCCGAAACTGCAAACCCAAACTTTGCCTCAGCAGAGAGAGAGCAAACAGAGCCCAGCACTCCCGTGTGCATCTGCTCAGGGACAAAGGGCAGCTGGACTCAGCGAGGGACTGCAACCAGCAGGGTGATTCTTACAATAATTTAAGAGGAATGATACCAGAAGTAAACCATGTCATATCTTAACTAGAACAGAGTCAGACTATTAAATACATTCTATTTTCTCTTTACAATAAGGACACACAGAAATGGGTCACCGGCCCTCATGTCACCAGGTCTTTGCACTCCAAGTAATCCCTTTCTCATTTTGATGGCTGCTGTCAGTCAAAGCTTCATCTGTGTGAATCTTTCACAGCAGAGTTCAGGGCAGGATTTTCTTAAGGAAGTTCCCATACTTTTCTTGCTTTATGACACGCTACAAAGATTCAGCGTTTAAAAATAAAACATTTTGCTTCATTATTAACCTCTATGGAGAGAAGGTTTGAAACCACATAGCACAGATGCACAGACATGTACAAAGAGGGACTCAGCTGGAGGAGTTCAGCTGCACAACTCCAGTGAGGGTGTCACTGCAAAATCCCAGACAGCTGTCCGTAGGAGGTGGGTCTGCAAATTCTTCCTCCTGGTTGGGGAATTTCAGAGTTGAGATCAGGATGCCTCAACACACTGACTTCTTCAAATGTCTCAGATTACCAGATTCCAGGCTTTCAATCAGCATCTGAAGTTTTCAACAGCAGAAATGACTTGATGTCATTGCTTGAGGAAGCAACATCAGGAAATTAAACACAGATTAAGTATGTTTGATGGCCTCAGCCTGTAAAAAGGCATTCAAGATTCCTCACTATATCTGTCATATATGAGGACAAATACTGACTGTTAAAATAATGCATTCCCGAAGTACTAAATACTAAAATCTCAGGATTTAATTTATTGTTCCAAATATTGTCACTATTTTTCCCTATTAAAAGACCTTTAACAGAGCATTTACCACTCCAATACATCATCTAAATGGGGAATAAAAAGAAATAAACCCCAGATACAAAACCCCAGAATAATGTTTCCACACCTAATTCAGATTTAGTCCCAACAGCAGTCACGATCATGAATAAAATCCAACATATAAATTTGACAATTCACCAATTTGTTCTTTTCTGAGATTCAAAGGAACACAGAATTGATTAAGAGCCAATCATAATAGAACACAATAACAATAATAATAATAATAGTAATTCCCCCCTGCAATATTCTCCCTTTCATATGAAGGAAAAAAAAATATAAATATCTAACACTCTGGGAATATAAACAAGTAGTAAGCTGCTTCATTGGTTTTAGGCTGAGGACAAATGTGAGTTATCTGCTCCTCCACAGGCAGGGAGGACACTGGCTGCTGGCAAGACAAGTCTTCCACAAGCAGGACACATTTACAGTGTTTGTAACTCACGGCAAGGAGATCACATCCATTGCAAACCAGCAGCTGCTGACTGATGTGAGCATCCAACATGTCTGCAGCCCAAATGCTTCTGTATTGTAGTAAATGTCATATAAATCACTAGAAAGGTGAATTCCTCCTCAAGGAACTATTCTGGAAGTTTTCTAGAAGTAATGACATTGCTGGAAGTTCCTATGAGGAACAGAATGGGTTACACACAACAGAAAGTCTGGGCAATATCCCGCCTGTTTCCCGGTGTCCATCAGCAGATTCCTGCTTCTCAATCCATCGGCAACTTGGCTGTGAGATCAACAGGTAAAAATGGGGATCTGGAGTCAGAGAGCGACACTGGAGAGTCTGTGCTGGTGCCAACTTCAGCTGGAGAGTCACAGGAGGAGCCTGCACTGCTCCTGTTGTCATCCAGGGCATGTGAGGACAGACTGAAAACAGAGCGACACCAGGGAGTGAGAAATGAGGCACTGGCTCAGGTTAAGCGGCCAAAACCAGCCCAAATCATCACAAAGCCATTCTAAACACATGGGCATCTCTGAAGGAGCAGCAAGCCCTGTGATCTGAAATACACCTGCAGCTACATACCTTGCAGTCACTTCCAGACACACACAGGACACTCTGCCCATTTCCCCTTTTGCTCACCCAAATATGGGGCACAGATCAGAAGTCCCAGGCCGAGCAATCCACTGCCAGCTTTACTCCATCCTCAAAGCCCTGGGCCAGCATAACAGCCAGAGGCCTTTTTGCCAGGAGAGCCAATGATAAATTGTCCATCCTCCATTGTACTACATATTTCACAGGACACAAATTCATGACAGCTGATCTATCATCACTGATAGCAGCAAAGTGATTTTTCTTTAAATTACCATCTCCTACAGCAAGATGCAGCAAATGAACCCAAACTGCTATCCCTACTGTAAACAGGGTGTGCAAAAAAGATACGTTTTTAAAGTACCTTTAAAACATTTATTTTGCTATTGCTACTCAAATCTTGTGCATGACTTGTACATCAGTGAACAGCAAAAAGACAGAAATACCGTGAACAACCCTTGACAGTTGTGTGGGCGCATCCTATGTATGATTAACCTTTTGACTAAAACACTAGATCAAACTCCCTTGCTATTACCAATCACTACAATTTTTAACGAAGTACTTTTTATCTCCTCCCAGTTCCTCTGACAGACTCATGTTCCTCTGTGACTAAGACCAAGGGCAAAAAAGCAAAACCCAATTCAGCCCAAAAGCATCAGCATTCATATTTGATTGCAATTTGAATCAGACTCCAAAAGCTAGCATCCATGAGGTGTCTTTTCCTAAACATGCTCAACTGTTATCAGTCAGGCCTAGAAACTGCAGAATTGTAGTGAACATTGCTGCCCATTTACCGTGATAATTTCAATGCTGTAGCATTACGAGATATCTCTATTAAAAAAAGACAAAAGCAAGCACAATAAACTTCAAGCATAATCACTGCTAGAAAAATAAAATATTTGTAATGCTTCTGCTGAAAGGGACAATAAACAGCACAGCATTTACCATGCTCCAAGGTCCACCTGATGTGCAGCCTCAGGGGTTAGCATGTTGGTGGATCCCTGGAATAATCTTTTTGGATGATCTTCCATCTCTGTCACACCTTTGGGAAGAGATAATGAGTGATAAAAATTACTACTCATTTAAACTAAAATCTACTTTCAAAGTACTTCTACAGAGCGAACAGAATAGAGGTTCAAACTTATAACAGACTACTCCATTTGTAGAGCATAGAATTTAGATGCTGAAATTTTAAAGGCTGTCTATTTCCTGGAACCATTTTGTCCAAGCTCCAGTACAGTTTAGTGAGTTATTAACTAAGGCTTAGATATCAGATATTTATTCTTCAGTAGTGAAGAATAATCCTTTTGTTTCAGTTTATCCAGCTATCAGTTCACTGACCAGCTCCACAAGAGCAGAGAAGCTGAAAATAAGGAAAAAGAACAAGCTCCAGGATTATCACAAAACTTTTCCATTGACTTAGATTTCCAAACACTCTACAACAAAAGAGGATAGATATATGCTTAAATAAGCTATGGCAGAACTCAGATGAAAGTGTTTTAAAAGTTGTTTTAGAGCCAGAGGTGTTCTGTAATAAAGGTGAAGCTTGAAGATATAAAAATAGGTGCAATAAAATTGCCAGAAGTTAAACTTGAAGAAAAATGCAGAAAGACAGAGAAACATTTCCTAATTAAGCTGTAAGGTGCCTACCAGGCCTGGGCATCAGCTTTGGGTTTTGAAGAGTTATTTTAAATGTACAGTACCTGTGTGCTTCAGTCAACCAGGACTTTCAAAGTTTTCTGTTTAAGTTAAATATACCAATAGTTGTATTTATTGTTTTGTTAAGCAGGTTACATCACATTTTTTATTACATCTATATGACCACAGCAATGGGGAGGAATTAGAACAAAACAATTATTAGCATTATAGAATTAAAAGCTTTATGGAATAGTAAAATCTAATTTATTTGTCTGTTTTATTATGTGCAGTACGTTCTATTTCTAGTCACTTTTTGAAGTATGAGCCAACTGGACAGAATTATGAAGAAAGCTATATGAATTACTATATGACTAACAAGCTGGCCTATTGTATTAGCCAACCCTAAATACTGTACCTTTTCTTTTGATTGATCCAAGAACACTTGGTCTAATGCAGTTAATTGGGCTCTGGCTTCTCCTGCTAAAAGAAGACAAATGCTGCACTGAGATCACCATTAAAAGAGAAAAGTTGAAAAAAGAATCAAAAAATACTCAGAGAACAAACTACTGGGTAGAAACCACTAAGAAAATAGGCATTAAAACAGCTTATCCAAAAGAAGTCCTCTTTTTTTTCCCTCTGAAGATAGGCCAGGAAGCACAGAACTGAGCAGGAAAAGTTTAATTACATTATTTCACAACTGGGGCAGTCTAAAAGCTCACATCCAGACACTGACTACATCTCAGTTGACAGGCAGTGCTTTGCTGAACTGTGAGGGCCTAGTAAACTTTAATGGTATGCCCACATCACTCAAAGGAGTAACAAACCCTAAATCTGTTTGTGTTTTCTTCCCCTCAGAATTCAATTACTAAAGATGTGAATGAGAGCAATATAGAGACTGCACTGGGAACACAGATGCCACAATGCAGCCCATTTCCCAATGTTATGACATGAGGATTTTGACAAATGTTTTACACCACCATCTAAAGTCTACATGAGTATATGAAGTTGTGTTTGTGCTCAGAAATCAATTATGGATATAACAAATTCTGGTATTTCAAATGCCTACTGTGAACAAGCTATGCCAATTTTCTATCATTGATATGATCTGGTGACTTACCTTGAAAATCTCCTTGTTGGACTTGGGCTGGGACTTGGAGGCAACCCACTGCTGCTCACCAGACTTTGCAAAGATGGTGAGAAACATTGCTGAGAGGAAAAGAGTTTGTGTTATTATAAATACTGTATCATTCCCATGTGGTAACAATTGACGCTTTACTGCAGAGAAACAACCCAGTATTAGTTTCAGCAAGCAGTCACTGGGTATACTGAGACATCACTTTTTGCTACTGAGAAAAAAAAATTAAAATTGGACAGATTCCATTTTCATGCAGATTTATTTCACTGTACTCTGGTTAAACAGACTTATTTGTTTTTTATTAACCACAGCACAACAGCTGAACACTCCACAGAAATTCACACCCACAAGATGAGCAGCTGGTATTTTCTGGTTTGGGGTTTTAGGGGGTTTTATTTACTCTCTAGTTTCTTGTTTGCAGCTGAGGTAGAAAGGAGCAGGTGGCTGAATCTTTTGCTACTAATTTGGTTGAATTTATTTAGCTCTACTTAAGATAAAACCATCATTATCACATTTTGCTCACCTTCCCTATTCCTCGTGTAGGTGAAGGAGCTGGTGAAACTGGAACAAAGTCTACTTGCTTTGGTGATAGTGATTTTTCAAAATCATTGTCACTCTGTAAACAGTACACACAGTTAATCTTACGAGCAGGTACCTTAACAAGAAAAGGACTGTTTGGTGTGAAATTCCAAAGTTATCCTCCATCATATCAACAATTTTTAGGCAGCCATTTATGAGCTTATGTTTAACAACAAAAAAAAAACCCCATAAACATTACATGGAGAGTATCAGAACATGGAAGAAAATTTGAACAGGCAGACATCCATGCAATTTCCTTTTGACATAGCATCCCAAGGAATCCACATGTACCTTGAACAACTGATAATTCTATGCCTTTTTAGTGTGAAAAATTGCTGATCAAAAGCAGTGTTATACTAACACCTTAACTGTAGGTCAAACTACCAAAGGAAATGTTGACATGAGAGAGTCTCTAGTGTCCTGATACTGATGATAGAAACACAAAGCATGAATGCATTACCAGGCTCAAGCTCTCCTCCCATGAGTGGCTCATCTGCATTGCTACTTGCACTTCTCTATAAAGAAAAAAAGAAATGTATTGTCCCGGGCCCATAGACAGCTGCAGTGACTGTTCTACTTTGCCTTAGTGCTCACCTTTCACGAACGGTTTCCCTGTTCAGCAAATTCATTCCTTCTTCCTAAAAGATTAACACATGAAGCAGTAAGGTCAAAAAAAAAAGCACTTTGTTCCAGCAAATCAGAAAAGCTGTGGTTTCACTTTACTTTGGCATGTGGAAAATATAAATCAACTCGGTTAAGCAACAACAACCTCAAGTTCTCACTCCATGAGAAGGAGCAAGGAGGAGAGGATGAGAAAGAGATGTAGCAAGAGAGACCATCAAGTAAGAAGTGCTTATGTGAGCTGGTTGTTTCCCAAACAGCCTTATTTTCATTACTAACCAAGAGGTAGCTACAAAACTGAATAATGATAGTATGAACCAGAAATTCTGCACACGCCAGAGCGTCTTCATGCAGTCTTGAGTAATATCATTTTACAAAGGGGGCACTAGTACAGATAAACCTCAAAAACACGACTGGATTCTTACCTTACTCTATGGATTAGTGACTAACTAGACACTTGTCAGCATCTCACTTGGAATACACTGCATTGCACACAATGAATTCAGGATTCAGTGAGGTTTTTTTCTAAAAAAAACTCCATAAAGTATTATTAAAATGGATCAAATATGTAAAATTAAACTAAACATTAACACCAAGTACAAACATGACTCAATCTGTTCTTAGGCAGATACCATTCACCTGAATGCGACCCAGTCTGTTCAGTGAATGAGTAGATTCCCTAATTCAAGAGTAAAAGTTCAACTAAACATCTTCACAATCCTCATCATAAGTAGGAAGAGTCTAACCTACTTCACCTGTGTGATAATTTGCTCAGATTTGAAAGAGATCAGAAATAAATCACACAGGTTCTCAGTGAGTACACAGAACATGGAATTAATTCCAACTAGTGAATCTAATGCTCAAACACAAATTAGGAAGTTACACTTTTTGCTTTAATAAACGGATGGCAAAACCATGAATGCAGAAGCATTTTCCAGAAGACTGAATCATCAAATTTTACTTCATGTAATAGAGCGGAGCCATAATAGTTCATTCCTTTGCTCTCAGCATATTTTTCATTATATCTCCCTGCTCACTTGCAGCGGGGTTGGACCAGATGACCTTTAAAGATCCCTTTCAACACAAACTAATTTATGATTCTGCTATGATTCTGTTAATTTATGATTACACGTTATTCCTAAGACTTTTTGTATTGATGAAAAGAGCTGTACAACTGACCCGAGCACTTCAGAGTCTATTTAAGCCAGTAGATTATTTACATAATGAAAGCAAGCAGTTATTTTCTTCAGGTTTACTGTGCAACTACCTGAAATAACCGAGGTGGGAAGCACAAGTGCCTTCCACCACTCAGGCAACACACCCTAAAAATGCTGTCTTAAGCATTGAATCATTTTCTTAACTTTTGACCCTTTAAAAATCAAGCCTATCCATTGACAACTAGCCAGTGAAAAAACAAAATTTAAAAAAAATTAAGCATCTTCAAGCTAATTTTATAACTATTCTACTGTCAAAAAGTGGAGATACAAAATGAAGGAGACACAAGAGTTTGAGCTTGTTGATTTTAAAGTCTTCAGCCTGTGGTGTGCTGGCTGGGAGCAGAGCTATTTGAGCCTGCTCAGATATTCCCCACACTACCCCCCTTTCCAAGTGTTTGCTCTGGTGCCCTTCCCCCTCCATTCGTGCTGTGACAGCACAAGTACAGGGATCTGGATAAGAAAATTATACAGATGAAAAATAGCCCAGCCAGAAGAGTACAGACTATTTTTCAGCCACAGTGCTTCCTTATCCTGCTCATTTTCTAGCTGCTCAAAAGTCTTGTGCCAACACAAGTTAAAGAACACTTTGTTATTGGCCCCGAATATTTATGCTGGCATTGCTGCCAAAAACTTGGTGAAATTTAACCCTAAGGGTTTACATTAAAGGTTTCCTTTCTAAAATGTCCATTTTAAGAATCCTCTCTCTGGTTAAATCTTCTCCTTGCTGTAAGATGCATTTTGCTTCATGAAATGTGGAACTGGGCAGGCAGTTTGAAAATAAAATCTACAGCCAGTTGAAGGACATCACATATCAACTGCAAAAAAACCCAGACACCTATAAAAAACTCATTTAGAAGAATCTGTGCTTACTTGTTTGATTTGATGAAGACGGCTGCTAGGAATACGGATAGGAGATGATGGCACAAACTGCAAAACAAAGTCACATACTATTGAAAGTACAGCAGAAGGGAGGGAAAGGTGCCACAGGAATGTTAGTAAAGTAGTGCTGCCCCAAACTAAAAAAAAAAGTAATTAAAAAAAATCATTTATAACATTCTCAGTGTATATATAAACTACATCACTTACTTGCAAGAACATGTTAAGATGTATTTCCCCATTATACTGCTTTGTAACCTCACAGATGCTAATTGGTATCAGTCTAGCTTCCATTCCATTTCCAGGCAACTAGAACTGACAGCCTTCCCCACAGAATGGAGCTGCTTTTCACTTGCACACTAGCACACAGCCCTAGTATATATACGTTGACATAAATATTTTCCTTTATGGGATTCAGAATATTTATTTTCATTTAAGTGATCCAGAAAGCTCCCCAATAGATCCTTTAAAAATACAAAGCCAAAACAACACATTGCATAAAAAGGTTCCCGGGTTGTTGTCTGCCTATAAATGAGTACTTTGACAGGTGAAAAAAATCAGCTATTAGAAGGCTAACAAAGAGTTAAACACTTCCTTTATGGTTTCTCAAGCACTTCACCAATTTGGGTGAAATCAGAGAAGACGCCACTAAAAATGGTCTTCTGTTAATGTTGACAGATTTGCACCAAGATCTCACTGGAATGCTATAATCTAAAACTGCACACCCAAACCCAAATAATTTAAAGTGATTATTTTCTCAAAATATAATTTTCTTTCATACATTTCCCATCTCTCATACGGTTAACCCTCAGTTGATTTATGTCATAGCCATTCAGGGAAGAAAAATTCTAAGCTGAAGCCTTGAAAAGAGGTTTAACTTCTCTGTAAGATGACAATCGCTCCAAAAAATAAAGTGTCTTTTTAAAATGGATGTGTTCAGCAAGTAAGGTTTGCATTATTAAAGGTGTTTTTGTACTTCATTCATTATAAGGCTTCATCTGCTTCACAAATCATCAGAAGATTGAAGCTGGAGAAGTAACAAACATTCACTTAACTGTTACTGCACCATCCTCTAATCAGTGCCACGGAGAATACAAAGATTTTGCTGCCTGACAGGGTAAGTTAACATAGACTATTAATGCTTCATACATCCAGAACCCTCCTTATAAAAAAACAAACACGAAGACATCACACCCTTCTTCTCACAAAAGAATTCAGCCTATCAGGCTCACACAGGGGATGACTAACATTTGTGCCAGAATTCAGTCATCGTAGTATATAGTACTAAAGTCTAACAGCTATAATATCTTGATTTGCTACTTTTAAAGTCCAGTTTAGGTCAGCTTTACTATTATACTGGGTTCCCAAAAATCCTGTGCACCTAATAAAAATTCCTCCAAGCTGCACCAGCCAATGTAGACCTTGAGTTGACCTTGATTCTCACACAGAGAAAAGGATTTGAACAATAGTGCATTCCTGCCCATTCACTCTGTCATTCCACAGTAGAAATGCATTTGTTCCACTCATTATATTCTAATTTCATGACTGTGATACACATACTTTAAGGCTTGACATTAATAGAATACACACAAAAACAGTGGCTTGCAGTATAAAACAAAAAATATAAAAAGACAATTAAGTGTTCCTCTGCGGGGTCTGATGCACTAACACAGCTCTGAGGATCCTACATCTTGTTTCCAATAAGACATCATCCTTGCTTTGTCAGTGCATAAAACTCACTTTTGCTCTGTTTACATCCTTTGATTCAATTCTTGTGAAAAGAAACCTCTGTCACTTTCAAAGGATACTTGCTAAACAAACTGAACCCATTTATTAAAATTATGCTACTCAAATCCCCAATGTTTTAAGAAAGCACAAAGCCTAATAAAAACATTATGAACTATTAGACTACCACAGAGAAGAGAAACACCTTCCCTCCTACTCCAGTGTGTCAGATATTGTGTTCCAGTGCAGGTAAAGTTTCGGCAGTGCCAGGCTGGCAGAAGCCACTGCCCAAGTGAGCAGGGAATGCCCCAGTGCCTCTGCCCTGCAGTGCCCTCTGCCTCCTGCCAGCACAGCCACTTGTCGGGCCACACTGAACCCAGCAGGGAAATTACCTGGCTTTAAAAAAAAAAAAAATCAGAAAAAATTTAACATCAACTTCTGCTGAAATAGCACCTAAACATCTAACCACAGACTCAACTGCTCTGCTTAAGCAACAAAACAAAAACCCCAGCCATGCAAAACAAAACAAAAAAACCACCAAAACATTTACTCACTGGTATCCTCTGGAAGGAAATAAACTGCAGGTCCTGGTTGACCCTTCCTTGGCAATTACATGTAGCACTAGAAAACTGCAGATCAGGCCCCAACCCAAACAGCACCATTGCCCTTGCAGTCATCATTATAAATCAGCTGAAGAGAAGCCACTCCAAAAAATGTGGAATTCAGCTGAGGAACCAGGACAGCACTGAAGATGGTATGGATGGAGTATGACTTCCAGTTATCAGAGATTTTAGCCACTCTCATTGTTCCCATGACAGGGAACACCACACAGGTTAGACAAACACTAATCAACTTTTTTTCCATGAAGTTTAACAAAACATAAAACTTAATATGTACTTGTAGTACTAAAATAAAGAAGTTACTTTATTGAATCTTTTAAACCTCTTACAGATTACACTGCAGTTAAACTTCGATTCGTTTTTTTAAATACAAAGAAGTGGCTTTTGAAGTACACTTTATCACCTTCTTATGTAAAAATGTAATTTACTAAAGTAGATGTGATCTCGCTCCTTAGAATATCTCTAACATCATAAAACTAAATGTACTTATTTGCTATAGGAAGAATACCAGGGAAGGTTGCTTAGGGTCCTTGATGCCGAAAATTTAATTCTTATCACAAAATAATTATCTGTGGATGATCCTGGTTTAAGACCACAGAAGGATGAGATCCTTCTAAGATCCTTTCCAACTCCATCCTCCCTGTCATCTTCAACAGAACCATAAACCAGATCCCAACTCCAAGGAGCATTTCAAAGCAGACAAAGCACAGATCTAGCAGTCAGTGGGGCACTTGATTTTTAGTGTAAGGAAAAATTTCATGTATTTTGTCAGCACCTGATCAGCTGGGAGTGAAAAAGGACACTTTTTAATAACATTAGTGTGAGGGGAAGGGTTAGGAACATCATCCCATGAGATGCGAACACTGGTTAAGTTCAGGACACTTCAACATTTATGAGGGGCAGGCGGAGGAGCAGAGGCCCATCAATGAATTAGCTCCTGCTTCTCAGCAAGTTCTGGGCAAGGCATCCTGAATTAGCATCGTTTTAGCCCAACAATTGAGGATCTTCAGGAGTAAACACAATAAACTGAGCTTTTGCCTTTGTTTTTCTCTCCTTTTGCCTGACCACAAGCACAAACAGATTTACACTAAGCTGCCTCCCTAAAAATATGAAGAAAGAGACTTGTTTAAGGAATCTTGACCAGAACACTTCCAGTTTTTTCATCCCAGCAGAAGAAAGGCTTTTCCACCAATCTTTCTTGTACATAACTATCCTGGTTTTGTTACAGATGCAACCTTTGCTGAAGTATTTGTCTGCACTTTTTTCTTAATCATCAGAAATCTTTTAAGACATTGATTACTGTCAACAGTACAGCTATGTAATTAGTTTTCTTAGGAAGCTACCTTTCTTACTCTATCTTGGAACATCTGTTTTATAAGCAAAGTTATGATCACAATGAAATACAAGCATTCTCCAAGCCAAATGGTCTATAAGTAACATTTCATTATAGCTACAGCATATTAATGTCACAGTCTAGTGCCTTGTTTCTGAAAGCAATGTGGTATTAGTTTCAGAGACTATAATCTAATTTTGTTTATTCCTGTTTGCACACTTCTGCTTGGCACCTGATGGGGTTGGTGTAGGAGTTTTCTTACCAGGCTGTGCCGATTCATGACCGTGGTGCTGTTCCTGCGGGTGCGCAAGACGCTGGCCTGGAACACCTGTGAGGTATCACTGTGAAAAGAAACACTTGTCAAATGCAAAAGCCATTTCCTTCCTAGCAAAAAGCACCTCTTCATATAAGCTCAGTTTCTTCATATAAGCTATGACAGCTCTCCTGTCGAGACAAAGAACTCCAGAGACAGGTAAGTAAGAACTCTTTTAGCTTGTTGACAGAGAGTGCAAATCAACTTGTTCATCCTCCAATTCCCAGCTACTTCAATTAATGACTTCAATTAATCATTTTGTGTCTTCAGAACAACTGAAGAATTGTTTAGACTGTGGGGATTTATTATGTTTGGAATGGCTGCTGTTTGTATATTGTTTCAAATGTCATTCAACAGAACAAATGTATAAATGGCTTGTAAGCAGTAACTGAAACCAGGTTCAATACCACAGATAAAATTTAAAAACACAGCCTCTTGATAAATCTTACCACTACAAACATTTAATATCTTCTGAACATTTTTCCATGAAAGGTTATATTAAACTTACAGTAAACCCAGTTTTTAAAGCCTCACAGCAGCATGTCCATTTAAATGGTATAGGATTATTTATTTGACACAAATGAACTTCTTTCTCAGGGCAGCTTTAGTTCTATTGATTCCTAAAGCAAGTTTTTCTGGTCACGTCATCACCAGTGTTATCAACAGCCAATTATCAGCACTTAATGAATTTCTGCGATTGCAGAAATAAACTAAATTTTATGGTCACTAGAAAAAAAATTTTGAGCCACAACCTACAATCCCCATGCCCAAAAATCAGTGAGGAACTGCACAGGTGAACAAACCCAAATGTAAGACTGTAATTAGATTCAAATTACAAGAATTCACATTATATCTTTTTGCTTCAGCCGCTAACTAGTGATGAACAAAAGCCCCCCACAAATACAATTTCTTTAAAACTAACCTGATCAACAGCACTACCTTGTTGTAAGGACTGACAATCCTACTGCATTTTCATGACACACCATTGTCAGAATCCTCCAGTTTAAAACACACCAGTTAGACACGTAAGTTTTAGACAGCTTTTATGTAGCTGTAAATAAAAAACAAATAAAGCTTATACTGTGAAATAAAAGCCAACAGCAATTGGCATAAGCACTGTAGTTTCTGCCAAAAAAAATGTATAGACCCTCCTCCAAAATGCCAAGTACATAGGACCAGACATCATTTACAATTTTCCAAGAAGTTTCACTCAGCTCACACCCATGAGAGATCAAATAGCTGCCATTTGACAGAGGTGGAACAGGAGAAATCTAAGGGATCCATGACATGACGTTTAGAGATGAGTTTTGGCTGAGGCCAACAGCTACAATTCTTTTCAGTGTAAGTGTACTGCTTGGCATGCAAGCACAAGACAAACAGCACATCCTGAAATCCAGGGTCTGAGTCAAGAAAACAGGTCGGAACAATTCTGTCCCACATTACCATAGTCTGAGTCAAATACTCAGTTCTAACTAGCAGAGAGGGAGAGAAAAGAACCCTACAAATAATCCTACCTTTAATCTCCCACGCAAAAACACCAGAACTGGTCAGATTTCAGACCTACTTTTCACAGAAAACTACAGTTCCCATTAAAAATCAATTTTATTTGGCACAGAAACAAGAGTTACAAGTTCTGTGAAAGATAACTTCTATGATCTAAAATATTCCACTTATAACGGTTCTCTGGATCTACGGCAACTCATTTTCCAAGTTCCCTACTAAATCTGTTAATGAAGAAGTCAAAACAGGAGGCACAGGAGAAAAAGCAAGCTGTGTAAGAGCAAGAGGTTTTGTTTCACTTTACCGAACAAAGCCATTCTGGGAAAAACTGAAGTTTCTTGCCAAGAGCTGCAATCTTGCAAAAACAGTATTCTGGTGGAAAATTCCAAACTAACAGGCAAACCACTGCAACCACCTCAAATTAGTTCAATGGCATTTCAGTTTTATTTGTATGAACACCTACCCCACAGAGTATTCACAGTGTCAAGGCAAGAGCTCAGGCTCACCCTTCTACCTACCCAAACCCTGAACTAAATAATTTGTTTGGGGTTTTTTTTTAAGAGTCAAGGGTTTTACAATTTACAACTTACAAAAGGCTGAGATTATAAAAACATCTTATCTCAGTTACACAATTAGTTTACCTGCTCACAAACCTCCCAGGGGAGAGCTGCCATACACAACCCTTCCATACTGCATCAAAATGTAAAATGGGAGTTGTTTCATTGTGCTTATATAAAAGAATCACAATTACATTCACTTAACATTAAATCATGATGGAATAGGCAAGAAGTAGTATTTCTTTTGAATTGTCAGGCACTGTTAACCATTTTGGTAAAAGAGGTATGCGAGATTTGTTCATCACTTGATATCCAGTTCCTTACCGGATAACGGGGGAAAAAATCAAACTACCAGGAAGTACTTATCCTGTAATATACTACATTTTATGAAATTTATTGTCAATATGCTCTCCCAAACCGCAGACACACCACTAACAGCAGCACATGGACCACCTTACAGTTGGATGGAAGCCACACCATGTAGCAGACGGGGCATCCCCCAACTTATCAACAGCCCAGAGGAGACATGAACTTTGGGTTATAAACTTACCCAAACAAAACTGTACAAGAAACCCTACCTGTCTGAAAGCTTTCATCTGTCCCTACCACCTTCTGTCCTGTCAGCTGAAGAGAGCTGAAAAAACCCAGCAAACATCCAACCCTACTGGAAATTAGACCTGCCATAGGCTGGTGGCAATATCCAAGCACAACTGTCTACACAACACATTGTATTTCTCCCAGTAATGCATACTACAAAAATTAGTATCATCCAGAAAAATTGCTGGACACCTGACACACTGATTTACACTAAATGTAAAACTTATGTCAAGGTCCTGTGAAATGACCTTCCTACCAAATTTGCCTGACTGTTCGGAAAGCATTTACTGTTGTAATCATACACAGAGCAGTGATTTATTTTGTTCAGACTTGATCCATTACAGAAATCATCGCGATTGTTATTCGATGTATAAGAACAGCCACAACTCTGACATTGAGGACGGTGTTTCTCTGCAACACACAGCAGACCGTGGTGAAAACAAAAGCTTTTCAGTAAAACCAAAGCACCTCTCCTAGGCTTCCTCGCACCCCTCCACACGTTGATATGTTCCCTAAATCCCTCCCCGCCTGGGACAGCGCTCAGGAACCCACTTTTCCCCATGGCGCCGCGGAGCATCCCCGGAGCCCCCGCACGGCCGGGCCGGGCCAGGAGCCCCCCGGGCCCCTCACCTGAGCCCGTGGATGAGCGGGGCGCTGTTCGATCGCCTCAGGCCGCCGCCGTCGCCCGGGGCCGCGGCGCTCCCCGGCGGCAGCTCCAGGTCCAGCTCCATCTTCTCCTGAGCCATCGCGGCGGCAGAGGCTCCGGCTCCTCCCGCTCCGCCCATTCGCGGCCTCAGGCCGCCGCTGCCGCAGCCCTATCGAGCCCGCGAGCGGGGGGGGCGGCCGCAGGAGCGAAGCCGCATGCCGGGGCTCCGGGGGCGGCCCGTCCCCGCTGCTCCTGCTGAAACTGCAGCCGCCACGGGCCCACGGCCGCTCTCCCCGCCCGGCCCCAGCGCAGGCGGGCCCGGCCCAGCGCGCAGGCGCAGCGCCTCCGGCTGCGGCCGCTCGGGCACAGCTCTGGCAGATTTTAGGTGTCGAAAGTGTGTTCTCCAGGGCTGTCTCGCCAAGGGCCACAGCGGTGATCGCTAAATAGCGAAAATATCGCCCCTGAGTTCATACCGAGCTGTTGTTGCTCGCAGAAATAACAGCGGATGGTTCTGTACAGGCCCAGACAACTCCAGGAATAAAGAATAAAACCAAACATTTTCAAAATACTTTAATAGCTACATGTGGCCCTAGTTTACACCTAGAGGAGGTTGTGGTGAAATAGGTTGGAAGGTCAATGCCACATCGGCTGGTGGACAGTGCTGAGACTCCTAACTCTTGGGATGAAGTGGGGAATCTGGTTTACCTTAACAGGGCATTAACCATAGAATCATGGAATGGTTTGGATCGGAAGGGGCCTTAAAAACCATCTTTATCCACCTCCCTGCCATGGGCAGGGACACCTTCCACTATCCCAGGTTGCTCCAAGCCCCATCCAACCTGGCCTTGGACACTTCCAGGGATGGGGCAGCCACAGCTTCTCTGGACAGCCTGTGCCAGGGCCTCCCCACCCTCACAGGGGTGGACTTCCTCCTAATATCCAATCTAAACCTACTCTGTTTTGATTTGAAGCCATTCCACCTTGTCCTGTCAATCCAGGCCCTTGTAAATCTCTCTCCATCTTTCTTGTAGGTTTCCTTCCTTAAGTACTAGAAGGCCACAATTAGGTGACCTGGAAGCTTCTCTTCTCCAGGCTGAACAATCCCAATTGTCTCAGCCTTTCCTGATAAGGGAGGTGCTCCATCTCTTCATCTGTTTATAGTGAGAGTTTCAGGCAGTCTTTAGGAACAGAAATAACCAGAGAAAGAAGGTAGATTATAATGAGCTAAAACATTTTTTCATGAGCCCCATGCTTCCTAATTTATCTAAGGCTGATGGCATTTTGTAACTGCGGCTGTGTTTATTTCACCTACAGGGCTATTTCCCTGACACTATCAAATACCTCCCACATCACCACCCACTTCATGCCTACCAGTCCCTATGTATCACTGGACCCATGTATCGCATTCTTTCAGTCTCTGTTGCCCCACTATGAATATCCATCCTTCACCTGTGTCCTCACAAGGCTCTGTTTAACATGTTCTTTCCTTTCTTAATCCGTCTTGCCATGGTGCTAACTCAACAACTTGTGATTTCCTCATTTCTATCATTCTGTTCCACAGCACAACTCTCTCACAGGCACCCCTTTGCTTCATTACCCTCCTCAGCCCATTTGAGGATCATCCTGACAGTCCCCACTTTCTTTTGTACACATATTCCCATTAAAGTTCTCTTGGCTACAGTAAATCCTGGTCAGACAGTAGGATGATGTGCCTGGCACTAGAAAATTTGAGGACATAGAACAGATGTTTTTGAGCTCTCAGCCACATTTTGGATACTGTTGACTTAACGGTATCCTGGTACATGGCATTTGAAGCTGTTTTCTGGCCATAGTGGCAAGGACATAATATAGTAACTCCACAATAAAAATAGATAGCAAAATCCACATAGTTTGGTGCTGTAGTAAGATCCTGCAGGTGGCTTTTGTATTAAGAGAACCAGCATATTTGTGTAGATTTCCATTCATGGCTAGAAGTTTTGCTAGGAACTGTCACCTGAATTGCCTTTTAGGCAATTCTAGCCATGAAAAATGAAGGTATGAAAGCTGCTCCAAGCTGTGAAATGCTTGTGCTGAAGCACCAGACAAGGAGAATGGTGCAGATTCTGTAAAAATGCCATGTTGCTTTTACAGAATGGTGGCAGTGGAAGGTGATTAACAGTAAATTCCTTTCACAGCTGCAGATCCTAATTTTCCAGTGAATCAAACTGGTCATAATTATTAGAAGTTAAGCAAAAAGATTTAGATATTTATGTTCTCAGTCTTTTCAGGAGATGGCAATTCTGTATCAACTCACAGAAGGGTGTAATTACTGGCTGTAATAGGCCATAGTGTAAGCAGGGGTACAGGACTGTGAAAGGTATTTCTCCTCTGCAGTAATACAAAATAAGGAATTTTTCTCTGTGTTTTTCAATATAAATACATATTAAAAAATCCTGTAAACATTTAAAATGTAATCTTGTGGGTCTTTTAACTCATCTTCATGCATCTTTGTACATCTCAGCACAAAGTTCTTCATTAATAGTATCAGTTCAGTGAAAGAAATGTAAGCATCAACAGCAGTTGATGAGACAAGAGTCCCTGAATGCAGTAAAATGGAATATGCTCAAGTCAGTCTTGATCAACAAAAAATGCAAGGAGATACCATAATAAATATTAAGCTGCAGAAACAAGAGTTCTAATGGGTTATCTAGAAGCATCTACCTTCAGTAGTTTTAAAGTAAGAGCCATGATCCCAATTAAGGTAGTTGAAATGTTGAAAAATCCAAACTTTTCTATCTTAACTGTTTCAACACCTAGCACTCTGGCAAAAGAAATGTTTTATCCCAGGAGAAAATGAAGACCTTTTAAAATTTGGTGCTGGGAACAACCCTGAAACCACCTGCATGCAAGAGACAAATATGTATGGTGCAACTATTATTGTAGAAAAATACTGTAAAGTAACCACAAACTTTGATGCTTTGATCACTCAGAGTGGATTTGCCAAGGTCAGTCCCGAACCTGAATACAATCAAGTACCAGAATCACACGTCTCATAACAAATATTACGCCAGATTTCTGAAAGCTGTGCAGACTCTCACTGCAATCAAAGCCCTTGTATGTGCTTCGGCAGCTAGGGAAGCCTGGGGAGAACACTGGGAAAGCCTGCAGAACTTAGGTCGGAGAGGACCTAATCTGGAAGAAGGCTGCAAAAGCTTTTCCCCACTAAGATGGAAAAAAGCCCCCGGACGAGCGCAGCTCGGAACGCGCCGGGTTTGTGGCCCGGGTGGGACTCGAACCCGAACCCTCCCCAGGCCACGCCCCCGACCACGCCCCCGCGGCGCGCGCGTCCTAGCGACCGTTGCGGCGTTTCAAACACGCACACGCTCCTCCCGCAGCCACTCAGCGCGCGCACGGCGCCCAGGGTCTGTCGGGAGCTCGCCCCCGGCCGAAGCAGTGCCGGGGTGCGGAGCTGCCGCGCAGGCGCCCTGCGAGGCGGGTGGCACTGCCTGCGCCCCGATCTCCGCGCATGCGCAGTGTGCGGCGGCGGGCGGGGAGCGCGGTCGGCACCGAGGGAAGCAGCGGGAGCGCTCCCACCGCCGCCGCGGGCAGCGGCAGCGGCAGCGGCACCGGCACCGGCAGCAGCCGCTGGAGGAATTGGCCGCCCCCGGGCCGCCCCCGGGATGCGGCGCTGCTGCGGCCGCCCCCCCCGCCGGGCCCGGCGCGCCCCCGGGCTGAGCCCGCGGCGCCGCCCGCGGGGCCTGTAGGGCCGGGGCAGCGGCGGCCCGAGGAGCCGCGGCGGCCGCCGGCAGTGAATGGGCGCCGCGGCGGGGCGGGAGGAGCCGGAGCCTCTGCCGCCGCGATGGCTCAGGAGAAGATGGAGCTGGACCTGGAGCTGCCGCCGGGGAGCGCCGCGGCCCCGGGCGACGGCGGCGGCCTGAGGCGATCGAACAGCGCCCCGCTCATCCACGGGCTCAGGTGAGGGGCCCGGGGGGCTCGGCTCATCGAGCCCCGGGGTCGCCGCCGCCCGCCGGCCTCGCCGCGGGCCTTGGACCAGGCCTGGCGCTCCCTCAGCGGCCTCTGGAACGTGTCTCTTGTCCTGCGGGGCCAGGGCCGCCAGTGCCCCCTTGTTCCCCCTCGCCTTAAGGAAGGTGCTCGCCGCGCTCCCACAGCGACAGCAGTGCTCCTGTTCAAATAAAATGATGTTTCCAGCGCTCTGGAGACTGCAGCGCGTGTCATAGCACTGTGAAGCTTTACGTAAAGTGCACCCGAGAAGGCTGTTCACAAAACTTTGTTTTTTCCCCCTGCAGTGACAACTCCCAGGTGTTTCAGCCTTACGTGTTGCGGACTCGCAGGAACAGCACAACAGTTATGAGCCGTCATGGAATGGTGAGGAATCCTAAGCATGTCATGTTTACACACAACGAGGAATAGTTGGAGTAGAGAAATGAAGTTAAACTTGATTTGTATTTGCACTTAGTGTCCTAGCAAGCTTCCAAGCTGCAGAATAAGCATTTTTTCACCTCCAACTACAACCTGCAGTGAAATAATACTGGTGTATTGACTGTGTGCCCCCAAGAAGACAAGAGTAGTTGAAGTAATATGTGAGTCCCCCATATGAAGTGCAGTTTTAAAGTTAATTTGATCCCGATTGTGTGTTAGAAGAGTAAAATGCTGTCCCAGTTAAAAGTCTTGAAAGGGTGTTTTGATTTGTTGTGAGAAGGGTGAGGGAGTCACAGTTCTTTGTTGACCTGTTTGACATAGTGCGCTTTTTTTACAAAGGCAGAACACTAGACCTCAGAAAATCACTGAAAGAAGAGGAATTTATTTGTTGCTTTCTGTTATGTGTGGTAGTGTACACTACTGCAGTTGTTTAACTTTCCAAAGATGTTGCATTTCTTTTTTTCCACCCCCTCCTTGTGAGGTGAGGGATTTATATGCTCCGTCCACTGAAATTTTTCTGTCTTGTCTGAGGGTAGTGAAGATTAAATATTGCTTTTCTCAAAACCTTGAAGTTGTGAAATAAGTCCTCTATGTCTTTGTGGTCAGGAACGGTGACAGGGAATTATAACTCAAAGTCTTCTGTTGTGAGATTTCTTAAGAATCCAAAATTTTGGAGTTTGTCAGTAGGTGTGACATTGGACACACAGTCATCTTGAATGGGAACTGTTGGCCCACTTACTTGTGATAGAGTTCCAGAGGAATTAGATGCATAAAATGGCACACAATTGAAAAATTGCAGAAGTCAAGCTTTAGAGAGCATTGTTCAAGACTGAGTTGAAGCACTGAGATTTCTTCTTTACAGTAGCCAGCTGGTTGAGTAAGGTGTACTGCAGGAGTTTGTCATATCCTGGGCAGTGGGGAATTGTGTAACAATCATAGCTTCATTTGTAGTAGCTCACTTGTCTAAATGGCATCTGTAGCTATTTGTGTACTTGAGATGCTGAGCAGCATCTGCCTGCAAGTCAGATCCGTGCCACTTGCTGAGTGATACAAGGAATTTGTAAGTGGTAAAACAAGTCTTTTCTCTTGAAGGTCAGTGTTTGCTTTTTTGCAACATTGTTTGAGTCATCCACATGTAGTTGTGCAGCTCATTTTGAACTCCCTAAGAATGTAGTTGATGGTAAATAGTATGTATGCAAGCAGTTATGTGTGATTTAATCATTGTGGCTGTCGCTTTTTTTCCAGTTCTTGTCATCATCTCCTATTCGTATTCCTAGCAGCCGACTTCATCAGATCAGAAGGGTAAGTAGTTATCTGTGTATTCAGTAACAGAATGAAAAGTACTATATAATATTAAAGTACTTGCACAGTGGGGGTTTCTTTCCTGTTGAGCTGTTCAAGTACTAAAGAAAACTGAATATTTCTTAAGACTTAATTTCAACAAGGAAGTAGCCTTGCCAGGCTTATTATGTTTAAGCTACTGTGCATTTTAGAAGTATTCAATTTAAGAGAAGCAGTGAGCTGGACTGGTGGCTGTCCTGTCTTTTCTGCAGTGGTTCTGCTGTTCATGTTTCAGTCCTGATGGCAAATAATGGAATCACGAGTGTTATTTCAAGTACCTGTAATGAAACAAATGTTATGGGAAAACTTATGGTATTTATCTCCTGCAGGAGGAAGGAGTGGATTTAATGAACAGAGAAGCAGCACATGAAAGGTGAGTGTTACTGAAAGAAGGTGATAAAATAGCCAGAGTTATCCTCTTTGTAGCTACTGATGGGGTTTTTTGTATTCTAGGGAAGTGCAGACAGCAATGCAGATAAGCCAGTCATGGGAGGAAAGCTTGAGCCTGGTAATCCTTTTATAGATGTTTCCTATTTAATCCTACTTTTACATTCAACTGACGAATTTAAGGGAAAGAGAGGAATTAACTGTGAAAATAATTTAAGAAGAATTTAAGCTCATCTGCTTTAGCTGCTTTGTGCATTTGACCCAATGACTCTCCATTAGAAGGTTGTACCTTGGATTTCAAGGTAATGTCCTGTGCCAGTGTTAAGTCTGAAAACTTGTGTTCACAGAGCGACAATGACTTGGACAAGTCTGAGAAATCTTTTTCTCCAAAGAGAATAGATTTCATTCCAGTTTCGCCTGCACCTTCACCTACAAGAGGAATAGGAAAGGTAGGATAAGTGAAATACCAAACTGAGACAATATTTCAGAATTCTAGACCAAGCTGAACTGTCGAGACATGTAACTTCATAAGTTGTTCCATAGTTCAAAAAACCCCTGAACAACACAACCAAACAGGCACCAAAAAACCCAAATCCATATTTTGTTGGTTTCTTAGAACCAAATGGTTGCCATCTGGGAGCCTGCAGAGCTTAAGCAGTGAAACATTGGATGTTTTCAATTACTGCTATTTGTGCAGTGTTCGGGTGGGTTGGGGTTCTGGTTGTAGGGAAGCTGAAAGAGGTCATGAAGATAGTCTTGGACAGGATCTTCAGGTGCAGAAGTGGGGGGATGCTGGGAAAGAAGCATTAAAATAGGATTGCAAATCTGTGTGGTGAGAGATCAAAATGTGTCCATTGGTTATGGAAAGGAAGGCACAAATGCACTCTGAAAGAGGACTTCTGAAAGAGGTGTGCTGAACTTGTACTGAAAACTGGTGGCAGATGGCAGAGAAAAAGAGGTGGATCTTAGGTAAACTACTTTTCCAGTGAGGATTGGAAAACTGAAATGCAGCACAGAGAAACTGGCATCTGGTTTTAAAGATGGGCTGCTTGACCTTGTTTGCACCCTCTTGTGTGATTCTGCTTTTGTACTGCCGGTATTTCACTGCTTGCTGCTACCAGATCGGTGCACGTAACAGCCACGTACGAGTGCTGGGTGAATGTGTTCACTAATGCTGGCAGCTGGTCCTGTACCTTTGGAATTCTGAGTGTAAAGTACTAGCAGATAACAGAAAGATTTTTGTGTTTAGCTAGAAGCATTCATGGGCTAAGCTCAAATTAGCTGCAGAATCACAGAGCTAAATATCCTATTTTACTCTGAAATATTGTCAGTTTTCAGGTCAGATGTATTTTGAGTAAACTTGTTTAACAAGCCCCTTGAAAGAACTAAGTCCTCAGTACTGTACTGCACTGCTGTTTCTAAATGTAACAAAGAACAGAAACAATTCTCTTATTTAGAGAACAGTGTCTATTTCAATTTTACTTTTCTTGTGGGTTTTGATTAGCTTAATCTGAGCAGAATTGCATGGGCCAGTATGTTTTTGTAAATTAAGCTCTACTATTTGTAAGATTACATTTGATAATCTGCCTAATCTGTTCCTAGCTTTTCTTAAGAATAAGAAGGCCATGGGGGAGGGGGATGTTTGGTTTGGAGGGTGGAGTGTAACATCTGAGTATTTTAAAGGAAATTCTGAAGTATCTTTATTTGAACTTTCTTCCTGCAGCAATGTTTTTCACCATCATTGCAAATGTTTGTGAGCAGTAATGGATTACCTCCAAGCCCTATTCCCAGTCCAACAAGGCGATTCTGCAAGTAAGTAATGAGTGTCTGTTGTGCTAGCATTGGAATTTAAACCAAAGATTAAATAAAGTTGATGTTAAGGCATTAAAAGAGACTTCACTTTTACAGCTGCTGAAGCATTGCCACATAAAAATGCTCTGAAAGTTCAAACTTTACCAATGGTAACTTTATGTGGGTGCTCTTATAGAGCCTGTGTCAGCTTTGAACTAGACTTGGTAACTTGAGGGGAGGTTCTCAGATATTTCAAATTAACTTTGTCTTCAGATCAGTTTTATATAAATATGCCACAAAATTTATAAAAGGATTGAAATGAGGATGTGATTCACTAAGGGAAGTGAAAATAGGAAATTTACTACAACTTCATGTGGCAGATAATCTGCTCTAATAGGCAGCACTTATTTGTTATCTATGTATTTAGATTCCATAAGAATTCCAGTTGTGCAGGAATAGTTTGGAAGAATGCTTCATATGCTGTGGTTGTGTTGATTTGATGTAAATTGGAACCTTTACAGGACTGACTCAGTATTCTCTCTTCAGCAGGAGGAGTCAAAGTCCAATCAACTGTATCAGGCCCAGTGTTCTTGGCCCCATTAAAAGAAAAGGTGTGTGTTTTTACCTTACCGGATGTTTTAATATGGATGTAGTTTTCTAGCTGGATACATTTTTTTGTTGGTCTGTAAATACAATGTACTTGTATCCACAGTGAACTGAAATTTGCCAGGCATAACTCAAAAATACAATGTAAAGTAGCTAGTCTAAAACACAGGAATGAAAAACTTAAAAAACAGCCACTGCTTGAAATAGGGAAACTTCACTATACATCAAATTAAATGGCAGAGCTTAAAAATACTCATAACTTTCCTACAAGTACCACTGAACAGTGCACACCCTTCAGATCATCTTAGGAATGTTGCTTATCATGCAGTATCTTCTAAACTTAGTACTGAATGTTTGTTTTCTCTCTGAAAGTTCAGAAGATGAGTGTTTAGAGAAATGGAATAGATCAGTGCCCTTTCCTCCTGAAGGGGAGAAAACGCATTCTTTCCTGGAAGTGTTCCGTGTTAGAGATTTTCAAATAACATCCCTGAACCAATCTTAGTTGAACTGTAAGAATGAGATATTTTTAAAGTGTGCCTTTAGCTGTGCTTATCCTTTCTGCTTTTTTTTTTTAACTTAGGCATTCTTAATTGCACCAAAAACATGTCCTTTTATTGTACAAGACTTACATTTGAGAAAAGTTACTGTTTGTTATTTGGCTTTTTTTTTAGTACTGCTTGTCCTATCAGGTAAAGAACATTGTCTAACTGATACTGATTTGATAGAGGACAGAAACAAGTTTTCTCATAGATGTCAGTTCTATCTTGGCTTTTATTTTCTGTGAATTTTAGAGGCATTAAAATTGAACAAAAGTTTATTAAGCTAAATGATCAATAAGGCATAGGTATCCATACTTGTACTTTACACAAATTGTAAAAGCAGTGCAGGTAGAGACAGGCCTTTCCTCACCAAATCCATGTGCTCCCGTGGAGCATCTTTTACAAAGTAGAGATAGGAGTTTGCCTTTTCTTATTTGAAGTACCAAGGAGTTTTTCAAATGCTGCTTAATTCTGAAACATCTAATCTATTTAAATGAACTTACTTTGTTTTCCTAAATATGTGGTCCTGGTTTTTTCTGAATTTTAGCAGTAGATTTATAGTAGGAGAAGGAAAGCCATGAACTGAAGAACTTTTCACTGCTATAGGGTCTTAATACTGTAGACTGTGCAATGTGTTGTAGCAGTGCAGATTTGTTCTGTGAAATTTAAGGGACAAAAGTGCTACCTAAGCTGTTGTTTTGTTCATTTTGTTCATACTAGAAGACCAAGTATTTTATAAATGTTTTTTGCCTATTCTGCTTGCTAGAAGCAATATCCCTTACCTTAAGACAGGAGGGTATCCCTGGGGGCTGAATGAAATGAAACTTGGGGGGGTTATCAGTCTTTTATAAAATGTGGCAGTGTGATTCTGTTGCAGAATGTATAGACTGGTTTGCTATAATGGTTTTAACCTCTGTCAGGTTTTCAAACTGACTCTGCAACTACTGCAAAGTGTATGTAAAAGCCAAAAAAATTATTACCATTTCATGCCTTTTTTTTTTTTTTTCCAAACTAAAAAGGAAAATATGGTGTGGTTGAGAGGGTTTTCTTTCTTTTTAAATTTTTATTTTCAAGTTCATTATGTTTTCAGATATCTTTTGTAGAACAGCTGTTAGTGAGCCAGCTCATTCTCAGGGCAGATTATACTAAACAGATTACATTAGTTCTCCCCATCATATTTAATCTCTTAATGTCTGTAGATGGTTACAGGTACAAAGACAGTCTGATCCATTATGAGTAAGTGGAAATGCTTCCACATGACAGATTTATTTCATTCAGCTTTCCTGTAAAAGTGCAGGCATCAGAATTCATTGTACAGGGGAGGGTGAAACTGAATCCAGCTGTCATTCTTATTTTCATAACCACTAACAGTTTTAAACTTCGTATTTTGACTTATGTCAATTACTTCATCTCAGCTGTTTACTTAAAACTAAGTCATGGTAATTAGTTTGCTTTAGATTATTTTGTCTGATTGCAGTACAGGTAGCAAGTTTTATGTCTTTGAGATCACTGTAGCCCCTCAGATACTGCTGAAGCTTTAGGTAAGGATGGATTGGATGGTTTAACAGCAGATATCCTCCATGTGTTAGCCGGGTGCTTGGTTGCCTGAATTAGAGAACTTGTGTTACAAATGCAACCATGGAGTATTGTGGGTCAAACCTTTCTTTTACAGCAGACAAGTATTAAATGGATATTCCAGAGACTCAAGTGAGTTTGATTATTTGCACTGTTTTCCTTAGGTGAAATGGAAACTGAAAGTCAGCCAAAGAGACTTTTCCAAGGAACAACCAACATGCTTTCTCCAGATGTTACACACCTGACAGATCTCAGTTCATGGTATTATATGTCATGTGCCCTGAAATGCCGACACAGGGAATGTGCATTTATCACAAGCTTTCTAGTTGTTTTTTCCAGGAAAAAGATACTTGGTGTGTATCTTGCGGATGTGTATTAATGGCAATTATCCTGTGGTCATGTCCTCTGACAATGGTCCTGCTCCTTTGATCAATTCTTCCTGAACAGACTCTAGCCTAGATTTTTCTATGAAAGCTTTTACACTGACTATCATTGTTACAAATCCCTGTTGATTCATAAGCAAAGTTACTTTACTTAATCATTACAGTATGTTGTAGGCAGTGGTCATATAGTCTGTGGCACTTCCCTGAATACTTAGAAAATGTGTATGGGTATTTAATTGTTCTTGTCCCTAAATTCATGATTTTTAGAGTTACGTCATCTTTCTTTATTACAATCATAAAATACTAAGGGTTTTTTTGTGTCGAGTCAGATACTAAGTATTCAAAAATATCAGCTATTATTACTGTAATTCCAGTTTATCTACAGACTTGAAACTGCCTAGATGGTTTTTTCCATGTTGCTTCCCCCTAAATTGCAAAAGCATCAATTTAGATGCCCTCTGGGATCTTGTATCAAGACTTCAAAATCCAAACACAGGAATTCTGTGGGGAAAAATAGCTCTGATCTTGCTTTGAGTAGTGCAGTGTTAAAGAGCATGCTGGCTAATTAATGACATCTTTGCTGCATTGCTGATAAGTTTATTATTTTTCCTTTCCTATAAGCTTTTAAGGTTTTATACTTCTTAGTTGTCACCTCCTTTCTACGTCTGATTAAAATTAGCTTCATAATTTATTCTGCATGTTAAAAAAAAACAGTAATTCTGCTCCTCATTCCCATGAGGAACATGAATATCTATAACATGCTACAGAAAACAAGGAGTTTTCAGGGCTGCCAGTCTTGCAGTAAAGACTGAGTGGTAGTATAGGTCTCCTACAAGTCCTCTCCAAGGGGGAAGCGCATTAGCTTTGTACAGAGCCTCATGCCCCTGCACTAAAGAACCTTTTTCCCTTTCCCCAGCCTGTCCTCAGATATTCTCGATGGGAGTAGCAGCAGTGTTGGCTCTTCCTCTGATTCCCTGACTAAAGGCAGCATAACCACAGAGTCTCCAGTGACGTGCTCCAACTCCTGCTCCTCATTCATACTGATGGATGACTTCTCACCCAAGTGACTTTACCAAGTCCTGAGTCAGTGTCTGGCTGTGCTGTCCCCTTCCTGTACACTCGTACAGAGAAACGAACTCTGATCCTTGAACCATTCATATGAGGTTTATTAAAAGGAAAAATTGTTGTTACTGTAATCTTTGGCTACTTTCCAGTGATTTTTTTTTTTTTAATTTATCCATTCAATGGACATTGTAGACCATATAAATGTCTGGTTTTGCGAATTTATCTTTTAAACAAGATGTCTGCTGATATTATACTAACTTTTGCTTTCAGGAACTTGCATACACTTTTTGATTCCAAGAATAGGTATCTACCTATTAGTGTTGCAATTTTTAGGAATGTACTTCTATCATCATCATGGTCACTATGTCTAGGGAAATAACTTGGTTCTGAAGGATTTGAAAATACTAATTTATTCTCTGGCACTTCTACTATTGAGTAAAATTATTCTTGCTTTTTTTTTTTTTCCGTCACTAGCCTCAAATTCCTTTATGGAAGGGAGAAAAGAATATTTTATTTTCTTAGTGCTGCTAGTAATTTTTACGAATTCATTTACAGGAGACCACATTGGGTGTGGAAGTCTCACTCTATTACATTAAACTAAAAACCCCACAGCAAAATAACTAATGACTGTCACTTTTGCCATCAGTGAAGAAATAATAATACTCTACAAATATGATTAAATTAGCTGCATAGCTCTCCCTGGAATATTGTCCTACAGATTGTATGAAATAAGCTCATTATTCAGCAAGATTTGGCCAGGAAAAATTAATCCACACCTCGATTGAAGACATACAGTGCAGATAACTAAGTTAGTTAAACTACTGTGTAGGAGAACCATGTATGGCACCATCGATGTCTCCTGTGGCATTGAGGTCATAAGTATTTTTGTGCCTTAGGGGACATTGTTACAAAATTATGGAATGTAAACCAGAGGGGTGGGTGGGGAAAGTCCTTTGTGTACAGCTTGTTTATAGAGTGCTTACTCCAGTCTGTCAGCGGTGCTGCTTCCCTTAGTGTTCCTTTCCAAGGTGTGGAGGTGCTGGGGCAGTCCCACCTCCGAGGGGCAGTCAAGGTGACACCCTTTGCAGCTGCTCTGGACAGAGTTTGTCCCTTTGTTGGTCATGAGCAGAGCACACGGCTCAGCAAATGTTTGATTCCTAAGGAAAGGCTTTGGATTGGATACGAGCTCTGCAAATTGCTTGGTGAAGGAGTTCTCTTTGAGCTATGAGTAGTCTTGATACAGTACCTTGGTCAGTCTGAGGTAGGAACAGATATTTTACTTTTTAAAGACTATAACGGGGCAAAATAAATCCGTTTGTAATCTACTGTGTTACGCTATTTATTATTTATAACTCTGTAAAAAGTCTGTGGTGATGAATTATAGTATTTTTTTATGATTGAATAAGTTTTTTATGTTCAGTAATTGCTGGCTGGTTTGTATTTAATACGCAACATTGTCTGCCAGAATCATAAGCTTCCATTTTTGAATGTTTGTAACATAAATGCTTTTGTTACCTAAAAGTACAACTTGTGATCTTTCTGAAAGAAAATAGCACTGAATTTAAAGAAAGATTATGTGCTTTAGATGTGAGCACAATCTCTGGCAATACTGTCTGGCTAAAAGGGGGAGGGGGAGAACCATAGTTTTTTCTGTTCCGAAGAAGCCGTTGGGTATCCAGAAGATGTGTACATACCAGATTATTTTTAAAAGCGTTTCCATTAAATTGTAAGAACTACCAGAATGGGCCAACAGTGGCATTATTACTTGTAATATCATTTCCACCTGTGGAGCATTAGTTCCCCACTTCAAATAAATGTGCATATTGTAAAATATTGTCCATTCGTGCCATTCTTAAATGAGCTCTACAGTACTGAATGTTAATTTTGTTTGTATATGCACAGTGCTATTTCTTGAATTTTTGATGTCTTAAGTCGCTTAATTATTTTTTTATTCATGCCTGTATCTTCTCTGCCTTCTTTGTGCTTAAAGAAGGCTGCTTTTTCATTTGCAAAATATTGATAAACAGTCTGTGATAAAATACAACCCCATTACCTGTGCCCCAGTTCCCTTCTACTGTGCTTTTACTGGTACTGTGATTTAGAAATCTGAACAAGGGGTGGCAGGAGGGGGAACCTATTGCATGCTTTCTTAAACCTGAGAAGAGCATAGTTATTGCTTAATTTTGGCTGATTTACCTGTACAATTGATGTATTCCAGATTTGTTTGTTAGTGGAGAGTCTTATCTGAGTGCTGGCCTCTGTAAACATTCGAATGTAAGCTGCATAAAGCGAGCGCACAAAATAGTCACTTTTGTTACAGCAGTTTTTTGTAGTGTTCTGGCTATTCCCCACTTCTGGAATGTCTTGTAAAAGACATTGCTCTTTTGTAAAATACATATGTAATGCACACACTTGCTGTGTCTGTTGTTTCAGAATGAATGGATGTTGCTGTGTAATAGGCCCAAGGTAGGCCCAGGTTCTCTTTCACACTCCTAACACACACAACTTGTTCATTTTGAAACAAAGTTTTCTAATATGCTGATGATTATACTTGCACTTAACTGCATTTGAGTTGCAATGGCTTAGAGGTTTGATTGATACTGTAGCATACTCTTGACTAAAACTGACTAAAAGTTGCATGTCTGGATTTGTTACCTGCTTTGAGGGAATTAGATACCAGTTGGGAAAGAAGGCCAGCTGGTGCTGGTAGTCAGCTTTAATATGTAACTATTGACATTTAACAACTGGTTTTTATGACTTCACCAGACTTATTGCTGCTGAATTGCCATGATGAGAGTCTGAGAATTCCTGTCTTTCCCCCACTTCCTTCTTTTTGTAAGGGATCATTAGTTCATATCTGTTGCTGAGAATCACAGTGGTGAGTCATCTTTAATGTAATAGTTGAGAACTAAGTTAAAATACCTGTGTAATTCAAGCAGCATTTTAGATGGACTATTTTTAATATGTTAATTAGCACAGCATTACAGCAATGGTCTTTGTACAGCTCATTGACCAGCACTGCCTTTAGATCGTAGCCAGAGCCTGCTGAATCCTCATTTCATGGGCTTAAAATGCTGGAAGGATTTTACCAATGGTTTAGAAAAATGTGTGTGTCAGCTGTGGAACTCTGTGTGTTTTGATAATATCAAGTGTTCTGCATCAGGAAATGGATCGCAGTGTGCATGTTTCTTTCTCCTTCATTGAATTTCAAATTGGGGGATCATAGGCCCAAAAGCCTGTATTTAAGGGGCTATTTTTCTGACTGTATGTGATGAAATACTTTCTCCTACAATGAAAGTAATTAAACTGTCAGTGTGTGAGGATGTAAATCTGAGTTCTGCAGACTTTATTGGAAAACTCAAAGGGCACAAGGAACTCTATACTGCCTAAAAACACTAAATATTTTTTTTTAAATTTTGTAAGTCATGATAAAAATAGAGAACTCATTTTAACAACTTAAAATCCTAAAAACATTTTAAATGCAAGGCTTTAGCTTGGCATGTGTCTCCAGGCAGGTCCACACTGAGGGCTGTATGCAGAGGTGAACCTGAGCAGGCTCAGGCAGGTTTGGAACTCAAGTTCTGGTGCACAAATACAATAGACTGGACCAGGGAAATTATTTTTTGCAAATATTCACATTCTTATCTGTAGACCCTGCTAATACATTGTGTGACAAAAAAGATGAGAACTTGTTTTTCCTGGAAGGAATTTCATCTGCATATAATTTTCCTGGTAACTTAATAATAAAAAAGCTTTGCATTAACACAAGTTCAAGAATTCCGTGAAGTCATAGGCCTGTTGCATTTGCTTTTTTGGGGTAAAGGCCAAGGAGTATTTCTGGAGCTATACAAACTGCCCCTTGTATTCCAAGGCTATTATATGAATGGCAGCTGTCCATAGTAGATGGAAAGGGATTGTGCCTATCATTCAGTATTTCAGTCTCTCTTGAGGCCTGTTAAATAATCCTTAGCAAATTCAGCATAAGATGGTCACTGGAGGTACCAGAAGACCCAGTGAGAAGGAAGTAGTGACTTGCTCCTCTGACTATAAATTAAGAGTTGTAGCCTTGAGTTAATCTTACCCAGCTAATTTTCAAAGGAAAAATGCATTTTTCAGACAATGGAGACTTTTCATGGGGGTCTGCCCTGTTCAGACTTAGAGGAAAAGGGTCCTTGTTGGCAATTCTAGGGCTGTTTTGCTTAATCCACTCCAAAAAGAGGGACCTGTGCTTGCCCATCAGAATTGGAGTAGCACTGTCTCAGTTCCAGCTGGTTTTGGGGAGGGCAGGGATTTGGTGTTTGGGCTTCCTTAAAGGCTGGTTATCTAACTCTCAAAGGTCCCAACAAGGACCTTTGTTATCAGGCTAAAATCAGAAGTAGGTGTTGTTTTAGGGCAAGTCTATTTTCTGAGAGAGTAATTATGCTGCAGTGCTGGTTTAAGGCTGACAGCTGGTGTTTGCTTCCTGCTGTAGGGACAGGGCTGCTGTTCCCATAAGTGCAAAGGCACAAAAGCCACTGTAAAGTGTCCCTGTACCTCAAGGCTATTCCTTTAGAGTGGACTGGGCACTTGGCGGAAATCTCTTGTTTCAATCCAAAACCTTTTTGCATTCAAGCTGCTTTTTATTACTTACTCTTAGATCTTAAAGCATTTTGGTTTGAGCCTTGCCTCTGATTAGCATGCCAGGGCCAGCGTTTTCTGTTTAAACCTGGAGCAATTTGGTTTGTTGTTCTTGCGTTATAAAGTTTGGAGATGGAGAGGAGGTGGGTTCTTGCTTTTAACAAAGAATGCATGTTAGCTTGGATGATCACAAAAGATTGTGGGGGTTTAAAAGAAATGAGACCTGAAAACACAGAATAAAGAAACGCCCATTTTTAGTGAACCAATTTTGCTGGTTTGATACCAGGCTCTTTCTCTAAACACAGGCAATAGTCTTTTGAGCATATTTTTAGTAGCAGCAACAAAACCCAATGTGCTTCCACCTCCAAAGTCTTTGTACTGTAAAGTAAGAATTTATTACTGAAAGACTAAGTTTTGTTCATCTCTAACCAGCCAGACCAGGCTCAGTCTCTGAATAAGTTTGCAGTAACAGTCCCTGTGATTCAACAGGCCAGTTAGTGACACCAGGCTGTCAAGCAGTTCCTGTCTGTCTAAAAAGCATCTTACACTGTACAAAAATTCTAACAGTGTTGTTCTTCCTTAGCTTATTTCTGAGGGCCATAAAATTTCATTACCTTTTTTACAAACACAATTATTATTTACTCTTAATTACTATAGGTTGCCTATCTTACTAAATAGCTGTGGTAAAATTCCTGGTGGACTCTTGCCTGTCTCTCATCTTGGGGTATAACAGACTTTGGGATTTTTGATTATTTTTCAGATAAGGCAATATTTTCTGGAAGAATTATCCATCGTGTTTTGATTCTGCAAGGCGTTTGGATATAGTTTATGCAGAAGTAAGTCCTATTTAATAACATGAGTTAAATGAATCTTGGAGACAATGACATGAGATTGTTTTTTCAGAAGATGAGTAGTTTAACCCCTGCATTACCTAATGAAACCTTCTGCATTCTGACACCACTTTTGAACTTCCACCAAAGTTGAGTAAGTTGGCAGAAGCTCCCGGCTATTATTTGTGTTTGGATAGTTTATAACACAGATTACAAAAACCCTATTTTGCTAGAACAAAAATATTTTCCTTCCCCCAAATAATTTACAATTTAAATTTATCATGAGAACTGTAATCATTTATCAATGCAATGTGTGTTTAATGATTTTTTCATTATGCAAAAATTTTGATAGGCAGGTAGAAAGCAGGTGGTATTAAAAGCTGTCGGCCCAAGTAAAATAAAGAATGTTATGGAAGTTAACTAGTCCAGAATCTAAATACAAATGTTGGATCTAGCCTCTGACAAAGCTCTACAAGCCCCTAAAATTTTGGGAAAATTCAGCTACTGCCATGAACTTAACAGCTCTTTCTCAACCCTAGTTAATGTCAACACTTCCCTATTTATGACCAGAACCTCCAAGAATTTGAAAGAAAAATAAATGTGAAAAGGGGGAGCTAGAATGAAAATGCCTCTGTGCCTATGATGTATGAGTATTAGTTAAAAAAATGTTACAAAGTACAGTGAGTTGGGACAAATGTGCTTTGAATAAGAGTTGAGAATGTACTATGTAGAGTACATGTAACATCTTGTTTGTGTGCAAGAACAGACTGTGAAAAAACAGCTTTGTGTGGGAGAAGCAACATCAAACGCCCTGAAAGAACTAGTGCAGTAATAGGAAACATTTTTTGTTTTTTTCTGCTGGTCACTTATTATTTTTCCTTTTTTTTCCCCTCCCCTCCTGTATTAAAACACAACAGCTGAGCAACGTAAGGAGCGTGGGTAGGGTGAGCTGGATGGGCAACAAGAAGGGATATGGAGAGCCAGCTGAATTTGTATGGGATTGCCCAACTTCCCTCCTGCCCCCTTCACGTGGAGTTTGCATCAGCCTTAAAGTCTGTGGTTGTGTTTGTTGGACAACCAAAGCAAGGCTGGAAGCTCAGCTGCATGTCTTTAGCTGAAAAGTTAGTGCACAGGATTGCCAGCTTCTGTCAAACGTGTCCTAGAGGTGGGCAAAACTCTTCATGGGCGCAGAGCAGGAATGAGAGGGAAAGGGGAATTAGGAGTGTAGGAGTGGGACAAAGATGCCTCAGAAGCTCTGGGCCCTGTGGGAGAGCACAAGGGAGCTGGTGGGACAGGAGACTGTAGACAAAGCACTGTAACTGAGCAGGGGGAGGAATATCACCCAGCAGGAAGGAGATGGCATGGCAGCAGGCTGCTGCATGCACTTGGTGTGGAGAAAGCGATGGCTTTCCTGGAGAATGTCGGGGTTATCCTTGCTGCCAACAGAAAGTTCACGCTGAGGAAGAAAGGTTGTGGTACAGCTGCATGCAGGCAGCAACCTGCCACAGCCACATCCTACAGCCTGCGCCTCTCTGGGTGTTTTTTTGGGGAGTAGCAGAACGTTTTCAGCCTTGCTTTACATTAGCAACAAAGAACATAGAGCATGAAGGACTTGGAGCAAGCATCAATGCCAGCGAACAGCGTATCCCTGACTGTGCTGGGAGCTTTGGACCAGCTTGGGAAAGTTTGTGGGGATCTGGATGGCCACGGGATGGCGTCTCGTAGCTTGCAAAGCACAGGACAGTGTTTCGTGAGCGGTGGTAATAGTGCCTGAAGTGCTCTGAACTGCACTCAACCTGCAGCTTCTGTTGCTAGAAGCTTCTAATGTTTTCTTGCTTTTCACTCACAACGTAACCTCTTCCTTCAGAGTCAACACTAATTTTCCAGAGTGAGGGTTTGGACTTCTTCGTGCTAATAACCTTAAAGCTGATTTAAAAATGGTTCTCTGTGGCTGTAAGGATAACGCAATCCCGTGCTAGAGGGAAATTGGATCAAATTTACTGACAACCTGAAATGAATGAGTAGGCCCTGCTCACAGCAAGAGAGCTTTCCTAGGAGTACACTGCACATTGGCTGTTTTCCTGGCCCTGTGGAGCCTTTCAGGAGCCTGCTGTGGCACATTTGAGTTGGGTTTAGGGGATTGCAGTGTACAAGTTAAGTTTTTTCCCAAGTGCTGATGCTGCAATGTTCCCATCAGACCGCATGCAGGAAGCATCTTCCTATTCTTTCTCCTAGTGGGCACACACAGACCTGGATCTTGGAGAATATACAGCAGCTTCAGCTCTGTAATCTGCAGCACACAGGGAATGTCTGCCTGCATGGAGAGCCTCCAGCCATGGAGCTGTACACTGCTGCCCTGTCCAGGTGAGTGCTCAAGTAAGGCTGGCCAGAATGCGTCTGCTGCTGCTTTTGACAGAGATTTGGTTATTTACTGAAAACCAAAGTGTAAAATGGGGCAGCACCAGCTCTGGGCTGTGTGTGAGGGCTGCCTGCAGGGTCACAGTGTGGGCTGGGACGGTCCATCTGCTGCCTTCCAGCTCTGTGACCTTATCCAGTCTGGAAAGGAGGTGGGGGGAAGTGGGGGAGCCTCATGATCTTCACAAAGGGCTTTGAGATCCCTCCACAGCAAGTGCTGTGCTGGGGCTGAGTACTATCAGCACTGCTGCTGCTGGGAATTCTGGTTTGGCCCCTGGATCAGTGACTGGCCTTGTTGTGCCTGTGCTGCACGAAGTTTTGACTGGAGCTGGGAGCGGTTTCTCTGCTCTTTCATAGTTTGCCTTCTCCTTCGCACGTCTCCAGCAGGAAGTGCAGATTCAGCAGGCATTGTATGCCTCAGCAGCCTGCCAGCTGCCTTGCTGAAGCTAATTCACAATTCAAGTCACTCCTGATAAGTTTGCAAACAATGTGCAGTGATTTCTGAGCTAGATAGCAGCTGAGCTGAACTCCTCCACTTCCAGCCTGTCAGTTGGACAAAGCTCTGCACTTACTTTGTAAAGCTCATGGGTGAAATGTGGCCTCAATATTTTGTGCTTCTGTGATGTTTCATAAAGTTCTTATTTGTTTAGGAGTAGCTTTGAGTGTCATCATTATAATTGAAACCCTCAAATGAGTGTGTGGAGACACAGAGAGGGTATATGGTTAGTGTTGGTTGAATATGAGTCAGAAATTGAACCCAGGCAGTTTAGTTCTTTGATCATTGGATAATTGTGTTGTCCCCTCTATAACACACTGGAAGAGCCTGGGAATTTCACTGGGAATAACTCCAGTGAAAACATGAGCAACATTTTTTTCTTCAGCTAACTTCATGTGGCAGCCACTGGAAGTGTGCTCTGAGGAACTGGCCCAGAGGAAGCATCTCTGCACTTGTAGCTCATCAGCCCTGGCAGGAAACAGCAGGTCAAAGTTAGAAGGAACTTACTTAAAAGCTAATGAGTGAGTGGTGCAGCAAGCACTGCAAGAAAGCAGGGCTCAGCTCAGCAGGGGAGCTTGGGGTTCTCTGTCTCCATCCTTATTCCACTTCCTCTCTTCTTGTTCACATCTGTTTAACCAGAGAGATGCCAAGGTGATGATCTATGAGATGAGAATTTGTAGGTGAGACTGTGCCCTCTCCTGATCTGAGCACAGCTTCCTCTGGAAAATTGGGCTGGTGCAGAAAACACACTGTTTAATCTTACTCAGTATGTTTTTATGAAATGAAATTAAATCCTCATGACTCTGTATTTCAGCTTGGCAGATACTGGGTTTTTCAGACATGTAAGGTCAGTAGTCACAAGTGTAGCAGCCTAGAACTGCAGGGTTTGACCATTCTGTGCAAAAATCGGTACAATACAGTGGCAGAAACAGGAACATATATTGCTTCTGCCAGATGACAGCAGAGTGTTTTTCCTAGGTAGGCTTTGGGAAGCCCTCCTTGGTGCACAAGGCCACATCACAAGCAGACTTACATTTTGGAGTGAATTTGTCTCTGTGCCATGAGTTGGGTCGGGGTTTTTTTTACACCTCCTTTAGTATTGGGATTGAAAATTCAAGTTGGAGAAACGTGAAAGCAATTGGGCCTAATCCATTCCTGTTGTTACTCTTTTTGTTTTCGCTGGAGTTACTCCAAGGCTGAATTCAGCATATGATGAACAACTTGTTCTCAAAAGCTGGAACTTAGGGGAGAAGGTTTTAGAGATGATCACACAACTCTGGGGCTCCTTCTCAAACAGCTGAAGCTCCCGCAAGAGGGATGATATTTGGTGAGTTCAGGTTATTGAATTTAGTACAAGATTCTAGTAATAAGCCCTCTAGTCCTAATAAGACATTATTATCCCTTAGAAGAATTACTTGAATAAAACCCAACTGCTTGCTTAGATTAGATGGAAAAATCCTGTTGATGTCATTTACCAGCCAGCTGCACAGATACCAACCTTGAGCAAACACAAATGGTTCTGAGCCTGGTAATCCTCGTCCTGCTCCCTTTCCTCTCACCTTTTCTGGGACCAGCCCCTTCAGGGTTGCTGCCTGTGAAATGTTCACTGCTCTTCATGCACTGAACATCTCAGCTGCAGGGAAGTCTCCAAAGAGGTTACAAGCCCTAATTCTGTCTTGGTTAGATGGAAAAAGGAGGGTGCTATGGAGAAGCTGAGTGTTACCAGCTGAGGACCAGGTGCAGTTTATTGGAGTTTGGGGGTTTTTTTGGTTTGCTTTTTTTTTGGGGGGGGGGATCAAGGATATTGCTGTTAAGAACTAAGATGAAACTCCTTACAAATTTGCAAGATGAACCAGTCCTCACCGCTGGTTAATTCCTCCTGTGTTCCTGTGAGCTGTTGGAGGGGTCATGGCAGAGGCAATATCCCCATGGTAAAATTGAGCTTTTCCTTCTTGGAGAAATAACCATTACTGTCTCTCTGGCTCACTCTGTTTCATTTACTTTCTAAACAACTTAGATCACAAAGGGCTCCAGGAGGAGTGCAGCTCTTCCAAAGAAAAGGCCTGGATGACTTTCTCCAATTTAAGAGAGTCTTGTGAAAGTTGTGCTTTCTGCCTTTGCCCAGAGAAGAGGATTTATAACAGATGCTTCTGCAGCCTTCACTGTGTGTGATTTGGAAGGTGGAGGATACACCAATCTTTCTGTGCTTGGGAGGCCAGGACAGCCTTCTGCTGAGCAACACAAGTCCTGGCTGACTAATAGAAAATCCCAGAGCCCAGCTGACACAGAGATCCCCTTCTTGCACAAGCTCTGGTGTGTTGGAGCACAACTCCTCAGCAGCTTTGCTCAGGCAGTTTCCAGTGCCACAGCCATGGTATGTCCTTGGTCTTGCTGAGGTTGAGCACTTCTCTGTTACCCTTTGGTTTTCACCTTCTTCCTCCTCTACTTCTGACACAGGGCGGGGGATGCCAGCTGATCTCCCTGCTGCTTCTCCTTCCAGTCTGTCTCTATTTTCAGTGATCCAAGCTGCAGTTTGTACCCCCACAGCCCTGACTAACAAGGATGGTACAGAACATGCTAAGGATAGAAACAGGAAGGGCCATTTATAGTGCTTATTACGCTTAATTAGGACTAGAGGAAGTGCTTCCTTAATGCCTCAGCTGATGCACAGAGCAAAATACTTTCTTCAGCAGTTAGATATTTAGGAAGTGGCAAGGAAGAACCCCTCACTTTTAAAACCAAAATAAAACAACTTCCACTGTTACTTGTCTTGACCTATTTCTCTCCACAGCAGAAAATGCATCACTAATAAGCTTGTCAGAGTAATGGTCAATGAGATGCTGTTTTGCTTATATCTGAGGAGATTATAGGGAGAAGGCAGAAAATTTGATGTATTCTACACAGTTACTGACCCCAAGGCCAGTGGAGCAAACACCAGGTAGCCAAGAAAAGCAGAAAGAATAGTTAACATCTTACAAACCACAGTGCAGAGGGATTATCACACCAAATTTTGGTTAAAGTTCACATGGCAAAGAGGATCTTTGTCTTCTAGCAGCTCCTACTGTTTGTGCACCATGCTGCTCCAAGACATAACCACTTCCCCAACTTTACTTGGTCATCAAGAGGGCTGTAATTTGGACCAAGGCTTCAATATTAAACCAAGCACATTTTTGCCCAGCTTAAGCCCAGGGCAGGACGGGGTGGATTTTTCCTTCCATGGCTGTAGTTCTGCAGGGCACACAAATATAAATGTCTGGACACACATATAAATGTCTGGACTTATACAATACGATAGGAATTTGACAGAGTTCAAAGGTGGGATGTGGTCAGACTCCTTGTGTGCAAACCTTGCCTCCTCTGAGAGTTCAACACCAGGTAAGACTGTAGGCTTGTGCCTCCTGCCCTGCTGAGCTCTTATTTTGTCTCCTGTTTGAGCCTTCGCTTCACTTCCCTTCAAGCATTTGGCTCTAGGAGTTGATGCCTCTCATCTTTCACTTTGAAACTACCTGTTCCTACTAGCTATTGAGTCACATGGGAATTGCAGATCCTAACAGTTTGGAAGCTAGAAGATATAAAAAAAAATAAAGCCTTAAAAAACTGTATTGTCTTAATTCCTGGAGGAGGTGGATTGTAACTCAGGTCCTTGAATACTCTGATTAGGTGCTCAGCCCATTTCCCTTGTAAGCTAAAATTTTATTTATTTTGCTGTATGAAATATTTGCCCAAGGACTTTCTTCTATCCCCAGGTTAGTAGTAATGCTTGTGGAAAAAGACTGACTGCTTCTTAAAAGACTATCAAGTCTGGGTGGAGGACACAGACAAGCAGGCTGGTGTGGGGAATTGGTAGGGGTGTTTTGGATGAATTATTACATGACCTCGCAGAGTAATCATTTGATTCAAGCATGAACTTTCCTGAAGCAGGGAATTTTGGGCTCTGGGTTCAGCTGTGAGAGTTGAATATGGCTTTCCAGATGGGCATCCAGACTTCTTGAAGAAAACCCCAGTTCAGTCTTGGCCATCAAGGCACTGGATTTCTTCCTTGATGCTCCCCCAGAGCTCCATAGTCTGTGTCCCAGAGAGGCTGTGACTTATTCAGGGGCTGTTGGTCAGACCTGACTGCAGAGGCCACTGAACCTGAGAGCATCAAGGGTCATGTCAGGGCCAGGCCCTGGCAAGTGCTGCGGATTTTACGTTTTTTTGTTCCCTTGAATTTTGCTGTAGTGCATGGCCATACCTCAGGACTTCCAAGGGCTGCTTCCCTAAACTCCCCAGCAGGATTACTGCTGCTGGAAATCATGAGAGCTTGGACTAGCTATCAACTTTATCAGGAAAGCTTCTTTCCGGCCAAGCCAGTAAGAGCTTTGCTAAGCGGGAATCTTGGGTTGAAGCTGCTCTTCTCATATTTCACAGATGGCCTCAATGAATGATTTACTAGGAGAGTAAAAGATTAGCCAGATTCCTCCAAGTGCATCTCAAGTCATATAAAGCACTTGGTTTTATTGGAGCCTGGGCAATTCCTAATTCTTTAGCCTTGTTAGACTGTTTTACAGTGACTAATTGCCCCGTGCTCCCTCCCTGGGAATCAGGTGTCTCCTGGGGAGGGATCCACACTCCTCACACGAGCCTCACCCATGCCCTGGAACAACCATGCCAGTGAAGGCTGCTGCACATGGGCAGGTACCCAAAGGCCTTGAGACATGATGTCTCCAGCTGTATTTTACTGGAGAGGCTTGTGTCCTTCTGGGAGAGAGATGGTAAAGGGAATTCTTAATATATGCAATGAGATGTTCCCATAAAATTATCAAAAGCTTTGCAGAATCTTCCTGTGGAGAAAACCATCACTACAGAGTTCAAGTGAACAGTGGTTTGGGAAGGGCAAAACCTCTTGCTTTAATATTTTAACTTGTCTCCAAGGCTTGGATGAGCTCTTCTGGGGGAAGGAGATTACCCCATGTTTGCCTGTTACAGAGTTTCTCACATTTTTCTCCTTTACACTAGGCAACCAGAACTCTGTGTCTGTCTCTCTGTGGCAATTTCTATGGAGTCTGGCTGTTTTAAAAGACTGCAGTACTGATTTAAGCATCCAGATTGGAAAAGCAAGGTTTAAAGTGGACATACTTTTTCCTTTAGAGTGAGACTTGTTAAAGATCTTTGTTAAATTATTTACAAGGGGTCTCACAAGATGAACAGATCTTTGCATGTAATCATTTATATGACTTCTATTGTGCTTTTCTCCCCTGCCACTAAATCAAAACACAATCATGAGATCACCAAAGGGTTTGCAGGGAGGGTTGGCCTGTTGCTATTGATATATGAAGTGTACATGCCAGAAAGTCTAAAGCAGTATTGGCACGTGCTGATCTCCTGTGAACAGTCTTTGATTTACAGCCGTCAGAGATGAGAGCTCTGGGGCTCACTGGGGGAACCAGCCCCTAGCAGAAATGCTTAAAATACTCAGAATTTAGCCAACAGGCTAAGAAAAGAGGGATTCGTATCTTCCTTTCTCTCTGCTGTGATCTTCTCTCATACAACACCTAAAGTTACGCAAGACACAGGGATGAGAAGAATGTCTTTGTCCCCAAGACATTCCAAGGTTTTTGAAGATCCTCAGTCTGCCCCAGAAGTACAAGGATAATAAAATTTTCTACTTTTCTGATTTTTGCATCACCCTTTGGACAGAAAAATTGGGGCTGAACCTACACCCTGGCAGTTCCTCTTAGTTGAACCTGTGGCATAAAGGAGTCCCCTTGATTAAAGCTCCCCCACTACAGTTCTTCAAGGCTAAAATTTTGGCGCAAGTTATAGCAGGGTGAGGGAAGAGTTACATAAAGTACAAAATTCTGTCTTCTTCTCAGTGAAGGTAGAAATAAAACATTTATGAACATTTCTGGGACAGAACTTTATCTACCACCAGTTGTGTCTTGTATAAATGAGTTGTGCATTGGCATTTGTTGCACAATTTTTCAGGCCTATCAGTCAGAAGAGCAGACCTTCATTTTGAGATGAATGTGTCCTCCCCATGATCCGACTGGCCTGTAGGAGCAGAATATTAACACCAAACATAATTTTAAAAGTAAATGGCATCCTTTGATGTTTAAATATAAAAAAGGACAGCCTGTGTTTCTGAGGGCAACACCAAATCTCAAGGGATTATTCACCATGGCAAATTTTTGAGGATATTAAGTCACTCACACAGATTTTATCCACAGGCTGCCATGCCAGGGGAATCCCTGGGGTTGCTTGAATGTGATCTCCCACCAGTGACCATCGAAGGTCGTGGAGCCCTGCAAGTCCTCATCAAAGACTGAGACTCCACTTCTCATTGCCAAGCAGGTGGGGTTGTTGATCATGCTTTGAAAAGGCACTGTCAAAAGATGGAGAAATTAACAGGAAGAATTGAAAGTTGTGAGAAAACACTGTGAAAATAGTGAATTTCCTTGATTTTTGAATCTCTCTCTTGTTATTTTCAGATGTAAGATCATTGTGCCAGATGTACCAAATGAACACCTGGGACCCTGACGTTGTACTCAGAAAAGGCGCCGGGCCGTGATTCCAGCCTTTTGCTGTGCATCCCACCATGTTTGCATGTCTGGAAGCCTCTGTCAGCAATGGTGGGACAGCTCTGCAATACATTGCTAGAAAACATTCCTTTTGCAATGCTGTCTTGCTTTTTAGTCTGTTCCTCCTGTTATTCTATTCCTCCTGTCACTGCCAACGCAGCAGTGGACCTGCTCCTACAGAAGGGGCTGTTCTTCATGTGCCTGCCTTTGTCCATGCACACATTGAAGATACCCCTTTCTGAAGGCAAACAGGAATTGGAAAAAACAATAAGCTAAAAATTGAATAAAAATGTATTTATGACATTACTTAAAATGTCTGTTTCTCACCATTTTGTGAGGATCCCATCTGACACCGGCATGAGGGCAATTACTTGGGAGCAGAGAGGCAGGGATAAGAAAGGAAACAGCTGTGATCCCTTTTTGGAGTGTTTGCTCTTATTCATCCCCTTAGATGTATCCCAATGTAAATAACCTTTCAGATCTCTTTACAGTGATTGCTAAGTGGGACTGAGGAGAAGGTATTCTGTACTGTAATAATTTCTGTCCTTTCTCTTCATTTTTCTGCTTAGTCATAGAGAGGAAATGTGGCTGGTTGTTAATTTGAAAGCATTTGTAGTGGTGATGGCATAATAGATATGAAAGTTCACAGGACTCTGATAACTGCCAGTGTATTGAGGCTTTCAGATGAAAAAATGAAAGCTGCCTGTAAAGGATTCCCATTTGTCATGGAAACCCCACAACACCATAGGACAGCTGCTTGCCTGGGATCTGTATCTCATATGTAAGGAACCAGAACAGACATGTGCTCTATTGTACAAAAGGTACAACCCCACAGAGACAGGTAAATCATTCTTTATAAGGGAAAAACATCATTTAAAATTAACGCTTTCTGTAAATGATGATTTTCAGGGCTTGCTTGCTATCCAACATAATTAAAAATATGGCTTAAAATACATAAGTTATGGTCTTTTATATTCTAATGCCCTAGCAACCTCCTCTGGAGATGGATTTGGTGCTGCTGCAAGTGTGGCTGGAGAGCTGGTGGGGTCTGGTTTGGCAAGGAGCTCTCCTGTAGCTGAGCAAAAGGTGGTGTAGTGGTTTGGTCTAAAATACTCATTGCTGTTTGTCTTCTGTGAGATAAGAATTAGGAGAAATGCAAAGCAGGCACCAAACTTGAAAGAATATAAAGAAGTTTATTAACAGACCTAAAAGAAGGAAAAAAAATTATACCACCTTCAGAACTCTCCTCCTCCCCCCACCTTCCTCCCTTCTCCCACTGACAATGTAAAAAGACAACCCTTGAGATGTTCAGTCTGTTTACCACTTCCATAATAACCTTGTTCAGTCCATTTAGGAAGAAGAGTCTCTCTTGCTCATGCTATGAAAACAGTATCACAATGAGACAGCCGCCCACTTCCAAATATTGTTCAGTCCGTTTAGGAAGAGGAATCTCTCTGCTCGCATGCGAGTCCCTTCCCCCGACTTGCAGCTTTTCCCGCAACTGCTTTCGAGGGTCCACTCTTGAAGTTTTTTGGGGTACAATTTTAAGGTTGAGCCGTTCAGAAACAAAAAAACAGAGGCCTTTCTCCTTCCCTGGGAGCAAAGGGTCTTCCTCATCTTCATCATTAGGACTATCTCTGGGAGCATCTCTAGGAACTGAGGTTTCTCCTTTCCCATTTGGAGCAAAAGTCCTCATCGCTTCCATGTCTCCCTGTCCAAACTTCTCATGAAATTACAGCTGCGTCAGCATCTGCCTATTGCTTACGAGTTGAACACTCCACCCCCCATATCTTCATGAAATTACAACGGGATACTCTGATATATCATAGCTTCACAACAGAATTTCAGCTTTAAGCATCTCCTCTCTCTCGTCCCTCAGGTTTTCAGCTCTTCACATCAATAAAAGGGTTAATCTCACCTCGGCCTTGCAGCTTTGCAGCTGGAATGTTGAATGTTGCTTATCGAAGTGGAGAGGGGGGAGAGCCGCTCAGGCTGCCCACGGCAAGGCAGTGGTGGGGGGGGGTTCCACGGCTGGAACAGGTCCACCGACTCCAGGATGGCCGTGGCCCGCTGGCCCCTGCACGGGGCCCGTAGCCACCTGTCCCAGCACTGGAAACGAGAGAGAGCTTGGGGGGGGGGGAGTTTGTCTATTCTTGTGTATCACAGAGGTGGTCACAACTTTAAGTGGCTTAAAGAATTGTCCATATTCAAACTGGCCAGCTGATAGGTTCTATCAGGTCCCAGAGGAAGCTGTAAGCACCCCTTAGCAAGGACATCCTTTCTGGGGCTATGCTTGCTAACCTGTGACAGGTGGCAAAAGTTTCCTGGGAGATGTTGGGTCTGGAGTCTTTCCTCCCCTCAAGCCACTCTGTGCTTTACCTTGTTCTCCATATCAAATAATGTGGTGAGGTTTCATTTGAAAATGAAAATAAAAAAAAAACAGTCCAGGGCTGAAGCTTTACCAAACAGCTGGAAATAAGGAAAGGCTAAGCTGTGATGCAAAGGTAACACAAATTTCATACAAAAGACGAACTTCTGAAAAATCTCCATCTGGTTGTTTTGGGGTGCTTTTATTTTTCATAGGGTATCTTTGCAAGGGTTTCAAACACATCCTTGGGCTTCAGTGTGACCATGTTGCTTGGGAGGCTGCCACAAAGGGTCCCTCAACAAAACAAGGGTATTGCCATGAAGTTTGGGGAGGAGGAATAATCCCCCCATGAGTTCCCCATGAGCCTCCTTGTTGGTATATTTTTAGCAATGGCTCCTTTTATTTCACTCTGTGTCAGGAAATTCTGTACTGAGCTTTCCAAAGTGCCACGCTGTGCCAGCAACATCACAAGGGCAAAGCACGTCTGTGTGGAAGAGTTTATCTAATACTAATTCCCTTAACTTTGGCAGATCCAAAGATTTCCTCCCATCCTTTCTTCTCTCCACTTTTTGGTTATTTCTTCAAATAACCAAACCAAGGAAGACAGCAAACCTTGTAGAACAGGGGTGACAAAATTATGAAAATAGAATGTCAAGATTAACCCAATTGCACTCTCAGTGTGCACAGACACAGGAAAGTGAAGGAATACAGAAGGAAGCTTTCAAAACTTTGTTTCTTTGCCAGAGCTCAATCTCCAGACACTAATTTAGCTGTACTAGAAATGCATGTAAATGTGTTCCTCTCTTAAGCAATATATTCTCTGCGAAGCAACTCTGGAGCAGCTGTTAGCTACAGGCTTTCCACAGATTGAGGTCTCTGGCTCAGGAACACTCATCTTCCACCAGCACAGCCCCCTGCACTGCTCCACACATCCGTGCTCTGTCTTCAGGCAAGGTGAGTTCCAGGTTTCAAAGTGCTGTAGCTCAGCTGATGACAGGCTGAGGGCAGATAAAGTGTTTGTTGCTCTGCCAGAGGGAGATGACATGTTGAGAGACTCAGCACTGTCCCTTGTCACACCTTCGCAGAAAACAGCATTGACTTCGCTGTGAGGAGCAGTGCCTGGCTGCTGCATGCTCACTGCAAGTCACATAAGATGCTGTTCCCATGCATTCAAACACAGACAGTTCATTTTCTTTAAGTTGGTCTTCTTTTTCCAGTGCCTTCAGGCTTGCAGAGCACCCATGGCCAGATGAGACACTGGGCCTGAAGGAGAACAACCTTAACTTTGTTGCTGCTAAAGACAGAGATTATATTTAATGTAAAAGTTATTGTCTTGGGCAACCTTCATCTCACCAGTCCACAATGACAGAATACTTTAAATTAAGTCTGGAGGCTAAAAGTCATTGCCCATACATCTTGGAGGAAGCAGGGCTCTCTAAAGTTATTGTTAGCATTAAGCATCTGGTTTATGTTTATAATGATTCATTCAGCAATGTGAGATAGGTAAGGAACCATCGTGGAAGACAAACTAGAAAATATTGGGTTTTTCAAAGCTCTGAAGCCATTGCTAAGTCAAAGTTGTCTGACTTCAAAAGGAATATATAACTTGATTAGATTCTTTAAACAATGTACAATGCTCACAAAGTTGGCAGCTATTATTAGAGGCAGAGTTGGTAGCAAAGCCTGCTCTGGAGGTTCATGTCCCTTCTAAGTACAAGACCCTGTTCTTATGTCATGACTCTGGCTTTTGTTTTTTTAAGAAAAAAATTCAGCTAAGTACTTCAATGGCCTGTGAGAGCCAGGGAAGAATACATTATTTTTTCCAGTGTTATAATAATTCAGGAAATCCTTTCTTTGGAAAGATCTAATGCTTCCATACTTTGAAAGGGGGACTTGAAATCCAACGTGGGAAGATAGGCTTTGTGCTAAAGAGAGTGTGTTGCCATTGCCATAAGGGTCTGGCCACAGTTTTTTCAGTTTTATGAGACTCTGAAGAAGTCTAGTTTGTGTCTGTGCAGTCGGGCTTTGCAAGGGCTTAGCTAAGATTAGACAAGAGTCTCTGCTCGTGTCTCCTTGTGCCTGGTCCTCATGGGTGTGAGCCAGTGGTGGAATTGGTCTTTCCTTGCAGGGACCAGCTCTTGTGCAGCAGGACTTGGGGAGGGAGAAGGGGAAGCCCATCCACTGCAGTGCTGGCATTCTGGAGCAGGGATGGGGACTGTGCCTGGAAGCAGGAGCCAGTGGGACAGGGCAGGTTGGGAAGGATAGGCTGAGAGGTTATGGTTCCATGCCTGTTTGATCCCCTCTCCTAGCCTGATGGGTATTCCCTTCCTCTCCTACCAGGAAAGACACTCACAAGCAATAATCCTCATTCCCTCCAGGCACGGATCAGGCAGGGAACACAACACTGGCTGCAGCTGCCCCAGGTTGTGGAGCTCCCACCTCAAGGGCAGGAGGGCAGCCCAGGCCCTCCTGGGATGTATTTGAAAGCTGCATCTGGAGATCCTCAACTCTTCACTAAACACACAGTTGCTCACCTCACCCACTTTTTGGATAAAAGATGCTGTTCTGTCTTGCACCTGGTGCACTCAGCAGATTCAGTCTCCACAGTGGCAATCCCAAGATGCTGGACAGGGACTTCTCAATTTTCTTTCTGTGACACAGAATGGATAAATCCTTGTCATTGATCTGTTCTCTGCCTTGTTCCAGACTAACCTGCCTTCCTGCTGAGAAGCCACGGTGAAGGGACACACAAGGCTGGGCAGCCAGAGGTGCCAGCAGCCAGAGCAGGCTGGAGATTTCCAGTGCCTTCTGTTTTCCTGCAGGGTGAAAAACAGGTGTATGCAACTATAACTGCATGCAGGCACTGGATTTACTTATCCTTTTTTTTTTTTTTTCATTCTCCAAAACACCCCTTGACCCAAGGGATGACCCACCTTGGGTCTGCCATCCTGCGGAGGAAAAATCCAATGAAATATTGTGGATTTGGGGGGGAAAATACAGCTCATGGAGAACTTACCAGGGCTCTGCTATAAACTCAGCATGCCTGTGCCACCAGGTTCAGCCAGTCCTGAGCAGAGTCTCCTGTCAGACCTGCAGCCATCCCACAATGAAAATAAACAACCCATGTTTTGCATGGTTGCCCTTCACCTGAGGCGAACCCTAAACATACCACCTCTCCCATCGCTCTTTGTGCTGGCCAAGCCACCATGTCACAGATGTCACAGCAAACCCTGAATGCCTCTGAGTGACATCCATACTGTGTGATACACACAGTGTGAGAACCAAACTGACACTCGGTGTGGGGAGTTCATGGAGCTGCTGGAAGAAAGCCAGTATCCCACTCCTGCTCGAGTTAAAAGAATATCCCAACACTGGATCCACCCACTCAGCTAGAGCAGGGCTGCTTGGCCAGACGACAGGCCTGGCTCTCTCTCCAAAGTGGATGAGTGCCAAAGGGGATTTTAAATTTCCAGATGATTTAAAATAAAAATAAAGCCTCTGCTGTAAACTGGCTTTGAATGGATGCCTCCCCTTCGGCCAAATAGCTGGCTGATATGGGTGAGCTGACTGGGAAATAAAACCTTTCACTGCAATCTGGTGCATGGTGAGCACTGGCCAGTCCTATGTTGAGGCTGGGAGCTGGACGGGGCTCCCTATGGAACCCTCCAGCCCTCGCCATGGAGCCTGCTCTCCCGACAAGCCTGCCTTCCCCATGGAGCCAGCCCTCCCCACAGAGTCTGCCCTTCCCACAGAACCAGCCCCCCCTGCCACCAGGCAGGCAGACATGCTCCCAGAGCCCTCTGGTTGAAGATAAAAATCTTCGTGCACTCTTCATTTCTGTTCTTTTCTTTTGGGGGGAGGAGAAAATGCTTTGCGAGAAGAAAGTTGGCAATAGTGGAATGGGAATGAAAGGATTTTGGGGGAGTGTTGTCCTGAACGTTCAAAAGGCACGTGGATGTGTCACTTGGGGATGTGGCTTAGCAGTGAACACTGTGCTGGGTTAATGGTTGGACTGGATGATCTTAGAGGGCTTTTGCACCCTAAACCATTCTGTGATTCTATCCTGGGGGCAGAACTGGTGACAGCGTGACATTGCAGGACCCTGCGCACCTTGCTTGGGATCAAGACACAGATATTGCTAAGCCAGCCCTGGGTGAATCCCTCTGCAAACAACCTAAGCCTGGCAGCAGCCAATCAGCATAACAAGACTGGTGAATTAATTTCCAGTGTCCCTGGGCAGCTGTGCTCCGGGGCCCTGGGAGCTGAGGCAATTCCTCCACAGCCCCCATAGCCCAGTTTTACCTGCACACTAGAGATCTGGGCATCCCCGGCCTGCATGGAGATGATCTCATTTCTCCAGTGCAGCTGCGGGGCGTTTTGTGAGCCCAGCCTGGGACGTGCTATAGCTGTTGAAATATAAGCAAGATGGCTCCCACATCCGTGTCAATGTCAGTCAGGAAGGGCCATGGCAAGGAGGGGACACCATGGCTCTGCAGCCCATCACCTGCCGACTTTCCCCCTGCTGCTCGTCATCGAGGGTTTCAGAGACATTTTCTCACTTGTGAGTGGAGGCAGGGGTTGAAGGCAGCACATGTGGGATGCAAGGTCCGTGCAGTCCCCTCCTGTGTGAAGGTGATGCTGGGTGTGCACCAGCTCTGCCTTGCAGCACCTTCAGCAGCTCCTCCGTCAGGCATTGTGTGACCGACACAGGGAGGGGGGGGACATGTCTAGTCCTTGTTCCTGTTTCAAATGTCACTCGATTCCTCGTGGCATCTCACAAAAGACTGGGCAGCAAACATAAAGGTGAAATAATCCTTATGCTGGGAATGCCTTTGAAGAGCCCTGGCCTGCCTTCACAGGCATCGGCTGGCGCGGGGGATGCCATGCAGTTCTTGTGTATGAAGTTCTGAAGGTGGGAGACAGGATACTGACTACAATATTTACATGTGAATTAGAATTTCAAATTCTACATAGATCTGTGTTGCTCTATGTTATTCATTTCTTCCTGACTTGATGTGTCTGGTCATTGAGTAAAAACCACAACAAATTCGGTTTTTTACCCTGCTTTTGTTTGGCTTTTTAATTACATCTCCTTTGACACTGCTCTCTGGCCTGAACAGATTCGTTTGTGATTCTCGTGTGATATGCATGCTGTAGCAGCAGATAGTAGCACATAATCATTTAACATATGAATGCTGTCACAGACTTTAATCAAACTCAAAATTGTTGCCTTTGTGCCCCGCACTAACTCATTCTGACTGCACAAAGTGAGCCCAGCTCCCCCACACAAAGAGCAATCGAAGTCTGGCTCTTTGTCTACTCTCTTTGCATAATTTCCTGAACCCTGCCCTGTTCCACCTGCTCACTAATGTTAAGCTTATTTATGGATCATTTATATTCAGCCCATTCCACAAATACATAAAATGCATGGATTTTTTTTTGGAGGAGCTGTGGAAACAAGCCTTTAACCATGCATGTTCCCCTCCAGTCTGCAAGTCTCGAAGTCCAAATGCTTCATCAGCACTTTTTGAGCCTTCCCTGAAACACCGATGTGTTCCAGTCCTTGCACCGGGAATTCAAACACTCTTTTGGGAGATGGAGAATAAGGCGCAAATGTTGTTTTGTTTTGGTTTGTTTTTTAAATTTTTTTACCAAAACCACTGGCAGGATGGCTGGGCGGGATGCTCCCCGCTCCAGCTCTCTCCACAGCCAGCACAGAGTGTTTCTGTGGCGTTCGCAGCCCTGACCCCGGGGCTCCCGGAGGAAGTGTGGGGTTCCTGGAAAGCATTGTTCCCGCGTTTGTTTGTTCCACCGCCTTCCAGCAGCCACTGGGAAGAAGCAGAATAAAGTGCAGAGTACAGGAGCAGCTCCCGCAGAGGGGACCTGGCAAACAGGGTTGTGTGCCCTGGCTGAGCCTTCCTGGGCACAAGCCTGCACGACCACCCCTGCCCACACACAGCCAGCACCTCCCACCGCTGGTCCATGCCTGAGCCCACATCTGGGTACATGCAAGTGTCCACTGGTCCCAAAGGCTCTTCTGCAAGGAGAACAGGCAGAGCTTTGCTGTCGAAGGCTCTCAGGTATGATCCCAGTGCAGCATTCAGAGGAGGACTGTTTCTCTCCCAAGCTGTCTCTCCAGGGCCATCACACCCAGAAATGTGAATGCAACCTCCGGGCCAGCCAGGCTGATGCTGGATATGTTTCAGGAAAGCCTCTGCCCCTGCTCTTCCCTTGGACTTATTCTTCAAGGCACCCATCACTCTCCTCCTGGTCCCCCATGCATCCCTGTGACCACCCCTGGGACTTCAACACAGTCCTGCACCAGCTCTGTCAATGCTGCACCTCCTGGGATGCTCACTCCAGGCAGACAGAGCCAAAAGAAAAAAAATCCAGCCTGTCTGCTGAACAAAAGGTCCAGGAGGAGGAAAAATAAACAGAGGAAAAGCCACAACATTCAAGAACTGGACATATCACTGTATACTTATATAATGACATGGTTCTCTAAGAGCTGTGTTTGCAGAAATGCTTCAGAAAAGGCATACATTTTACATGAAATAAAATAATAGCAAGCACAACAGTGTCACAAACAGTGTCTGTGTCTGGTGCTCAAAACAGCTGATATGGTGACCTCCAGCCTGACAAAGTTGCCAGGCTCTCAAAGAGCACAGTGATACCCACTGAGAGGGGAAACTGAGGCACTGAGTATATGCCTCAGCTTTTCTCACCAAACTGGCAACAGGACAGAACTGTCCCTGGATGCTGGCCTGGCACACCATTGTGCCCTCTCCTACCCCATCCTCCTCCCCATCCCAGCCCACTCAATCTCATGTCATGTCCTGTTTTCTCATCTCCTCCCACCCTATCCAATCCATCCTATGGCTCTCCTTGTTCTGATAAGATTGCACAGCTCACCATGCTGGGGATACTCAGGGACATCCTGCTCCCACTCCAGGTGCTGCACCAGTGCCAAGGGAAGGACCCACAGCAGCTTTTGTGTACTGGGTAGGTCTGCAGGGAAAGGCTGGATTTCACCCACTGCCACCCAGCTCCTGTTAAGTGTGCATCAAAAACTTCTGTTTTCCAATGCAAAAAGTTTCTTCATGGTCTTTTTTTTTTTTTTTTTTTTTTTTTTGTGTAGGGCATGAATGGGAGTATGGGAGAACTGGAATTGACTCTTATTTCCAGCAGTTGCTGGCCTGACATGGACAAATGACTCCTTAAGTATTGCAAAGACTATTAAAACTATTGCTGATAAAAGGCAAGAAGCTGGGAGAACAGACTAGACTGGACTATTTTTAGAAGCAGTGGCATCTGGACAGCATGAGAAATGCTTTGTACAAATTTAGTACAGCTGATGTTTGAACAAGAAGCTTGCTGGCGAAGCTGAAATCCCCCAGCACAGGGACTGTGACAAGCACAAACCAGCAGCTCCAATGCCAGCTAGGAACACCCTTGGTAAGGTGCCATTCAGGGTCACCTACAGCAGTTACACAAGGCTTCTACCGAGCAGCCAGCACTCAGGGAGGCTCTGGACAAGGATTTGCTGTGATGCCATGTCCCTGGGCGGATGTGTCACACCCTGGTGCCACCACAGTGGCATCTGAGCCAGTGGCCAGCTGCTCTGCTGGAGTTGGAGCAGGAGGCTGGGCAAAGTTTGTGTCCAAAAAAACAAACACTGTCAAGCATTGAAAATAGCCAAACTATTTAAAAACTAAGTGCTGGTGACTCCTGACCCCGGACAACTTTGCCTGCCTCTATTCCTGCAGCAGCTGGGCTTGGGAGAGGGAGAAGCCCTGCAAGTGCAGTGTGGTGCTCCCCAGTAACATACTCCAGCTGTGACTGAGGGGACATTAGCCTGGACCAGTGAGGCTTGAAGAACAAGTGTGACAGCTCCCCCCTGCAGACTTGTCCTGCACAGGATGAGGAATGTGGGAGGATCCAGCCAGGCATGGCCAAGAGGCGGGCAGCAGCTTGCAGTTTGCAGAACAATGGGATGGCTAATGCAGTTATCCCCTGCATCGTGTGGGACCGAACCCTGTGGGTGCTGCACAAGGCCCGGGACCCTTTGCTGCCCACTCTAAACCCAGACACCAGCCTGGAGTGGGGCTTTTGTGCAATCTGGCAGCAAAGTCCTTCAAAAAACCTGTGTAGTCAGTGCTGATGCCAGCGGAATGTCAGATTTGCTACCATGATCTGTTCATGGGTGCTGGGCCCTGGACTGATGTGTCCTCATCCCCACCAGCTCCATCACCTCCCTGCATCCCTCCCTGCCTGACCTACCTCCTTCATTATCCCTGTAGGACACTGCTCTTACTCTGCAGATTGGACCCCCTGTCCTCCCTTCCTCTTTGAACACAGCAGCCCCTGCACCACTACTCCCAGTATGGCTGTGTATACAGGGACTGGTTCCAGTCCTGGCAGAGAGAGTCAGGTCTGCCCCCAGATCCCAGCAAGGGCACAGGGTGCCACTGAGCTGGGGATGAGAGGGAGCCCAATCCTCCAGTTACAGCAAAGGCAGCAGAGACACTCCTGATGGCTGTCATGATGGAAGTAATGAAAAAGTGCCCAAGTTAAACCCTGGCCATCTGTCTCTGTTTTGCTAACCCACTTCTCCAGTTGGAGCTGGCAGCTCAACACTCAGCTGGCTATGAACCTTTTCCAAAGGTTATTGGAGGGAGTGTGAACCATCTTGCCATAGTCGAGGGCTCCCAGAGCAATTTCTTCATGGAAAAAGCTCTGGGTGAGTCCTAGACACAGCACTTGGGCACAGATGGGGCAGTTGTGTGTGGTTGGGAGCCCCTCAGAGCCAGCGCACCCAGGTTTGCAGCCCAGCAGCAGCAGAAGAGGCAGGCACAGGGAGAGGGAACCAGGAACCAGGTAGGGGGTCTGGGCACAAAACTTCCTTTGTGTTGCCCAGACACACAGTGGCCACAGTGCCCCCGAGAAACCTGGTTCTCTTGCCCAGGGACAGAGCAAAGCTGTCACTTCCCTTCCCCACACTGCATTTGCTGCAGTTGTTCATTGTTTGTATTTGGACATCCACTGGGTATTGGTGAAAGCACTGAGAGCCCAGACTCACAGAGTTTCATATATTTCAACACCAATGATTATTCATCCAGTAATTTCAGATTGGAGTATGGTTTTTATTATCTGCTACTCTTCGGTCTCCTGTTTAAAACGTTTCCAGTCCAGGCACAGGAAGAGCTGCCCTGTGCCCAACCAGACATAAACGCATACGCAGCAGAGCTCACTGGCACAAAGCACTTCCCAAACATGTTGGTGAGCACGCAGCATGGGGAAACAACCCAGCTTATCTCAGCGACCCTCATCTTTCCCCAAAGGAATACTCTGTTTGCTATGGTGATGACCTCTGTCTCCATAACCAATCATTAAAACAGAGTATTTATTCCCTATCTTCTGTTTCTCCTGGAGAATACAGTCATGTCCCAGAGTCAGCACTCCAATAATTCCTGTCCCTGCACCCCACAAGCAGGAGAGACATTGTCCCAGGGAAACATCTCCAGCCGATGGGGAAAGCTCCTGAAGAGAGCAAGGGATACTGGGCTGGCTGGGAGGCAAACACAGAGCTGGTTGAGAGCTGGGACTGCTCTGCTGAGCAGGACGTCAAAGCATTTCCCAGAGCTTTCCTGCCTGCAGGTGGGGGAAGAGCCTGAAAAGAGTTGATGCAGATCGATGGTGCGTTGTTTTTAGATCTTATTTTTTCCTATATACCCTTTGCAATGCCTCAGCTGCCACAAGGCAGATGTGACACGAGCTGAGAGCATGGAGAGATGCATCTGAGGGCAGCCAAACCTCCATGCCATTTGCAGCCCTCCAGAATCCCTGCGCACATCCTGCTCTGCACACCTGGATGGTTCCACAGGTCTGGTGCAAGGGACTTGCAGCTTTGGAGTTTAACAGAGCTTGAGCAGAGAAAGAAGGGCAGCAGAAGCCTGTCCTGTGCTGTGAGTTATCAACCCAGACTTCAGCAGAGGATGCCCTGAAGAGCCCTTTGCAGATAAGGATGTTGGATCTGCCACCTGCCCTGATTTCAGGCCCTTAAGGCTGCCCAGCATGCAGGGAAAAGCTGTGCCATCCTCCCACCTCAGGCCACTCACAATAGTCAGTGCCTGAGAGAACATTTGGGCTCTGAGCAGAGGGAACAGCAATCCAGCTGAAATGTTGCACTAAAAATAGCCCCATGTCTGGGTGGAAGCACACTGTGGTTGGCTGGGGTTTCACATCCCTGAGAAAGCCTGAGCTGAGCAGAGATCCTTCACTCCCGTAATTGTCCACCTCCCCCCCCTCCCCCCAGAGACATCCTGGGGACTAACTAAATAAATGGCTTTCCACAGGACAACAATGGCTCCTGTGATCAATTTCCATGAGATGTGGTTTGGTAGCTTTGCAAGAATCAAGCCAGCTGCCGGTATGGCCCAGAATAAATGAGAGGCTGCAACAGGGCTGTGGGGATGGAGAGGTGAAATGCCGGGGCCAAGGAACACAGCCCAGACCACTCCAGAGATGGGACTGGGAGGGAGTGGGGGATGGGTGACCCTGGAGAGCTGCAGTGCTGCCCTGCTTTGTGGATGCTGCAGAGGGAAGAAAATAAAGACAAGTTTAAGAAAGAGCTGATGAGAGAAGTGCATATCAGGGCATTTAATTTTAGCAGAGTCAGGCTACCAAGGATGTGGGGTGTTTGTTCATTTGACTCGGCTGGTTTGGGTATTCATGAAGTGCCTCCTAGTGCCACAAAAGCCAAACTCCAGATTAACCCAAGTTTGCTGCCACAGTCACATTACAGCACTCAGGATTGCTACTGCAGTCTGCACCAGACCTCATCCATGTGGCTTCTCCACACAGAATTCCCTGGTTTTCACTGTCCAAAGGGAAAAGAAAGATGAAGGTGGATGCTGGGTAACACAACCCGGACAGCCTCTGCCTCTGTACCCAATAAATAACCCACACTTGAGACCCCTCCTGCCTCTCCAGTGCCTGGTGTTGGACCAGCCCCATCTGTCTGTCCCTCCTGACACCCAAATCAGCATTCCTGCAAAGCCCTCATTGCTGAGGCTTATGCAATGAAACATGAAGGAGGTGGATTAAGATTACAGTGGCAATTTAGGTGTTCTTTGCCTTTCCAGCGTCTGTCTTGGACATCTCACCCAGTGCAAAGGGGGACGTTCTGTGCACGACCGAATGCTGGGCACTTACCTAGCAGTGTTCTTGCAGTTTCAGTATCTGTTGGGTTAGAGACTACTGGGATCCTAGGGATGGTGCCTTGCTGTCACAAAATATTATTGCTGATGGAAAAAGAAGTTGGTTGCTCACTCAAGAAAAATAAATCCTTGACCCTTTACAAGACCTGTGCAGTAGTGGCGCCATTGACTCCTTGTGAAAGTGTGTGGGTGGGAAAATAGTCTGTGCTGACTTTTCTGCTGGCTCTGTGAGCTGTGTCAGATGTACACCCTCTCAACAGATGCCTGATAATGCTCAGCTACTCCTCTGCTCACAGCCTGCAAGCCCCTACAGAAACACTGACTGCGAGCCTGGAATTAGAGTCTCCCACTCATTATTTGAGAAGGACGCGCCTTTCACAGCCAAGTGGCCTCTATTTGCTTGGGGGGAAACATGTGCTTATCTCATATTTATGTGATTTATTTCTTGAGATTAATGCATCAAATTGGCTTGCTCCCAAGCTCTCACTAAAGTCTTGGTTTTTGTGGGATTGTCCTGAATCACACAAAGTTTCGCTGCCTGTTTTATGAAACTGAGAGGAGGATTTTTATCTTGACCATAAACCAGAAACTGGGGGTTTTTCAAATGTAAGGCAGTCAGCATTGTTTTGATCTGCAGTCAAATGACAGCCTTCTCTGAGTTCAAGAAGGGCTATTAAATCAGCCCTGTGGAGATAGAGCAAACAAAACCAGACAGAGCGAAGGAGCGAGGGGGAACGTTCCTATTCACATAGGCATGAAAGCAGGGGAGGCAAATTAATGATCATCTCATCTAGGGTGTTTACTTTTGCATGCCACTGGGGTAAACAGAGCCATGTCATCCCTCCAGCCTGATCTTGTTTATAAATATACAGTAACATTTACAGCTGAGCTGGCTGGACTCCCCTGGGTCCCAGCTGGAGAAGCCAGAGGGGTCTCAGCTCCCACTCCTGCATGGGACAAGCCCTACTTCTAGGGCTCTGCTGCTGCAAATCCACCTTCTAGCTCTGTGTTTGTATCTCTTTGGGAAGGCACCAGCTCACCTGCCAGCACAGTCCCTTGGAGATGCCCTTTTGGAGATGCTCTGGCAACGTCTTTCTCACCTGATTCCTGTGGATCCTTGGAGCTATCCCTTTGCATTGCTGGGTTCAGAGCAGCAGCAGGTCCCAGAGCCCCTGTTGGTGCTTTACAACAGCCTGAGCACATAACAACAGGCTCATCTTCCTGTTAGCCAACCCACCACCATGGCAGTCAGAGTGAGGATTTGAAGTCATCGGTGTTATTGACTGCAGTTCATAGTTATCCTTCAAAGAAACCACATTTCACCTACAACATAAAGTTCTTACAAATGCTATAAAGTTCCTGTGGATGCTACTATTCAGTGAGCTGCAGTGGAGGAAGCAGAACAGCAAATACCGGGTGATTAATTCACTGCAGCTGATGACTTAGTGCAAATTTTTTTGTCCTGGATTCATTGATCACCAGAAAAAAAACTAATGATCTCCCATTTTTTTAAAGTTCCTGCCCTAGCTCTTGGTGCTGACCTATCAGCACTAAAGGTACAGTGTGCTGTGAGTTTGGAATGTGCCTCCAAGAAGACGTGTCACGCAGGGTTTGTCTGCACACAGATTTGCACCAACTAAAAGACACTGATGCAACTTCCTGTACAGACCGGACTGTGGTGGTTTAAAGCAAACTTCTTTGTGACTTACTTAAAACCCACTTCCAAACAATTAAAATTGGACATATTCTGTCTTAAGACTAAGACATAGTGGTGGTCACAGAGGTTTTTCCCACCTTAAGTGTTGCATCTATAGTTTAATCAGTGCAATTCCATGTGTGTCCTTATATTCATATCACATGTAAAAGTATGAACCAAATCTACATTATATTTCTATGAATAATGACTGATACTTATTATTATTATTTTGTTAAGTAATTCTGTGTTACATTTCTGCCAGAAATTGCATAGAAGGCAAGAAATTCTGCTTCTGTAAATTGTCAGTGCAGCTATCAGGGACTATTCATCCTCATTTTTATTACTAAAACCATAATCCCATAATGATGGAAAGGAAAGCTGAATAAACTGGGCAATAAATTGGTTTACATGGGAATACATGTTTACAGAAAGTTTTTGTTCACAGCATGCACAGGCCTGACAGATGCATCTCCCCATTTGCATCCGTTCCCCCAAGGGGAACTTGCAGAGCCCTTAATCAAATTAAAAATAGCCAAATGAGCACCAGTGGATTGTATGTTTCTGAGGGGGAGGCAGTTCTGGGTTGCTTGATGTACCTGACCTATAGAAAGCAAGTAATGCCAGAGCTGGCATGGATGCTTGCATGGATGTTGGCATGGGTGCTGTCTCTTGTCATTGCACTGCTGGCATTTCAGGCTGATGTCAAGATCAGCACAGGATAAATACTGGAAAAATGTAATCACCAATTATTACACAATGAACATGAAAATGACAAACTTTGCACAGAACCTTATTCGCAACAAATTCTTCAACCAGCTCTAATCGAGGTCATTTCAATCTGAAAGCACTTTCTATTGAAATCCACAACAGTATTCAGGCCCAACATTCAGTGTTCATTGCCCAGCAGTGAGTAAGCCACAATTGGTCTTGTGTGTGTGTCTGGATGCCCTGGAGTGGTGGGGCTGGGCCCCGCGAGGATCCACCCACCAGAACCCTGTCACCCACTGAGGAAGCCAGCACAGCCTGCATATCTCAGCCTCTCCATCAGGAATGTCAGACCCCAGCGTGACACACATTTCCAAAACTGCCATTCCCTTCCACTGGCGTTTGCTTGGTCCCTTTCCTCTGTGGTGGCTTGAGGCGGATGCACTCTTTGCTCCACAGCTTGAGCCCAGGAAGTCCTTCGGTCCTGAAGTCACTGTGACATGGACCTCATGTATGGTGGCACCTGTGCCCACAGCCCAGGGACCAGCCCCTGGGGTTTGGAGCTGGGCACCAGTGCTCGGACAAGCCAGAACTGTCTCTGCTCTGCTGGAGTTTGGCTGGTCTCTGGGAAATCTGGCTGGGGCTCAAGCTTTTGTAACAGAGGTTTATCCATGCTGCTGCCTAAGCTGGAGAGAATGGCTGGGTTTCCAGAGGGACAGCCTGCAGCAAGTGCAGGGAAGCTGCTTACAGAGGGTCATGAGCAGAGAGGCGGATGCTTTGAAATGCTTTGCTCAGCACATGGAAGACTGTGCAAGATGGTTTTGTAGTTTAAAGCTCAGGCCGAGGCCCCCAGAGACTTGAGCTCGGAGCCTCCAAGCAGAGCTCTGCATCCTTGTGCTCGCATTTCCCATCCACACAATGGGACAATGACCCTCCCTTGGCGCCTGGACGCCAGCAGGACAGTCCCCATGGCAGCTGCAACACGGACACACTGGTCTGCTATGAAAGACAGATGAACATGTAAAAAATTCTGGCTATACTTTCCTAAAAAAATGCTGAAGCTTTGCTAGACAAGACCTAGGGGTTCTCCCTGCAGCAGCACCAGAAGTAACTGTGAAAACTGCCCAGCACGATTTAACGCCTTTTCTGGAGTGACTAACACCTCTATTATTCCCGTCTGACCTCTGCAGACATCCTGCCATGCAATTGTGTTTAAACTCTGTGGTGAGAAAGATAACCGGGCCTAAAATTAAACCATCCAGCACGCTTTTAATATTAGCACAGGCAAGGAATGAATTCGTCCCAGGTGGAATTCAACTCTTCTTGGCAAAACCAGCCCTTGATACCTCACCACCAGCAGTGATGTGCTGCAAATTATTTGTCTTTTTACTTTGTGATCCCCTGGCCTGGTAGAGCCTATTCAGTGCAAGGACCTGTCCTGCTGCCACTGCCCTTCACAGGGTGCTGAAGGAGGTCCCAGATGGGTCATTGCATTGCTCACACAGCTGGAGATCTATTTGATGAGGACAAGCAGGCTGTGGACACTAAATATGTGAGCAGATACCCCCATGTGAATAACCTGGTGTTAACCAGAGTCTCATGGCATCTTTGCGTCTGGGAGAAAAGACAGCGAGAAAGGCAGCACTGAGCTGCAGCAGGGATATCACGAGCTCCTTTGACTGCAACAGGATGGCTGCTCTGTTTTCTTTCAAATATAGTTTTCCGCCGAAACTAACCCTCCGGGGTTTGTCACGGTGTCTTTTTCACAGTGAACTCCAAAAGCAAGTCGAGCTTGGAGGTGCTGAAAGCCCCTTTGCAGGGTCTGGCAGGCAGCCTAGCACTTTGGGGCACTGCTCACACCCACTGTCCTGCTCTCGGGCCCCAGCCAGCGGTTTGCTCGCTCCAGCAGTGTGAGGAGAGGGACTCAGCTTCAGGGGACGGAGAAATATGAATTAAAATGTGATCTGATGAGGCCGCAAAGTCACTGCAGAACTTCGGCCATGCAGAGGGATGAAGACTGTCCTCACAGGCTGTGTCCGGACTGCAGGACCTGTTATCTCGGCATCTCTCACCGGATAAAGTGGCTCGGGGGCTGCTGATGGAGAGCCAGGGCATTGAAGGCTGCCTGCGACACCCGGACCTTCCCCTATCGGTCCCTCCGGGGAGCCCCGCGGCTCTGGGATGGGGCAGCGGGGTCTCGCCCGCAAGGCAGAGCAGCCGTGGGGCCCACACTGCGGCAGCGCACACCAGCGCAGCCGGAGCCCTCGTCTCCCCGGCTTCCCGGTGGGATTTTTGCACTCTTGTGCTCCCTCTGCTGGTCCTCAGCCCGGGGCCTTTCCCGCACCGCTCCGCACCATTCCCGCACCGCTCCGCACCGCTCCCACGCAGATTCCGCTGTGCTCGGCACCCCAAGCCCCTATGTTTCCCCCTCTGCTCCCCAGGACCAGGAGCACCTTAAGCGTGTCTCCGAGCCAGCCTGCAGCGAAGAAGAGGTCCCGTGCCAGCCGGACAGACGGGACTGCATCAGCTGCTGGGACTGCTCCAAGCAGGGCATGCCAGGATCCAGGATCCGCACGTCCAAAATAAAAACTTTAAAACATGCTCTGAGGAGTGATACTACAAGACACGGCTATGAAGAAGACGGCAAAGACTGGACTGGGGCTGCAACGATCACGATGTTGAAGTCACACGGGCACAGAGAGGACACCGGATTTATCAGCCCTGTTCTGTACAAACACACTGGACAGCTTTTTGCACCAACACCTCCACAGCTTGCCCTCGTGGTGTCATCACTGTCAGAGATGACGTACCCCTCTCTGACATTGCACAGATACAGCTGGTCACCAGCCTGCCATCAGCAGAGATGGAGGACACCAGCATGGAGCAAAGGCTGCAGCTCGGCACAGTAGCCACCAGACACCGGCTTGCTGAAGGGGACAAGAACATACCAAATTGGGCCAGGACATCGTGCTGCAAGGTCTGGTTTGCAGGCTGTGCTCCAGGACTGCATGGGGTTCTCCTGTGCTTTCTGTCTCAGCAGTACTTGCCAGCTTTATTAGAAAGCTGGTTGTTGTTTTAAGGCTGCTTTCTAAGCGGTTATTGCCAACAAGGGACGGAGGTGGGGGAGCTGCTCTCTGCACGGCGCAAATGGCAGCTGCCAAGACACCTTCTCCAAGGCCCCATAAAAACTCACTTATGGCTCAGGCTGCCTCGCCTCAGGCAGACATCTCAGAGGGTAACCCAGCACGGGAGGCTGCTGCACAGCCAGCCCTCCTAGCTCAAAGTGCTGTGTCCCCATCCCTGTCCATGCAGTGATGTCCAGCTCCCCCACTCACTGCCATGGGGTGGTCGTGTCCCTGATGTTCTTGGGACTCAGACAGGAGTTACTGCTTAGCAAAGGAGGAAATACCTGCCCCAAGCAAGTTAAAACTCCCTGTGCCCCAGAAGCAGCCCAGCATGAAAGGGAGCTCCAAAGTGAGGGGTAAGGAAGAGGATGTAAACTGAACAACAACAAAAAGAATGCTATTATCCTTCTCACACAGCCTTCTCCTCCTGCCCAGCACTGCCACTGCACCCTGGAAGCCACAGTGACCCATTGTGCATCACTGACTGTGGAGGCTGTGCTGGGCACATGCTTCACTCTGGCCTTTGCCACCACCACCCCAAAATCCAGGCAACTTGATGCAGTATCCAAGTCCAGCCTTCTCTGCAGGCAACAGGCAGCTCCCAACCAGTGCATGTTGCTGTTCAGGGGGTGCAGACTCGGCATTTCAGAGCTGCTTTCCAGAGCAAACAAGAAATCTTTAAAAAAGTGTGGGGTTCTCTGAAAGTCACTGAATTCAATGGCTGAGCCTGCAACAAAGGCTCTTCCTGAGCACGGTGGCTCCCTGCCCACCGCCCTCCCGAGGGGACGGCAGAGGCGGCAGAGAGGAGGTGAGTCCTGGCTCCAGTTTGTTAACTGTGACTGCTGGAGAAAACAAAACCTGTACAGAAGTTTCAGTAGGTCTCAGTGCCTTTCACTGATGCAGCTGGTCCCCAGGGGTGACCAGCACCATGAGCTGCTGCTTCTCCCTAGCCCCAAGGCACCCATCTGGCCACAGGGCACTCTGTTGAAGACCTTTTGGGGGGAGCTGCTGGTGCTTCTGCCAACATCAGCTGCAAGTGCTAGGTGATGCCCCCACAGACATTTTGTCTTGCACAGAGCTCACAGTTGGTTTCTTCACATCACAGGGCTACTCCCATCTAACCACCACCTCACACCCCAAGTCCCTCTAGGTTGTCCTGCTCTGCATTGGCACCACTGGCAGGGAACAGCCACCCGTCAATGCAGGCAGCCACCGTGACCCCGAGCAGTGCTGCTAAAAGGAACCCGCTGCTTCTGCATTTTGCAGGTTGGTCCTTGCCTGGGAGGAGGTGAAACTCCACATCCAACTGACTGCTGCAGAGCTGTAGAGGACCAGACAGGCACAACTGGTGTTCTACAGCATGGGGCATTCTCCAAGTGAAGCATCATCATTGACCCTTTCACTTCGTACAGATCTTTAGGCAAAATAATTTCCGTAAAGAAATCCCTCATCTTTCAAAACTGATCCATCTGCTTACTGGGAGCATTTTTCTGGGTACAAACAAACAGTTAAACACATGTAGCTCTCTCCCATGTTAATTTTCCTTGGTATCATGGACAGCTGATATCATTTCAGTGTATGAAACCACAAAGGCAAAGTAAGTAATAGCACAGAAGAAGCAGGGCTCAGACAGTGAAACCTTCCCAACCAGAGGCTGCTAAAATGAAAAAGTTTCCCCATGGTTGAGAATAGCACTGTTATCTCTCAGGGAGGCGGCAAACATTCCTCTCCAAGGAATAGATGAGTTGGTAACACCAAGTGAGGCAGTCTGGCACAAATGTGAAGGAGAAACTCTGCAATATATTGCCATATACTGAGAGACACACATAAGCTCCATTGCTGTTGTTAATTCTGAAGCCAAATTATTTTTCCAAATCTTCCCCAAACCAGATGTGGAAATATTTAGCTACCTCTGCACTCCTCCAGGCTCAAGACTGAACTAAGTGTTTTGAAGCAGATGGGAGGCAGAGGGAGATGGAAAACGTGACTGGTTTCAGTGAAACTTGTGGATTTCCCAATTCACGATATCATTTACTGACATCATGAAATTAATTTGGGCTTCTTCTCTTTCTCTTTACAGTTAGGTATTTTCACCAAGAGGATGAAATTTCTCTTTCTTGCAAACAAAATTGGATTTCTTTCCTGCAAGGAGTACAGAAATGTAGATTTTTTTCCCAGATGCAAGATTCAAAAATAGATATTTTTTTATTAGAATATTTTGTTAGATGTAGTCAGTGCAAAATACTAAACTAAAAGGCAGCAGCTTCAATAGCCTGTCTCATCACCGACTCTCCCAAATCACAAATCAGTCTGCAAAACAAAAGGGAGGTCACTTTCCTTTCCTCCTCGGCTTCTCCCTGTGGGTTACACAGCCCTCCTGTGCTGGGTTTCTGCGGCTCCTACCCCCTTTGTGTGCTCCCATGAAGCTGGGACACTCAGGACACTGCAGTGTACATGTCTGCCTGGGTGATGGGCTTCCTGGGAAAGGCTGAGCGAATCCTGGAAGCCAATGACTGCCATGCAGCCATGGGTCTCCCACTGCTCTCCCAGGCTGTAGTCAGGGAGCAGCAACAGGAGATGCCCCACAAGACACTCTCCATGCCACCTCCATTAAAAGACACTAATTATTTCTTGCAGTTTACAGCACCCACTGAAATAAATAATGTTGGACAAACACAACTGCACACACTTTTCAAGCTGTGCAGCTTTCAGGGTGGATGGGGATTCTGCCATGCACAGTGTTTGTATGTAGATGTGCATTTCTGCAGAGAGAGCTCTGCTCTGCCCCCTCACACCTGGTCGGGTTCCCCCCACCAGCACCACTCAAAAACAGATCCATTCCCAGCAGGACAGGCTTTAGGGCTGGCATGGGGCCTGATCCTGCACCCCATCCCTTGGGCAGCCTGGAGGTACTGCCCATTCACTGCTTGCACACCCTTCCCCTGTTCCCCAGGGGAGCTTTATCACACCCACTAGACTTGACATTTCATGAAGGAGAAACACTAATGAATGACGAGCAGAGAGAAGTACTAATTTAGGAAAGGTACTAATTAGACATATTCTGGGTGGTCTCATTTTGGTGTTCTGCTTTTTGGGCTAGACTGGTTTTGCTGTCCCTTCCCTTTCTCACACTTTTTCTCCTCTCTCACCTTTCCCAGCACCTGCAGCCATCCCTGCAGGGGATGTCTGGGGGTCACAAGATGCATCTGCTAGCTGCCCCTTGATTGGGTGCAGGGCAGGACTTTCCTTCATTTCTCCAGGCTGTTGCATCCTTCCCCAGCACACAGTGCTCAGGACACCTGCAGTGTCACACAAGCCAGGGTGGGTCACAGGTACAGACACAGGGGAAGCCCCAAGGATGACTGCAGCTTTCTAGTGATAGTGTCCAGTGATGATGTGAAACACATACACACACACACACATATATGTATAAATACTACTTTCTCTACAAATAATGCTGCAGTTTGCATTTTCAATGGCAAGCATAAATCTCTTAACAGATTTCACTGGAATTGGGCCAGATGTGGCAGCTCAGTGCCTGGTATTCTGTCCCAAAAGACACAGTTGTACATGAATTTGCAAAGCAGCGTGTGGTGCAGTCACTCTCCATATACGTTTTGGCCTCCTGCTCACACAACATCTCTTTGAACCCAGGATAATATGAGAAATACAATTTGAAGCCTGTTTTGATGTTGCTTCTGCACTTTGCATTGCTGAATTAATTCCTGGAGCAAATCTGCAGTTTTACACAGAAAGTCAGATCCTGCATGGTTTTAAATTCCAGATTCATCCCTGAAGCCTCTGTGCTAGTCGGAGGCACCATGAGATAAAAAGCACATGAAAGAAGGGAAGATGTGAACAAAGTGAGCTCTGCCAGCACTGATGGTAGGGTATGAGCAACAATTCTTCATCCTCCTCAGAGTGAAAAACACTCTGTTGTACAGCAGGTGCAATTCTAGGTAATTGAGTAATTAAAAAACCCTGAGCAATTTAGGGTAAAAGGCTTGTGTAAAGGTATATTGTGCCTTGGCCATATAGAAACTTAATTAATGTATATCCCCAGGAGCAATGCTTGTCTTCCTGTTAAAACTCTGCTAATAGGATGACGGGAGCACAGCCAACCTGCACACCCAGTGCCATAATTTCCTTCCCCCCCTGGAACACAGCACAAGCAGCTGGGATCAGCACAAAATGGCTATCCCACATTGAAAATGCCTCATTAGAAAGCAACACTTTGCTTCAGAAAAATGTCAGTCTCCAGGAGTGTCATCAACAAAACTTCAGATTTTCAAAAGCAATCAAAATCTCTACGGGAGCTGGGTCCCTCAAAAGCCCCTGAGATAAACTTTCCCTAAGCGAGGGTCCAAGAGCCACCAAAGCAAGTGGTCTTGGGCTGGAGAGCCACAGTGACACTTCCCAAAGCCTTTCCATTCCTTCCCAGGGCAGGAAACCAGGGAAACGCCAGCCATCAGAGAGGTTGGGACTGGTGCGCTGGGCTCTCTCCAGCAGTTGGACCCTTGTTCCTGTCCTGCGCGAGCCCAGCCCATCTCTCTGAGATGCACGGCTTTGCTGCTTGGGTTTTGTTTGGACCATTCTAGGAGCTAGCCTGTTGGAATTAATACATCTTCCAGGTAAAAAGCCAGGAGCCAGACTGTCCTTCCTAGGAGGAGGGCCAAGGGCATCTAAAGACAGCCACTAAGCTACCATTTCACAGACTCCTTGCATGTCTAAGGGGTTCCTCCCGGGGCTATTGCCTTGAATTGTACAGAATGGCTCTTGGACAGTATAATTTAAGACTATGTGTCATATGGCAGAGGTCCATGGGATGCTCATGGAGCACAATACATAAAAGATTCAGCTAGAAATATGTTTTCCTACAGTATCAGCATAACAAGGACTTTTGCAAGTGTCTGATGTTGGGACTGGTTTGTATTGCAAATATCCTTGTCTAATCTACAGCTCTGTATTAAATAACACATTATCCTATCATGACATTTTGCTTTGCCAAGAGAGCACAATATTTATATGTACATGCCCACAGCGCTGCATTTCTAACAGAATACTGTATCAATGACAAATTGCAGGTTTGGTAACACAAATCAGAAAAAGTTTTAAATGTGCTGGCTTTGGGGAAGTCAGAAGAGCTTGTTTAGATACAGAACAATTGCAGGAAAAGAAAATCTTTGTGTGCCGATAAATATTGATCTTCAAAATTGTTACCACTTTCGCATGCAAAAGCTGGAGAGCTGCTGCAACAGATAAGTTCTCAATGCTATTTCAAACCAAAATGCAAAAAGTGCTTTCAAGATGTGAGCAAATCTTCACTCATGAGTTGGGACATCTTCTGCTGATGGCATTTGCTCAAGGATGAAGTCAGCAGATATTGCCACAGCCAACAGGCTGGTGGTCATCCCACAAAGGCAACACTTCTGCTTCTCACTGCCAGAGAGAAAAAAGTGGGAAGGGCTTCAGCCCTTTCTGGAGTGACCTTGATGTGCAACTTCCCTCCCACCCCTTTGCGCTCTGCTTTTTGTATCATGCCTCTGTCCCATCTCAGACTCCATGGGAAAACCTGGGCAGTGATTTTGGGATGTGATCCTGCAGCAGCCTCTTCTACCCTACCCTCCTCTCTGTGCTTGCTGTAGTTGATGCATCCATGAGGAGAGCCCACAAAAGGGCCAGAAATATACAGGGAAATGGGTCTCAGCTGATCCTGGGCTCTGAACAGCCAGGTCACAGCAGCAGTGCCAAGGGCTTGCCTGGGACAGGCTGGAGTATCTCACTCTTCCCCTCCCTGAATTTAGTTAGAATGTTTTACAGGCAGTTTTCTATCGAGATGTTGGCCGTGCTATCAACCCGCCCCCTCCCCTGCACATAATCAAAATATTTTGATAACCAAGAAATGTCAGGCAATACAGCAAACTTTGCAGTAAATAAATACAGCAAATAACTGCAAAGGCAAGGAGGGGAGGAGTGGGGAGCTGGTGCTTCTGCTGAAGGTTTTAATCTCCAAAGAACAAAAAGATCCTTTAAAATTAGTGTTGCAACAAAAACCAGCTATTTTCTACCAAAACAACCCCTCTCTAGTGAAAGAAAGGAGGCTGATGGTAGGGAATGTCATGCTGCTGGTTCACACCTCGAGAGCAGAGCACAGCCCCTGGCACAGCTGTGTGTGGACCCAGCAAGGTCCGGACGCTCTGCATGGCAGACAAGGAGCGATTCCATGAACGGCCTGGCAAATGGGCCCTCAGCAAGATCCTCGACACACACCAGATACGTGAGACAAATTGCAATGACAAGGTTGTGCTGGCAGGCTGGATGGTGGGCAGTGAAATCCCTGTCCAGACAGTGTTGTGCTCTGGGCACTCTGAGCAAAGGGAAGGCAAGAGATGGTGCCAAAAACCCATTAGCATGGCCATCACACCCATTTTCCACACTGCGGAGAGTGGCTGAGGCGGCTGCAAGCACTGAGGGTGCCCAGGAAGCCAAGGTTGGGACTGTCACACCACACGCAGAGCTGGGGGAATTGCAGAACACCAGGGCTGGTGCACAAGGACAGAGGAAGGAGACATGGAAAGAAACCAAGCACTAACCCACTGTTCAGTCTGGTCACAAGGGACTGAAAGGTTGGAAGAAGGGTAAGTGCAGAAGTCAGAGCTCAAGATGGGGCAGTTTACTGTGCTGGAGGGGTAATGCAAAAAATAAAAGACCCTGGTCCCCATTCTGCACACCAGGATCCCTGTTCTGCTCATTGGGAAACACAAAGTGCTGTTGCCATGTGTACCCATACCTGGTCCTTTCCACTGTCCCAGGCACCCCAGGCTGTCCACCTGCATTCCCTGTGCCCCACACTGCCTCTGCAGACACAGGGACCTCCTTTCCCATGCTAAACCCCACTGTTAGGATGCAGTTAGGGGCTGGCCAGACACTCACCCAGAAGCAGCAGAGTTTATTAGCCTGGTAGCAATGGAAAGATTCCAGGCTGGGCAGGATGCTCCAGCAGCAAGGCAGGCGGGGAGCAGGGGCTGCACAAGGCTCTTGCTGCAACAGGAAAGCAAGGGCAGCGTAGGCAGAACAGCTCTCGGACCCCAGGGGCTGCTTTTGAAGAGATGTTTCTCTTGAGATGTTTGTCCCCTCCAATGTCACTTGTCCCACCAACAGCCCTCCTCAAAGGGCACATAACCTCCAAGCTTTTTTTCTTTATTCTCCTTCCACTCACAGACAGCAGATGCAAGCCTGGCATCTAGGCTGGTGCTGGACAAACAGAATTGGTCTCCTCAAAGAGTTTCCTGCCTTTAGCAGCACGGAAGGAGTGGCCACAGCCCACCCTTGTGACAGAGAGCAGAAGCATCTCAGCAGGCCACATTTCAGATGTGTGGTGAGGGATGTTTATTTTTTTTAACCAGTTCCATGGCTGCCACCTCTGCAAGGGCATCGCATTCTGAGTGTCTGACAAGCCCCAGCCTGGCTGGGTGTCTGTATCCCGAGGCAAGGGAAAGCCAGTGGGCCTCAGAGTATCTCCACATTCCCTGGAGTGTGACAGTGATGCCCTGAGAGCCGGGGGATGGTGATGAACAGGATCCAGGCAGGGCCCCCACAGGTGTGTCTGTGGGAGGGCAAGCAGTAAACAACTCTGCTGGCATATTTTGGGATTTTTGCTTCCAGCCTCAGTGATCCACACATCTCTGCTTGGAGGCAGCAACTGCACAGCATCCATCTGCAAAGATATCCCAGCAAACAGAATCCCTTGCCCTCCCCCCGGCCTCTGTGAGCAGCATTCATTCCTTGCTCTCGCTGTAGATCTGGCATGCCAAGTCCTTTCTCCCCAAGAGTATTCTCCCTTTACAAAGCAAGATCATAAAGCAGTGACATAATCCAAGCTTGGCAAACACTTTTGCTGATGTTAAGCCAGTGCCTTTCATGGTTCTCACTGCAGCTTTTGAGGCTATGATATACATGGCGCAACCATATGATTAAATGTGCAGGAGCCTCCCGAGATACCATTTCATCTGAAACACTGACATTTATATTTGACTTCCAATAAGTGTGGGGCACTTTTTTTATATTTTTAATTAGTTCTCACAAGGGTGGGAGTCAGACGAAGCTACACAATTAAGTTCTCCATAGAATAGGTATGATTCAACCAGATGACTACTGGCCAGACTTTCTAACCCATCTACCTTGCAGCAAAGCCTGGAAGCCAAGTTAATTAGAGGCCACCCACAAGTAGATGTGATTCTGTGTAGGTGAATCTCTTTGCCCATTCATTCCCTACCACATCTGCTGAGATCTCAACATACATGCTAAGGGTGAGTGGGAGGGCTCTGGTGCTAAATAAACGACTCGATTCATTTCGTTTTGGCACCAAGACTCAGCCAGTCAGTGAGGCTGAGTAGTAAACAATAGTAATGTGGAAACAAAGTAAAAAACAAACAAACAAAAAAGGCAAGCAGCATATAAGATGCCTCAATGAAGAGGTGTGATTGCTGGCAAAACATGTCCCATTTGAGTTTATGGGATGTATAGAGTCTTTTTATTAGGGATACTTTTTGCTATTAGCGTAATAAAAAAGGACCAATTGTTTCTGCCATCTGAGAAAACTCTTGGTGGAACAGGCAGAAATCCAGGAATAATTAAGAAAATAATAGTGCACACCCAACAAGAAAAACATTATTTGTTTAAAGATGAAGTCCCTCTAGAATACTTGGTAGTGATTGCATTTCTTTCAAAAGAGGGAGAAAAACCCTTCTAAATGAAAAGCAGCAGCCATCAACTCATTTCTAAGATCTCGAGTGGAAAAAGCGTGGGGCTGTAATCCCCCTCAGTGGTGAGGTTTTTCTGTTTTCATCACTCTTATCAGCCTTTGCAAGTTGCAAAATAAAAGTGTTTTGCCCCTACATGTTTCCATCAGAGGATCAGAAGCGCTTCACAAAGCAGAATTAATTGAGCTTCACTGCTCACCTGTGAGAACGGAACAATTATTTAGCAACAGGGTTTGGAGGGGTTTTTTGTTGTTTGGGGTGGGGGTAGAAATAAAAACTGCAGGAAGATTACAAACCCACCAGGCCAACAAAAGACTTGGCAGGTTTAGCCATTTCCAATGATGAATGTGACAAACCTGCAAGTTTCTGACCACCAGATCCAGGTTTTCCTTTTGGAAGGGAACATTTTGCCTCAGCATCACTTTTCCCAGGCCTCAGCTTGCCAGGCTCCCCACCGGCACAAATCACCATCCTCCCAAGTTCTGACTCTTCACATTTAAAAGCCTCTGGAAAACCATGTCTCCAAACAACCCATCCTCCCTTCGAGCGTGTCGTGGTGCCATCCCACACCCATGATGTGCACTGTGGGCTCCGAAATCCTGCTCCCATTGCTCCTGGGTGACTCCGGTCAGGTTATATAGCTCAGCACGTGGGAACACGGGGGAACATCTCCAGAGTCTGCAGGTCGGAGAAACGCAGTCTGAGAAACAGTGTTTGTGGAGAACTTAATATCACAGTAATTGGGAAAAAAGAGAACGATTTGAAGTCTCAGTGCATGGACAGGTCACACACCGAGTAACAAGACATCAGGGCTGGAAAAGCATTATCCCTTTTCCGGCTGGGTTATAAGGGGTCATAAATCGCCGACGGAAGAGGCAGCGGAACGAGCCGGTTTGCACGAAAGGCGAAGCTGAGCATCCCCACCGCTCCCGTGCAGCTTTCGTGTTTTACATACATGTTTACTTTTTCCCTGAGCTTTTTCCCTGCACGCGGCTTTCAGCGGCTGCGGAGGCGCGGCGGTCCCGGCTCACGGCCCCGGGCCGGGGGCAGGTGAATCCTCCTCCGGGCGCTCTAGGCACCCGCTGCCGGGCGGGACCAGCACGCCGCACACCCGCCCCGGCCGTGCCCACGGGCCGCGCATCGCTCGTCGGGCGGTCCCCGAGCATCGCCCGCCCCGCGCCGCGCCCAGCCCGGCCCGGCCCGCCCCGCCGGGCGGTGCTGCGGCCGCCCCCGCTCCCAGCAGCCCTTGCAGCCGCCTACAATGAAATTTGCGAAGTTTTTTCGGTTTCGGCGCCATTTTCGAGTGGACTCGGAGGTGAGGAGGGAGGGCGGGCAGGGCGGCGGCGCCGGGGCGCCGCGGGGAGCGGCCGGCGCCCCCCGTAGCCTGTCCCCGCTGCGGGCGGCCCGGCCCGGCCCGGCCCGGGGGGGTCTCGCGAAACGGGGTGGGATGGGGGGGGGGGGGGGGCTCGGCGGGACCCCCTCCCGCTGCTGTCCTGTGGGCGGGGTCGCGCCGCTCTCCGCGGGGCACGGGCGGACACGGGTCCGGCCGAAACTTTGCCGGGAGGATAAAGAAGTTAAAACCAACCAAAACTATTAAAAAAACTTTTGGGGCGGGGGGGCGGGGAGCGCGGCGGCACCGACAGTGCCCCGCGGCTTCCCCCCCCCCCCCCCCCGGGGAGCCGCCCCGCGGCGCACAAAGGCGGCCCCGGGGGGCTCGTGGGGGCCGTGACGCGGCGGGCGGTGACAGCGGGGGAGACCCGGGGGGCGGCGGGCGGGGCCCCCGGGCCGTTGGTGCGGGAGTGGCGCGCGGGGCCGGTTCCCACGTGGATGCGGGGCGCCCCCACGACCCCCCGGGTGCCTTTTCATCATGTGGATTTTTTTTTTCCCCACTATTAATAATTTTTTAATCTTTTCAGCCGCGCCCGCTCCCCGCAGGTGGGGCTCGGGGTTGATTTTTTTTTTTTCCCGTTTCCCTCTTTATTTAAAGCAAACGCGGGGACTCGCGGGCTGCCGGCCCAGCGCGGAGTCTGCGCGCCCCCGCACGTAGAAAATAGTTCTATACACACAAAAAAAATCGCTAGTGTAACCGAAGAATAATTCGCCGAAATAATTTAAAATATTTAAAAAAAAACACTAATTGGCAGCCAGCTTTTGCTTTTTTTTCCTTTTTCCCCTCGATGGTTGCTCGGTTTGTACAGGAAATTTGAATATCCTGGCAAGGGCCAGCTTCCCAGGGCAGCCTCGCAGCGCTCTGGGAGCTGCAGTGATGGAGCAACATGCACGGCGCTCGGACTTTTCCCTCTGTAATTGATCCTACATACAATATTTTTCCCGTATATGCATTAGGTATATAAGGACAATTTTTTTGCATTCGGAGAGTGAGTTTTCCAAGGTTAAAACATTAATTGCTCCCCCCGAAAACCAGAAATTCTGCTTGTGTATCTTATGTGTTTTAAGTGTAGGTGAGGGACTATCTGCCAAGTTTCATCATCTTCTGTTCTGAAGAAATCCAAAGAACTCACCGGCAACTGTAAAAGTCTGTATTAAGTTAATCCACTTCAGTGGGAAATATAGTAAAACTGAGCTGCTAATGCAGTAAACATTTATGAAATATAAAGAGGGAAGCTTTAAGTAATGCTTCAGGCAAACTGACCTAAACCTAAAAAGGAAAAAAAAGAAATCAGCGTGCTTGTTATGTTTTGAATTATTGTTCATCTGACCAAAAAGAAATAGGTTTTTTGTTTGTTTTTTTCCTGTTCTTAACAAATAAACTTCTTAGGAATTGGGCTTCTAGATCTGACCCTTGTTGTTTAGAACTGGATGAGATGACAATGCTAAAACTTGGAAGTAACAAGAAGCATCATACTTTTCTTCTCCTCAGCAGTGTTGAGAAGAAACTGTGGATCCTGGAATTTTACTGTGGATTTTACTGGTTTTCTGGAGTGCTGTAAGTTGAAGTCTTGTCCTGCAGGCCTTTGCAGGCGCCAGTAGCTCCCCATCCCACTAACACCCTCACCTTGGTAAACACAGCTGATCCTGCTGGTAACAATGTCAGGCTCGAGTTTCACATCGAGTGAAGTTAACGAATGCATTTTTTGCATTATTTGAATCTGCCCTCGGTAGCTGCAGTTTGGTTTTGGGTGTTCAGCCCCACCTAAGAGCGTGTCAATGGTGTGTGGTTTAGCGCGGGGAAGGTGTGCTGTGCTGGAAGGAAAATATGCTGGGGTTTATACGAACTGCATACTGCTTCCTTGACCCTTCTGTGGGCAAATTTGTGAGAAAAAAAATTATTTTTGAGGAAGCATGTGGGAAATGACCTGCTCTTACACGGCTTCGACAAGAACAGGGACAAAATATATTTTCTGCATTTATTTTGTGTCCCCAGGAGTAAGTCCTGGCTGGGCAGAACAGCAATTTTGCGTGATGGGGAGATGCATTGTAGGTGCCGCGCAAATGAAAGTAACTTGGCTGCGCGCAGTTCCCACGTCCGACTGCTCAGGCTCCTTCACAGCCACTTCTCTTCCCGCAGCCCTTGCTCACCTTCAGCAGCCTTGTGAGGCAATTCCTGCCGGAATGGCAGAGCTGGAGCCATGTGGTGGCTGTCAGTCAAGCACCGGGTCTGATCCCAGCTATTGGCCACATTTGTAAATATTAGGACGTGACTTTTGTTTAAATCTCATTGTTCAAAAGGAGGCAGCAACAAAGGTGTTGGGATTTTTCAGAGCAAAGCAGATATGAAGTGTTCTGGTGGTTCACACCCTTATTTTCGTTTTGTCACCGTAATTTTGCCTTGCTAATGAGTGTCTGGGACTTTCAGCTGTAATGAGATGATTTACTTTAGTCTTTTTGTAAAATAATAAATCCTTCTTTTTTTCCAGTTGTTTCAAATTAGAACAATGACTTCAGGATTTGTTTGTGCATGTCTCCTGGAAAACTGTTTGATAGCAGAGCTGGGGTTTTTGTTCCTATTTTTTTCTATATATAGGAAATGCTTAATATTTACTTGTCTTTGAGCTCACCTAGCTCTGAAGTGTGTGGGTCAGTAAAGGCTCTGTATGCAAATCTGTTCTGTCATGGGCTCCTGTATTTATTTCCTTTCCTTTCCCATGGCACTTCTTCTCACATATTTTTTCTTCTCTTTTTTTTCTGGTTAGTGTCAGTGAGGAGGGATGAGTTGTATTTTAAGGGAATCCAGTATTTCAGGGGGAATTTGTTTTGGTTTTGTGTATGTGTTTGGGATTGGAGTCGGGGGTGGGGTGGGTTTTGCTTAATTGCCCAATATACTTTGGCAAGCAGAAGTTGCATTGTTTTGTGAATTGCATTAGTGGTTTTCTGCATGTTCAAATTCCCCAGTTATTCAGGGGATTTGATTAGACCTCTGTAGGTGGCTGGCTTACATAGATGACAGGTAGAAGTTTCTATTTCTAGAAAGAGCTGGTGCACACACTGTGGGCATGGAGCTCTTGGCAGCTGAAGGGCTGTTGCAGTGCTTTTGCATTGAGACGGAGCTTTTGGAGCAATCCTCCTCATGTTTGGGGCTACCAGTAAGCAGGACACCCCTGTTCCTGGTCATAGTGGGGTGCCACTTGGAAGTTGAAGGTGCTCCTGGGATGCTTCCTCTACCTGACAGTGAGAGGGGGCACTTGTGGTGCCACCACAAAAGCATCAACCCCCAAACAGCCTCTCTGCATCTTACCTGCCTGTCCTAGGCCTGGTTTGTCACCTAAACCAGCATAATTAAGATGTTTCCTTTGCTTCTGGTCTGCCAGGACCAGTAGAGTTGTTCTTGCTGCTGCTGTTTTAACCCCTTCAGGGAGGAAGGTGGGCTTGCTGTTGGCCATGGTTGTGAGCAATGGCTTTCCCACCTGCCCAGAGCTGCCCCTGTTTTTTCTGGCTCATTCCTCATTTCTCTACAGCTGGGTTATGATTTGGGGTTACCAGTGTGCCCTGGCTGTCACTGCCCAGAGTCACACTGAGCCAATGGTGCCAGTAGCCCCTGGAATGGGGAGAATAGAGAGAGGAATGTAGTTATTCTGCTTCATAGTCTGCCCTATCTGGAGCTGAAAATTTGATTTTTTTTTTCTTTAATTTTAAAAATACTTGCACCTGTCTCTGTGTGCCTTGGGAGGGAACCTGCCCAACAGCCCTGGTCCCCCCTCCTGGAGTTGCCCCCTTCTGCCAGCGCCTCTCAAACCCTTTCTGTTGTTTATTTGTAGCTCCCATTGAAGCAGCGATTGCCTGATTGTGTCTAGGGAGTCCATGCAGGAGCTGATGTGCCTGTGTTCAGAGGTGAGTTGGGAAGGTAAGCTCATGTCCCACCAAAATACTTGTAGCATCTGCATCCCTCTGGGTAGATGCAGGTCCCTCTGACACGCATATCCCTTCTTGGGTACTGCAGGTAATACCTTGGAGACGTTCAGGTGAACTCAAAGCTGAACAACTGTATTCAGATGCCAATTTCTGATTTAAAGTTGAGTTTCCAAAGCACAAACTAAGTTTGAGAGAAGCTGAAGTGTGAGATGGGATGATTCAAACATGGAACTTTATTGCATAAAATATTGATGCTGTCATGTCATAAACATGCATATTTTCTCAGATATGTAGTTCACTGCCTATCCCAAATTTCTAGTTGCCCAATATTCTGTGTGAATGTTGATTTTTCCTTCTGTGCTAGAGGCTGGTGGAGGTGTATTGAACCCTTGCTTTGAAAAGTCCTCCTTACTGAAGAGAGTTCTTGCCCTTGTTGTCGAACTAGACAAGAGTCTGGTTTATATAAATATAAAAATATTAATTAAAATGTGAACATCAAACTCCATCAAAATGGATTCGAAAGCTGAACATGCTTGCTGTTGTTTTTTTCTTTTGGAGTCATTTGAAGAGAGGAAAGAAATAAGATTGCACAGGTACAGTCAAGTAAAACATTGTTACAGAAGTAATTAATGGTAATATTATGGGGGGGGTTGTTTTGAATAGCTCGTACAGGTTTAACACTGGGTATGTGTTGGCTTTGCAGCGAGTAGCAGTTGCTCATTAGGGAGTTGGCCCTGGTGCTGTCAGTGTTGAGGACACTGAAGTGGTGAAAATATACTGCTTTTTTGTTGGCAAATACTTGATTTAAAATTTGAAATCACTTGGCATGGGTCACAAGAACTTTTGAAATTCCTGTTTTTAAGTTTGCTAAAGAGGCAGGGACTCAGCAGCACACTGGGCACAAGGGAATGGCGCAAGAATTCGAAGCCAAGGTGTAATTTCTGACATTGTTCAGGTTTTTTGTGATACTGCTTTTTAAGAAAATTAATTGAAGGAAGTTGTCACATAACTGGTGGGGGGGGAAGGTTGGAAGAAAACACAAAAAATATCAATCTGTCTGCACAGCTCCTGTGCAGCCTGGCAGGCTGATGTGTAAGTGCCACTGTCAGCTGCCTTCGGCAGGACTGCGGCCCCTCCCTGCCCTGCTCTAGTGCCTTCTGCTCTGGTACAGGCAGGGAAGGTGATGAAGTTCCAGATGTCCTTAATTTCTGGTCACATAAGGTTTGTCCATTCACATGGTAAATAACCATCACCTAACCTTTTTAAAAATAAGGATTTTTTTACGTATCTCAAAAGTCAAATTGAGCTGAATAAAAGTATTTTAAGGAAAATTTAACAGGTTTCAACTGTTGGAATCTGGATTTCTTTTTCTGGAATATTAACACTGTGACTTCTGGAAAATCCTTGATTGTTAGTGTCACCTAAGAGGAAAGTACAAGGTAACATTTTCCCACAGACCATTTGGAAGTGCTGGGGAGTTCTGCAGGCTTTTCACAGTAGCAAAAGCAACAGATCTGCTGGGTCTGAAAGTGAATGATTTGCTGGGACCCAATACTAAGTGTTGTTTGGGGCTGGGGGGAACAGTTAATTTCTGATCATGTTTCTGAAACTGGTTCATTTGCACTGTATAACTGCTTGTTCTCTTATAGTTACAGACTGTCTGACAGTACCTGTGAAGAAAAAAACCCCTTGTCCTGTGGTGGTAATGCATGCATGTTAAATGTCTTCATTGTATAGTGTTCTTCAGTTCTTTATATCATGGTTTTAAAAAAAAATTATATATATATATATATTCAAAATACCATTTGGAATGTCAACATTCAGTGGGCTTTGAGGAGATGTAGCAGCACATCATGGTTTGTAGGGACAAGGAGATACAGACCATTCTGGGCTGCCTCATTACCTCAAGGATAAGACAAGAAAGTGAGCTTCTGGTTATCATAGATGTGGAAGCTAAACACATTCCTATGTATCTCGTTAGTTCAGGTATGTGTAGACTCGTTCTCTTGGTGCTTGTACTGTGCACATCCTTTGCAGCTACGAATACATCCCCTATGAGCTCGTGTGTCTGTGGCCCTGCAGGCAGGGCAGGAAGGACTTGTGGCTCCTTTTTGTTCTCCAGCATGGGCATGACCACATCCCATACTATATCTACCCCTCATCTATTGCTCTTCGGTCCTTTCACTGGCAAAGGATTGGCCAAGGGACCCTTGCCCTGTGTTTGGGGCAGAGAGGGGGGTCTGCAGGTCGTGGAGAGCTGTCAGCAGTGCTCTAGCAGCACGTAAATACTGGAGTTTGGGATCGCCTGTTGCTCTCCAGTATTGCATTGCTGCTTTAGTGAGGCTGGAAATCGGTCCCTGCTGCAGGAGCCGGGGCTCTGGCTCTTGGGGTCCCTCCATGGCACCCCTGTCGTGCCTCCCACACTGCCGGGGGCTCTTGACTCCCACCCTAATAAACCACTGTGGAGGCAGCAACCAACAAGGGCTTGGTGTCGTAAATGGGGAAGGGGCAGGGGCTGCACCCCAACACTGCTGGTGGGTACCCAGTGCCCCAGCCCCAGGAGTGGAGGGGGCGGGGAGCCCCAGGAGACGGTGATGAGCCCTTCCCTGGGCTTTGGGGGGAGGCAGGACCTGGGGCTGCACAGGGGCAGTGCTGGCCCCTGGATGCACCCTATCTCAGAACATGGGGAGGAGGTGTGGGGGACATTGCAGGGGTGCAAGGGCTGGTGGGGACCAGAGCTTCAACTGGGTGGGAGGGAGGGATCCTGTAGTTGTGCCTGGGGTGCTCTTGGGGAAGCCCTGCTGCAGGAGGCATCATCTTTCCCCAAATTTCTGCAGCTGCCCCAGCCTTTGTCAGGATACCCCAGCTCAGGGCACAGCCGCGATAGGTGGGCTGCCAGTGCCCAGCAAGCATCTGGCACCACTTGGGCCATGGTGGAAAGAGTTTGGACCACCTGAGGATTTGCCTGCATACCCACCACTGCAGTAGTGAGCTCCTCCAGAGCTGTCCCAACCCCGTGGTGAAAAGTTTTTCCTTAACATTGCACCACTTGAAGCTTCCTAAACCCTGCTGCAATAGACACAAGGGCCACCACGGAATCAGGGACGCTCCTGGGAAGGGCTGGGGTGGTGCATTACCTGGTCAAGATTCATCCAATATGGTGGGAATGAGCTTGTCGGTCCTGCCAGTGATGGTGCATCCTTAACAGGGGGCTGTTAATCCAGCAGCCTCCTGGTGGTTGTGAATTCCAGAACATTTGTTTTGATGGCTATTTTAAGGAATTACTAAATCACAGGCAATAGTTAGAGGACAGGGGAAAGTCCTCTTGCTGATTTACAGCTTCAGTCCTGGTCTGTGCATGGAGTGATAGTATGAGGCACCCCTGGAACACAAATGTCTGTGGCATGGGGAGGAGCAGCTTTTCAAAACTTCTGCCCTCAAAGGGGTCAAACTCACAATGTTTGGGCACACAACTGCCACATTCTAAACCAGACACTGGTATTCTTCCACTTTTGTCTGTAAAATGGTTGATTCCTGCTCTCAACAAGTTAAGCCATTAACTACTGTATACCATACTGCTTGCCCTCTGAAAAATAACTTGATGAGTGACTTGGTTAACAGGGAAATTGGTCAATAAAGTTGGTAATTGTCTGTACATTTATATTAATTTAGCATTTTTTTTTTTAAGGTTTCTATTGATGTTTACAGGTGCATCGTAAGATTTAAAATTTCTTTTACTTTTTTTGGGCCAGTTCTATTGTGGTCAGTTTGATTTTATTCAGGTAGAAAAAGACATTTTCACCATGTTCACAAACTGAAGACTCCTGCTAAAACTGCTTTCAGGCGACAGTCTCCTGCAGGATCAAAATGGGAGAGTAAAAGCATTGCAGTTTGTAGAGCAGCGGGCAAGAATTCAGAGGCTAAATCAAGGCAATAGGGTCCCAGGGGACAGAAAAATGCACCCATGGAGGTGGCTGCACAGGGGGTCAGCAGCACAAGCTGTGGCAGGGATGGTTAGGCCATACCAGGGGCATGGGGATGTTGGGAGCAAGGGTTGAGGGTGCAGGACAGGGCTGTGCAGCTGCCTGGCTCTCATGGCTTGTGTGCCTCCCTGCTCTGCTCCAGATACTTCAGGAGATTGCCAATTAATACAGAAAGTTGGGGGTGGGGGGGAGATGACAGACATCCAGCTGTGCTTTTTTTCTGAGAAGCTGGGGAAGCTCCTGTCATTTTTTTTTCCTGAGATGCAGAAGTTTCAAGTGCAAGTTGATTTCCCTACTGCATTTGAGTACAAACCACTTGAAAAAAAAAAAAAGCAATAAATGCCTTTGCAAAGCATCCTTGGGCTCACCAGTCCCACACAGACCCACTCTGCAACTCTATAAGGCATCTGCAGAGGGGCAGCAGCAAAGCAGCTTCTGCAAACTTCTCTGTTTGTGTAGGCTAAAGCAATATGTGGTTTTTTGTTTAAATGTGATATTTGCTGCATCAGGAATGCATTTGACCACTGTGGAGGAAAAGTCTTTGAGCTTCCTCAGTAGTTTTTGCTGTGATTTTATAAACAAGCTGGAAGGCAGCAGTTACCTTTGGTCGGTAAATATGTGCAGCACATCATCACACCACTGCATGGCTGCTGGGCTTAGAAGACAGTCATTAAACAAGCCTCTAATTCACATATTTCTATGCTAATCTTTTTTTTCTTTCATTTCCCCCAGACCAGAACTGTCCCATGTACTAAGACTGAGGTTATGTTGCTCTGCTCACAGTACCAGAGGTGGTGGTGTTGGAGTCAAATGAGGTGTTGCAGATTCCTGTAAACACTGGAAAAGCAACCCAAAAAGCCACCTTATCTACCTTCAGCGTTTTCCTCCTCACCTCCTTTGATGCAGAAGGAATTTTTGGCAAAGGTTGGCAGCTTGTGGTATCCAGCATTATCTTGCTTTCTTTGCACTTCTTGCCCACCCACCTCATCTGCTTTTCCTCAGTTCACATCCAGCGTGTTCGGAGCCAGGACTGGCTTTGGCAGGTGTTTGAGTAGTGCCTTGCACAACAGCAACTCCCAGTGCCTAATGTTAATGACTTCAGGTCTTGCTCTTTGCACTACAGAGACTTTTCATATGTCTCACTCCCTCTTAGCAAGGGTAGGAGACCCTGGCTGTGTACCCAGCTGTGCAGCTGCCCCCAGTGCAAAGCTGCACAAAGGAAAAAATCTTGGGTTAAATTAGATGTGGCAGGTGTCAGCCACGTGGCAAAACAGAAGCCAGCTCACCTCTCCCATGAGGGTTTGCTAAAGTGGTGACCAGTGCAAACAATGGCTCTGGTGCCTGGATGACACAGTGGTTTCTGGCAACAAACTCACCAAATGGAAGAAAAACACTAATTCAAGTATTTTATTTTCTGAAGCAAAGCGTAAGACATTGCTCTCAGCAATTTCTCATGTCCTTGTGGCTGTTCAAGTAACAGGATACTGAAGGTTACTCAAACTACGATTCAAGTAGAGCATATATTCATTTATAAACTGTCCAGAGTGAGTTCTCATGCCATATGGTCTGTGAGAGAAAATAGCTTCCCCTTTATACTGAAATTATTTGAGTGTGCAGAACTGCCAGGTAAGGTCTGATGGCCAGGAGGGGACTGGGGGAAGATGCAGCTTGGCAAGAGGGGGTTGTGATTATGCTATACTAGAAAGCTCAGGGTGGTTTTCTAATTGCAAGTTAAGGAGTTTACACCACAGAAGATACTTCTACCCCGTATTTTGTATTCTCTGATTGCTACAGGGTATTTCGCATTTTGTGAATGGAGGAGAAAAACTTGTCATGAAAGAAACTGGGGAGGAAAGATCTGATAAAGGCACTGCAATGAACATTTAGAAGCTCACACACACACCATTACCGTCCTCTTCCCTGACTTAGGGTTGGCTTAGTCACATCCCAGTTCCTCAGATGGGAAACAGGCAAGTGAAGCATCAGCATCACTGCTCTGGCACTTCCTGGATCCACAGGAAAGGCAGCGCGTTCCATCGATACCCAGGCAGTCTGTTCCTGGGGAGAAGGATTTTGTCCTGCTCCAACCTGCAGGACAGCCAAGCCAACCCTTTGCGCTTCTGCCAGCCTTGCCCCACTGCCCCACAGCCCCGCGCTGGCCGAGCACACGGGGCAAAGACGGAATTCCCTGCGGATCCCATGGCTCCAGGGGCAAACCCAGCCCCACACCACCACCCACACCCCTCTTCCTGATTGTGAAGGGCTGGGGTGGGGAATCAAAACGTGTGAGAGGGCACTGACTGACTGGGAATCCCCTCACACACCCCTAATGCCCAAAACTGTATCTTACAGGTACGATGATTTGCTACAGTTCACTTGGAGATACACAGGAGACACACGGGGGTTGGTTCCCTTTCTGGTTACAGTGGGGACAAAATAAAGATACCACTAATAATGTCTTGTTAGATAAACACCAGACTCTTCTTGGAACAGGTTAATCTACCTGCACCTTGATTTATATACCATCACTGCCTATCTCTCCAGCTGGTTCCACAAGGATTTCCACCTTCCAAGATGATGTTTCAAAGGCATCAGTTGGTGTTTTACTGGAGCAGAGCCCACACACAGAAGGGCATTTGCAGCCACTCAAGTATGTCCCCAACACACACCTGCACCAGCCTTTTATCACCTGGCAGTTACTAGCATGATCGCTCTCTCAGCTTCTCTAGGGATGAAAATCCTCACAGCCAGTTCTTAGATTGTGCTGAATCTTTGTGCTTTTCTAGACCTACCCACTTCACCTTGGTGCCTGCAGTGCCATGAGCTTACTGGGTACTGGCATCTGTACAGAGCTGGGAAGTGTTCTCCCCATCAGAATACTCATCAAACTACAGCTGCTTGGGTAATTAAATAGTATAAAAATTAAAAAGAAAAAAAACCCAAAAAACCACAAAAAACCAGACCACAGTGATGTCTCAGCTTATAAAGGTGCTTGCCAAGAGTGGAGATCTGATCTTGCAAGGTGCAACCTGCATGGGAATTAAAGGCAGTCGAGGCAGGGCAGACAGTCCTTTAATAACTTGTAACCAACTCCCTGTAAGCCCTGTCAACCCCTTGCTGCTGGATTAGTACATACTTGACAGGATTGTCAGAGCATAATAGACAATGAAACACCAGCATTTAATCAGTCAGGATATACAATAACAAGGCAGCTGAAAGATCCTTATTTGCCTCAATTTTCAAAAACAGTATTGCCAAAAAAAAGCCCCAAGTGAAGTGCCAGCTCAGTTCACAGACTTTTCATCACATTTCTGTCTGAGCTACCAAAATGTACAGAAATGCCAGATGTCACAGGGAGAGACAGTGTAGCAAAACCTGTAAATATTCGAAATTATTTTTCCAGCCTACATACGTGATTCATAAAATGTGGAACTATAACGAATTTCAAATGCCACATAAATGTTCAAATACAAGATATTCCTCTGTGCTTTCATAATGCTTTAACAATGTATGTCTGGGTAGTATAAAGCTGGTGTTTAACTTGCAAAGGTGTGACTAAACCCCCAGTCTTTTAACCAAAATTACCAAATAAAAAGTAACAATTGCAGTTTCAACAATTTTCACGTGAGGATTTATCTTCCTGTTGTGCACATACAGGTGCTGTGAAAGGCTGCAGTAGGAAGGGTGAGGGAGTGGGTAACTTTTTATCTAAAGAATTTTCAGAGACCAACAAAAGCTTCTGAATAAGGAATCTCTCTCTAGCGATGAACTTAATCTGACAAGCACCTCTGTGAAGTCAAAACACCCCGGTGTCTGTTCCACGGCACCTGAAATGTGGGAACATTCAGTAAGATTTTAAGTATAGACCTTTTCTATCAGACAAAGGTGGCGTGGTGGAAGGCAGACCTGGGCTGCTACAGCATCATTCCTGGCGCCAGTGTAGCTCAAAGCATCTTCTCAAATCTGTGACCACACAGTCCATGCAATTCCAACCCCTGTCCCCAACAGAATGGGAATTCCCCGCTCCAGCTACAGTGTGAAAGATAAACTCCTTGTTATGACTAACTCAACCCCTCCTCTCTTTCCCAAATCACATCATGTGACTAACTGCCCTAACCATGACCGGAAAATCTTTCAGGAGATGGAGTGTTTCCTCTTCTTGGAGATGCACTGCATATTTTTGCAGCAAGTCACAGGTTCTTCAACAGGCAAAGGTGATTTAGGACAAATTAAAAAATACAATCAGACTTTGTAGTGTACTGGAAGAAAAACTCTTTGAAAGAATAACCTACAGTATAATTATGATCAGTATTCTAATATTTGTTAAAGAGAATTCTGATTTACAAACAGATCTTCCAAAAATGTGGTCATTTGATCTGAATTACATTGTGTGAATTCATATTTTAGGTCTGCTGTTAACATCATTTATATTAGGTCAGCTGTAATTGAGCAGGCCATGGATGGGCAGTAGTGTGCAGTACTTGGAAAAGTACAGACTCAAACTTCAAAACCACAGAAAAATCTTTCAAAATAGAATCTTTCAAAAACTCCATTGTGTATTAAGCACTGAGCAGCATTAAATCTGAGGATGTGGTGGGAGAATCCACATGCAGATGTACAAGAACCAAAAAAAGCACAGCACAAACACAGGTGTGAGCTGGGCTGCCACATTCAGAACTGAACTCCACATGAACAGAAGTGCTAATGAAACAAACCAAAATGTTACTTACAAAATGGTTGTGGGTTTTTTGGGTTTTTCCCCATATGGATACGTTTAATGAACATAGAACCTCCACTCTTCATTTTTGCCAAGACAGAACAAAGGACAGTGCTTCAACTGTTCTCTCTGGAATCTGGTTAGAGAATATGCAATTGTTTCAATATCTTCCCACAGCACTTTTATCATCTCTCTCTTAGACAGGATGACATTAACCAGAAGTTCTACAAAGGTAACAAATGTAGAGTCTGCCTTTACTGTCTCAAACACTTACAAAAAATATTATTGAGAAGAAAATTTCAAGAGCACTTTAACATACAGGATGAGTGGGATAGATGTGTGGGGCTTATTTTAAAGAGACAGCCTTTATTTACAGTACTTTGCTTTGTAGATCTTATAAAGTAAACATCACTTTTTTTTAAACAATTAAACAATACTTTTTTTTCCCACAAATATATTAAAATCGTTTAAATTTAAAAGGCAATTCCACAGACTGATGGATATTTTTAAAGGAAAAAAATCTAACAGAAGTAGGCAGCTCAACTAAAACTAGATTTTAAACATTCTGTTTTGACATTCCATCTTTTAAAAAAAGAAAAAAGAAAAAAGGAAAAACACACTTTTCACCCAGACTTCCTTTACAGCATTAAGGCAACTCCAGGAGATTTGGATGAGCTTCTTGGAGATTACAAATACTGTAACTGGCTGCGCCCCATGCTTTATAACACCCAAAGGTGCAACTATCCATTAATCACAATCACATCTGTGCATTAAAATATAAAACTTAAATTACAGATTTTAAAAATATTACTAATAGACTTCCCTATCATAAAATGTTTTATATTTACAGTACTTGAACTATTTCAGTTCTGGGTTGATGAGGTTTAAGCAATTTACCACTGCAAGAGTTAAGACTCTGGAGCTCACAAACAGCACAACCCAGCCAGGGGCAGCGATAGTCGGTAGAGTCATAGTGCAAATCAAAATAAGGAGTGCAGAACTGCACTAATTGTTTACATTTCTAGAATATAAATGAACAAGACGAGCTCTTATATTGTACATGCAATAAATTACAGTAAGCATATGGCAATGGGGCTGGGGCATTCTACAAGTGTAGCTGGTGTACCAGAGCTGAAGCCTGTCAAAGATAGGACTCAGTAAACAAAACATTTCAAAGCTCTGTTGACACAGCACTTGAACTCTGCTTTCATGCTTTGTACTTCTGCTTCCCCGTCTCACTGATCACACAGATATGCTGGAACAAAATAAAATAAAAAGCTCCTGTTAGGAAAGTATCGTAAGAGACCAACATTTGACATCAATAACAAGCTTCTGAAAGCAACACAAGTGTGCTGTACACACTTGAGGAGGAAGAATCTTCTGACACTGTTTATGCAGAAAAACATAGGCCTTTTTTTGGTCCAAAAATTTCACCATCACCTTCTTTCTCCTCTCCTAATTGTCCCACCCACTGTCTGCTAGGTCTGGTGAGACCCAGATGAAGAGTTAATGATAAAAAGAATAAAATATGAGCCCTTCTTAACTTCTCCCCAGGTCTCTCTTCTTTAATTCTGACATAACCAAGCAAATGTACTTGTTTGTTGCAGACATCTGGTGAGACAAGAAACTTCACACAAACTTCACATTATTTCAAAGCTGGCAGTTGTGCAGCCTCCACTCTGCACGCAGCAAAATAAATTTTAGTTTCATCAGAGCTCCAAACGCTGCCCTGCTGTTCTTGGGCTTGTTTGCATCACTGGAACATAAGGCATGATTTACAGAGCAGGGAGAATGATGTAAGGAGACTTCCCTTCCTTCCTCCTCCCCAGTTTTAAATGGAGAAAAACATACGGGAAAAATTACTCACGTTCAAATCTCTAAAGTATTCATTATAATCTAGGGCGTATCCCACAACAAATTTGTCTGGCACTTCAAATCCAACAACTGAAAAAGATCATAAGTCACCAGTGTGTTAGAAAAGAACTTCCTAGAGTTCACTAGACCTTTTTACAGAGACAATATGGAATTTTATAGATATAGATTGTAACTCATTTTATTTCTTCCACTTAAGTACCCTCAGATTAATATTTGAGCTATTTTACAATTTTAACTTACTTTGTTGATTTATCAACTAAAGGAAATTAAATAGATGCATTTATTGGTTCCCACACAGCTGATTGGTGCTAGCCTGCAAGAAATGAATGGAAGCTCTTAAATTTAGTGACAGGATAATATTAGGAGAATGTAAAATTCCTTGAAAACGTCCTCTGACTTATTTAGCAAATATGTACGAAAGTGCCAGTGCTTCCTGGCAGTTCCTAGATGCCTGACATGCCAGTGTGGAAGCAGTGGACTGGTGAGCACAAGTCCCCCTCACAGCATGATTCCAGAGGCAGCGCCTCTGAGAGCTGGACCTGCACTCCAGACAGAGCTGCAGGAAGGGTCATTTGCAGGTTTCAGAAATAGGTGTGGGTTGGCTGTTTTGGGTTTGCTTTTGGCTTTTGTTTGTTGCTGGTTTTTGTGTTTGGTTGTGACTTTTATCTTCAAAAAAATCTGCCTAAAAAGAGGACATCAACCATTCCAGATTGTCTGAACAGCTGTAGCAGGACACTTTGTCAGGCAGTACCAGTCCACCCTGTCTACACACACTATAAAATGACCAAAAAACTAAATTATCTAAAATATTAAATTTCCAAAGGGCTTTTTCACCTCATGCTAAAATGAAAGACTCCTGAGCAGGAAAGCTGTGTCTTTTTTCTCTCCCTGGCTACAATGAGGAAAACAGGGAGATAAATTACACTATTCAAATAAAAGGCTGCATGCACTTTTGGAAAAACTAAGGTGATGTTTCACACTTACTGGGCCTCACAATACAGGGATAAAATGGAGGCTCAGCCATTTACTGCCTTGTTCTCTGCTCCTTCAGAGTTCACATGTCCTGCTCTGGACATGTTGTCTCTGGGGACAGATGGCAAAACAAGTCATCTGCTGCAAGATGCTCCAAAGGCACCATTAGCCCAGCTAAGCCTATAATGAGATCCCAGGAATGAGAGGTGTCCTTGAATGAGAGGAACACCTCAGTGAAGCCTTGACATATTGTACAACCTTGGAAAGGAGGAGGATGTGATTCTGCTGCTCAATTCACTTCCATAATTAAAGTAACAGGAATTTAGCATCTGGAACAGGGCTAAAACACACAGCCCTGCCCAAAGCAAAAGGAGCTGTCACTCTCCTACCACTGTCTGCTGTGGATGCTGTTCCTTCACTAGTGGTCTTGGGACAGACAAGAGAAGACAAGAAGGGAGTAATTCAGATGCCCAGACATAACCAGTGCCAATTTAGGCATCTTATCACTGTAAACCTTTATAAGACCTGCTACCCTGTGTGGTCCTCCCACATTCCTGGGGACAGCCAAATGGCTGGAGGTGGCTAGGCTAAGGCACACAAATCGCTCCCAAAAGTGTCAAAAGGTGAATCCAGCAGATTCCACTGACTGAAGCATTTGACTATGTGCAAGCTGAGAGAATTTCCACATAACAGAGGTGTAACTTAGACCAAAATATCAAAGTTTGATTTCCAATATAATAAAATGTTACAAATCCTGATTAACTATCTCAAAATACTTTCCAGATACTTAAATTATCTAAATAAGAGCAAAATCTATCAAGAGTAATTAGTGAAAAGCTATTTGGATCATCCTTGGACTTTGAGCAAAAGGTTCACAATACACTTGACATACTTTTAAAAATGAAAAATGGTTGTCAAAAGTCACTTACAGTCTGGCCGATATCCCACACTTCGAGGAGTTCTTTTTACCAACAAACTGTCAAATAAAATCAATGTACAACTGAAACATGGAAAAGCACCCCATACAAATATATAAGACTGTTTTGATGACAGAGAAGCTGAGTTAGGCCTAAGTGCGCATAACTGACAGCATAATTACACATATTTTAAACCATTATTTTACTTGCAGGTACAAATTATCATCATGACAAAATCAAAACTTCCTAGAATCATGAATAGTTCATGATTACCCTAAAGGATAAATAACAAGTCTGCAAGGAAAAGCCTGGGAGACACTGATCTGGATGGATTTTCACTGTGAAGAATGACTTAATGGGATTTTATGTATGTTAGGAACTTCAGGTGCAATTTACCTTGTAGGTAAAGAGGTAACAATCTGGGATGTGGCCCAAGAAAAAAGCCCAACAAAAGCATAAGTTTTATGAAGCAAAAGTTCAGCTGCTTGAATGTAACCTCAATTGCATTTGTGCAACCTGTCCTTAACTGGGTTTCGCTGGAAGTACTAATTCCCCCCATAAAGAAAATGTAATTGATTCTGGTGATCAGGGGATACAAAACAGCTCCAGTTTCCTAAATTTAATAGTCAGATGGGTAAAAAGCATGGAGATACAGAGCTGGGGGTACTGTGGTAGAGAGAAATGCCCTGCTAGTTTAGTTTCATTTGCTCATTATTCAGTAGAGCACTTCTACCTCTTGTAAGACAATCCCAAAGGCCTGACATTTGTCTGTCTGGGAAACAGGGAGAAAAAGAAAAGGTGGTTGATGGCTGAATGTGAACAGGACCAGCATAACTCTGTACACTGAGTACAGACCCCCTTCCCTCCTGGATCATCCCTGAAGATGGGGCTTCATTTGCCACAGTCACAGTTTTGATTTTAGCTTCTGAAACTTCTAATTGGGAGACTTAATTTTTGAGAATTGCTGTAGGATTTGATCAAAGTAACCCCAAAATTGTACTAGCATTAGTTCATATCTCCCTACTGCAACTACTTAATTGCCTGAAGGAAATTAAATAAAAAACTAAAAAAAAACCCCCCAACCCAATCAACAACAGCAACAACAAAACAACAACCAAAAAATTAACAAAGAAAAGAAATAGAAGAGAGAGAAGTGAAGCAACTAAGAGAACGTAAGACTATCTAGAATGATCATGTTTCCCTGATCAGGTCTTTGGCAGACGCAAATTACTGCAACAGATTTAAAATACAGGAAATTGGTCTTTGAACATATTATATTATATTATATTATATTATATTATATTATATTATATTATATTATATTATATTATATTATATTATATCATATCATATCATATCATATCATATCATATCATATCATATCATATCATATATCATTTATGCTGTAATGTTACAACACTTTCCAGTGACACATATTTAAAAAACAGCCAGGGAGAAATCCACAAAAGCCTCACCTTCAGCAGGTCACCTCCAGAGTATCAGCAAGAAGAGCTGTTCTGGTAAGTCTAACAACTGCTTTGACATTGTTATGGCAACACAAGTGATTAGATATTACACCCAGCTCTGCTTTATCTCTAATCCCCAGCAATCATTATGCTTTTATTGGAAAATACACAAGCACAACATAGCAGTGCAACAGAGGCAATTTTAAAAGGAGTAGAAGGAATGTTGATACTGGTTAATAATACAGTATCATCCTCAACATTTCTTGTTGGTTGCAACTTATTTAATTATGAAATGTTTTGAAACTAATTGATTAAAGGTATAAATAAGTAGAAAAGCTTGGAAGAGCACATGGGTGGCTGACTCTAACAGAATGACCTCTAAAGCTCAGCTGCACTATGCACACTGCACACTCACTCATGTTAGTCTGCAAACTAATTTAATTCTACAATTAAAGAAGGAAAAATAGAAAAAATGTCTCCATTGCACAAGTACACCACTGCAGTATAGTGAAGTTGCAGTTAGTGCCAGCAAAAACAAATCTCTTTGGAGATACGCTACATACAGGTGAGTGACAACCACTAATTTTTCTTATTCCCCCTTCTAGCAAAAGTCTACATTTATGAACTAAATTTGTGTTGAAAATTTCTCTATCAACTTGAGAGGGTCATTCTTTTAAGACCAAAAGATTTAAATTCTTCTAGATACTTCTAAACTTCAGTGGTAAAATCCCACAAACCTTACCATAATATGATAGGCAAGAGGTGTTCCAGGCATGCACAAGTTATTCCCTTCTGAAGCACAGAAATTCTTCCAGCAACAAGACTGGAAAGAACAGTGCTTCCAACATCCTTAACATATATATGTGCTTATAACAAGCAAAACTGCTTTAGGAGTTTAAACAAGTAGTAACTTCAACAGATCACATCACATATGACTCCTGCAGAAATGTTCCCTCCTGTTTCATGGGAATGTGTTCTATATTTGTTTTCATCATTGGTTAGAGCTTTTTTTAACTCTGTGTCCTTCTTAAGGTGAAAACCAGCACAAATAATCATCATTTACCTGGCTACCTTCACCATCTTTGGATTGTACTGTTTAAGTAGAGAGAGCAACGTTTTCATTGTTTTGCCAGTATCAATTATATCCTGAAAATAAAAACACTCATGTAAGACAGAACATTAAACACGTCAGACTAACACTTTGAAGTTTCTACCACCAAAATTGCTCATTCACAGCAGCATGAAAATATAGCAAACTACAGCCTGTAAAAATGCTCACAACCAAATCCAGGTGACATGAAACACGGTGCTGGGCTTACACAACCACACTCAGTAAAGTGATCACACACACTAACAAGAGCGCTTAATTGTTGTGGATAACCACGACTTTGGAAGCAGTTGCTAAACAAGCAGTTACTGCAATGACCTTCTTGGCTCCTTCTGGAGATTTTATGGCTTGTGCTTCTTGAAGCAATGAGACAATGTTTAATTCGAGTATGATAAGAGTAATGTAAGTCTTGCTGTTGAGCTCAGTTATAGAGTATTCAACAGGAAGAAAGGCAAGAAGGGAAAACAGGCAGAACAAGCTATTACTGCAATTAAAGGAAAAGGAGTACAATTTACTTTACAGAGCCAAAAAATACTTGAAGAAATTGCACTGGAAAGTCTGAGTGCAATTCTGAAGTCTAAAAAACTAAAATAAATGTTGACATGTCATTTTAATCCCATTCACTGTACATATAAATAGAAAATAAAAAGAGAATATATGGCTTGAAATTGAAGCATCACAAATGGCCTCACTTGGACTCAATCAATCATACTATCTTTAGAGGGACAGTCCTTGCCCTGGCCTAAAATCAAATCTATTTGAAGTGAAGAAGGCAGACAGCAAAGAAGCAGCAGTATCCTGGTTTCAGCTGATTTTCCCATGATTCCCAATTAAAATAAAAATCCAGCAACAAACTCAACAATGCACCTGTCAGCATTAGTATCAGCACTCAATGCTTTTAATCATTAAACTCCAGAGAAGTTAAAAGATGTGAAGGTATACAGATAAAAATCAAAGTTGGTAAATAAACAGAAGCAGCTACTTTAATGCTCTAAGAGAAAAGCAGAACCTATTACTGATTTTGTGTTGTGTGATGAGCTGTTTATTGGAGATGAATCTCCATTTTGTACAGAATTTTTTTGGACATCAAAGGGATGCAGTATAGAAAAGCCTAGTGCTCAAGACATTAAACTTACAATAGATGTTCATTTTATCATTTGACAGTTAAAATGGTGATCAGTAAGTGTTCATATTTGACAGTGTGTAAGACGAGTCACTGGATAGATGATTCACTAAACAAATAAGAAACTAACCTAATCTGAGGATTACATTCATCTGAAATGGAGCAGATACATAATCAAACACATTTGCCTATCTGAAGCAAAATATACTTCAAAGGACATCATTGATCACACAATGACTGCTGTATACATACTATTTTGGTAGGAGTTTCAGAATTGAATGTGCTTCCTGTGGAGTAATATAAACTTCTCAAACTAAGAAAATAATACATTGAAACACATTTTATGAGTGGAAACATCCTTTCCTTTGGCTGATGAATCAGCTGCCATAGCTCTTTCTTTGCTTACAAACATGCCATTTCCATTATTTGGAGCCTTAACACATTATTAGATTGCATATCCACTTCTCCTGTCTACTGCTGCTGCTTCCCTGTCCTGAAATTGTCAATTGTATTCAAGGAAAAGTGATATTGGCTGAACATCAGCAACGGTGTTCATCAAGACAGAGGTATGAAAGCAAGAATTAAGCAACAGCAATAGGCAATAAAACTGAGCGGTACTGAACCTGGTATCAGCCAGAGAACCATGACAACACAGAGGAATGGGAATTCAGCACTTCCAAAATGCCCATTAAGAATTAGCATTCTCTATGTCACTATTTTCTAAACAAACTACACACAGGGACACTGGGCTTATATGTTTTTCACACATCTTAGGATACTCATACCAGGAATCTCTTTCTACCTCTGCAGTTTAGTTTCCTAGCTTGCTGTGATAAACCCAGAACAATAACACGCTTAGTATCACCTTTATTCAGGCTACTTTTTCAAAAAAAAGAAAAAAAAGGGAAAAAAATAAGACATTTTAGAATTGACAAAATCTCAGAAAACAGAAAGACAATACAAATGATTTTAGATGGATGTTTTCCTCGTTTAATATAGCAATTGAATGCAATCTGAGAATTCAAAACACAGCTTAGTTCAAATTCAGAGACCACTTGCAAAATTCAGGCCTGAAATCAGAAGCTGGAAGCCTTGAAACCAGAAACTGTAGGTTTTGCAGCTTAATAACAACTTCTATTAGAACTCTTTTACCTGTCACACATTAGAACTTCAAAGTGAAACATAGTACTTACTTCTACGATCAAAACATTCTGGTAGGAAGAAAAAGAAAAACAAATCCATTAGTATCTAGACAATATAGAATTTCTTATTAATCTTCATAACTAATTTTCAGTGCAGTTAAATATCTGTACTACCATTTATGTATGTTAACATTTGTAATAGCAACTGCTTTGTAGTTTAACATTTCTGATGCTCTAGTAACAATTAGCTGAGATTCTTCTTAACAGTTCATGTTAAGTACAGTCTTCGAATTATTCAGACTTTGAAAAGTCTAGACATATGCAAAAGAGATCCAAATAAAGTCTACATAATTCCTATTCTTCTAGAGAAGAGTGTCCTACTGCAGAAACATGTACAAATCTGCCATACCTACATCCTTTACATTGACATACATGTCTTAAAAATCATATGTGTGTAAGGAGAAGGGGAAAGTGATGTGTTCTGACAGAGCAGGAGGCAGTGGTGCTTTTAACCCCTGACATCTGGCTCAATGATCTCCATAGAATCACTGGAGAAAAGCAGATTCCCAGTTTAGATTCTCCTATTTTCTTCTCTTGTCACTGCCTACGATGGGAACCTCTGCTCCTGACGTGGGCTGCACCTTACACCTCTCAACAGTACGAATCCCACCCACTCTTTCAGTGGAACACCAACACAGACACACAAAGAGCTGTACCTTTCCAGTCAAGGTTGAGAGGTCATCTCCCCCAATGACTTTGATATCTCCAGTTGACTGATCATTCTAAGAAAGAAGGTTGAACATTAGCATGACCAGGATTAAACTGATTTTCTTCTTGCAGTAAATGTCAAAACTGCGAAGTACACAACTAGTTAATGTTAAAGCTTTCAGAAGCATGGCAGCTATGGCATCTCTCTATGAACAAAGAAATTACAAGTGATCAACTTCAAAGATGGTATTGCAGATTAAAGACTGACTGTAAGAGATTTGCATCAACACAGGCATCATCTCTCATCTCTGACCATTATATACACATATGCATCTAAAAAGCAAGGACTTACTATGCATGACAAAAAGCACTTTGGTTTCCAAGCTACAGGATGCTATATAGCTGGTAATTTACATTTTAAACTTGACGGCTTTAGAAGCTCTTGCTCTGAATAAGAACAGGCAATCATAACAAGAATTGTCAGCAAACAAGGCACTGATTACTATTTAGAACAATAAGCTACAAAAACAGCCAGAAAAGCTTATGCTTAATTTACAACCAATATTGGTAACAAATCAAATTACTTCTTATACAACTGAACATCAACATAGGTACACCATCACTACACTGCATTTTGCTTTGGTAAGTCTAAACTGTGATAAAAACATAAATGAACTGTTATATAGGAAAGTTAAAAACAGCTGCTAGGAATGCCTCACAGCTTTTTGCAGTTATTAAACTCACTCAACTGACTTTAAACCTTGACAGTGTCTCACAGTTCATAATAGATGTCATATGCAGGTGCTGAGTTCCTGAGCAATGAAAGGTTGAAAAAACAGTTAAAGATTTCTGACACTGGTTGTAACCAGATTTCCACTGGCAAGAACTTTGTTTAATAATTAAGCAATGTTTTAATTTTAATGTTTTAAATTTAATCTTCAGGAACCTTATTTCCAAGTTCAATATTGGTAAGACTTTAGTGCTTCATGGTTTAACACATAGGGGTTTTACTGTTTAGATCTGTTTTCACTGCCTCCCTCTTGTCACTGCTAGAAAACAATAATGTTTTACAAGATTGTAACTCCTGACTCAAGTGGCTCCAAGATCACCTTTTAAAGTGGCATTATAAGTTCCTTACAGTATCTGCTGTAAGGTTTAGCAGAGACCTTTCAGAATACTGCTATGACCAGCCTAACCAGAGTTTACCACGTACTCCACTGAAAATCCCTATTCTCCTCAGTGCCAGTGCAACACATCCACTGTCTTTTGGCTGCCCTTCAAGACTATACAAACAACGTTTGCTCATTTCCATGCTTAAATGCGGGAGACTGGTGAAAAGCCATTCTTCTTGTAACACAAACAGAATAAACTGTTTGTCAAGAATACTGAGAGCTGGATCTGATCGCAAACACTATATTTCCATTTCTTAACAGCTTGCCAGATCATTTAAATTCATCCGTAAGGACTTGGAAAACTGGAGTTAGAAGCAAAGTTTAATCATAGCTTGATCATGTCAGTATTCTTAGAGAATTATTTTGGGTGCAGTACAGTATGAACTTTGCATTGCAAACAAAACCCCCCCATATACTTGTAAATATTAAATGATCAGTTTGAAACAAGAATAGAACTTCAATTACATCAATTACAGAGCCATTACAAAAGTTCATCTGCTTCATTTATGCAATCAGGATATTTTTAACGTTTTTTACCCAATCTGTAAACACAGGCAGCATGATCCAGTAATCACATTGAGAGACAGTGACAAGAGAGTTGAAAGCTTCAGTTTCAACTGTCCATTACAGTTTGTGATGGTTTTCACACCACTGAACACAGATCCCTTCATGTGGCAAAGCACAGGTCTAAACTACAGAGCAGATTTAGCACTCTGACACTATTACTGATAGAAGACCCAGTCAAGCTGTTACATACATGGCCACGATAGGATAATCTTATCCAGTCTATTAAATTATGCCATCTAAAGGACCTAAATTTGGATATTAATAACCACCTAAGAGAGTCTACAGAAAAAAACGCTCATGAATAGTGTAGTGGAGACAACATGTAACAGCACCTCCTCACTCCTTCAGTCTTTGTACTGATTTTTTAAACAAGCTAAGTAAGTTATTGGAAGTGTTCTTTAGCGGAGAAAGAAGAAAATACACAATTTCCCCTCCAAAAAAAACAGGTGGAAGTCATCATTTCCTATTCTTTAACCTACTATTCGGTAATTGAGACATTCAGTTTTCTGCAGCTTTTACAGGCAGAACATATGGGCATGTGGGGGCTTTGGGGTGAAGTGGACTGGAGGCAGGAGTCTCCCCTTTTGGGAGACACAGAAGAAAAGAGGCTCAGAGTGCACTGATTTTAACACAGTGCACAGGCACAAAGTGCCTTGTGAGATACAACCAAAGGCTAGCACGAGCCCTTCTGCCCAGCATTCTCGTTAAAGCACATAACTAAATTAGTGCCTTGTGCTCTGCAAATGTGACTGTGGTCTCCAGGTAACCCCTAGACAGACAGCTGTGTGTGCGCCTCGGGCAGCCAGGGCTGCTTGTCCTGCAAAAGGACTGGACCAAAGCCCCACACAGCTCTTGGCTTTGTCATGATACGTTAATAGAGAGCTTGACAGGAATCATGGATTTATTAAGCTCTGCAACAGCCCAAACTAAGTCTGTAAATAATTCCATCTTGGATGTCACAGTTTAATGAAACAAAGGATGAGAGTGATTTTTTCAATTCAGTTATCTCTGTATTTTTCTGCTGGTCTATAACTGCGACAAGTAACCCTGACTTCAATGCAAAGCTGCTGATACAGAACAAACAGCATAACCTTGTGAAACAATGTATTCAAACACTCTAAACTGAAACAAAAAAAGTCATTATTTCCATCTTATAGATGGTCTTCGGGAAAAAATCATAAATTTCTGAAATCCCAAAAACATGAGACTTGGCTGTCAGTAAGCTGGAAATCATACAAAGCTGGCAAATACCTGCTTCTTCCCCTGACCTGCACAACATAACCCTGTGCTTCCTTCTATAAAACCTAAAAGTTAACTCGTGTTACAGAATGTTCTGTTTTCCTACAAAGTTCAATACTTGTGTTCAGAATCAAAAGAAATTCTTTCCCTAAAAATCTAAACCCAAGGAAACCTATGCCTTGTCTTGTAAAGGTAATGCCATATTCAGAGGTTATTAATCACAAATCTATGTTTATGTATCTAGTGTTCCCTCATGATCAAATACAATTAATTTTGTTCATTGTTTGGTTCATCCAAACAAAAATGAGATAGGGAACCATTTCTGCAGCTTTCAAGTCATCCTGTCCAAGAATGATGTCTGGGCCATATAAAACCTCCTAGAATTAAATTTTTGTAATAATAGTTGCAGGAGAATTCTCTGTATTAGTCTGAGCCACAGCTTTAGAGATGCGGTAGAGGGCAGAGAGGAAATTGTTGAACAAATAAAGGACATGTAAAGGGTCTCTCTCCTCTGCATAATGATTTTACTAGGGTGAGGAGATATCAAGGTCTAAAAGAAAACACATTATATAATAAGGTAGAGAAAGAGTAAAATGGCTTGTGACTCTTAATTCCCTTAATTATTTGTTTAATATTAGCATATTAGGACAGTAAAAATATTAAACCACCCCTGTTAATAATTTGTAGTCAACTTAGCTAAAAATTGCACAGTACTGCATAGATACTTACACAATAACTCTTCAACCTAATGAAGTCGACTGTCATGGGGATTGATTTGTCACTGTTTCTGTTCAGGGCTTTGATGTAGTCTAATAAATCAGCAAAAAATTTATAGCCACCCTTGAGTACACAGAGTGCCACAATGTGGTGTCCTCCCATGCCCTTCATAATTTCTCGTGCCAGTCTCTCTGTCCTAAACAAAACCAAGGAAGAGTGAGCTGTCATAACATTTCATTTGTTCACCATAGCAGCAGCGTTTGATACTCCTAGGAGCAGCAAACACATGCAGCAAACTTGGAAGCACATTTTGCTTGGAAATATTTGCCCACCACTTCAGTCACTTTTACACGTTACTGGTCAACAAAGTTTTGCTTTTCAAGGTTAATCCAACAGTAGTGCTGCCAAATGCGCTTGTTTTCCTACGTCACAGGCAGCCAAAGCAAACCTTAACACCCTGAAACTGTTTCACTGTCAGATATGACACATGAAGGTGTGTTTTCTCCTTCCAAAGACAGGTTCAGCTTCCATGCAAAGAGCAATGTAAGCTAACACAACTCTGAAGGCAGTAGCCCTCACCAGCTGACGAGCAAGAAAACTCTCAAATTGTAAACTGAAGAGTTTATGTTTATTTGCCAAATTAGAATGCCAGAAATTTGTCTTGAAAGCAGAATACAATACCAGCAAGGCATGCAAGAGAACACTGCACCGTTTTTCTGAAATAATTGTTTCTAAACTTATCTTGCCATTTATTTTAGAAAGCATGGTCTGCATTTACTGTGCCAGCTGACAGCAGGTTTCTCAGAGAAAGCCAATCATTATAAACTTTACGTCAATTCCTTAATGACATGTACTTTGTCCAATTTTTTCCTCTATATGGACTTCCAGTGTAAAGTTTTAATATTTAAAAAGAAAGGTTTTTTACAGGTATGTTCATTGTATCTAGTCAAACAGAACCATGTAAAATCTAGACACATTCCTAGTCACAAGATCCCTGATGACCCACCCAGCACCACTCATAAAAGGCTTAAATTCACTGAATTTGTTGTTTATTCTTATAAAGGAAATTAGCAACTTTCAAACACAAAGTAAAATAAAAATGTCTTGTAGGCTTATGAACACATTTATGATCACACAAGATAAAACTTGCACAGCACATCACAGATTTCAGCAACCACAGAAGTGACAGATTGATACTTGCAGAGGATAATGTCTTTCTCAGAAGGCAGGAGAAAGTTGGACGTTATTTCTCTACCACATGAACATGAGAAAGTCTAAAATGATCTGATTAATAGTTTACTTTTATTAATATCTTATGGAAATTCAAGAGACTATATTTTCAGACTGAACTGACACAACAAAACGTTTTCTAGTTAGATTTTAAGAAGGTAAAACATCAAAGAAACACTGGAAAGAAAGTCATAAGTTGCTACATACTACAAAATTTTGCTTGAGAATTACGACCAATTTTCAAAGAATACCATGACTGCAAATGTACAAACTCCTAGAAGCCAAAAAAAAAAAAAAAAGATTAATTGTACGTTCTAGTCTCTAATTAAATATAATCTATTTAGACAGTCTCCAAGCAGCAAAATTATCACTGGAGGATGTTTATTTCAGTTTCATGCAATCAGTGTATCGTCTGAAGTCAAACAAACCTGTCCATGATGAGCCCATGAGGAATATAGACTTTTTCCAAATCATCTGCATAATGTTTAGGTATGCAGAACAAATCCAGGTCATAACCTTGTTCATCATCACCAATCTGAAAAGGAAATAGGGTGAGATTTCTACAAAGCCATATGGAAAGTCTGTGCTGAGAAACTTCACGTCCTTTGCTTTATTCAGTAAAAACTATCAAACCCATGAGTAAAACCTATCAAACCCAAAACACTCATCAGAACCACCTTACTTCCCCCCTCTCTGAAAACATCAGTCACACTGAACACAGCGTAAAGTGTAATCTAAGAGTTCACAAGGGTTACTTGAAATAGCGTGAGTTGTTATGCAATGCAATGTGTGAAAGAAAGTCCTACAACGTTCTCCTCCAGTGGAGAGCAGGAAAGTGAAGTTACTACCCCTCAGTGAAACTCTATATTCCATTACAAAAATAATCAAGCTTTTTAACCCCTTTGATTTTCCTAGTGTAATGCAAAACCGGCATCTGCAATTAAGCAAGCAGAGGTTCTGACATGGACACCTTCCTAATCTCTGCAACACCCAATCACAACAAAACACACGAGCCTGTTTGCAGGACAAGATAAGAGAGAGCTACGTGAGCATGACAAGTTATGCTGCTGTGAAGCAGCTCTGCTCTGCCCACCGTTTCCAAAACAGGGAGGTTCAAGATCATTCAGAATCTGAAATTAAAGCTTTCAGCAACCTGTTCCACATGGGCAAACTCCCTGTATGAAACAGCCTGCAACACTGGCAAGTGCATATTAATTAGGACAAGGGATTACCATACATACATAATGACACCAAACGCTGCTGAGGTTCAGGGCACACTGTCACACCAAGCAGTCTTCCTTGAACCCTAACCTAGCTGCAGCTAGAAAATGACGTGGTTTTTTAATTACTTCCCTCTCTGGTTATGTAGCAGAACACTACTAAGTGAAAAAGAATTTCAGAGGGAAAACAGAAGGTTAGTGTTGATAGTTCACCAGGGCAGGTATTTTTAGTATCTATTTTGGCTACCAGTACCCCTGCAGGACTCAAATCTTGTTTCAGTGCCTGTGGAAACACTTACCTGGCCAGTGATCAGCCAACTGTTTACATGGGGGTTTTATTGATTAATTTTCAGTAAGTATTTCATCTGGGGAATTTTAGTATTATTTCACCGTCCCATCCAAAACTGACCCTGTGTGAGCTACACACACACAGCTCGAGCTTATGGTCCCTGCAGTCCACAGCAGGCTGCTATTTTAAGAAATGAGGCAGGTCCCTACCAAAATTCATGGGGTTTTCCTTTGGTCAGACCCATCGTTATATCCAGCGTGTCTACTAAACCTTCCTTTCTGCATCTGGCAGGGAATGGGCCCTTCCTACAGGTTTTACCAGGTTTTTTATGGACTGCAGGGATTTACTGTCGCAACCTCGAGGCCGTCACAGCTCTCGGCCATCAGACACCGCACGCACTTCATCAGCACTGGCACTAGCTTACGAAAGATTAATAAAAATGAGCATTAAGCGCCTTAGCAGATGCGGCAATCACGCAAAAATAATGCAGCACCAGACGCAGCTCACACACGTGGGGTTCTCCGAACCGGAGCCTCCCGCACGCCGCGAACAGCAACAGGAATAGGAAGTTGTGCCGCGCTGGGGGAAGTTCTTCCACCTTCGCCCCGGAGGCGCCAACACCGGCTTTGGCCGCCGCCCTCGGGCTCCGGATCCCCCCGGATCCCACCCCGAGGGACCCGCGGCCGCTCCGGGAAGGGACGCGCCCGGTCGGGGACAGCGAAGGCAGCGACGGGCAGCCCCGGGCCCGGCGCCGGGGGCCGGGGACTGCCCTCAAGGTGAGTCCGCGGGGCGGCGGCTCCCGGCGCCCAGGGACGCCACACGCCGCGACACAACACACGATACGATACGATACGATACGATACGATACGATACGATACGATACGATACGATACGATACGATACGCCACGCCACGCCATCCCCCGCGTTCCGTCACAGATCACTGTATTCCGGGGGGCAGGCGGGGGACAGTGGCCCCGGCGCCCGGCATCCCCCGTCCCGGGGGCGGTAGCCCCCGCACTCACCACGATGCAGGGGCTGGGGGTCGCCATGGAGCGCGGCCCCGCCGGCGGCGGCTGCGGGCGGCTCGGAGCGGTGGGAGCGGGCGCTCGGAGCGACAGGAACGGCGGCGGCGGCAGCGGCAGCGGGCGGTGGGAGCAGGAGGCGCCGCGCCCGCAGCGGCCCCGGCGCCGCCTCCGCGCCCTTCGCGCTCCCCGCCCTCAACATGGCCGCGGCGGAGCCGCCCTCAGTACCACCGTGCAGCGGCTCCGGGCACAGCGCAGCCCCCCGAGGGGCGGGGAAGAGGGGACACATCACCGGAGGTGTTCCCTCGCCGGGGCTGTTCTCATCGCAGCAGGGTGCAGGTGTTTCTGCCCTGTCCCACGTCCCCACTCCTGGTCTTGAGTTGAGCCTCCCGCAGCATGATGTGCGTTCCCCGCCCCCTCAGGATGATATGGGAAGGTGACAGTGCTGTGGCCAGTTCTGGACCCCTCAGTTCAGGAAGGGCATTGAGGTGCTGGAACGAGTCCAGAGAAGGGCAACGGAGCTCGGGAAGGGTCTGGAGCACAAGTGTGATGAGGAGTGGCTGAGGGAACTGGGGGTGTTTACCGTGGAGAAAAGGAGGCTCAGAGGTGACTATCACTCTGTACAACTCCCCAACAGAAGGGTGTAGCCGGGGGGAGTCAGGCTCTTCTCCCAGGGAACCAGAGACAGGACAAGGGGACAGTCTTCCGAAAAGGTTTAGGTTGGACATTAGGAGGAATTTCTTCACAGAAAGGGTGATTAGACCCTGGAACAGGCTGCCCAGGGAGGTGGTGGAGTCACCATCCCTGGAGGTGTTTAAGGAAAGACTGGATATGGCACTCGGTGCCGTGGTCTGGTTGATAAGGTGGTGTTGGGCCATAGGTTGGACTCGATGATCTCGGAGTTTTTTTCCAACCTAATGGATTCTGTGCTTCTTTGACTCCTATGTCCAGGGGTAACACAGTGGGTAGCTGCTGTCATTCCAGAACCAGGGACAGGGATGCACATCTATCAGACGTTCACATCCATTGGAGGGCTCCACAGACAGAGGAAAAATAATAAGAAAGCATGGACAGTTCCAGTGGTCTCAAATGGGAAAAAGAAAAAAAAAAAGTGTCAACTTTTCTTGTATGTATGGGCAATAAGGACAATTAAGGATAATACAACAGTGCAAATGGAAAATCATGATTTCTTATATTATGTAGCAGCTGAAGACTTTCCCCTTCTTTCTCTAAGGGGTGGAAACCAAGTTTTATTTTATGATGCATAAAATCTTGGTGTCAAGAAAAGGATAATGATCCTTAAAAATAACTTTACTCATAAAGAACTGTAGCAATCACCCTCGGATATGCATCTAGCATTATTACTGTTGGCTCAGAAAACACGATGAAATCAAATTAAGTGTTCCTTTGTATGAAACAACTAATTTTAACTAAGCAAATGGGCACAATCCCTCGTGAGTGCTGCATTGTTACAGCCTGGGCGGGTTAACTGGAGTGGGAGGAAGGAGCCTTTTGTCTGGAGCAGCAGAATGAAACATGCCCTGCAGCTAAGGGGTATCAGGAACGTGTCATAGCTGGACTGTTTCCAGAAGGCCAGGAAGAACAGCTGCCCTGTCAAGTTCAGGGAGGACCTGACATTAGTGGGCAGTGGGCAGTATCTATGGAGAGACTCTGAAACCTCAGAAGAATTGCAGGATCTGATTTTATTTTAGTTACTGAAGACATTTCTCATTAATGACTAATATCAATGTCTGCCACTAAAAGTAGCATTCAACAGCACCTTTCTGATGGCATGCAGGAGTTGTTGACTTTACTTCCATGTGGTTTCTCCCCAGCAATCAAAACCATTAGTCCTATTTTGCCCTTCTGGGTGAGCAATTTCTTTGTTCCTCCTGCCAAACAGCGCATTCCTGGATCCAAAGCATTTCTGGTCCCGCTGGCACCCCATTATGGAGGGAAAAACAGATTTACAAAAGCAAAAGTATTTGCTGATATTACAGGAAGCTGGTTAGATGAGATCACCACCAGATTTAGTAGATGACTGGTTTTGCTCTTGCTGGTATGAGGTCACTGAGGCTTGCGGAGCAAGGTGAGGGAAGGGGTTCAGAGGTACCTGGGAGCTGCACGTTTTCTGTCTAGATGATGCATAAGGTGAGAAAGCCAAAGTTTTGATTCCTCTGGTATGCACAGCTTTTTACAAGGCAAAATAATGTAACAAATGTGCAGAGTGTTTTGTCTCTAAGTAGACTCTTGATTTCGTAATTATTTTGTCCTCTGTTGCCAGCCAGGCATATCTCAGTGCTCAAGCCCAGTGAACCATGGCCTGTGTGAGCATCAGTGGTAAATGATTTTGTTAACAGACTTTTAAAAACCTTTCCTGGTAACCACATGTCCTCAGTGGTGGGGTACCTGGAGGTAGCAACTAAGTATTCATCTTCTGGAAGTGCCTGAAATGGTGTGTGCTGAGTCAGACCTTCAGGTCAGTGTGCACTCAGCAATGCCCTGCTCTTCTCCCCATTTTTCCCTCCCAGCTTTGCCATTGCTAGCTGGGTGACTCACAGAGAATTAGAATTTATCTGCTGATTTTGTTTCACAAAACACGTCTCCTAAAAAAAGCAAAGAGTACAACCAATATTCAGCAGATTAACTAGACCAGTAGGACTCCCTTGTGACCAGAAATTTGTCTGTGCAGACAGAATGGGGGGAAAAAGGAGAATTCCTGGGATATTAACCCAGCCCTGAGAGGAGCACCCCCATTTTTAATGGAGAGGAAAACCAAAAAGAAATATCTGATTAAATGATACAGAGAGCATTCACTAGAATGTGAATTTAGCGCCCAAGCATCCCATCTTCATCATGGCTGCAGAGAAATCCCTCCACTCTGATTAGTAGTTTAAATAGCATATAATTATTTTTCTAGCCAAATGTTTCAAATGGGAGAGGAAGCCAGATGTACAAAAACATCATTTAAAAAGAGACACACCCTTCCTAAAAAATAGGGAATAGATGTTGTTCGTAGCAAAATACCTTTTAAAATAATGTTCTTGTTCTCTGTCTTGTTGATTCCTGTTAAAATTTGTCATCACAGTGATTCTCAGTGGTGACACTCTCCATGGATTTTGGAAAGTGGTCCCTTATCTACTTACTGGTTTCAAGACTGGGATCTCCTGGATGGTAAGAGTTTATTAAGTTTTCTCTCCCAATCCAGCTAATAAGTGACAATTTACTTACCAAAACTAAGATAAGCAAAACCTCTGAACTGATGTACTTCTCTGGAGCTGTAGATAACTTCCTTTTTTTCACTAAAAAGGTTTTCACAGTCCAGGATGGAAGTTGAGGGAATTATAGACATTTTGCTCTTTATTCAGTAGTGCACGGACTAGTCAGTGACACAAAAATTACACAATACAAAACACTCAGCAGTGGCTGATCACAAAATGTGCACCATCCTGAGAAACGCAGCCTGGATTGTTGCAGACCACGCCACTCTTTGGGCTGGTATTTATGGCATTTACCAGCTTTCGTTTGCAAGCATCCGTTAAGAATTATCCCAGTGGCCCTGGCTCAGCAGGACCAGACATGCAACAGTGTCTGTCACAACAGTGTAGAGAGGCTGGTGCTTGGCACTGTGCTCACCCACCAACACCCGGAGCCCTGCCTGGTGGGAGGGACTGGGAGCCAGCCTGCTGCAGAGGGCCAGCTTGCCTGAGGGCCCACAGAAACTGAAACAAGGATTATTTAAATGGCACAAAACAAGCAAAGGCAGATCCCATCACTGAAGCAGGGCATAGGCTCAGGGCTGCCAGACCTGAAGCACAACCCTGTGCTGTGGGGCCTCGTGCCCATGGAAGTACCTGAGACTTTGGTAGCCCAAGACCCACGGCCACAACTGAGCACATGTGTGGTGAACCTTCCATCAGCAGCTCTGGGGTCTGGGCTTGCTCCTCTCCCTGCTCTCCAGAGACCTTGTTCCCCGGCACAGGAGAGCTGTGAGAAGTGGCTTGGATGGAGAGGAAGGCGCACCTGAAATCCAGAGACCTGTCTAAAGGACATTGTGTTTGTTTGAACCTGTCCTGACACAAGGGTTGAAGCCTGAGCAATGAAACTACCAGGAAGGTATTTTTCTTTTTTCTTGTTGGAAATGGCTGTTTTCTGAGCTCAGCTTGACTCACTGGATGGTGTGTCCTGATGGAGTTGCTGACTAAGAAAATAAGAAGGTTCTTAAACACAACCACAGCTCAGTGCCAGCTGCAGAGCCACTTTCAGAGCTGCAGCACCAACCCTTTGCTGTATGAGCACCATCCCTGCTGCCAACACAAGGGGGACATCAGTGTTTATCAGCCACTGTCACGAGGAACTACAAACTCCATGTGAGGACATGGTAAAGCCCAGGCTGACCTCCTTCCACTCCTCCCACACCTCCATTGACTGCAGCATGGCCCTTCCCACCCTCAAGGAGTTACCTGAGGTCCCCAGCAAGCCCTTGCAACAGCAAAACAGAACAAAGAGCAGGGCCATGGCACTTAAAACAATCAGATTCCTTCCTTCACTGTACAGCAAGGAATAGTGTGAGAGAGGTACATTTTTCCAAGGGAACCTCTTCTGCTCCCCTCATTCAGCAGCACTTAGATCAACAAGATAGCTGGGTGACACAAAATATTCTATGTGGCACATTTCAGTAAGTAGACTATAAAGTAGAGTAAACTCTACCAAAACTCTACCAAACTGTAGAGTAAACTCTACCAAAATTAATGTGGTTGATGGTAACCACGTTATCCTGCTGATTTTCTCAATATTAAATGGTCTCTGGGAGCACAGGAGAGGACAGATGTCCACATCGCAACATGCACGTGCAGCAAACTCCCAGGGCTACACAGGAATAAAAGGACTTCTGGGAGATGGGCTGTGCATGGGAAGTGCTTTTGCTAAAGTCCAGCAGCTTATTTTAGCCAACAATTTAGTTAACACAGCCTCAGTTTTTTCAGTCACTCCTTAGATGGAGGCATGAAGCAAGAAACCAAGGGGACCCTGCAGCAGGGCTTCAGCCCGGCCTATTTGCACTGGAAGCTCATTTGCACACACCTTCCACTGAAGCCTGAGGGAAGGCTGGACTACTACAATTGCAGGTGGTTGGTGCTGACAGGTCCTCCCACTAGGGAAGGGCAATTGAGGGAGAGTTGTGGGGTTCTCCCCCTTGCTCAGTTGTTTTCAGAGGAGTAAACAGGTTAACCTGCTTCCACCAGGCACCTGAGTGCAGGAGCTGCCTGCAAACCCCAAGAGCATTTCTAAAAAGGTGTAAAACACTTGCTGTGTTGCATGTCTGACAAGAGGTGTCTGTACAGCCACAGAGGTGACCTAGGTGCAAGGATTGCTTAAAAAACCCCAAACATGGAGCCTGTACACACCAGCATGGACAAAGGGGCCAATAGGTGTGAGGACAGAAACTCGAGAGAAGGCAGGAGGTGCTGGCAAGGCTGTTTGAGTAACAGGAGAATGTAGATACAAAAATGCTGCTAGCAAGGATTTTCTTGCTATTTTCTAAGTCTGTGAGAGACTTTTCTCTCTCACAGAAGAGGTAGCAAAGTTATGTAAACAACCAAACCATCTGCAACCTTGAGAAATCTTGTTTATGGTACAGTAGAAAAATATTTTGACAATGGATGTTTTAGGATTTTAGCCAATCACCCCAAGGGGTGGCTGATCCTTTGTCCAATTAGACTATGAAGAAAAAAGTCTATAAAAGAGTTTGTAAAATAAATAAATAAATCAATCTTGCTGCACAATTCCTGCCTTCTGGATCTTCTCTCCTCCTCCTCCCCACGGCTGCGGGACACGGTGATATACCCTAGGGCTTAGGCCTGCGGTAATAGGGGAGAAGGAAGAGGGAGAGCAGCACAGAGCACAGCCAGCAGCCTGATCAGGTAACTCGCTGACAAGACAGAAGGGCTGCACTTGCCAGGGCTGGTGGATCCAGCTGGCACTACCTCAATGCACACTAAGCATCAGGTGTCAGGGCTCACATGCCAAGGCCCCTGCCTCCCATGCAGATCCTGGCAGCAGTTCAAGTAGCTCAGAAATATTCTCTGGGCAGATTAAAAGGGAAGTGGAGATGAGACAAAAGTACCAGGCCGGGAGGGAGGGAGCTGCACTTAGGACTCCCCTCTCCTTTGTAAGTCTTGAGTTGTGTGGTACAAACTGGCAAGATTGTAATTCAGATCTGCAAATATGAAATGCTGTTCTAGGTGCAAGACTGGATGAGATGCCTGGCAAGGACAGAGTCCAACAGTTCAGCTGAAGAGTGCTTTTAAAACTCAGTTTATATTTAAAAGGGAAAATAAATGAATTTTTAGAGTCCTAAGCTAAAAGACCAGGCAGCAGGAGCTAGAATTCCTGTTGTCTGCCACTCCCCAGAACCTGCTTGAGCCAGTGGAAAGCACCTTCAGAAATCTGTCCTCAAAAAGCCCCATGAAACAGGGGTAGGAAAGGGGAGAACTGCTCTCAAACAACTGCCAGACCCCATAGCAAGGAGAGAAAAAAACCTTTTTTCTGGGACAGAGAAAACAGGACCTCACCTGAACCCTCCCTCCAGACAGCTAGAAAGCTGAAGGTCCCAGAAAAATAAATAAGCTTGATGCTTTTTAAAGCTGTGTGGCTGCAGATGCTGACCCGATTTAGTGAACAATGTTTTCATGTACTTGCACAACAGAGCACCTGTGGCTGCAGAAATGTAAGATATCATGAAGTGCTCAACAGAGATGACAACAGGAGAATTTTGCTCCAAATAACACTTTTTTTTGCCAAACCTCTGCTTTTATCTCTTAACTGAAATCCATTCATCAAATTGTAAATCTCTGATATCTGATGGGCTAATATAAGTTTTGCACAGTGATAGCATCAAGAGTTTTTTAAATTTGCCAAGGCTTATCAAAGTCTCAGGTTGCTTGGTTTCTTCAGAGCCTGGAAAAGTTTCCCAAAACTCAGTTCCCTGCTGGTGTAAATATTTTTTGGCAGCATTAGAAAGGCTTTCCAAGGGGAAGTGAGACAGACTGGAGTTCCTCTCTCTTTGAACCCCTGCCAAATGCATCTTAAATTACAAACTTAGACTAGTGTGGTCCTGCTCTTGATGAGAGTTTAAAGACAATGTAAAACACAATGACACTGATCTTTTTGAATTGCCACACAAACCAGATAATTGGATACAGATGATTAAATTAAAAACTGAGTATTTGATAATATAAAATTGAGAGGGAAAAAAACAGCTATGCTGAATTACTGTGTTATCAGTGATTCTTGATCATTTTCATAGCTGAAAATGACCCAGAGATTTAATTAGTCTTGGAAAATATTCTTCCTATAAAATCATGATAAAGGAAAATGTGAATCATGTTATGTCTAAACAATCAGCAATTACTGAAACAAAGGAAGCTTGATACAGAAACTGGAACATCAGTCTTCATAGTCAAAATGTACAGAAGAATGTGACATGACTTATTTTAGGGCAAAATTTTGGCACTAATTAGCAGTAAAAACACTGGAAAATATGGCAAACTCAAATAGCTTGTAGGCTTCAATGCCTGAATGAATCACTTCTGTCATTCAATCCAATTGCCCAGAGTCTTGTGTTTATTCTTTTTAAAGTAGTCTTATTTAAGGAATCAACCCTCCAGTTTCGTATCACTACACTGGGATTTAAGAATGTTTAATTAACAGCAATTTGGAGAATTTTAAAACCTTCTGCACCTCAGCTACTGCACTCCTCACTCTGCAGGAAAACACTTCTTGGACGCATCACCTGAGCATTTCAGTTTTAGATTAAAGGCCTCCTCCCTGCACTGAACTTTGCAGATTCCTGCAATTGACAGCGCCAGTCTCAACCATGGTTTAGGTTAAAAAAACCCTAAGATCCTGAATAAGCTACCTGCACAGTGGAAGAAGTCGAAATTGAGACAACACAGCAGGGAATAGTAAGATTAAAATCATTGCTAACTGTGCTTAACTTCAGTGACTTTCTGTTTTGGAGAGGTATTTGGACTTAAAACTCTCAGGCAGCTGCATGGCTGCCTGCCAGAAAGAAGTTCACAGCAAAGCTGTTCGCACAGCATCAGCCTATTTTTAGTGTATGGTTTGGGAGGGAGTTTCTTCCTCCCCCTGCCCCAAGCCTCTGAAATGCTCTTCACTGGCAGACAGAACCTGATGGGAGTCTTTGCACAGGAATATGGAAATTTCTTTTGGCCAGCAGAGTAAAACTGGGTCTTGCATGTGTGCCAAGCAACCTGCACATCTACTGAGGGTATGAAAAGCTGGGCAGCACCAGCCCTGGTTGCTTTCTTCTCAGCTGGAATGTTGTTTTAGGAAAAATAAAAGCAGAGAACTCAGTTTAAACGAAGTAAGATACCATCTCTGGCAAAAATTCAGATACAGGTTTAAGATTCCTGCCACAGTAAGTGGCTAAGAAAGCAGCCACTTCAAACTCTGTATCATCCCAGTGCACATACATACACAATTAAGAAGTGGTTTGTGTGCACTAATCCCACACATTAATATGAAGTACTGCTGTCACTTTGCTTATTCTTGCACAACAAAAGTGTACATTTAAGGTGTGAGATGCATTCACTCTGAAAGCTGAAGTACTCCCAAAAATTCGAAATGGAAGCGTGGAGAGTGCCCTGCACTGGGCAGTGTCGGAAAGTTTGTACTAACTCTGCAGACACGGGCAACACTGCCAGTGTGCCCACAGATGTTATTACTACAAATGTTATTTTAAAAGAAGGGATGAAAAAGGAAACACATGGCAGTGAGCCCCAAGGCTGTGCTCCAGAGCTTTGCCAGCTCTAGAGCAGCTCTGACTCCCTCGCAGACCTGGGTCCAAGGGGGTCACAGGGCAGAGTACAAACTGTGAGCTCTGCACTGCCCTTATCCCCTGCACCTCCAACCCTTGTCTGTCCCAGCCCTGTATCATGCCCACTGACTCTTCCTTTAAAATCTTCAATTCCAGAGATTCCACAACGTGCCCAGGAAAGGTATTCCAGAGCTTTGCTATTCTTGCTGTCGAGGCCAACTGCCCATTTGGATGTCTCAGCTCAGTATCTCCTGCTGTAATAGAATCTCTTTTCCTTGTCCTACCTGCAGCAGTGGGAGAAAGTGTTTATTTCCTTCATTGCACCTACCTCTGATTTGAAAACATCTCTCCCATCACCCTGAAACCAGCCCAGTCATCCATCCTGTCACCCTTCTCATTGCTTTTCTCCAGTCATCTCCAGCTGATCCCTATTTTGCAGGAAGTGCAGTGTCCGCAGCTAGATACCATGTTCCAAAAAAGGCTTTCCGCTACCACATGAGGAAAAGGGACCACATCATGTATCTTACAGATTACATTCCTGTTCGTACATTCTGTAACAACATTTGGGTTTTTTTTTCAGGAACAGGATGCTGTTGAATCATGTTCAGCTGGTGACTGTCTCTAACCCCAGGAGAACTCTTCTGGCACAACTGCTACCGCAGCAGCCTGTTCTATCCCATCCTGTATTTGTTCAGCTGATTGCGGCTTCTGCTGAAGTGTACAGACATGCATTTGTCAAATCCATTGCTGGACTTAGTGCATCACATGCTAATTCTTTTGAATTTGTCAAGTTCACTCTGAATTGTATTTGTCTTCTGCTCAGTCAGTAGCTAGCTCAAGTCTGGTGCTCCCTACAATTTAATCAGCATGCCATCTAAGTTGTTAATGGAAATAACAAGCAATCTCAAATCAGAGTGGAACTGCAGAGAATCACCCTCAATATATCCCTGCAGTGTGAATTCTTAATAATTACTCTGAGTAGGGTTTTCCAAACAGTTTTTATAACCTCACTTTTAAATTGGTGTCAGTCCACATTTCCCTGCTATCGCATGTGAAGTCATTAGAGTCACTTGAAATAAAGCTGCACTCACTGCTTCTCCTCTGCTCAAGGAGCTTGTTAACTTGGTGCAGATTAACAAAATTTGATCTTTCTTTTAGACACTCACTGGTAAGTTTCCCTTTTCCATTAATTTTCCAGTTTAAACTATTGACCCTGAGTTCTGAGCAGGCAGGAGGAAGCAGAGACAAGATGAGCCTTCAGAGGTTACAGCAATCCCTTTGTCTCTAATGCTGGGAAGTAATTTACCATATGGGGTGTCCGACTTAGGCACGAGGACAACTACAGTTGTTGTGCTTGTGCTGCAATCCGTTACACAGGGCAGAGTAAGCAGAGCTTGTCTAAGTGAGGACCTGAGAACCCTCAAAGCATTCACTGCTCTGCCCTGACATCACACAACACAAGGACAATGAAAATCTTTTCCTCCTGTGCCTATGGGTCCCTCCCTACTGCTAGATTTCAGTATCCAGCCATTCCAGTGAGAAATCACATCCATGAAACAGACAAGGCTATCCCACAATATCCTGCACTTGTTTCAAAGATCTCAGGTAACTGGATTAAACCCCCCTCAAAAAAATAAATTCCAGCAAATAAAGTAAACATGCATCCAGTAATAATTTCCATGGCATCAAAAGCTGTGTGATGAAACTACTCCCAACATCGACTTTGGTAACAGAAGTCTTGAATACCCTTTTCAGGAAACCTTTGCAAAGATGGCTGTGGATTATCAGCACCAATAATTACTCTCTGGGGGTGTCCTGTGCAGGGCCAGGAGCTGGACTTGATGATCCTTGTGGGTCCCTTCCAACTCAGGATATTCTATGATTCTATGACTTCATCAATAAAACCTGATCATTTGGCAACTCTTAATTGAACATGATGCTGGACAATTTTTTCCTGACATTAATTCCTGTGCAGACAGGATATGATTGTTCTCAGGTCACAGTAATTACCTACTGTGCTCATTAAATCAACTCCTTGTTTAAGGTGGCGACATAATAATAAAATCTTCATCAATAGGGCAATAGTGCCCTTTCTCCTACGATGTTTTCCCAGCACATTTCTTGATACTGTAAAGTCACTGAAAGGTACTACTGTCTTGCTCTCGGCAGTTACGTATTTGGACAAATCCAGTGATTTCCAATTGATCCTTTGCTTAATCTCTTATGCTGTATTTCTATGGTTCCAAAGTGCATCCTGGATGCAGCTGCTTGCGTGCAGCATGATTAACTTGCACTGTCATGGAACCCCAGTGGCAACTCAGCCCTGCGCAGCTGCTCACTCATTGCTCTTCCTGGCGGGATAGGGGAGAGAACTGGAAGAGTTAAAGTGAGAAGACATGGGGCATAAAAAGATGAAAATAATAATGGTGATGATGATGATGACAAGAATAATGATAAATAAATTAGAATATACAAAACAGGTGATGCACAATCCAACTCTCACCACTTGCTGATGGATGCTTGGCCAGTTCCTGAGCAGCAGTCCCAGCCAGCTTTCCCCCCAATTTAATACACCATATGGTAGGGAATATCCCTTTGGATAAGCTGTCCTGGCTCTGTGCCCTCCCAACTTCTTGTGTCCTCCAGCCATGAGAAGCTGAGAAGTCCTTGACGTAGTATAAACACTACTTAGCAACCACTAAACCATCACTGTGTTATTAACAGTATTCTTACACCAAATCCAAAACACAGCACTGTACCAGCTACTAGAAGAAAATGAACTCTATCCCAGCTGAAACCAATACATACTCTGCATTTCCTTGGTCTCTTAGTCGAAATCAATTCACTCTTGAAAAAAAAAAGTTCTTGAAAGGTGAGAAAGGGAACCTCCAGCAAGTCAGTCACTTCGCGTTAAGCAGTGGTAAATCCAAAGCAGCTTACCCAGTGCAGAGTTAGGAACACAAACACGCAGAGTTACCAAGTGCCACACTGTCAGCATGATGCCTTCTCACCTCTCTCCTCATAAGGTTTTCCTGGGCCTGTAACCTCAATAGGAAATACTGCATTTATGCATTAAAATGACAGTTTCAAAAGTTATACTTTTGGAAAAAGGACAGATATGCAAGCATGAAATTCGTAACTCATTTATTGAATATATATATGCAAGGATACCAATAAAAAGAAACTAATACTGCAAACTACAACTTTGGAAGTAAAGCCAATGTAACAGGAACAAAATATACATAACATTGTAGATAGGAATGCATTTACCCTCTTCCATACATTCCTTGTCTTTACACCTAATGTAAATGTATGCTAGAGCAAAAGCTGCAAACGTTGGCCTAACCTGAGTGCTTTCAAGCACCAGCTCTCCAGGATTCGTTAAGGGCTGAGATGTCACTGCTGACTAATGGCTGTGCACACATATGCATGTATAGGAACTGCTTCACCAAGTATAAATCAAGAGCTGTGTTCTGTTTTTACACCTCCATCACTAATACAGTGGAATCTGGTGACAGGGAAGAAGTTACTAACTGCTATAGTGTACTTTCAGTTCTCTTCAGATTAATTTCATCTAATGAGGATTAATTTTCTTGTCAATCTGATTCAGCGTATTAATATTTTTGGAATGCACTGATTATCACCTGCCAGATAAGTCTGATATTTCAAATAGATTATCACCTCTTCATTTTTCACTCTGTTTTAGCATGAAGTTCTTTTTCCTATAGGCAGGAGTAAGAGGCAAACTCTCTTCTGTTACACTACATTTTAGGGCCGGATTTGGCAGACTCAAACGATTGTAGATCAGCACAGCTCTTTGTACCTAAAGCTGAAACTTTGTGGAGTGTAGGTGTGATTCCTACTAGAGCCTTATCACAGAACTCCTGTGGGTCAACACCTGCTGAAGGAGTAGATCTTCTGTGCACCTCATCTAGGGAGCTGCACTGACACTGAACCAGCCTTTTCCCCCTTCCCTGAAATGGAGTGACAGCACAGCCCACTGCTACATGGTTTGACAACCTTGAGACGCAGGCAGTGCACCAGCTGTATCCTCAAGATACTTGAACAGTATCCTTGTGATGCCTGTCCTTCCTTGGTACAGTCCTTTCTGGGAACAGCACAACCACAGATCTGGGAGACCACAGAGACACAGTGAGTTAGGGAGATCTCTTAATGGAGAAGTGCAGGGAGTTGGGGAGAAACCTCCCTTCTCAGAGGGTTCCAGGCATCTTAAACAGCACACAATCCTCTTGTGAGCAAAAGAAATGCCCAAAGGCAAAAAGTAACAATAATAATAATAATAATAATAAAAATTAAAGTGAAACCAGTTTTTAAAGACAAGTTTTGTTGAATTCATGATGTTGAATCCTCTGATTGTGAGATGAAAGCAGAAGGTGGCTAGTAAGAAAAATCTCAGTAACAAATTGACTGTATTAATTTAACTAGCTAATTTAAACATACCTAGTTCACCTATAGAGCACTTTCATTACTTCTAACATTTCTGGGAAGGCAGTAGATGCTCCAGAATAATGTTCAATATATGCTTGCAAAGATTACATTGCTTTACAAGAAAAAAAAACCAAACCAAACCAAAAACCCAACAAACCGCAAATCAAAACAAACCCCCAAAAATCCAGACAGTCTGTCTGAAATTCCAAGCTAAAATACACATAAAAAGACAGTAATGGCAATATTTTGTCTTTTAAAAAAATGATGTAAATGTTGTATACTATCATACATTGTCATGCTTTTTAAAACTACAATTAAGGACGTAAGAGATGTACAGTAAATACACTGCTGAGGTACATTTCTTCTAAATATTAACACCACAACAGAATTACTCCCCAGCAGGTGATGCTACTTGGGAACATATAAATACAATTTTTACATTTTAAGGCACTTTTACCCAGCATACATGAGTTGAAGTCAGTTAAGACAAATTTGAGGCTTGTAAGAAAAGGGTTTTGCTTTTGACTTTGCTTCCATGAATTCTGAATTGATGACAGTTTCACCACGCCATTTCAGCACACAGGGGTAACAGAAACCAGCCACTAGCTTTTCTGCTACCCGAAGGTAAAGTGCTGTTCTGGTTCTTTGAGGCATGGAATGGGGTTGTTTATCCATAACAGGTGAGTTATTGGACTGAATATTATACTAAGCCACTGACACACAATGAATCAGAGCTCAGTCTCAAGCACAGTCAGTATGCTGGCAGATCTACCCCATGCAAACTTAGTTAAATACAGTAGCTGCAAACAAAGTGCCTTTTTTCCATGGGAGGGCCATGTCTGAGGCACAAATTGATGTAATTTAAATATTGAAGGATGCTATTTTGCATTCTAAAAGTGTTCTGAGTGGCTGAAAAATGTTCATATTCTAGGAGAAACAAAACACCTTGATAGACAATTTCAATAACCGATCTGTCATTGCAATTCAAGTCACGCTTTTAATTTTGAAAGTTACAAATACAAAATAAAAATGATCAATGGCATCATGTTTAGAGCAGTAACTGAATATTTTCTGTACACAGCAATATTTCTTTCCAAACACCATTATTCTCCAGGAAAGCAAAGAGAATTGATTGAATTCTAACAGGTAAAATGTTAGAAACTCCAATGTACAGTAATTGAGTCCCTCAAGACATTAAGGGAATGCATAAGAAGACAAATGACACACGTTAAATCTTTTAAAAATACAAGTAAAAAATGCTACAGGAACTCATGTTACAAATTAACTGTTTTTGCAATACCAATCACAGAAGAACTGTAGCAGTTTATAGTCAAATCAGTGTCTTTTGCTTGTTTCAAATCCAGACGAGTTGTTGGGAGTTCAGAGTGAAACAAGTCAAAACCCTAAACAAACAATAAGGTAATGTGGTAGCAACAGACAAACATATGGACTAGATTCAGCTTTTTGGTTTTATTTAAGTCTGAGGATGTGCTTTAATAGACCAATTGAAGAAGCCAATAGCCATTAGAAATGACAAGGTGTTTTAAAAGCAGTCAGAGCACTGTTCTGTTAGGTTTGGTATAACCTAGATCTGATCATTCCCTAAAGGAACATCAAATTCTAGCAAGTAAAATTCCATGATGTGATTGTTGACTTGAAAGAGAAAAGGAAAAAAAAATATCACTAAAACAATAAGGATGATACATGAAGTTTCTCATATAGTGGTCATATGATTAAAAAATAAATACCAATCTAGCAAAAAAAGGTTATTTCCTCATTCTTCTCACAGAATATGGGACCTTTATGCACACTCTTGACAAAACATGAAGTGTTCCACACAACAGAGAACACCTGAGGTATGGACGTCAGATATGGTGGCTAAATTCCATAGTGAGTTAAGAGTTGTAACTCTGAAGTAAAAGAGACTGGGCTGCAAAGTCCAAACATTTGTATAGTAAGGTTTTAATCACACTTAGTGAAGTGTTCTTCGTAAATCAAGACACAGAAAGAGGTGGGTTGATAGGGAAAGGATGAACTACAGCCCTTTGGCATGAGTTCTAAAGCTCACAGCTCAGAACCGACAGCTGCTCAAGTAAATCTCCCGCAAACAATGCCGGGCAGAATGAGCAATCACAACAGGAACAACCTGAAATGTTCAAGCGTGCTTCATATACACCGAGTCCTTTCCTACTGGGTGCTTCCCAAGCAAAAACAGTGCAGCTTTCCCATGTACAGTCTCCAGAACTTGTGCAGGAAGAAAATGCAAAATTCACAAAGTACCCCCACTCATTGCCACCACGGACTTGTCCATGTTGTTAATTGAACTAGCTAAGACCATCCCTCATTGTGTGAATCCACTAAACAACTTACACATTCCAAATCTTAAGGATTTTATTCAGTCCAGAAATATAGATCTTACTTCATTTCAATGTCTGCCTTAACTTTTGACACTGTACATATTACATATCATTTATATAGTGTTTCATTTTTTCCAGACACTGCAGACTACAAACTACATAATATTGACATGTAAAACTCTGCCACTTACTGAAGGCTCACACACATGAACGTTTCAGGCAGTTCAATGAAATTTCTAACAGAGATGGGTAGTAAAAAGTTACTAACCCTTTTCTGATTTAAAGAAAACAATTTAAAAGAATTAGTAGTTATGATGTCTTAGCCATTCCCAGTTCTATAACTCTGTCCCTTGAACCTGTTTAAAAAATGATGAAAACAATAGTAAATTTAGAATCATACAGAAAAGCATTTTGCAGCTCTGACATTACATCTACGTTTAGCAATAGAAATGAGGGCTTCCCTTCTTACACTGTTACAAAGTCAGCTGGATTTTAAAAACAACAAATCCTCCCCATTCTTCTACAGTATGCCAATAAAAAGTACTCTGCATACACTAGATTTAAATACTTCACTGCAATAAACTACATTAATTGTATATTGCATTTCAGTCTTGGTAACAGATCTGTCAGGAGTAACTTCCATACCTAGTTTCCATTGAGCTGCTGCTGAGGAATGTCATTATGGTCAGTGCCTGATTTGCCACGGCTTTTGCTTTCTCTTTCTTCATCCTCTTCATCTCTTTCATCATTTCCACTATGGTTTTTACAATAGAGTCTGGCACAATAAAAGAAACAGTGAGGATTTACACCTGACTTTCCTCTCAATTAGTTTTGAGACGTGCTACAAGTCAGCTGCAAACTCTTAAGTCATTCACAGCTTTCAGTCAAGCATCAGTTAAACTGAGAAGGAAAACAAGGTTCAAGAGCAGCCAACAAAACTGTGACCAATCCCAGTTTTCCAGAATTGCCAGCGCACTGCTCGGTGAATGCCCTCTCGTGGGCACAGCGCGGCAACTCAGCTGCAATCAAGTCACTTCAGGAAGTGCTTCAGGAAGGATGGAAAGTTATGGGGTCCAAAAAGCCCCGGAAGGAAGCTACAAACACATCAATATGGAGGAATCACGACATCAATTTTCTTGATCTAGATTATAGATTACTGGAGAAGTTAAATATAATACAAGTGAAATAATTTTCTCATTTCTCATATTTACAACACTACAGAAATTTTGAATTAGCAGAGTAACTGAAATATTTTGTAAAGTCGCAACGATTACTTAAAAATACCATTTTAAATTAAATAGTATCCTCTTTTTTTAAAGAACATATTGACTAGCCAAGTTAGGCAGAAAAAGTGTCATGAAATATCTTTACTTGCGTAATAGATTCAACAATTGCATAGGTCCTTACTTATAAATTCCTCGTGACATATTCTCAATGTATTTAGCTTTGTCTTCTACTCCACAGTGGTAATGGTATGTTTTTATGCAGGCTTTGATTTCACACCCAATAGTGGCACCAGGCTGGCTGCAGAGTGTGCATTTCTGTGCAGGGGAAAGAAGAGAACAGCAACATTCAACCGCTCAGTCTTTTGTCTCTTAGTATTCAGTTTAGTGTTCCTCATATTTATGGCTAACATTTTGGAACAGAGTAATTCCTCTGGCAGATCATCCTTCCAATGAAAAATCAATCAAAGACATGGTAAACCAGAAATTATAAAATACCAACCCATTAAAATATGAACACTAGGATTTACCTGTCTGTTGCACAGAAAATTGGCACATGATTGCAATACATGTTATTGCATTTCCAAGGTTATTTCACTGCTGCTGCAGTTAGTATGCTAATATATAAAGAGTCTTATATTATTTTTTTCCAAGGAACAATATTGATAGTTGTTTATTCTCTCCCTGATCCCCCATAAATTTCTTAGCACTTTAAAAGCATCCTGAATTTTAGTAAAACACAGTGTGATGTTTTACCAGCATCCCCATCTCTGAGACCTTAGTACATTTTCCTACCTAAAACACCAAAACTGTTGGAAACCCTGGTTTGTTTCCAATGCTATAGAATACATTCACTGCAAGAACTGCATGTTCTCTAATTTTATGTGCAGCTTCACATTGTGTGTTTTTAGTAACACAGGTCCAAAGCTGTTGCTCTCTCATAGTTACAGCATGGCTAATATGGATCATATTATGATAATAATATTTATGTACATTGTCATAAAGAATCCCAAATACCACATGCCCAAACACCACTAATATTAAGGTGATTCCTATCTGGCTGCCCTTCCCACAGGTAACAATACATTTTAATTTTGTCTTTAGAAACAGATGGAAAAGATTGCTCCATAAAAGGAAGGAGGCAGAGCTACATACATCTTAGCAGAATCACTAAGACATTCACCACATTCTTCAGGTACATACCATTCTTTTTCCTCTCTTGATTTCTTGAAGTACAGTTTTGATATCAAAATCACCAAATTCTGCCCTTGAAGTTGTTGTTAGCTGGACAGTGCCAGAAGAGAACAACTGTAAAACAAGCCAGTCAAAAAATAATGTCAGGTCACCAACATGATTGGAATTTTTTCTGTGCAGGAATAACTGAGCATTGAACATCCTGTTTCGTGATCTCAGACAGCATGTGCTATACCAACAAACTAGGAAAAACCCTGTGCTGAGCAATTAAAGTATTCCTTCTGATCCCCACCTGACTGCTTTAATTACAGTTGTTGTTGCCTTGGAGAAATATATTTTAAAAGACAGAGGAGTAGGTGAAAAATAATGATAGGATGAAAACATAAAGTAGCAAACGGGCAATATTATCAATTAAACTACTCAACTTTTTAGGAACATTCCGTTTCCTTCCTTGTGACATATGTCAGGTTCAACCCTGATGTCAATATAGCTGTGAAGTCCTGAGGGATGACAATGGAGCACAGAAGTACCATCCCTTCCATTATCATCCTGGTATATTCAGCTCTAACTGCCTTAAAACTGAAGTTCAGGTACACAAAGTAACAAAGAGCCTTGCTACAGTAAGACTCGAAGCTACTGGCAAACACCAGCTCTCTGTTAAGTGAGGCTGGGTACAGAAAGGCAATGATTATACTCCACCGATTGCCTAGACTATTTATTCATTTTGAGGTACAGCATGAACCAATGAAGTTTGTTACCCAAAGCCCTACCTCATTCATAGAATGAGTGATATGAAAGATGGCACTGTCTGCTTATGTTCATCGCAATTAGATCCCCTTCAGGCTGACAGCTCTATAAATGTCATAATCTAAAGGCAAGAGCTTTCTAGAACTTCCACATCCCAAACTCAAGTCACACAGCCTGAATCCACAGGTCAGAAAATTAATGAAGTTCATGGATTCTTCTCAGATTGTGCCTGAATGCCTGTGAAGCTGTTTTTTTCTTGGAAAGGATTCTTTTAGTTAAAAGTGTTTTTCTATTTTCCTTTTTAAATACTTCATATGCATTTAGATGCTAAGGGAGCATTTTTAATAAGCTAAAGAGTCTTCCTGAGCTAATTCCATCTCTTAGCATGAAGCCAACTTTTATTCATATTGCCTGCAGTGAAAATAAATGAATTGCTCACTTTGCAACACTTCAGTGCTAAGGAGATCATCAGCATACAGACAGTACTCATGCATAATTACATGTGAGAGTACTGTATTAAAATCCAAAACAGCAATTCAGACAAAATTCACAGAACAGACTGGTTAACAAAAATACTGTTACTCACCATGCACTTATAGTGTGCTGCAGCCTTTTTGGCATTAAATATATGAAGCTTTCCTCTAGCTTCATTTTCTTCTTCACCTGCATGACAGAATCCACATTTAGGTTTTGTATCACTGGGGCTGCTTCTGTGGGGAGACCTGTCTCTCTGAAAGAAAAACATTTTACTAAAATATACTGCTGGGATACAAATAAGGTTGCAATTATAAAAGCCTGTGGCCACCAGCTGGAGGCTCAGACAACTGCAAATTTTAATAAAACTTATATTTCAGAGAAGCAATATGCAATTCTGTCTTCTAAGAAGTTTAGCATATTTACTGCTTACATAGGAACTGCTTTCTATTTCATCTGTGCCATGTGAGGACGTAGATCTAGTGTCTTCTGACTGCCCTTTGAAATTTGTTTTTCTTGGCTTTCCCTTACGACCCCTCCTTTTTCCTTTGGGAGGCGAAGGCTCCAATTCGTGTTCATTGATATTTTCTTCTAAATCTGCTTTAGAAGTCAGAAAACATCATTAAATAAGATTCTCCACAATTTCACACAAAACAAACTAAGGAAAAAACCCAAACCAAAAAAAAAACCTCAGAACCCACGAAAAGCAGACAAGAAAAACCACAACTTGTATTTTCTGAATTTTGGTCAGAAATAAAAATAGCACTTTTTTCCCATTTATTACAAATATGCAACTGCAGATCCTGAAAACATTACTTTTTATATGTCACACAGCTTTGCGTCTTTATAACATATGAAGGTTTAGTGTTTCTTACAACTTCTACTTTCAGACCTAAAATGTGTCCTCAGATACACATTTTCACCTTCACTGAAAATAACATTCATTTAAGCTACACTGAAACTGGAAAGTATTTTCACCCATGAAATATGCTATTAATTTATTATTTTAAGATGCATAACTCCAATGTAAATGGCCCTTGATAGTATGCCAGCGTACACAAATAACACCTCTCTTCTTGCTTTATTAATTCATGCCTGTTGACTTATGAAAAAAATTCACCCATTGGGTTATAACATTAACATCAAGCTTTAAAATTGAAAAGTGTTCTGCCTTCATGAAACAAATCTACAATTTTATGTCATTATAGAATATTTTTACATCTGCAGCTAAAAGCAGCCTCCAGTTTAGAGGAAATCATCCACACTGACAACACCCCATATCAAGTATTTACAGACCATTAAGTATATAAGAACATATATTTTTAATACAGACATACCAAAGAGGCCTGCCAAGTTCCTCTGCAAATGTCAGCTGAGCTGTGAATGCTATACAGAGCTGAGTCCAGTACTTGGGCACACTGTCTTTTGGACAACTCACAGCTACACAGAGGATACAGATCAATTCTGCAAGATTAAAATTGCTTCCAATATGATCTAGTTAAATTATATCTGATAACTGCATCTAACAACCAGCTCTATTCAGTCACTAACAACTTTCCTACTCACTGGAGCATCCTCCCTTCTTTCTTTTGATATGTAGCACCCACCCCTGCTCGAACCACAAACATCTTTCAGCAGACTTGTTTAAAGAAACATGCATAGAAACCGATGAAGGACTTTTCTTCTCAAAATCCAAACCACAAACATCAGTATGAGCCCTCAAACAGAAGGAAATGGTAATCAGAAGACTTGGAACATTCACTTGATGGATATTGCCATATTGTTTTAGTATCCAGACAGGACATCTCAGTTGGAGATTAAATGCTGCTTTGCCAGCACTCGTCTTTCTTACCCATTATCACATAAAAATCAGATCACGTTTCTATGTCATGATAACAGTGACTCAACTGCACAAAACTTAAAGTCAAAGTGCTGAACATATTCCACAGCCACCAAGTGGGAGCAGAAGACAACTGAAGCCCCGGCCCAGCTACAGCTTCTGCTCAGTTATTAAGGAAGAACAGAAAACTCATCCAAATGCATCACAACAGGTTATACTGAAATTTATACAGATCTGCAAATTATTTTGGTTTAAACTTACAGATTATTCAGCTATATAAAGATTTGCCCAAGTTGCTACAAAGACACATCAGTCTGTCTACAACATCCCTATACTTTAATATATAAACTACTCTTTGCTAACTGCATGTGAAAAGCACCATTTATTTTACTCTGAAAAAACTAAATACATGATGACACAGATTATGTAATCAAAAAATACATTTTACATTTTCTTCTCAGAATTTCCTATCTAACATTATTTTTCATTTATCACTACTTGCTAAATTCCCCAAGCAAGATTATGGAATTTAGATATTGACCTCTTAGACTGCATGTAGCAGATTTTATTACAATCTGAAAAACCTCTTTCAAAAAGAATTTTCTTTTATCTTGTTCATCATATGAATTCTCCACCAATTACTCAAAGAAATTTGTGAATATTTGTCTCTATTTTTACATTTACAGAAATCACAGATGGTTATTCTAGATAGTCTTACAAAAAGGTGACTATTAAATTTGTGATCCTTTAAATGACATGAATAAGAAGTTTAAGAAATTCCTCCCAAAATGTTTCAATGGATTTCCCTACTGTATTTGATGAAGCAAAACATAGTCCATTCACAACCATTCCTTATTTTTTCCAAAACTCCTTGTCAATTCTGTCAGCCAAAATGCTTTCCACCTCAGTCCACCCATATTTTCTACAGTAACATTAAAGCATGTCTGCAACTCTTTACAGCCCCACTTAAAAAACTAGAAATGAGTCATAATTGCCAAAAACCAAGCACACCTTATGAAAACCAACTTCTTATAAGAAACATCAGTCTCCTACTAGAATAAGTTCTTAAGTGCTATTTTTTAGTCTATAATTATTAGTATACTTAAGATACGAGAAGTAAAAATGCTGTATTTTTAAAAGATGTTTTTTTATCTTACATTGAAACTGTGAAGAACACACAGCTTTCCTCAAAGGAGAACCCCTCTTCTGTGCTCAAAACTACAACTTTCAGAGAAGCTCAGACATCATTAAAATCCAGATGCTACATGACCCCTTCACTAAAATACAATTCCTTGAAGATTTACATCTCCTACTTCAAGTGATGTGGACCTATAGAGTAACACCACCAAGACATGAGGATCTGCTCTACCACATCTGTCCTTCAAGACTGATACATCAAAGCATTAAAGCTCTTCTCGTTTTTACAGCACCTTGAACTCACAGAATAGAACAGGGAGAGACTGTAACCAGCTGTCAAACACATCTGCCCTGGATGGTCTTTACGTTTAATTTACAACTTGGTGGGTGCCCTATCCCTCCCCTCAAGCCCACTGCCAGCTTACCCTGTATCCCTGGCATCTGATGGTTGGTGTTTCCAACTTCCCATGTCATCTTGAACTAAGGAAAACACAAAGAGTTGTTCAACTCCTCCCTGACCAGGTGATGTTTTATCATGGATATCACCCATCCTCTGAATCCCCTGAGATTCCCTAGAATACCCTCTTTAACTGCCCCCATCCCATATCCCATTACGGCACTGATTTTTAAAATCATGACAATATTCTCAACATAACTTTATCTAAAGTGTTCCAAGGAAGTTTCTGTGAGCTTCCCTCAGAAGTCCCTAAATGCTAGATCTGAAAAGAGCCCAATACACAACATGGCCTGAGAAGGGGCGGAAGGATAGAAATCAAGAGGAAACAATCTACATTTTAAAAAGCACCTAGGAATATGCTATTGTAAATTAAGATGAGTAGCAACAAGCCCCTAATTTGCATTTTAGAAATCCATGAGCAGAACAAAGCACCACAGAAGGAAGCCTGACAAAGTGCTGTATTACATCAACTCTTAACAGGGAGATTTCAGCTTCAGAGAGAAATCTAAAAATTCTTCTTTGATCATTACTAGAAGGAAAAAGGATCAAGATGTTTTGCTGTTTAAAATAAGGCTTGGCAGAGAAGAGGTTGAGATATCACTGATCCATACTGCGTCAGCTTGAAATACACATGGAATCACCCCTTTCCAAAAGCCAGGTTAAAGCAAAGTAATAAAAAAGTATATGCTTTAAAGGTCGTGAAAGAACAAGTAAAAAGAGGATGTGTACAATAAATACTGCTCTATTGACATCCTATATTACCTTAAACAACAGAGTAAGAGAGCAAGAAACAGAGGAGGCTGAGTTTGTATGAGGAAGATAAAAACGAAAACTACTGGCATAATGTATTTTCAAGTAGGACTGGACATAGAACGAAGCCAAAGCATAGAGTGTTGAAGTGGCTGAGACATGCTGCTATATGAATGTGAAATCACACATATGCAGGTAATGTTTTACAGTGCATTTGGGATAAAAGAGAAACTAAAAATTCAAGGAGCAAAAATCAATCTTATTAGATTTTTAGAAGAGAAATGGAATCCAACAGGGAAAGAAAATAGTATTTCAGCATGCTAGAGTACAATCTCCTTAAACTATGGCTGAAATCAAATAAACCATATGAGCCAACAACATTATTTTAACTTGGAAAGAAACGTCAAACCCCCCCAAAACAGCTTTATTGGCCCAGTACTTAATAGTAAAAATGTGGATGCATCTATAAGCAATAATAAGAACCAGAGATTTGCATAAACCCCCTTACAAGCAAATACAAAATCAGGTAAACTAATCATGAAATAGTAGTAGTTTTTATCAGCAGACGATGTGAAATTAACAACCAAAATGCTGAATATAATTTTTGGGTTATCTTTTTCAATGACAGAAGAATAAGTTACATGAAACATATACTAAAGTAAGAGTGGAGAGGAAAAAATTAAATTACCTCTTTGGTTCTGCCACTAACATATTTTCCGAAAGCCCCAGATACTTCAAGGAACTGATGACTCTTGTCCAAAAGCTATTTGTTATGAGGTACTTGAGATTATTTCTTTAATTAAGTACATTTAACATAGAAATATAATATAATAGTCCTTGCTAACCACACAATTTAAATGCATTTTCAAGCAAAGAAACACTGGCAAAGACTGAAGACAGATGATGCACTTGGCTTATTTGCACAATCATAAAGCTTATGACCACTAGTCTGATGAATTTGTTGAGTAGCTGACCAAGCCTCTCTGTGTAACACCTTGCCTAGATGGGAAGGAGAATTAGAACATCACAGGACAGCTCCTCAAACAGGAGAAACCATTCAGCATATGACTTTTTCATTTTTCCTTTTCCATTAGCCATGTGGTTTTCCATAAGAAAACCCTGATGTGATGCTTCTGCACAAACCCTCATTAGACTATAATGGGACATTGCTAATTCCCTGTCTGGACAAACTTTTTTTGTGGGAACACCAGGTAAACATTTGATGCCACACCCAGAGCATTTTCCAGGAGACAGAGACCAAGCAGGCTGAGTTAGCAAAGCCAGGGAAGACATTCTCACCACCAAAACCAAAATGACCCCAAATGCAACATTACAGAAACATTTACACCTGACTGTGCTACTGCAAACACCGTGAGGCAAACCTGTGCTGGGACCAGTTCTACACAAAATGCAACAGGGAACAACCACTGCTTGAAGAATCCAAAGATGAATCAGAATGTTACCTAACCAGAAGGCCAAAAAAGTTGCAGATGTTTTTCCTGACAGTCTCTGGTTTTCACAGCACTTTGGAAAAGAACTCCGTGCACTATAGATTGCAGTGTCTCTAAATAGGTCTCAGAGAAATATCATCCTGACTCAACTTACTGAGCAGTATGAGAAGCACAGATTCCATGTATGATCTTTAGAATAACATGAAAAGGATGCTAGGACAGGGAATGTCCTTACTTCCACTGTGGAAACATAACTCCCCGAGGCTTTGAGCACAGCTACAACAAAACTAAATTTTATTTTCTGACCCCACAGTTCTCAAGCTTTAAACATTAAGAAGTCACATGTCTGTCTTTGTTAGTCTTTGTTTTACCACTATGTAACAGAAGAATGAAATTACATTATTATCTCAGTTTATATTAAACTATTCCTCATCAGCTGAATTTGTTTCAAATTCAACACATGAATCAGGGCAGTCCCACCTGCAGGGAAACTGAGAGAGGCCAGTTTTTTTCATTTTTCAACAATTATTTCCAGTACATTGTAAGAAATTCCAACAAACAGTTCCAAAACAATAGTTCAACAATACTCCATTCTTCAAAAAGAATAAATCCAATTGTATCCAACTGAACTGAAATTCAACTAATAGTTAACTGTGATCATTTGAAAGCACTGGCACCAATTCCTGTAACCTATTAGGTACACAAAAACTTAGATGGCTTGCCTAAAATTATCAATTAAGCTGTTATCCAAAGTTCAGTTATTGTTAAATTTGTAACCAGCAAGACAAAAATCTAGATGTCCTTCTTCCAGATAATGGGAACACAGCACAGAAAAATCACTTTGAATTACACAAAGGAAACAAAGCAGAAACACAATTTCCCTATTCTATGTCACCTAAAGGCCAGGCCATACAGATAAATTAGATAAACCCAACGATTTGTTGAAACATATAACGAATTTAAGAGCACAGTACTCTGCTGCCATGTTTCATATTTTTATATTCAAAGAAACAGAAGGTTGTTCAGCAACTCCTGTCAAGCGAAAAAAAATTAATTCCCATCGCTCATTAATTTTGTCTTGATGAGCAGACACCAAGTCTGATGAATTCTCACACTACTTGAATTTCATAACAGCAATAAAAAACATCTATGAGGTCCTTTTTATTAAGTCTTAGCAGGTAACTTAATTCCAAGATAGGTTCTTCAACAACATTTCCATGCAGGATTCAAGAGGTTTTCTTTAACTGTTATTAAATGTTTAACAGATAGTCTTTTTAAACTAGAACTTCTAACAAAAGTACATGAGCCAGATCTCAGACTTGGGCACGTATGCCCCCAGAAGCATCCATTTGCTAGGAAAGGGAAGGAAAAATCTTGCTGTTATGCAGCAGTGCTGCCTACAGAAAATAAACTGGACAAACCGAACACTCCTAAAAACTCTTTGAACATCCACTAACATAATTGACAGAATAAAAACACTTGGACTGGAACAATTAAATCTGGATACAAAGAACCAAGCCCAAGAACCCACAGATGTTCTGAACTGACCAAGAAAAAAAACCCCAATAAAATAAAATTTTAAAATCCCCAACCAAAAAGCAACCAAGAGCGGTTTCCATTAAAAAGGGACTGATGGTTCCAGTGCCTCTGTGCACCCACACTGGGTCACAGAACCACACACAAGCTTTAACTGTTCTGTTAGGAAAACATTGCTAGGAGCAAAGATTAATGAAAATGAAACTAAAACAAGATTTAAAAAAAAAAAAAAAAAGCAAGCCACTGTGTTAACATCTAGTTTCCCTTCCTAGTCTAATCACTCTTCTCTGCCAAGTCCATTATCTGTTTTCACACTGCCATTCTTTCACATTTAAATGCCTCCTTGACACTCACATTTTCATCAAGAAACAAACAAAATAAATAGCATATATAAAGCTTAATCTCACCATCCAACACCTTCCAGTCATCATTTCACTGAGCAAACTTCAGCATTTAAGTATTGAGGAAAAAAACCTCCCAAGTCCCTTCTGAAACTCTGAAAACCACCCTGTAATTTCTGTCTGCTAAAGTTAATTATGTTCAATGTAGCAAAATACCATTGTTATGGAAATTACTTACAGCATTGTATCAGGCATACGCAATATTTATTTCTACTTTGATTTAAAGGAGGTCTATCCCAAAAGAGCCCCAGCTTCCGGCATTATCAAATCCAAAACTGTAAATAATTATTATTTTATGGGTACAGTTTCCAAAACTGCATGGACTAAAAAGAAAACATATTCTTTGGGAAAGAGCACTGGGTGGAATTTCAGGAAATATTAAATAAAAACCAGAAAACAGAAATGTGTAATATAGCTACACATAGTTCTAAAAGTGCAAAGCTATTTCTAGAAGTTTAAACCATGACAGAAGTAAATATTTTAAACAAAAAAAATGTGTGCAAAGTTAAATGCTAAATAATACACTATTGGGTTATTTGGCGTCAGCTTTTCTGATGGACGTTGTTTGTTTCTTCTCTCCTACCCTCAATCTATGAGTCTCTCTATATGAGTCTAGATAAATGTTTTAATAAACTACCATCATCAACATTTAATAAAAAAACCACTAATTTTTCCCAATATATCTATAAAAAATTTAAAAGCCTTTGCTGTTAGAAAATGACACTGCAAGATTGGAGATAATGGTTTCTGAAAACTCTTAAATAAAAGCACAAGATCAGATCCTGCAAGAAATCCCAAGCACAAAAAGTAATCCATTGGCTTTGAGCTCCATGCAGAATCAGAGGCATTTTTACATACATGTCAAACACTGAGACACTTGTGAGTATCAGTTAAAGAGATTAATCTCTCTGGACTCAAAATGTCTTTCATATTCTGTGTCTTCTAACACACAAAGCAACCCCCAAACAAAGAAACAAAGTGCCAAACTACAATATAACAGGGCCCCTTCTCTTTGGAGGACTAATTATAACATATATATTACTTTTCTTGTTTAAACCCAGTAACAGTAAAATTAGTTTTATATGTAGGCACACAACAATAACTATGTAAATAGACTAAAAAAAAGAAATTCATTTTCTTTGATATTTTCTGCTGCCTTCAGAATATTTCTGAACATTGAAATGACATCCAAACCTTACCATTAATAAATCTACTACCTGTAGCATAAAAAGCAATATATTACCTTAAAAATAGATTTGGTATTGAGACTGAAGTAATTTATGAAGTTTCATCTTCACCAAACAGTTGCACACTCCTCATTAGTTAAATCTGATGATATTTCAGTTGAAAGCAATGCAAAAAGTAAACTACCGTTTGCTTACCCAAATTCAGATACCGTAGAAAAAGAGAAAAATACCTTAATAAATACACAACAGCACAACTAGTTTCGAATTTTAACAGACCACACAATTTATCTACATTTGTGGCATTTCACTATTCTGCAAAGATACACAGCTTTCATGAATGGATTCATAAAACTTTTTTTTAAATCAGTATGATTCCAAAACTTATCTGTAAGTGAACTCATCACAACCCTTTTGATTTATTATTGGGTGTTTCTCTTTTCAAGAGTTAAACTCTATTTACTAGTCAAAAAAATAATTAATATTTAGGAACATTAGCAGTAGCAAAAATCAGCTGTTACCTGACAAAATATTTCAGATGTTAATATTGTGAATACTTAACTACAAATATAAGCCAGCTTCTTCCAAGAAGGGAATGTATAACTTCTACCCAAACTTTGGTTTTATGGAGCATCATATCTTTTGTACATCCTAAAATTTATGGTTTGGGTTTTTCTCCACCTCAATAAATAATTTTTAGAGAAAATACAGAAATCTGATGGGCTTCCAAACTCACTGTTTCTCAAAAAAATGTAGCTCTAATTTTTACTGAAAACATTTATATTCTCCAGAAAAACTAAATTTAACCAAGTATCTTTCTACAATGGGAAAAATTTATATTGAATAATTTTACCTTCAGAGTTATGCGTAGTTTTCTTGTGTTTTCGACATAAAATCCTATAAACAGAGTAGTTGAAAACTGTCAAGTCAGTCACGATTCACAGATTATTTACTCATCTTTTAAATTTAAATGCCAGTACATTTTTCTCCCACTTGTAAGACTCACTGATACACAAATCTTGCAGTGAAAATATGCTTTTCTAGCACATCACTATTTTGAATGCCACAATCATAATCAGAATTTTCTGCAACAGTTTTGTTTAGATTCCAAAGTGGGGTTTTGCTTTGCTTTGTTGTTTTTTAAACAAAGAATGTAAAATATAAATCAAAAAATAAACATAAGAAATAAATAATAGTTACATGTAAATGCCTTGTGAAGGTTTCTCTCTTATCTGAGCTTTATCATGCAAAGCACAGTAGTAGTGATATGTCTTGTGACACGTTTTCACATCACAGCCAATGGTTGCTCCAGGACAGTGGCATAAAGAGCACATCTGGAAAGGAAAAGAAAATACAATTCATGCTACTTTTTGCTTAGTACTTCTGAGTTCAAAAATAATGTATTTACTACTCCTGGTGACAAAACAAATGGATTTATGCACTTGGTATTACTCTTCCTGCTCTCAGGTGTTTTTCTTAATTTATTTTATAATTAAGAAATTTGTTACAAGTGTGCAACAATGCAATAACCATCAGATGCATTATCAACTCAACCACCATTATCACCTCAAATAAGAAAATAAGTAATTTATTGTTGTGGAACGTATCTGACGAAAGCGACAGCTATTCACCTAAATATCCCTCTCACAAGGACAGTCTGCTTGTACCAACCATTTCAGAAAAGTTAAAATCATAATTGTACCTGTTTAATTCTGAATTATATTATGAAGGCAGGAAGGAAAAAAAATGACACCCATTTGGGAATGAGTCCTGCAGTCAGAAATACTGATGATCTGCAAATTTACCTCAGCATCAGCAGCTAACTTTACCTTTTTTTCTACAGTTATGTCCGTAAGTCCTTTCCAAAATACTGAATTTAGTGAAATATTTGGTAAACGCAATGAATTTATTTCAATTTAACTAAATTTTGCTCTTTATACTTGTGTTACAAAAAAGATTAAAAGTGAGGCTGTTGCTTTACTTTTCTTTCCCATTCATTAATTCTTCTTGTATCAGACACATAGATAACAGCAGCTATTTGCCTTCTAAATTGCTCATGGTTCTTCTTGTACTGTGGTAGGAAAGGAAGTAATTGACAATATCACAAGATTTTTCTCTGTATTGTTCTCTACTGACTTAATATTCCCCAAAATATCAGGATTTCCCATTAAACTCACCTCCCAGGACAACTGGAGCTTTTTCTTTGTATCCTGCATATTGCCCATGCCCCAAAAGGTTTCAGTCAATTCCAAATCTAAGTATGCAATGTAGGATATTCCCTGTATATATATATGTACATCTCTGTGGATGCATTTTTTGTCCACTGCACTTGTTTAGTCAAGTTCTCCTTGCTACTCTCCAATATGCCAAAAAAATATACCACCAAAGTTACCAAATATACCACCAGCCTGTTTTTCAATTTTAACGAAGTCAACTGAACAGTAAAAATGTCAAAGCTTTGGATCATCTCCATTTACTCCTCTGCAAGCTCTGAAATGGTACAGTTATATACTGTTCTCTAGTTGTTATCTAATTTGTATGGGCATTTTATCTCATAAATCTGTTATACATTATGGTTTCATATCTAGTAATTGCTGATCAAAGTCCTTTAGAAAAGCCTAGGCTTATGTATCCAGCCAATCAAGTTTAGTCAGAACCTCAGTTTTTTGAAAGCCAGAAATGACTAAAAGAAAACTTTCTTTTTATGAACACCATGATGTGTCTGTAAAACAGAGTACACAATAAGTAATAGAATACTTATTCCATTTGCATGTGTCTGCTGTCGAAATGGTCACTAACTCTCAATTTATATTGGGTATATATGAAGTTTGATAAGCTGGAAATTAGGTATGTTCTTTAAAAAAAACCTTCCCATGCACAGACACTAGAAATAATACAGATAATTAAGATAATTAAGAGATCAGTGACTTGTACTTCCAGATATTTAGACTTCATAAGCTTCTGTGACTGACCTGCCAAGGTTTGAACCTACAACCTTTTTCAAGACATCTATTATGATCAGAAAGTCTCTACATGTCAGTCACTGTCACTCTGGTAATGAGGTCCCCACTGTCAGTGCCCACCCGGCCAGAAGCACCTCCTTACGGAGGACAAACTGAGCCCAAGCCATCAATACATTCACTTAACCCAGTGCACTGAGGTTTTTTGCCGAATGTCTTCCCCCATAATAGACCAGGCTAGACCAGCAAGCAGACCTGAGAGAAGGGATTTGGGCTAATGACAAACATTTACCTTTAAACTTCCTACATGCCAATGGAGAAAGACAAGTTCCTCCAGAGAGTCATTTAGAGCTGCAGCTTTCTGACAGCTACAGAGACATGGCACCTAAATTAAGATCTAAAATTATCTTGTACATTTTCTGCAAAGAGGGAACAACTCAGGTCAATCTAATGAATCCATCAGATTGACCAGACCCAGGTTTTCTACAAAAACCGTGAACAAAGTGCCTAGTACACAGAGCTGGTGATCTACAAGAATGGAGCCACTGCAATAGAAGGAACATAAAGAGATTCAGATGCAGAAAAAGAAACCACTGAAGACATAAAAAGAAAAAACCTTAAAAACCCTTTAAGAGACACGAGAATCAAAAAGTTTCTTTATGATCCATTTACTGCCATGTTCTTTGGAAAGTCCTAATCACAACATGAATGACTTGTAAACAGTTATTTATTTATGCTTCAGCTAATTAGAGCAAATGAAGTTCCCTGCACTGGAAAAGATTCAAATGAAACAGTGGATGAAGACTATTATTATAAAATTGTAGTTCTACAATAGTACTTTGGACTTCTCTTAGTAGTCAAAGAACTGGTAAATACAGAGTGCTTTAAATAACTAATCTGAAAGGTTTTAATGTGAGGAGTGAACTGATTATCTGTTAAAGTTATTTTTAAAAGAACCTCATTCATTTCCTCAAATGGAAAACAACTAGTTCTAAATAAATAATATTAAAAAAAGATCCTCATCAATTAGCTTCTCAGGAATTAAAAAAAGTCATTGCTGCTCATCTCTTTAATTTGGCGGAGCTGTAATGACTAGTGTACCCACATACCTCATAAGCCATCTATATTAACAGCATTATTTTTTAAATCAGTATAAAAGGAGCAAAAAGTGTATCTGGTAGTTAAAACCAGATTTTGGCAGCAAACCCAAATACTGGTAAAGGCACAATAACACCCTTCCCAGGACCCTAGAATGTGGGTTTCTTTCAGAAATCTCACAGAAAATATTAAATAGATTAAATACACTGAACAACTTCCTTGCAAACTTTATAGAAGGTATGAAAATACTGTCTTCCATTTTCAAGAGCCAAAATAGGGACTTACCAGTTTTGTGCCTCTCTTTATTTCTTTCTGAATATCTTCAATAGAGAATCCACCAAGACTCTCATTATCAGTGTGTGAAGAAACCAGTGCGGATGAGAACAGCTAAAATTGCAAAGACAAAATTTGCATTTTAATTTTTAAGGTTATAAGTGATAGAGAAATTTATAGATATGAAACCCACCAAATTGCAGTGGTTAATCATGTGTGCCAATTCCAACCTGGTTGGCTTTCCCACGTGTTCGCAGCGTTTTCCTGGCTCCATCCCATTCCTGGTCACTCACCATACACTTGTGATGTGCCGCCACCTTCTGGTTCTCCGACATCAGCAACTGCCCACATTCGTTATCTTTATTCGACCGACAGAACCCACACTTCCTTTGTCTGGAGGAGACTTTCTTCTGTCCGACTGAGCTTGTCATGATTTTAAATGACCTTAGAATGCCACTGCAATCCTCTCAACGCTACAGGGGAAAAAACTGCAATCAGCATATTAACATCAACAAAAGGCAAATTAACTTAGTTTTATAAATACAGTATTGGATGCTTGGAAGTGATTTGTCCCTTTTCTTCATGCTACTACTTAAATATATCCAAATAAATAAGCGACTGGCAGAGGCAATACTTTGCCAAATTTTAATGCAATTTTGTCAGTAAGAAAAAAGCAGTTTTCTTTATGCAAAAAAAAAGTTTAAGAATTAAAATAAGACTTCGGATGCTAATACAAAAGCAGAAAAGGGAAAAGAAGTGGAAAATACAACAAGAGAATTGTTGGGGAAAAAAGTTACTGCAACTAATTTTTGTAGTTATTTATTACAGGAAAGGAATTTGTAGAAAATATATATATATCTGTACATGCAACAAAATTCATGCTACTGAACTTCTTCAGAAACAGAAGCAAAGAAACATCCAGAGTCCAGCACAGTCTCTAGCACAGGTTTTGGCCGTAAAGGCTCACAAAGTCTCAGGTCAGATGAGTAAAGAGTAGAGATGACATGAAAAAATGTTACAATTTTTTGTATCAGAGGTATTTTGTGGCTACTCAAATAGTATTAGGAACAAAATTTTAGACACCTCTCTGCCTAAGATGCTACAATGGAAACCTCTCTGTGTGTGACCCACAGTTAGTTTGGCAGTACCACACCACGCTTCAGTAAGCGCAAGAGAGCTGCTGTTCTCAGCTCAGAAAAGTAACTTAAAATTAAACTCAGTATGAATCACAAAGTTTTCATGTGCTACCAGCAACACATTTTAAAATGTAACACTGAGGTCACATTGCCCAGCTCAGGCAGACAGCTTGTGCAAAAGTGAAAACACCCAACGAGTGTATGAACTTCTTGGCCCAGTATTAAGAAGTTTGTGTTCATTTGCTTCTACATCTAGCAAGAAATAAAAAAAAAAATCGTCTTCTTCAAATAGACTTTCTTAGAGCTTTTTACATTGGAGATTTGAGCCTTACTATCAGAATTTGCCACAACTGCAATAGAATCCTCCTCAGCCTTTCTCTTAATTTGTCTCAGCTAAGTAAGAAAAGCCACCATAGAGTTTGATATTTGTGTTGGAAAATGTGTAAAATCCAGCCATAAATAAGAAGAACAGAGTTGCAAAACATCTGGACTGGTCTACAATGGCACAGATCTGCATAAAAACGCACGACTGGTCTCTGGAATTTGCATAGGCAGACCCAGTGCTCCCCAGTGCTGTCAGAAGCTCATAATGCTGGTATCACTCACTCCTTCTCTAACCGAAAGCAAAGGAATGTCCTCAAGTTTCCGTGAGCATGTCCTCCTGCTGACAGACGCTCCTGCTGTGTTCTTCTGCTTCAACAGATTTTCACAGACTGAGTTGTAACTGTTGGCCTTGCACTGTTTACTGCACAACTCCTGCCTCAAAAGGTGCCTGTCCTGTCCCCCTCATCTTTGCTCTCCCAACAGCTTTATTTGCTTTCTGTTCTGAGAGCAGTTTACACCACTGACGCACACTCAGAACAAGAAAGCAAAGATTTCAGATCTTGCTGATTTGCACAAAATATGTGCCTATCTGGATAAACTAGTCACACCCTTTTGCAGTGGCAATAGAGAGTCCTTAAGTGTTAAACACAAAAGAATTATTATACTGTATTCTTCTAAAGAAAAAATAAAACAAGACTATTCTGTAATCCCTTCTAAGGAGAAAGCATGGTTTCTGAAGATAGATATATATATATATATATTAAAAAATAAAAATCTGGGTAATTTTTTGAACTTAAATAATGTTTGGGAGCAGAAAAAGACCTACAAAAGACAAGTAGGAAATAATACCACAAAGATTTCTTGTTTACATCTCACATTGAATACCTCAACATAAATCACACAGGGATGTTTAGAAATATACTAACAAAACAATGTAAAATGCAAGAAGTTCTGTTTTGGTATAAACAGTGTGGTATATACACACACAATCACTTGGGTCTACCTGTTTCATTTTATATTCAGATTATATTATTAAAACATTGACAGCAATGATACGAGTTATTAAAAGGAAGATCAGGAATTTCCTTGTACATGTGCACAGATCCCACTGACTTTCAGGAATAAGAATTACTATTAAAACAGAACTACCCTTCAATTTAAGCAGCAAGTTTGTATTTTAGAAAATGAAAATAATTTATAGCACACATAAAGATTTTTTAAGTGGCTCTTATCATATTTAATTTATAGGAAAAACAACTTTACAAGACACAAGATTATAAAGAACCTTCTCACAGCTTGCTGCTTTCCACCTCCCAGTGCATTACAGACACGTCATTGCAGCAGCACCAGAACCTGACACAGCCTGGCTTCCTCAAGTACTTCTGCATAATTAGATTTTTTAAGGCTCACAGTAAAGTTAAAAATAATGCCAATCTTTACTCAATATATGGATGTTGATGTTTTCTAAAAAAAAAAAAAAACATGTTTTGAAATATTATTCAAAACTCAAACAGGCCAAAAAGGAAATTCACGTTCTTTTCACCATCAGATTAAATTACTCTGAAAGCAATTTACAAGGATATCTAAAGGTTTTCTTTCCAACCCTGCATTCTTTGCATTTGGTTTTTTTCTGTATCACTGGGCATTAACACTATTTATACATTTTTAAAGACTGTACAAAAAAACCTGAGCATGAGAAACATCAATAGGCATGTCCACAAATTATATTTGTTTTCTCATAAATGTGAGAAAACACTACTCTCAGATCACTTTTCTTTGTGCCAAAATGCACTTATCCTGTCCCTTAAAAAAAGAAACAAAACACATTTTCTGAGAAAGATGAACCAAGTTATGCAGCTACAGCCCCATAATTCTGAATCAAGCACTCAAAATTCTGTTTTCATCTCTCTAGTTGAATCACCCAGAGCAACTAATCCAGTTTGCCAAGATCAAGCTACATTTCATTGGAATGAGAAAAAAAATGCAACTTAAAAACAGCTCAATATTTTGGTTTTCCATGTTTAAAAGACTAACAAATGAGTAAGAATTACAAAAAGTAGTGATTAAATCTACTGTTGACAGAATCTTGTTTGTCAGCTTCGTCAGAGTCCCACAGACTGGATCATGAGTGATGTACTGTGGAATCAGTGTCTGGGAGATTTTCACTGTCTCCACCAAAATGGAACGCACATACTACAAACACAAAGGTTATTCCATACAGATCAGTTTTCCATGGGCTTGATCTAAGAAATTAGAAGCTACATATACCCTAGAATCACAAAACTAGAAATTCACTCATTCTTCACTGAAAAATTTGGGTTCATTTGCACTCACATTTCTTATGTGCACTAAGGTATTAAATGTAGTTCTTTCCCTCACAGCATCTTTATCTTTAAATCAGCAGGCTTTACATCTTCCTGTAGCTTCTGTGCTGCTTTAGTGAGCCCTAGACAACAGATTTCCCAATACAAAAGTGCAAGTTCAATGACTCTCAGGCACAGGATGCCCTCAGTGCATGAGACATTGTTCAGCACCAAAGAACATAAAGTGACCTAGACTCTAATTTCTATTTACTGCCCACACATATTTCAGGAGCCTGATTACAGGAGTTAAAAATCTCACTTGTATTTTCCTACAAAGGACAGTGACCTACAAGCTGCACTTGTAAAGTTTGTTTTGCTGTGTGACCTGTACGATTCCCAAACTGTATTTCAAAAAATTAGAATTTAAATTTGTGAAGAAAATTTCAGACACCTAAGGAAAACATGCGAGAAGTAAACAAGCTTCAGAAAATGCCACTGAAGATGCTGAAGTGGTTTGGTCTCTCAGGAAAACCTACAGAAAGTATTTGTGCTGATTTTTCCAAGATGCTCACTGGAGATACCAGAGTCACAAACTTACAAGTGCTTCGCAGTTTCCCAGGTCAATCACCCATTGTTGGGAGGTTTGTTTTGGAGAAGAGTGGGTGAAGAAGGGGAGAGGGAAAGTATCCTGTAGGGCTCTGTGGCTGAGAACTCAAATCACAGGTCCCATACAAATTTTTATCCAAGAGTTACATTCACACAGCATCCTTCAGCCACTATAAAAAGTAGGATGGGAATTTATACATGTAACTTCCTTTAAAAAACCCAAAAAGACACCGAAGAGGAGGCAGATGCGAGGGGAGAAGAGCAAACCCTCGAAAGCCTAAACAATGAGAGCAGAGCAGGTGACTAAAAATGACACAGAAAGAGCCCGCGGTCAGGGAGATCTGGCAAACGGCGCTGAGGGATCTCCAGGAAAGTTTACATCCTCCCACGGGGAGCGGGAGATGGGCCGACAGCGGCACCTCTGCCGTCGCCTCCCCCCGGGGGATCGACGGGGTAGGACGGGCATCACTCGGGAAGGAACTGCCCGACCTCCCCGCGGGGCCCGGCCGGCACCGCAGGAGCCCAACCCCTCCCTGGCCGAGGGGCTACCGGGGGAAGCGCGGGGGGACGTAGGAAGAGCGATCCCCCCCCGATTCCACGAAATTTTGGGGGAAACGGGACCGGGAAACAAGGCGGGGCGGATCCTCCCGGCAAAGAGGGCGCGGGCCGGGGCGGGCGGAACAAGCGGCACCGCCGGCCCGGGGAGGGGGCAGGGGGGGCGGTACCAGCACCAGGGGCACCCCTGACGAGGTACTGCGGAGTGCCGCGACCCTCGGAGGGTTGCAGGGGCCGGCTGAGGCCCTGGGACCGGCAGCGGCGGAGAGCGGGCGGGCCCCGAGCCGGGGGCTGCGGGCGGGCCGGGGGCGCCGCGCCTGCCCCTGGCGCGCGGCGCAGCGGTGGCGGGGCGGACAGTAGGCGCTCGGCGGGTCGGTCGTCGGTCACTCACCCGTGCGGCGGACGGGGTGCAGGCGGAGGAGCCGCTCGGCACGGCCCGTCCCCGCTCGCGGGTCGCTCAGGGCCGCTCGCCCACCGGGACCGGGGCGTTCATTCGGGGCTCGGGACGCGCCGCCGCCGAGCGCACGCACGCACGCACGCACGCACGGCGCGCTTGGGCCGCGGCGGCGCTGCGGGGCGGTGCCCGATTGGCGGGAGCCTGGCGGGGGGGGCCGCTCGCGGCCCCCTTTGCGCACGCGCGACAACACGCGCGCCTTTCCCGCTCCCCGTTCTCACTGCCCCCGCTGCGCTTCTTTGCGAGGCCGAGAAACGGAAGATGGGGGGGTGTGGGGAACGGCGGCTCTGCGCATGCGCACCCGCCGCCGCCGCCGCTTCCCCGCGAGGTCCCGGCGCGAGCGAGCCGGGTCGGCGGGAGGCACATACACACAAGGAGCTCTGCGCATGCGCAGCGCTCACCCGCAGCCGTTGTGGGGGCACATGGGACTCGCGCTGCTGCGGCCGCGCAGCCGCAGTGCTGCGCGCGTGCGCAGAGCGGGCGGTGAGGGGCGGGCGGCGCTGCGGCACCGCGCGCGCGCTCTTCGGGGGGAGGCCCCGCGCGCGCTCCCTCACGGTGCCCCCCCTCCCGCTCCCCCTCCCGCTCCCCCTCCCGCCGTCCTTCACGGCGCGCTGGGCCCGGCCTCAGGGAATGGGACGGGACGGGACGGGACGGTCAAGGTTGGAAGGAGACCTTCAAGATCGTCAAGTCCAGGCGTCCATCCAGTACTGCCACTACAACCCCTAAACCACATCACTCAGCGCCAGATGCAGACGCCTCTTAAACACACCTTTGGTTCAGGAGTTGCAGTGGCAGTGCTGGGTGATGTGGTTTAGTGGTTTTGGGGTTGCATGGCAGTGCTGAGTGGATGGCTGGACTTGACGTGAAAGTCTCTTCCAGCCTTAACGATTCTGTGATCCTTAACCACATCACTCAGCACCATATCCAGACGCTTCTTAAACACCTCCAGGGACAGTGACACGACCAGCTCCTTGTACAGCCAATTCCAATACCTGACCACCCTAAGACTGAATTTTTTTTTCTAATATCAAATCTGAATCTCCACTGTGGCATCTTAAGGCCATTTCCTCTGGTCCTCTCCCTGCAGACACCACAGAAAAGACTGGCCTGCACCTCACTTCACCCTCCTGTCAGGGAGTGATGAGGTCCCCCCTGAGCCTCCTTGAGACCCCCAGTTCCCTCAGCCACTGCTGATCAGACTTGTTCCCCAGTTCTTCCAGGAGCCCTGCTGCCCTTTGCTGGACATGCTCCAGCAGCTCCACGTCCTTGTAAAAATGAGGGGCCCAGAACTGAACGCAGCACTCGAGGCGCAGCCTCACAATAAGAAATAAAAATGACTTTTTTTTACAAAGTTGTCATCATACTGCACGTGTTGACCAAATTACAATATAATGAGAAACCCAAATGCCAATACACATTTAAATTATCAAGCTGCTGCCATTTTACATCACAATATATGAATGATTTACACCCCTATCCCTGCAGAAATTATTCTGCCATCTTGTTATTTTGTTCATCTTTTATTAATTAATTAATTGATTTTAGTAATAAAAAGCTTCTTCATTTATTTCCAGAAGCCACTGCGTGTCTTGAGCAAAACCTCTCCTTGCTCTTTGGTTTTCTTTGGTGTTTACTTACCAGTGAATGTTTATTGAATATCAGCTATTGGGGAGGGAAATAAAGCCACAAAACAATTGCTTTGGGTTTTGCCTGAAAAAACTTTTCTAGTGGTTGTGCTTCCTTCTGAAGACAATTTTTTTGTTCCCCTCTGGCAATATTTTTGTCCTCCTTCAGCACAAGGAGCTTTAGAGGGTAACATTTGAAATACAACAGTAAGGATGATGGTGATGGTTGTTTGATTTGGCTGTGGTTGAAGTCAGTGCAGTGCCAGGTCCTGCTGAATAGCCCTGCTACCCGTGGAGTAGGCAGGAAAAGCTTTCTCGGGAGAATCCTACAGATTTCACATTCAAGTACAAGGCTGAGAACCAAAGGTATGGAGCACAGGATGGTGGAGGCTACAGTTTGTGTGCTTTATTAGAAAGTGGTATTTAGTCCTATTTTATTCCCCATTTTCCCTGCCCAAGTGTGGATACAAAAACGCTGCTAGCAAGAATTTTCCTGCTGCTTTCTAATCTGTGAGATACTTTTCTCTCTCATGGAAGATAATAGCAGGAGTTCTGTAAACTGTGAACACCTGCGACCTTGTAGAACTATGTTTATGGTACAGTAGAAAAATATTTTGACAATGGATGTTTAGGATTTCTAGCCAATCCACCCAGGGGGTGGCTGATCCTTTGTCCAATTAGACTATGAAGAAAAAGTCTATAAAAGAGTTTGTAAAATAATTAAATAAATCAATCTTGCTGCACAATTCCTGCCTGTTGGATCTTCTCTCCTCCTCCCTATGGCTGCGGGATACAGTAATATTTACTACAGTAATACACGAGTGTTTTTTCCTTTCTTTATAAAGGAACTTAAAATGAACACAGCCAGTAGCTTTACTCCTTACAGCACAGCACTCTAAGAGCACTCTAGGGATGCTGCACCTCACAGGAATACCGAGTTCTTACACACTCAGTTTCAACAAGAGGCTCAGCAAGGCAGAAGAATTAACGAGTTTTAGAAACAGCACATCCAGCAGACTTCATGTTTTGTCATTGTGATGTTTTACAGCCAGAGATCCCAGGAATAATGATCATGTGCAGCAGAATCACAGATTTAGTTTGAATTCCTAGTACCAGGTTATGATGAGCCAATTCATTTCAGGGGGCAAATGACAACAAAAGGAGATCCAAACTTTATTGTAAAATATTTTGACCATATTGGTGTGGAGCCCACAGGCATTAACGACTGCAGGAGCTTTCAGAACTTCTCAGTGCCTTGGGTTTGGCAGGCTCATTACCCACAAACTTGATTATTTACTTTCATCCTTCTCAAGAGAACAAGAAATGTCATAATAAAGAATCTAAAAAGACTGAAATTACAAAGTGGAGGTTGTCATTTAGTCACAGACTCAGCATTAACCCAGTTACTTTATAGACCTCAGACTTATATAGAAACCATTTATCTCTCATCAGAGACATGATCAGCTTCGTTGATCTTCTGTAGCCCAGCTGTAGTGCAGTCCAGTTTACAGTGACTTCAGTGTGTGCAGCTAATTATTTTAGTTAAAATGCTGGGGAATAAAAACTCATTTATTTCCCACAAAGCAGTGCCTTATTAAAAGAAACCCCAAACATTATATAAAGTCTGTAAGAACAAACCGGGGGGGGGGGGGGGGAATTTTTTAAGAAAAATAATTTTAGGAACAGGTTGAATCTTCTAAAAAAAGTATCTCTTTAGCTGCTGTATTTCTGTGAAGTGACTTAAGCACCATCCAAACAGGAGCAGTTAGACAAATCCTGCCCTTTCTGCAGTCTTGGTTTAGGTACAAGATGTAGCTGAAGTTAAACAGGGTGAGACCTGTGCAGCTGCCAAGAACAAACAGCCCAACCAAAACCCATCTACTCACTCAAACTCTCTCACATTCTCTCTATTTGGACAGCACTTTACACCTTAGGAACAAAGGCAACCTGTGTACAGGATAAGATTCTAAGACAAGCTCTGCCAACTTGGCTTTAAGGAGATTCACAAAAAACTGATTGCAAGGGTTCAGGAGAGAAATGAAAATAATAAGAAAATTGATAATGGATGGAAAGTGTCCTGGGAAAAGAGAACACTGAATGGCTCAGCCATCCTGCAGGTACTCCCATTTGTATCTTATCAGAAGGAAAAACAAAATCCCAAACCAACAAAACTTCTCGTAATTTTATTGATGGCCATTCAAATGTAGTGTAAAAATGATAATGAGTGTCCCAGTTGGAGTCAAATATGGACATCAAAGGCCTGTGGCAAGAGATCTTGTGTCCAGAGAGTTTTGAGCTCCACCCCAAAACACTGCAGGCAAACAAGTCTCTTCTCTGTTTTCACTGTACAACTTGCTTTTAAACTCTAGAAAGCCATTATATATTAGATACTTAATTGCATTTGCTTGGTTTTGTACAAGATTGTTGATCTTATTTCCTTTCATTCTCAAAGCAGCTACAAAATGTCCAGATGTTAAATCTAAAGTGAAGCAAAACAAGTCCCCATAAATCCCATTCAAAAGGAACAAATGTTGCCAATGGTGATTGAAACCTTAATTACTTTACTACTGATTATTTTAGCATAAAGATGTGTATAAGGTACAGTGTTCCCAATCCTGAAGCAGCTCTTTCATCTTCCACAATTACAAAATATAGAGGTTCCTCGCTCACTTACTCACTCTAACTCATATTAATTGAGCTAGAAGCACATCAATACAACACAGCACATCAGCTGGATGAGGTATCACATGTGCACTGTGCTGTGTATCCATAAGGACACTGGTTTAGTGTTCTGTCACCTCAATAGCTGCATCTTCTATGTGCCACATGCTGCTCTCTGTTGCTCTGGGATAAATGCACTGTTAAGGCATGAACACATGCTTTTCCCAACCTAAGCCTAAGGTTTGTCTCTCAGTTTCTTATCTTTCACATCATACATGTTTTACCCACAATTAGTCTCATGTCACTCCATCTCACTGTTTTTTTCTCTCTCTCTTATCCACAAAGGTTGCAAAGGTTTACGAGCAGGAGTTTCTTTCTACAGGCTTATACTGCAGCCAGCATCCTGCTATTTCCTAGGCCTCTAACTGCTATGTTATACAAGTATTTAAGAGATGATATTTTCATATGTTTGAATAGAGATCTACATCTCAGTTACTTGATTCGTTACCTGTACTCTGGTATCTTGCAGAGTTAAGCGTGACACAACGAACCAACTTGGTCCTGCTCCTGTACAATTCACAAACTAATTCGTAAAAGGCGATGAGCATTACAGATCAGCTATCTTACAAGTACAAGGATAAAATGGCAATAAGAAGTAAGAATTTCCTACCATTTATGAGGTGGGAAATATAATCATTGTTCAGATTCTTCATTTGGAAAAGGAGAGAACTGCGATAAACATGAATGCTATATGTGTGGCTTAACCAGGTGGACTTCACTGCTAACATCAAGAACATTGGGTTTTGTATTTTTTTATTTCCTAAAGTAATAGAACAATTCCAAACAAATCTGAAAAGGATTAATACAAGTTGTATTTGTTTTGATTTATGATGTAATTAATGCAGATTCCACCCTGCTTTTAAATACACAACAGATGTTTGTGGTTATAGTCAGTAACTGGAACATGCAAACCATTGAGGCTAGAGGTATAAGAAGATACATTTAAAGATCAGTGAAGGACATTGGAACAATTTGGGTTCTAGAATTTTTTAAAGTTTTTTTTCTGCTAAGATTTAAATAGCTAATACTACTCTCATTTAAATAACCATCTTTAAGTTTCTGAATTAAACCAGTCAGGAGCACTGTATGGTTCTGGGAGCCATTGTCAGAGCTATTGCTTCAAGCCATCTGTGGCTTATGGCAAACATCTTCTCCTCATTTGAATTCAATACACTTTTAAAATCATCAGCACTTCCTTAAAAATAAACCAATCTCAGCTTGTACACCTCAGTTTTTCATCTAGGAGAGGATTTCACAGCTATGGATCTAATACACTTGTGTTTTTTGATACAGAATATCTTCTTTATAGTCAGCCAATAAAGATATCTTAGACCAGCAGCTCCTAAACTTTCTGGATGAACAAACACTGTTGATTTCTTAATGAGTTAGGGATCACTGTCAGATGTATCTGAAAACATTGACTTGTGAGTAATGGCAGAGGCATTGCTGACTGTCCTCTGGGAATACCTGCATGAGACAAGTAAAGCTGCGAAGTGTATGTAAGACATAGGCGTTTGACATTCAGAGTGAAGACATTCAGAGAACAGTCCGTAGTTTTGGTCAGGCTCCCTCAAGAGAGGTGGAGAATCTGTGTATGTGATTTGGGACTTGAGTCTTGTCTATGTGTAGTTTATATCCTTTATCACAAATAATATAGATCCTTCTGACTCCCAGAGGAGATGCGAGTGATCATCTGTATTTTTTTTATAACCAGCTTGGCAACCTGGTCTGACTGATTTTAGGCCAGCAGCCCTCCCTGAGCCTCGGAGTGACAATGTGGGACTGAGGAGGGAAACCACTTCCTTGTCAACGCAGTCCCAGCTGGGATTGACACAACTTTGGGGAGGCATTTTTTTCAGGCTGTTTTTTAAAGTACAATAGGACAATTTTGGTGTATGGCCCAGGACAGTCTGTTGTCTAGAAACCTACCTGGACCCACAAGGTAACTTTCTGAGAGCCTGTGAGAAAAGAGAGATGACTGATTATTCATTAGGTATCAGCAACCAACATGCCGCTACCTCTCACGCAACACCCACACATGACTAACTTGTTGCCAGATCTTGTCCCAGAGCTGCTGGCTTTGAGCTCAGCTGATACAAACCACCCTGCAGAGCTCTCATTACTTTACGCTCCAGCAACATTGTCTATGTGAATGGTGTGGAACAGCCAGGCAGAAAAGCTGTAAACAAAACACACACTCTGCCATTGTGTTTTATTGCAACTTCCATGTTTTCTGAACTGAAATTGTGGACTTTCCAGCAAATTACATTAGCACTACTGCAAAGTCTTTGTGTATTGCTATTTGTTACCTGGCCAGCAGCACAGAGGCTTCTCAGTGTTGTCCAAAGTGCTTTCCCGTTTCCAGTACTTTTGGCAATGTGTTTTGCCTTCATACTCTTGTATCACCTTGGCGAGGATAAAATTTAGTTATCATAAGAACTACCGCCTGGCAGGAAACCAGCCTTCTGACAGGTATAGCAAAGGCTTGTAACAATAAAAGTATCCGTGTGTGGGCTAAAATTCACCAGGATTTTACATATCCCATCAAACAGATCTTGCCAGTTTTCAGCTCATCACTTCATGGAAACACACTGCAGTTATCGGCAACCTATTACATTTAAGATTAAAAAACAAAAAGCAATTCTCAGTGCAAATAGACTGTGAAATATATTTGAAAAGCAATATAACAATGGTAAATTATATTTTAAGAGCTTTCTTCTAACAGTAACTATCACACTAACAGTACAACATTGGGACACTGGGAATACTTAAATTTGATAGACTAGCCTAAGGACTGCAGTAAGCTTTAGTAAGTCATTACCTGGAGTACCATTTACCATGGTTTCACTTGTCAGAAGTCAAGAGATGGACAGTATTTTAAAGATCCATGGCTCAGATTCTGCCAGTGTACACTGCCATGCCTCGTAGTCTGAACCTGAGCATTAATTCTCAGAAATACCCTGGGCGTATGAAAAAAATGTGCCAAGCAGATTAACTGCAGTGTTGGACATTTCACTTTAAAATAGTTAGCCTTACCTTAAACACACTGAAAATCTAGCAGCTGCTATAGTGCTGTTTATCTCCCCTTCTTTCTGTAGCTCATTTGGTGACATTCTCTATTCAACAAAATTGTGGGAATAAAGCCCCAAAAGCATTTAAACCCAGGAAAGGCCCCAAACCAACCACTCCAAAGAGATTTTAAATTAAATTGCATAATAAACTTTGAGGTTTCTTCTTCCAGAACAGGCATGATGGAAGAAGGCGCAACACTGGGCAACATTCTGCATGTGAGAGCAAGGACCCCAAGGACGAAAATCAGCAATGGCAAGTGAGGGAGTTTTACTGCAGGGGAGGAGAGAATTAGGGAGAGTTCACCGTGGGAGTCAAGCAGGAGATTAGTTTTCATTTGGTTTAGCTTCAAGTCAAATGTGCTTCTAAATCATCACAGAGAGATATGAATGCAGTTGTGATTGTGGGTTTGGGAGACAGAGGAAGAGGGAGAAGATTGGCAGCAAGACTGCCCTTGGTCAAAAACGCCATTTTTGTTTTACAAAAGCAGAGATGAATACTGAGCTGTGCAGGCTCAGCCCTGTGCAGAGCAGCCTGGAGAAGACAAGCCTCAAACATAGGACAAAGGCCACAGAAAGCTGTTTCAGCCTGTCACCCCTGAACTGGATGCTTCTGCTTAAAATATCCCAAACAATTCTGCAGTCTCTCCCCTTCCTCCATTTACCCAGCTCCAGACTCGACTGTAGTACAGCTGTAATAAAAAGAAATGAACAAACCATCAAAAAGTTTGAATCAGTGCAATTCATTTTACTTTCTTGCATCAATTTTTGTTTCTCTCAAATTGCTTCTACCCAGTCACTTTTCCATTTTGAACACCCCATCCCCCTGCCCCCTCCCATAAAATACAGCTTCTAGTTATAGGGTAATTTTGTCCTATAGCTTCTTATAACTTGATTTTTTTAAAGCTAGCTATTGTTTAATTACTACTTTGAAGTCAATTTAGCAGAAGAAAAATCCCTAGTTTAAGGTGGCTTTTTGCATCCCCACCAAGCTATTCAGCAGGGCATTCATCCAGGATACAAAACTGGGCTGAAGCTTTAGGAGTTGAATGGATCACTCCAGTAGAGATTTAATTTCCATGAAATTCCTTCATGAAAATCCACACATTCCTCTTAGATCTGACAGACAGGCAAAGACTAGCCATACCTTTGAACTGAGTAATTTTTAAATCCATCCCACCCCTCTTTGCCCCCCATGTAAATATGAATTGCTGAGGCTCAGAGTGCCCTGGTAGACTTTAAACCACTCACAGAGTGCGGGTAGGAGGGGAAGCAAAGACAGGCACATGACGCCGTGGTGACTAAACTTAGGGTGGTTCGATGAATGAGCACCAAATCGCTCTGCTGCCGGCTCTGTCCCGCTGCGGCTGAAGCCAGAGCTATTCCCGCAGGGGCAGCGGCTGCGCCGCCGGCTCCCCCCGCGCCTGCTCGGCCACGGTTCGCGGAAACCTGCGGGCAGCCACTGCCTCGAGCAGAGCTGGTCCCGGCGAGCCCGTTTCCCTGGCCCTGTGTGACAGCGCCCGGAGATGCACCGCCATTTCATTGCCGGGGTGCCTGCGCTTAAAACCCAAACTCTCTCGCAGGCGCGGCGAGCCCCGCCGGGGGTGCGTTGGCTCCCGAGTGTAACACAGGAGAAGCCGCCGCTGCCGCCGCTGCCGCCGGGAGCTCGGTGTGAGACCCGAGTGCTGCCGGCAGCACAGTCCCGGTGCTGTGCGAGCTCTTCCCTGTTCCCTTTCCAGCGGGAATCACCCCCATCCCCTGCCATGTGTGGTGCGGAGCCCCGGCCGATCCCCGCGCCCGGGGGCACCCCCTTGGACCCGGGAGGTTTCTGGACGGACACCACGAAGCGGAGCCGACGGCGCGAGTCTGGATTCCGCACCTCTCCCCACGCCTCCTTCCGTCCCCTGCAACTCCTGGACTTCCTTCCACTCGTGTGTTTTGGAAAACGCTCACCCCGAAGTAACCAAGTGCGTCACTTAATGCTTGGGACAAAACATGGGGGGGGGTTATCTATTTATAAAGCTTTAATGTACCAGGCAGGCAACATTTTTCTACAATTATTCACTTCACTTTTCTTCATTTAACAGCTGCGAGCTGGCTCCTTATTTTCCCGAGTGGTGCTGCATTCCCGCCTCTCTGTGCAAACCGTATTCCTGAGCTTGGCTGCTATTTTAACTTTGCTCGGACGCACACTTGGCTGTTCAAATTTCAGTCCATAGCTAAGCGCTGCTTTTCTTGCCCGAAGCAACTCTTCAATTCATGTCCTGAAGTTTGCTGATTTTTTCCCTTAAGCCTTGTTTTAAACACTCAGTTTCGAGATCTTTCCTGAATCTTGCCCGTTGACTCTGTAAGCGGGGGGCGGGGGGGGGGGGGGGGGGGGCTCCCCAGTGAACCTCATTTTCCCTTTTCCCATTCCTGCTCTCCCGGAGTTCCACGCGCGGCTGTGAGTGAGCTCCGGCGGCTCCCGGGCATTTCTCTCCGCAAAGCTGCGGATGCCTTTGCATTCCAGGCACAATGACCCTCTGTTCCCTGGAAGCTTTCTTCAGCTCCAACATCTAAATCACCAGCCCCACAGCAGGCAGAATCCCCTGCTCCTTCCTCCTTTGAAATGTTTATCTTTGCATCTCCTAACTCAGGTTCATATGCTCCAACAAGGAATTTGAGAACCCATTATTTCCCTTTTGAACTCTTCTTCCTCTAGATTTTTTGTAATTGCCGCATTGTAGAGGGGTTTTTTGTTTGTTTGCTTGTTTGTTTTCACTCTTTTTTCTCCCTTTCAAAACAATTTTTCAAACATCAGCGATTCAGATTGATTAGCTTGACTAAAGTCCTGAGCACTGAAATTATGAGAAGCTATCTCCTCCCAGTGTTTTCTCTTCACTACTAAAGTTTGTTTGCTATCACAGGGCAAAAAAAAAGTTTGAACAATATAATTTCACTTTGATGTGAATGCTGACTGGTTTTTTTAAACCTTTCTAGGTTTAAAACTTTTTGTACTTCTCCTTAGCAGTCTTGACATGAGGAAACTCACCAAGGTGGTTTCGTGTGAGTAGGGGTCTTAAAATACACCAACTAAACACACAGGAGCTCATCTGTGTTTTAGCTGTTGATGTGATATTAAAGCTGTTGGTATGTTATTAGTTTGTTGGAGAAAATATACACTTTTAAAAACAAATGTTACAGTTAATGCATTAAGGAAAACTTATTTCTAAAATACAGGTAATTTTATAGGACCTATGTTTGAAATGTTTACATTTATGGAATACACACTATATTTGTTGTAAACTCAATTTAATTGCATCACCACTCAAGCTCCTCAGAGGTTCTTACTTTGTTTTAACATTTGCATTGGGATCTGGATGTATGAAACATGACTGTGATTTAGGTGCTAAGTGTTATTTAAGAACTGTGGAGGTGTCAAACCTCATTACACCGAATTACTAGAAAGCTCTGCAGAGTATAGACAGGCAATATAGGCTGTCTCTGGCAACCCTGACAATTGCCCTTTAATCCTGACCTACAGGATTCCTGATACGCCAGCCACAGCCCATTCTTTGTGTACAATCTGAGCAGAGACACATTTATACAGAAACACATTCCTGTAGGAACTTCAAGGGTATCTCCAAATCCCTGTGAGCTGAAACTAAATTAGGACACAAATCAAAACTTCCAGGAGTGAAAAATTTGGAATACATTGTTATCCTGTTTACTCAAAGTTATCTCTTCGGGTATGTTTTATTGCACCATAGTTGCTGAACTGAGGAAATGAAACACAGTTGTTGTTAAAACCAGAAAAGTAACAAATTTTATCTGGATTACATCAAAATCCCATAAGAACAACTATAATAGGTGAAATATATTTCAGAAAGATTATGGTAAATGTTTGTTTGTTCAGAATTGGATCATCTAAAATAAAAAATTTTATAAGATTTATAAGCAATATAAATGAGATATGAACAAGATTTTTGGCACAGACTTTATATTTGTGGATGAGGAAAGTATTTACTAAATAACAGCAGTAATATTTCACTTAACCAAAATTAAATAATTGGGCAGCAGTGAGTTCAGAGATGCTTTATTAGGTGTTGAGGTACTCCTATGTGGTATGAGTAAATTGAAATACAAATGCTGCAGAAGGGATGTCTTCTACTTCAGTTTCCATTTAAACTTCTCACTGACATTAGAGGAGGATCAGTGTAAATTGGAGGCAGTCTGAAGTCCTGAATTTCTGTCTCAGTTGACTGAGGATTAATAATCATAGAATCTGTCTTCCTCCTCCGTGGGATTTTGATTCTTCTCATCCAGCAGTGATCAGACATTAGCACAGTTGTTTCAGCCCAGATTCAAACAAGCAGGTACCTCTGTCTCAGAGGTCAGCACCATGCTGGGCTCAGAGACTAAATTAATCTGGAAAGGAGTCTGAAGTCACACAGGCAAGTATCTTATTGATCATAAGAGAATGGAAATTTCCCCTGAAGTCATTCTACAACACGAGTGATGTGCACTAGTGCAGATGACAGAAATCTGCAGCCTATTCTGCAGTGAGCAGCCTTTCAGGGCTTCTCTAGGGTGATTTGCCAGAGTGGTGCTTTTATGGAACAGGTTAAGAACAAACTCAGAGCTAGATAAAGAAAAAACGAAAAAGGAAGAAAAGAAACAAGACAGGATGAAAGAGAAAGAAAAGACAGGAAGAGAAGGAAGGATGAAAGAGAAAGAAAAGACAGGAAGAGAAGGAAGAGAAGGAAGGAAGGAAGGAAGGAAGGAAGGAAGGAAGGAAGGAAGGAAGGAAGGAAGGAAGGAAGGAAGGAAGGAAGGAAGGAAGGAAGGAAGGAAGGAAGGAAGGAAGGAAGGAAGGAAGGAAGGAGAGAATGTAAATACTGTTATTTATCCTCTATAATGCTAACCTTTGACTCATTCCAACTGTGTATCCCAAAACTCATCTCCAAACTTTGGAAACAGATTTCTGACCACATTACCAGTGAACACAATTAGCCATGACACATTTGTTTCATAATAAAAGTAGGCTGAGTTCCAATGCAGCAAATGAGCAAAGTAAAACCAAACAACAAATACACAAACTGAAAGTTTGAATTTTGAAGCTCCCCAAAGATGTGGTATTGTGTAAGAAAAAGAAACACTTATAATTTCCTCCCACCATCCTCAGCTGAACTTTCCTGCATCCTTGTTCAGACTCCAGCCATTGCTTCATGCTGCAATCAGCCAATTCAGCTCAGTGAAGAGAGACTGAAGGAGACCTCCCCTTTGTACCTCTGTCCTGCTTCAGCACCCACCTGGGCACACAGGGAACTGCCCCAAGCACCCACCCAGCTCTGCCAAGCTGGTTTGCCACAGAAACCTCAGCAGGACAGTAACTCTCGATCTCAAAACTTTGGATACCCGTCACAGAAATTGATTTTGTTCATCTATGTGAGACAGTGTACAATGTGACCTACAAAAGTAATTTGTGCCAATGTAATTGCCTGATAAATCAATTAAAAATTAAATAGTAACAGAAGGAGTTACCAAAACACTATTCCCAGAGGGATACAGGTACTCTGTGCAGCTTACTTCTCTTCTACTACAGAGGTAAATTATACAAGTTCAAAGCAACTGACATCAGTTATAACTGCCTTTGGAGCTTCCCACATTCAAGCAGCTGTTCTCCAGCCACATGCTGATGAAAAGCTCTGGAAATGCAACGATTTTGGTTCACAGTCTTAGTCTGCGGGACTGGCAGCTTATCCTCTCAGTATTGCCCTAAAAATGGGCTTCCTTACAATACTTATTTGACCTCTGAGCTAAACTGATAGCTAAGGGGCACAGGAGAGGAGGGAAGGAGAAATTCATCCAATTTCCTGCTGCAGCCAGATCTCAGAGGAAGTTGTTGCTTCCTGCAACTTGGGTAGGGGAGCCCTCCAAGCCAGATGGAGATTTGCTTCAAGAAATGTCTATTTAGGTAAGTCAAAAGCTAGACAGGAGCAATCAAAGAGAAGTGCCAAACAAGGCTGGAAAGAGCACCACCAGTCATATAATCACAGAGTGATCTGGGCTGCAAGGAACCTTAACGATCACCTAGTTCCAACCCCCCTGCTATGGAAATGGACAGTCCTGCCAAAAAAAAGAGCAGAAGACACCAGATCTTATATTGCAGCATTTACCTCTATGCCCTGAGGACAGATAATCCCATCATGGGAACATGGTGCATCCACAGTCAAACCCTGTATTTGTGGAGTGACAAGCACATTTTGGAAGGGAATGGAGACACACTTTGGCCTCTAGCTTGTTACCTCAGTCCTCTGCCAAAGATTGCTCACCCCATAGATCTAAGGACAGAGTGACTGGCATTGCACTCTTTCTTTCTTTCTTGCTTGCTTTCTTTCTTGCTTTCTTGCTTTCTTGCTTTCTTGCTTTCTTTCCTTCTTGCTTTCTTTCCTTCTTGCTTTCTTGCTTTCTTGCTTTCTTGCTTTCTTTCTCTTTCTTTCTTGCTTTCTCACTTTCTCTCTTTCTTTCCCTCTCTCTTTCTTTCTTTCTTTCTCTCTTTCTTTCTCTCTTTCTCTCTTTCTCTCTCTCTTTCTCTCTTTCTTTCTCTCTCTTTCCCTTTCTCTCTTTCTCTCTCTCTTTCTCTTTCTCTTTCTCTTTCTCTTTCTCTTTCTCTTTCTCTTTCTCTTTCTCTTTCTCTTTCTCTTTCTCTTTCTCTTTTTCTCTTTCTCTCTTTCTCTCTTTCTCTCTCTCTCTTTCTTTCTCTCTTTCTCTCTCTCTTTCTCTCTCTCTTTCTCTCTCTCTCTCTCTGTTTCTCTCTCTGTTTCTCTCTCTCTTTCTTTCTCTCTTTCTTTCTTTTTTGCAAGTGGGTTGGAGAAGCAGTTTGTGTTTGGAAAGTATCCCTCACCCGACCCTCTTACATCTGACTTGTGAAGAGCTGCCTTGCTCTGTGGGTTCCCAGGTTTTCCTGGAGGTTCAGCACTGTATATTAAGAAGAATTTTCTTTGCCTCCTTTCAATAAAGATTTGTCCTCCTGCAGGTAGCTCTGTGTTCCTTGAGAGCAGTGGAAGGGTTTGGAGATGTCTCTACCTGACAACTGTGATTTCAGTGGGTTGTGCTGGTTGTTTGACACAGAAGTCCAAGGAAGTGTTGGAAAAAACTGTTTCCTGTCCTGCACTCCGTCCTCCTGCAGAACAGCCCAGCATGAACCTCTGACAGGGTTAATGGAGGTGGGGGAGCCTACTGTTGCCCTTTCACAGCTAAAAGGGCACAGGAGAGCAATTACAGCTCTTCATACTCCCTTAAAGGTATTTTGCATTTCATCAGAACAACAAACATAAAATATGTTCCTGAGGCTTGTAATAAAAGATGATAATTTTTGTAGCATGTAACTTTAAATATGAAATTATAAAAATAATACTTAAAATGTAATTACGTGGTTTGAAGTGTATTTTATATGTGACCTTCTTGTATATGATGCAGATTCATGTATATATTATGTCATGGAAATGTGTGACATATATTATTATGTGCTTCAGCCTCAACATTTACTTAGCCAAGGATGTAATTAACACCTTGATAGAATGAAGCACATCCAATTTGTATAAGTAGTGAGTGTTTGGTCTATATTGAGCAAGAGCTCAATATATAGACATTTATTGGATAAGCCTTTCCTCTCAGTTCTTTCAGCTTCTGTCCTTGTCTTAAATGGAAGCACTGAACAAAACAGAAGCAAGCCATTCTCAGCCCCAAAAATCTATATTTTTGTCTGATATTAATTTCTTTTTGTTTTATGAAATCCTATTTTAAATTTCCCTTCAAGTTGCTGGAGATACCAGGCTGAGATGAGCACATGGAAATGGCAAGCTGAGTTTAGGAAAATAGGGTGATCAAACAAGACAGGACAGTTTGGAGCAGCCAGGAACTTCTGCTTCATTAGAACTTAAACCTTCACTCACTATATGTCAGATCCACCAATTGCAAAGGAAATCATCTTCTTATGGCATAAATGAGTGTAATCTATACATTCAACCACACAAAATGCATCCAGTGTTAAATATCAGTGATTCAAGGCTGCTAATCTGGTAGCAACTCTCCAGTCTGGATTAGATATAGCCAATATTGGAGGATTCCAGTGGCTGATAGATAAACTGGTTTAATTTAATTCTGGTAAATTATAAATACCTTCAATTTCCAAAGTAACAAAATATCTGACAACACAAATGAAAATGTCTTCTGGATGTGGACACTTGGTCTTTTCTTCTAATTTTCAGGTGCACTCCATCTGCTATTAGGAAAATTAGCACTGTACCTTGACACTACAGGGTTGAATTCTTGGAATGGGGAGGGACTACAGGGGATCCAGAAAACAGCTTTAAATAGATTCTCTTATCTTGTTTTTCAGGGAAGATTTGGGAGGCTTTGGTATACATTTCAGTACAAAACCCATTAATTTACAAACTGCAGTGTTTATGTTGGGAAATGCATCCTGCTCTTCTGTAAGCAAAACATCCTTATCTTGATGGATTATTTTCCCAAAAAAAAAAGGAAAAAGAAAGAAGTGAATGGATCACAGAAGCCTCTGCCTGCCTCATGGGAATTTGGCAGAAAAGGGAAGATGAGAACATGTGGCAATCCACTGACAAGTGCCGTGAAGCTTTTTGGAATTAAATGTTTCAGGTTTTGCATACCTCTTTTTTTTATTATTATTTATTTTTTTATTTTTATTGATCAGGAAACTAAACAGAGCAACATTTGCTCAGAGGTAACACGCTTTCCATGGAACACTTTACCTTGGGAAATAACTCGTTTTCCATCTTTAAAGGATGGGATCAGCCTGACTCCTGAAGCACAGAGGAGCCTGACACGGCACTGCAGGCTCCAACACTTGGAGTCAATAACTAAATCAGGAGTCTTATCTCAGCTCCCAGTGTTAGGAAATGAGTCTCCTCTCTCCCAGCCTGTCTCCCTCCACAATCCGACGTCGTGTTTGATCACTTCCCCATCCCTTGCAGCTCTGCTCCAGCTCTTACCCAGCTTCTGCAATTTTCTCCACCCTTCTTCTGCTCTTGCTGGGACCTTGGGAACTGCTTCAGAGGATGTGGATGTGCCTGAAGGAGGGGCAGTGTCCTTCTCCTTCAGAGCTGACTTTACCCAGGGCATGATGCTTTGAGCCCCAAATTCCAACAATTAAATGCTGGACTGCACCTCCTCTTAAAGAGCTTCCTTGTATCAGAAAGCTAAAACAGGGATGGGGGTGTGTTGTGAGGATGTTAAAGAGATGGACTATTGCAAATGACATTTATTTGGTATGATTAATCTTATTTTAAGGATGAAATACACATATTTAAGAAATGTGCCTATTCCTTTCTTGACAGATTTCAAAGGTGGGCTGTTAAATTTCCTGTCTGAAATTTAGTTTTCATTAGTCTTTTTATAAGGGTAAGGGGTCCTTAAGAACCATGATTCAACTGGAAGATATAACAAGATGATACTTAGATAATAAAGAAAATAATTAGTGTTTCTCAATAAAGTTACATAGTGAAGTCCTTTTAAAATGAATTAATCAATTTAATCAATTTAATTACAGCTAAATATTAAAATAATGTCAATTTTTTGCTGCTTGGCAATCACTATTTGAATGCTTAGAAACACTCCAGGATTAATTGCATGACTTTATGAATAGATATTTATTAAAGTTTGGATATTGAACTGTGTGTTTAATGAAACCTTTTCTCTTGAACTGCAATCTTAACTGTAATTTAACAAATCCTGCAGCTTGAGTTCTGCTACATGAAATACCCTCCATGCCTTGACTAAATTTAAGGTCCTTTAACTGCCTTTTTATACAGAATTTTAGGCTAGGAGGAACAAAAGGATGCACTTTTCACGACCCTGGAACCCTGTGACCACTGGGAAATCAAAAGGGCGGTGACACGAAGGAAAACTATTGTCCACAAAAATAAGCTCTTCAAGGGGCACCAGGAATGCACAATAAAATCCCAGTTTCCTTTGTGTAGCTGTTTATGCCTATGGCTTGCATCATCCAGAGCTCAAAAAAGATCTAAAGTAAAAAGGAATTCAGGTTTCTAAGAAAAATCTATATTCTTAAAAAAACCACCAACAAAACACCAAAAACTATGGGAAAAAGAATCTTTTAAGAATTCATCATTTCTTTACAAATAAAATATGTAACTCTGAGGTAATGGAAATCCTCCTGTCCTCTCTGTGGGAACTGGAGAGGTAGATTTAAGAAGTGATTCCAGCAAGTAGGAGCAGATGGAAATAACTTGATTTGTCAGAACTGTAGGATTTAGTGAATTTGTTGCCTTCTTTCATTACTAGAATGTAGCAGCATGTAAGAGCTTAATTAGAGAATGAGCTCTACTTTGACCTGAAAACATTTCAAGTAAAAAGGCAAAAGGAAAAAAAAAGGACTGGTCTTAAATTCTTAATTAAGCAAAGCTGCAATTTAACCTAGTAGCCTTTTTTCCCCAGAAGACTGGAAAATATGGAAAACTAGCAAATAAAAAATATAGATAAATAAAATTATGTGTGAGCCTCATGTTACACTCTCTGAAAATAATTTATTGTGTCATATTTTGTTAGAAATTTTTTTAAAAAGTTATTTTTGTTTAAGTCTTATTCAAAGACATTTTTTAATTCAACTTGAAATGAGTGAAGAGAAAAAACTCCATTGACTTTAATAAGCTTTGTCAGGGAACTGCCTGGTAATTTATTCAGAACATTATAATGAAATTTTCATCTCATAAAATTGTTCAATAAAAATGTGTAAAATATGCAGTTACCACACTTTTGTTCGTGTTTATATGTTACTCGGGTATTTGCAAAGCAAAGTGAAAGAGCTGTGTGAGCGAAGCAAGTTAGGCAATGAAAATGGTCAGATACTACTTGTAAGCAAAAATGAAATCAACAGATTTTTCTCATTTCTCCTTAGAGACTTTTCAAAAAAGTAAGCAACAGCAGATTTGGAGAAAAAACCCAAACAAACAAAACCACAGTTCAAAAAGCTGTAGCTTTAACAGTTTGCTTTTGCATCAGGAAAGTGAAGAAGTTTTTGTTAAATAAAGATTGTTTTAAAATTGTATAATTTAACAATTAAACCGATTGTGAGAATTTACTCATAGGGAGTGATGCTAAAAGTAGACACATTTTATGTTGCAACTGTTGGCCATCTCTAAAGAAATATGTAAAATAATCACTTTTGAAAAAGATAATTAAACTGTCCTCAAGGCACGTTGCTAATGCACGTGATCTTTCTAACAATCCTTTTTGGTTGTGGGTTTTATAGGGAGAGCAGAGGATACGATCCTGCTAGAACTGGTTGTGCACAAGCTGGGAGAAGCAGCAGGACAAAGCCGCCGCCCCCAGAAACCCTCGCCGAGAGCCCAAACCCAGCAGTGACCTCTGGAGCCCTGGGGCACTTCATGCCGCCTGCACAGCCTGCAGACAAACTGTTCTCATTCCTAGCCGGGGTTGCAAGCAGTTTGTGAAGTGAGTTACTAGATTTCCTACACAACAAAGAATAAATTTACCTGGAATTCTTGTGTAATCTTGTAAGAGAAAGTAAAGAATTTAAACGCTCTTAAAAGGTTGATGAGTTTTTTCACATTTAATCAAAACTTGCTGTTACAGAGGTCGAAAGGAGATTGCAAACAAGCAAATCTTAAGGGGGAAAAATCACATTAAAATTCGTATTATTCTCACCGAGTCTTCAGTCTTCATAAAGTTTTGTGCTTTCTGGTTAGTAAAAAAAAAAAACTATTTCCCTTCTGGGCAAGCAAAGCACTGTCACAAACTGCAGTGATGCCACAAGCCATGGCAGTCATCAGCATTTTTAATGCAACACTCCTCAGGAGGAATTTAAGAGAAGAGGATCTGTCTAAATGAGTAATGTAGAAAGGAAAAGTCAAGCTATATCAAAATGAACAAAACAGAAAGACATATTTTCTTAAAACTTTACATTATACTCTGTAAGGTACAGTATCTCTTATGCACTGAATGCTTAAATTATACAGAGGCTCATGTGGAAAATCCTGCTGCAGAATCTCCATTTCAGTTTTACATGTAAATTAAAAATATATATATACTGAGGGTACTCTTGTATTTTGCCTTCAAACCTTTTATATTCTTAACAAATTGCACAGACATTTTTAAAGCAGAAGAGTGAAAATCTAACACAGAGGTATATGGCAGAAAATATACTTTAAATCATACACAGATATATTTTTTCTGCCTTTTAAGATAAAATTCTGGGTCCATTATAACAAAAGGATGCACTTTGCACGACCTTGAGAGCCTGTGACCATTGGGAAATCAAAAGGGTAGTGACACTAAGGAAAACTATTGTCCAGAAAAATAAGCCTCTCCAAGGGGCACCAGGAATCCACAATAAAATCCCTGTTTCCAAGAAAATTCAGGCATTTCCATCAAAAAAGACTGGTAAGATAAATAGAATGTCCTCATAAGCCACAGATTCTTAATAATACAAAATGTCTAAGTCCATGGTAAACAAAGCCCCAAGGAAAACTAACATCTCCTAACTCAGGCTTCTCAAGACCTGGGTCATGACCCAGTGCCTTGTCACAAGGTACCTCAAAAGCATTTCTAAGCTGAAATTGCAGGGAATTTGTTTTGCATAACATATATTTCAGTTAGAGTTTCACTCCTTGCAGAGCTCATAAAACTCCTACAACTGTTTCCATGCTGATAGATGTGATTTCAGGGTTAATAATGATTGCTGCCGTTATCTTTTAAGGATTTCAGTTTCCATGTGAACACACACTGATCTAAAAGAAACTCCAGCATGCTGGTTGCTTTCTTGCTTTCTGCCCTTAAATTTTGTGCATTTTTGGTTTTTTATCCCCAAGTTTTTCAATAAATCCATTTGGAGACTTTGAAAAATCAATAGTAAATGAATTTTGCTATACATTTTGTATTTTGCTTTATAATTTGGTATTAAGACTTTATATTTAGATTACTTTTTTTTTTTTTTACTTGATTCTTTTCAGTTTCTATTAAAGATTTCATGGGAGAATAAAATATTTGTGATAGATTCAAATCTCAGAATGTACTATTTTGTGACAAATGAGTGGGGCTATGGTGACAAAGTCGTTTGCAGAACATTTGGGTTTATGTTGAGTCCTGCCTTAGCACTAAACTCACCTTATTCTACCCTAATCCTGAAGGAGGCAGAAGCCAACAAATGTCATCATTTTTTGCTGTTCAGAGGCATTCTTGCTATCGAATGCCAAGGTTTTGCTAGTCAGCACTAGCAAGAATTAATTGAACTAGGAAAGTTATACATATCAATATTTTTAGTTGATTTATGCTTTCGAAAGGCTCATTCTGCAAATATTTAGATACATGAGTAAATTTGCTCACATAAATAAAATTACTTGTATGTTTATGTGTTTGCAGAATTGACCTATAATTTCCATAAAAATCTAAAGAAAAATATGTCTGATTTTTCTCTAAGACTTAATAAAAGGGCATATATAATGGGAGGATGGGAGAACTAGATGATTTATTTATTAATTCAGTTTAATACAAATCCTTAAGAGTTACTGCCTCCATGAATTTCTACACTTTGGCTTTAATTTTAACTTTTTATTCCTGAAAAAAACTTGTGGGGAGCATTATTAAAGGTAAAATATAATGAGTTTCAAGGGCTGAATCACAATAATCTGTGTGTTTTCACTACTTTTTGCAAAGCTGACAACTCTGTGATGTAAACTGCAAATCTGCTTTAGCTGGTTGCATATGGCTCATGTTTAACCGGGAAATAATTTCATGTAAGGAGCTACACAGTAAGCAGTTCTTAAACACTGACAGGACCTGGTGTCTTGAGATGCGTGATTTACATGGAAAAATACCTTTTGTCCACAGCAGTTTCATGTTCTTTGTGGGTTAATGAAATTACAGCACAGAAGTGTTGTTTTGTAATAGGCTACAGAGTGGGAGTAAATTTATGCAAATAGGGAGACGGATGTCTTTCCCGAACTCACAGCCCTAATTTCTAGGAAAAGACCATGCCAGAACGGGTGATTTTTTGCACATCAGATGAAGCAGGAGTTGTAGTCTCCTGGCTGGAAGGCGGCGGGAGGCGGCAGTGGCAGGACGGACGGAAGGCTCTGTGTCCGCCCGCGGATGGCCGGGGCTGCGAGCCAACCTCATTAGCTGTGCAGAGGAGCTTTTCCTGCGGTGCCGGATCCTGGACTCCCATCGGATCCTGGACTCCATCACATCCTGGGCTGCCATCGCATCCCGGGCTGCCATGCCACTGCAGAGATGCTGCTGCGCGTCCCGGCTGCCAGCGGTCCCCACCTCCAGCCGCTTCCCCGGCGCCTCTGGCTTCAACCCAGATGTCCCTCTCCCTCCCTGTTATTAAAGCGAGTGGATATTATTCCGTCTTTGGAATACTTTTTTTTTCCTAGTGCTGTACTTCAGTCTGTTTGCAGCCTGGGGGCAGAGGCACACCGGCTGGTGCCGGCAGCCAGGAAAAGCCGCTTCCCGGAGGATTTCGCAGCTGGGACTGGTTCTGGAGGGGGAATAACACCCCATTCCCTCTGTTAGACATATAGTTAATTACCTCACTCTGAGGCAGAAAGGAGCTTCCTTCTTAAAAGGAATTTTTTTTTTTTTTTAACTCCATCTTTGCATGTTTCTATGTGAACTCCAGCCTGCAACCATCCTCAGCCTTATTTCCCGTCTGGGCTGGATCTGTGGACTTTTTTACTCCAAGCAAGCACATTTTCCCAGTATGCTGAGATCGATTACACATTCTTCCTCGTGGTAAGGTTTGTTTACCTCCTGTCATGCTGTTCTTTCCCAACAGAACATTTTGAGCTTGGGATAACAGGATCATCCTTTTAGTATGCACATCCCCAAATGTGTTAAACTATTGTTAATGTATTTCATCTTCTTAGCAGGGATCTGGAGCACACACGACACATGCACTGGAAAAAAGCGTTGCCTTGGGATGAGAGGTGAGATCCTGTGTTATGCCTGTAGCCATAGAAGTGGGAACATATAGCAGGTTTAAGATGGTTTTATGTCCTTCTAATCCTCAGCTGCTCTGCAGGCTGGAGTAGACATCCTAGTGCTTAGTCAGCCTGAATCTCAATGTATTTGAACTAACCTGTAACCTCAGCTGTTCCCTGAATTTACAAAATGCTCCTGTGAGAGGCAACAACCTCTGAAATGCACCTGCCAGTGCCCAGCTCCTGCACAAGTGTTTGGAAGAGAAATCACTGAAGGGGAACTTTGAAAAGCTGCATAATGAAATACCTCCCCCAAATGGATGTAAAAACTACTTCACACTGTCCTGCTCCAAGGAGCTCATCCTAACTGGCAGGATTTTGGAATTTAATGAACACATACACAGATTTCTGTCTAGGACATTTGCTTCGATCAGTGCTCTTGAAGCACAAACTGATGTTACACAGAGAAAAGGGCCGGAGGGATGTTCTGGGTGCTGGGTGAAGGAGGAGCATCCTGCCATTTGCAGGTGGTTTATAGAGCCTGCCCTGCACCTGCACAAGTCTTCTTCATTTAACAGGCAACCTGAGAGCTTCTGTCTGTAGCTTGCTCATGTTTCTGCTGAAAAAAAGAGAGGAATCCTTGCATTTCCTATTGCATGCAACTGTTGGAACTCAAGAGTGGAAAAAAGTACCAGCTGGTTTTTTGCTGTGTATGATGATCAGGTTTGTGTGTAAACTCCCAGATTTCTTACATGTACAATACCCAAACTTCTGCCTCTTCTCAGAGGCTGCCTGACAGAAACAGCTAATACCTGCTTGACTCCCTTGAGTGCACACTGTCTGATCAACAGGGGAGAGATACATGTCTTCCCTGAGATCAACGTACAACCCAGAGGACACAATGGAAACATAAAGATAAGGTCTGGTCCCCGGGTCTTCTCATCACGTCCTTGCATCAAATACTAATAATATATGTGGATTTCAGAGAAAAATGCAGGTAATGCTGTGCATCATCCTGCAGTAACAGTTAATGATCTCAACAAAATACAAATTTTATGTGTAACCTGGAGTCACACAGTAATTTATTGACTAATTTCTAAAATGCCACGTGGTATAAGAGAAGTATATTTTGGAAGGAGATGTCTCATCTAGAAACGACTTGAGCATATTTTTAAGTTTATGCACAGAAAAAAAGGTTAAACCAGTCCTGTTTAGTTCCTCTGCTCTGAAGGACGAGTTCAGAGTGTGCACAGAGGTGTGTTCAGGGCCGGGGCCAATTCTCCCTGCCCTGGACCTATGGATGGGCTGAAGCATCAGCAGGAGTAGTCATGTCCAAACTACCCACCATATGTATCAAACATGTAGGATCAGATTCATGGTGCAGCCTGCCTTTGTAGCTTGTTTTGATGGAAAGACCACCGCTCCTCAAGACACAGCTTTCATGATTTGCAGACTTACACACTCCTCATTTAAGCTATTTACACAGTTTTAAGGGCTTAAGCACTTAAAAGTATTTGGATTATGTGGCTCATCCAAATATAAAGATTTACACAAAATCTAGAGAGTTCACAATATATTCTGATTGCTAGCTGTGGAGAAATAAAATCTATTAAGCAATTTTACAAAAGGGGAAGTTGTGCACTGTTACAAAATAGAAACTGTACTTCAGAATTAATATGTGGGGACATATGCATGAATTAAAATGCTGTATTATATACACAAATCAGAAAACTCAGCAAAATACCAGTAATATTTGGCAAAATTGGAAACCTGTGCGTGAGAGGAACTCACCCATCTGGAGTGAAATGAAGCAGAGAAGTTGTTACACAACAAAAACCTTCTGATGAGAAAGGCCAATCTCAAACCACAGAGAGTTTAATGCAGTGGTGTGGGCAGATATAATCCATGATATATCAAAATGGCAGGAGGATGCGTGGGGTGTCTGAAAAGGTATTTAACAAGACAGACTATCCAGAGAATCTGACACAGATAATAGATGGCCAGCATTCAAAACCCTGCCTTCCAAGAATTGATTTTGACATGAAAAAAATATAAACCCTATTCCTCAGCAAGTTCATGTGGGAAACGTTTCTAATTTCAGCATTACACATGGCCCTATCCTGTACCACAAAAAGGCTCATTTAGTCATGCAAGTAGCTGTCTTTCAATTTGATGATTTATATCCAGTTTTCAGGATTTAACCCACCTGAAATAGGAAAGAAATAGATTAAGAACTCAGTCTACTGAAAGGATGAATTCATTTAACTTCCCATGATAATGAAGGTGGAGGCAACTTACAGAATCAAACCCTATAGAAATGGCATAAGAGCTTTACAGAAATGTAATTTCAGCCTACTACAAAGTAATATAGACACATAATAAATGAAAAGGATTAGAAAGCTAAATGCAGACTTTCATATACTTAGCCACCAAACTGGGAAGATAAATGAGGAAGAGTTCATTCTATACATTTAAATTTTGTTATAATAAACATGTTTATAATAAATTGTCAAAGAGCTTCTAAAAGGACAGGTTTGAGACATTAGTATGCAGCAGTCCTTTACAGCATGTCAGAGATACAGCAAATGTTACATTATTTATTACAGCAATCAATACAGTAAAAAAAATATTAAAATTAGACATGAAGTCTATGCCATTACTGTACCCTTGTTTCTTATTTTATACGTAGACTGGTCTTATTTAGGAGAGGGCTTAGTGTTTTTATAAGCATATTTCACTTAGCTAAAATGCAAGGTAACTTAGCTTATTCGTATCCCATTTTTCCCTGTTAAATAGTTTTACAAATGAAGCAAATAGAAATTAAAAGGTGAATGCCAGTTTCAAATATTTTACTAATACAATGACAAAAGTGTGAAATCTTCCGTAATAAAACCTCTGTTATTAGTCCTTTTTCATGACAAGTGCAAGCACATAGCAATGACTCAGAAAACCAATATTAAATTTTTCGTTGACACTGAGGAAAATCTCAAAGTATCTCTTTTTATTCTGTCCTTACAAGAAGAAAATTTTCATTCTACATCTTTTTCAGCTGAATGCTTTATAATAAAGACAGTTCAGCAGCACATGACAGGTAATCCACAGTTACACAAAAAATCCAAAGTGTAGAGGAGACAAATGAAGACAGACCTTTAAGGAACTCCACTGGTGCAAAAATTTACCAGAGTTGTGACTGTGTGAGAATTCACAGAAAGAGTTTGCAGCCTCCCTCTTTTCAGGGGGATAACTCTGTAGCTAACAATTAAAGTGTTTTCTCCTAAATATTCCTTTGGGGTTTTTGTTTCTTTATAAGATGACCTCTCTCTCCAAACATTTTCTTCCAAAAGTATAAAAAGTATGGTGTCTGAAAGACTTCAGACCTGGCTATAAAATAGGGTTTTGGACACTGATTTCATGCTGGTGTTCTGCAAGTTTAGGAGAAGATCTTCAGGCTTTCAACTATTCCCAAAGTTTTGAGAAGTAAGTTAGATTTTATTAATCTGACAGAAATATTTCCATACAGGAACTGATCTTTGGTAGTTTGTTTCGAAAACTAGTTTTTTTGTTTTACGGAGATTCATCCCTCTTAGTTGTTTCTGATTTCCTTTTCTTTTATGCATTTGGATAGTTCAGCACAATTCACTGTGCTTTCTCCAGTATGAAAAAGGTCAGACAATAATTCTGATTTTGGTAGGGAACAGAAGTGGAGCAGACAGTCCAAGGCAAGCCTTGATCATTGCTATTAGAGTATGAATGAATCAGTAACCAAGAAGAGAGAGAACAGAATTATCTGCAGCACTCAGAAGAAAAGTGAAGGAAACAGAAATATCTTCTTAGCACGTACACATGCAGTTCCATTACAGGAAAAAAAATTCAGATTTCAGTATATTTGTTGTAAGAGTGAGGTATAGAGTTTCACAATAAACTCTGAAAGTTTTTCAGCAATTAATTATTTTTTCTCTCATCTCTGTATAAGGATTGCACCTCGCTTAGTTTTGCTAACAGACCTCCTAACCTGGAACAAAACCTTCCCACAGTAAGTAACGTGTTTTACAAGCACCACCTTGCAACCTATAAATCACCATGTGCTTGCATCAAAACTCTCTGCCCAGCTGACATGGCAGAGAACTGCTTTCACTACACCATACCCTTTAAAATATTAAGAAAAGTTCTGGCACTTTTTTCTTTGACCATTACTTTTTTTAGCTACTGATGTATTTGCAGACCCCAGGACTCCCTTCCAAGATACACAAAAACACAAGTCAAAGGTCAGCAGGAGTATGTAAAAATACCATTTAATCTTATCTGTGCAACACTTCAAGTAGACTTATTCCACCATCTTCAGGCTCTCTTTGTTGAAAGACTAATTTATTTCTGAACTGGCAAAAAAGAGATAATCAATTTGCAGCATGAATTGAGTAAAAGCTCCTACTCTTACATGTAACTTTATTCATATACAAGATTTGAATATGCTTATGATACAAATATTTATATTAAATACTTTAAAATCAATGCACAGCATATAAAACATTTTTTATATAAAGAAGAAAGTTTTCTAGTACTGTGTCATGTTTAGTCCTTATTTGCTGCCAGTTTAAAAAAATTTTGTTTTACACAGTTAGACATGAAATATCTTTTCTTTGGGAATGTTTTCCCTGTTATGCACGTATGAGTTACTGGGACACTTGCATTTTCCATCACTGTGTCCATTCACTATTCTCTTTCTGCAGGGATGTTGATAACAAATTCACACACCCATGCTAAATTGTTGACTTCAGTGTTGAGCGTTTTGCTCTCTTTTAGGATTTGTGGGTCAGGACCTCAGAAAAGCACTTTGCCTAATCCGGACAAAATTTAAATTTCGAATTTTACTGTGTCCTCCATTACACGTCATCTTCCTGCAACTCCAAACCAGGAGCCAGTAAATTCGGTATCAGTCCCGGGCACAGAGAGCAACCCGGGTGACGATTTCCACTGTAATGAAGTAAAAAATTGCAGTTTCTGGAAGAAATGAAGAAGGAGCCCGTGGCTGGGTCTGCCTGCGCAGAGCCTGCCCGTCCTGCGCCGGCAGCGCCTGGACTCGGCCGCTTTGTCTGAGGCCTCATACGCGTAGGACCTCGCCAACCTCGCCCTTCCAACCTGCGAGAAAGGGGCCGCAGAATTCTAATAAAGAAATTAAACAGTAATAAATACCGGGGTGGGGGACACAAAAGCCCTTTTCTCGTTGTGTGCGATAGTCCCGATAGATACTGCCCGGTTTCCATGGGGACATTTTGTTCTGACTTCAGACCCCGATGATCGGGGTGAGATGAGGCACGTTCGGGGCTTTTTCGCCGAACCAAGCAGAGCCGCCTGGGGAAGCGGGGCAAAACTGTTCGTTACCAATCTATTTTATATTATTTCTTCTTTAAAAAAAGATGATTACACCTAATCCCTGAGGAACCGTGGCCGCTGGCTGGGCACAATTAGCACATTTTTAGCATTCTTGCGAGGACCGCCCGCCAGGGCAGGACAAACACTCCGCGCGGGGGTCCCCAACACAACCCGGGCACGGGGAGACCTCTCGGGGTGCGCCTGGGGGGGCTGATCCAGGTGCAGCAGGACCCCTCAGGATGCACCTCTGGGGTGCTCAGGTGCTGGAAGACCACGGCTCGTGGACGGGGAGAGCTGCCAGAAGCACCGTGTAAGCCCAGCTCGGCCGGACAGGACCCGCCACGTCATTTCGGGGCTTTTCACCCCAAAACGACCGAAGTTTCCTCCAATCACTGCGCTGGTGGCCCTGAGCAACTGCGGCCACACGTGGCCGTGACGGCTGCGGTGGCTCGCGTTCCATGAGGGACGGGCGCAGCCCCGGCGTCCCAAAACCCCTCATTCTCAATCCCTCACTTCTCATCCCCGCCGAACGCCGCGGCCGACCCGCCCCGTCCTGGCCCTGCCCGGGGTATCCTCCATCGCCAACCGCCCGCGGGAGGAAGGGGCGGCCGGGGGCGGTGGCTGCCATTGGCCGGGCAGCGGCGGCCGCAGCTGCAGGACACAATTAATTATGCTAATGGCGCGGGGAGCGGATGTGCTTGCTTCCCCCCGATCCCTCTCCCCGTTTTTGGCTGGCCGGGCGGGAGGAGCCGCCCTGGCCCGATCACATGATATTGTCTTCGCGCCACTTTCGTAAAACCCTTTTTATTCCAGGGCTCAGCTCGGCTCCAAGGTACCGTGTTTATCTTCTCCTTTCCCTGCTCTCTCCTTCGCCCTCCTTTTTTTGTTTCCCCTTCCCAAAACCGGCGCGAGCCAAGGGCACGCCTCGCTTTGCACCTCTTCTATTATTTTATTGCTTTTCTTTTTTTTTCCTTCTCTCTTTCTCTCTCTCCCCCGCACCCTTCCCGAGCCCCGCCGCAATCAGTGCCGGCCGGTGCGGGCTACCCGGGGCGGGGGGCGCGCACCGGGACGGGCACCCCCGACCCCGGGCTTGGTGCAGGGAGCGTGGGGGCGGCCAGCGCTCTGCGGGGCGCGAGCGGCCGCCACCCACCTGTAGGAGTGCGCGGGACTTAACCCGCGTCCCGCGTGGGCCCGCGGCTCCCCTGCACCGCGGGGCCCCCCACGCTCACCCCGTCTACGGCCGGCGGTTCCCGCGGCACCAACAATGGACCGGGGAGGCGGCGGCGGGAGAGGCCGAAAGTCGGGGCGATGCGGGGAAGGGGGGTTGGGGATGGGGGGGGTCGGAGGGTGGATTTTGGGGGGTCCACGCGTGTTTCCCCCGCGCGCGATGCGGGGCGTGTGTGAGGGGGTGTCTCGCGCCGCCCCCGCATGGCCGGTGCGCGTGGGGCGGGGGGGGAGGGGGCGCGCGCGGCGAGCACATGGCGGCGGCGGCGGGGGGGGGGGGGGTTTGTCGATGGTGCGCATGCGCAGCGAGAGCGGGGCGCGCTGGGGGTTGTAGTGCGGAGGGGGGCGTGTCGGCGGCGCGCGCGCGCGGGCCGAGGGGGCGGTCGGGCGCGAGCCGCACCACGCGCTCGGCGGAGCCGCCGCCGCCGTCGGGGCTCCGCGAGATCCCCGCGCGCGCTCCCGCGGCGGCCTCCCGCAGGCAGGACTGGGCGGGGGCCGGGACGGCGGGACCCTGGGGGGGAGGTGTGGGGGGGGGGGCCGGAGCGGCATGGACACGGCGGCGGGAGGCGGCCGCGCTGCCCCGTCGGGCCGGGACAAAGGGGCCGCCCGCGGCTCTGCGGAGCCGCCCTCGGCGCAACTTGGCGCTGCGCTCGCAGCTCCCCCCTGCCCTGGGGGCGCGGGGAGGGCCGGGGTCCCTCGCGGTGGCGGCGGGTGCGGAGGGGGGGCGGGCGGGCTGCTTGGCGCGTTTTTGGGGCTTTGAATGGAGGACTGCATTTCCCACCGTGCTTTGTTTCCCCGCGGCGGCCGCGCGCGGCCCCGGACGGGGCGGGCAGCACGTGGCGGGGCGCCCCGAGACCCCTCCCGGGACGGGCCCGCTGCTTCCCCTCTGAATGTGCCGACGCCAGCGCCGAGCGGTGCCCCCAGGGATGCTCCGGTTGTACCGGGCATGGGAGACGCCGTGCACGTGGCGGGCAGGGCCGAGTAATCCCGGTGCCCGCCCCCCCGAGCAGATGGTCAATGCTGGAAGATAACGGCGGCCCGAGGGCAGATAATTCCCCGCGGGGGGGGGGGCCCTCCCTGGTGTAGCCCCCGCCACCAGCACTCGGAGCGGCTCCACTTCGGGGAGAATCCCTCGGGGGGTGGCCCTGCTGCCCTGGGGCATCCCCGACCAGAGCCTTCGCACCCCTGCAGGTTTGTAAGGCCGGGTTCTTACAGCGCGGCTGCTCCGGAGGGAAATTAAAAGTTGTTAATAGGCAATTTTTCCCCCGCTCCCCTCCTATGCGGAGGGTCCGTCGCTTTTGTGCCGCAGCTCAGGCATCATCTGGAGTAGATATACTCCATTATCTGATGTGGAGGGTGTGGGAATCGATGTGTCAGAACTTTTCTTGCACTACTGGGGGGGGAAATGTTTGGTGGTTGGGTGATGCAAGACCCTCGGTAAAGCTCCAGGAGAAAGGTTAACTAAAGTGTCTTTAATGCTGTAGTAACATATGTGAGCAGGAAACCAGGATGTTTTGATACGCATTACAGTGCTTTTCAACTGCCGTTAAAAACTGGAAGAAGTAATTTTTACCTTAATTCAAGGGAAAGCTAGCTACAAACCTTTCCTCATTTGGTGTGCCCTCAGTTAAACTGCCTTCTCAAAACTCTGCACCTATTTCTGCTGTATGCTTTAATAAGAGAAATCTCTCCTAAACTGAGTAGCAAATCTATATCTGTGTTATGCAACATTAATATTGGTCTTCTCTCTTGGCAGGTACTGTTGGCTCCTGTGCTTCAGTCAAGATGCTTCTGTGATGCTTTAGCTGTGCTGAAATAAGACCTTGAAATAGAAGAATTTGTTTCTGGTGATGGGCCTCGAGTTGTGCAAAAGTGCTTACAGTGCAGGTAGAGTTAAGGATCTACTGCAGTTTAAGCACTTCTGGCATTACTGTGGCGATTCCGTGATGGTGGCAGGGCATGGATGGAACCAGGAGTGTTGTGCTGCGTTAGAGCTGTGCTGCAAATGGTCCTTGTGTTAAGGTGCATCTAGTGCAGTTAGTGAAGTAGTGTAGAATCTACTGCCCTAAATGCTCCTTCTGGCACAAGCTGCTGCCTGCACATCCAAAAAAACCCGTGTCCATCTGGCTTTGGCTCAGCAATTACTGTTTTTAGTTAAAGGGTTTTTTCCCATTGAAGGCAATTGCTCAGAAAGCAGTTTTGTCCTAGCAGTATCAAAGTGCTCATAGTGCAGGTAGCTTGGAATTGGACCTACTGTAATGTGGGCACTTACAGTACTGCTAGATAAAGTGCATCCTAGCCAGTACCAGTTGCTGGAGAAGATGGTGCTGATTACAGTCAGTTTTGCAGGTTTGCATTCCAGCTTACTAAAATTGCTGTGCAAATCCATGCAAAACTGACTGTGGTGGTGGTGAATCTGTGGTGAATAATGGGTTTTCAAGCCTTTTTTTTTTCTTCCCTCCCCCCCCCTTTCATGGAAGATTTGAAGATGCCTTGCACTGATTTCTCCATGGGTGGGGATTTGTTGCATTACTTGTAGCTGTATGTAGAGTATTGCACTTGTCCCGGCCTGTGGAGGAAAGGAGGACTTGTCATCAGGCTGAACTGCCCCAAATCTGCCAGTTTGGTAAAACTCTTGTTTTGCTGTTGTCGGGTGGATCACGATGCAATTTTGATTAGTTTAGTAGGAGAAAAATTGCACGGTATCCATCTGTAAACCGCAAGACCTTCATCACTGACAGTGTGGCTTGTGTCAGTAATCACTGCTCACAGTACAGTCTCCAGGGATGGGCACAGTCCTTGCTGGTGGCTCCACACCTTCAAGGGACACGAAGAAAGAGAACACTGATACTAAGGTTTGTCCACCATTTAAAAAGACGGAAAAAGCCCAAAACATAACCTGAAAAGGAAACCCCTTGAACACTTGTGGTGGTCCAGGGAAACACATTTTGGGGGTTTGTTTGTGTAATATGTAAATTACTATGGTGGACTTACCAATAAAAACATTTTAAAATAAAACTTGCGTTTAATGGCTCTCACTAAGTGTGGTTGCAGTAGACAAGTAAGAAATATAGGAGGTTTTTTTGCTGATTGTGGGTTACAGCCTCCAACAACCTCTTCTACCTCGATTTTAAAGAAGGTGCATCTGCTACAAACCTCTTGCTGCTGCTAATTCAGGGAGAATCTTTGCTAGGAGGGGGAATGTTTCTCTCCAGGCCAGTAGGATGTCCACTCAGTGCTCACCCTTAAGCAATGGTCATGCTCCAATTTTTTTTTTTAGCTCTTTGCCTCTCACAGCCTTGAAGTTGGGAGCTGCATCCTATCTGGAATTGCTGCCCTGGGAGATGGGACCCCGTGGTTTGTCCCAGCTTCAGAGACTGGCAAAATGGTGTGACCAGAAGTGGGGCTGGAGCTGAGGCTGCTGTAGAAGCTGAATGTAAGAGCTGGGAGAGATTCTCTGTCCTGATTGAGTGATGGGATCTGGGTACTCTGGCAAGGGAGGGAGCTGAGCCTGAGCTGTGGATGTGCAAGGGTTGATGGACATGGTGTTGTTGAGACCGTTGTTGCATTGCTGTCACATGCCAAATCCTGGGTTGGCTTTGACTTTTTTTTTGAGCGGTTTATCTGTTATGGGGAACCTCTTGAGAGCGTTGCTTGGATGCTTAGGCTTCTGGGTGTTTTTTCTAGCCTGCTCTCCTAAAACTATGCTTACACACGTTGTGTGGCCAGACTTGGGGACATGCCCCAGCACGGCAGCGTGCAGTTGCTGCAGTTGCCTCGGCACAAGCAGATGTGGTCTGTGAAGTGGGTGGGCAGCACCAGTGAGTTTTCAACACCCTTTTTCCCCCAGCTATAATTCCGTGAGATCCAGAAGAATCTTATTGCTGGTCTGACTTACTGTGGCCAATGCAGCTGGGCTGATACCAGTGTGGGTCCCTGGTGGAAGGCTGTCCCCAGTGTCCCATGCTCAGATGTGGTCTGGGGGTGGTTATGCACAACAGAGAAGGCAACATGCCAAGCACAGGAATACTTTCTTGGTTCATGCACAACTGCAGAGCTCCTATGAGGGTGTCCTGGCAGCTGGTGGCTCTGGATGATTTTCTACTCCAGAATTTAATCTGAGGCTGAATTGTAATCTTCCTTGTGCCTAGAGAGTTGTAATCTGGTCTTCAAATCCCTGTGCAAACAAGAGGAAAAGATGTTTCCTAAGTGTAGAGCCCTTCTGGCTGTACCACTTACTGAGAGTGAGGAACAATGGGTTGGAGTGTATGCTAATTGTGATTTACTGTAGTGTGCCATACCCCAGCCGGGTGGAAGGCATTGGGATGTGTTCATGCCAGGAATGAAACTCAAGTTTGCTACGGTGTTAGTGCACTCTTGGGAGATGCTCCAAGCCTGGCTTTGTATTTCTTGTACTGGAGCTGCACCCAGCTCTTGCATGGGGTCTTACTGGTGGTTTTGGTGTGACGCAGGCTTGTGTCGGTGGGGTGGGTGCTGGAGGGAATTCTGTGCCACCAGTGTGTGTGTTCAGCACAGCCAGTCTTTGGAGCAAGGGGCTGGTGTGGTCATCCTGGGATGTGTCACTAGTTAGGGCTTCTGAGCACTGTGTGTGGGCCAGAGCCTGAGAAGGGCACCCCAAAACCACCCACACCAGGCTGAGCTGTCGGCAGATCGCAGGTGGCTTCAGCAGTAAGTGGAGTGGTGTTGGAGTTACTAGTGGGGGGGATTGTTGATGTCTGTTCCCGTGAGTGAAAGCTCTCCATTAGCAGCGTAGGTGTTGCGCTGTGCTGGTGAGTACACAGTCTGTTCCAAATGACAAGCGTGTGGTGTGCACTTTGGGTAGTTTGCATGGATTTCACTGACTGCTCAAAGTGCTGAAATACGGAAGTGAGCTGAATGTTCCTGTAGTTGTAAACTGGCTCAGGCATCGGGAGGAAGCGAGATCTGTTCCCTGGGAGCAGCTTCTGCAAAGTGGTGTCCTGTGTGTGCTTATGCACGGTAGTAAGTTGATTTTGTTGTCAGGCTCTGGTACTTGAGAGCACAGCAGGGTAGGTGATGCCTCTCCAGAACTGTTGGTGGAATAGTGAGGAGGGGTTAACCCACAGGGTATTGGCATTGCAGGATTTGGAAGTCAAAAATGCTCCTATTATCACCTGAGCAAGTCTCTAAGGCTGGTGAGGAGTGAAATGGTGTGAAAAGAGGCTTCATGTGACAGTAGAGTCTGCTGGCTCTGAACTCATCACTGCATCTCCCATTGAGGCATCTGTTTTATCTGTGAGCTCTTCTGTCCTTTCCTCTTACTGAGGATAAACTATTGGCTTTCACACATTGCAGAACCCCCTTTCTGAGGAGGTCTCCCAGCCTCTGTCACAGCTGTGCCCAACCTACAGCCTGTTTTACACTGGTCGAGTTTCTGTGTCAATACTTAGGTTTTCAAAGGTTTAAAAATGCTGAACCTGATGTTTTGAAGCAATGAATGATCCTTTTTTGTACTAACAGCACTGAGCAGAATTGCCTTAAGCCCAGAGCGTTGCTTTGGGAGCTTTTTCAGGAGATGCCCTTTGATTCTAAGGATTTGGGTGCCCTATATGATCAGGTGGAGCCCCAGAAGGACAGAAAAAGCTCAGAAAAACCAAACAAGCTCTGCTCCAAAGCAAACTGGCCTGAGAATGGTGGTTTTAGGTATTTTGGATATCTGAACTCTGAGGGTGGATGCAGAGAGGGGGTGTGCAGAGCTGTGCAGTGAGGTGTCCATTCCATTTCTGGAACTGTGGAGTTTTACCTCCAGTTCCCTGCAAGGAGGGAATCCACAGGATCTTAGGCTTTTCTGGCGTACCTTTTGGCTTGCCCTGATCCTACCTTTGGAAAAGCTGAAGCTGGAGGTTCCCCCATCTGTTTGGGGATGCTCTGTGCAGCCCCTTCTCCCATGGGAAGCTCTGGAGGGGTGCAGGGATGGGTGTTCCAGTGCTCCAGCAAAGGAGGAAAGGGATGGAATCTCCCTGGCCACACATGCAGTGCTGCTGTTGCTGTGCCAGTGCAGGGGCGGCTGTACTATTTTTTAAGCAAGGAGGTTTTTTTAATCCATGGGAAGTTGTTGGAGCCATGTGGCTGTTGGACACGACTGCTGGGGACTGAGGCTGTTCCAGGGGCTGCTGCAGCAGCTATTCCTGGGAGTGGGATGTCAGAAAGGAGTCGGCACTGGTAATTTTTTACTGCAAGTATATAAATAGGTACAAGCACACACAGACATGAGGGCTGATCGTGGAAAGAGACAATTCTTGTTCTGGAAACTCCAGAGGGCTTCTAACATCAGAGTGCCTGGGCTATTTTTATAGAATGGGAATATTTCATATTATTTCAGTCTCCTTCCTGTCACACAACACTTTGTTGTTTAATCTGTGTGTGGTTATTCCCAGCTGTAATCAGTGGTTATCCTGCGGAGCATCCAGTGGGTGCTTTGTTTTTCTGTTAAGGGAAGCTTGTTAAGATAATTCTTAATACTTCTGAATTATTTTGTTTTTTAAAAAGAATCTTCTGCTCTTCTGCTGTTGATGGTCTTCAGAGTGGTTTTTAAATAGCATGTTCGTGTCTAAATCAGTGCAATACATCCAGGTAAGCATTTCTAACTGGTGAGTTTTTCACACAGTCTGTGTGCTTGCTGGCGATCATTTTTGGTTGCTCCCAAGTTACTTTTTAAAAAGTAATCACAGTGCAAAAAAATGTGAGGTGGAGTTTTTTTTATTTCCCCATGTTACTAGGTTTAAATCATAGCTGACAGAGAGGTTTATTTCTAATTTGCTTATATTGGTCACTGGATCAAGTGTTGTCCAGATCCAGAACAGCTCTTGACCAGGAGCCACTGGCTGAGAAAGTGATTATGTGCTACATCTGTCCTTGTCTCCTCCTGGCTTTTGTGTCAAATCCCTGTGATAATACACCACAACAACATGCCTTGTTCTTTTTGCCTTTACATCTATCTGTGGATTTAAGTTGCTGTACTTCTGCAGTGTGTTGGCTGCTGCAGCCAGATCATAAGTCACCAGTTATTTGGCTAATTACCTTTCCCCTAGAAGTGTTGCTTTGTAAAGGTTAAGTTTCATTTGCCAAAGGATTTTTTAAAATGTAGAGAATTGCTCTACTGAATCAAAGGAGAAATCATCAATGCTTTTTTACATGTATAAATGTATATATATGTAAAAATAATATAGAAGAGGAATTTGGAAATTACTTTCTTATTATTTTAATTATTACTCTGGTGATACAGAGCTGAAGTGATTTTTTTTTTAACATTTGTTTGTTTTTTTAATGGAAATGGTTTCTTTGGTGCTAAGTGCCATTCTTGTGCTGTTCTCTGCTGGAGGAAGCACTCAAGCTGGTTCCTGGGTAGGTGTCCTGCAGCAACAGCAAATGGCTGACAGGACAGATTGAAAGCTTCAAAGAAGTAACAAATCTCTTGGGACTTCAAAGACTACTCTTTGTCAGCCTGCCTGCCTGCCTGCCCAGAGCTTCATTGCAGCAATGAAAAGAAAACTAAGATCTTCCTGTCCTAAACCCACAGCCCTGTTCCCTCCTCCAAGGCCAGACCACTCTTCTGTGTTTTGTCCATTCTCATACCAAGCAGTGCTGCAGGTGCCCATTGGTTCTTTAATAAACACCAGTTTTTGAGGTAGCACCGGCTCCCAGAACATCCACTTGTATTAATTTTTAGTGCTCTGAGATGGGTGCTTAAATCCTTGTAAGTGGCTTGGAAATCCCAGCCCGGATCCCTGTGCTGCGGTTGGCTGCTGGAGGTGTTGATGGACCGTCAGCTGCAAACTGGTGCTGTCTGTAGCTGAGTTTGCAGCTTTTCATCTGGGATGTGGGAGGAATTGTAGACTGATGGGGAAGCACTATCCCAGGAGATGGGAGGCTTGCTATGCCCATGCACTCCCAGACATTGCTGTTCCTTCAGAGAGGCTGCAGGACTGGTCTCTCATATGGCTTCTCACTTCCTTTTTACTTTTCTTCTTATTTCCTTACTAAAAAGAGTCCTTTGTACCAACATAAGCTTACTGGTTTCACTGGTGAAAAATCCGGATTTGCATTGATATGGAATAAAAAAGATACAGAAAGATGGGAAAAGAATTTAGTTTTTGCTTTCCTTCTGAGTTTATGCAAACCTCCAAATACTTCTTTCCTCAAAGGACCAATTTCTACTGAAAATGGTGGTGATGGAAACCTTATAAAACCTTATAACTTGACCCTATAGCCAAAAAATGTTAAGCCTTATCTTTCAATCCAAGAGCAGCATATGACAAGCTTGACTGGTTAAAAATGTTTTAGTTCTCTTTATCATGAGATGGCTGCTCACCCTTTTTTTGGAGAGGCTTCATGGTAAGTGCTTCATCTGCAGTAAAAGCAGTGATTTGCTTTGAAGAAAAAGTTAAAACTCACAGAATTAGGGCTGCCATCAGCAGAGTGTGACTCTTCAACCACCAATTCTGTGTGTGAGCAGTGGGGATGGAAGGAGCATTGCTTGTCATTCATTGCTCCTTCCTCTGCAATTCTATTAGTGCAGTAAATACAGCAAAATACCCTGGTGTTAACCCTGATTGCTGCGTTGCCTTGGCTCTGCTGACGGGCCATTCCCGAGGCAGCCCTGTCATAAACAGACCTGCTCAGAATTATTTTTATGTACCAAAAATCTCTTTTTTACCCAGTTACGCCTCACTCTCCAACTAAAACATGGGCCTGGCTTGTTTTAGGAGGTGATGACAAGCAGATAAAATGGAATTAGAGCCTCGGCTCTCTGCAGGCAGAGCTGCAGCACTGCCTTTCATAGTTTCTTGCTTGGTAGTTTGTGTTGCAGTGCTGGTGCTCCAGCTGCTGGAAGGTTGCTGGCAGAAGACTGAGATAGCAGGTCTCAGAACTTGTCAGATGGGGATCTGTGTGAGCATCCTGCTCTGTGGGCTTAGACCTCCTTGTGCAGCTGCTTTGCCTGAGGTGCCTCAGAAAGTAGTGCCTGTTGGACCTGCTGCTGTGAGAAACTCATGTAAAATGTGGATGTTGAGGTGAAACTGCAGATGCTGCTTGTCTAGGCTGTAAAAAATCTGTGACCACCATCCAGACTGATGCCTTTCATTGCATTTCTCCTCATTTCCTGTCAGCTGTCACTAGTCAGTGCCTTCAGGGAGGCTTTGAAGCTGCACAAGTGAGATGGGGACAGGACAGGGCATTGGTGCTTCGACTGCAGTTAAGGCATTTTAGTTAGCAGAAGCATTAAATGAAGGTGTTTGGAGGAAGTGCGAAGATGCCTCTTCTGTGGCTCCACATCAGCTTGTGGTGTTCTGCTGGGCACCAGCTGTCCCCCAGCATGTCTTCGAGTGATGGCACAAGACCTCAGGGACTCTCCTGATCCTGGGGTTAGTAACTGCATCTGTGTTGGGCAGGATTTGCTTTGCTTCAACTTCCTTCCCACAGTGCGATTCTGTTCTGCTTTTCCCATGCTGTTCAGAAGCTACTGGCACTGAGAATCAGCTTTGCTTTGCCTGTGTCCATCAGAGGCTGGGGCTGCACTGTGGATGTGCCGGCTCTCGGGGTGATGTGCAGGTACATTCTCTCATTTTCCTGCTGGGTTTCAGGATCCTGCAAGCCCCAGTCAGGAGCCACTATGTTCTGTTTGCATGTCACGGGGGTCCTGTCTGAGCTGTGAGCTACAGCTCCATACCAGACCTCTCACTGGGGCTGGCTACTGGGCAATCTTGGCTCCTGGCCTGCAGCATCACCCACTGCCCCTGAGTTACTGTCCTGGCTACTTCTTGGGGAGTCTGGTCTTGCATCACAGCTGGTTTTTCAGTGATGGTTTGGAAGATTTGTGCATATCACTGATTAAAAATATAGAGTTGGTTGGGTGGGGAAGATACAGCTTTTTCAGCTCTGTTACTCAGCTTGGTTTTATTCTGGTTGATGTTGATTCTGAGTAAAGCTTTTATTTCCTGTCATGATAAGCTGTGGCTGCTCCAAGAGGCTGCCCAGAAACTACCTTATGTGATGTGAGTGCAGTTGCCTTTCTGAGCCAAAGCTGCACCCTCATGGAAAGTGTCGCTGGAGCTGTTCAAGAAAATCTCCTCTCTGTTCTGCCCATAAACTGACTGCAAATGGGGCTTTTCCTCATTTCAGCTGTTGTAGCCCCAGTGCTCTGCCTCCATGGAGGGGTTTCCTTGGCTTTGTGGAGCCCCTCATGCCCATGCTGTGGGACCAGCTCAGCCTTGGGAGTGGGTGCTGCAGCCAGTGCTGTGCTGGGCACCCAGGGGCTCTGTCAGGGCACTTGCCTGTGGCTGTCTGGGAATCACCAGGCCAGCAGAAGTGAGTGCTGTGCAGATGGGAAGGGAAATAGGCACAAAGATGACTGAGGAAAAGCTGTGTGTAACTTCGCTGTGAGGGATTTTCTCCCTGCCTGGATCCTGGCCCCTGCCCTGACACACTGCTGGACCGTTTTAGTCCAAAATCTTCAGCCTCCTGGTTTTCCATTCACCACATGAGGGCAGGCTGTTTCTAAATAAAATACAGTGAGAAATCTTCAGCTCAGTGGATAAATTCTCCAACTCCAGGCTCCCTCTGGCTCGGGGAGGGCTGACTGCTGCATCTCCCTCCAGGTTTTGGCCCCCAAAAGCCAAGGGGGATGCGGTGAATGAGGATTGATATGCCCAGGGCCTGGATGTGCAGAGTCCACCCAACCACCATCATCTCCCATGCCAGGAGAACCCTCCAGCGTCTCCTGTAACTATCTCACTGCTTTGTTATTCCTCTGGGCAAACTCCATTTACTCTAATGGCATTATTAGCTCTGCATAATAAATGTCTTTTCTCATCGTGCTGCTGCTCTTCCAGCCGCAGATTTGTGGCATTTTCTTGCCCTGGTACCCACATCCCCCTGAGTGCAGGGATGCTCTTGGCAGCATCATGGTGCTGTCAACCAGCTCTGTGGGGATTTACCACCATGGTCTCACTGACTTCACAGATTCTGCCTGCTGGCTACTATGCAAGTTAACACAGCTTCCAGTGGTTTAAAAAATGTTCAGAGTTAACTGGAGTTTGTCTGATAGTTGTTAATGCTGCCTCTGCTTGAGTTTATGCCTCTCCTTGACTTTTTTTTTTTGTATGGACATGTAGCAGCAAATGCCCAGTGAGAATATATGACTTGAAAAACAAAGCAATATGGATTTATCAGTGTAGCAAATAATACCCATGGGTTTATGACCCATGGACTTACAAGCAAAGCAAGGACACTTGGGGTGTCAAAGGAGGATGTTGAAGGCTTTGTGGTTGGTGCCCTGGGCAGGAGCACAGGGGATGAGAATGGGACAGGGGCAGCTCTATGAGTGGCTCCTGGGAAAGTCCTCTGAGACGTTCGTCTCCAAAGCCTTCTTCAGCTGCAATAACAAAATGCTTCGCTCTCACCAACAGCACCAGCAGAATTTGTGGGTCTGAGGAAATCCTCGTGCTTGCAGTCGAGTGTTGGCCAAGGAGCTGTTTGTTAACATGTCATTGGAAGTGACAGAACAACCAGGGATGAGGAGAAAGCCCAAGCGTCTCGGTCAAGCGATGTGATTGCTAGTGGGCAAAAGCCTACCAGATACTACTAATCTGTGTCAGACACATCACAGTGACTGCAATAAACCCCAGGTCTCTCTCAGTTATCTTGAGAATGATACAGTTGGGAGACATGATGGGAAACCCTCTCAGTGTGGCTTTGTCCTGCTCGCTCCTGCTCTGCTGCTTTTACCAGGTTTTTCAAAGCTTCACTTGGGAAATAATAAACCCAAAACCCCACAGAAGAACAACAGAAAGCAAACCCCCAAAACCCCAGAGGTGGCTGCTGGGGGAAGTGTCCAAGAAGATGTTGGTGTTTGGAACCCCAGCCATCTTTAACTATGAGTGAGTTTGTGCCCTCGTGCTGCTCAAAACCTGATTTCTGCCCAACCCCTGCCTGCCCTCAGGGCTGTGCTTGCAGAGCTGCAGGCACCAGTGGATTTAAATCAATGTAGATTGTTCCAGTCAGCTCCTCCTAGAAATGCTTCTGATTTGCTTGCTCTCTCAAATAATTTTTCATGTCCTCCTGCGTGAAGCATTTGGGAGGACACCTTGGCTCCATTTAAAGTTTTTAGCAGTGTCTTCAATCTGGTGGAGCTGTTGCAGCTCTGTGGGAGAAATGTATCCTGTGTGACCGATGTATTCTGGGCAGAGGATGGGCCAGGCAAACACAACCTGCACTTCTGGCAGCCCCTGCTTTTGCTCATCGTCATTCTCCACAGTTATGCCAACATGACTGCTGATGTAAGGCAAGTAAATCCTGGGCTTGAGGCTGCCAGAGCCAGAGGAAGTCCTGGTCCCTTGCCCTGACCAGTGACAAATTTATTCTCTCTTTCTGCATTTCTTAAAAATGGATTTTTTTTCCATCTAGAGGGACATAAATAATTGGTGCTGGACTGTTGGGCTTTTCCAGGATGGGAAGAGGTGGTTTCCTCAGTTGTTTTTTTCTCACTGTAGTGTGATGTGTTGAAGTGCAAAACAGCAGCCGGGGAGAGAGATGGCCAGGTGGGCAATTGCTGCCTCCTGGATGTGGCCCCTTGGCCCCAGTGGGGAGAAAAATGTTATTTGTCTTTGGAAGTGGTGGCTCTCCTCTGCTATCACTCTCCTGTGGACTTAACAGGAGTAAACAGCAATCAGGTCATGATGGATTTTAAGGACTGAATTTCAAAAACCACTCCCTCCATGAGTGTTGTTAACCTGCTTATAAAGAGTGAGGAAGAAAAGTCAGTGCTCTGTGGGTGTTATCAGCTGATGAGATTAAGCCATAACTCCATTTCAGGTCATCTCCCAATGTGTTCCTTGGTGGTCCCAGCACCTGGACCAGGACCTGCTCAGTGGTGTGTGATTGTGTGGTTGGTTTGCTGCCAGTGTCTGCTGCAGGACTGGAGCTGGCCGAGGAAATTCCTCACCCTTTTTGGCCTCTAATGATAGAACAGGTTAAAGTAGCTTTTCAGAGGAAGGCTCCCTCTGTCCCCAAATCCTGTCCACCCCACCACCTAGAAAACATGGAGCACTAAATTGAAAAACTATTTTCACAGTGAATAGACTCCTCTGCTAAATATGTAATCATGTACCAGCAGGCACTGAAATGAGCTAGTTGGATGAACAAAACCAAGGACTGGTGGGTATTAGCCCCTGGCTTGCAGTTGGTATTGTACTGGTCCCAGAGTTTGTGGGATAACAGCAACATTTCCACTATTTCTTGGTACTGGCCCTGTGGGCTGCTTTCCTGCAGTTCTTTTATGCCGCTGTGTCAGGGTCTCTGACCTGGTGCCAAGCTCAAATCCAAGGAAATCCAGAGCAAATCTCTTTGGAGAGCTGTGTGATGTTGGTAGAAGTGAAGGAAAGCTTTCCAGCTGCTCTACAGGGAAATTCAGCCCTCTGCAAAATACAGGGACTGAATGTCAACGAGAAAATTCCCACTGACTTCAGCTGGGCTAGGATTTGGGTTGGGATTAAAAGCTCAAAGTGCTGGTACTGAGCCCAGCTCCATTGCCCCACTTCCAGCACTGCAACCTGAGGACTAACCTCTATTTTAGCAGAGTTCAGCCTGCTGGATTTGTTGCTGATCAGTTCTGCCATGGTTGCTGCAGGAGCTGAAGTGCCATTGGATGGTGCACAGGGTGTTTGAGCCCCTGTCTGGCACAGGTGGTCTCTGCTTACAGCCACTTCCCCTTTCCCATGGGTGGTAGCTAACAGGTAACAAGTTGGATTTCCCACCCCAGCTCCCTGCACAACCAAGAATTCAGGTATGGGAACAAACCTGCATTTCATTTTCCTGGTTTGGGATCACTGGTGACCTCTCTGGGTTTTTCTTTGTGGCTCTGGCACCAGCCTGACTGTGGGCTCAGGATGGTCAGCCTGATACCAAGAACCAGGATCTGCTGTCCTGCATGCAATGTTCTCCTGCATTCAGTTCACCCTTAGAATACCCACAATTAAATTTTAAGACTCAGCACTTCTCTAGATCTGACCCTGGGAAAACAAAAGGCTCCTCCAGAGTGGTATAAAATGTCCAAGGAGACAAACCACCTGACCTAGGCATTTTTTTTTTTTTTTTTAAATCTGTAGATGCATGACCATGGGGAGGGGAAAACAAGGCGAGTTTCTGTATTTATTGCTTTCCAAACAGGCCAGGATTGCTAACATTCTGCCCCATTGCTGACTGGCTTTAGTGACCATTCTTTAACATCATCCCATAATGGTTAAATACAGTAATGTCCCTTCAGATGAAAAAATCTATGGCACTGATGTCCCGAGTACTTTCGGATTTGGCCTGTGTTCAGACCAATTCATGAAACTCAGCTCAGAAGCTCACTCAGTGCCAAGTCTGTGGCGCTTCAGCTTGTCCTGTGATTCTGTTTTAGCCAAGATGAGCAGAAGTGATTTGACAAATTCTTGCAATATGTTGCTTGGATGAGCTGCTGCCTGGGCTGGTGCTTCTCAGGGTTGTCGGGGGCACAGGGAGCCACAGGTTCTTGGATACAATTCTGGAAGCAGGGTGAGCTGGTAGCTCTGCTCCTGGCTGGGACTGAGTGGTGCAGAGGGGTTTGAGTGCCTTGCCCAAAATGCACTGTTATTTGCTTTTTTTCCCAGGCTATTTCTGGCTGCTGCACTTGCTGCCTGCCTGTGGCTGTTGTCTGGTGTAAAGAAGCTGTGAATGGCAAAGCTCCTGCTGGTATCCCCATCTGTGTGCTGAGCCTTGGAAGGCTCTTGCTTTCTAGCTCTCTCAGCTTCTGTGGGGTCTCACATTGTATCCACCATCATATCCTTGTGACATGGGGAGATGTTTCACTTGGAAGACATCAAACCAAGATCACAAGAATTTTGAGGCTTGGACATCAGCCTGCTCCATAATCAGAGGAAACAAAAGGTGAAATCCTTGACTAAACCTTTGTAAAAGACTTCAGATTTGCAATTAAATACTGAGCAAGCCTTGGTGTGTTCCGCTGCATCACAGAGAGGCCCTTGCAAGTCACAAGGGTCTGAGGTCTCCATGGTAGTTACAGATTCTCTCTCAAAAGGCTGTGGGTGATGCCTGTAGGGACTGTAGCAATCCAATGGATCTGGATATGGTAATTCCAGAGCTGGCAGGCTGAAGTGGTGGACTCTCTATCCTTGAAATACATCTGCCCAGAGCAGGGCCTGATCCTGTTCTGCTCCAGTCTGGGCAGTTGCTCTCTTTAACTTAAACCATAAAAGCTCAATATGGCTTTGTCCAAGCAGATCCCAGTGTGATGTTAACACCACCACATCCTTAAAAGATGCAAGTGGTGTTAATTTAATCATTATACTGTTTTTCCACAACAGATGTTGACATTTCACTATTGTCCCAGAATTAAATGTCAAGTTATTCCTGTTCAAAACTACCAGTGGAACGTTCAGGGATTCCATCTGCAGCTGTATTAAGAGCCTGCCTGCCTGCTAAGCCAGCCTTTCCAAGCAGGTTGGTACACGGGCTGTGGTGAGTTCATGTGTGTACCAGAGAGTTGCCTAGCATTATAACCTAGAGAAGCAGTGCAGCTGGAGGGGGAGGTTTTCTTTTCCCATTGTGGGACCAACTTTTGGGTTTCTGCTGTTGTTGCAACCTGGAAAACAGAAACAGCATTTAAGAATGAGCTGATGGTGGATGTGAATGCTTCAAACGTGACAGATAGATGATTAATCTAAAACAAGTCATAACCCAAAATCCAGTGCAGAAACACTGGCACAGCTTTTAATTTTGCACTTCTCACTGCTTATGAGAAATTTCTAGCTATGCCTCTGAAGCCACTTTCTGTGCTCTTGGCAGCTATTGAAACACTTTGCCTTCATTTTAGGGGTCAGGTAAATATCTCCGTGCATCACTGAGCCGATACAAGTGCCATGTGCTCTGCATCTGATGCCGAGTGCCTCAAACCATCTCATCAGAGGCAAACTCTTCTTTGCTCAGCTGTGGAATGTTGTTTCTGAGCGTCTTGCCCTGCTGTCTTGTTCAGGGGTGAATGCCAGTGAGAGGTTTGGGAGAGACAGCAGGGATGGAGGAGGTTTCTTTTGTACAGCCCCTGACCTGCTCAGCTCTTATCATCGTGCTGGTGACAGAAGAGCTACACTGGGTGGCTTCAGGTGGCCACAGCAATGGCAAAGCTGGGGATTTGAGAAACCTAAGATGCAGGTGAATTTAATGCCATGCTTGATTGCTTTAGCTGCTGTTGGAGTGCATAGCCTATGGTTTGACAGACTAAAAGACAAAGGCGTTCTGCCAGGGCTACCAGCTCTGTGCATCCTGTGCCTCTCTGGAGAGAAACCCTGGGGGTAGAGGGGCAGCAGAGGCGTGGCTGGAGCTACTGGTTTTCAGGACATATGCAGGAGAAGAAGGGGGGTTGTGTTTTGGAGCAGACGGCACAGGGAAGGAGGGAAAGACGGAAGACAAACTCCAGAGTCTCCATCTTGTAGCATTTTCAGATTGAATCTGGATGCCTCCAGACCAACACAAATGGGTGAGAGGCAGATGCAACAGGAGGCAATTTGAAACTGTGGTGACAGGAGAGCAGATAATCCACCCAGTACTTCTGATCCAATAGATTATGGATTAATGTCTCCTCAAATAAAGGCCTCAGGTGATTGCAAGTATTTCTGGAAAAGAGACAAACTTCCTCACACGGTCTCAGCCAACAGTGCCATGAAATTGCAGCTTGGGCAGCTCGCACCAGCCGTGATCTGAGCCTCAGGGCCAACCTTTAAGTGACGAAGCAGAAAATGACCCTTTGTTTTTTTGGATGGCAGTTTGCAGGGAGTGTGCCATTTTCAGCTCTATGAGGGATTGCTGAGATTATCAGTCAGAAGCATAGAGAGTTCCTGTTTCTGGAGAGTCTGAAAATGAACAAAGAAGAGTAATAAGAAATAATTTGAGGAGGTTTTATTATTATTACTTTTAGTGGAAGGGTTGTTTTTTTAATGCTTGATATGTTTTTTCCACACTAGATAGGTGAGCTTATATTACACAGTAAAACGCTATTAGTTTTCTCAAAAGATTGTCAATTTTCTTTCCAAATTGCTAAATTCAATTTTCTATTTTATGGGAATGCTCTTTCATTTGTGCAAAATCCTGTGCTTAGATAGTTAGGCCAATCTCATCATGCAAGACCATTAGATGAACTAATTGGATCTATCTTACTTGTACATTTCTATCAGGAATATCTAATAAATGTGGAAATCCATTTGGAAATGAAGACAGCATCTTCATGTTCTCAGGACCTCGGAGATTTCTGGTGTTGCAGCTGCAGCCTGAGCCCAGACTGTGGGAATTAGCTGCTTTCCTGTTGGCAACTTTGTCAAAGCCTTTTTCCAAGGTAGGAACCTGATCATCGTCATGATTGTCACAAGTTGCTAAAATATGCAGTTTCTCCATGGTATTTAATCGATGCTAATCCCAGGAAGACACAAGGGCATCTCTGGCCCTGTCCATTTGGGCTGTCACTGAGGAAGGCATGAGGGTGACCTCGGTGCTGTCACTGCTGATCCTCTTCAGTGTACTTATGAATTTATCTCCTTGCTTTTCCAGTAAAGCAGAGTAAAACCATTATCCTGTGTAGCAAATGCAGAGCTGTGGGAGTGAGGCAGTGAAGGAGCTTCCAAGGCTGTCTGGTCTGGAGGTATCTGAGTGGAGCTTCCGCACTCTAAATCCCAACACTTCAAAGTTCACCTCTGCTTGGTCTTCCTGTCGATGCTTAAGAGACTGGCACAAGACTATCAGTGACTCCTTTTGTACTCAAGTTTTACCTTCTACGACTCCTGGCTGGATTCAGCCAGGGATTTGCAGGCAGGGCTGCTTTTAATGGGATTGCTTTGCATTTTGGAATTAAGTAATTTTGTGGATAGGGATCCCAAAGGGTTGGATGCTGCTGGCCCATGTGGAGGGTGTCAAAGCTGTGCTGCCAGTGGGACCTCTCTGTGGCAGGATCCCTGTCCTGTGAGTGAGGATAGGTCTGTGTTCCCTTGGCAATGCCTGGTCTGGCAGAAACTCTGCAGAACAGAGTGAACCTTTTATGTGTTCGCAAGGTGCTTGGACTGACAGTGCGTGCTTTGTATCACACAAATATGAGGTATTTTGCTCTCAAACTGAATATACTTTCTTGCTGAATCAGAGTCTTGCCTTCCAGGGGAAGCTAAATGAGAGAATACACTTCCTCAGCTAGTGAAAAACCCTCTCCCTGCCCCAAAGAGGGTAAGCCCGATGGTGCAGCAGTGGAACCCACAGATGTTACAACCGTCCAGGTTTCAGCTGAACCACAAGGACAATCACAGCCAGCAGCAGTTGCCCCTGTGCAAAGGAGGAAGTATAAGACCAAATCAGTACGACCAGTTAATGATGATGGGGAACCAGGGCCCTCACAACCAGCAGGAGAGCCAGAGCCAGAAATCATCATTGAGTCCTTGTCGTACGACAGTCTCCGTGGTATGCGAGACGACATTGTGCGAAGGGGGCGTGAGCCTTATACCACCTGGCTGCTTCGGGTTTGGGACCTCATGGGCACAAGTGTGCAACTGGATAGTGGTGAGGCAAGGTATCTGGGACCGTTCCTGGTGATATTTGTGAGGGAGCCAGGGCCCCTTTCTCTCTGGGAGCGGCTCTTAATGAGTGTGAGAGAAAGGTTCATTCATAAAGAAAGAATGCAGGAGTACCATCATAGAGTGCAGTTGAAGACACTTGAAGAAGGGATCCAACAGCTAAGAGAGGTGGCAGTATTAGAAGTACTCTTTGGGAGAGATGGACAGCATGATAATGACCCCGATAAGGTCAGGTGCACAGGACAGATGATGTGGAACCTGGCAAAGCAAGGGCCATCGCAATACACCACCTTCATTGCAACGATTGATGCGGACAATAACCGAGAAACAGTGGGCTCTGTTGCCAACAAGCTCAGGAATTATGACAGCATGGTCAATGGCCCACTGAAAGCTCATGTCTCTGCTGTGGTCCAGGACCTCAAAGAGGAGATGAAGGAGATGAAGGAGGAGATGAGGAAGATCAATGTGGCACCAGTGCGAGTCGCAGGCCCCCAAGTCAGAGCCCGTCATCCCCCAGCTAGAGAGAGAGGGTACACCCCACGAGCTGAGCTGTGGTTTTTTCTGTGCGAGCATGGGGAAGATATGAGAAGGTGGGATGGGAAACCCACTTCTGTCCTGGCAGCGCGGGTGCGTGAACTCAAGGAGGGAGGCACTAACCGAGGGGGTTCCACTAAGGTGAAAATAGCCTCAGCCTCCCATGACTGAGCTGCCAGGTATTACAGAAGGAAGGATGATATGTCAGATCCCCTCGAAGGTACTTCGAGCATGTACGCCCAGGGAAAGAATGATAACCAGGGCTAGAGGAGCCCTGCCTCTAGCCAGGAAGAGGCACGGGAGAACCGCGTTTTCTGGACGGTGTGGATTCGATGGCCTAGCACATCAGAGCCACAGAAATATGATGCATTGGTTGATACTGGGGCACAGTGTACTTTAATGCCATCGGGACATGTGGGGGCAGAACCTGTCTCCATCGCTGGGATGACCAGGGAATCACAGCAGTTGACCCTGTTGGAAGCTGAGGTGAGCCTGACTGGGAAGGAGTGGCAAAAGCATCCGATTGTTACTGGCCCAGAGGCCCTGTGTATTCTGGGCATAGACTTCCTCCGGAACGGCTATTACAAAGACCCGAAAGGACTCAGGGCATTTGGGATTGCTGCTGTGGAGGCAGAGGGCATTAGGCAATTGAACACCCTGCCTGGACTATCAGAAAATCCTTCTGCAGTTGGGCTCCTGAAAGTGGAAGAGCAACAAGTGCCAATTGCCACCTCGACAGTGCACCGCCGGCAGTATCGGACGAATCGAGATGCTGTGATTCCCATCCACAAGATGATCCGTGAGCTGGAGAGCCAAGGGGTGGTCAGCAAGACCCACTCACCCTTCAACAGCCCCATCTGGCCTGTGTACAAGTCTGACGGGGAATGGAGATTGACTGTGGACTATCGTGCCTTGAATGAAGTGACTCCACCATTGAGCGCTGCTGTGCCGGACATGTTGGAGCTCCAGTATGAGCTGGAGTCCAAAGCAGCGAAGTGGTATGCTACTATTGACATTGCCAATGCATTTTTCTCCATTCCTCTGGCAGCAGAGTGCAGGCCTCAGTTTGCTTTCACCTGGAGGGGTGTGCAGTACACCTGGAACCAACTGCCCCAGGGGTGGAAGCACAGTCCCACCATCTGCCGTGGACTGATCCAGGCTGCACTGGAAGAGAGTGAGGCCCCAGAACATTTGCAGTACATTGATGACATCATTGTGTGTGGGAACACAACATCGGAGGTATTTGAGAAAGGAGAGAAAATCATCCAAATTCTCCAGTGGCAAGATGGATAATGTCAGATTCCCACCGAGGTCATCAATAAGATCACAGCAATGTCTCCACCGACCAACAAGAAGGAAACACAAGCTTTCCTAGGTGCCATAGGTTTCTGGAGAATGCACGTTCCCGAGTACAGCCAGATTGTGAGCCCACTCTACCTGGTTACCCGAAAGAAGAACGATTTCCACTGGGGCCCTGAACAGCAGCAAGCCTTCGCCCAGATCAAGCAGGAAATTGCTCATGCGGGAGCCCTTGGCCCAGTCAGGACAGGACCAGAAGTGAAGAACGTGCTCTGCTCTGCAGCTGGGAACAATGGTCTGTCCTGGAGCCTCTGGCAGAAGGTGCCTGGTGAGACTCGGGACCCACCACTGGGATTCTGGAGCCGAAGCTACAGAGGGTCCGAAGCCAACTACACTCCCACAGAGAAAGAAATCTTGGCAGCTTATGAAGGAGTCCAAGCTGACTCAGAAGTAATCAGCACAGAGGCACAACTCCTCCTGGCACCCTGACTACCGGTGCTGGGGTGGATATTCAAAGGAAACGTTCCCTCCACGCATCACACCACTGACGCTACTTGGAGCAAATGGATCGCCCTCATCACGCAGTGCACCCGAATTGGAAACCCAAGTCGCCCTGCAATCTTGGAAATAATTACGAACTGGCCGGAAGGTGAGACTTTTGGGTTATCTTCTGAAGAAGAAGAGGGGCAGGTGACATGTGCTGACATATAACGAGCTACTAGAAAGACAATACGCTCTCTTCACTGATGGCTCCTGCCAAATTGTAGGCGCTAGCTGGAGATGGAAAGCTGCTGTATGGAGCCCCACACAAGTTGCACAGGCTACTGAAGGAGAAGGTGGATCGAGCCAATTTGCTGAACTCAAAGCTGTTCAATTAGCTCTGGACATTGCTGAAAGAGAGAAGTGGCCAAAGCTCTACCTTTACACTGATTCATGGATGGTAGCCAATGCTCTGTAGGGTTGGCTAGAAAGGTGGAAGAAGGCAAACTGGCAGCACAGAGGAAAACCAGTCTGGGCTGCTGAGGAGTGGAAAGGCATTGCCACTTGGGTAGAGGAGCTATTTGTGAAGGTCCCAAGAGCTGGGCTAATGAAGAACATCGTAACAACAAGCAGGTAGATCAGGCTGCGAAAATAGAGGTGTCCCAGATAGACTTGGATTGGCAACATAAAGGAGAGTTGTTCCTAGCTCGATGGGCCCATGATGCCTCAGGCCATCAGGGCAGAGATACCACCTATAAGTGGGCACGAGACCGAGGGGTGGATCTAACCATGGACAGTATCTCCCAGGTGATCCATGACTGTGAGACATGCGCTGCGATCAAGCAGGCCACGCGGGTGAAGCCCCTGTGGTACGGTGGGCAAGGGTCCAAATACAAGGATGGGGAAGCCTGGCAGATTGATTACATCACACTGCCTCAAACCCGCCAAGGCAAGTGCTACGTGCTCACGATGGTAGAAGCCACCACAAGATGGCTGGAGACCGACCCTGTGCCTCACGCTACTGCCCGGAACACCATCCTGGGCCTCGAAAAGCAAGTCCTTTGGAGGCATGGTACCCCTGAGAGAATTGAGTCTGATAATGGGACTCATTTCAAGAACGGCCTTGTAAACACCTAGGATAGAGAACATGGCATTGAGTGGGTGTACCATATCCCTTACCACGCACCAGCAGCTGGGAAGGTTGAGTGGTGTAATGGATTGCTTAAAACCACCTTGAAGGCACTGGGTGGGGGGACTTTCAAACACTGGGAGGTGCATTTAGCAAGAGCCACCTGGTTAGTTAACACCCGAGGCTCCACCAGCCGAGCAGGCCCTGCCCAATCTGAACCCCTACAAACAACAGACGGGGATAAGGTTCCAGTGGTACACATGAGGGGTATGCTTGGAAAAACTGTTTGGGTTAATTCTGCCTCAAGCAAAGACAAACCCATCCGTGGGGTTGTTTTTGCTCAGGGACCAGGTTGCACCTGGTGGGTGATGCAAAGGGATGGAGAGACCCAATGCATACCGCAAGGGGACCTTGTTTTAGGGTGAACTACCCATGGCTCTGTACTTGTATCAGTATCAGCATGTATAGATGTATATAATTTGAGTGATGCATGTATTTATATGGTTAAAAGGGATAAGTTTCATGTAACATGCTAGTATAGGAAAAATTCGGGGTGGATAATGTTGGGGTTTTAGGAGTTCTCCTGGTTTTTTTTCTTCTGTTAAAGGAATTTGCCCCATACGTGTTGCTAGGGGGACAAATTGCTGGATACTTAAGAAAAACAAAGACCTAACCATTGAGTGTGGGGCGCATCTGGCTACTCTTTTGTTTCACCTGGATGTAGGGACAGTTGGGTCTCCGGCATTTGGACAGAGAGGGAGGCTGCTTTCTTCGGCTGCTTTTTCCTTCTGCTGGAGAAGCCCTGACATCCCAAGCCCGCCTTCCCTGCCCCGCTGGGAGCCAGGCCGTGGCCGCCCTGCCCTGCCGTTGTGTCGAGCCTTCGCTGCGTTGTAGCCCTGCTTGCCCTGCCTGCCCAGACCTCCGGGGGGGTTCCCCATTTGGATACATCTTGTCTGCCACCCAGGATTTGTGCTAGTCCCTGCCATTCCAGCCTGCCGTTCCAGCCTGCTGTTCCCGAGGGTGTGGCCGGACAGCGGGATTGGCTGCCCAGGAGTTTGTGAAGCTTTTGTTCCATCCCTTCCCAGGATCCCAGGGCACCAGTGCCGCGTGCTCCCCGAGCTCGCTCCGGAGCGCCCCCTGCAGCCGCGGGGGAACCATCGCACCTGCCCTGCTCACCGGGAGCCGCCAGCGCCCCTGCCGGCTGTGAGCGGAACTGCACCCGAGGGGAAAGGGCCGGACAGCCGAGAAGGCTGGGACTGGGTTTGTGATTGTTTGCTGTTACTGCCATAGTTATTGTTGTTTGTTTGACTGGTTATACACATATAGATATATAATAGTAAAGAACTGTTATTCCTATTTTCCATGTCTTTGCCTAAGGGCCCCTTGATTTTGGAATTATAATAACACAGAGGGAAGGGGGGTTGCATCTGCCATTCCAAGGGTGGATCCTGCCTTCCTTAGCAGACAACTGTCTTTCAAACCAAGACACTAAACCAAAGCCACCCACACTCACTTTGTGAGTACTAAATACTGCTGACTGACAACAATTCTCATTTGTGAGAGCCGTTTCTAATAAAGCCAGACCTCTTTCTCCCTAGGATCTTCCTTCTTTACTCTTGCCCAGGTCACTAATGGTGAAAAATCCCTAAAGGCCATGGGTAAGACCTGAATGCTGCTTGCTCCATGCTGCCAAAATAAGCAGGACATTTACTGCTGGCCTCAGAGAAGGTGCAGTAAGAGAAAGGGGGGCAAGGGGAAGTAAAGTCTCTCAGCTCTAAGCATGTATTGTTTAAATTATTCACTCTCTTCTAAAACAGACCATTGAATAATACATTGTGGTTACTTTTATTTCTAAATGCTTGTACCTAGGCTGAGGTTAAAATGATGTCCTAAAATGCCACTTGCACTCAGGTTCCTCTGGAGATGCCCCCCAGGCAGGGCCTTAGTCCCTGCTCTTCTCACCTGTGTTTTATGGTTCTGGGTCCTGTGTTGGGCAGAGTCAGCTCCAAGTCCTGCCTGGTCAGGTCCCCCACACCTCCAGTACCAGGAGACTGATTTCAACAACCCCAAAGCACTAAAAATAACAAGCCTGGGTTTGTTTCTATTTGCTTTTTCCATTGCTGGCTAAGCTCTCTGGAGTCATTTGTCAACAGCTTTGTTCCTTCTTCATTAATGAGAAGTTTTGACCTACTTGCACTAATCCCTGAGTTTATGGAAAATCTTTGAAGTGCCCTATACCAGAGTCATAACATGGACCAGTGGATGGAGCACAGTGACTTGTTCTCCCTTTCTTTCCCATCCTGCTCCTGTAACATGCTCGCACAGTGATTTCTGTATTTGGGGAGAATTTCTACTTGAGACATCTGTAGCTCTGGTGGGTTTTGCAGTCTTACTTAAAGAACAGGGGGAGTAAGGAGAAACTACATCTGCATCACACTTACCTGCTTCTCAATTTCTGCCTCATGTTTAATAGTAATAATATAAACCAAATCCCCAAAGAATTGTTTGAGAGGTCTGACATTTATGCATTGTATGCAACAATGTTTAGCATTTAAAAACAAAATAAATCTCTCTGTGTAAGGTGGTTCATTATTCTAACTGATTGGAAATGAGATAAATGTGAATGTTTAGTGAGGCTCCTTTTAAAACAAAACTTCCCTTCTGTCGATAAACTGTCCTCCTCCACAGAGCAGTGAACCTGCCTAAGCGCCCAGCAGGATAACTAGTTGTTCTTTGGGAAATGCCTTAAAATACACCAGTGTTAAATCTTACTAGGTTCTTTTATTAAATTAATATTTGGCTTGTGCAAGAAGGATGCAATCTTAATAGCCAAGCCCTCTGAGATCTGTTAATATCCTCACAAATGCAAGTGAGGATGCTAATTCTGAAAAGTCCAAGGTGTGCTGAGCTCTGAGCCCAGCCATCCATGAGGAGTACTTGGTGGCTTCTTGGGCAGCTACTGCTGCCATCACCTCTGGAAGGGTGTCTTGGGGTGACTTTATGATGTGTATCCCCTATCACTGCTCTATGCCAAGAAATTAACTTTGTGCTTTTCTGTGCCTTTAAACTGAGCCTGAGAGGGGGGAGAGAAAAAAACTGATCAAACTTTTCAAAACAGTTGTTCAAGGACACAGATACACACTCCTCTGCGTCCTGCTGCAGCAGCAAGAGCAGAGGAAGCACCCTTCTTGCTTTTCAGCCAGCTTTCGGCTCCTTTTCTCTGGAGGGACATGGAGAGTTGAACTTTGTTTTCCTGGGACTTCGGTTTTTCCCTTCTCTTCTGGACTGTTTCAACATCAGAACACATCAGGAGAATTTTCCACCAAGGCCCTGGAGGTGGGCCCACATGGACCCACCTCCGAGGAGGAGGAGAGAGACCGCACCTACAGAAGGACTCTGAAATCTTCCCAGGTTTCTCTCCACAGCGAGAGGTTTCATTATTTAGCATTATTTTCCTTTTCCTGTGTGTTTGTTAAATAAAAGTTTTTTTATCTCTTTCGCTTTCCTCTGAGGAAAATGTCTTTTTTTTCTGAACCTGGTGGGGGAGGAGTGGTTGTAACCTGCCTTCTATCAGAGGATATTTTCCTCCAAATTTGTCCAAACCGACACAAAGGGTCAGGCTATGAATGCAGCTGACAAAAAATAGTCAGTGCAAGGCTGTGGTCTCCCAAGGGGATGGGCTGGAGGGACAAATGATAAGGGAGCTGCTGATGGCAAGGGACAACTCTGCACACCTTGTGGAACCTTCACCTCCCAGGCAGAGAAGGGTTCTGGGACACAGCTGTGCTCAGCACAGACATTACATCTCTGATGGGAGACCTGGGGCAGGAAAAGCTCCAATAGGCCAAGTGAGCCTCTGGGAGCAGGAGGTGTCTGCAGCAGAGAGGGATAGAACAGTTCTGAGCCCCATTGTGAGCAGAACGTACACAGGGGAACGTCAGGCACTTCCCTTCTGCAGGATGAGGCTCACAAAAACCCCAGGGGCCTGGTGGGTATTTGAAGAAAGTGGCTGTAAAAACAGAAACTCCTTTGGCTTGCAATTTTTTCTCCTTGCAATTTTGTGCAGTGACCTTTCCTTAATGAGAGAGAAGCCTGAGAGGGAGGAAGGGAGAGGAAGAAGATGCTGGAGAGGGACATGTCAACTAGCAGAGGTAGCGCCTATCCTGCTGCACAGTGGCTGAGCACCTCACTAGCCCATTGGCAGCCCCAGAGCCATCCTGCCTGGGACTCCTGCCTCCTCCTTTGCTGGGACTTGGTGCTTGCTGGGGCTTCTCCAAATCCACTGGCTCTGGCAATGACTCCTGATCTGTGTTGGTGAGGGAGAGGAACTCTGTGTCCCTTCAATTTATTGAATTATTGGGTATAAAAGCTGACACTGGGTCACCCATCCACTCTTTTACCCACAAAATGTCTAACACTTTTGATACCTTTGGAAGTGCCTCATTACCATGCGACTGGAGACAGCCTCTGCATGAGCCCAGCAGAAATAGTCCTCTATTATGTCTCTTCACAGAGTTTTTGCATATAATATTAAGCATTAAAATAATTTAATAAGGCATAAGTCAAGTTTTACTGTAGTGCCACTGCACATGAAGAAAGCACTCCAGGAATTGCACCTGAATACATTGTGGCCTCCTTTGGACTGGGAAAAAGATATATATTCAATATAATTTCCACTGGTTCTGCTGTAAATCCCATCTCAGAGCTGTGTGCTCTCCTCATCGTACAATGAGACTTTGTCAGCATGTGCAGCCCCACAGCTCTTACTTGGTCTGCCTGGTCTGCCTGGACTGCAAAGGTCCAGTCTGACTCTGCCTTCTGACCTTGCACTGTGCACCACATCACCTTTGCTCCAGCAGCTCCAGAGCCTGTGTGTGCTGTTGAGCCTGTGCAGGGCACTGGGAGTACTGCATCTCCTTGGAGTTATATCCAGAGTGTCCCCCGTGTCTGCCCCGAAGCTGTTGGGCTGCTCCCACTGTGCAGAGCTAGTCCACAGCTCTGTGGTTTTACATCCCACCTCTCTGTGTGAGTGTGATGCCCATGGTGTGGCAGCCCTGGGCTGGTACTTGTTGGCAGCACTTTATTTCCATAGGTGAATGCTCTGGGCTGATCCCTTCTGGGCTGTCTCCCAGCGACGCCTCTTCTGTTGATTAATCACCAGAAGATGATAAATGAAAATATCATCTTGAGAAATGTCTGCCCTGTGCTCACAGCGGAGGCAGCAGTGCATGGGGAATAGCTTTCTCCCATCTCTTCTGTTTAATTCCCTCTGCAGAGCTGCATCTCAAGTGATTCTCTTGTACTTGGGAGCTTTGCCAGTGTTCAGCCCCACTTGCTAGGTGCTGGAGAAGAGAGGGGTACTGCACCTTGGGCAGTGGTGAGGAGTGCTATGAGCATCCATCCTCCCTGATGGCTGCATCCCACTGCCAGTGTGGCCCTAACTCCAGCACACTGCATGTTTCATTGTTTTATGCTGTGCTTTGGGTTCTCCAGAGATGGAAGGTGTGTGGAGGAGCTTTTGAGCCACACCAACTGTGTCTGTGCACTTTTAATTTTACAAAAGATGCAAAATCCTTCAGGTGACTGCATGGTTAGCTATACAGCCAGCTGCCCCCTGAAAACCTGTGCCTCATCCACAGTTAAGAGCTTGTTTGGGGAAGTTTGGATCTGGATGGGATTTTATCCCATGAAATATTCTGCAGTTCTGTGTCTAATGGGAGAGAAGACTTTTCAAACCCTTTGTAAAAAAAGAGGAGATCTCTAGGACTGGAGCGCAGAGATTTTCCAAGGCGCTGGGAGACATTTCTGATGTGTGACTGAAACCAGTAGATACTTGGAAAAAAAGTTCTAGGTCTGAAGTATCTCATTTTGGACAGGGAAAGTGATTTGTCTGTGCATTCTTGATGTACAGCCCTATTGGCATCTGCAGTGTCTTTAAGTGATGTATCTCTCTGAAGGCTTCCCTGTTTCTGCTGTGTGATCTGCTCCCAACAAACTCCAGAGAGTGAGTGATTTATCAGCCACTGCTTTTTAGGGTGAGGAAAAGGCTAATGCTTTATGGATCCATCAGCATTCCTGTATGGCACACAGAATACAATATCCTGCCAAAGTGGGAAGGGATGTCTTCTACCTGGCAATCCATCATTTCTCCCAGTGCCCTACGGCAAATGCACTTTTCTTTTTTCCAGCAGGCTATGTGTGAGTACTGTTATATAGTGAAGAGCTTATCCCTTTTCCTCCTCCACAAATGGTTATGAAAGCCTGAAAGTGCACCTTCTGCAGGGTGCAGAATAAGATGGGAAGGGCCATTTTGACAGGGAGATATCATTGCCTGCAGCTCCTGGCTCCAGCAGGACCTACAAGATCTCAAGCGATGCAGCTGTGCCATAGACAACACAACAGGAGAACAGCAAGGATGAGAAATCCAGGCCAAACATGCCCATGTAGACTGCCAGGTATGTACCAAAAACATGCAGACATGTCAACAGATGCTCCAGGATTTTCCCTTCTCCCCTGCCCCAAGGTGATTTCCTCTGTTATAGCCATGGCTCAGCTGGCCTTGTCCCCATGGAGCTCATCCATCCAATCCACAGAGTAAGTAAAATGTGTTTATAACCTGGTGAGCATCTACTGGGGAGTATGAATCCCTCTCCTACATCTCTCCTTGGTGTTTAATTGATTCAGGGTTTTCCCAGTGGAGAACTTCATAAGAGCATTTGAGAAAATCGGCTACACACGATCCTGCCTCTCATTACTCGCAGGCTCGAGGTAGGTAGATTATTAAGTGAATTTTTTATGGTGTGAGCAGTTGTAACAAGGGAAATTATCATCCTGGATATGAGACAAGGACTTGGCTCTTACTACATCTGCTGGCAGACAACTAGCCCAGTGACTTTGCCTCTGATAAAGCAAGTCTTCTGCTTTCTCCTCCAGGACAAACCTGCACACTTTGCTACCCTCATATTAAAAGGACAAGCCATATGGATGTGCCTGTGCTCAGGAAAATAGCTTCAGATTTTCATGGGGCTGATGTTGCAGTCCTGATGGATATCAGAGAGTCTGCAATTGTCACCTTGGGAATGCTTCTGCAGACACTGCGGCGGGAGAGCATCCTTTGGGCTTGGGGCTGGAGGTGCTACAGAGCATGACAGTATTGTTGGTCCATGGATGGGATGGGATTCACCCCTTATTTCCACTTAGATGCATCCTAGACTTTATTACCTCAAGAAAAGTCAGTAATGCTGGAGTGAAAACTAGGGAAAATGAGTGAAAATCACTCCATTAGGGAAAGTCTTCAGTTAAAATGTAAGTTCTCTTTCTTCCTGCCAGTGGATTTTGGGTACAACCTAGAAGAGTGACTGAAAGAAAGGGCTGCCACTTAGTTTTGTTGCATGTTTTTAGAAGCTTTAACTTGCTTTTGACACATCTCCTTGCTGATAAATAAACGTTATTTTTGCTGGGAGTCATTGTCAAGATAATGTCAGATCCCACTGTGAAGCCAGATCCAGTAAAGAGCAGTAATGTTGTTTTCTAATTTGCTTGAAATCCTAAAGTACTCCCTCATCTGAGCAGAGATACCTCAATGGCACCTATTTGGTGCTGTGTGTAATTCTTTGCTCTAATGGCTTGCTTGACAATATCTGTGCACTTACCTGGAGCAGCACAAGCTCCCTGTACTTAAATGAAATACACACAGCAGGCTTGCAGATGAACACAGGAGATGCTTGAATGCCTTTTAGACAACTGTAATTCAGGCCATAAACATAATACAGATTACAATATTGTATATAAAGGAGTGCTTCAAATACCAGGCTTTGTGTTCTGCAATTCAGTCCAATTGATTCCTGACCTAATACAATGCTGTACCCGAAACTGTTGCATAAACATAACAAATCCATCACCAAATCAATGAAGGAGATGCAGAAGAGGTGTGGTAGCTATCTGGTGTGATGTGGCTCGTATCAGCTGCAGCCTGTGTGCTGGTATTCCATGTAAGGCACCAGGAGAAATGAAAATGGGTAAAGGATGACTCTTCATCCATATCATTGACCGCATGCCCACCTTTTGCTCTGCTGAAAGGCACAATTTGCATCGTGGAGCACCTACACCTCTGAACAAAATGAAATTTCTGGGTTTCTCTGAATTCCTGCAAAGTGGGACTTTTTGCTGCCCGGTTAATGGGAATTTTGTCAGTCATGCTTAATAGAAACAATAAAGGGATAATAAATAGTGCAGTCTGCGGACAGCAACAGGCTCCGACAATCCATTAACCAATGAGACATGTTGCACATTCCAGCTTATTAGACACGTATCCATAATATATTTTAACAATCTCTCCCTGGCAGGCATTTTCCTAGAACAAATATACAGTTTGGACTTCCATTTTTCATCCCTGTTCAAAATTTCAGAGTGAAAAAGAGCTGGTAGTGAGCCATTAGCAATAATTTGATCCTGCATTTGCATGGGAAATTTTTAATAGATTTTTCTTCTGTTCTTCTGCTTGCACTTGCTCTGTCATTGTTTTTCTGTGCATGGTGCAGGCTGGGGGCGAGCAGTGAGGAGACTGCTGGGGCAAACACTGTTTTGGCAGTTTTTCATATGTGGTCCTTGCTGTTTTAAATAGACCCTTTCCTCACCCCACCTTCTTGCTTCCTTTTGCACAGCTGCTTGCTGAGCGATGAGCAGTATGGGCCCCTTCCAGCTGAGGGTGCAATCTTGGTATTTAGGGTCTTTTGCTGGTTGAGATGGAGCTGGAATGTCCTTTCAGCTGGGAGACACAGAATCTGACCAAGACTGTGAGACCCCGGGGGACCTTCAGCTCAGTGAGCGAGGTGTTCCCAAGAACTCCATCTGGAAAGTGGTGCAGAAATGCTCCTGCTGGAAGAATACAACCTGCTCGTGTAAAGCTGCCCGTTTCCAGTGTAGCTCCTCTGGTGATTTGTCGTGCGCACACCCAACAGCACCCCAGACTCGTGGCACTCCTGAGCGTTCTGGAGACTGGGCTATCCAGACTTGAGTGCTGCCCTAGGGGGCTCAGTGATGCTGATGGCCCTGCACTCAGCACCACTCCCCCCTCATGGCAGGGTTTCCAGGTGAGTCCCACTCCGTCCCTCCACCTTATGGGAAGGGTTTGCTGCAGAGTGGGGAACTTTGCTCTCCCTTGCAGCCCCATCCGGGGCTGGCGAGGGCTTAAGAGACGCTCTATTCACTCGCAGTGCAGCACTATGAACTCAAGCAACACGTGCAAACGAGGTACCGCACGTCGCGCGTCCCGCATCCCACACCAAGTGCGCGCGCGGAGCTACGCAGGGTCTGCACCACACAGGCAGCGATCGCGGGGACACCGGGAGCAGCGCTCAGCCCGGCGTGAGCCCGCGAAGCTGCGCACCCCGCGCCCCTCCGCAGCGGCGCTGGCGCCGGGGCTGCTGCCGGGCGGGAGGGCGCGCAGGGGCGCGGGGGGGGGGCGGGGCAGCCCCGCGGGGCCCAATGAGCGCCTGGGCGGTGCCACGCGCGGGGCGAGTTTCCCGCGGGCGGGGGGCGGGCACCAATTAGGGCCGGGGCGGGGCGGGGCGGGGCGGTGCGCGCGGGGCCGGGGCCCCCAGAGCGAGGCGCGGGGCTGAGCTTCGCTCCGCTGCTCCCAGTCCCGGCGCATCCCGGCACGGCGGGGATGCCCGCTGGCAGCGCGTAGAGGAGCGCCCCGGTGGCCTGGGAGGATGTCGGGGAGCAGCGGAGCGCTGCTGCTGCCGCTGCTGGCAGCCGTGCTGGTCGGTGCTCCGGGGCCCGCGCAGCCGGCGGGAGAAGCCGCCTGCCTCCCGGTCCGCACCGCCTTCCAGGTGCTGCAGCCCGGAGCCAAGTGGGTCCCCGAGGGCCCCGTGCCAGGTGAGATCGCCTTCTCCGTGGTGTCCAGCCGGCTGTCATCCCCTCCCTGGGGTTCACCCGGGGCTGTTCGGGTGCGGGGCGAAGCGGCTGCAGCGCCCCGAGCCGGGGGGGGGTCGCTGTGCGGCTGCGGGACGCTGCGGAGCCGGGTGCGGGCTGCCCGGTCTTCCCCGAGGAGCTCCCCTCCCCCGGCGGCAGGGGTTGCCCGGCCGCTCCGTGCCGCTGACCGCCGGGCTCGGCGCCTCGGATATGGGGATAACACGAAGCCTGTGATTACGTCGCAGTAATGGGAACCCGCTGGAGAGCGAATCTTTATTGCGCTCGGTTTGTTCAGGGGGGTCTTTCACCCCGGGTGGCCGAGGTGAGCTCGAGCTGTCGGGCAGAGCCGCGGCGCTGCTGGAGGGACCAGCTGGCCCCGTCCGCGCATGCCGCTGTCGGGGGTCCGGTGTGAGGTCCTTGGGAGCTCGCGGTGTCCTCGCCGGCGAGCGGAGGCTCCGCGCGCCCGTCACGTCTCTGCAGGTCCCGGGTCCGCCAGAGCTACTTTCCACAGCGCGAGGTGTGCCAGGGTCCGAGGCAATCCCGCTCTGTAAGGCTGCTCTGAGAGCATCCAAACCCTCATCCCAGCCCGAGCCCGGGGTCTGCCGCAGCTCCAGAGGATGGGGCTGGAAAGAGGCAGCGTGGCTGCCTCGGGCTGTGCGGGTGCTGTGCGGGATGTGAAGGCGCAGTGGGAGTCTGCGATAGATCTGGGAGAGGTGTTACTCTGCTGTGCAGTTCCCATTACAGGTGGGTGCCTCACCACCTACGCCCTGCAAGGCTGCTTTCTGTATATATGCCTCATTCCTATTTTAAAATGTAAGTGAAATACTTGAATTCTTTGCCTTTTAAAGGATCTTCTGTAGCTTTTTGGGAGCTAGGGAATGTCGGCTGCTCCGGGTGGGTGGCTGTGTGCTGGGAGTATGAGTACACAAACGGATCACTTTTGATGGCTGCGTTACGGAGCTGTCTGGAGAGCTTGGTGCTGTTGTGTTGGGTTCAATACGCAACGGAGAACGCCTGCCCTGAAAAGCTTATGATCAAAGTATGAAAAGGAAGAGGTAACAGGCAAACGTGACAGGCAGGGGAGGTGCAATGAGATCATCGCTAGCAGTGGCTGCTTCTAATAACAATGCGTTGAGTTATGTTTCTCGCATTTGGTGTCGCACAGGCCAGAAACACAAGAGTTCCTTCAGCAGCGATCTGCTGCAGCACAGGAGAGGAAGGGGGAAAATGGGGTGCCCAGGGCTGGGAATGTAAGATGTTGTGGCTGCTGGTGCAAATCCCAAGTCTTGTGGTCTGTAGGACTGTAGCAATGCCTCAGCTTAGCAAGAGCTGTGAGAGATATAAGGGGAGTTTAGACATGAGAGTGTACCTTTCCTGTCACTACCTACATTCCCTTCTCATATAGATTTTGACACTTAATGCTCCTTTCAGACTAGCTGCAGGAACAGCATCTCTTTCTGTCCCAGAGGGCCTTGGTCTCCTGGTCAGTAAGGAACAGGCACTGGAAATACTTTCCAGTGACATGTTTGCATGAAGAGTTGCAGGAAAGGGAAAGAGCTGCTCTTATCACCACTGAATTGACAAATTCTGTTTGTCAGAAGGAAGGGAAGGTTTCTTTTGAAAGTCAGTGAAATTCTTGCTTTGATTCCTAAGTAACTTTACTTAGTATGTTTTTACATACTCCAGGGAGGTGATCGAGGGGTGAGCAGGTTCCTGGAGGATGACTCCCATTGTACTGAGGTGCTGCTGGGGCTGCCATGCTGCAACGTGATTGGTCCTTCCCCAGAAACCAGTAGCATCCTGTAGCCTGGCCTGGCTTGATTGCAGTGGGTGTTTTTGCCCTGGTATCTTCCCATCCCAGCAGGGTTCAGGTTGCTGGGGTTTCTCTCTTGTGCTTTTGCTCCCCTGTGAGCCCCAGCTACATCCCTGATAGTCAGGGGGAGTAAGGAGCCCTCTGCCTCTCTGCAGAGCCTGTGGGGAGCTGGATCAATACCTCGTAACAGGGCTGTTTCAAGTGAATGCTTCCATCTTGTTATGATGATAAAGTTCCCACATATCAAATCGAAAGTGGATTTTACATTTGCCTAAGTACATAAACTTGATCATAATTAAAGCAATGACTGCTTGCTTATACCTTGGATCTGGCCCATCTTGCATGACTCTGTTTGGTAATTACACTTTAGAGCACTTGCTTCTCCTAGTAGCAGCTGCATAAATCTCTGTAATAGGTGAACATCACTCAAGGACTATTTTCCAGGCATCTGTTTATTGCTTTTCTTCCTTTCATACATCTGTCAATTAAAAAAAGTTTCAGAGTTCCCAGCCACAAGTCACCATGGAATCAATTCTGAGAACCTTTCCCTACCACCTGGAGAAACTAAAGCTGAACAACTTATTTAAAATGTGGTGTTTTTTTTTTTTTTTTTTGTTTTGTCACAAACAGAAAACAATTGTTTCTGGAAGACCCATTTTGCATTATGAGCAGTTGTGGCTGAAGGACTAAGTAGTGGAAATGCTGCTGAGTTGCAACACACACAGGAGAAATGTCCCACAGCTCAGTTTTACCACATCAGTGGTGCGTGGGCTGGAGGGACATTGGCACAGCACTCTCTGTAGGAGAGCTCTGAAGTAGACAGAGACCACACTTCTAATTAAAACACAAACCAAAAAAAAAGGCAATTCTGATAAATGTGAGGGAAGTGTCATGCTGTTTTGTGAGCAGTATTGATGTTCTGGGAGTAATTCTAGCTGCAGGCATGCACCAGGCAGTGAGAATCTTGGTCTGCTCCGGTTCTGCAGTCTGGGGACCAGGTTTTTGTCACTGTGGAGCATGCTCAGAGGTGGGGAACAGCATGGCCTAACTACTGTCAGATGCAGCTGACTGTTCCGAGGGGTGGGAGGATGTAATTCATGGCAACATCTTGATTGGAGCTGGATCAGAGATCTTGTGCTGGGGAGGAGTGAAGGCAGGGTGATGGGAGAGTGCTTTTCCTAAGTTTTGATGAAGATGAGACTGAATGCCAGCTCCTGAACCAGCCTGTGGTTCTGTGTTGGGGTAGCTTCATGTACAGTAATAACTAAATTCTCTTTTCCCTATGTTGCCTGTCTTAGTTTTTTCCTCCATTTGCCTTTTCTCTGCATAATTTCTCCTATCTATAAACAGCAGCTTGAATTTCCATTTCTCCTGCTCTGCTTTTCTCTCCTTTTTGCCATTTTGGTTTCTCTGTATTGGTGGTGATGCTCCTCATGCTGGTGCATGTGGTTAGAGGGGAAGGGGTGAGCTGGTGCCTTGGCAGGATGAGGAGAGGGGATGGATGTCTCCGCTCTGGGACAATGGAAAACTGAGGAATATTTATCTTGACAGAAATATCTGCTGGCGGGTCTGTTTCCTTCTCCCACAGCAAGTTGTTATTTACAGCTTTTTGTTCCTTTTCTTTGATGGAAGCAAATATGGATTCACCCTAAGAAAATAGGAGATTAACCTTTTGGAGTTGAGGTGTAAGGCTTTACAAGTGGCTGGCTAAGCATGTCAAGCTTTCTTTTCTCTTTTTTTTTTTGGCAGCTGGTGTGTGCCAACATACAGTTTAAAAATTAGAAAACCCAACTCTTCCCGTTGGTCTCTATGCGCCTTTGCTCATGAGCTTATTCCCGTTGTACTCCTGCTCTTTTATTCTCTTTTTCCTGAGTGGGACTAATGATGCTCCTCCCTGTGCAGCCTTTCCATTTAGCTAAGCACGGTAGTTTAAGAGCTCAGTTTACTAGATAATTGAGTTTTCTGTTCTTAATTATTTCAGGCCTGCAAGTTGCTCTCTTGATAGTTAAGAGAGCAGAAGCAAAACCCTAAAATCTAGCAACTTCCCCAGGCAGTGGTTTTATAGTGAGATCATTAATTTTATTTTTTTTTCCCAGGGGTTAACTTTAACAACATCCTGAAGAGTGTCCTTCCCAGTCTTTGGAATGGCTGTAGGATGTGTGCATGTGACTGTAATAAATCTGTGTGGGGAGTGGGTGCCGAAAGTTAACTCCATTGATGACAGTGTTGATACATTTGTACATTTGTTAGGAGGAAACTTTTGCTCTGTAAAACATATTTTTCTCTGTAATGTTTTCTTTGAAAAGATGTGTTTTTATAGAGTGTTAGATTTGCATGAGAATCATCTGGCCAACATTGTAACACCAGGGGAGGAATCCAGAGTCAGATGGCCTTGTGAAACACAAGATGGAATAGAAAATAAAGGGTAATTAAGCAGTAATAAATATCCCATGTAGTACCCATACTGTTCCAACTTAAATCACCTATTGAATGAGGTTGGTTTATAATTTATATCTCTTTAATTAGGTTTTAGAAAGATCAGCATTAAATATGGATTCTGGTTTCTAAACAGTTGCATTTCCTTTTCCTCCCCCCAAATGCTGAGCATTAAAAGGCACTGACAGATGTACAAACCCCTAATCACTTAATCTAAAAGTTTTTATTAAAAAGTATTGAAAAAGCTGGAGGGAAATCCTCTACATTTAAATGTTGAGTCACTGCTTTTATCTATTTAAAGCATGATGCTGGTTGTAAAACAATTGGAGGAGGCAAATTGACCCAAACCAGCATCTTTCTTGTAGGTAATATTAACAAATTGGTGAGTTAAGAGGGTGGGAGGAACTCCTCTGACATTTCCAGACTGCAGAAGGCGAAGGTGCCACTGCATGGCGTAGCAGAGCCCCCTCACACAGGAGGAGGCTGCAGGAATGTAATGTTAAGCAGGGAGAGGTTCTTATTTTGGCAGTGCCTGGGGTAAATTTGGGGGGAATGTTAATCTGATTTAAGCTGCCATTGGATCTGGGTGGGAAGGCTTATGTGCCCCAGTGTGCACAGCTTGTCTGCCTGTATCTGATGACAGGGTTGAAGCTATCCTGGAATGCTTAAAATCAAAGGAAAATCCTTCAGCCTTGTGAAGGAGTCCACAACTCCCCATAGATGATCTTGAGGGTTTTTATTTTTGACATTTAATCTACTGAAATTATTTTCACTTCTGCTGTACTAACCACCTATCTGCGGGAATAATTGTACATCAAAGTCAAATGTAATGGTTTAAAGTCACTGCTACCCGTCCGTCAGTAAAAATTTTCTGTCAGGAGGAGGAAGAGACAGGGTGCTACTGAAATTACTGCAGCTTTAGAGTTTATTTCTGTCAGCTGGGAGCGTATGCGAAATTGCTGGAGCATTTACACTACTGTTCCCCAAGATGGCATAAATGGCACAGCTCTGATGGTGCCTGGCATTCCTGCACCCATGGAAGGGGCTGCAGCCAGTGCCTTCTCATCCATGGGAGTTGGGTATCAGAGGGTCAGGCTGCTGTGCTTGGCATCTCATAATCTCACTAATCTTGCAAAGATTGGTATGTGAGCATCCAAATGCAATTTAATAAAATGGTTGCAGTAATTTGAGGGACACTTTCTTTCTGAAAATGAGTTTGTAGTGATTTATAGCAAAAGGAGAAGGTTGTTTGCAAGGGCTGAGACTGGCATTACAAGGTGTAATGACTTGAAACTTTAAAAAAAAGGGGTTGTGTAGCTTGGGAGATGAAAACAGTCTTAACAGTAAGGGCCATTAGGCAGCAGAATAGGCTTTGCTATCTCACAAGCTGGAGTATTGCTGGAGGTGTTTGTGTTAGATAAAATGCTGAGAGGGGGTGGATTGGGAGGCAGAGGTATGATTTGATGACTCACAGGACCTTTTCCATGCATTTTTTTTGAGCCAGAAACGTGTGGCACCTTAATTCATTTATTGCTCATGTCTGGTCTGTGGGCTTGCTGAGTGTTCCCAGGTATTTGTGTCTCTTCATCCTTCACACTTCTGGAGAACAACACATGGTTTGCACAGCCCCCGGGCCCTTTGGGCTCTTGGGGGTGCTGCAGCTTGAGTGCAGAAGAGGCTCCTTCAAGCAATGGCACAAATAAACCCCAAATACAGTTGCAGGTCTAAAGGTTTTGTCTCTGTTTCATCTGTGTCAGCTGGGGCTGAGGTCAGTGGGGTGGGTTAGTGGCTCCTGAGGGACTGGCATCAAAACCTCCCATCCTTATTTCTCCTGGGGGACTTGGAGATGGGAGTGTTTGAGCCAGCTCACCATCTGGGAAAGCCATACACAGAAAAGAGCTGGCAGATGGGAGTCAGGCCTCCATTCCTCATCCCTCTGTAGCAGCACTGTGCCAAGAACCTTGTCCCTGGTACCTTTCAAGAGCCTGCCCTGCCTCTGTTGTCCTGTTGTGTTTACCATGACATTTCTTATCGTGGTCATTGGTGTTAGTTGGCTGTCTCTGTAAAACATTTTAAGCTGAGTTAATTGCCAGGCTTTTTCCTCCTCCTCTGTGATTGCTCTGATACAGCATGTGTCTTTCTTTTTACTGCACAAAAATAAAAATCTATTTAAGGGGAGAGTTGGGCTTAATTGCTAAAAAGAAGGATGGGATGTGAATAGATGACCTTGCTGCTTCCTATCCTTGGCTTTAACTTGCAGAGACCTCTTAATTGCCAACACTCAGGTTTTCTATATTGGTATTTCCATTAATCATGGAAGGATTTTTATTTTATAATTTGAAATGTGTCCTAATATAATAAATGTAGGAGGAAATAAGCTTTGTATTAAAAAGAAATTTATGGCTGTATTGTAGTGTTAAAGAGACCATGCTAAGCCTTTTTGCGGTGTAAATTGAGTTGAGTTTGACTTTAAAAAACCTCTTTAAATTGCTGTTATGTAACTGCTTCTCTCATTAATGCAGTATCTTGCTGTTATGTGGTTTTTTGGTCCCTTTTATTTTTTCAATGCATGAAATACCTGTCGCTGTGCTCCTCTGGGGTGGATGAGTTCATGAACCACTGAGGCTCGAGCTTCAGATATTGGTGGTTCTGTGTCTGTGTCAGAGGGCTCGAGGAAAGGACTTGTGTTGGGCATCCTGCTTTGCAGAATGGGAAACCAGTGCAGTGGCAAGCCAGGATGGGAGTTTGGACCCCTCTCTCCCCCTTTACAATGCGGTTTTTTTTCAGCCACAGCAGGACCTGCACTGGTTAAATCTCCTTTCTTCACATGCAATGTGTGCTGTAGATGAAGTGTTTCATGTTCCTTTTCCCATGCTGTGCCAGGTGAAGGGACAGGGCTGGAGGGAGGAGGATTTCTGCTGTTGCTGCTCCTGAGCCCTGACAACTGGTTTTCCCTTGGCACTGTGCATGACTGTTCTTCAGGAGGCACATGATTGAACTGACATTAATATTAATCTTGTTCTTCTAGACTACCCTTGCAAAAGTGACTTTTGACACTTCCTAGTAATTAGGGAGAGAGTGGATGTCGTAAAAGGTTCCTGTCTCCTCTCCTTCACAAGAGTCTGAAAGGAAGCATAATCCTTCCAGAGCAAAGATGTAAATTACCAAAGTAGCTTTTACTGAGGAAAAAACCCTTTATAACAAGCAGGAAGGCAGAGTGAGGGCCAAGAGGTGTGAGGAGCCTTCACTCTCTCAGGGCTGTTGGTCACTGGCCTGGGGACTGCTTCCTCATCCTGGATCTTGGCAGTGCTGAACCTAGCAGGGAGCTGCTTTTGGTTTGGGCACAATGCAGTTTGGGTGGCAGATGCTGAAATGTGAGGTTCTGGCTATTCTTTGACCCTGGATAGCTGTTTTTAATTGAGCTGTTGTTTGCTGTTTCAGTTTCTAAGAGCAGCATCAGATTAGATGTGTTTTGCATGAGAGCTGTTTGCTTTGAAATGAGCTTGTTGCTCTGGTTGTGTGTTTGGGGCCTCAGTTTGCTCTTAAAAGTTGATTGAAGATGAGACATTTTTTTGCTGCTACTTCCAGCTCTTTTGTTTCATTTTCTGTTGTCTGAGCCTAGAAAGATTTCTATTTTTTTCCCTAAATTTTATCTATTTTTAGCTAACAACACTTTTCTTAAAGTTGTATACTTTCTCCATGAATAAATGCTTTGGGAATGTCAAAAAAGAAGTTTAGCATCACAGAGCAGTGCTGGAGATTCCAGAGCAAGTGGTGTCCCTCTGGTCTTTGTCCCCTGGCTTTTGTCCCATCTTGGTGAATGAATCAAGGTGCTGCTGAAGAGGCTCTTGCCTTGTGCAGTGCTCAGAGCACCCTCAGAATCTGTCCCTCTGCAGTGGGATGTCCACAAGTGAAGCGATAGGCCTTGAGCTTTGCCTGTTGCAGTGGAGGAAGCATGGGATGGGGACATTAGTGGTACAATTTAAAAGTCAGCACTAAAAAACCAAGTAAATCACTATAGTTGTGTCCTTCTGCTATTACGGTTGCTGGGGATACAGAAGGGTAGAAATTGCAGGCAAATAGCACTGTTACATTTCAAATTACTTTTAAGTCTTCATGCAAATTACAAGAATATGCTCCTTGATGTACTACATACATTGCTCTATTCACTGTAAATACAGAGCCTCAAATCCTGTCTCCATTTTCCACCTCCCACTCTTAACTTTTCGGCCTGCCTGTGACTCCTCACTGGTGTGCTGTAGGCACACAGGAGGCAGCAGGGCGAGGCTTGGGATCGCTCTGCTCGGCACCAGCACAGCAGTGCATGGAGTGTGTGGGAGCTGAAGCAAGCACTGTGCTGGCAGGCAAGCACAGCTCTTGGGGGCCACTGCTCAGCAATCTGGGCTCTGCCTTATCAGTCCTCTCCTTTGGCCAAGCTGCTTGCTCAGGACAAATTCCAGAAATGTCATCAATTTGCCCAAACAGTAATTGCAGCCGTACTGATGCTTGGAGTTGGTTTCCTCTCCACTCCAAGCAATTTCATCTCCTAATGTAAATTTTCTACTCTTCTTGTGCCTCTCCAGGGACTGATCTGCAGGTATGTATCCCAAAGGGCTCCACGTGCTGCTCGAGGAAGATGGAGGAGAAGTACCAGGCAACCGCCCGCCTGAAAATGGAGCAGCTGCTGCAGTCTGCCAGTGTGGAGCTGAAATTCCTTGTCATCCAGAATGCTGCTGTCTTCCAAGGTGAGTGCTGGGGATGCTCCAGTCACGTGCAAGAGGAGACAGCATTTCTGCTCCTCTTCCTCAGCACTGGGCAATTGGAAGTGAGATGGCTGGAAGCTTTCTGTTCACTTGTTTTCATGTGTTTGTTAATATTATATATGCTTGTTTATGATTAGTAATACACCTGGTTTGCTGTATGGTTACTCTGCAGGGTTTGTCCTAAATATTCCTGCAGCTGTAAGAATGAATGGAAATTTAAAGACTAAACTTCTTGAGGTGAAAATTAAAAAAACCTCAAAAATAAACCACTTCTCCAAGAATTAAAACCTGTGTGCAAGTATTGACTTGTCTGACTCTGTCAGTCCCAAAATACAGGTTGCAGAGATATGATCTGGTTGTCACCTCAGTGTAATGCTTGGTAAGATCTGCCTCAACTGTGTGTATTGTTATTGTTATCCACTGCACAACAAAGTTGGTTATTCTGTGGGAAAGGTGGCAGAGGCTGCTGGTTCCCAAATGTGGTCCCTGGTGCCCCAGGGGGTATTTGAATGCTTGGTGACCTGATGCCCTGCTGTCTGGGACAACTTTCTTTCTAATGATAACATGATGGTTTTGTTTGTTTGCTTGTTTTTTCTTTGCAAAATGAATCTTGGAATATTTTTTAGTGTGGATACACACTAGTTTGTGCCACTTAAATCTGCAATCATCTTTTTAGGGCCTTTACACAAGCAAAACTTATTCCATCCATGGTTATTGTGCGGTGAAATGACTGCTTATTTGTTGAGTGCTGTCCTATTGAGGTTCCATCATTCTGTAGTAATGGTGTTTTTGCCTGTATTTAAAAAAGCAGTCATGGGCAACCAAGTGTTTTTTCCTTCCTGGTGATATTTTTGCAGAATAATTGATTTATTTTTGTTTATGCCTCACTAATAGCAAGACCCAAGGCCTGCTGAAGCCTGTGAGATCAGGGCAGAGCCCTGTTCTGGGCCACAACTGACTGATGAAGTCTAATATGTTGTTTTTCTCTATGTAAGATCAAATGAATTGCTGAGGGGATAACAGCAAATTTTTTCCCCCCAGTAATTCTTAATGCAGTTACCATTAAGTTCCAGTTCTAATAACCAGAATGGAGTAAAACTAATGAGTGAATGGTTTCCTAGGCACTGGAAATGTGGACCAGCTTCAGAAATGGTGAATAACCTGGGTGGAATACAAAGTGTCTGCCTCCCTCCTTTCCATTTGACAGAAACTGCAACATTAGTTTTTATTGTGTGTGGGAATGACACCCTGTGGTACTGCAGGTTGCGCACAGCAGCTGGGTGCTCTGGCTCTGAACTTTCTGCCTCTTCTGGAGAGAGCTGAATCCCTTGCTTTGATTTTATTATATTCCACTCCCCCCCTTTCCCCCCCCCCCCCCCCCCCGCCTTTTTTTTAAACTGTTATTTGCATCCTGGCCCAGAGACCTGTGATGGGATTTTGAAGCTGAAGTTATTCTGAGAAGCCCTGGTATGTGGACTTGCCATTCTTGGTGGTGGGGAAGAAAAGCATTTAATGAACAGTTTCTGACCACTTCTGCTTATGAAAAAGCTCGTGACTAATAATCGTTTGCAATCCCATTGCAGAGGAGGAATTCCTAGCTGGAACCATTGAGGAGCTCAGTTTGATTACCTTGTATAAAGTGTTTTAGACTTGGAAGGATGGTTCATTAGACTTTGAACACCATTTACTTTTGTTGTCTTTAAAATTAGTCTGAAAGTATGTAGAAGAACACTTTTAAATAGGTTGATCTTTTGATTGCTGCTTGCTTAAGAGTATTTTGATGGCAGTGCCAGAGGCTGTTCCAGCTATAGATACTGTGCTGGATGCCCCTGGCAGGGCTGTGACTGGGGCTGTGCAGGGCACTCAGATTTTTGGGGGATGCTGGAATGGTCAGGGAAGAGCAGCCCCTGACCACCATTGGAGTGGCCCCTGAGCATCTCCTGCAGGTCCTGGGCAGATTCCCTGTGGCTTTGGGAATTGGGACTGCAGGAATGAGATAGTTGAAAGCAGTGCCAGCTGTGAGATGTGCTCTGGCAGGGAAGAGAGCTCCCAATGTGTCTTGCTTTGGGTCAGACCCCCAGTGTGGGGACCCAGTGCAGAGGATGGATAATTGCAGCTGTCTCCAGGGAGGGGAAATGTGTGGGTATGGAATGCAGCCCAACCACTCGTATTAAAAACACAAATGTGAAATCCTCCAGAGTTAATTTTATTATTTTTACCCTGGCATCTAAAGGGATTGCTAGTCTGACAAGCAGAATCTCACCTAGATGTTATTATTTTGCACCAAATTTAATTTCTTCCTGCTGAAGCTAGAGCAGCATCTCTGCTGATAAATATCAAGAGAAATTGTCTGGCATTTACAGGAAATCTCATCCAGGCCTATCTGTTACAATGTTCACTTAGCAAAGTTTATTAGATTATTAGTTTTAGACCCTTGGGCCTTTTCTTTATTGCAGTTAAGAAGGAAAAATCCCAACCAAAAAAATCCTCCATTCACTAAATTTAAATGGTACAATTAGCATCTGGTCTTATCTTGCAGGCATTTTTTAAAATTATGAAGATGATTTAAGTAGTGATTTAATCTTTTGGAAACTTGCTGTATTTGACAGTGTTAAAATGGATTGTGGCTGCCACGACTGCAGTTAATCTTACTCCAGGATTTTTTTTTGCGGGCAGTTTTTTCACTTTCCCTTGGTGTATCCATGCTGGTACCTGCCCGTGTGAGCACCTCCTGGTTGGGGTTCTCAGCTCTGAAGCTGGATGTATCCCATCACCTCAGAACTGCTCATCTGTCTTTTGTCACGTGACATTTAGTATTGCTAAATGTTCTCATGCAAACTAACCAGTAGTTAGTCCAACTCACCTTCTGGAGAGAACGATGAGAACCTTGCCTATGGTTTGCTTTCTCCCCTCTTTTTCTTCTGGTAGATCTTTGCTTTTTCAGTGGGGGAATTTCTGGTCCTGCCACCATCTAGTCTTTTCCTATTGAAAATATGACAACAAAAAAAAAAAACCCTCAATGAATTCTACTGATTTCCTAAATATTAAATCTGAATAGCTCAACTTTGTGAAAGGTAAACTTGAGCAGGAAAATACCATTGTGGTTCTTCATCTGTCCTTCCCCTCACTAAGGAACTCTGTTCCCTGGGGTTGGCTTGTGTGCATGTTTATCAGTCTGATTTCTCCTGCTTCCCAAGCTTGGGAATATGCTTTTGAATGGTCACTTAATTTCTTGCCCTGCATATTGGCCACATTGCTCTATGGATAACGGAAAACTAAACCTTTAGCAACTGCTCACTTGCAGCTTTTGTGGTATGTTCCTCCCAGTTCTTTGTTCAAGGGAAAAGGCACTTTAAAAAGTGGAAAGATGGCAACACAAGCACAGAAGGACCTCTGAGAGGAGAGGAGCATCTACACCCATTCTTTATGTCAGACTTTCTGGTAATGTCCCCCCTCAATCAAGTGAGAAGAGCAGGAACAGGAGAGCTGACTGCGAGGGACTGCTTCTGCACACTGAGCTCCTGGGGAGAACTGCTTTCAGTATTTTAAGTGATTGCTCAAATAAGTGTTCAGCAGGATCTCTTGCTGCCTTTCTGCAGCCTCTTCTGTTGATGCCAGTCCCATCCTGGAGGGACTTTTCCATGTGGTGCAAACAAGGGGCTGTTGGAGTGTGTCAGTGGCTGCTCTGTCTTCTCCTGGCAGTGGCATAAATTGTGAGATTGTGTGGCTGATTCTGACCCTGAACTGAGCTGCCCCAATGCTTGTGTGGGTGCAGAATTTCCTTCCACCCACTTCCCAAATAGCTCCTGTGGGGCTGCATTGCTGCTGGAGCTTTGGGAATGTGCTGGATGGTGGTAAGGTAGTGTTGCCTTTCCCTGGTCTTAAAATAAAGAGCCAGACATGGTTTAAAGGAAAAGGGGTTTTTACCTCGGTATTTATTTAAGGATCCTTAAGGTGCACTTTGTTCAGGTGGAATGTGCCAAAATGCACACACACAATAGATCACGTATACAATTTATAGACCTTGCAAATTAGCATATCTGTGAAAGATTCCCCAATGAGAAGCTTAAATGAATAGTGTGATATTCCCCCCCCCCCAAGGAATATCCCCCTGGATGGGCCTATCTTAGTTTACAGGATGTGTTTTAGAGAGGACCTTGGTTTCTCAGGATAGTGTAGGGCCTTCTGGCCTCCAACTGCGAGGCCCCCAGACTGTTTGGTCTCCTGGCTTAATGGAATATTGGATCTAAGCTAAGTTACCAGATTTAAAGAATTACAAGTATGTGTGCTAAAAGCACTGGGGATACATAAAAGCTATATAAAAGGGTGTTTAAAAAGTATATATAAAAAAAGCAAAAAATCATCATGGCATCAGTAGGAGTGCAGTAACCCAAACTGGAAAATTGATTGGGATGCTGCAGTTGAGGGCCCCTTGGTGAAGGCCTGTAGGTGTAAATGAAGACCTGGTCTGTTCCTTCTCAAAGGCAATGGCGTCTTCCCTTCTGCAGATGGCAGCTGGAAAATAACAAAAGCTGTATCGGGGAAAACTTGCAGGGGCTACAGAGATTTGAGAGGCTTTTGGGATGTGTGTTTCACAGTGGTTTCTAGGAAGACCATAATAAATCAACACCAACCAACCTGCCTGTACATGTTTATTTTCTTATTCGTAGGAGAATCCTGTTCCTTATCTCCTCTGGATGGGGCCCTCGGTAGTTCTGGCAGAGCAGGTGCTGTGGGGAGGATGTCAGTTCATCTCCCCTTGTGTGCTGTGGTAGGATAAAGGCAGAGCTGTTAACTCTTAGTCCTTCCAGGCAGCTCTGAAGGCTGTAAATCCTCCATTAGGCATAAATGCAGCCATTCTGGTTATTTATAGTTATTTACACTATCCATTCATATCTGTCAGGAATGAAGGCAGTTTTGACATTGCAAGCTTCTATCAGGTTATCTTTAATCAGTTTAGAGGCACCTAAGCCACAAATATATCAAATAGCCAATCCTAATGTTGGAGTCCTCTAAAGTATGACTGAATTATTTATTTTGTTATGATGAAAATGTCTGGGCTTTATTGGGTTTTCTTTGAAGAACTTGATTCTGCTTGAAGTCTGGAAGATAAAAGATCAGTGATTGTCTCTCCAAGTTTCTTATTCCAAATCCTTCAAGGCTTTTAGTTTTTCATGAGCCGCTGTTACTACTTCAGAGTCAAGGTGAGAGAGCTGAGATTTCTTTTATTCTATTGAAGAGGTTTAACTGTATAAAGAATTTTATCTTTACTAATTATGCCTTGCACAGGTAAATCCAAGATACACATAGCAATTAGATGAGAAGAGATGGGTTGTGTGGTGGGAGCTTTTGCACGTTAATGACCAAGAAGAGTCTATTGATACCAGCACTGCCCAGCAGAGCTTGTCTCTTATCATTTCGAACAGTTTAATACTCCAGTGTCTTTAAGCCAATTAAGTTTTGATACTTCAGGAACGTCTTTCCGGTGCTGGCAGAAATAACGAGCCTTGGGTGGACTTTAGCACTGTGTTGTTCTACAGATCATTGGCCTTAGTGTGGGGAGGGAGGGAAGAGGTGATATGGGGCAAGTGGGAGGAGTCTCTAGCTTGGAAAATTAATAACCATTTCTGAATGTGGAGGTGAGAGGTGCTGGGACTTGGGAGGTCTTGGAGTTGAACTAGCCCTGCAGAGGGGAGATGAAACCAACAGGTCACAGCTGTGGTGTGTGGATGGGCTTGGCTGTGTAACCAGTGTGCAGGGTTGCACAGCTTGTCTAAACAGGAGGAAAGTGATTAGGATTACCTGAATAAATGTATAAAATAATTCTTAGCAGGACTTGAAAGTCTCCTGAGTGGGGTGGTCAGTTTAGTAGCTGCAGGTGGAAAGCACATGTGAAAATGTCAACTCCTGCTTGTGGGCTTGTAAAATATTAAGCTGACATTTTGGAGTAGACTCAAAAAATGAATACATTTTTTTGGAAGAGAATATTAAAACTCTTATTAGCCTTTACAAGTAAATAAGCTCAAGAAACGGATCTCTGTATCATCTTAATCATTCCTCTTCCTAATTAGTCCTCTGCTAACTGGAGTCCTGCTGCATCCTTCTGTGATGCACCTGTCTCCACTGTGGCTCTTCTCTCCAAAAGCTTTTTAATTTGTTGTTGCTTTAATATTTTCTTTTTTTAATATCTTGTACTTAAAATAGGAATTGTCTCACTGGGTCAGTTCAGGCTGGTGTTCTGCCTTTGGTGGGGCTTCCTTCCAGATGCTTTGGATTTACAAAGTTTGTAGTGGAAAACTACGGTGATACATTTACCAGGTTGAAAACTATGGTCTAAACCAATGATTATGGGTAGGTGGAAATAATGTCTGCATAATGAGAGATCTCTGACTGTCAGAATTGGTCTAGGCAGGTAATGTTTCCTTTCAAATAACCAGAACTTACTGTTCATAAATCACAGTTAATCTGTTTATTACACCAGCATACGAAGCTGGAAGTCTGGAGTGTGCCATAATGCTTAGCTTTAGGAGCAGAGCTGTAATAGCAGCAGCAATTTCAAATTATTTGAAATTGGGGGATCAGCAAAATGCAGGAGTTTGTGGAGGCTCTGGGCATTAAAAATGACTGTTGAGGATTGATGAGTTTCTTTAACGAATTGTAAAATCCATCATGCAGGAGTTAGGGCATGAAACTGCCCTCCTGAGCCACATAAACCATGGCTTTGGAAGTATTGCATGACAGTGCATGCTACTGGGAAGGGATGTTCTGAAATATCTTTGGTTTTGCTTTTGTTTCTTCCTCTCATTGCCTGAAGCTTCACTGCCGGCACAGCACTGGCATGCGGCTCACTGGGCTCTGGGGATGCTGAATGGGGCTTCCCCCAGAGGAGCCTCTCAGTGCCCCTCGCGATGCTGAGCTTGAGGTGTGAGGCTCCCCTCCTGCCTGGGCTCCCTCTCTCCTGCCTCAGTCAGTATCAGAGTGGTCCCATTCCCCATGATTTCCCAAAACTCTGGTGCATCTTGGACAGCCTTGCTCATAGTTGATGCAGAACTTGGCACGTGTCTCTGGGGTGTCTCCTTGCAGGAGGGATGGTGTTGGCTTTTGCTACTGTTTCCCTGCATTCCCCCTTGAGCTCTGCAACACATCCCTTCACGGATGGCTTCTCATGCTTCCACCTACATTTCCATGCATCTATTGACTGCTGCAGGAAGATTCTGTGTTATGCCCTTTGCAGAGATTTAGCAGCAACCCTCTGGCATGTCCATGGAGGAGTAAAATGTGCAGTAGGAGATATTCCTGGTCCCCTAGTCCCTGCTTTTGGAGCCTTCATGGCTTGAGGGGTGCAGCAATGGGGAGTTGTGTGTGATTGAGATCCCTCCCTGTGTCCTGCCTCTGTTTTTCCCTGCAATTAAACACTGCTGGTGTCCATCCCCTCATCGGTGAAATGAGGCTTGGAGGTTAATAAGGGACTTTTTGTAACTACCTATGTGCTGCTTCAGCAGTTTTTAAGCACTGCATTTGGTGTCTGGGCTTAGGGGTCCCCAGTTCAAAGTGGGTGGAGGAGTTCCTGGATGCTTGTGCCTTCTGCTGCTAGGGTGCTGTCCCCTGCCAGCTCTGATGCTGCTTTTCTGCTGTGGAAATGGATGGTGCTTTCGTGCTTCTGAAGGGGGAGGGAGGAATTGACTGCATGCACCTTGGGGCTGCTCCCTGGAATTAATGCTGCAGCTCCATAGGGAGTGTAGACCTTTTGGATGGGGAGGTGTCTGGGCTGGGGGTCTGCAGGAGGATCACAGCCTTGCTGGAGTGCCTGTGGCATTTCCTACAGTTCCTCCACGTCTGCGTGGTGGTGCTGCCTCTGTCCCATCTGCTCTGAACCACGTGTGCAGAACACGATCCTCTGCCTGCTTTCCCTGTCGGAGCGTGAGTTGAGACAACCAGGGAACGAGGGCTCCCTGTTCCTTCACGTCTCCTGCTTCCACAAGTGGGCTGTTTTCTGTAAATACCTTTTGAGGTCCAAGTTGTCATCTTTTGATAGTTCAAGTACTAATGTTCTTTAAATGCCTCCCAACGCTATAAAGCAGTCAAATGACATCTCTTTAGCTTGCAGTAAGGTGATATAAATGTCATGTTACCCTTGAATGTGGTATTTATGGAACTACTTGGTGCTATTGAATATTTGTGTTTTATTCTTTGTAGTTCCAGTACAGATATGGGCACAGCAGCATCTTCCATCACTTGTCCTGAAAGGATATATAGAGGCATTCTCATCCTGCAAAGTGCTTAAAATGCAAACAAGAGCTAGTTTGCATTTGCTGGGAAGGAAGGGGAGAAGGAAGCCAGCACCCAGCAATAAAGACAGGGGCTGTCTCTGTAATGAAAACATTTTGCTAGATTGTCATCTGCTTCACTTTTAAAGCAGCAATAAGATACAGTGATAAAATGGTCAATGGTGCATTTCATCTGAGGGAAATGAACTCTTGCTGAGCCAATTAAACTGTCAATACACTGTGGTTTCATGTTCCCCTGAGCAGACTGGGTCACCTCAGGTGTGTTACTCACTCTGACTTCACCACTGATGTGAAATCAATTTTAGCAATTTATAATCTTTCATTCTACTGTGAAAGTATATTAATCTGTGAAAAACACCACTCAGACAGTGAGGACGGATGACAGTTTTCCTCATAAGTGTGTATGGCTGGCACTGCCTCTTGGATTATCTGGTGCATGGAAGGCTGTGTAACATTTGGACACTCTAGAGACTGACAATCTAGTCTTCAAGCATGGGGCTTTATGCTTAAAATGTTAAAAAAATCATAGCAGCACCTTGGTCAAACTTTTTACTACTCAACTGAAATTGAGTACTTTGAAATTGGCTTTATTCCCTCAGCCCAGAAGAGGCAGAGCTCTCCACATTGCTTTTGGTATCAAAGAAGTGCTTGTGGCAGACTTGTGGTATTACTGCTCACTAGAAAGTAAAGCAGATACATCTGGCATGGATGGTGGAGAGATGGTGAAGGATATAGGATTTTCTGTGTTTGTTTCTGTGGCAGCAGTATCTGAATGTTTGAGTTTAGGTTTTTATCCTGCAGCTATGAAGGGGATGCAGGCTGGACTGTGTCTGGTTAGGACTACCTGGAAAAACCCCTTCCATCCAGGCACACTGGGATGCTGTACCTGGTGCTGTGTCTACTTCCAGCCCTCAGAGTGCAGGTGTCATAGGAGTCGTGGAATCATTTAGGTTGGAAAAGACCTTTAAGTTCATTGAATCCAACCATTAACCCAGCACTGCTGAGCCTACCACTAAACCATGTCCCCAGGTGCCACATCCACATGGTTTTTGAACACTTCCAGGGAGGGAGTTAGATTGAATTTGTGATTGCTGTGGTGTGCACAGTGGCTGAGCTTATTTAGGTGTTTTTGATGGGTGCTGGATTGAGCCCACTTGTCCTGTGTCACACTGGTTGGTCAGAGACGGACATGCAGGTTTGCGTGTGGCAGCCAGGGCTGCATAGGAGATGAGTGAAAATTCTGATGTGTGAAAGTAAAGCCATTTCCATGAAGTATTGCATCTAGGAATTAATGCATCTTCTATGACAGATTAAATGTAGGAAGCACTGCGTGTTTAATCTGCTACTATTAAAAAAAACCCCAAAACTTAATTGGAAAAAAATCATCTGAATGTGTGCTTGGGAGAAGAAAATCACAAACCTGTTGGTTAGCAAGTGAAGATTAAAAAAGCCAACCCTCTGAGACAAGGCAAAACAAAGAGCAGTGTAGCTCAATTGCATGTGAATTCTTTTGCTGATTATCTCTTCCCAAATTTGTCATCTTCAAGTCAAAAAATCTATGACTGGGTGTCATAAAGAAGCAATTTTAAAAGCAGGAGAGGATAGTAAGGCTGCCTCTAGGATTACAGCTCATAGCTTTGGAATTCACTCTCTTTGAAGGAAATTGGTGAGTAATGGATTGCAGTAATACAGTGTAGTTGTACTGGTCAAATTCCTATTATGATTACAGTGAAAAATTATGTTCCTTTTTCTAGGGAAAGGAAATTAAATAGGCCTAGTAATCCATGTAAGGAGATTGGCTTGCTAAAAGGAGGAAAGAATGTGAAGGCTAATCAAATCAGTGCATACTCTCAAATCTATCTCATTAAGAAAATAAAATCAAATTGCTACTGAATTTCCAAGGAATTATATTGAAATGACACAATGCTTTTACTGCCTTTTAATTATGAAATTATTTCAATCTGCTTGAGTCTGCTATGTAAGTGGGCTATCAGCTGTTCTTAAATATTGGCTCATAAATTCAGAATAGTTCTTTAAATGGAAGAAAATAGTATCCCTGGTCCTTCATCTGAGAATGCCAGCCCAGATCATGACAGGGTGAGAGCTACTATTTGTACTGGAGAAATCTGCATTGGTTGGTTCAGGTGCACAACTTCCCTCTGGACGAGGCTTTTAAGGTTGTTATTTATGCTGTCATTTGTCAGGGGAGCGCTTGGTCTCTGATGTCTGGCTGCACAGCCATGATCCACCTCCTTATGAGACCTGTGGGAATGGTTATGTACTTAGTGAGAGCTGGATGGAGGCCTCTGAGGTGGCCTGAGAAGGATTTTCATGTGTGATGTAAGACATTGCCCCCCTCAGTGAGGCTGGGGTGCACAGCTGGTGGGTGGTTGTGCAGCTAAGCCTCCTCTTGTGTAGACAAGACATTAAAAAAAAATTAAAAAGTAAATGAAAGTGTTGTCTAAAGAGAAAAATGACAAGAATAATGCTGAATCTCTTGCACAGCATTTTTGCTTCCAGCAAACACTTCTGTCAGGAGTTGGCCTCTGCTGTTAATATGTCGGTAAGACACATTGAAAACTTGGGATTTTTTTTTTTGGATGAGAAAATACAAGAGCCCAGCAGTGGATGGTGGTCTTCTGCTCAGCCTCTTTGGAGGGCAGGGTGATGGCTGGTGGCCTTCTCTGTCTTTGCAGATGAACTGTGTGTGCTGGTTGGAGGGAGGATGGTGTTTGACCATCAGGCTGGGGCCTGCCAAAGTACTGCCATGGACACATGGGAGCAGCATGTGTGAGACTGACCAGTGGCTGTCCCAGCTTAAGCAGAGCTGGTTTTAGGGGAGGGCAGGGGGGAGAGATGGTTAGTCTTGCCTGTGGTCCTGCAGGAGGATGGCATGACTGCTTGGTGAGCTGTGTGCTGGACTTCACCCTCTGTAGAAATGAGGGACAACAGGAGGAGGATGCCCGGCCTCTGGGCTGCTGGTATGCTGCTGAGGGATGGCCTGAACACTGGGACACTCTGCAGGTGCCTATAGGAACAGCCCAACACCTCCTGGCTTGCTGTAGGTTCACATCTGCCCAGCTGTGCTGGGTGCCTATGGCAGCTGTCCTGGGGGTGGAATCTAGGATGGGGCTGAGGTGCTCCTGTCATCTGTCAGCTGGCAAAGAGGGGAGATCACACACTGCAGGAACCAGGAGATCACACTTACTGCAACTTGTGCGAGGCTGCAGCACTGGAATAAATGAAGAGAGTGCCTGCATTTAGAGGGGTAGCCTTGAAAAGGGGGAAAGATCTGCCTTGAAGAGCACTGCGCCGATGGAGCCTTCATTGTCCTTGGGAATGAGCTTTGTGACTTCTGAAGAAAGACTAGAGGTATGTTTCCATACTGAGCAGCTCTTCTGTGTTTGCTGAGAGGTGGCACTTGTATGTTGAAATTTGCAGTAGCTTTAAAGCTGGAGGTGATAAGCTATGTTTTCCCCTCTCTTGCTTTGTTTATAGGTTGTTTAGATAATGGCCTGGAAATTATATTAGTAACCTTGTACATCACGTTTTGCTACCAGTGAGAAGTAAACAGTGCATTTGACATTTGAAGAAATGTTTCATTTTCTAAGGGATGTGATTCAGAATCTGGTTCTTGAACTAATGGACAGTATAATGCTACTTTTACTAGGTTGCACAGATTTTTACCTTGAAGATGCTCTATAAAGTGCTCTGCGTTACTAGTGTTAAATAAAAGCAAATGCTTCACATCAAATGAGAAGGCAGTGTTTGAACTGGAGAGAGGTTGAAACCCATTTCTTTGTCTAGCTTGTGATGCTTCACTGTGACGTAAGAATGAAAAATAATTAGACTCACTAGTAAGTAAATATTTGGTCCTGAAATGCATCTTGAACATACAAAGCTGGAAAGAGAGTAACCTCTCCAGATGCATGTTGATCCTCCTGGATTCATCTCACACCAACAATTAGATCACAAAATTGTGTCCAGAAAACTACATCAGAAAGACATTATTGAGGGTGAAAAGTTTATAAAGGTTATGAACAAACCAGGCAATCTCTGCAACCTCAATTTGGTTTTTTTGTGCATTGGAATGCAGCCTTTAATGATAGTATCACGAGTTTTTCCACAAGCTTCTTCCCTTGTGTAAGGGTACTGAATGAATGTCCCTTAATGAGTTGTTTTCTTTCTCCTTGTTGTTTGATGTCTATTTTTGAATACTTTTAAATGACACCTAAAAGATAGAATCCTTCAACATTTTCAATTATATGTGAGCACTTCATTTTCATGCTGCTTCATAATGCTCATCACTGAGAAGAAGCATGTTTTCTTCACAGATAGAAAGACTAGAACTCAGAAGGACCTTAATTAAGACCTTTCAATTTTGTGTTCACTGCAGTATGACAATAGATACTTAAGTTCTAGGTCTTGGGCTTGGGTTCAGCTTCTTTGGTTAATGCTGGCTTTTACACCACATGCCTTTTGTCCTCTGAAGCTGGCAAGGCAAAGAGCTGGAGCGGCAGTGTCCAGCTTTGCGTACTTCCATTTGGTCTTCAAATTAATAAAAAGAAGCATTAATGCACCAGACCCTGGGCTCTCTTTTAAAAAGCAGGAGCTTTCAAGGTTGTAAATATATAAAAAAAAATTCAACTCTTATTCTATCTCCCACCTCTCAAGGCAAAAGTGATTTGGATCTGGGAATGTTCCTGCAGATACAGCAAAAACACACCAAACTCGACCACACCCCCAAACTGTGACCAAAAAGTTCATGTTTACACAGACTTGAAATAAATCCTGTCAAAAGCTGAGTTCTGTTTCAAAGTCTGGGAAATGCTTTAGCTAATTAAAGAAAAGGTCAGCAGGATTTCTTACTGTAGGCAAAAAAAAGGAAAGATACATCTTTCTTCTCTGACTTGTTCTTAGAAGCAGTCAAGCCGTTTTGGCTGAAATTAAAATTTGCCTGAGACAGACAAAAGGCACATGAAGTTGCAGTCCAGATGGCTAGATCTTGGCAAAATTATAGGTAAATAGGAATGGGGTCTAAAGATCAGAAGCAGGGCTACCAGCTCTTCCTGTAATCAGTTATGATATTTAATCTAAATGTCTCTTGCAGAAAGCTCTTATGCTGTTTTGAAGTGTGATCATTCATTCAGAGATTTGGAAGGGACTCAAAGCTGTAGTTAGTGAGTTTGCTTGTGGAATGTGAGATGGTTTTTTTATCCTCTGGATAAAGAATGTTAGGAATGTGTCACTTCCTCTCAGCTGCTCTGTGTGAGCTGTACCTGCTGTGGCCACGTAGACCTCAGGTGCCTGTGTTGTTGTTTTATTCATCCTGTAATCTGTGTAATAGATGAACAAAACAAACCTTGATCATAAACCAATCTTTTGTCAGTTTGAGTTTATTACTTATACGCTGATGCATTTGTAATGAAAAGTTTTGTTCCAATCTTGTAAATGGCTCTGCTTATTTTTTCATTTGTGTTCATGATGCTGCAGGCATCACTGTAAACAAAGTAAGGCATGTGTGGATATTTTTCCATGGAAGGCATTTCAATACCATTTTTAAGCCCTTTGGGGACTAACTCAGCAAGAGAACTTAGTTTATGGGCTGAAAAATGATCACCTGTTCAAGGACTTGACTCTAAATGCTATGAATGTGCCTGAAAATGTTTAGAATTCTTTAGTGTGCTCAGAGGAGAGGAGAAATGAAGGAAGAAAAGAAAGGAAAGATGCAATTTTATCTGTAACAGGAGCTGAGCCTGTTTAAGGTGGCAGGAGCTGCAGAGAAGATGTTGCAGTAGCCCAAGTGGAGCTTCATGCCATCCTTTTGGGGAGAAAGCACTGCTCAATTCTGTCAGTAACACTGATGCTTGTGGTTCATGGGACAATAAAAAGTGTAAGGATCCTCAGCAGGCTGGAGCAAAGTTTCATTTGGAACAGGTGGCCCAGGGGAGTGTTTGAGTCACTGTCCCCTGAGAGATGTAAAAATCATGTAGATGTGGTGCTTGGGGACGTGGTTTAGTGGTGGACTTGGCAGTGCTGGGTCAGCAGTTGGACTTCATCTTAAGAAGGCTTTTCCAGACTAAATGGTTCTGTGATTCAGTGATTTTTAAGTAATACCAAAATGTTGGGTTGCTCTGGGTAAGAGACAATCTGCCCTGTTTATACACATTTTGGTGCTACTGGCCATCAGCTACAGCAAATGATGAAATCGGGTGGTGACCCGAGCCCTTAGATCTTTAGGGCTGTAAAATTCCTGTGGAAATGGGATTGGTGTCTTCCATGGGCAATGCCCGTTGTGTCCCAGCCTTTCTGCAGAGGCTCTTTTGGGGAAGCAGAGATGGATCTCCTTTAGTGTTTTTGTAGAGTTCTGAAACTGCACATAACTCACTGAGATGTATTTTCAGGCTTCAGGAAGGGTGCTTGTGCACGTACTGGCACTGAGGTCACAGTAAAACAGCAGCAGCTGAGCTCAGGGGTGAAAGGGGACAGAAATCAAGACTCCCATGTGTTATTTCTGAAGATGACCCCCTGCCTTCTCTGGGGCAAGCACTGAGGGGTGGCTTCAGGGATCCTTCTGAGACACAAGTAGAGTCAACACAGCACTTTTTTTCATCCTCTCCACAGACAGCTATCATTTTGGGTTGCCACCTCTGCATGCAGAGGTGTCAAAAAAGGAATTTAAGGCTGATTGAGCATGGAGGATCAAGCCTTATGGCTCTGCTCTCCTCTGGGCTTTGCATGCCCCTTCTTCTGAACAGCATGCAGCTTTTCAGCCTGCTCTCAAGGCAGAGACATTTGTTTTGGTGCTCCTTATGTTTAAATCTTGTTTGCTTTTCTAACCAGCTAGTGGCTAACACTGCTTGGCTCCTTGGCCCACTCTCACTCCCTGTCAAGCACCCTGTCTTCCTCTCCCAGAGTGAGATGGTTGAGGAGGTCATGCAGTATTAATAGGGAAGCAGATCTCTGATTTTGTTTCTGCTTATGGACTCTGACATTTCTGACGTTTTCTGAAGTGTAAAATATTTCTGAGAAAACAACAACTTGGCTTCTACTAAAAAATTAATTATGTTGGTACTTCGCTCGTTGTGGTGGGCTTCTGTCAGGGGACAAAGCCACTGACATTAGGGGGAAAGAGCAGGGTGTGGAAGGACAGGAGGAACGTTAGGGAGAGGAAATCTGCATTAGCGTAAAAAGATCTAATTAAGCGCGGATTATCAGGGAGCAATGGAATCTCTTCAGAAGGCATTACCTTCTGTGCACTTACGGTATAGAGCTAACATACATCCAAGTTTATTTGCTTCATAAATTAGTTTTTCCTCTAATTACAGTTAACAGACTATGACTTTCTCTGCTCTTCAGTGATGTTCTCTGTGTCTCTGCTCCCCTCAATGCAGTTGTACAGCAAAGCACGTACAACTCCTCTTGTGCCGCTCTGCGGAGTGTGTGGGAGTAAAATGGGGAAAAACAACCAGGTTTGGTGCATGTGTGCACTTCTAAAGAGTTAGAGATCCAGTAAAAAGCACAAGAGGAGGCAAAATACCAAAGGGCTGTGTTGTTGATCCTTTCTGACCTTTTCAATGTTGGTTTTCCTTTTGTCCTTTGAAAGGAAGGGATCATCAGGGACTTTCACAGTAGGGGCACTAAGGAAAGGATAATTCAAGTTCTTGCTGAAATCTGGGGTTAGGGGCAGTTTGTCCACATTAATTGCAATGATGTAGCATTGGCTTATAAATACACACACAAGTATTTGTACCCAGTCCCTATATGGGACAGTGGTGGTATTGTGTCTGGTCTTGCTTCTCTCTGGGGTTTGCAATCCAGGTGTAAACAGATGCCAGCTGTGAGTATGGACAAAAGAGGGGATGTAAAAAAACAGGTGTGTGTTGATGAGCATGCAAAGAGCTGTGGTCTCAGCATCACAGTAAAGAGGAAAAAAAAGGTGTGAAGGAAGAACCTGAAGGTATAGAAATAAGTAGCTTTGCCCATGTCTCTGGTAGCCCTTCAGACGCAGTGGAGCATGGGAGAAAAATTAGACAGTATATTCAAATTTCCATTTTATTTATTTAAGTGGTTTTCAAGAAGAAATGGAGATAAAATATGGGTTGATAACATGAACAGAAAAAAGGAATAGTTACTGTATTCGGAGCTTGCTTGGCGATTAGTATTCTATTAATTTTCCCCCTGCTTCTAATAAGAGGAACAGTGCATACACTTAAAAGGATGCATGTCATCAAAATGGTATCTGACAACAGTCCCTTCACTGCTTATGATGCTTTTGATTGTTAATGTAGATAAAATGTCAATGATCAGAATATAAAAACTCCCTTTTGTCTTTCTAATGTTTTCAGCTGCCTATTAAACAAATTACATGGGAAAGTGAGTAGTCTGTTACTTAGTACAGTGGTGTCACCCAGATACTTTGAAATGCTTAATGGTATAGAATGAAGTGTCCTTGGTTTGTTTATTTTCCTACTAGTAATGACTAGTAGGAAAATTCTAGGCTAAAGTCATACTTGCTCCTCCAAAATGCAGTTGCCTTGTCCTTACTACATAATTGTAGTTTTAATGCATTTTGGTACTGTCTTACAGAGTTTTATGTCAGGATTTTAGTAAGAACAAGTGGTGGAGGTGTAGAGCTGAGTTGGGCTCTTGCCAAAACCCTCTGCAGGCAGCAGTTCAGAAAGAAAGAGCAGAACTGTACTGGGGACTGAGGTCTCCAAAATGGGGAGCTCTGGCACCAAGAGCAGCTGTGAACCTGGTGCTTGGTCAGGGATGAGAACAGGGCTGGTCTGGTGTCCCCATGGGCCATCTGGAAGGGAAGACCCTATACAGTACCTTCAGTGGATGCGGTAGGGGAATGGGTTGGAGCAGTTTATTTTCCAAGAGCAGTGTGGTAAACCTTGGTCATCCATCTGCTGCTGGTGTGTCACTGCATCAGGACATTTTATGGGCATTTGTGGTTACCCTGGGGCACTGCCCAGGCTGGGACTGAGGTGGCTGTGTTGCAGGTCACCAGGGCTTCTGGTGAATAGCATCATAGTCAATGGTGAGGAGGCAGTTCTGAGGTTTCCTTGTACAGAAAAGCGCCAGATGCCTCAAACTGGAAAATACTGACTTTAAAATCAGCTCCCTGTCTCCCACAAGGCTTGATTTGCCCTTCTTGCTGCAGTAATGTTACACACAGTTCCCTAAAGCATGCATGTTTTCTTTAAGGAAAGAGCAATACCATCTGCTGATGCATCGTAATCAGTCTCGTGCAGATATAACTGGGAGATGTAAGGTCAGTTCTTCTGCTTTCATTTGGCTCCTTCTTTCAGGAAAACTGCAGAGATGTGCATGGGGCAGCTTTTTGTATTCCCTTTCCATTTCAGTAAGGGTTACATCCAAATGGAGCGAAGCATTTGCCATCCGCCTTCTGCAGACATTAACATTTCACACTTCTAAGCCAGAGTCTCCCTTTGAGAGCTGTGCTGGCCTAGATAAACAGTAACTGCAAGGATTATCTTTCTTTTGAGGTTTAGGGTGCATGGAGCCTGTGGGATCCTGCTTTGTGTTGGCACAAGTCAGCGCACAGTTGCAGATGCTCGGAGGAGAGGCTGGTCTTCAGCTGTAGGGACGTGCTGGTTGCTGCTTTGCAGGGGGGAAATCTTAGAGGTGGTCTCTGGTTATTTGCTTAGTAGCTCCCAGCTCTTGGGTACTCATCTGAAAGCTAAACAAACATCTCTCCTTGACAGGTCACTGATGAACGCACACTGCTGATTGCCATGTTGGATAAAAGCAATTTTTCATTGTATTCAGCACTGCAAGTATGTTTTTTTTCAGTACTTTTTTGCTCTTCTGTAAAATGAGGTGAGCAATTGTTCTGTATTGACAGCTGGCTTGTAAATCAGCCACTCACTTGCCAGATGAGAATGTGGAAATGCCTTATAAGCACTTTCATGTTTTGTGATCGTTTTAATTCCAGAATATTTAGAACCTCTTTGCATTGGTGCAAAGTAAAATAAAACATGGTCTCTGACAAGTGCAAGAACAAGCATGGGAGGAATCTCTCCTCTGAGGGTCTGAGAAGGGGATTTGCAGAGAAACTGCTGCAGGCTGCAGGGAAGGAGCATTGGCTTTTGGATGTTAATTTCATTGTTTAAGGTCAGATTATGTTGATCTAAATCATGCAACTAATTCCATCAACAAGCAAGACTATTTACATAGCAGATGGAATTTAAGTGCTGCTTCTGCCGCACCTCTCCCTGGTTTTGTGTTTAGGTTGCGCCTGAAAAAATAAACTGGTGTCTATGTTAAGAGTGAGTTTATTATGCTTACCTTGTTGGAGAGGTGTTGATCTGGGTATTTCCCTTATGGCAACTTACTTTTTATTGGTGTTTTTATGGCCCTTGCTGTGGTTGCCATTCATCTTACTTGACTTCAGAGCTGGTCTTCCAGTCGCTCTGTTTCTTTGATTGTAGCAAAAGGAAGCAGCTTCTTCTCCCCATGTAGAATTGCTCTCTTTTGGCCTCTCTCCCCTGCTTGTCAAAGTCCTACCCAGAGTAAATTTTGATGTCTTCCTAAATATTTTCAGTGCATAATGCAGCAACAGTGGCACTGTGTAGAGAATCCAGGAAAAAAATCAATTTGAGAGCTGGACAGAAAAATGCCTGCTAGGTAAAAACATATGTTTCAGAAAAAAACCCAAATGTCACAGCTTCCATTTTTCATAAGCCCAAGCTGTTGCCTTTCAGGTACCATAAACCAAGGTCTGTGGATGGGTACCTGACTCATGAACAGAGCTGGGGTTTTCCACAGGATATTCAGTGGAGGGTTTCAATGGGAGTGGCTGAGCTTTGTCCACGCTTCTTGTTTTCCCTTCTTGCTTTATTGCATGGTACCCTCTGGAAGTGGTGTGGAGGGGACAATACCTCCGCAGGCAGTTGCCCGGCAATGGTGTCACTCTGATTGCTCTTCCATTTGGGGGACAAAAACAGGTGCCAGGACATTGGTGTGACTTTTAAGGGGGCTTGTGGCTTTGTACAAGACCCAGCAGCATGTCAGAGATCTGCATGTGGCAAAAATGTGGCTGTCAAAGAGGGGACCTGAAGAGGGATGGGACAGGACTGTGGTCATCGGTGTGGTGTTGCAGCCAGGTCTGTTGGCATGCAGGGTTCAGCAGCTGCCCTGATGCAAGAAAACAGATAGGTTCACTCTAAAGGTCCTGAAAGGGAGTCACTTTTCCCTTCTTTTTACATTGCTCTGAAACTTGCCTTGTGGCTTGCACACCTCTGATTCTACATAGCACAAACATTCCTCTCTCTGCTGCTACTGTTCTGTCTCTTCCTGACAAGACTGGGTCCTTTCTACAATCTGGTGAAGTATTAAATGAAGAATCTTAGGAGTTTTAAAGTTTGTCTCAAACTTTGTGCTGTGCTAGGACTAGAGTCCATGACCAGATCTTCCACAGTCCTCGGATAAACTTGCACTGGGAGATGAATGGAGATAACCAGTGTCCTGATAGGATCTGATCCTTGAGTAAAGCAATGATTGCAGTGCAGTAGACTTTTTCCATCTTCTTCATCTTACTTCTTCTTGTGTTCTGGTTAGAACAGTCTGTTTTCTTGGTGTCTGTTTCTGTCTTTCCCTTCCTTTCCCCAAAAAGGAGAAGGGAAAAAAAATAACCCACAAAATTTTGAAGCAGTAGTTCAGATCGGTTTCTTGTATCAAGGCATTCCTGTCCCTTTGGATGGGAATTTCCCTGCATTTCAAGACTACAAAAGGAAAGCAGCACCCTTGAACAGGAGACATGTGGCAGGAGACCTGGCTCCAGGGTATTGGTTTTCCCATGACAAACTGGTCACCTGCCCAAACCTGCGTTGCTGGAGCTGTGTGGGATTGGAGAATTGCTGCTCTTTTCTTTGGAGAGTGATGACATTTTCTTGCCTGTTTGGATTTCTCGATAGATAAGATGTTAGGTGGAGCTAAACCAGCATTCTGCTCCTGAGAGCCAGGACTGGGATTTTTGTCTCAGTTGAGACTGTTTTCTCTGGGATTGTCTTTCTGCTGGAGCCCTGCTAAGTGTTTAATAGGTGTACCAGCTTCTGGGATTACAAGCACTTTACTGGAACCCCCATTTTGTGTACTGATATTCCCCAAGGGAAAGCAAGGCTCAAGTGTTAAGAGACTGGATTCTGTTTCACCCACCTCATATTATTATTACAAATCATATTATTTTAATGAAACAGGGATCCATGTATTAGAGAATCCATTGTGTTGGCAAAAAAATTAAAGATGCATAGAAATTGTGATCATGTTAAAATAATTGCCTCAGTGGTAACATTAATGCTTTTGTACTTCACTTGCTCCTTGTTGATTGAACAACCCTCTTCTGTAGGCTATAAATCGCAATGGCTCTACTAATAAAGAACAAAATAGTCTAATAATGTTTCCAAATGTAGCATGGCTTCACTGTTTTAAGTGAGTGCAATCTTTTGTCCAAACCCCTGTTCAGGCTGGGGGGTGTGACTGTGCCATAACTACACAGTGATTTATAACAATGTCTTTGTTACTGAACTCCTTCTGTGGGAGACAGGTTCAGAACTTAAAAAATGGTGTAGTTACCAGTAACAGAGAACTTTTAGTCATTTGAAATGGGAGATCAAGAACCCCAGTGAAATGCATCTGGTGATGGTGCACTTCCTTCCTGGTGTCCAGAGCAAACAATCAAATGCTGCAATATATTCATGGCAGGTGTTTGAAGCCTGTGATTTTACATTATATCTGAAGTTCTGTTTTGCGTCACCACCAGAGTAGTTTCACCACTCCTTGCTCTGTTTGCGTGGATGGTGCTGCAGGCAGAGGTACCTGGTTTGGATGGTGGAAGATTGGGTAGGGTGGCTTTAGGGCAGGAGAGCCCTGGGCATGCAGAGAATGGATCTTTTGTCAGTCCTGTGCCCTTCTTCAAAGTACAGAAAACAGAAGCTTCTCCTGAGCAGGTATGCCATCTGCCTGAGCCCTTGCTGGAGAGAAGCTTTCCTTTGGAAATGTCAGTTATTCAAATTGGTGAGAAGAAACATTTTAAGGGTTCTTTGTTTCATAACTGCAGTTAAAGATCTTATGAATGGCTTTTCTTGCAGCTATAGCTGAAGTAAAGCCCCAAAGTGTTAGATGCCGCTTTTTAGCTGTCACTTGAAGGGATCAGGAAGTGTTTAGTCATTTGGAATTGCCAGGTTTGTCAGATTGCTAAGGGACAGCTTCTTGGGGAGTCAGAGATATGAAACACTTGTACACACAGCTCCTGGTGCCATTCGTTTTCAACTCCAGTCAGCATCATCGCCCAGCAGCATTAAATACAGCAATATCTTTGGATTTCTTTAGGTGGTGGTGTTTGTCTTGAGCTTAAATGTTTACCAGTCCAGCCACATACTAGAAATGCCCCAGGAGTTCAGCCTCTCAGGAAATCAGCAGGAGCTGGCAGTGCTGCTGTTGGAGCTTGGCATTAGGAGGGTGACGCTGCTCCCACAGCGCTTTTCTGCAGATTCAGCAAGACCTTTCTGTGATGAAGTCACTTTGCTGCCTGTGAGTTTAGGCTGCCATAAATTATTGTTGCTGAATCAAGAATGCAGTGACCCTAAATAAAGCCTCTTGCAGAAAACACCTGTCTTTTAGCCCAACAAAAAAAGTGTCGCTTCTGTAGGCAGGTGCCGCCTCTTCTGAAGCTTCATTCTGCAGCTCTTCTTGCACATCTGCTGGTCCCTGGGCTGGGGACTGTTGTCTGTGCAAATCCCCTCCTTCCAGAATCACTGCTGTACCTGCTGTGGAGCAGAAATCCTGGCCAGGTATGCAAAAACCTCTTATGCAAGGACTTTGGTAAGTGGAATTATTTTCATACTTCTTTTCATGTGTGATAAAGAGTCAGTTGTGAAGCTGGTAGGGGGATGATTTGGGACCTGCTGGAAGATGGGCTAAAAGTGACATGCAGAACAACAATGTCGTTCTATCCGATGATGGAATTGTACTATCCAATGGCATGGTATGCTCTCCTTATGGCAAACAGTGCTGCAGTGAGTTAATGCTGCTCTCTTCTCCTGGAGGAGGGCCCCCAGCTGTGCTTTCCTGAACTTTGGTTAATCTGTTGGGTTCCCAGCTCATTAATGGACTGCAAAGTGAAATTCTTCTCAAGTCTGGGAGTGACCTTTTGTGGCTTTCTCTGTGTGCCTTTAGGATGTAGCAGCTCTGTGTGCTGTGGCAGACTAGGAGAAACTTAGTGTTTTTCCAGGAAGCTTATCTGAAGGTTTGTAGGCTGTGGAACATGGGCAGTGGTGAGATTCACAACAGGACTGACACCTTTGGTGGGCTTAGGGGGATTTTACACTCTCTGAAACATGTTTGTGATGCAAAGGCAAAACTCTGGCAATGGACTTAACCTCCCAAGCACAGAGAAGCAGAAAACAGACCAACTGCTGTAAAAGTCTTCTTTTGGAGTGTTTTCTTCGCAACCAAGTAACTGTTCTGGCAATAGATGATAAATGAATGGGGCTTAACTTTTAAGAGATAATGTTAAGCTTCCACAACTGGGCATTGTGCTGCGAGCAGCTAAGCACAGCGAGCTGTCATGCCTGTATAATAAGGTTTTTGATCTGACAAGTTTTACTGTAACTTCAGAGCAGGCTGCAAGGAGCAGAGAGGTCCAGGGGGGAGCAGGGCTCAATGAAATCTGTGCTGAGGGGGTGCCAGGAGGCTGGCTGTAAGCAGCAAAGTCCTGCAAGGGACTTACAAAATGAGCAATTTGTGCCTAATTCCTTTAGGTTTTTCTCATAGCTAGGTAAGCTTTTGCTGCAGTACCCTTGGAGGTATCTATGTGCCTTTACCTGCTTACAGGTAAAGAGTGTATCTGTCTGTGAGTCACCAAATGCATCCCCTCATACTCCTTCCCAGGCTGCCTGCAGAAAACAAGTCGAAACTTTCCAGATGTACCCAATGTGCCTGGATAAAACATACTGAAAACACTGTGAAAAAGCTCAGCCCTTGGTCTAGCAAGGGCTCTCTGAGCAATGCCAAATGCTGAACCAGCTTTGTTAGCTAAATTGCTTTAGCTGGCTTTAATGTTTTCATAGCTTAAAAGAGGCAGAGGATATGCTTTTTGATGTGCTGGTTTTAGAAGTTTTTTTGAGGAGGAAGGTGTTGGTTGATAAAAGTATATGGAGAAATAAATTTCTTGTATATATCTGAAAATCCTTATTTTGTCTGTATTCCACTTTCATCTTAGATTTATGTGTCAATTTATGTGCTTTCTGATAAATGCCACCTTTTGGTGTAAAACAGCTTGAATATTTAAAACACGGCCTTTTGATTAGCTAAACTATAGATTTGCTTTGACATGTCATTTCTTTTGTTCTAAAATGCCCTGACAATTCATATCTGTGGCAGCCAAACAAGCAAATCTATGTACAAAGCTATTGTTCATTCCTGAAGTGTCACCGTTAAATGAGCTGAAGTTTAAGCATTTGATTCCCCCCCCCCTTTGCATGATGGGAGGTCCATTTCTCAATAATGAAACCAGTTTTCTTGTAAAAATTCAATTAAATGAAATATCAAACATAAATCAGAATGAAGCTTGCTTTGAGTTCCCATATATGCCTATTGCTGCTGTGATAACACTGGATTATTCAAACCGTGCTTTTTGTCTCAATATTGTTTTTCTGGAGGAAAAAACTCACATAAAACAACAGTGAAAACCAGAAGTTTTGTGGGCTACAAAGCCAGTCTTGATGTTCTCAAACTTGGAGGTGTGGCAGCCTCTCCCAGAGCACAGAGGCACTCCCATAAGCAGGAAAAATGTTTGGAAAATGCTGTTTTCCTATTCTCAGGGATGGCTCAGACCACAGTTGTTCTCCATGTGCTGGAGACTTGTTGCAATGTCATGTTCATACCTTTCAGAGTCCCTGATATTTTTTTTTTTGAGACATAATTAAAAGAAGTGTTAATGCCTTCATTTCATCCATTTGTATGAAATAGGAGAGTCTTGGGGCTGTAAAGCCCTCCCTCGAGTTCTGGTTTCTGAAAATCTCTGCTGCCAGAACCAATGTGGTATTTTTAAAAAAGCCTTTAAAATTATTTTTTTAAAAAGTTTAATAAGCTACTGGTGAACTCTTAGTGTGAAAATACTTTTTTTCCCCTGTGTTAGAATAAGGTGATATAAAAGGCTAACAAGGAAAGGTAGGTTAAAACACTCCAGATATATCTTGGAAAATCTATTTCAATTATGTTCTGTGTGCTTTTAGTGGAGACGATAAATCCTAAAGAATTAAGAGAGCCATATAGATAAGTGTTATAGGAGAGTACGTCTCACACTTCACCTTTAGAAATTAAAATATTTGCTGTGAAATCAGATGTTTTAAGGGTCACTGCTTTGCTTGTGGTCATTAATAGCAGGAGGTGACTGTTGGAAGAACTAAGGGAAGCCACTTCTCATCACATGGAAATTAAATGTGCAATTTACTGAAAGTTTCCTTCCCTGTGAAATGGCTTGCTAATGCCAGGCTCTGAAGGGAACTTTGCTTTATATTTCAAATTTGCATTTGGACAGACCATCTAAACTTTTATCTGCCTTGCATGAAATTGATTACATTAACATAACATGAGGTCACTTTTCTGTTTGTCCAGTGTAGGTGGGCAATAAGGAAGACAAATGAGTCATTTCCAAGATGTTAATGTTTGTGAGAGCACAAAGCAGCTCAGATCACAGGTGCCACTTCGCTGTACCTGTGTGTGCATACCCAGGAGTGTCTGTTGCTGGTAACTGCTACTCTGCTGCTGTTCAGGGGAAATTGGTATGACAAGTAACAATTACTTTAGACAACTACTGACATTGCACTCAAAACCACCCCCAGACTTTATTGTAACAACATTTTCCACCAGAAAGACAGTAAAACCAATGAGGCAGAGCCTGCCTGGCTGCCTCCTTGTGCTATGGGAGAGCTGTTGCAATGTCATAAATGGCCTAGTGTGTCTAAATGTGAGCTCTGTAGCTGACTGTGGGCTTTTGGCTGTGCCCTTTAGTGCTCATCTGTGGGTTGCAATCCCATGAAACGCAGCTCTGGGTGCTCCTATGCTGATACTTTATTTTTTAACTCCCTGTATTGCTTTTGCAATGGGTATACCCCAGTGCCTTCATTTGTTCCCAGTCAGTGGACTGGGGTGGATCAGAGTTCCTGGAGCAGGGGTGGCACTTGGTCAGGGGTTTGTGTGTAAGCCAGTCTGCACCACTCAGCACAAGCACCAGGGCTGGTTCTTTGGCTCAGATCACCCAGAAGTGTGGGAGGACCACAGTGTTTAGAGAGGCTCTGTAGAGTTTAGCTCCAAACTGGTGGTGTGTGTTTGTTTGTTTTTTCTCCCAGGGAACAACCATCAGTGTATAAAGACAGTGCAAACATTGAATTCTTATGGCTCACATGACAGCTTTCTAATAAGTTTTTATTTCTGAGACCCCAAGGCATTGGCTCTATCGGGGCAGGTTTTTACATCTTGACCTTTCTGCCTTGTTTTGCAAGAGCAATGATATCCAGGAGCACAGCCATGATGTTCCAGTGACTTCCTTGCACTGAGCGATGTGTTCCCTGGGGGCTGCCAGGCAGCAGTTGGGCTGACAGATGAGCATCTTAGTCCCAGGAGTCCCTCACTACCGCAGGCTGGTCAGCAAATACAACGGTTAGGCATTGTGCTGCCAGTTCCCAGGAGACGGAAATCTGTGTGCTCCAGCTTGCTCCTTGCTATACTCTTCCAGTGAGGAGGGGAATGAAGAGATGCAGCAGGAATCACCTTTTTCACTTAAATCATCTTTTGCTTTTGCATCTTATGTCTTGTAAGCTACATACTAGAATTATTTCTTGTAGGTCTCTACTCAGGAATGACTTGCTCATAGGCTGGTCTGTGAAAGACACTGAAATTTTTTTAACTAGTGGGATAGTCTGGTCTGAGAAATTATATTTTGGAGTTTCTAGACTCTGGATTCTCTACCCCTTGTATTTTCCCATTTGTCCCCTCCCTAATGACTATTATAAAAACAAAGCTGCTCTAGATGAGTTGTTTGGAGAAGTTTGTTTTACAGAAGTGTTGCCGATGTGGGGCAAAGAGGCATCTGTTGAACCTTGTTTAGGAACTGCATCTCAATGGAAAGCTCTTGTTGGGAGGGCGTCAGTGAATCGATGCTGTGTTTTTTCCACAGGGTCCCTCGCTGAGACGCTTAGGCGGCACTCTGCTAGCATCCACGCGTGCACATGATCTCACCCTCACAGGTAGTCGTGAGTAGCCGCTCACACGCACACAGTCTGAGCACAAACCGGAGACAAAAAGGCAAGAGGGGTTCTCTGCATGCAATTCCGAGGCGTTTAATGGAACCAACAGACTCGAAGGGAACAGAGGCAAAGAACAAAGAACAAAAGCCTGTGCGTGGTTTTTTTATGCCGAAGGGTCCCAGGGGCGGGCAGAGCATCAGAAGCCAATGGTCTGAGGGCTAGGGGGCAGAGGCAAGGTTGAGTGACATAACAGGAACAATAAGAGAAGGGGGGGGGGGGGGGAGAGGACCACTGACTAGTGGGGTCTTGGTAAAAGGAGAACTTTCTAGCACAGTGGTGTGGGGAAAGACCACTTCGTAGTAACATGGGGGGTGTAAAGTGGACTTAGCCACCGCAACAGAAGGCCATACAAAGGATGGGGTGAACACGACCAGTAGACTTAAAACTACCGTTACTTTAGTCAAACTGAATTCTAGTATGAGCCCTACAGTTTTCTTCCTACACCAGCCCCTATTAATTGTAGCTTTCTTCTGGATTTCTTGTTGTCTTGAATCTTTCTTAACATCTGGCACAGCAGAGTGGATTTGACATTCAGTTAATATTTCACCATTTGATGACACAGAGCAGAACAAATTTCTCCTGTTTTATATATGGCACTTGGCATCACCACTCCTGCCTTCTTGTTCTTGCCACTTAGCAGCCTTGGGTGCTTTTCCTGCTGTGCTCCTGCCCGTCCTGGTGTGTGTTTGTCCATGTGGATCCTGGTGGAGGACATCTCTGGGCTCTTGGTTGAGCTAATTGAATCATCTCTCCAATTTTTCAGAAGATCTTGAACTGCAGTCTTGTTTTCCAGAAATTTGAGGGTTTTGTTTGGTTTTGCATTCTTTTTAATCTCCTCTCTAGTGAGGTCCTAGGAGAGTTCCCTTTTCCATCAAAGGAGGGAGCGGGAAGTAGGAGTGCTCCCAGACAGCCTGGGGTGCTGTGCCCCTCCCCTAAGTAGCAATGTCTCTTAAAACCACACATAGTTTGGGTGTCTGCTATGTATTAAGTAATAAGACCAGAAAGATGATTTACAAAATATACTGTTTCGTGCCCAATCTGCTTTCTTTCCTTCCTTTAATGCTGTTAACTAAGGATGGCCTTTTTAATGTAGAAGATAATGACCCTCAGGTTTTGTGCTGTCCCCCCATCCCTGTCTGCCCCGTGGAACTGGGGGATGCTGTGTGTGATGCTGTGCAAACTCTGTGCCCTTCACCAGAGCATCCTCAGTGTGCTCACACCCTGCTTTGGGGTCCCCTCCCACGGGAATGTGTGAACCTTGCTGCCTCTTTCTAAGGCTTCCTGCGCACCTCTGCTAGTGTGTAAATAATGGCCAGTCTGCGGAAATGTCCCTCGATTTGTTCTGTCTAAGGCCATGGGTTTTAATCTGCAGACCCCATCCTGGGTCTGCTTCTGAAGGAGCTGTGAAACTAAAACCACTGGATTGTCACTTGGCATAAATTTGCTGCCCAGGTGCTAGTGTGTGTTATTTTTTGGGATTTTTAATGAGCAGAAAACTGAATGATGTGGGATGCTGAGAAGAGCTATGCCTGGTGCTGTGCTTGGTCTCAGGAGTGACTGTGCCTTGGCAGACCTCTCTTTCATGTTTGCACATACAAATGAAACCTGTGATTCAAAGTGGCCCATCCTGGACTGGGCTTTATGAATCAGTGGTGGGAGAGACTAAAATATTCATATGGTGAATATACAGTGTGAAATGTGGGAGACAGTGCAAGAAATTCAGTTTGCTGAATCACTGGAGGAGTATGGAGTTACTGAGTGCCCTGGGCCTCACTGGGCTTTCAACAGAGGTGTAGAAGGAAAAAAAATCTGCCCATTGGGGACGTGCTGTCTAGGTCTAACCTCTCCAGTCTGTTCACTGAATAATTTAAGCTAGTATGGATGTCTGGAGCTCATCTGGTCCAGCTGCCTCCTCAGGGCAGGGGTTGCAGTTTCCAAGTTACCTCTGCAGCTCGGAGCACTGCCCCAGCCCAGGGGCTGACATCTCCCAGTCCAGTGAGCTTTGCCTGCATTTGACTCCTTCTCCCTGTCATGGTCTCTCTGTTTATTAGTCCTGCTGTTTTTCTGCCTTGGTGTATTGCTGTTTCCAAAGATGCCTTCTCCCTAAATTCTGATTCACACATAAGAGTTGCAGGGTTGATATGAAGAGGTGATTTGTTGTTGATTTACCTGGTGCTGTTCATGGGCATGAATTTTTCTGTTCAATGTATTGAATTAACTTGGGTCACTAAGTTTACAGGGGGTGCCAGTTAAACCAATATAACCAGCTTGAAATGATTACCTGATGCCACATGCAGAATACATGAGTTAACAAAAATGATTTAGGGCTCATAGGGCTCATGGGGTACAGTAATGTCCAACTGCACGTAACTGTGAAATATTAAGCTTGGTCCTGGCATCATTAAATGTGGTGAATCTCTGTCTCTGACACCATCCTCCAGTGAGCAATGCCTCCAACAGGCATGATTCTAATGCAGAAATGTTTGATATTTGAGGTGACGTGTGAACATTTCGAATGTTGTCTCCTTTGTGGAGTGCATCCCCTACCTTGGAACTGCCCAGAGTTTCCTCAAACAATGGCCTCCTTGTGTTTGTTCTCAGCATTGGGATGTTTGTGTTTTCAATTCCTCATTCTTCATTAATGATGTACACAAGTGTCAGCAGAGCCTTCCTCTCATGTTTGTTATTTCTTGCAGTCATTGACACAGAGGCATGTGTGATAAAGACTCATCAAAGTCATCATTACTCTACAGTTATCTGCACTGAACTGTCTGATTTGTCTGTAAACCTCTCTTTTATCTGAGCCTGTTTCTGGCTACATGCCTCATTATTTACTTTCCTGTAGCACTCCCTTCTGAACAGCACACGTCTCCTCTTCTGTTTAATTCATGATCAAAATATATTAGTGTTCATATTTGTCTCCCTTTTTGGCACTGTATATATGAGTGACAAAACCCACCCAGCTTCCCAGTGCTACTACTTGTCTTGATCTCAGGCTTGGGCCCCTCCAGCTCATGTCTGCTCCCAGCCCCAAGGCACCTGTTGTGGAAGGACTGTGGGTCTATCTTGGCTTGTCGCTGGAGGGACTTCAATCACAGCCAGGAGTAAAACTTGGACTTGTAGTTGCCTCCTGGCATAGCTCAGAATCCATGCAATGGATTTCATGCATAGTTGTGTTTTGCTGAGGAAAACTGACAAAGAAGTCAACACTAACTCGATTTATCTCTTTCAGTTGTACCACAAGAAATATGTTAAAATATATATATCTTTTTCTAGAAAGGAAGTAATAAGGTGTGAGTGAAATGTGCAATCATCTCTCTGTATGTAGCACTGTCGAGGCTGCACCTTTACTGTGCGTTCAGTTCTTGGCCCCTCACTACATTGAAGTGCTGGAGCAAGTCCAGAGAAGGGCAATGCAGCTGTAAAAGGGTCTGAAGCACAAGTCTAATGGGGAATGGCTGAGGGATCTGGGGTTGTTTAGCCTGGAGAAAAGGAGGTTCAGGGGTGACCTTATTGCTTTCTACAACCACCTGACATGAGGCTGAAGCCAGGTGGGGGTCAGGCTCTCCTCCCAGCTAACAAGTGACGGGATGAGAGGAAATGGCCTCAAGTGGCACCAGTGAAGGTTTAGATTGGAAATTAGGAAGAATTTCTTCACTGAAAGGTTCGTCAGGCATTGGAACAGGCTGCCCAAGGAACTAGTGGATCACCATTCCTGGAAGTGTTCAAAAGGCATGTCAATCTGGCATTTTGGGGATATGGTTTAGTGACGAATGTGGCAGTGCTGGGTTAGCAGATAGACTCAATCTTAAAATTTATTTTCAACCAAAATTTTACTGTGATTCTATACTCTTGTTCAGGCAGATGTCCCATACCTGTCCGTGTGTGGCCCTTACCATGGAGCAGCAAAGCTGGCACCCAGCCCTGTGTGTGATCCCAAAGGATTGTGCCCAAGCAGTTCTCCCCCAGCCTCCAGTGGGTTTGAGAAGGTGACTCCTGAAACCTGCACCCATAAATATCACTTAAACCCAATTATGTGAAACAATTGCTGTTGCTAGGTGGGGGCAGTGGTGGCTGACCACAGATGTGGCTCACAGCTCCCAAAATCCGTGCATTCAGTGTCGCCTTGCCTGCCAGTGCAGCTGCAATCAGCACGTCGGGGGTTCCGTGAGTGTTTGTGTAGGGGAGAGGAGGCACTGGAGAGAATTCTGTGGAGACACGAGAAGGTAACATTGATCATCACCACACAGAGATCCAGGCACTGTGTGTTCAGTGGCAGTTTGGCGTGCCAGTGAGTTGGCTACACATGGTTATGAGTTTTCATTATAAATTTCTGCAATGCAAAGAAAAGCTTTAAGTTAAGGGATGTAGACCAGTATATGAATGAAATTCTATTAATAATCTAATGCCTCTTCTTGGTGGTCTGAGAGTTCGGTTGCTGGTATTTTTATCCCCTCCTCTTTCATCTTGGTTTGCAGGTAGATGAAGGTGTGGTTGTTCTTTATCCATATTGAAGGATTAAGACCCCAAAAATTTATGTTTTCTAACATAAAGGCTGCAAATAAACGCAGCAACTAGTTGGGTACTGTTGAATGCTGTGATAATTACAGAGCATTAAATGACATTTGAGATAAAATCCCTTCTGAACACACAACAGCTGTCAAGGTCAGGGTTTAGCAAAGCTTGTCATTCCTGTGCCTTAAAATGCAGATTGCATACCAAGTCCCAAATGGCCTCCTAACAGTGTGGAAGTTTTTTCCAGCCTGCAGTCACACAGAAGTTTGAGCATTTTTCCTGAAATTAGTGAACCATTCATGAAGTCAGGTGCTATTGTAAATTTAGCTGTTAAAAAGATTGTTTAATTCCATTTGGACACTTGAGAGCTTATTGGTTAACAGGAGTGATAGCTTTCTTACAATATTTGGTATACTATTAAAGGAAAGTTTGCTGTTCCCAATTTTATACAATTAACCAAGGAAGAGAGTTTGGTTTTTTAACTCCCCCCCCCCCCCCCCCAACAAAGCTTAGCCTGTGTAACTGCAGGGAGAGGCTTGAAAACCCAGTCTGGTCTTGCCTCAGAGTCTAAGATGTCAGTAGACAAATCAAATGAGTCTGCCATGTTTTTATTAAATGACCTTGATTTTTAGCCTAATGACTTTTCTTTTTATTGCTTTGGGTGGGCACAGAGTGAGCACAGGTTTTGATGACCATAAACCCTCTACTGCAGAGCAATGTGCCTGTCTGTCCCAAGCCTGGCTCTCCTGCTCCATTTCCCTTGATCTTGTCACCACTGAGCGAGGTTTTAACCTGCCTCAAGGAGCATCTACTGTGTGTGCTGCTGGCAAAGGGGCACCAGGTGTACTGGTGGGGGGCTCTGCTCTGAGAAGGACCCCAGACTCTTCCCTGCTGCTCCCTCACAGCTTCCTGAGCCTGCTGCCAAACTTCCTTGTGTGCATGGGATGTGATGGCACTTGGAGAGTGGAGGGATGGCAAGATATGTGTCACTTTTGCCCTTCCAAGCGCTCTGACAGCTCCTGGGAACATTGCAGCCCTCTCTTCCTGCTGTCTGGCTCCAGCCTCTCTGTGTGGGAGCTCTGGCTCAGTGCTGGCCCAGCAGAGCCAGCAGCGTCCAGGAAGCACGTGCTTTATAACTCGGTTTATCCAGGCTGAAGAGTATTGTGCTGCTTCTGCTGTCACTTTGACAGATGTTTGCACTTCACAGGCTGAATGGACTTGCTGTAGTTACATTTTGACTGAGGTATCGCATAAAAAAGTTAATAGGAAAATCCCGATGGTACAGCCTGCCAGGGTCAGTGTGGCTGGTGGTGGTGGGGAAAGGAATCGGCAGTCTTGGGCAGCATTTTCTCTCTGGATGGCCATTTCTAATTTTAACAGGGACTGCAGGCACTTGCTTTGCTGCTTCTGCTGTTGAAGTCGTGCTTGCTGAGCAGGCTGCTCAATTACAGAGGTTTAGCTGAAGTCTGTTTGAAATTTTTTTTTGACTAGCGGGTATGAAATGGAATTGGATCTCTCTGGAGCATTGAGATTGGTCAGAGCAGAAAGAGTAAGAAGGGAAAGTTACTTTGAAGTGGGATTCTTGGGAAACTTGCATCAAACTTTGCCTGGTTTTGTACCCAAAATACCCTTTATGTTGATGTCCATGTAGCTGGTACAAGAGAGCAGAATGTAGCCTGTAATTTGGGCTGCAACTATTCACAGACCAGGCAGCACACTGAACCAAGATGAAGCCAGATGCCAGCTAAATCAGCAGCATCCTCTTCCTCCATTTATTTTTCGCATTACAGGATTATATGTATGGGACCTTGTTGGGGTTTTAGTTTTGTCCTAGTTTTTTTCTGTTAGAGGAATTTTCTCCCATATGCATGTTGCTAGGGGACAAATGACTGTACTTAAGAAAGACAAAAGCAGCCCGTTTGGGGGTGGGGTGGGCCTGGCTACTCTTTGTTTCACCTGGGCGTGTTGGGAGTTTGCTCTCAGCGTCTGGAGAGAGAAGCCGCGGAGAGAAGAGCTGCTGGTTCCCGTTTTCGGTGTCTTTCCTTTCTGCTGGAAACAACACCGGGATCCCAAGGCTGCTTTCCCTGCCCTGCTGGAGGCTGGGGCTGTGGCTGTCCTGCCCCACTGCTGTTTCGAGCCTTCGCTGCATTGTAGCCGTGCTCACCCTGCCTGCCTGGACCTCCCGGGGGTTCCCCTTTTGGATACATCTCCTCTGCCACCCGGGATTTGTGTTTGTGCCTGCCGCTCCGGCCTGCCATCCCAGCCTGCTGTTCCGGGAGTCCAGGACCGGCTGCCCAGTGGTTTGTGAAGCTCCTTTGTTCCATCCTTCCCCGGGATCCCAGGGCACCAGAGCAGCCGCGTGCTCCCCGAGCTCGCTCCGGAGCGCCCCCTGCAGCCGCGGGGGAACCATCGCACCTGCCCTGCTCACCGGGAGCCGCCAGCGCCCCTGCCGGCTGTGAGCGGAACTGCACCTGAGGGGAAAGGGCCTGACAGCCGAGAAGGCTGGGACTGGGTTTGTGTTTGCTGTTATTGTCATAGTTGTTGTTGTTTTGTTCGACTGGTTATCTATCTATCTATCTATCTATCTATCTCTCTATCTATCTATCTATCTATATATATATATAGTAAAGAACTGTTATTCCTATTTCCCACATCTTTGCCTAAAGACCTTTGATTTCAAAATCATAATAACTCAGAGGGAAAGGGGTTATATCTGCCACTTCAAGGGGGGCTTCTGCCTTCCTTAGCAGACACCTGTCTTTCAAACCGAGACAGACCTGCTTTAATAATAACTACTGAGAAGGGAGAACTTGCCCCACTAATCATGAGCTTAAAATAGAATATTTGTCTCAAAGTTGCTTATACTTCGCTTTGCATCTTCTGTCTTGTGCCCTGTGCTGCTCAGTGGCTATGGGACTGTGTTGGTCCAAAATCACAGTTCCCCCTTTAAAAAAACAAACCCCTCGTTTCAGTAAGATAAGAGGAAAAAGCATTAAAGCTTTTCAAACCAGAGCACGTCATCCCTCTTGGAACTGTTGGTAAAAATTGATGCTATAGATTAAAATGAGAGAGAAGAAATTATAAAATCCCTCCCCCCCACCCCCTTTTCTTTTTTCTTTTTCTGGGTGACTTTAAATCATTCCCTTCCTGCAGATGGCTTGCTGTGCTGGAATGCCCCATATGTGGCATCGTGTGTTTGTAATTACACATTTTGTCTTGATAAGTTTGACGTGTTTCTGTAGCCGGCTGTTTGTCAGTCATCAGCTTCAGCCCCCCTGTAAAGAGTCAGGGTTGTTCTTCCTTAATCCCATTTTAGATTCTTTCCCCTCTCAGCTGAATGACAGGTATTAGCATATTCCTTTGGAGGGTGGTGCTGGGTGTTGGTAACACTTGATGGGGTATTGGCAATCACAGATACTCTGTTTGTCATTTAGCTCAGTGAGAAAAAAAAGTGTCTGAATCTGATAATGGAGAACACAGAAGTAATGCTAGCAGCCAAATGTCTGCTTTAGCCCTAATTCACTTGTTTCCTAAAGCAAAACAAATCTGAAGTGTGGGAATACCTTGGAGAGGATCTGTCCATGGGAACTCATAGGTACTGATGAAACTCAGCACATGGGGTTTATTGGACTGAATGAGCTTACTGCTGTTTTGTGCATTATTTTTTTTTTAAGTGAAGAAGGCATGTTGTCTTTCTAAATAACTCTTCCCCATGGATGTCTGGAACAGCTCTTCTGTCTTGCCTTGCTTGCCTGTCAGTATTAGGGGTGGATCCTGTGGGTCTGTTGAAAGAAACCTTTTAAAGGACAAGGTGGATTGTTGGGCTGGATTGAAATTCCTTTTGCTTCTAATGTGGCAGATTCGGGTGACTAACTGTCCAACAAACCCATCTGTTGTGGATTTAGAGGAAATATAGGAAAAGCAGGAAAATGCCTGCTCTGTCAGTAGTACAGAATTAGAGCACACAGTGGGAACAGTTCTAGTCCATCAGGTGCAAAAATGATCTCCATCAGTAAATACCACTTTTCTGCACACAGGATCTGTTTCACTCTTTATGCATATGCCTGAATTAGGAACTGTGCTATTAAACTAGCTGTGAGCAGAGTGGTGTGTGCAGACAGTAGTGAAGGCTGCTCATACCTTGTTCTGCAAAGGATGCAAAGGGAGGAAATTTCCTTCTCCCCGGGCGCAGCTGGATGGGCTCAGCAGAGTGTGTGCCTGTTGCTGTGTTAGGCTTTTTGGGCTCAGCTGTCAGTCAGGACTACAAACCAGAAATTAGTCCATCATATAAAAGTTTCTGGTACAGCTCATTCTCAAAGCAGAGGAAACAATTATCAGTTGCAATCACAGGTAACAGAGTTCCTGCTGCTGGTCCTTCCCCTAGCTCTCCTCTGCCTTGTGCCCACCCATTGCTCTTCTCTCCTCCTCACCTCTTTGTTGAAGGCACCTTGGTAGTTCTTGTTCTGGTCCTTTGCTAACCTGAAGGTGTCCCAGGGGACAGAACATGGGTACTGTGGAGGGACAGTTGTGCTCCACAGCACAACAGTTCAAAAATTAAAATTTTAAAAAACCAAAAAAATTGTCCCAGTGTTAGCAATAACTGGCTAATAATTGTTGGCCTGCTGCTTTACCTTACTCTGTTCAGCCCCTTGTGGGTGCTGCTCTGATGTTGTGCCCCATTTCTGTTGCTCTTACCAGCTGCAGGATGGAGGGTTTTGGACACAACCCCTGGAGCTGGGATGGCTGACTCATCCCCACAGCAGTTAAGTGCTGGATGTGAGGTATTGGCTTATCTGCTTGAAGGTCCCTTTTGCAGCCAGAAGGGTATTAAAGACCACTTTGTACAACAACGCTGAGGATCCCTTTGATCCATGAACTCCTTGTGGAGAGCTGAGGAAGAGATTCTTACCAAGGCAGGTTTACAGCATTTCTCTTAGCAGCTTATTAGCCGTGGGCATTCTTGGATAAAATCACCCTGGTATCTCTCCTGCAAGACTGCAAAACATTTATTTTTCAATGCAATAGATCTGCAGTTGCCACCTGTAGTGTTGGGTCACCATCCTGTTTAGAAAGTCCTGACAATGAAGCAGTCAAAAGCCAACTGGATGAGTGATGCCTGAGACCTTTATCAACAAAGAGCCAGTCTTCTTTTCCTCCTTTTCTTTTTTTTTTTTTTTTTTTTTTTTACCAGAGCATAAAAAGACTGACTTCTTCTGAATTGAGTCCTTGAGAGAGGTACAGAAACAGCACATAGTAGGGATGGGCAGAAAGGTGGGTGATCTTGGGCCAGGTGGACATTACCAGCAAGGGGGAAGCAGGTTGTGGAGAGGATAAGGATGCAACTGGGCAGTATCAAGCAGATTGTCCTGCATGAGTCAGTAAGGATGATTTCTGGCCTCTCCTTCACTGATGTTGGCAGTTACAGATGCCCTGTGATGGACGTGGTGCTGCCTAGTTTGGGAACTAAGCTCGGAGTTTAATGGCCTGAAGTCCTGGCAGATATATGGAGGATGTATCCAAGACTTGACTGAGCCCTAGGCAACTGTCCCAACTTGCACTTTGTGCCTTCCACACCAAAGGATTTTTATATTATCATCAGGCAGCCAGGACTCTTGCAATATGCTATTAGTTGTTTTAATGCTGTTTTATTAGTTAATAAATTTTTTTAGCTGTAACTTTAACCTGTTATATTTCAGTATGGGGTGCCTGGGGAGGAAAGCAAGAATCCAGAAATTATGTGAAAGCTTTTAATAAACCATTAACCCTTCCTGCAGTGCAGTCCTGTGGGAATTAACTGCTCTGTGCATGAGTGAATTCTCCCTCAGCCTTCCATGGGCGGCATCATTTTGTCCTCAGCTTGACTGCTCTCTTGAGTGTAGTAAATGGGGCATAACTTGTTTTCTTGGTGTTGGGGGACAGCAGTTTCAGAAGCTGGACAAATCCTTTACAAATAATGGGCTCAGGCATGTCACTAAACCCTTCCATGGTGCTGGGCTGGGCTCCTTCCTTGTCCAGGCAGATAATACCAGAGCTCCTGCTGAGATAGCCTGTGTTGCTGGTTCTTGTGCCGCTTAGCAAAGATTTAACAAGAAGCTGCATTGAATTTGCAAGCAGTGGAACCTAAGCCAGTGTGCTCTGCATGAAAGGTGTACTCGAAAAACCTGGAGCAGGCTCCGTCCGGGCCATTTGATGGAGCTGGCACAGCGGTGGCACTTGGTCTGTCTCTGCTGCTGTGTTTGTGGGATATGTTTTGCCATTTGCCAAGGAAAGCTTTTATATGAGGCTGAATTTTTTTTTTTTTTTTCTCTCTGATGGGGGAGAAATTAATTACCACCCTTGCTCCTCTTACTGCCCTGAAGACTAGAAATATTCAGAAGCTTAATATTCAAACAGCTTTAAAAACCAGTATCTCTAAATGTCAAGTTAACGTGCTCTGGGAACAGTCTGACTCAAGGACCCGGTATGAACATCAAATTGCATCTGCTGCCTCAAGGACTTGTGGGATTCTCTGGGGCAAACACAGTGGAGAGATTGAGAGTTTATTTCAGCTTTTTTCAGTCTTTCTTCTAAAAGCAAAGTTGTATTTTTCTCATGCCTGTCCTCACCACAAATGCAGCCTGAACCTGTCTGAGATGGCAGATGAAAAATGAAACCTCATGAATGAGAAATACAACCTGCATTTTTTATGATGGCGGAAAAAGTAAACCCATTTTAAAATGTGCATATTTTTAAGACAGTAAATGACTAAGTAGGTGAGATGTAGGTATCAATAAATATTTATTCCAAAGAAGTAATCTCCCAACAGAATTGGAAATTGTCTCATCCTTTTAGGCAATTAAAAATCAATGTTTGTTTTTCAGAGTGGAAGTAACATTTTTCCAGTTGCTTTTGGAGTGTGGCCACTGTTGAGTGAAAAGTTTCACAGCTACTTAAGATTTTTTTCAGAATAATTGCACTAAAAGGACAGACTGATTTATAGGATGGATTGTAATGATCTTGAAATGCAGGGGAGTGTAGATACAAAAATGCTGCTAGCGAGGATTTTCTTGCTATTTTCTAAGTCCGTGAGAGACTTTTCTCTCTCACAGAAGAGGTAGCAGAGTTATGTAAACAACCAAGCCACCTGCAACCTTGAAAAGTCTTGTTTATGGTATAGTAGAAAAATATTTTGACAATGGATGTTTTAGGATTTTAGCCAATCACCCCAAGGGGTGGCTGATCCTTTGTCCAATTAGACTATGAAGAAAAAAGTCTATAAAAGAGTTGGTAAAATAATTAAAGAGATCAATCTTGCTGCACAATTCCTGCCTACTGGATCTTCTTTCCTCCTCCTCCCTATGGCTGTGGGACACAGTGATATACCCTAGGGCCCAGGCCTGCAGTAATATTTGGTGCTGCACGACATGATCTGCACTCTCTGACGTGTCCTGCACGCTGCGAGCCAAGCCAAATTCCTCTAGAGGTACGCTGTTCCCCTTCCCCCCCGGGACCGGGAAGTCCAACAGGACTGAGAAATGGCGAACAGCGGCTCACAAAACAATGCTGTGGTACTGGTCTGGAAAGGTGTGTTTAGTATAATGCACACCTCCATTCCTGAGAACTCAGTTCGGGAATTATTAGATTGGGCTACCTTAAAAGGGATTTTCATGGACAGAGATACTGCCCTGGACTTTGCATTATGGCAGGAACTTGGCTGTGCTGTCTGACACGAGCTCCCGTCTGGGAACCCATCAGTGTCAGAATTATATCAGACCTGGCGTTCGTTATTTTTTCTGCTGACCGACCTTGACTGTAGCAGCAGAGCTGGCTCACCTATTTCGGTGATGAGTGACGGAGGAATGTCCGAGGGGGTCCCTGCTGACCAGGCTTCCGGGGCAACTGATGGTGGATCCAGAAAACCCCCCCCGGCTCCACAGGCAGAGCCTGCGCCGCCTCACCCTGCACAATCGCAGGACTCCGCGGCCCCCAGGGACCCTGCGCTGGCAGAGGCGGGGGGGTCAGGGCAGTGGTAGGGCACGCAGCCTGCCGTACCGCTCAGCTCGGTGGCGGCCACGGCTTATCCAGGGCCGCAAATCAGCGGCTTAGCGAATTGGACTCCCAGAGCGGCTCCTAGCTTGGTTGTATATGCACCTGGATCTAACTTCTTAGCGAGCGTAGCGCCGAGTGTGCCTGCTCCAAGACTGCCTGGCTGTGGTCCGCTGCCCTCCTTGGCACTGGACTGTTCTGCGCAGTCGCAGAACCGAGCCATCGACCTTTTAATACAGCATCTGGCTTTGCTGACAGAGTTACCGAACCTATCCTGAAGGATGGAGGACTTAAAAGGCACTAATTTAGCAAGGCAGGTCTTTTCAGGAATAGTTACAGGGGGTTTTTGTGTGGAGACCACAGCGCAAATCTGGCCTTTAAAGTCAGTGTCTGTAATTCCTGAGTGCACTAAGATTCCTTGATGGGCAACGTCAGGTTTTCCCACCAGCATTGCACTGGATCCCTGGGCTAAGGGTCCATATGCGTCTAAGGGAACCTTATAAATACCGCTAGAGTCTAAGACGACCGCAGCTGCAGTGTGGACGTCAAACCCATCTGATTCCTGGGTGTCGTCTGATCCCTGGGTGCAGTCTCTAGGGTGGCTGGGTAGGCCTGTGCCTGTACCTGTGCCACTCTCTGGGGGAGTGACTGCATCGGAGAGCAGTTCCCCCTCCTTGCACCCCGGTGGGAGTTTCCTGACAACAGCCGACCATCGGCATGAGTCTGGGATCTACAATAGTCCGAGCAATGCCCTGGCCTGCCACACCTCTTGTACTGAGGGATCAGTGTGTTCTCTTTTTGGTTTGGCTTAGGCCACTTCCGAATTTTCACCTGTTTTGGTTGCTTTGGTTCACGACCAGAAGATGTGTGAACAGGCTGCCGGAACGCAGCCAAAGCAGACCTTTTCTGGTCCCCAGATGCCACCTTAGAGCAGGCCTTCGACCATGTCTGTGACCTCAGGATCCCCTGGTAAGGCATCTATGATTTTTCTGCACTCTTCATTTGCATTATCTCTAACTAACTGCCTTAATAACATCTGTCTTAACCTGTCATCCTCAGCCTGCTTCTCGAGAGAAGCAGCGACTTTCTCTACAAAAGAGGGGAATGACTCTGATTTGCCTTGAACTATTTCAGTATATCGCTTTCTGGGCGCAGACAACTCTATGGTTTTCAACAGGGCAGCCATGCCGACCTGTTGAGCTTGCTGCAGGACGCTAGAGGACAAGGTACCCTGTAGACTGGGATCAGAGAAGGGACCGGTCCCCATCAAAGCATCCATTCCTGCTGTCTGTCCAGAATTGGCAGCAGGGAGCTGCATATTCCCTAATGCAGCCTTGCCGGCCAGCTTTCTCCAGGTTTTCTCAAAAACTGTAAATTGTACAGGTTGAAATAGAATTTGACCTAAGTGTCTGATATCAAATGGAGCAAGCAAATCTGTATTTATCAACCTTATTATCTGCATAACCTCAGCAGAACCTAGCCCATGTTGTGCCACCTTGGATTGCAGGTCCTGGGCAACTTTCCAAGCAATCACCTCATGCTTATCACGCTCGCCTGAATTTGGGAGAGCCTTATACACTGGGGAAGCTTGGATCTCCCCTTTTGGGGAATCTCTACCATCCTGAACTTCTGGCACAGCCTGTGGATGAAGTGTAACAGCTTCCCTGTTACCTCCAGAATCCTCAGATCTATTTGGCATTCCAAGTGTTTCCAATAACCTCCAGTCACCCTCCTCCAATGCTCGCATTTTAACTGACTCTAAGAAGCAACTGTAGTGAGTCGGACGCACTGTTACTGTGCAGTCCTGAAAGGTCCAGGGGCGAGACCAGTGCAGCCTTTTTCTTCGCCACCCGGCTACAGCCGCCTGACGACCTGGGGCCAGAACCTCATCTGCCTCACTGCCTGACGATGAGTCATCAGGCAAAGGCAACTCAGAGACGCTGGGAGTGAACAGAGATGGACGGGGAGGGGCACTTTGGCTAAGTTTGCTAGAGCCAGAACAGAGAGTACAGACTGCAGTTGGCTGCGCTGCAGTTTGGACAGCAGCCTCTTTACAGGATGCTGTCTCGGCCGGTCCCGACTGAGCCGGTACTGAAGCTGCTGCCGCTGTCTCTGGGGCTACGGTTGCGCTTGGCGCTGCGCTTGTCTCTTGCACTGCAGCTGCGTTCGGCGCGGTCGCCGCTTCCACTGCTGTTTCTTGCTCCCCGGCCACACTCGGCGCCGCTGCTGGCCCGTGCTCTGCGGCTGTGCCCGGCGCCGCCGCCCCTGGCCGCGTCTCTGCAGCTACCGCCGCTTCTGGGTTTTCCCACGGCAGCGCTGCTTCTGGGTTCGCCACCGGCCACGCAGCTTCCTGGCTCAGAGCCGCATCTCCCGCGGGCAGCGCAGGCGGTGCTGGCGGCGCAGGCCCAGCGCGCCCCACATGGCAGGGTGGCTCTGGCATCCACAGCAGCTGCTCTAGCAAGCTGAGCAGGGATGGTCCTTCCACAAGCAGAGACTGAACTTTAAATTTCTTGTTATGGAGTCAGATAGTTAAAGCCTTAAGGACATATTTAGAATTAATAACTGATGTAGATTTCTGTTTAGGATTAATAGTAGAGTTGTTGTCTTATGAAACAAAAAGGGGGAATTGTAGATTCAAAAATGCTGCTAGCGAGGATTTTCTTGTTATTTTCTAAGTCCGTGAGAGACTTTTCTCTCTCACAGAAGAGGTAGCAGGGAATGTAAACAACCCAGAAACCTGCAACCTTGAAAAGTCTTGTTTATGGTATAGTAGAAAAATATTTTGACAATGGATGTTTTAGGATTTTAGCCAATCACCCCAAGGGGTGGCTGATCCTTTGTCCAATTAGACTATGAAGAAAAAAGTCTATGAAAGAGTTGGTAAAATAATTAAAGAGATCAATCTTGCTGCACAATTCCTGCCTACTGGATCTTCTTTCCTCCTCCTCCCTATGGCTGCGGGACACGGTGATATACCCTAGGGCCCAGGTCTTCGGTAATAGGGGAGGAAAAAACTTCCAGAGTTAACCCAAATGTGAAATTATTCTCTGAAAAAGAAGTTGGAAATGGGGGTCTGTAGTCTCCAGGTGGGCAGATGGTGAGTTCTGAGGCTGGGTCACATCTACTCAAGGTAGGAAATAGTCATGGAGGTTTATAAAATTGAGACAAATTATATATTCAAGTGAGCCTTATTTCATAGACCAGTTAAACCAGGTAAACCAATTAAAGCTCTGTAAACACATGAATACAGATTCGTGATCTCAAATACAGTTGGTTGCTACATGACTGGCTTAGGTACACCTGCCACAAGAACTTAGGGACCTGTTTCTGGGCTTTTGGGGAAAGTCGTTGGTGCCTCCTGAACCCTGTTTCCTGTTTGTCCTTGGAAGTCTCAGTGTTGCAGACTGTGACATGTGAAACAGCACAAGGAGCAGAACAGTGATCACCATGTTGAGCTGTGGTGCTGGGACTGACCTGTTGCACATGTGCTTGGGTGGGAATATTGTGTAGTGGGAGCACCAGGTCCTTTTGTGTCTGAGGGGACTCTGATGCATCGGTGCAGTGAGTGGTCCCTGTCCCTCTCTGGGGATCCTGGCCATGTCACCTGGGTGCCCCAAGGCTGGTCATCTTTGTGGCCAGGAGCTGGTCCTGCCTTCCTGCAGCTGTCAGCACTGTGTGTCAGGTCATTGCAGGCAAAAGACTGCAGCACTTAGGTGAGGGGCATTTAATTTTGCAGGAATAATCAGAAGGAACCAATTGATTTCCTCCCACTTACCTTTTAAATTTGTGTCGCCTTGCACACAATTGTGCACACTCTTGGCTCAATGGCTTTTTACACCAGCTGCTCTAAATGCATTTTAAAGAGCTGAGGAATGCACACACAGCAAGGTCATATAAATTAATAATTATCTAAGCGCTTCTGCCCTTTTCTGCCTCCAGAAAAGAAGTGGAGGAGGGAAAAAATTTTTAACTGCCTTTTTTTTCACCCTTTTTTTTTTTCTTCCCTTTTTTTAATCTCTTAAACTCATTTTCAGGGCTGATCCTGGGCACTGGTGTTTCAGCCACAGCCTTGGGCTGGTTTTACTTTGTCATTTCACTGTCACATTGCCTGTATTTGAGCCAGCGCATGAATTTTCATTTCCAAATGTGTTTGGGTTTGTAATTCATACAATGCAAATAGCTTAATCACAAGCCATGCAGAACTTGTAATTATCAAAACTTGGAGTACAGAAGAAGTATAAATCATGACAGTGCTGCTTTCCAGCTGCCAATTAAAAATGGGAATTTAAGCTGCCTGAGTGTGGAGGGTTTAGGTTGGGAAGTTTCTGTTTCTGTGTCTTGCAGAAGAGTTAATGAAGAAAGGGTTTGCTCATAACTTCTCATTAAGCAACAACTGAATTTATGAAATACTGGCACTAATGGAATAATTAGGACTTTTCTGTTACTGATTAGTTGGACTCAGAGGGATGCATTATCTCAAAGAGTGCTAATCCTGAAGCCTGTGCTGGTGCTCCATGCAGTGGCTGGAACTGTGCCTGGACCATGTGGAGCCTGCCTGGGCTGTGCAGGGTGCTGGGAAGAGGAGCACATCCTCAGGTGGGGTCCTCCTGCTACCAGGCTGTGGCCCAGTAGGGGTTGTGGGATCAGGCTGGCTAGTACAAAGTGTGGGACAGGATCTAAATCTGGACTACCTCCTCCTTGGTCACCTAGGAGTGATGCCAGGGGATAGGGGCACCACTTGCTGAGGGGTTCGGAGGTGGCAATGTGGACCATCACTGCTGGCTCTGGGCTATCCAGAGCAGAGGGGCTAAACCAAGGAGAGGGGCTAAACCAAGGAGAGGAGACAGGAGGGATACACAAATGCCATTTGCTGCTTTTTTTGCCCCATTCTTTGGTAATGTGTTAGTGGTACCCAGCACACCAGGGCCCCCATGCCAGCATGCTGGTGGTCTGGGCACTGCCAAAGCTGTGGCCATGGAGCAGATATCAGGAACTACGACTGACTTTTAGTACCAAAGTAGAGTCCTTTTACTTGGGGAGCCAGAGTTGGTCTTTCACGTTCTCCAGGGAAGCCTCAACCTTCAGGCTTCAAGGGCTGGCAAGGCAGCACGTTGGGCTGATGGAGCTGGGCAGCCCAGGGTTATCCATCATGATTCCCAGGGTCTGTGGGGATGTTAGGCAACCTTGTAAGCCTGTTGTAATTTTAAAGCGTTTTGATAATGTTCCCCTCAGCTTTAATGTTACATATCCCTGCGTATGTTCCTCAGTAATTGAAAGGGATATCGGGCCAATTTGATCTGTCTGGCTTTGACTTATGCTGTCCTTATCTTGGCCTTCGTGTCATTAAGAAAAAAATTGGTATTGATCTGAGACTATACCGCTACATTGTGCTGCAATTTTTCTTCCTTACTAGTAGAATTTAAATCGATAAAAGACAGCTGCTTGCGACGTGGGGCAGATATGATGCTGTCATTTATATATTGTAAATCCAATGATAGCTGATCAAATCAGTGCGTCTGCTGTTCCAAACCTGACATGATTGAATTGTCAATAAAAAAGATTCTACAGTAAGGGAAGTTCTGCTGGCAGTGTAAATGCCTGGAAGCCTCACTAAGTTTGATACAAGATGAAGCAATAAGCTAGGCTATCATTATAATTCCAACAGCCAAAATATTTGAATACTTGTGTTCTCACATGGTACTGGAGGTTGGGGAAACCTTTTATTGCAACTTGTTTGAAGAAGAATTGTTCTGAGACTGAGGAATATGGATGGCTTCTTCTGAAATGAAGGTATGTTGGTGAGGACTAAGAAATAGCGTAGGACTTGTTTGAACTGAAGATGTGCAGTTTCAGGGCATTAGCAGGAAGGTTATCAGTGTTTCTGTTTGCTTGGAAACAAATCTTGCAGGAAGGAATGTGATTGATAGGATGGTAAGAAGAGACCAGCTCTGCTCCTGTGTGGAGTCTCTGTGAACATGAAATCATAATATGGTTCATGTTTTCTTCTGGACTGCAAAAAAACTTATATTATAAATCTGTTCACGAGCCTTTTCTTGGGAATTAGGCTGGAAGATGCTGCAGCCAGTGCAAGGTGGTGCCAAGCCATTTAAGAGCTAATGGAGTTGCTGCTGTAACTTCTCAGAGCTGATTCAATTTCTGCTACCCAAAGACCTCATTGTACCGTGTCTCAGCCCAGCTGGAGGAGAAGTGCCAGCAGGGAGAGAGGCTGGTATGTAATCTGCTCCCTGCATCCCCCAGTGGAGTGTGCTGGAGTGGAGATGAAGGGGAAGAGGACTCATGGAAATACGCAGTAAAATCTAAGTAAAAATGTGCCTTGCCAGGCTCCAAAAAGACCTTGCACATTCAGAGCACATTAAACTCTTGGACACAGCCTCACGTAGTGTTTTTTTGTGACACCATTTGGTGAGATGTAGTGAGGTCAGATGAGGCTGTGTAATGATCCTATGAGATCTTGGCTGGATCCTGAAGGTATCCATATATTACAGTATTCCACAGTGGTAGGGAGGAGAGCAGAGATCCAACAGGTGGGAATTGTACAGCAAGATTGATTTATTTAATTATTTTACAAACTCTTTTATAGACTTTTTTCTTCATAGTCTAATTGGTCAAAGGATCAGCCACCCCTTGGAGGAGATTGGCTAAAATCCTAAAACATCCATTGTCAAAATATTTTTCTACTGTACCGTAAACAAAGCTCTGCAAGGTCGCAGGTGTTCATAGTTTATAGAACTCTGCTACTATCTTCTGTGAGAGAGAAAAGTATCTCACGGGACTAGAAAGAAGCAAGAGAAATTCTTGCTAGCTGTATTTTTCTATCTACAAGTCCCCCTTTTTGTTTTATAAGATAACAATTCTACTAGGTATTAATCCTAAATAGAAATATACATCAGGTATTAATTCTAGATACAGACTTAAGGGCTTTAACTATCTGACTCCATAACAAGAAATTTAACGTTCAGTCTCTGCTTGTGGGAGGACCATCCCAGTCTCTGCTTGTGGAAGGGCCATCCGCCTGACAGTTGACATCCTGGTCATCATCAGAAGAGTCATTACGCTGATGATCTACATTCTGGTCACCATTTGGATGGCTGGCATTCTGGTCATCATTTGGAGGTTGCCTGTTCTGCCTCTGGTGACGCAGGTCAGGGCAAAGAAATTTTGCAGGTAGCCACCGTACCCCAGTATCTGTGGAAACGCAAGCATACCCACGACCCCAGACGATATACTCATTTGGGCCTTCCCACTGGTTAGTGAGTAAATTCCGCACCCAGACTTTTGCCCGGGGCAGTTGTCTCTCGCCTGCAGACTGCAATGAGAGAAAATGATTCAGAATAACAGGATTATTTGAATTTTGTGGTACTGTAAGGTGATTAATTGTATACAAAGCTTTTGCTAGTCAGCTCTGTGGGGTTTCTCCATGCATTCCCCCTTTTTGTTTTTCCAAAACACGCTTCAAGGTATCATGAGTGTGTTTGACAAAGGCTTGGCCAGTAGGAAAATGTGGGATACTGAAGGTATGGTCTACACCCCATAGGTGTAAGAACTGCCGCGTCTTCTACGAGGAATAGGCAAGACCATTATCAGTTTTCACAGAAGCTGGCACGCCCAGGACTGAGAAAGCCAATTTGCAATGGGCAATGACATCACAGCCCTTCTCTCCAGTGTGAGCAGTAGCCCACATAGCTGAGGAGAAAGTGTCAATAGATACATGCACATATTTCAGCCGACCAAATTCTGGGATGTGCGTTACATCCGTTTGCCAAAGCTGCAAGGCTTTTAGCCCTCTGGGGTTTACCCCCGCTGGCAAAGGCGCAGCGAGTCCGTGACAGTCAGCACAAGCGCTGACAATGTTGTGCGCTTCGGTTGGCGTTAAATGAAACTGCTTCTGCAGGGTATGTGCACTTTGATGGAAGAAACCGTGCCATGCCTTGGCTTGTGCAATTTTGTCAGGCTGAGACCCTACCCACGCAGGGTTGGCCAGCATGTCAGCCCTGGTGTTGCCTTCTGTTAGAAAATTTGGTAAATTGTTGTGGCTTCGAATGTGCAGAATGTAATATGGATGCACTCAAGCCTGAATTACAGACCACAAGGTTTGCAACAGTGAAAACAGAGCCGCATTGTTCACCTCCTTCAGAAGGGAACAATCTAAGCGTTGGGTTATATCTGCTACATAAGCAGAGTCAGTAACCAAATTCAAAGTTTCCTGTGAGAATCATTGAAAAGCCACGATAACAGCTCTTAATTCAACTAACTAAGCAGAGTCTGACTCGGATTGGTTGTGTTAATGAGCCACCTCAAAGGCAGTGTAGGACACTGTGCGCCCTTACGCACAGTGACCCCTGCTAAAAATTTGTCCCAACCCGTATGCCCCAAGCTGCCAACACGTCCCATCCCCAAAGGTTAAGGGAAGTGGTAGCAACATAAGGCCTAATCATAGCTGGGTGCCCCTCTGAATCCTTCACCATCACAGGCCATTCACTTAAATAGCTCTGTGTGGTTCCTCCTACTCCTGCAATGGCTGATCCCACCGGGGCTAAAGGCCATGAGGGAGGCCATGCAGAGAAGGAGATGATAGTTACATCAGCACCCATATCAATCAAACCTTGAATCTGAGTCCGGGGTGGACGGGCGTTCGGCAGGAAAAGGGTACGTGTCATCTGTGGCCTTTGGTCAGAGATATCTGCAGTCCAGAAGGCCTGCGGAAGTCCTGTAGATCCACTGCCGTTATCTTTGTGAGTTTGTTGTTCTATCCCGGGGACACAAGACTTAAAAGGCACTAATTTAGCAAGGCAGGTCTTTTCAGGAATAGTTACAGGGGGGTTTTGTGTGGAGACCACAGCGCAAATCTGGCCTTTAAAGTCAGCGTCTGTAACTCCTGAGCGCACTAAGATTCCTTGATGGGCAACATCAGGTTTTCCCACCAGCATTGCACTGGATCCCTGGGCTAAGGGTCCATATGCGTCTAAGGGAACCTTATAAATACCGCTAGAGTCTAAGACGACTGCAGCTGCGGTGTGGACGTCAAACCCATCTGATTCCTGGGTGTCGTCTGATCCCTGGGTGCAGTCTCTAGGGTGGCTGGGTAGGCCTGTGCCTGTACCTGTGCCACTCTCTGGGGGAGTGACTGCATCGGAGAGCAATTCCCCCTCCTTGCACCCCGGCGGAAGTTTCCCGACAACAGCCGACCATCGGCATGAGTCTGGGATCTACAATAGTCCGAACAATGCCCTGGCCTGCCACACCTCTTGCACTGAGGGATCGGTGTGTTCTCTTTTGGGCTCGGCTTAGGCTGTTTCTGTTTTTCCACACGTTTGGGTTGCTTTGGTTCACGACCAGAAGATGTGTGAACAGGCTGCCGGAACGCAGCCAAAGCAGACCTTTTCTGGTTCCCAGATGCCACCTTAGAGCAGGCCTTCGACCACGTCTGTGACCTCAGGATCCCCTGGTAAGGCATCTATGATTTTTCTGCACCCCTCATTTGCGTTTTCTCTCACTAACTGCCGTAACAACAAATTCCTTAACCCATTATCGTCAACCTGTTTCTTGAGAGAAGCAGCGACTTTCTCTACAAAAGAGGGGAATGACTCTGATTTGCCTTGAACTATTTCAGTATATCGCTTTCTAGGAGCAGACAGCTCTATGGTTTTCAACAGGGCAGCCATGCCGACCTGTTGAGCTTGCTGCAGGATGCTAGAGGGAAAGATACCCTGTAGACTGGGATCAGAGAAGGGACCAGTCCCCATAAGAGCATCCATCCCTACTGCACGTCTAGGATCCTCAGCAGGGAGCTGCATATTCCCTAATGCAGCCTTGCCGGCCAGCTTTCTCCAGGTATTCTCAAAAAGTTCACATTGTACAGGTTGAAATAGAATTTGACCTGTCTGATATCAAATGGAGCAAGCAAATCTGTATTTATCACCCTTATTATTTGCATAACCTCAGCAGAACTGAGCCCATGTTGTCCTACCTTGGATTGCAGGTCCTGTGCAACCTTCCCAGCAATTACCTCATGCTTATCACGCTCGCCTGAGTTTGGGAGAGCCTTATACACTGGGGAAGCTTGGATCTCCCCTTTCAGGGAGTCACTACCATCCTGAACTTCTGGCACAGCCTGTGGATGGAGCTTCCCGATTACTCCCAGAATCCTCAAATCTGTTTGGCATTTCCAGAGTTTCCAATAAATCCCAGTCACCCTCCTCCAGAGCCTGCATTTTAAAGGATTCTCAGAATCGGTTGTAGTGGGTCAGACACACTGTCACAGTGCAGTCCGGGAAGGTCCAGGGGCAAGACTGGAGCAGCAGCCTTTTCTTTCGCCGCCCGGCTACAGCGACTTTACACCCTGGGGCCAAAGCCTCTGCTTCACTGCCCAATGACGAATCATAGGTTAAAGGCAACTTTGAGGTTCTGTGAACAAACAGAGGTGGGCCGGGAGGAATGGACTGACCAGACAGCACAGGCTGCAGTTGGCTGTGCTATGATTTGTACTGCAGCCTCTTTTCGGGATGCGATCTCAGCTGGTTTCAACCGATCTGGCACTGGAGCTGCTGCTGCCTCTGATGTGACGGTTGCGCCCGGAGCCACTGCTGGCCCTTGCACTGCGGTCGTGCCTGGAGCCGCCGCCGGCCAGGGCATGGCCGCCGCATCCGCTGTTTCTGTCGCTGGTCTCAGCTCCGCTGGCGGCTGGAGCGCCCACACCATGCCAGCAGATAACGTCGGGACTGCCGCCACCACGGGTTCCGTGTTTCGAGCTTCTGGTTTTGGAGTTGCTGGCAGCGCCACTTCCTGGCTCGCTGCATCTCTCGCGGGCAGTGCAGATGGCACGGGCACGGCGAGCCCCACGCGGCGGGACACCTCTGGCAGCTGCAACAGCTGCCTTTGCAAGCTGAGCAGTTCCGATAGCTGCTGTGATATGTTCAGCAGGTCTGTCGACAAAGGCAAATGCCGTATTAAGAGGTCAACTGCTTGGTTCTGCTTTTCCACAGCACTGTCCGGCGCTATGCCAGCCAAAGGCATCCATTCGGGTTCTTGGTGCAGCAGGCACCTGCACAGACAGGCTAGGAGCCACCATGGGGGCCCAAGACGCGAGTCCACTAAACCGCGGCCCTGAAAAAGCGGTGGCCACTGCTGAGCCAAACGGCAGGGTGGGCTGCACGCCCCCCCTGCTGCCCCAACACCCCGCTGCCCCAACACCCCCGCCAGTTGCTCTGCCGGCATGGCATCCTCGGGGGGGGAGGGGTTCTGTGGCAGTGCAGGGCGACCTGGTGCAGGCTCCAGGGCATGCTCTGCCCATGGAGCCAGGGGTGGGGGGGAGTTAGGATATCTCTCCCTCACATGCCTCTGAAACGGACGAGCCAGCTTTACTGCTACAGTCAAGGTCTATCAGCAGATTAAACAAAGACTGCCATGTGCGTAGTAATTCTAGCACTGACAGATCCCCAGATGGGAGCTTGCACCAGATAGCCCAACCTAGTTCCTGCAACAGCCCAAAATCCGGGGCGATATCTGCGTTCGGGGAGAAACCATGCAAATCACCCCAGTCTAACAATTCACAGAGTGAGTCCTCAGAGATGGAGGCATACATTGAACTGTTAATACCGTTCCAGACTGATAGCACAGTGTCGGTTTTTAAGCCGCTGTTTGCCATTCTTTCAGTCCCTTCAGACATCCCGGTCTGGGGTGGGGGGGAAGGGAGCAGCATACCTCTAAAGAAATTCAGCTTGGCTTGCAGTATGCAGGACACATCACAGCGCGCAGATAACGTCAGGGTCACCAGATATTACAGTATCCCGCAGTGGTAGGGAGGAGAGCAGAGATCCAACAGGCAAATTGTGCAGCAAGATTGATTTATTTAATTATTTTACAAACTCTTTCATAGACTTTTTTCTTCATAGTCTAATTGGTCAAAGGATCAGCCACCCCTTGGGGGTGATAAGCTAAAATCCTAAAACATCCGTTGTCAAAATATTTTTCTACTATACCGTAAACAAAGCTCTGCAAGGTCGCAGGTGTTCAGAACTCTGCTACTATCTTCCGTGAGAGAGAAAAATATCTCACAGACTGGAAAGAAGCAAGAGAAATTCTTGCTAGCTGTATTTTTGTATCCACATATCCATGTAGATGGTCACCTGTGGGAATGGGTCTGCATCCAGCTGTGTGCTATTTTAAACTTGTTCATTCTCTTTGAATACATTTTTCAAAGTTAAATGGCCAGTATTAATGTGAGCTTTCATTTCTACAGATAAGCTTGGACCAACTGCTTCCTCATGCCAGGGGTTTCCTATGTTAGAAATGGAGAGCTTTGTGTCCCTGCAATGCTGGCTGCTGTGTGCAGCTCCTTAGTGACTTTCCCCACAATCTGCTGGAGGAAACCCCATTCTCTGCCCTGCATTTCTGCTCCACTTTTTCCCTGCTTGGTAGTTACTCGTGGACCTTGCTGATAGCCACAGCTTTTAAAGGATGTGCTAATTCAATTGCTTGTGATTGACTGTGTTCTTAATCTCTTTATTGTGTTTCACCAATTTAGCTAAATCCTAAATCCATTAGGTACTCTCAGATTGCTTTACAAGTGTCCAGAGGAGGTGATTGCAATAAATCCACCCTAATTCTCTCTGCAGACAGGGTTTTAAGACTTCAGGCCTGGGCTGGAAGAAGAGTGGACTGATGCAGGAGTGGGCTCGCACAGGAACACAAAGGATGAGAAGCAATTTAGCTTCTGCTTCTTTACTTCTATTTTCTACCATCTAGTTGATGCTAGTGTCTACTTCACTTTCTTGATGGAGAGAAAAACTTTGAGAAGCACGTGCTGAGAAACCAGCTGTGGGGACTCCCAGTCCCCTTTCACAAAAAACAATGAGTAATTGAAATAATGTTGTTTGTTAAGTGAGGGTGGCAAAGCTCACTTAACAAACAGCATTTCCTGTAGTGCTCTTTTTCTTCTATGTTTTTTCCCCTCCTGTATGAGGGTTGGTGTACTGGCATTGCTAAACACAAACCTGGCACTTGCTAACTCTTTTTTTTCCTGTCCAGTTTGCATTGCTTTCATGCTGCTTAAGCCAACAGAAATGCTTTGTTTTAGGACAGGAACTGTAGCTAATAATTCATTCAGGAGCAAAGGAAATCAGCTTTTTTTGCCTAATTGTCCTTTCCTAGCTTTGGAAGTGAACACTGCAATATGGTTGGCTCTGGGGGTGCCATCACACCCTGGTGCTGGGGAGAGTGGGAGCCCCAGCCTCTTCAGGGTCCCAGCTCTGGTGCCGCTCAACCCGCGGGGAAAACACATATGATTTCCAGTGCTGCATCTGGGAGGAATCATTGGTGGTTTGACTGTTTGAAATGGCATCTTGTGCTTATATACTGCTTGTTAGGTCTGGGGATAAATGGCATGTCAGCCTGGGAAATGGGGAGGGGTAAGATGCCCATATTTAAAACTGGTTGGCTTTGTTAATCTATAAAGGTAAAGTCTCAGACTCCGTCAGATCAGGGTAGAGTTACACTGATGCTCTGGAAAGAAAAGGAGTAAAAATCTTCGGGAGTTTTATGGCTCTGTAGCTTAAGCTAGTCAGTCTTTGGGAGATTTGGGTATATTTTTGTTGTAGTGGGGAAATAAAGATTAGGATGGAACATGAGTGTCTTCATAGGAAACATGAATTTGCAAAACGTTTTGCTGTCTCACTTGAGTGGAAGTATGTGATTTTCAGTTCCCATAACCTCAAGGCATTACAAAATCATGATTAAAGCCCTAAGAACAATGTGATCGGCATTAAAATTGGTAAGTTTGAAAAATTATACACTCTGAGGTTTTCCTTAATTTACTTTTCTTGTCTGCCAGTGCTACAGGTCACAGTTTCAAGCCTTTTCCCACAGCAGCAAGGGCTGGATTGTTTTGGTTTTTAATTGTAAACAGAGGTCTTTATGTAATCTGCTCTGTCCAAAGCTGGGGCTTCAGGAAAACAACAGATTGTGCAAGATCTGAGAGCAATTCCAGTGGTTGGGAATAGATTCAGCCTTTGTCAAAAGTGAAACTTTGCTACAACTGTCACTTATTGAAGTGGGGAGTGTGCCAGTTGGATCCTATATGGTATTTATATCCCTTAAATGATAAGGTATGAAAATGTTCACCTTGCAAAAGCAATCATTCTTATTAAAGGTCTGTTTATTAAACAGGTATCTCTATTTGATCTTTTTGGTGAAGAAAAATACACTATTGACTGTATATACAAATTGGATGATAATTTAGGTAGTGCTTCATGATGGGAAGTCAGGAGCACAGCAGTGGCTCTAGACAGCAGAGGTGTAGATGGCACTTCCAACATTTTCTATTGTTACCCTTTTTTTTAAAGTTGTAGCCTGTTTAATTCATGGTTAATGATGGTTAATTAATTCATGTGCAATTAAAAATGCCCAATGCAGACTTCATGGAGACAGCACATAAAACACAGAGGCTTAGTAGGGTGTTACAGATTCATCTGGGTGCCTGGAATATAGAGGATCTTTGCTTTGGCTTGTGTCTAAGTGGTCTTTGTTTAACTGATAGCTGCTAAGTTTGTTTAACTGATAACACATGTTGTGCTGTTACTGGTGTTGACCTTTTCCCAGTTAAACTGGCTTAAAATGAGCGTGTTTATGGGGAGATTTTGCAGCCCTGGCATCCATGGACTCTTTGTCTGGGCAGAGGCGGGGTTGTGTTTGGGGGCGCTTCAGCAGAGAGCTGCATATTTGCAGATTTTAATGGCTCTTGTTCCAGATGGCTTTTAACATACTCCCTACACAGGCATCCTGGGCAGGAACTGCTTTTTCCATTGCCAGTTTAGGTTTTTTGCCACTGTGGTTTCATTACACTTTAGGTTTCTTGAGCACGTAAAATGCTGTCAAATTGTTAACAGGAGGAGGAGGAGGCAGGTTTGCAACACAGCCTCGGGCTCTGCAATAGCAGAGCTGCTGCTGTGTGTAAGGGGAAATCAAAGGAGTGCTTTGTGCCCCACTCTGGAGCCCTTAGAGCAAGGCTGGGTCTCTGTGTCTGTGGGGGCCTGCTCTGAGCTGCTGCTTCTGGACATCAGGAAGAGCTTTTCCAGTATCTGTCACAGTGACTGGACTGAGTTTGAAGAGAAGTGTCAGCAATGGAGCGAGTCCATCCCATCTGATTGCTGGCAACTTTTCGCTCAGCCATGGACTGAGCCTCAGTGAGCCTGCTGAGAGCCTGTCTCAGCTTTGTTCACCTGCTTTCAGCTGCCTTGAAGTTCCAGGGAATCTGTGAAGTGTTTGTAATGGAGAAGCACATGGGGAGGGGTAGCCACAGTGTTGCAACGTGACTGTGGTCAAGTGTTTTCCAGAAATGTTTTTGAGAATGCAGGGATGTCATAGAGGATTGTTGCTCTTCTGCTGTCCCCAGCTCTTTCCCTGCCTCCAAAGGTCCCTCTGTTGAGGGCTCAAGGTATCCCTAGATGGAAGTGTAGACTGCCCATCAACTGTGGGCAAACTGCCCTGGTGCTTCACCCTTTCTGTCCTGGCTCGGGGTGAGGCTGTTCTGAGGGACCTTCAGGAAGGTCCTTGGGAAAGGGACCTTCCAAGGTCTTTGGGTCTCATGTGAAAAGTGGAAAACCTTGGAGAAAAGCAAGAATGTTTGTAGAATGCTATTTATTTCAAACAGGAAAATGGATTTTGATATAAATATGGGATACTGTCTGCAAAGAGGTCGTTCACCCCTCTTCACCCATGTTGAGAACTAAATTTTTTTCCTGTGGCAGACACAAGCATACAGGTCTCCTCTTCTCTCTTCCCAAGGATCTTTTCCATGCCATGGTGCTGCATGGTGCTGGAGCTCGGCTCTGGCTTGGGTGAGGGAGGTTTGAACCCAGATCACAGAATCATTAAGGTCTGACAAGACTTCCAGAATCATTGAGTTCAACTATTAATGCAACACCTCCATGTTCATCACTGAACTATGTCCCCAGGTATCATGTCCCTGCATGTTTTGAACACTTCAGGGATGATGACTCCACCACTTCCCACAAGCAGCAAATGATTAGTTCAAAGATTGGAAAATGGGTTGGCTCTGCTTTTTAATTTCTAGAGGCTGTAAAACTCCCACTATTTTGTTATCAAAAAGGATCCATCTCTGACATGCTTGAGCCAGTCAGTTAAGTGCAAACCTGATAGGAAATTTTTGGTTCTTGACAAGAAGTGAAAGGAAAATGGCTCTTCAAAGGGAAGTGTTCTCCTGTCAGGAACAGTGGGCTTGGGGTGGGGGAAGGCAGTTGTCTTTGGATCAGAATTCTGTATTTGAACCTGAGCTCTTTTCCCCCTTGATTTTTCTCCATGGATATAAAAAAATCAGCTGTTGATTCCCAAAGCAACTGAATAATTGTACCTAAATTGTTATAACCTCTCAAATATGTCAGTGCTTCCACTGGAAGAGGAGATTAGGGATGGGAGGAGAAGCAATGTGAAGGTTTAGAAAAAGGCGATGCTTTTTCTTATTCAGTGGAGGATGTCTGTAGATGGAAGTGTGCAAGCACTTACTCAAAGGCTCACTAAGACATTAAATACCTGCAGAGGGTACATTTTAGACAGGCCATGGTGCATTATGTCTTTGAAATGACCCTCATGGGCTCTGCCCCCCCTGTCCAGCAATAAACTAATTCTCAGGACTAATGGTAAAATTCTGGAAGGCATGAATTCCCAACTTAAATAGATTTACAGTGAGTTAATAGATTTTCCAGCATATCTCTTGCAACCTATTTGTGGTGGCATCATTTTAACATGCACAGTTATTGAAAAAATTGTCAGGATTTACAGTCTTCTCTGACCTGTGCTTTTGACACCTAGGAAACACTCCATAATAGACATAACATTTGCAGTATGGATATAGACCTTGTGTGGAAGTGTTCAGACAGAAGGTCTCTCTGGGTAGTAACTTTTCCTTGGGAAAAAGGGGATTTTGGAATTATGAGCATCTAATACTTAACAAATGTCACCAAGAGGGTCACATGTGCCATGAGTTGCAGAATAGACAAGTCAGAACAGTGTAATGCTGAAGATGAACCTTCAGCTTTGTAGGTAATATATTCTGTGTTGGTTTCCACATGCAGCCTTTGACATACACAATCTTTATTTTGAAGGACTACGATGAAAGTATCATTTGGAAGCTGTTTATTTTTTTCCCAGGCATATTTTTCCTTGCTCCTTTTGTTATTATTTATAAATCAAAAGTTACATTGATCTGGAGATTATGTGTTAAACCATGTCTGAGCAGTGGTTGGTCTATTACTGAGAAAAGCAGCTGCCATAAAACTTTTGGTAAATTTATTGATCGATACTCTCCATATTTCACTTCAGAAAAAGAACAAGCTGAATTTGAATTTCCTGGGAATGCAGCTGAACATGTGACCCCTGCATCCAGCAAGGGATTTAAGCCTGTGAGGAACTTTCCAGAGATGAATAGTGCCATTACTTTGCAGAGGATTATTCATGTTCTTGAAGGAAAGCCTCTCTGGAGAGGGCAATGGAGCCTCGGATCAATTCCTGGCAGCTGTGGTTGAGTCTTCCTCTTGAGAGCCAAATTATCATCTTGTGCTCCTTTTACAATGGTTGCCTTATTCTCATAGAGGGGAAGAAGGAGACGATCTTCCTTGTAAAATGAGTGTTAATCAAACCAGGGCTTTGAGCCAGGACAAGCAAGATGCAGGAGCCATGTGGAATGCTGGGTATGGACCACCCATGGGTTCAGCTGGTGCCACCAGGATGTGGTGTCCCACCTTCTGCTTCCTCCCTGGGCTGGGACCTCCCTGGTGTCTTGAGACAAAGCCAGCTTGAAAATCACCGAATTGCTTTTGGGAACTTGGACATTGTTCTGTGTTCTTGGAAACAGTCACTCCTTAGGGGGAAGAGTTACACCTATATTGGTTGCTGTATGTTACTGAGTAAATAGCTTTCCCAAGTTCTGCTGGCACAGGTAGGAAACTAATAACAGAAATAAATGGGCTGGAGTGACTAAAGAGTGGTCAACAGGTGGCCTGAAATAAATGCAAGTCCGACACGTTACTATAGGGATCAAGAACTGATCTTCTGCCATTTGCTTTTCATCAGGCAGTTGAGATACTTTAAAGAGAATTTGGCCAGGAGCGATTATTAAGGAAGGAATTTGCTGCTTAAATAAATAGTCTGCTCTCCATTGTTGGAGACTTAACAGGCTGATAAAAGCCCTCTGGAATGAAAGGGAGCCTGGAAAGCTCATCTCAGATCTGCCTTGCTCTAAAGTTACTGAGACCAATGCACTTTCAAATAATTTTTTTCAACTTTTTGAATACAAGCTCAACTTGACCTGGTGGCTTGCTTTATCTTCATTCATTCTGATGAATAAAGGAATTTGCTAGGCTTGCATTTTTTCAGAAGTTGCTTATAACTTTTAGTTTAAAATACATGGAGGAACTGTATAAATTGGTGTCCTGGTCTTTAGAAATGCTTGGCTTGTAAATTTGGGTGGGAGTGCATGAAATCACTTGCCCTCTGCTTGATATGTGTGGCTTGTCATTCATCTTTGGAGAGGTATGCTCCTTTTTCAATATCTTTATAATCCCATTAGGTGGATGTTGCAGACTCCAATTAGTAAAATAAGGCTGTGTGGGTGACCAAGTACTGGGGTTTTATTGGGTTTTTGTTGTTGTTTTTCTGTTTTGTTTGTTTGTTTTGTTGAGGGTTTTTGTTGAGGGTTTTTGTTTGGTTTTGGTTTGGTTGTTTTTTTTTGGTGGGGGGCGGGGGTTGAAATGCACTTGTGTTTAAAAATAAAACCAAAACAATCCTAGATGTGCTTTTGCAATGGTAAAATGCCTGGATCTGTAATATCTGCTCAGTTACCCAGGGCAGAGAGGTCCTTTTCCCAAGCTGTTTGTAACTATTCCTGCTGCACTGGGCTGTGCTCCCTGGTTGAGCACCTGGCTTGAAATAAGAGTTGTAGATGGAGTCTGTTGTCTCTGCAGCAAATTGGAGAGGTAAGAGAGACTAGGAGCAGAGAAAATAAGTATTTGGGATTAAAAAAATGGGGAAGGTGAACTTGAACCCTGGGCCTTATGTGGGTTTTGGCATCAGGATGGAGGCGTGGGGCGCATGGAGAGAAGTTTATCTTTCTCTCATCCGACAGGTTACCAGTACAACCTTTTCCTCTACCAGAGCTACCTTTTAACTGCAGAAGCCTCTTACATTTTCTCTCTCTACTTTTCCAGCTTGCACTCCCAGGGCTTGGATTGAGCCTGCTTCTCTAGGCCCTTATTCCTCTTGCCCTTTGATTTTGATAAAGAATCATGTTCACTCACCACTTGCGCCAGCCTTGACTGTTGGCATTTTTAACTTTGCCTTTATTAAATTTTCAGGAATCTGTTAAGCATTCACACATCTGTCATGGCATGAAGCATTACCTTTCTTGATGCTCAGGGAAACAAATTATACAATGGATGTGCAACCTATATTTAATCAAAAACGCCAAAGCCATGTGTTCAAGCATGAAGCCCCAGGAAAGATTTTACTGCAGAGTCATTCTTGTAAGGTGTTGGCTGTGAGATTTTTGGGGGTTTTTTTTAGCTTTCACTTGGAGTGTAGGTTTCCTGTATTTACTTGGGTACTCCCAAGGGTCTCTAGAGATCTCTCAAGGCATCCTGGTGCCCCTCCAAAAAACATTGTTTGTCTGTGGTCTATTCCAGCACCCCTGACTCTGCCTTTTGCTGTAATGATTTGTGGATGCCAGTGTGGGGTACAGAGCACTGCGCTGAACTCCCTCCAGGCAGGGTCTGGTCCAGGCAAGGCGCTGGTTGGAAGTGGGGAGCTGTGGGCACCAGCATTTCTTGTTTCCTTGCTTCTAGGCTGGTAGCAGCTTGTGTTGGTGAGCTCTAATGTCTGCATTAACAAAGTTTTTGTGTGCAGGATATAAATATTAAATGGGAGAACCACAGTGTGACTAACTGTGTAACAGCTGGACTGTTACCTGGACTGGAACAGGAGCACATTTTCAGGGCAGTTTGAGTGGGTATCATGAGATAGATCATACAGTATTTTTATTAGAAACTTCAGGGAGTGTATTTCAAACTGTCAGGGCACTAAATAAGCTGAACAATTAAAAATAAATGGCTTTGGAGCTTGGCGTTTTGATAGAAACTAATAATTAAGAGAAGATGCTTTTCTGACAAAAGGGTAAGGATTTGGCAATGGCTGGTGAGCAACACTGGCTTGGAAACTTGTAACTTGGGTCCTGTGGGAGTGAAGGCAGTGGGCATGGGGCTGGAAGGAGCCCCGTCTCATTTAAAGACTGGACCTTTGCTCTCTTGGACTGGTGGTGATGGAGCAAAGGTAGAAAGTGCAAACCTTGATGGCTTAAAATTAAGAAGATGGAATAACTGAATTGTTCCACTTTCTATTACTAATGCTTTGAAGCTAATCTCAAAAGCTTGGGAGCTTGAGACCATAATTTTTATGGTGACAGTATTGTAAAAGGAATCCAAAAGGCTGTGTCATAGTTGGAAAAAATAGCATTTCCTGAGCTTTAAACCCAAATGTGCTCAGAGAAACAAACCCTGTAAGAGCAGCAGTGGCACCATCTGATGGGTTTTGTAATGCCATAGACAAAAGTAATTATACTGCTTAGAAGAGCTTTTGTCTCCAGATAATGTTGTTAAAAACTTGTAGTGTAGTGTAAATCATAACAGAACAAATCTGGAGGCTGCTCTTACTGCTGCCAGGGGAAATTCTCTTAGATTTTGTTCCTTTCTGCTCAATATATTGCAAACCTTTTCCAAGCTGGTAAATAAATATTACCTGCTGTTTGAAAAATGACTTGGGGTTCGTCTCACCAGTAGTGCCTGTGGCCATTGTTGCAAACAGTTGTTCTTCTCTTGGTGAGCTCTGCTGTGTTTTGGGAACACAGGCTATTGTGGTGGGGCTGAAGTTGTCTGATTCATTGGAGATATTAAAGAAGCATTTCTTCCTTTTATAGCTCACTCAGATGAGGATTCCCCTGGCTTCTTTTGCCACTTCTGAGCAGTGCCACAGCAAGAGCCAGGTCAGATAATATTTTGGTTGAGCTTACAAACACCCAAACTTTTAGCATTTATTTGATGAACATTTGAATTCCAATCCATGGATGTTGGTGTAGTGTTTCTGAGGGGCTTAGCAGGTTTGGCTTTTAGATGTAAGGCATTTTTAAAGGTTTGGGAACCTTGGGCCTGCAGGAAATGCAGTGACTTCATTAGGAGCTGATTAATGAACTGATGAATTTTCCATGTCCTGCCTGGACATCCATGCTTTTCTCTCAGGGTGGAAATGATTCCTGTGGGCTGAGAGATTCTAGTGCCAAGCTCTCTCCTGATGATTTGTTATTTGTGTCCTGAGAAGTGAAGTGAGAAGTTTTGCCATGAGCAGGGAAGTGCCAGAGATCAGGTGGAGCCAAGGCAGGTAAAGTCTGGCCATACCAGAGGCTTTCTGACCCCTGCAGTTATTGCTGTGCCTTGTGCAGAGAGTTTGGTGTCAGGCCTTGTGAGCAGGGACCCTCCAGGGACAGGCCTGGGGAGCAAACCCAGGGACATGAGGAGAGCCATCGAAGCCTAGAAGAGGGACTTGAGCAAATTCACTGAGCTTCAGGAGCTGGGTCTCTTGCTGCCTTGGAGCAGTTGCATCATAGATGAGATTCATTGTGGGAGGAGGAGCACATTCATACCTAAAAGGCATTTAAAGTGCATTTTGTGGAGCTGGTAGGATTTGAAAATGCAGGACAGGGAATCACTGTGTGCCACGTTTGCAGCCTGTGGTGCTCCCAGGCAGCAGCATCCTGGGGAAGGTGCAGGGAATCACAAAATGCATCATCGTCATCTGCAGAGGGAAATTCAGCTGACTGCCACTGATCCGTGTTGACCTCAAGGGAGGTTTCTGCTGCATGGAAATCAGTTTCCTGTTCATTTTACAGTTTGGGATAGTGCATGAGGATTCACTACTCTGCTGCAAACTCCTGGAGGAGATGGCCCTGGAGCTTTTCTGAGGGCATAGGGAAATGGTGATGACACCATGACCTTGTCTAGAATTACTTGCCTGGTTTTCTCCCCCCAAAAAACCCTGAGCCTTGCCGTTACTGGCTCTTGGTAGTGGAATAACAAAGGTTGTAGTTCCTCCCCTGTGAAGATATATCTCAGTGGTCAAGATAAGACAAAGTGTGGGGAGGCAAGTTTTTAAGCAAACAATCCTTTGCAAAAGAGCAAATGGGAGTTGTGAGCTCAGCTCCCGAGAGGAAGCGGGAGTAGCCATGGTGGGAGCTTCCCTGCTCAGAGAGCGTTTATGGTTGCAGGATTTATGTGTCTAGATGTCAAGAAACAGGAAAATCAAGGTTGTAGGTGCAGTTTTAATGCCTTGGTATCCATGTGCTGAGGGGTGCATGGGTCACACAGTCCTGCACCTCCACCTATCTTGTTCCCTTCCCAGGTGCCCCATGCATGATGAGCTGCTGGTGCAGCAGGTTTTGCTGTGCAGCCCCTTCACCTTTGCTGAACCATTGCCAAGAGGACTTGCTGTGCTGTGTGACACCCAGAGAAGGGCAGCTGTCCATGTTGGAAGCTTGGCTTTACAGCAAAACCAGAGCAACACATTACTGGAGGGGCAGCATGAAGGCTATGACATGTCATGGTACCTGACTGCCACGGTGGATCCTGCTGTCCCTCCTCCCAGTGGTCACAGTGGTGTGTGGAGGTGGCTCCATGCAGCTCCTGTGGTGCTGGTCTTTGGTGAGCTGGCATGGGAGGCAAAAGGAGGACAGACCTTGTTTCTGGCTGGCAGCAACTTTCCAAACACCTTCAGCTGCTTGTGAAGCAGCACTTGCTGAACTTGGAATTGGAGGTGTCATCTCTAGCTGCCCCAGCTCTGCAGCTACCATCAGATTTTGGCTCTCCCCTCTCTGGTGGACTGTTGTATGGGAATGGCTTGTTGAAGTCACTTACACCGGTTCCTTGTGGCTCAGGCAACTGCATCACATAATCTCTTAAATAAACCCATCAAGTGGCAGTCTTGGCTGGAGCCTCCTGCAGGCTGGGGCAGCCAGTAGGTTAATCCAGAGCTCCTCTGGCCCTGCTGCCGACCCCTTTGAAGTTCCTGCAGCTTAGAAGGCAGTGCGCTTTCTCAGGAAAGCTGGCATTTTACTAAGCAGCAGACTTTTGTTATCTGGGCTGAGAACGCAGTGATTTCCTTCTCCTGCCAGTAATCCCCACTCAGGGCACTGTTATGCTCTTTTACAATTTATTTTCTCTAATTGCCAGTTTGCAGTGGCCATGCAGCTCTCCTTGGGCTGTGTTCTGGGGAATTTTTGCACTTCGAAAGGAGCTTAGTCCTTCCCTTCTGGCTGCTGGAATCGGGCAGCAATTTCTCTCCAGATATTTCAGCAAGAGTCCAGCCTGAAAAATAAGTAATAGCCTGTGCTTTTCAGCTAGTGACTGATACCTGTGGTCTAGAGTAAGTTCAGCTGTTTCATTCATCCTTTGGGAGTCCTGATAAACTGCCCTCGACTGATGCAGTCAACAGATGTACAGTACCAGGGCACCAGGGCTTGGTTGGTGATGATGCTCTGGCTCCCATCCTGTAAATGCTCCCTTGGTTTCTCTTTCCTGGACTGGTGTCTAAGCCACAAGCAGACAGTTTCTCCAAGAGAAATGCTGTGGGAAACGTTGCCAGAGTCTTCTCTAAAGTCCTAGTAGACAACATCCCCAGCCTTTCTTTGATCCACCAAGCTGGCCACCTTATCATAGAACGAGATGAGATTGGTCAAGCAGGACCATGAACCCATGTGGGCTGGGCCTGATGCCCTGGTTGTCTTGTATGTGCCACATGATGGTACTCAAGGTGATCTGATCTTCCCAGGTATTGTCACATTTGCCAGCCTCCAGTCTCCTGGGACCTCCCTGGGTAACCAGGACTGCTGGTAAATGTGGGACAGTGGCCTTGTGAGTTCTTCTGCCCACTCCCTCAGTACCTTTGGGTGGATCCCATCCAGCCCCACTTTAAGTGGAGTAGCAGACCCCTGACCATTTTCTCCTGTATTATGGGGACTGCATTCTACTGCCCATCCCTGTCTTCCAGCTCAGGGTGCTGGATACCTGGAGAAAAACTGGTTTTGCTATTAAATACTGAGGCCAAGAAGGCATTAAGTACCTTAAGAAGGTACTTATTAAGAAGGCATCTGCCTTTTCCTCATCCTTGGTCACTGTGTTTCTCCCCGCATCCAATAAAGGATGGAGATTATCTTGAGCCTTTCTTTTGCTGTGAATGTGTTTAAAGGAGCATTTTTTATACTCTGCTATGTGCGCATCTGTGTGTATATTCTACAGTGATGGAGATTGTAAAACGTGAGCCCTGCTTAGCCGTGCCGTGCTTCTGCCTGCTGAAGTTGGGGACAAGTCTGATGCCTTGCTTTGTATTCACACTGCTTGAGCCAGACTTGCAAAACAGCTGCCTTAAATGGCAGCTTTTGAAAATATCCTTGAAATAAAAAAAAAATAGAAGAGAGAAAAGATTAAATTATCCTCCAGCAATGAGAGTTTCAATAATGCCATGTTATGAGTGGGGCAGATTTTACCAGCAGCAAATCCAGGCTGTGGGATTTTATGGGGGATTAGAAGCTTCTGTAATGCAGTGTCCCTCTGTGTCCCTGTGAGGTTCCCTCGTGGGAGTGCAGGCGACTGACCCGCAAAGTTTCCTCCACTTTGAAGCGCTTGGAGGCTGGACGAGGGTCACTGAAACTGCTGGTAGCTGGAGATTTAGAATTCCTGCAGCCAGCCCTTTCTGAGGAATATTTCAAAATAAGCAACTACTGTGGGAGTTAGGTGGGAGAGATTTTGGATGTGTAAGACTTCTTTTTTACAAAGTTTTATTATTTCTTGCATCTATTAATAGGGCAGCAGGAGTCTCCGTATGCTTTTATAGTCCCTGCTGCGCTTTCTAATGGATATATGCAAAAGCTCTGAGGCGCATGAAATAGACACTCTCAGCCAGTTATTACAATAAAAATTATGTGCATGTCATGACCTTTAAAGCAGTGGGACTGTGTGTGAATGCTCTTCTGATATGCCACTGTTCTCCATACCTTTCTGAAGCCTTTCTTGCCGTAGGAGGTTTGCATAGGTGTAGATACAAAAATGCTGCTAGCAAGGATTTTCTTGCTATTTTCTAAGTCCGTGAGAGACTTTTCTCTCTCACAGAAGAGGTAGCAGGGAATGTAAACAACCAAGCCACCTGCAACCTTGAAAAGTCTTGTTTATGATATAGTAGAAAAATATTTTGACAATGGATGTTTTAGGATTTTAGCCAATCACCCCAAGGGGTGGCTGGTCCTTTGTCCAATTAGACTATGAAGAAAAAAGTCTATAAAAGAGTTGGTAAAATAATTAAAGAGATCAATCTTGCTGCACAATTCCTGCCTGCTGGATCTTCTTTCCTCCTCCTCCCTATGGCTGTGGGACACAGTGATATACCCTAGGGCCCAGGCCTGCAGTAATATTTGGTGCTGCACGACATGATCTGCACTCTCTGACGTGTCCTGCACGCTGCGAGCCAAGCCAAATTCCTCTAGAGGTACGCTGTTCCCCTTCCCCCCCGGGACCGGGAAGTCCAACAGGACTGAGAAATGGCGAACAGCAGCTCACAAAACGACGCTGTGGTACTGGTCTGGAAAGGTGTGTTTAGTATAATGCACACCTCCATTCCTGAGAACTCAGTTCAGGAATTATTAGATTGGGCTACCTTAAAAGGGATTTTCATGGACAGAGATACTGCCCTGGACTTTGCCTTATGGCAGGAACTTGGCTGTGCTGTCTGACACGAGCTCCCGTCTGGGGAGCTGGCAGTGTTAGAATTACACAAAACCTGGCATTTGTTATTTATCCTGCTGACAGACCTTGACTGTGACAGCAGGGCTGGCTCACCTATTTCGGTGATGAGTGACGGAGAAATGTCCTGGCGGGAGCCCGCAGACTGGGCTTCCGGGGCAAATGATGGTGGATTCGGAAAACCCCCCCCGGCTCCACAGGCAGAGCCTGCGCCGCCTCACCCTGCACAATCACAGGACTCCGCGGCCCCCAGGGACCCTGCGCTGGCAGAGGTGGGGGGGTCGGGGCAGCGGGAGGGCACACAGCCTGCCGTACCGCTCAGCTCGGTGGCGGCCACGGCTTATCCAGGGCCGCAAATCAGCGGCTTAGCGAATTGGACTCCCAGAGCGGCTCCTACCCAGTTATGTATGTGCCAGCAGAGCCCAAATCGCCTGGATCTAACTTTTTAGCCAGAATAGCGCCGGGCGTCCCTGCTCCGAGACTGCCTAGGTGTGGTCCGCTGCCCTCCTTGGCACTGGACTGTTCTGCGCAGTTGCAGAACTGAGCCATCAATCTTTTAATACAGCATCTGGCTTTGCTGACAGAGTTACTGAACCTATCCTGAAGGGTGGAGGACCTGTTCAGCTTGCTAGAGCAGCGGATGCCAGAGTCAACCTGCTGTGTGGGGCGCGCCGAGCCCATGCCACCAGCGCCGCCCACGCTGCCCACGGGAGACGCGGCTCCAAACCAGGAAGCGGCGCTGCCAGCGGCGAACCCAGAAGCAGCGCTGCTGCGGGAAAACCTGGAAGCGGCGGCGGCAGCGGAGCGGCGAGCGGGGGCGGTGGCGCCGGGCGCGGCTGTGAAGCATGGGCCAGTGGTGGCACAGAGCACGGCTGCAGAGCACAGGCCAGCAGCGGCGCCGTGTGTGGCCACGGAATGAGAAACAGCAGCGGTTTCGGCAGCGACCGTGCCGAACGCAGCTGCAGTGCAAGAGACAAGCGCAGCGCCAAGCACGGCCATAGCCCCAGAGATGGTGGTAGCAGTTCCAGTACTGGCTCGATCAGGACCAGCCGAGACAGCATCCTGTAAAGAGGCTGCTGTCCAAACTGCAGCGCAGCCAACTGCAGTCTGTACTCTCTGTTCTGGCTCTAGCGACCTTAGCCAAAGTGCCCCTCCCCGTCCATCTCTGTTCACTCCCAGCGTCTCTGAGTTGCCTTTGCCTGATGACTCATCGTCAGGCAGTGAGGCAGATGAGGTTCTGGCCCCAGGTCGTCAGGCGGCTGTAGCCGGGTGGCGAAGAAAAAGGCTGCACTGGTCTCACCCCGGACCTTTCAGGACTGCACAGTAACAGTGCGTCCGACTCACTACAGTTGCTTCTTAGAGTCAGTTAAAATGCGAGCATTGGAGGAGGGTGACTGGAGGTTATTGGAAACACTTGGAATGCCAAATAGATCTGAGGATTCTGGAGGTAACAGGGAAGCTGTTACACTTCATCCACAGGCTGTGCCAGAAGTTCAGGATGGTAGAGATTCCCCAAAAGGGGAGATCCAAGCTTTCCCAGTGTATAAGGCTCTCCCAAATTCAGGTGAGCGTGATAAGCATGAGGTGATTGCTTGGAAAGTTGCCCAGGACCTGCAATCCAAGGTAGGACAACATGGGCTCAGTTCTGCTGAGGTTATGCAAATAATAAGGGTGATAAATACAGATTTGCTTGCTCCATTTGATATCAGACAGGTCAAATTCTATTTCAACCTGTACAATGTGAACTTTTTGAGAATACCTGGAGAAAGCTGGCCGGCAAGGCTGCATTAGGGAATATGCAGCTCACTGCTGAGGATCCTAGACGTGCAGTAGGGATGGATGCTCTTATGGGGACTGGTCCCTTCTCTGATCCCAGTCTACAGGGTATCTTTCCCTCTAGCATCCTGCAGCAAGCTCAACAGGTCGGCATGGCTGCCCTGTTGAAAACCATAGAGCTGTCTGCTCCTAGAAAGCGATATACTGAAATAGTTCAAGGCAAATCAGAGTCATTCCCCTCTTTTGTAGAGAAAGTCGCTGCTTCTCTCAAGAAACAGGTTGACGATAATGGGTTAAGGAATTTGTTGTTACGGCAGTTAGTGAGAGAAAACGCAAATGAGGGGTGCAGAAAAATCATAGATGCCTTACCAGGGGATCCTGAGGTCACAGACGTGGTCGAAGGCCTGCTCTAAGGTGGCATCTGGGAACCAGAAAAGGTCTGCTTTGGCTGCGTTCCGGCAGCCTGTTCACACATCTTCTGGTCGTGAACCAAAGCAACCCAAACGTGTGGAAAAACAGAAACAGCCTAAGCCGAGCCCAAAAGAGAACACACCGATCCCTCAGTGCAAGAGGTGTGGCAGGCCAGGGCATTGTTCGGACTATTGTAGATCCCAGACTCATGCCGATGGTCAGCTGTTGTCGGGAAACTTCCGCCGGGGTGCAAGGAGGGGGAACTGCTCTCCGATGCAGTCACTCCCCCAGAGAGTGGCACAGGTACAGGCACAGGCCTACCCAGCCACCCTAGAGACTGCACCCAGGGATCAGACGACACCCAGGAATCAGATGGGTTTGACGTCCACACCGCAGCTGCAGTCGTCTTAGACTCTAGCGGTATTTATAAGGTTCCCTTAGACGCATATGGACCCTTAGCCCAGGGATCCAGTGCAATGCTGGTGGGAAAACCTGATGTTGCCCATCAAGGAATCTTAGTGCGCTCAGGAGTTACAGACGCTGACTTTAAAGGCCAGATTTGCGCTGTGGTCTCCACACAAAACCCCCCTGTAACTATTCCTGAAAAGACCTGCCTTGCTAAATTAGTGCCTTTTAAGTCTTGTGTCCCCGGGATAGAACAACAAACTCACAAAGATAACGGCAGTGGATCTACAGGACTTCCGCAGGCCTTCTGGACTGCAGATATCTCTGACCAAAGGCCACAGATGACACGTACCCTTTTCCTGCCGAACACCCGTCCACCCCGGACTCAGATTCAAGGTTTGATTGATATGGGTGCTGATGTAACTATCATCTCCTTCTCTGCATGGCCTCCCTCATGGCCTTTAGCCCCGGTGGGATCAGCCATTGCAGGAGTAGGAGGAACCACACAGAGCTATTTAAGTGAATGGCCTGTGATGGTGAAGGATTCAGAGGGGCACCCAGCTATGATTAGGCCTTATGTTGCTACCACTTCCCTTAACCTTTGGGGATGGGACGTGTTGGCAGCTTGGGGCATACGGGTTGGGACAAATTTTTAGCAGGGGTCACTGTGCGTAAGGGCGCACAGTGTCCTACACTGCCTTTGAGGTGGCTCATTAACACAACCAATCCGAGTCAGACTCTGCTTAGTTAGTTGAATTAAGAGCTGTTATCGTGGCTTTTCAATGATTCTCACAGGAAACTTTGAATTTGGTTACTGACTCTGCTTATGTAGCAGATATAACCCAACGCTTAGATTGTTCCCTTCTGAAGGAGGTGAACAATGCGGCTCTGTTTTCACTGTTGCAAACCTTGTGGTCTGTAATTCAGGCTTGAGTGCATCCATATTACATTCTGCACATTCGAAGCCACAACAATTTACCAAATTTTCTAACAGAAGGCAACACCAGGGCTGACATGCTGGCCAACCCTGCGTGGGTAGGGCCTCAGCCTGACAAAATTGCACAAGCCAAGGCATGGCACGGTTTCTTCCATCAAAGTGCACATACCCTGCAGAAGCAGTTTCATTTAACGCCAACCGAAGCGCACAACATTGTCAGCGCTTGTGCTGACTGTCACGGACTCGCTGCGCCTTTGCCAGCGGGGGTAAACCCCAGAGGGCTAAAAGCCTTGCAGCTTTGGCAAACGGATGTAACGCACATCCCAGAATTTGGTCGGCTGAAATATGTGCATGTATCTATTGACACTTTCTCCTCAGCTATGTGGGCTACTGCTCACACTGGAGAGAAGGGCCGTGATGTCATTGCCCATTGCAAATTGGCTTTCTCAGTCCTGGGCGTGCCAGCTTCTGTGAAAACTGATAATGGTCCTGCCTATTCCTCGTAGAAGACGCGGCAGTTCTTACACCTATGGGGTGTAGACCATACCTTCAGTATCCCACATTTTCCTACTGGCCAAGCCTTTGTCAAACACACTCATGATACCTTGAAGCGTGTTTTGGAAAAACAAAAAGGGGGAATGCATGGAGAAACCCCACAGAGCTGACTAGCAAAAGCTTTGTATACAATTAATCACCTTACAGTACCACAAAATTCAAATAATCCTGTTATTCTGAATCATTTTCTCTCATTGCAGTCTGCAGGCGAGAGACAACTGCCCCGGGCAAAAGTCTGGGTGCGGAATTTACTCACTAACCAGTGGGAAGGCCCAAATGAGTATATCGTCTGGGGTCGTGGGTATGCTTGCGTTTCCACAGATACTGGGGTACGGTGGCTACCTGCAAAATTTCTTTGCCCTGACCTGCGTCACCAGAGGCAGAACAGGCAACCTCCAAATGATGACCAGAATGCCAGCCATCCAAATGGTGACCAGAATGTAGATCATCAGCGTAATGACTCTTCTGATGATGACCAGGATGTCAATCATTAGGCAGATGGTCCTTCTACAAGCAGAGACTGAATTTTAAAGTTCTTGTTATGGAGTCAGATAGTTAAAGCCTTGAGGACATATTTAGAATTAATAACTGATGTAGATTTCTATTTAGGATTAATAGTAGAGTTGTTGTCTTATAAAACAAAAAGGGGGAATTGTAGATTCAAAAATGCTGCTATTTTTCTTGCTATTTTCTAAGTCCGTGAGAGACTTTTCTCTCACGCAGAAGAGGTAGCAGAGTTATGTAAACAACCAAGCCACCTGCAACCTTGAAAAGTCTTGTTTATGGTATAGTAGAAAAATATTTTGACAATGGATGTTTTAGGATTTCAGCCAATCACCCCAAGGGGTGGCTGGTCCTTTGTCCAAGGAAGAAAAAAGTCTATGAAAGAGTTGGTAAAATAATTAAAGAGATCAATCTTGCTGCACAATTCCTGCCTGCTGGATCTTCTTTCCTCCTCCTCCCTATGGCTGTGGGACACGGTGATATACCCTAGGGCTCAGGCCAGTGGTAATACATAGGAGCTTGGAATATTTTTCTAATCAGCGAAGAGTCTTTTGGCTCTGATGAGAACTGGCAAAGCACAGAGGAGCAAGAAAACGGAAGAGTGATGACTTTTTCTAAATGGAGCTAACAGAGAAGAGGGTAAAGGCAAATGGTGAGGCACAGCATGAAAATCCTGTCATTGTCTCCACTGCTGTCAAAAAAACACTGGTCCAAAAAGTTCTTTGTGCTTTTTGAGGCAAAAGCTATTCTGGTGTCCTTGAGAAGAAAGAGGGGGAAAAAGGTTTTGTAATCTGTGTGCCCTCTTCAAAGAGACTTTTTTTTTTGTTTTAAAACTTTTAATAATAGTTCAACCAGAGTTTGCTATGCTTGCACAGCCCAGTCTGTGTCAGACTTGCCGTTGTGCCTGGAGAGCTTTCCCATCCTCTGTATGGGGGTGAGGAGCGGGATGCTGGCTGTCGTGGCGAGGGAGGCAGGGAGAGAGGGGCCCTGTGTCCTTGCACCACTGCATACCTCGATCTGTGCTGTGAGGAGGGAAGGATTGCTGTCGCCTGGGAATGCAGATGGTTGTTCTTGGTTTGCCGGGACACTCCTGGTGTGAGTGTCTGGAGCTGTGGACCAAATGCTTCAGCAGCACACCTGAAAGGTGTGCAGGCACCAGATAGCATGGAGACACTGTTTCCAGAAGTATATCGGTAATTTCTGCACTGCTTACACCACAGCTTTCTGTGTGCTGGGGTAGGGTGCAGCACCCTATCCTTCCAGGCATCCCTGAATAGGGTGCACCCAGGAAGAAAGAGCCGGAAGTTCTGGAAGTGTGACGGTCTTAAAAGCTCTGGAGAAATGCAAGAGGTTATGCAGGGCGAGCAGCAAGGCCCAACATTGCTTGTGATAGCGTTGATACTGAACCTCTGTGGAGAGGTGTGAGGCCATGCTCAGCTGCATTCCAGCCTTAACAAATGGGGGAAATAAGTCTTATGGCTTTAAAAATTAAACATTCCCTTTAATTATTGAACATGAATAATTTTAATGCAAATTGAGCCAGGATGTGTGTTTCCAGAGTGACAGAGTTGAGAGCAGTTACATTGAGGGGTGTTAGTGACCTGTGAACCAAAAGGCTGTTCATTAATTTTAGCATTTTATGAGTAGTACCCTGGACGGTGGGACATGGGCTGGTAGAGCAAGCTGGCCAAAGAAAAAGACTTCAGTTTGCACTGATGGCCTCCCCTTTTAATGCTTTAAGATGCAAAGTGGTGTGTGTGTAGGTATGTTGTCCTTATATAGTGAGGTCTGGATATTTTGGAAGCCTCCTGATGAGGAGAGCTATAATTAAAGGAATAACTGTGCAATGACTGTGGGGTCTTCCCTGCTCACCTTGGGGAGGAGGTGTGGGCTGAAAGTCCTAAAGTCTTTGAAGGTAGAGATGGGAAAATGCACAGTGTTTTTTTCTAGAAAAATTACAGTTTCTGTCTAAAACTTAAATTTCATGGGACGGTTTGGGACAACCTGATATGTATGAGAGTGTTCCTGGCTGGGCACCCACAGGTGGACATGGCATCACTGTCTCTCAGCATCGCTTTGGACAATGGAGCAGCTCACATCCAGGGCAGATGAAACATTGGATCTACAGCTGAAGTGAGCCTGGTGCATTTGGGAAAACTGCAGCACTGTGGGGGCTTTTCCAGTGGCTTTGAGGACACTTGGTGCAGGGCACCTGCTGGAGTTGAGTCAGAATATTGTCTGTGATTAAACTCCTATAAATATTTTCCTTTTCATAACGGAATGTCAGCATTTACTGTTTCCTGATTTTAACACTGTACAGTTTGTCAAACATTTATCTCTGCCTTAAATTAAGTCTGGAGAAAGAATTCCTGTTAATTTCAAATCAATATGAAAGGGGGAGAGAAAGAAATTGCAGTCTAGCCCTTTTCTTGAACCAATATTTTCTTTAAAAGCTGAAATGTTAACTAGATCCTAGGTTTTTTTGCCATTTTGAAATGCAGCTTCTGTTTTAAGAATTTATACATTTCCCCTGGAAATTGCTGATGCTGGTGTTTTGCAGCAGGCATGGCTACCAGCAGGTGTTTGACCCAAGGCAGGCAGGATGGGGTCAGCCCTGGCAGCAGTGATGTGGTAGAACATTATCCTCCCTGTTTCCGAGCTCACTGTCTCTTAATAACATTTTTTTTTGTTGTTCTGTTTTGCAGAAGCCTTTGAAATTGTAGTGCGGCATGCAAGAAACTTCACCAACAGCATGTTTAGGATCTACTACCAGAGCATGGGGCCCAGGGCTCTTAAATTTGTTGGAGAACTTTTTACTGATATCTCGCTGTACATATTAGGCTCTGACATCAATGTCAATGACATGGTAAATGAATTTTTTGACAGTTTATTCCCTTTGGTTTACTCTCACTTGATTAATCCCGGCTTCCCCGATCCCTCTGTGGAAATGACTGAATGTCTGCGGGCAGCCAGGAGAGACCTCAGAGTCTTTGGGAACTACCCAAAGATGATGATGACACAGGTGTCCAAGTCCCTGCAGGCCACACGAGTCTTTCTGCAGGCGCTGAACCTGGGGATTGAGGTGATAAACACTACTGACCACCTGAAATTCAGCAAGGACTGTGGACGGGCACTGCTGAAGATGTGGTACTGCTCCCACTGCCAGGGGCTGCTCCTGGCCAAGCCTTGTGCTGGCTACTGTGGAGCAGTGATGCAGGGATGCCTGGCAGGCGTCCTGGAGATCCAAAACCTCTGGAAGGAGTACATTGGGTCTCTGGAGGGGTTGACCAGAGGCATGCACGGCATCTATGACATGGAGCACGTCCTCCTGAGCCTGTTCTCCGTGGTGCGCGATGCCATCGTCCACGTGCAGAAGAACGAAGGGAAGCTCTCGACAGCTGTGAGTAGTTCGCTGCAGTTCCCCAGGCTCGCTGCCATGGCTTGTACACAAACTCTGTGTTGAAACCAAGCTGTTCAGTTCTTCCTGCCAACAAAACCCAAATGCTCCAAGTGCCAGCCCCTTCCCTCCCCCTCTGATCTTCCAAAACTTTTGGTAGCATTTGAAACTGGTGTTTGCAGGGCCTGGGTTTCCATTAAGGGCTTTTACTCTTTTTAGGTTTGTCAGAGCAGAAGGCTCTGGACTTGTCCTGGGGTGTGAGGTTGGGAGCTGAGATGTCCCAGTGTTTTCAGTTTTCCCTGAGTGCTGTGCTTGCCCTGGGTAGCTCTCAAAAGGCTGGTCCTGCTCTCCAGGTGTCTCCTGCCTCCTTTAACATCACAAAAAATGTACCTCCAAATAGATGCCAAGCAGAGACATGTGCCACAGCATCCCCTGATTTACCAAAGAAGAGCTGACTCTCCATCTTTTAGTAACTCATTACAGTTTTGGGCTGCATTTCATTGCAGGGATGAGATTGTTTCTTATTTTTACTTGACTCTTTAAAAACACATTGTGTGAATTTCTGAGCCTCCTGAGAAACTGAGGCTGTCTTGTTCTGAAAATCCTGCTGCTCTGTTTGAACACCAAGGACAAATGTACAGTGATTATATGATGCTTGTTCTACAGAGGAGATTTTTCTTGAGACACAATTGAGCTGCTTGGGGATGGGCAAAGGTGCAGGAGTGTTGTAATAGTTTGCTTAAAGCCAACGATGATTAAAATCTGACACTGTGTCTTGGTTTGAAAGACAGGTGTCTGCTAAGGAAGGCAGAAGCCTCCCTTGGAATGGCAGATGCAACCCCCTTTCCTCTGAGTTATTATAATTTTGAAATCAAGGGGCTTTAAGGCAAAGATGCAGGAAATAGGAATAACAGTTCTTTACAATTATATATGTGTATAACCAGTCAAACAAACAACAGTAACCATGGCAGTAACAGCAAACAATCACAAACCCAGTCCCAGCCTTCTCGGCTGTCCGGCCCTTTCCCCTCGGGTGCAGTTCCGCTCGCAGCCAGCAGGGGCGCTGGCGGCTCCTGGTGAGCAGGGCAGGTGCGATGGTTCCCCCGTGGCTGCAGGGGGCGCTCCGGAGCGAGCTGGGGGAGCACGCGGCACTGGTGCCCTGGGATCCCGGGAAGGGATGGAACAAAAAAGCTTCATAAACCCCTGGGCAGCCGATCCCGGTATCTGGCCAGACCCTTGGGAACAGCAGGCTGGAACGGCAGGCTGGAACGGCAGGGACCAGCACAAATCCCGGGTGGCAGACGCGATGTGTCCAAACGGGAAAACCCCCCAGAGGTCTGGGCAGGCAGGGCAAGCAGGGCTACAACGCAGTGAAGGCTCAAAGCAACAGTAGGGCAGGGCGGCCACGGCCCGGCTCCCAGCAGGGCAGGGAAGGCGGGCTTGGGATGTCAGGGCTTCTCCAGCAGAAGGAAAAAGCAGCCGAAGAAAGCAGCCTCCCTCTCTGTCTGAACGCTGAGACGGACTGCCCCCACACACTCAGGTGAAAACAAAAGAGTAGCCAGATGCACCCCACTTTGTAGCCAGCTCTTTTGTTTTTCTTAAGTACCCAGCCATTTGCTCCCCTAGCAACATGTATGGGCAAAAATTCCTTTAACAGAAGAAAAACCAGGAGAGCTCCTAAAACCCCAACACACTGTTTCCCTGTTAGCTGCTTGTTCCTGCCATTCTCAACTCCTGTTCACAAAAGAACTGTGTTTATGTAGGTCACTGTACTACTGACACTGTAAGTATCTTTTGGGGGGGGGGGGGAACCATGGAAGTATATCGACTTGTGGGCTTTGAGCTGTGTGGCACTCAGCCAGCAGCACTTTGTGCTGTTCTCTGTGCTGGCTTTGCTCAGCCACCACACTTCTGCAGGCTGTGAAATAACATGGTGGCACTCAGGTGCCCAGGTAGTTTGGTGCACATGGAGCAAGCTTTCTGCATTGCTTAGAAGGGGTTTAGGGACCAAATTACACTGAGTTGGATTACTCTTGTGCTGCACTGACCAGGAGGAGACTGTGGCTGGGCTGGGTGTTGGTCACCTGGGCAGATGGGCCCAGGCAGGACTTGTGGGCAGTGTGTTAAGCTCCAGGATACAGTGCAAGATTCTGGCTTTCAACCTGCCTTACTCCCTTTCTGCAGAACTGTTTTATAGCAGCCTGCCAAGCACTACTTGAGCAGGGAGGTTACAGCTGACAGTCCAGGAGCAGCAGCTCTACTGCCGTGGAGCCAGGGAAAGTTCTCCCATCAGCCAGAACCATCAGTCAGCCCTCTCTGGAACAGCAAAGGAGCAGAGATGTAACTGTAGGTTTACCTTGAGTTCATGTGAGAGGGAGAATTCACGTTACAGCTGATAATGAGAGAAAACCCAGCTCAACTCCAAGCCCAGTTGGCATTTCCAGGGCAGTAAGAAACAAAACTTACTTCTATATGTAGAATGAGCCTGTTTAATCTCAAAAGATCCATTGACATATTCAACTGTGAGCAAAAGCATCCAGCATGTTTTGCATCGGTGAACCCACCATGCTTGTAGGTGCTAAGGCATAGCAGAAGCATTGTGCATATGGGCTGTGTGCCAGGTTTTGTGAGCACAGACCTGGGCATTGCTGTAGGATCCTGAAAGATCCAGTGTTTGTTCTCCCATGTCTTTCTTTTATTGGCACAACAACAAAAATGCACTTTTTCTTGGAGATGTCCATGTATATAGTGAACAAACATGACTGTCCCTTATATTATTGAATATTGACACCTTGATCTGTCTACACTTTGTTCTGTCTGAGAACATGCTTGTGGGAGGACAAGTAGATGGAGAGCCACTAAAGTCAACACAAAGCAGTAGAGCTACAATGTGCCCATCCTCAGCCAAACCAGAACATAAATTGACTTCATTTACAATAAAAAATTACTGGGCATTACAAAACCATTCAGTGCTTTTGAACTTGATAAAGCTGTTGTAATTCATTAGTGCCATATGTAGCTAGGTACTTACTTAAACATAACTCCTCTTGATTATTTAATACTTCAGTGATTTGTTTGTCTGCTCCAGAGACATTTTTGAGTTACTGGAGTGAAGAAAAAGTCTAAGCCAAACAAGCCAGTTACCTGGCAATTTTCACCAAAAGAGAATGGCCACTGGGTTTTTGAAGTTTTTATTTAAAACACTTATGTTGCTCAGCTAAGAGTCTTACATCAGACCTGAGCCCAGAGCAACTTTTTTTTTTTCCCCCAAATGAGGATATGAACTGTTCAGTGGAGAAATAAGGCAATAATGGAAGCACTGGCAGTCTTAACTACAGTATTGCAGAGGGCTGACTCTAATAGCTGAGCTGCATCAGGACCTGAGATAATCTGGGGTAAATATCTTTGTAAGATACCACTTTGTAAATGATAGAATAAAACTTTTTTATTCAGCTGTGCTATGATGAAAGTTTCTCTGTTAAACTTATCAGTACATACTGAGTTTCAAAGAAAATACCTGGAAGCAAACAGTTGTATTTATTGTTATCCTGTAAATACGATTGTTTTTAGACACTGTAGTCATATCAAAGTATGAAATGCCATAGGGGTTGTCTTTGAAAATGTGGGTTTTACACTTGCCCTGGCTTCTCATATTGACCTCTTTTATTACTGACCTTGGCCACCACTGCTTCTGTAGGCAAAGTACAGTTTACCTGTATGGTATTAAGGATAATGACAGGTTATTTAATTGTCATTAAAATCCTCTGGAATTATGGAAGACTTATCTTCCATGCCCATAGTGATTATACCATGAGTAACAACATTACTGCCCTTGCCTGTCCTTTGGCCTTCTTTTGTTTTTCACAGTATTGGCAGCATTTCTGCAGCAGTAGTTTTCTCTCCTGGTATTTCAGATCCTCAGGTATATTACCTGACTGAGCGTCTTTTCTCCATGTGGTTGTTTCTTATTCCCCCTTGCCACCCACCCCTAGGCTGGGTGTGGGCATTCACACACAGACTTGGACCCATTTGTAGCTTGGAGCAGACCTTGCTACAAAGGGCACATAAACTTGAGCTCCAGAGGTGTTGCAGAGCCTCCAGGTAAGTTTCTGAGGAGCTCTACAGTCCCCAAGAGGAGGAAGTCATACTGCTGTAAATCTGCTTTTAGAAACTGTGCCTCCAGGCATGCATTTAAATGGGAGCCTGTGTGTTGTTCCTGGTCTGTAAACAGCAGGGCAGAAGAGTGAATTCAGTAATGTGGCAGTAAACAGTTCCCATCCCAAACCTTGCTTTAGTAGCTAATTTGTCAGTGGTGGTGTGTGTTAAGGCTTTATTATTTCTACAATTTGTCTGCTTAAAAACTTCACCCCTAAAACATGCTGTTAAAATACTTTATCAAGGAGGCTGATTCTCAGAGCACATTGGGAAAAAATTTGCTGTCTAGGCCTATATCTGTATTAATTTTGTCATCTTCTACTTTTTCTCTGGTTGAAAATCTGTCTAGTATGTCCACCTCTTGTAGATATTTTTATCAAGTGTAGGGAAGAGTGATTTTAGTCAGTCTGTTTGTGCTTTTTGCAACAAACCAAGGCAATTTGGAGAGATCCAGTACAAATAAGCTTAATAAAATAATCAACCACAGCACCCCTGGAAGTTAATGCTTTCTCTGTTATTGGAATTAGAAGGGAGACAATCAGTCTGCGGGTCTTGCATAGGTAATAGCTGATCTCCTCAGAGGTTAGACTCATAGAATGATTTAGGTTGGAAGGGACCTTAAAGATCATCTGGTCTTAACCACCCTGCCATGGGCAGGGACACCTTTCACTACACCAGGTTGCTCAAAGCCCCATCCACCCTGGCCTTGAACATTGCCAGAGATGAGGCAACCACAGCTTCTCTGGACAACCTGTGCCAGTGCCTCACCACCCTCACAGTCAATAATTTCTTCCTAATACCTAATCTAAACCTCTTGTCAGCTGAGAGACATTCCTCCTTGTCCTATCACTCCATACCCTTTTAATAAGTCCCACTCCAGCTCTCTTGGAGCTTCATTAGGCATTGGAAAGTGCAGTGAGGCCTCCTGGCAGCTTTCTGTTCTCCAGGCTGGACAACCCCAGCTCTCTCAGCTTGTCTCCATAGCAGAGATGCTCCAGACCTCTGACCAACTTTGTCATCCTCATTCCAATGAGTCCATGTCCTTTTTATCTTGGGAGGCCTTGGAGCTGGAGGAAATACTCCTAGAGTGGAGGGACAGAATCCCCTCCCTCAACATGCTGCCCGCCCCATTTTTGATGCAACCCAGCTGCTCAGCCCCTGCTCCTCCCCTTGCAGTTGGTTATGCAGGTCTACCTGCAGAGCATTGCCTAGAAAGGAAAGAGCAGGGAGCTCAGCAAAGTATTTATTTTTCACTCAGAACTGATGACTGAGTTTCTAGAAAATCATATTAAATTGCAAAATTCACTGGAGCTTTGTTCAACCACTTGCACCTGTTGGAAGGAGGGAAGCAGAAAGGTACCAGTGCTATATGGGAACAGCATGCAATTCCCAATGTGTTTGCCTGTGAGCAGATCCTTGCTGTTTTACTTTCCTGCAAACACCTTTAAAAGACTATTTAGGTGTGGGTTAACTAGGTTATACAGCTGTGCTGCTTGGGGTGCTGTGGAGGTGATGTGGAGGTGGATTTGATGTTATCCCAAGGCTGAAGTGCTCACCTCACGTGGCTCAGGGAGAGTGCCTGGTGTGAACCCAGCTCTGATGCCTTTGGAAGGCCTCTGAGTCAGGAAAACTGGACCCTTGCTTCCCTAGATTTTTAGGGAATCCTGGCAGGGAGTCAATGAGCATGCTGTAAAGATAAGCAGGTACTTTGGTTGGTTGTAGCACCACAGAAACATTGCTGCAGTGTGTGTTCAAAATAGCAGTTCCAGCAGATACACAGGGGTGAAAATCAAGAATATGTAAATAAAGAGACTTTTGGCACCCAGGAATGAAAAGATCACCTGTTGCCATGCACGGTGATTTAGTACATTTGTCAGCACAGCGATGCCAGGCTGGTTTTCCCCAAATGCTGCTCAGGAGCTGCTTTTGGGGCCATCTCACCTCGTGACTTGCTGGAAGTCGCTGCTCAGCAGGTTGCACTGGCAGAGAGCTCTGGTGAGTTTTCCTATCTGCTAATGGATTTTTCTGTCTGTACTAGAGCTAGCAAAAGCTCTAGTGGGCAAAGCTTTGAAATGACACTGCTGTTTGTGAAGTCCTTCCCTCTGAGATGCTGAGATTGGTTTCTTTGTACTTTTAATGTGGGTTGCTTTTTGTTGGCATCAGTCCTGGGAAAGTCAGCTGGATGTACAGCCTCTGTATTTTCAAGTTCTTTATTGGCAAAGTTTAATCCTCAGGCTATTCTCTAATACTCACTGGTAGCTAGCTCCATTTTTCACTTAAAGCTGGAAATACAGGTGAAGTTTTGGTTTTCAGTGATCTCAGACCCCCTCAGAAATATCCCAAGGTGTGTGTATTGTGTACTTTTGTTATCTATTATGTGATAGGCGGTGTAAGGTGCCTGATAAGCACATTAAAGCAAGCATGTGTTCCCCCTGCAGGATGAAAATAAACCTTATTATGAGGGCAATATCAGCAGCATTCCCATTCCTGTGAAAAGATCTTGGGAGTACTGTGATTAGTTGTCTGAAGAGGTTTCAGGTAGTAAAGATTTTCTGACACTTGGGGAAACATATGGCAAGGCACTGAATTTCAAGGTGTTGATTTTGAGCTAGAGATCCCCATGGTGTTGGTTGCTTGCTGAAAGAGTAAGGGCAAAAGTACTTCGTGCCTGCAGTTTTGTAAGCCAGTATCAATAATTTTGATCCAGCTATTTTGGCACGCTGCTGCAGGACTTAAATCTCTGGTTTAGTACTCAAATATGCAGTAGCAAATTAGGGGCCTGCATCTCATTCTTGGAAGGGACGTTGGTATGAATGCTCTTGACCATCTTGACTTGCCTCTCTAGGGGAGTGAGACTCAGAGGTTATTCTCAGCCTAGTGAAAGCTTTACCTCTTGTCTGGCCTGGGGAGGGAGACCATTGGTGTCACAATTAATTAATTCACTGCTAACAAGAATTTTGCCTGTACAGGGCAGCACATCTTTGGTCACGGATATCCTTTTCCAGTGTGGGCAAAGTGGCATGCTGGTGGGCCCTCCGGCTTGCCCTGGTGGCATGGCAAGGCTTTGAGTCAGTTTGTCACTGAATTGGGTCTGGATGAAGCAGACTGAGTGTGTGGGGCTCTGCAGAGCTGCTGGATGGAAGCAGTGGCCAGTGACGCTCAGCCCTGTCACTGCAAAGCCAGAGGAGGTGGCACTGAACATCAGTACAGGTTTAATTTAAAAATAGCATTTGATTTTGCTTCTATTTGTAAATTTTTACATTATACTCTTCTATTTTGTTCTCCCTTTGTCCTTTTAACTGGACATGTTCTGACCTCTGAGATGTGCCATTTCAAGGGAATTTGCAGTGAGGCCTTTTTTTAAAATAAAAAGTAGAAGGTAGCTGCTGACAGCGCCCCTTCCGCCCTGCATGCACACAGGGCAGCACATGGAGCATCCTTTGACAGTGTGTTTGATGTCCAGCCCAACTTTGCACTGAAGATCACAAAAATCTGTTTATTGACTTCAGTCTGAGACAGAGCACTCAGCTGGTGGCAACTTCATCCCTGCTACTCTGCAGCTTAAAAAGAGCTTTTTAGGGCTGCTGCATTTTATGGGCAGGAATATCATACAGCACCCACTGAGTGTGGCTTGATCTCCCTTCAAATCACGTGTTGACTGCAACATGAGTGAGATGGCCACAGGTTTGTGTGTGATGGGATGTCTTGCATCTTTTCCAAGCTGAAGTCAGAACAAGCCTAAACACCTCATGCAGATTAATTACTGGTTCTGTGTAGGTGTGTGCATGTACCGTGGCTTTGCATGTTCCTTGTTTTAGTGGAGAAGTTAATTTGTTGTTTTGCAACTGGCTCCTGAGTGTTTAAAAAGATACTTGGTTCTAGGATGTCCTGTCATCAGTAGATGTACAAAGTACATAGTACAAAGAACTCCCAGAGTTAGTAGGGCAGAATACAGTCTTAACAGCTGGAAATGAGGTTACACAGCTTTGCAATGTTTTGCAGCTTTCTTCACTGCACAGAACAGCTTATTTTTTTTCTCATATCTTTTCTTTTTCTTGGACAGCTGGACCTGAGATGCTTTGAGATGTCAGAGAGGAGGGAACTGGTGGTCATATCATCCAAAGCATTGCAGCAGGGGATGTATGGGGTGCCTGTTCCTTCACCTCTGAGCTTCAAGCTTTGAAATTTCAAGCTGTCTGATTTTGTATTAAATTGTAATGGTCAAGGACATAATGTGAGGTCTTGAAGTAGATTGGATTTAAGCAGAGAAAAAATGAGTTTCAGTCTGAACCAAAGATCCCAGCATCAGCAAGTTCCCTCTGGACGTCTTGAGGCTTCGTCTTCATCAAAAACTGTGGGAGATGTGCTGGCCAGGGAGGAGCTGCCTCTCTGAAAGGGGAGGGTTGGGGTACAGCCCTTTCACTGGGGCTGTATTTGCAAATGAGCTTTACAGCTGAACTTCCTTCAGAATTAAACCAGCCTCATGCTCCTTGCTGAGATTTAGATTTGGTTTACCTGAAAGATGCTAGAAGTATCATACACCAGTATGATAGAAACAGGAGACTTTCAGGTGTGGGCTGACCCCCCTGGCTTCTGAGTAGCCTGCAGAGAAGTGATATGCATGGCGTGAACTGCCTTTATTCTTATTTAACTCAGTGCCTCCAGATGTGCCATTGCCCTGTACACTTACTGTGGAATGGTGGAGTTGCCTCTGGAATTCTCTGCTAAAACTGCTCACACATCTTTCGTTGACCAGAGAGATTAAACCCCTGAGCACCAGCCCCACAGATATGGCTCCCTCACTTGCTGCCCAGATTGCTGCAGCCTCCTGCAACCCCTATTAACATAGATGCTTTATTAGCAAAATACATTCTGGCCCATTTCCTTTCCTGAAGATTTTTATCCTTGCTTAGACCCGCAGCTTTGCAACACCAGAGTTGTGCTCACCAGTATCCATCTCTCTATGCTTTTTATGCTAAACCCTCTTTTGGCCTCATTATCCGTGACTGCAGTTTCCACTCAGACCTCCATCCGGGGTCATTCACCGGGCATCCTTCATCTTAACAGCGCTGAGTTTACTTCCAGTGACAGTAACCCCCGTGAGTGTTGCTGCCTTAAAACCAGAACTATCTCTCCCATTAGCAATGCTGATGAATGAGCCAAGAACAAACCAGAAACTTAAAAGCGACTCTCTGCAAAGCAGAATAGTGCCCAGAGCTACCCGGGCGAAGCAGAAGTGTTTTGTTTTGTGCTGGAGAGGATGAAGGACTGGGTTGCAATGAGTGGTTTGCTTCATTTTGAATTCTCTGCCTGTGTGTGGTGCTGTGAATTATACCATTTTTACATCTTATTTTAAAGTGGCTTTGAGGTACCAGGCATGAAAGATGCTAAATACATTTTTCTGGGAAAAAAATTCCAACAAACGAGGCAGATTTTTCATCCATCTGCTGCATCAATGCATCCCTCATTGCCAGGCTACTGCAAAAAGAACTGGTGGCCTTTTCAATCTCTACCTGTTGTGTTGCCCCACTAATGAGCCCCTGAGGGCACGGAACCTGCTTTCAGTAGGTGAAGTTTGCTGCTAGCTGCATTATTTTTCCAAAGATTTGTTTAAGTAAGAGCAGGCTGGCTGCAGAAAGCTGTGCTGATAGCCTACAGCTACTTGGGCAGAGTTATTTTTGTTTAAAAAGAAAAGAAAAAGCAACACAGCTGTTGGCAAATTTTACAATTCCTTATGCAGGTGTATCTTTCTAACCTAAGCAATTTTCACACCCAATTCTCTTCCATGCTATTGGCAAAGGTAGAAATGATGCTCTGAGCCAGTGACCTGGAGAGAACCACCCAGAGAGCCGGGTGGTTACTGAGGATAACTTGGGGGGGACTGATGTGCTCTAAATTATGTCTTTCTTAAGCTTATTAACTCCTGGATTGCACATATTGATCTGTATCGCTGTACAAATAAACCTCATGCTGCTGCTCTCCAGAGAGCCAGAGTGTGGATATTTCTGTAGACACCCAACTGCTTGTGCTGATATTTAAGTCATCCATCCTCTGTCTCCTCCCTGAGGGACAGCCCAAAAGCCATGGAGGGAAGGGCACTTGAGGGCAGTGGGACCTGCAGGAGGTGATGCTGATGAGCAGAATGGCACCATGAGCTCAGTGGAGATGGGCCCAAAAGGGTTTGCCCAGCAGATGCTAAAAAACATCCAGGAAGGTCATCTCTGAGCCTTGCTTCATGCAATTCCCATTGTTTAGGGCCAGAAGGAAATTTAAGAACTTGCCACCTGTAGATTTTGGTGCAAGATGTTTATCTTTTCTGAGAGTTGGGGAAATGCCCAGCTTACAACTTGCATGGTGAGTGGAAAGTAATGACAACAAACCAAAATGCATTACAAGTGTTTAGTCAATTTTTTTTTTCCATCTAGTGATTCTCCTACCTTATTTTGGAATTGTTGTATGTCAATTTATAGGAATTCACTACTCATAATCAAATACTAGTCCTCCATTTGATGCCGTTAATAAAGGTGTTGTGATAAAGTCAAATTAATTTAATTCCTGTCTGCAAACAGCCTGTTATTGAATGAGTCCCTTTAATACGTTAATAAGACATATAGCATTGTAACAAGGTTAAAAGTGCACACTGATTTCCATTATAAAGATATTCTCAATCAGGCAGAAACTAATCTAATGTTGTAAGTCATTCTGTAACTCAATTATTCTAACCACAGTACATGTAAAAACAAGATGTCTTAAAACAAACTTTCAAAAAAGCCCTGCAGGTATTTATATCTTTATAGAAATGAATGATTTACCTTTTCAATAAGCCTTATTTGTCTTTGGGAAAAATGTAATTCCTTTATCAAGCAAAAATCTAATGGGAGCCTTTTTACCTTGTTTGCCATGTTTTGGGTATATTATCTTTGTGCTGACCCTTAACTGGATTAGGTAAGGCCTGACTGTCATGGAGAAAAAATTGCTATGGATCTGGTAGCTTTAAAACTAAGAAAAAAATCAACTGATGAAGTAAAAAAAAGCAATGGCAAAAAGAACACAGGGCCTTCTCAAGCCTTTTGTTGGCCTTGAATGGATTAATTTTGCCAGCAGCTAATCACTGGTGCATGGAGATATTTTTACTATTTTCCCTTAATGATAATTATTATACTTCTCTTTTAGGCTTTGACTGGGGAAGTCCATGGCATGGCCATGAGGAAAGCCTCTTGCCAGGAGCTGGATAACAAGTGAGATTGCTCTGAGCTTTGCTGGAAAACAAATGCTTGTAATTTTTCTGCTGAAGAAATTCAGCAACTTAACTGTTGAAATGGTTTGGAGTGTTTTGGTGCCTCTAGCCTTGTTGTCTTAGAAAAGACTGGTGTTTGGAAAGAGAAAGGTGGATTGAGGGAGAAAAAAGTTGCTGCTGGAGGGATTATTCCTATTTGAAGATTAAAATAAGTAGGGTGATGGTCCTTTGTAAGGGCTGATGAGTGGGGAGGAATGGTGAGTACCAAACCCTATGGGGTAGGAAGGGTTTCCATTCACCATAGGAAGGAAGAAGGGCATTTCATAGCAAAAAGTACTTAGTGGTGGGATGGTTTCAGTATGAGCATTTATTGAAACATAAATCTGAAAAGTTGTGGGTACCTGTGAGCATGGTCTGTGCAGGCTGCAAAACAGGCATTGCCTTTTACCTGCTTGTTTTGATATCACTAGTTATAGCAGATTTAGCAGTAAGCCCTGTGCACTCTATTTTAAATAAATTTTACACTTGCTATTGGATTGCTGAAAAAGAGAGAGAGAACTAATTAAGGAGATTGGATATCATCAGTAAATTTTTCTTCCCTGAGATTTTATGAGCAGTAATTAGAAAAGAGTCATAATAAAGTCATTGAGGATCAAGTTAATGCTGCGTTTCTGAGAATACTGCCCTTCTACTCAAAGATTATATTAAAGAATAAACAGTGTACAGTAGGTAATTGCTAGCTGACACATTATAATGGCTTTATACTTACAAAATTGAATCGGTCTGATTTAAGGGAAAAAAAAGGGGGAAAGTAATGCAGTAACTTTTTAATTATTTAATGAAATATTTCTGAAAGAATAATTGAATCTGGGCTCATGGCTGCAGGGGGGAAGAGAGACTGGTAGGTATTGACCACATTTGCAACCTAGCTGACACAGCTGCTGTTAAATACCCTGTTACAGGCTCTGACTCTGGCTTGTGTTCCAGACTGATGGCAGCTCTAAATTAAGCTGCTAAGAATTTATTTCTCTCAGATTGCTCCTTTCTGTAGTGCCGTAGGTGCAAACATGGTGCAGTATTAAAACCCACAGAAATCTGCCAAGGAAACCGATTAACTTGTGGAAGGAAAATAACAAGCGCATGGCAATTGCCTGGAGCTGTCATGCTGCCCAGCTTTGCCCAGTGAGGGTTTTTTTAAGTTCTTGGTAAAAACTGGTGATCCCTCAAGCCAGTTCCTTGTTTCTGTCTGTTTGGATAGGGCAGATTTAATTGCCTGCAATAGGACGGTCTTCTAGGGACCCATAGTAGCAATTGTGTAAGTGTTAGACCATGCACAGAATGCAGTTGTATAATTAAACTCTATTTAGCATCCTTAGCAGAAATGGGCTTTGCTACCTTGAGTTCAAATTTTCTGTCAGGTTAGATGAATCAGTGCTAATGTTGAAATCAGCTGTTTGAGTTTGGAGCATCTTCAGCCTCCTTGGGGAATCAGTCCCAAAGGCAGAGCAGCAGCCTGGGCTCAGGAGCAGCCACGTCCTCCACCTCTGCTGTGCCACCTCATTAGCCATGAAGCATGCTGGGGGCTTGGGGCTTCACCAGGAGATGAACTCTGGGTACTGCCAAGTTCTGCTCCGGAACCTGGCTTTGGTCAGTCTAACATGCTCTGGTTTTCTCTGGATTTTGCTTCCACATCTTCCCTCTGTTGGCAGTGTTGCTCTGCTGTAACCTTCCAGGACTTCTCCTTCCAAGTATAAAGTCTTAGTTTGGTTGTCTAAGAAATATCAGATTGTGCAGATCTAACTTAAAACCATAATGGCGCATTAGTATGCTACAGGGCCCTGTTCCAGGAAACATCTCCACTTGGGAAAACTGCTTAAGTGTGTGCCAAAAATTAAGCAAATGTTTTTTTCTTGACTCTCCCAGTTGGTTGGCTGGGTTGGGTCTGAACCCTGGCTGGGGCTTCAGCTGCCCGACCTGTGGTTTGCTGCCGAGGTCCAACCATCTGAACCAAAATACCAAATTTTGTGTTAAATATGGAATTAACAAAATGCTGGAGGGAAAGGCTGACTTGAGAAGTTGTGCTTTAATTATATGTCTTGGATTATAAAGGCAGAAGGAACAACTGTGATCATTTCGTCTGACTTCCTCTCTACCTATAAATAACAATAAACAGGCTTTCACTGAAACACAAAGCTGCTTTCTTTGGTGGATTAAACACTCCATGGTGGGGATGCAAGAAAGAAGAAACATCTTGTTTGCATTATTTTATGTAGGTTTGAAAGGGCTTGACTCAAGCTGAGGTCACGGCTCCTTCGAGAGAAAGGGCATCCTGTGCTGGGAGAAGCTGGGTCAGGACATGGTGGGACACTGTGTGGAGGTGCCTTGTGTGCTGCAGCATATGTATGATACATTGGCCATCACATCCTCCTGGGGACAGGGTGGCATGTCCTAATGGGAGCAATGATTGGAGCTGCAGTGGTTGTCTCTTTCCAATTTAAGGCATGTGAGCCCTGATGTAGCAGAGGGAAGTACAGGTGGAAATCATCCAGCTTCAGCAATTGGCATCAAGGATTGATACCCATAAAAACTCCCCTGTGCTCCCTGCTGCTCTGCTGAGCTGGTGCACTCTTGCCGTTATGCAGTCTCTGGGTTAGAGTGATGTAACCATGCCATGTGTCAGACCTGCCAGCTCCTATGTCAACTCTGTCACATCGACACACATGGCTGTGTGTGGTGCACATCCTGCTCCTTGCCCTGAGAACCAGTCCTATTGGTCCTCTCTAGGCCCTGTGTTTCTGCTGTGACGCTGACCCTCTGTAAAGTATTTTGTGATCTTCTATATGAGGGATGGGAATTTGGATTTAGAACCAGATGATCTTTAAGGTCCCTTCCAACCCAAACCATTCTATGAAAAATTAAGTTATATTTGCTTTGAAAAATGGTTCCTTAATCCCTCTGTGGTTCTGTAGCAATTTGAAGGACCTAGTCTTCAAACCAGGTGGTGATGACCTTCAGCACAACCTGGTCTGGTGGCTGCAGGGGTCCCTGAGCATTTGTAGTGCATGTTTGCAGCATGTATTGGGTGTCACCGCAGGCACTGGTGTGACAGGCACTCTGTTATTTTAAGCGTTAGTGTTTGTGTGCATTTTACACATTATAGCATTGCATTATTTAAGAGTGATGCATTATTAAACGTTCTCCTCAGCATGAAGAGTAGGTCACTTCCTGCAATTCCTGTCTCTGCATGACTGAGCTAGGATGCTGTCTCTTACGTAATCCTTGCAGTCTAAATAATGGAGATTGTAATACTATAGAGCTGATTAATAACATTTAATACTCCATTAATGAGGAATTTTGTTGCAGTGTTCATAGAAGACATCTGTGTTACCATACTCAGTTTGTTCTTTCTGCTTGAGTGCCTGGAACCAGAAGAACAATCATTACTTAGCTAATAATGATGTGCTTCCTAAAATAAAGGCTTGTAAGTTCACTTTTATGCCCATAATCACATTCTTCTGCTGTGAGTGGAGTGAGGGAGCCGGGAATTGTCTCTTTCCCATCATTCCTGACAAAATGTATATAATGATTAGAAGCATATAATAAGAGTGTTTGTCCTTGCCAAATGTTTCTCCACTCCTGTTAATCAGCATTCATTTGAGAGCGTGGGTGGTGCCGTTTTGTGGAAGGCGATGCGATCGCTGGGGCAGTGTGGCAGATTTAAATCAGTAATAAAAGCCCTGGGGAAATTAACAAGACAAAACATTAACCACAGACTAAACATTAACATATATTAGCATTTTTATTACACCTGTAGAAATGGTAAATGTGCTTGGTTACTACTATTAAAAAGTTTATGTTCTATCCCACATCATCACAATGTATATTTTTGGTTTAAGCCCTTTAGAATTTAATTAAGCGGAATTCTGTAGCGGTGCTTGAGTAATAGACTTCAGGTTCGCTTTTATGGTGACTTTGAAGATAAACGGGGCACAAATGTGATCTTTATAATGCTAATAACAGTTGTGATGTGTAGTGGAGCAGGTTGTTAAAAAGAATTGGGGGAAGAAGCACCAATTCAAGCAGCTGCTTTACTGAGGCTTTCAGCCTCACTGGTCAAACTGGGTTCCATCACTGAAGGATGCTCGGGGTTTAGTGGGCACCGCTTGGTTCCTCCAAAGACAGCATGTCTGTGGTCTCTTGATGTTCTGTGCATACTGTAGCAAATCATCCTTTCAGAAGCTGTGTTCAAATCAATGATAATAGTTAGTCTCTTTTCAGTTTAATGTGTGGCTTCTCCCAGAGGAGACTCACGAATTGGTATAAAATGACTTATGTGAACTCCAGAGAGCAAAGGAGATTGTGGGAGGAAATCTTCAAAAATGAGGCCATCCCCTTGAGGGGAAAAAAATACTGTGTCTTCCTGGAGAATGAATCTATAAGAAGAAGAGTTCATAGGGAAGACAAATGGAAACTCTGTGTAAAGTTTAAGTGAAGGTCAAATACAGCAAACTCTCCTTTAGAGCAGAGTGGAGCTCCTGGGCTGAATGAGAAGTGGCAGCAGCAGATATCCAGCAGTGTCTAATGCACTCTCTTCTTGTCCAAGGAGAAGTTGATTAGCTCCTTTTTTATGGTGTGGGTTTTTGTTTGTTTTTTTTTTTTTTTTCTAAATCATCTAGAAAATTACCTTTAAAATGTTCTTACTCTTAAAAGCAAAGCTCAAGTTGGCACTGAGGATCTCAGTGTGCTGCTTTCCAATCCTTTTACCCCTGCATTTCCTTGCTGATGTGGAGGGTAAGATGTTTTTGCCCCGTGTGGCTACACTGCCTCGTGCCTTGGCAGCAGAATGGGTTCATCAGGAGCCTCAGAGGCGTCAGCGATGCCATCCTGCCATAGCCAGGCTGGAGGTGCCCTCCATCAGCTGCACGGAGGCTGTGATGCTTTGCACAGAACATGGTACTGTGGTCACTATTTCTTTGATAATTAACCCCAGCCATCACAGTTTCCGTGGACTGGCAGGTACCCACGTGGATCAGTGCTGTGCTTTACACCCATGCAATCAACACAGCTGGAAGCAGCCGTGGTGGTGGATCTGGTCCCTGGCTGCTTGTAGTGCATTGCTCCCATGCAGCCGCAGGTTCCCTGCAGTCCTCAGGCACCTCTTATTTTAAATTAATGGAGAAGTGTTAAAGTGGGCTGATAGTGCTACTCCATTAGCCTTGTCCCTGTGCTCCTCTCAAATCAATGTTCCCTCTAAAGCAGAGCCATTACACGACGTGCAGCTCCCGCGGGTGTTGGGAGCCAGCTGCTTCCCATTGGGCGTGGGGACTGCCGGCCTTAGGCATGGCGAGGAGCTCTGCCCTAGCTGGATGTGGTATTTCCCTGTGGCTGGAATAAAGAAATGGAGCGAGGAGTAGTGGTTGTCAGAAGGCAGTGTTCCTCTCGTCAACTGGGTCACACTCGCATGGAGGAGGGTAATTAAATCGGGTAATTAGTGAGTTTGTTAATGAGCTGGGGCAGGGAAATTTTGCTTTGGCTGTTACAGTGTTGGTGTCTTTGGGGGTTTGTAAAAACTCTGGGTTTTGGGATGATTTTTCTTGCCTGGTGTCCCCTTGCAGCAGTTTTTTGGTGGCCTGGCAGATTCTTTTAAAAACAAGGTGTAACTCCTGTTGCCTAAAAAACACATTGGGATTTGATTTACTTAGTCATTTTTTTGTGGCCTGATGTGTCAAACTTCAGCCTATTCTGAATTAAGGCACAGCTCTTGCACTGACTATACTTAAGATAAGGACTGGTGTATATTTACAATCCACCTGGTAGCATGGGGAGCCCAAGGAGAAGATCCAGCGGTTCTGCTCTGTTGATTTGCTTTGAATTTCACATTTATATTTGTGTGGTGGGAGGAAACCACATATTAAACACTGTTGCTAATCACTGGATTAGAGAAGCTCCCTTCCTTTTGCTCTCTCTCTTGTAGACACACTACCATGCTGGGGAGCTGACTGTCCTTGCTCCTGTCAGAGCAAGCAATACCTAGAGAGCTGAATCATCACACTTGTTTCTCCTCAAGGTCTGAGCTTGTGTCTGTCCCTTCTCTGACTGCCCTACAGTAGCATTTTTCTTTACTTTTTGGAGTTGGCTTTAAAATGGCAGTGGTTAGGAAGAGACTGGGAAGCTGTGTTCCTGTGCTCCTGAGCCTGCAGTGCGGACTCAAAAAGAGGGAAAGATTGAAATAGGATTTCTAAGCTGTTGTCCTAGGACTGCTTGTGGCCCAGCAGACTTTGGCAGATGGTTTGTGAAATCCTTCCCTCCCCCAAAAAAGTATACACAATGCCGCCCCTGCAAATGAGCAGGCAATCTGTTCCTTCTACTTTCGCTCACTTTATTTTAAGTTCAAATCTCAGTTGGGTTTTTGTTTGACTAAAAGGTGATAACCATTTCACTGTGACTTCACAATATGGGCTGCAGGGTTGGGGTTTTTTTTCTGAAAAGGTTAGTTGGTGCTCGAATAAATAAGTAAAAACTTGGTGGAAAGTTTGAGCAGCGCATCCTTCTATCCATAAAGATTTCATCTGCTGTCCCATGTCACAGCTAACACAATCCTGTTCATGGTTTCATCCCTCATGGAAGGGATGGCTGAACTCAGTGATCAGAGATCTGACTTGATGATCAATGGGTTGAACTCAATGACTGTAGAGGTCTTTTCCAGCCTTACAGATTCTATGAATCTTGGAGCCTGTGGTACCCAGATGCTGTGTGGGACTGTGAGGATGCAGCTGAGCCGCGGCTCCTGCGCAGGACTTGGTAGCAGAGGGGCTGAGCTCCCTCCAGTGCTGGGTGGGAGATGAAGCAGCCTCAGTTTGCCGGGCCCCTTTGCCGTTTGAAGCACACTCTCAGATGGTGCCATTGTTTGCGTTGTCACTCTGACCCTCCCCTCCCATTCAGCACCTCTCTGCATCCTTGGGAAAAAGCCTTGATCCTGGACTTGATCTTCTCTCAGGGTTTGATAGGTTTTGCCAGCTGAAAGCTGGGCTTTGGAAAGGGAATGGGGGAATTTTCACAGACCCGGGGAGAATCAAAGGGAGTAATCACAAAAGGCAGCTTAAAATATCCGACCTTTCCCCACTTCTCTCCTGCACTTTAGGTGTCCATGCAGAGCGTGGATACAGTGATGCTGCTTTGTGGCATTGCTTCCTCTATACCCAGTGTCCTGGAGCTTTTGTGTATCTTGTGTTTCCCTGGAGGAGGTTTCATGGCAGGTCTCACCTCTGACTTGGGCAGAGGAAAAGCCCACAGACCCCCTAAGCATCCTGGTGCTCTCCTGCTGGTCTGCCCTTTGCAGGGACAGTGGCACCAGCCAGTATAGAGAAAGAATGGGACATCTGGACCCATTCTGCGCTGGGGGTGGTCTCAGATCCCAAATGCCATTCTCCAGGTTTCCCGCTGTCCTGTGATTTGTTCCTGTTCCTGTCTGTTTGCATCAGAGGACTACCTGTAAACGTTATGAGAGGGATGAGTGCTAAAGGAAAGCTTAAAAGGCAAAGAAAACAGCCCAAAATGTGGTCCATTTTCTGAATCCCTTCTTCCCTCTGTTTTTGAAGCCTGCCAAGTAATTTAGGGAGGGCAGTAGAGCTGACACATTCTTCTGCAAAACTCGGTTTTGGCAAGGCAGAGAGGAGACACAGCCAAAGGAAGACAGAAGAGGAAAACCAGATAAGATGCTGCAGAAACCGCTCCCCTGGCAGCTGCAGGAGGAACTGCTTTGGCAGAGGAAACTGCAGGTGCAGAAGGATCGGTGGCAGCATGTCTTCCCACCGTGCTCTGAACCAGAAACTGCAGTGCCCAGCTCCCAGGAGGTTTCTATTTTACTCTTTGTTGTATGGCAGCCTGTGCAAACAAACTGTGCTGGTCTTGATAATGACACAAGTGACATTACTAATTTATTTGCCCACCCAAATGTGAATGTAATAAAACAGAATTAATCTTTTCTCTTTACACATCAGATGCTTGTAGCTTTGGGCAAAGGGTATGCTTTTAACCTCTGGTGTGCAGCTAACTGGGAATTTAGCTGATTGCCTTGATTTGGTGTGGCATGGAGATAAATGAGGTGCTGCAACAAGTGGGCATTTCATGGGTGTGTGGTTGGTCCCAAGCCTGGATGTGGGTGGTGGGATGAGGCTCAGAGAAGGTGAGGGTGGTGTTAACTGAGGTGCCTTCATGTTCCCAGCAATCAGCCAAGCTCCTTTCACAACCCAGCATGGATGAGTCCTGCAGAGCAGCACAGGGTGGATCAAAAGGAGACTTTCACAGTGGCAGTGCTGCCACAGGGGGACAGATGTCCCTTGGTAGTCTCCCAGAGAAGGAAATGGTGGCAAACCCATCTACAGCAGGGACTGCAGCAGTGGCTGCTGCTGGGTGAGTCTCGGGACAGCGGCCATGCGAGAGAGCTTTAACGAGGTGCTTTGGATTCCTTCCCTTGCTGCTGCAGCCAGTTCCCGAATCATCATTAGCTAATGAGCTAATTTGTGCCATTAGCAGAGCCCTGTTCATCAGGGCCTCCCATGATATGACTGGGCTGTGGCCCCAATGCTTGCTGTATTTTATGTCCTGGGTTTTTTAATTAGTAGTGATGTGTATGATGCTCATCCCTGGGGATCTGCAGTGCACTCTGTGCAGATGCTGAGCTGCCTCAAGATGCAGAACCAGGGTCTTGGGATTTTCCTTCAGAGGGGAGGTGTTTCCTAGAAGTCTGACTAGAGAGGTAGAGTGTCGAGTCTTGAGATGCTGTGGCATTCAGGAAGGAAGGAACAGGGAACATCTCAAGCCCCCTCCTGTCAGCCTAAGTTTAGCCTGACAGGAAGATTTGCCTGTCACACCTGCAGCTCAGGAGTTTTGATAGCCACAGGAGCACTTCAGTGCCCTGACATTTTGCCTGAAGCTTCCTGCATTCCTTCCCAGGGGGCAGGTATTTTACAAAAGCCAGGTTGTATCCTTAGGACAGCAGTTTGCTTTCAGGTGCTTGCTGAGCTATGAGCAAGATGGGGATGACAGGACGAAAGCAGCTCATGTGCAGGTGCCAGTGTGCATCTCAGCTGTTTTCCTGCAGTCCTAACACTTCCTCACACTGCTGTTTGTGTTTTCCAGATCAGCCGGTTATGTGGCCATGCTCAGCAGAGGCAGATTCGATCAGCTAATTATCCAGAAGACCTTTTCATTGACAAGAAAGTCCTGAAAGTAACTGACATTGAGCAAGAAGAAACTTTGTCGAGCAGGAGGAGGTGAGAATACTCAGGTTGAGTGTGGTGCCTGCTGGATGGGATGCGGGAGCAGCCACCGTATGGAATGGACCTGTGGAAGCAGATGCAAAAGCTGCTTATTTCCCTTACCCATAAACCTGGTTTTGGCTTTGATCATCAGAGCTGCTCTGTGGCAGACTCTGAAGTGCAGTGAGGTGTCTACATGGGTTTTCTCACTTAGTGCACCCAGGTTAATACATCAAATGCCTTGTCTGGTTTTCTTGGGCACTGCTATAGTGCCTGAAATACTCACAAGTGTAGTTATAGATAGAAATGGTCACTCCATCCTGAATTGTTTATGTTACACTGTGTGTAGGTAAGGGGAATGCATTTCATGCTTTTTGTATAGTGTTTTATGGTAATTCTGAGATGTTAACAGCCTTTTACTGAGTATTTTCAAAGGAAGCAGGTGCCTCCACTGCTGGCACTGCACCCCGTGCTTCCTTCCCCATGTAAGTAGAAGCTGTAATTAAGTGGGCTCACACTGATGTGTCAGGGAGCAGCATCTCCCCTCTGGATCTGAAAGCGCACCCAGAGATACGCAGTGCCTTTACTTCTGTCTGGAATAAAAGAAAAATCCCTGCGGAAGAGAAACAAGCAAGCTTTGCAATTTTTTAAACTGGAGGTAGACTAAGTTGAGTGGATTTCTCTCTGAAGACTAACAGGGCCACATTCTTGATGCGGTTCCCGTGAGATACAGCACCAGGGCTTGCATTCCTCCGTTGTCTCAACATGTTGGAGGTTACAGAGCCCAGACTCTGACAGAGATGTCCTTTGAAGACTTTGAAGTCTAATGAAATCTGCTGAGATGAATTACATGGGTTTATACCTGCAGATATGGAGGAGTTCCTCCTTTCCCTACCCCTCCCTGCCCTGCAGGGAGCTCTGCTCCCCAGGAAAGTTTCCTTCTGCCTGTTCCCCCCAGCTCTACTGGGGTTTGTGGAAGAGGAGCAGGGCAATGCCTAGGATGTAAGGAGCTGAGTGCCATGGGCAGTGAGGCTTGTCCTGATTGGGGTTTGCCGTAACTGATGATCCAGGTCTCCTCATTTTGGCTTTCCAAATGGTGTTGGTTGGACCTCTGCCCCACTGTTAGGCTAGTGGAGGAGATGGATGTAGGAAGTGGTTCACGCAGGAGGTGACTGCCTGAAGCATACGTCTGATTTGTGCAGGGGGCTGTGGTTAAATTCCCACCCTTTGGAGGGGCCTTGACTCATCAGACAAACCCTTGTTCATTTGCATGGCAGCGACAGACAGGTCGATGCATGCGATGCCTGGGCAGCACGTGCTGTGGTGGTCTGAGGCAGGACTTGAGTGACCCTCTTTATCCATGGGCTGCGGCTCTCCCTGCGAGGGCTGTGTCAGCCCCACCACGGCAGGAACAGGCTCCTCGGCAGCGAAAAGGCAGCATACAGCACAGGCTGCCTTCTCCTTGTGTCGCCTGCCCCCAGCTGGCTGTCGCGGGTTCTGGAGAGGGAACCCCATGGAATCCCAAAGCAAGGAGGGATAGAGGGAACTGGGCACCCCCCTGCACATCAAACTGCCTAAGATTGCAGGGCAGCTCCCCACAGCTGGCAGGGATGGACAACCCCCCTCTACAGCACCTGGGGAATGCCTCTCGGAGTGCTCCTTGCTCCAGGTGCTAATTCCTCATCATCCCTCCCAGGGAGCAAGGAGGCTGAGAAATAACCCCTTGCCATAGGGGGAAATGTGCTGATATAAAACAAGACGACTGTGAGGCCGTCTTACTGTCTCCAGTCCCTGCTATTCATATTACCTTACTTTTGGTGCTATTTACCTAATTAAATCTCTCACTATTCCCTGGTGACAGCTGCTGAATGTCCCTGAGGGATCAGACCTGGGCTGGGGGGATGTCACATCCCACTCCTCCCAGAGCCTCTGTCACCTCTCTGGCAACATCAGAGATCCCATGGTCAACCTGTATCCTGGTACCTCTGGACCACTGCTGCAGGTGACCAGCTGGAGATCCTTGTTGCTGAGAAGGGAGGGCATAGGGTTGGGATGCAACCTGATTCACAATCCCTCTGTGTGGTGAAAGCACTGCTCCTGCAGCTCCTGCAGCTCCTCCTGCCTTCCTGCAACAGAGCCATTTTGGTGAGTGTAACCTGCCCCTTTGAATGTGGACTGTGACTCCATGGCCAGCCCAGTGCATCCCTTGAAATTGTGTACTTTTGAGAGTGCAACATCAACCACAGCCTTACCCATGTGTACAAATCTGTGCTGAGAGTGTCAGCTCTGGTCTACTACCAAAAATGCCACCTGCCCTTGCAGCAATGCTGGATGGCCAATGTCAGCCAGACAAAACCCCTGAAGGGCCTCTGTTGCCTTCTGCAAAGCAGAGGGGTTGCTACAGCCTAAGCCCTTGCTGCTCAGATGTACCCCACAGATGCATGGCCTGAGCCAGTGGCACCTTTCCTTAGGTACTATGAGAGTGCAGAGACTCTGTCTGGCTTTTGCCTTGTGCATGGTTGGGCTGAGGTTCTGCTGCCCCTACATCCCTCCCCATCACCAGCAGTTTTGCCGTGGGAAACATTCGTTCAGCTTTTGACTGAATAACATCAAGGAAAACCACAAAAAACTACTTGGGGTCAGAAATAAAACTGATGTTTCATGCTTTTTTTCCACCTAGCTGCTTTAATGTTGTGTTTGTGTGACTAGCTTCACTGGTTGAAATGCACCAACCTCGTATTCTCCTTTTAGCTGAGCACCCTTTTCCCTCCCTTTCTTCCAGGGAACTGATTGCAAAACTGAAGTCCCATAGCAGTTTTTACAGCACCTTGCCAGAGTACATCTGCAACCACAGCTCTGCTGTCCAGAATGACACCCTTTGCTGGAACGGACAAGAAGTCGTGGAGAGGTGAATCACATCTCCCTTGCCCTCCCTCTACCCAGTACTGTTTATCTTTTGTTAACCAGCACAGGAGCAGTCTGTGACCAGGACATGACTTGCTCCCTTAAGGGCCTTGTGCAGAGCAAGCGTCCAGCTGCGCTGCAGCTCAGATGGACGTGCAAGATCTGCACAGATAGAAGTGGTTGTGTGCTGTCCTCCACTGAGTTTTCTACTTAGTGAAAACTCTGCATCCGTGATGGGATTTGGTCAGGGTGGGCCAGAGACAGGAACACAGAAGCAGCTTGACACAGCCCTGTTCCCATGGGAGAGTGCACCACAGTCTAGGGATGGCTCCTCTGGAACAGCAGTAAGGGCATTGCCCCCAAGCATTGCATGGGGTGGGGATGTCTCCAGCCAGGCTTCATGCAGTGGTAGCAGGACACTGTGGTTGGCATCCCCTGCCCCATCCAGTGACAGTCAAGGAAGACTCCCTTGTTGAATTTCTCCTTGCTATGGCTCTCAGCTGGAGGAAGTGAAAACCACTGAACTCTGGTGGTGCCACTGCTGTCATCTGACCACCTTCCCACCACCAAGTCTTGGCTGTCATCTCTGGATGGAGCCATTCCCACTAAGGTCCAGCTTGTGCTATGGCTACTTTGCCCTGCCCCACTTGCCCTTTTGGAGGATATACTGGTGGTAATTGAGGTTAACAGAGACAGGTACATGCAGGATTCATACCATAAAGAAGAAGGAAGTGTTAATAGAAATGGAGATTTTTCTTGCAAAAAATGCCTCTTGGGAATGTTAAATAATGTGGAAGTAGAACTTGGAAATATTTTTTATAATTACATAAATCTCCTCTAATCACCCTACTTTGCAAAGCATCCTTTGCTATTAAGTAGTTTGCATAAAGGAAGAAGTAAAAGTAAAATCAGGAAGTGGTGAAATGTTGAGATATTAATTATGACTTCTTGATCAGTAACTTCAGGTGGTAATTAGCCTGTACTTGCAATACTGACCTGAAACACTGAATAGACCAAAATAGCATCAAACTCTATTTTGAAAAAAAATGACTCAACATCTAAGATCACATGCTTAGTAAAATGTACTTATGTTGCCTAAGGAAAAATGTGTCCTCTATTGGCACTTATTTCTGGAAAATCTTGAGTTTCCATGCCTAACTGAGAAGTTCAATTGGGAAGAAAAATATTATTTCAGTATTGTCTCACTGATAGATAATTAAAACTTTTAAAGCAGGGCTATAAACACTGCAGCTCTGGAGAGGGGTACCGAGGGTGAGGTGTTAGCTTATGACAGTTCACTGGGGTCACAGCCAGTGGCCCTGGTCCAGGTCCTGCTGATGCCACAGCTGGTTGAAGTGGTAGCAATGGAAGAGTGCTGAGTCCAGATCCTCCTGCAAATGTAAGTTGAAAGCTATCTGCAGATTAAACATGACTCAGGTGATAGATGGCCTTCAGCTTTCTGCTGAGAATACCAGGGGGCTGTCATAGGCAGAGATGTCCCCCTGGGTCCCTGCTGCAATGTTGTGGTGGTGGTGACACCATATAGCAGGTCACACAGATGCCATGGCATGCGGGGGGGCAAGGCAGGGAGAGGATAAAGTCTGTGTGAATGAAGGGGGCACCAAGATTTCAGCCACTGGCTGTTGAGTTAAGGATTAAATCCTCTACTGTGCTTGAAGAACGTATGCTTTTGCACTCCTCTCCTTGCCCCCTCTGTCGCCACCTCTGAGCTCCTATAAAATATTAGTGACAGTTCCCTTGCAGGCAGATATTAGAGATTTTTGCTGTGAGCGGGGAGACCTCAGCTAAATAAAGCTGAGCTAAGATAATGGTCAACGGTTCTCTTCTCCCACGACCCATTCGCAGAATGTTTCAAATAGAAGCAAACATGTAGTTAAAATGATCTCTACACAGGCTGCTTCATGTGGTTGGACTTCCCAGCTTGGCATCTCTTTCAGAGTGTCTGGGAGGATTCCTGAAAATCAGGAGCATTTAAGGTAAGGGTACTTGAGTACCCCGAGCTGCTAGTTCCTTTATTTCAGTGTTTTCCCCAAGAGGGAGCCAAGCAGTTCATGGTGTAGCAGCTCTTACTCAAGTTGCTCTGAGAATGTGCATTATGTACTGGAGCAATTCTATGCTCCTGCTGGGTTGGTGTGTGTTTGTTGGTTATCAGACTCCATCTTGCCACTTTTTGCAAGAAATTTGGTGTGGTTTGAATATCTGGTATTAATATCAGGATGCTGTCCTGGTACTTGTCCCACATATGTGGTGGCTGCCAGAAAGAAGGATGGTGGAGACATGGTGGGATGGTTCCTGTGGCTGGAGTTTTGGCATGGAAGGATGGTCCTCTTTGAAAGGACAAGCAGGGGAGACAAGGATGGGGTGCCTATGTCAGTGACCAGCTGGAGTGCCTGGAGTTCTACCTGGGGATGGATGAGGATCTGACCAAGAGCTTTTGGGTTAGGATTAAAGGGAAAGCAGAGACAGGTGATGTTGCAGTCTAGCTCTGCTTCAGGCCATGTGACCTGGAAGACTGGGTGGATGAGGCCCTTTATAGACAGACACAAGCAGCCTCCCATTCACAAGCCCTGGCCCTCATGAGTGACTTCAACCCTGGTATCTGTTGGAGAGACAATGCAGCAGGGCATAAGCAATCCCTGGGTTCCTGGATAAACTAGAAAGCTCCTGCTGAATCTGCTGATCAGGTGAAGACCTGGGCAGAGCGATGCTTCGGTAGATTCTATGCTTCCATGTGTTTCTATGGTGCTGTGTGTGGGCAATGGATAAAACTGTTTGAGCATTGTTGTGTCTGTGAGGTCAGTGTGACCATCTGTATGAGCATGTCTAGGATTTAATTGTGTTCTTGTAGGGATTGTGGCTATTTACCTCTTGCATTTCTAATGTAATACCTGAGTGTTCATTAAGTTAGAAAAGAGCCCTACTGATTTATCCATTTCCAGACCTCCCTGTCATGACAAAATCTGTTAGTTATTCTAAGTCCTTTTCCTATAACACATCAAACCTGGAATAGCAACTAAACATCCCTTGCCAGTGGACTCAAGTACTTGATAATACCAACAATGTGCATCCTGTTATTTAATGCAAACAGTCCCTTCTGCACTCTGCAATCCTCCTCCTGTGGTTGTTCGGGCTCAGTATTTACTCTGTCCTGTTTATCCCAGTGCTTTGTTATCCACAGGCAGTGAGAGTGTCCCTCCTCCCCATGGACTGGATGTGCTCAACATCTTTCCACTGGGTCTCACTTCCCAATTTGAGCCTTGCACCATCCTCTGTTTCCTCCTTGCTCTTAAGCCCCTCTGCCCTGACTGAAGGTGGCATGTTTGGGGCTCCAGTGCAATGCAGCTGGCTAGGGTATTTTATCCTGCTTTTAATCCCTCTTTTTTTTACTGAGTCTTACTTTTTGATCCTTTGTGATCATTTGCTTTTCCACGTTGGACCATCTAATGGCAAGAATTCATCCTCCTTCCTGAAGTTTGATCTGTGGGTTAATAGTTTGATTGTCATCCCTATTGTGGATTTAGGACATGGTGCCTTGAAACAACTGCTTGCAAACAGTGGAAACCACACAAGAAAGGTTGATTTTTCTGTAATGCAGAACAGTGCATCGTGTCTTTTGCTGTGATTTTGCGTGGTTGAAGAACATAAGCTGAAGTGGGAAGAAAAAAGAAAAGGCAACACATTCCTGCTTTTCACACTTCTCAGAGTGTGCAAAAACACACTGTGCTTTTATGGGATGCCACAAAGGTTCATAGCAAAAGCCACAAGTGGCACATTCCACCACTTACAAAGAACTTGTTGAGGGGTCACAGTGCTTGGGTGTTTGTGGTAGCTGGGGACCAGACCTGCTGGATCTTCCTCTGTCTCTGTGCATCCCTGTGTGCCTCTTTGCAGCTTTCCTGGGCTCAGTTCCAGGCACTTCCCTGAGACAGACATGTAGGCAGGGTGGGTGTGCAACAGCTTAAACCTGCCTAAGTGAGGGTTTCTGTGATGCCTCTCCTTTCCTCTGTCTTCATGCCCCATCCTCTCACCAGACCTCCTGCTGGTGGTGTTCGGTGGTGAAATGTTGTCCAGCCTCTCTTATCCTTATTTCCATCCAAATTCGAGAAAAAACAGAGGTCAGTTCTTATCACTGAAGTACTGACTGAGTAATTCAGATTAAGTCAAGTAGGTGTTGAGATGTCAAACTCCCCTCAGTTTCTATGGGAGCTCAGCGTTGGAATCTCAAAGGTGATTTGAACTTCATATATAGTATCAGGGTTTTGCAGCATTTAATACTAAAAGCCTATTAAAATCTAGATTCTCAGAGTTTAATAATCTGCTTACATGAGTATATTCTTTTCCAGCTGTTCTGAATAGAATGACAGCAACATCTGCCCACTGCAAAACTTCTAAGCACAGTAAGCATTACTGTTAGATACTACCATTTCTAAATTTCTCAAGACAAATGCACACATTAATCTAAATCACCAGCGTAACTCTTTTCTTTGTACCAATTCAAAATTAATATATTTTTAGCACCTTGCCAGATTCTCTTCTTCAAGCTAGAAGTCTCAGATTTCCCTGCTGTTGCCAACATACCATGGTTCGTTTTAATCATATAAATCATAAACAACAAAAGCACAATTGGAAGCAAGACAGAAAAATGAGATTCTGTAATTGGAACAAAGGAAATTCCATGCCAGCAATAACCCTTTAGTTCGTGAAGGGTTTGGTTATTTCTGGCAGTGTTGCAAAATATCTGATACAATGGAGTCCCCAAAGAGGGGGCTGTATAACTTTTCAAGTCCATAAAACACAGCTTTGTAGCAAGTATAAGCTATAATGAAAGGATAGTAGGCAAATTCAGAGGGTTATTTAGTGGCCATGATTGTTTCCAGAGTATTTCAGAAATTAAGATCATGAATCTTCCTCTATTAATCCTGCTGCTTGGTCTCAGGTTTATCCAATTTTTTCCATAATCTATTTGTCTTGAACTGAAATAAGAATAGAGGGAGACTTCAGGCTGTCTATAAACTCTCATTGTTTTGCTATGAATATTACAGTTTTTGCTGTTCCTTCTGAAGTCCCATCTCCCAGAGCCAGTTGATTACCTGAGACCTCACATTTGTGACCAAGCCATCATTTGCAGCACACTCAGTGGCTGTAGAGCTTTGTGTGGGGCAACTGGGAAGAGGCAACAATTCTCTTGGCAGGGAAATGACACAGCAGGATCTGAGGAGGCTCTCAGAGGCTTCAAGGTGTTGATATTTGGAAATCCAGCAGAAAACGGTTCCTTTTATTTAGGTGAGAACACTCCCCACTGAGAGCGTTGGATCCTCCTGGTTGCCTTTGAAGCAGCTTGTTTGGAGCTACTGGTGGTGTAAATTGACTGCGGTATCGTGAGCTCTGCAGTGACTGCAAGGACTCTCTGTAAGCAAGCAAGGAAACAAAGCCAGGAAGGCACCTAAGGGCCATATACCCCACCTCTCTCCTGCCACTTGCACTCCCATGTAACAGATCCCTTTATATGGTCATGGGACGGTGGAGACTTGCACCCCATATGGAAGAGAACAGCTGGGGTGGACCTGCACCCCACACCCAGCCCATTTCTGGGATGAGGTATGACTGACCAAATGTCTCTGGACAATCTGTCTTTAGAGAGGAAACTATCAGGGAAAGAAATTGTCACCTCTTCATGGAGGCTTGTGGGCACATCCAGGAGTTACACCCTGACTTCAGGGTAGGATGAGTGGGTTGGAAACAGCTTTTCAAGCCTTTTGGTCCTCACTGCTTCTACTGCTGATGTGACACTGAGGTTGTCTCACTAAACCACAAATTAGCAGGGCCAGAGGGTAAAATGTTGGCTTCACCACTGCACCCACCTTTACTGACACATGAAAACCAGCTGGAGGTAAGAGCTGGGTTCTTGTCAGGGGTGTGCGGGGGCAAAACTTTTCTTTCCTTTCTCCCCTTTTTCATCTCTTTTGCCTCCTGTGTGGTGAGGACTCAGTGTCACCAGTCCACATGATCTTTAGTAAGTCACGTCTTGAAATGCAGAGCAGCTTTGGGGGTCTGGGGGAATATTGCTCTCAAACTCAGTTATTAATTCTTGTGCAATGAAACCTCTGTGTTGTGTTGTGTCGTGTCTGTGTTCTGTTTGTCCCCCACCCACTCTCTCTGACAAATGTAATTCAGTGAACACAGATAGTCGAGAGAGCCTGTAAGGGATACTGTGCTGTTTAAGCTGGATCTGCATTTGAATAAGTAATTTGCAACTGGAAGGCAGGCATAAATTAATTGTTATTTGAATGACATGCTTACTTTCCTTTTTCTAAAAGCTGTAATTCTTTATGTTTGACTTTCAGGATTACTTTCTCCAAATCACACATCATGTATTGCAGTAACTCATCTCAAAGCCTAGCAGGGCTGAGTAGGATGAACACACATTTTACGCTCATTGCCATGTATTTAAATAACACTTGTCATCTTGTCTTCTTTGCTTTGAAATGAAAGCTTGGAATGAGATGCATTTGGACTGGAAAGACCAAACATTCACAGGAGATATTTGTGGATGGTGGAGAGGAAAGGAGAGGAAGATCCCTCAATTTGACAGCACTTGGGCACTTATGTCTGGTGGATGAGAAGAGGCAGGAAGGGTCTGCAGTTGTACTGTCCCCACAGAAAACTTAACATCATTGGTGTTTTCATAAGGTGGATGTCTTTGAAGTAATTTTTAACACGGGCTGCTTATCAGCACATTTTACAATGTGATATTTGTCTTTGGAAAATACCATGTCCCCAACAAGAGCCCATACCCAGGGAGCCCAGGAAAGGAGATGCTGCTGACTGACATTGAGACATGTCAAAGAGAAAAGTTATTTTGGGCTTTGCTTATGAAGTGTGCGCCAAACTGTGCTCATGTTGCAACACTGATACCCCTTTGGCACAGAGACCCCCAGGGACCGGGGTGGGGGACGTTATCCGCTGTGCATATTTGCTGTTCCATGCTGGTATCAATCACCATGGCAGTGGCATGTGATGGGTTTCATGAAGTGGAACAAGTGTCCTGCACAAGGGGCTGTTTTGTCTGCATAAGTTAAAAACAGCTTGAGATGGCTCAGAGATTTATCCTTTTTTGCACTGACTGGAGAACATGGGAGGAAGGTGATGCTTTGGCTTTGTTTTGCCTGCAAGCCCACCAACCCTTCAGCTTGGGGGGGATGCAGAGGAGCCTGCATGGGTACTGTCCTGAGACCCCCATCCTCCAGCTTGTTGGGGGCTGCAAAGGCATCTCTCTGCCATATTAAGGCCTTGCTGCTTGGCCACGGCTACAGGGAGGGGTGCCAGCTGCCTTTTCCAGCTTCTCTGGCATTTCAGGAATGCAGGTCACTCACTGAAGCTACATTTCAAAGCCTTTAACCCTTTGGTTGGCTGCATCCCACATGCCTGAATGTGGCCACCAGGCTGGTGCTGGGGCAGAGAGTGGCACAGCTGAGGGGAGCTAGTGCCCCCCTTGTATCCGAGCACACCAGGAGGTCTCAGCTTGGCAGCACAGAGGAAGTGTCCGCCAAAGCATCCAAATCACACAGGACCATGTTTCTGGCTGGTGGGATGTTGCGGGTCCCCATGCATCTCCTTTTTTGCAATTCATGCTCCAAGATGTGCAGCTTGCAGGGCCCATTGCCTTGCAGCTTTAAATTACTTGTGTAATGGTGCAAATGGTTCATTTTGGGTCGGGTACATACCCTTGTATCTGGCCAGGTGGGAAGCACCAGGAGGTGATGCTCCATTTCTTCAACATCACCGTTTTAGGGAGAGATCCCTCTGCAAATGCTTTCAGGTTTGCTTCCTTCTCTAGTAGATTTTTTCCCCTGAGAAGGCTGATCTGAGGTCCTCACCACCCCAGCAGAACCTTCTGGAGAACAGTTTCAGTCTCTGGACATGGTGTTATAGTATTGCTGTAGTACTGTGTTCCTCCCTCCTGTACTACATTGTGTAGGTTACAGAAATCCTCTCTGACAGCCGTTGCATGGATTTCAGAAGGGATTTCGCCCACTCAAACTCAAGCTATTGTGTTTCTTTGTATAAAACTGTTAAGGAGAGAGATTGTATTAATTCAGACGTGCACCAAGTGGGCTTGTTTCTGCTCTTGCTAAAATCTGTGTGAGTTTCCTGATTAAATCTCTGAAACCACAGGAGACCTTTCAGCAATGTACTTTTGAGTTCCACTGGTGCTTTAAATTAAATTTACAGTGATACCAAAGATAGGAATTTGTCATCTAAAAACTCATGTGTGCTGTGGATGTTTACATCCAGTCTCCAGATGTGTTTGTCAGGTCAGCATGGTGGCATTAAGAGGCTGTGTGACAAATAAGCAGCATGATTAATGGCTTACTCCTCCCAGTGCTCTATCCCCCTGCAAAAAGTTCAGCCCAAGTTTCAACAGAGCTGGGCAGGTCTGTGCTTGCGGCAGCAGCCTCTTCCCACGAGATGGTGCTCGGAGCATGCACGGCTGTGCCAGGATCGCATGGGCTGCTGCAGGCTGGCCGCAGGCTGGCCGCAGGCTGCCCCTCTTCTCCCAGTCACTAAACTTTCAACCTACAACGGCCCTCCAACTGCACATGAGGGCTTTTCTGAACTGCGAGCGATTGTGTCTCAGGTACAGCCACGTTTTGTGCTTCCCAGGTTAACGCAAGTATTAAAAAAAGGAGTTTTGCAAAATGCTGAGTCCTAATAGGAGGCCCCAGCATGGGGACAGGGTGTTGGGGTGCAGAGCAGAGCTATCGATCCAGTGCTGTGCTGGTGCCAAAGTGCAGGGGGTGAGATGGTTTTGCGGGCAGCTGCCCCCGTGTTCAGGAGCTGGTGGGGCTTGGGAGAGCCAAGTTGATGTCTCTGCTTTGCAGTGATGCCTGCACCCGGGCAAGCTGCTTATGCCTCGAAAAGGAATATACACAGGTGTATGCTCCTCTGCTGTAGGCACAGACACCTCCTTTTTCCTGTCCTTTTTCCTCTGTCATCTCTTCAGTGCAGCATGTTTCAGGATTGTCAGCCATTAATGGAGATGCATATGGGGAATGCCTAGTGGTGGGGACCCAGCTGGAGGTGCAGAAAACTCCTGTACATGGAACTCCTGCTCTGAGATAGCCTTGGAGTGGAAAACTGCCTCAGTTCTGTATTTTAAACTATGTGAGTATTTCAGGTCGGGGCAGATTGCTGTTGCACCATATAGATCTGGGGTTGCCTCTGCATCCCCACATGTCTGAGTAGATCTTGTCCCTAGTTTAGAGTTTAAGCCAAGCCCTTGAGTATCCCCAAGTCCCCCAGTGTGCCCTGATAGCTCTTGTGACCAAATGTCCACATGCCTCTTGCTTTCTACCCTAGCAAAGCATCCTCCCTGAGTTGGCCCCACCATCCCTCATGTCTGCCTCCCCTTCTTTAAATGCCTGCTGAAGTCCCACTTTCTCCCCAAAACCCATGTGAAATAGGCTGTCTTTGCCTGAGCTTGCCTGGCAACATGGGGATGGAGGATTAGCTAGGCAGGGGAGCAGGGAGCTGATAGACAGGGAGGCAGCCACTAGGGCTGGTGCTGGGAGCTGCATAAAAACATGATGTGTAGGAGATGAATGCAGAAAGGAAAATTCATGGTTTACCCATGGCACTAGAAAAATAGATGCACAATACAGCAGACTGATGCTGGTGTTATCTCAGCGATCTCACTTTTGGCTTTGCTGGGGTTTGGTAGTGCCTGTTCTGGCTGCCGGTTTGTGGAGATGAGGATTTGTTTTCTGCTTGTAGAACACCACAGCCCATCACTGGGGCTGTGATGAATGGCAACAGCCCAGACCTTGAGAAGGTGCTGGTGTGCTCCGTGCCACTGCTGTGGCTGCCAGATGGCAGTGGTGGCAGCTGATTCCTCTGGTGCAGACCCAAGTTTAGAGTTTGGTGCTTGTCTTATGCTGGAGCATCATCAGCTGTAACACAGGTCCTGAGTGTAAGAACGTATTCCTCCAAAGGCAAGTGTGCAGCAATTCTGTCCCTCTTCTCCTCCCTTTTATCACTCTGGCAAACTTTGTCATTCCATAAATCTTGCAGCAAGTGAATATATATTTCTTTCCTAATTGCCAATGAAAAAGCTGAGTGCAGGGTTGGCCACCTTCCTCTGCAGAGCTGCCCTGGCGGTTTAATCTAGTCTGCGGGGGCTTTGCTGTCTCGCATGGTACCCGTGTAAATCAAGATACCCCATGGTGCAGAGCCCAGCACTGCACCAAAGTCAAGGTAGATTCTGTCTGAGCAGTTACTTTGATCCCTAAGGCTGGATCTCATCAAAGACTGAGATGAGGATTGTTTGACAACACCTATTTTCCATTAGCAATGTTGACAGCATTAATTATATTCTGATGCTTTAATTCTTTATTATTGAAATCACACATCAGTGATAGTCATTATTTTGCAAGGGGGTTGATGTTATGCTAATCAGCGTGCAATTAACTGGGTCATCCCACTCATTTTTTTGGCTGTGGGCACAACACTACTGCTCTTGTACTGGAGTCTCTGTGGTCTGCCAAGATTTATTTTAAACAAACATGAGCAAGCCAGAATTTCTGAGCCAGCTTTTTTAGGACTCTTGGGTGCAAGTTATGTGAAAATATTTATCTCTGTTGTATACTGTTTAACATCTTCCTTGGTTACTAATGGACTGGAAAGGACTTCATTGTCCTCAAGTGATACAACTACATCATCTTGCTGCTTTGCAAAATCAGAGCAAAAATGTTTGTGGGAATCTTCTGTCCTTTCTTTGTCATTATTAACTGTCTTGTGCTCTCTGTTTTGGAAAGAGCTGGTGCCTGTCTTGGGATTTTTTATGTTTGTGCTGAACTTTAAAGATCTTCTCTCTGTTAGTCCATCACATTGTGGTGTTCTCTGTTCTCATTACTACAGGTACAGTCCCCAGATCACAAGGAATGGAGCAAAAGCGCAGGCTGGCAACCATGAGGTGAAGATTAAAGGTCCGGAGCCAGTGATTAGCCAGATTATTGACAAGCTGAAACACATCAACCAGGTTTGTTGTAGACATGCCAGCAGGGATGTCTCCGGAGTGGGTGGTTTCCAAATCAGTTTGGCCTCCCTTGCACTCTCTCTGGGCTCAGACAGACATCCCTGGTGTCTCCATCTGCAGCAGCTCTGGGAGCCCTGTGTGCAGAGCTGGTGCTGGCCTGGCCCTACACAGCACCAGTCCCAAAGGGCACACAGGGCCAGTCCTGTTGGATGCCTGCTGGTATGGTTCTCCATGGTGCATCCTCCCAGGACTCAGCCTGTACCTGGGTCATGTGAAGATGCATGGCTGCGGTACAAGAATGTTTCTGCTGGGCATGCCCTTAGCAGTGGAGGTCCAGGAAAGATGGAGCTGATTGGGTGCTCCTGAGCATGATGTGCTGGCAGGGGGTCAGGTGGCATGTACCTGATGTTCCCTCTGATAGGAGGAGCTCCTTTTGGCATTGCTCATGGCTGGCAATAAGGGTCACTTTTTTCTTTGCTGTATCTCCCTGGGCATTCACTCCCAGTTGGTAATGGGATAAGTTACTGTTGAATGGGGAAATGGCAGAACTGGATGAGATCCTTTCTGCTGGGGAGGAAGCTTCCTTCCCACTGCCTCAGACCTGGCATCCTTCCTGGGACAAGCGGTATCTTGTCTCTACCCATTATGTCACACCAGGCTAGGTCTATGAACAAGCCCTGCTGCTGCCAGGGAGGAGTTAGGTGGCAGCTCTGCACAGCGTTCGGCTTGTGGCTGAATCTTCCCCAGCACTGCCTTAGGCCAGTGGGGCTGGGGTCTGGCTCTGGACTCTGCTCTCCCCTCTGTGTCACTGAGTGTGGATGTCACAGTAACCTGTAGAGGGGATGTTTTTCATAGGCAGATAGCTTGGACTTGCTGCTTTGCTAGGACACAGCACTGGGACCTCACAGGGCAAATCCTCAGGTGGTAATGCTGTTAACGCAGCTGAGCTGCCCCGTCTCTCCTGAGAGAGCTCTTTCCAGTGGGGACCTTGCCGATGGTCGCTCTGGTACGAAGCTCTGGGCAGCTGTGTATTCCTGGGGCTAAGCCCAGCTTTGCTTCCAGACCGGGTGGGCTGTGAGGGCGGCTCTGTTTGGAGTTGCTGGCTTAGCAACTTTTCTGCTAACCTCTGCTTTCCTGCTCCCTCAACTGCCAGGGACTGTTTTCACAGCCATTCCCAGTTTAACCCCCGTGCCCTCCAACACAGGCATGCCTCATTAGGTGCTGCCTGGGAGCAGGATGCAGCGCGGGATTCAGGGTCCCCAGGAGCACCCCACAATGCAGGAGCTGCCATGGGCAGCAGCCCTACAGCTTGCTCTGGCTTCCCACACACTCCCCGTGCTGAGCCATCTGCCAACAGCCCATAATTATTAGAAGGGGAAAAGCGGGAGGAATAGCATAATCAGCTCCCTATTAAATGGGGTAGAGGGCAGGCTTCAACCTGCAGGTGATAATGATATTTTGCCGTTCACAGTGAGAAAGCTGCACTGAACAAAACATGGTTATTAGTGTACCTGAAACTGCTGACATAAAGTGGTTGTGAAATGCCGGCTGCCAGACTGGGTCAAGTTAGGTCTTTGCTGAACAGCTTGGGCTTCACAGTGGAGGTCCGTGGAGTGGGAGACCCTGGGTAAACACTTTTCAACTCAGCTGTTTGCAGCAGTGGAGTCTCTGTCAGCTGCCGCTCAGAGAAAAATTGTGGTAAGGGGGTGAATACAGTCAGCTTAGTCATGATCTCTTACAGAGAGGCTCACAGTATTGGGTTGGAATGTGTTATGGGGGCAAGTAAGCTGTTTTGGTTTGTACAGTGCAAATGTAAGAGCCTGAAAAATATTGAACACTCTTGTAAAGCTGTGTTTGAGAAAGAGGAGGAATTGAGAATAAAATCAGGAGAAAATGGGAAGTGATTTGTGCAAATTAGTTACGAAGCTTGCCCAGAGAAGCTGTAGCTGCCCCATCCCTGGAAGTGTTCAAGGCCAGGCTGGATGGGGCTTCGTCTAAGGAAGGTGTCCCTGCCTATGGCAGGGGATTGGAACTACATGATATGTGAGATCCCTTCCCACCCAAACCAATCTGTAATTCTATGATATGATTCTATTCCTGTGGAGGGTCTGTAGTCTATGTTCAGTAGCTTATATACCAGGAAAGTAACTGTGGAGGTTACTTAAATTTGGGATTTAGGATGTCAGAGCTTACCATCACACTTATTTTCTTGGCTGAAGGAAGTTTTGAGCTCTCTTTCACTTCTGGAATGCATCTTGATTGCCAAACAGTATTAAATGTGGAAGGAGCAGCAGCTCGATGAATTACAGTTGTGTCTTTCAGGTGTTGGCTTCAGATTTGGGAAAAACTGGGAAGTCCCAAGCTGGAGAGGGTTGAAAATCTCCTTATCCACCAAGCTAAGCCAACAGTGGCTTTTAAGGATTTTTAAACATCCAGATCCTCCGGAGAAAAGACCATCTTTGCGGTGCTCAGAGCTGTAAACTAGATTCCCATGTGACTACCTGTAAATTGTGAATCTTATACAATGTTGTGACTTCCTCCCAGTGTGTTGTGTTAGAGATACAGCCTGGATTTTGTGGTGTGGGCAGACTCAAGAACCATGCTGTTTGGTACAATTTTCATAGAGGTCCATAGCTTTTATTTTTACTTGGAGATTTTTGCTAAAAATCTGTAATTTGCTGATGATTTGACTTTGCTTTTATTCCAGGATGCTTATGCTGCTGGCAGTGTCGGTTCTTTCAGTGTTGTGTGTACAAATTGTGCTTGCTCTTTAGTTCGTGTCTTCTCAAACCTAATTTGGGTAAATATACACACATTCACATGAGAAATTCTCATCAAACGTTTGCTCTTTGAAATGAGAATGGGGTTTGTGCATTAGCATTAAACCCATGGGGATTGAAAGAAGTAGAGAAAACCTAACCCAGAGAGAAGGGGAAGGGAAAGTGCTCCAGACTGTAATTTTTGATTTGAGCATCCATCAAGCTAAAATAAATAAATTAATAAAGCACAGTGCCCGAGTTGTGTGCTGTCTCAAGTCAGCCCTTTCTGGATGAGTCCCCCTCAGTGCTGCCTATTGTCTTGGTTTGAAAGACAGGTGTCTGCTAAGGAAAGGCAGGATCCACCCTTGGAATGGCAGATGCGACCCCTCTTCCCTCCCAGTTATTATAATTTTGAAATCAAGGGGCTTTAAGGCAAAGATGCAGGAAATAGGAATAACAGTTCTTTACTATTATATATGTGTATAACCAGTCAAACAAACAACAATAACTATGGCAGTAACAGCAAACAATCACAAACCCAGTCCCAGCCTTCTCGGCTGTCCGGCCCTTTCCCCTTGGGTGCAGTTCCGGTCACAGCCGGCAGGGGCGCTGGCGGCTCCTGGTGAGCAGGGCAGGTGCGATGGTTCCCCCGCGGCTGCAGGGGGCGCTCCGGAGCGAGCTGGGGGAGCACACGGCACTGGTGCCCTGGGATCCCGGGAAGGGATGGAACAAAGGCTTCACAAAACCCTGGGCAGCCGATCCCGGTGTCCGGCCGGACCCTTGGGAACAGCAGGCTGGAACGGCAGGCTGGAACGGCAGGGACCAGCACAAATCCCGGGTGGCAGATGAGATGTATCCAAAGGGGGAAACCCCCGGAGGTCTGGGCAGGCAGGGCAAGCAGGGCTACAACGTAGCGAAGGCTCACAGCAACTGGGGGGGGGCGGGGCGGCCATGGTCTGGCTCCCAGTGGAGTGCACGGAAGGTGGGCTTGGGATGTCGGGGTTTGTCCAGCAGAAGGAAAAAGCAGCCGAAGAAAGCAGCCTCCCTCTCTGTCCAAACTCCGGGGACAGACTGTCCCCACACCCAGGTGAAACAAGAGTAGCCAGATGCACCCCACCCCCACTGGGTAGGTCTTTGTTTTTCTTAAGTACCCAGCCATTTGTCCCGCAACATGTTTAGGGAAAATTCCTTTAACAGAAAAAAAAAAAACAAACCAGGAGAACTCCTGAAACCCCAACACCTATTCATCACATCAGACCATTTTTGTTTCACCCAAATGTGTGATTGTGGCTGATGGTACTTTTTGTGCATTGGTGGATGAGATGGTTTATTATTGCCATATTGGAATTTTTTTCCTCCAGTTCTGTTAGATGCCTACCAAGTTTTGATTTGAGTTATTTTTGTTGTGTGCCCAGAGGCATGAACAGTCCATCCATAAATATTAGCATTGTTATCTCAGCTGGGAGGCTAAGGGTCACCTTCAGGAAAATGAGTTGGAATTGGTTCCTAACTTTTATATCCCAGAGTGGATGGGGGTCTGTTTCCAGCTAGAAGGGTTTTCACTCATCCTGTAAGTGAAACTATATTGAAACTGAAAAGTTATTCAGTGTCAGCACAGGGTCTTGCTCAGTTTTTTTGTGGCTTGGTAACACCCCCAGGCAGAAAGCTGTGTGCAGGGTGAGCTATTTCCTCTGGTCACTCCATTTTCCTCCGACCACGGGGACGTTTGAATGGCTGACAGATGGGGACGAGCTTCAGGTTTTAACAGCTATGGAGGTGGGAGGTGTGGTGTCACATGTTCCATGTCCTGGGAGCTCTGCCATGCTGGTGAGCTCCCGTTGATCATCCTCTTCCATGGAAGGCTCTGGAGAGAGGACCTGAATGATGCTGGTGTAAGGATTCAGCAGGGATCTGTGGTACCAAACTGGCTGATGTGACAGTCTTGGTCCTTCCTCCTGTCTCTGTCTGTCCTGAAGTGATTTTTATGTCCTTTGCAGTGCCTATGGGGCTCTGACGCCATTCCACCAGATGCTTTACTTCATCCTTAATGCCATTACCTCTTAAGCTTGTGCTCAGTTGCAATCTCTTTTTATGCTTAGATAAATCCCGGTGTTTATCATAGTACTGTCTCAAGGAGGAAGAGCACAATTTTTTAAGAAAATGAGGGAAAAAACACACCAAAAATTAATAGTAAAATCCATAAAAGGAAACCTAGCTGCGGAAGATGTGTCTTTACAAAATTGAATGGCCTGGAAACATATTGTACATTTCCAGACACTCAGGGGCTCATTTAGAATATTTCAGATATACTGGAGTATGACAGTTCTTTGGTTTCCACATCAAACAATCTGTAATTTATTGCCCCATATAGGGACTATGTTTTTATCATATTGCATATTTTCTAGCCAGAAATCTAACTCCCATATAAGCTCTTGAAAAAATAAACCCTTTGGGGATAGGAATCCAGGCAATATGCTTTCACAGACCCTGAGAAACTGCCTTTGATTTATTTCCTTGGAAATAAGGGGAAGAAACAGTTTCTTGGAGTATTACAGCTGTTCCCCCAAGCAGGGTCTCACTGCCTTTCTTCACGTGCTCAATGTAAAAACCTGGGTCCTGCAGTGAGCCCCATGTGAAAGAGCTTCACGTTGCTCTTAGAGGGGTTTGCAGGAGGACAAGAACAACATTTAGAAGTTTTATGAGGCAGTAAAACACACAGATAGAGTTGGAAGGGGAAAAAAAAAAAAAAGACAGGAGGCCCAGAGGTGCGAAGGACCAAAGACAAAATAGACCTGAAGTTCACAAAAAAAAAAAGCACATCCTGGCATTTCCAGAGCCGTGCTTGAAGCTGGTTTGATCAACCAATAGATGTCCCATATTTGTTTGTAGGTTTAATGGGCTGCTCCCCGGCGGCCTGGCTGCTGGGAGAGGGCATGGTGGAGGTTGCCCAGAAGTTAATTTGGAAGGAAGCCAAAAGGTCACAACTTGATTGAATCAGATGTAAACAAAATAGGCCTGGGAATGGTGTGATGCTCTTCTGCCTGAGTTCTCTGCAACCTCTTTGCTCAAAATGCAGTGTGGTGGAGCACTGGCACCCAGTGAGGAGGGTCTGACCCCACCATGGGGAGACAAGTTCGGGTGACAAAGGGATCCAGACACCACTCAGGGCACACAGGGAAATACAGAGTTTATTATGGGAGAGCCTGGGGAGCTGGGGACTTTTCAGGAATAAATGTCCCCTTCAGAAAAATCCATTACTTTGATGGATTTGGTGAAATAGAGTTTCCCTGTGCCTGCTAGGCTTTCTGAGGTTTATTAGTCCCACTGTATTTTAATTCCCCAATCAGATGAAGCTGCGTAATAATTAGAAAAATGTGCAAAGTGCCAGATTGTTAAATAATGCAACGCACAATACTAATCACTTCAAAATCCAATATTTAAATTGCACCAAAGCAAGTAGTTTTTGACTCATTTTCCACCTTTAATAAGTTAGCACTACAATGTCTGAAGTATTGTACATATGCAATATAATCTATCAAGTCCTCAAAGGAAATGTCAATAAATACAATAATTACTTGGACACACCTTTTGCTCATCATTATTAAACAGTTTGTAACAATTAAAATATTAAAACCACATGCTGTTAAAAAGCAACCAGACATTGCATTTATTTCTTACTAAGGCTATTAAATGAAATGACGTAAGATTTTTATTTTAATGATAAATATGCTTTAGAATGGATCAGTTAATTCTTCTTTAGTGCACAAAATAATCTACAGCTCCACCGAGTCTAGGCCTGGTATTTAAGTACTAATTCCATTGTTCTTTTAGCTGTGCCCTGGCTCCCATTAACACACCAGGTAAATGCTCTCCCACTCTGTATGCAAGTGGTACTAACAGGATTTTGCCAGGACAGTTGAATCAGGGGAAGTGTGACCCTCGGTAATGAGAATGTAATTAAATCTGAAAGTATCTGACTGTCAGGTGACTTTTCAAACCTGAACCCCTATTTCCCTGCCCGCAGCAGGCATCACCTGCCTGGACCCTGTGGCAAACCTCCAGGTTTATCAGGATTGTTGAGGGAATGCTGTATCCACACTGAGTTTTTTTTAAACAACCAGAGATTGATTGTACCTGGTGTGTTTGTGTGCCTGTTTTCAAACAGAGGTGTATACTGGAGTGGTCTTACACATGTGAAGTGTTTCAACTTTCTCCCTGTGGCTTCAGCTCCAGCAGGAGTCAGGTGCTTCAGGTGTGTCCTGCAGGGACCATCCTCTAAACAATGTTGTGGAAATCAGCTGTGGAAAAAACCAAATCAACACCTTTAAAGGAGATTAATTTGCTTTTGTGTCCAGAACATGCAGCGAATGCACAGCAGTGCCTTAAAACAAACACCAGATATCCTGTACCAGAGCTGAAGTTTATCCTGTTGTGGAGGAAACAAACTTGAAGGAATCCTTGTGCAGCAAAACCCGGTGTAAGTGGAGGTGTTGATAGCAGATTATCAGCTAATTACAGTTATTCTGGGTCTGGTTAATTGTATCAGGTGTCGCCTTGTGCTGTGAGTCAGGCTGTAATTTATTCAGTAAATGTCTGAGGTAGGTGTCCTCCCTCATGGGCCCAGTAACAAAGGACACAGATCTCTGGTGTTAGTGGGATGTTAGGTAGTTTCCTCATGTTTTTCTCTAAAATTTCACTTAACATCAAGGTTTTTAAAATGTGGTCCAGACTGAGGGGGGACTGGGATTCAAAGAGCTAATCTTCATTGTTCAGAAGGTAACCTTAGTCTTCTTGGCTGCAGAAAAAATCCAGTTGCTTTTGTTCCCAAGAAAAAACCTTGATAACAATAATGTTACCTTTGATTCCAGTTTGAGGTGGTGTAAGACTGCTTAGTGATGATGTTCTCAGGGGCAGGAGGAAAAGGCAGCGCTGTCAGACCTGCTCAGAGAGGGACTGCTCTGACAGGAATTTCCTTCTCCAGCCCTGGGCTGTGCTGTGGTAATGTGGTGCTCAGCTGTGGAATGATGTACAGGCAGCGTGACAAAAATGTCTGTGAGATTCCCACTCCACCCTGAGCTGTTACACAGGCCAGGCAGGTTGGAGCTGGGGATTTCCCCAGTGCAATTCTGCCACTTCACCCAAGCCTTGTGTTTGCAGGGGGAACAAGGCACACTTGTGGCAAGTATTTTCTCTGTGCTGGCAAACCTTGTTCCCAGTCAGTGAGACCCTTTTGACCTGATTGCATTGGGACAGGTGTAAGTACCCCTCATGGCTCAGGAAGACTCTTGGTTAATGCTGTTGCTCATTAAACTTCTTAGCTTGGTTTTGACCTGTAGCTAGCTGCAGAGACTGGGTTGTATTTTCATGCTTGTGCTGCTGGAGTCCATGCAATGAGAGATGGCCCTTGCAGCTCATCAGACTGTGAGCAAAGAGAGAAGTTTAGGTTGCAGCAGGATTTGCCTGTGGCCTTGCTTAGCTGTATTGCAAGGGAGTGATATTTAAGAGAAGGAAATGTGCTTGGTTGAGGACATGTGTAAGAAGATGCTGCTGATGCAGCAGGGTCAGCAAGGAAGTAGGAGGCAGCTGGCAGAGGGTGTTCGAGCCATCAACAAATACCGTGATGGGCAGAAAGTTACCTTTTATTTTTGTCAGGAACCCTTGAATGCCTCCTGCCTATGGGTGGGGAAGCAGTTTACTGACCTTTCTCTGCAGCACATAAGAATCTAAAAGCTGAGGGTGAGACTCATATAGGTGCATTTCAGGGCTTCCTTTGCGAGTGTTGTGACTCACTGGGGGAGGGTATAAAGTCACCAGCTTTGAACTTAATTTAAAGACTGAGTTGCTTCAGCTGTTCAGTTGGTGTCTGTGCATCTGTGTGTGGGAGAACCACACCAGGCAGGGATCCTCCTGCCTCCAGCTCCAGAGGCCTGAGCCTTGCTGTTGGGTACATTCAGCATCAGTGATGAGTTGCACCCTGGTGTGTCAGCAGTGCCCATGCTGGAGCCTGGTTGGTTCCTTATCCTGTTGGTAGACTCATCCTAGGTGCCAATATTGACACTGGAAAATTTGTGTCCCTGAAGTTTTTTTGGTTTTTGCAAGCAGCATCTGTGCTCTGAACAAAGAGGAGAGCTAAGACCTTGCCCAGGAGGCAGTCCAGCCATCATCTATTAATTAGAGACCAGCTGCTTGATCCTGCCTAGCTAACAGGTTTGGAGGTGTTTGCCATGGAGTCTTCCTCCCCCTGCCTGATTTAAGTCTCTGCTAAAATCAACAGCTTGATAATTAACCCCACGCTGGGGTCGTCTTGTCTGATGGGAGATAACTGGCTTATAAGGCAGCTGTTCAGTTCCCTGGGAAGCTCTGTGGACCAGGGGACATCTATCAGAACTGCTTGTAGTCACTTGTTGGGCTTCCAGAGCCTTGAAGCAAAGTGAATGCAAAAGTAAAGCTTGGAAAGAGCAGCCCCCAGGAGGGCAGGATGCAGCCAGGGTGACTCAAGCTGGTGTTTTGGCAGAAACCTCTGTGCAACACAACACAGTGCACAAAAATACATGATTTGAGGAGTCCTTCTCCACTGGGAGCTTTTAGGGGAAAAGGAAAGTGACTGGGACAGGGGTCTGTGTTGCAGAAGGAGAAGTGGAGGAAAAAAATTCTTCCGGCCCAGCTCTCAGCTTGCTGTTTCCTACCTGGTGCCAAGGACAAGATGTTTGTCTCGCAGGCAGCCCTGCAGACGTCGCCAACAGCCAGAGAGCCGCCATGTGTGCCAGAGCCTGAGCCAAGAGGAAATCTCCCAGCTGTTCCAACCGGCTGAGCTGGGCAGGAGGAGGCTGTGGGACCCCCTGGCTGCTACACCCCCTGCCTGGGTCACCCTGATCCCCTCTACAGAACCATGGGGCTGTTTTAGCAGATGGCTCGAGGTGGTGTGAGACCTGCACGTCCTTTTAGGTGCTCTTGCATCCAGGGCACCTTCCATCCAGGCCATCCCTGCTCAAATGTCTGAAGGATGTGATGGCGATGAGGTGGTTGATTGCTCCACCTCTGCCCATTTTGTTTTGTTTCTTGTGCTTCTACTTTGGTTGTTGTCTCATGTTTCATCTTCTGGTGACATGCACTTTGGGCCTTCCTGAGCAGTGTTTGGATAGCAGAGTGGGGTTCTGCTCCAACATAATGAAACAAAATACGGAAAACATGGATAATAGCAGTGTCGGGTCCTGGCCCATGTAGGCTCCCACATCCCTTCTTCACTCAGCTGCCAATGCCCTGAGGGGTGGCTGCTTGAGAGGTGAAGAAATTGGTCCAGGTTCTCATGTCTTGTGATGCAGAGTGGGTGAAAAGGAGAGGGGTAGGAGACTGAGAAAGTTTGTGGGGAAAAGGAGCAGGGATATGATGCCAGAGGAAGAGCAGTGTGGAAAGGAGACAAGATAACCAGCCCTTGCAGGTAGCAAGAAGGGAGCATCTTTGCAAAACCTTTTCCACCACCCTTGACGGGTGTGGGTAGTTAATGTGCCTGATCAGCCCAGGCAAAGTGAAGAAGAGATGGAAGGGGGTGTTTGCAATAAGTAGCTGCATTCCTATGTTGCTTTTAGGGAAATGGTAGCTCATGGAAGTCTTTCTGATCCTGAGAGGAATTGGTCCAGGCAGACTTCAGCAAAGTGCTGAAGGCATCATCTACTGCCTAGTCCAACCACATGTTTGATGATTGGTCTAATGATTGGGTTTTTTGAGTTTGAGGGATGTCTGTGTTTGATGGAAGCAGATGCAGGAAGGGATGCTGAAGGTCCAGCAATAGTTAAGGCTTGGAAAGGCAAAATAGGAGAAGGGGCTGTAGCGGCTCAAAGAGGAAAGCAGTATTTCTCCAGCATTGGCATCGATGTGGGGCTCAGGGGATGAGCCAGAAGCAGACAGGGATTGCCCAGGACTCCATCAGGCTGGGCTGTACCCCTTAGCCCTGCTCGGCACCCGCACTGTCCTGTTCCTTCCTACTGCTGCACAAAAACAAGCCATAAATAGCTGGGGTGGAAGGGGAAGGAACTGGATATAAGGTGAATGAGCTGATCGTAAAGCCTGGGTAATCTCTTTTTCACATGTGCCTGGTGATGAATGAGCATTTGTTCAGGCCAGGGAAGTGACACCTCCCCTGCCTGGGGGACAGCAGGAGCTGGTCCCTGTGCCTGTCATGGTGCTAGCCAGGGCTTAACCTCCATGGGAGCATACAGTCCTGGGCATCAGCCTGCCCTCACCAAACCAGAGCAATCCATAATGCCTTGGCAGCCCCTTCTGCTGCCAAATGAGATTTATTGTCCAGTGCGAAATCATGTTAATTACTGCCAGCACTTAGGGGTCTTTATCTGTCTTCCTTTACCCATAGGGATGATGTCAGTTTGGATAGCTAATCTGGAATTAAGATGATGGTCCATAAAGTAGAGCCACCCTTTGGTCAATAAGTCACTGCTGTCACCATCTTCTTTGTGCTATAAGGAGAGTGACCAGGAAAAGTGACTTACTGGCAGCCAAGAGCATCTCCTCTGGAGCCTGTGAAGATAATAAAGTGGGTCCTGCTGTGCTGGTAAACCCCGACTGATGCATGGTAGGGATTTTTCCTATTCCAGGTATTTTGAGTGCTAGAATTAAAGACTAAAACATTTTTATGGCTAAGGAGCCACAATATAGGCTCAGAAGTATGGTTCACAACTTTAGTCACCCATCACCATGGCCTAGTGCAGAGCCCCAAAGTAGGAATGACTCAAGAGCAGTGTGTGGGGAGGGAATGCCCTTGCTCATGCTGTTCAGAGCAGGCAGGAGGTGCTGTCTGGGGCTTGGTCTGCTGAGTTCAGCTCCAGTAGCACAAACCTTGTGATGTCTCAAAGGATGCACCACAGGGAAATGCAGAATTGGCCTTTAGAGCAGCTGAGAAAATGGCCATGTCCAGCTCATCATTTTTCCAAGCACTGAAAATCACTTTTCCATCTCCAAAGTCTGCTTTCACTTTATTAACATTTGATTAGTGATCACTTTTTGTTCTGCTGAGCTTGAAATTGGAGTTCAGTGAGGAACAGGTTTCTTCTCTGCCATGTCTGTGCTACCAAGGTGCATCCAACTGGAAGGACCATAAGGAAACCACAATTCAGATGTTCTCCTGTCAAAATGGGTGGTTCTATCCATGGGCCAGCGCTGTCATCAGAAGAGCAGTGGTGTCTGCCGGTGTACACACACTCATGTGTTCACTCTTGGAAGACAGAAGTACAGATCCTGGTATTTAAAGATATTTTTAACGTGTTAAATATCCTTATTTTCGAATGGAGCTTGGTGCTTGGTGCCAGTGAACATTGAGTTTTTCTGTAATATGTGTTGCATTTTGTTGCTGCCCAAGAGGGAGAAGGCTTTCTGGAGCTTGTAAAGAAGCAATAAAAAAATTATGCTGTTGATGTTGCATTAAGTTTGTGTTTGTGCATACTCCTGTTCCACAAAGGTGTGTCTCCACAGAGTGGGTAAACCTAAGGCAGCGGGGAAATAGAAACGTGATGTGGAGGGCACCAGCAATCTCATGAGGGTTGGTTAAATAATAAAGTATTTGCTAATAAAAGATAATATTTTCCGTGCTATTTCCAGGGCTAATAAGCAGAGGAAGTGGAGAGGATAGATTCTGCTGTTGCATGCCTTTGTTTGATCAGGCCACCAAATTCAAAACACATGAGTTTTGAAAAAGTCCACAACTTAGCCTTATAAAATGGGTTCCTTTCCCCAGTTCTTGCTTGTGATCAGATAATGACCTTTGTAAGCAAAACAACCCCAGCTGTATTTCATAATGGGAATATACTTCTGTACATCATAATGAGCTGTTAACAGGGAACAGTATCGTGTGAAAATCTGCATGTTTCCCATGATGTTGCCCTGATTCAAAAGCCACACATAAATTATTTGGTATTGCAGATTTCAAGGTCAGGATTGGCCACATAAGATCTAGTTTTTCACCCCCAAAACCCAATGTTTTTAGCAGGATGGAATTTAAAATAGAAAAAACCTGATCTGTTGGGAATCTCAGGAGTTGTGTGAGAAGTATCTCAGCACTTGTGTCAGGTACTTGTGTGTGGCTGGAGTGGGTGACTGGAATGAAGGAAGGGGAAGTAATACCTTTGCTCCTCCAAAAGTCTTCCTTACAAGGCTCCTGAAGGAAGGCATCCTGAGCTTTTCAAGCAGTTGTGAGTTGGTGAAATTCATTGAGTTTTGTGAGGTTTCTAGCAGAGCCAGGAGCTGGTTTTCCCTGCTAGGTTGAGTTCCCAGGGTTCCCTTCCTGATGCCAAGCAGCACATGGACACATGGCTAGAGCCCCAGAGTCATTTGTGCACTGAGGCACTTTTTCTGCTGGATGTGAATACTTGATTATTAAGCATATATTACAATTCTGAATATTATTTTAGCTGCAAGTTCAGTCTCCATCCTCTCCAGCTTTTTAGGTTTGATCGTATTCCAGAGGCTTACTAAAAACATGCAAAGAATTTCAGCAAAACTCTCTGGAGCACTTTTTGTTAAATTCTTTCAGTCATGCAAGCTAAATTAAATGACAGCTCTGTCCACCAAAAGATTACAAATATCAATCAGCCTTCTCCCCTAAACTCATGAAGGAATTAAATGTTTTTCTAAAAGTCTTCTATTCCCCTTAATAATCTCTTTGGCTGTTCTCTTTACTTTATATATTTTTGAAGTGTGTTGAAAGGGATGATTTCTGCCCTAAAGGAGCACAGTGCTTGTAGCTTGCTGACAGTATTTAATCTGAATTTGTGGGCACAATTTTGGGTGTTGCTCAAATTGATATTTGCAATACTGCGGGCTTAGTTTCCAAAAGGACAAAACAGCTATTAAACTGCAGTCCAAGAAACACGATGCTGAGCTCTTTTCAGAGATGGGCGATTAATGGTAAAAACTATGTTGCAGCTCCCACTGTTTGTGTTGAAATTGGAAGAATAAGACCAGGTGGCTCAGTGGGCTGGTGGAATGGGGGGCTCTGAGTGAAGTGGTTGTAAAGAATGAGGAGTTAAAAAGATTTCAACATACAGTGGCCTGTCCAAGACAAGCTGAGTCATTACCCCATGTTGCTGCATCTGTTTTGTCTGTTCACTGTACAGTTATGAATAATTGTGTAAATCATGCCGGGATACCCTGGGGAGCTTTCTTTGCAGGAAGGCTCAGCACACCGTTCCCTTCTTCCTTGTGTTTTAAGCTGTAGGGAGACCACAAGACAAACCAAACAACAAAGATGTACATGGAAACCAGATGTGACTGCCCAGTGTCCCTTGGAGTCCCTCCTGCTGATGCCCTGGCACTGCCCACCCTACCTGTCCAGAGGGTCAGGGTTTAAAGGGGATGAGGTTGGAAATAAAACTGATGGATGCCTGATCCGTTAGAACTTGTAGTGAGGAGCAGAGGGAGTTTCTTGCTGTGGTGGTTGTGTGGATGGGAGAGGAAAGCCCCGCAGCCCCCTCGGAGGTGGGCGGATGTGTGTCCCCGGCCTCCCACAAAGTGTGCTCCAGTTTATATCAGGTACTTTACAGTGTATTTTTGCCATTATGGTTTAGCAAAGAAGAGTAGATAAGACAGTAAACTCTTAGAGCTGGGAGAGTTGTGATTAAGTTAAAGCTATCTCACTGTTACATACTACTTTAGTGATCACCAGACCGTGTATTTTCCTGCCTCTTACCATGGGCTTTAAACCACAAGACATGAATAAACTGTAATTTTAGGGTACGGTCAGCTCTGCTTGCTATTTAAGGATGGGGAATCTATGTTCAGCCCACCAAATATAATTTCATAAAGCATGCAAACCATCAAGGAGGTTGTGGAATGGTTGATGAGTGGGACTAGGGCTGCTGCTCTGAATGAAGCTAACATCCAACAGCATTCCTGGGTCTGGATGTACCAATTAAGTGGAGTGGGATTTCCACCCCACGCCTGGTCTCCTGCTAACTATTCCAGTAGGTTTTGTGTCATGGGCTCTATTTCTCCCACAGGCAGCTGAAAAATTTAATTGAATCTCTCTATAGTTGTCAGCAGCTGGGGAGGGCATGGCTAAGAATGGAGGTTTTCTCCTGGCAAAGGAATGAGCAGTGTGGCACAGGGATGTCACATTCACTTGAGCCAAAGTTGGGGCCCACGTGATGTTTCTCAGAAAGTTGCTGTTTTATTGTGGCTACAAAGGCATAGAAATTAGGCTGCTAATTTATGGCATGCCAAGGAAAAAAGTAGTATTACAAGAAATGCTCAGTTATTTTATTGTTTTAAAACACTGTTGAAAAATCCTGATTTTTCCTTGCCCCCCACTGAGCTTATTAAATCTGAAAATATCCCAAAAGTTAATTCTCTCTGCCAGAAAGTTCCTCTGCTCTTTTGGGTAAATCATGAAAGCTGTGCCACCTGGACTGCATGGTTGGGTCCCGTCTGGCTTGTTCCGTTCCTGGGATGCAGAAGAACGAGAATCCCACAGAGGAGCAAGCATCCTGCTGCCGAACAGTTGCGGTCCCTTCCAGCACGATGGGCTTGGGTTTTGGCAGTGGTGCACTGGAGCAATGGGTTTGAACTGGTGTGTGTGCTAATTAGCTGTGCATGGGAGACCCTCATTCTACCTCGAGCTGAGGACTGCTATTAGCTGGGGGCTTTGTTTGGAGGAGCAAAGTACAAGTGATGATGTAAAGGCTTGGGTGGTTGGCATGTTCAGTTCCTGGGCGGGGTCTTCCTTGTGCTACCCCCAGCACTGCGCTTGCCTTTTTGTTTGTTATTTTTTTATGGTTGCACCATATTCTGGGAGAGGCCTGTAAATGTCTAAACAAAATAAAATTCCTGAAAAGTGAACTTAACCAGCCTGAGCCAAAGCCTGTTGGAGACCGTGAAAGCACATCCTCTGAGTTTTGAGGAGATGAGCTGCATTTTGCTGTCTACCGTGGATGTGGGACTCACCCAGCATGGTTCTCACACCAGGCAGACTTTGGCATGTGCCAGGGAGAGCTTTGCTGCAGGGTTTGCTGCAGCTGGGGAACCCAGAGGGGTCTTCTATGGGGCCATTTGTTTTTCATTATGTTACACTTCTCTAATATAAACACTGAAGTATGTGGACATTGCTGTGGACAGGGCGAGCCAGATGCCAAAGGCATTCCTCCAAGGCTGTATAAACTTCAGGAGCTAAATATTTTAGAAACTGTTTTCTAAGGCTAGCTTAATAGTTTAAAAATATAACCTAGATTCCAGATATTAAAAAATGCCTTGCAAGGCATGCATAGTGCTGCAAGAGATGGAACTAACTAAACCCCTGAAGTATGCGGAAAGCTCCCATTTTGCAATATCTTCTCTGTTACTTATCCTTTTTGTTTTGTTTTTTTTTTTTTTTTTTCCTTAGCACTGAGATTAAATTCAAGAAGCTTTTAACAGCAGAGTGGCAGTGATAGAAATTTTCAGCATATATTAACTAGCTGACTCACGCTTTTTCAAAGGGGATCTGGGTTTATGATGGAGTAGCTGGCTGCTTTCAGCAACAGCAAAATCAGGAAAGTCAGTGAAGAGAGGAAGCTGATAATTTATACTGTGTCTAATCCCTCTGTGTGCTGTGATGGGAGCATGGGGAGCTCCCACCCATGTTTGGAAAGTGGTCCTGACCCCACGCTCAGGGGAGGCATTCAAGTCCCTGTCTCAGGGATGTGCAAATTCTCACTGTTACTTAGGACTCAGCTTTAAAATATTCTTTAAAAGATGCTTTCATTTTGTCACTTGGCTACCCCAAAAACTTTCACTAGCATCCTCTGTGCTTCAAGAGTCAGAAGTGAGATTTTTTTTAGGTATAGTTTGTGGAGTCCATACAGACCTGAGAGATCTGTCATTTCCTTTCTTGTGTTACTTCTCAGATGGGATAGAGTCCCTGAAAGTAGTGAGATTCCCTGAACAGAGGTTCCTCTTGCTACTACTTTTTCCCCTGTCTGGCCTAACTTGACATGTGTTTTGTAGCAGACCCCAGAGCTTTGGTGACATTGGGGTCTTGCAGGGCTCATGGGATGCTCACTGGGCAGAAGCTGAAGGGCAGAATGACTCCTCCTTTTGTTTCTTCCACTGAAGTTTTGCGTGCAGCTTTGTCTATGAATGAACCTGAGCTCATCAGTACTTTGGCACAAGGAGTGTGCTGGAGTCTTGTCCCACTGTCCTGGCTCCACTGAATCCTGTCCCGCTCCTGTCACCCACTCCCCAGCGAGTAAAGGACAAAGCAGCAGGGAGAGTGGAGGGAAGTGGCTGAGTGACTGTGGCCCCTCATGTCTTTCAGCTACTCAGAGGGATGACTTTGCCCCATCGAAAAGCTTCAGGAAAAGCCCCAGAAGAGGAGGAGGAGGAGGAGAGTGGAGACTGCGACGATGAAGATGACTGTGGCAGAGGCTCTGGGGATGGAGTGCTGCGAGTGAGGAACCAGCTCCGTTTCTTAGCAGGTGATGGGGATGGTGGTATTGCAGCAGCTGTCCCTCTGTGGGTTATAGGTTTTGGTGATGGTATGGGGAGCTGCTCCCTGGGGACTGCTCAGGTTCACTTGCTGCAGCCACCCCCAATGCCCTCCACAGCCCAGAGGCTGCAGATGCCCAGAACTGTGCTGGCTGGTCTTGGTGCCAGTCGAGGCAGCAGCTGGAGAAGAAATGCCTCTGCTTTTCCAGGCTGGTTTTGTAGGGGTGTATTGAGGGCAGCCCATTGGAGAGGATTTGAGGCAAGTTGCAAATCTGATGTAGGTCCCAGGGTCACTCTCTTCTTTCCTTCCCACTGCTGCTTGCAATCCTGAGATTCAAGATGAGCTTCTCAGCTTCCTCATGGGCATCAGAAAGTCAGGAATGCTTGTCTGACTGCAGCTAATGATGGTTATTTCTGATGTAGGGTTTAGAAACCCCAATGATTTTTTGCAAATACCTCAGGCTCATTTTGCGGAAGTGATTTAGGTACTTGGGAGCCTAAAAATCTTTGCTTGCCAGTGTGAGTCATGTCTTTGGTTGCTTTGAAAACGGCCCTGAGGCACTCCTGACATTATTAATGAGGTAGTCCCTGGTCACCCCTTGGGAGAAGAAAGCAAAGGACCAGTCAGGAAGTCACATGTGCTGCTGGTGTGGGCTTTTGCCTTGATCCACTGACCAGTCTGTGGAGCTCATCTGTTCGCTAGTGTGAGCAAGCCCAGGCTGTTGGAGGCTGTGTCCAGCCTGGATGAGCAGTGTTGGACATTGGTCTGTGGGCTGTAGGCTTGGCCCAATTAATGCTGGTTCCAGTGCTACACGGTGCTCTTCGAGAGACCAGACAACTGAACCTGGATAAAATCAGCTTTGCAGCTTTGAAGTTTAAAAGGCAAATTTGGGCTCCTAAACGAAGCACAGATGTTTATAAATTCCCTCCCATTGGTCTGGGATAATTAAACTATCTTTAATGAAGTGAGAGCTGAAATATTAAACACCAGTCTCATATCAAAGATTATTGACACATTATGTAAAATGCATAAAATACATATATTCAAATATTAAGTAAGAGAAAAAAAAAGACTTTTAAAGTCCTCCACTCCAAGTCTGAAAGAGAAACACAGAATTGTAAGAAGGATAAAATATACTTTATTTCATCCAAGAACTAAATAACAAAGTTTGTTAAAGAAATACAGGTGATTCACAGTGTCCCATGCTGAGAGCAGAGATAAGTGTTTCATTTTCCATGATCTTTGTGTCGCACCTTGATGCTATTTTTAATGTGTTTCTAATTTCCTCTTAAAGCCTTCCCCACACTATCATCAGTGATCTCTGAAGCCAGATATATGATCCTTTCTGCCTTTTTCTGTCTCTAGGCTAGTTTAATCACTGTATTGATGTCCCCGATGACTTGCCCTTCTGGCAACTTAGACCCCTCTTGTCACTGTGGTACATGAACATGTAGTAGGAAAAGAGGATTTGTCCTCCCTGTGCTTCTCTGCTGGATGGTGTTTGCTGCTGCCTTTGCTCTGGGATGGGTAAATATTAACTTTAAAGCAGTTGTGTCTCTGGGGCGTGGGGTTCCCGGCAGGTAAAGTGCTTCGGGTTGCTGAGAGTGTGGAGTTTTTCCAACAGGGCTTTAAGGCATTGACTTAGCTCAGAGGGCATGGACTGTGCCATCAGGGAGACCTTCTTCCTTGCTTGCCCATGTCATATGCTCTTTTTCTATGATTTGCTTTAGAGCAGAAAGGTGAAGCTGATATGACAAGTGACAGAATCCTATTTGGTTGGTATTGGATATAAACTGTGACTCTGCTCAAGTTTTAAGTTGGAAACCAGCCCAGGAAAAGTTGCGGATGGTGTGGAAATACTCACTTTCAACATGAGAATGATATTTCTTTTTACTTTGAAAGGGTATTTTTCAATTAATTTTTTTCCATCATATTACATGTACATAGCAAGAAATAAAAGGGACCAGAAACTGTTCCACATTCCCCCCCCCCCCCCCCCAATTCTAAATTTTAGGGTAGCATGCCGATTTGAAATTATGCCAGGCTTTGAAATCTGGAAATAGTTTACAAAATGTAATGTGGCTTTATCTCTCTACTTTCCAAGGTGGTTACCCTGTAATAGAGGCAGACGGGACTGGGAGTGACTGGGGTTGTGTTAGTGAGCCCCTGGTTTTACCCTGTGCTGGATGCTCTGCAGTGTTAAGGCAGGACCATGGATGGAAGGCTGTGTTGTAGTGCAATGGTCAAACCCAAACCCCCATTTGAGCATGTTTGAGTCCTTCTGCTGACTCTCGAGGTCTGCAGTCAGGAGACACAGTCTGGGGTTTTGCCCTCCTTTTCTCAGGTGCTTTGCTTTGTTCAGCTTAGGAGGAAATTGGCAGTGGAGAACTCTCTTCCAGAGGGTTTCCCAAGCCTTGCAGATGGACTTGGTGATGCCTTGAGAAGGAGGAGAGGTGAGTGTCTTGGGCTGGCTCCGATTTTGGCTGTTGGTTGAGAGAAAACATTGGCAGAGTTTGCCACCTCTGAGGTCTTTGAATCTCTCAAATGCAGTGAGAGTTTCTCCTGCTCCCTGTTGTGAATGCCACTGGTCCCGCCAGCTAACTGCAAACATCTACTGAGCACTGGCCTCACCAAGATGTCCCCTCATAAGGTCTTGAAAATAAGGAGATGAAAAAAGAGCAAAAGAGGAAAAAAAAAGTCACTCTAAAATACAGACTAGTTTTGATTTATTGCCTGTTGTATAAAACGTAACCTTTGTTTCCTATTTATAATGAGATTGTGATAACTGGACAGTCAACCTAAACTTTAATGATTTAAACATACTTGTAAACTGTCAAGTCAAAAGTTTGCGAGTGACTACAAACATATGTTGGTGAGTCCTATATGCTAATAAATTCATTATTATGTTGCCCCAGTGGGAAACATAGAGATGGCAGGCTTTTTTTTATGATAGGTCTTTTATTGTTTGTCACATCTGCAACACATTAAGGGTTTTGAAGGCAGATGATGTTTACAATAAGAGGGAGGACTGAAAACCTCCCAACTCAGAGAAGAGTGCATCCTGTTTGTTAGTGGAGTACCCATGGTGCCGGCACCCTGGCCATGCAGCTCTAAAAATAGGGCTCTGTACATACACACACATATATTTATGCCACACCAATGGCAAATCATGTCTGCAAATGAATTATAGTATTTCCCCCCAAATTATGAACCAGTGAAAATGTCTTCCAGGCTCTGTGATGCAAACATGTGCTCACAGCCTTCTGGGATCAGTCATCCTGCACTAGGCACTCAAAGGAAAAAGAGCTCAGGGTGGTTGGTGCTTTGCTGGTGCTCCAGCCAGCCACCCACTAATTAGCTCACCTCGGGTGTGCTCACTCCAGATGCCACTTGGAACCAAAGAGATCATTGCCAGGGAGCTTGAAAATAAAACATGGATGCTGGACAGGCTCCTGTGCCAGGTGTGGGCTTTATTAAATGCTGGGGGAGAGGAGGTGCAGGCATGTCAGGGGCTTTGCAAAGATGGTTTGGTCCAGCTCACCTGTGCCCCATGGCATCTCACAAGCTTTGCTGGGAGGAAAAGATCTGTTTTAGTAGGTGAAACACCCAGGGAACATTCTGAACAATCCAGCAACTGGGGGAAGGGGTTGGGAGCTTGAGGGGAAGATTTACTCTTCCAAAATATCTGTGTTAGGCAGCAACAAAAGTTGTCTTGGGAACAGATGGATTTGGCAGAATTAAGCAGAAATAGTTTGTCCTGGGAAGGGAAGTTGGCCTCATCCCATGAGATATGTGTGCTATAAAGATATATAAAGATGGCTCTGGAAGTCTGTGTATGTAAAACAGCTCCCCTGCCTGGCTGCTGCTACTGCAATAACCTGCAGTTAGTTTTCCTCTTGGCTGTCCCTTGGCTATTTCTAAGGGGAAGAGGGAGTTTGTAGGTTAAGCCCCCAAGGAAGCCCCAAGTTTTCCTGCACCTTGCCCATTTGCAGCCAGACCCTTTGTGGGTTTCCAGCAATTCATACCATACCTAGGCGCTATTTGAAAAATCAGAACAGTCTCCCCCATGACTTATCCAAATCTATAACTCTTTAGTCTAGCTCGCTTTGCCACTGATTCATTCTCTTGGCAGGATTTTTTCTGAGTGCTCTCATCAAATTACAGGCTTGAATATTGCCTCTGAGCTGTCCAAGTGTGGTCTCTTCCCAGGTGGAAAGGCTCTTTGCTGGTAGCCCCTTTCTCCATGTTACGAAGATGTTTTTTCTTCCAAATGGGAATATTTGGAAGGCACATCACAGGGCAGGGGAGGTCTCTGTGTTTGTGTGGTGGCCATGCCCTGTGTGGGCACAGAGTGGGAACCCAGTGTTTTCTGTCTTGCACCATGTTTTTGGAAGCTGCTCTGAAACCCTGTGAGTTGCAACTTTCATCCTATTCTGCTTTTAAACAACTCCAAATGCCCCAGTAAAGCATTCCATGTTAGAGGTCTCAGTGCTGAGACATTCCTACAGCTCAGCCTTTGGTGACCTTCCTCCCCTCACCCCATCTTCTCCCAGATTTATTTCAGGAGGGTGCCATCAATCCAAGCTCCCTCCCTGAGGCTGCTCATTTTGGGGGTCAAACATGTACCAGGGGGTTCCCCTGTCAAGGTGGTGGCTGTGAGTGGCAGAGGGGGAGGCCAGACAAGGTCGCTTTGGGTGCTGCCCTCCTGGTTTCTGCTGCTCGTTTCTGTGGGAAAAGTTCCTTAGAAATGAGCTTTTGTGCTGGAAGAGGGGATGCTCCCAACATGGGAATAGCAATCAGTCTGCCGAGGGTCACTCCATGTGTGTACTGGGAGACAGACCAACACTAGTTAAAATATTTACAAGATCATGTATTCCCATCCTTTACCACAATGATCACTGCTCTGCCAATGCCTCAAGGGTGCCCCTATCCCAGTACCTGTATCTGCTGACACTGCTCTGCTCCATTTACTGCTGGGTCTTGGGCTGTTCATCCCTCTGCTGAGACAGGCATTCTCAAATACCTGAATGACTTTTAAAATACTCCTTCCACAGGTGTGACATATCCCCGTCTGTGTGGGTTTTGCTGACAGTGCAGGGCCATGTGGCTGTTGTCCCATCCTCATGAACAGCCTGCAGGCTTGGATGGTCCTACTGTCAAATATCATGTATGCAGTATCAATATTTACTGTGCATGGCTCTGCTCAGCTTTCAGCAGGGCTGACCTGTCCTTTGCTCAGGCACCAGGTGAGCTGGGTTGGATTGACACAGCATCCTTCCCATGAGTTTTTCTATCTGCTAAAAGCTTTAGCACTTATCGTTTTAGTAGCAGAAACTTACTTTTTTAAAAAAATTTTTCATTTCTCCAAAGAGAGTGCTGTTGAATGCTTGACTGAAGCAATGATAGCCGAAACATGCTGTTTTACAAGACATTAATCCTGTCCCAGGGTGAAAAAATGACAAGGCCAAATGTCGGCTAGATTATCCTGATGGAAGAGCTGGAATTGTACCAACTAAAAAAATGCAATAGCCTGATTATTGCTTTTCTATTTCAAATGTTTGTGTTTATTGAGTTTTTCTTTTAATGAAGATTTGGTTGAAAGTCAAGAATTCCTCATCATTGTCTAAATAAAAGCTGAAAGATGGAGAGGGAGTCACATGTAGCAGTTGACTGATGCTCTAATTGAGTGGCAAGTTCATTAATTTACTTTTGACGTCAGCAAAAAAAAGATTTTTTTTATTGACAGACTGGGAAAATTATTGGTGGTGTTTGGAGAAGGGCTTGTTCATAGCATCCTTCAGCTAGCTGTGACTCTTGCAGGCCTCAGACTGTACACAGTGTGTATATTTTGAAGGGTTCTTGTGACCTCTGTGCCCTGAGTTCCTCCAAAGAAACACTAAGTCCACAACTGAAGAAGCAGAAGGTCATCTATCAGAATTTGTACTTTGAGAAAAGCTACATATATGCAAAAACCATCGGTGGAATCAGCAAGTAAGTCCACTGGACATATTAATCTCATGGTTCTATTTTTTTAATTTCAATTGCACTTCAATTTTTAACTGTTGTTTAACTTTTTCAGTGTTGTGCTTACAAATCCAAGCCCATCTGAGCAATTTGTATCTGGTGTTTTCAGGACTTCCTCTGCCTCAGTCCATTCTCACCCAAAGCAAAGAATGATGTACCATTTTTAAAAGGTGAATCAGAGGAGGGGATATTCATAAATCACATGATGCATCACATTCCCGGTGTGAGCAGACACTGGTCTAAATCCTTCTTTTGGAAGATGAGGATGATCTGTGGGCTCAGTGTGAGGTGACTGGGTGGGGCTGAAGGGCTGGAAACACACTAAAGGTCAGATGAGATGATGCTTCTGCTATAACACGTAAAAATATGCCAAGGTCTTTGGGAATCTGTGATTGCTCATCACTCCCAAATGTTTATAATGCCAATCTGCTGGCAAAAGCATCTAGTTAGGCTGCAGGTTTGAATAACAGTTTGTACTATGCCAGGGTGTCTAAGGAGATACTTTTCAACAGTGTCATTTGGGAGCTAATGTTTCTTTAAATTGTTACTGCATGCAGCATCTTACAAGACTGAACGCCTCAAAACAATTTCAAGTATGCAAAAATGTGCCCAATTGCAATAGTGATGGCCATATTTTTCTTTAAAGGATGATGAATCTGTTTTTTGTGGCTGAAACCACATGAATTCTGATGAAGTTGGGAAACACAATTCCTGACTTGGATACATTCTTGCTTTTCTTTTTTTTGCTGTTTTTCCTTGTGGAGAGGCAAAATAGTTTAACTGGTTTTCTTTTTAAGGGACAACAATAAAGGCATATTTCAGACAGAAGCAGATCAGGTGCTACTTGCTAAAGGCCCGATAAGATAACCTTACACTGATAGTCAGGGTACCGTATCTGCACATTTTGTTGTACAAAGGGAGGTTTGTCTGCAAGCTCAATAACAATATAACATGTTGATTGACTTTGCACATAGGAGAGGGTGCCCCTTTCATGAGTGGCTTGGCTTTTACTAATGCCTTACTGCAGGTAAGCTGATAAAAGCGATTATGGGGATGTAATAAATGAAGCTGTCGGACACAGCCCTGCTCAGCATTGTGGGAGAGGGCTCTGGCCCTGGAGTGTGTCCCGGCTGTCCTGGTTGATGTATGTGCTCAGCACTTGTGTCAGTGTGCCAGCACTCAGCTGTAAAACATCACAGGATGTCCTGTGGGCACAGGGCTGGGTCATCCCTCTCCTGCCCTATGCCTGCTGCAGCTCCTGTTCCCTGAAAATGTGCTCAAGGCTAACTTGGATGGTGGTCTGAGCAACCTGCTCTAGTGGAAGGTCCCTGTCTGTGGCAAGTGTGGTGGAACTAGATGATCTTTAAGGTCCCTTTCAATGACAAAAGAAGACAAGTTCACAGAACTAAGGTCCATCAAGGACTAAAAAACATGTCTGCCCAAAAAGTGTCTTGGGGTGTCTTGGTTTGAAAGACAGGTGTCTGCTAAGGAAGGCAGGAGTCTCCCTTGAAATGAAAAAAAAATTGCAACTCCCTTCCCTCTGAGTTATTATAATTTTGAAATTAAGGGGCTTTCAGGCAGAGGTATGAGGAATAGGAATAACAGTTCTTTACTATTATATATCTATATGTGTATAACCAGTCAAACAAACAACAATAACTATGGCAGTAACAGCAAACAATCACAAACCCAGTCCCAGCCTTCTCGGCTGTCAGGCCCTTTCCCCTCGGGTGCAGTTCCGCTCGCAGCCAGCAGGGGCGCTGGCGGCTCCTGGTGAGCAGGGCAGGTGCGATGGTTCCCCCGCGGCTGCAGGGGGCGCTCCGGAGCGAGCTCGGGGAGCACGCGGCACTGGTGCCCTGGGATCCCAGGAAGGGATGGGACAAAAAAGCTTCATAAACCCCTGGGCAGCCGATCCCGGTGTCTGGCCGGACCCTCGGGAACAGCAGGCTGGAACGGCAGGGACGAGCACGAATCCCGGGTGGCAGAGGAGATGTATGGAACTCGGGAGCTGTGGTGGGAACCCCCGGAGGTCTGGGCAGGCAGGGTGCGCGGGGCTACAGAGTAGCAAAGGCTCACAGCAACGGCAGGGGCACGGCGGCCGCAGCCTGGCTCCCAGCGGGGCAGGGAAAGGCGGGCTTGGGAATCCCGGGGTTTCTCCTGTAGAAGGAAGGCAGCCGAAAAAGCAGAAGTCTGCAGTGCTGACAAATTCCTTCCAGCCTCTGTCCCCATCCAAAACGCTGAGAACTCACAGCCCACGAGCCCAGGTGAAAGAGAACAGTACAGCTGGACCCCTCCCGCTGTGGCCAGGTCTTTTGTTTTTCTTAAGCACCCAGTAATTTGTCCCCCTGGCAACATGTATGGGGAAAATTCTTTAAGAAAAAAGAAAACAGAAGGAGAACTCCTGAAACCCCAACATGGGGAAATACAACTATGTAAATAGCTGAAGACGCAATAAATGTTAGGCCAGGTAGCCCTGCCTCTTTGAAAGTGCATAGGAGAAGGCCCTGGTCTCTCAGCTGTGGCTGCTGCACTGCTGTCCATCCTCTTGCACTGAAGGAGATGTCCAGGAGAACAGATGATGTTTCAGGTGGATCATGGAAACCACCACTTACTGGAAACATTTTGGGTACAACTTTCAGAGCACTTTTGAGCCCTAAGGGGAAGAAGATGGGGAATGCTGAAATTCTCCAGGCTGCCTTAAAAAGCCTGACCTCTTGGTTCCCCTCTTCAAATTTGAACAAATGTGTTTGTTTTTGTGCAGGTGGTTATTGTGGCAATGACCTGGCAGTGCGAGTTGCAGCATCGCATTATGGCAGCAACCAACAGCTCTGGGGAGCTGGTGTTTACTTAGATGTGATTGAGTGAGAGTCTGCATGGCAGCATCTCCCTACCCAGGATCCAACAGGTCCCTATTTGCTGCAGACAGCAGCACCGCATTTTGAGAATTAGTTTTTTCATCTTTCCATAAATAAAAATGTGTGTATCTATGAAATAATCCAGCCTGATTAAATGAAGCTCTGAGTTAAATATCTGGAAGATGTCTGTATCTGGTTGTAACCTGGGTGGAGGAAGATGCATTACTTGAGATGAGGTTTTCAAAATTAAATCAATGGATAGCCCATGCTGGACCTGTGCATAGACCTGACCATGGAGCCTGTTGCTGGTTGCTGTTGGTCTCCAGCAGAAAGAAACACAAACCTGCCCAGAAAGCAGCCTCTTTTTTAGTCCTTGCCAGAAAGGTATTGGAAAGGGGAAGGAGAATGCTCTTCCAGAGAAACCTCCTAGGATCCTGGTGTTTTAATCCTCATTTCTTTCTCTCTTCTCACCCCTTGCTTTGCAAGTGAAAATAATATGAATTTAGGTCTGGTCTGCAAATCCCTCATCAGTCGTTGCATTACCAGGATAGGATCAATTACTGAGTCAACACTGCTCCGTGTGCTCCAGAAACAGAGGATCCATCATCTGTCAGGCAGGAGCTCTCCTCGGCTGTTGTGCATTAGCCCTGAGCTGTGCACACACATCTGCCGGGGCTGACACCAGGAGTAACATGAATGGAACCAGGTGTGTTTGCCTGAGCACAGGCTCCCCTGATTCCCAGGTGTATCTCCAGCAGATCCCCAGCCCCGTGCACTGGGATGGATGAGCTGTGAACTAGAGGGATGTCCTTCCCATGCAGTGTCTGCCACATACTGGGCTCTACCATCTCCCTCCATTCCTGGCCTGGGGCTTTCACAGCTCAAAGGAGAGCCCAGATGGTTTTCTTCCACAGGAACAAATTTCAGGCAACCAAATGCTTCTGGAGTGGGCTGGCTTTGCCAGCTTTTCTCGGTCTGTGGGGCATCTTCCTTGGGGCAAAAGTGCCCTGGCTTCAAAATTTAACCTTCCCTCATGTTGCTTTTAGGGCAAGCCAGAAACTTTCTGATGGGAGACTTGGTGTTGCAAACTGCCTCTACTGGAACTGGGAGGCAGTGAAGCATGCTGGAGTTTTGGATGGGATTTTCTTGCTTTGGAATAAACTGAGACATCTTTCTTTGCTCTTGCAGCAGGGAAGTGAAGCAGTAGCAGCCTGTAGCACAAGGTAATGCTGTCTGCTTTCACTCCACAGTAGCTTCTTGTCTAAAAGTCTGCTTGAAATGATGTTTTTAGTTATACCACAGAAAAATAATTTTAAAAAAGAAGTCCAAATGAATTGATTGGACTTTGTTGGAGTGGTATGTCAACTTGCCTTTTAAAATTTTTTTTTATTTAAACAACAGAAAATTTGGACACGGTTTGCTTTTGTTCTGCTTTGGAGCAGTAGCACATTCCCTCTTCTATGGGAATGGAAATCTGGCATATTCACCAACTTCTGTTGTTTTAAAAAGTGTCTTCAATGGTATTTGGAGCTCTCAATGACATCTTGCTGTCTGTTCCTGCTTTTCATGTGCTCTTTGCTTCCCGTGGGACCTGGGACGATGCTCTGCCCTTCCCCCCCGCAGGAGGCTAGGCCAGTGCCTAGTACAGAGTTTGAATGCAAACCCAGCAGCACCTTCCCTTTCCCACACTTTCCTTCCTTGGAGGGCCCTGTCTGTGTATCCCATCTCCAAGCAGGTGGGAGCTGGTGCCTGAAGCACTGCCTTGGGGCTGACTCTTTGCTGGGTGCTGAGGGACCCTGTGCACCACTGAGTGCCCACGATGCTGCTGCATCCATTGGTGGTTCTGTGCTGCAATGTGTGGGGATGGATGTTTTGCAGTGGCAGGTACTGCTGGCTGCTGAGCATCAGGTTTGGCAGCTGGACGTATTGTCAGGGCATCTGTCACTGCCTCAGTCCACTGCAGGAGTCCCAGCAGGATTTCTAAAATGTGAATTACAGCTGCAATGTGAGATACATCCTTTAGCTTTACTGGTTTTTTTTTCTCCCTCCTTCCTGTTTGAATTCAGTATCTTGAGTCTCTGTAAAGCTTGAAGCTATTTTGCTTGTGTCTCATGGATACTGGAGACACTTCCTGCATGGGGAAGCAGACATCTGCTCCAGCCTGTTTTTGGAGTTTTTTGTGTCAGACAGCCTGCAGTTGGCAGGTGGGAGCCAGTGGTTATTATCAGAATCTGAGTAATATCCTCTGTCTCCTTAATAACTCTCTGCCGGCTGCTCTGCAGCTTTGGTATGTTTGCTCGTCCTCTTCTGGTTCTCTGTAGATCATTCCAGTAAAAAGTAAATAAAAAAAAGGTTTTGTGCTCCCCAAAGTCATTGCAGAACACAATCTGCAGTATCTCTTGTTCACATAAATCACTGCTAAAGCGTGTGCAGAGAATGTGAAAGAATGCATTTACACCCAAAATGCTCTCCCCTCCCCTTCCCTGTACAAGCAGACTTCCCCGCTTGTGCACCAGTGCCTGTTCTCAGGGAGCATCTGATGCACTGTTGCCTTCTGTGTCCCTTCCCGACACTTGTAGCTTTATTTAGTCATGGTCTTTGGTGACAGTCAGAAAGCTTTGCCCTGGACAGTTGAAGTCTGGCAGCTCTTGTGGGGATGGAAGTACTGAATCTGTCCCCTCCAGGCATCTCTTTGCTGGTTTGGATTCCCTCCTTCCCACCCCTCATTGTCTTTATTTACCCCAGAATCATCAGGGATGCAGCCACTGCAGTTATCGTACTTTTTATCATACTTTTTCCTGGGCCTCAGACCAGTCCCCCAGGTCTGCTGACCTTTGTGTTTCCAGTGAATAAATACCAGCTGGTGGGTCAGGTTTTGATCTTGGAGGTTCAGCTGATATCTCTAAATGTTTTTTATGGCAGCCCTGAGCAACTGAAGGCAGCAGAGGTGGTACAGCACTGTGGGCAGAGTGGGTCTGGTGCAGCCTGGAGTTCCCGGCTATAAATAATTCCACTGAACTTGGCCCTTGGGTGCCTGTGGACTTCGGCACCAGCTTAAGTATCATGTTGATACTTAAGTGTCTTATGGGTCAGACACCTAATATTATTAGCAGACACTAAATAGGTCTCTCTTATTTAGCAGCCTTAATTTATTAAATCAGGCAGAAGTGCTCTTGGAAGAGGAGTGCTGGAAAAGAGAGCGCAGCAAGCTGTGAGTTTCTAATTTGCTGGATCAGGCCCCTGAAGATCCATGTGATCTGGTGCAGTAGAGGCAGTGCTATTGCAGTGACTCATAAACAGATGTGCCCAATTTACATTGCAGCTTAATACCTTTGTTTAAAAAAAATGGCCTTTTTTGAAAGACAAACGTGTTAAATCAGATGTTTCCAGTAAAACAAATACTTGTGTGATTTACAAACAACTTCCTACCACCAGAACTCATAACAAATGTGGACAAAAGAAAAATGGTTCTGTGTACCAAAAAAATCCCAAAATAAGGAGATAGCAAGGCAGTATTGCTACACACTGAATGAAAATTACTGCTGTGCTTGGGTTGGAAAGCAAGAGGCTAGAGCCTGATTTCGGTTGCTAATAACTAAGATTAACCCTGACCAGCTGCACACATTAAGGAGCAGAAACCTGTCTGTAAAAATACTTAACCAGCTCCTGTTATGTAGGATATGGAGTAACTGGGACCACTATATGGGATTGCCTGGAAGCTCCTAAATCTCCTTCGTCCCATTGATACCTACACAGCCCTGAGAGCAAGCCCTGCTCTAAGGGACCCCTCACTGGGCATCTCCCCCACAGCAGGATGGGTTGCACAGGGGGTTGCTGTCTCTGCCTCTGCTTGACCTGCAGCTCAGGTGTGCCTGTTCGTCTTCTCCTCCCTGTTTTTGGGAGGGCAAAGGCAGGCATGCGCTGAGAAACTCGTGTTGTTTCTGGTCTCTTTGAATTCACTTCCTGCCCAGCTCCTGCTTGCCCTGCAAGCCCGGCACTCGTGTTACAATTTGACACCCCATGTGGTCTTAATGGGTTTCCCAGGCCACAGCTCCAGCACAGCCACCACTTTTTGTTAGCTGCAGGATCTGGCAATCCCCCTTTGCCCTCCAGCTCTCTGCAGCACAGGTACCATATTTTTATAATGCACTTGTCACCCATTTCATCCAAGCATTTGTTGCAAAAGAAACAGTGACAGCAGATGTTTGTGGTTTGGCAGGCTGCTCATCTAAATCCATTGTGAGTGCCCTGGGCAAATGGCTCGTCCAGCTTCTGAGAGGACATGAAGTCGTCCAGGCAGATGGAAAGACAGGGAGCGAACATGAATGAAGCAAAACAGGGGAGTCAGGAGGCAGAGAGGATTTTGTTTATTTACTAGACCATTGCAGGAGAGTGACAAAGGCTGTGTCAGATGTGTGGATTTGTTCCAGTGGAGGATACCAGCTCTGCAAATGCTGCAGTGGGGGTGGTTTCTGGAGCATCTTGGAGCACTCATGCATGTTGGGGTGCCTGCCCATTGGTCTGCTTCCCATGGGTCTGCTGGGGATGCCTCTTGCAGTTGGAGAAGCTGCGAGGATAGGGCTGGAGGATGTCTCACCCAGGAACAGGTGACACAGCAGCCAGTGGCCCACAAGAAAGCAACAAGGATGATGTGAGGAGCTCCTATTACTTCTTGGCACATGGATGTCTCATCAGGGGTGTCCAGTTTTGTTATCAGGAAAAATGACTGCTGATGTCAGAGACTGTTGAGGAGTCCTTAGAAATCGGGACTGAGCGGATGCCCTGAAGGATGGCTGTGGGGTGGGACTGCCCCTTGCCCTTCCAGCTCCCTGGTGTGTCAGCTTTCCATGCCTTGCTATAAAGAGTGATTCAGAGCCAAACCTCAAATGGCTGCCTTCTCAGGGGGACTTGCTGGGACGTGTCCAGAGGAATTATAAATATCCTGGGAGGAGGATTCTGCTGCTTCAGGGTGGCTTGGGACACTCAGAGGTGCTTTTCTCAGCTCTCCTGTCAGTGTTTCAGAAACCTTGGCACAACCTCGGCTCAGTTTTAACCATTAGTGAATGGAGGCTTGTGCTTGGCTCTCAGGGGCCAGGAGGCTTTAGTGCTTAATTAATTTCTGCAAAGTGGAGGGTGTAATTAATGCCTGTGGTGTGCTTTGAGACCCTTGGGTCTCTTGGGCAGCATGAAATCTGGTTTGGTCTATGAAAATCATCACTGGCCAGTACCACATGCCAAGTATGGCCAAGTCATCCTGTCACAATATCTGGGGGGTCTTTTTGGTCTCTGCTGGTGTTGTTTCATGGAGGGCCATGGGCAGATGTAGCCCAAAATATCTTGTGTCCCCTCCATGCTACGACAGTCCCCACTCAGTGCAGATTGTCCTGGGGAGGACATGGAACCAAATGAAGAAAAAACTCCCCTCACTCCTTAAAAAGGGGGCATCTCTGTCTCCTTTCCTGCTATGCCCACACAGACTTTTGTGATTTGTTCCTGATTTCCCTTTGTTTTTCAGCAATTTCTTCAAAGAAAGCGGGAAATTTGTCACTAGTTGCTTAGTGCTGGTTTTAGAGCAAGCCATCTTGCAAAGTCTAGGCAAACTGGGTTAAAAATTGATATATTTTGGCAGATTAGGAGAGCTAGGCAAATTTCCTTCCTGATATCTATAAATCTTTTTTTTTTCTTACTGTCAGCATTGTTTTTGTGGGTGTTAAACATGAACATAAAGGAGAATGCAACAGATTGCAGGTATGTCGAGTTCCAGCACAATCAACTGCCATTATTTAAAGAAGATGCTTTTAACCAAGTCTTTAAAATTCCCTCCTCATTTATCAATTTTCAGGTGTATAACTGCACAGAATTGCTCCCTGTCCCACCCCCTCATGACACCATCACTCATGCTCTGGGTGATCCACAGACATTTTACATAACCAAGCATTAACAGAAATAAATTAACACTTTAAAAGCATAAATGTTGTATTTCATAGAAGTCAGGATATTTGGAAGGGAAAGAAATGTAAATGGAATGAAATTCTTAAGCAAGATTATTGATATGACAAGACTAAAGAGCTTGGAATTCTGTGAAAAGTGCCTCTTTTCATCCCTCTAATAAGTCCATTACTTGCACTCGGGAATATTTTAAGGTCCTTTTCATGCTGAATCTGGAGTTGAGCATGCTTTGCATTTCAAGCTTTGTCTACGAATCAGTAGAAGCCAAAGTTATTTCTGCTTTAAAATAACAGGAGCAGGGAACAGCTAATCTCTTTTCATTCTGAGTCCTTACATTATTTTACTGGACAGAGTTTGTATTGGCTACAAAACAGGGCATTCACAAAATCTATGAGAAGGAATTTAGTCTAAGAATGAAGCCTAGATTGCAGTATGCATAAAGACTCCTTTTCCTAAGGCCATTAAGAAATTCCAAATCTGAGCTATTTTGAACAGTGACATTAAATTAGCCTTGCTAATTCCAGTAATTCAAGCCGATAGCTGAGTTTACAAATCTACTAGAGGAGGCCTTCCCATAATTACAATCTCAATGTGCTTTTCAGCTAAGGTGAGTTGGCAAAAAAAAAAGATAAATAAATAAAAGGGGGGAAAATGCTCTTTCTGTTCTGGCTTTTGAGATGAATATCTCTAAAGAACAGTTAAGCAGCTGTATTGCACCAATAAGATGTCTCCTGTCCTAGACTGGTAAGTTCATTTTGCCTCTAATGTGCAAGTGAAATGCAGAGGAGAGACTGGATTTTTCCCTCCTTTGTTTTTTCTGTTGTCTCTTTACAAAGGACGATTGATGCTGCTGGTGCTTGTAGTTCAGTTTTTAGTTGTTTCTTTAGAGGTGGTAATTCTTCCTGGGAAAAGAGTGTGACTGGTTACCCTCTTTTGTGGACAGAAAAAAACCCCAACCTTTGGTGGATAAATCCAGGTTAGAGCAGGTGGAACAATGATACAAAGGTGCAGCCCTTATTATTCCTCTGGACAAAGATGTTGATTTGCAGATCCCAACACAACTAAACATTCCCAGAGTGATGGAAAGGTTTTGAGAATATGTTTTCAAAGCAATAAAGCACAAAACCATGAAACAAATAAAAATTGAGTGTATTATTTAGAAGGGTGTTAATTTTATTATAACCAAGCTGAGGTAATATAAGGGCAAACGTAAGCATTCACATCAGCATTTAACTCAGACTGCAATGTTCATAAAATGTCCTTTTGATCAAGCTCTGAGTGTTTTGATCCTTATTCTATGAGCACCATTCAAAGTGACCTAACTGTAGCTCCAAACAGGCATCTGCAGCTGCAGAAGTCCTTGAGCAATAACAGGTCAGGAACTTGAATGTGTGCTCTGCCAGGAATGCTAATATTGCAATCCTTTTTTTGTTATTGTTGTTCCAAGTAAGAAGGAAAGGACAAAAACTCTCATGAAATAAAAATTCCCACCTGTCCTGCCACCATCGACTGTGGATACTTGAGTCAAAATAGTAAAAAAAGAAAAAAAAATATTTTAATCCATCAGAATAATAATGGCATGGCTGCTAAATAATTTTATATCATCCCCACATGAGTGACCTTTCTCTTCTTGGCAACACTGTCACCACCGGCACATTGGTGATTTTTAGAAGGCCACCCTGATTTAAGAGGATGTTTTTCTGCTGGGCACCCACGGGATTGGGTGCAAATCCAGCAGCTCATAAAACCATGGCAGCACATTGCACAATCACATGGACTCTGTTTGGAGTAGGGATGGACCAAAACTGCCTGGCAGTCATCCCTTCCTCTTGCTGTTGCAGGCAGGTTTCCTACCACTGATGCACGTTGTCCACAGGCTCAGGTATATGCAGGAAATTGTGCCCCAAAATAGTGCTTAGGACAAAATCAGGTAAAAACAGCTCTGCTGTTTTTAGGGGCTGGAGGGAGCTGCTTTTGCTCCCCAAGGTTGCAGTGATGGTTGAGGAGGAGTGAGGTGGGGTGAGGGGCACAAACACAACTTTTTTTTTCTGGGGCAGTGAAGAAATGGGGGAGGCTGAAATGCAATTCTTGGTTTCCAGAAAAACCCTTATCTCTAATCTCTGTAATCCATTTTAGAGAGGATTTTGTGATTTTGAAGGGATTTACAAAGTGGATTACATAGCCTTTTTATTTTGATTTTCCGTTGTGATTGTGACATTCCTGAGAGAGAGCCATGATTGCTTCAGATAGGATGGAGAAGGAGGCATTTATGGACTTGGACCTTGGAGCTCTATTGAGTTGTCACCTCCTTGTTTCACTGCTTGCTGGGTCAATGGAGGTGTCCCCAGAACAATCTGGATGCTCCCACATGAGCATTGTGTCCTCCTCCCTGGGATCTTCTTGTGGCTGTACAAGCTGACTCGGGGAGATGCCAGGCAGAAGCCCAGGGCCAATCCCCTTGCTCGCTCCTTCTGGAGCAAGAGCAGTCGAGGTGGTCTCCTTGAGGTCCACCATGGTCCCAAGCATGACAGGGAGATCCTTGGCCCCCAGGAAAGAGTAAATGTGATGACACAGGTCCAGCACAGCCCAAGCACTGCAGTCACAGTGTCCTGGTGCTCAGCAGGGATGATACTGGGATTCCCATTAGAACTGCCACCACCATTCAGATCCAGCTTTTAGCACCATCATTCCACCGCTGCTTTGGGGTCAGGGTTTGCTCTTGGCCTGGGAGGGAGGCAGGGAGCAGAACTCAGTCAGGGTTTGTGTCAGATATTACAGGCACCCAATAAGCAGCTGGGTTTAATTTGGATCTTTCTCTGCAGCCATGCAATGCAAAGCCAGGTCCTGGTTTCAGACTAGAGAGGCTGTTCCTGGGGGTGCTTCCAGGGCAGGGAACATGTCTTGAAGCAGTTAAAATGTTCCAGCCTATGAACCCAAACCTTCTTCTATGTAAAGCAGAAAAGTTGGGTATGGTGGTGTTTCCCAGGGCCTTCTGCATTGCCCCATTTTTATACGCTGAAGTCACTTTAATGTTGTTTTAATGCAGGTCCAGGATTATTTATTTATTTATTTTATTTATTTATGCAGGTTAACACAATGAAAAAAGCCAGGCGATGCTGTCGCCACTTGGCTCCCTCCCCTTGGCAGCTCTCTCACCTCAGCTCCTGCTCTATGCAAACATTCCTCTGGCAGGGACAGGGGGACCTTGCTGTCTGTCCATGCCGGTGATCCTGGGCAGTGTCTGAGCACAACACCTCAGGAAGTTTCTCCAGGAGCAGAGGCAGGCTGAGCAGAGGCAGGCTGAGCAGAGGAGCATGGAGTACAACCATGCCTGAGCCTACCTGCCAGCTCTACTGTGGGCTGAGAAGCTATGTCCATGAAAACCCAAATTCTTTGGTTTTTACCTGAAATCTTACTTGAGATATTTCCCTTGGCATCATGAGTTGTAGCCTGGTAGAGTCTCTGGCAGTTTGATCCTTGGGCTGGGAGTGCTGCTCAGGCACTTTTTTTACATGTGTGCTCAAGGGGCAAAACTGCAGCTGCCTTGGATTCTTTTTTCCTTAAAAGCATAAGGCATTGATGGATGTCCAGGGATTTTTCACTGAGTGTAGACATTGCACAAAGTCCTTGTCTCTTCTGATTGAAGAGGCACATTCCAGGATTCCAGGTTGCCTTGAAGCAGGAATGGCACAAACCCTGGTCTCCGTGGGTACTTTCAGGTCTGGTTTCCACACACAGTGAGTCACAAAGGAAGGTGTCAGATGTTCCTGGGTGCCATAACACCACCATGAGTTTTCCAATCAAGCATTGAGAAATATCCTTCTGCCTTGAGGGCTGCTTTTAGTGCCTAACATCTGGAAGGCAGCAACCATTGCATCCCCCCTAGGACTGCATTTTGTCAGGTCTTGCTATATCTGAATGTCCTGAGCTTAGAGAGTTGAAGGCCAGCATGTAGCAAGAAAGAGCTTTCTCTCCTGGTCATATCCAAGAGCTTTTGGGGAAGAAAAGATGAAGAAGAAAATTTCAGTTAGATGGGAGTATGTTGTTTTCAGTCATTAGAGGGAATATGAAGCATTTAATTTTGCTCTGCTGTCATTGGGAACCTTACTTCCCAAAATCAAGACCATACAGAGATGTCTCAGGTGACAGCAGAGTGATCAGAAGGGATCTCTTTGTGATTTATATCTTGAAGGTCTCCAAATGGGAAGAAGATGACTCCACATCTGGGTGGGCTGAGGTACTGGGGGATCTGCAGGACCATTGCTTGACCCAGTCCTATATTGCTGCCACTTAAATAATTTCACTTCTATTCACACTCTTCTGTTTCCAGCTATTCCTCTTTTTGTTTCTTGACTCCTGCCTTTGTAAATGTTTTTGGCTGTACATGTTTAGCTCCCTATTTTTCAGTGCTTTTCTCCTAAGTTCCTTTAGGTAGCAGCTCTTCTTCTGTGCTGTACGGCTGGATATCAGACAAGGGTAATGCTTCTTCATCAGCAAAGTACAAAGACTCTGGCACTTCCAATTAATAATGCTAATGAGATTTGTTAATTTTTAATAGATTACGTGAGTGTGTTCTGTTAAACACGTTTTTGTGGCTCCGCTCCGTGAGTGCAGTTCAGAAACTCTTTCACGCTCTGCCAAGGGGAAAATGAGTAATGAAATTGCAGGCACCAGATTCTCTTCAGGGTAGATCTAGAACAAACCAAGGAGCAAAGAAGAATGTAACAAGTATGTTTTCAAAGTAAACATAGGCCCAGTCCATAAATGATGGCCCTTCTTTGCCACCAGCCTCTGACAAAGGTGGGGGGAAGGAGCAATTGCTGGAATTGGGGTCATGGTGCAGTCCCTCTGCCTGTACACTGTGTTGGGTTTTGAGGGCATTTTATCCCTTCACTTCATCAAAATCTTGAGGACATGTGTGGAGAGACTTTTGTGGTAGTACTGGAGGCTGGGGGTCCAGGGTGTGCATAGTGGCTGCCTCGCAGAGTTTGTTGCCTCGTGTACCCGGAACAGCACCTGGTGACACCCCTGGCATGGGACTGAAATGGACCTTCCTCACATCTTGATCCCTCCAAATCAATTTACTGCTGCCTTCCAAAGAGCATCGATCTGAGGGGAACTTCCTCCCCAGCTGGTCCCAGGTTTGTGGTGGTACCTGTGTTCTCTAGGTCACTGGTGAACACATGCTGCAGGCCACAGGCCATCAGTAGCACATCAGCAGCCAAGAGGTGGCAAACAGGCAAGCGGGGGAAAAGTCTTGGTTTGCAAATCAGCAATCCCAAACCTGATTCCTTTGGGTTTCTGCCCGGGAAGTTGGTTTTACCACTTGCTGCTGAGCCAGCCATGCTCTCTTGGCCATGTTGCCGATGGCAGCAGGGTGGTGTTGAGCTGGACTTTTCCTTCTTTTTTTTTCCAAATCCATATTGCCAAGAGCCGCACCTCCTAAATTGATGTGGAGGAGGTGGAAAAGCAGGGGCACAAGACCATGCACATGCTGCACATCCATCTTGGTGATCTGTGCCAACACAAGCCCCACGGCCAGCCCTGGCTCAGTGCTTTAATTACGCACTGGCGCAGCCACACCTACGGCTGGGCTGCTGCAGTTCGTTATGCAAGAAGACAACTGGCAAACCTGTTGGTGCTCCAGGATTTTAATGGTAATAAGCCAGAGGGCAAAACCTCCCTGATGAGATGAAACCATGCTTGCCTAGGTGTTTGGAAAAGTTTAAGGTGTTTTGGAGAAGTAGAATGTTGGGAGTCTTGGCTGTATCCATGCAGTTGTGGCTGTTTGTGCCATGTAACCCAATGGATGGTTTCAAGTGTTGTCTTTGGGGAGGCAGAGGTGTGTTTGTAATTTGGGCTGTTTGCATGAGAAAACCAAATACTGCAGGCTGAGGTGAACAGAGCTTTTGGTGTTCAGCAGGAAAAGTTTGGGATGAAATTGGACTGTTCTTTGAGATTTCAGGTGCAAACACCTGTGAGAGTGAAATAGTTGGTACTATAGAGAAGGAGAGATTTGGGAGCTAAGGTCAGGCAGACTGGTCTGTGGAATAACAGGCTCTTACACTTCACCTGGCAATGAGTCAACACTTTGGGCTTGACTCAAACATCTCTCCCTTTAAGAAATCCTGTCCTATTTTGGAGACAGCCAGTCTACTGCATCTATTGGCAACTTCTTCCCCACACTGAAGATGCTCGCTGCTTAAAAAAATTAAAGCAATGCACTCTGGAGTTTGTCATTTTCAGTGGCAATGGTAGCATGTGCTTTCCTAGGAAAAAACAGTCCTGAAGGAAAGATGTAGGCACATGTTGGCAGATGCAGAAGCTTGCCAACCTGCCCTACCTGTCTCTGACATTTCTACTTGATGTGTTTTGCACTCACTGGAAACACACAGTCATGATCTGTTCCCTTCACGCCACAGGGTTTCCATCATCTGCAAACCAAGGCCATCACCACAGAAGCCCTGTTGGCTGAACACGCTGCGTTAGGCTTGATGATTTTGCCTTTGACAGGATTCCCTCGCACCCATCACCACTGCACGAGGCACTGGCAGAGCTGTCAAGTGACAGGGGGAGGTAGTTTTCATGCCTGGCCATCCATTATGTCTCTGTTACTATATTGGGTCCATCACTGGAACCATCTGCTGGGGCAGGCTTGGCAGGCAGGCAGTCCAGATGCCTTGCTGGGGAGATGACATTCCCTGGCTCTGGGCTCTGGACAGCAGCTGAGCCAGCCTGTGGCAGCAGGGCTCTTGGAGGTCACTTTCCAGAGTGACATTTGCTAGCAGTTCTTTGCTTAAGGCCATGTTGTCCTTTTTGGGGTGAAAAGGGGTGTTTTTCTAGGCAATGGTGGATTTGGCAGAGGAAAGCCTGTGTGCCAGAAGTCATCCTCCCAGCTTCTGCTGTGCCAGCTGCCATGGGACGTTTTATCCCAACTCAAACCCAACTTTCTCCCAGTTCAGCTGTATTTCGTAGCTGTCTCCAAAGCTGGTGGGGTTCAGCAAGAAGAGCTTTCTAATGATTCCTGTCCAGTAAGATTGTGCAAAGTCAGTATGCCCAATTCCAGTCCTAATCCATGTGAAAATGCCACTGCTTTATTTTGTGGATGCAGAAAGCACGTGTGGAAGCTGGCGCTGAGTTTTGTCATCCACGCTGTGAGGTCATTGAAGCTGTTGCTGTCCTGGGAGCAGAGTGCAGCAGCTTTGTGTTAGAGGGGCTTTGGTTACAAAAGATGCTTCCAGAGGGACCGGCTTGTGTGCGGCTGGAGACCTTTCACCAGCTGTGTGAGGATTCCGGGAAATGGTACGGCATGCTCGGCTTGCATGAGGGGGGGAGAAAAAAGCAGTGCTAATGATTGACTATTATTTTAAAGGGATTATCTACTCTGCAGCCCAGAGGACAAGAGGGGCCAAAATGAGTGAAGATTGAATTTGTAATTAGTGCAGATTGTTGGTAATACCCCCTGGACTCTGACTGATTATAAACAGAAACAGATTTTCCTAGTTTCCTGCCCTCCCCCAAAAGTCTTTGCATGCCAAAGGGCGACTTTGTACTGAGAAACTGATGCCAATGAATTGGGTGATCAGAGCTGGGGTGGTGGAGATGTTTAATGCAGAAAGTGGCTGGGTAGAGGGGAGGCAGAGGAGTAGCTTCTCTCACGTTATTTTGCAGTGTAAAGGCAAAGTTTTAGGTGGAAGTGTCCAAAATGGAGTATGTTGAAGGTTAGTTTCTGTTACCCCACCAGCCATCCTACAGCTCCATCCCTGACACTGAGGCTCTTTTGCTCTTGGTGGCTGTGGGAGCCGGAGGTGCAGGGATGTGGAGGTGACCTGGACTAACCAGGGATCCTAACAAAAGCTGGAAATCATAATGGAGCCCTCTCAAGAACTACCTGGTTAGAAACGTTTGTTCATTTGGATTCCTGGATTTGAAATATGTTTATTATCAATAATATAAGCAGTAAGACCAGAGGCAACGGGCAAAAACTGATGGACAGGAAGCTCCACCTGAATAAGAGGAAGAACTTCTTTACTGTGCAGTGACTGAGCACTGGAGCAGGTTGCCCAGAAAGGGTGTGGAGTCTCCCTCAATGGAGATATTCAAGAAATGTCTGGACTCAATCCTGTGCCATGTGCTCTGGGATAACCCTGCTTGAGCAGGGAGTTTGGACCAGATGACTCAGAACGATCCCTTCCAACCTTACCAATTCTGTGATTCTGTGATGTATATTTTTAATGTTGTTATTGCCTGGATTGGCTGCCTGAGGTCTGTTAGAGGCTCATACTTTTTATTTTCCTTTCTTCTGATGTAGCAAAGGTTATTAGAAGTTAAGTGAAAAGGATTTGCAAGGGTTACAGATCCATTATTAATACAAAATAAAAGATGTTTGGCTAAATCCATCAAGCCTAAAAATACAGTTGGGCACAAATAAGGAGTAGGAAACAATGGAAGGAACAGTGAAAACAAATGGCACACCCAAGCACTAAACTTCTGAAGCAGTTAAACAAGGCAAGGAAAATAGCACTCTAATCTCTGATGACAAGAGGGTTTCTGTTGCCTTCTCTTTAATTTGGCCAGAAGGGAATAGTGAGAGAATCACCATCCCCATTTGGGTGATATGCCGTGATTTAAAAAATTACCCTTACTCAAGCTGAGGTGAAATCCTAGAATCTGAGAATTTCCCACGCAAAGAATATGTTTGAAATGCTCATTTTGGTACACCCTGGCTGAACATTTCCAATGGGATTCAGCTGCTGCATTGAGACCCTGCAGGAACTCGCATCTCATAAATTACATCCCAGAATGAGACTGTAAATGAGGCCGTCAAAACCCTTTGTGCTGTTAAGGACCTTGCTGAAACACTCTTGTTTCAAATTTATTTTCTAAAGGGAATGCAAGAGTATTTACTCAGTTCCTGGGGACTTTTTTAGTTTTGCTAGGATGTCCAGTAAGAGAATATTCTGCCCCAAAAGCTCTCATGATCACTGGTCTGGGAGCGTGTGGGTGCCTGATAGTACTGTGACCCCACGGAGCACCTTTTAGGTTTCAGGAACCATTGGAATGTGTGGAAATACCTTCCAAAACACACCAGGGCAGGTTGTGATCCAACATTGTGCCAGATGAGGAGTCTTGTGTAAAATAACCGACTGCAAAATAATCTGCTGTGATTTTACTAACTGCAAATCCCTTCACTTATTTTCCAGAAATGAGCTTGGGAAAATAAGGTGGTGCAGCCAGGCTGCTCCCAAACTGCCCTGAAGCCTGAGCATGCCTCGTGCCAGAGGGACTTGTTCTTTCTGTGCTTGGAAAGCCTCCTAGCACATCCCTTTCAAGGTGGCACCTTTCTTTCCCTGCTCTTCCCGTGGGTGTGCAGCACCAGAGGACAGCAGCATATCTGTACTCTTTAGAAGAAAAGCAGGAAAGTTGTGGAAAAGAGGAATTGCAATATTTGTGGTAATCTGCTCGAGAATTCAGTTTACCAGACGGGTTCTGCTTGCACCTGGCCCTCTGTGTGCATGGATAACTGCTCCCTTTGAGCCATTTCTGACCCCCTTTGATGGCCTGGGCTGACTCACTTGTCACGCTAACATCGTTCTGCTTTTGTTTTGCAATGTTTGGGTATTTTTTTATTAAGAAATACTGCCTGTTTGCCTTGGCAGTGGTGTTCATTGGAATTATGTGGCATTTTTTAGATAGAGTGTTTATTCGGTCTCTTGCATTCTTTTTCAGGGGTGGGGTGGGATGATCCAAACCTTTTCAACATGCTAGTGATCCAAGCGGCTTGTAAAAGGCTTGAGCCAGGGTCTCTTCTGATGGAAACCACCAGTCTTCTCCAACTCCAAAGGGCAGGCTCTGAGTATGAGACAAACAGGCTTAACTGATTCCCATTTGGGTGAGAAACCTGGATCCCAGAAGGAGATGGCAGCAGCACAAGCAGGGGAGCAAGGGCCCCACTGCCTTGAGACAAACATGGGTGCACCCACTCAGTCCAGCTGATGGACAGGTTCAAATGCCCGAGGTAGATCTGGCTAATGGCATCTTAAAACGCCTTTTCCTCTTTGTTCTTGGCTTGAGAATTGCTGGTGTTTTGTCTTTCCACATTGTCTATTTGGACTTCTTTATTCTTCCCTGTCCCAGCAAGACAAGGGTGACTGTGAGTTAACTGCTCAGCAGGTCCTTTGCAGCCAGTAATGGGTTGCCACAAGCTTTCCCCTCTGCTAATGTCATGCTCCTTTGCCAGGAGGAATCAAAACTTTTATACTGGATGTTTTCTTGGATTGAAACCCACATGTGCTTCATCTCAAAGTCTCCATGTTGCAGCACCAGCATGCCCAGGGTGCATGATCCATTCACATTCCTTCCTTTGATGAGGTGGACCAGGGATGGGATGTGTTCTCAGTGCTGTATGGAGCATATTTTGCACCCTCTTACATAAGATTGCAGGAATGCAGAGCTCCTCAGGTCCTATAGCCAGGAGGTTTTGGTGAGCAAGGCCTTCTGCTGACTCTGGGTTTGGGGAAGTGATAGTGCTCACCAGGATTTCCTCACTCCTGCACACATCCTTGTTGTGCCAGGGGAGCAGACACAATTTGCATTGCGAAACACCCCCTCCAAAGCTCCACTGGCTTTCTTTGGGAGTAGCTCTCCAGTAAGGCACATGCCTTATCTCTTTTGTTTTCTTACTGGAACACAGCAGTGATTTTTTGGTCTCTCCAAGCATAAGGTTTGGTGTAGGGTACTGAGATGGGTGAGTGCAGGACTGACAAGATGTTTGGTAAGATCTTCTGGCCCATCAAGCCCTATGATGCCTTTGACTGCACCCAGCCCCAGCTGCCCTCAGCTGTGGCATGGGCTGCCCCCAGGACCCCAGCTTTTGGGGGGGCCGGATGTGCTGTATGTCAGAGTGTTGACGCACACCACCTGTTACTGACCACCTCTCACCTTCTGCTTTCAGAGCTGGCGTATGACCTGGATATGGATGACATCTCTGCAAATAAGCAGCTTCTGAATCAGCAAAGCAAAGACAGTGCTGCAGTCCCCAGCAGCGATCCTGGGAGTGCGGCCACCCACCCCAGTCCTGCTGCTGCCATCGCTCTGGTCCTCCTGTTGCTGTTGGGCCACCAGCCATGAGCAGTGCTGGTGGCATCACTCCGTGTTTCTCCATGCATTTTTTTAGTGAGGAAGATATTTGGAACCTATTCTGAAATATATGCACATTTCCAAAAACAGGACAAATTACTTGAGTCAGTTTTTCAAGACTCTTCACAGAAAAAACCCCCAAACTAAAAAAGTGCTGGTTCATGGCAAACTAGTAAACATCTAACAGGGATTTTTAAAGATAATCCTGTTTAATATAAGCAGATTCATATAAATTGTGTTCCTCGCAGTTTTTGGAGACGCAGGTCTCGCTTGCTGTTAAGGTGAAGACTGTCTTTCGAGTTGTTTGAATACACATGGGGTACGGAACACCTATGGCTTATGAAATACTCTGAGCAAATGTCATACCCCTGATCCTAGTTGACAGATTTTTTCTGTAGTTCAAGTGGTTTTTGTACTTACTCCAAATTTGAGTCCCACCCCTGGGAATTTGGTCAGGACATAACAGATCATGTGAAGACAGAGGATGGAGAAGATCAGACACACGGCAGGAGGAAAAATGCTGTGGATGAGAAGTTGTCATGCACTGGGATTGTGGTGGAGATGTGCTCCCCTGGGCACAAAGCCCACTTGCATCATGACAAGTTGCAGGTGATTTTGCTGCTCACCTCCCAGCCAGGTCCTGAAGCTCTTCAGTGCAGGTGGCTGATCCCCACCAGCATCCTTGTGGCACATGCAACAGCCTGGTTTCGTTCTTCAGAAGTGAAGCACCTCCTTTCCCACGGGAAACCTGCAAACACAGCTCCAGCCAAAGCACAGACCATGGGGATGTACATGCTGTGCTTTGCAGGGTGAATAATGGCTGTCCAACGTGTTGTGCTACAAAAGGGGAAAAGAAAAGAATTTACAGGAGCCTCAGGCAGATGAGACTCTTACTCATGTGTTTCTTTGCATGTTCCTTTACGTAAGCTATTCTAAAATAAAGATTGGTTGTTCTATAAGTGGTGCCCTGGAAATAGCCTCCCATGTGTGTGAGACAATAGCCTGTGTTGTACTGGAGTGGGCAGCCTAGGAACACCAACTGCGCCCAGCTCAGGGCCACCAGGGAAAGACTTGGCTTGGTCTGACTTAATGGATGGGCTGGGTTTGGTTTGGTTTCTGGCCAAGATATTGCATATTTCTGTTTCAGATCTGCCTTTACTAGAGTGATTATATCCACAGTATCTTAAGCTGCAGTGTGTGCATGTGTGTGTGCATACACCCCCTCATTCGCATGTGCATGCTTCAAATATTTGTGCGCATTAGGCCTCTTTTATGGCAGCTTTATGTTTAGGAGAAAGTAGATAGTTCCAAACCATGTAGCCAGATGGTTTGGAGAGTGGAAACTTTACCCAGTCTAAATGGTGGGGCTGATCTGTCTGACTCTGATTTGAAGCCTTGGAATGGTGTGAAGTGCTTTGGGTTTGTGGCAGAAGGAGAGATGATTGTTGCCCCACTCCTCAGCATGGAGATGTTAACTCAGAGTTCACCGCTCCTGATGCAAAGGAACAGATCTGGGCTAACCCATGGCATGACCTGATGGTTAATTGTTGGAGACCGAAGTTTCAGAATCCTCATGTCCTATCTGCACCAGGGTGAGTGCTGGGGGTGTTTGGGCAGAGCTGGTGACATGCAGTATTCCTGTAAGGGCTGATTTTTTGCATCCATGCAGTGTGATGTGGTTTTGTATTTTACATGTTTTTGTATTTTATATTTTACATGTTCACAAACCAAACTGCAGTCCTCTCTGTCTCTTGGGACTGCGCTTTGACCCGTGGGTCAAAGGTGTCCTGGTGCATGGAGTGATGCAACAGAGACCCAGTGGTGGTGCTGCCAGAGGCATTTCTTCACCTTCCTGCTGCTCAGCTCTTTGCATCGTCCCATCTCTGCATGCTGCAGCTGGCTGAGCCCATGAGCCTCTGCTCCACCAAAGGGAATATTTTATTAGCGCCACTTGAATTTCCATCGCTTCTTCCCTTCTGATCATGTTCCTTTCATCCCCCAGGAGCACTGGGAGTGGAAATGGGCTGCTGGGTTTTTTCAGAGATGATGTGCTGCCTCTGCCTCACCAGGTATCCCTGGTACCAGTGCAGGGACATCATCTCCTCTAATATTATGTGAGAAATATTCTGTGTGCTGCTGCTTCCTTAGATAAGCAGCAGGATGGGAGGGTGGCAGCAGTTTTTTGTACAAGTCCAGTGTGTTTTCTCTCTGAGGAGCTGGTGTGGGCTGTGCTTTGCTGTGTCTCACAAAGCCTGATGGGTTCTCCCATTTGCATCACCACAGTGCGATGCTGATGTGTCTCAGCAGAAGACCCCTCTGAGGCACACTGAGTCTGGTTTCCCTTTGCTGTTTAGCAAAGCTATGCTTGCTGGAGACTTTGTTATGATCAGAGATCACAAAAAAACAGGCTTTGAGCCCACTACCTGCCAAGTTTATCAAATAATGGATTATAACTTGAAAAAGCAGCTATTGAATTTTCCCCTGCATTGGGTTGGTGCACATGTTTTAACAGGGGGTTTTGCAAGGAATGCCCTGGCCACTGAGGTGGAATAAAGCTGGTGTTCAGTTTTGGGCAGTGTTTCATTTCCAGGTCATGAGAAATAAGGAATAATTTTTCCCTGTTTGTTTCTCTTCACCAACTCTGTGTACTGCCTTGCCATGGGACAGGGCCCCTCCATCAGGAGATGAGCACTGTCACCTCCCCTCTGTGTGTGTACCTGGAACTCCAAACCTTGTCCCAGGGCATGCAGGTTTAACTGCTAATACACAGCTGAGATTATTTCAAGGTTTGTCATTATTGATATTATTATATATTATTAATGAGTATACATATAATATATATGATAATATGTTTATATGAGTTCAAGGAGGAGGGGGACTTAAGCTGCTGGCAGGTGCCAGGGCTGCAGCTCAGCTGTGCACACAGCACCATGATAACAGTGATGTGACTTCAGCACCAGTGGTGGCCACTTCTGGCCAGCAAAGTGTGTCACCAGAGTAAATATCTGGGGTTTTAGCTGAATAGAGGAGTTTATGGTATGAAGGTGCTTCTGGGAAAAAAAACCAAACAGTGGAAAAACTCCTTTTCAGATAATTTTTAGCTCTGTCATAAAACCCAGGGCCAGTTCTGAGCTGTCGCTGACTCCAGTCCCTGAATCTCCCTGTGCAGAGTCGTGGACTCCTTCGTGCAGCTGCCAGCACCGTGTCCCAGTGGTGCCTCATGAGCTTGGCACCTTGTGCTGGCACCAGATAAAGGCCTGGCAACCTTGGGAATGTTTCCCATCTCAGGTGGTTGAGCCCTCACTCCTGCCAGTTAAGCTTAATACTTCCTGGCCAATTCTGCAGCTACTTTAAGCTCCACTGGCAGCAGTGGGATGGCAGGAGCCTGCTGGCCCCATGCACATCCCACATGTGGGCAGGAATGAGCAGCATCACCCCTCATGTAAAGGCACTGCATTCCCTGGAGCGGTTTGCAAGCCGCCACAAAAAGGTGATGAAGCCGACACCTTTCCCTGTGTCTGAGGGTGGTGATGAGATGCAAACATGTGCTTAGCATGTGTAATGTATTTCTGCACTAACCACACCAAATTATAATTTAAAGCCAAAATATTATTGTTGGATGGGAAGTTCCAGTTCATTAATCAATTGACTGATAGTTTAGTGCTCGAATGGTAAAATCTAACTCACTGAACAGCTGCTAGAAACAGCTGGTGCTTATGGCTCATGCTGTTTGGGGAAGTGAAACCTAGAGTGTCTCGGTTTTGTTTTTCAGGGAGCTTTTCAGAATTCTTCATTCATCTCCATGAGCAAAGCCCTCAAGCCCTCTGGAGTATGGGCCTAACAGGGTTCCAGGACTGGATTCACTGAGGCTTCCAAATGAAACCAAATGCCCCTTGCATGGAGGTTGCAGAGAGCACCAGCCATGCCTGCAAACCTGGCAGCTGGACATGGGGATGTTCCTGTGGGTCTGCAGAAGGGGGACACATGTAATCCTGTGCTATCAGGTATTTTGATTTGCTTTTGAGTCAAAACCAGTGCATGCTGAGCTATGGGCACAGTAAGGGAGATGCCACCAACCAAAAGGGCAGTTTCCAGCTGCTCCCCAGCCTTGGAGGGTGCTCGGTTGGTACACAGCTCAGGATCCTGGTGGGGTGGCATGCTGGGGACTGCTGTGCTGGGAGGGAGGAGGTGAGTGTCTTACACTTCCTCCTGCTCTGCTTTGTTGGCAGCTGCTGGTCCATGGTGAGATGGATGGGAGGCAGTGGTGGTGGGCAAGAGGCACCAAGGGAGCAGGGAGACGAGCAGGCTGCAGCAGGGACCATATATGGGATGTTGCATAAGTCTCTAAAGTAAAACATATGAAACCACACAAAGACTCAAAATGCTCCAAACAGCCAGGTGTGCTGCTGAGACACCTCCTTCGCATGTTGGAGCACATAGCTCAGTGGTGGGACTGGCCATGGCCAAGTCCACTGGACTAGTCATGACCTGCAGGCTCTCCAGCTCACCTAAGCTAAAGCAGCCCAGAAATATCCTTTGGTTCCCGAACACTGGGGTCCCTTGGTGGGATTTTCCTTGACCTTTCCAGCAGCACTACAGCTTAATAATTGACAAGTGCTGCTAAAGCTTTACCAGATCACACACCACACCGCCTAGAAGCAGGTGTCCGTTCCCAGAAACCCAGGGATTTTTCAGTTTGAGCCCCACAGCTGGGGGTGACTCAGCTGAGCACCAGTAAAATCACAAATCCTCCCAGTATATTATTTGTTCCCTTAGCAAGGACTTAGGTATGGAGGTACTAGGGGAATAAAATCTGCAGCCAGAAGGGAATGGGGTGAAACTATGACATTGGAGGATGCTTGCTGGTCCTTAGTGTGGGAATTTGGGTTTTCTCTTAGAGACATGGTGAAGGTCCCCATATGAAGAGAAAGAGTGGATTTTGTCCAGCTCCAGCCTGTGTCTTGCTCATGGGAGACCTCCCTAAGAAGTAAAAGTGGGGGAAAATAGCAACCCAAACCCACAAACAACCCCCTAAACAAACTTGTCAAAATGTTACTAAGGGCATTCCCTGGAGATAAGGTAACTGAAATTTTGGCGTAGGAAGATGAAGCACTGTGGCACGTTTATACAGTCAGCAAATTTACTGCCTTCCCAAAAAAAAGCCCAGAAAAGCACTGAGCATTAATCAAATATAGTTTATTTTATCAAACGTTGTATCCTTTTGAAAATAACCATCTTGGTGGTGTTTTGCTGAGAGCATGCTAGGGTGTGAAGTACACGGCTGTACCTCGGGGCTGCAAAGTGACACATCCCATAGTTCTTCCTCATGCATAACGCCATTGCCTCCAAAGCCGTTGTGTCCTGGTGAGGCTCCCCGTGAACCATATGCCAGCACTGCAGCACAAAAGGCTTGGAGAGGGAAAAAGCCATCCTTGCTTGTCTGGGGTTTTTCCTCCTGGGTGCCATGTGGTGGGGCGGGAGCTGTGCTGGTACCCAAGAACACATTGTGGGGATGGGAGGGCCCCATCAAGAGATTATCCAGCGTTATTTCAGATGCTCCTTAGTGGCCACAGAGACAACAAAGATTTTTTCCAAGTGATCCAGCGCATTACCAGTATTGAAAGCCAGATTTTTCATAGCAGAAGTACAGATTAGCCTCAACCTCCCAGTTTACTTGCTGTCTTCTCCCTTGTAGGAGCCCAGCAGAAACCTCAGCAACTTCTTGTGATGAGTCAACACATTTAGGGATCTCTGCCATTTGTTTTTGTTTGCTTTCACTGTCTTCTCTGTTATTATTATTTCAGTGTGCAAAGATGCTGCACATCCAGAAAGGAAATCAATGCTGGATCCAAGCAGCACAACCACCCTTTGCATCCAGCTCTCTGCAGGCAAATCATTAGAAAGAAGCGGAAAGCCCGCCTGTAGCAGCCTGTATCCCTTCAGTGTCATATTACCATCCACCATGTTAGCAAATAGGAAAATAAACATGGGCTTGATAGCAAAGCAAGAGGCTGTTTAATTACAGATGTGAAGAAGAATGACGTTTGTGTACATTCCACCCAGAAGTGGATTAAAGTGGTGACCTTTCCTGTGGTGTGAAACGGGTTTGTTGTGGAGCGTGGGCATCTTGTGTTGCTTCAAGATCTGCCAGACATTTCGTTGCCCCTGTTGTTTATGTTTAACGTTGGATGATGTCTCTTGAATCTGAATCTCAGCAGCTGACAGCATTTTCTGAGAACTTGTCATCTGGACTCCATCTAGCAAAATTCCTGGTATTGGGTGTATTTGTTCCCATTTGATAGAAAAACAAAGTTTTATGGAAAAAAAAAAGTAAAGGGAGAACGGTAGCATTAGTGACTCATGATGTTGAGCTGAAATTTGTGGAACGATCCAGGATTTGGCCCAGGGTGCCAGACCTGTGGTGTAAGTTACTGCTATTGCCTATCACTGTGTGTGGGATAAACATCTGAATGTGGTAACCAGCACAGATATTTGCCATGGCAGTGCCACAGAGGCATCATGGATGGCTTTGCTGTGCTCAGCCTCCTGTGACCATGTCAGAGGGGGATACTATTTCCAGCCCACCAAAATACCAGTATCTTGCTTTCTTGAATCATTCTAGCAGGGCCCTTGCTCCAGATTCTTGACTGTTCTGCTCCTGACAAGGATGATAGAACAGAGGGGCAAGGGAAGGGGATATTTTCCACTGGTGTCACCAGCCTTGGTGGTGTGAAACCCCCTGCAAAGGATCAGCTCACCATCTTGCTGGTGCTGCAAGCCCAGCCTGGGCACTGCCACCTGAGTGGCCATGGAAGCCCTTGCCAGTGCTTCCAGCAAGTGCTGGTGGCTCAAAGGGCCAGGATGGGCAGCATGGGGCAGGGAGATGCTGTCTTGTGGAGGTGTAAAGGCACTAATTGGCCTGGTAAATTCAGGGAGGGTCAGATCAGGCCTGTGGGGTGACACTGGTTTGTTAATGAAGGACCGATGACAGCAAGGGGGCTGCTCTGTGCCTGTCACCAGCAGCTCTTTCCTTAAGTGCTGCCTCTTCACAAGGCACAGCTCTGAAAGGATCCAGGGCACTGCTGCCCAGAGCTCCCACCAGCCAGCCTGCCTAGGTTTGTGGAACCAGGGGGTGTTTTGCTCTAAGCTGGATGCATATCAGTGCCCAAGGCTGGGGTACAGGGCAGCCCTGTCTTGATTCCCCGTGGCACTGGGGTGAGTGGCAATAGCAGCTGTGTGGGCTCCGATTTTTGCCCTTTCACTACCTTGAGATGCTGCCACACAGAGGAAGGGATACCGATGCCTGGGCTAGGAAATGGTGACCCACTTTTCAAGCCATGGCAGAGGTAACACCTTTTTGAGAGTCACAGTGGGGAGGAAAGCCATGCCACCAGGCTCTGCTCTGGCCTGGGAGAATGCTGCTGGTGGCTTGACCAGTCCAGAGGTCCGTAACAAAAAGCTGCTTTGGGAGGGAGAAAATTCATTAACATAACAGGGATTGCCTTAAAGCTGGAGGTGATCCAGCAGAAAGACTGAACAGGGAAATGAGCCTGGCTGCGTGAGGTGGCTGTGTCACACAGCTTGGAGACAAATGTTTAGCAGCAGCCTATCTGCTGGTGAAAGAATGACTAGAGATATGGGTCTTCCACCTTTTAAACACTCCAAGTCTGCACACTGCAAACATGGAGATGGGATTTGCATGCTGCTTTATTTAGTATTGTAAAAACTGTGCCACATTTATGGAAACCACCCCGCAGACACCAAATGTGGGACTGCAACAAGAAAGTTTTTAAAAAAATGTTAAAAAGAGCACAAAAGTGGAGAAAACCTCTCGTCATCAGTGTCCCAGCTCCAGCTCTGTGGCAATGCTTGAGGGGAAGCAATAGCTTCCCCTCACGCTGTTGCTGCATCATAAGGCTGAAGGGTTTCACAACTAATAATTAATGTCTTTTCCAGGACGAAGAAGCTCACTGAAGTTGGGGACTAACTGCAGGGCCACTGCTTAGAGGGGTGCAGTGACAGGCACAGGGGGGAATGGCAGCAGCTGCTGTAGGTGGCATGAGCCAAAGTCTCCAATTTGGGGGGACAAGCAAGGGATGATGGAGAGGCTGGAGCACTGGGAGGTCTCAGCACAGAGTGCAGGTAGGGTGAGAGCACCAAGGGAAGGAGGGGACCCCCAACTGCTCTGTGTGTGGCTGTTGGATGGTCTTGGTGTCACCTCCCTCTGCAGAGACCTCCACAACATTCACTCATTCCTAAGGGGGAAAAAAATCCTTGTATGTGAGGACATGATAATAATAATAATAACAACAACAACCACTGCTCTGTGCAGTTTCCATGCTTCTTGCCTGAAACGTCTTTTTACAGCCTTCGAAGAGTGATCATTTTAAGCAAGATATAGACAAATCATTTAATTATTTTTAAGGAGACTGATTGATCCCACTGCCTGATGGGCTGCCGTACTCCACCTCTGGCGACTGTCTGGCAGAAGCTCCTGGTCATTGTGGTCTTGACCTGTTAATCCAATCTCTAAAGGAGTAACTCAAGGTCCTGATGTTCCTATCTGCTGACTGTGGGATAAGTGGATTCCCCTTTTACCACCTCTTTTACACAGCCTCACATGGCATTTTGGTTAATGTTCTGCTCTTGATCTTGTTTCTGACAGCATGGGATGGGTGTGTGGATGGTTTGCAGGGCTGTCAGGAGAGCCTGGATGGGCTCTGGGCTGCTGGAGAGGGACTTGCTCCTGAGCCCCTGGCTTGTTCCTATTAACACTGTGAAACCCAAGGGAAGAGCTGGCTGCATGAGCAGGGGCAGCTATGGCTCAGGCAATGAAATCACTGCTACCAGAGGTGCAAAGGAAGGTCAGAGCAAGCCATGCCCAGAGTGTTTTTCAGAGGGTGTCTGGAGCATGCAGGAGGGATGAAGGAATGTCAGTCTCTGCATGTCAATCCAGCCAAACCTGCTCTGCCTCTTTTAAGGGATCTCTCCACCAGTGCTACCTGTCCCTGGGTAGTGTTTGGCCAAGGGATTTGTGCAGTTTCTGGTGCTCCATTCCAAAACAGTCATGCTTAGACAAAGTGTTAAATAAAACATTATTTGCTTGGTGTTCCCAAGTGTGATGAGCCCTGAGGTGCTCACAAAGTGGAAAGGTGCTGATGCTTTACCTCCTGTCATGGTCCCATGCTCTTTTTCTCCTCAGCCTCTTCTCTTCCATGGAGTCCTGGGCAGGTACATGCCAACATTGATGTCCAGGGTAATTAAACCCTTTGTTTTTATATTTTTTACACTTGAAAGTGTCCCTCTGAGAGCGGCCAGATGCTCCTGCTTTTGAAGCATACTTCTGCTGGGGGCTGAGAACATCCGCTACCCCAGCACTGCTATAACAGGGGCACCTTTCTGCACAACCCACCTCTGGCAAGACACAGACTGAGGCTGCACCATGCCCGAGCAAAGGAGGAGCCCATTCTGCACCAGGTCCTTCAGTTGAGATGTGGCTTAGGTGATTTAGGAGCATGTCTGTGTCTCTGGGACATGTGTGCTGGCTAACAGGCTATGGGGAAAAAATACCCATAGGAGCTGGTGTCATTGTAAATGTCACAGCATTGTCATCCCAGCAGTGTTGGAGCTGGTGAATGAGCCAGGCCTGCCTTAGAAACCAAATTAAATTTAAAAGAATTTTTAAATTAAGAAATAATTAATTTGGATTTCCCTTTCTGCCATCTGTTTTTGCATGATTTGGGTGTGATTTTTCAGTTTTCCCACTGCAGCCTTGGGGACTTGGGGAAAAAAAACTTCTTTAAAGAGCTGAGACAACAATTTCAAGTGCCGAGCACTTACATTAAATATTGTGAAACCTAAATTGCAGGAGCTTAGCATTACTTACGGTTACTTTCAGGCAGACCCATGTCACAGGAGAAGAGCAGGCACACGGCTACCTGATGCTTCACTTTCTCAACCGAAACAGAGATGTGAGTCACAAGGAAATTTTCCACAGGGAACATTTTTTTTCCCATTAATAGCAAACACTGCTGAATTTTTTTTTCCTCCTTGTACAAGAGCCTGTGGTGAGCATCTGCACCACGGAATCCACAAGAGCTGGTTGTTTTGGAGGGAAACAGGGTGGGGAGTGTGCTGCAAGGAGGAGAGATAGTGATTTTGCACAGAGGCGGTTTTGGAAGTGAGGCCTGAGCATGGCACAGAGGGGACATCCCTGGAGCTGCTCTTTCAGACCAAGATGGAGCCAAGAGAGTGCAAACTGTGGACATAATAGCCAGCAGGATGTCAGACCCTCCAGTGAAGGGCTCTGCAGAGGGTATTTTGCAGACCTTTCACCTCTTCCAAGACACCTTTTTCCAGAGGAAGGAGATGTGGGGCTGTGCTCAGCCCTGTACTGGTCATCCCGGGAGATTCCCAGCCTGTGCACCTGGGGATGCTGAGCATGGTTCCCACGTGGGCTGAGGGAAACTGAATAAGGTATCAAGAAAAATAGTTTCTTCATTTTATTTTTTTGCTTTGTCCCTCTCTTAATTCTTCACCCATTCTGCCCTGGATGTATCTAAAGGCCCTGGGTGCTCCCAACCTGCCCGCTGTATTTCCAGGGGAAGGCACGGTATGGGCAGCCTTGCCACACATCACAGGGACAGTGGTGCTCCTTCTGTCCACATCCCATGTGGGGCACACTCCCAGCCCCGTGGTGCGGGACCACCCACACCGCCCCGCACATCAATCAGCCCTGGCTGAATCTTGCCACTGGCCACCTCTCTGACCCCACTATCTCCCTCCTGTTCCCTTGGGATTCAAGTGCAAATGCCTTGGGCCGTGGGCTGTACAGCCCCTAGCCCTGGCCTCAGCTCTCGATGTCTGCCCGGGCTGATGTGGGATCTTCCTCCAGCTGCGAGACCACCGTGTCCTGGCTGATTTACAGCAGGAAACATTGACCTGCAGGGTAACCAATGGCTGATTTTTTATATCCTTTTTTCTTTCTTCCCTCCTGGACAGCTGTTGCAATAAAACGACTTCCATTTTTTTCTCCCTCCTTTCTCCCCAGTCTATGCCCAAACCACACTATCGGTTAAAAATATCATCTGTGAGAAGAAAAGGCAAATGAATGAGCACATCAAAGCCAGCAGCCTGGAGCTGTTGGGTTGGGATAAGAAATAGGGCTAGGCCTTGGGCCCATTATCTTGCTGATATCTAATGCCACTGCTTCAGAGTGTGAGAATGGAGCCTTTTTTTTCCTCAGCTGAGCATACTGGCCCTGCTGGTGTTTGGGAGCACAAAGGCCGCCATCCACCCCAGCTCTCAAGACAGACCATTGACATGTTGCTCTCAGATTTCATTCCTGAAAATCTGGAACTTTATGCTGAACAAATAACATGATTTTTTCCTTCATCTGGAAAGGATAAAAACAATTGCTGGCACTCTGAACTGATCATTCTTTCTTTTCCTCCCTCCTCCCTCCCGCTTTCCTTGCAAGCCCTGGACTCAGTACCCGCAAGTCACAACTTGCATATTTTCATTTGAAAACTTTAAACCATGGGGGGGTGAGGAGCAAGAATGGAGGGGAATGAAAAAAGAAGATTAAAAAAAAGGATTTAAAGCAGCAATGATATAACCATGAATATCCAGCAGCCAGTATGCTGCCCCAGCCCTGCTGGACAAGGAGGATGGAGCCAAAGGCAAGGGGTGTGCATCCCTGCTGTGGAGTGGATGGTGCTTAATCCATTTAGGGGCTGGGAAGGTGAGGAGGGTTGTACCCTCTGACAGGCATCGAACCTGGGAGGGGGACAGGAGCTGTGATCACTTTGGTCCAAGGCAAAGTCTCGTGAGTCCTCCAAGCAGCAGGACTTGAGCCAACATTCATCCTGCATCCCGTTCTCCCAGCTTGCTCCTTCATGGGTTTTTGCTTCCAGCAGTGCACTGTTGGGAAGAGGAACCACATCAGCCTTTCCAGCCAGGAGATCCAGAGGGTGAGCAGTGTGTGCTGCCAGTACCTTCTGCCTGCAGCAGTGGATGTTTTAAGCAGGTTTTGTTTACTTCCACCTGTGTAAGCATACACATTTTCCACTCTGTGTTTACGAATTCTTTTGAAATAGCCTATAAACAGAATTAAAAGAGTGCCTGAGGGTAAAAAAAAAAGTTTAATCTTTTTTTTTTTTAATATATCATTATTTTACCGATACTGAAGCCAGGTCATGTCCCAGTCAGAGCTGGTGCTCCGTCTGCTCTCCTTTGACCTGTTTTGCCTTCTGCGTCCCAGGCATTAAAGGGGTTAGCCACTTCTGCTCCCCTCTGCTAACAAAAACCTCAAAGGCATCCCAGCTGGAATGAGGCAGATGTCTAAAAACCAAGTGCTTGCTGGACTGCTGCCCAGGTGGAAGTGCTTTGAGGGTAATGAAAGACCCCAGATGAAGTGCTGGTTGCAGTAATTAGGACTTCTGGAGCTCCCCCTGGTAAGCTCACACTGATCTCCCCAAGTTCTCAAAATCAACTCTGACCTCTCTGCTGGCCATCACAGTGCAGCTCCATCCCTGGAGAAGCACAGTTTGGCCTGGAGCATGGAAACCAGCACTGCTGGTGGAAACCAGCTGCCTGCCCACAGGCATGAGGGGTGATGCCCAGCATCAGAGGGGACTGGGACGGCCTTGCTGACAACTGTGGGGCAACTGGCTCCCTCTTCTCCTGGCTCTGCTCCACAGTGTTTTAGCTGGCACGAGGGAGTTCAGGTGATATGTAGCTATTACTCATTTTTATGTAGTGAACTGGCTGGGTTATCTGCTGCTCTGAACATCCCTCTCCCTCTCTCTCTCCTTTCCATGTTGGAGAGTATTTCCTGCTGCTCTGGATAGTGCTTGGGATTGTTCCCTCTGCTCCAGGTCTGCAGGAGCTGAGGCCATACAGCTGGTGGGGCCACCAATAGCAACAGGGGGCCATCTCCAGCCATGCCATGCTGTGCCGGCCACATGTGCCAAGAGCTTTGGGCTCTGCCGATAGCAGGATATGTTTTCTCCACGTACAGGAGATAGGAGGAAAAAGATAGCCAGCTTGAATTGTGGCCAGGGAGGTTTAGGTTAGCCATTAAGAAATGCTTTTGTGCAACAAAATACTGAATCAGTAGCTGGGACAGACTGTGCAGTCTTGATTGAGGAGAGATTTTGAGAACAGACAGGGAGAGGACAGCTTGAGGTCAGTTTTGCTGGGCCAGGGAGGAAGGCATCAGACCTCTGATGCTTTTTCCAGTCCTAATCTCTGCAGCTCCAGAGTTTTGTGACCCCTCCAGATAGGTGATGAGCTTATCTGTGGACCAGTAGGCTGCACATTCTGGAGTGTGTGGGCTGGCCATGCCACTGCTCACAGCACCCACAAACCATGCTCTGCCCCTGCTCTGCCCTGTCCCAGGCTGGCACCAGCATTGAACCAACTCTTAGGAGTGGATTAAAAGTAAAAAAAATCAGCCCAGGCAGTGATACCTTCTGCAAATATAGTCCAGAATGTCCAAGGGAGGGCTGAGCAGGGGATTGCTCCTTGGAAGGGATGAAAATACAAGAATGAGTTGTGGACTTGTTTCCTTTGTCATCCTTGAATTGTGCTACTCATCTTCTCCTCTGCCCTGCAACCACTGCTCCCTCTCAACCCCTCTGCCTCAAGCAGTCCCCATTCCAGCCCCACTTCATGGCCATAGGAAGGTTATGTGAGTGTGGATGGAGAATTAAATGTCATGACTATCATCACACTGAGAAAGGCCTGGATGAAGCATATGCAGGGTCCCATCTCACCTCCCACTCCTCCTCAGTGGCAGCCATATGTAAGGCCACCTGGGGAAGGGAGGATGGGGACATGTCCCCAGGAATGCTGTGCTGTGGAAGACATGCAGGTGAGTCAGCATGGATCTGGGATGCCAACCCAGCTGCCAGCACTGATCTGTGTGATGCCACTAGGGAGACGCAGCCTGGGGACCCTCTTTGCACCCTCAGATGGGGGATTGAGGAGAAGAAGAAGCCATGGCCAGAGCTGGAGTAATGGTGACTGACGTTCACTTCCCAGGAGTCCATTGGGGAATATTTTTATCCTCTGGGTGTGAGTGTGCTACACGTCAGAGCCATCTGCCACACAGTCACTTTTGCGAGAGCTAGGAAGTGCAGGCATGAAAATCTGAAAGTGAGTGCATCCCTGTGCCCTTCAAAGCTGTGTGTCACCAGGTCTCCTCCCTGTGGTGCCTGGGGACAGAGCTGGGATGACTTCTTGTCCTTCTGGGGAAAGAGACAAACTCTTGCATTCCCTAAAATGGAGATGGTCTTGAGCTCTGCAGAGCAAGCCCAGTGCACTGCAAGCTGGTTCAGACATGGGAAGCTGAGTGACACTCTGGCAGTGGCCTCACTGCATGGCCAGCCTGATCCCCCCTGTCCTTTCAGAATCTTCCCATCTTGCTTCAGTGTGCACAGCACCTCGCATCCAGCTGGCATCAGCCCATCTGCAGAAAGCAGCAAGGAGCTAACCCACTCCTTGTCCCAGAGTGGAGCAGTTACTGCAGGAGTTTTTGTTCTTCTGTATAGGGTGAAGTAGCCTTTAGATAAAAATAAGTGATAAAAATAAATAGAGACATCAGCCCATGCCAAAACACTGGATCTGCTCGCCCTAAAATATCAGGCTGTTGACATTCAGAAACCAGATTCAGACCATCATTTTGCAACTAGCAGGATCCCCCATCTTCATGACAGATGCCCTGGATTAAACACCCCTGAATTTGTGGTATCTGGGGTTTTATCAAAGGAGACTGTTTCCTCTAGAGCATCCCTCATTCCAGCCCAGCTGCTCTGCCACAGGAACATGCCTGGTTTGGGTTTACAGTGAGCCATCTCCTCCTGATGAGCTGGAGCTGGGAAGACATGTTTGTCCAGTTCCCTTTCAACACTTTCTAACCTCCTTGTGGCCCAGACTTTCCCACCAGAGTGTAGGATTTAATCATCCTTAATGATAGCCAGGCCAAGGGTAGCCTTCAGCCAGGTTTTCCTAAACAGCTACATCTGAAATCTTTATCCAAGTACAACCCCCCAGTAAATTGCCTGACAAATGACTGGAAACACTGCAGGGTTGTGGCAGACCTATGGCCAGGACCAGAATTAAATCAAACCGAAAGCTTAAGCCCTCAGAGAATTCCGAAGGGATTTTTGGATGTAACTGGTGCCGCAGCTGGGCTTGGTGTTCCTCTCTGCTCCCAAGATTTGCCCATGCTAGAGGGCTGTTCCACTCCTGCCAACTTGAAGTTACAATTGATCCCAGGAATCCTGTGCAGCTGGCAATTATTTGTATCAATTTTCAGTGTAAGCCAGTACATTGCTGATAGGAACTTGGTTGATACCAATAAGATTTATCATGATTTAACTACACCCCCATGGAGAGTTTGTGCTGATTCCTTCAGAGTCGATTCAAAGTGGTCTTAATTAAACAAACGTAACTTTGCTGTGTGAATGAAGGCTTGGGCAGGAGCAGTGTGGCTGGATGTCTGAGCTGGACAGGAGAGGCAGCACATGGGAGGAAGGTGAAAAGCAACTGGAGACACCTCTTCTCTGGCTTCTCCTTCCCTACCTTTCCTTCTCTCTGAAAAGCTGGCAGGGCTGCAACTTTTCCACTGAATGAGATGACGGAAATTTGAAATGCCAAGTCGTGCAAGGTCCATGGCATATGCTGGAAGAGGCGCTGTGCAGACGCAAGTGTGGGTGATGTCACCCACATTGTTTCCATCTCCTGTGCTGGCACCAGCGATGGCTGTGCCAGCAGTTCCTCGCTGCAGCTGGCTGTGCCCAGCCTGGGGTGCCTGCACGGGTGATAGGGACATGTTGGGATCCCCCGAAATAAGAGAGGAGACTCACAGCTGAGTGTGAGCAGGTAGAAACGAAACAGCTTTGAAAGCCATGCAGGCAGCACTTTGCCAGGTAGGGGAGATGGGGACATGAGCCCCAGAATCGAGGAGCATCCTGTGTCACCACAGCAGGCCTTGAGATAGGGCTGGAAAAGAAACACAGAGTGTGGGGGCAGAAATACTAATGGAGAGAAAAGAGTTTTGGGGAACATATGAAGTCAGAAGTTTTCAGTCTTTTCAAAACTAAACCATGAGTTTTTTCCCTCTGTTTTCCTCCATTCTTTTCTCCTGGGAAAGGGAGAAAAGTGGAAAAGGGAAAGCGCTCAAGTGGTTTTGGGTGAGGGGGCTGGGGAGGGTCTGCCAGATGTGCAAAAATGCTGGAGAAAGCAAAAATCTCAGAGAAAAAAATTCTCTTTTGAGAGAGGCTACTTTTCCATTCCTTAAAAAAGATGAAAAAAAAAGAGTTTTTAATGAAATTTTCCAGGCAGTTCCATTGTTTTGCTTCAGCCTTTGATTTAACTACTTGAGCAAGTATTTGACAAAACCCTCCGTGTTTTTCAGGAGGTTTTTTAAATCCCACCGAGGTATGGGATTATGAGAAACAACAAATAGCAAGCTGTCTCTAACCCCACAGACTTTCTCACTCTCCTTTTCTCTCTCACACTAGAATAAAAAATGCAGTGCTCCCTGCTGGGTTCTCTTTAAAATTCACATTGTCTCTTCAAATAAAGGCTGGGAGGGTGAGGTAGTGCTTTGAAAACCAGAACTCAGTCATACATTGCAGGGCCAGATCCTAGAGGATTATTCTCTCTCAGGACACTTTATAACTTCATGAGAACTTCTGGCCTGGCTTGTCTCACCAGCTTAGTGTGAGTGGCCTCAGAGGATGGCAGGGTGACTGAGATCCGTATACTCTTTTCCATCAGGATGGCTGATGGAGACTCTTTAAACTATTATAAATTCCATTGTTTTTTCACCCTGGGAATGGTGGGGCCCGTTTTCTGTGCAGCCAGGGGATGCTCCCTGCATCCAGGCAGAGGGAAGCCCTGCTGCAGCATGAGCCTCTCCACTGTGCCTGGTGCAGGGCAGGCTGTGGTAATGTGGTTTTCCCCTGCTTTTGGTGTGATTTGTGACTGCAGCAGCCTGTGCTGCCCCAAGGCTGTGGTGAGCCACCAGCATCGCCACTGGAAAAGCTCAGAGCTGGATGAGCATCTTGTCCCCTGGAGAAGTGCCTGGCAGGACAGCGTGGATGTGCTTTACTTTCACAGGGGAAATAAATACAGGGGCTTTTCCTCCTGACTCACCTGGACTTTTGGTAGCAAAAGCTTGGGAGCAAGCAGGTGAAGCTGGCAAGTTCCTTTGCTGTTGTTTCAGCCTTTCCTTCCTCATTGTGGCAATAAGAGAAATGAAGCTCACAGAGGAGCATTGTATTGTAAACTTTCTTTTTCTTAAATGATGCTATCACCGGGCCATTAGACTGTCCTGGGACAAACGGATCTGTGCACAGACACAGCACTGAGCACAGACACATGGACACTGCAGCAGGACAGAGCTCCCCGTGCAGCACCTGCACCCAGGGGACAAGGACATGGAGACCTCACCATGTCAGACAGGGAGCAAGGGTTGAACAGACCCTTTGAATGACATTGCAGCCTCGTGAAGTTATGACGGTGCCTGTCATTCTTGTAGAACTATGTCTGTGATTTTTTAGTAAACAGAAGCAAAGAGCAACTGTTGTACTCTGGTCCGAAGGTTCAAGGATTCAGCAGGGCTTGTTTACATCTATGCATGTGTCTGTGTCCTGGGCTGGGGTATGAAGGAGAGTGGCTGGAGCACCTTGGTGTCAGTGTTCCTGAGGCCTTTGCCCTGCTAAACTCTTGAAAACAGAAGATTGGTAGGTTTTGATAAGTCTTTCGTGCACATAGTTCAGACCTGTCACAGCGATGTCAAAATTCAGTAGCGTAGTGAACCTATTAAACCTGGGGCAGAGCTGAACCATCTACAGCTCCGGTTCCGGAGGCACAGCCAAGCCAGCCCTTCAGGCCTTTCCGGGGAATCTCTTTCGGCACTTCGGAGCTGCCGTGAGTGGGAGCGTGGATGCCAGGTTGGAACTCCTCAGGCCGAGCGATGCCCAGCCCCGGCTCCAGACGGGGGGGTGCTCGGGGTGCCCGTGCCGGGGGCAGAGCCGGGGCTCTCCGCGGAGAGAGCGCCCGCGCGGGGCCGGCCGCGCGGGTAACCCCGAGCTCCGCTCCGCCTCGCTGGGCGGGCGGATCCCAGCTCCTGATTTTCCCGGGGGCTGCAGAGGCTTGTCCTGGCCCTGCGCGATCCTGCTTGGCTGCCGCCCTCCCCGCCTCCCTCCACCTCCTCCTCCACCACCACCACCCCATGTGCTTCCTGCCGGGCCAAGTTCGCGGAGCGCCGCCGCACGCCGGGCCAGCGGAGCGGAGCCGTAGCGGAGCGGGGCGCAGGGCAGCGGGCGCGGCTGCTGCGGGGCGCGACGGGGCAGGCTCGGCGGAGCGCCTGCTCCAGCCTCGCAGCGCGCTCGCCCGGCCCCGGCAGCTCCTGCCCGCCCGCACCATGCCGCGGCGGCGCGGCTGCCTGCCGCCCCTCCTATGCGCGCTGGCCGCCCTCAGCCTGCCGCTGCTGCTGGCCGCCGAGCCCCGCGCCAAAAGTTGCTCCGAAGTGCGGAGGCTCTACGCCGCCAAGGGCTTCAGCCAGAGCGAGGCGCCCAGCCACGAGATCAGCGGTGAGTCGCGATCGTCGCTACCGCCTTTGTGCGCGCTCGGCCCGGCCCCGTGGAGCGCGGGGTGCGCGCCCGGCTCCCCCCGGCCCGGCTCCCACCCCGGCGCGGGGCCCGGAGCTCAGCTCGGGGTGCGCTGCCCGACTTGGCGCGGTTCGGTTCGGCTCCCCGGCGCTCGGCGCCCATCCCGCGCGGAGAGTCCCGGCGCGACTGCCCGCCCGCCCCCTGTGCCGTGGCGGGCGGGACCGCGCCTGTTGCCGGCCCGCTCCCTGCTCGGCAGTGGCGGGGCGGGCGCTCCTGCCCTTGGGCCGCCGTTCGCCCCGGCGGGGAGCGGGCGGCCCGTCCCGCCCCAGTGCCCGGTGGCTGCTGGCAGAGGGACTGAGACATGGCTCCTTTTTTTTTTTTTTTTTTTTTTTTTTTTCTCCCTCTTTTCTTTCTTCCTTCCCTCCACCTTCGTCCCGAGGTACTTGCGCATCCCGGGGACGGGAGTGCTCGCAGCCGGCAGCAGTAGGAAATGGTAGCTAATGTGCTCACACCCAAAACATTTTATTCTTTTTGTTTCATCCTTCATCTCCCTCCCAGGGCCGCTGCTTTTATTTCCCCTTCTGAATGACCTACTGGACCGCATTCTCCGCGGAACAAAGGAAGTGCCTTTTTAGCTGGAATCCTCGGAGACCACCAAGGACTCCAGTTCATGCGCTGCAATTTCGCACTACTTTCAACAATAACAAAAATGCATGACTGAATGGCTCAAAAATGTGGAGTGTTGGAGGCATTCATTTCGGTCTGGGACACTGTCACAACATAGACAGACCCCAAGTAAATACCTTTAGACAGCTCAGATAGAAGCTGGGGGTAATCTTTACCATTGATGTGCCCTCCAGATATGCATACATTATCCTTTTCACTGACAAAATTAAAATCATTTCAGTCGCTTGTGCTTTTATATTGTCAGACTAATGATATGCATTTAGCCTACATCTGTTTGAATAAAATTGCAGGCTCGTTTACTTCTCCAAGAAATATTTTAATGAGAAACGTCTGAGTGGTTGCAGTTAAAATACTCTCTCCCCTTCACTCTGCCTGCTTTGTAAAATGGTCTCTAATAAATAGTCTTGTATTTGAGTCCAGCCCTCATTAGTGTAGGATCAGCACATGAGCAGACTTCCTCTTAAGTCCGGTATGGGGAAGGTTTGACCTAGTTGCTGTTTTATATACTGTTGTTTAAGATGACTTGGTGAGCTTTGGAAAATGTCAGGAGTAGATCACGCTGACAGGGCTTCCATTTGAATCTCTAAAGCTGTTGTCTGTTTGAGAAAAGTGACGAGCAAGGTAAGATTATTTGACAAAAGAAGGGCTTTCTGCAATGATATGCCGAAAATGTCGGCTGGGTTATGTTGCTGTTCCAGGGGCACAGGGAGTCTGTGTCTGGCCTTGCTTGGAAAGCAACAAGTCTTGCAAAGTTGCATTTTAAAAGCAATCCTGCTATGTGGGGTGTTTCAGAGAGGGTGGTGGAAGTCTTTAAAGGAGGCATGCTGTGTACAGCTTTAAAGTGTGGTGTACCTCAAGTGCGACTGATATTAAAATTAAACCTGGAGTAGGGTGCTACACCTGCTGCAGTTTCACATTCCCCCTGTGAATTCATGTGGTTTTGGCATGGGTTGTGTGTAGAGGCTCTGGATCTCCCCTTTTGCCACTCAGCTGGTATATGCAGATGTAACCACCAGTCCCACTGCTGGTGTTGAACTTTCTCAGAGTGAAGAACTTCATCTGCCATTGCCTCTGTGGGATCAGCATGGGGCACTGGAGTGCCATGGACCAGGTGATAATGCTGGAGGCTGAGGTCTTGCACCAGAATAAGAGGTCTGTGGTGTGTATTGTGTCTCCAGAAATGAGTCACTTGCCAAAGCTTTGATTTCAGTTGGTGTTTCAGGTGATAAGTGTCGTGTTTTCCATCAGGAGGGTAAGTGGTTTGAAAAGGCCTTTACCTGGGTGCCTGGCTATCAGTGGAATGAGATAAATGTGTGTGAGGGAATGAGCCATGTACTTGGATAAGTATCCCATTGGGGTGGTGGCGGAAACTGGTGATTTCCGCTTGGTAGCACCTCTCTGCTCACACTAAACTGTGGTGGAGGACAGGTTGGAGAGAGTTCAGTGGGCTGAATGGAATCACTTGTGGACACATGAATGCTGATGGAATGATGTGTGGACACATGGTTGTTACTGGCATGAACTCATGTCTGAAGTCTCATCAACTTATTTGTTAGATTTTTGTACTGATTTGATGGATTATGCTTTATTCTCACATTCTGTTAGCAAGTTGCTTTAGCTCACAGTGCAGACAGAAACTTCCTAGCCTCTTTGTGAAAAGGTGTCTTAAAAGCTGTGGCAAATTTGTTTCTTTAAGTGTAATGATTTCTTTGCTGTCAGGGATTACTGATGCTACAAAATGTTGGCCTTGAATTGTCAAAGGGAAGCAGCTGGGTGGTGCAGGCAGATGTATCCCTGCACTGGGCTATGTGACAGCAAGTGAAACTCATCCTCACTGGAAGGGCATGGGAGTCATTTGGGGTTTTATAGCATCTCACACGAATTTTTTGGCAACATTTAGTTTCTTCTGGAGCAGTAGGTATGTAAATGTTTTTCTTTCAAGGAAATGTCCATTCCAAGAGGCATTTTATCTGTATCATTGCTATTTCAGTGTCATCAAAAGGCTGCTCCTTCTCCATAATTACCCAGGAGTTCACTTTAATATTTATTTAGACCAGGTTTAGGACCTAATTAGAGTATGCATAAATAGCAGGTTATATCTTGCTGAAGTACCTAGGCATTTCTGAAAGAAGTGCACAGCTGGTCAACTCACTGCTTGCTTGATAAGAGATGTAAAATGGGTTATTTGTGGTGTTGGACATAGAGAACTTGTTTCCTTTTATGTAGCCTTGGTGTTAGAGATATAAACACAGATTACTGCTATGAATCTGTGTGGAAGCTGTTCATAATTTGTGGCCGTTTGGTGCTGCTTTGTACCTGAGTGTTCTTCAGTGGCTGCTGCCCCTATAGCCCTGTGATGTGTGTGTGGCAAAGCTCCTGGAAGTGGTGAGATGCAATCTTGCTGTCGCTGGTCATTGCTTTCATAGACCTGATGTCTACACAGCTGGTTTGTGAAACCTGACTCTTGATTGCATGTAGATAGTAGGTGGTGTGGGCAGAGCACCAGCCTGTAACTGCTTTTAAGATGACTGAAAATTTCCCATGGACGGTTCACATCTTGGGAAGTTCTGGGTCCTGGAGCCGCTGACTTTGTTCAAATTTGACCCGGAACGTGTTGCTCCTTATGGAGCCCATGTGTCTTCAGGCTGTCATGGTGATGGGGCAGAACTCCCCTGAGTGACCATCTGAAGGGGCTGCTTACCCTGGTTGGTCTGGTGGGGCTGCAGAATGAAATGCAAAGAGAACTGGTGCGGTGGCATCCGAAGACCCACACTAGGTGGCTGTGATTTAAAAAACAAAAACCCCCCCACCCAACCTTTCTTTCAAAAGGCTGCTTTTTGCCCTCAGGTGTTAGACAGAAATTCCTTCCCTTTTCCTGCTAATTGGAAGAAGTAGATGTTGCTTTTCCTGGATTGAAAAGGAAAAAAAACCCATCTTGCCTGTTGGTGGAAAATGTAGCCAGTTAACAGGCAAAGTTCCTGCAGCAGTGTAATCCCTGCTCTTGCTGGCACTGCTGTCCTGGCAGTGGTGGGAAGCACAGGGCAAACCTGGAGCCTGCCTTTGCAGGGAGCTGGGTGCAAGCAGCATTCTGTTCAGTCTCAGTGAAGTGTTCAGTGTAATTAATTTCTGTTTGAACCGAATTAATTGAATAGCTGCATTTATTTGTGAGAGTAGTTGAGAGCAGTTCTTTCCCCATGGCAGAGGAAATCGGTTGACCCTTGATTTTTGGACTTCTGGGACTTTGCCCAAAATAACTTTGGGCAGGTGTGCCCTGATGTCATGGTGCTTACTTGTCCCCAGTGTGTTTATAGCTGTCAGTAGGTGCCTTGGTGTGCTGCTCTTGGTCAGTCAGGAAAGCTGCTTTGTTGGCATTGCTGTTTGTTGTGGTTTAACCCCAGCCAGCAACCAAGGCTCACACAGTCACTCATTCACTCCTCTACCAAAAGGATTAGGGAGAGAACCAAAAGGATAAGTGGTAGGAAACTTGTGGATTGAAAAAAAGACAGTTCAACAGGGAAAGCAAAAGCTGAGCATGAAAGCAAAGCAAGGAATTCACTGTTTCCTTGGGCAGACAGGTGTTCAGCCATCTTCAGGAGAGCGAGGCCCCATCACATGTAACAGTGACTTGGGAAGACAAATGCTATCACTCCAAATGTCCCCCTTCTCCTTCTTCCCCCCACTTTATATAGTGACCATGATGTCATATGGTCTGGAATCTCTCTTTGGTCAGTTGGGGTCACCTGTCCCAGCTATGTCTCTTCCCAACCTCCCGTGTACCTCCAACTTCCTTGCCAGCATATCAGTACAAGAAGCAGAAAAGACTTTGGCTGTGTGTAAGCCCTGCTCAGCAATAACAAAAACTTTTCTATATTGTCAACCCTATGCTCAGCACAAATCCAGAACATAGTCTCATACTAACCACTGTGAAGAAAATTAACTCTACTCCAGCCAAAACCAGCCCATTGTTTTACATGTTAAGTTCAGCAAACACTTCTTTAGTTTTTCACATGCTTCTCTTCCATGTGGCCTCTTCCAACTGAGAAACAGTTTCTGGCTCCCCTCCAGGCTGGTGTTACTTGTGCTGTCTGGCACTGCTGAGCCTGTTGCAGTTGTTTTACATGAGGCAGCTCTGGGACTTGCTGTGTTATGAGAAGTCATCCTTAAGGTCTGTTTGAAGGTGTGGAGTGCCCTGGCCACCAGCTGTACCTGTTTGCCATGACTCCTGTCCAATGAAGGCAGTGGTCCTTGGTGGGCAGGGGGTTTTCTCCTGCCTGGCATGCGTTAATGGAGTGGTTGCCTGGCCACCCATGGGCAGGGAAGTGACCGCTGGAGAACATCCCCACAGCAAACACAACTCCTGGCACGGAAAAGTAAATGAGACAATTGCTTGAAGTATTTTTAGCTGCTTCTAATGCCATTTAGCAACTGGAAACAGTGGGAGGGGGGAGCTGGCAGTGTATGACTTGCCTGTGGGCCACCAACGAGCGCCCTGGTGTCCGGCGCAGGCGGCCATGTGGCTCGGTGAGTGTTGGCAGGAGCTGGCGGCAGCTCCCGGCTGAGTCATGGCTCCGGCCACTGCTCGCCTGGGACGCTGCTTTCTCTCTGCTAATGTGCAGTGCAGGGTTTTGTTCGGCTGCAGTGGCGGGCCGTGTCCTAGCAGCCGGCAGCGTGAAGCATGTGGTTAGCAGCAACTGCTTGCAGTGGTCCAGGCTGAGTGGGAGTATCGTTCTCCTTGGCAGACACTTCATAGAAAGTTCTGTTTTTTCTGCCAGAATAAGCAGTCATTACATTCCATACAATTCATAGTCAAATTATTATCTATTGTTAAAATTGCCTTAATTATCAGATGTTTCCTTAGACATGTAGCTGTTTTTTAAGAGGCTGAATAGGCGTGTGTACATTGTGCAGAAGGCCTGAGCTGCATAATGTTTTCAGTACTGTTTTGTAGTTTCAGGGAGATTTTCTGTGGCTTTCATATGTCAACAGGCTTTTTATTCATACTGAAACAGCAGCATAACAAGGCCAACATGACAGCGAGACACTGTTTTGGGTCCCTGCATCTCCCCTCTGCCATGGTATTTCCTTGGTACCTGTGGAGCCGAGGAAGTTCAGGATGAAACATCACTGCTGTGTGTGTGATGGGTCTGCTGGGAGAAGGCCCCAGACAAGCGTTTTCTGTCTTGGAGGTGCAGGTAGCCTCTGCTCAGTAGGACCAGGATCTCTGTCAGGAGGCTGGAAAGGTCCCACTTCCTTGAGGTGGTGATGTCCGTGGTCTTAGCTTGTTCTTGGTGTTGGACGGTAGCTTGTGCAGACCCCACTGTCCTAGTTTTGTGCAATGGGTTGCCAACCTTGGAACCTGCCTGGATGGGGAAGGACTGCCAGTGCTTCTCAAGAGGTGTCAGACATGTGGTTCTCATCTTCTGTCCCCTTCACACATTGCCATTCCCATGGACTCGCCATGGACTCCTATGGACGTGCATGTGTGTTGAGTTGCACAGGCTCAGTCCTTGACATCTCCTGCAGGTTTGGGCAACACTAAGATGGAGCATGAGGATTATTCAGTCTGCTGAATTCTTTGCCTCTTCCCAGAAGAGGAGCAATCTCCAGGGACCTGATTACTTGCTTCTGTTCTGCTCTTTTTTTTTTTTTTTTCCTTTTTTTGGGGGTGGCGGGGGGAGGGGAAGGAAATTCTTGTTAGCCAGAGAGGTCAGGATGTATGTCTCCTCACCCAGCGGCCAGGCTGAGTGAGCTGCCAGTCCCAGTCTCCCAGGCAATAACCTCCTTGCATTCCTCACATTCCTCCTGCTTTCTCCTTCTATTGAGATTATGAAGATAACTTCCTTCTCCCACTGCTAAGCAATGCAAGGACCCAGTAAGTTTCCCTCTTGTTCCCTAAATTACCTCATGTGCTCCAAGACGCCCCATAGCAAACCCCTCTGGTGCCCTGAAAGGTGCAGTTCATGCTCTTCACTGGGGTTAGTGCATCTCAGGGGAAAAAAACGGCTGTGTGTATTCTTTTTTTAATTGCCAAGTATTTTAATTAAAAGAGATTACTACTTTGTTGTAGTCCACCTTACCTGCTTCCTGGTTTGTTAAAGAAGTATTTCATGAAACTGTTTTGCTTTTCTAGGAGAGATTTTTGTGTTTTTCTTTGCCTGTGAAGAATACGTGCAGCCCTGCAGAGGCTGTGGCTGAAGCACAATGTTTGTGCCAGAGGATTTTCTTCTTGTTTACATCTTTCTGGTCTGGGAAAGGTGCTCGGATAAAAATAGCATGTTGGGAAGAGGGAACCTGGTGAGAAAGTATTGGAGACCTTATGTGTTCAGAGTTGGTGGCAGCCATGTGGGCTGGTGGCAGGCTCTGCCCCTGTGAGAATGTGGCTGTGGTAGTTTTCTTAGGATGGTGTTTTCTGTTTGAAAGTGGCCGTGGTTGACACAATCATCTTCCCTGCTAGTTCATGCCTTGCAGTCTGTCACCTCTCATGTCTCTGTGGGTCCTGGGAGAGGAGGGAGGTGGGATGGGGTGACGGTCCCCAAGGGCAGCAGTGCATCACCTCACTAGCAAAGTGCTTGAAAGGATGGAGATGGTGCTTAAAAAGTGTTTGTGGGGATACCAGCTGATGAGATCAATCTTCATTAAGGGCTGCTCAAGTGTTGATTTTAATGTGAAATTAGACTGTAGCGCCTCTTTCCCAGTGTAAAGCATTGCCAGATTCTCAGCCTCCCCAAAAACACTTTTAGAAATACTTTTTTTGTTGTTCACCTTCTAAGCAGAGAAATGAAATCTGTTAGTTTCCTGTCTTTCTACTCATATTTTCTGTGGCTTACACAGCCAGTGGCTGATGAACTTGGATTTGTGGGAGTTCCCTGTGAGTGACTTCTCTCTCTGCAAGCTTTGTTGTTGGAAATGTACATGGATGGCGGAGAGGGGCTGCCCTGAGCAAAGAATTTTGAAGGAGTATTTCCCTTAATGTTTCCAATTTAGAAGCTGAGAATTGTCTGGATTTTAAGCAAATTCAGATGGGAGCAAACAATGATGAAATGTTTAAAATATGTTTGAACATTTTTGTGGGAATAGGAACAGTTCTTATGCAGGCGAGGCTGCAGCTTTCAGGAGGTGAAAATATGTGGCCCTTACACTTTGTCAGCAATGTTGCTGCTTTTTTGTTTTCCTTCTTTTTCCTTTTTTAAAAATGCTCATAGGAAATTGGCTTTGGTAATTGAGTTTCTACAGAACCACAACATCCAATAGCTGTTCCTTTCCAGGGGTCACCCTTAGGTTAGTTCAAGTAATGTGCAGTCAGTTTAACCTTTTGTGGTTTGTAGTGCTATTCTAGAAATTACTGGTGATTTGGGGTATGTTAGAGTAACAACTTCATAGGAAAACCCCAAGTGTCAGTGTGTCTGGTTTTTGGAGAGCTCTGACCACTTGCCCTATGAAGACCAGGCACCTCGAGGTATGTCCCTTCATGCATTGGAAAATGCAGTTTAAGCCTTCATGGTCCGTTGACTTTCCTTTTGAAAGAAGCTGAAATAACCCTGGGTGATTTGTTTGCCTACACTGACTATAACATTCTCCTGCTTGGAAGCACTGTGCAGAACCTGCACTGGATGCTCTGTGTTGGGTCTCATCGCCCTGTGTTACACTGAAGGAGGAGCACTGCTCTGGACCCCCAAATCCCAGGGTTTAGGGGATTTGCTGGCAGCAGAGGGCCAGCTTTAAGAAATTACGAGCTGGGGATTTAGCTTTGTAAGCATTGACAGTTTGGTATAAAAAGCTCTGTGGTGCAGGCTGTGATGACAGGGGTGATAAATCACTCTTGGCTGGTACTACAGGTTCTAATAATGGTGTTTTAAGAAGATTAAGTTTTAATACAAACTTTTTGCTTCTTTGTACTCTCCTCTTTTTAAAGAGTGGAGCCTGTTTTGATTCAGCATTCTTGGAATATAGAGACAGAGCCAGGATTTTTACTGGGCTGAAATGCAGTTTTTTGCTTCTTCTACAAACATGAGGATCTTGTTTGAGTGTCTTTATAGCCAACTGGCTGGCAGTGTCCTCTTTGCAAGGGAGCTGGCTTGTTTGTTTTAAAGGTAACTTTGCCCCATGGAAGATTAAAGAGCAAGCAGCTTCACCCAGTTGTGGTGAGTGCTGCTATTGGAAAGAAATTAGTGATAGGGAGAGCTTTGCAATAAGGGAGATAAATAACCTTCTGCACCTTCCTTGACTTTCCTTGGCCCATTCCCATGGGAGGGACAGAGCATGTGATCAAAGAAACGAGCACAATTACAAGGCTGATGGAAAATCAGTCCCTTGCCAGCTACGTATGGGCACCCAGGCAGGCTTTGCCTTTGAACAGTGTGGGCTGGATTTTTTTTGTGTACCTGCCAGCCTTAGGGTTTCTAAAGTGTAGTGGCCAGCAGTCCTGGGGGAGTGTGAGGCAGTAGCAGCCATGTCCCCTTGTCTGGGCAGAGGCACTGGGAACAGCTGGCAAACAACCAGCATGCAGATCAGGGGTCAGAGTGGTGCTGCTGGTTTAGTTTGGGCTGGAGGAAAAGAAACAGGCTTCCTCCTGAATTTTGTCTTCGTTTAGAGACAGAACTGAGGGTGCCATAGGGCCCTACACTTTTCTTCTCGGTAGGGGGAAAAATGGCTTTAATAGCGTCTGCTAACGATTGAACACCGTTTACATAATAATTGTGGTTCACTTTCATTAGCTCTCATAATGAGATTGCTTTCTTCCAGTGCAATCACTTGCTGGTTTGGTTTTACATGCTCCTGCCTCCTGGCTCCCCAGCATGGCAGTGGGATGAGGAGGGAGTGCAAGGGCTCTGTGCCTGGCCTGGCCTCCCTTCCCTGGCTCCCAGGCATGGAAGAAAGCTCACAGCTTCTCACTGGAAAGGAGAAGAGGTGAAGGGGTTGTGTACTGCTGGGACACAACAGTACACAACCAGGTGGTGGTTTGGAGCATCATGGTGTCTTAGTGGAGTTGGGTTTAAATCCATTTTGTGTGATTTCTCAGCACAGGTTCTCTCATCTTCGTACTGAAAACGCTTGGGCTTATCTGTTTATGAGGGAGAGAATACAGTGACCTGCTTCCACCCAGAGGAAGAAGCCAGGTCCTTTTGTCTCCCAGTTCCACCATTGCACTGACCTGTGACACTGGATGTGCATCATAGATACTGTTTGTGTGTAGCTGCTGCAGCCTAACCTTGATGTTGTACTTGTTTGCATTCCATGTCTGAGTAATTGTGAACAGTGGCAATGGTTCCCATACTGCAAGTGCCTGCCTCCTGCAGCACCCAGCCGCTGTGCCAAGGAGCTGCATGCGTGCCAGGGGATAACACCCATTGCTGAGCTCTTTTAAATTAATAATGTTACTGGGAAGAAAATACAATAGTGTCAGTGCTACCTTTTGAAAAGGTAAGGCTGGGTGTTTGATTGGGTGGTTTTTTTCCTTTGTAGCTTAGTAGTGGGTGCATGAGGGTTTCAGAGCAGCGAAGTGCCGGCAGGCAGGACATGGCTGACCCTGGCACAGCGCTGGGCTGGGGCAGAATGGGTCCCCATGGAGCTGTGGGTGCTCACCCAGGGATGCCATGGGGAGCGTGGGGGCCTGTGTGTGTGGCTTTGCAGATATCCTGGGGGATGCATACCCTCTCCCCCTTGGTTGCAAGTGACTGCTCCTTTAGAAATACATCTCAATTTGTTGCCAGTAGTACATTAAGGGCTCGGCTCCTGCAGGGTTCTGAGCAGAGGATGAGTTGAGCTTCTTTGCCTTTGCAACAAAACACTTTTATGGGGGATTGGGAAAGGTGTGACTGCTCTTGGCCATGTGGCTTCTGCTAATTAACATGAGTTAATTGGCGCTAGTTGGAGAGCTGTGGCTTGGTGGGTAGAGGAGGCTGGAAGAGATGGGGTTCAGGGCTACTCAGCCCTGTTGAATCCAGCCCACCAAGGGGATTCTGGTGCAGGCGCCTCACTAGTGAAAACTCCACACAACTCAGCCCTCCACATTATTAAAGGCTCCTTTATACCTCTTCTTGCCGTAACTCCTGTGAGAACAGCCAGTCTTTTCAGCAGCCTGAAACCTTCCTTATGGGGAAGGCTTTATGAGGGGAACAGCCTGGCTGGCACGGCGCTGCTCCAAACTTGAAGCTGTTGTGGAAGCTGTCTGGGAATGGGCAAGGATGCCAGGCGAGCCTGGTGCTCCTGTCCAGCCTTGCCAAAACAAAGGCTGGGTCCACTTGCTGCCTGGCTGGCTCAGTAGGATCCTGAAAAATAGTTGTGGAAAGTAGGGGTTAATTTCTAGGTGTCAAAATATGCACAAAAGGTTAAATGAGATTTCCTCCTTGTCAATGAATTACAGCTTGAAAATATTTGCATTCTTTCCTGAAAGATTTAGGAATAATTATACAGTACTTAGGGGCAAGGCATTCCCAGATAAACTTAACAACTCTATAATTTGTACTCGAGGCAGGGTTTCCTGTAAATGATAGCTTTGTTTAATTCTACAATACTGCTTCCAAATGTTTGCTGAGTATGAATTGCCAGCTAAACTGGACTTGTGAATCTGGAAGAGTATTTATTTGTTTGTTATTGCAGACAGTAAGAGCTGCTGTGTTAGGCTAAAACGTGGCATCTCCTTTACAAGCTGTAGGCATCTCTCCTCAGGCAGGTTTGGTGCAGTGGGCAGCCAATGTAGGGTGTGAACAGCTTTCCAACTTCTCTGTACAAAATTCCTGAGCTTCTCTAGGATCTCTTCCTGCTCTGCCTTTCTTTTTCTGGGGTTGAGAAAGGAACGCTGCAGTCACAATGCACATACTTTATTTCCATTACTCAAAGCTGGAGTCATGCATAGTTACCAGCCAAAGACACTTCAGCAGCTCTGGGGATAACAAGATAGCTGACAGACTGGAATGTGGATTTATCAGGGGCAAAAACTGGCAAAATTCCTTATTTCTGGTTCTTCTTTTTAAATAGGCCCTTCATGCTCCTGCTGTAACATCCCACCACATGTTTAACCCCTTGTGTTCTCCTGACTGGATACAGAGATGAGCACTGGGGCTGCCCATGTTTCTTTTGGGATTAAATTGTTCAGTCCCACATAGTTCCTAGGTGTTTTTTTTAAACTGCAAAGCTCTTTAAGAAGTTCTTTCAATGGGTTTTTATTTTAAAGTGCAAGCCTTTGCACCAGATGTCTGTCTGAGTGACCACAGAATGTAAATTTCACTGTGTGTTGCCTTTGGACTGGCAGTTTGGGAGACTACTGGGCAGTTAACATAGGCAGATTGTGCCATGAAATCCGTTTCTTTGGATTTGATTCATATTAATTTCTTTCAAAGCAAATATCTTTATTGGCTTCAGTTTCATTTTGCTGTAGAGCTACTTTTACTGTGCCTTTGCTAGGACCTGGATATATTTATATTGCTATGATAAATAGGTCATATTCAGCTCCATGGTTTTTCAGTTATATATTAATATTGCAAGACATTAAGCAATTTCTTTTTGGGGAAACAAGTTATGGCAGAAGGAGCATACTTGGAAGTTAAATAGATTAAGTGAAATCCCTCAGTTACAGGAGTGAGGTTCAGAAGACAAGTCAGGCAGTTTAGGGAAGGAGTTCAAGTTAAAATTTAACCTTTCCCAGTCTTCTGTGAGCAGTGGTGCAGCAAGACCTGCCTGGAGCCAGCCCAGTGTGGGAGCCTGGGGTAAGGGCCCTGACGTGGCCGCCTGCAGGGTGGATGGATTTGGAGCTGGTGATTGTGCCTTTGGTTGAGAGTCTCAACCGGCTGAGAATGAAGAGAATTTCACTTTTTATTGGAAAAGGAAAGAATTGCTCAAGGATTGCAAAACGCTTTGTTTTGGAAAAAATGTCATTGTTTGAAAATAGTACAAGAACAGGAGGGGAGCTGTCCCTAAGCCTGTGGCAGTCTTGGAAATCTTCTTACCTGGGGGCTCAGGTGAAGCTTCAAGGCTTAAGTGTTAGTTTGGACTTTTGTCCGAGGGTGTCCAGGCTGGAGGGCTACACTTCTCCCATTCCTGCCTCTTCCTTTGGTGGTGTAAGGATGGGGAACTTTATTTTTATTCTTTTTTAATTTTTCTATTTTAAGTAGGAGGGGTAGAGTTTAGAAAGGAAAGTAAATCTTCTCTTTTGGACAGAAAAACTGATGGGGTGGTAGCCAGCACTTGGTCTCTCATGGGATAGTTGCTAGCTCCTGGTTTTCTGCCCTCTGTGTCCTTTCTGCTCCCTGCGTTTATCTCCTTGGCTGAGCCTCAGGCATGTGGATTTGAACCAGAACAGCCCATCACCACTTTGCTGCAGGTCCTTGTTTGGGTGCTGCTTGGCCTGTTTTGTCTGGGTGCATCGTCAAGACAGGTCCATCCCCACAGCGGGAAGCTGCTCTGGTCACAGCACAGTCATCCACTGGAGACATCCAGCCCATGTGGATTTGCCACAGAGGGTAGCCCTCCTGCCAAAGCCTTGTCTCAGCCCTGCCAGGATCTCCCCATATAGCTGGCAGGTTGCTCAGTGCCTCCCCATTGCAGGGGCTGCCCATCGTTCCTCCAGGCTTTTTTTCAGCTGCAAACTTCATTTCATAGAGTGTTTTTGCTGATGGAAGGTGCTAGGACACAGCAGTGGCTGTGGGGAGGAAGGGAGCTCCTCTTCCTGCTTCAGAAAGACTTAACATTACTGGTAAATCCATCCTATCCTTCTAATCACCCCTCCCTTCCCCAGGGCTCACAGAGCCAGGGCTGTTTACCTTCCTGCTTGTGGATGTCGGATGGTACCACCTGGGAGGTGGATGGCAAAGGTCCTGTTTGCACTCCCTCCTCCCCCCAGGTTGCTCAGGGCTGTGCTTAAGAAGACAAAATAAACCCCTTCGATGCCTGCCAGCAAAACCTCAATGGAATTGTCCCCTGGTGCAATGGGGTGCTTTCAGCCTAGTGCGTTGTTTTCCCATCCCACCAAAGCTGTTTGCACAAGCCCAGCTGCTCCTCAAGAGAGGGGATCAAAAGTGGTCTGCAGGTGATCAGTCTGTGCAACACCAGTGCTGAGGTCTCTCCCAAACTTGCTTTTTCCAAAATACCTAGGAAAATGTGACCCTGTGCCATGTTCCCACGTGGACCAGCAACAAGAAGGCACATGCTTACACTGTGAAACATTTGGAAGGAGGGTAGGGAAATCAGAAAGCTTTAATTGTTAAAGGTTGAAGTGGATTCCTGCACTCTCCGGTTTTCATCTGGGATGCTGCTGTGCTTCCTGGAAGGGATTTGCTCAAATAAAGGTGGCAGCACAGAAATTGACTTGGGAATTGTTGCGGAGATGTTGGGATTTATCTGTGCTGTGGTGAGGAGGAGTGCCTGTCTGAAGCTGGCGGCAGATATGGCTGGTGTTCACAGCTGTGCCAAGGAGAGCAGTAGAGATAGGGCATTCTGGAGAGGGGGAGAAGGAGAAATTTTTAATTTTGTGATATCCTTATCTTAATCCTTTCTCTCCTCTCTTCCACCCCCCTTCTCACCCCTTTCAGGGTAGGTTAAACTACTCGGCCTCACCTTTTCCACAAACACTGGCAGGCTGGTGGTTCCAGATCTGGAAATACATTGGGAGTCTGTTTCAGCAGCGGGATGGGTTTTTGGACGTAGGTAGTGTTGTGCTCGTGGAGCACAGTGTAGTGCTTGTGTGAGCTGGGTGGCTTCTGCAACGGATACCTGGCTGTTGGAAAAGTAACACTTGCTGGGAGTAGCAGTCAAGGGCTTAAAAGCACGTTTTTCAGGTCCAAAAATCTTATTTACAAACTCAGCTGTGGTCTTATCTCTGAGGTGTTTTGTCCAATGGGAGATAAAGCAGAAGGGTGGGAGATGTAGGGGATGGTTCTGAATGTCACCAGCGCACAGGCTGTGCTCCTGTCCCAGTGCTGCTGCTCCCTGGGTGAGGAGGCAGTGACCCCACCAGTAGGATCTCTGGGCAAATGTCCTGCCCTGTGCCTGGGGTTGGTGCCTCTTGCCTCTGTAGGCACCATCCCTTTGTTTTTTTTCAGGGGGATTGAACCTGGAGCTGTCCCTCTAGCTGGAGGGAGGATTTCCATTGACACCTTCCCTCTGTGTGGTGGCTCAGTTTCAGGGAGTTTCAAGGGTCCTGGGCAAGTTGCACCTCGAGGTTTTGGCACTGGACATCCCCTGTCTCCTGTTGTGCTGCTTATTTGCCTTTCTCCATGTGTTTCTTGAGCCTTGGCCATGTGCGTTTCTGGAGGTTTGTCTTATTTACATGCACTGTTCTCAGAAAGTTCAGCTGAAAAGCAGCTATTTTCCCTGGAAACAGCCAGGAACCACTAGTGTGGGATCTTTGTGTATAAAGCTGCCTTTCTCCCATTATAAACAGTTGCCCTAGGATGGATGTGCAGTGGACCTGTTTAGATTTCAGCCTGACCCACCTCCTTGTTTTCAGTGCTGGCATCCCCTTTGAGCAATGTGTTTTGTCTTGCCTTTTGCAGTAATGCTTTTTTACTGGTGTGAGTTTTTTAACCTTTTAAATTGGAAAGTCCTATCAAATTGGGGTGTCCTGGTGTAGGCAGCAGTGTATGGGGTTTTTAAAATTTTTTTTTCCCCAATGCAATATCAGATACACAAATTGCTCATTAATTTCCTATGTAGCCTTTCTTCTGATGGCCTGGCAAGCCAAGATAGCCTGATAGCCCCAGAGAGCCTATTGCATGTCCCACTTAGCCCTGGGAGCTCTGACTGAGGGAGGGGATGAGCTGGGAAGCACTCATCTGTGCCTTGGTCCTGCATCTGCAGTGGAAGAGCTGCTGCAAGATCAGGCTCTACTGGCTATCCCTCCCAGAGCCCTTCATCTGGGCTTGTTTCTCCAACCCTGCTTTGCATCAGATTGATGCAAGCTAATTATTTCTGAAACCGCTTTAATTGGTGGCTCTTTCTGGTCCAGCCGTTTGTACAGTCACGAGCAGAGTGAAGACTTGCGGCAGAGCAGCGTCACCTTTCTTCCCACAAAGGCAGACTGGAGAAAGGGGTTGACAGCATCCCTGGGGTCATTGATGAAGCAAGAAAGGTCTTTGTGTGGTTTTGTGGGCAATGCTGAAAAATGCAGCATTCCATAAGCTTGCTGTTTCACTGGGTGCTCATAGAGTGCAGCTGTGTACTGAGATATAGCATGGGCTCCTCAAAATTGAGTTGTATCTGTGATGCTCTGGAGAAGCATTTCTGGGGCAATGGCAGTGGTTCTTCCAGACTCCTGGAAAGCTGCTCTGCAGTGGAGCTGCTTAGCTGGAATATTTGGCTGCAAACTGGCTCATTGTGGAAGGGGCATTGCCTGTGTCTGGGCTGAGAAGGTCATCCTGTGCTGAGGTAAACTGAGGGGACAACCAAGGAGGAGCAGCCAAGTGCTCTGCCTTCCCTCTGGTGCCAAAACAGTCTCCATGTTGCTATGAAAATGTCTTGTGGAAAACTTTCCACTTAGAACTGAAGTCTCATTTATGTCTGCACAGGACCTGCTCTTGGACTGAATTTTATTTTCTAAGCAAATGAGACTTTCTGGTCCTTGATGGGGTGGAAATAACTGCTCCACCAACTTGCAGCCCACCTGCCCTCAGGGGGCTTGGAGCCAGTGGGGGGTTTTGGCAGAGGAGATGGTTTGTTCAGCAGGAGCACTGTAGGGTTTGAGTGGGGCAGTGGGCAGCACAGCTCTCTCAAACTTAGTTTGTCAGCCCTCTAAAAGAATTAGTTTTCAGGGGACCACAGCTCCCCATATTGCAACCTTCAGACTACTGCTCTGCTCCCACAGATCCCTCCAGTCACCCCTGAGACTGCAGGCTGCAAAATGAATATGAAATGCTTAATAGGAGCCAAACTGCCTTGAAAAATGTGTGGATGCAAAATTAATTCAAAAAATCTGGGATTTGTGTATTTTTTTTCTGGAGTCTTTTAACCTGCTCTAAGTTCTTATGTTATCTGCACTGTTACTCTGCTTGGCATGCTCTGCAGCCAGGAGAAGGGCTTATTAATGTGGGTTTTTACATAGATAAGTGTGGTTGTGAAGTACTATTGACACATGGAAATGTTGGTGGATTCTTAGAAGAGGATCAGCTGCTTTGTGATAGCTCTGTGCTAGTTCCCTCATTTAAATATAGTTATGAAACCCAGTTGTAGCAAAGCACGTTGTAAGAAAAAAAAAGGCACATTTCTGTGGCTTAAAAGAAGAAAAATCAAACCCAAAACCACACACAGCCCTCCTTAGTAAAGTTTTGCGCACATAGGAAACAAAGGCATCAGCATTTGCTTGTCAGAGCTAATAAAGTTTGCTTCGATCTTAATTTTTCTGCTTGATTTCACAAAGTAATTGAGACTTCCTTTTTGCTGCAAGCCCTTTTCCCCCTCTTTTAAAAAAATATTCTTAAAAGAACGTCTTTTGGTCAGTGAGTTGATGGAATTTTGCTTAGGAGGCAGGCGCAGTTTGAGTATACTTCGCAACTGGTCAGTCAAAACTTACAGGACAAATTACTTGTGCCTGAAGGTCATTCCTCCAAGTTGAAAACCACCTAGACCAAATAAACCTTGAACTACAGGTTTCATAGGAGCTTTTGAGCATGTTAAGTGAGGCTTTTGTAATCGCAGTGATCTGATAAAACCTTAAAAACCAGGGTTCTCTTAAAGAAAATAGTTCCACTTGAGGTGATAAAAGCCACATCTGCTAAACTTTGCTTGCTACCTCCTGATCACCTGTGAAACACCAAATAGTCCCTGCTCCAGAGGAACAGATGCCAAACTACTGGTGCCATACCCTTGTCCGGGAGGGGATGCACCCGAAAAAAGTTGATTTGAGAGCAAGACCATCAGCCTTAGAAGAAGGAGCCTCTTCTGGCTCATCCTCTAGCTCACATTTGATATTCCATGACTACAGTGTCTTGCTGCTTGCCTCCCGGCTGGCACGACACAGGAAGATTTAAGAGGTTAGGATAAGGCGGGGCCTGCGTAATTGAAAGCAAACAAACAGCTAAGACAAAGAAAGAAACATAAAACAGCAAACCCAAAGCCACAAATAGAAAACAGACTTTCCAGATTGATTAGTTCAAATTTGTTTATTTGAAGTCCCAAAAGTTCGCGTTGTCACTCTTTTGGGGTGTCTCTCCAATTTGGCAGTATGTTGACCATGTGTCTGCAGATCAGTTTTTCACAAGGAAGACCCTGGTTTTCGGTGTGTTGGTGTTGCCTTAAACTTTGAATTGAAAGGAGGGTGGCAAGCTCCAAAGACTGATGTGTAATTGTTACATTCAGGTGCTGGTTTTGAGGGAATTAGGTTCTGTTAAGCTTTTGGTTTTGGAGAATTTTCCTTGAGCACATACTGAGTGCCAAGATGTGTTACTGATCACTTTTTTCCCAGGTTTAGGAAACAGGTTTAGGAAGACTGATGCGCTTACTGGCTTTGGAAATCAGTGGAGACCTGAAAAAGTCTGGGTTTACTTTTGTTTTTCAGAGTGTTTTGGATGGAGAGGTGCTTCCTATCTTTGGTAACAGATCAACAGTGCAGCTGTAATACATATTTTTAAATGGATTTGGCTTAAACACCCTCCAGTCACCAGACAGAGGAATTACAGCTCCAGCCTATTAACTGTTGGCCATTAATGAGTCAGGTCTAAATGCCTTGTTTGTGCCTGAGATTTCTAAGCTGAATCTTTGCATAACATTAGCTTGGCAGGAATGCCTCCCAAGGACAAACAAGAACTTCCCAGGCCTTCCCATGCCTCTCCAGGAAGGAGTAAGTACGGTTTGGGTTATGCTGATAGCATCTCGTGCCTTGGTGAAGCTTCCCGCTGCTCTGGTAGCCTGGCTCTGATGTTCTTTCACATCCAGGCACATTGTTTATCTTTAACCAAGGCTTGGATAAGCTTCCAAAATAGATGACTGTAGAAGTCCAACGTGGTCTGCTTTGGCGTAGGTTTTCTGGAGTGACTCAAACATTATAAATATTAAAGTAGCTAGACTTCAAATGCCGCTTTTGGACCAGGTTTTCAGAGCTGCCTCCTAAAGCAACAAGGAACCTTTTCTTGAAGAAAATCTTTGTTTTTTCTCCTATTTAACACTCCCCCCGCCGCCCCCCATTTCTCTTTTTATCTGCAGCCTTTGTTCACGTCTGCCTTCCTGATTAAGAACTAATCAGTGAAGATAGATTAGTCCAGGAGCATTGCAGCCCTTGGGACCTGTGCAGCTCTGGCAGGTCAGGAGCCGGGAGGCACCGCAGGGTCACCGTCACCACTGCGGAGGAGGCTGGAGGAGGCCAGCTGAGCCTTGCTCCAGTGCACGGAGGAATGCAGTAACAGGATTTAAAGGAAACGTACAGAACTGACGAGGATTAAGGCTAATTGTCCTACAAGGGGCAGCAGGATGTGGCCATGCAGGGAGCAACTCTGTTCTGCAAGGGGGAAAGTCTCATAGTTAGGCCCTGTTTGTGGAGGGCTCAGGTAGGTTTTGGTTGGTTTAGTTGCTGTGTGGAGAGATGGAAAATAGTGGATGGAAACTAAAATATAAAAGCTGAATTCTCCCTTAAAGACTTCAAGGCTGTTAGAGCAAATATTTCTGCAGTTGGTGGGAAGCATCCTCCAAATGGCTGGTTCTCATTGTGCCTGGGCTCTGTTTTGCTGGCTTTGCACAACTGTTGATCTGTGCAGGGAGCTGACGTCCCCTGACTGCTCATCCTGGGGCTGGCAGGAGGCTCTTGCTGAAGGACTTTGAGTGCCAATGAGTTTGTTTTGAGCAACGGTGTGAATGCTGTTGGAGGTGTTTAGAGGACCCTGCCTCCCCTTGTAGGTCAGGCTGGTTATCAGGTGTTGCAGAAAGGCCATGGATAGCTCTGAGCTTGAATAAGGGAGATTTAAGAAGCAAAAGCCCTCAGGCTTGGTCCTCAGTGAGCCAGAGTGTGTGAAATGCTGTCTGGAGCCAACCATCCATCATCAAGTGGTACTAGAGGGCAGCCAGAACAAAAAGAGTTATTCATGTTGTATTTCCGCGCTTTGGGGAAGATCTGTCCATGCCTGGAAGAAAGTGAAATTTGCATGCCTCTCAGCCAGAGGATGGAGAGATTATGCCCTTCAAGGCTGTGGGACCCTCCCGGCAAACCCCTGTTTATTTGCCTTGGTGTCAAGGGAGGGGAGCAGAGTGGAGTCTGCTGGGCAGGGTCTGGGTGCAACAGAGGCCTGTGATTCTCATGAGGTGTGGATGGACAAGTTGCCCATGCGAACTTTTTCTTCCTTGGCCCTCGGGTTTTAGCTGTTCCTGATAGAAGCAGTCCAAAGTTCAGTTTTCTGTCCCGTACAGAGGTGCCTTTGGGGACATTAGGGGTATGCAGAGACAGGGGAGGTGCCTAATTTCCCAGCTGTTAGATTACAGCTGGACTTTGCCACACCTGAACCCTTAAAGCTCATCATCTTTTTGTTTCTACTTCCAGTTACCAAAAGTCCTAAGTCCTGACCCCAAAAACCCCAAGCAAGCAATACTCTTGCAAATGGAGAAGATGTGTTTTTCCTTGGTGCAGAGCTTGGGATCAGTTTTGCTCCCTCTCTGAGTGGGATTCCTGGGATCAGTGGGTGCTGTGGTGTGGGGGGCTGGTGGCATGCAGAACACCAAGAGGCCGGAGATAAGGAGTCGGTGCTCTGGTCCAAAGTCCAGGCTGCCTGTGCTGTTGGGAAGAGAGCCCTGCTATTGGCAGCTGCGTGGGATGAGGGACTCACAGGGCTTTTGCTATGAAAGCAAGGGGAGTAAAAACAGACCTCCTTGTCTGTGTCACTTAGGACTTTTGGGTGCCCTGGCTGGTCCTGGCTATTTGCTGAGCCCCTGCATCCAGCTTACTCTTCTCCCTGCCCAAAACCAGCCAAGGCAGGGTGAAGGGGCATGTCCTTACGAGTGGAAAACATCGCGTATTTATTAATGCATTGCCCTTTAATATAGTTGTTTGCAGCTGGTCCTGTGTTTTTGTTTGGATTTGTTTGTTTGTTTCTTGAGTTTTTTTCCCCTTCTCTTCTGTGTAAAGTTGATCTTAGAATTACAGCAGGTTCCACAGTGCCTATTCTGGATCCCGCAATAGGGAATTAATCTCTCTGGAAGTTAATTAGCATCTCTCTTGTGTTCCAATTTATAGATTAGATTATTGTTTGTATAAAGCAAGGGATATTTTTAAACTTTATTTTAAGTCAGAAACAGGAAGTTATGGCTGAATTCCATGAGGTTTGCTTCTTATTTGAGGAATTAAAAACATCTTTAGGTTTTGGGGGTTTTTTTTTAAATTTTTGCTTGGGTCACAGCTGCCAGTTTGCATGCCCTTAGTGCTCTTCCTGCTGTGGAACTCATGAAAATAGTAGCTCTGCTTTGTGTCGTGGTGCATGTGTGGTTTTGCTTGTGTAAGCAGGAAGGCTTTACTTCTGTTGATCCCCTGCACAGCTGGTAACATAGGTAAGGGGGGGATGTTCAGGGGCTTTGGCCACACAGCCACAGTTCCAGAGCCTTGGGACAGTGGTGCTTGCCTTGAAATGTGCCAGTGCCACTAGCTGGGAGAACAGTGGCTTCCTATTGTAGTGCAGCTCTTGGCTGAGGAGATCTGTGCCTCCACAAAACCATGAATGTCTTACATCCTTCTGAATTTCTTTTGTAATTTTTGGGGGTATTTTTCCACATAAAGCATGATCCTCAGAATCACACGGGTCATCTTCTGCCGGATCTGGGACTTGCCAGTGGATGACCAGTCTTCTGGCACAAATAGGTGAGCCTGGGTGCATCTCACAAGAACCTACTGTGTGGCTCTGAAATGTGTTTTTGTGCATTGACACTGGAATCAGCTGTGTTTGAAAAGGAAAAAAAATTACTGGAAAAGTGGTTGCCAGTGGCATTTTCCTGCCTGCCCGATTATGATGCCACCCAGCCACCAGTGTGAGCATCCCTGGAGGTGCTTGGTGGAGGGTCTGGTGCATGCAGAGGGAGAGGGGCCAAAAGTGGAGGGAGAAAATGTTAAGAAGGAAAAATATTCCAATTTAAATGACATTGGTTGTGATGGGATGAGTTTTGGTAAAAGGCTGCTTTTTTTGGCAAATAGCCGAAAGCTTTAGGGGGAAAAAAATACAAACAGGCAGTTTTCTTGGCTTTGTTTTGCCTTCTTAATGGGGAATTTGAGGGGAAAAAAAGAGAGTAGTCTAAACAAAAGTAACTGTCTTCCAGCCAGATCTCTTTGTGCCTGAGGCTTCAGTAATTCTATATATTTGCTGTTCCAAATGGATTCTCTTCCCTACCACCCCTTTTGCCCCCTTTAATTGCATGAAATTATACTTGGTGAGTTTTTTGGATTACCCTGGTAAAACCTGCTGGCCAATCTCTGTTGAATTTTGAAGTCTGACTGCTGGCTGTATGTAACTTCTTTTTCCTGTGACCTTTACCCTGTCATAAAGGTAGGAATTACTGACTGCAAGTATTGGGCTTTTTACACGTTCTTTGGTAGCTGATAGAGGGGCTCAGTGATCCCAGAGATGGGTTAGTCTATTGTATGCCTGGTGTATCCAACCTCCTCACTAGAGAAATGGGAAAAAAACAACAATAATTTCCACCATACCTTGTCCCTTGTATAACCCCATTCACTTAGTGCATGTAGGCAGAGGCATGTTATGAAAACTATTTCATGCCTAAAGAATTTGGTGATAATGAAGAGAATTGCATTTCCTAAGTTCTCACTCAGCAATATCAAGGAGGGTTTTTTGGTCTTCTTTTTTTAATTAAGAAACAGCTCTTGGTTTTCACTGAAGGTTTCTGTCTTAGCTACAGCCAGGGAGAATCCTCTAGTTAACCAGAGTTCCTTCCTTTTCAGATTTGCTTAAATAATAAGTTTAATTATGTAATATTTTAAAATTCTTTTTTTCCCCCTTGCCTTATTTGTATATTCAGGTCTTTGTGTGGTTTCTTTCTCTTCTGAAGTTTGCAGAAATGTATTATCTTCATCTGTCTGGTTTGTGTTTGGTGTGCCACTAATTGACTCAATATCCTGTTGGAATGAAAGCGAGCTCTATCCTGGCATATTTTTCCAGGGTGTAAAACCTTGCAGTATTCGGCCACCCTGTCAGGTAGGAAATTGTTGGCTGTGCTGTGGAACTGAAGCAGTGATGTTATTTTACCTCAGGTGAGCTGGGTTTTAGCTTTTAATGAGCTCTTTAAACCTCACTGAAGGCAAGACCCTGCATCCTCCTTGCTTAGACAACACCTGCAAAGGACAGAGTCCCCAGCCCAGATGTGCTGTAGAGAGTTTTTGGGTTTGGTCCTTGGGGTCCTCCACCTGAACCTCTCTGTTGCTCCATCCTCAGTCTGAGAGCAGGGCAGGAGGGAATCTCAGTTGACCAGTGATGCTTCTCTGGGCTGGTATGGAGAGCAGAGACAGATCTTTGTCTTTTGTTTGGGGCTGAAGAGCTGGGTTAGGAGTGTGGGAAGGGCTCTCCTGGTCTATGCCTGCCCAGGAGGGATATCTCAGAATCACTCGGGGTGACCTCAGCAGACAGCGTTTACCCAGACTCTATCCTTCAGGGACTGACTCTGTCATCGGGTCCAGGATGAGCTTTGCAGTGGTTATTTGGACATGGGTGGGTGGATGCCCGAGCCCTCTTTGTGTCCTAAGTTGCTCTTTCTAGTAGAAAATTAAGTTTCTTAATGTGCATTTGGCTTAATATACACACATGGATATAAATCTCTCTTGTTCTCTGCACTCCCTGACCCTCTTGGCAGTAAATTTGGGAACCCAAAGCTGTCAACAAAGCAAAATGGAAAAATAGAAGCCAGACAGACCTTGGTTGTGTACGTTATTTTAAGTAACTGTAGGTATGTGCTATGGAAATAATTAGGATTATTTGTTGTGTTGAAGGGAGGTATGTCACTGAGGTATTGTGTGCACTGCCGTTCCTATGCCTGTGAGATGGATTAGCAGCTGAGTTAACAGATGCAGTAAAGCTCAACTGAAAATAGTTCACTGTTGTTAAGTGTAGGTGAAAGGGATTTGGTGTGGGTATCAAAGAGTGTATTTTGACTGCTTGACAACTTTGCAAAAAAAAAAATTATAAGCTTTCTCTGTGAGTCTGGGGAATTTTTTTTGTGCCATTAGAGTAATCAGCAAAAAACTGAAATGCACATTGATTAATAACCAAAGTGGAAATGCAGGGGAAGCAAGTGGCTCTAACATTAATAAAGCAAATAAACCATTTATATAAAACGGTTGCTAGTTGAATGGGATGTTAAATATGCTGCATGCTGGCACATGGTGCCAAACTGTGGTCCTTCCATAACCCTACCAAGTCAGCTTTGGGAGCTGACTACATGGTGAGGATGTCTTCTGGCTTAAAAAATCCTGGGTGGTTGGGGGGAAAAAAAGGTTCAGGTGGGGATGAGAATCCTTGATGGTTAAATCCAGAACCAAGATCTTCTGTGACTGTGAAAGGGCTGGAGCCCCATGCCTGGATGGGGAGTGGTGCTGGCTGGTGACCTTCATGGCGAGGACCTGAGTTAGGGAACATGGGGTGTGCTCTCTCTTCTGGTGCTTTTTATGTGTGAGATCCCAATAGGAATTACTAATGTTTTGAGGAGGGAAGAAAGGAAAGCTAACTGGTTCCATGAGCCTTTAGAATGGGAATGGGAAATGATTCACGTTGGAAAATGGGGTATGTTGTGTCTGGTGATAGATGCAGGGAGGCTGCTGCACGAAATGCTTCTCCTGGAAGTGTGTAGTTGAAGTAAGGATTTGGGATGGTTGTAACACCATGCACTCAGAAGCATTGAGGGAAATACAGCCCTAGGTGTACCAGCCTGGTTTGCCCTGCTCTGATCAGCAGCTCTGCATCATTTGCAGGATGTGAGCATAGGAGTCTAACTCTGCTGCCCTTGATGGATGGGTCACCACTGTTAGCAGGACCTTAATGCTGTTCTACATCCCTTCCTTCCTGGCACATGACCATCTCCACAGGAGTATTCTCCCCAGTAAAATAAACACAAGGCTGACAGCAGCACAGCTTTAAAGCAAGTGGAAACACTGACCACCCAGTGAAAAGAGACCTCTGATAAGAGGCATCAACTAAAAATTCAAGTTTCCCGCTTCTGCCAGGCAGAAAGCATGTCTTGAAGCAGTGTGTGTGTGACAGCCAAGGTGGAGGTGGTGGAGCTGCTTTGGGGATGCAGTGGTACCACAGAGACAGATATTTTTTCCTCCCTTTGATGTTCACAGCTTAGTTCCTTTAATTTCATCTGGAAATAGTTAAGTGCCAAGACTCTGTGCATTTTGATAGTGCTATTTGTTAGCAGGTATCTAACAACAGTGTAAGCAGTGATTATGCTGTGGCTGTGCTGACATCCCATAGGGATTATGGCAGTGCTGTTGAAGATGGACAAGAGCTCATGGTCCATTCCCAGAGGTGCTGAGCATCCCCAGATCATTTGGTAGCCAGGAAAACTGGACGTTTTTGGTATTTTGAGTAAATCGAAGGTGATTGGATTGAGTGGACAGTTCAGTAGCTGTGTCTGTCTCGATGACTGCCAGAGTCAATCACAAGCTCATGCTTTTCTTTCTTCTTCTTGCCCTTGCTAATGTGGGGCTGAAGCAGTGGAGCTGTGCTCAGGTGTGATGCTAGTGTTTCTTGTCATCTTTGTTGGAGGTTTTGTGAAGCTTTGGTAGCATGTCAATTATATATGATGGGTGGAAACCTAATATTCTGTGATAATTAGAAGCAAGTCTAGTGTGAAATTGGATTAGAGCCTGGCATTACAGTCCAGGATTCCTTTGGTAGTTGGTTCAGAGGAAGTCATAAAACTCCTTTAAAGATGACACAGGCCCATGTGTGCTAGAGGGGAGAGGCAGAGCACAAGGCTGAAATTCTGGCCCCACTCTCAGGTCCTCAGCAGTGTTTGCCTCCTGCTCTTCCACCACCCATCCTTACCCCAGCCTGATTTCTCACATGGGAGCAAAGTCTAGCAGTAACATCTCAGACCATAAACCACTTCCGGCTTGTTTACTGAGCTCCAATAAAGGGCTGGGCTATGGGGGGAGCCTTTTAAAGAAATACCCACTGCCTGCCTCACAGTGAACCGCTCCTGAAGCTTAGGTAATTTTGCAGTTAGGTGTCCGTAAAGTATGAACTTGGAAAAGGTGAGGAGAAGCAGACTCGGAAGGCATGCTAGACATCTAGAAAAAACATTTTGAAAAGGTCTTGGAAAATTGTTTGGTAAAGAGAACCTGCTTTTCAGTATCATGTAGCCCCTGAGTTTGCACTGCTCACTTAGTCATTTGATGAAACCTTGTTTTTCAACACATTGCAAAATAGTTACTTGATTTGGGAGAAACTCTGTGTGCCTCGAGTCTGCTAAATGTGGTGTTTCTGTAATGGCTTAAATCATAAGTTTGCAGGATTACCTTTCTGAACACATTTCCGTGGATGTACAGATGGTAACATCATGTACCATCACATTTCTATCTTTAAACAGCCATCTCCGTTCCCCAGAGGTGTGCTGTTAACCAGCCAAAGGAGCAAGTTTCTTTCATGATTTTTGGTCCCTCATTTCTCTCTCTGTACTCACATGTATCATAAAATAAGGAAAAGTCTTGCTGCAGGAGGCCATGAGAAAGATCTACTGCAAATCCATTGACAAGCCATGGTGATGGTGTGCATATGCAGTAGGTATTTGGAGTCAATCTTTGCTACTTGAGCTCTTTTTGCCATGCAGCCCGCAATGTGATGATTGCACAACCTGCCAAACAATTCAATAAAAAGCCTAACTTGAAAGGAGGCTGTGGCAGAGTTATATTTTTGCTGTGCTCACATGATGATAAATTACAAAGGTGCTGAGGTTTTCACACTCAACAGTAGATGAAAAGTTGCCTTGTATGGGCATTGTTTGATGAGTTTTAACTTGGGAAATATTTATTGCCGAATATGTCCTTGACAGTGAGTGCACACCATGAGCGTTCTTTACATAATATACATAAACATTAGATCTCTGCTGAGTACTCCTAAATATACATATTTTTCACTCATTTTCCTTAGGGGAGTTCACTGCCAATTTGACAAAAAGTGTTGGCTTTGATCTTGGCTCCAGGTTGGTGTTTGTGTGTGCATAACTGGTCCATGTTCACCTGGAGCTCTCCAACCTTCATCGCTTCCATTCCCCTGCTTGTAGCACTGTTGTGTTTGAAAGCTGTTTGGTGATGTGTCTTGCATTAGGGTCTGTCCCTGTGGGATGAGTCCCGTGGGTGGATCCTGAATGGAGCAGCTCTGATAGCAGATTTAAAAGGCCAGACATGAAATTTCTCGCAGTGTGTTCCAGTGCCTGTTGGTTTGCTCAAGTGAGGATGTATTCTTAGGGATGTGGTTGTGCTAAGGACAAACATCCCTGTGGGAAAACTGGGGCCCCCAGTGTCTTCCAGTGACTTTCTACTGGCATCTCCCACTGGGGTGTAAGAAAACTGCAAGAAAAGCAGCCCACGAACCTAAACTTTCTGGTTTTTAAATGCTGGGTAGCAGAGTGCATCCTCCTAAGATTAGTGCTGAGTAGCCAGAGCTCCTCAGCTCCAGACAGAGCTAATTCTTGATCATGAGCCAAGACCACATAGTGCTGACATGACTGAGAATTATCTTCCATAATTAGATTGCTTGGTCATTCATTTTTGAATGTCTGAGTTACATTTTGGAGCGTTATTTCTTAATGATCAACCAAATGGGATCTGTGCAAGCTTGATTTACCGTCAGTAGTGCTCTTGCTTGGCTTTGTGCATATGGCCTGGGGAGGTACTCTCAAATCTGTGACAAGGTTATTTACAATAATGTAAAGAGATGTGAAACTGATACCTGTATTTGTGAAATACATTGGGCTTTTTTTTATAGTAAATAAATTGGAGAAGTTGTTTAAACCACTGTATTAGGGATCCTAGGGCATCTGTGGACAACTTCAGAAGTGTCTGTGAAGTGTAACTAGAAAAAGAAATCCTGCTACCAGTAGGTTTGAATTTGCTTGGACACTATTCATGGTTTGCATTGTGGCAGAGTCCTTAGTCCTGTATTGGAATTGGAGCAGAGATTCAAGGTGAAATAAAGCACTGATACTTGGGTACTTTCTTATTTTAATGCTTGCTGGTAAGGTGGGCTCAGAGAGGAGTGCCCAGGTGTGCTCCAGGATGGATTTAGTGGGCAGGATCTGAAAATCTGGGTGCACCCCTTCCTCTTTTTTAAAGGACTTATGAAGCTACCTGGAGCTGCCTCCCTTAGAGCTGTGTATTTGCTGCTGGAGGTGCTCCTCTGAGACAGAAGGAAGTAGTCCATGAAAAAAAAGATACATCTGTAAGGAGTCAGTGAGATTTTTCTGTGTTTTCCAAAACCTGTGCTTAAGCAGTGCTGCTTCCCATAGCAGACTTTGAGCTTTCTGTAATTGAAGAGCAGTGGATGGTCTTGTGCAATAAATTAGCCGTGTCAGAATTATCTGCTGGTCAAGGTCTCTCTGTAGATACCACAGAAAACAAACAAACCCTGTAGCACAACAAGGAAATAGATTTTAGGAGGAGAGGTTCTTAGGAACTATATATATAGGTAGAGGTAAAAATATTTGTGTTGTATTTAAGATGGTCGTGAAGTGTCTGTAAGGAGAGACTTTCTGGGCTAGGAAGTCGTGCAAAGTGATACAAAGGTTCACTATCTGGCCAAAAGACATAGTTGAGAAATCTTTAACAAGGCAGGCGGAGCTCAACCTGTTGTGTTAACCATGGGAAGGCTTTGAACTGTCCAAAACCTGCTTTTGTTTCCCTAAACCCAGTTTTGATGCTCTAGCAGGTAGGATAGATGGCTCTTCCTTTAGTGTGTGGTGCACTGCCTCTCAGGAAGATGTTATTTTCTGCATGGGGGCTGCCGAGTCCTTTGCAGCTCTGACAGTGAGTTCTCTGAACCTCCACGGCGGTTGGAGGTCCTTGGCAACTTCCAGGGTAGGAGCAGGAAGGGAAGAGCCTTTCTTTCTCCATCTGTTTCCTCAGAATGAAGGATAAGGTCTGGCAGCAGGGTGTGAAATGGAAGGGAAGGCAGCAGCTTACATGTTGGCTGTGTCTTTTAAAATACCATCTGACTTGGAAACATGAGTTTCTCATCCTGGCTGCTTGTTTTGATTGTACCTTCTGTGTTGACAAAGCTTTGTACAATTTGCCCAAATTTGAACCACTTCAGCATCAGCCCACCTACTTTGTGGTGCTGCTGCCTTGTGGAGCCTGTCAGAGAACTGGAGCTGAAGACTGCTCTAGGCAAGGGTTTATCTTGGCCCACAAAACTTGACAATGGAGTTTTATGGGTGGTGCTGGAAGGGGGCAGCTTCATTCCACACTGCTGCAAGGCATCTAAAAGCAGATTATATGGGTCCAGATCCTATGTCCAGATTGTCTGAGAGATTTTGAAATGGAGCTGTTGCAAATACTGAAACACTTGGTGATGATCTCTTTGACCAAGCCAGCTTGAGCTAGATGACTCTTAGGAGAGAAATATCTTAAGGAAAAAATATCTGAAGTCTCCAAAAACAAACCCCCTGTTTCCTCCAGGACAATGACACAAAACCGCAAAATTGGGAGCAGGGAAATATAAAGCGTTTTCATGAGCCTTTGCATAAAACAAGTACAATTTAGTGTTGGTGACAACTGTGCTTCTGAGAGAGACTACTTCTCCTCTGATAATTGGACAGGGGAGGGGTGAAGTAAAAGGCACTTATCTGGACAAAAAGGGCCATTGCCACTGATACTGTATATTAGCTGAATGAACTGGAAGTATTTTAAAATACTCAGGAAAAACTTCATGCAAGTTACCATATACAATATATGTATATACAAGTCAATTTTCTGGTTCTTCAAATTATACTGAACAGGATGAGTATCTGTTTATTCTGTTTATTAACTGAATAAGTAAGAGGCCACTTTTTAATGTTCTTGTAGGAAGACAAGGTTTTTACATGTGTTGCTGTAAAGTTTCTTTAAAGAGTCAGGTTTTGACGTGCTTGGTCCAGCGCTTGCAGCGGGGGGGGGGGGGATCTCCTTGCAAGGAAATGGTGCTGCAGATCCTCACACACCCTGCCTCATGAGACCTCTTTTCTCTGGCATAGAGAGTCCTTTTAACTTGGGATATTTTCTTCTTTGCTTTTCAGGTGACCACTTGAAAGTCTGCTCACAAGGCTACACATGCTGCTCTCAAGAAATGGAGGAGAAGTATAGTCAGCAGAGTAAACAGGACTTCAGAAATGCCGTCATAGAGCTTAGCAATCACCTACAAACTGTGTTTAGTTCCCGATACAAGAAGTTTGATGGTAAGTGCAGAGACCTTGAACTTGATTTCCTTGGGATAAAAATGTAAAAAAATCCCCATCGTGTTGTTTTCTATGCAGTCATTCTGCTCTGTCTCCCCCTTTGCTGGGAAAGTTCATGACTCGGCTCAGAGGGCAGAGCATGCCTTGTTTTGCAATCCTGTGAGAGAGAAGTATTTGCTGATTATGGCTGCTTGTATCCCAAAGAGAGAGATCTTTCTTTCTGATTAGTCTTTTGAAAGGCCATTTTGCTCTAATGTAAGATTACAGTTGGTTTTGTTGGTACATCCCTGCAGCATGTGTAATTGTAACGTGCACATCTTTCAGCCCCAATCCACAACAGTGCTGATCTTTCCCAGCATGTTGTGAATCCACAGGATTTGTATCCATCTCACTTTTAGCCTTTGGGGCTAAGCAGAGGAGCAGATAAACACAGAGTGGTTTTGTGTGGAGGCTGAGGGTTCAAGTGTGATGCAGGGTCAGAACCATAATGAACAAGTCTTGGCTGAGTTCTGTTGCTGGAGTGATGCTAACTGCTGGCAGATAAACAAATGACTGGTCTCGGTATTACCCTTGGGTCCACAGTGTGTCCTGTCAGACTGGCTCTCCATAGGGCATGCCTAGCTCATGGGAGCTGCAGGAAGAAGCTCCCTTTGGAGGTAGCTGGCACACAGCCAGCACTGCCCACTTTGCAGCCAGGTGCTTTTTCTTTGAGAGCACCTCTGCAAACAGCTGAAGTCGATGCCTAGACATTGGGCGCAGCACCCAACTGAGGTCCCAGGGCATCTCTTGGTTTGCTGCTGAGGTCTTGGTTGGTTCCTGTGGCACTTTGCAGGTGCCTCAGTGCTCCCAGACACTGCAGCCCACTGTGCCTGGGCATCTGGGGAAGAGGAGCAGGATGTCAGGCTGCTGCTTGGGTTGTCCTTGTTGGCTGGGGAAGGGAGGTGACAGACAGTTGCACTTGGAAGTATCTGATGACTCAAGTGGACTGAGTTGCTCACACAGTTCTGCTTAGACATCACCATCACACTCTATAGTAAAGGACAGTTACACTGTACAGCTCCTCTGGACCTTTTTTTCCGTTGCGTGGTCATTGGTTCAACGTGAGTTTTCTGTGAATATCCCAAAGTCTGTGCCTTGAACCTCCCAGTGACCTCCTCTGCACTACTACAGTGGGTAGCAGCTTCTTGCTTTCAAAAGGGATTGGCACTAGGGTGAGAGAAAAAATCCCTGGGTACAAAATTGCTGTGAGTCAAAGTAGAATTATGCAATCTTCGTGATAGCATCTAAATCTGCTGGCTAAATATTTCCCTTTTAACCTCTGTTGTCTCTACCTGCTGGTACCACCAAAGGGTTGATAGAGGGAGAACCATAGTGTCTAGACTTGCAAATTTATTGAATGCAGAACAAGATACTTAATGAAATCCAGCCCATAGATAAGCCCTTTCAAAGAGACCAGGGGAACAGCATCTGCTTCACCTTAAATGAACAACGAGGCTTTTTGAAATGCTGTGTTGAAAACAAAGAGCACGCACAGGTCACTGACGTGGAACAGACATCCTGTGAGGTGCATCTGCCCCTTTGTGGGGGGGAGGGATGGCTGTAGGGCTGTGTGGGAGCAGGGGGACATTAAGCCAAGCTGAGATGGATGCCTGTCAAAGCACAAGGCTTCAAAATAGGTGAGCTTTGGAAGGGAGCCTGCACAAGCTGTTCTGTCTGCTCTGTGGTTCTCCTGTCAGCCCCTCAGACCATCCCCTGTGCTGGTCTCACTCTCACTTTAGCATGGGAAGTCCTTGACTGGCAAGTCTGGAAGGGGATAGTGTTGTTCAGCTGTTCCTGAAAGCTGGATTTACTGTGCCTGGCCTGTCCCTGAAGGGTGTGTCTCTGCCTCATACAAAAGTAATGAAGGAGAATTGGCAACCTCCTCAGCCTGTTCCAAAGCCTAATGACTCTGAGTGCTAATATCAGAACTAAATCTTCATTTGCTGCAGACAAAACTGATTTAGGGAATTTTTTTAATCTTACCTGGGGTGGAAGTAGAGATGAACTGATTACCACCCTCCATCATTTACTTCTTGGGAGTCTTTTAATAATGACTGACACTCTCTCTCCAGCCCAGTCACCTGGAGGCTGAAGGCACACCTTCCTGCTGGTTGCTGGGGCAGGTTGAGGAGTCTCCCATCTGAGGTCCTCAGATTCTTCTACAAAAATGCCCTAGACTGCTGTGTTTTGTTTGTTTAAGAGCCTGCTGTTGAGTGTTTGGCTGCTTGTGGGATGGCATTTCCTTCTTTGGTCTTGGTGCTTGGTCATCAGATCAGCTGTGGTCAGTTGTGTCTTGCACATTTGAGTTCTTCTTGCCCAGCATAATTCATCCCACACTTTTTTATCTAATGTACCCAAACTACAGGAAGAAGAGGCAATCAAGATCCTGATATTTGTCCCAATCCCTAGGGATGAGACTAGAAAAGGACACAGTCCCTTCCAGAGCTGCTCTTCTGCATGGATGCAAGCTCTGATTTATTGTTTGCAGCTCTTCAGGGCTTCTTTATCACTTGTAGCTAAATCCATTCAAATGGAAATAAAACTGACAAAAATGAGCTGTACACCTCCCTAGGTTTAACATGAAATCCTCTGTGCTACAGCTCTGCAGAGTGTCTGAGTAGGTAGGATGAGTTATTACAGACATCAAATTCACTTCAGCAAATGGAATGGACACTTCTCTTGTGGGGTGATGCATCCGCGGGCTGTGATCGGCCACTCCAGGATGCAGCCCAAGCAGCAAACACTGTCATCCAGCCCTTTGGAAATCTTTGTTGTGGGTTCTCTGGCTGCTAATCTCCCAGCCTTGACATTCAGGTCCGGGAGGAGAGGCAAACCTGTCCTGCCTCCGCTATGTGCTTGACCTTTGCAGCAGTTGCTGCTGCTGCAGGACAGTCCAAGTGGCAGCATGTCCTTTAGATGAAGGCTGGGATGCCCTGCGGCTTCTGGAGCGTTTTCATCAGCTGTTGCTGGTTGGAACTGTGTGCTGTTGGAACTGTTGCCAGAATTGCTCTGATCTGACACCAAAGCCATACAGAAATGGATTATCTCCTCTTAGTTGGGAGCATGGAACAAATTGCTGATTATCTGTCCCCGAAGGGCTGACCAGGAGTCATTTCGGCTCCCAGTGCATAATGTTACAGCATCAGATCCTCTTGTGCGTGTTTGGTTTGCAGCCACTGGGAGAACTTGTGAACTCAGGAGTCCCATATCTTATATATCCTGTCTAAATATTTGCTTACAGCACACGTATGTATGCTCCTGGAGGTCTCCCCTGTTGTAATGTAAACCATTAGCCTGATGCCAGTGTAGCAGTAGGAGATGTGTTTTCAGCAGCAAGGGAAATGCTTTTTTGTTAAAATGAAAAATACTTTGTGAGTTGTTGGATTCACTGTTGCTAAATGATTTTAGAGGTGAAGATTTGCTGGTTTATCTTAGATACGTTCATGGGCTTCATTAAGAAATTAGTGGGTAAAATTTTCTGGCCATGTAAGCATCTCTCTCCATGACAATGACATTCATGGGAAAGCTGTAACTGACTGTGGTGACATCTCATGCCACAGCAGCAGCTATAGCAGTCAGGGATTTAAACACCCCCTCCCTTTTTTTTAAATAAAATCTCTTGTGCCTTGTCTTATCTTCACAACTTAGTGCCTTCCCCTTCCCTCTCTTGGGGATTAATAACACTAATAGAATTAATGGTGACATTAAGACTGCATAAATGCTCAGTTCCATGTGTTAAATTTGAACTTTCACCTCTTTTGTCCTTTGAGGCTGAAGCTTTCCATGCCAGGGTCTGTGCTACCCAACAGTGCTTTGGGGAGACTGCTCAGCTGTTTTGAGGCCAGGATAGGACATAGCCCATAACTCTTCTGCAGTGTTTCCACTGTTCTTTTGCTTCCTAGATAAGATGCTCATATTTTTACTTTTTAAAGACACATCCTGAAACTCTTGGAAGACGTAACTGTTGTGCCAAGCCCTTTTCTGGAGGGAAAAATAGAGGGGCTGCTGAGTCCTGCAAGCTCCTTGTTTCTCCTGCCCCTGTATTTCACAAGCACTTTTGCTGTTGCACTTAAACCAAATTGTGTCCCATTCTTTTGTGCACTCCAGACTTAAGTAAGGCAGCAAACTTCTGCAACCCTCATTGTACAGGATTGAAGAGGGAAGTGTATGAGTCTGTCTCTGGGCTGGGTTGGCAATAGGTTTGGTGTTGCCAATGCCCAGATGAGAGAAGGATTTGTATAAAATGGTACAGCCCGAGCCTGCATCTGGGAAGCTATTAAATGCCGAGAATTCAGTTTCTGATCCAGTCTCCCTGAATTTTCTGTTAGAATTTAAGATAAAACAAATACAGAAGTGTAAAAGGAAACCCTTTGGGGACAATAAGCAGAAAGAAACCAAACCCAAGAAGAAAGAGCTGGTCAGGGATCCCCAAGTCCATGGTGCACACAACCCCTCTGCTGTACAGGGAACGGGCAGAAGGGCTGGAGAGGGATTCCTGTTTGTGGGCTCCATGTTTGTATTGGGCAGGGTAGCTTCAGACACAGAGTGTGATCTGGATGAGCATCTTTGAAGCATCCCAGGGTGCCCTTGACCTTCTAGTGTGAGCCCTGTGTTACTCCTGCGTGCAATGAATTTCTCCAGTAACTGGTGTGTGGCTGAGTCCAAGAGACTGGTCAGGAGAACATTGGCCAAATACCTTCCAAACTCTGCTGAAACTGGAGGACAAAGCCTGGAATACATTTCTGAATTTAGTTTTTGGTGTTCGGATAACCCTTTGGTTCCAACTGCTGTCTCCAGGTACGAGTTATCAGGGAGGTGTGCTGGTGCAGTGGGATGCACAGGCAGGATGAATTAATAACTGGGAAGGAGACAGAAAGGACAAGGGAAAGCTTCTGGTGTTCTCCTTTCTGCTGCTTCAGGCAGTGTGGAGGCAAACAGTGAAAGATGAGCTCCACAGGTGCCCAGCCTGCTGCTCCTATAGTTAGAATTTGGCAGCCCATCAGGGTGCTCTGCCCTACCAAAATAACTGCCCTTTGGGGACCTTAATCTCACGTTAACTCTTTTACTGGAAACTGCCTGCAAGAGCAGAGACCTGGGCCCTTGTCCTGCTCCTTTGGCAGGGTCTCCCCGTGCCTGTGGCACCCAGGACTATGGGGTCAGTACTGGCTGCCAGCACATTCATCTCTGCAGGAGGCAGCTCCAGGTGTGGCATAACTGGACTACTAAGCAGACCTTTGCTGTGCCAGAGCTGCATGGAATTTGAGCTTCTGAATAAACCTGTGTGGTGGGAAGAGCTCTCCCCTTGCCACCCACCTTCAGGCAAGTGTGCTGATGACCATGGCATCGTTAAGCTACAAATAAGAGGGTGATTTGATCTATGTTGCCACTCACATCAAGGCTGAAGGCACAGCCTTGTTCTGCCCTCTCCAGAAATGGATGGCATCAAACCTCATACCAACCAGGGCAGAAAATGTTGGGAAGATACACCTCAAAGACACCATTGTGGAAGAGGCAATCCTTTGGACATGGTATCGGATTGGTGCTACCCAGGATAAGGAGGTAGTGACTGAGGAGAAGCTGGATGGAGCAACCACCAACACACTTCCTTTAGAAAATCCCACTTGTGGGCATTTCTTTGTGATTTCCCACTCATTGCAACAGCACTGAAATAAATTGTCTGTGCCTTGGAAGTTTGTTTATTCTTTGTTATTGTTCAATTGGCTCATCTCCATCTGGAGGTTTTTAAGGAGATACATATACCACCGTGATTTTTAGTCATGTCCATTGATGCTTGTCTGACAGCGATGGGAACCAAACTTCTCATTTGGGGAGGCTTGGAAAGATCCTAAGGTCAAGTTTAAGTTACCACAGAAGTAGGAAATCTCATGGGGGGAGGTGAAGGGGGTTCCTGCCGTGTTGGTTAGGAAGGAAAAAAAAAAAGATACTAGGTCTTGTAACTCAGCAAAGACTTCAGCAAGGGGCAAAAGCAGTTTCTGTATGGGCTTGGAGGGATCTTATGTTATCTCCGGTCAAAGCAGTTCTGCTCTTAAGGTCACAGGTAAACTGCTCTTATCCTTTTGGCTTTTTTTCCTAAAAGCAAAGATGCAGGCAACAGGCTTTGTACTTGGTCACAGGAAACTGTGCCTGGTGCTCTCTGGTTACTAATTGCTGTCAACCAGTCAATGAGCTATTGTTTGTCTGTTTAAAATTAACTCTCTCTTCCTCCTTCGCACACAAAGGAGCCACCAAGCCTATGTCCATAGTCCTGGTAGCTGCTCCCCTGGATGCCCATTTTGGTGGTGGTGGTTTGGCTTGGGGGTGTGATAACCCACTGGTGCAGGGCTGGAGCTACTTTATTAGTGTTTAATGTACTGTAATGTCTTAGTGTCCAGCCACTCACATGCTGGTTGAACAAATAAAGAGACAGCCCCAGCTGGAAGAGCTGTCCCTGCAAGTGTAATGAGATGAGGGTAACTGAGGTAATGGGAACAAGAAAGACATCCCCACTTGTCAGTAGTGCAGGCCCTCCTCACACTCTGACAGCAGTGGGAAGCGAGGCTTGGGAAAACACAGTACATGTGAAATACCTTAGTGAATGTCCCAGAAAGCTCCTTTGAGTTGGGAGGAGGTGGGAGGCAGCCTGAAGGAGCTCACTTCCAGGTGAAGTTTGGGCTGGGAACTTGGTGTATTGGTACCAAATGGATGTGGGGCAGAGGCTGAAGCACCTGAGAAATCACAGGTGTGTCTGAAGAGATTGAGGAATGGGTGCAGTGAAAATTAGACATGGGGGGGAGTAGAGGGAAGAGCAAACAACGGAGGAAGAACAAACAGCTGCAGAGAGGTGCACTGAGGAAGAGTACTATTGAATTGTTGCAAGGAGGGGGATGGAAGGAAGTGCTGGGAATGATGGACCTGCTGCTTGGGGGAGGAGGTGGCAACATGGAAGCAATGGGAGAAAACTCAGTATAGCTGACCCAAAATGGGAGATGTGAGCAGTGACAGTCCCTGAAACCAGGGATGAGGAGGCTATGAAGTCTGGGTTTATCCTGCTGCATGGGATGTGGCAGAGCAGGATGGACTAAGAGGGACCAAGGGCATTTCTCACTGTTTTACCTAATTCGTGGGATGACTAGTACATAGAGCAGCATGCAGTGTGCTGCTCTTTGTTTCTTGAATCACAGACAGCAATCTTCACATTGTTTGTCCTCCTCTATTGCTCCTTATTCTCTAAAAAGCTCAGTCTCAGTGTGATGGTGGTATGCAGTGCTGTGTGTTATCTTCTGCCCTGCTCTTCTGGACTCCTACTAGTCTCACAGTGCTCCAGAAACCAGAACTTCTAGAAATCTTGTTTTTTGGTGGTTTTGGCTTTTTAAACCTATGAGTCTGTGGCCCAGTTGTTTTTGTTGTCTTGACTTTCACTAATCAAGCAAAGTTTGGGGAGGTGTTGTTCCTCCCAGCTCTGCAGCGTACACATACTGGGGCTGTTGCTGTGACACTGGCAAGATTTAAGCCTGTACTTCTTCAAGCCCTGTGAAAGAGCTCTTCCCATGTCAATAAGTGCTAACACGTGTTTGAAAACAGGACAGATAAACAGCTTGTGGATCTGGCCTGCCCTTCCTGAGTTCATATTCAATAAATGTGTTAACACTATGTGTTCATCGGTTTCTCGACACTTCCAGAAGAAGATTGTTAAATTAGGGTTTGTTTTTCCCTGGTGGAAATTACAAATGCTGCATATTCAATAAAGTGAAGGCATATTAAAAATAATGAAGCACATTCAGAAAAAAATAATTGCTCTTCTCCCTTTGGTCTAGGTGGCATGGCTTTGTATGGCTTCAGCCTCCAGGTGAAGAGAGCTGTGAAACATTTGTCTCTTTTCTCCCAAATTTCTTTTACCTGTCTGGATTGAGTTTTGCTTCACATGGTAGGAGCAGCTGCAGGTTGGAGTTTGCATCTGCAGATGCACCTCTGGAAAATGCTGGGACGGAGCTGCCACCAGCCCTTCCATGGCACAGCCTTCAAGGCCGTGGCTTGGACAGGAGCATTCGTCTGGGAATCCATCTTGCTGTTGTGGACGTTTTATGAGTAGACCTTTTAAGGAGAAAATACAATTAATCTCTTTGTGGCAGTGTTCTCCTGTACACACTAAAAAGCATAATTGTCTATACAGACAAGCAAATGAAAGGTTTTGGTAAGACAGACGGTCCTTGATTAATCATAATCTGGACAACATATTAAGAGTGTGCTCAAAAAGCTGGGTGGCAAATTATCTGAAACTAATTAATTGTGCCTATAAGAATTCAGCATATTCAATATGCATGCTTGAACCTGGTTTTATTTGTTTTTTAAGGTGTTTGAGTAATTGCACGTCTACCTGGAATCTGTTTGTGTAGTTCATTTGCAAACCTCAAACAGAATAAGGCCAATTGAAAACTCAGTTCTAAACTAAGGAAATCTGGTGCGTGGGAAATGCAGCATGTCTGGTAGCTTTTGGGAGCAGAAAGGTGTGTGGCAGCCCTGGTGTCCTTTTTGGAAGGGCACCAGCACACCTGAACATGGCCAACAGATGGGTGCCTGTAGCAAGCACATTGGCTCAACAGCCTTGCTGAGCTCTTGGATAAGACTTGACCTTTTTTTGCACCGCAGTTAAGGTTTTCTTTGTTCTATAAAACGTGGGGGTTTTAGGTGCTCAGCCCTTGGTCACTGATTATTTGACTCTTTGCAGTGGCTACAAGAGGAGTAAGTGTGGTGCTGTGAAGCACTGTGCCTTTCTGTGTGAAAGTATTCCCTGAAATAAATGTGTTTTGCTCCTGGAGATAAATTGAAAATACAACTTTACACTCCTGTGGTGGTCAGCTATGGATTCAGCCCTGAGGACTCTGCCTGGGGCAGGGCTGAGGAGGCTGAGGACACCAGTGCTCCGGTCCTGACACAGGGCAGGTGGTAGCAGGAGGCAGCTGACCAAGCAGTTTTGTGGCTTTTTTCTTTGTTGCCAGTGCACGTACAGAAACATCAAACCTGTCTGTGGGTGAAGGGGAGTGTGACCCTTTGATGTGTTCATCTCTTTTCCAGGACCTGCCTTTGATTTAGGTAGGACTGTGCCCTACAGCACTGGGCTCTCGTCAGCAAAAGCCCCTTTGTATGAAAATCCCACTCTTGAAATATCTGAAAATGTTAGCACAAGGAATAGGAAATCACTGCATCCCTTCTTACTTAAAAAAAAAGTGAGTATTTTCAGATGCTGCCTATGAATCCAAGATCAAAAATATATTGGATTTGAAAGTTGAAAGAAGTAGATGCATTGTCTGGAGGTGGGATTTACTCTGTCTCGCAGTGGGTGGAGTGACTGTGTTTCTTCAATTAGCTCATGTATCTGTAATTTGGAAGAAATATTATTCTGAATTATTCTGGCAGTGGAATCTGATGTCACGTGGAAGCACCGTGCACTGCTCTCTTGCAGTGGGTTACTGGCAGGGCTGGTCTGCCCTCAAGCTGCAAAGAGGTAATACATCTTATTACCTGAAAAAAAGGAAATTGCCAAGTAGCTATGGTTATGTTTCCCAATGTGCTCTTTTGAAGAAGGATTTGTTCAAAAGCAGAGACTTTTTTCCCAGGATTTTTATTGCAGAGATGGCACATATGTCACATCCAGTCTTTCATACCATTTCATGACATCTCTAGGCTTTGACTGAGTGGTGGGCATTGAAATTCTACCCTGAAATTTAAAAATGTTAAAAGAATAAAAAAAGCCCAGAGCTGTAGATTGTCTGACTGCTGATTACTGCCTTTTCTGCCTCTACAAGTTAATTGCACTGGAAATGTCATCTTCCTTTGAGTATCAAAGCCCATAGCATGCACAGGATTAATTTTGCAATACAGACAAATTTTAAAATTGTTTCTTGGCATTAAAGGTTTAGGGGCTCTGGTCCCTCTGGGTATCGCCCTGAGTGAGAAGGCTCTGGTTCCCTCAGTCCGGAGCTCGTCCTCCTGGGCATCGCCTTGAGTGAGAAGGTGACTTTGCATCAGCAGGACTTGGCTGAGGTGTGTTGAAGCAGTACGGCATGGCCTTGCTCCTGGGTCAGGTTGGACCAGAGCTGGCTATGCCATGTTACCCGAAGTGTTGTCTGTGGTTCATCCTCTCTGTGTAATCCAGCCATCTTTGCTCTTAGGACAACGAGGGAGACCTTCGAGCCATGTGCTGCTCTCACAGGTCAGTCTGTGAAGCCCTTCCCAACCATGTGTGTGCTTGTGCCTGTTTGTCGACAGAGGGGCCAACCCTTGTCGAGGGAGTTTAAACAAGATAACTGGAGGGAAGACAGAGCCTGCCATCCCTTCAGATAGCAGTGTCTGAGAGAGCACCGGCAAAGTATGATTTGTCATCTGTGAAAAATGTTTGCGTTTGACAGCTTTTCACAGGAAGCCTGTCAGAGTGATAATTTAATGAGTACAGATTGCTTGCAACACAGCTGTAAAATGTGCTTTTACAGTGCTGTAAAATAAGCAAATGTGGCCTTTGTGTGTTTGCTTTGTTTGAGAACAAGTCAACTTCTAATACAAATGAAAGGTGGTCATTTATTTTACCCAGCAAACAGTCAAGACGTAAGAGAGGAACCTGCCATTTTTCTTCTTGTGGTGGCAAGGTTAATGCTGGGTTATGTTGGTGTTTGCAAATCAGCTTATTTCTGTGAAGGGTAGAATTAGTATCTAATTAGATATAGGGAGTTACTAGTCAGATTAGCATTTAACTCATAAAAAGGTGTTTCAGGCTTTTTTCTTCTCGTTGCAGACATCTGTGCCCGTAGTTTGCATAGAGAAAAGATTAATGTTCCTCCTGGCGCCCAAGCTGATTTTTTGATGTGGAGATGGAAACTGAGGATGCAGACTTACACTATGCCAGTAGCTACACTAAAATATATCTATATATATTATTTAATTACTGCTGCTGACCAGGTTAAGAGTGCTGTGCATTGCATGGAGGAAGGTGCCATGCACATCCCACTGCTGGATCCATCCCTGCTTGCTGGTGTCGAATGGCCCTTCATCCCCAATGCCATGCTTGACATCACCCCTCCCCACCATCCCAACCCCATCTCTGCCCCAGGAGCCTCGAGGTGCCAGCAGTGATAGCCAGGGGCCAAGCCACAGGTGCTGGTCACTGGGGCATCTTGTCTGGCATGTTCGGGAATACAGGCATGTGCTGGCAGGGGTGGATGCTGACTCCATGCTGCAGACACACAGCCTCCTCTGCCCTCCTCCCCTTCTTCTTTGGGAACTGGCACTTGAGAACGGGTGTTTTCTGTCCATGAAAATGATGGTTGAAGCTTGAGCCAGAGGGAGCAGTTTTGTGCGTGCATGCTGCCTCCTTCAGCAGTGCTGCGTTGGGCTTTTGGAAGTGCCTGGGTTTGGTGGGAAGATTTCATTTCTTTTATTTACCTTCCTTTTGGGCAAGGAAAAGCTGCTGGCTGGAAGGCTGCAGGTACACAGGTATTTTCTGCCAATCAGATTTCAGGGTTTTTCTCAGGATAATTAATGAACATACCTGGTTCTAGCCCCCTTGAAAAATTGCTAATAGATAAGAGCTCTAAAGCGTGGATACAGTTTATTCAACTTCCACTTTGGAGTGTAACCAATAAAATGAGTTTGGGCAGGAGAATAAATTGGTTATAGTAATATGGATGTATTATTTAAGATAACTTTCTTGTCTTAAAACATTGCTTTGGGTTCTTTAGACTGATGGTTGGAGCTATCTGATAGATTTGCCATCAATACAATTTCAAAAATCTAATTCTTTTTGAAGAGTTTGCTGAAACATCTGGCAGGTTTTGTGCCTGGTACAAAAGTATTTAAATAAACAACTTATTTGGTGATACTAAAAGGTCTGAGCAAAGAAAGGAAGTGAGCGTTCAAAATGATTAAGTGAATTAGAAATTAATATACACCAAGCTAATCTCTATAGTATAAACTCAACAGAAAAAATCTTCCTGGAGAGGAAATGCCAGTCATGGGAACGAAAGTGGAGGTTCCTGGTGATATTGGACAGAGGACGTGTTGGGTGTTTGAAATCAATCTCATCTTCCCTGGATCGTTTCGCTTGCGCTCCTAAGAGGCTGCATTATATACAGCCATGTCAGGCACTGAACCTCATGACTTTGTTCATCAGGAACTCATGGAATGTTTCAGTTTTTCCAGAAAATGTTTTCTGTGTTAGGCTTTGTTTGTACTGGAGCACTTTGAAGACGAAAATCTGAACTTCAGCATACTTTTAATGTCTTTTAACAAGGTTTAAATTCACACTGGGCCAAAATGTCCCCCCCACCTTCCCCCTTCTAACAGCTTCTGGCTCTAAGCATTGCTCCTTTGAGGATTTAGAAAACCACAGAGGCATGTTTTATTAAAAAATATTTATTGAATATGAGTCACAGAAAAGCAGAGGTCAGAATCCTCAATTGCTGGTGGCATGCCTTAAATAATCTGCTTCCCTACCCGGCTGCCCACTCCCCAGGATGCCAGTGCTCCCTGTGGGGCTGGAGCAAACAGGCGGTATGGGAGGCTTTGTCCCACTGGCATCTACCTTTGCTCTCCTTAGCTGCTCCCCAGGGCCATAGAGCAGGGAGTTTTCTTCCAAAATGGCCCAAATGCTTTTGGCCTAGTGGACCCCTCCCCTATTTTTTATTTTATCTCATCTATGCCGAATCCCCAAGGCAAATCTTTGGGGCAGGGTAGTTTGTGCTTAGACCCATGTGCCAAGGCTGTGGTAATGTGGTCTTGGCAGGACATTTTCTTTAAACTGCTTCTGCAGTGATATCATCATCAGGTCTACTTGTTATCAGTGTTGGTGACACATGTGGCACTGCCAAGACATTGCAGCAGCCACTTTCTGGGCTGTCCAGTGTTCCTGGAGAGTGAATCAAAGTGGGGATCTGCTTTTAGAAAGTGATAAAAATCTCAAGCCCTATCTGTCCTTCATCATTTGAAAAATCTCTTGTTATTGTGCCAAGTGTTTAGCTCTTAGATTTTGAGAAAATTCTGGTGTAATTGTGGGGGTTTTTGCACTGCCACAAACATCTGAAGCCTCTTCTGCAATCAGGACCAGTTGAGTAAGTGGTCAGGTCCTGCCTTGAGAGATGACAAACTTGAAAAATGGGAGAAAGAACCTGCAGGTAGATTTTTTAATTTGTTTTTAAAATATATTAAAATTTGTTCATTTTTGAGGGTGGTTTATGATAATCTTGGAAAATGAATTGTCAAGAACTGGAAAGAAGGACTCATTTGCGCAAAACATCTGTTTAACAAAAGCACCTTTTTTCTTTCCAGTATGCTGTTCTTTGAAATTACATCTTTTAAGAGGCCTAAATGGAAACATCAGAAACTTTTGCACTTTTTCTTGTCTTTTTGCTGACTCTTAGTTATGATATTCATATTTGTATCGGAGAGATTTCACTCATACAAGTCTTCTGGCCTAAAGGGAGTTTGAGGGATGAGTTTATGAAGAGTAATCAAAAATTTTGAGATACAGGCATTGTTTGAAAATTTTTGGGGAAGTCCTTTAATTTTCCATTTCACTTTGATGATGGTCTCGTTGTGCTGAGTCCTCCAGTTAAGCAGTGGTTGTAGTAGGTGTGTGCGAACAGACAACCCGGTGCCCGTGTTTACCATATCTTCTCTCCCTCTTTCCTAGAGTTCTTCAAAGAACTGCTGGAGAATGCTGAGAAGTCTCTGAATGACATGTTTGTGCGGACGTATGGCCGACTTTACATGCAGAACTCGGAGCTGTTCAAGGACCTCTTTGTGGAGCTGAAGCGCTACTACGTGGGCGGCAACGTCAACCTGGAGGAGATGCTCAATGAGTTTTGGGCGCGCTTGCTGGAGCGCATGTTCCGGCTGGTCAACCCCCAGTACCACTTCACAGACGAGTACCTGGAGTGCGTCAGCAAGTACACGGAGCAGCTGAAGCCCTTCGGGGATGTGCCACGGAAGCTCAAACTGCAAGTGACGCGAGCCTTCGTGGCTGCCCGCACCTTTGCGCAGGGCCTGGCTGTCGCCAGGGACGTCATCAGCAAAGTGTCTGCGGTGAGCTCTGTCCCCTCACTGTTTGTCCTTGTGTCCCTTGGACCCATGATGGGCAGCATATTTTCCTGTTGTCCTGTACCTAAAGGCGTTGGTGGTAGTTGAGTGCGGGTGGGACCTAGCTCCATCTATGTAGGCTGTGCTGTTGTGTGGTAGAGTCACATTCTGAGGACACCACTGTCCAGTGCTGCAGCCCAATTCCCCAGGTGGATGCTTTCCTCCTGTTTAGAGAACAACAACAGCAGGAAATTAAATGCCTTCTGCAGTGGAAATAACCATGTTGGCTGTGTAATGGCCATATCTTCTTCTTAATGTTGCCTTTAAATTACAGTGAGTCATGGATGCTACAGGCATCTGTTATAGAGTAGCTGATGATTTGCTCCTTGCTCCAGGGCACGGGGGAGAGGCAGTTCACATGAGCAAACAGCACTTCTGTGATAACAGTAAGCTAGAGCCATCTGCACTGGGCAGAAGCCAATTGTACTTGGTGACACACACACACAGCACAAGTTAGATCTCAGACTTTTATAGTAAAGTCACTTTTTGGGGGGATAAAACAACTGTGATGTGTTGGTTACTTAAATGTTTACCTCCCTCTTCATATAAATCACCTCAGAGTTGTTTAAGTGGGGTGACTTCTTTTTTGACATGAGATTTGTCTTTAATTTTAGTTTGAGTTGTATGGTATAGGGAACAGTCAATAATCCTGTTGAAGTGATTATGTAAGATAACAAATATTAATGATTTCCTTTTAACAAACTCAGCTTATTTCCTGTGGGCTGTAGAAGATTTAATGTAATCATTTAATTGGGGAGAGAGACGTTTACTTTCTCTCTACATGGTTGTGTAGTAATAAAATGTGAGGCTGAAAGAGTAGGCAGGAGTTTGAATCACCCCACGTGCCAGGAAAAAAAAATAAGAATAGCTGTTCAGGTACTATTAGAAGGAGAATGCAGTTCTGTAGGCAGCACAAACAGCATTGTTAAATGAGATAATCATTCAACTTTCTTTGACTTATGGGGATAATATTAAAATACTGTCTCTGAGGATAGGGGAAAAAAGAAGTCTGCTTCCATGTTAATTTTTCTTGAAGAGAAATGAGGCAAACAGCTGGCAATAGGCCTGAACATGTGTGGCAGGGCAGAGAATATTAACAAGGAAGGAGTTGCTTGACTAAAATACCCAGACTCCAGGAGTGAGTTTTAAGTTAGCAGGGGCACGTTTAAGTGCTTGGACACCTTGACTCCCCACTTAATGGAGATGACTCTCAAGTTAGAATAATGTGCCGCTGGTTGAGGATGGGTGTGTGGAGCTCTATGTGTGACATGTGGGGTCACTCAATGAGACCACAAAACCTTTCAGCCTCAGGGATGCTGTCCTGGTGGGAGGGAGGAGTGGTACCAGATGAAGTGTGGTATCTCTGTGCCAGGCCACTGGCCAAGCCTTCTGACTCTGGCTTGGGGTTTCAGATTTGGTGGCACTTGTTTGTGGCTGTGTGGCAGCTCTTGTGGTCAGGGGATGGGGTTTTCACTGCTGTAGAGTGTGGATGAAATTTTTGGGTGGGAGGTCTGGCCATTAAGCCCCAGTACAGTTTCAAGAATGTGCAATTACTCGATAGGCAGTAAATGTGCCTGAGTGAGGGATTGTGTTTATGCTCCATCTGCTCAGAATTCATCAAAACGTCTCCAGACTTAACACGGAACCACAAGGGCTATGGTCCCCGCATCTGTTACGAATCAGTCGTGAACCTGAGGTGGCGTCATGATTTTTCTTTCCCTTTTGAAGATCCTTGAGTGTAGAGTTGCCTTCAACCCTAGAATTAATTGCTCGAGTGTGGAAAGCTACCCAGAGTCCCATGCAGCTGCAAAAATAGCTCACGTGCCGTGGACAATCACAGTTGCTCTACTTTCCACTTTAATTCCGCAAGTTGCGCTGGAAATCCTACAACAGATTGACTTTTTCAAGCAGTAACAAAAGTCCCTGCTGTTGAATACCTAAGCTTTAGTTGCAGCAGTAGAAGGAATAATAAACTTTTCTGTAGTATTTTAATCTCATTCAGTGGGAATCTAACATCATGTTTCTGCAAGACACAATGGGAAATCCTAGACGTGAGTTTAAAAGCTGATGTTTTTATGCCTGCTCCTCTGCGGTTGTGTTTTGGGGCTTCCCACATTACATATAGATTAGCCTGGCTTTGCTGAGCTCTATATAATGACTCCATTGACTTTTCTTCCTTATTATTTTTACTCAGGAGTTGTAGTGGAATGACTGCTTATGCCAGGGATTAACTTGGGGGATAAGTCTTCATTCTTCTTTATGAAAAAATGCCCGAAGGAATGCAAATTAGTTTTACTTTTAGTGTGTTTTGTGACTAGTAAGTTAAAAACGTTTAATTGAAAATCTTCAGGAGGAGAAATACAAACTACTGCAAGACCCAGCTGTGTACTTTCCCGGGATACTATCAGGAGAGCGAAGAGCACTCTACAGTACAATGGCCTTGATGGCTTTTTAATGATCCTAGATATTTTTACTTCTTCAGTAGGGAGTTACATTTTGAAGGGTATTGTTCTTGCGTGAGTTTGGGAATAAAGGGGTAAAAGAAGAGAGATCATTGAAAAGCTGCAAGTATGCTTGATTTCTGAGCCAGAATGCTAGAAAATAACTTTAAATTCAGCCTTGAGTGGATCAAAAGCTGTACCACTCTGGCAGAATACACAACAGAGAGAAAGCTGTATGGTTTTGAGAGAAAGTAGAGACTTTTTTCAAACTGTCTAAACCCCACAGTTTCAATGCTCAAGTCTTCACCCCTCAAATTCCCTTCTTTGGACCCAATATTTTCTAGATCTGTTCTGAACAGCAGATCTGTACAGGTTGCTGTTTCTGCCTGTTAGAGACATGCCCTGCGTCTGTGGTGGGCTGTGAGGGGCTGGGGGCCGCCAGTGCTTCTCTCTGTCCTGTGCTGGCACTGGGTGCTTTCTCCCTGACCTTCCTGCCCCTGCTTTCAGGAGACGGAAATCTGCCCATCCCCTAAATCGCTCTCCTGCTACTTAGCCCTGGACAAGTGCTGAAGTCAGCCGGCTTAAATTGCTGCTGGCAGTGACATTTTCTGCCCTGGCCAGGGCTGGAAAAAAGGAGCAAATACAAGCCAGAGCCATGAGTGACTAAAAAAGGATGAGAACCTGCAACTGGGCAGTTCTCAAGCTGCTGAGATGTTCCCATAATTGGTAGCATGCCATTAAGCCCACAGCCTGGTCGAGGGTCATGACACCTTTGAGGGCAAAGTGCACTGTAGGATGCAGGTCAGCTGCAGGTATGGGGTGGAGGTCTTTGTTTGTGGGGGAAGAAGTGAAATCAAGGTCTAGGCTCCCTGACAGCATTTTGTAGGGTCAGGAGGAGCTGGGAGGGGAGGTCTGGCTGGAGGTCAGCAGCAGAGGCACATGAAGGCTGAAGCATGCAGCCACCCAGCATTGAATCCCTGTGTTCCCATGTCTGTGCAGACCAGGATGTGTGGTTGTGACCTTCTGCACTTGGCAGTGGTGGTGAGAGTTTTCTGCCCCCTCCCCCCAGGAAATTTATACTGATAAACTGTTGTTTTGGGATTCTTTTATCACTTTACCCTCATGCCCTTGTGTTGTATAATTTGAGGCAGAACTGCTGGGAGCTCAGGTGGCTCTCAAATCACCTCCTCAACAAGCATTAGTGTGCTGAAAGCCACATGAGATGTAACTGCCACCAAAGCATCTGGGCTGCTGGAAAGGGTCTTTTAGCCTATCCTTGGGAACCCTGAGAAAGGCAGCAGCTTGAAAGCTGTATTCAAGAAATGGTGTTTAGTTCGGAAGCACAGTTATGAGCTGTATGAAATAATGCAGTTTCATATGAGGATTACACCTGCTTCCTCATCTGCCGTCCTCTGGAGACATTAGCAATCAAGAGGAGGCTGCTGGAGATGTTCCCAGTGGGTAAAGGAGGTCAGATTTCTTTGTATTGGCATTTCTGCCCTAGTGAAGTGTAATGGTAGCAGCCAAAGAAGGAATTTTCTTCAAACTGTTTATGAAGAGAATTGCAGAGGGGGCAGGTGATTGCCTTCCCCCAGGTGCTCCAAAGCTGGAGCAGGAGCCCAGTGGCTTTTTACCCCCATTTTGCTCTGAGCTGCCTTATCTTGGATGAGGCACCTGTGGAGCACAACTTGAGCTGTTGGTTGACCTGTTTGTCTGCATGAGCAACCTGAACTGTGGCTCCTGTCATTTTTGGCATGGGTACTGAATGTGGACCAGCCATTGGCTTAGGAGAAGCAGTGATGAAAAAAATTTAAAAAAATGAATGAATAAGAATTAAGGCCTGTGTCATCACAAATAGTAGGTCACCAAGATTTGGTTTTGGTAAAAGTTGTGTCCCTTGTAATTACCATTTGAGGATCTAAAAGTTTAGTGAGAGAGCCAGGGTCCAGCCTCCCTCTGTGCAGTTTTTGCCCTTGGTTTGACTTAAGGGGAATGTGACTGTAATCCTTTTTCAGGAGGAATTTCATGTTCCTATACCCAAAGGCTGCAATATTTTGCTTGGACAAGAGCAAACCTTGCCAGGGAAGTGACAGAAATGGAATATGTTGCTTGCATGCATTGGGAAGGGACAGGGTGGGCAACACTTCTGCTATGTGGGCAACTAAGAAACAGCTGGGGGAGTCAAGGAGCCCTTTTAGTGTGTAGCAGAGGGACCTCCAAAGAGGCAGTGCTGTCCAGGCAGCAGGTTGCAAGCCATGGGGCCAGACCGAGGGGCTGCCGTGCATAAGGACATTTCCTTCCACATACCAAGGGCAAACATCAATGCAGAAAACAATACCAAGCACTTTTCCACATCAAAGATGACCCTGAGAAGACCTGCCAAGAATGTGACTGCATCTGCCTCAGCGCCAGCCATCTGAGGGCCTGTGCTAGGCCTTCAAAGCAGGCTGGAGCAGCAGTCAGCTCAGATTTAGGGCTGGAGTGCATGGATGTGACTGTGGATTTGGAGCCGATGGCATCACGCAGGAGCACTTCAGTCCATTGGCATGGTTTTGGTTTTTTTCTTTCTCTGCCCTGCACTGTGATTCTGCTGCTAATTTTGAAAACAATGTGAGGGGATAATTAAGGATGGTTTTGGTTGTAGATGCCCAGATAAATGTCCCTGCTGTTTTGCTTATTAAAGCAAACGAAATTCTCATCATGATCCATGGTGTCTGAGACAGGAAGAGAAAAAGCTTGGTGTGAAAGGTACTTTGGTCCTGAGGGCACTGTGAGCAGGAGATGCTGACCCTGGCATAGCTGTGTAAATGTTCAGAGGGAGAGGCATCTGCTTGGCTGGCACCCTGAGGTCCCCTGTGCCCCTTGTGGGCTGGGGTTGCTGTTCGGGAAGATAAGCATGGGAATGTTAAGATTGAGCAGCTCGAATGCCTGTTGGTGTGATTCTCGGGATCTCTGCTTTTTCTCTTGGCAGTGTCCCATCTGGAGCAGGTGGAGCAAGCTGTAAGTATGGAACTGAGCATAAATGTGCTCTTGAACTTTTCCTTGCACAAGATAACGCTGCAGCAGACATCGCCATGGGTAGCAAGTGTTGATGAGACACAGAGTCATGCAGTTCCCAAATATCACTCTTAAATGTGTTCCTTTATGCAAGATCTCAGAGGCCCAAATCTATGGTTGAACCAGATGCTGTCTAAATTATAATGTTCTAGCACCAGGCCAGCAAAATTGGTTAAATACGTAGTTAATTCCAAAACACTTTCATTGGAACATTTGGGGTGGAAAAGCAAACTAAAAGCCTCTGAAGTGATGTTCTGCCTCACAGTGAAGCTGAATGTCTGGACCAGCGTGTGCCAAGATGATGCTCTTGCACAACACTGAGAGAAGGAAAAAATGATGCAGGTAGGGTTGTGTTGGTCCCAAAAATCAATGACAACTCACTTGTCTAAGCTGACTGCTGGCCTAGAGCATCTCACAGTCAGCTTCAGAGTGTGTTTTTGAAATCATCTTTCCATGTCACTGAGAAGTTACTCCTTCAGTTTTTTAGCCAGTATTCCTGTCATTAATTTTTTTTTGCAAAGAAAACAGAGTATAAAACAAAAGTAATTTCACTACTTTTATTTTCAAGTTGTTGGATTTTTATGTTTTGTAGCAGCTGTGCTGCTGGCATGGCAATGCTGTTGTTGTGCAAGCTTGGAAAATAAGAAAGCCTGAGTTATCAGTGTCATTATAAATAGTTATTAAAGCTGACAGGATTTTTAATGTTGTTATTAACGTTCTTAATGTTAACTTGAGGGTAGAGTGAGAGAATGTAATGTAGCTCTGGCTGTCTGACAGCTGGTGGGAGTTCCCTGCAGGACTGTCCATGGTTGGAGGTCTCATCCTTCCTCAGCTATTCCTTGTCTTGGGAAGGAGTTGAAAAAGAATCTGGTTGCTTCTCTGAACTTCATCTGCTTGCACAGATCAGTTTATCTTGAGTTTTGGTGGTTTTGTGGTAGGCTGTGAACAAGGCATTGCACTTGATAGGTGTGTACTTTAGTGGTGATGTTTCTATCAGAAGAACGCATCCAGCTGCAATTGCCAGCAAGTTGGAAAAGGATGAGTGTAACAATTCCCCTCATGTGAAACTCTGAAGTGGGGTGGGTATGACAAGGTACAAACAAAAAACAGATTTTATTATGCCAAGAGCATGTCATTTTTACAAGAACATGATTTTACCTTCACCAGTCAATAGAAGTCAATAGATGTTACCCCAACAAAATGTGATACGAAATGTTTGCATTAAGCCCTGAGTTGTTTGGTTTTCACTTAATTTTTGTGAATTGTGTGCAAATCTGTATTTTTAAGGAGCAAGTTCGATATGAATGTGAAGATTGGTGCCAAAACACATCTGTTAGCAACTTTTAATCTTCACGTTTGACAAAGCGTATAGATATGGACAAATTGTAATTTACATGATGAAACCGCAGGGTGATGGATTGCTGCAGTGGCATGGAATGCCATGGAAAGGAAATAAATTTCACAAGATGAAAGGAAGGGACTGGAGTGCATTTACTTCTATCAGAAGCTTTTACAGGGTATGTGCGCTGCAGCTACTACTACCTGGGTTCAAATCTACCAGAGTAAATCCCCTCCAGCAAATAAAGCTTTCTCTGGTACTCTGCTTTATTAGAAAGGAGATTACTTGGTTTTGAGGGTCATTCTAGGGTACAGTCTGAATGAACTTGAGTTGCTTTCCAAGATAAACACAACGCCAGAACAAAGCATATGTGGGTTTACTGTTACATACAATGGCGTTTTAAGAGCTTGCACCTGGTATGGCAGGGCCAACATTAAAAGCTTGTGAAGCATTGCCAATGGAACACATGGCACATCCCACTGACAGACCTGGTTTGGACCGGGTACAGGCCCTGTGCCAGGGGTTAAGGTTCTACTTGCAGTGATACTCAGCAGCAAAGCATTTATCACTGTTGTAAAGAGGTGTAATTGCTCATAGTCTTCCCCAAAACTCTCTCTTAGAGGTGATCTCTGATTGTGCCTTCCTGTCACTTTTTGACACCATAAAATGCCAATTCTGGACTGATGAATTTGCCCATTGTCTTCCTCTTCACGTGCAACTGTATTGCACACTAACAGCTTCCCTGTGGTTTACATCCACTAGCAGGGCTTGGTTTGTCTTTTCCATCACCCGTTTGTGATCACCCTCTGCTCAGCTCGGTGCAGGACTCGAACCTATGTGGGGAAGGAAGCAAAATCTCATTTGCCTTTAAAATTGTTCCGTGTCTTTGCTCAAACGACCTAATCCAATTGACCATCACATACTGCGTGCTGTGGAATGCAGGAAAGCAGCTTCAGCTTCCCCTGCATCTGCTGGGATTCATAAAGATAACCCCTATGGAATATCAAAGCGGGGGATTGTGCAGGGCCACAGCCGCTCGGTGCTCGTGGGGCGAGATGGGAACCTAAGATGGGAAGGGGCCTCCTAGGTCACGGCTCTGCGGGTGGCTTTTTGCAGCATGCTGCCATGCAATCCCTTTCATAAAGCTGCAGCTCTCCACAATAGGGTTGGGGAATCCTCCTGCTTCTCATTCCACTTCAAACTGCTCTAACACCTGGCTCATGCTATCGACATTTTCCTTATTTTTCTTCCCAAGGAGGATGCAGAGCACTCCTTTGAGGGCTAACAGTGCTAAGATGGCCAGGATCAACTGGTAAGCCTCTGGACTTAGCATGGAAGTTCACCTACTGCTAAGTGACACAGGAAGGGATTTTTATCAGAGAAACAACTAAACTACTAAATTTGAGCATCCTTCAGAACTCTTGTCTCTGGGTGCAAGATGTTATTTAGTTCCCCCCACCACTTTTTTGTTGTGCAAGGACTGCACCATCTGGATAGCAGATGATACCTTCACATTTGTCTGTTTCCAATTTTCCAACTATAAATCATCTGGTTTAGCTGGTTTCTGTTGCTTGAGCTCTTAGTATTTGAACCAGCTCTCTTTTAAAGCCATGTTGCCCCAATAGGGAGCTTTCTGCTGGGGCTCTTGCTCCCACTGTGCCTTCCAAATATATATATATAAAATATAAAATGTGTGTATGCTCTGAAGCATCTGAATCAGATTCCACAACCACCACAAACAGCTTTCTACATGGATTCTCCTTTTCCTCAGCCAAACAGGCTCTTTGTGGACAAAAAAGAAGGGTAAAGTGCCATCTGATGAACATTTCTGGCCAGCAAAAATCCAGCTCTGAGCTACATCAGCTGCAGAAAATTGTCCTTCTGTCTCTCTAACCAGTTCACTTGCTTACTGAAGAGAAATCGTGGTTTTTCTGGAGTTGTCAGAAACCCAGCAGATCTTTATCTGTCATCTCCTTCCGTAAGAAACGAGGGTTTAAAAATTTGCTGATGTTATTAACAAAGCCAGCCTGATTATGTAATGCTTTTTCTTTTCTGGTTTGTTTTTGTTAAAATCTGTTGCCTCCTAGTTTCATGGGCTGCCAACAAGTTTTTGCACGAGAAAATTAGGCTTAGTTTCTCCATAGTCCTTGCACTGAGATGGGCAATAGTAAGGTACTCAGCATATGTGTAGTACTGGATCTTCCTTAGCTACATTCATCTCCACTTAGTCCTGTTGTCCTCTCTGCCATGAAGTCAGTTCCCAGACCTCCAGCAGATGACATATGAAGGCCATCCACATCTCCAGCTGTTTGTGTTGAGGGACTTCACTCTTTCTCAGGGATGTTGTGTGTCTCCTCCAGCACAGTCTTGGATCACAGCCTCTTTAGAGCAATTCCCTAAGTGCCTTACAAGGAGTCTCAGGTGCATTGTTTGAAACATCAGAGACCACTTCTGTTTTGTCAGTGTATCTCTGATTGCATCTCAATTTTCTATTTTCATGTGTGGCTAGTTAACACTTAAACTTGCTCTTGAGGGAGCTTCTCTGTTCAACACTTCAGATGGACCCACCATGTGGTTGGGATGGAGCTAATGCTCCTTGGACTGACTGGATGGAAATGGTTTCAACGAATATTTTGAAGTTGGGCCAGAGGGTGAATCAAACATGAATGACCATGAGCCGCTTTGGAAAACAGCCCTGTTGAGGGTTGGAAGCACCCCTGTCAGGGGGTGACGTGCCTGCTGTAGACAGCTCCGCTCAGATGCCCAGCAGCTTCGAGGGTCTTCCCGGCTTGTCCTCAGCTGCAGGGTTGTAGCTGCCACCTCCTTTGGCTGTGGGGAATGGCATTGCTGAGCGTGATGAGTACTGAGTATAAATGGACCCAGGGAACTGTCATGTAAATGCTGTGTTGAGGGACTTGAATGTGAGATAAAGAAGCTGATCTCTGTGCTGGGAGCCCTGCTGGGCAATTGTCCGGGAAGAGCCGAAGTCCCACTGAGGAGGAGAGTATGCTCCCAGTGGGTTTGGTACAGGGATCGTGTCAGACATACTGCATTGACATCCCACTTTTTCCTGATAAATCCCAGTATCATCATCTTCAGCATGTGTTTGCAGCAGGGCTCAGAGCCTTGTGTGACATCTTTTGACTTTGCTGCATTTTACTGCCTTCCCTGAACTTGAGTGCTGCCTGTCCCCTTGAGGTGCCTGTCCTTTCCCTGGGAGGAAGTCCACAAGATACAGGGTGTACTGCATGGTGCAAATAATGTTTTGCAGAGATGGGGGCTGTCTGTGTCCCCTGGAGTGGCAGATACACCCAAGGAGGTGAGCCAGACCCCTTCATCTGTTCCTCAGATCTCTGGACCACGTAAGCAGGGACCAGACGGTGATGCCTGACCCCACTGCATCTCTTCTGCACAGCTCTGTCCCCTACATTTTGGGGTAAATGTGTGGGTTTTTTTGCTTTAGTGACTGAGGGCTGATTTTCTTGTCCTTTTCTCTTTTTCTCTCATAAAGGTGAACCCCACACCACAGGGTACACGAGCGCTGCTAAAAATGATGTACTGCCCACACTGCCGAGGTCTGGTATCAGTGAAGCCCTGCTACAACTACTGCTTTAATGTCATGAGAGGCTGCTTGGCCAACCAAGGGGACTTGGATGCCGAGTGGAATATCTTTATGGGTAAGGCAATATGGGTTAAAACTGCATATAAGTCTGCACTGGTACTATGTCCATCACCTGAATAGCTTTGTGAGTGGCTATGCTGAGCTATAGCAGCTTTTTCAGGTATCTGTGATGGTTATCTTTTCCTTCCACACCTGTATACAGCACACCTTTTGCCATTCACATTAACCTCTAAATAAATGAGACTGTTGTGCCAGCGACCTTTGTTGCAGCAAGGTTTGGGAGGATGGAGGTGCCATGGGCTTGTGGACTTGGAATGTTTCTTCTTGCTGGATCAAGCATGTGTGCAGGCTGTTTCTTCCATGGTCCTTATACCTTGTTGTCGCCATACAGCTGTCCTTCCTGAAGCCAGTTTTCTTCTTCAGCAGCCTGGGAGTCTCCTTGCCAGCCATGAAGAGCTTTGGGAAAAGCTGTAGGCCTGGATTTTACATTAAAAAATTGAATAGGACATGCCTGAATCTGTTTTTAAACAGCTCATTTGGCACTCAGCCACCATCCTTTTACAATGTCAGCAGGTCTTGTGTGACACTGTGTGAGTACTTTTGCCATCCTCTTCCTCCTGTCTGTTATTTCTGTTCTGTGCTTATACATGGTATCATTCAATACATGAAATTTAGACTGAAATGTTAAATTCTACCTTGGGTCAAGGCTCATCAGAATTGGCAGTGCATCAGATTTTGGGGCACAGGCAATAGATAATATTAAATGTTTTCATTTGTGTTCCTTTTGGTTTATTTATTTGGTTTGATTTATCTGTGATCAAGCATCCTTTGGGAGCAGTCACTTCACTCCAGTTACGTGTGAGGAAGTGCACATAAGTATCTGCTGCTACTGAAAAGGCTGTAGTATTCTTCCCATCCCACTCATGGAAAAAAAAGATTGTTAGAAAGAAAAGATTTCCCTTTCACTCAGTTGCAAGATTTTTAGAAAAAGGGAAATTGCTGCTAGTTGACATTTCAGGCTACATTTATATCTTAGAACTTGTTTTCCTCTGTTCTGTGCACTGGATTTTCATTTTGCTGCCCGTACCAACTGGATGTGTGTAGGGTGTTATTTTCAGAAGGCATTTTTTTGTGTGTTTATTCCATATAGGGAGCTAAATATGACACTAAATTGGGTTTCCAAGTCATTCTCTGGGAGGCTGACACCCCACCTCCCCAGTCCTCCCAGCCATCTTTCTCATGAGAATCTTAAGTATTTCAACTGCAATTGTTGCTGAAATAGCTCAAAGCCAGGACACTTGCAAACATCTAGTCCAAGTAGAAAAGAGGAATCCCATAAAAGGGAAGGGCATAGTGCCAGAAAACAGACAAAAGCACAAGCAGCTAATTGCTGTAGGTGGTATGCAGCTAAGAATGAACCTCGGGGGAAGCTGGCGAGCCCTGTCACACAAGACTGCTCAGGGACTGCATACAATAATTGAGATTATTAAACAGGTCTAAATAAATACATGTGATTCCAGGTTGGAGGCAAAGCTTTCCTCTTGGAGTGCTTCCTCCTGAAAGGGCTTCTTGCCCACTCATTACTTAAGTATGGTATTAAGCTTTGTTACATTTATTGGTGGTATTTGCTTGGTTTCTTGCACTCTGGGTTGATGGTTGCAGTGGAGTACAGATACAGCAAACTTAAGCTGTGCTTTCTCAGACAATTTAATAAGTGAACAGGTGCTGGTTATGTTCCAGGCTTTGGTTTCTCTCAATTTGCCACTCAAGACAAATTAAATTAAATATATCTGGTGTTTAGGGCAGAGCATATGCCACAAATACCTTGTGTGTGTGTTTAAATAATTAAAGAAATAACATCCAAAAAAATTCCCCCCAAACCACCCCCCAAAATCCCCAAAACCCACCTCCGTGGGCTCAATATGATTTTGCATTGTGGGTTTAAATGCCAAGTTATGGCAATGATTTATTAGGAGTCGAAAGCAGATTTTGAACCTATCAAGTCATTTTAAGAATAGTTAAATCAGAGAACTCGTCGCAAGTGCTGCAAGTCTATATAAATGTGGGTGCATGTGAAATACGCATTTGTGTGTGCTAGTGGGTCTATAAGTAAGTCAATTATGTAAAGCTGGGATGTAAAGTTTGTAGGTTTTCTGAGACAAGGCGACTTTGCAATTCCTTATTTCTCCAAAGTACCATTTAAAGCTGAGGAGTATGAAATAATGACTGAATTGTACTCTTTTCTTCCCTTTAACTTTAATTATTTCTCCCTCTATTCCTGACACAATTGTACGCCAATTAGACAGGGGTATACTTTGTTTCAAACTGGCTATTGGAGAGGTTGGAGCATTCCTGAATGAACAGCGTTAATCTCCAGTGCCTTTTCATGATTTTTTTTTCTCCACAAAGGTTTACTCTGCTCAAAGATGTTGAATTCAGGCTCCATATACATATCTGGAGTACTACTTTGTGTGCAAAGAATTTTTTCCCCCCCCTAAAAAAAAAAAAATTGTTGTTAATGAATGGTCAAGGTCTTCCCCCTCCCTTTCTCCTTTTAAATCAGATCTTGGGGTTAAGACTGAAAACTGCCTTTTGTTCTTCAAGTCAGACAGTGAGGCTGAAGATGTGGGTTTCTGATTATTGGTGGCACAATGAGAAAGAATTGCTTTCCTTCATGAGAGTGAGGTGCTTTGTTGCAGAGGATTGTCTCAATGCCAGTAGCAAGGACAAATGCACGCAAGAGGAAAAGGGTCTTTAAGGGATGGTGGTAGATGGTGTGGATTGGTTGGGGTTTTTTTCACCTAAATCCACTTCTATCTCCTCATCACAGGGAAAAGAGACAGTCTTTGTCATGCTGTATGTTTGTAATACATGGCCAGGATACATGTTTCACTCTGCCAGAGTTGGGTTTTTTTGTGAAGCAAAGCTGAGCCATTTATAAGCCATGCCTTATAAATATCAATTACTTTGCACGAGAGCTGGGGCAAATAATTGTTATTTATAATCAAATCCTCTCTCCTCTCCATAATGGAAAATCGTTTTCTGGGAGTTGCTCAGAAGGTTCATTCCTGGAACTGGAGCCTCCCCTCCTGCAGGCAGGAGTGCTGGCGGGACTCTGAACCCCCCAGCTAGCCTCAGTAATGTCAGACAGGGCTGCCAGAGGGGACCACTACTTGCCACGACTGCTGTGGGGGACACCAGCCAGCTCCTGGTGTGAGGTAAAAGTTTGCAGGATGCCTCCAAAATCAAAACTGCGGATGAGGCAGTGTCCCTCCACCCTCAGCCCCTGCTCCTCCCCACCCCTTTCTAATGAAAGTTTATTTCATTTAGTGTTCCTTGCCAGTATCAATCCCAACTCCAATTATTACTTTCGTTATCTTTTCTCGCCAGCTTTGGTAGCTGTGCTGGAGGCTGAATGCATTTTCTCTATCGGCAGTCAAAGCAAAGGCTGCATTCCTGGGCTGTGATACATGGAACGCCATGGCACCCCTGCTAACAAAGGACCCAATTCGCTCTACATTCCCATGGTCTTGTGGATGTCCTGCCCAGCTCAAAGTTTACAAAGATGCCAAACAGCCAGAAGAATTGGGGTTTATGTTTCCTTTCAATCTTTCACAAACACTTTATTGATCTGTGGCCTTTCCTGGCCACTCAGAGAATTAAATAGTTACAAAATGGAATGATTTTTCTTTTTTCTAAAAAAACCTAAAACAAACAAAAAACCCAAGCAAAAACAACAACAAAAAAAAACAACAACAAAAAACCCAAAAAATGAAACAAAAAAACCCTGTGCACTTTGTGTGGTTTATTATCTGTGTATTCATAATATTTTTATTTTAAATGAGCTGCTTCCTGCACACTGCACCAGGATGTTCTTTATGCACGTGAAAAACCCCAAAAGCTTTGACAGTGATGAACACATTTAAGTTGTGCTCCACTTGTTTACAAAAGTCTCCATTTGGTAGCACATCAAAAGCATTTTTCTCTCCTCTGGCACAATGGTATATTCATGCTAGCAGTCATTACTCAGAGATTTGAAGCATCACTTTATTGGAGCCTACAACAATACAGTCTAAGACTCTTTGTTTCATTTGTTATTACCGTCTCCTTTTTTTTTCCTTTTTTTTCCTTTCTTTTCCCTTTTTTTTCCTTTTTTCCCCCCCTTTCTTTTTCCTTTTTTCCCCCCCTTTCTTTTTCCTTTTTTTCCTTTTTTTTTCCTATCATTTTCCTTTCTTTTCCTTTTTTTGTCCTTTTTTTGGTCCTTTTTTTCCTTTTATGCATTTAGTTCAGACCTGTTTGTAGTCCCTGAGTGCAAAATTCTGGCCATGCCCTGAAAGAGCTCTGTCATTGATGCTGGTGGTGTGTGCTTGCAGAGCGAGGGCCTTTCCTGGGGCCTCCAGCTCCACCCAGGGCTCAATCCCTAAACACCCACACCTTGGTGGAGCTGAATGAATGAGAGGGGGTTAACTGAGTGATAGTCCTTTAACTAGCAACCAGCACATCTTTAGAATATTAAGCTGTCTTTAAAAAGTGGATTTACAGGCTAGGAAGGCATCTGCAGTTCATGTTGGGGGTTATGGTGTTGGATTATTATTATAATTCTTGTGTTTTGTTGTTGTATTTATTGATAATAATAACTTTACATACACAATTAGCTTAGTTGTATATTTTTCATCATTTGTGGTTTTTTTAAATGTAGTCTTATTTAACATGACTTGGGCTCTAAGGCAGAGCTATTACTAAATTGTTCAGTATGTGGAGTTTCTTTATAGGGCTTTAATAGATAGCCAGAGTCCACAGAAGTTTTCTGTTTGTGCAAAGTACCTTCTGTGCTTAGTAGGAGGATGAATGTTGTGAGAAAGATTAATAGACTGAGTGTGAAATGCCTATTTCTCTTTAATGGAAGGGACCAGACATGTCTTAGGAGCAGGGAGGAGCTCCTTGGGGCCAGAGGGGCTGTTGTGTCCTCATCACTTAGGCTAGGAAAATTTGAAGAATTACATGCAACTGGGAAAAGACGAATTTGTGGCAGAGCATCATGAGGTAATGCAGGAGAGGAGACCAGCAAATGCTTTGGGGTTGAGGGACCACAGTGAAAGCTAACAGTAAATTAAGTTTGTGATGGGTGAGAAGAGACCAGTGCCAGGTGTATTCCTGGAGGCACCTTGTGGGGGAGAACCAGAGTGAGGGCTTAGATGCAGTGTAGGGTAAAAGCCTTAATGCCAGTAACAATTTCCCAGGAAATAGTGGATGTCCAGTAGCTGCTGTGTTTAATGATGCATTTGATGAGGACATGCGTGTCAGCACAGGAGGAGTGACCCAGTGTTGGCTGAGGGACTTTCCATCTCCCCTTGCACAGAGATGTGCCAAATACATCATGAGTACACAGCATTCACCCTGCTCTCACACAGACTCCCTCCCTCCTGCAAATTGTCCATGTAATGCTAGGAGGTGCAATCCCTTGGCTTCCCCAGGCAGGAAAAAGCCTGGGGAAAGATGATATCAAGGATTTTCTTGGACCCTTGCATACTGGTGCCTTGTGCTCAAGACCAGCACGATGAGCCAATGGCTTTGAAAGCAGTCTTGAAAAACAAATGACACAAGGCAACCTTTAATAAATGAGCATGGAAAGGAGGGTGTTAGTAATGCTTGTTCTGATGGGAGGAGCTGATTACAGGCTGCTGTTGGCAGGCTGTGATGGCTTTTGATGTACATAAGCCTGTAAGTGCCTGGTGAAGTTGTAGGCTCTGGGAACAGAGCAAAATGTTTCCTGGAGATGTGCACTGGTCAGAGGTGATACTGCAGTGGTTAATGTCCGTGTGCTCAAACTGTTATCCTTGTTACCTCTTATTCTTGAAGCTCCTCCATTACAAACCTTTGTTTTTCTCTCTCTGTGTTAGATTCAATGCTGCTGGTAGCAGAGAGGCTGGAGGGACCTTTCAACATTGAGTCAGTCATGGACCCCATTGACGTAAAAATTTCAGATGCCATCATGAACATGCAGGAGAACAGCATGCAGGTGTCTCAGAAGGTAAATGGGCCAAGAGGACACTTGGGATTGATTGATTTATTTATTTAATGTGTTTTATTTCCCTATTCTTGTCAATATGTTTTTTCTTGAATGCCCTTTCAAGTATATATATAAATCTGACGTATTATTTTGGGCAGGAGCTGGGTTGGAGCCTGGAAAAGGGAGGCTCTTGTGACTTTTAATTTCATAAACTCTTTTCCTTCTCTCCCATAGGTTTTCCAGGGATGTGGCCAGCCAAAAACACTTGCCCAAGGCCGGACTGCTCGCTCTGTCTCTGAAAGTGGTTTTAGTGCTCGTTTCAGACCTTACAACCCAGAGGAGCGACCAACAACAGCTGCTGGCACAAGCTTGGACCGACTGGTGAGTGCCTGGTCCTGCTGGTGCCACACAGGTGCTTCATACCCAGGCACCACAGTGTATAATATTCCATTTTTAATTGATATGGTTTCTTAGTATTCCTTGGCTGTCTTAAAACTCTCTTAAGGAGTGTAATCTGCCCATGTCTCTAGACATTAATTACCTCAATGGTTCTATGTCAGAGAAGTGCCTATGTTAAAAGCTTGGCTTATGGATACTATGTGTTTGAGGAGCAGTGTTTAATTTTGTATTGAAAAAGTAAATCAACCATCAAAACTCACAGCTGAAGATCTGGCCTGTACACATCTGTTGCAATAAAAAATATCTTCCCAACTTTACTTGTACTGAGCATTTGGTATTCTGGATTATGTCTTGTGTTTCTTTTTTTCTTTTATTTAATAGGTTACTGATGTGAAAGAGAAGCTGAAACAAGCCAAAAAATTTTGGTCATCTCTCCCTGGCAATATTTGCAATGATGAAAAGATGTCTGTAGGCACTGTCAATGAGAATGAGTGCTGGAACGGGAGCGCCAAGAGCAGGTTTGGTGATGCTGCTGCCACTGGTTAACCCTCTCCCTTTCACCCCAAACTTACCCTGTGTTCTGCCCCCTCTCCATGAGCCCTTTTCTCATACAGGAGTGATCGTAGCTCACCCAAGACAGGCTGCTGCCATTACCCCTTTCATTTTTGTAGACGGGAGAGCTGGAATGTTAACACCAAAGCATTGTCCAAGTTCTACGTGGGGGTTTCTTTTACAGAAGGGAACAGAGTGTAGATACCCAAACACAGCGTCTCTCCTTGGACTTAAGCCCCTTACTAATTGTTCATGGATTTGTACTAAATCCTGTATCACAGCCACAGAGCAGGGGTGCCTGTGTTGTCTGACAGTGCTGTTGCCCCAGTGCCCCCAGCTGGTGTTTCCACCAGGAACTGGTTTCTTTGTTGAGCAAGGGCAGAGGTGATGGAGGGTGAAGACCTTCTCCACTGCTGAGGTCTGTGGCACAAGGGGGCCAGTGGTTTCATTCACACTTTTTATGGAAAAAGGAGTTACAAAACTCTTTTTTTTTTATCTTGTAAGGAAGAAATTGCCAGCACATGAGTAAGCCAAAGTTTTTCTGTCATATGGTTTATGTAACTGGTCAACTTGTATTTTGGAAATAAAAGTTTCTCTTTGTTTTTTTTTCCCCCTCTTTGCTTACTGAGGAAATAAGCACAATCCAAGATATTCTGTTAAAAAAAAAAAAAAAAAAAAAGCAGTTGTCTGGGGTTTTCCAGCAGTTTTTCTAAGTAATAGCAGTTTTTGCCCTTGATAGTTTTGGGCTCCAGGAGAAACCCATACCTCATAACTTTTGCACTGTTTTGTGTGTGCCTAAAACTCTGCCATGCTTGGCTAGGGCAATGTTTTGGGTCTGTGTGACAAGAAAAGGTTCTGCCTCCTGAAGTGTTGTTTATCAGCAGCTTCTAGGGACTTTTCACAGCAGTTACCCCCAGTGTGTGCAAGGGCACCAGTATTGAGGGGAGATGGAGACTTGGCAGCACTGGACGAGGTGACAGGGAAGGCTGGATATCCTATGTGGGTTGGGCTAGATAATTTGCTTTACTATTTTCTACATGACTCCAATAAGCTAAAAGTTTGGTAGTTTTCCACACTTTGGTCTCAGACTTCTTTGAAACATATAATATTGATCACAAATAATAACAAAACTGTCACCACCAATAATCATCATCATTGTCACTCCCATATACAGGACAGGGTTTGAGCATGCTTTTCAGATGTATGCTTACATCTCACTGCCTGGTCTCCAGGATCAGTAGACTGTGCTAAAAGCTTTTCTCCCTTTTGTGATACTGATGTTGGCATCATAACTAAGAAAAGTAATGTTTTCTTGCGTTAAACTAGTGTTTCTAGCAAGTCAGGTAATTGGAGGAAAGAGAAATGTGTCCTATCGCTGCTGTATAAGATGATACTCCAAATACCGTGTCAGGAAATGTATTCTGTTGGGTTTTGTTGCTCAGTCTTTCTTTTAAACCAGGAGGCTGCACACGTGCTCAGACCTGAGCATGTGCACCTTCTGAAGCCGAGCATCTTGGCTCTCCCCTTCTCTGATGTGGGGGGCTACAGGATCTCATCTTCAGCAGCACAGATGTTTCTCCTGCTGGGGTTATTTTCTTTTCAAGTTGGGGAGAAAATTGTCATTCCCCTGTCCTTGTGGCACAGAGTAAATGAAAACAGTGCTTCATTCCAGCTGCTGCAGAGATTGCAGGGAAGGGAGATGGGGTAAGAAGTTGGTGAAGGGCTGTGTGAGGTTTAGCACGTGGAAGGATGCTGTTGGTCTCAGAATATCACCCAGACTGAAAGCAGGGGTGGCACTGAAGAGTTCCCATGCTGTCATTCTTTAGCACGGTACCCTGCCAAGCTGCAGCTCTGGTACCAGCAGGAATGGTTTCTTTTCAGGTATGACTTTGCAGTGACTGGAAATGGCTTAGCAAGTCAAGTGAATAACCCAGAGGTTGAAGTCGATATTACCAAGCCAGACATGTTGATTCGCCAGCAAATCATGGCTCTGCGGGTGATGACCAACAAGCTGAAGAATGCCTACAGTGGGAATGATGTCGACTTCATTGACATAAGTATGTTTGCTGTTGTTTGCCTTTTGCTTTTTCTTTTTTCTCTTTTAATTGGATTTCATGCTAACACAGGTAGCTGGCTAAGCTTCAGCTGTGGGTAAGCATGTTAGTAAAGAGGGTGGGAACCGGCTTCTCTGACAGGCTGTGTGAGGAGGGGTGTTCCATGAACCCATAGAATGGTTTGGGTTAGAAGGGACCTTTAAAGATCATCTAGTCCCGCACCCCTGCAATGAGCTGAGACATCATCTACTACATCAGGCTGCTCAGGGCCCCATCCAACCAGCCTGACCTTGAGTGTTTCCAGAGATGGGGAACCTACTGTCTCTCTGGGCAACCTATGCCGGTGTTTCACCACCCTCATCATAAAACCATTTCTTCTTTATATCAAATCTAAATCTACCTTCTTTTAGATTAAAACCATTACCCCATGTCTTATTGCAACAATCCCAGCTCCCTCAGTCTGTCCTCATAGGAAAGGTGTTCCAGCCGCTGAGCATGTCTGTGTTCTCCTCTGGACTCCCTCCAGCAGATCCTTCCTATGCTGGGGGCCCCAGAGCTGGATGCAGAACTCCATGTGGGGTCTCATGAGTGGAGTAGAGGGGGTGAATCACCTCACTTGACCTGCTGGTCACAGTGCTTTTGGTGCAGCCCAGGATGTCACTGGCTTTCTGGGCTGTGAGCACACGTTGCCCAGGTGTGATGACTGCACACAGAAGTCACATTAACATGGGGACCCATGCTTACTTCTCATGAACACCAAAACAGCCACGGTCTTGCCTTTTCTCCCTGCTGTCTTGAGCAGTCAGCAGAGGAGGACAGCAGGTGTATTTGTTTCCCCAGGTGAGGAAAGCAGCGGGGAGGAGAGCGGCAGCGGCTGTGAGCTCCAGCAGTGCTCCCCAGAATTCGAGTTCAACGCCACTGAGGTCACTGGGAACTCCAGCAAGAGCGATAAGACCATGAACACTTCTGCTGCCACCAGAAGCGGTCTATCACAAGCAGCCTTGCTCCTTAACATTTTGTTCTTGGCCATGCAAAGACAATGGAGATAATTGTGCAGCATAGGGGGAGGGGAAAAGACTTTTATTATCAAAGGTAGAAGGCACCTGCTTTCACTTTTATACCATCTAGAGACTTTGCTTTTTAAGTTAATGGACAACAGTGTACAGTTTTTACTATGTTGCCACTGGTTTTAAGATAATGATTTTTTTTTTCCCTTGCTATCCTGGGAATAACAGGAACGGGAACTACAAGTCTCTCCCATTCACCAAGAGTCCATGTTAGAGGTGGATAACAAAAATGTATATACAAGCCTGTAGTTAGCTCAACATTTGTGTCTTTATCACTTCATTTTTGTGTTTTACTGTACTTCTTATGAAAACAAAAACCCCAAGGTCTTCTCTTGGCCTGTAACAAGTATGTGTTTCTGAAATGAGAAATATCTGTACAGAAGCAGGTTTTATTTATCATGTTATCTTATGAGGAAAAAATAATTGCCCAAAAAGCAGAAAATGTTTCATGTAGTTAACTTCCCATTTATCCACATTATGTTAGTTGCCTTATCTGGAGAGAAGTGGAAGTCATTTGTCTTTATTATGCGCTAAAACAGAAGGTGAAGGCAGAGCTGGTCATCATGCCAAGGGCCCCATTTGCATAGGGCATCCATGCCAGGAGCAGGTTGTGCTTGCTTTACAGGAGGTTTGGTTAAATTGGAAGGGACTACAGAGAATTCCCATTCCGCAGACGCTGAGAAGGGTTGTCATTTGTTCCCTGGGATCCTTGCAATTAGCTGTAACTCCTGTGGGTCAGTTCCCAACGTGCATCCCCCATGGGAATGAGGCATTAAACTTGTTCGGTTGGAAACAACTTGTCTCACAGATCCAAATGCCAACATGTGTCTTGTCTGTACATTTGTTAGGTGAATGCTGGATTGATTTTTTAATGGTTTTGGTTCTGGTTTTAAGAAATCCTGTGTGGGAGGGCAGGTGGGGAGGGGTTGGGTTTGTTTTTATGAGTTTTGTTTCCTCTCAGATGGGGGCAAAAGAGAAGGAGCAGGCACTGTTGCACGTACGTGGGAGCAGGAGCTGGCAGGGCTGAAGATGCCTCATTTTGGATGTGTTTGGCTGGGAGCTGATGCCCAGCACCTGTAGCTTTTTGGCACTACCTGAGACACCTTCCTCTCTCTACCTGTGCTGTTGGATTTGGAACAATGTTATGGAGAACAGCAATTCATTAATAAAAGAAATGTATATTTTTAAGAAAAGAGATTAAATAATTTTTAAAAGAGTTTAGCGAAAGCAAAGTCTTTGGAAAGACTCAAAATTTTTCTGCATGTCTCTTCCTGCTTTGGGAAGCCTTTAGGTCTGGCTGGACACTGGGATCTGGCCAGGAGAGCAATCCAGAGAGAAAAGGTTTGCTCTATTCCACCCTTGTGTCATAAAGGATAATTTTCTATTTTTATATTCGAGCATTAATTACTTGTTAGCTCAGGGTCAGCATTATACTCAACTTTATTTTCACACCAAATTTCTGCAAAGCTATAAAGACAGAGTATTCTTGGCTGGTAAAAATAATCTTGGAGGTTTAATTTTACTAGAAGTAGCCAGTTATTTATTAAAACATGATGTTAGTAGAGTTAGGGATATTCTGGCTAGATTATTTTTCTTTAGAAAATAAATCATGGAACCATAAAATTGAAAAAATTACAAATTTATGTGTGGGAAAAAATGGATTGTAAATAGCTAAGTTGCCTTGCGAGGAATTGGAAAATGTGCTGATACTTAGAAACTACCTCAGTTCTGAGGAATTTCCTTTCTAGCTTTGCGTGCTATTGCATTTACGTGGTAGAAGTGAATCTGGTCTCCAATATGTAGCTGAAAGAGTTATCCCTATAGACCTTGTTAGATTGTTTTTAATTTAGAGGGTTGAACTACATCCAGCTGTTTTCTTTCAGCTAAGTTCCCTAACAAAGAGAATTTCTGAATTAAATATTGCTGATGGTTTCCATGACTTTTCCTGATTTGTTTGGTTTCATGGCATTTTCTGATTGCTCTTTAATTATTGAAATGGTTCTAGCCATTTGAATTTTAATCCCAAAATAAACAAACCTTAGATGCACTACTATTGTAAATATATCGCAGTAAGGTCTGACTGGACAACCCTTCTGGCTCATACCCAGCTGGCAGGCCAGCAGAGTTAAATGAAAGAAAAAAAAAAAACAAAAAAAAACCCACAAAAAACCCCCAAACAAACCAAAACCCAAACCAAAACAAACAAAACCAAAAAAAAACCTTCTGAGAAGCTCTGAGATGGGTGGAAAAAAGCCCTTGTGTTTGGAGGGGCTGCCTGCTCCAACATCTCCCTTCTTGGCATAATATGTAAGAAAGTTGCTTGTAAATTCTCCTGCTTTTGAGTGTTTCTGCTCAGAAAAGTAAACCACTTATGAATTTATAATTATCGTTTTACAACTAACTGCTCACTAATTATTATTACTTAGTTTGGTACAAGCCACCAATGCAAAGATCTCCCATCAGTTCTAAGCATGTCCAGTTGACTTTGTTAGTAGCACAAGAGTCTTCCAGTATATAAAGGACAGATTTGTCACCTGGGGCTGCAAGAAACAAGAGTAAACAATGTAGGACAATCAAAAGTTGTGTTCCTGCTTCTATTTTGTGTTTGTGTGTGAAGTTGGCTCTCTGACATGAGCCGGCAAACTAAACCATACAGGTGGGGAGGAAACATGCTGCTCACTTTGGCGAAGCCATGTGCTCCCCTTTCTCAGATTTTTTTTTTCCCCACATAACCAGTGCCATTATGAGCATGATTTAAAGAAAAATTCCAATATATAGAATTAATTATTAAAGTTAATGCAGCTGGTAAGTGTGCTTCAAATGCAAAATGAAGCAGAAAGGTGATGTCCTTGGTAGCATGGAAGATGCTGTCTCCCAAAGCGCTGGAATGAAAAGATCCAGCTCTTAATAGGACCTGTTTTAACAGCTCAGTGCCTCTCCTGAAATGGCTTCACAGGTGACATGTGGAGGGAGAAAAGGAGAGCATGTAACTGGACTGTAAGAGTCTCTTGTTTTGTGTTGTGTTGGTGCCCCCCCCCCCCAAGTCAGGACAAATGGCCAGAGCAACAAGAGGTGTCTTTCCATGCTCCAGGGCAGGGTCCTGCTCTTCCCCTCCTGGCTGAGTCAGCCTGGGTTTGTCCTCACAGGCAAGGTGGTATATTAATTCTGGAGGGTGCAAACCCAGAACAGTGTTCATTTCTTAGACAGATGGTGCTGATGTTTCCATCACCATCCCCTAATTGCTTTGCTGGATGCCTGGCTGGACTAGGCAAGCCCTCTGGTCCTGGCTCCTTCCTCATCGTAGCATCTGGTGTTGGGCGTCTCATAGCATGGCATGTAAAAATCCCTTCCGCCTGTTTGGATGTTTTTACTTATCATGTGTCCCACAGTAGTTGCCAGCCCTGTTTGTCACCTTTCTCACAAAGTCAACCTGTTCCCTCCTACCTGCAGGTCCACTGTGAATGTGGCAGTGTCCCCCATTGGTGACAGCAGTAACCAGATCAGTGACAGCTGCTGCTTGTGCCTTCCCCTTGCTGATGGCAAGTCCTGATGTGGTGTTGCCTTCCTCTGGTTACTATCCCTGTGCTGTTGGGTGGGTAACTGCTGGGGATGTTTTTCCTCCCTGGATCTGCTCTGCCTTGATCAAAAGGAGACCCTTTTGCCTTTTAGCCTGCTCACTATGATTTGGCCCTGTGCTTCCTTGCTGCCCTGGCTCCTTTTTCCCGAACCTTTGCTCTGTGGTGGTTCCTCTTGTGCAGTCCCTGTGTCCCAGCAGGAGCAGAGTGGGAATGTATCTCACCCTTGGACCTTGGTGGTCTCCCCTGCAAGCCATCACCACTCAACACCAGCCAGAGATTGCTGCAACTGCTAAACCAGAAGTTTTGATTTTAAAAGCAGCTCTTACTTGGATCGACAAATCTGCTCCAGTTGCTAGTCATTGACATGGTTTAGTGCTGGACCTGGCACTCCTAGGTTAAGGGTTGGACTTGATATTCTTAGAGGTCTTTCCCAGCTTTAATGATTCTATGATTCATTTCAACAGCTGGGTAATGTCTGTCCCCCTGCTGGTTTCATAGGAGCTGAATAGGAGCAGCTTCATCCCTATCACAAAATCTGGGGTGCCCGTGCCCCTCATTCATGTATTGCAGCAATACAATTCCCCTACATAGCTGCTTATCTCCCCAGCATGTCCTGCCACACTGTCTCCCTCTACATGTGTCATTAATTCATGTAATCCCATGCAAACCAATATGCTAAACCCCTCATTAATTGGGTTACTGATTTATACTAGTAAGACTTAAAATCTTGGAGAAGGTTGAGGGTATTTGTTTCTCCTCTGACAAGGTATTGTCGGCCCCACAATGGCTGGTCCTTGGCTGAGCTGGTAATTGCCTCCTGACAGTATTTGCATGGACATAATGGCAAGGATGTCAGCAGGAGCTACGACATCTCATCTTTTCCTCTGAACAGGAAAATTCATTAGCAAGGTGGAATGCATTTGCCAGCAGTTGCTGGCAGCCCTGTTGTGTAGGGTGGCTTCTCTTCACCTATAACTCGGCTCTGTTGGTTGTTTCCATTATTAACCTGCTTTTCTTCAGAGCTTAGTAAACTCAGCCATAAAAATCAGGCCTGCCTGTAAACTTGGCATGGTAGGAATTGGCCAGACTTTTATTTTTTCTGGTGGGAAGAACTGATGATTATTTTTAGAAGAAATTGTTTCATCTATGAAGTTTAATGGGTTGAAATGCTGTTTTGGCATTCACGATCCTTCAGACCAGCTTTGTTGAAAACCCCATTTAGCATCACCAATAATACAGTAATGCTGAGGATCCCCAGGGACAGGCAACTGAAACAATAGCCGGAATCTTACATTTTTAAAGCTAATTGTTGTACATGTTCAGCTGTTTCCCCCATGCCACTACCACACACCGCTTGGTGTCTTGTGCAAGACGCAGATCTGAGGACAGTTAAGTGCACAGGAGGTATTTTGCTGATGTTGACAGGAGGTGCATCTGCATTTCCAGGAACTCTTTAGTAGAAGCAAGGTCACAGGTACATATCCACATTCCTGCAGCAGAAAGACAATTCGGATTTAACCAAGAGTTTTCTTTTTTCTTTTTTTTCTTACTTTTTTTTTTTTTTTAATGGCTGCCTTCATTTGCATCCTCATAACAAGAGTGTGTTTGTATTGGAGCTGGTGCAATCCTAAATATGTAAGTTCCTGTGTGGCAGGGCTCTGAGGCAGCTCTCCATGAATGTGTCTTCACACCACTCCTCTGATTTTGGGTGAGCAGCCACCCTGCCTTATTTGCAGGTGAGGAGCTGGGCACCCTTATGAATAGACAGTGGAGTAAGACAGTTAAGTGGTTCTTGCTTGAACAGCCCTAAGTGACTTTGTTGTTTGCTCTGAATTTCCTGTGTACTAACATAGGCCATGCTGTGTTTCAGGAGGGTGCTTCAGGTAAAATGCCTCACAGAATGAGACAAGGTGATGACTTCTGAGTGGCTTCAGGGCCTTTCATGTTTTGGGGCAAGTGGAGACTTTGGCTGGTGTGTCACAGCCTTCTTCCTTTGTTTTTCTCATAGAAAAAACAATCTAAATTTGGGAAAAATAAACCCCAAAACATGATCACTCTTTTTTCATTGTTAAATTCTTTGGATGATTGTGCATTCAAAACTACTTGAGTATTGAACAGGAATTTGTGCTACAAAATAGCAGTGAGATTTTCAGTTTTGAGCAGGAAGAGTTGTGGGTCAGTGTTAATGTGGGCGAGTGAGGGCCCTCAGCAAGCCAGGGGCCAAGAGAGTCAGTGTTACAAAAGAAGCTGTTGTCTTTGACAGAGGTCTTCTGGAGCCTAGCTGTCTGAAAATAATTAGCCAAATAAATTAGGTGTGCTCCATGCTAAGTAATTCCAACATTTGGCTTCCTAGGGAAAGGGATAATGTACTTACAGAGATACTTCAGCTTGTCCTTTGTCACTGGGAGGGGGCACACATGAAGAAGATGGGGGCTGTTTTTTGCACAGATAGTAACAGGCAGGAGAAGCTGTTGGGAGCCTTGTGCTGACCAGAGGGATGGGGTTGAGTCCCCCAGTGGGATGGTGGGTGGGCAGAGCTGCCCTCCTGCTTCCTGATGAAAGAATATCCTGCCACTGAGGGCATGTTTGACTGAAAACTGGTGATTAAAACTGGTAAAAATTCCATTTCATGAAGGTGTGCTTCATCACATTGGTGCAGGAATGGTATGGGGCTCATCCAGGAGCTCCCAGAGTTCTGGGACTGGACTGAGAGGTGATGGTTAGAATTGAGAGGAGACAGGAGAGGAGTGCCTTGGGCAGCACTTGAGCTGTATCACTGCAAAGTCCTTGTTTCCTGTCATTTCTTTCACTCTGTTGTTATTTAAAGTGCATTAGATGCATCTCCTTATGTTTTATTAGATGCTCCTTTCATGAGAGGAGCTGGCAGTGGCATCTTCTGGCCCACATTCCTGTGCTGGTTTTTTCTCTATCAAAAGGCAGTGGAAGTTGCCGCTTTTTGACCAACTTTATAATCCTGCATTGCAGAGGTGCTTGCTGGTTGCCCTCCCAATGGAGCCATGCTCACCCCATAGGGCTTTTTGCAGTGTTTTAATCCTGCTGCAGGGTGAGAGCAGAGCAGATTTTTTGGAGCCGAGATGGGAGAGAAATGCAGGTGGCAGCCAGCCGGAGGAGCCAGGTTTGTATGTGGGTTTTGCACTGCACCCTCCAGGCGTTCACAGGAAACAGAAATGAATTTGAAGCCTTTGGAAGGGAAAAACCTCTCCCATTACAATTTTGGCCCCATTGCATTGCATTGGGTGGTTTGCTCCCTTCCTCGGTGTCCTACCCTTGCTGCTCACACGGAGCATTAAAGAAGCAGGAATGCCAGCTGTGAGGAGTTGCTTAACCCATACAGTTGTGAGGTGCATGGAAAACATGAGTAAAACCATGACCAAACCAATGTATTTGTCCTATCTCAATGAATGGAGGAAGCAACGGATTCCACCCTTGGTTTTCAAAAGCATTAAAGGGAGAAAAAAGCCCACCAACACCCAAAACCCCTCCAGCCCCACCACTGATGAAGGTTGTGTTGAGGCTGCACATCCCCAGGAGCAGACAGGACCGTGGCTTGGAGCCGAGCACAGGAATAGTCCTGGCTGCAATGAACCCAGACTCCTGTGAAAGTGAGCAGTGAAATGATGTCTCCACCATAAGAGTGAGAATCCAAGTGCTGTGCAAAGTCCCTTTCCTCCAGGAAGACAGGGATTTCCAGGACCTGTGTAAGCAGCCCTGGGGCTTAAGCTGGGCCAAGTGGGCCTGTGGTGCTACAGCTGCCTGCAGCACTGGCAGTGCCTCAGCTAATCTGTGCATAGTGTATTCATGGCTCTCCTCTTTTGGACCCTGCACTGAGACAGCAGAGTGGTTTTAATGAGAACACAAAAGTTAAAATGGGGTTTTTACTTTTAAAAATTAGTGGCAGACTGTGGCTGTTCAGGTTGCTATTTTAACTGCTCCAGATGTCAAGCATGGCTCAGCCAAGATCAATGTGTAATCCAATGGAAATACTATTAATTTCAGAGGAATGTGGTTAATATTGAAATATTTTGGATCTTTTAAATATGTAGCCAGTGGTAGTGGTCTAACTGGGCTTATTAACTCTGCGTTTGGAGCAGTGATTCTATTAGCATGAATTAATGTCTATTAACATTATTGAATTTCATTTATTTTAACATGAGGGGTAATGATACTGATTATTTTAGATACTCTCTGAGGCTGTACTGAGTTGGGAGGTGTTGGTTCAAGGCCTCATCCCACAAACTTTTGTCCTTCCAGTTCCTGTTTAAGCTCTGACTTAGCTCCAAGCCTGCAGAGTGGCTCCCACTGACTCCAGCAGCAGTCGGATTGAGCCTGTTCCGGTCCTGCTTCATCCAGCCCCAGTGGCTTCAGCTTCAACTACAGAGAGGCTTTGCATGTCCCTCCATGGCCAGGGTGGATTTAACCCCTGGAGCACACCAATTGCCACTGAAATATCTTCTCTGCTCTACCGTCACATCACAGTGGGAGTCAATCTTGGCTCTTACACCCAGCTGCAGTGAGTGGGTTGGACCTGGTCTATATATTAAATTCTGTTTCTAAATTAAGCTCAGGTAGACCCATTTCCCCCGTCCTCTGACTTTTATGCCTATTAAATATATAAAGCACTTAGAAGGCAAAGGGTTTGTAATGAGGAACAGTCTTTTTGAATGTTTTGTTAAAGGTATGGAAAATATGGAAAGCTTTGAGAAAAAAATTCTTTCCTTTAAATCAGATTGAAGAACAACCTAAAATAACAGTTGGAGAATGAGCTGCATCTTACAGAGCTAGAAATGGACCCATTTTTCAGCAAAACACAAAGTTCATAACTCATAATTTTCTTAACAAAATATCTGTTTTCAATAGCTGTTGAAATATTATGCTTGTAGAGGTCACACATTCTTAGTGAAAGACGTATCTTTTTTTGGTTAAAAATATTTTTAAAAGCCAAGTGATTCTCCTTTAAAAAAATTGTTTTAAATCACTGGTGAAATTACAGAAAAGTTGCACAAGAAGAAAATTACGATCAGCCCAGATAGAATTTTTTTTTAAAGTAGGCACTCAAAAAAAAAACAAAACCCAAAAAAACAGAATGCCACAGATTTCAGTCTGCATCAGAGAATGCTCTCATCAAAAGGAAACCTTCAGTTCCTTTGTCTGAAGAAACCTCTCGCTTTGTTCATGTTTAAGAGAAATGGTTCTAGTTACTGAGAGAGTGTTTGCCTTGCTCAAAAAAAATGTTTGTGTGGGAGATGTTTTACATTTGAGTGACGCCAGAGAGCCAAAATGGGAAGCTATATTGGCAGCAGTGACCACAGGCTGATGTAGCTGGAAAAATTCTGCTGAAAGCCTTTGGGAAAAGGGGAGGATTTCCCCTCCCTGTCCAGGCAAATGGGTTATCTGGATAAGGCCAAGCTCTTTCTGGGCAGGAAAAATCCGGGTCAGGCAATGTCCAGGGCTGGAGTACCCTCTTGCCATCGCCCTGGCTGAGGGCACATCTGGGCTGCACATCTGGGGCTGTGCACACCTGCCCACCTGCAGCTCTGTGCTATTTCTGCCTGCATGCACTAGATGGCATTGCCAACTTGGCTACAGGGACTGTGGACTCCCAGTGGGTTTCCACAGGGAGTATGAGCAGTGCTGTTGATGATAATTTGTGATTTTTTTAAAGTTCTCTGTATTAGGGAGAGCATGATACAGCTGCCATATCTGGCATGGACAGCTCAGGGTGCTGGTGCCTGGGCATCACAGAGCTGGTGCCATAGCAGGTGTGACTGAAGCCCACGTTGTACTTGTGCTGAGCAGCTGAGGTCCAGCCTGGGGCCCTTCTTTTGGGCACTGGCTGAGCACACAGAAAGAAATGGTCTTTGCTGTTGCCAACAACCCCTACAGGTGAGGTGGACAAATATGAGAAAGGCTAGGTCAGTGGGATCTGAATGAGAAACCTGAATACCAGAGACATCAGGAGTTCAGCTGAATCAAGCACCTCTTGATTCCCCATTCAGGTGGTTTATTCCCTTTTGCTGTCTTCAGTCAGAGCATTGCCCCTGTCCTCCCTGTCCCAGTTTCTCCCTTGGTTGTGCATGCTGGGCTGGGATCACTAACACTGAAGCTGAACAGAAGAGCTGTGAGGAGAGGGTGCATCTGAGGGGCTGGTTCCTTGTGTGGAAGGTATCTTTTCAGCTTTATACCGGCTAGCGCTTGTATTTCAATGCCTTAGAAAGCCTCGAGCAGCCTAGAGAGGTAGCACGGGCGATCTAGCACTTTAGTAGCTCTAAAATCGGTACCTGTATCAGCTGCAAAGCAAATACCATCAGCAGAAGCAAAGAGGGAGAAATATAGCTCCCTGCTCGCTCAATTTCCCGCAGTTAGAAGCTTTCAAATGAGAGAGACAATCAGAGACGTTCACAGGAAGATAGCTGAGCCAAGGGGGGGGTGGGGGCCTCCTCGACCAACTCTTTTATTAGGAGAAGGGGAAAGGGGAGGACTGGGGGCGGACCCGGGGTGAGCGGCCAATCAGACACTGCTAAAGAGTTTGAGTTACATTTGGTTTTGCCCGCGCTTAGAACAAAGGAACTCGGAGCACATGGGCAGGAGCACCTGTCTTTGGGAGGGGGAGGGGAAGCTCAGAACTGGCAGCAACACCTTGTCTACAGCAGCTGTCACTGAATGCCTGAAAAACATGAAAGCATACCAAAAATGGGGGAATTATAATCCGGAGAGCCTTCCTAAACTGTCAGTTGCTCCTTGAACTCTGAGCTGCTTTGTAAAGGCCAAAGGTACATTGCTGGGTTTTTTTGTATCCCTACATCCATTTGCAGAGAGTAAACCAAGTCAATAAAATCAAGGAGTGCCTGTGTTGGATCTGCAACAGAGTCATATCCCTGAAAGCAGGAAACCCACCCCAGGGCACTGTTCAGCTCTGGAATGCTGAACAGTGTGGGAACAAGCAGCCAGGGTTGCTTGATGCTCCTCTTGGGTGTTTGTGCTCCAAGACTGTGAGCACCTCCTGTCCTACCAGTGTCAGCCCCAAGGCTTCACTGGGACAAATGTGCCATTGTTTGTTATCCTGCCCTGCAGTTTCTCTTGAAAACTAAATCCTGAGTAGCATTCAAGTAAAACAGAGTTCCTGATTTCCCAGATGGCAGCCAGTGAGGAACACGCTCCCCTAGAAACATCTGCTGTCTCTATCTTGTGCCCTCAGGCGGGTTGATGGCTTGTTTTTCATTTAGAGTTCCCCTCAGTTGCCTGGGGTGTCCTTCAGGGCACTGGTGTGTGGCTGCCAACAGATCTAATGATCAGCAAAAGCATTATTTGTGTTATGTTAACATCTCAAAGTATCTGTGTGACCTTCCATGCTGCTTGGCTACATGATCAGTGTTGGCACTGCAGAAATGCTCATGAAAAATGTTCAGGATAAATCTCCCCCTGGTTCCTACTGGTTCCTCTAAAAACTGGTGATGTGGGAGACTTCATGATGCAACACTTCTCTGACAGAATACTTCTCTCTGCATGTAACTAAGAGTTTGTTTGTGGGGAGAGCTGCTCACACCACTTTGGGCATTCAAGTTTCCATGGAGAGGGACCCGGCTGCTTTTCCTGCCTGGTAGATGCAAGGCTTGGAGTAGAGCTGCTCTTAGAAAATGAAGCATTTGTGCTCAGTTGAGCTTCCTGGAAGGAAGACTTGGCCCAAGTGTGTTGTTTGGGCCATCACAGGACTGTCAGTCAGCAATTCTTGGTTTCATGCCTTGTTTTGTAAGAGATATTTTGTAGGATCTTTGGCAAGCCTCTTCTCAGAGATACAGACATAAAACATAGAGAACTAAGATAGCTGTGAGCTGGAAGAGCTGCTGCAGGACTCTCTACTCCCATTAACCCCCAATTTACTGCCCTGCACCAATGGCCCCACCAGTGCCATACGTTGACATTTCTGATGGATTATGGCTATTCTCCTGTCAATGTGAGCAACCCTTGTGTGCACGGTCTCCTGCTTGGGATGCTGAGCAAAAATTTGGTGGCTCATACTTTAACAGTGAGCTGAATTTAAGTTTTGTTTCTCTTTCAGGCAAACATTGTTTTAGAAGCCAGAAATTCTGCCATCACAATATATATAAATTTACTGTCATCAACCCTTTTGACTAACCTGAAATGCAACTCACTTTTTGGTATTCCTGCAGACCTGTGTGATGGGACACATTGAGAGAACAATCTGTATCAGTGACTGTGAGGTGGACAGGAAACATGTGTTTTTACTGCTCACATAGGAAAGAAATCTCATTAGATTTATGTGATCTCAAGCCAATTATGTCCCCTGTGCAAAACCCAGGCCTCCAGCAGCGCAGTCTGTATCTTTAAGACAACAAAAATAAACCAGCAGCATCTGTAATGTCCTTCTTAATGGGATGAATTAGGAAGAATGTGTATGGACACAATCCTAGAGACTAAGTGACTGGAGAAGGAGGGTAGGAGAGTATGTCATTCTTCAGCTTTATTAAAGGAGCTGCTTATGCACATGCATTACTTGGAATGCCATTCTCCAAACATTCTGATTACTCTGAGTGGTGTTCATCTGCCAGGTAAATAACAAGTAAGATACTCATATTTACAATTGAAATTGCATGAGTGTTCAGCTGGCCCTCACCTTTCCAGGCTGGACATTCATTGCACATTACTCATCATCAGTGGCTTGAGAAAATCTCTTGACAAGACTCACCTTGGAGCTGGCAGGACTATATGTGACTTCATTTGGAAAAGCAGGTTAGAAACTTTTCCCAAAGGTCTGACCCTAAGCTTCCTCTTTAATTCAGACAATTCCCAGTAAGGTCTTTCCCAGTCAGAACCACTGTTTAGGAATAGTAGCACAGGCTTATTTATACTGATTTTTAGTGATCCATTACATTTCTGATGTTCTGAAAGAGTACAAAACTGCATCATTCTTAGAAGATAAAAAAAACTTCAGTGCTTTGCTATGGAGATGATTTTGTGTTGAGGGGTAGTGTCCATTTGCTACTAAACAACATCCCCCTCCATCGCTCCCACCCTTATAGGCAGGGTTTCCGAATGGAGGAGCTAGAGCAGATATCTGTGCCCTTCTGGTACTAAAATTAAAGAGAAAAGAGGTCTGATCACAAACTATTCATTTCTAAAAGCAATCTCCAAAAATGAAGTAATAACCCCTAAATTATTGCAGTGATGAGCAAACCTGCAAGTCCAGCTTGCAAACTGGCAGTCAGAGGTTCCTGATGCCATATGCCTGGAGAAGGTATTTCTTTTTTGTGTTTTTTCACATGTATCAGTGTGAGTAACTCTGTTTTAAGTGAGAGCCACTCCATCTGAAGTTGGGGATTGATGTTAGTACTTTCATAACAGAAATAATACCTAAAAGTATGTTTCAGAATATGCTCAAGACATGATCTGTCTTTCAGTGTATGAGCTCTGTCTTAGAATTACACTTAAACCTCTGCAGTTTAGAATCTAGGTGAAGGTTTGATTATCTAGGAAGAAAGAAAAAAACCCGAAAAACTTAAGCTTATGATACTGAACAGAGTTTTCTCTCGATGGATTTTGTTCATAACCTCCTTGTGGAATTTAACAGAAAATTAAATCTCTGCCACTGAATTCTTAAAGGCATTGGAAAACACTATGGTGTAGATCTTACTTTCCATCAAATTTCACTCCAGTGACTTTTAAAAAATGCAGCTGTTTCACTCATTTTGAATTCTTGCAGACTTTTCCATAGGGGATATTTCTAGTTTTGTAAACAGTTTCCCATCAACTCAGTGGGAAGGGGGGGGGGGGGGGGGGGGGGGGAAGAAGAAGAAAGGCATTTTGTCTTGAGGAAAATCTTGTGTGCTCAGCTGGAGCCTTTCCTGTGAAGCCGCTCTCTCAAGGCCCAGGGAAATGCTGGAAGTTCCCGTGGCTGCTCCTGTGCTCTGTGCGCTCCAGGCTCAGAGATGCTCTCCTGGCTGCAGATAACGTGGTTGTGTTGTGCCACATGTGCAGGAGTAATGAGGGTGGATTCCCAAGGACGTTGACCAGCAAACCTTCCCCATGCCCCAAAATCACCATGTTTAAAAAAGACAGAAGGAGAATTTAAGAAATATTGCAAGGAATACATTGAGTACTTATTTTGGCTGGTGGTATCTTTCCAGCCAAGGAAACCCTCTTTGGCTAGATTTTGATGTCGTCGCTGTGGGTGATGAATAAATGTCCCTTCTCCCTCTGACCACTGGGCATGTGTGCTTTGCTTTGAGAGGCTGGCCCTTGGGACTGAAATTTTGTCATATTTAGTTCTAACCCAAAATATTACAGACCAAATCCAGCCAAAAGTATTGGGCGAGGGAGAAAGACTAATGCATTGGAAGGTTTGCAGCTGGAACCATCATGGAGCTGGCTGAGCTTGGGCACAAGTCCCTGCCCTGAAAGCCCAGTCAGATTGGGACCATGGCCATGATGTTTTGCCTTTCCTCCACTTCTACCCAGGTTCCCTTTTGTCTCCACCGGAGGATTATGGCACACTGTGTGACTCTGGCAGCTCATGGTGTTCAGATGGTGCGAGGTGAAAGTGGGGTCCAGTGGCAACAGTATGAGGAGCAGGTTATTTCCTTGTGCTTTTCCAAAATAGCTGTGTGTGATGCTGACTGTGAAGTTAAAATGAAAGATATCTTGTGCTATGGGCTTTTCCCCCCTTCTTTAAATAAATCTATAGATATGAAGGTAGGAGTGAGAGAGAAGGAGAAGCTTTTGGCCAGTGGCTTTGGGTAAACAGAAGATTGACCCCGCAGTGTTGCTTGCCGGGCAGGGAAGTTAAATGGAAACAAAATCAAATTATTAAAACAAAAATTGTAGTGAAGGAGAATCATGTTTCCTGAAGGGTTTTGCTTCTCCTGGGTGTGGTGGTCTCTCTTGGCAGGGCGTCAGGCTGAGCTCAGTGCCGGGCGGTCACCATGCAGCACCCTGGGACTGCATATCCCACTTTGTTCTTGGCACATGGGGTGGGGCTGTTTATTTAACCAGCTAACTTAGAGCCCCCAAGGATTCCAGGCTGCTGTTTATCTTTCAGAGTGTCAGCATTAGTACAGTGCTTCTTTCTTTGGGGTATTTTTATTTAGTAACTGCTAACCAGAAATACACGATTTCAAGCTTCCCTCTCGTAGATACCACAGAGACTTGGGCTTGCAGGCAAGATAACGGGCAAAGTGAAGCTTGGGGGAATGCTGAGCTCCCACCTGCAATGCCCTGGTGCAGGCACAGTTGGGTTTAACCCTCTGGGCTGGGGACGAGATTCTGGGAACATGGGAATGTTAGAAAAGACAGCTCTGAGTATTGCCAAGCTCCTTGAGGAGACGTGGTAGTCATGTATTTTCTTCTCAGCGATTCTCATGCTGCCCCAGCTGTGCTCTGGGTTTATTTCCAGCAGGAGTGCTCAGAGCTTAGGCCTGAAAAAATGGGCATTAAATGCAATGCTGCATTTTATAAACATTAAATACAACCAGGCCTTGATGTGAGCAGTGACTCGCAGGTCTAAAAAGCTGTTGGTGTCTCCTGCCTCCCAAAGCACCCACTTCCCAATGAGAGCCAAACCCCTACATGGTGCCCAGCTCTTGGTCCTCTTCACTGCCGCAATGACAGACTTCTACACTCTACCTATAACAGCTCTGCATGCACATAGGATTCAGAAACCAGCCATAACTCCATGAAGATAACAGTGTGATGCTTCCTCATGTGTCTAAGGAAGGGACTTGGAGTTTTCATTTATTTTCATAAGAAAACAGTGCTTAGATAAAAAGGGAAAACTTTTAGCCTGATTCCAGCCCTGTTTGACATGTGGGTTGCTATCCCAAAGAGATCAAGCTCTTCTAAATTGCATAAAAATTAGTAGCAGAATGGTGGAGAAGGGTTCAAGCTGGACCCTTGGTGGAGAAGGTTGTAGTGTAAGTCTACAGCTGTCTTCAGAAAACCCACAGGTGAAAGCTGCAGAAAACTGGGTTTCCTAAGTTTAGCTGTTCACAGATCTCCTTGCTTTTCTTGTACACGTGCCTGCAAAAAGACCTGCATCTATCTTTCTCTCTTTCCATTTCACACATTTTCACCTTGTCTTGAAAATGGGATGTGTTGCAGGCAGGACCCCTGCCTCTCAAAGGGACTGACTTGAGGGTGAATAAATAACAGCAGGAGAAGCTGGGGATAGCTGGAAGAAAACCTTAGGTCAAGTCTAAATATCATCGTGGATGTGCTGTACATTCCCAGACAGGGAGCAGGGTGGTGTGGAGGCATATTTGGGATTCATTTGTCTCTGAGTTGTTAGTACCTTGTGAGATGGCACAGAAAGACTGTTAACAAAGAATCTGCTGCCATTCAGGGCAGCCTTGAGTCATTGTGGTTTAAAAAATAAATTATCATATAAATAGCTGCTTAGGAATCTCAGCCTGAAGACCACAAAATCTCACCAGTGCATAGCTTTTTTGGCTTATGTAACACCATGTCTACTTGCGGAATATTTTGACTGTGTGTTGTACAACCACTTTCTATTTTAAAAAGAGTATTATAGGAAAAGAATAAAGTCTATTGTCAGTGACAATTGCTGGTGGTTTCCTAGTGCCTCTCATTCCAGGAGGCTGAGCATATCATAACTGGATTTTTCCTGTCTTCGCTGAACCCGCCCCAAGATGCCACTACCTTGTGGAGACTGGTATCCCCTGCCCTGGATACCCAGAGGTGAGAAGGATCATTCCAGGTTGGTTTAAGACACTTTCTGGGTAGTTTTTGTGAAAGATTGGTGGGTTTTGAAAAGCCAGAGGAGAGTGTGGTGGTGAACAAGCTAAGAGTTATGCTCCTGCAGTTGGAAATACCACTGGGATTTTGGATATTTGGATATTGGAAATACCACCTCCACCACCTCCTCCTGCTGACTGGCATCCTGTTCTGCTGTCCCAAAGCAAGGCTGAGTATGACCCATTTGAATTTTGTGACTTTATAATGTGAAAAAGTGCCAAGGTCTTTGATATAGGCATCTCACCCTCTTGCAGTGCTGTGGATTGTTAATAACTACATCTCCATTGACTTTAATTGGAGCAGGATCAGATGCCAAGAGCGAAAATCCTCCTAAGAAAATTGTTCTGAGTGAACTCCAGCTAGTCAGCTCAGACAGAATCCATCCTTGGGTTTTCCCACTACACTGGTTCTGGCTAATAAATTGCCTATTCATTTTAGCTCTATTTGGTTTTGTTTGCTTATTTGTGACTTCCCTTTGGGGAAAAGAACAGGCTGGGAAGTACAGCAGTGCCGCCGGAGGTTGTGGGACAGTACACGTTGTAATGGTCCTTTCAACAGGTTTTTTTCTCAGACATTCGGCAAAAGTTTGCAGTCCCAGCACAAAATGTGAGAATGATGACTGTATCACAAAGACATTTTCCCAGCGTGGCTGAGCTGTGATATGAAACAAGCTGATTTTCTCATGAGAGGGGAGTAAATCCTTAGAAGTGTTATTTTTCTAAAGTTTTATTTGAAAAGTACTAGCATGACCTTTTCTTGATGTTGCTTTTTCTTTCTCTTTTTTCTTTGTAAAAATCCTTGTAGGATTGTGATTAGCAAGATAATGAATACCATCTGCTTTTAATCAATTCCTTCCTTTTCTTCCAAACCCTCCTAGCTTCTCATATTAATGGATACGGATTTGAATACTGGAATAGACTGCTCTGGAGAGTGCTTGGGTATTTACTAGGTGAAAAGTGAAACTGCACAGGTTTATTTCATGGGGCAGGGCATTTGACAGGTGCAATTTTTCTTCTAGATGTGTTGCATGCCTGTTTTATAAACCAAAATTTGTACTGACAGGAGATATAATTCTGTATTGGAGGGAAATTTTAAGAAGAGGAGGGTTTGAGCCCCAACTGGAGCTGCTGCCCAAGCTCTTCCAAAGAGCTGGTGCTTATTTACTGCCACAGTGACACACTGAGGGATAAATGTGGTTGACTGGTAAAGCTGGGAAGCAAAGGTTCTTCCTAGGAGGAAAGCAATGCTTATGGCATTTTGAGTGTAACCCCTCTGTTAGTTTTGCAAAATACCTAAATGGGTCTTGCTAACACAGCTTTCCTCAGTGCCATGCATTCAGATCTCCACTGTATTATTTTATCTTGGAAGCCAAAAAAACTTGAATCCATTTGCTGTCAAGCCTTACCTCAGATCAAACTGGCTTTTTCCCTCTGGATAGGACTCAGTTTTATTTGTGCTTTTCTCTTAGGTTGGAATCAGTCATCCTGCCCTGATTTGAATGACCACTTTACCTCTCCAAAGGTTCACATTAACAGGTATTCCCGGGATGTTTTCTTGATTGGGTTCAAGGCATTGTGTGTTCCCATCTGTTCTGCCTGATTATCAACCAGTTCTGCCAGCTAATGTTGGCTGGGAAACCTTTCCTTTCATGCATTGCTCCAAACTGGGTCCTGAGAAGAGAAATTGCTGTTTCTACCACAGACATTTGTGACAAGGTGGTCCTGGCTGGAAGTGCTGGCATTCTGCTGTGCCCTCATGGCATGGATACATAGCACAGCCAGGCAGATAGAGCGACAGTGCTTGGGATGCCATGATCCCAGAGACATCTTAAGAGACAGGGCAAGAGGTGCTGAGAAAGACCTGAATGAGGATCCTCAAGTGCTTGGGATCTGCAACTATGAGCAATGCTGAGTGAAGACTTTGGGCCAGCACAGGTGCTGGGGTACTTGGGTTATCTGCCCATACAGTTCCTACAGGGAAGTTGGATCACCATGACGTGAGTGGCTTTTGTGGATGTTTTCTTCCCTTTTTTGAAAATGTTGTTCACCTTTTCACTGAAACCCTGGATATTCATTCTGCTTCATGCAATACTTTGATTTTGGGCTGGGCATGGGTGAGTGTATGCCTTCGAGCCTAGACAGCGATAGTCCCTCCAATGCCCCTCATCAGGACCATGGCCCCTGGATATTTCAAGGGGAATGGGCTTGTTTCTGTCACACAAGGTGTTCTGAGTGAGTGATGTTGCTGCTGCTGATGGATCCTGGAAGCAAGGGAGCCTGTGCAAGAGTCTGAATTAAAGCAGTGTTGGGGTCTCCTGCCCCTGCCATGTAGCCCTGGGAGAGGGGCCCTGGGTGGGAGACACGGGGTTTCCCTAGCCCCTAGTCAGCCTCGTTCCCCATTGGTTGTTTTGTGTTTCCCTGCGTGGGCAAGGACCTGGGGGTCCGGTGACTGTAACAGTTCCTCGGCAGAGCCCTGGCCACGTGGCTGGGGAAATAAACATCTCTGAAACATCTACCAAGAATCTGTCCATGTATATTTCCTTTCCACGGGGCTCCTGGTTTGGTGCATTGTGCTACAGAATCCCCGCAGTAACAAATGGTGGCGAATTGCCGGCAAGACACCAATCCCTAAGGACAGGAAATTCGTGAGTAAAAGCCACTCTAGATCTCTCTCTTCTCACCTTGGTTTGGATATTCTCTCTGGACTATGGAAGAATCGGGGGAAATGGGGCTCTCTGAGCCACAGAAAAAAATGTATCTAGAAGTAAAAGGAATCCTTGAACAACAAAACAAAAAAGTATTGGAACCGGGAGATCTAGAACATTTTTTTTACTGGCTTTTCAAAAATTTCTTCTGTTTTTCTTGAGACTTACTTTTTGATATTGAACCTCCTTGAACTAGTCATGGGTGTTTTTGGGACAAGATCTGGGATAAGGTAAGGGATCAAACAGAACATGGACTAGCAACAGAAGCTCTCTGTGCATCCCTTGTAATCAGTGAAGCTCTTGAGGCGCATTTGTATGGTCCCATTACCCCTAAAGCAGAGGATCATGCTAATCCCGTGGCCAAGACCGCGCGGCAGCCATCCCAGGAGCGCATGACTGCAGCCGTGCCGGCAGAGGTGCCTGCACTGGATGCACCCGGCCCCCTCGGGAGCCTGCACCTTATCACAGACCCCATCCCTGTCTTGGGGTCCCCTGCCAAGAAACCGCGAGTGAGGGAGCGACGCCGCAGGTGCCGCGGGTGCTGTGGGCCACAAGCAGCCAGGAACCGGGGCTCGGCGTGGAAGCCCACTCTGAGCACACAGCTCGGAGAGCCCCATAGAGCAAGAAGCGGCGGTTTCCACAGCGACACGAGAAGTTGCGCAGCGCCGAGCCGGAACGGGGCCGCATTCAAAGCAGCGTGGAGCTGGCAGAGCGGAACCACTCACAGGGCGCGGGGCCGGCGGCGATTGCAATGCAGGGCCATGCAGAGCCCAGACACGCACTGGAGCAGCGCCGCTCGGAGGGCGCAGAGCAGCCGCAACGCGGGGGCCCAGCTGAGACGTCGGAGTCGGCGAGGCGGCGGCCACGCGGGACCAGCACCCACGATGAACACGCAAGCACGTGATAGGAGAAGTTACAGCAACGAAAGTCACAGGAACTGTGAAATGGTACAATGTGAGAAACAACTATGGATTTATAACACGAGATGATACAGGGGAAGATTTATTCATCCATAGAACTGCCATTAAAAGGAATAATCCTAAAAATTACCTGCAAAGTGTAGGAGATGGGGAAGTTGTACAATTTGATATAATGCAAGGAAAGAATGGTTTATAAGCAGCAAATGTTACTGGGCCTAGAGGTATTCCCGTCAAAGGCAGCCGTTATGCACAAAATTATAAACAATATCCATCCCAGCAACTTCCCTACCCACAGCCTTTTACCCTATACCCAATATGAACCCTTTCCTAAGTTTACCCCATCCCCAGTTTATTCCTCATCCGTTTTTCACCCCATGGCTTCCCTGTACAGTTCCCTTTCCCTACAATTCCTCTCCGATGCCGAGGGGGGGATGAAAAGGGGGAGAGAAGAAATTAAACCCTCTCCTGCCTCAGTTTCCCCACAAAGCATGCCCGGAGAGTCCTGTCTCCCTTCTGTCAGCCTTAAGATGTTCCAGAGAATCTGTTTGGACATTTAAAGGCTCAGGAGGGTGGCTTGTATTATTTTAAAACTGTTCTTGTTATGTTTATCCAGTTGTTTTCATTCTCCTTTTATTAAAATAAAACGGGTGAGATGTCGGGGTCTCCTGCCCCTGCCATGTAGCCCTGGGAGAGGGGCCCTGAGGGGAGACACGGGGTTTCCCTAGCCCCTGGTCAGCCTCGTTCCCCATTGGTTGTTTTGTGTTTCCCTACACGGGCAAGGACCCGGGGGTCCGGTGACTGTAACAGTTCCTCAGCAGAGCCGCAGCCATGCGGCTGGGGAAATAAACATCTCTGAAACATCTACCAAGAATCTGTCCATATATATTTCCTTTCCATGGGACTCCTGGTTTGGTGCATTGTGTTACAGAATCCCTGCTGTAACAAAGCAGGACTTCTACCATGAGGGAACATAACGTGTACAGACGCTTTGTTCTCAATCTGGCATGGATTCAACCTGGGGTGCCACATTTCTGCCAGTTGCTTTTATCTTTGCAGGGCTGTCTGGTGAGAGCAGGGTAGCAACATGTCCTGAGCACCCACAGTCCTTGGGCTCAGGAGGTAAACACAGACAAAGCAACCTCTTTTCAGAAGTAGGCTGTAAACATCTTGAAACAAATTTCCAGTGAAGAGTTTTTGACTTCCTCAGCCTCTCCCCTAATCCCTTGTTACTGGAGCTTTTGGGGTGAGACATCTGAAATTGCACAACAACACACGTGTAATGCTTCTGATTAACTCACACAATTGCGGGAGCTAAAGCCTGCTGCTACTAAACAACACACCCTTGTTTCCTTTCTCTCTTTACAGGGCCATGCTGGTTTAACATCTTACATTTCCTCAGGACGTGGAGCCTGAAGTAAGTGAGCGTGGGCTGGGTTGGAGCCAGGAAACCGTCTGAGGCAGGGATGCAGATCTTGCTGGAGTGTTCCTACAGGTGCCTGATTGTTCTTCTCCAAAGAGGGGATGCTTTGCTGCATGCTTTGCCATGTCTTGGAGAGTCTTCCTGAACAGGGGGACTGAATGAGCTAAACCTTCCTCCTGGAGCCATCCCTGGGAATCCAAGGTGGATGGAATAGCAGGGACAATAAGAGTTCATCCTCTTTGCCCCCAAGAATGTGCAGCATGTGCTTTGCCTGCGTGTTGGGACTTCTGAGAGGCTCTGGTTATGGTTTGGAGAGGATGCTTTTGGGATGCCTCAGGAAAATGCCACCTTCTGGCTTGGTGTTGAAAACATGAATATGAAAGCACTGCATGGTAAAGGGAAGATCATGAGTGTCAAAAGCGCCACATCTGATTCCTGCATGGAAGATCCTCCCTGCACTTCCCATTGGCACCCACCTACTGCCAGCCAGCCTGCAGCCATGTGAAGGTCAGGTAAAAATAACAGCTCTTTTTGCAAGGCTGACTAAATGAAAGAAAGGGGTAGGGGAAGGAGGGAGATAAATGGCTGTGGTTTGCCAAAACCCCTACATCTGGCACATACAGATTGCTAACAGGGGCAAGCAGAGGCTACAGTGGCTAAGGAAAAGAGTCCTTACTCTTAGCAGCCATTTCACATGCACAGACTTAAAAAAGCCTTCCTTGCTGCCCGACTCTGCTGCAGCAGGGTGGGTGTGGAGCTTGGAGATTGTTCAAATTCTGCATTTCTGGCCCCGCAGAGGCTGCTCTGGCTCACAGCGATGTCACCGTGAGGGAATGCGCTTCCCCTGTGCTGGGACATCTCTGGCCAACACCAGATACCCTTCCTTCCTGCCTGCTCCCATGGTGGGGATTATTGCTTTTGGCTTCTCCTGGCTTTGAAAAGCATCCAAAGAGCTCAGCTTTTGCAAGCTGAGAGCAGAGACAGAAAGCCTCTCCCTGCCTCACCTGTTTGTGGTTATTCAGCTCTCTCCCTTCACACTTTGGCACAATAATGGCCTGAAAGTAAAACAAGAGGCAAGTTCTCCTCCCGGCTCAGAGCACTGAATGAAACCCAGCCAGCGGGGCCTATTGAGACAGCATCGAGACAAATGTCAACTTTAACACAAAGAGGCTTAAATGACTGACACAGAAAGGAATAATCTCAGATCTGTTTTCCAGGCTGCTCCCCAGCATAGTTGTGCTGCAGACGGAGACAATTTTCAGTTCCCCAGGGAGATTGTATAGCCAAAAAAAGATACTTGGTGGTGATATGCTATAAGACTAGGTCATGAGAATGGATGTTTGGAATAATGACAGAATTCATTATAGACAAACTAAATTAACAGAGTGTGTTGAGAAACATATGGGGAGGAAATTGCCACTGAAGCCCTGCAAAGTGTAGCTTTACTTCTCATTGTGCTGGGCTCTCCCAAGGCCTCCATGAAACAGGACAGGGGGTTATAGAAGTCATTTTGTGGCAACTCTCTGAATCTGTTGCCTTTTTTGCAAGATGGCTATTTGCCTTTGAATCTTCTGAAAAACTAAAAGTAATTAAGGCTCAGGAAGAATGGGATTCAAATGAAAATATTCTCCCCAAAAGCAAGAAGAAAATAATGTCGTAGTTGGTGTCTTCTTGACCTTGCTCAGAACTTAGCAGTGAAGTGGCTGCAGTGTGGGGGCTGCACTCACCCATGCCAGGCACCAAGAGCACCCTTCCCTGCCCCTGCACTGCATTTGCCTTATCAGGCACTGAGAGCATCCTCATCACCCCAGTGGCACCTCCCTAAGCAGCCACTAGTCCAGCTGCCTCTGGCTGCGAAGAGCTTTGATCCCATTGTAGACCCTTTGGGGAATGTGCTCAGCCTCTTGCCAGAGGCTTCACATCCTGGGCTGCCAGAAGGAGCTGAGGAGCTCCCCAGGAGACCCTGAGGTAATTGTGCAGGATTAAAGAACCATTGGTCCTTTCATTGGGATTAATGGATCCTCAGTCAGTGTCCTCCCCAGGACCTCCATTGCCTGCAGAACTTACCAAAAAGTGTAGTTGCCTTTCACAATTATCAATTCAAAGCTATCTGGTAAGAGCTGGAAGCTTCAGGAAAAGTCACTGTATCTGAGCAGGCAGTGGCCCCACGGTGCTTTTGGGTGGCAAATTGCTGAGCAGAGACTTGGAGCCATGGCCATGGGCTTCCAGCAGGGAAACAGATCTCGGCTTGGTGCCAGATATCCATGCCCCATGAAAATCTGTGTTTCTTGTTTTCTGAAATATGAAAACTTGTGTTTCTGAAATATGTTCCTCTGTAGAAGAGACTGCAGGACTGTAGCAAAGAACTTTTAAAGTCAATGAAACAATTAACAGCTGGAGTATAACAGGATAGTGTTTAGTAGAAAAAAATCACCCTGGAGAAACTCAAGATGAATGACTGAATAAGAAGAAATTTAGGGAGTTTTGCTTTTTATATTTATATTTGTTCACACATGTGTATGTAACACCTATATACATGCCTATACATGCCTGAGAAGTAATGAGAGAATGTCACAAATCCAGAGCAGTGTGGCACAAGGAAAGCCAGGAGGATGCTCTGCAAGCTAGTGCTAGTTAGCCTGGCATATGACCCATGCTAAGCAATGGCAAATGTGGCCCCAAATTTAATTAGTAAAGAATTAAAGGATTGAATTTAATTAATGTGGAGCACTATGGAAATAGTCCTTTTATTCAAAAGAAACCGACTTTTATTCTTTCTCTCCCCAGGATCTGTAAGTCAAGCTGACAGTGAGGCATGACATGTTTTGAAAGATGTTTAGCTTAATATTTCAGGAGGTCCCAGTGGTAGGACAGAACAAAGAGCTTAAGAACAAGGTAAATGAGTAACCTCAAACAGGAGCTTAAGAAGCATCTACTGCAATAGCCTCCCTGGGTCTGGAAGAGAAGAACTGCAGGTCAAAAAAAGCACTGTTAGGTTTACTGTTGGGGCCCTCCCGCTGCCATGTGGTCCTGGGAGAGGGGCCCTGGGGGGGAGACATAGGGTTTCCCTAGCCCCTGGTCAGCCTTGTTCGCCATTGGTTGGTTTGTGTTTCCCTGCGTGGGCAAGGACCCTCGGTCCGGTGATTGTAGGAGTTCCTCGGCAGAGCCGCAGCCATGCGGCTGGGGAAATAAACACCTCTGAAACATCTCTCAAGAATCTGTCCATATATATTTCTTTTCCATGGGACTCCTGGTTTGGGACATCATGTTACAGTATCCGCACTGTAACAGTTTACTGTTGTTGGTTTTGGTTGATTGCTTGGTTTGGGTTTGGTTTTTTTTTTTGGAGGGGGTGTTGTTAGTTTTTGGGTTTGTTTGGTTTTAATCTTTCCTTGAAAGCCCTTTCAGAGTTGGAAGGGTTTGGGGCTTGGTCCACTGGGAATTAAAAGATAAAGACATATATAGATATATATAGATAGATATAAATATATGTATGTGTATATATTTTTTTAAAATTTATTTTGGTAAATTGTTGGGACTTCAACTGCCCCTGAGCCCCAGACCTTTGGGGAAGGCTTTGCCTTCTCCTGAGTGGTTTGAGGAGTGGGGCTGGGGGGATGAGACAATGCACTAACCCCAGGTTTTCTGCCTGCACTTAGAACGATTTGCCCTCGTGGCTCGCTCTGATATGGTGTGGAAAAGGAAAGGGACAGGGAAGCTCAGAGGAGCTGACGGGCAGAAAAAGGGTGTGAAATTCATGCTATCTGGTGTGTCTCCTTTGATGTGTCACACAGAGATGGTGCAGGCACTCAGACTGGAAGGGGTTAATGCGTTTCTCAGTAACCATTGAAATGGGGGCTGTTATGGTCTATTTAGGCAATGATCTGTTACAATATCAATGGCATTTTCGATGGCAGTGTCTCCTATTCTTCTATTGAAATCACAATAGCTTTGGAAGTTCATGGCCATGGCAGTCTCAGGGACAGATTTCTGTTCATTTTTCTTTGTTGTGAAGATTTTTCTTTTTTTTTAAAGTAAATTAGCTCACACAAATGAGAAAGAAGCTTCAAGTGTGTGACCTTTAGACAAAAGCTTCAGATTTGTCATTCTCTCTCGTTAACTTATGCTGTGCTCTCAGCAATGCCTGGATACAATATCTAGCCCGGCTTGGGCTACCTGGCCACAAATAGCTGGGCGAGGCTGGAGTGACAACGTGAAATCTCCATTTCTATGCTGTTGTCAGCTTCTAACACTTAGGGAAAAAAGTCAAAGTTGGGGAGAGGTTTTAGCTGCCTGCCTCCCATGCATTTAGATATAAAGGCAGCCTCCTGTCTTGGCCCCTCTCCACTTCTTTAGAAACTAGAGGCTAATGCAGTCCCCAGGACTGTCTGAAGAGGTTACTCACCCAGCCTTCACTTTGGTGATTGATGACAGTGGAGAAACTAATGATATTTTATTCACCTGCCAAAAAAATTCCTTGCCCTGGGCAAAGCAAGGCTATCACGGCAGAATTTTAACTCTGCTCTTTTGACAAAAAAGCAGTTATCCCATTTTCCCTAATATTATCTCAAAGGAAAAAGTGCTGTCCTGCTGAGCCTTTTGCTGTGGGAGGCTAGCCAGGGGAATCTCTTCCACCTACAAAGTGCCTTGAATTTTGAACATGCATTGGGAGCATGAAATGGGCATTGCAAGTGCATTTCCAGGGTGTCCCAATTACTCTGCCCCTCAGTGCCCAGGCAAGAAAAAATCCCCAGGGTCAGGGGATGTTTTGAAGTATCTTCCCAAAGAAGGCAAAGTATCGTTAGATCAAGAGCCCCCTTCCTCCCCAATAACCAGTTCTGTCTTAAATGTAGTGAGCTCCACCACAAAATTTTCTGGTGTTTTGCCCCACTTCGTTGGTTTGGTTTTACTCTGTGTTTATATTTCTTGATTCCATGTTATTACTGTTATAAATGAAATTGGTAATTCGTGCTTGTGTACATAAATGTATATATTAATTGTACAAATAAAAACGCCTAAGCCCAAACCCCAGGCCAGGGACGGAGAAAATTTAGCAAGCCTTGGCAGCAGCAGAGAAGACAATACGGCCAGGAGCTAATCAGCATACGAAAAAGTCTATCTCTGGGTGGAGGTAGACCTTATCTGGAGCCATTAACACCGAACCTGGTCGATGATCTGGATGATGATGAAACTGATTAACATCTCAGAGCTGTTAAAGGAGTATCCCATTCAGGGAACTAATAACTGTTCCAGGAATCAGAGATGGACCATTCATCATCCAAGATGGACAATTCATCAGACCCAGGAAACGCTTTGTGCAGCCCAACTTCGGGACAAGAAAACATCATGAATATGCTAAATTGCAAGAAGAATAGAATTAATTCTGACTCTGCCCAAGAACTGTATAAGAAGGAACCAGCCCAATCGACATTCGTGAACTTGGTGATCTGACACGATAGAGGTCAGATCTGTGTTCCACCCAGCACCGATCCTGGACTCGGGGCTGACCTTTTTCTGGTAGTGCCTTTCTGTGTGACCGATCTTTTGGCCGTGGAATAAAATCTATTTCTTTATTAAATTTAATTTGGCTGAATTTCTTTACTTCATTACTCTCTTCCTTGCTGTCTCGGTTTGAAAGACAGGTGTCTGCTAAGGAAGGCAGAAGCCTCCCTTGGAGTGGCAGATATAACCCCTTTCCCTCTGAGTTATTATAATTTTGAAATCAAGGGTCTTTAGGCAAAGATGTGGGAAATAGGAATAACAGTTCTTTACTATATATATAGATATATATATATAACTAGTCAAACAAAACAACAACAACTATGACAGTAACAGCAAACACAAACCCAGTCCCAGCCTTCTTGTCTGTCCGGCCCTTTCCCCTCGGGTGCAGTTCCGCTCGCAGCCGGCAGGGATCGCTGGCGGCTCCCGGTGAGCAGGGCAGGTGCGATGGTTCCCCCGCGGCTGCAGGGGGCGCTCCGGAGCGAGCTCGGGGAGCACGCGGCTGCTCTGGTGCCCTGGGATCCCGGGGAAGGATGGAACAAAGGAGCTTCACAAACCGGTGGGCAGCTGGTCCCGGGTTCCCGGAAACAGCAGGCTGGACTGGTAGGCTGGAGCGGCAGGCACAAACACAAATCCCGGGTGGCAGACGAGATGTATCCAAAAGGGGGAAACCCCCCGGGGCTCCAGGCAGGCAGGGTGAGCACGGCTACAGCATAACGAAGGCTCGAAGCAGCAGCGGGGTAGGGCGGCCGCAGCCCAGGCTCCAGCAGGGCAGGGAAAGCAGCTTTGGGATCCCCGGTGTTGTTTCCAGCAGAAAGGAAAGACGCCGAAAACGGGAACCAGCAGCTCCTTTCTCTGCACCTTCTCCCTCCAGACGCTGAGAGCGAACTGAACTGCCCGCCAGGTGAGAACAAAAGCTTGGACGGGCCCTTTTGTCTTTCTTAAGTATGGCTATCTATCTCCTAGCAACATGCTATGGGAAAAAATTCCTTTAACAGAAAAAAAACTAGGACTAAACTAAAACCCCAACATTATCCACCCCGAATTTTTTCCATACTAACATGTTACATGAAACTTAACTTTTTAACCATATAAATACAAGCATCACTTGAATTATATACATATATACATGCTGATACTGATACAAGTACAGAGCCATGGGTAGTTCACTCTAAAACAAGGTCCCCTTGAGGTATGTATCGGGTCTCTCCATCCCTTTGCATCACCCACCAGGTGCAACCTGGTCCCTGAGCAAAAACAACCCCACGGATAGGTTTGTCTTTGCTCAAGGCCGACTTTACCCAAACAGTTTTTCCAAGCATACCTCTCATGTGCACCACTGGAACCTTATCCCCATCCGTCGTTTGTAGGGGTTCGGATTGGGCAGGGCCTGCTCGGCTGGTGGAGCCTCAGGTGTTAACTAACCAGGTAGCTCTTGCTAAATGCACCTCCCAGTTTTTGAAAGTCCCCCCCGCCCAGTGCCTTCAAGGTAGTTTTAAGCAGTCCATTACACCGCTCAACATTCCCAGCTGCTGGTGCATGGTAAGGGATGTGGTACACCCACTCAATGCCATGTTCTCTAGCCCAGGTGTTTATAAGGCTGTTCTTGAAGTGAGTCCCATTGTCAGATTCAGTCCTCTCAGGGGTGCCATGCCTCCAAAGGACTTGCTTTTCGAGGCCCAGGACAGTGTTACGGGCAGTAGCGTGAGGCACAGGGTAGGTCTCCAGCCATCCTGTGGTAGCTTCTACCATTGTGAGCACATGGCGCTTGCCTTGGCGGGTTTGAGGCAGTGTGATGTAATCAATCTGCCAGGCCTCCCCATACTTGTATTTGGACCACCGCCCACATACCACAGGGGCTTCACCCGCTTGGCCTGCTTGATCGCAGCGTATGTCTCACAGTCATGGATCACCTGGGAGATACTGTCCATGGTTAGATCCACCCCTCGGTCTCGTGCCCACTTATAGGTGGCGTCTCTGCCCTGATGGCCTGAGGCATCATGGGCCCATCGAGCTAGGAACAACTCTCCTTTATGTTGCCAATCCAAGTCTATCTGGGACACCTCTATTTTCGCAGCCTGATCTACCTGCTTGTTATTACGATGTTCTTCATTAGCCCGGCTCTTGGGGACGTGAGCATCTACATGACGGACCTTCACAGATAGCTTCTCTACTCGAGTGGCAATGTCTTTCCACTCCTCAGCAGCCCAGACTGGTTTTCCTCTGTGCTGCCAGTTTGCCTTATTCTACCTTTCCAGCCAACCCCACAGAGCATTGGCTACCATCCATGAATCAGTGTAGAGGTAGAGCTTTGGCCACTTCTCCCTTTCAGCTATGTCCAGAGCTAATTGAACGGCTTTGAGCTCAGCAAATTGGCTCGATCCAGCTTCTCCTTCAGTAGCCTGTGCAACTTGTCGTGTGGGGCTCCATACAGCAGCTTTCCATTTCCGGCTAGCGCCTACAATTCGGCAGGAACCATCAGTGAAGAGGGCATATTGTCTTTTACTCTCTGGTAGCTCGTTATATGGTGGGGCTTCTTCGGCACGCGTCACCTGCTCCTCTTCTTCTTCAGAAGATAACCCAAAAGTCTCACCTTCTGGCCAGTTCGTAATTATTTCCAAGATCCCAGGGCGACTTGGGTTTCCAATTCGGGCACGCTGCGTGATGAGGGCGATCCATTTGCTCCAAGTAGCATCGGTGGCGTGATGCGTGGAGGGAACCTTTCCTTTGAACATCCACCCCAGCACCGGTAGTCGGGGTGCCAGGAGGAGTTGTGCCTCTGTGCCAATTACCTCTGAGGCAGCTTGGACTCCTTCATAAGCTGCCAAGATTTCTTTCTCTGTGGGAGTGTAGTTGGCTTCGGACCCTCTGTAGCTTCGGCTCCAGAATCCCAGTGGTCGGCCCCGAGTCTCACCAGGCACCTTGTGCCAGAGGCTCCAGGACAGGCCATTGTTCCCAGCTGCAGAGCAGAGCACGTTCTTCACCTCTGGTCCTGTCCTGACTGGGCCAAGGGCTACGGCGTGAGCGATTTCCTGCTTGATCTGGGCAAAGGCTTGCTGCTGTTCAGGGCCCCAGTGGAAATTGTTCTTCTTGCAGGTAAAGAGGTAAAGAGGGCTCACGATCTGGCTGTACTCGGGAATGTGCATCCTCCAGAAACCTATGGCGCCTAGGAAAGCTTGTGTTTCCTTCTTACTGGTCGGTGGAGACATCGCAGTGATCTTGTTGATGACCTCAGTGGGAATCTGATGTCGTCCATCTTGCCACTTTACTCCCAGGAACTGGATCTCTCGGGCAGGTCCCTTGACTTTGCTCTTCTTGATGGCGAAACCAGCTTCCAGGAGAATTTGGATTATTCTCTCTCCTTTCTCAAACACTTCTGTTGCGGTGTTCCCCCACACAATGATGTCATCAATGACATCAATACTGCAGATGTTCTGGGGCCTCACCCTTTTCCAGTGCAGCCTGGATCAGCCCATGGCAGATGGTGGGACTGTGCTTCCACCCCTGGGGCAGTCGGTTCCAGGTGTACTGCACACCCCTCCAGGTGAAAGCAAACTGAGGCCTGCACTCTGCTGCCAGAGGAATGGAGAAAAATGCATTGGCAATGTCAATAGTAGCATACCACTTCGCTGCTTTGGACTCCAGCTCATGCTGGAGCTCCAACATGTCCGGCACAGCAGCGCTCAGTGGTGGAGTCACTTCATTCAAGGCACGATAGTCCACAGTCAATCTCCATTCCCCATCAGACTTGCGCACAGGCCAAATGGGGCTGTTGAAGGGTGAGTGGGTCTTGCTGACCATCCCTTGGCTCTCCAGCTCACGGATCATCTTGTGGATGGGAATCACAGCATCTCAATTCGTCTGATACTGCCGGCGGTGCACTGTCGAGGTGGCAATTGGCACTTGTTGCTCTTCCACTTTCAGGAGCCCAACTGCAGAAGGATTCTCAGACAGTCCGGACAGGGTGTTCAACTGCCTAATGCCCTCTGCCTCCACAGCAGCAATCCCAAACGCCCACCTGAGTCCCTTTGGGTCTTTGTAATAACCATTCCGGAGGAAGTCTATGCCCAGAATACATGGGGCCTCTGGACCGGTCACAATTGGATGCTTTTGCCACTCCTTCCCAGTCAGGCTCACCTCAGCTTCCAACAGGGTCAACTGCTGTGATCCCCCAGTCACCCCAGCAATGGATACAGGTTCTGCCCCCACATGTCCCGATGGCATTAAAGTACACTGTGCCCCAGTATCAACCAATGCATCATATTTTTGTGGCTCTGATGTGCCAGGCCATCGGATCCACACCGTCCAGAAAACGCGGTTCTCCCGTGCCTCTTCCTGGCTAGAGGCAGGGCCCCTCTAGCCCTGGTTATCATTCTTTCCCTGGGCATACATACTAGAGGTACCTTCGAGGGGATCTGACATATCATCCTCCCTTCTGTAATACCTGGCAGCTCGGTCACGGGAGGCTGAGGCTGCTTTCACCTTAGCAGAACCCCCTCGGTTAGTGCCTCCCTCCTTGAGTTCATGCACCTGCGCTGCCAGGACAGAGGTGGGTTTCCCATCCCACCTTCTCATATCTTCCCCATGCTCACACAGGAAAAACCACAGCTCAGCTCGTGGGGTGTACCCTCTCTCTCTAGCCCGTCTAGGGGGACGACGGGCTCTGACTTGGGGGCCTGTGACTCGCACTGGTGCCACACTGACCTTCCTCATCTCCTCCATCTCCTCCCTCATTTCCTTCATCTCCTCTTTGAGGTCCTGGACCACAGCAGAGACATGAGCTTTCAGCGGACCATTGACCATGCTGCCGTAATTCCTGAGCTTGTTGGCAACAGAGCCCACTGTTTCTCAGTTATTGTCAGCATCAATGGTTGCAATGAAAGTGGTGTATTGCGATGGCCCTAGCCTTGCCAGGTTCCACATCATCTGTCCTGTGCACCTGACCTTATCGGGGTCATTACCGTGCTGTCCATCCCTCCCAAAGAGTACCTCTAATACTGCCACTTCTCTTAGCTGTTGGATCCCTTCCTCAAGTGTCTTCCACTGCATTCTATGATGGTACTCCTGCATTCTCTCTTTGTGAATGAACCTTTCTCTCACACTCATTAAGAGCCGGTCCCAGAGAGAAAGGGGCCCTGGCTCCCTCACAAATACCTGGTTCACGCCTGGGTCCTGGGTCAACGATCCCAGATACCTTGCCTCACCACTATCCAATTGCACACTTGTGCCCATAAGGTCCCAAACCTGAAGCAGCCAGGTGGTATAAGGCTCACGCCCCCTTCGCACAATGTCGTCTCGCATACCACAGAGACTGTCGTACGACAGGGACTCAATGATGATTTCTGGCTCTGGCTCTCCTGCTGGTTGTGAGGGCCCTGGTTCCCCATCATCATTAACTGGTCGTACTGATTTGGTCTTACACTTCCTCCTTTGCACAGGGGCGACTGCTGCTGGCTGTACTTGTCCTTGGGGTTCAGCTGAAACCTGGACGGTTGTAACATCCGTGGGTTCCACTGCTGCACCGTCGGACTCACCCTCTTTGGGGCAGGGAGAGGTTTTTTCACTAGCTGAGGAGGTGTATTCCCTTAGCAATTGGCATATCCCCTTGCGCACCTGGCCCATCTCCTGGCACATCTCCTGCATCCCTTTCGCCAGTACCCCCACCCAGTTCAGGTAGTCCATTTCTGAGGTGGGCTGTTGGGCGGTATCTGGCTGTGGGGCAGGGTCTCTAGTGTCTGGGGCCGTGTCAGGTTCCGGGGCAGGATCTCTAGTCTCTGGGGCTGGTGTCTGGGTAGTTATCCAAGCCAATCTCAACTTATCCTTGAATGCTAAATAGAGTAGGCCTACCAGCAGCAGGTGGTTAGTATTCAGAGGGAATCTAAACCCTTCGAAAATTGATGGGGTGGGTCCAAAGAACTGGTTGAGGGGTTGGGGAAAAACTTCCCCTGGTGTCATTTCCTCATAGAAGGTACCATTGTTAACATAACCCCAAAAACATGCGCTCAGTGTGTGATAGCCATTTATCCACGTGCCCACATTCCGGAGGAAGTTAAAAACCCATGAATTCCTCACCTTCTCGACCCACAGCACAGGCTGGATAACAGCAATGGTAGCCTTAGTCAGAGGGCCCATATTCAAGTAAGGAGCTGCAAAGGGGAAGAATATAGCCACGGCCACATGCCACCCGAACCAGGGCAAAGTAGACCACATAGTGCTGCCTACCAAGGTTCCTATATCCAACACACAAACTTAAGTTATTCAGGAACAGTTATTCCTTTTTCACCTCTCTCTCTTAATGCCCTCAGGCCCCACGGTTGGGCGCCAAGATCTGTCTCGGTTTGAAAGACAGGTGTCTGCTAAGGAAGGCAGAAGCCTCCCTTGGAGTGGCAGATATAACCCCTTTCCCTCTGAGTTATTATAATTTTGAAATCAAGGGTCTTTAGGCAAAGATGTGGGAAATAGGAATAACAGTTCTTTACTATATATATATAGATATATATATATGACTAGTCAAACAAAACAACAACAACTATGACAGTAACAGCAAACACAAACCCAGTCCCAGCCTTCTCGGCTGTCAGGCTATTTCCCCTCGGGTGCAGTTCCGCTCGCAGCCGGCAGGGATCGCTGGCGGCTCCCGGTGAGCAGGGCAGGTGCGATGGTTCCCCCGCGGCTGCAGGGGGCGCTCCGGAGCGAGCTCGGGGAGCACGCGGCTGCTCTGGTGCCCTGGGATCCCGGGGAAGGATGGAACAAAGGAGCTTCACAAACCGGTGGGCAGCTGGTCCCGGGTTCCCGGAAACAGCAGGCTGGACTGGTAGGCTGGAGCGGCAGGCACAAACACAAATCCCGGGTGGCAGACGAGATGTATCCAAAAGGGGGAAACCCCCCGGGGCTCCAGGCAGGCAGGGTGAGCACGGCTACAGCATAACGAAGGCTCGAAGCAGCAGCGGGGTAGGGCGGCCGCAGCCCAGGCTCCAGCAGGGCAGGGAAAGCAGCTTTGGGATCCCCGGTGTTGTTTCCAGCAGAAAGGAAAGACGCTGAAAACGGGAACCAGCAGCTCCTTTCTCTGCACCTTCTCCCTCCAGACGCTGAGAGCGAACTGAACTGCCCGCCAGGTGAGAACAAAAGCTTGGACGGGCCCTTTTGTCTTTCTTAAGTATGGCTATCTATCTCCTAGCAACATGCTATGGGAAAAAATTCCTTTAACAGAAAAAAAAACTAGGACTAAACTAAAACCTCAACACTTGCTAAGCAGCAAACCAAATGTTGCCTGTTCCTGCAGCTGCCTGTCAAATGGCTCTTTCTAGGCCAAGTAAACCACACGTAATTGTTAGCAAAACTGCTAGTTTCCCTGCTTCCTCTTAGGTATAGCTGGCTGTGAAGCTGTGTCCAGCTGCACCAGGCAAGACACCCCATCTGATTCCTTCTCATGGTTCAAAGTGATATGATATAAAATATGTTGGAAATTAATCCAGCAAAGTCATGGTAGCTGTGAAGAGGTAGGGTTTTTTGTGCATCATTTATCAGCAGATTGCCCTGCTAGGTGTTCATCTGTGCTATATCACAAGGCAGAGTGGAAATGGCCTCCAGAGCCAAACTTTTGCTCTAGTTCCCTGGACTGCAGACAGGCTGGTGGGTGGGATGGTTGGGAGCTGACCACCAGTGAGTGCTAGATGAAATAGGGCTTTTCAAGGTGCACTGAGCAAAATGCTGCCTCCTGGGGAGGGACAAAGGGAGCCAACCATGGCAGCAGCAGGACAACTGCTCCCATGACAGTGAGGATCTCCCTGCACCTTCAGTGCCATTTCCCCCCAGACAGAAATGGCAACAGCCTGGAGGCAGTCTGCTCAGGGTCCCATTTTATTTGCCCAGGATGGTCCCATGGCAGTGCAATCCTGGCTGTCTCTTGGCACCTACTCCTGAGCCTTTAATCATCTACAACTTTGGCAAAATATTTCCTCAAGGGGACAATTGATAAAGCAGATGAAAAGGGATCTAAATGCCTAGGCAGGCTCAGACTGTGAAAAGCTGGATTCCTGCAGCACAGCTTAAAGTGCAGAGGTATGAAAAGTAAACATTTCATCTCAATGCCAGCGCAGGTAGAGCTGTTCAAATGGTTGCCAGCTGCTCTCAACAGCTGAACTAATCTGAAGTACCATTAAAACTCTTAACAAAGAAATCCACGGCACAAAAAATATCTTCTTCCAGCCTATTTCTGACTTTGCTATGGGGTGCTGCCATGGTCCCGTGGGCAAGATGAGGGGCCCCCACAAGTGCAAGAGAGCAAGACCTAAAGGTCCAGAGTACCTCTGTGCATGGGCAGGGGGGCTTCTTCTCCTTTCCCCAGGATGACATTTTAAGCTATGAAGGGCAAAGCAGAGCTGCAATCTGGTCCTGGTGTGACAAGGGATAAAAATGAGTTCAAGTACTGCAAGGAAATGGCACTGAGGTGTCCTTCATCTGCTTGATGTGAGAGGGAAAGGCAGTAGCAAATGCCACCCTATCCTGCCAGAATGCTCCTGCCACGGCTGTGGTGTGCGCTGGGTTAGTGCACAAGAGATGCTTCCAGGTGCAGGAGAGTCCTTTAGGTGGCTTTGCAAGATGTACCTCTGCAGCAGCTGTGATTAAAGTGAGAGGTGAAATTGAGGACTTAGGTGAGGTTTGAATATTAGCTTCTTTTTTTTTTTTTTTTAACTTGGTTAGGGTTTTTTTGTTTTTGTTTTTACTTTTTTAATTAGAAAATGTGAGTGTCACTTTGAGTTCAGGGTCTGGTTGCAAGGACTTACCTCTATTTCACAGCAAGAAATTTGTCTTGACAGTAATCAATGCAGGTTATAAAAGAAAAGAAAAAAAGGGAAACTTCAAGCATTTGCAATGTGAAGGCTCCAATATGCTGTAATTTCAGCTTCTTCTCTTTCACCTCCATAGAGAACAAAAAAAAAAATCATTCTTTTTGACATCTCCAGTGCAATTATGGTGAGAGAAATGAAACTTATGGAAATGAAAGTTGGCATATCTTAGGGATGCTAGACTTTGAGCACAGAGCCTCTGCAGAAAACATGCAAGTTCCCTGTCTTGAAAGTCTCACTTGGCCTTTTAAGATTCTGCCCTGGGGTGATAATTACCTGTTGCTGTTATTGCCCCCTGTAAAGTCACAATGCCGTGATTTATTTTCACTGTTTCCATAGGAAATGTTGACATTTCAGCAGAAAATGGAAAACGCAACTCTTTTGCTTCAGAGGAGCAGCCACAACACTGTAGGCAAGGAGGAGCTTGGACATGTCCCTACCTCTTGCTGGGAATCCCCATGAGAAACAGTGCTGGGGTTTCTGAAACAGCTCACTTTGCTTTGCACAAGTTTAGTTTTTCAGCAAGGAACTCCTCTTTATTTCCCCCCAGAAGACAGCCCCTTCTCATGGGGTACCACAGCAGCAGACCAACCTTCGATGCTGCATCTGCCTTACCAGGGGCTGAGGGCCATGTGAGCAGCTCCAACCTGACCTCTGGAAGTCCCCTGCAGATTGTGCTGGACACCACCAACCTTCTTTTATGAATGCAAAGCACTGCGAGGTGAATGCTACCTTCATAATGGCTGTGATATTTTTAATGCTTTTTCCAGTGAGATGGGGTTTTGTAACATTGCTCATAACCTGTGGAAAGGGTGTTGGGTGAAAAGTGAATTATTGAGCAAGTAATTCCTACAGCCCTGGGAAGAGTCACTAGAATACCAGATGGATTTGCAGGCTGTGGGTTTACCCGAGCTATGACTTTGCATTGCCACTAAGTGGCAGCCGAGTAAAAAAAAAGGTAAAATGAACATTCCCTGAATAAATGTCAATGTAAGGTGCAGAAGCAGAAAGGAGTATTTCTAAGCTGGCATTCCTCAGCTCAGCAGTGCCCTGCTGTTTATCCTAGGAAATTAAACCTTGGGAGGAGAGAGTGATACAGATATTGTAAGAATACGCACAGGGAAGCTGAGTGTGCAGAAGAACCTGACTGTGCAGATGGATGCATCAGGGACCAGGTGAACAGTTCTGCCAACTTCTACCACCCGATTTGGCCAGCGTGATATTGAACGTTTAAAGAAATAATCCAAAAAAGGTTTTGGGACATCAATAAGTGGCATAAAGTTGTGCAGGGTGGGAGTAAAGGCAGGGAATCAGGCTGGTAGTGCTCCCTACCCCCAGTAACTACAAACAATGCCATCCACAGGCAAAACTGAGCTTCCCACATAGCCAGCCCCTGGGTAATGTTCGGCTCTGATGCATCATTAACCATTTTAATTTTTAAGTGGCTTGAAAGATACTCAGGTAAAGCTTCCTGAAAGCAAGGCAGAACTAGGTCAGACACAGAGTGCATTGCTTTTAATTAGCACCTGTGCAGATTTTTTAACCTTTTGTGAAATTCAGGGACCTCTGGTACCTCTGCTGCTCTGCTCTGGAGCTGAAGCAGAGATGACCTCTTCAGGGAGAAACAGTAAGTGGAAGTGTCAGTTATCTCAAACTTTCATACGAAAAGACAGGATCCTGGGCACTGTGCCAAGGTTCTTACATTTCGAATATTTTAAAATATTTGAAGAAAGTAGCATGCATGGCATAAATTCTAATGTTCAAAAGACTCCTGAGATAATTTTTTTTCCAACCATAAAGCAAATAGTATAAAGGGAAGATAACTATCATAAAGTCATCTAAAAGTGCCAGGGGGCTTCTGTCTCAGATACCAACAAAATCTGATGCTGTCAATCTGCTGAATTTCAACCAAGGCCAGCCCAAATCCAGGGCTGCAAATGCTGGTTCTGCACATGGTTTTTCTTCTCCACACTTAATTTGTGCTTAAGTAATGCAACATCAATCTTGAAGTCAGGGAGACAGCTCCCAGTCTTCCCCAATGCGAGGACTCTGGAGATGCTGCAGTGCAGCTGACAGCAGTGCGGATGGAAGATATCTGGGATACAGCAATGCTGTCCCTGATAGATCCATGGTGAGGCAGAGCAGTGAACTTAAATAGGTGTGGGGTGGGTCAGGGTCTCCCCTTGCACAGGATTTCCTGTAATAGTTCTGAGCTTTCCCTCACCTGATGAGCTTTCCTCCCTTCCCAGAGCATATTTGTGTTGGAAGTTCCCTAGGGAGGTGGTAGAACCAACCCTGTCTCATTTTGCCCTGGGACCTGTGCCAACCTAGAGCCTTTCTGAGGCTCACTTTTCCTCTTTTTTTTTCCCTGCACAGGGCTGAGCTTACTCCCTTGGATGTCTCACCACCTCCAGATGCTGGTACACAGGATACAGTTCTAGCAGGAGATAATGCCATGCTCTGTGCTTGCTGGTGGATCTTAAACACCCTTTGTGGGTGTAAACTGACCTTTGTGGGGTCAGTACCCATCCAGTGGCCTCTGTAACCCCTTCCTCCCCTTCTCACCACCACTTCACATTGTTTACCTGGGGTAAGTTCCACATGGGATGACATTCTGGCAGGGCACTGCCCCATATGACCTAATTACAACAAGCAGCCCCAAAGGGGCCAGGATTTTCAAATTCTACCCAGGCTGCTATTTTTTTTTTTTTCAAAGGTCACACCAAGTGACCATGCTTTCACCTTTGAGTCCACCCATTTCCAATGCCAGCATTATTTACCCTTTGGAGAGGAAGGGGGGAAAAAAAATTAACCTTGATCCAAATGTGATGGTTTTGGAAAAAATAAGTAATGCAAGACAAAGCTTGGCTGAATGTGTAAGATGTGCCCAGGCATGTGAGCCAGGCTTCCCCATAGGGGATCAGGAAGCTCTGAGATTTGGAGTGCTGTTTTCTCCAGAAGCTGAATGTATCCAGCACAAACTTGTGCTGCTTCCAGCCTATCCTGGAGCAGCAGCAGTGCCTGTGGGATAGCCTTGGCAGGGGACTGGGATGGGTTGCAGCACATCTAGTTGCAGTGGGAGGTACCTGCTCCTCAGCAGGATGATGCTGGCACCCTGGGACTGGCTCCATGGAGATCCTTGTGTGAGAGGTGGTTTGTACAGCCATAAGCCTCGGGTTCAAAGTGCTGGGCAGGCACCTCTGGGAGCATTATCTGTGCTGTGCATATGCTGCAGTGTGGTCAGAGCAAAGCACAGGATGAGTGCTTGGTGCTGGCAGGGGACTCCTCGCAGTGTGCTGCTGGACAGCCCATCCTGCCAAAATACTTTCTGCTAGAGCTGCTTTTCCTCAAAACCTGGCATGATTTATTTATGGAGCAGAAGGGCCCATTCCAGTTGGGGATCTTGAGCCCCTCTGCTTTCCTAAGGGCTTTTCCTCTCACCTGCAGTCTAAGTTTGCAGCAGCTTTTCCTCTTTTTGACAGAAGCACTGTAGACCAGACTAATCTATTTATTTCTGCTTATTTCTTTTCTTGTGCTGATTCAGACATCAGGTTTCCTCTGCAGTTTATCTCAGGCTCCCATTTGGATTCAATCAGATGCTGGGTACTGCTCCCCATCAGTGAAACAGGCAGTGGTAGCTCTGCTGAAACAACCTGAAGGCATCCAGGTAAGCACAGAGCTAGAGTCGTTTGGGATGTGCTTTTGGAGTGGATGTCACCCCATTTCTGACCAGTTGTGCACCCAGGATTTAGAGAGGAGAGTGAAGCTGTCTCAGTATAGATTGTCTCCAGCCTGTGACATCTTCTTAATCACCATTTCTCTTGTGAACACACCCCAGAAGCGATGTGCTGTCCTCAGGCTCTTCTTTTGCACTCTCATGTTCTTCTTTATTTGCTGAATGTGTTCATTTCCTTGGAAATCAAATGCTTGGCAAATAACAATTTAGCCCATGTTTGAATTTCTTATTTTCCCCTTCTGGTGACTCTGTCACTGGATGCAAAATCAGATTATCAAATGCTTTCTCCTTAACCAACATCTCAGTAGAAATTAGTTACATATGAGAAAAAAAGTCTATTCCAAGGGTCACTGTCTTGGTTTGAAAGACAGGTGTCTGCTAAGGAAGGCAGGAGCCTCCCTTGGAACGGAAGATGCAACCCCCTTTCCCTCTGAGTTATTATAATTTTGAAATCAAGGGGCTTTCAGGCAAAGATATGGTAAGTAGGAATAACAGTTATTTACTAATATATATATAAAACAAGGCAGGGAAAAAACTGATTTAAACTGACAGTCAGATACGACCTGACCCTGTTAGTCAGGGTAGCAGTCCGATAAGGTGGTGGTTGCAGTCCTCCTGAAGTGAATGGATGTGGTTCTGTTGAAGTGGTGATCCTGTGTAGAAAGATCTGGTCTTCCTCAGAAGGTCCAGTGGTAGGTATGAAGCTCTTGTCCTCTGAAAATCCAGTGAGGAAGGCTGCCTGTGGTCTTCAAAAATCGCAGTTTATATCCAGGATGGGATGCTTGGTTTCTCCCTCTGGGTGGAGCTCTCACAATGGAAGGATGAGTCATGAATAAGGCACTGCTGGGCCATTAACAGGACATAGTCTTGAGGGAGGAGGCAGGGAGCACTGCCCCACCTGGTTTTAACAGCTCATGAAGATGGTGATAGAATACATGCTTGTGGGCACATCTTGCATTGTAACCTAGGACAGTCACACAATAAATTTTTAACTGTTTTAACCTTGTCAGTGAAGCATCAAATGGATTGGCTGTTGGAAAGCCTACAGCACTATTCTCTGTTGCTAAGCACAGAAGGGGAAATTGCCTTCCACTCTTAAATCTGCAACTTCTGCTTTTTGTGTGATGGTGAATAGAAATATTGCCAGATCATCTTTAAACACAGAGGTATTAAGGACTGTTTTTCCCAAGAGAGGAAGAGACATCTAACTTTAGATGTGTGGTTGCCCCATTGTCTTCAAAGGCAAGGAGCTGTAGCTGGAAGTTAGGCATATCCTGAGGTCCCTTGCTGAAACAGAGCCTGACAACAGAAGGAATACGAGGAGCTCAAATTTGCCATTACCAATGCTGAGACTTTCCTGTAAGCAGCTGGAGAAGTGGGTGCACACAGGGGCTGGTGCTGCAGTCCCTTTCCAGACACAAGCTCAGGGACACTCGCCATGAACAGAGGGTGAATACACAGACTCAGATCCTCCACTAGAAAATTTTGATTGTTCTGCAAACCCCACTGGGTTTACATTTATGTATATCCAAGAAAGTCTGACCTCGAAAGCTTCCAGGAAAGAACAATCTACTGATTTTATTTATTTTTTTTAAATATTGAAGTATCAGCTTGGTTTTGCACCTTCATATTTATTTTCAGTGCATGTCTCCCAGCTAAATGGCACTAAATGTTGCACTGTTACTTCATGCAGTTGGATTGATTTATATGGGCTTGCAGTGGTCTCATTAATAGCAAGGTTTTTCTCCTCTGTTAGGGTTAATTTTTGTGCACATGTGTGTGTAGGAGATAATAATGGGGAAATGTTGTTAGGGAAGAATGACTTCTATAAACAAAAACATATTGGAGAACTCTCAGAGATCACGTCAGCTGGCAGCAATAGCTGATCAGTCACATCAGGCAGAGCATTCCCTTGCTGAGGAAGGTCCATGTTGCCGCAGAGACACAACTCCTTTTGCCATACACATGCTCAGTTTGCTGGTGCCCTGAGACATGACAAGGATAAAGAATGATGAATATTCACCTGCATCTAATGGTGCCAACAGCACAAGGCCGAGCAGCTGCTGCCCAGCAAGAGACATCTAAATATATATACCATAATGGATGCCTGATCTTCAGCTGATCTCCTGCTCCCTCAAGGGTACATAAATATGAGTGGTTTGGGTACCACCTGGGTCCCAAGGCCACCTCTAATCCTCCTGACCTCTCACCTTGCTCATGTATCCCCATGTTGCAGGATAGGCAGTAGGGAGAGGAATGCACTATGGTATGTGCCATTTTGCGGAACTATGGCTAAGATTTAGTGCAGAGAGGTACTTTGTAATTCACAGCTTTAGAACCAGTTCAATTGACAGAAGTTTACTTCCAGATGCTTTTAAAGTGAAGGATGCAGTTGTACTGCTCGTGCTGTTCTCACATGGCTTTATTTTTGTTTTTGCAAGTTGAATTTACAGATTTCCTTTCTCATTAAAATTGGTGATGATATTAAGCCTGGGAATCCTTGATGGGTTTCAGATTGAATATTGTGAGTCTTGTATTAATGCAGGCTAGCTGCAAATAAATGAGGAAATCCATTAAGCATGTGGTGTGCCTCATAAATATTCCATAACACAAAAGTGTTAATGTAATGATGAGAAAGGAAAAACAAAAGTGTAGGAGTCAGGAAATGCCAAGCACTGAAAGACCACTCTGATCATCTCTAAGTTCTGCATTAACAGCCCTTTAGATAATGAGGGCCATGCTGGACCCCTCATGGAGCACTGTGAGCACTGCACATTTATTTTTTTTGCTGATGAAATTTTGGAATCCCATGCAAATTTTTTTTTTTGTACCAGGCCAAGTTTCAGCAAGATAGTAAATCAAATGTAACACTGAAAAACAAGTATTGCGATGTAAACAGTGATGGGTTTAGTGAAGCTGTGTTCACTTTCTGACCATGTGCTTGTCCTTTGACGCACAATTGGGTAATTGAAGCTCAAATATCAAGCCAGAATGAGGCACCGTGCTCTGTAACCACAAAAATTACATGGCAGCTACGGTGTAATGCAACGAAGTCTGTGCCTTGTGTTTACGTAGAGACCACTCCAAAGTGTAGGTGACTATGAGAGTTATATTAGAAATCAATCCAGTGCATCTGTCTTGGAGTCTAAAAACACTGAACCGAGCATGTGGAGGATTCAGAACAAACACAGAAAAATGCAGTGTATCACAGAGGTGTGGATCCTCTCTGCCAGCTACAGAGACAAATGTTCTGGCTGGATTTAATAGGCACATCCATTACTTGTGCAGTGATGCACGCCAAGCAAGGACAGCCCAGCAAACCTGCACCCCCGGAGAGCCATGCAGTGCCCAGGCACACCTGCAAACCTCCCCATTGCCTGTATTCCCCACTCCCTCCATTGCCTGGCAGGAGCAATGCTGTGCTCTCCACCCTGTGCACCAGAGGTTTTTCTTCTGGATAATGTAAAGTGAGCTCCTTTCCAGGTATTCTCCTATAGTGGACTGCTCTAGTGAAGAGCTTGGCTCCTGGTGCTCACCCCCTCCTTTCTGTATAGTTTTGCAATCTGCATTGTCACCTGGCTGCTCCTGGCAGCCCTCCTGGTATAGCATTCACTGTTAGCAAGGCAAGGAGGCATTTGTGGTTATTTCCAAAATCTGTAATGATGGAGGTGGGTGAGAAGGTGCAACCAGACCTTTGGCAAGCAGCTCCTGGCTGTTGAGATGTTTCTCAAGCTGGCAAGCACCACACACAGGAGAATTTGGCCAGTCAGGGGGGCTGGTTGAACAGATTGAGTGTCTGGCTGTGAGACTCACAGTTTTTATCAGCTTTCTTCAACTCCTGGGTCTTAGTAGCACAAGAGATAGACTCTTGGCTAGGGTATGCGGGTGTCACTCGAAGCTTCCCCAGTGCCCCAGCAAAATGCTGCTTGATCCCAAGTAGAGATCATAGAATTCTAGAATCATAGAATGGGGCTGGGTTGGAAAGATCAGCTTCTTCCAACCCCCACAGCCACAGGCAAGGGACACCTCTCTGAACACCTAGGCAGGGTGCTGTGGATTTTTGCAGGCAGTGATTGGACTTTTGGACAGGAGCAGGGGTCTCTGCTGCTTGCTCCAGGGAATATTTTCAGTTTGGTTTCAGATCCAAGCTGGTGGCTAGGTGTCTCTTTAGAGCCAGGGGTTTGGAATGCTGCCTTACTTGGCTGAATGAACTTCTGACACTGGGTTGGTTGGAGGAGGCCATGAAAGATCATGTCATGTTATGCTATAGATGGTCTGAGACCCAAAGTCATCTAAAAGATCCGGCAGCAAGCCTGTGACAACTTAATGCATTGCGTCAGCTCAGTTTTGAGTACAATGGTGTGGTTTTCTGCCGAAACTCCAGTGGAATGGGGTCTTCTTGTTCTGAAGCTTTTGTCAGGGACAGTGCTGTAAGTGGAAAAGTCCTCTGGCATGGGGGCAGGTGGAGATGCCTGTGCCTTAAAGGATCTCATCAGAGACAACACAGTGGAAGAGGAGAGCCCATCCTCAGTGCTCCCTCCCACTGCATGGAACTGCAGCATGGTTTTATCTGTGTATCAGGCTTGCAGAGGGAGCCAAAATATTCTGGAGTTTGCAAACCTCATCATGTTTAGTAAAATTGAGTTGTCAGATGAGGAAAGTTCTGTCTCTCTGAGTCAACAAGGCACAGTTTTTAATATCCAGGAAAAATCCCCAGGAAGGAAGGTATTTACCCCTCTATATGTGAAAGGTGCCTCATAGCTCTCTAGGTGCCTGTGGTGAGATGTGCTGGTTGTCTTAGCTTGTCTCAGCACTTCTGGGCACCCTGATGGAGTTTTGGGGACATTTGCTGAGAGTCTGGAGTGCTTAGCATCAGGATCTGTTGAAACATAAATCTGAGTAAAGGGGGAGCAAGAGGCTATAAGTGGTATGTCCGGTTGTGGTCTGATTCTGCCTGGACAGGCTGCCCACATGCAGCATCAGGTAGTGTTTGATGGATGTTGGCTCATGCGTACATGGCAGGCACGTGAAATTTACCCTGACCTTGAAGGGCAGAGACCCTTTGCAGAAGATGTCATTGAATTAGGGCAGAAGCAGGTGGCCTTTCAGTCATTTGCACAGCAGAGATGCCACCTCTCTCCTGTAGCTTTTTTCTCCAATAAATACTTACTTCTGTCCACAAAGCAAGCAAAACCTCATTTTCCCTGCTTTTCCCTTTGTTGCCATCACTCTGTGGCTTTTGAAAGTGCTCTTGCTTGCTGATTTTGGGACATTCTAGTTTTCAAATATCTCGAGGTTATTGAGCATCAAGGGATAAAAGATGACCTTTCCCTTGGGAATGGTCATCCCAGAGCACCATGTTCTTTGCTGCGGCATACAAGGCTCCAAGTGCTATCTCTCTGTTGTACCTGGTATTGTGTGAGGGGCAGGAGGGCACGTGCTGCCATGGCCATGGCAGTGGCAGAGCAGCAGGAGGGGTGAGTTGGTGTATGAGACTCTTTGAGCCCTGCCTGTGGCACCAGCTAGTTTCTGCTCATTTCTAAGATGTCTTCATAGCATGTAAAAGAATTCTGTACAGAGAGATAAAATGGTCAGATGTCCTGCACTCTTGAGTGAAACATAGCTTCAGTACAGAGTTAAAAAGATGCTGTGAAGTGTGATGGATAGCTATGATACATGAAATGTGACATGTTTCTTTGGCAATAACATTAGAAATCCTTGGCTTATTGGTATGAAACAAAAGAAAAGAATAGAAATCCTTCTATTGTGGAGTTTTCCAACAAAAAAGTAAGTAGAGCTTTTGCCACATATGCTATTCCTACATAACTGACACTTCCTTTCCCAGAAGCTTTCATGTCTTGGTCTTCATTCTGTGCCCAAAATCTGTGTGAAGACCTCATCAGATATTGCATGGAAGTAACTGAGTAGTAGAGGAAGAGCGAGGTTAAAACACGGAAAAGTAACAATGGTTTCTTAACTTTGCAGAGTGGAAGCTGCTAATTTGTAATAGATCAATTATCAAAGCATCAGAAATGGGGTTGCTCCAGTCCGTTTGCTAAAAGTCAGCCAGTGTCCAGGCTCATCATACTTGTCTCTTTCTGACCCATTTAGATTCCTTCCTCTTAAAGGACGTTTTTCCAACTGACAGTGTTTAAGTAATGCAGAATTCCTATGTCTGAAGGACTGTCTGTGATCCAGTCCATTGACTCGTGATTTCATTTAAACTGCAATTCATTATTTTGTTCCTGTGCTCATTGAAGAACCCATTGTTCATTACTCTTTCATCACTCTATGATTGGAACAATTTGTATCTGTCGTTCTTACATTGGGCAGATAATGAAATAATCATTTGTGCATCTACACTGTGTTGTACATTTATTTTTCCAGTGTAATTCACTTTGTAGGGTCACTTTATCATTCTGGAACAAACTGTGGTTTTGTTTAAGCGTTTGCTAGTTGGTAACAGTCAGCAACTGCCAACATCAGGAAGTACGTTGGGATACTGCTGTCCACAGACAACGGTGGTAAAATTATTGCCTATCCTCCAGCTAACAAAACCAGCCCACCTTCTAGGAGGAAGGATTCTGCTGGCCAAAATACACTGGTTTTACTGAGCCGAGTCCTGCACTCTTTCCCAAGGTTTGGGTCAACCTTTCAGAGAGAGAAATAATAATAAGGGGTAAGATTACCTTAATAAAATTACAACTAGAGGATAATGCACCCAGAGCACAATTATGGTGCTATTCAAATGAGCTCCCATTCTCAAGGAGGTCATCAAGGTTATGATTTCTAGAGGGGTCAAGAGATTACGAGAATAAACTAATTATTCTGACATCAAATAGATATAAAGGTGATTGCTGATTGGTTAATTCATTTTTCTTCTGTGAATCTATTTCTGTTCAATTAATTAAAATGACACATATGTTATACTCTCCAAATATCACCCATGTTATTATGCAAAGGTTGAGTTAGTCATTACATTGGAAAAGGTCAGGGCTTGAATTTAATGCTGGAGGGAGAAACTTTCTTCCATTTACTCGTCATCATTACCATCCAGTTCCTGCTCGGCTGTGGTTTTCAATGGACTTCCTTATCCTAGGAATGACTCCCATTTCAAGTTCCTTGTGAATGTGATGGTCTTGGTGCTTCTGCTTAATGGGTATGTGGGGTTGGGTTTTCAAGGTCATCACTCCAGGACTCTTCTCTATTAATGGGCTCTTCCTGCAGGAAAAACCAAGTCTTCTACAAGTGGAAAAGGTCAGATGGATATTTACCAGCCTTGTAAAACAGCCACAGAATATTCCAGGTTGCTATCACATAAATAGTTTAAACATTTGTTTATGCTGTTTGCAACAGGAGTGACTTAGGGAGATATGCGGCCATGGGATTTGACAGAGTCTGTAAACATAAATCTGTGGTCACATTTATAATTTTAATGCCTTATGTGAGACATTTGACTCTAATTTTAATGGTATAGAAATACTTTTTTATGGTAAATATATTAATTCTTCTTAGTTACACTCCATTAACTGGTTTTTAGTTAACGTGCATGTAGACTGTATCAGCCCTTTTAATAAAACAAGATGAGGAAGAAATGCTTTAAGACACAAGATGGCATCTGATTTATCTGGAGAGAGAAAATATCAGCAGAAACAAACTGTGGCAGGATGTTAAAAAATCACCTGTTTCTTAGGGGAGATACAACTGGGTAACTATCCGTGGAAACATGAACATTTTGGATTGTGTATCTTCCATTCAAATTTATGAGCAGCTGTCGGGGTGCTGGTGCCGCTCCACAAGAGCGATTGCTCTTTGCCAAACCATAATGAGCAGATTATGGGTGGCGCTAGGAAAAGTATGGGACTCTTCAAGAAATTGCAGTGCATCATATTAACTTCCCTCTGATGTTAGCAATTCCCCATCATATTGTATTACCAATCGCTGTCACTAATATACCATGAAATTCAGATGTATAATGTAGTGTACAACTCAACCTCTCATTTCAAAGGTTTGTTACCCATAATCCTGCATGAGTCATTAGCAATGTCACTGAACAGAGTAAAACATATTCACTTCTTAGAGTGTTTCCCCTGCTGTCAAATAGCTGATGTATTACACATGGACACAATGCTTGATTCTCCCGAGAGGTTTGATTGTGGCTTTGTGGAATGTGGGCCTCTTTAATGGGCAATCAGGCCTCCACTACCCCCAGCCTACAGGCCTGGCTGGATGGCTGAGCAGCTGGGTACTCTCATAAAGCACCTATTTGCTTTTCTTTAAATTATTTATCTATTGAAATGTTGTTTATGGTATTTTAAAGGCAATATCATGGGAAAAGGTAAAAAAATACAGTCACCAAAAATGAAAGAACTGAAGGATAGGGTAAAAATTTGGGAACAAACTTTGATTTTTATAAGACTTGGTCTCACTTGAAAAAGGTTTGTGGCCCAAGTTTGGGGATAAGGGTAAGCACCCAGGACCCTCAGGAACCAGCAGCACAGGGCCAGGAACGAGGCACAGCACCATCCATCCAGAAATGAGGCACAGATGGACCTGAACTGTCACTGGAAAAGCTCTCTTAGTTTTAATTGCAGGGACAATCTCTCAAGGCAGGCTCAGCAGAAGGTCTCACAAGGAAAGGAACTGCCTCATCTTCCAAGTAGAAAAGGGATGACTTTAAGGAGCCTCAACCTACTTGTTGGGTTGTGATGTTCCATAGGTGGATTTATTGACCTACACCATAGGGATGTTGGGTGAGTTCTTCCATCTGGGGAAGTTATCTTGAGCTGTGATGCTGTTACCCTCAGTGAGGTGCCCCTTTCAGCCATGTATTTGCAGTTTTGTAGGTGAACTATCCACCCTGACAGCAGAACGATGGGACAGGGCTGTGGTTGACACTGAGCTGCCAATAATAATATTGAGAGTGTAGTTTTGTGGTAAATTTTCACTTAGCTTCCATTTCCTCATTTTGCTCATGTGAAAGTTAAATGGGACAGTGTCACAAGCCTTCCTGAGCCATGATGTATCACATCTACCGCTCCCCCTTGTCTCCATGCTAATTATCTTGACAAATAGGTTTGCCGTGATTTACTTGGAAATTCTGCTGGTTGCTCCCCACCTTCTTATTGCCCGACTGCACACGTAATTCTTGGCTGTTTTACCTGGTCTTTTTGCAGGCAATGGTTTGTCCAGAGGGTGTGTGCCTCCTGCAGTCATGGGGCATCATCCTCCAGGGAAACCCAGAGAATGGTGCTCCCGGGTGAACTTCAGAGCCTGCTCCCCTCACAGCAGAGAAGGTGGCCTGGCAGGTTAGAGCTGATGGTGGAGGAGACTATGCTCTGGATCTGCAGTCTGTGTCTGCTGAATGCCAAGGTCGTGCTTCCTTCTGGTTCACCTTGTATCACAGCCGAGATAAAATGTCTGGAAATGCCACTCCCTTCCTCACCTCTAGATTATAAACACATTAATAGCTTGCCTATTTGTTCAGTTTCTTGTTTAAATCAAGTAATTCTTTTTACACATTTTTTTTTAGTAACATGTAACATTTTTCTTGTATGCTATTTTTATACCATTCTTGCATCAAGACCAAGGTCAGATCAAGAGCTTTTTGGCTGGGAGGTCATTCTGTTCAAGAAGGCACTCTGACACGTTGGTGCTGCAGCATTTGAGGCTTTTACAAAGAAAACACACATTCAAATGGCAAGTGAAGTACACTGAAGACTGAGCAGCAGTGGGGCTGTACGATCACCCATCAAGGCATGGCTGAAGTTTCTTAATTTTGCCTGAGCTGGGCTGTGTGGAGGTGAGGCTGCAGCTCTAATTCCAGCACTCACAGCCGACGAGGTGCTTTGTTGATTCTCTCAGCAATGGTGTGACAGGCCCAGTGGTTCTTGTATTGTCAATTCAAGTACTTATCCTGCCATTCCCAATTTATTTCATGTAGTCTCTCCAATCTCCACATTTTCTAATGTCACGATGGTGATTAATCTATTCTTGCTCCTGAAAAGATGCAAAAGAGGGACATTAGAGACAGCGCAGCTTTGTTAAATACCTTGTTGTCAGGTCATATCAGAACTCCAACCTGGTTTTTAAACAAAACTTCCTAAAAAATATATTTAAGGGAGTACACAATTATTAGGAGTGATGCTTGTGACAGTAACATACCTGACATTTTAGCTGTTCCTCTAAATGACCTGGCTGAGTGGTGGTTTATGACCTGATTTGCACACCAGTAGTTTTGCCTATACAATAACCAAGCAGCCAGACTCAAAGTGCAATTAAAAATGAGATCCAAGCCTGTTACCAATTTAAATCAGAGTAAAGACATACCAACCTGGGAATGATAAACCATCAGTGACACTATCAGTAACTTAAAGTAAATTAACATTTGCAGCTTGGCCTGGGCTGAATGTCACAAAGCAGGAATGTTTTATCTGGCAAAGGCTGTGATCGCACGTCTGGATGCTGTGTGATATGGAGGGATAGCCAGAAACTTTCAGCAAAACAATTTCTCATCAGAAAATATTAGTTTATCTAGCCCACAACTTTTGGAAGGGAATTGGAGCTCTGGCAAAGGTTAAGGCATTCACCAGCCATGTTTGTCATCTAAACTTGAATTTCTGAAGCTCTGTGTGAGTGCTCAAATTTCTGAGACCCAGGCTGCATTGGCTGACTCTCTCTCAATCCCCTATTCTTCAGAATTCAATTTTGACACTTTTGAAGTTTTGGATTTATTTCTGGCCCCCTCTACCAGTGTATTCCTGCTTGGTGTTTAAATGGCAGCAGGAATAGCAAGGAAGCCTTCCCTTCAAATCCCAGATCAGCACTTCTGTAAATTTGAGAATTTGCATAAAAACATCAAGTCTCTGCCACAGTTTCTAAATTGGGCTTTAGGAGAAAATGATTTTAAAGAACCTGAGAGTGGAATGGAGGGATGTCTACAAGCCTACATACATCTCACATCTACATGCCTGCTTTTTTTTGCTAAAATTTTTCAACCCCAAACCCCAAAGTTATTCAGAGATGTTCAGATAAGCCAGATGTTATATCCACATGCAGTGGCTGTGGGGTCCAGGAGAAAGTAGAATGTGAACCATGCCTAATTTTTAGTCATTAATATTAACATGAGTCAGGTTGGGGTTCTGATCTCGTTCTTCTGTCTAACAGATCTTTCTGCCCTAAAATTGTGCTGGGGCTGGTAGATATATGTGAGGCCACAAGGCTAGGCTTCCTTTGGAGCTTGGAGACCAGCAAGGCAAGGGATGCCTTGGCTGAGTGCACTGGGGTTATGCAGAAGAGAGTGAATTAAGCTGCAGCTGGGGACCTCCCCAGCACAAACCAGTGAGCTGTTCCCTCTTACATCATGTTGTTCTACTGTGGCACTCATTACTATGAGAGGCTGAGGTGGCAAAATGGTGCTTGAATGGTGCAAAAAACAATTAGATGTATTCATTGCAGAGAGATGCAGCAAGGGCTGTTACATACCAGGAGACTGCAGAAAATCTCTAAATCCAGATTACTGGGGCCCATCAAAGCACCCCAGGCAATTACTGTGTGTTTGTCCTGTTCCTAGGCTTTTCTGCAGACATACACAACTATTTGGTCTTAGAGACAGGGTGTCGGGCTAGAGGGACTGGTAATCAGAGCCAGCTTGACCATTCTCATATAGCAGAAGGAGATGGCTTTAGACAACTCTCAGAGATGTGATGTCTGCAGGATCTCTTGGGTAAGTGATGTGAACTCTCAGTGTGTCTCAGAGCTGTTTCTGCTATAAAGAACCTCAGCTCTCCATTCGGAGACAGTTCTGAGGAGGCTGTCAGTCATTCCGGTGTCCTGCTGGAGAGTATTGTGTCTGTGCTGGGCTCTGCATTGGCTCACATTAATAAGGAGAAGAGGGTAGAAAGATACAAAAAACAGCAGAGGATTATTTGGCAATTCCAGTGTCACCAGGAGCTGATCCCAGCAGTTCAACATAATCACTGAAAGAGGAGAAAATCCAGGAGATTTCACTGGAACTGAGCAAGAGCTTGACAGCAGGCAAATGCTAATGTAAGTAGGCAACTGGGAGCGAGGGGTGGAGGGAGGGTGGTGTTGTTTAGCACTGCTTACAGAAGTGCCATTTTAGTCTGAAGAGAGCCTGTAGAAAACATGTCCCTTTCTGCTCAGCTCCCCTGCCCTGTCACACATATCTGCCTGCACAGTCCTGCTGTGCCAGTGGGTGTTTTCATGCTTGTGGAGTTCATCTCGTGCAAAGCATCTCCAAAGCAGCCTCAGTTCACCCAGGCCAAGGATACCTGCCTCCTCCACGACTAGCTGGAGTGTCAGCACAGAGAGGCTTAAGCTGAGCTGCAGCATCGTCTTGCTTTTGCTGATCCACTGGTTTCTGCCCCAGGGATGGGGATGTGGAGGAGAACCAGTAGCTGATACATGCTGGCACAGAGCAGAGCTGGGTGTGCAGCCTTAATACACCAGCATGTTTTTCTCCTGAGAATTGCTGCTCAAATAGCCATTTTCTTTCAGGGGAGTAAAGGCTGGCAACATCTGTGTGTGGCTGTTGTGCTTTTTCTGCTGGAAAAGTTTCCTGGTTCTAACCAGTCATTGGTTTTTCTGGACACTCACCATCCAATTTCACTTCTGTCTACTGCCCCTCTGGGCTTCTGGCAGGACATCATCACCAAATGAAGCCAAATCTTTTTTTTGATAGTAGCAAATGTGTCCATTTTTATTGTGTTAGAAGTATAATTCTCACATGAACATCAAACCCAAACCAATGTTCTTGCAGCAGCAAGTCACGAATCCATGCTGGTCTGTAGACAAGGTCTTCCCAGCTCAGTCCACGAGTGCATCAGGGGGGTGTGCACATCCAGCAATATCCTCTTCTGCACCTAGGAGCATTTTTCCTGCTATTCTTCTTCTTCTTCCTTTCTGACAGCTCAGAAAAGCTTGATTGTACTCCAGTGATGGTCTACGAGCACCTTCCACAACTTAATGTTCCAAAAATCGCTCCCTGGCCTCCATTTCCAGCAGTATTCTCCAGAAACAGTTGGGCCATGTTTCATTGTAATGTCAAAATTGAACTTTTCTGCATCTAAATAATAATTTTGTTGTCTAAGGATAAGATTTTTTTTTGTTTTAGAGACGCTGCTTTGATATTTTCTCTCACAAATACCTGATCATGTTAAATATCCATGCTGGACACTGTGCTTTCCTAGAGGAAAAGAAAAAATAGTGAAGGTTGCAACTGCAAACCACATTCCTTTCTCATTTCCTGAACGGCATTGTGCAATTCACAGTTTCAGAGGTATCATTTCCTATCACAGACCATATGTACCATGGGATACATTCCAGTGATTCTCTATAGAGGCTTAATACTGAACAGATAAAAGTAATGTTAAAGAATCATATTTACAGGAAACTGTTTTGCTTTGTTGACCATGTTAATAATAAAGTTCTGCAGGAAGAGAATATCTGGGTTTCTGTAATCCAGCCTGGTTTTGTGCAGGTTACTTTTGGTTTCCTGGAAAATATTTAGTCTTAAAGATCTTGATGATTATTTGTATTTGGATGTTTCTGCAGTTGTCCCTGAAGTGATAGGCTTCAGGAGCTCATGGGTGGATTAATTTGAATTAATTATAGCAGCTTTGACTTGCCTTTGCTATAAAATTGACTTGCTTAGTTCACCCGCTAGACATTGTCACTATTAAATCCAGAAGGTTTATGAGGATAAAGTCTTGGGATTCTGGTGACTCTCCTAAACACTTAATCAGAGTAGAGCTGAAATCAGTCAAACATGAAGTCCCATGCCTGTATTTAGGGTTGATGGTCATCCATAAATCCAGGTGCATGCACATCCTGAACATGTTACTATTTGATACTATTCTAATTTGGAAAGTATGGGGGTCTCTGCCCTTCTGGAGAACTGCATTAACTATGGATTTTCACTCTCTGTGTTTCCAAAACCAGCAATAAGTGGTCCTGGCAGGGAGAAGAGAGATGCATGTGATAGTTTTCACTTCACTAAGTGAAAATCCAGAGGGGATGGCAGTCAGTGTTCATGTGAGGAACACATCAAGTGGGTAATGGCAAGGGAAAAAAAAGCAATTAAAATATTACCATAAGGAAATATATTTTTAAAAGGTGAGAGAGAAAACCATGGACCCTGGTGGTTAGAGATTTACCTGGGTGGTCCAGAGAGGTTAGACCAGGAGTCCTGTGTGCTTTCCCTGGGCTATGCTGGCAGGAGTGTGCCGTTGCAGATCCACCACCCTTTGTGCTGGAATAGTCACCCAGCTCTTGTGCATCACTGGGAACGGTTTCCATTCAACCCTTCCACCCATTTTTTTTCCTACCTGAAGAATAAGTAGAACAGCAAAGAGAGATGAAATTCTGTCAGCAATTCCTGGATGAGATGTAATGTGAGGCTTTTTACATTTCAGTGAGAATGGGAGAATTATACACTGCCCTGTCAAGCCAGGCTCCAATATCTTGCCCACACATGTGTATGGCTAATTTCTCTTTTTATATTCTTAACATTAAGACACTTCACCCCAAGATTAAGACTGCTAGTAAGTCAACTTCATTGGTGCCTGGAACACTGCACTATGTAAGCTGATTTTTTATACCTAATAAGTACCAGAAGTTTTTTTGTCTTCTCACACGTGCTTCTCTAGGGCTTTGTCTTCAGTATCCTCTGAGCATGCCTGGGATGGTAAAAAGATCCACTCCTCTTTCATGAGCACAGCCAGGAGAGTTTCACATAAGCTATGCTGCAATTTTGCGAAGAGCTGATTTCTTCAGAATTAAATGTTTGACTAACAAAACATGTTAATTTAAATCGAGTTGAAAATTAAATAACTACTCTAATGGGAGGCACAAAGTGCCACTTCAAAATACGTAAGAGCAGGTTTGCGGACTCTCTACTGTAGAGAAGACACAGGGGTTTGCACATGTGATGTGTTGCTCCACAAGCCCTCACAGATCACTGGTGCAACCATCTCATCCTCAAAATGGTCAAATGATCTATGTGGCAGGGACTGTGCATAGAAGAGATGGGCACAATCTGAACTGAACAAAAACTGGAAACAACTTATTAAATCCTCAGGCTCTTTTGCATGTAATAAGAAAACTAAGGTAAGAACAAGATTAACCTGTAAATGGGTTAATTAGAATAACGTAAGCATTGTTTAAGCTATGTTTTCCATAATAATATGTGGTGTTCAGTCAATGTAGAGTTGAAGAGTTTGGCTGCATCCTGTTTTAAACAATGATCATGGATCAGCCTGGAATTTAAAGACAAATAAGCTATGGGGAAATAGAATTAAAAAAAATTTTTCAATTAAGTTCACTGAAATTGAATTGACTGGGAATAGCATGGCATGATGGAATTCAGGATGGATGAGATGTGATAAATAGGAAGAGCAGCCCAAGAGAACTCACTGAGCTCCTGCTTCTCTGTGGCAGGGAGGATGCAGACCTGAAAGTATATCCAGGGATAACTTTGCAGGAAGCTATTCCAAGTGATAGTTTTCCCTTGAATCTTGCTGTACCAATTAGTAATGATTTGTGGTTAGAGTAATTCCGTATTTCATTTGTTGCGTTTATTGCAAAGGGCATTAACATACCGAGTAATGAACCTAGAGCAGCTGAGTGATTTGACTGAGGGTTTGCTCACGTGATGATGCTAGTTGGTGATCAATTATGCTTTTGTCATTCAGGAAAATGCTAGTTTCTAGGAGCATTCTTTTCTCTGTGTGTAGTTACAGTGGAAAGCAATATGCTTTAAATTTATTGTATTCTAAGTAGTTCTAGAAGTCCCAGTATTGAAAAAATGAAGCCTAAAAGTTATGTTTCCTGTGGGTTTTAAAGTCATTTTAATCATATTATTCTTCCGTTTAAGGAGCATCTCTGTGGTCCTCGAAAAAAACAGAAATTGGTATAAACTCCTTTGACTACAAGTTTACATGGTAAGTCATAAGATACAGAATTTACCTGTTTCTTTATGAAATTTAATACCTGACTTTGTCTTTGCCTTAAGAACATTTTCTACAACTCTGCACATAGGCACAATCCATTCCCTGCTCTAGGCATCCTTCAAACCTGTCAGAAATGCACATAAAAATCAGGCACCAGATATCTCAAGATCAAGTCAAATAACTCCACGACCACGTGAATGCAATTAAGATTAATGTGCTCACAAACTCCCAACAGATTCCAGTCAGCCCAGCCAATCTCCTGGATAATAATTAGTATGAGAGGTGGGTATTTGGCTGTAGTCTGTGTGTTTTATAAAATTACTGAGGTTTTTAGTTTCTGGGTTTTTTCCTTCCACAGTTCTTTTAGGTGTTTGGTGTGCATCAACTGTTATTTTTCTTGCCTTAGGAGTTTTATAATTTTGCATGTGGTTTTGGCTATCTGTTCACAAGCTCCCAGACAGGCACATATCCATTCCTGATGAAGATCCTGTTTTCTTTAGGCTCCCCCATCAGCTCTACCTTTGGCTTATGGGGCACCTGTTAACTAACCACCCCACTAATTGTAAGAGAAATACCCCTGCAAATCCAGGCTGATAATCCACATGAAGAAACACAGTGCAAAGAAAAGCTTATGGTTACGATGAAGGAGACTGCAACTGAAATTTGGTTCACAGGAATGAAGCAGTGGTTTAGTTACTGACTAATTGCCAAAGGATCTACATGTATGCGCATAAATGAGAAAAATCAATATATTTGATGAATCCTCTTCTATTTTACAGTCAGGGATAAATCATTTTTAATGACCCTCAGTATTTATGTGTGAGCATCAAATAAGAGAAAGGACATTAACTGTCCCAAAAATTTGGCTTATGCAGACGATCAGAACACCCATTTCTTATTGTTGGGGCTTTCTGAACTCTCAGAAGTGTAAGACAATTTAATAGAAAAATTGAATTGAATACACAGTTGAATTGCAAAAAGAAAGACTATTTTATGTATTAAAAAGTGCTTCTAATGACATCTACTTTCATAATAGTGTTTTGTGCAATGAATGGATTGGACAAAAGCACTGGTAAATCGCCCAAAACAAGACTGCCTGACACTCAAATAGCTGCTAATGGTAGGTAGCTCCTTGACTTCTTGTTATATTTCTTTCTTGCATTTAATCCTTCTCAGACCATTATGCAGAAAGACACTGCTTTGCTTAAAGGATTATCAATGTCACCAGGCACTGGAAAAGATCTGGAGACATTTTAGCCACCTTTTTGCAGATGGGATTCACATGTCTTTTGAGAGTAAACAGTCTCATTGAGGTTGGAAAACTTCAGAGAGGATCCCTGGAAAGGATTTTCTACTACTTCATGGTGGTGAATCTCCCTGGGGGAGTGGAGTTATCACCAGTCACCCCATCATTAACCATGCAGGACATTTTCCATTTTAACTTCTATTTTTGCAACTTTTCCAGGGAAGTGATATTTACAGAGTGGGAGTTAAAATCTCCTTTAATCTTAATGGTATCTTTGGGCTCTGCTGCCCCAATCTCGCCTTGTCTCCACTGGGTGTTTCTATAGCAACTCCCCAGGGAGTTTTCCTGTTATCTGGGTGAAGTTAACTGGAAACAAGTAAATGTACTTGAGATGAAGTGGTGTTGGGGAAGACTGATGAGGCCTTCAGAGCATGATCTGAAAAAAAGCTGAATTATTTGCAGAACCTTCCTTACTTGAAGCTCCTGCAGTCAAAGATTTTGCCTAAAGTACATTTGCCCTCTGTTGTGCCAGTGCAGTCCCAGGTACAGGAAAATTTTGCTGCATTAATAATAAAACATATGGACCTCAAACCGGCCAAGCCTAGAGGTGCCTTGAGGGGAATGGGATTTTCACAGGCAGTTTGAGAAGATTGATTGTCCCCGTTCCAACCAAATTATAATAAACCTGGTATCATGTCTCATTAGCAGGCATTTCTGTGTGGTTTCATACTCTGTGGATGAGATCCATCTCCCAGCTCATCCAGGGACTGGCCAGGGTGAAGCAACACCTGTACCACCATTCATCAGCAGTATGGGGGGGCCAGACCCAGCACCGCTCATCAGAGGAGGTGGAGGGTGGGCCTGGCTAAAGGGATCCTCTCAAGGGAAAGAGATCCAGCTTTCTCTAAGGAGCTTGGTAGCTGTTGTGGCAGCTTTTCTCTGAATGAATAACCCAGATTATACTGAATCAGAAGATTTGTGTCCCAGTTGAAAGCCCACTTGCTTCACTCCACCTCCTGTTTCCAGACTGTGGACCAGACTTTTCCAGGCCAGTGTTGTAGATGACATTAATCAGATTTTCTTTTGCGTTTTAGACAACCATAGACCAAGCTGTTGGCAGGCCAGCAGCTATTTGAGAGCTGCCAGACCTTTATTAGATGGTAAGCATCTCTCTTTGAGCTTGAGCAGCGTCTCCTGTTGGGAGTTGTGACCTCCTGCTGCTGTCACCTCAGGGAATGGAAAAGCTGCCTCCTGTGCAGCCTGAGCTACAGATACCAGCCGACTCCTTCCCCCACTTTAATATTTTGGATACCAGCCATGTGTTGCTTATCATTGGTTCTGATCCCTAAAGCTGAGGTGCTGATTCTTATCTGAAGCTTCAGCTGGGCTTAAATCTTTATCTTCACTCAGTGAGTCTGACCGCTGAGTGTGCAGAGACATTATTAGATTATTAAATCAATGACACTCAGGTTATTAGTCACACTCATCCGCATTACCTGACACTGTAATGACATTCTATTTTTACTTCCAGCCTGCTAATGTCCCAGAGGTACTGAAATTGTGATCAGAAAATTAATTTCTATACATTTGAACAAGAAATAGAAGTATAAGAAATAATCCCACATCAACAGTATAAATCCTAATGGAGTTGTTTAGAAAAGCAACAGGGAAAGGGAGAGGGTGGAGAATGGTGTCTCACATGCAGCCTTCCCTCTCTGCTGCCATGCCAAACTCTTATGGGTATGATGGTTGATAGGAACTGGGCCAGACTATTTTATCTTATAATTCATTTGGGGCAATTAAGATTTATGAGCTGGCATTAGTGATTTTCCTCACTCAGCCAAGACTTTCTTGCAGAATCCCTCCACCAGGATGATGAAATGGGCTTGTTTTTTAAGCATGAAATCAATCCCTGTAAACAGAAAAAGGCCACCACAAGGCAAGATGTTGTTTATGTTTTAAAAAATGACTCCTTAATCTCAGGCAAATTATCATCCCAGTCCCCAGGCTGAGTTAAGAAGTGAGGTCCAATCTGATGATGCCTGAAGATTGAATTCGATGTTATTTCTGCTTTGCATGATGAACCATCTGCAAGCTCGGGAGGAATCTGTTACTATGGAAAAATACCACGGGAAATGCTCAAAGTCCAGCCACGCCCTTGTCTAGCAGAGCAGTACTGGCCTCTTCGCCCCTGCAGTCAGATAGATGCAGAAATGTGGCTCTGAGGGCTCTGCTCCCCACTTTGAACCCCTGAGTGGGAGTTGCAGGTGTGGGGTGTTGCCAGGGTGAGCTGGGCAGGGCACTGGTATGAGAATAGATGCCCGAAGGCAGGGGGGTGGCTGGAAGAGGCAAGCTCTGCGGGGGTACCACTGCACCCAGCCAGCTTTCAGCTGTCAGGGACAGCTTCTATGGGGAAAACAGTGGGGAGCAGATGGTGAAACACCCCACAAGGGAGAGCCATTCACACCCTTTCCCCATGCCACCCACAGCCCCAGATACTTCCAAGTTCCCTGAGTTTATTGATTACCAGGGACAAATCTCCATATTGCTTAATTATAACTTGGTTAATGCACGTCTTCACACCGTATTTATTTCATGTTGGCAATTTCCAAAGTGCTCACTGTGCCAGAAATGGAGCAGGGTGACTTTCTAAGATCTTCCACTGAGGAATTGCCACTTAAAAATGGAGAAATACATACAAGTAGGGATGTAGGAGTAAGCATTGGTGGTACCTGCTAAACACATATTGCAGGATGCTCTTGAGAGCAATGTTTGTAGTAGAATTATAATGAGCTGAGTTGTTTAGGTGTAATTAAAAGATGGGAGTGAGAACTTGCGTGCAAATCCTTTTTTCTAAGCTTTGGGAAGCCTGCTAATAAGACATAAACATTTAGCAGCTCAGCTGGAGTATGGTGTGCTCTTTGGTTAAACATTAAAGGGGCATTGTCTAGCAGTTTTAATTAATTAGCTATGTTTAAAATGAAATCAAATCAATTTGGAGGAGTTAGGCTCAAAATTAATGTTGTTTTCACCTGGTGGGAAATGTGCTTTAAACTATGAACATCTTAAAGACAATGAAAATTAAAAATGCCTCTAAGAAATTGCATCCACATGGTTCCCTTTTCTCAGAGAATGGCCAGTATTCTCATGATCTGGCATTACCATAATTGCTAGAATAACAGTAAAATTAGAGCCTTTTAGGCTCTGTCTGCTACAACCAGCATTTACACAACATCTTCTAGACATGCAGTGACCATGTTGAACCTGGCATGTAGAATCTTGAATATACTGTTTTCCTTTTTAATTATGACTTTTCATGGCGCAACATAGGACTTGCACTACCAGGTAAGGAAGGTGGGCAAGAAAGGGGGTTTAATGCATTTGCTGAACACAAGTGGGATGTAGGTATTGTACACTCAGCCACCAGTATCTGTGAGATTCCTGCCCAGTTTTAGCCACTTTGGGTAGTGGGACAAAGATCTCAAGGTTTGTAAAATTCCTACAGGTGTTGTGAAAATTCACAGCTAGGACAGGGAGGGAGTCCAAAAGAGTACCTGCACTGAAGGGAGATGGAGTACAGTGAGATCCAAGGGGGAGGTGATGGATGCAATCCAGTTCTCTGGTTTGTGGAGGAAAGGCGTTTCTATTCTTCTTCTTCTTGCTGCTTAGATGCCTTGTGTTAGATTTAGTGGGGGGGAATCAACAAAAATTCCCTGTGACACAATAGGCTTTAACTGCTGGAAGTGTTATGTGCTATTATGCGAAGCCTTTAAAGTCTATTGAGTAAATAATCTACAGATTAAAGCTTTCTAAGTACACAGTGACTTGATAGGTAACCAAAGAAGCCATTACGATATCAATAAGAGGAGGATTAAGGTCCCTCACACTTGGTGCAGTGACAGTCTATCTGCTGCCAACCTCTGTGAAACAAAAGCCATCGCCTTTCAAACACCCTACAGCGCAGTTGTGTTCTGAGGCTGGGGACCAGTGATTTGGACAGGGGCAGCTGCTCCTGCCCTCCTTCATTGCAGCCCAGGGATGCCTGTGCAAATCAGTGGTGGTGTTCTGTCTCCAGCCTCCCAGGCTCACCTGCTTCTGTGCCACGGGTGGCTGGAGCCAGTGCCATCTGCCACAGAGAAAGGAGCAAACCAGTGGGCTGGGAGTAGCTCCCAGTTCTCTTTATGTAAATAAAGCAGAGTGTTTTCTTTCTGAAATCCGGGAGCAATATGTGTGCAGAGAGCCGGGCTGTGAGGCAGCAGGACAGGAGGATGTAAAGCCCTGTCAGCCCCTGCAGGGGGAGGAATCAGGGTGCTCGCCGGGAAGCCAGGGATTTTTCCAAAGGCCAGAGAGATTTCTGGCTTTCTCCCATGGACATTCATCCACCCACTCACCACCCTGACCACCCAAAGCTCCTCTCTCCTTCACTGCTCCCAGCTCAGAGCTTCCTCAGTCCCCAGGGCACCCCGGTTCGTTGGAGACCCTTCCTGAACCTCCTTTTGCAGGGGCCTCCTGGCTAAGGCACATCCAGCATCCTGCCTCCCCCCCGCAGCATTTAATTACTCCAGGTTTCCAGTCACTCTGGTGAGTTTAATATGAGCTATGTAAATTCCTTCCAAGAATGATAGGATTTTGACAGCCTGTTTTGCCTCGCAGGCATCCTCAATCCAGCTCATTTTCTCTTCTCTGGAATTTTTGAGCGGTCGGGTGGCATTTGATTATCATTGGCTGGCATATCTGAGCTCTGGGGTTGAGCATAAAGGTATTTTATATTTAATAGGTTTAAGATGTAATTATTTTCATGCTGATGAATTTATACTTGTAACCAGAGAAACTTAGAGCATTTAATGAACTTATTTAGGTATCATGGTGCAAGCTTTAAACCCAATCCCCAGTATAAAATTAAATCATGTTGGATAAAAACTAACACCCAGAAGCAAAAACTGAACTGGGTAAATGGACGAATTTTAAAAGACAGAATAAATACAGATATAAGGCACCTAGGGGACAGATTTACTAAGAGTTTTTGCACTGTTTTCAATGGAGCTTGTAACAGCATAAAAGTATTAAATCTGATTTACTAGAAGGGATTTGTATAGTATTTCACTGCCTGTTTCCCAGTACCATAGCCCCATTCCCATCTCTCCCAGGACTCTTAACAGGAGCTCTAGACACAGCTGAGCACTCAGTGGAGTAACATCCAGCTTTGCTAAGGAGTTTGCAAGCAGCCAGAGAAGAAAATAATGCAACAATTCAGTGATCCAAGAGGATTAACAATGTGATTCTATGAAAATCAATTCTCATTCCAAACAGGTCAATATGGAGCAGCCCTGCCAGGCCGGTTGGGAGGTGAATGGTGAATACTCACCCATTGGAGAGTCCTGCCCACCTGCCCCATACTGGGGGGGCTTGGCTTTGCCAAGGCAAGTTTGAGAACTCCTTTCCAGCTCCCTCATACTAAGGCTTTTATGAGGATCTTTTAAATCCTACAGACTTTCAGAATTTGTGCAAAGGAAGTGTCCCACCCTAAAAGAGAGACTTCAGTTTTCACCATGGCTGGTCATGTCATGGGGGGTGATTACTCACAGACCAGGTTTGGAAGTACCAGAAGTGTACCTTTTTTTTTTGGTGGGGGGGAGGGAGGACCAATTAGAGAGCCCAGTTGAAGGGAATCAGCTCTTGATTTATTCCTGAGGACCTCATTTGAGACGTAAGTACTGATGAGCTGCTCTAGTACTGTCTGTTGTTATCAAATTCAGCATCCCTATGGAAAAACCATCCTACCGCAACTATATTTCATTTTAACCAAAGAAGCTGGAGGAGAATGAGGAAATAGACTAAGATGAAATGGGAAGGGATTAAATTTAAAAGTTTAAAATAAACCAAGACAAGTGACCTTTACTATACTACCTACAAGCAGAGATTGCTTATTTAATGCTTCCAAAAGCAGGCAAATGCACCAGGAAGCAGCCAGCAGGGCTAAAGCACAGAAGAGAATCACTGAAAGGGCTTAATGGGACTAGATTTTCACAAGATTAATCTTCTATGGACTGATTATACATAGGAAACAAGGGCTAGGAAAAATGTGCTATATCAATTTTAACAGTATCTGGAAATTAGAGTAGCAATCATGCAGGTGCCTGTGCTGGACACTGTCAGCATATTCCAAAATGATCTGGAACAAAGAGACAAGTAGTGAGATGGTGAAGTTTGCATGTGACACAGATTTGTCCAGAGTAGCCAGACCTATAGCAGAGGTTTGCAGAATGATCTTACAGAAATAAGTATCTGGGCGATGTGAACTGGCAGGTGAAATTTAGTACTGATAAGTGCAAATTAATGCCTTTGTTAAAACAGGTCTGCCTACATACACAAAACGATAGGCTTTGAATTAGCACTTGCCCTGAAGCAGGAAAATGTGCTGGAGCCTTTGCACCTGCTCCTCTCCAGAGGCTGGCACCATCCTCGTGGCCATGGAGAGGATGGAGGAAGGGTTCAAGAATGAGGAGCATCACTATGCCAATGCTAAATCCCTGCACACCCACACCTCTGATCCTGCCTGCAGAAATTGCCCATTGCAGAAAGGCTGTAGAGTAGAAGAGAAGGAAAAGGGAGGGCAGAAAAATCAGGAACCAGCCTGTGTGACAGAAAAAGCTCCATATGTTCAGGGCTCTTGCTCGGAAAGGCCATGACCGAAGGGGAAAGGGTAAAGGCCTGCACCATCCTGATTGATATGAAGGTGGATAGGAGTGAACATTGCTTGTAATGCAAGAGGGAGAAAGACAAACTCCTGTTTGGGGAAGAGAGGGCTTGTTTATTTATTTATTATTTTATTTGGAAGTACAGCACTCAGTTTAGAGCGTGTCCAGAGGACGGAAACCAAGATGGGGAAAGGCTTCGAGGGCAAGACTTGGAGGAACATCTCAGGTCACTTGATTTTTTCAGCCTGGAGAAGGCAAGGCTGAGGGGGACCTCACCACAGTCTACAGCTTCCTCAGTGGAGGGAGAGCTGCTGACCGGTGATAGGACAGGAGGAAACAAGATGAAGCTGTGTCAGGGGAAGTTCAGGCTGGACATTAGGAAGGGTTTCTTCACTAAGAGGGCAGCCAGTCCCTGGAACAGGCTCTCACAGCACCAGGCCTGTAAGAGTTCAAGGAGCATTTGGAGGATGCTCTTAGTCATATGATTCAGTATTAGGTAGTCCTGCAAGGAGCAGGGGTTGGACTCGATGACCCTTATGGGTCCCTTCCAATATTATTCTATGGAATTATTCTACAATTCTATGATCAGGAGACAGTAAAGCGGGTCAACAAATTTCCATCAGAGTAGTTTTCCGAGCTACTTTCTGTTGGAAAATGCTGATTTGATGGTATCAAGATGCTCTGTGGGAACACATCAATGCCACCAAAGCCAACAGCAGAAGCCAGACATCTGCCTGGCCTAGTTGCCTGCTGCCCAGCTGGCTGCCTCCCTGGGACAGCTGGGCCCCTGCACTGCAGCCAGCAGACCATTTGATTTTTCTTTACTCCATCGTTGTTCTATTTATATTGCTTTTTTCCCCCTACATTTTCATTTTTAAATTTCATATCCAATGTAGTTACAGCATTAAAAAAATCCCCTGTTGCCTATCAGAACATCAGGTGTCAAAATCAAAGTGCAAGTCACTCAATGTGAATAATTTATATTATAATTTAAATGAGTTTTAAGCATGCATTTTAAGGTATAAAAATATACAAAAATAAAGAACACATAGAGTAAAAAGTTGAGCTTGGGTTTATTTGTATATCATACCATATGATATATTAACATAAAGTCATATTTTCTGGTGTACAAAGGTTGAGCCCATGAAGCCAAAATGATAGTTTATATTTAAATCTCTTTCTAACTCACTGGGCTAAATGGAAATGGCATTTTTGTAGTATGCAGAATTTCAGAATTTCACTCCCTGGGCAGTTTCAACATTTTGCAGTTGCTTTGTTTCGCAGATGTTTCCATAAAGAACAGGAAAGACAGAATGGATGTTCTCCATGTTTAAATGAAAATACCTGTTCTCAGCCTGAATCAAGGGTAATGTATTGCACAAAATGATGAGCCAGGTTTTAAAGTGAGGTGGAAAATCCCATAGCTGGGGTAAAATGAGAAAGGAAAATCCTTTTCCTAATCATCACATGACAGGAGGGGGAGAAACTATGTAAAATACTTGTAAAATATTTGTAACCCAAGATGGGAAAAAATCAGAAGAAATAGGTCACTTTGTGACCTGGAATGATTTCCAGAATTTTTGTTTTACCTGTGTTTTGAGGTTTTAGGAGTTCTCCTTTTGTTTTTTTTTCTCTTATGGAATTTTCCCCATACGTGTTGCTAGGAGACAATAAGGACTGGATACTTAAGAGAGACAAAAGACCTGGCCACAGCTCGGGGGAGGGGTCCACCTGGCTACTCTCTCTTACCTGGGGTTTTCTTGTGTAGGGCAGAGGTGCTATGAGATTCTGGGGAAAAGGGATTGGGTGGAGCCCCTAGCTCTCTGGTGCTCTCGGCATTCAGAGGGGAGAGAAGCTGTGGTGGCTGCGGGGAGAATTCATCACCACTGCGAGGTTCTGCCTTCTGCTGCCTTCCTTCTACCGTGAGTGGAGCTCTGCTTGCTGGAGTGGCTGCTTCATACCCTACCTCACTAAAAGAGGGGCTTTTCACCATCTGCTGAGGTGCCTCAGGGGAAAAACCCCGGGATCCCGAGCCCACCTTTCCCTGCCATGCTGGGAGCCCGGCCGCCACTGCCCTGCCCCTGCCGTTCCTTTGCCACTGCTCTGAGCCTTCGCTACACTGCAGCTCCACACCCCTTGCCTGCCCAGAGGTCCCGGAGTTCCCACCTACAGCTCTGGAGTTTGATACACCTCATCTACCACCCGGGATTTTGTGCTCATTCCTGCCGCTCCAGTTTGCTGCTCCCGAGTGTCCTGCTGGGGCACGGGGATCAGCTGCCCAGGGGGTTTGTGAAGCTTTTCTTCCATCCCTTCCCAGCTCGGCCAAGCCGCCATTACCGCGTGCTCCCTGAGCTCGCGGCACAGCGCCCCCTGCAGGCGCGGGGGAGCCATCGCACCCGCCCTGCCCGGCCGGGAGCCGCCAGCGCCCCTGCCGGCTGCGAGCGGAACTGCACCCGAGGGGAAGGTGCCGGCGGCCAAGAGAGGCTGGCGCTGGGTTCTGGCTCTGTTTGTTGTTGCTGCCGGGGCTGTTGTTTGTTTGCCTTGTTATACATGTACATACTAGTAAAGAACTGTTACTCATTTTCCCATATCTTTTCCTGAAAGCTCCTTAATTTCAAAATTATAATAATTCGGAGGGAAGGGGGTTAAATTTTTCATTCCAAGAGAGGCTCTTGCCTTCCTTAGCAGACACCTGTCTTTCAAACCAAGACATTGTGACAACTAACACATACAGCAGAAACCTTCCCCTAGGTGAATCTTTTCTATGCTCTGTATTGTCTCTGGCTGCTGGTGGTACAAGCTTCCCCATGAAACCAGCCTTTGCTCATAACTAGATAAGCTGCTCCTTTTTGAAAGGCTCAGCATGCTCATTTTGATTGGGAAGGCCCAAATTTGGCCCATACAATTGCATTAATGATTTGAGAGGCTGATTTAGAGGTTGTTTTACTGGAGAGCTGGTGATGCTGGAGCAAGCTAGTGCAGCTCCTGTGTGCAGTGAGCTGCAGGATGGCCTCTGCCGGCTGTCCTCCATAAGCTTATGAGACTCCTCTGCCCTTAGGTGTTGATGGAGATGGTGTTTCGGGTCATATATGGTAAACCACCACACCATTGTGCCCAGAGCTGGTGGTCACCACCATAATTTTTCTTTTTCTGGGGCAATTATTTTCAATAAACTTGAACAATAGACTGAGATAACTTCAGCACAGGGAGCTACTGCTCCATGGGCCACCATTAGCAATTAAAATTAGATGAGCAATTAGCCTGTGAACTTGGCACTTGGACACTGCTGCCTCAACAGCCACAGGTACAGCCCAGTGTTCTTGGGGTCAGAGCAGCACTGGCAGGATGCGATGCAGTGGGATGCCTAGAGGAGGTGGCAGCATCAGTGACGGGACTCCAGGATATATAGTGTTATTTGTTATGCCTTCAGTTGATTTTTCTTCTCCGCTTCTTCATCAGGGCACCGGAAGGAACAGGAACATGGTATCTAATTTCCTAATTTTCCTGTCAGCTTTCTGGTTTTCAAAATGATTGCAGCAGAAATCTATAAAATGAAGATGAGGGAAGCAACCTTAATACCATTATAAATCTCCAAAATGGATGCAGATATGCAGTACTCAAACAGAAGTAAATAAAAGCAAGGAGAGATTCATTCCAGTTTTCTCCTCTGTAAACTACTGGCAGCTTAGAGTTATTCAGAAAACAACATTTAACTGAGGAAAAAAGGAACCCTGTAAAATAGTAAAGATTGTACTGTAAATCTAAGCACCCTCCATAAATCATGGCTGGGAACATTGCTAAGTTATAGGAACCTACAGATGGCTGTCATTAAAGGGAAAGAGCCTCTCCCAGCTTGGTGTGCCGTGCTGCGTCCTGGTGTACAACTACAAATCGAGCTGCCTTCATGGGGGAGTTGCAAAAGTGGTTTTAAAGTAGGAATTTCAAGCAGAAGCTGGATGAGCTGTTCAGCAGAACTCAGGTTTATTTCAAAACCACAGTGGTAATTTCAGGCCTGATTTACAGGAGATTCTAATAAACCTCCCCTATTTAAAATGATATGGCAACAGTTTATCACTACTACCTGTCCGAGGCAAGAAGAGAGGGTGTGCGGCACGGTACCTCCAGTTCCAAGCCTGGCATTATCTCCATCATAAACAGGGACAACCCCTGCCTGTCCAAGAACAGGAGGGTGTGGATACAAATATTGCTGCTAGCAAGAACTTTTCTTGCTTCTTTCCAGTGCCGTGAGATACGTTTCTCTCTCTCACGGAAGATATTAGCAGAGTTCTATAAACTATGAACACCTGCGACCTTGCAAAGCCTTATTTATAGTACAGTAGAAAAATATTTTGACAATGGATGTTCTAGGATTTTAGCCAATCACCCCAAGGGATGGCTGATCCTTTCACCAATTAGACTATGAAGAAAAAGGTCTATAAAAGAGTCGTAAAATAATTAAATAAATCAATCTTGCTGCACAATTCCTGCCCGTTGGATCTCTCTTCTCCCTATCACTGCGGGACACTGTGATAGGAAGGCTGCTGGACCAGTGTCTTGGGGTGATGTTATGATGTGTATCCCATATCGCTGCCTATGCCCAGAAATTAATTTTTTCTGCTTTTCTATGCCTCTAAACTGAGCCTGAGGGGGGGGGGGGGGGAATGAGCAAAACTTTCTCAAAGCAGTTTGAAGCTTGTTCAAGGTCACATAAAGATAGGAGTTTGGGTTTTTTTTCCCCAGCCATGGCAGGGGAGCGAGGAAGCACCCGGCTTGCTGTGTTCCAGTCAGCTTTTGGCCAGTTGTTTTCAGTTTCTGTCTTCTCTGGAGAGAGACTGAGAGTTGGACTTTGCTTTTCCTTCTCTAGAATTCCGGATTTTCTCCCTTTGCTACTGGACTGCTTTCAACCTCAGAGCACATCGGGAGGACTTTCCATCGGGCACAGAGGGCCTGGCCCTGGGCCAAGCCCCAGCTCCGAGGAGACCAAAGGGAGGACTCTAACACTTTCCCAGGTTTTTCCTCCACAACGAAAGATTTTACCATTTAACCTCATTTTCCTTTCCCGTGTGTTTGTTAAATAAATAGTTTTATCTTCTTCACTTTCCTTCGAGGAAAATTTTTTATCCTGAACCTGGTGGGGGAGGGGTGGTTGTGCCTTCTCTCAGAGGATATATTTCTAAATTTGGCCAAACCGGTACAACCCCATAAGCTGCAGGGGGTCCTGTCTCCTAGCTGGTGTTTGGGAATGAGTCAGGACAGACCAGCGGGCTCCTCCCCTGCTCTGAACATGTTCCTGTGTGCTCACCTGAGGCAGCACTGTTTTTCCCTTTGGGATGAACTCATCTGGGGCTTCAACTCAAGAAACAGCAGGAGAGATGCTCAAAACAAGCCTGCAAGGCTGAAAATAGCATACACCAGCTGCTGCTTCTTTCAAGATAAAGATGTCACCAGGTGAGTTCTTTTAGGATTATATATTAAGCCATATCATGACGTAGCATGAAGACGCTCTACAGCCCCAAGCTGAGTATTGCAGGTATGTGGGGATGTCTGTGCCAGTGCTCAGCCACGGGGAGCTGGGGCTGTGCTGGGTCCCCAGGAAAGGCTTTGCCATGCTTTCCAGAGGCAGATCACACTATCTGTTCTCTTGCCAGGGCCTCTATGGAGACTTAATCCTAAACACTACCCTGAGGCACAAACACTCCCTGCCGCAGTCCTGCACTGGGAGGTTCAGATGTAGGTCTGGCAATTAAAATGTCCAGCATGTAACAAGCCCTCCAGGAACCTACCCTTCTTTAGAGGTTGGAAATGTTTTGCCCCAATCAGCCACACTTACCAGGGTTCATGGTTTTTCAAGACCACCAACTCTACCAAGGTCAGGAACCTTTCCTGATACAAAATGGTGCAGCAGCTGATGGCATTGATTTTAAATATCCCCCACCTCCAACCTTCCCATTTCTGTTGAATCATTCTGATTTTCTCAGCATTTCTGCAGGAGCATCATATGCCTGCAGGTGCTGGCTCAGGCTTGCTGGGCTCACTGCTCACCAGGCATGGGGCTTTCCCAGGTGCTAAAGAGACTCCCTGCAAAAGCTGTAGTCAATGCTTTCCAAAAATGTGGCCAGGAGGAACTGGATCCCAGGATTATTTTTCTTTTCTGTCTCTGGTTGAATTGAAGAACTGTTCACTCCATCTTTAACAACTGTGTTTAGCTCCTTGTCACAACCCCCTTTGTACATCAGTAGAAAAGGCATCACCAGCAGATGCAATTTCTTTCAATGCTGGAATTGTATTTATTTTACTGGAATTGTACTCCATTTGTCTGGTGGCAAAGGGACTAAGCAATTTATATTGGCAGCACTGAGTGTACTGAGGTTGGCAGTGCTCTGGCACTCACGGCTTGTTACCCAAGGAAAGTTCAGAGCATACTAATTTACCCCACCACGGAGCACCAATAGAAGAACTGTACAGATGGTATCAGTCGTACATTAATAACACGGTAAACATTTTTTAAGGTGGTAAAAGATCCAATAAATCTGCTTTATTCTGTTTCATCATGAGGTCCAGTTCTTCCTTTCCATCATACAAACAACTTTCAGGTAATGGAAGGGATATTGCATTTGCTATTCACAAATCACAGTTTGACCTGTTATTTGTAATTTTCAGTGCCTGCCTTCTTATGCAGTGTTCATAAAATGAGATTAGAGTGATTTACAGTAGTGAGAAATGGAACAAGACTAAGAAGAGATGTGACTCATTAGACATGATCCTGAGGCTGTTGGAAGGAGCCCACTTTGCTCAGGAAGATGTGCTGCGATTTTCCAAAGCAGTCTAGGGGATTTAGATGTACCTTTGAGAGCTTTGAGAGCTTTCAGCTCTCAAAGACCCAACAAAACCCGCCAGCCCTGATTTTATCTTTTATAGAATCAACCAAAAAATTCAGATTGAAAGCTCCCAAAACTCCCTTCTGACACCCTGGTCTTCTTCATGATATTGCTGTAAAATAGTCTCCTTTAAATACTGTGTCACTAAGCTTTTCAAAATGAAAAAGATATTTTTATGTGCATTCAACATAGGAAAACTATATTTTGGGTGTAATTTACAGTTCTTCAAAATTATCAATATTAGTTATGGCTTGAGTGTTTAGCTGCTGTATCTGGACTTAAGAAAGAGCTTACTTTCCTAATCCAAACCAAAAATCATCTGTCCTGTTAAGAGGTATGAATTGGGCTTCACCAAGCAAATTAACAAGAAATAGGGAGAACACCCCAGGGTTTATTTTAATGAGCAAGGAAATTAATTCCAGCAGAAGTCAGTCCATCTCCTAGAGTCATGGATAGCATTGGGAACAGGTGGCTGGGCTTCTGTTGGGCCATTTGGAGAGTGCTAATAGGCCCTCTGGTTTAGTTTCTCTTGCTGCTTGGCTTTCTCTTCTTGAGCACCCACATATTTCTGCCGAATGGTTTAGTGCATCTCCCTAAAAAAAAATAATTGCTTGTCAAGAAGCAGTGCTTGCTTCTGCTCTCTTGGAGCAGACAGGATCTGTAACAAATGACTCACATGCAGTAATTACAGTCTATTTCTTCCTATCTTGCAGTGATTATTCAGATGTGCAAAGAATAGTTCTCTCTTGAATAAAAAAAAAGCTCTGAAGACCCAAACATTGGATCGCTGATTTTATATTTTTTCTGGGTTTTCCCCATTTCTTTGTTTTTCAAGTAATGTTTACAGACATGGAATACTGAAGAGATGCAACACTTATAAAAAAAGCCTCCTGTCAGAGTACTTGTAGCTTATGTTTGCTTAAAGGAAAATTTTGTGTCACCTCTTTGTATTTTAATAGTCAAAATAAATTTTACATAATAATTTGATTCCTCTCTGCTGCCTGTAATGGCTATCTGCATTTTTCTGATGGATGTTTGTATTTGTTTCCTATGATTTACATGACCTGACATCTCATATAATGAGCTTCCCAGTGCAAATGCCACTTGCGATACTCCATGCAGCACTAATCTATCATTTGATGACCTTGCAAGTGCTGGGGTCATGGATTCAATCAGTAAAATGTTTCAGGGTGTAATTAATTTATTTCCCCCTCACCACTCTACAACTTTTCACTTAGAATTTGATGAAAGTGATGTTTTTCTGTAACACTTCTCCAATACATACAGTTTGTTTGTGTAATCAATCATGCTAAGTTGGGAAGTCCTTAGTATTCATGGCTTTGTCTTGCTCCAAAGTTCCAAAGGTTTATTTTCCAGCATAATTTAATAGTTTAATTAACCAGACAACTAGCTACTGTACTTTTTAAACTGCACTCAGGTTGTGATTTAATGACGTGGTTTTGTGTTTTCTAAAGCTGGGCTGGATTGCTCTGCACAGGCTGTGGAGTTGGTCAGACTGTTGAATGACACTGCTGAGCTGGCCGCATCCCATGTCAGCCTTGCAGGACACTGAGCTGTGTTGTGGCCTGTGACAAACCCTGAAGCAGCTGCTGGCTCTCTGTTTTAAGCTTCCCGTCAAACAAAAAGGGGAGTTTGTGGTCTTGGTGTTCAGCATCCTTTGCCTGTACCTGTGTTGCTTAAGAGCTCATGCAGACACCAGGAGGGAGGGCTGTGGGTGATGGGATTTTTCAGGCCGCTCTCTGGAGGTGTATGGCTCTTTTCCAGGACTCCGTGTGAAACAGCTAGCAAAAGATTAGCTTAAATTCCCTGTCCTGGAGTTATCATCTTAGAATCATAGAATCATTAAGGTTGGAAAAGACCTCTAAGATCATCGAGTCCAATCATTAACCTAATGCTGTCAGGTCCACCACTAAACCACGTCCCTGAGCAGCGCATCTGCAGGTTCTTTGAACACTTCCAGGGACAGTGGGAAGCCTGTTCCAATGCCTGATGGCCCTTTCAGTGAAGAACTTTTCCAAATATCCAGTCTGTACTGCCTCTGGTGTAACTTGAGGCCATTTCCTCCTGTCCTATCACTTGTTACCTGGGAGAAGAGACTGACTCCAACCCATCTACAATCTCCTTGTATGCTGTGTTTTGAAGATTTTTTCTAATAACAGGAGCAGGTGTATTTTTGTGCATATGCAGTCATCTTTTCACCTAATAATGTGAATTTCTAATGTACAAATGGCTCTGGAACAAAGTCCTCCAGGACTTTGAGAATGAGATGCAATCTTTGCCAGCAGCACTCAAGGCTAAGCCTCTGAGGCAGCTTGGAAGGAGCAGAAAGCCCTTGGTGGCTTTGAAATGAAATCCCCGAGATGTTCTTACTATGTTAACAAGTTTTATTTTATCCTATCAAGGTCTTAGGAAGCCTTTCTATTGACCATTAAGGCAAAGCAAGACAAAACATGCTGAAATTGAGAATTGAATGCTTACAGATGGAAATCCTATAATGTTATGATTCAATTTCTTTTCAGATAAATACGATTGTTTCTGCAATCCTGCTGCTTGGCTTACTGAAGCCCAGGAAAAAACTCAGAGGTAGAGAAGACGCAGACGTGAAGGAAAAAATAAAAATTGTGACAATATTACAAATCCACCTGATAAATTGGGTTTGGAAGAGGCACAAGTATTTCTTTAAGGAACAGCAGCCCTTTAGTGCAAAGCAGTAGAGTTTGGAAATAACGCTGGTGGCGTCTCCCTGAGTTTGATGGCTTGTATAAAGGGCTACACACACATGTTGGATGAGATTAGGCTTTAACCTAGTTGCCGCTGCTGCCTGTTTGCTGGAGCAGGGTTATCCCATGTGGAACTGCCCCCCTAGAAGCCTGGCCTGTGTATGGAGGAGGCTTTAGGAAGAAGAGATCATGGGGACAGCCTGGGGGGCGATTCCCTGATACTGCTTCAGTCACTGCTTTCACAACTTGCTAGAATGATCTTTATCACAAATGATGTTTTCTTTCCATTGTTTTGAACACAGTGTGGGTAGTAAATCACAGTGATGCTTGGTTGGAATAATGGACTGAAGTGGTGTGGCAATGTGTTTTGCTCATAGTCTGTAGCCATTCCTTTGATGGAAAATGGGCGGGGAACACAATGTTCCAACGTGCTCTGGCGTAGCACATTAGACCCATCCAACTCCCCAGTGTGGCTCATGTCTATAAACACGTATGCTGGTGTTTGCAGAATTAAGGCTTAATGTGTTGTTTCACTGGGAATTGGCTGCCTCCAGCATGAGACATGGTCAATGTTGAGAATAATACATGCATACAGGTCTGCTGTATAGGCTATAGCCATTGCTACAGTGGAAGAATTGTTGCTGCTGGTGCACAGACTTCTTGCAGCAGTGTTTGGGATATGTTAGCCATGGAATGTTAGAGGTCAGGAACGACCAGTCCCAGAAAAGAACTAATTGCCTGGAGCAAAATTTCTTTAAAGTGTGAGAGTACGGAAGTAGTATCTGAAACTACAAAAAAGTTACTTTTTGCTATATCAGCAGACTTTAATGAAATTTCAACGGGAAAAAAAAAATTGCTTCTTGGCTTAAAGCATGAGCTATGTTACTAGTCTCTGGAAAGGAGTTTTATAATTGAAATGCTGATGACCTAACAATGCAATGACCTAACAATGTCTAACATAAGCATATATGAAGCTGCATAATGCTGTCAGGATCATAAGTGTTCTTGATAATGCAGGCAGGTTGAAAACTGGGGCTTATACTCTTACCTTAATTCAGTTTCTTTAAAATTGTTTTTCACGATCATTTATGTCATCTGCATGACACCCTAAGAACTTGGACTGTCTCGTGAGGACACTTGCTGCAGGCTTGTCTTTGGGAGGCACTTGGCATGGCTTATACTGCTTATTGGGAACAGCATTATCCAGTGCTGTCATTTTTATCAGGACTTTTAAAAAGAAAAGTGATTTTAGTACTTATATGGACAATGTCTGTGGTCTCGGGTGAGTAGCTGGCCTTTAGGAAAGACAAGGGGGCTCTTCATACTGCTCTGCTCAACCTCTCAGCCAAACTGTGTGTTTGAAAGACAGTTTCTCAGTCAAGTTAGCTTGAGGGCCTCTGAGCCAAGACAGGAGCTCAGCTTTTCACACCTTATCCTGGGTCTCCATATCTTATTTGGGGGTTTTGCTCCAGTTTGCACAGCCCTAAGGAAACCAGGATCTTGCAGAGCTGGCACACTTGGGGAGACCTGCTCAGATCTGCTTTCTGAAATGCAGACATCTAACACTAGTTTTATTTCTGATTTCTCTGCATTTTTCTCTTCCGGATGTTTAAAAAAAAGAAGCAACTATGAAGAAAGAGACATATAAATTACCTGTCTCAGCCTGTGCCTTTCCGTGTGTGTTTCTGATGAATACACACCAACATGCCTTCATTATCTCCCTGTTTTGTACCTACCCGTCAGATATGTAAGGTAACACCAGTATCAGAAAATCTCATCATCTTTTTCCCTTTGTTTGAAAGTAGGTGAATGTATAAGTGAGGCATATATATAGAAGCACTGCAAGAAATAGCTTTGGGTTTTTAAATGACAATTTCTTTCTCCAAAGAGAAATGGGAATGCCAGTGTTTAAGCAGACAAGAAATGCATTGTGCACTCTTGCTGCCTCATGTTTTTCATCCAGGCACTGTGGAAACTTTAGGAAGGTGAAGAGGGAAAGAGTATATGGGGCAGAAACCCATCTTGGAAGGGAGAGCTGGGAGCCCCCAGGGAGAACCTGGCTGGTGGGAAAGGCAGGAGAGGGCACTGCACAGGCAGGCAGGAGCTGCCATGTTCCTGCAAGCTTTGAAATAATGCCAATCATTGCTGGCATTGCCAGATTTCCACCTTGGCTGTTTAGACTTAGCACTTCTCCCTAAACAAAGCTCAAGTTTCATTTTCCAAGCAGATGGACCTCCATGTAAAGGGCAGTGCAGGGCAACCAGACCTGTGGTGCTACAGAGCAGCCTTGCTGTCACTGCCATTGTGAGAGATGCTCTGATTTGGACTCCTTATGGGTGCTCAAAACACTCTTCTTTGGAGATATTGAGGAGCTATCAGTGTCACAGAGAGACACATTTTGTTGCTATCTTGTGATCCTGAGAGCTTATGAAAAATGATGGTTGTATCAACTGCTTTAATATTTTCACTTTATATTTATAATACACACAGTTCTTTCTGTGCCTTTTAAATGTTACATTAAAATACACATTGCTACTAGCTTTAAGGAGTTGAAGCACAAAAGCACTTTTCCTGCTCTTGTCTCCTATTGTGAGGAATTTGCAAAGCTCTCGGGAAGGCTCTTGAATTATGTCTCTTCCTCTTCCTCATGATGCATGGAGAAATTAAATCTATTATTAATCTGCCCACTGTCAGAGATCTCTGCTCTCTCTCTCTCTCTCTCTGTCAGTACACAAGAAGACAGATTGACAGGAACAGCAGACATATGCAGAATTGCCTTGTGTGTGCTCAGGCTGGTGAATCACCACATGCTTGGGGTGATGAGATGCTCAGTTTGAAGGGGGTTGTAGAGCCCTGTTGAAGTTTGGTATAGGAAGGAAACGATAATAAGGGTTTTGGTCCTGGATAACACAGTATCCTTCAGATGTTTTCAAGAAGCTCTTTACTTAATTTTTAAAAAATTTTTTTATTATTAATTTTTTTTAATGCTTATTGGTTTGAGGACAGGTGGCTGCACCACATTTTCAGAGGACTCTGGAGAACAGCCTGTCTGAAGTGTGTGGATGCATTGCCTGCAGGGAGGAGAGTGGGAGTGGGTTAGGTGCAAGCCCCAGCACTTGGTGGTGATGCCTGGAGCAATGTGGCCTGTAAAAGTTCAGGAAAAGGGAACATCCCATCCCTCCCTGAGCTGCTTGGTGTGTGCAGAGCAGCATGGTGCCCCTGCACACCCACCAGCTATATTCCTGCCAGGACTCTGCCCTGTTTTTGCTCCAGACCAAACAGTGTGGCTCCATGCTACTGCCTACACCTAGGAGCAGGGGGTTGAGCGTGAGGTTGATCTCAAAAGGGCTTTGGAGAGCAAGAGCCAAAGCAGGAATCAGCAGATGCGAACGTGTCTCCAGTGTGACTCAGCCCCTGTGGGATGGATTCATCTCTTTCCCGGGGAAGCCCAGCAGCACAGAGCACAGCAGCACGTCTGTGTCTTGCCAAGGCTCCTGCTGAGCTCTGCCTTGTCTCCCAAGTGAAGAGGGATTTAGTGAGGATGTGTAAGCATGAGCTTTCCCATGGGGGCTGTGAGGTGCCTCACCTAAGAGGAGGAGTTTTGCTCACAAAGGAAAGAACCTTGGATAAGCAGGGAGCGACTTTCTAAGGTGAAAACTGATGGTTGGAAGGTGCCACCCAAACTGCCATAGCTATTGGTTGATCTCAACACCTGCTGGGTGCCCACACAGAGAAGAGAGCCCTTGGCCATGCTCTGCTCAGACTGTCCATAACTCCTTCCAGCTCGGGGTGCTGGGGTGGGGTGCTGACACTGCCCAGTGACATCTATGGGTGTCAGAGCATGGGGGTATTGTTTGCTTGCTCTGCTGTCCTTCTCCCTCCCTGCAGGGTCCTCCATCTATGCCTAGCTCCAGTGAGAATGTTCTCACTCTTAAGTGATACTCAGAAGGAACTGGTTTCGTATTATATCACTCAGCTCCTTGGTGGTTCGCTTTTTGCAACTCCCTGAGCTTAGCTGCAGGGATTTACAACTTCTAGAAAAACTAGATCTAACTTCATGCCCCCCTACTCCCACAGATTGGAATATCTTGCCCCCCTACTCCCACAGATTGGAATATTTTCTATCAAAAAGTCTCTTGGAGTGTTTGCGTGCAAAGCACCACCATGCCATGGCAGCAGAGGTGACCACATGTGTCATACCTACAATGTGCAGCATGATGGAAAGGGACATCCAGGGAGCTTTAGCATCTCCCAGTGCCTGTGTAGCAGAGATCCTACCACCTTCTCAGCCCTCCCCTTCATCATACAAGAGCTCATGATTCTGGGTTCCAGGTGACAAGAAATTTTGCCTTCCTTGGGCCTGAGGCTCAGCACAGGACAGTGGTTACAGTGAGTATGGTTGCAGTGGGGTTAGAAGAGCCAGGTGTGGTGCTGTGTCTTGCCCGCTGTGTGCAACCATGACCAAGCAGAAGGGAGGGAGAAAAGCTGTGCTTGCCACATGAATCACTAATGCCACTTTTATGGCTCTGTTTTAGCATTTTCGCTCTATTGCTATTCTGCTGGTGCTTTGTTAGCTCTGTTTAGTGCTTAGTGAGGCCACCACACTCCTCAGTGTATGCAAAGAAATTGCTATTATCTTTGAGAAGTTCCCATCTGTGTTTTCTCCTGATTTTCGAACCCCTTTGGAGGACAGTCAGGGTCTGTTCCCCTCCTGAGCACTACAGGGTGTCGAGAGGGAAGGTCATTTGTATTTGTGTGAGTTAACAGTCTGGAGACATATATCGATGCTAATTGATTTCCTGTCTATTTTCCATGTCCAAATGTTCTGCTATATCAGTGCTATAAATATCAATAACCTCCTGGATGAAAAATGTGGCACAAAGTTGTAGCCTTGTTGCTGCATGTGCAAAGGGCAAGAGAAACACCAGGTGCTGATCATCTCGTAGGTCACGTACACTCAGGTGTCGTAAGAGGCAAACAAAACCACTGACCCTGTGCAAACTGAAGTTTAGAAGGAATGCAACATATGAGGGATACAAGAACATAGCGTGACTTGACGTGAGCTGTCAATAGGCAGGTAAGGGTGAGAAATGCCTGGGCTTTTGATGAGACCCTTCTTGATAGTTCGGTCTGCTCTGGAAAGCCCATGGAGAGGAAGGGTCCTTCCACTGAGTCTTTCATTAAACCAGATTTCTAGTGCTTGGCCAAGAAATTACTTGACATCTCTTGAGGTAGAAGCTCTAAGTGTTAGGGACTCACCACAGCCTTTGAGCTGGCTGGTAATGACCTTCCCTATTAAAAATTAGGCTCTTGTGGTTTAACCCCAGCTAAGCAGCTAAGCACCATGCAGCTGCTTGCTCAGCCCTCCAGCAGGATGGTGGGGAGAGAATTGGAAGGGGTTGACATGAGAACAGTTCAATAATTTAAATAAAATAATAATAACAATTATTATGGTGATGATTACAGTAGTCAAAATTGTAGTCAAAAGGAAAATAACAAAGAGAGAGAAATAAACACCAAGAAAGACAAGTAACGCAAATGAAAACAATTGCTCATCAACTGGTTGGCAACCCCTCTGGTGACCTTGCCCTAGTTTTATTGCTAAGTGTGACATCTCATGGTATGGAATATCCCTTGGGTCAACAGTCCTGGCTGTGTCTCCTCCCGATTTCTTGTGCATTCCCACAGTTCAGCAATAACTAAGGCGTGCCTGTATTATCAACACTGCTTCCGGGACAAATCCAAAACACAGACCCCCATACCAGCTACTAGGAAGAAAACTAACTAGCCTAGCCAAATGCAGCATGAGGATTTACCTTCATAAAAAAGGGAGAGTTTGGGAAGCTCTGATAAAAACGTGTGCTCTTTCATTTTGTTAACTTCTTTCAGATCGCACAGTAGAAGTAAAGATAAAACTTCGTCCTAAATTCTCTGTCAATTAGCAGAACCATTTTGTAATAACAAAATAACAATCCTACGTCTGATACTCATCCAATTAATGTTGAACAGATTTCCTGGTAAATAACCATCACTGATGAAATATTAAGGGAATTCTCTTCTAGGATGTGGTCAAAGGCTGTTCTATTGGAAACAGGCAGGCAGTGAGATGGTGCAGGGTCTCCACCAGGGCAACTTTCATGAGACAATTGCATGACTGGCTGTTTAATTTTGCAGTGTAGGAAGGGCCACCAGAGGCTGTTGTGGTGTTACTGTGCTGATCCAAACTTGGGAGAGATATTTTCGTGCAGATAACTTTATTATGGCACTCCTGATTGCCACAGAGTAAGATGATACTGGAGGAGCTGGGATGTGTGGAAGTTACATCTCACTCTGATGGAGGGTCCTAAAAGGAGCGGTATTTTGCAATTCTCTCAAAAATGTCCTGATTCATTAGGCTGAACAAAAATGACTAATCTTAAAATCAGGGACAATTTGAAGAGCCTGGAGAAAAGCCTTAATCTGTCCAGTGTCGAGGGGAGGTGAGTGACATGGACTGGGGCTGACATTTGTAGTCAGAAAGCAATGAAAGGGCAGATTGTGGTGAATAAAGTCCTGAAGGAAAGTGAGATAATCTGTATCAGTCAATGCAGGGCTATGAGAACATTAACATGATTTTGTTTCCTCATTAGATTATTCCTGGGATCAGTAAAAGCAATAGTATTGACCTAGTATACGTAGCGGTCTGTAAGCATTTATGATTTTGCAAATTCTAAGCATTGATCAAGAATTATGTTTAATCATTAGGGCACACATTAAATGGTTTAAAGAGTGACCAGTCAACATCAAAAGTGAAAGTTTTTTATCTAATTTCTTATTGCTAAAGATCAGCTCCTGTTCTTACGCTTTTTTGTAATGTTTTATCTATAGTACGGAGAAAAAATATTCTGAAAGTATTGATAAGGTTCCCAAGTTATTTGAAGATTGGTAATGTGGTAAACAAGGAGGGACTCACCAATAGACAACCTGGGCAGCTCACTATGCCTTTGAAGACATACAAATACAAGGTCAAGCACTTACAAACAAGGAATGTAGGTCAGGCTTGTGGAGGAGGGGGTTGTCTCAGGAAGGAGAAACTCAGGAAAGGGATTGTGGAAAACTAAATGCATATGAGTTCCTGCTTGCGGCTGCAGCTGAAAGACCAGTAAGATTCCCTGGATATACGGCTAAATATAGTGAGCAGTAGGAGTAGGGAAGGTGTTACCTCCGCATTTGGCACTGATGCACAGCTGCTGGGTGCTGTGAGCATTTCGAGTGTCCACATTTCAGAAAGTATGAAGAAAACTTGCAAAATGTTGCAGGAGAGACACAAGGATCATCAGAGTGTTGAGAAACTGCCCTGTGGAGTTTGTGAGAGTTGTCTCATTTCATTTATAAACTGAAGGTTAAGGAGTAGTTTCAATTACCATGAGTAAATGTGTTGGAGGAAGGCAGCTAGGTGGTGTAGGCAGAGGTACACAGGCAGATTATCTGGGAAGTGGGATGGTGTGGCTGGGATCTGTCGAAACTGAAGGCGATGATGGTGATGAGGGTGTGGGTTCGGTCGGGCCCGGCGGGGAGGGACGGATGGAGACGAGAGATCTCTATAAGCAGGTCTTTGGAGCATGCAGTTTATTGCAAAGGGCGTGGGTACAGGGGCACTGCTTAGAGCTGCCAGCTGCAGCTCCAAGCAGGCCCAAGGTGTAAGAGAGGGAGAGAGAGTGAGCGAGAGAGCTAGAGCAAGAGAGTTACTAAGAGGAGAAGAGCATTACTAAGAGAGCTACTAAGAGAGTTACTAAGAGCGTTACTAAGAGGAGAAGAGCATTACTAAGAGGAGAGGAGTTAAGAGAGCGAGGTCCTTGTTACAATGCAATAAATCATCTTCTGTGGTGAATATTCTAATTCTCACTAGCCAATCTAATACAAGGTACAAATCCTATAGCATTTACATACAGCCTATAAGAGTTCTTACATTACCATAGAGTGTTACATTTTAACTCCTAAAAACTACTCCTTGGACCCCTTCTGCTGAGCTAGTAGGGTCTGCTCTGACCCTTGGACCTGTCTGCAAGCAGAGGGGATTGTTCAATCAAGAGGGGATTACCTTCAGCCGGCTATACCATTGTTTTCCAGTTGTTCAGTAACTAAGACTCTATATCTCAAAGATGGCCTTCATTTCGATGTCGCTTATAGTTTTCATATTCCCAAAATCTTTTGTTAGGCAATCATATTTATAAGGCTTTCCTGTTTCATCTTCCCCAACAGGATCAGTCCTTGGTGTGTGCTTCCTTAAATGTACATCCTGGCCCCTTCACTGGCTGATTTGACTCTTAGGTATTTTTAGCTGTTAAAATATCTGTTTGCATGCAATTTGGTTTCTCTTATCAATTCATACCAGGCCCACCTTACACTTTTGAATGAGTTAATTATATAAAACAATTTTTTTCCCCATAGGTCTCTCTGCTTAAAGCAATATTGTAACCTAATTCCCTCTGGTAAGCAGTCTTATCCAGACTTTCCATATTCATCTAAAATCCAGTAGTATAGTTTTTGGAGATCTGAAGCACCAAGATACCATGCTGGAGCAGTACAAGAGATAAAATATTAAAACAATTGGTCAGGGTACTCTGTTGTGCCATGAGGGCTTCTGAAGCTCTCTGCAGTGCCGCTGACTTGTACAAAGACCACACTATCAGATCCCATTTTGCTGCGTGTTTGTAATTATTGCTGCATATGGTCATTACTAAGCCTTGGGTTTTTGGTTTGCCTTTCCCTTACAGTGCTTCTGCACTAACATCGTGTAAAGAGCATTGCCAATAATAAATAATTCCTGGTTTTGACACACTGCTATTTCAAAGGTTATGTTATCTCCGTGGCAGCTTGACATTCAAGGATCACAAAGCTTCCCCATAACAACAATGCATGGAATGATCTAATTGTGCTTTGACAGGTCATCTTACAAAACAATTAGGAGGGACTGGAGATATTTTATCATGTTGCTGTGTGTGCTACACATCAAAGACACAATGGTAAGAAAACTTTTAAATAATGCTTTCAGGGCTAGAAGTTGCTCCTGGGGTAACCTGTCTGATCCCTTCCCATCCTTCTCCCCACCCCTGGATGTAGACTGACTTGTATGAGCCTAGGTTGTGCCTCTTATAAATTCTGTCCATCTGCTTTTAGCTACAGCAAATTATTTAGGAAAACCCTTTTAGTGACAGCAGAATTTGGACTAAATGCACCTAGGGCTGCAAAACGCAGCAATTAAGTTTCCTGAAATCTTAGATGGAATTTGCCTTGGTGTGTCCCTTTGACATGCTGCTACACTCCAGCCTTACTTCAGTGGGTCTGGCTCTCTCCTTGGTGGCCGTCTTGGTTTGAAAGACAGGTGTCTGCTAAGGAAGGCGGGAACCTCCCTTGGAATGAAAAAAAAAAAAAATCACCCCCTTCCCTCCATATTATTATAACTTTGAAATTAAGGAGCTTTCAGGAAAAGATATGGGAAAAGGAGTAACAGTTCTTTACTAGTATGTACATGTATAACAAGGCAAACAAACAACAGCCCCGGCAGCAACAACAAACAGAGCCAGAACCCAGCGCCAGCCTCTCTCGGCCGCCGGCACCTTCCCCTCGGGTGCAGTTCCGCTCGCAGCCGGCAGGGGCGCTGGCGGCTCCCGGCCGGGCAGGGCGGGTGCGATGGTTCCCCCACGCCTGCAGGGGGCGCTGTGCCGCGAGCTCGGCTGTCTCTGCACGCGGGTAATGGCGGCGGGCCGGCGGAAGGGATGGGAAAGGGGCTTCCTTTACAAACCCCCAGGGGCAGGCGGGCCCGGGGCCTCTCCGGGTGGCGAAATGGGCTGCAGCAGGAACCTCGGAGCGGCGGCTGGGATGGCAGAGGAGAGCAAAATCCCAGCGTAATAAATGAAATGTATCAGAAACTCCGCAGCTGTAGCTGGAACCGGGGGTGTTCCAGCAGGCAGGGGCTGTGGGGTTACAGTGTAGCGAAAACCCAGAGCAGCGGCAGAGAAGCGGCGGGGCTGGGCAGCGCAGCCCAGCTTCTGAACACGGCTGGGAGAGGCTCCCTTGGAGGGGCTCAGGGGTCGGGGTCCCGGGTTTTTCCTGAGGCACCTGAGTACATGGTGAAGGTCCCTTCCAGTGACATGGGGTGTAAATAAGGTCCCAGTGCAACATCTGCTCTAACGAGCAAAGGCTCACCCACAGTAGGAGAAGCAATGGGAGGACAAAAACTCCATCGTGGCAGCGAATCATCCGGGCAGCTACCACAGACCGGCTGTGCCTCCTCCGATGCCAAGAGCGAGATAGCCAGAGCAGCCGAGCCCAGCCCTTCACCATCCGGCCAAAATCTCGCAGTATCTTTTCCCTTCCCGAGAGAATGCCCCTCAGCTACAGTAGTGCAGCCAGCTGCAGATCCTCCTCCTTCTCGGTGGCTACATCTTTTGTCTTTCTTAAGTACTGGTTGTTATTGTTTCGTAGCAACAAATGGGAGAAAGTTCCCTGAGAGAAACAAAACAAAAGGAAAAATCCTAACCCCCAACACTAGCACACCCTGTACTCCTTTGCATTGGAAGTCTAATGTATTTCCACCCTTATAGCAATATCTTGTTCACTTGTTTTCATTTCAGTGGTGCTGCTGGGCAGGGCAGATGGAGCCGGTCAGGTGAGTTAAGGAGCTTCACAATATATGGTGTCCAGGCCAGGTACTTCCCTGGAGCGATGGCATGAGAACCACTCCCCATCACCTGGAGCTCCCAGGACTGGGACACTCAACTCTGGACCCAAGCCAATTCAGGTAAAGACAGAAAAAAGCTGAACTTTCCCCTGCTCCATCTCCCTGTATTTCATCCCTGGGAGCAGCACTGACACACATCACACTGCTGAGCACATGCTGAGCCAGTGCAGTCCAGAGTGACTCATCGTGAGGCCACCCCACGGTACTTTCCAGGGCATCTTCCTCTGGCCATGCAATGTGAGTATGTAAGTGCAGAGAGGTTTTCATCCCAGGGCCCTCAGGACCCAGCTCCAAGCTGGACAAGTACCCACGTATTTGGCTGCCTTGCCAGGGCAGCCTTGCTCTGTCTCACCTGTGTTGCAGTGGGGATACTGCAACACGCCTATATCAAACCAGGAGTCCCGTGGAAAAGAAATATATACGGACGGATTCTTGCTAGATGTTTCAGAGATGTTTATTTCCCCAGCCGCATGGCCGGGCTCTGCTGAGGGACTCTTACAGTCTGCACCCGAGCTGCTTTGCCCGCGCAGGGGAACACAAACCAACCAATGGGGAACGAGGATGACCAGGGGCAGGGAAACCCCGTGCCTCCCTCAGGGCTACATGGCAGGGGAGGGACCCCAACATCTCACCCGTTTTATTTTAATAAAAGGAGAATGAAGACAACTGGATAACCATAACAAGAACAGTTTCAAAACAAAACAAGCCACCCTCCTGAGTCTTTAAATGTCCAAACAGATTCTGTGGAACATCTCAGGGCTGACAGAAGGGAGACAGAACTCTGGACATGCCTGTGGGGAAACTGAGGCAGGAGAGGGTTCAATTTCTTTCCTCCCCCTTTTCATCCCCCACTCGGCATTGGAAAAGGATTTTTGGGGAAACAATTGGCAAAGGCAGGGTTTTGTGAGGGAAACCATGGATGGAAAAACGGATTGGGAATGCACTGGGGGTAATAGGACATAGGGTAAAAGGGAAAGGTGGGATTAGGAAAGGGAGACTGTAGGGGGGGTTTACAATGGAGATAATGTCTAACATGACTACGATTTTTTGCATATATACTGCCTTTTACAGGAACACCATCAGGCCCAGTGACCTGCGATGCTTGTAACCCTTTTCTACCTTGTATGATTTTGAATTCCACCACCTCTCTATCTCCCAAGCCTGGGATGCATTTTTCAGGGTTATTCCTTTTTAATAGCAGTTCTATGCACGAATATGTCTTGCTGGTTATCACACCTTGTTATAAAACCATAGTTTTGTTTAACATTATACCATTTCACTGTCCCTAAGATCTTAGCTACTATGGTCTTTTCCTTTTTCCGAGTGGCTGCTGTTTTCTGTCTCGCTGTGTCTTTGCTCTCTCTTTCGGTCGCTCCCGTGTTGGAATTCTCGGTGCTGCTGGTTTCGGCGCGCTTTTCCCAGGGTCGCGTTCGGGGCCGCGCGGGCCGGGCCGAGCCGCGCCGCTCCATTCTCCGTGCGTCGCCTCCTCTGCTCTCAGCTGCGTTGCCACTGCCAGGGGCTGCACCCACGTCTCGGCTGGGCCCCCGAGCCCCCCCGCACTCTGCTCCAGCGCGCGTTTCGGCTGGGCACGGCTCCGCTCCGCCGCCGCCAGCCGCCCGCGCGCCGCCCCTCTCGTTCGGGCGCTCACGGGGCTCGCTCCACCACGCGCTGCGCGGGGCCGGGCGGGCACTGCCGGGTCTCGCCGCTCCTGCCGCACCTCGCTCCGCCACCGACACTGCGGCTCGCGTGGCTCCGCCCGCACACGGGAACCGTCTCGCTGCTGCTCGCAGAGCGCTCGGTGCACGTGGCCGAGGCCGCACGGTCCCTGAGCCAGGCTTCCCTTCACCAGGACACAGCTGACATTGCTCAACAGTCTCGGTTATTAAATAATATTCACGAAAATATTCTTCCATCGGCATATATTTTGACTCAAATATTAACTGGGTCCAAACGGTCTTCCAAAAGCTCTTGGTAAGAATTAGATCCCAAGAAACATAGAAAAAGTCCTTAAACAACCATGCCAGGAAGTGTTTCAGTTCTTTCTGAGCTTGAATCAAGCTAAAATTTACAAACCGTTGTTCAAGAATCATTTTAAGTTTAAGATAAATGTCCATATGCGGCTCTGAAAGCCAAGAGTCTTCCCACGGTTCCTCCATAGTTTAGATATGGAATAGCAAAACAAAACCAAGAAGAAGAATCCAAAGTTTCCAGGGTTTACTCACACAAAGTCGCTTAGGGATCGGGGATCGTTCTGTCCTCAATTCTCCACCATATTGTTGCAGTGGGGATACTGCAACACGCCTATATCAAACCAGGAGTCCCGTGGAAAAGAAATATATACGGACGGATTCTTGCTAGATGTTTCAGAGATGTTTATTTCCCCAGCCGCATGGCCGGGGCTCTGCTGAGGGACTCTTACAGTCCGCACCCGAGCTGCTTTGCCCGCGCAGGGGAACACAAACCAACCAATGGGGAACGAGGATGAGCAGGGGCAGGGAAACCCTGTGCCTCCCTCAGGGCTACATGGCAGGGGAGGGACCCCAACACACCTGTATCAAGTTTCCTTCTGGCATGAGTCCATTTACACTTGTAGGAATAAAGAAAATGTGTGAAGTCCCTGGCTAAGATCCTTTCTGATGGATGGTTCTGGGGAGAGCTTCCCTGCAGCAGCTTAATTGCTATGTACATAGTGTTGAACCCAGAGGACTCCTCCTCGGTGCTCTTGTGGGGATGCCTTCTTTGATTTTGGAGTTAGTCACATATGTATGCTAAATCCTGACTAAATGCTTCATAAGAAAAGCACCAGCAAGACCAAGCTGATAGTTTCTCCACGAACTGTACCTTTCAGCTTGTTGCTGCCTCCTCCATTTCAGTTTAGAATGAGATATTCTCATGTTCTTGGCAATGATTACACGTGTATTACTATAAAGGTTCTGTTGATTAAAAATCTAGAATGCATTATTTAAAGTAGTCCAAAAATTGTTTCCATTCAGATAAAGAGATTATTTACTATAATAGAACGCTGCTGAGCATTTATACACATCTTTCTTTAGCAAGAAAGAAGGTGGCATTCTTTCTCTTCAAAGCACTTTAGCAATGTTACTCTAAGGAGAAGGTCTTCTATAAAAACTGGAGGAGAGCACTGGGGTCAGGGGAGCAGCTCTCAGAATTTAACATTTTATCACCATCTTCTGAAAGACTGAAACACTTCAAAAAGGCTTTCCAACTAATATTTTAGAAGAACTTTCCTAGTTTTACATGCCTGCTATGCAAGAACATGGTCCAACATTCTGATCAAACCTTCAGGATAAATTGTTACCTATTTTAGAGGGTCTGTACACTAAAGTTTAGTTCCAAAGTCTGGGCTCTGCGCATTTGGAAATGTGCCGTGGAAGGAGAAGCACTGATTCATCCTGAGCAAGAGGGGCCATAGGATCTGCAGCACCTTTAAAAGGCACTGAAAACCTTAAAAAAAGGTACCTTTAATTGCTTTTCAAATTATTATCCCATTGCCCTTGGTAAATGCCAGATTAGAAGATGCTTCACAAAACAAGTTATCTTTCTTTTTAAAATAAAGGTTAGTTTAAGCTTATCAAGAAAATTAATTGCCATTGCAATGTACCATGGAGAAAGTGCTTTCACTCTGTCCTGAAGACAGCTGTGAGACTGTAATTCTCCTTCTGGATACAAGAATAAGTTTTCTGCCAGGGTAGTAATTATCTCAGCATCTGTCTCTTTCTCTCTCGACTCTGAGAGAATCGAAAGCCTCTGACAAGGTTCACAGATCAGCAAACATGGGGGAATTCTCAGCCTCTCTCCCCAAGGATTGACATCTGTGTGCTCACACTCCTGTATGCTCTCTCCCTTTCCTTTGCTCCAGAAAAAGGACCATGGCTGAGGCATGTTCCCCTCTCTGTCAGCCCCAGCAATGGCAGGGTGTTTGTGAGACCCCCTGTTCCATTACTGCAGAGCTCAGATGGCTCTGAGGTGGGTTTCAGCCCTGCGGGGCTCATGCACAAGTGCAGGCAGGAGAGATGTGCATATGGCTCTTCCAGAGTCAGAAAAGATGGGCTTTCCCCTCCAGGGGGTAAGGAGGAACAGAAAAAAAAAAGGAGAAAACTTGTTTTATCCGAAGTCTTTTGAGGAATTGGCCTAACCAGCAACACCACTTCTCTGTAGGGCTCTCCTGCAGCTCCTGTGGCATAGCCAGAGACAGCCCTGATGCTGGTGCTTTCACCTGATACTGTGTCATGCTCACCTGAAGGCTGATATTGGATGCATGTGAGTATGTAAGTGCAGAGATGTTTGGATGATATTGGATGTTCTTGGACACAAAGGAGGAGCATGAAGCCCAGTTCTCCCTTCTCCTCCACCAGCACCGTGCCCTGTCCATCCCATCTCTTGGGAATCCCTGTCCTCACAGGGCAGTCTCCCAGCTGCTGTGCCAGATCATAAGGCAGCTAATCCTCACTGCTCAGCCTCTGCTCCATGCAAACATGTCTAAATGTTTGATGTGTCATTTGTACTCTTCCCTACATGAAAAAAATGAAGTCTGCAGAGCTGCAGGATTTGTCCATTTCCCTGCTGACACCAGCCCATCTTTCCCCCTTTGTCTGAGGTCCCTTTGGCACACCCTTGCAATGTGCCTTTCATGCACCCTTGCATCCAAGTGCTGTGCTTGAGAGCTGAGTTTGCTCATTATTCATCTCTATTTTGTTGTGTGAGATCACTGAGACAGACCCCAGCTGGTTGCTGTCCCTACCAGTATTTCATGTGCTCTTTGCATGCACCTTGTCGCAGTCCGAGTGGAGAGCATCATCCCACCTTTTGATGGCTCCTTTGTGATTGTTTTGTATCAAGAACAAATGGCATTGCTGGTCTGCGCCTTCACCCTTCCAGGTTATTGATCATATAAATTAATTAAACTGATTCCAGTGCTGATCTTAGTGGCAGTCTATATTTTGCAACCCAAACTGCTCTCATTTAACCGCTCATTCTCATCAATATCACAGCCAGTTCTTTCTCCACTCCAGCAGCTCCATCTGTACAACAGCCAATACCCACATAATGACCTTCCAGAACACCCTTTTCCAATTCTTCCTCTTGTCCAACCCCTTTTCTACAGCTTTCTAGGTTATGGTCACTTTTTCTTGTGCTCAGAGCAGAAAAAGAGGGGCTCTACAAAGGTTTTAGGTCTGGAAGTGATTGTGGCTGGAAAGAGGGAAATCATTATCTGTATCACAGCAGCTTTCATTTAAAAAGGCAGCACTTGTATATGCTAATTATGGTGCAGCTTCCTAGGGCTTCCCTGTTCCAGGGAAGTAACAGGCAGGGTCTCTAGAGATGTCATGCTTCTTATTCTCAAAGGATAAGGCAATATTTGTCCTCTCCGATTGGACTGACCTTTTATTGGCAATCACCACGCTTGTGCTCAGCAGAGGTATCAGTCTGAATTCGTGTAACTCCCAGGAGTTTGATACATCTCTCTTCTCTCGCTTCATAACTTAAAAAGAGTCTCTCTGCCTGTTTCCAGTTTATCATGATCCTCTGCCTTGGGACTGATATGGCAATCTATTAATTTTTCATTGCTCTGAGTTTAAAGTGAAGACCCTCTTCTAACCCACTCATAACCTTCACGGGAGAGTGGAGTATCCTTGCCAATTATCTCAGAGATAGTTTTATAAACTCATTCCCTCCAAATATATTTTACAGTGGGAATAAGTCATGTGAAAAAAGATTCACCTTCCTTTCAGCAATGTCACTGGAGTCACAGAGATTCAGAAAAAGTTGAAACACTAACAGGAGTCATATGAAATCACACACGCTTCTTCCTTGCTTCTTGTTTTCCCTCTGCTATCCCTCCTGGCTGTTAAAGCTCCAGTGATATCTTGAGCAAAAGAATCTACATCTCTAAGTCCTCATGCCCTTTGACACTGTCAGTTTGTCCTTACCTCCCTTTGGACCAAAAATAAATGTGAGAGTTCTTCATTATCTTCCAAATGAGATGTGAAACTTGTGATCATTAGAAAAATCCCATGGCACTTCTTGCAAGAACAAGACCATTAGCCCTGATGTCCTGGCAGAACTCCAGTCTGGGTGATTATAATTACATTTTGCCTGCTTTTGTAGCTTCAGAGATAATAGAACTTCCATCCCTTGCTTTCCCAGCCTGTCTACAGGGCAGCAATGCCAGCAGCTGCGCTTCTCCATCCATGTGTCCAGGGTTCCTCTGTGAGGGCCGGTTAAACAAGGGCTTGCTTGGTCCAGGCCAAGGGAGAGACAGGTCATGGCCTGCTCATTGTAACTACTTCCAGTTAGTGCCATAGCTGTTGAGTGAAACCATAAGCCTATGAACAGCTTAGCTAGAGCTTGAACCATACCAAGGGAGAGGGAAAAAATGGATGAATTATCCTTCAGAGCTGCCTCAGTGGGAATTAGGTGTCTCTGTTCCTTTGAGGATGTGTTTCAAAAGCATTCATGGGGCACTGTGAGAAAAACGTCACAAAAGTTAGTGATGCAGCTGACACCTTGTTTGTTGGCTGTGTCACAGTGTTAGGAGGGGAGCTTTAGGAAACCCAGGATATCCCAGCTAGGTATTTATTTAAGATTTTTCTACAGCAAACATCAACTACTCTGGGAAAAACCAACATGTTAAGCCCTGGAGAATGAGTGGTAGCTGGGACCCCAGTGCATCCACAGCCCTTCACTCTTTGGAGGAGTTGGATGAGCAGCTGTGCTGTCCTGGAGATGCTGCACACCTATACTGGTGCTATGCCTGTGGGGCAGAGCTTGGAGCTGTGGATCTGCTGCCCTCTGGACATGCTGGGAAGCCACCCATCTCTTTAAGTCCTTTTCAGTTTTCATTTTAAATTCAGAGTTGATCTGAGTTCATTTGGCCAGAGACTCTGGCTTTTTTGTTCCTGTGTTTATTTGCCTGTTTGGCTGGCTCAGTACATGTTTCATTTCTCTGGCTCCTTTGGCATTTCTTTGAAGTCTGATTAGAGTAAATATGCAAACCATCTTTTCTAGTGGGAAATTCCTTCTACAAACACAAGGGTGCCAGTCTGGCTCTGGAGCAGCAAGCCCAGCTTATCTGGGGGAGTGGGCTTGTGGGGTTTGTTGCTGCTTTGTTGCTACTCCAGAGTCATGCATGAGCCAGGACCCAAAGTGCCCATTCCCATCATGTGCAAACTCCCACGCAGAGCCAAGCCACTGACTGCACCACACAAGTCTTCCCAACAGCATCACTTTGGCTACTGAGCAATGTGGGAAGGAGCAGCAGCTATGCTGGCAGCCAGGAGAGTGCAGGATTGGGACCCAGATCACAGCTGGCTCCCTGGCTCAGAGCTGGCACAGGCTGTGCTGTTCTGCATGGGCTGGTGAAGAGCAGCTTGAAGTGGCTGCATCCCTGCAGAAGATGAACAAGCATTTCAGTAGAGTCTGCCTCTCACTCCCCCAGTCCCCCTCTGCTCACTGAGGAGGCTCCATGCACTCAGACCCTGCATCCCAGGCTGCCATGGAAAGGGTGAGTGTGCAAAGTCACAAGGAGTCTTCCATCAGGCTTGGGAAGCCACTGCTCACATTGTGCATAGACACATTTTGGCATTATTTCTCCCTGCTGCATCCTGGAGCAGCCAAATACTGTGACAGAGAAGAACTTGTAGAATCAAAAGATATTTCTCCCTAAGCCAAGTGCCACTGGAAATGGTTCAGGCTGCAGCAAGCTTTTGCTCTCCTATCTCTATTTGTAATTAAGCTTTGCATTAATACCAGACAAAACTAATGCTCAAAGCTCATTCCTTAATGGGGAGGGTGGTTGCTTTTGTGCATATGTGTTTAAAGCAGAGTTGTACCTGCTGATCTTGATGAATGGATCATTTGTGCTGTGAGTTTTCTCTGAAAATTAGGAGGAAAATACACAGCAACGGTGTTGATAAGGGATGCTGTTATTTTGTGTTCTGTAGCCGTTTCTCCAGGAAGCTGTTGCTTCATTTGTATTGCTTTTTTAACCTTATATGCTCAGTGGGCCCAGGCGAGGCTTCTTTCTTCTTGAATTAAATGTAATCAGTCTGAGCAGCGAGGAAGAAATGATGAATGAGGACATCATTTTGGAAAACACGTATCTCCTGACTGCTTATCTCAATGACATAAGAGGACTTGAATACAGTATGGAAAATAAATGCAGATGGGGGCTCAGCATATCATGCATAATAGCTGACACCTGGCCAGAAACTATTTTTTAGAGTATTGCTCTTGTAATTTATAAAGGTTAATAATTAAAACTTTATTTCTCCTATAGGAAAATGGTTGAAGAGCTCTGACATTTATCATGCTTGCAGGAAGAAGGGACCACAGCAATAAAAGGAGCAACATTGCATGGAGAGGCAGTGCCTGGGCTGACCCACCCAACAGGGCATCATTGTGTTTCCTACCTGCAAGCAGATCCAGTCCCAACCCACCATGGGAGTGGATGGAAGGGAGTGGGTAGAGGGAAGGTTGGGTGGAAGGAAGGTTGTGTGCAAGGAGGTGAGGTGCCAGTGATGCACAAAATGACTCGCAGAACTGTAGTTACAGGAAGGAGCCATTTTCCTTCACGGAGGGCACCAAAAAAGTCCCCTTGCTTCATCTCCAGGCCACCCTCCCATACTGGCAGCAGAGAATCAGAAAGTGTTACAGAGACATGAGTCCCTAGATGGCAAGAGGGAAAAGGGACTCAAAATAAAACTTCATAAAGTGGAAGAGTGGTGAGGATGTCTCATCTATTCTAAGGCTACATTTTTAGCCAGGGTGAATTTGTTAATAGCCCTATAAACCAGGTGAATAAGGAGGAGAAGTAAAGGGGAATAGTTGCCAAATAATTTGCTTTTCTCATACTGCAATCTACCAGTGAAGTTATTTATTTGTGATGTGACTTTCTTTAAATAGAATAAATCTGATAAAGTCTGGTCATGCTGAGATGAGCTGGCTTGTTCAACACAGGTTGGTGTGCAATTGTGGAAACATCCAGAGTTTTGTCTGAAGCAGAACAGGCAAATTTGCCTTGAAAACGAAGCAGCTTCTTTTTCCAGTGATAATCAGATTTCTATAAGAAACAAAGTGATTTTGCAAATTTGAGTCACCAAGTCACGGCTGTGTTCTCGCAGGGGAATGCTGCTTATTACAAGAAATAGGAGTTTGGCACATCCCAGAACAAGTCCATGGAGAGTCTATGTTAAGGGAGTGTTAAATATAATAAAAAAAGACAGAAAAGCCAGTGTTAAGAAAATAATGGAGGTCTAGCCCAGCTCAACCATGCTCAACTTTAAACAACCCTCAGACTTTGAATATCTGAACTTTGAGACTGGAGACTGTCTTCAGTCCTAATTGAAAAAAGCTCCTGAATGCAGCACAGCACAGTTTACCTGACCTCCATATCAAGTGTATTTCACTGCAGAATAGTCCTGGAATGTTGTGGGGATCCTGCAGCCACCAGCAGGGCTGGGCAGTCCAGCAGTTTACATTGCAGCTCATTGCCCCAGGAGCTGCCAGATTCCTCATGAAGCTGAGGGAAATGCCCAGCCTTGCTTGAAGTTTTGCAATAACTAGATGTGAGGGAAGAAGAGCTTTGGTTAGCAATGTGAGTCCTAAATAAATTTAATTGAATCGGTATTAATTAGCAAATCTGTTTATTGACATTGCCATAAGAGGTTCCTTTAATTCAGAGTGTCTGTTTTGCCTTGCTCATGAAATCCAGCTATCAGGGCTCTCCAAGTCCTGGGATTCAGCACCTTTCAAGAGCACCTCTCACACCACTGGCATGCAAAATGCACAAATGCAACTGCTGGCAACGAGGGATACAGCAAAGACAGTACTAAATTAATGTATTTACTGATTTTGATCTCCCTCTCTCCTGGAAAGTGTAACTTAGAGCAACCCCAGCCTGGTGGTCTCTTGCACTAGCCTGTGGTGCTATGGGGCTGATGCAGCCCAAAATAATGAGGGTGTCCGGATGTAAACCACTGATTTGGCCAGCTTTGGTTCTTCCAGGGAACAGGGAGTGGGATGGGGTTGAGCTGGGGAAGGACTCAGGAGCACTTCTGTTCAAGGCAGCAGCAGCAACCATCCAGAGCATTTGGCATCCTTCCTGAGTGCAGCCCATGAGGGACAGCTGGAGGATTTCATTCAGAAAGCCTACAGTCCCTAACAAATGGATGCCTAGGCTCACTGCAAAATGATGGATCAAGGTTTAGTAGTGCAAACTGAGAACTGGGACTGGACCTGTTTTGGAAATCCTTCAGTGATGTCCATAGTGAAAATGACAATTATCCTGGTGGTATTTCTCCTCCTTTTTATTTTATTTTTAATTTTACTTTTAAAACATGTGATTTCCATTTTTTACTAGGTCTCCCCTTGTTTCTGATTTACTTCAGCAATTACCTCTAAGTAGGACTGCAGTGCCACGCAACTGAGGTGCTCTTCTGTCTGCTGAAAAGCTGCTATATCTTGGAAACTGCCCATGAAATCTAAAAACAGAACAGAGATGATGGCTGGAACAGCACTTCCTCAGAAAAAGGGTTGAGGAAACATCAAACACAATGAGCTCTTTGTCTCTCAGATGATGTGTGACAAAGGAGATGGTACAACATGGTGATCCCAACCTGCCACCCCAGGCTCAGTGGTGGCCGCTGCCTGTCAGCATTGCCAGCACTGACATTCAGTGAACAGAGATGCCCTGAGAAAGGTCATAGAACCATTAAGGTTGGAAATAACCTCCAAGTTTGTCATGTCCAGCTTTTGAGCAAATGCCACCATTCCCACTAAACCATATTGTGATGTGCCGCATCTACTCATTCTTGACCACTTCCAGGGCTGATGACTCTACCACTTCCCCAAGGAGCCTTCTGTCGCCTTCTTCCTGCCTCTCTTTTCAGCTGTAAATTGGGAATAGATGTAGTGCCTGCAAATTGAAGTTGGGCAGGGGATGCTTTCGGCAGTATTTATTTTGAAGACCACTGTGTGATAATCTCACGGATCACACAATAAATGGCAAAACATTCTGTATGACGAAGGGAACCTCTGGCCTGTAAAACAATCCTTTTTGGAAGTGCCATAAGAAACTTGTCAGTGCTCATCCTTCAAAGGCAGCTGCTGCATAGGCCAAGGGCTCCTCACTTACATGCAGAACAAAAACAATGTCTGTGAGGTAAGAAAGTGTGAAGGAGAAATAGTTTTCCCCTCCATATTTGCACACTGGTCTTTAAATTGCATCATATAAATCAGCCCCACCAACTAAATGCAGCGTGTTCTGAAATACTGTATTTGCTTTGGATCAGTTCACAACAAGATTGCTTTTATTTTGTTTCATAAGAAGTTGAGATTGGAGACTTATGGACATGTTACTCTTTATGTTTGCATCTGCCACCCTGGCAGGAGAAAAATGGTTGCTTTGGTTTTGCAAACATTCTCCACTTACTTTCCTAAAATGGTTTGGACGAGATACTGTCAGTTCATATAATTAGCTGAAATAATAAACTGGAAAAGGTTTGGTTTTGTTTCCTTTTGGAAGGAAACCTACTGCAGTGAGCTCAACACCCTATAGTGCAGTTGGCAGAACCTCTAATGCCATGATGTGAACACTTTGAGGTGGATCACAGCCTGCTCTGAGCTCTAGTGATGGTCCTGCATGGAGGGACCTGAATTCCCACTGTTCTGTCTCTGCTATGGCCATGGGTTGTCCTTTCAGCTCTTGCAAAGGCAATACTGCTGGGGTGGATGGAATACCCCTGCAGAAAAGGGTGTTTTCAGGAAGGTAAAGAGAGCTGCAGAAGAGCACAGCATGTTCCTACATGCCAAACATGCCACCTTAGGTTCGCTTTCTTCTTTTCTTACCAGCATCCTTACCCAGACAGACCAAAAACTGACTTCAGTGAGTGCCAAAGAACAAACTCCTGATGCACACAAACAGAAAGGATTCATGTTCCCGATGTGCAGCTATTCATGAGCAGGAGAGCCCTGCACGAGATCCAACAGAGTGGGCCAGAAATTCCTGGCATTTCAATGGGCAATTCGGTTCTCTCCTTAATCCTTCTTTCAGCCCTTGAAGGAGCTTGGTTATTTCATCGCTCCCCTCAGGAGGAGGAATGGGTGCACTGGGCATATATGGATGTGTTCCTTCGGGCATCTGCAGTCTTCACACCGCAGCATCTGCTGATCCTGGAGAATAAACAGAAGTTTCTCTGTGACACATACTAAACTCTTCTGCTTCTATTACAGCTGGTGATGGGGTCAGTGGCTCTGACCCAGGAAGAGGTGACCGGTCTGGGGAGATGGTCCCAAAAGGAATCGCCTTCCCGAGGCCCGGTGTCTTCCCTCAGCTGCTGGCAGGAGGGCCCTTGCAGAGGCTGTCAAGTCTTTAGTGATTATCAGCTCTTGATTCCAGCTCAGCTCTGCAGGGCAGCCTCCAGGCCAAGCCAGACCAGAGAGAGACGAGAGGCTTGTGTGGCTGGTTCCGCAGGAAGGTAGCTTTATTGTTGGTCCCCTCCCCTCCAGCGAAGGGGGGAGCCAGGGACGAGAACTCTCTCTGACCACCACAGGGGCAGAGGGCTTGCTTTTATAGGGATACAGGGGATGGGTGAAGACCAATGGTTTACAAAGGATTTGCATAGGGTCTCCTAAAGGATTGTGGGTCTGTCTTTTCTCTCTGTGACCAAAGAAGCGGTTGCCTTTCCAGGGAGTCCTGCTGGGCGATTGCGCAATCTCTTATCTCAGCAGAGATCCCTCCAGGGCAGGGGCTGAGCATACCCCACATGCTTCCATTGCCCATGTGTATTAAAAAAAGCAAGTAACCATCTAAGCAACAAATGCTGCAAACTACTAAAAGTTAATTTTGAGTCAGCTTTGGAAAAGATGTGTGGGGTTTTTAAATACCTTTGAACCTGATAGTACCAATTTTTATCCCTGGCCTCTATAGCAACCCTGTCTCCTATCCCACTTCTCAGCATGCCCTCCCTGTGCAATAACCTCTGCTCCTTCATCCTATATGAGTTGTGTACACTTGGATAGTGGATCAATCACTGTAACAGCTGTTGTCTCCAAGTTTTATTAATGCTTTCCAACTGAATTCCTGTTTTCCTGCTAATAACCCTACCAGTGGAACACTTTTCTGAACACACAATTATTCATGTGGCAAACTTGCCACCTGAATGCTGGTGGGAAATTAGTAAGCCTTGCATCCAACTGGAAGCAAGTAATTTTTAATTTCTGCAATGGGCTTAAAGCTGGGATTGTTTCACTGCAGGTCTGTCTTCACTCCAAGCAATGCTTAGGAAGGAAGAGCAGCTGATATATGTGGAGGGATGAGAATGGCACAAGTGCTACCCAGAGGGATTTGTTTGGCCCCACAATTCTCATTAGCTTGGTTTTATGGAGTGCAGCTGGAAGGAGAGGAAGTCTCAAGTGAAGGGGGCAAGCACAAAGTGAGGGTTTGGCCCGGCTGCTGCTGGTAGGAGTGAGGAACAGCTCTGTAGAAAGAGATATGTCATGATGCTGGAGCAATGAAATTCCTATATGGCTTGTGTGGGTCAGACTCTTTGGCAATAATGGGCTGGGCAAAACCACAACATAAATGCCTCTGCAGCAAGAGTGAGGAGTTTGGCTATGGAGAACGCCAGACTGGGTTTATTTCTGCTCCTCTTGTTTAAGCAAAGCTGCAGGTATCATTTCAGTAGCTCAGCTAATAGCTGCTACCTGTCCCCAGCAGTCCTCTCTAGTTTTCAGTAGGTAGGTGTTGGGGTTTTACTTTAGTCCTAGTTTTTTTTCTGTTAAAGGAATTTTTTCCCATAGCATGTTGCTAGGAGATAAATGGCCATACTTGAGAGGAGATAGCCATACTTAAGAAAGACAAAAGGGCCCGTCCAGGCTTTTGTTTTCACCTGGCGGGCAGTTCAGTTCGCTCTCAGCGTCTGGAGAGAGAAGCCGCGGAGAGAAGAGCTGCTGGTTCCCGTTTTCGGCGTCTTTCCTTTCTGCTGGAAACAACACCGGGATCCCAAGGCTGCTTTCCCTGCCCTGCTGGAGGCTGGGGCTGGGGCCGCCCTGCACCGCTGCTGTTTCGAGCCTTCGCTACGCTGTAGCCGTGCTTGCCCTGCCTGCCTGGAGCCCCGGGGGGTTCCCCTTTTGGATACATCTCGTCTGCCACCCGGGATTTGTGTTTGTGCCTGCAGCTCCGGCCTGCCAGTCCAGCCTGCGGTTCCGGGAGTCCAGGACCGGCTGACCAGCCGGGATTTGTGAAGTTTTTTTGTTCCATCCTTCCCCGGGATCCCAGGGCACCAAAGCAGCCGCGGGAGAACCATCGCACCTGCCCTGCTCACCGGGAGCCGCCAGCGATCCCTGTCGGCTGCGAGCGGAACTGCACCCGAGGGGAAATAGCCTGACAGCCGAGAAGGCTGGGACTGGGTTTGTGTTTGCTGTTACTGTCATAGTTGTTGTTGTTTTGTTCGACTGGTTATATATCTACCTATCTATCTATCTATATATATATATAGTAAAGAACTGTTATTCCTATTTCCCACATCTTTGCCTAAAGACCCTTGATTCCAAAATCATAACTCAGAGGGAAAGGGGTTACATCTGCCACTCCAAGGGAGGCTTCTGCCTTCCTTAGCAGACACCTGTCTTTCAAACCGAGACAGTAGGCAATGCCCAGGACTAGATACCACTGCTGGGCACAGCTCTAGTTGCCTGTGGTAGACATAGAGATAGTATGTAGTCTTTTGGATTGTGCTGCTTTGTCATTTTAGTGTATATTATATTTGGCAGTCAGAATAGTTGGCCAAGCTGGGAGTCATCTCACTGCTTCAAAACAGTGCAGCTTGGCAGTTCTGTTTATCTTTTACAGATTCATTTTAATGGAAGCTAGAATTTGAGATGTTTAAAAATTAAAAGGAAGAGTGTGATTGCTGTAAAGTATGGATTTAACTCGTGGCTTTCTTTTTTTTCCTTACACTTTCTTTATTGGCTCTAGGCACGATAACAGAGCAGTGTCAGTATTTTTATGCCAACTGTAAAAATACCCTGAACAATTTACGCTGAAGAAGCCAGCACCTCTCTCAAATGCAGCATTGCTGGGGCCAACATATTCCTCTTCCAAACAACTGAATATTGAGAAGAATGCAAAACACAGTGAAAAAGCAGAACCTGTCAGTCATCCCTTGGCGGCTCTCAGCACTGGGAAGGATGGATGAAGAAGTCAGACATGGCCATCTACATCCAGTCACTTGCATGCCAAGCTTAGAGGTAACTCCTTGGGAGATGGGATACAAACTTTTCTCTGGGATGTACTCTAAATGTCTGTGGCTCTGCAGCTGAATGGACATACTGTTCTGCTGCAGGACATACCAAGGCCATTGCCAGCATGTGCATGACAAAGTCCATGGCAGGATGCAAGGAGACAGGAGTCCTGCGAGCCCTGCCAGGGCCCCTCAACAGCAGTGGGATACCTACAACTGATGCAGGAGCTGCATGCAAAGTTATCCTTCGGGAGCCAGGCATTCCTGGTGCTACAGTGCATCCCTAACTGTGGCTTCTGAGGAGCTGTGTGTGCTGGACCTGACCCCATCCTGCATGAGGGTTTAGGGGGTGGTGGCTTTGGCTCTTCACAAGCAGGGCTGACACTGAGCCAGGTATCTGTGGCAGCAAGGGGCTGCTGGCAGTGGTTTCCACCTTTCTGCCCCTCACACATATCATGCCAGAGAGTTCTTGCAGAGCTGCAATGACCCACCCTCTTCCTCATCCCTATCCTCCAGAGTGAGCAATGCATGACAAATGCAGAGCCATGCATGCATGGGTACAATCATGACTGTTCCACAGTCAGCAGCGTGTGCCCATCAATCCACTGGAGTCACTTTAAACTGCTTTTATTCTATTTGTTTCATTATGCTGTTATGGCTCTCCTCAGACACGGTGCTAATTAACTCAATCCCATCCTAGCAAGTCCTGGCTCCCACATCATGTCCAGGATTTCCAGTCCAGGGAATTGTAACAGATCATTTACCCCAGGGGCTTTAAATATGGATGCTTTTCCATGATGGAACTGTAGACAGAGAGAGTCATAATTGCAGAGGTGCATTTAAGTCTCTAGCTCAGTATGCAGCTTCAAAATTTGTATAGATTTTAAATAATTCATCACTGGTCTTTGGTATATTTAGCTATTCAAATTAAGAATCTAGAATTTTGTTCTGCAGAGAGCTGGTGTGTGTTATTGTCAGAGGTTAGCTCTGCTACCTGTGTCCATGCAGAGGAGTTCAGGCAAATTAGGTCAGAAGAAGTGACTGGCAGCAAAAGATACAGCAAAATCTGTGATGCATAATAATGCCATGAGGGCCTGCAGGCAGCTGTGGGCTGGGTGATGCTGGCACATTGTCCAGCAGGACACACATTGCCAAGGTGTTGGGAAACTTAATTAGCAAGGAGCACTGCCTGGGATTGCAGATTATAGCCATTTGGATGGTCTAGGTAAGGTCTTTAGACTTCAACCCATGAGCTACCAGCACTTGGGGACCATCTTCATATCTTGCCTCCTGTTCTGTATGTAGATTTCAAAATACTGGAGGCAGGGAGATGGTCTTTGCTGTGTCCTGTGACTGTAGCACAGGCAAGTGGGTGCTCGTACCTGTTAGCAGACATGGCAGCAGCGCTGGACTCAGAGTCACAGCTGGCAGAGACCTGAGGTTTGGCAGACTCCCAAACCCACTACGGCAGTGCTGAGTCTCCCTGCAAAGCAGTGGTTTAGAAACAGGGACCCATAACTTCATTTTATATCTTCATGACCTCTGGCCTGTCCCTCTTTCTTGACTCACAGAAAGTCTTTGAAAAGGGGTTCCAGTAGAGATGACTCGGGAGGGGTCTGTGTGCAGCATCTCCCAGACAATGAGATCTTCTCAGGGTGTCCAAAGTTATTGCAGCCACAAAGCACAGTGGAGCCTTTTATCCACAGGACAGGCTGTTTCAAGGAAATGCTGCTGTTCAGGAGGGGGTTGATTCTGCAATGTCTCAACACCAATTCACCTTGACAGGAGAGAGCAGGAAGCACTCAGCACCTCTCCCTAGGATCTCAGAGCATGCATAGTGTTGAAGCCTTTTTTCTACCTCTTATTTTTATGCATTACAGTCACATTATAAAGAAGTCCTGCAGAATATTCAATTACTTACTTCACAATTATAATCATATTTGTATGTCTATAAGTAGGTTACCAGTCTCTTAGGTTAATCAATTATAATGGCATTCATGCCGGTTTCTTTCATAAATCACTGACTTTTAGTGTATCCACTGAGATAATGGAGGAAAACCATATAATTTTGATCTAAGTAGAATGAAATGTGAATGTGCATAATTTGCTCTTACAAAGTGTATCTAATGTTCTCTACATCTGTATTTATTTGTGCTGTTTCATGCTGCATATCATTTAAGTGGCAAAAAATACAGAGGCTGCTGCACTTAAAATTAAATGACCCAGAGTAATACAATTTATCCACATTTATTTTACATTGTTATCACGAAAGATATTTTAATAACCCAGTTCTGATGCCTGGTGCAGTCATTACCAATCACACTGAAATTTGAATCCTGACAGCAAGATTATTTGGTGTGCCACAGGAATATTTTGGGAAGCTGTTTTGCCACGTGAACTAGGAAGTTAAGTGGAAAGGGAGGGCTTTAGTCAGGCTGGAGGCTGAGAAGGCTTTAGGACATAGCTGGAGGCCACCAAAAAGTGGGCATCTACTGAGCCACCGAGGCTGTAGCTGCTTTAATGCCTGCCCAAGCTGCAGTTTTCAGACAACTCAGTGAACGGGACAAATCATAACTGAATGGTTTCTCTTTTCTGCCTGCATGGGTGCCTCAGCATTGCTGTTGGAGAATATGTGTGGAGAGCTTTGTGCCCTGCTCAGTGGTGTCCTGAGCAGGCTTTGCTTTGCTGGGTCAAAGGGACTGGGATGTATGTTGTGAAGTACAGACCAAGACCTAGACCTGTGCTACCAGAACTGGCTGAACCCAGTTTGACTTGAGAAACTGGAGAGGAGGGAGATTTCTGGGGCTTGGGATGCCCTGCAAGATTCTGGCTGATGTGCCTTGGGCTGGTTTAGGTCAGTGAAGGAGTGAGCTAAGAGCAACCTACAGCTACCTGCAGAAATGATAGAGCCAAACCTTTCTTGGTAAAGGCAAATGATGTTACAAGGGGCAACAGCAGCTTGGGAGACTCAAACTGGAGACCAGGAAAACTTCTCTGTGAGACAGATGCATGATCATCTAGTGGGATTGTGGCATATGCAGCCTGGAAGGTTTTCATGCTCTGGCTAGACAAAGCCACGGACAAGCTTATTTAGTGCTGGTGATAACCCTGTTTTGAGGAGGAGGCTGGATGAGAGGCTCTTCCCACCAACATTGCTGTGATCCCATGCTTCAGGATCCCTGAAAGGAAGTTCAAGATGGATGACACAATGGGATGTGAACCCCTGTCTTCCTAGCAAATACACCTTGAGTTTTGATATCACCTTAGTGAGAGACACAACCCTACAGGCAGTGGGGGCAGGGAGGTAGAGGGTCTGGTCAGCAGAAACCTCAAGCATGGTGGAACACTCATTGCAGGCAAACTCTGAGTGATGAGCTTAGATATCTTGCCTGTATGCAAACCATTGTTCTCCGTCCTGCCCCTCTTGGAGCAAATGTAAAGCAAACCAGCTTTGGCTTTCTGTCTGCAGGAATATCTGCCTAAAGCATCCCTTTGGCTGTCAGCCTGGAAAATGCCAGTGTTGGAGAGGTGGCGATGCAGGGACTGTAACCTGAACAAAACTAGTGTGCAAATTAAATGCAGAGAGGGCTGCTGGGCCTCACCTTGGGCAGAGTCACCGACTACTCTGGAAATGAGTATTGGTTAGGAAATGGATTCTGCTTAAGTGCTGTCTGTTTTGCAGCTGTGGAGCAACTTTGTGTTGATTTCCAAACAGGACCTGAAAAGAGCAGGAATGCCTGAGCTCAGCAGCAACTCTGCCAGTCTTCCCCATCTCACAGCAGTTTCCTAACTCAGCACTGGGAGCTGCAGGTTTGCTCTGGGCATGGTGTGCCTTATGGCTCACTGCCATGCTGAGAACTCCACATCCCCACAGACCGACATGATTCCCTGCTAGCTAACACGGCTGCTGTCAACTCCTTAATCCCAAAGCAGCTCATGAAGGGGAGCTGACAATAGAGCCTAACGAAATTGCCTTTTTTTTTTTTTAAACCTTGGATGCAATCTTCTACTAAAACTCTCCATCTTTTCAGAAGAAGCTGCCACCTGAGGAAGAATCAGTGTTTTCACATCCTCTTCTGAGGGTCATTGTGTGTGTTTTGCAAAAAAAAAACCCAAAACCCCAAAAATTTTTATTCCTGAATTGTTTTCTGCTTTCCTTATGGAAAAATAGCAATTTTTATCCAAGGGATTTCTGCTGCATGGAGCTGTTTAGTTTTGACAGAAGGTTGCTTGTTTTTTTTAATCTGAAATTGTTTCGCAAAAATGCCCTGGCTCTTGTGGCTTGGCCAGTTGGAAGGTCTGGCTCATTATTAATGTAATTATTTATTCATTTGTTGTGGTAGTAGCAGAGTCCTCAGCCCATCCATGTCAGCCTCAGGCATTGTGGAGGTTCCCATGCAGATTTGGTGACCGTGTCTGAGGTGAATGGAATGAGGATGGCTCCGGGAGAAGCATTTATGAGGATTTATGTGTGTCAGACTCCTATTTTAGAATGGAAATGTGTCAGTACATCATAAATATTCTGAGTGATTTACGTTCACCAGTTTGGGTGCCTTGACCCCAGGAGTAGATAAATTGTGGTTTAACTTGTTATTCACCCTTTCAGGAAATTTAGTGTCTTTGGAAAGCACTGGGTGGAAAGTCCTGGAGGGAAGTTGACTCCTGGTGGGATGGATAACGAGCAGGAATGGTTCTGCTAGATCCCAGGTCCTACTCTGCACGGGGCCCTGTGGGAAGAGTTGAAAAGCAACTTCTTAAAATGTTTTATATCTCTGTAGATGAGTTTAATCCCTTTCTATTTCTATGGCAGTTTGGAAGTCCTACATGTCTGAAATGACAGCAGGTGACACAATAGAGGGCTTAGCTGAGTTTTAAGTATGCAGATGACCTAAATTAGTTAACAGTAATCTCTTTTAAATGTATGGCAGATTCTAGTCTATAGAAAGGTTCTTTGAGACTTAATAGTGAACTGGGAGTAATTAATTATGTAATAACCCATGGTTAAGCAGATGATATCAGGAAGTTAGTGGGTAGGGTTTGGATTTGCCATTTTCCAGCAAGGATCCTTCGTGTTTGCTCTGTGAAGTCAGTCTACAATGGTGTCTATGAGGGTGCCTACAGTCCCTGAAATTCCCATGTGGATCATGGGTGTAATAGCCCATCCTTCACTAAAGGAAAACTATTATAACATAAAGCTTGCAGGCTCAGAGCAGGTATAGCTGAAAGGGAGAATTGAGTATTTTGTTAAGAACAGATAGTTGGCTTAGTACCTTATAAGCACCTATCTAAGCCCTGTTCAATTAATGAACATAATTTAAAGCAAAAAGGATTGGTACTAACCAAACCACTGCAATATAAGATCTTCTATTTATGCAATAGGATAATGTCCACCAGATTAAAATTTTAATTAGCTTAATTTATAAATAGAAAAAGTGTTAGATTTTTAGTTCTGGAACACCTAAAATTACTTCAAGGGGGGAAAGTGAAAATCATTTGAGCATTGTGTGTGTGCTCACGTCTGTTGTTTTCTGAAAGATGTCAGCAAATCCCAGTGGGCTTGGGCTCCTGGCTTTGTTTGCAAGAACCTGTTTGGGGAGCTTAGGAGAGCTTGGGGAGCTCTGGGAGCAGGGGCAGTGCACAGGGGTGCCCAGCACTCATTTATAGCCCCAGCTGCCTGCAGTCCCTCTGGCTCTGCTTTCAGAAGGCAGAAACATGTTAGTTTTTTGTTTGATTTAGTTTGTTAGTTTTCTTTTTCTTTTTCCTCTTTCCTTTTCCCTATTCATAGATTTAAAGGCCAAAACAGACCATTAAGTCCAACTAATCTCACATCCTGCATGACAAAGGCCATCCCACCCATCTCCTAATTCTTCAATACCATGGCTGACCATGACCATGTGATTATATACCCTCCCATAAATGTACTGGGAGCCTCTGTGTGCTTCAGGCATGGAGCGGGACCCCTCTGAAAACACTCAGCCTGGTTTAAAGACTTTAAGTGGCAGATGATTTATCACATTCCTCATGAAACCACTCCAATGTATAATTAACACAGTAAAACAAGTCATTGGGGCTGAAAGCACGGGGACCTGTAACACGCAGAGTGCACAGTGTACAACTGTGGTTATGAGGTAAGGAATCCAACAAATTGCTTTTATGTCTTTTCAGGGAAGAAACAAAGATGTTTGAACCATTTGCACAGCATAGAAGCTCTCCAGCCCACCTCTTGAAAGGGCAAGAGGTTTGTTAAGGAAGTTTTGAGGAGATGGAGTAATAAAGAAAAGAGTGTTTTATGATGCAAAGTCGAGTGGGAAACTTATTGGAAGGGTTTGGCCAGCTCCTCAGTCCCATGGTGAAAGGAGGAGAAATTTGACTGTAGTGTGTTTCCCTTTTGGAAGGTCAAAGCCATTCCATACAATTGCAAAGCAGCATAAGAGAGAAAAACTTATTCCTCTGTCATGGCTGTCAAAATGGAAGAGGGGAGGAAGTCCCAAACACTACATTTCATCAAAGCCCTGAAGGTAAAAACGATCTGCTAGCTTGAAATTTATCTTAATGAGTGAAATCCAGCCAATGAAACAGGGTGCAGATGAAAGCGACAGATGGAATCATTTAAAGTTTGATTCTTTGCGTGAAAGAAAATAATATTTTTGAGAAGTTATTTTTCTTCTGGTTGTTACCGTGTTCTGCATAGTGCCATAACCAGATGAATTTATCCTGAGTCTCTCAAAAATTCAGAGTTAGAGGGAACTCTTGGAAAACTGTTATATCACTTGGGATCTAGGCAGGTCCATAAAAGCTCTGTGCAGTAGGGGGACACATATTCTTGAAGGGAATCTCCTAAATTTTGGTGTTGAGAGGTGCTGTTCTCCACCTCTTAGTGTGCAAGGCCAACATTATGTGTTGCTTATCTTTAGTAGGGAAAAGAGACCCATGCGTTATAATGATATCATCTCTTCATCATCTCTTTGGAGGTAATTCTTGCACAGTAACCTAGTGCACATCTGTGAGTTAACAGTGTACGCACAGAGCAGTGGACCCTGTCCCTGTGACAGGGCAGGAAACAAAGCATTGACCCCCTCTTCTCTGCCCACTTAATTTCTGATTATATCAATGAGCAGTTAACAAAGGTTCAAGACACAGAGGAGGTCATCTGGTGGCTTCTCTGATTTAAGTAGTGTTGGACTAGATGCTATAGTACACACAGCAAGTGTTTGACTATGCAGCAGCCCTCAGCCTAGGGGATGAAGAACTCACATTGGCATCAGACAGGCAAGGGGATGTTGAGGCTGTGGTGGGCTTGCTGCTGGTCCCCAGCCATCCTTTCCGTGGATTCGGCATTACCAAAGCGCTGAGCAGGAGGCTGAGACCAGGATGAGCAGCCTGTACTGCTCAGTCAACGCTGGGTGGAGTGGTGCTCACAGCATGGAGTAGGAACCCCACATCCATCTCCTGTCCAAGGCACGGAAGGAAGGCTCTGGCCAGGGGACACAATTTGCACATGCACTCTCTGCCAGGTTGCTCTGTGTCAGCTGGGAATAGAAGTAAGGGATTGCAAGGAATTTCTTCAGATATATTCCAGCAGCAGATTAAAATAGCTGCTACTATTTTGATCCAGTGAAGTGGCAGCTCAGGCACATGCAGGACTGGCAGCATGTCCGCAAAGAGGGATTCCAAGGGCAGCCTGTGACTGTAGTAATGCAAACACAGGGCTGGCCCAGGGTGCCAGGGTGCTTTCACTGTGGAAAGCTGGCTCAGGCCAAGGTGGTCGAATTTAGGATCAGGAGGTATAAATTCACACTGCCCCAGTTTGCTGTGAGTTATTGCAAAGTGCTGTAATGCTATGAACCCTGAGTGGTTTTGGGAAACCACAAGAAATTGCTGTACTCAATATCGGTTATTTACATCCAGTCCAGCTGGGGATTTTCTACTGAATTGTGTTGCAGTGAAATTTTAAATGTTTGATTATATTTTTGTTTTCTTTTCCAGAAGTTTCAGCGTAATATAACACAAACATTCTGTTTTTCTGTGGACTCATGGCAGCAGTGTGTGTGTAGGGTGGGCTCGGGAGGAAAGGGAGCTTTTTCTTTTTTAGGAGTCTTTTTACACATAACTGCAATGTGAAACTCCTGCTTTGTCCCTCATTTTCTATTTTGTAGGGGGATGTTTGCTGTAGGCCTTTAGTAGCTGGCAGAACTAGATTTGAAGTAAAAGAAAGAAAATTTATTTTTGCATCTTCAGAAACTGTGAATTATTTATTTGCTATTCCTGGTAAATCTGCCATTGCAAAACCTCACCGTGAAATGAGCAATTCTTTCTTTCACTGGATTATGGGATCAGTCCCTGAAGATTCATCAGCCCTACTGCTGGAAGAAGCTGTCCTCAAAGCTTCTTTTATTATTATTATTATTTGGTAATTATTTGAGATTATTTTTATTTCACCTTCATTTTTTCTTCTGTTAATTTTAAAATTAGGTAATTGCATGAAGTCATCTGAAATTTAAAACCTCTTCCTGAGATTTTTTTTTTTGCTCCTGCATCTGATCCTCTAGCACATAGGTTAATTCCATAACACTGTGTTGCCCAAATTCAGCATCAATTTCAACAAGCAAATATTTATACATCATCCAAGATGCAGTCTGTGCACAAAATGACACCAAATTAAGTTAAATTGATACTAACTACTCTAGGATTGAAGAGTGTCTGGGCAAAAGGTGGTACCAGTTTAACTAAATCTATTTCAAAACCAGTGTTGTTAAACTGGAATCATTTCACTGTGGAGGGTGATGTCTTGAATGCCTTTGGACCAAATCCCACTGCTTTCACTCCACACAGGACTAGCTATTGAGATAGCATGAGGTAATATGTCTTTTCTCACTGTGCTTTCAGGGCCATGTGAAATGGTTTCCCCCCGGGTTTTAGGAAAATTCAACAAATATTTGTATGAGTCTTTTAGCAGCCCTTTTCTTCAGTGTAAAACCACTGTTGAAGACCACTGTACATTATCTTAGTCTCTTACGTACCTTAATCAGGCAAATGCTACAGATTTTGTACTGAACTAGATCAGATACACCAGTTTTGCATTATATATCTTCAAAGTGGGCACAAAGTGTCCCTTGGACCATATGGTCTGCAGCCCTGGGCTTTGTTGGCTCACACCCTTTCTAATTCCTCCTAATCTGCTCATAAGCACCTCCAAAAGGGTTCTTCACACACCTCACCAGTAATCTCTTTCAATGTCTAGCTGCTCTTTGGATCTAATGCCAGATGGTATTAATATACCCATCACTGTAATTATCCAGACAAGCAAATAGTGCCAGGAGCGATCCCAACTTCTTCCTTTTCCCACTGGTTCAGAGGCATACTTGAAAGAGCCCTTTTATCCCCATGGATCCTGTTCCCTGGAGTTGTCCCAGGCTGTCTTCATCAAAAAGGAATTTGATGTTTCAGCAGTTTCTCAGCCAGTTTCATGCTGGGAAAGAATCAGTGGTGATGGGGCATTATCATTTATTTACCCTCCAGCTGTTGCCCAGACACTTGGTACATGGCCAGGTGTCAGTCCCACATCACATCCTCCTTTAAAACCTTTCACAGGACCAAGATCTATGTGTGAATGGAAGTACTGCTGATACCTTCTAACTTGAAAGCTAGCCTGCCTTCTGTCTGGCTCCAGGTGATGGTGCAAATCCAAGATTTGCTGCAGTGAGCAGCCTGGATGGAAGGTTTCTGATGCCATGTGGTAGGAAGGAGGTACTCCTGAAAGCTTCCTGCACCCAGCAAGTTCTGTGCAAATACCTCCTGCCAAGTCCATCTTCCCATGTGGCATTTTGATAAAGTTTATTTAGCAATCAGTCTGAAGGAAAATGAAACTGTAAGGGAATATCTTGCAATTATCTTGCAAGGTGGGTCCCTTGAGTATCCAGGTCTTTGGCTCAAGCTTTTAAAGGCCTCCCAGTTTACCACATACCCAAAGAACTTTGGGCAATGTTTGTACTCAGGAAGGCAAGATCAGTTCAATAGCTGGAAAAAACAGAGCTCTTTTGAACATCTCAGCCTCTCCAAGACCCATCTCCTAATACGGAGCAAGACTTAACACTTGCATCAAGTGTTGATTTTAGGAATGAGCAGCAGTGATGCCATAGTGACAAGAAGCAAGGCTTTGATGCCCACATCACAAAGAAAATGCAAACTTGTATTATTCCTTTGATTAGCTCCTCTCTGATATGTCAAGTCCATGAATAATCAAGCCTAATTTTCTAGTCAGTTTTACTCATCACCCCACTGCTCCATGTCTTCGCTTATTTGCATACCTTTTTTCTAGATAAGGACCTTATTCTATGAGGTGAATCGTGACTCAACCGGGCCAGGAGACACTTCAGAGACAGAGTCAGAGAAGCGGGTATTTGCTTTATTCGGCGCGCCGGGTGTGTGGGGATCGCTCCTCCAAACACACACACCTGTGCTCCCTACAACACAGTATTAAGGGTTAAATTATGAATATTCATCACATTCCTTGGGACAGGTGTGGTTATACAAATTATTTCTCGGAAGTCATTAGCATATGGGCCACGCATGCGCTGTGTGTCCTGGTGGTCACACTGAGGAAGACCTCTCCTCTTCCTCAGGGGTCTTTTCTGATGAAGGCCAGTAGTCATCCTCTCTGAACTTTTCACCTTTCTCCCTGGGCATGCGTAGTCCTTTGAGGAATGATTCAGCAGTCTCTGAGATGATCCTTGTCCCCTCTATCTTGACAAGATTAGGGTGAATTCGGCTTCTCAAGCTTTGTAATTAACATCTTCTGTCTGAACTAATATTTGCTGTCTCCCAATAGTTAACTTGTGCTTACATGAGTTAGTTATTGACTGCCCCTTATTCAGAGGTGCTAGCAGGGCTTCCATCTCTATCCCACCACAGCATTTCTTTGGTCCTTTCCCAGTTATTTCCTTGCTCTTGACCTTGCTCCTCCGCCCATGCAATGACCATGTCTCATTTTAAGACTTGTTTCCTCAGGGAGCAGAGTGGTGTCTTAAACACTGTGTTTCCTGGTGATACCTTTAGACTCTATAATCCAGTTTTACCAAGTCTCAAAAGAGAAGTAAAATTATCAAAGTTGTTGGTTTGCACATCTTATGGAAGTGGTGGGAGAGAGGTCTTTTTGGGGCAGTTGGGGACAAGGCTGGAATATCCACTTCATCACTTTGAGGACAAATGATGGGAAAAGTGGTTTTGAATGCCCCTGGCCACCAACCTGTTTAGCCATCAGCTATTGTAGACAAGATAGACAATTCCATAAAGGAAAGCTGCAGCAGCTGGGCTGGTGATGTTTGTGTTTGTTATTTTAATAAATATGCTATTTTCATAATACAGGAGGCTTTTCTGTACTTATTTAATCTATCTTCTTCCCCTTCCTGCACAGGTACTATAACATGAATCACATTACAAGGAGATAAAGCAAACCTAATGGCTCATTTGCATTTCTTTTAATCAAGTTATTCTAATTGTGCTATTGTGGAAATAAGGTTTCCCCTCTCATCTGAAAAAGACTTTATCCTCCCAGCAGCTGTGGATGCCTCAGCAGCTGGGATTACCCCAGCCATGGCCAGGGCTGCCACAGTCCAGTCCTGCTGCTCTGCCCAGGGGGTTCAAGCTGGCTGCACTCCTGCCCTTACCTGTGCCAAACAAAGGACACTGGGACCTACTCAGGCTGAACTGATATGAAATCTTGCTCCTTTCAATAAGCTGGAGGCCTTAATGCATAGTAAAGCTCTGTTTTACACACCAAGAGCCTGCTTATCTCAAACCTGATGTGTGTGGGTTTGTAATAAATGGTTAAAAGTTTTTTCTTTTGGTTAAAAAGAAGTTAATATTTACTTGTTATGTGCAGTTAATAAGTTGATTGTTGTTGCGACTGTGCGGGTGTAATGCTGCTATGTAATCGCTAGATGGTGACACCAATGGGGAATAGTGGTGGATCTGCAGAAAAGAGGGGAACGTTCTGGAATGTTCTTAAGATGACTTAATGATCTATGAAGTAAACATCTTGAAGAATTATTGGTTAGGGGGCAAACCAATCACTCGACGCCCCAAAGACTGACGGAGCAGACCACCAATGAGGACCCTAGCAACGAGCCATCGGAGGGAGGATTCCAGCTGCACCAATCATAACATCAGAGGGACTATAAAACCGCCCCAGGGCTCGGCCCCTGGGGGTCTTCCTGAGGAACTTGAGTCTGAAGGAATGCTCTGTGCATCGCACTGTTGTTTTTTTTCTGGGTTGCCGAGTGGGACTCGGGCTTATCTCGAGTCTCCGCTCCTGGTTTTTCTTTTTAAATAAACGAGCAGACTTTTACCCCACCTAAAAGTCCACGCCTCGTTTATAACAGGTTTGGTTGTTTGTTTTTTTTTTTGTTGTTGGAGCCAAGCAGTCACCATTTACCAGCCAAATGCAGAGGTGAAATTCAGATGCTGTGGAAACAAAGGTTTTCAGGAAGTACACAGGGATGTGATAATCAGCCCCGACTGATGAGCTAACAACAGTTTTCTAAAGCAGTGAAGATCAATTTAGGGCTTGAGGCACAAGATGTTTTATTGATCTGTCTCTGGGCAAACACCCGGTGCCTTTGCATAACAAACCCCTGATTTTCTGAACATTCCCATGGGTAGTAAGACAGGATCAGCCCAAAATGAGATCCTTCACCAGCTCAGCTTGGCCGTGCTGTATTGGAGAGAGGCAGCTGCTGACAGGGTGGGTGCAGAAGAGACCAGCCAGTGGCAGAGGACACTTGTAGGTGGGAGAGAACAGGAGCAGTGGCCATACCCATGTGCTCATCTGGACATGACCATGCACTGAGACATGGGGTGAGGGGATCCCCTGTGCCAGCAGAAAAGGGTCGTATGTGGGGAGTGGCAACAGGGATCGTGTGCTTGGGGTCTCTGGGGATGCTGTGCGTGGAGAAGGAGGTGGAGATTTTTTCACTGATGTTACTAAGCACTCAGTGTTTTTGCTTGACCTCTTAACTTAAACCAGCTGCACCGTCAGCCATCGAATCTTGTCCATGTTGTGAAACTTTAACAGCTCTGCTCTGTCCTACTTTTATCTTGTTTGGGGCAATTTTCATTTCTTTAGCGCCTAAGCAAACATTTTGGGTCCCTGGATCAAAGCTCAAGAGCATCATTTACATATCGTGAATGAGAAGGCAGCAGACTGGAGACCATCACTCATTGCTGAAAGGATGATCATTGCTTGTTTAGCCCATTCCAAAATAATGGCTCTACTGGGAACACCAACCCAGTATGTATCATATTTTTTATAGTATATATTAAGTTAGTGTAGACATTAGGCCGTTGTTATTCTCACCATTTAATTCCCAGGTATTAGCATTCAGGATCGGTTTTAACCCACCACACATCTTTGTTATTTCATAATGTAAAATAAATAAAACTGGGGGCAAACATTTTTTTTAATATGAATGACTGTGGCAGAGTGATGGATATAAAGCACAGAAACATTTTTATAATTTTAAGGCTTGAATTTCAGAACACAGAGTTTTCATTAAATGGTGCAATCCATTCATTTTGGAGATAAAAATGGAAGCAAATGAACTCAGTAGTTCTCATGCCTGGAATCTTTGTGATAAAATTGCCTATTTTGTGAGTGTAAATGTTTTCAAAATATTACAGACAACTGGAAAAAATACGAAAGACAGGAGAGGTTGCTCAAGGATTAAAACCATAAAGACATCACCTCCAAACACCACATATACCTGCTGAAATTATTTAGAGAGAATTGCTTGAGAGGAAGGAAAAAGGAGGCAACCTTTTTTTTTTTTTTAATGACAAGTAAAGGTCTGGGAGAGTGTTTACAAATTATTTCCTTTGCTGCCTGCTGTGCATATTCTACATATTCTATTCAGCCTGGAGTAGAAAATTCTACTCTAGGCTGATTGGCCAGGCAGAGAAACAGAGGCATCACAAGGGACAGGGAAGCAAAAGCTGAGGTGCTGCGGTGGGGGGAAGGAGAAGCTCAGACATTTCCAGCCTTACCTGAGATTGGGAGTTTCTGAAATGCAGCACCTCTGTGAAACGTTAAATGTTGGAGCACATCAGTCAAATGTGCTGGGGGTGGCCAAACCCTTGGTCCTGCCCTGGCTGCTTTTCCATGACGGACAGGACCCTGAGGATGGGGTGAAAACCTCCTTTAGCCATAACCCCTTTTTTCTTTTCTTTTCTGTTTTTTTAATTGTTTTTTTCTTGCAAGGCTGCCGTTCTCAAAGGCATTAATTGCCACAACATCAGTTGCAACAAGAGGGAAAGGAAAGCCTCAGGCTCCCTGGCTGTGTTGTGCCAGGTCTCGGCACGTGGCGGGTGGGTGTCCCTGTGGTATGGCACCGGGTGAACATGGGGTGAGCACCCCTGTGCTCCCACCCACAGGCCTCATTGAACAGCCGCCAGCAGCTGGGGGGCTAAACATCATTTGCATATAAATATACACGGGCCTGTAATCGGACATAAATCCATGGAGTCCTTGTTGTTATTGTTTTATTTACAGAACACTCTCGTTGTGCAGAGAGGTTTTGAAATATGCTGACAGAGATAGCGCAGGTATTTGCTACCTGAATCAACAGAAACCACTTGGGGCATCAAGAAAAACAGTTAATGCACTACCTCCCCACCCAAAAAAACCCCAAAACAAAACCAAAACACTGGGTGTTAGTGTAAGCTGTGGAGAGAAAGTGGACAGCTCGGTGCCCAGAGATGGGAGTGTACGTGATGGACGAGCGGGATAGTGACACCGCAGACGTACCACTGCCATTAACTGGGATGTTCCCTGTGGAACAGCACCATCCGCCCTGCGCCACGTGCTGCCAGCGGGCACTGGGGCGGGCAGGACGGGCACAGGGCCACGCACGCACTGACGAGGATGCGACGCTCCATAGGCCGTCGCCCGGTCCAGCACGGGGACGGGGGGACGGGGGGACGGAGCATCCCGGTGCACCCCGGGCCAGCCACGCTCAGAGTACACTCCGTGTGCGTGGCGCCCGTTGCCGGCAGAAGCGCCGGTCCCGGTGCGGTGCCAGTCCCGGTCTGTGCGTGGAGCGCGGTGCAGGTCCCAGTCCCGCTGCACGTCCGGTGCCGATGCGGTCCCATTCCCGGTCCCATTCTCGGTGCCGGCACGGAGCGGCCGCGCGGGGCGGTCCTGGCGGGGGGCGGTGCCGGGAGGGGGCGCGGCCGCGGCGGGGCGGGCAGAGGAGTACGGAGGGGCCGGGCGCGGGGGCTGCCGGGAAGGGCCGTGGGCAGCAGCGGGCGATGGCGGCGGCGCGGGTGCCCCGCCGGCGGCGGCGGCGGCGGCGGCGGCGGGTCTGAGCGGGGGGGTGGCGGCGGCGGCGGCGGCGATGCGCGGCGCTCCCGGCGACGCGCGGCGCTCCCGGCACGATGGAGGACCGGTCCCACAAGGTGCTGCTGGCGCTGGTGATGCTCTTCCTCTTCGCTGTGATCGTGCTGCAGTACGTCTGCCCGGGCACCGAGTGCCAGCTCTTGCGGCTCCGCGCCCTCAGCCCCGCTGCCGCCGCCGACCCGTACCGGGCGGAAGACGAGACGCCGGCGCGTTTCGTTCCCCGTTTCAATTTTTCCGCCGGCGACTTGCTGCGGCGGGTGGACTTCAACATCAAGGGGGACGACCTGATCGTGTTCCTGCACATCCAGAAGACGGGCGGCACCACCTTCGGGCGGCACCTCGTCCGCAATATTCAGCTGGAGCAGCCCTGCGAGTGCCGCGCCGGGCAGAAGAAGTGCACCTGCCACCGGCCCGGCAAGCGGGAGACCTGGCTCTTTTCCCGCTTCTCCACCGGCTGGAGCTGCGGGCTGCACGCTGACTGGACCGAGCTCACCAATTGCGTGCCCTCCGTGGTGGACAGCAAGAAGGAGGTGCGGCTGCGGCCCTCCAGGTGAGGCCGTGTCCCGGGGGGCTCCCCGTGGATCCCCGGTCTGCGGCGGTGGCGGGGCGGGCGATGGCCCGCGGGGCGCAGCGGTGGCGGGGATGCTGCGGCGGCGGGAGGAGGAGGGAGCGGGGAGCGCGGTGTGACCCGATCATCCCGGCACGGAGCGGGTGACACCTCCGGAAGCCGCACCGGTCCGGGGCCACCGCGGTGGGTGCAGCGTGCCCCGAGCTCTGCAGAGCGAGCAAAACCTGCCCCGCTCCGCCGGCAGGAGGTGATGGAAGTGATGTCCCGCCGGCTGTCGCGATTGTGACCGCTGGTGGGGAGAGCCCGGGGGTGATGAGCCCGGTGACACAGGCTGGCAGCCTCGCAGCTCGGAGACCCCCGGAGCGGCTCTCGCAGGAGAGAGGGTGTTTCGGCTGCTTCCCCTAGAGCTTTTCTGTCTTTGGCTGTACAAAACTCCTACAGCTCCTGTGTACGCCAAGAATGAGTGTTGATTTTGGGAGTGTTTGTGAGCCACCGTATCTTCTTGGTACCTGAAGTTTGGCTTATGCAGATGGCGGCCTTGCAAAGTAAAGGTTACCGTTATGGCTGAGTTACCTGTAAATATTTGCATTGTTCTTCAGCCCTAACCTTGATTATTTTGTGTTTGCATTTTAAATTTTAGTGGCACTGCTCTCTCTTCATCCCTGGACCTTCCTTTGAAGTTGCCAAAACCGCACTGACCATAGCAAGGGGATTGCGTAAAAGCTGCCCCTGCTTTTCAGAAGCCCAGATGGTTTTTCCCCCTGAGCAGTGACGACCTCCTTCCTCTGCGCCCAGAGCTCTTTGATCAGAGCCTACCTTCGGTTGTAACAGACTGAGGAGCTTGTCTGTGGCTGTGCATGCAGCTGTACTGTGTAGCAGAACTGCTCAGGGTTTCCGTGTCTTTTCCCCTTATTTTGTGGGAAATTAGAAACTAGGATATTGCTCCTATTGCACTGTGAGACTAATGGCAGGTCCCTTTGCAAAGAGGCTGCTGTTATATATGATGCTATCTGAAGTCAAGTCTAAGCACAGATTCACTTGAAATACAAAGCAATTTCCTTCTAGAATTCCTTTTATATAGTGTGACACTACACTGCCATCTAGTAGGAAAATGCTTAGCATCATTATAATCCTGTACCCAAGGAGCAGCTCCTCATCAGACTTGGCTACTGTGATTCCTGCTCTTTTGTCTTCCCTACTGCTTTAAATTTTAATTGTCTAATTTTTGTGACATCCCATTTGCTAACATCAGGACCAATTCCTTGTCCACTGGGTGTATTAGCTTCCCGGTTTCAGGTTGCTGAGCCTTGCAGGCTATGTAGTTTATTTTACCTGTCCTATAAATATGTTGTTTGTCAGCAGAAATGGAAATGGCGTAACATGTGCTCTGTTTCTCTGTACAGCTTCCAGTAATACATGTTTCTCTTTCCCCAGAGATGAGCCTGGCCTGCAAAGCTGTAGCTGTGGGTCAGGGATTTCCTTCCTTTCCCAGAGACAGGTCTGTCTGTGCTTGGTCTTAGCTGTGCCCTCCAGAAAAATGTGAGGCTCCTTGTCCTGAACCCCACACCTGAGGGGGAAGGGAACATCAGGCTTGGAGAACTGGGATTTTGCCTGCAGCTTTTGGCTTTGTATTTTTTTTTTTCCTTTGTTGGATACTAGACATGCTTTCCTGAGTTGGAATGGAAGTGGTGCATGTACCTGCTGAGGAGTTGAGAGCAATGGTTCCTCATCCTGCGAACAATGTACATTGTCACAGCTGACTTCTGAGAGGTCGCTAGGACATGTGACTTGGGACTGAAGCCCGGAGAGAGGGAGGAAGATGAAGCTGTGATGATTTTGTGTTAGGTAGAGGTCTACTCTCTCAAAGCCTTTGAAATGATATTATACTTTTAATAACCTAATTACACAGCTTGCTGAATAGCTACAGTTATTCTCCAAAAAAATGTTTTGACAAGCAATTATTTGGACTGCAGCTTCTAAATGTTTAAAAAAATACAAGAAGAGAAGTTCTTAAGTGAACAATAGTCCTTTCAAGTCTTTCTGCCCATTTTAATACCTTATCTTTAATTTTAGTTTGCATTCTCAATTTAGCAGTGTTCAGCTGACAACTAGTTTATTAGCACATCTACTTACTGCCAGTAACAGACAGAAATTCTAAGCCCTTTCTGGGCAGATAAAAGCTGCTTTCAGAGCAGCAGTAGGTGTAGGTTAAGGGTGTCTAAGAAGGGAAGCTGTGCTAGTTCCAAGTGGAGTCAGCCTGGCCGTTCCTGAACTGAGGTTTTTAGGGAAAGGCCTGACCATCCTGGGTCATGTGTGCTGGTGGGAAGGGAAGGAAGTCATGGCCCTCGTGTGCAAATCTTGAGAGAAGGGGAAGCAACTTGGAGGAGTGCACAGCCCGTTTGGGGAGTGTTGTGAGGTCAGGGGGAAGGATTCAATCAGGAACAGAGAAGAATTTTCTCAAGCGAATCTTGGCTTGACAAGGGTGGGAATTCCTGCATTTATAGTTGAGATGATTGAAAAGTGAGACCTGTTGTAAGAGTGATTTAAACTCCTTGGCAGCTGCATAAAGCAGTCTATAGCTACTGTCTTGGGGCTGTGTAGCCTTGTCTGGAAATACCCAAATGTTCCATCAAACCTTTTAGCTTGCGCCTGTGTGTGATTACTTTGCACAGATGTTTGCCTTTTCAGGCATGGTGAGTCTACTTGTCAGATTACTGGTTACCTGGGCTGGTTGCTGGGGGCCTTTTGTTTTGTTTAAAAGTTGAGTCTTTGTTAGTCTGGAGAAAACTCTGTCCTGGACCATGCAATGCTCAGCACCAGGTACAGAGCATCTCTGTGGTAGGATCTGATGGGATGAGCCTGGAGGGTGTACACATGAAGAACCTTGCTGCCTGCAGCAGTCATCCTTCAGTATCTGCTCTTAATTCCATTAGTAGTCTGCCTCTGCTTTCTCTGGGAATTGCAGGTTTGGAGTGCAGATTCCTTCACTAGAGCAGTAGAAATGCTCAGGATGGCTGTTGTGCTTTACACAATCCTGAGATGGATTTAACACAGTGGTGCTTTCCTGTCTATGAGCATGTAGGTTCTCAAAACTTCCTTTCCTTTGTAATGGTGGCTCGTGCTCCTTAATAAGTACTAAGCAGATAAACAGATCTTCTCCTTCTTTGGTTCTTTCTTCCTCTGGAGGAACATGGTTCTCTGGGTGTGAGGGGAGGGATTTTTGGGTTTCTCTCCTTGGATCCCATTGGAGTGCATGTTCTGTATGCTCCTGTTCCTGTTTGTTTCCTGTTCCATCAGCCCTACTCAACGCTGCAGCATCCAGAAATCACAGGAGAGGGAAGGGGGAAGGTATAGGCAAAGTTGATGCTTTCAGTGCTCTGGATTTGACGCTTGGGAGGTGGGTGGAATGGGCCGATGGTGGTGGCAGAAAGGAGGGAATTGTCTCAGCTTCTTGGCACCAGTGGTGAGAAAGGAGAAATGTGCCTTTTCCTAGTAATGAGTGAGTGACTTGGGTCACTTGATTGATTCTGGAAGCCTCAAAGCTTTTGGCACACTGAACAGAGGCAGGATCCAAAGTAACTGTGCATCACAGTACTGAGATTTCTCTCAACTCTGGCTAATTATTGTGGGAAGTGTCTACCGAAGTTGTCTGTAGCAGTAAATCCAGTGGCACCATTGCAAGAAACAAAAGGCCTTGAGGTTAGACAGGAAAATGTAATGAGACATGGGAGCAAATACAGGTACCAGTGTTCTTAAGTGGTGTCATGACTTTGTCCCCTCGTTGGGTGAGAGATGTGTTTGTGGTTAAAGGTTGGACTGTATTTGATGTTCCTCCTGGATAGCATTAAAGGAAGGAGATGTTCCCTGTTGAAAGATGAACAAGCTTGTAGAACTGCCTCTGGAGCCAGAAAGTCTGAGATTGGAAGAAACTTCATGCTGCTGGTACTCCCCTGTTGGACCAGGTTGGTGCCTGCTGGCTTTTGGGAGGCCTGATGTTGGCACCAGGTTGTTGTGATGTGGGGCAGAAGCTGCTGGCAATATGCATGGGTGTTCTTATCTTGTCCCTGTGTGTTAGTGAAACCCTTCCAAGTTGAGTCTTACAAAAATCTGAAAAAAAAGTTGTGTTACAAGATCTCCCAGCAAACTGGAAACGCTTACTGTGCGTGTCTCTGTTGGCTGAACAGATTAATCCACATGCTCATGAAAATGTGGAGTCATCTACTTTGAGGTCTGCAGTACTGGGTCTGACTGAGGTGGGATTAGTTCAGTTTTCCCCACACTGAGTTTTCCTCATGGTGCTGTGTGTACGTAGCTACAAAGGTGTTGATAACAGTTTCCCAGTAAACTGCTTTGGTGTGGAGGGGGAAAGCAGTCATGTAGCACTGCTAGGGAGAGCAAAGTAATTTATTTGAAGGATTTGCTTCTTAGCAGCTGTTTAGTGTGCCTCTCCCTACTGCAGAGGTGATAAATGGCTGCACAAGTGGATGATCTCTGTGTTTCACCTGTAGTGGTGGAATTTGGGGAATAGTTAAGCTCCATAAATCAGCACTAAACCCCTTGTAGGCAGAAGAGATGCTTTAGGGTCCCATGGTGCCCCAAGACTTTGGGTGGATAATGGAGGCTGTGGCAGGAGGTGAACAATTTAAAACCTCTGGAGCTGGTGGAGCAGACAGCATTTCCAAGAATAGCACCCCTAATGCTGCTGCTTTGGGGATGAAGCCTGGGGGATTGCTCAGGGAGAGCAATTGCTCGGAGAGGGAACCAGCACGACTGAGCTGGAGGCTGTGAGCGAGCAGATGGGGTGACCTGCTGTAACTTGGTTTCTGGCCAGAGCACCAAGAGGGTGCCTGCCTGCCCTTGAAATACACATCACTGAAACTCCCCAGGAAAAATTAGGCAACAATTATAAAGCAAAAAAACCCAAAAAAAACAAAAACACCAAGAAAACCACCACCAAAACCACCAAACCACAAAGAAAACCCAGCCAAAAACCAGAGCTTTTGCAGAGATGCCGCCAGGCCTGAGTGACTCTGAGCCACTTCATTTGTCAGCAAGATTTCCTAATGACCATGCTTGTTTCGGCCTGGTGGCTGCAGGATGGGATTTGCACTGAATATTATCTTGCCACCTAGAAACATGCAGCTGCAGCAGCTGAATTTTCCTGCATGGCACCTGGTGAGACCAAAGCAGTAGAAGTAGTGGACCAGCCTACAGAGTAAAAAAGGGGTTTTGAGGGGAAAGGCAGGGATTATTTTCATAAATACAAGTATTTCCTTCACCTAATCCCATTACAAGGCCTAACCTTGAAAGGCTTGGTTATAAACTTAAGTTCATGGGATTTTTAGGTTTGGACTATAGGACTTGTAAAGCTCTCTAAATTGGTAATGCTGGTTTTGCAGATAAAGTGTTGGACTTCTTAAAGGGATTAAAAAATCATTTTCCGCATTAAGTCTCTTCAGTTCTCCTCTAAGTCTTTAACAAAGTGCAAATTGACTTCTTGTTATTTAAAAGTATATGTTTCCTACTGCCTTTTACTTTAAATTTGGAGAATTTTTTGTGGGTATAGAGAAGGCATTCATTGTTGCAGAAATAAACACCAGTGATTGCAGTAGAAAAAGAAATGAGGCACAGGTGTTATACCTTGAATTGTTTATTCCATATATTATCTGAGTTGGTTCTCCCTAAAGAAGAAAGTGGGAATTTGAACAGTTTCATGGTGCTGTTGTACTAAGACGTGATCACTTTTTATTAAAAAGGTACCTTTCTGCTAATTTTTCTTTTGTAATTTATAAATATTTAAGTTAAACTATAAATAAATGGCTCAACTGTATAAAAACAGCTTGTACCTCATGATCCCTCTTGATAACTTTATAACCTTTAATAATGGTTATCAAAGGCACTTGGAAGTCAGGCATTACCAGTAAGTTATTTTTATTAAAAGACAGATTTTTAAGTTTAACAAGTCGAGCATTGGTCCTGAGACATATTAACTGAGATTAATTTGTGCTTCATTTATTTAATATGAATTGTCAGGAATCATGTTCTCTACTGATGTAAATGTCAGCAAAAAGGACTTATTAGTAGATTTGACTGCTTTTTAAATTTAACTAGCAGAGATGCACTGGCATGCCTAAGAGAATTGGTCTGTTTCTCTGAACAGTTCAGTGCCTAATGAATCACTTCAATGTATTTTTCTGAAGGAAAGCAGAGCAATTTAAATGTGCGATGCATTGATTTACCTTAAATGGATTAGGCCTCTGTGTGCAATCCTTTGCATTAATTTACTTTCTCCACAACTGTAATAATAAAAGCAGCATTTCTGTATGGCATTGGCCCAAATTAGCTCACGTAACTTGCTAGAAAGCAAAAATAATTAATATGTGGCTGAAAATGGGATATTGGAATGGGTCTTCCTGAGAAGACAGTGGCTTTGGGAACTGCAGCAGGGTCCAGGATGCCTCTGGGTGCCATGCCAAGGGCAGAACCACTGGACTGGATGGAACTCATATCAAATGAACCTTGTGTCAAAGGTTTTCTTGACATTATTATGGAAAAAAATAATATGTATATAGATATCTGTGATTGGGTGCAATCTAAGAGATTTTGGTGATGTGGCCAGGTTTATTTTTTTAAATTACTGAAGAAATAATGCAAAAACTTCTAACTCCAGCATATTCACCTTATTTTATTCCTGCAGTAACTTTTCAGTCATCTATTCCCCTCCCATAAGGCTCAACCTGTTGAGCAGCCAAGCGGCCAGGTTGCAGAACTCTGGGTAATTCCTTTTTTAACCACTTTCCTGCAGCAATTGTGCCCAGGCTTTGTTTCACTCTGCAGGGATTACTGTGGGCAAGCAGCCCTCATCCATTTTTGGAATTACCCTTGTAGGCTTCTTACATACTTGTGAGGATTAATCTTGCTTTCCTTTCTCAATCAGTTAATTCCCATTGCTGGATAGCTGCCTGCCCAGATGTGAATATGCAGGAAAGCAAAGGGGTGGAGCATCCCCACCTGCTGCCTTTGTCCCTCGGGAGCCTGGTTCCTTGCTCCCAGTTCGGGGATGGAATGCTTGCCTGAACAGTGCCTGTCTGAGTCTGCAGCATCTTGGATGGAAGCAAAGCCGACCAGAACAGGAGATGTGGGACGCTCGTTTTCTATGGGATGATGGAGGCAGCATGGTGACTGGAGGGGGGGGGGGTAATGCCATTTCTGCCTTCCTCTTCCTCCTCTTCTTTTTCCTTGGCATCTGGCAAGCGTGGATTATTGTTTGTGATTGACTTGCTGATGATAGCAATTGTACACTGTGTTCTCGGACTAATACGGTAGCACCGAATTATTCGGGCGTTATTGAAACTAATCACATTTGTGATGAGTAATAAGTAGGAGACTTTGGTATTTATGAATAATTAACACAGTAAAGTTTTTCTTAGACATGAAGAAATGATTTAATTTCTACTGTGAACACTGTAAAATTAATGAAAGATAATTGCATTTGCTAATGTGAGACTAAGAAGCCAAAGCAATCTATTTTTTTGCATTTAAGTTCATATTGCTGATGTAAACAGCCAATGTAGAATTCCTTTAATATGTTTTCATTGGGTGGGACCTGTGTTTAACATCGACTGTGGTGGGCTATGTGGAAGTAGAAAGTCTAAACACTTAATTTGCTGTTGCCTTTTCCATCCACTCCCGTATATCTGGGTGGATAGTGAATATATGCATATAACAAGATAATGTTTCTAAGTAAGTGGCAATTAGGACCAGCTTTTTTTCTTCTTCCTTGACTTTAGTCTTCTTTCTCAGCTGTTCATGCTTTTAAAACCAGAATCCATTTAAACTATTATATACAGCTTTGAGTGAAATCTTTTCTTTTTTAGTCTTGAAAAAAAATCATTAGTCTTTAGAGGCCTATAAATCATAAGATCCATTAGGGGTGAGGCTCAAATCATGTTACTTCTTGCTTCTCAGCTGCTTATCCAACTCTGAAGGAGCCAAACTTTTGATGTAATATAACTAAATATATGCAGCTACGAGGGAGATAATCTTGCAGCATAAATGATTTTGCACATCTCCATAAGGGCATGAAGAAGAGTATGCCTTTCATGAGATCCTTGTAGCAAATGCTCCTAATTTCCCGTAATCAAAAGGATTGTGAAGTTTTGATGCTCTTAGAGGTCCAAGTAGCTGGAAGATCAATTGTGCCATAACTCCATTTTGTTGGCTAAGTTAAAACACTGCAAGGCTCCCAGCAATGGCAATCTGCTCATTCAGAGTGCTGTTTGAACTGTAGGATCCTTCGGCAGACGCCCAAATCAAGTGACTAAAACACTCTCTGCCACTGATTATTTTCTCCAGCCTTCCTTGGGTTCACAGAAAGCAACTATTTTAACCCCCTGTTAAGCAAAACCATGTTTCCTTGGTCAGAGCCAGAGAAACTGCTTTCGAGATTCATTTTCAGGGTAGAGCATTTCAGGGGAGAGCATTTCCTTCTGCCTGTGGGAAAGTTAGTCCCTGGACCAATCCCAAGCCATTCTGAGGTTGCAAGTTTTTTTTTGTTGTGGGTTCAGAGAAAGTTATTTGGAATAAGCTTATGTCCTGCTTAAGCAAAATCTCCCAGGTACTAACTTTATCATTTTTTGCCAGCAGTTAACTCATCTTGATAGTGAAGGTGCTGTGGGGGTTCTCCTCCCCATGGAGGAATTAAATAGGGCTGGAGGTGGGAGGAGGCATCTGTGCCTGCAACACTTTCAGAAGAGCAGCAGTTTTTGTTCTTCCTGCAACTAATTCCACCAACTGTAGAAAGAGAGAAAGATGGCTGTGTGGCTTCTGCCTTTCACAGAGCTGTTTGCTTTTCTGTGGGGTACTGGATCTAATCAGAACAGTGGTAGCACAGAGAAGGGAGAAGGCAAAAGCGCTCAAGGAATTGTCAGACACAACAGAATGTGCCTGCTGAGTGACTTGCAAAAACATAAATGGCATAAATTTTATAAAGTTTATATTTTGTGTCCATACATCTACTTGGCAGTCTTTGGGGAAATTATTACTTGTTATAATCTCTTTTCAAATCTAACTGTAATTTGGTTTACAGTTCCAATAAAACATATAGGCAATTATTTCTTTGCTTATTGTTCCTGGAACAGCTTCAGTAATGCATATTGGAGTATGCTAGAGTTTGGCTGAGTACTTTGAATTATTAATAGAAATGGAAGGCTGTATGCTAGAACTGACCGTTGTCCAAGAAGATGAGAAAGAAAGTCTGATAGATATGGAAATAAAATCAAAAATATAAAACAACTTCTCAAAGGCAGCAGAAGACAATGGTGCAAGAACTTCAAGGCACTGACACATACTCAATTTCATGTAGCAGGATGCCTTTGCTTCACTTTACCATTTCCCAGGGAAGGATACAACTTTCATAGGTAAGTAACTACAGGTTTGCTCTTTACTCCTTTAATTCTTGTGTGCTGCAAGTCAGTCTCTGGTAAGAGAAAAAGCTTGTGTTGGCATCGTCACCCCCTTTTCTCTTTTCCTAAGTGCACATCTTTAGCCAAAACTTCAGTAGTTTGGGTTTTTTTACTTTGGTGATTTCCAATAACTTTAAGTCTTTAGGTCAATAAAATATGGGGTAGAATTTTTGCTTTCAAATAAAGCTAACTATAAGGGTCAGTTGTTTGTCTTTCAGGTAGCATGCTGCTGTTGGGGTCTGTATGCTTGATTCTGGTCTGCATGAAAGAAAAGTGGTACACAAACATGAGAGTGGGATTTGAGAAGCCAGGGCATTACACCTGGGATGAGTCCTGTCTTCATCACCAAGTCTGTCATCTCCTCTCAGCCACTGCCTTGTCTGTGTAATTCAGCTCTTTGCATTAGGATATCTTTCCATCTGTATGTAGCATAAAGGATGTTGGATTTCCTGGGCTGACTGCATGTAGTAGCTTTGCTGCCTATGTGTGACTAGTCCTAGGTAGAAGTGCTGGAAATATTTGTGTTCAGTTTGAATTTAGGAAAGCTGTAGTGTTCAAGTATAAAACCAATGTGCTGTAGTGACAGGTGACTCCAGCCTGCTATGTATGTGCTGGTGTCCTGGGAGGGTTGTGGCCTTCCTTCCTTTCCCAGGAAGGGAAGAGGGAAGCTCCCTGTCTACATGGCTGCTGGTGTGGGGTCACACCTCTCCTTGCTTCTAGGCCAGAGCTCTTGCATGATCTTGTTTTCTCCCCTTTTCATGGACGAAGCAGTGTACAACTCTGCTCTTTGAAAGGAACAACTTAGGAAGATCCTAAGCCTGCTTGTCCTAAAGTAAGATCTAATCATGCCCTAAAAGTGTATTTGTGAACCTGGTGCTCTGAATTATAGAAGGGTTTAGTGAAAAAAGCCGGGACCTGCCTTTTGAACAGGAGACATTGGCTATCTGACACCAGGTGTCCTGACCAAAGCCAGTAGGGATGAAATTGCTGTGCTTTAAGCTATTGCTTTGTCTGGTGGCTGTCAAGGCTGCAGCTGCTCAGAGTGGAGGGGACTAGACCATCAGAATGCACAGTGGTAGCAGAGACCTAGGAGAACCTTCAGTAAGTTGATACAAGACTTCCTTCATAAGTCAGTTCATTGTATCTCTTAAACTCTGTTAATTTGCAGAACTATCCTGTATTGCCGTTTAAGTCAGCCCTTCTTCAGATAGACCCCAGGTGAGCCCATAAACATAACTAATGGATTTTGCAAAGCAGAGTTATGAAAGCCTTTTTTCATCCCATTTCCAGAGAAGAGGCATAAAGCAAATGAAAGAGTAGTTGCACCTGCAGCTGCTTATCCTGAGATGAGCCAGCCTTCTACTGGCTCACTTTCCATGCTGATGGTTGCATTTTGGATATCAGTAGTGTTCTGGGTTGGAATATGAGCACTCTCAGAATTTTATGGATAGAGACAACTTCCTCACTGAGTTAGATTTATGGGGTAGTGCTGATAATACCTGCTGGAGATTGGAGCTCACAGTTCCTAGCACTGATGCAGAACAGCTGAGCAAGAGAGCAGTGGCTAGGGGTGAGTTTTGACTGGGGAACAGTTCTGCAAGCTGCTTTACCACCCAATATTTTGTGGCATAGTTAACATGCTACCATGTGCAAGAAGAAATTGCAATTTTGCTAGAAATACAGTCAGCAGAAAATACTGCACAGGAAATATGTTAGTGTTGCTCTGTGTTTGGAATTACTGAGCTCTTTGTGGCTTGCAAGGATGAAAGTGTGTTAGTAACTATCTTTGTGAGCATGGCTAAGTGCATTTGGCATGGGGTTTGGTACAATACAGCTTTTTGAAAAATCTGCCATAAATATTTTTAAATTTATTTATTGGGACATTTAAGTGAAGGCATGTAATGGTGCTGGTATTTCTGGAGATGGGATCAGAAGGAGGTTGTGCATCACTAGGTTTAAGAGGCACACAAACTATGTCTTGTCAAGCCTGAACTCTGTTGTGTTAACAAAACTACTTAAATATATTGCTGAAGCATAGAGTCAAAGTGTTTAAATTTATTGCTCAGGGCTTTGCAGAATAGGGATCAGTAATGGTGTCAGCACCTTTTGTTGCCCTGGAGTGGTGAAGTTTTGTGCTCTGCAGACTTGGGATTCCATGTGTCTTTGCTGTTTGGGATGCCAGCTTTGCCCTGCTGTAATTCTTGTTGTCTTATACCTTGGGACTGGTCAGTGCTGCAGCTGTGTGTGCACAAAGACGAGCAAAGGGTGCAGGGTCTAGTGTCTTGCTGAGACAAGTGAAAGTTGAGATTCCCTGTTACAGGACCCAACGACCTGGGGAAACAGCTTGGGTAAGTTGGTGCATCCATGTGATGTTGTCCTTCTTGGCTGGTATATCGGGCTTGGGTTGGGGACCTGGAGAACCAAAAGCAACAGCTGTTTCTGACTCTGTGTTGCCAGGCCTCTGCAGGAGAAGGCTGTAGGAAGAGATGCCTTTCCTGGTCAGTTTTGTTTGAGGGTATAGGTGAAAATGGGAGTTTTAGATCTCTTTTCCATCAGCATCTGAAAGAGCACACTGAAAAGGCCAACTTTCTTTGACCTGAATCCAGACCTTCCATCAGCCAATCCTTTTCATAAAATTGGTCAGTGTATCAGGCAGCCTAGAAAAAAAACACAGACAGGACTTAAGAATAACAGAGCTCATGGTGAGATAAAAATTTCTCAGAGCCTAGATTATGGAATGATCCAGTTATTTGTAAAATATATAAGCAGATTCTCTGGCTCGGCTGCGGAGGCTCAGCAGTTGTGCTGGAGGATTTGGTTATGTGCTCAGCCCATCCTGCTGCTGTCCTAGGTACAGCTGAGTCTGGAAATTGAGGTTTAAGGCTAATGACAAGTTGTGTATTAAATGTTACAAATTAACTGTACTTTGGAAATTGCAATTATAGGCTTTTTAAAGGAATCTAAGGCTCTCTTTTTTCTTGTCTAAAGGGTTAGTTTTGTTTTTCCCCTCATGTTATGCTATTTTTCTGGAATTAGCAGGACATTTTTGCTTCTGCTTTTCCTCATGTATCATCTGATGTCAGGAAGGTGAATTGCTTCCTGCAATAAACCTGTGTATTCATAGAAGAGGTATGGGTATAAAGTGCAGTACCATATTTAATTTTTTCCCTTACAGGAAAAATATTTAATGTCTTATAAAATGGTCCATCACGATAAGTGATATTCTAGTCTCTTTACTCTTGTGATTAAAACTCTTTTTGAGGATATTTGTATGTCTCAGTACATGTTAGAGTCCCAGTACTTTTAGTTGTTTATAATAGAGGTTAGGTTGGTTAAACCTGAGGTCTGGCATCTCATTATGATGGGCACTCAAGCTGAAATCTGATCATCAAGAGAAGATAACACAGTCTGTGAAATGAATTGCTCTTTTTTGGCAGCAGGTGTTACCAAAATGCTTTTCTGTGACTTTCATGTATTCAGCTTCCCAAGAACCTATTTCCTTATTGAGAACAGCTTTGGGGTGTTCTCAATACCTCATCTCCTCCTACCAAACACTCGGCAGAAAGAAGTCAGTGGACACATGAGCATTTAGAACTGGCTTGCCTATCTAGGACTTTATCTTTTAAAGCACAGCTAATTATTTTGATTACAGCAGAGTAATTTTACTTAATTTTCTATGGAAAGGAGAAGCAGGCATCTGAGATGCAATACAAAGGCAGGAATTGCAGTTCTGGGCTACCAGAAGTCATTCCCTTTTTGTATTTGTGGAAGTTTGTGTTGGGCTCTATTACAGGACTTGGGAGATGTACTTTCTTTTGGATTTAGGTTACTGTAGGATTTATGGAAGCTGAAGAGTACATTGTGTCCCAAGGGCATGACCTGTGCTAGAGTAAGTGATCCTAAAATCTGCAGTGTGATAGCTGGTGGGAGCCAATCTTGGATGTTTGGAGAAGTGAGGAGCGGAAGACAGGCTTTTTAGCTCATGTGGATGACATCCTTTCATTTTGCAAGTGGCTTTTCATCTTTGCTTGAGCAGCTGAAAGAGATGAAACATCCCTTTCTGTTAAGGACAAAAGCGAAACCCTTCTCTTTAATGCAGGTAGCAGGGCTGGGATGTGCTGAAATCACTTGGCTTTGATCCTTGGTTGTGGTGTAGGAGTGCACAGTACTACTCAGGAAGGTGTAGTGGTGAAGTGATTTTAAGTCCCTGGTCTAGACTGACACCTGTGTTGCTGGCCCAGAGTAAGCTGAGATCACTCCAGGCTGCGAGTGCTGTTGAGCTTTTTGGGGTCACCTGCAGCAGTCACATCCCAGCCACCTCTTCCTCACTGCCTGCTCCCCCTCCACAGGTGCCCCACAGGCAGGGAGACTGGAGGAAGACTTTCTGGAAGGAGTGTCAGAAAGCTGTCCGTTCCCTCCCTGCTTGAAGATTGGGATTCTCTTATGGCCTTTTATTATCTACACAGTTTTTGTGTTAAATGAGCAGCCTTTTTGCAAGCTCCACTGCAAGCTCCACTGCTCCTTCAGCTGGGAGCAGGGTTATCTGCCTAGCAGAGATTTTGTGGTAAAATTTATTGTGCTGTACTTGAACACTAACCTGAGTGGTTTTTCCCCTTCTCTCTATAAAAAAAGCTAAAAAGCTTTCTTCTTTTTTTTTCCCCCCAATAATGGAAAATTTGAACTTGTCCTCCACTTAAACACAGTTCAAGCTTTTCTGGGAAAATGGAATGAATCAGTAACACTTTTCTCTTTTGCTTCTTGTATGTATTATTGTCGTTTTGATTGCATAAAGGCCGCCTTCTGGCATAATTTTCTGCATAAGAGGGGGCAGACAAGATCTCTAATGTGGTGCGTCTCCCTCGGGAGCTGTGTTATCCCTAGACCTTCAGAGTTTGGAAATCATAGCTTTAGGAAGAGGCTGAATCTGAACAAGGGCAGACAATTCTTACAGTGTGTTGTTCTTCTACAGACTGAGGGGTTTTCGTTCAAATGATGCACAGGGATGAGCATCCAGGATCACAGGATGACTTTGAGCTTACCCTTTGGCAGCAGGGAGAGGCAGCTTCCCTCCACAGCTCCCAGGCAACCTCTTGGTGCTCCTCGTCTCCTATGCTGCCACTCACGCTCCTTGCAGATCCTAGCACTGTCCTAGAGGTTTGTTCCTAATTGTTTCACTTTTCACATAGACTCAATGCTCTCTTGATTGATGTCTTGAAGCATGGGTTTAAAAATCAAATAGCAAATGACTGCACTCTAATGGATGTTATTACACTAGGCATAATGTTTTAGAAGTCACTGTGGTTAAGTGGAGTATCTCTGGAATCTTGTTTTTATCAAGACATTTATATTCCTGTCTAATTTTTGTGGAGAGTCATTTAGAATTTTCCAGATTAGAGCATAATGGAACTGCTAGCTATAAATGTTCAGAGGAATCCATTACACATGCTGATTTAGTGGTTAGTCACAAATACTTTGGAGCTACAGTGTCAAATTTAACACCAATCTCCAAAACCACATATTGTGAAATCCGGTCATCATTCCTATGAGATGTTCCTCCAGCCTCTCTGAGAAGAAAAAGACACTTTGTATAGCAGACGGATGCTAGAGGAGCAACTTGGTGTAAGAAGCAAACCAGCAGGCAGCTTTTCCCTGTAGAGTTTTAGCCTGTTTCTTTCTGCTTAATTAAAGTCCAGAAGATTGGTGGTGGCAGTGGGTTCGTGTGCTTATTTTCATGTGTGGGAGGTGCAGGTGGAGGCAGTGACTGATGGAGCTGGAGCAGGACAGTCCCATGTGCTGCAAACCTGTGTCTCCTTCCTGCAGCATTGCAGGGTGCAGGGCTCTGGCTGCTCCCAGACAGCAAAGAGCTGGTCCCCTTGAGATCAAGACTGGTATTTCTGTTAATGGTAGTAGAGATGTTCCTGCAGGTTCTTTGGAGAAGGCACCATAGGCTGTAGAGCTGTAGTTAATAATTAGAGTGACTTTTGCATAACACAAATATCAGCAGACGTGTTCACTTACTGTAACTATATATAGGTGTGAGTTTAAAAATCAAATAGCAGCTGCTTTAATCAAAGCCTGTGAGTGGAAGCTGTTGCCTGTTTTGCTTTTGAAACACCATGTTTTCCCTGAGATAACTCCCTGCTTGTTGCAGTTGGCTGCATGTTCCCGCATCCCACCGTTGGGAGTTGTGTGCAGTGTCTCTGACCTCCTGGGGTGGGAATTATTGCTCTGAATTGGATGACCTGCATCTTGCTGGGTGTTGTTTGCTGAGGGAAGGCTTATGACCTGCAGGTCTGTGTTTCCTCGCTCTCAGCTTGTGAGTTGAAAGTGAGTTCATCTGAAGGTTGTTGTAGCACTCTGTCTTGGGTTTTAAGCCAAGGGTGGAGGTGGTCAAAATGAAATTAACCTGAGATTTAGAGGATGAGCAAGTGAATCCCATTGAATTTTTGCATGTTAGAGTCTCAGAACAATATTTATGTTAAGGGATGAGCTTGTGCAGTTAGTTGGGCATCCTGAAGCTCTTTGGTTGCCTTTGTTGTCCAAGAATATTTGTTTCCACAGTGGCAAATCTGGAGATGTTCACAGGATACCTGAAAGTGCTTCACTGTCAATAGTTTAATAGCAATGATTTAATAGCACATTTAAAAATAACATTATTTGGTATTGTTAAGTTACTGGAGTTTCTTCTTGATACCTGGAGGAGATACTGAAATTCTAGGTTTGTGCAAGCTTTAGAGGGTCAGTACTCTAATCGATAGCTGAGTTTACTAGTAAAGCTTCCTAGAACTTGTAGGAATTTTTAGCTTTTTTGGGTCAGATCCCCCTTTTTACCAGTTGCCCAGACATTAGAACACTTTAAGACCTGTCTAATGCACAGATCATGTAATGCTTTTATTCCCTTGGCTTTAGAGCATTACTTTTGTTCATAAGCACAAGGTAAGCTTTTAGAACAGGCAACATTAGAGGATTTCAGTTCTGTGTTGAAATTAAGTTTTCTGGGAGTTAACAGCAAGGTTGCAGAGAGTTTGAACTACCTGGGGAAGAAGTTTGTACTGTCTGTTATGCCTTTGGCAGCTCATCCTCAGCTTGCTCCTGGAGGCATCCACATTGGAAATGTCAAAGCAGATACTGTGCCCTGGGGTGCTGCCAGGTCTGATCATGATTTGATCTCCAGAGCTGCCTGGTCTGGCTGCTGTGGAGCCGAAACCTGCAGACTGCCCATCACCTGCAGACTGCCCATCATGTGTGCCCTGGATTTGGCAGGGGTGGTGCTTTCACGGCCCAGCTCATCCCTATTAAAGACAATAGTGCTCATCCCATTGATTGCATGAAGAGCCCCCTTCCCTGGAGATGCTGCCTGCCAGGAAAGGAGATAATTCATGCCCTGTATCAGCTCTGTGTTAAATTGGTTGAAGAACAGGATTTGGTTAGCTTTAATGATAAGAGCTGGGATTTTGCAGTGTCAGCTCTTTTCCATGGGTTTTATGCTGGGATCTCAAAACTCACAGGAGTTGTATGATGGGATGAGAGGTTAAAAGCCAGTGTAATAGCCACAAAATGCTCCAGCCTTACAAAGAAATGTCACTGCATCCTACCTGGGTACTCATAATTAGTAATTCCCAATTTGCCCTGGCTCTTTAGAGGAGTCTGCTGGGAGGACAAACCTGTGAGCTGCACTTGGCTGCCTGGTTAGGGCTGTTAAACCAGAGTGCTGTTTCTGACATTGTTCATTTTTAGAACTGGGTTTCCACATATTGCTTTAACTGTTATTAGCAATTTGCTGGGCTTCATTTTGGTGATGGGAGAGCACTTTGTGATCTCTGAAGCATTCAGAAGTGCAGCATGTACAGCAGTGACAGTACATAAACCAGAATGATAGTATTGCTTTCTAAGAGTATTTTTTAAACTCTCTTTTCTCTTTAATTCTTCTGGGCAATTTAACTGAGCATATGTATTATTGTTAACATTTTCTTAAAATCAAATCCAGTACATACAGGTTTTTTATTGTTGCTTTTAGAGGACTAATTTCTTTTTTTCTTCCCCAGTAGACTGTGTTTATCCTTACCTCATGACTTTTTTCCTGTTTAATTGCTTTAGTATTGCACTGAGTTCTGCTTTCACTTTTTAATTGGCAGTCATATTGTGTCCGTGTTGAAAGAGAGGGAATTTCACTGTGGAATTGAAGGCAGAGATTTGGACCACTGTGTTTTCATTAAATGAGGAAGGTACTTAGTATTTCTCTTCAAACTGTACCTATTACACCAACAAGTGGTGTCTGCTTAAGTGAAGCCTATCAGATATATAATACGCGCTCTGTAAAGAATGGTAAATTAGGGCATTGATAGCAACTAATCAAGACTTTATGCCATGGCACAGCCAAGGAGGAAGGTTGGTGCCAGTGTCACAGAAGGTATGGGCTGACATGGGTGGTAGGGTTGTGGCCAGAGGAGCCTTTGCTTCTCTGGCTCTCAGGTGGGTGAGTGAGAAGGATCTCACCTTGACTGATGGACAGCTCTGTGCCCTCTTCTGTGCTCGTGGGCAAGCTGGGCAGCCTTGCCTTAGTACTGCAGTAAAATGATATAATTGAGATGATTTCAAGGTTAGAAATTTCTTGTTCACAATGGGTTGAGATACCACTGATGCCTTTATATTCTTTATGTATGGAAAGCTTAGTTGCAGCTTTCATGCATTGTCTCTCTACTGGTTGCTCTGGGAGCTGGCAGCATAGAACTACACCTGATACGGGGCAGCAGAGCTGCTCAAACTTCTGGACCTGGGTGCTATTTAAACCACCCAGCCAGTTTTGTTAGCAGATGAGCACTTCAGCTCTGCTGAGTTAGCGTATAAATAGCTTTTGTTACAGCAGTTCAGCCTCTATAAGTGCTGTAATGTCTTGTCTGTGAGGGTTCCTGCACTTAACATTTTAGGGTTCTTAGGGTATGGCACAGACTATTATTGATGGCTTCTTATAGGTGCCTGTAGTTAGCATAAAACAGAAAAGTACAACTTGAGTTGTGGGCGCTTATTTATAAATATCTTGCAGCAGCCAGGAAGCATTGGCAGACACAGTTTGTGCCCCTTGGTGTGGGACTTGGGTCATCCCAGCTCCTGTACCAGGCGGTTCAGAGCCAAACCCTCCAGCCCTGCCACTGGCAAGCACTGTGCACCTGGAGCTCACTGCCTGGATAAGGAGATGTGAAGGAACACCAAAGTAAGTTGTATTTTGGCATAATAACTACGAGTCTTATCCTGCCACCTGCCCAGGCATTGTGGATTTGAGGTCACATTGATGCAAATACGCTGTGCTGTTTGCTGTTCAGAGTGCTGGGAGAGCATCTTTCCTGCTACTTCACCCTTTTGAAATGCATGCCTCACGGTCCTGGAATTCAGCTTAATCAGGCAGGAATGTTTGTACCAGGATTGGCTGATGTATTTATTTTACCTAGGATTAATTTATAAATTCTATTCCTACTTGTAGAAGTTTGATTAGCATTATTAATCTAACGTGCAATGGATACTCAAGGAACTTGAGCTTAAAAAAAAGATGGGAAGTTAGAAGGAGAAATCAGATTGAAATTGCAAGGCTGCCTGTGGTCCTGGAGGAGCTGGATATGGTCATGTTCCCTGAAAAAATGTAGCCTATGTGGAACCTACTTGTTTTATTTATACACGTGTTCAAAACATGCTTAACCCAGATCTGGACATGCCTTAATTATTTAGAGGTGATAACACTAACAGAACGTTTTTTTTTAGTTGTAAAACTACACAATATTTTTTCCCTAATGTGACCTGTGGAAATAAATATGTAAATCCCAACAGGCAGCTGTGATTGTGGTTTTTGTTTTTGTGATGCACAGGATTTTGAGCCATTGCTAGGACCTGACAGGTGAAACCATGCCCATGTGAACACACATCTATCCTGCAAGCCAGATGTCTAGCAAATCCTTGGTCAAGCTTCTTGTGGCCACCCTGTGAACATTCGTAGAGCTGCTGCTTGCAGACTTTATTTCTACAAAGTCCAAAACATTGGGATTTTCCTCCATTGGCAGACAAATGGCTTAGAGGAAAAAAGGAGATCTTTTCCTGGAGAGTGGTGACCAGTATTGATGAAGTTTGCTATTGAAATGGTTTTTAACGGCAGACCTATTTGAGGGCAGGGGATATTTCTATAGAATAAGATTTTTTTGGGTGTTATTCCCAGAGTGTTGCTTCTTGCAGTTGCCTTTAGGATTTGAGAGTCATTGGGGGAGGTCCTGGTCCGATTTTTTTTTTTGCTTTGGTTGCTTTCCCAGCTGTTCCCCACTACTGAATGGGTCCTGTAACTTAAATGGATGCAGTTGTATGGATGAAAGAAGACAGCAAGAGAGAGAGGAAGAAGTGAGGAAATGTTTCATGAGGCAGTTGAGTGAATGATTTTGCTCATTGGTGAGGTGGCAGGCAGCCATCTGCTTGCTCTCTGCATCCTTTCCAGCTGACCTTAGCTTTGTTCTTGATGGGTTTCTCCTAGGGCCCGTCACTATGGAGAGGGAAGACATTCACCACAAAGAGATTCACAGCAGGTCACTCCTTTGTCTCAGACCTTCTCTCTCTATACCAGGTTGCTAAAGCCACCCCCGCATTATCTGTCCTTTTCCCAGAGCGAACGTCAATGGCCCCAGTGTCTCTGTGCTGCTGACGCGGGCAGAGGGTCCTTGAAAGCAAGGCAATGACAGTGCAGAGCTGGCATTTTCCACTAGGTCTGCTAATTAAGGTCACATGTCCCAGCTATTAGTTTAGCCATTGCTTTTCTCCGTTTTCTCATCTGCTTTTTCTCCTGACTGTGAAATGCCAGGGAAGGGAAGAACAGTTCTCCCTTCCACAGAGCACCACCGTGACACTAGGTGATGGTCACAGGGTGCTGTTGAGCTGTGGGCATGCCAGCCTACTGATGAAGCAGTATTTGCTGCTTCAAATAGGAAAATTTGGGTTATATGACAAGAAATTCTGCATGCTGGAGTGTTTCTTTGAGTTTTCTAAGGGTGTGCTTTGGTGAAGGTTTGCTAGGGAGCGAGGTGTTACTAGCTAAGCTTGCTGGGTGCATTCTGGCAGAACTGAGAAGCAGGCTTTAGTATTTTTAAATAAGCAACCATTGCCTCGCTTTAAAAACCATAATTCTTTTAATCAAGACTTATTGTTAATGTGGGGGACATTCCAGTGCAGAGTATGTCACCGCTGCAATTGTCTAGACAGGTTACCAGTGTCCCTGTTAAGCAACCTCATTATTTATTTAGAGTTATTTATTATAATAAATGTGATTGCCTGCAGTGAGACGTGAACTCCACAGAGTCATATTTCAGATCTCACAGCTGTGTTGGTTAAATTTTCAGAATAAATAAAATGTTTTCAGCTGCAAATAGAGCAGCCTCTTACACTCCTGGGTGGCTCCAGTTGGTGCTGTTCTTGGTAAAGGTACAAGAGGAGGAGATGCTCAGTTTCGGGGGGGAGGAGGAGAAGGCGACATCCTTCAAGTCCCCGCACACTGCCTGACCTTGGATGATGTCCTTGTGGGGGTATAGGAGCTGGTGTAACTTGCAGTCATTGCTGACTTCAGCAGGGCTAGGATAGTACCTCACGTGCTGCATTTAAAGACTTTAAATGGAAAACATCCAGTCTGTACAAGAAAATGGAGACTTTATGAATATGATGTGTTATCACAGGGATCATGTTCTCTGCTGCAGGCCCATTGACTTTGGTAGAGTTACTTAAGATTTGCCTTTCTCAGTGGCTATGATGAAAATTTGGTGTGTATTTCTTCCTTGGAATTTTGTTGTGTGGCAGGAGCTTGCCAGCATCCCAACAGCTCCAGTTTTCTGAGAGAAACAAGAAGCTTGCAGGTATCTGAGTTCAGTCCAAAGGGAATGACTTCCTTTTTGACCATTTACCCAAAATCTGGAGTTCTCTGAGCTATCTGGCCAAGGAGGGGAGGTTGCTAGTGACGCTGGAGATGAACTCAGGAGAGAACTGACCAGAGGGAACAGTTTCCTTGCTCACCGTTTCTGATTGGTGTTCAGCCTAGAAATGGTCCATGCTTTCTCCCCTTGGAATCTCAGGTCTGCCTCCTTCTGGGCATTCTGTGGCTGCTGTCCTGGTTGTTAAGCCTCTTTCAGAAGCTTTACAAAGCTCCTCTGTATGGATTCCACTAAGTTTTAGGCATGTGCTACTTGTATGTACCTGTCCTCTTGGGTATATTGTGATTACTTCAACTCCTTGGCTCTAGGGACAAATATTTATCCTAAATGAGGTTTATCCATCACACCCATCTGTTTGGTGAGGTGGGCCCCAAGCCATATGCAGAAGATAACCTTGTATTCTGCCAAAGAATGGTGGAAAGCTTATCCAGTGGTGTATTTTATATATATACTGAGTGGCAGGATTATATATAGTAGATCTGTGTTGGTAAGGTTGGTCGGATGGCTGCATCTGGTCAAAATGGTTGAGCTTGGCTAGACATATGTTTTCTTTCCTATAGAACTTAATTTTATCAAAGTATGAAAGAACATTAAGTTTGGCATTTTATGAAATGACTTGAGGAAATTGAAGTTAGTTGTTCCCTGTAGCATTTGATAAAATACACAAAGGTCAGAAGGAATGAATGATTCACGTCTTGACTGTCAGCTGTGGTGGAAAAATGAGGTGAAGCTGGATTCGTGATATAAAAATCTGCTCATCAGCACTGAAACTTGTCAAAATATAATTTCATCTTGTTTAGTGAGTTATTGACTCAAAAGTAAATAATAAAGATTTGTAGAAGGAGAGCAAAACAGTGTTTTAGAGTGAGTGCTTATTTTTAGCTTGATTTTTTTTTTAAAGATTTCATAAAACTTCCCACTGTTATAAAGTTAACATGTTCTTGCTCCGATAACGCCTGCCTGACTGCAGAATTTGAGGTTTAATCATGCACCATCAAATTCAATTTTCAAATTTAGAGTTAAAACAGTCTTTTGTGCTTAAGTTAATGTGCTCACTTTCATTTCAGTGCACATTGTGACAGATTATTATTGTGTGTGCTGTATTTCTCTCATTAGTAGGTTAGTATTACAGCTTCTGCCAGACCACAAATAATTAAGGGTTATTTCAAGTATGATTTTAAAATAAAAACCAAAAAGTAGTTCTGAGGAATCCTACACAGTTAGGTAATGAGTGTCTGCAGCAGAAACCACATAAATGACTTAATGTGCCCAGATAGTCAAACATAAAACCTGCTCAAGTTTGTTAGCTAATCTCATCCGTAGAACTAACTGCCTATTCTTCATGGATGTTAACCCAATTATACTAACTTTTTAAGGTAAAAAACCCACATACGTGGAAAAATTACATTTGAAAAGGGAATAATAAATGAGCCTTCCTGCTGTAATTAAACAGACCATTGATCAAACAGAGCTGTGGACTGATTCAGGCACTGCTGTTCACCGTATGCAACTGGTTTTGTTCAACCACTGCTATTGAATGTGGTTGACCAGCCACATTCTAAGCAAAAGCTGCTGGGATGGGGACTTTAAAATTTCTATGCTAGTGTGTGCCTGCAGCAGATGGACGTGTAACAGAGGGGAGGATGTACTGTGGGGAGGATGTACATGGACTGAAGGAGTGCTTACAAAACCCTCTTGTGTCATTGACTTAGATGAGTTTGTGTCTAGCAATAGATGCAAGTAATGCAGCATTTTAGGTCTGGAAATTCCTTTAGGATCCCTGGATGAAAAACACTCCATTGCTATGAAAAGTAGTTTTGCTGGAACTCTAATGAAATAGCAAAACTTGAGTGGTTTGGGCTGTTCTTGGGCAGTGCAGGTGTGCCATGACCATCCATCCTCCTCCTGTCTCCAGAAACACTGTATAGTAGGAAATCCATAAGGGTCCAAAAAGTAGTGGGATGTGTAAGAAGTAGTGCTCATCTTCAAAACTGGCTTGGCTGTCAGGGTCCCTCTGCAATGCAGATTTTTTTCAAGTGGTGTTTGCTTGGTTTTTTACTGCTAAAAAACAGCAAAGTCTTGGGATCCAGCTGGTCTTCCCATCCTTTTGGAAGGTGCTCCAAGGTGTGTGATGGTCTCACCTTCAAAAGGATGTCAGTTGATATAGGAGAGCCCAGGACAACCAGGTCTGTTGGCAACATCAGCAGAGACCTAAAGGAGCTGGAGGCTCCTGAAGATACTTTTTTATTGAAAGTGTTCTTGTAGAAGAAACAGAGCTACTTTCCAGCTGTTTTTCTTTAACTGTTGTGTGGAAGATCTTGCTATGGAAGCAAGCTCAGAGGCTGGTTTTGCTTGGCTTGTGGATGGTGTGGGTGGCGTGGAGGTGGGATTCAGCTCTTCCCAGCAGAACTGGGAGATGACAGTCAGGAAAGGTGGGAAGGTTTTCCTGCATCTGAAGCCAAATAGCTGGTTGAGTAGAAAAGCAAAAAGGAATGGAGGACTGTATCAATGGAGATGCAGTCGAAATTGCTGGCTAGGAGAAGGACCTTTCTCCTCAGCTCTCTGAGTGGATACCAGCAGGACAAGATTCCTTTGCAGAGGTCAAGAAATGTGCTGTAATTGAGTTGTGCAATTGAGCTGTCCCTGGGTAGAAGCTACTATGTGTGGCTGGGTAGGGAAAGGCTGTTCTTTACATCTTAGGCAGAAAGAATCAGCAATCCTTAGGTTCAGGCTGGCTGTGAGGATCTCAAGTGATTTGTTAAAAGCATGTTTGATGAGTGTAGAGATGAAGGGAAGATGGAAAAAACAGCTGGAGAAAGTGCATCTGAGCCTGGGAGGGAAAAGTGTATGCAGGGCAAGGACAACAAGCTGGTGGAGAGCAGGAAGGTGGGCAGAGGTGGGCTGGGAGTCACAGGTACATGGAGTCATCGCTCTGGGTGCAGTGCTACTCCCCAGAGCTTTACATTTCTGGTGACAAATGTGGAGAACTAATGTGTTGTGTTGCCAAAAGGAACAAAAATCCTAATACTTTCCCACTGAGAATGCAGGGTGCTTGTACAGAAAGCTAGAGGAAAGGGAAGTGTTTAACAGTGAGGGTACTTTGACCCACTGATGGTTTTCTGTTCGTTCCCTCTCACTGGTTTGTTGAATTTTAGTAGGACTTTAATAAATGACAAAGACAAAGATACCGTGATCGATTTGCCTTGCAGCTATTTGGGATCTGATTTGTGGTGGTGGTGACTGCAACTGGGGTGGGCAGGCATTAGGAGGAGTCTTTAGCAGAGAGATGCTCCTTGGAAAACCAAATCAACCTTCCTGGCTGTTAACTAGTTCTTCCTTCCTATGTCCTACTTTCAACCTCTGATTAAATTTTGCTTATTTTAAAAAGGAGATGGCTTCTAAAAGAACTTGACGGTATGTTAGTGAAACCATTTGGTGTTGGCTGTGTCTGCTTTATCCTTTAGCAATGCTATTGAGACAAAGATCCTGTGATTTCCTTTCTCAGGTTCTGCACAGGAGTTACAGAAGTAGGGGGAATTGTTCACTGCTTTCCTGTTAGCTTGTAACATTCATGCAATTGGTATTTGGCAGGATCTTCAGTATATATAATCTGTCACAGAAATATTCTTGAATTGCAAGGTGAAGAGCTGCAGTAGTAATTTGGGGGGATGCATTTCTCCCTTCTTTTGCTTTTGGGTTTTTTTTTTTCCGGGGGGGGAACTCTTGTTTTGTTTTTGGTTTGGTTTGGGGTTTTTTTCCATTGGTGTTAAAATCAATATTGAATGAGTGCGGCTTTGAAAAACAAAATTACATTCAGGTGTCCAGAACCAGTAACCAACATCAGTTGAAAGAGTCCAGACATGGCCAGGCAGAGGAAGGGGATCATTCATCATGCTCACAGTTTGTTAGAGAGATAATGTTTGAGGAAATTAAAACGTGGTGCAGAACTGCTCAGGGGTGCTTTTCCTGCACCATGCATATGCTCATGCTTTATTTGCCATTATTCTGCTGTAATGTATGTTTGGCTGCTAGCAAGCACATGGAAATTTAATATCAGGCTCAAACTGTGCCTCCTTTATTTATAAACAGCTTTTCTTTTGCTTTACACTGATAGAGCATGATACAGAGACATCTTGCCATAGACTATGTCAGTATAAGGTGCCAAGAATGAAGAGGAAACATTTTATGTGATTAAACAACTGAGACGTTCTGACAGATGTTTGCCTGACAGAGTCTGCAGGAAAGGCAGCGATGCTCAGATCTGGTTGGTGCTCATGCATGTGTTTATGCCCCAAATTCAGGGGGAGGTGTTAACAGCTGGCTGTATCACATAGGCTCCTGGAACCCCTTCCCATGTGTTGTACAGTGGGTCTGAGTGTGCTTGGTATGGGCTCTGTTCCTGGTGCTGGGCTACCTGCAAAGTCCTTCCCCCTTCCAGCACCAACAGCTTCCTCTCCTCTCCAGTCTTCCTTTTTCTTGGCATCATCACTTTTGTTTTCTGGCTCCTGACTCTGTTTCTTTCTTTTACTTCAGGAAGTGGTTACTGGTTTCAGTGAAGGCTTTTGACACAGATCTTTAAAAAAAATAAGATCACACTGAAGGTACTGGTTGTCACCTCTTGGCTGCAGCTGAATGTCCTTCCACTTTAATTCCCAACCAGAGGTTTGTGTGCTTTAAGGGCAGTTTATGTTGGGGTTTTTATGGTTTTTGACTATTAAAATAGCTTTAATTTGAAGTATGGATTCAAGATAATACAGCTATGGCTTTGGAAAAATTGCTGTTGATTATTTCATATTCTGATGTAGGTGGTAGAAAGGCCCTAAATATTTTGAAGTTGTATTTGGAGAAGTAATAAAAATTACTCACACCTGTCCAAGCTAGTCTGTTAGGCTTTTTTTCCTCAGATTAATAGAGCAGGATGGATCTTTTTGTGATGTGTAATCAAGGTGAAAATTTGTTTTGAGTCAGACTGCAAAGGTATAATCCCCTTCAGGGATTATGGTATGTTTTGCATATTGCCTCCAAGTGACTATCCAAGTTTTCAATGGATGCTTTAACCTTGCTGCTATCTGTAGCACTTTGGAAAGCATTCATTGATAAAACTGGATTTTACCAACAGCTTTGCAAAGACCTGAAGGAAGGCGAGATGCCTGGGAGAGCAAGGAATATTATTGCCAACAAAGACTTTGCGATTCTGTCAACTGCAGTAATGAAAAAAGACACCTACCTTGTGTGCCCGAAGTACTTATAACTCATTTGGGGTTGAGTTCAACCCCAACAGCATGTGTTTGCTTTTCCAGATCAGCTCTCTGCTTGTAAACAGGTGGTTGTGTTGGAGTAAACCAGTCATGGTTTGCCATTAAGTCTTAATTAGTTAACAAATGGTAATGTGTTACATTATATCTGTTTAGTCTCATTTGCATGGGGTGGAAGGTAGTGTGAAGACTTCATTTGTTGGTGTGTGGCTAAGAGGATTCGATCTGGCTGTGCAGAGGTGGGGGCAGATGATGGGGAGCTGGGGTGGTGGAAGAGCATCTGCCATAGTACTGCTTATGCCATAAACACTTATTTAAAAGAAACCCCCTCTTTATCCTGCTGTGTTTGGGTTGAAGGAAGCACATTTATTCCTCTTGACTTGGTTGTGGGAGAATGCTAAATAATTGCTTCATCCTACCAAAGGCAGTTGGTGAACAGGGTGGAGAGATAGCATAAAGGCTAAATAAGTGTAAATGGTTTAAGTGTTTCTAATTTATGGCACAGCGCTCACAGGGGAATATGCTCAGTAAGACCTGCAGCATCTTTCCTATTGAATGAACGGATTAATGATGGCAAAGTCTGCTGTGTTAGGGACTTGGGTGAGGTCACTCCTTGTCTTTGGCCATAGGAAATACTTCAGCTGGAAAAGCCACTATTTCCTCGCGGCTGCTTTGGATTCTGCTTTTACAGTTGAGAGAGCAGACTCTTTTTCTGGGATAGTTTTGGAAAATATTTAATTAAGCGGCTCTAATGAGGGGCCATTATAACTGCAAACGGAATTGTTATTACCATCATTTCAGCAGTTAACATTTTAAGGGCAGTTGTTCACATACTGTTCAGTAATTAGGGCCCAATTCACTGTGGAAAAATTGTAGCTGGGCTGCTGCTGCAAGTGTAACACGGAAAAGAACATTTGAAAGGAAGTCATTCATCACAGAGTGTGCAGCGGACATGTGGACCCATCACTTTTCAACACAACATGGTCTCCTGTAAGTGCAAGCTGCAAAAAGGTTCAGATCCCAGAAGTGGTGTGGGCTACTGTGGCATATGCACGATAGGCTTATTCACTCACAAGTACTGCGAAATTGTCATGGTCCTTTTATAGGTGTGCAGAGCAGAGGTTTGGGACAGAACTGTGGAAACTCGTACTTGTGGCACAGCTGTTCTAATGATCATAGTCTATGGCAGTTCTGCAGACTTAGTGGTATTGTGGTATTAATGGCTAGGTGAGCCTTTGAGCCCCTAGGAAATTTAACAGCACGAGCAGGGGAAAAGCACAAATTACCTCTCTGATATTGATAAGAAGCAGCACCTTACACAGCTTGATGCAAATTGTTTCTAGTTGAGGAATGTCTTAAAATGCAACTCTGCACGGTTGCTGAGCTGTAGCTATAGTTGGAACTGCAACTATAGATAGCATTAAATTTATTTAAGTGCTTATGAAGTGAAGTTTGCCATTTCCTCCGAGACTTATTTTAGAGCAAGTCTAGTGGAATTTTTGAGCATTTTTGTGCACCTCATGTTCAAGCACGTTCGTACTGCTGAAGCTGGGCAAGAACGCAGGGTTCTTGTCAGTGTCTGGCTGAGTGGGCACTTTGCTTAGTCTGATTTGGGATGGTCCTGCAGAAGCTGTGTGGTTGTAGCAGCCTTCCTGCTGGTCCTGGTCCTGGTCCTGGCAAGGTGGCCAAGTGTGGCTGGAGCACAGGGCTCTTCTTCCACAGGGAACCATGTCTGGTATTAAATTAACTTTGTGTCAATCTCATGCTGGTTCATGTAGTTTTGCTTTCTGGATTAGAGTGTATTCTGCAACTCTTGATTGGTAAATCCTCTTTCTAAGCAGGGGAGGAAGAGCTTTAGCTGAAGAATGGGGCTTGGTGGCAGCACCAAGGAGCTCTGGAAAATGCTGGGTGCCATATCTAAGCCCTGAGACTGTGGATTTTCTTGTATTTACTCCTCTTCAACTTAAGTAAATGTCATGTCTCCTGAGAGCAGATGGATAACTTTTATTGGATCTGGGCAAGGCTTTTTCCAGGTAGCAGTGGTTTGATCATGGCAGAGAACATGGTAGAAAGTCATCAGTGCTCCAGAAGATGTGTTGTCAAATGGCTGTTGTGGTGGTGGGAGACCACGGTGTCCTTATCCATTGACTCTGTGGGAGCACATGACCTGTTGTTACAGGACCATCCCTTGGAAAGTGGGTCGAGGGGTTGGGGTCAGGGTCCCTAGATGGGTTTCTGGATGGAGAGCTGGTTTCCCGCAAGGCCCTGCTCTCCTGCAGAGCAGCTTTCCTGTTTTACAGGTAGGAACCACAGATAAATGGGAATTCTCTTTGGCACCATGTTGGAGCTCTGGGAGAGGCAGGCAGTGAAGTGCTGTGTCATTTTGGTCTGAGAAATGGTGTTTCTCCAAGAGAAGAGGGTTATGTCTCCTCCCATGAAGAGCAGCTCATGCAGAGAGAATTAGAGATGCCTTCAGAGACCTGTGGGCCAGCCAAGGATGGTGGTAGCCCCAGGAGGTGTTCTGGGGTATGGAGGGAGCTGGTGCTGCATTGCTTCCTTGCAGGCTTGTTCCTGGAGCTAAGGCAGAAACACCTAGCAGTGAACTGAAAAACCTCTTTAGGTTAATATTTCCCATCCAGGGAATACCCTTGAGCTGAAATACCCTAGAGTCCATACCCTAGAGCTGAAATCTTGCTTTGCCTGCAGAATAGAGTCAGGACAGGCACAGCCATCTCGTGTGAGAGCTCCTCCACTGCTATGCTACAAGAAACAAGCCAAGATTTCCAACTGTGGAGAAACTGATGCTTTTCTCCATTCCCATACAAAGCAATCTGCCAGCAAAGGAATTTATGATAATGAAAATATTTTTTGTGCGAAGTGCAGTAGCACAGAGCAATAAAACCCCATAATTGCAGCAGGAATATTCTACATTAAACCAAACTATCAATTATAGTTTGCACAGAGGTTTGCTAGACTAAAAAGGTGATGCTTTCATGTGAAAAAATATTCATTATCGTCTTTCAAACCCACCTTAATTGCCAACATCAAAATTATTAATTAAGGAATACATCTTGCAAAACTGGATTGGCTCATCCAGTGCATATGGAGTGTGGTAAGAACGGCATGGGGAGCATACAAGTCCCTGGATCCTTGCAAGGGAGAGCTGTCTATGAAGTCTGTACTCTGAGTTGATTTTATGGCAAATGTAATTTTTTGGGGTGCAGTGTATTTAATTTGGCAACAAAGCTGTAACAGAAAACGTGACAAATTCTTCAGCCAGTCCTTTTCCTAAGGTTCCCTGTCTGGCAAACCCTCTGGTCCCGCAGCCGACTTTAGGGGTGGCCAGGCTTTGTGCTGGGCATCGCTGCTGCCAGATCTCCCTGTCCCTGGGACTTAGCCCCAGGTGGTCCAGGTGCCCCGAAATGTGATTTAGAAACATCCATAGCAGCTGTAGTTGGTGAAAAAAAAGGCAAGGAAAGAATCTTAATTCTGTTTTGCTCATCTGTCCCCACCCTGGCTGAATCTGTGCTGCTGGCTTCCAGTTGCTTCCAGTACCGTTCTGAGAAGCACAACTGCTTGGAAAAACAGAGCTGTCCTACTTGACGCATTCCATATTTTCAGGCTAGCAGAGGCCTTGGATAAAATTAAATTTTAAGAATACCAGTTGAGACCTGGATATTTAATTTCTTTAGCTTCTGATAACTCAGTCCTTGCACAAAAATGGCTTTTATGTATAATGTGGTTGGTCAGCATCGTATCTGATTAGTGCAAGGAGAATCTCAGACCTGCTCTGTTGTGTATCAGATGCTTGTTGTTATCTTTCTATTTTCCTTCTCCTTTGTTTTATCACTCAGAAACGTCCCCAAATTAATGGTGAAAAGCTATCACACAGAATGATCCTCACGGTTACAGGTGAGACTCAAGAGTACAGCTGGATCCATGGGTATCCAGCTTATGCTGAACCAACCAGACCTTTCCTCTCCAGGCACTCCAGAGCACCTTCCCCGGGTAGAAACTCCCCTCACTCTCTCTTGATGTGCTTAAAGCCCTTTTTGTGCTTGACCCTGATTTTATTGTATGTGTGAACTTGCCATGATAATGATGAATAAGTTTTTTTCCTCTATATATGATTTTAGAGAATGCTGTTATCTTCTCTTTCCCATTAGCTCTGGAGGAAAGTATGCCTCTAAAGTATTTGTCTAATCAATTTACAAAGACATCTTTATTGCCCTTGGTGGATCATAAAGGCTACTTTCCAAGGGAATGTTTACTGTAAAAGCTAATGAAGACATCATTGCTTTCTGTGGCATCTTGTAGCTTGTTCTCCAGCAAGAGTGATTGACTTCTTGTTGTGGCTGTATTTTAGCTTCTAGGTGTGTGTTTTAATGATTTTTTTTTTCTCCTCAGGTTGTTAATGGTGGAGTTGGTGGATTGAACAAAGGCAGTGTGGTCTAAACTGGCAGGGCTTGTAGCAGGCAGGGAGGATGTCTGGGTGCTCTCTTTGCTTTCCAGGCTTTCTTTGCATAAGAAAGTGCTATTGTGTGCATCACTTAAAATTTATTTAATAATTTTAAAATAATATTTTTTAATATTTTAATAAAATCTAAAATTTTATTTAATAATTTTTTTAAGATTTTCTCTCCCACATCTCAGTGCAGGTAGGGTGTTCCCAATTGCACTTCTACAAGTATAGATTTTGCACTTTGCATTCTCAAGAGCATGGAAACGTGATTAATGTAAAAGATTGTCAAACAGCATTTATCACTGTTGATTTCTTACCTGTTCCTGCCCTCCATTTTACTAGAGAGCCGTTGTGCTTGCACTGGCCCATCTACTTCTGTGCAGTGAATAAAATCTTACACCTTGGTGCCCTCTTGCCCTGTGTTTTAAAGAAGTACTGTGAAGAGCCAGGGAACTGCTCATCTGGGATTATTGGGTAGCTTTAGTCACAGTGGAGAGAAATAATGGGAGGAGAGAATAAGCATATTCTATTTGATGCCATTGCTTTGCTGCCACATGCACTAAACTATGCACGCAAGACAAGTGGTTTTACATCTAATGTATATTTTCAGCTGGGGTGACCTTTGTGACACATAAATGACATAAGGTGAACAAACTGCTTATTAAGGTAAGACAATGAAGGCCCAATTTTAAAAGGTTAAGATGTACTAGAAAGTATCAGAGCATCCTCCAAGTCATTAATGCTGTACAGAATGCACAGCATGTGGTATTTTGAAAGGCCACTGTAACCTTTTCAAGCATGAAGCATGCTAAAAGGAATATATTTCCTTACTGCCTTGAAAAGGGAAATCAGTCTTTAAAAGCCTTAGTTTTTATTTGTTTTAAAAAAGAAACAAATTTGGTGCATAAAGAGAGAGGGAGGATCCTTAAAGCTAAGTGAGCAGTGAGCTGTCTGCAGCAAGGGAGCAGCCCTGGAAATCTGTAAGTGCTGTGAGATGTGGAACTTTATTTATTAAAGAGAAAAATATTCTCACTGTTGTATTTCTCCCCCAAATTCTTATCTGTGTTTTAAACTTTGCACAAGCTTGGTTTTGGCTCTATTCAAAGCAGTAAAACATGGTTGGATGAATGTATGATGTGGTATCTCTGCACCTGTTTGCAGTGGGGAGCAGAGGTGAGGAAGCTGCAGAGTAGAGCAGAAAGGGGCAGCTTCACCCATCCTTTGTGTTGGCAATGTCCTGAGCTTCAGAATCTGAAGTATTGAAGCAGCAGTTAGTTCAGTTGGGAGGGGGGGGGGCGGGGAGAGGGGAAGAGGAGGGAGAAACAGGAGACAAGTCTTCAGGCAAACAAGCTACAAAGACATGAAAAGGGTTTGTGTATTCCATAAAGCTTGTCTGGTCCTTGAGTTAGTGTTTGGTCTTATCTAAAGGACAACAGCTCCCTACAGAGCCAACCTTGGGGTCCTGTGCTGTCACACAGCAGCACCACTGGCCCCACCCAGCAGGTCCCTGTGTTTCCAAGCCTGGCACATCTCGTTACCTGCTAGCATCTGAGAGCAGGAACAGCCCATTCATTTCTGCCCCAGGGATGCTGCAGCCATGCACCCATCCACTGGGGCAGCAGTAGCGCTGAACAGTGATGAACCTGCTGCCTCACTTCAGATCTGTTAGGATGACTTGGGCAAGACTACACTTCGAAGTGCTGTGGAAGTCTCCTCCTAGCATGGTACAACTTGAGGACTGGTTTTTTGGGGATGTTGTTCCCCAGCCTGCTTTGCATTTTAACAGAGAAGATTGTGAAGAGGTAACAAGCCTCCTGAGACTTGAGAAAGCCCCCAGGTGTTGGGGTCCCTCCCCCGCCATGTAGCCCTGAGGGCACAGACACACGGGGTTTCCCTGCCCCTGCTCAGCCTCATTCCCCATTGGTTGGTTTGTGTTCCCCTGCGCGGGCAAAGCAGCTCGGGTGCTGACTGTAAGAGTCCCTCAGCAGAGCCCGGCCATGCGGCTGGGGAAATAAACATCTCTGAAACATCTAGCAAGAATCCGTCCGTATATATTTGTTTCTTTTCCACGGGACTCCTGGTTTGATACAGGCGTGTTGCAGTATCCCCACTGCAACAAATATGGTGGAGAATTGAGGACAGAACGATCCCCGATCCCTAAGCGACTTTGTGTGAGTAAACCCTGGAAACTTTGGATTCTTCTTCTTGGTTTTGTTTTGCTATTCCATATCTAAACTATGGAGGAACCATGGGAAGACTCTTGGCTTTCAGAGCCGCATATGGACATTTATCTTAAACTTAAAATGATTCTTGAACAACGGTTTGTAAATTTTAGCTTGATTCAAGCTCAGAAAGAACTGAAACACTTCCTGGCATGGTTGTTTAAGGACTTTTTCTATGTTTCTTGGGATCTAATTCTTACCAAGAGCTTTTGGAAGACCGTTTGGACCCAGTTAATATTTGAGTCAAAATATATGCCGATGGAAGAATATTTTCGTGAATATTATTTAATAACCGAGACTGTTGAGCAATGTCAGCTGTGTCCTGGTGAAGGGAAGCCTGGCTCAGGGACCGTGCGGCCTCGGCCACGTGCACCGAGCGCTCTGCGAGCAGCAGCGAGACGGTTCCCGTGTGCGGGCGGAGCCACGCGAGCCGCAGTGTCGGTGGCGGAGCGAGGTGCGGCAGGAGCGGCGAGACCCGGCAGTGCCCGCCCGGCCCCGCGCAGCGCGTGGTGGAGCGAGCCCCGTGAGCGCCCGAACGAGAGGGGCGGCGCGCGGGCGGCTGGCGGCGGCGGAGCGGAGCCGTGCCCAGCCGAAACGCGCGCTGGAGCAGAGTGCGGGGGGGCTCGGGGGCCCAGCCGAGACGTGGGTGCAGCCCCTGGCAGTGGCAACGCAGCTGAGAGCAGAGGAGGCGACGCACGGAGAATGGAGCGGCGCGGCCCGGCCCGGCCCGCGCGGCCCCGAACGCGACCCTGGGAAAAGCGCGCCGAAACCAGCAGCGCCGAGAATTCCAACACGGGAGCGACCGAAAGAGAGAGCAAAGACACAGCGAGACAGAAAACAGCAGCCACTCGGAAAAAGGAAAAGACCATAGTAGCTAAGATCTTAGGGACAGTGAAATGGTATAATGTTAAACAAAACTATGGTTTTATAACAAGGTGTGATAACCAGCAAGACATATTCGTGCATAGAACTGCTATTAAAAGGAATAACCCTGAAAAATGCATCCCAAGCTTGGGAGATGGAGAGGTGGTGGAATTCAAAATCATACAAGGTAGAAAAGGGTTACAAGCATCGCAGGTCACTGGGCCTGATGGTGTTCCTGTAAAAGGCAGTATATATGCAAAAAATCGTAGTCATGTTAGACATTATCTCCATTGTAAACCCCCCCTACAGTCTCCCTTTCCTAATCCCACCTTTCCCTTTTACCCTATGTCCTATTACCCCCAGTGCATTCCCAATCCGTTTTTCCATCCATGGTTTTCCTCACAAAACCATGCCTTTGCCAATTGTTTCCCCAAAAATCCTTTTCCAATGCCGAGTGGGGGATGAAAAGGGGGAGGAAAGAAATTGAACCCTCTCCTGCCTCAGTTTCCCCACAGGCATGTCCAGAGAGTTCTGTCTCCCTTCTGTCAGCCCTGAGATGTTCCACAGAATCTGTTTGGACATTTAAAGACTCAGGAGGGTGGCTTGTTTTGTTTTGAAACTGTTCTTGTTATGGTTATCCAGTTGTCTTCATTCTCCTTTTATTAAAATAAAACGGGTGAGATGTTGGGGTCCCTCCCCCGCGCCCTGTAGCCCTGAGGGCACAGACACACGGGGTTTCCCTGCCCCTGCTCAGCCTCATTCCCCATTGGTTGGTTTGTGTTCCCCTGCGCGGGCAAAGGAGCTCGGGTGCAGACTGTAAGAGTCCCTCAGCAGAGCCCGGCCATGCGGCTGGGGAAATAAACATCTCTGAAACATCTAGCAAGAATCCGTCCGTATATATTTGTTTCTTTTCCACGGGACTCCTGGTTTGATATAGGCGTGTTGCAGTATCCCCACTGCAACACCCAGGTTGCCTTTTTGCTGAAGTCAACTTACCTGTTAGATGGCCACTCTGCATTGAAGCAGCTGAGCTTTGCAGCAGGCATCTTGCTTTTGTTGCTGAGAAGGTCTTCATGAAACAAATTAACCAGATGCAAGTTCTGACTTAAGCCCACTGGGAACTGGGAAGATAACAGACCGTCTTGCCATAAGTTAAATATGAGCTCTATGAAAGAATAATTTAAGTGCCACTTGTAGTCTGTCTTTAGCATCTGTTGGCTAAATGGCCTCTTCAAATATACGCTAGTGCTCCAACTTCACTTGCTGTAGCTAAGCTCCTGATTGCAGGATGCTTTTTACTCGTGACTATTCAGCCTTTGACTCTTGCAGTGTCAGTGGAATTAAAGAGCATAAAGAGCAGGGTTTTACAGTCAGTGCTGCTGCTTTTGCTTGTGAATCCTGAAAGCTGCTCTGGAAGAGCAGAGGTTTTGTGTGTGGAGGGAAGAGATGAATTAAAATATTTTATCCCCTCCTGAACACAGAGAAAGAGAGTCCTTATGTTTAGATTATCTCGATCAGTGGGTATCTAAAGGCTGAGTGATGTGCAATGTGCCAGGGTTTTCAGTACATGTCTCATGAGAGCAGGGCTATTTTGCTTTTCTGAGGGGATGGGGGAGATTTTGGTCTATCTGGGGTTTCTCCAAGTTTTGAATTTGGTTTGCAAGCTAGGTTGTGCAGACTTGCAACCAAGCAGTTGTCACCCAGGTCTCTCCTTTCATACTTTACAGGTTCATCATCCACCTCTAGTTCTCAGTTTCCTGAAAACCAATGGCAATTTCAGTGTCCTTGTTTTGGGACTACTGTGGGACTGCTCCCAGTGTGACACATTCAACAATCAGATCATAAAAGTGAAGTCTAGCCCATGCAAGGAAGGGACAAAGGAAGGATCTTGGCAGCTCACCAGCCTCGCTGTCTTTCTTGGTTGAGGCTTGCAAGCATCAAGTTGCACTCCTGTGTGGTGAAACAGTGGTTTAATGTTTGATAGCGGTCAGATCAGGAGTAGAGCAGAGCACCAGGCATCTGACAGGTTGTAAAACCTGTCATATCCCAGACTTTTCTTCCCCTTGACAAGGTTAGCCACTAACTGACAAGGGTACACTTTGCCAGGGTGGCAGCAGAGCCTTTAGGAGGAAGAAAAATGCTTTCAAAAACGAGTTCAGCTGCTTTCCACATATCACAACATCTCTGCACAAAGCTGCATTCTCAGATGTGCCTTTGCAATGACTTTGAATATTTTCCTTTCTCCACTTCCCTGTTACTGGAAAAACAAACACACAGAGAGCCTTCTCCACAGGCTGCAGGTGCCCATTGGATGAGGCATGGGGCAGGATTGTAGGGCCATAAACATCCCTTGTGGTAGCTCCTGGTGTGGGGTAGATGTCTTCAGTCTGAGCACCAGGTGCACACAGCTGTGAAAACCCACCTCTGGTGACACTGGTGTTACAGATCAGGCGAGTTTGGAAAGGGATGAACTTCTTGTCTGAACTGGAGAGGTTTCTCTCTTGAGCCTTTCCTCCCCTAGCCACACGTGCCTCTCTTCTGTTTTTCAGGATATTGAAGGGGTTAAAGTGCCACAGTGTCCATCTATTCACAGCCCACAGTGCTGACTGCTGTGTTGGTAAAACGGTTCCAACTAAATTTTATTTTTTTTATGTGCTTTTAATACTCCCTCACCCCTAAGTGTCTGTGACTTTTGCAAGGCAGCTTGGCCCTGGGATTTTGTGATGCAGCCCAGTGTATGCTTGTGTTGCACACTTTTCCCTACTGCGTGCACATAATCATACATAAATGCATGTGCCCTCGATCCACTTTTCCCAAACTGTGGCCAACCCCAGTCACATTAATATTAAAACTATAGGTTTGCAAAACCTTTGTGGCATCTGCATTTGCTGTAGGAGTATAACGATATTTGTTAATCCTTTTCCCATGACACACTTTATACTACCTTGGATCTGGTATAGTTTTCACACCTTCAAATCAAAATCATAAAGATGATCGTCATAAGGCATAAAAAGTTAGCATGCTCTTATCTATTTTAATTTTGTTTGAATGATGCCATCTGCTTTTCTGAATATGGCGGGTAGCTGAAGCAGGAGAATGTACCAGTTGGGAACTGCAGAAACAAAACAACAGTGTATTTCTTGTGGCTGATGGATCATTATTTTATGTGCTGGTTAAGTGAGAAACCCGGGCATCCCGGTAGAACCTTTCTGCAGAGTTCATCCAACAGCCTTTCCTGGCTCTGAGCTCTAATTGCAGCCCTGCTTTTCTCTAAATACCAAACGCCTGGTAATTTTACCCGGACAGAAGCAGATATGTGAGTGCTTTTGCAGGATAGGTTAGTTGCACGAATTCCCCTTTTGGGAATCAGTCATGCTTGCACCTTCTCTGTCAGTTTCTTGGGAGGACAAAGGCTGCTCTCCTGCCTCCCTGCTCTGGGAAATGCCACTGGGATGTTACTTAACCCATGAGTGAGGATGCACTTGCTGTGATCTCAGCTATGGGGCAGATCCCAGCCTTTGCATGTGCGTGGCCTGCATGGGTCAGTGGCTTGGGATTAGGCCTGAACTGCAAGACTTTGAATTAACGTGGTTATTCTTCTGCTGAAAGTGATTATTTTTCTGCTAAAGTATTATGACAACAGAGTGGGTGTGTTATGTAGAAAGCTGCATATTTGGAGTACTCACTGTTGTTTGCCATCAGCTCCAGAAAGAAATAAACTGGTTTTGTTAGCTATTTTATTAGAAAGGCAAGAAGTATCTGCTTAGCTGCGCATTGGTGTGCAAGTTGGTTGTTTGATTTTCATCTGCTGTAAGCATCTGTTGACAGGTGAGAACAGCTCTTGGTGAGCAGGCTTGTGACTTTGTTGCCTACCTGGATATAGCTGCTGCCCAGGAGGCTGATGGGTTAGGAGAAAACCGCTGCTTTGTGCTATGCTGTTTGTATGGGCGGATACAGACTGACCCAAGCAGCTAAGACAGACATTAAATAAATGCCCTTGACTTCAGAATGAAGAGCTGAAGCTGAGCTGCTGTCATGCTAGTGTTGTGCAGGAGCATGTTTTTAAAAGTGGTAATATATGAGAGTTGTTTCACTAGGTTTAGTTTCCATGCTGATACTCATCTAATGAAACCAGAATTGGTGTTCAGCCAAGTAAAATAACTGTCTTTGGAGGAGAGTGAGAGGATATTGGGCTCTGTAAGGTATTTGCCATGAGTAGAGTAGCTTCTTTGTGGGAATAGAAAGCAAGAACATTCAAGTGAATTTCATGGTGTCTTGGTACTTCTCAACTTTCCATGTTCTTGGTGACTAAATGAGCTAAAAGACTTTAGTAAGAAAAAGAAAAAAGTTCCTCTTTTGACACAATGCTGTATATCTACTATATGTCCTCAGAATGTATGAAGACAGTCTTTGACCTGCACAAATATCAGAGGTCCATACAGTTGCTTTAAGGTCACTTGAATAACAGTGTAGAATAATATGCTGGCATTGCCTTTGACAGATTGCCTGGAGATTTGCTTTCTGAAGCCAGTCTTCAGAGTCACTGTGTCTTGGTAGTAAAGACTGTAATAAAATTGTTTTGTTCAAAACAGACCGTTCTTCATTTTGACTTGTAATCAATAACCGTCTGTGGCTGGTGTTGCCTCGGACTGTCTCATGGTGACATATTGTACAGTGGAGCCCTGTATGCTAATCTGTGTCTATAAATAAAGATCCATCTCTGTGGAGACTCATACATCCTTCTGGGGCTGGTGGAGAGCTAGGGGCTAAGAGGGGAGATCTTGTTCAGAGCCTTAGTAGACTTTGGTTAATTTGTATTCTGCTTTTTCCTGAAGGGAGACAGGATTTAGTACTTCTGGCTGGACAAGTGGTATGTTTGCCATGTCTGTGGTAAAGGTCTTAGCATTCCTCGTGGCTGAATAAAACAACAGCCACAGTGTTTCAGGCAAACATGCATAGATGACAAGTTCTGGCCAACCCCTCTTGAGTGTGGGTGGAGTAACAGCACATGGGGTCTTGTCCCTGCAATTAGGGAGGTCAAGTCAGTAGTGCTCAGTGCCATCTTTGGGTCAGCTCTTGGTGGGTACACAGGGATGGGTTTGGGGACAGCACAAACCTGTGCCAGTGCTTCCTTAACTTCTCGCCTTGACAGGACCGTATGTCCCATTGGCACCCCAGTGCCTTCCAGTGAGATGCTGGTTAGTGATAAGGATTTATTTAGGGATGTGGCTAAGTGCCACAGGAGTCTGACTGGTTCCACGTGTCCCAGTTTAGCACTGTAGATGCCAGGAGGGAGCTGTGGGCAGAGCATCCTGGTTGAAACGTGAGGCTCGTATGGGATCTGCTGACTTACAACTTGCTTCTGCTCTGGTGGAATTGTGGGATTTTTTTTTAAAGGCGCTTGCAAAGGCTTCTTTATATGGATGTCTGAGGGAGAGGCTGGCAGTGTGGTGGGAGGATATTGAGTTACTTTGGGCTGCAGGACACAGTGTCTGTGGAGCAGATGAGTCTATTTATACACACAACTGATGGTGGGCATGCGGAAGCTCTTGGGCTCCTATGTGAACTGTTCTCTGTGCTGATAGGAAACAGCCGGATGGATACTGGGGAGGTCAGAGATGCTCTCTCATCCCAAAGTGGGGCTGTACATTATAGCTGGTATATTTGTTGTCCCATTGCTAACTTGCTGCAGCATATGCAGGGTGTGACTTAGATGCAGCAGAGTACTCGCCTTGAATGCCATGGTCCGACTAGAAAGGCATGGCTGCCATGAGATGTAGGAAAAGGGTTGTATGATGGTGGTATGGGGTTATTCCTGCAGTCCTGCTCCCTCATGGGCTCAGAGGGTGTTTAGGCACAGCCCAGCAAGGAGGAAGGCCCCGTGCCTCATGTGCCAGGGAGGGAGCAGGGTGGCCATGCATGGCTGAGCTCAAGAAGAGCAGGCAAGTGTGTTGGTGGCTGCTGCTGGATGATAATGAATATGAAACAGGAGCAGCAGAACATGGATCTAACACAATGTGTGCCTACACTGTTTCAGACCATGGCTTAAAAAGCATTTCTCTCCATCAGCTGAAGCTGCCTCTGCTCTGCTGCTTTCCTCATCACGGCTCTATGGTGAACCAGGCTGGGGAGTCAATGCAGAGTAAAAATAACTGAGCTGGAAGAGAGTGCAGCTATGGTACACCATACCACTGAGGGAAATGCCAAAATATGCCAACAAGGGTGAAGCAAGAACATGCACGTTTTGAGTCTTAGATGGCATGTGGAAACCAACCAAGAGCTGTTCTTCTGGCTTTATACTTCTTTTTTGCTGTTTTTAGTGTGTCTCTTCCTTTATATGAACTCTCTTTCACTGCAGGGAAGGCTTACAATTGGTATATTGAGATATCCTGCCTCTGGACAGTTATCTTAGAATGTGAGGTGATGGTCCAAAATGTGCAGCTTTGGGATCTTTCTCTCTTTGGCTGTTAGATTCCACGCTTAAATTGCATAGCTGGCAGTAAATGCTGCCAAAATGTCTTGTAGATGAAGCAGCTTCATAAGAGCTTTAGTGCCACAACCTTTCCCAACCCCTGCAATTACATTTTAATTCAATATTTCACTGGAGTTTTCGAATAATTCTAAATTAATAAGGACCAGATTGCAGGGGGAAGAGCTGGCATTATTCCCTGTTTGCTTATGGAGTCTTCTGCACTGCCGATACCCAGTTGATACACACAGCTGGGAAACCAGGTTTTCTCCAAGGACAGTTGAACAATTCCTGTTAGAGCTGAAATGCTCTAGAGTTTAAATGCTGAAACAGCTCCTAGGCAGGGTGCTGCAATGACAGACATGTTACACATGGCGGGGGGGGGGGGGGAAGGGAAGGGTGTGGGAAGAGAGAAAAGCACTATTTTGGTTCCATCTTTAGTTTAAGAGTGTTGTTAACAAGCAGCAAAGCAGTTACAGGAAAGGTCCTCTGCTGTCATGCCTGGCTCTGAGCTTTTGAGTTTATGGATTGTGAACAGGCATGCAGTGATGTCAGGGGGGCTGTGTCATTTGGGGTGCCTGTGGTACTTCTGCCTTGGTAGGCATGAAGGCTGCACTTAGTTCTGCATCCACAGGAATCCCTGCAAGCTCATCCATGGAGAGTTGTGGGCACCTTCCCCTTGCCCTCATCACTGTGCTTGTGGTTTCGTCCTGGCTCTGGCCAGCTATGACTTTAGCTGAGCCATCTCCTTGCCACAGGGACTCAATTATCCTCCCCAATGGCAGGGCTGTGGGGTTTTCTGCCAGGGGCTGGCTAGGAGCTGTGCATGGCTTGGGGCTGAGTTGCCAGCTTCCCAGACAATCCTTGAGCAATGGGCATATAAAGGATGGTTAAAATCTCATGGATTCCTCCAGAGACAGTATTTCACCCCTTTTGCTTAAAAATGGTAAGGAGAGCAAAGCACAGCACCAATAGTCTAGTGATGGACAGACTTGTGTAAGACTTTGGTGTGTTGGGCTTGATGTGTTTAAACCACTGGATTTAGTCACAACAAATGAAAGCAACAGCCTTCATTTAAATAATTGACTTGAATCTTGGGTTTGCATTTATATTTATTGAAGTGATTCTCATGGGGTGGTAGACATAAAATACACTGAAGAAGAGAGGCTGTGCTACATTGGATTTGGTGTTCCCTCTTTCTTATCCAGGAAAAAATCCAGTGTCCATGCATACATATTTAATAAGTTGTATAGATTTATATGTGTGCAATAGGATTTTTAGCATTCTTGATATACTAATTACTGTTGTTTTGCCGGTGATTTTGTCTCAAACTCTCTTTGAAAAGAGACTGGAATTCAATTCCTGTGCACAAAAATAGCATTTGCAAAGCTGTATTGAAATATAATTACTTAAAGCATATCAGATGCACACAAGAAATACTGTCCTTTGCATTAGTACAGTGCTTCTAATGAGGAAGTTTAGAATGTGAAAAATCTGGTCTGATGGCCTGTCTGTACCATGCTTCTGAAAATCTGAGGATTAGTAGATCTCACTGTTTCTTTGTAAGAGAAAACTCTACTAAGCTCCCCACTTTGAAGTGTGAGAGGATAAAGTTATTTGAAAAGCCTGGGACTAGTGTGGTACCTTCTTACCGGGTAGATCTGCTGAGCCTCTGCATGCAGAAGTCACCTTCTTTAGTCCAGATTGGTGGCTTATTTGCTGTAAAACTTTGTCACCAAACCTAATTTTAAAAAGTTTTCTCTTTGAAATCTCATTTCTGGTAGTAAATAATGAATAAAAGTACTTGAAATCTTCAGCTGGTAGTGAAAGAGTATTACAAAATGTATTTGTGATGTGGTTTGAGAATACTTTCTTGTTAAAAAAAAAAAAAGGCCGTGCAGATCCCCAGTGCAAATTGTTGCTTCAAATTCTGGTCCTGGTTTTGCAGTGACATTACTTTCGTGTGGGAGACCCACTGGAAAATTTGCTGCCCATATGTAAGTGCAGGCTTTGAGCCACTGAAAGTATTTCTAGTAAATTCACTTTTCAGGCAGCTGAAGGCAAAGCAAGTTTCTGTCAATAAAAATCTTTGTTATCTTGAAAAATCAGTTATGAATGGAGAAACCATCACATCATCAAAATGTGTAAGAATAAATTGTATTTTGAGCATTTACTAAGGAAAAGATGGCAAGACAACAAACCAAAGTTCTTTAAGAACTAAAGATAGGAACACTGACTGTGAGAGTGAAAAATGGGCCATCTCAGGGCTCTTGTGGTTTCTGATATGGGAGGGAAATTCACTTAATTCAAAAGGGAGAAAGTTATCTATAAACAGTTTTAAGTTTTCATGATCAGTAGATTGGGAAAAAACAATATCTATGTGACAGACTTCTTTGAGGTCAGAAATTTTGTCATTTTAGTGGTAGTGAAAAGACTGTAGTTCTTTTTCTTGACATAAATTGGGCCAGACGTTGCCAATAGTATTTTAAAAATTGGTAATATGATTAGTGATTTAATGCTGACTTTACATAGGAACGTTGCTAATATTTAATCAATGTAAACACACTTTGTGTCTGCGCTTTGCAAGCAGGGGTGATGTGAGACCTTGCAAAGCTGCCATGGCATGTGCCAGCTCTGTGCAAGCTGGTCACAGCCTGCCCCAGGTCTGCAAGGGGGAAGGGCTCCTCTGCCTCTGTAGAACTGTCACGTCCTGGTCTGCCTGCAATATGAACAAATTTGATCTTTGATTGCCTCCAACATTAGAGATGTCCCAAGGGGTCATTGTTTGGCCCTTTGTATCTCTGCTCTGACCTGTCAGGCCTTTTGGCTGCTCCTTCCTGGATGTTTTCTACCTCAGCGGTACCTTTCTGGTACCTTATTTGCACTGAAGCTCATCCACCATCCATACCTCTTTTTTTCTCATTCACTCCACTTTTGAGGTCTCTCATCACTATTCAAGCCAGCAAGAGAGATGTTTGGAGTCAATCTTTTTCCAACTTCCCAGGTTAGATTGAGAGTTTTTAAGTAATTCCCATTTATCAGTGGATAGGAGTACTGAAACATGCTGTTTACAGTTGTTAGTATTCCTGCTCTAAATTTGTTGTTACACTTGCTGAACAGGCAAGCACTCTCCAGGCCAGTATGTGGCTTAGCATATGTCCATCTGCACGTATTTTTTTGTTGGGAATTGCAAATGCCATGGCTCATTGTCTTGGTTTGAAAGACAGGTGTCTGCCAAGGAAGGCAGGAGTCTCCCTTGAAATGAAAAAAGAAAAAAAAAAAAGAAAAAAAAAATTGCAACCCCCTTCCCTCTGAATTATTGCAATTTTGAAATTAAGGGGCTTTCAGGCAGAGGTATGAGGAATAGGAATAACAGTTCTTTACTGTTATATATATATGTGTGTGTATAACAAGTCAAACAAACAACCATAACTATGGCAGTAACAGCAGACAATCACAAACCCAGCAGTCCCAGCCTTCTCGGCTGTCAGGCCCTTTCCCCTCGGGTGCAGTTCCGATCACAGCCAGCAGGGGCGCTGGCGGCTCCCGGTGAGCAGGGCAGGTGCCCTGGGATCCCAGGAAGGGATGGAACAAAAAAGCTTCACAATCTCCTGGGCAGCCGATCCTGGTGTCCGGCCGGACCCTCGGGAACAGCAGGCTGGAACGGCAGGGACGAGCACGAATCCCGGGTGGCAGAGGAGATGTATGGAACTCGGGAGCTGTGGTGGGAACCCCCGGAGGTCTGGGCAGGCAGGGTGCGCGGGGCTACAGAGTAGCAAAGGCTCACAGCAACGGCGGGGGCAGGGCGGCCGCAGCCTGGCTCCCAGCGGGGCAGGGAAAGGCGGGCTTGGGAATCCCGGGGTTTCTCCTGTAGAAGGAAGGCAGCCAAAAAAGCAGAAGTCTGCAGTGCTGACAAATTCCTTCCAGCCTCTCTCCCCATCCAAAACGCCGAGAACTCACAGCCCACGAGCCCAGGTGAAAGAGAACAGTACAGCTGGACCCCTCCCGCTGTGGCCAGGTCTTTTGTTTTTCTTAAGCACCCAGTAATTTGTCCCCCTGGCAACATGTATGGGGAAAATTCTTTAAGAAAAAAGAAAACAGAAGGAGAACTCCTAAAACCCCAACACTCATGTTTACCATGAACTGCTTATCTTGGATGGGCACCAAGCTGCATTTGCAGGGGGGTTGGAATTTCATTAATATATGAATGTGGGCTTCATTTTCTTTAATTGAGGAAAAGTCTTAAATTTGCTAGATGCCTTAAAAAAAACATGTTTAATCTTTCTTTTCTCATGATTTACTAAGGAAAGGAATGGTGGGATCAGAGCCTTCACTGGAGTACTTTTCAAGGGATGTGGCTGCCAAGCCACACCTATGTGAGGACTGGGAAGTCTCCTGTGCAGCTGGTATCTGTGGGAGCTGGCTGGCTGACCGATTTTGGGTGCATGAAAGAAACCCACTGATCTCCTGTTGATATTATTTGGGTCTAATGAACCTTGGTTCCCAGGTTCATGCTGGGTGCCCAAAGCAGTTTGCCCTGGGCAGCAGTGCTGAGGAGCTCTTTTGTTTGATGACTTTTCATAGAATCATGGAACGGTTTGGGTTGGAAAGGATCTTAAAGATCGTCTCATTCCAACACTCTGCCCTGGGCAGGGACGCCTTCCACTGGCCAGGTTGCTTATTGCCCCACCCAACCTGGCCATGAACACTTTGAGGGATGGGGCAGCCATGAGTTCTCTTGGCAACCCGTTCCAGTGCCTCACCACCCTCTGAGTAAAGAATTTTTTCCTAGTAGCTCATCTTTTCCATAGCTATGGTCCAGCTCTCCATCTGGAAGGATGGCAGTCAGGTCCCTCCAATGGTTTTCTTGGCATCTGCTACACAAAATTCACATGCTTGCCAATTAAGCAGCAGATTTTAAAACCTAACCTACCATTAGCAGCTAAAAAGTTTCCTGCTAGGAGTCTGATTTGATGGTGGATATTTGCACTTTGACACAAAATGAAATTTAAAGTCTTTTCCTCCTGGAGCTGCGTCCATCTATGGCCTTGGGGTAGCTGCTGTCTGAATGGACCCTTGCCTACATGGTGCAAAAAGGCTGGGTTTGAGCTGAAACCTCCCAGATGCTGGGCTGGATTTCCCTGGGGTCCCTGTGCTCAGTGTGTTTGCATTCCATAAACAACAGCACCACAGAATGCAGGTTAGAAGAAAGCCAGAGTGAACCATCAGATGCTTTAATATCTTACCTTGGACTGAAACAACCTCCCTGTGTGGGAGATAATAAACATTTCTTGTCTCTTAAGGGAAAACCATGCACAGACAGAGACAAGCACATATAAATAATTTACAAAGCTGTAATACACTGTGAATAATAAGCCTACTGAATAATGAATTAACCCAACTGCTGATTCATAGGTAAATATATCTTGTAAAGCAGAATTTTTATAGATTTTTACAGCTTAGTTAATATCCGCTCGTATTTTATTAAGTCTGTTCAGGTGAAGTGTTCTGGTAATAATATGTATATCTTTGGAAGTGAGACAGGGTGGTTGTGGGCTGCTGCGCTGGAGGCATAGCCTTGCTGGGCCTGGGCACACTGGCTTTTGTTAGTCAGGCTTTTCTTCTCTACTCAAGCAGGCAGCAGAGATTAAGCAGGAAGAATTTTGATGTGGCCAAAGAATTGGAGAGCTACAGGGAGGAAGGAATCTCTGAGCATCTTTTTTTTTTTTTTTCCCCCCCAAGCTTCTGGTGGTAAATAATGTATTTGCTCTACTTTGGCTGTGCTCTAGACGTGATGAGATTTCTCCATGCCTTCGAGGATGAGGAAACAGCAAAGCTGCTGGGCTGGGATTGCTGCCCGCCGGCTGCTGAGTCCCTCCGCGAGCACCGCATCCTTCCCATCTGTAATGACCACATGTCCTTATTCCTTCTCATCAGCTACTCAGAAAGAAACCAAACATGACAATTGCTTCCTCCATGCTGCTTCAGCCCCCTTCTTGCCCCTATTTCTCAGAAAAGCTGTAAGAAATAAAAACAGCTGCTAAGCTACCTGATACGGAATGTTGCGGCATTTGGTTGCGGTGCTGTATTGTGCTTTTCTGAACATTGGGGAAGTGGAAAGGGCACTCTCGTAGCCTGAGTTGTTTGTCAGTTAAAGTGTACTCCTCATGTAGATGATATTCAATGTGTCAATTTAATTTATGCCTGAAAAGGTGGGGGCATTTTTCCTTCTCTTTCCTCTTGCTCCTGTTTAATGTAGGCTAGTGGAAAAAAAGGCATTACCTGCTTTTTTTCATCTTTTTGGAGGCATGTAGCTTGTCAAATATGTTGCTGCTTTATTTCTGATAGCTTAAATAATTGCTTTCATAAAAGATAACTAGATTTCTTTCATCTGGAAGTATGGAAGTTGTAAATTGCATTTTCTGGTAAAATGTAGATGTCAACTCTGATTTTTCACTGGCAATGTACAGTGCTGTCACTGAAAGTGTCTGTGGCAAGGGAGCATCTTAAAGGTTGAAGGATATACTTTATGAATGAAAATTATTCCAGGATGATATGTGTGGAGTACCCGCTGTGCTAATAGGATGATTTTAGGGTATTGTTTTGTAAAGAAGTGGACATTTTGCTCAATATGCAAGGCTTTCACAGAAAAAAAGTTCCATGACCGTTCAATTCAAGAGGTGGGATGTTCCAGTATTAAAGTATTTCCTCTGTTTAAATGCTGTCAGTCTTCACTTCTGGCCTATCAAGAGCACTTTGCCCTGTAAGAAGAATAGATCCCAAGATATTCACTGCAGAAGAGGACACTGCTGCATGTTCTCTTCTAGTTAGCTCAGGATGGGATTATACCTGACCTTAAACCTATTTTCCATGAGCATAGCTCTTTCATGTAGAGTTCCTCATGTTTGATGATAACAAGCAACTAGTGCCACTAGGGATACATTTTATGTAGGTTGCAGTGAAAGTAAATCTGAAATACCACAATATTTTGGGTTCCTATCTCCTTTTCCTGTCAAAATCCCCCCAAATCCTTGCCCCTACCTGGCCGTGTGTTTCATTAAGGGAGCCCTGGGTTCAGTGTGGCACATAGATGGCAGGGGAGCACAGTCACATCTCTCCATGCCTGGGGGAACAGGGAAATGCTAATTGGTCACACACCCCACTCTCCTCATACACTGCGCTGCTCTGTGTGCCATTGGACCCCAATTAACTCAGAAAGTTGGTGCACACACATCATTTTCCCCATTGCCCTTTTGACAGGAGTAAGCTGCTGGATTTTTGCGCTCAGAATGTAATTTTTAAAGTCTCACAGAATTACTAGGAATTGGGCTTGAAAGGAGGAAGGTGTATACTCAGGCTCCCGGCAAAGCGTAGATTTTTGTGTGTGTGAATTTCAGTGTAGCTTGTTGAGGCTGCATGGCACAGAAGTGGAAGTAATTTACAATGCAAAATGCTATTTCTTCTATTTTAAAGAATAACAGACTAATTTGGAGGAAAGAAAAGTGTGTGAAATTAGTTCTCTAACATTTGTAGCTTGTTAATACTTAAATTCTTCTGTATTGAGAGAATATAAAATGTTTCTGTAGAGCTCTGCTTTTTTTGCCCATGAAGCATTTCCTTTCTTTTTGTCCTTCTGTATAGACAGATTTCCTGGGGGCTGAGGAATACTTTCTATTGTAAGGAAAAAAGAATAACCATTAAGAAGACATCAAAATTGCTGGGGGGGGGGGGGAGAGGGGGAGGAATCTATAAGCAAAATACTATCTAGAGAAAGTCTTTCAAGATTTTTATATTTTAAACAAAATTCTAAATTAGGGATATTTATAGTTTCAAATAAAGTTTCTATTTATAAAAAGTAATGTGCCAGGAGCTCAGCTGGGATCTGATTTTTCACCCTGCCAGGGGCTGTGCAAGCCCCATCACGTGATGTTTCCCAGGAGAGGCTGTGGGACAGTGTTCCTGCAGAGGTGGGAAAATGGAAATTTGAAAGACCAAGTCATTAGTGGAAAAGCCTATTTAAAACCTTTGTCCCCACCACTCTGTATTTACTCATTATCTTCTATCTAAGGAAGCAATCGTCTTCCATTTTCCATGGAAAGCACTGGACTGGAGCAATGTTTCTGGCATTATTTCTTCCTTGTAAAACCTTTGAGGCCTGTTGCCTTTTTCCCTGAGGGAATATCATGGTGGTTTCCTCTGCAGGCTGGCTGCAGGTCAGGCTGAGACCCCAGCAAACCTGTGGGAAGCAAGACCTGCTGGTGCTTCTGCCCAATCCAGGCTGCAGCATGGGAGGGCTCTTGTCTGTCCTATCATCCTTGCTTTTGTAAGGACTCAGATTTTATGCTGCAGCATGTGTGGGAAGCAATCTGTGAGCCTTATGTCTGAAGGGAGCAAAACTTGGTTTTTATGTAGTAAAGAGCCTGAAGGACAGGTTACAACTCCACTGGTTTCCCCCTCCCACAGGGTGCTGCTGAGCATCTCATACAGCCATGTCTTTGGGCTTCAATTATGCAATTGAAGTAAAAAAGATTGCTAGATTTGATCATAGGTTAATTATTCTTTTATTGCATCTTACCATTGTCATCTGAAGCCTCTCTCAGTTAACGAGACTTCTTTTGACTTCTGAATGTCCCATCCCTCCCAGGACCATGGTAGTCTCTCTCTGCACAGGTGACACCCCATGGGGAGCAGCTGTGACAGCTGTACTGCCAGCAGCAGGGCTGAGCTTCAGAGTTGCACACAAAGGAGAGCTCATACTGCCTGGAAAACTGATGGGGGGGAGTGAGAGTATGCTCAAAACCTACAAAACTATGTGTGGCTTGGAAGGACCAGACTGAGGATCACTGGCTGCTCTCTCACTGTGCAAGGGCCAGCAGGCATCAACTTCAAACAACCTGTGGGAGGTGGATCCTCGTGACTCCTCTTCACTGTGGGTATTCAAAATTTATATGAGCTCAAAGACTTAACAAAATCACATTAGGATTCTGGGCTAGAGAGATCTTTGGCCTACACAGGTATCACAGTCTTTATGTTTTAAAGAAGCTTTACACTTTTGCTGCTGAAATCAGCCATGCTCTTCCTTGAATTCTTCCTTGAGAGAGGCAAGCTGTGCCTTCAGTGATATGCAGCCTCCTGGGCAAACCCAGGGATAACAAGACAGGCATTTGTGGTGTTTCAGTGATGATTTGCAGTTGTGGTAGGGTGTCTTTAAAGCTTGGTCTGTCCCCAGGGCATCCATCCCAAAAATAATTTACTGAGTGTTTGGTTCAAGCACGTGGTGCAGGGCTCTTAAACAGTGCTTTTTGGCTGGAGTTCCACTAGTTCTGTCCTGGAAAAGCTCATATCAAAGTCTTGTGGCAGCAGTAAAATAAGTTTAGAGATTTGCTGTAGCTTGAACTGGGGTTGATGAGACAGAGCCAGGCATTCATAACCTCCCACTTTGTTTCCCCTTCAGGTGTACTGGAACTGAATGTCTTAAAAGAAAAATCTGTAGTGACTGCTATTGCTGCCAGATGAAAGGTTAAGAAACAAGGAGACACTGTCAGCTAAAGCTGCAAGTGTTAGCAATTGAGAGGTGCTCTTGGGTGGGAAAGGCTAAGTATTGCCCATGACTTATGGATGGACAGATTAGCAAGTCAGGTGGCCTCACAGGATCACTCGGCCCTATCTTCTCTGATTTTCTGCTGGAGGTTACTTCTGCATTTAAGGAGAGGCTCTGCTTTCTATGTGATCTCAGTTCTGAAGACATTTCTGTACTGCATACTCTTGCCCTCTCAAGGTGATAAACCAACAAAAGTTACGTGTCGAGACTCTTGGCCTCCTGAAGCAAAGATGAAAGGGAAGAATAAAGGTGCACCTTTCCTTTTTCAGCTCCACATGCTCTGAATTCTCCACTCTGGTACCAGTTCATCCAGCGTAAATGAGGAGCAGTCTCACATGCAGTTAGTCTGTCCTTGGTGCATGAAGAACTATGGGCTAAAAATGGTGTTACTGGGACTGATTATAGGTGGGCATGTGCAAAAGCCTCTTGGGGGTCCCTAGGAGTTTGGCATGGGAGGACAAGCTGTTGGGATGGCCATGAATGGACAGGTGCACAGGTTGCTGGACTTGGAACCTCTTTTCAGAATGAGGCAAAAGTATTCAAGTCCTTTTGGGTGAGAAGTGTTTCTTTGGAAAACTGGATTCAGGCCCCTGGTACTGTGCTTTCCTGCCTCCTAACTACCCTTGTTGACGAAGTCTTGTGCTTTGTGCTGTTTCTTCCCTTTGGGATCTTGAGGCATCACCTGCCCATCTGAACCACGGCAGAGGGACCTCCCTCTTCTGCCTTGGGACCCTCCACCGCAGCCATCTGCTGCCCAGGAACAGCTTTTAGCCTAATGCTGCCTCTTCCTCTGTAAAATGGAACAAGTGGCCTCCATTGCTTTGTTTGGTTTTATCATGCTAAACAGTGAATTTTCATCTCTGTACTTACAGCTTCCACTTAGACTCTTCACCGGGGGTCTTACAGGCAGATACTTTGAAAGTGTCTGAAATGTCAGAAATCAGTGGCATAAGGTCCTGCTGCTTCAGTAACCTACCACTTGTCCTACAGAGGGGGGTGCATGGGATGGAAGGGAAGAAAGAGAGAGAGCATGTCTTTCCATATTGCCTCCCCTTGTCTCTGACTCCAGAGCTTGATGACTGCTTTCTCTAGATCTTGGGATAATGAAGAACCATGTTGGGAAGCAGCCTGATGCACAGATGTGCTGATAGATGTGACAGTCTATAGGAACCCACTACACCAGCTTTCTGCGTGGAGTTTGTTAATTTTAAACTTGTTTAATGACCTTAAATTGCAACTGACTCGAGAAGGATCAATGTGTTGTCTGGAGCCTCCTCAGCATAGCTGTTTATCTGCAGGGAAGCAGATGCAACTTCATCTGCTAGCAAGGCTCAAGACCTGAAGCTGAATCCTTATGGGCAGTGTATTACTGTGGAGATGAGCTGCCCAGAAACACATTTTGGCTAGAAATTAAGGGTGTCCAAACATTCATCAGACCAAGCAGTTGTTCACAGCCTCCTGGGGAAGACAAATCCTGCTTATTTTCAGGATAGAGCTTGCTTATTCTTAGAGGCAGGGAGGAAGCCATGCAGCTGCCTGGGACAGAGCTCAGTGTAAGGATGTTTCCAGGCTGGTGTCCCAGCCTTCCTCCAGCACCCCAGGGCAGAATAAGATTCTTGTTCCAAACCTTGCAGCCTTCTTTACTGTCAGGCTTCTCATCCAGTGAGGTGAAAGGTGCCCGGGAATTTTTGATTACGGCACAGTGAGATGGCACACAGGGATACATCTTCTGTTTCCCCGGGGAGGCACTTTGCCCCCATAACCCTTTGTGCCCTGCTGTGCGTTGTTAAGGTACCAGCATCCCACATTGCTGGGCATGTTTGTGGTTGCAGAGGGAACAAATGGAATGAGGATTTGCATATGTACATGTCCACCTGCCTGTATGCTCTGTCTGCCAGTTTGAGGAGGTTACACCGACCCCTGTGTTTCCACTGTTCCTTTTGGACTGAGCATTTCCTATGGGTGAGCCTGCCTCCTCTTTTGAGCTCATCAGGTACTTGGATATGGTTTGCTCTTGATGGAAAACACTCAGTTGTATGTGCAGACCAGGTGCTATGTCACCTCATATGAGTGTGGCGTTGTTCCTGGTGACCTCAGCCAGAGCACTGTGGGAACATCTGCTAGGATATTTGGATTTGGATGAAGGAATGCTCTCTAGCCCCAAATTATTTTCCTGGAGATCTTTTTCTATTTGGTAGTATATTGTTTTATTGCTCTTGGGTGAGGGCTCATTTTGCAATGTTTTCTGCCTTAAATACTGTCAGTCATGTATCATCCCTTGGTTTTTTGGATGCTACTGAGGGCAAGTGTGGGAGGCAGCCCCAGCCAAGGCCACTGCAGGGCTATGAGTTCTGTGCCACCCCAGCACCTTGTCCCAAGGGGAGCAGGGGGATGCTTGGGACCCTGCTTGCACCTCACAAACTCCACCAAGCCTCCTCTTAAAAAATCCAGCAGTGGGTGCAAGGGTAAGTTAAGGAGAAAACCCATTTGAATATACCAAGATGAGTTTGTTTTTCATCATTTTTATAAGAAGCTGTAAGACTTTCAAAAATCCTCTTTTTATATTGTCCATGACTTTTTACACTAATTTGACACTCTGGGATGTTGTTTTACATTTCATTTTAGTCTCTAATCACAGAAAATTATAGCTGGCCACACATGCTGGCTTTGCATTCTTGCATCTGGTTTATGTTCATCTGTACTAAGGGATAGCACTCACCATGTCTGCCCAATTTATTTTTCTCTGCAGCAGTAGGAATTTCCAATACTCTGGAGCTTCATTACCATGTGCAAGAAACTAAATTCAATGTTATCATATTTAAGCTTTATGACCTCTTGAAGTACAATGTTTTATTTATTTATGGTTTATTAAATCTTTCAAAAAAGAAGCCCTTTAGAAGAAGTGCATGATGTGTAGCTTATTAAGAAAATTTAATTTTGATATTTAAGAAGCTTGAATTATGAATGTCCCAAGTATTTGATTTCTGTCCTGAGATGTATGGGGAGGAGAGATGAACTGTTTGAGCCAGTGCCTTGACTTCTGTTGTCTGTGAGCCAGTGAAAAACCTGTTTTCAGAGAAGGAAGAATGCACAGATTTTTTGTAATGGTTCTCCTTGGTGTGTTTTTGAGGTGTCATTTTAATGTTAACATTTTACCACATGACCTTGCAAAACTTCCTTTTACTCATGTCTAGAAGATAAGGAATTTTTTTTCCTCCACTTTGATTAGTAACCATTTAATGAGTCACTGCTGGTTGATTTTGGCTGTTAGTTTGTGTCTTAGTTTGAAAGACGGGTGTCTGCCAAAGAAGGTGGGAACCTCCCTTGGAATATAAAATATGACCTCCTTCCTTCTGAATTATTATAACTTTGAAATTAAGGGACTTTCAGGCAAAGATATGAGAAAAGGAACAACAGGTCTTTACTACTACAAGGCAAACAAACAACAACAATGGCAGCAACAACAAACAAAAAAACCCAGAAAACCCAACAAGCAAAAAAAACCCCAGAAAATCCAACAAACAAAAAACCCCAGAAAACCCAGCAAACAGTCTCTTCCCGCTCTGTAAGCCATCTCCCCTTGGGTGCAGTTCCGCTCGCAGCCGGCAGGGGCGCTGGCGGCTCCCAGCCGGGCAGGGTTGGTGCGATGGTTCCCCCGCGCCTGCAGGGGGCGCTGTGCCGCGAGCTCGGGGAGCACGCGGTAATGGCGGCTGGAAGGGCAGGGGCAGGGACGCCTGGGGTGACAAACCAAATGTAGCAGGAGCAGCGGGGAGTCTGGCGGACACTGGGTGTTGGGTTAAAATGTAGTGAAAAAGCCAGAGGCAGCAGCAGAGAACAGCAGGGCTGGGCAGCGGCAGTCTGGTTTCTCCGTAGCAGCTGCCACACGCGGCCGGGGAGACGCGCCCTCCGGGAAGGGGGAGGGGGTCGGGGTCCCGGGTTTTTCCCCTGAGGCACCTGAGTAGATAATGAGAGTCCTTTCCAGGCAGATAGGGTGTTAATAAGGTCCCAGTCCAATGGCTGCTCTTAGGTAGGAGAAAACAGTAATGGGCTGGACTCCGTGGTGGCAGTGAATTCTCTCGTGGTAGCAGCAGCTTGACTCTTTCCTCCGATCCTGAGAGAGAGAGGAGCTGAGCCCAGTCCCTCATCTCCCAGCCAGAATCTCACGGTACCTCAGCTACCAGAGTGCAGGTGCACCCTTCCCCCCAGCTTGGCCACTTTTTTTGTCTCTCTTAACTACCAGTTGTTATCATCTCTTAGGCAACAGATGGGAGAAAAATCCCTGAGAGAAAAGAAAAAGAAAAAAGAAAAATCCTAACCGCCAACAGTTTGGTTTTTTTTAAACTGTGAAACTGTTTCTTAATTCTGAGCACAACCTATGGTGATCAGAGCAAAATCTTCAGATATTTTATAGGGCTTGTACTTAACAGGAGCACCTTTGGTTTGTATTTTAAAACCTTTCCTTGGATAAAAATCCCCATGAGGTGGGTTTTTGCTGTAATTACTTCTTTCCACAGGACATGGTCCTTTGACACTAAATCCATCCTTTGCTTTAACTCACAGCATTAAAGGTCATGTAGTTGCCAACATCTCCTAAAGCAGAAAGCACTTTTTTTGGATATGGATAGTAAATATAATCCATGTTAATTTTTAATAGTGGCTGAAGAATTTTTTCTTCTCTTTTTCTTTTCTTTCCTTTTAGAAAAGCTTGGTGTTTGCCTTATTCCAGAAAAAATGCTGTTGACCAATGGGCTCCTGGAGTTGTTCCCATGGTTTGTGTTGTTTTGCTGGCGCTGGGTCGTTCATCAGCGTGGGTGGATGAGGGAGGTGTCTGTGGGCTGCAAGGCTTTTGTGAACCCAGCAGGGGAGTCTTTTTGGAAATTGCTGGGTCCTGGAGCCACTGAAACTAGGGGTTTCTGCCTCACTGTGGTTTGAGAGAAGCACCTCTTGGCTTTGCTCTGCTGTCATCCACATTCAGCATAAACTCACACACTGCTCAAGAGAACTGTTGTACATTGATGTCTCCTTTTCTTGCTCATCATCTAACAAATAAATAGCAACTTGAGCACTGAATAATGCTGCTTTCAGAAGAAGCCTTCACGCATCTTACTCCTCTTCGGGGAAAATGCTGTTGAATGTTCTAATGAATGAGTTTATTTTGGTGCAGTGAAAAAGACGTGGGTGGTGCCTGCTAGGGGGGTTATGCTGGTGTAAATGGCTGTCTTGTGAAGCCTGTTGAAACGGCAGCACTGACATCTGTATGTCCCGACAGCAAGTGCACTATGGGCAGTGTTTGTGGAAGTGCTTACACTGCCCTGCCGGATTGCCCTGGCTGGATGCATAAGCAGCTGGGAGGAGCTGGAGACAGATCGCCTAAGTAAAGAGAGGGATGAGCAGCATGTCAGACCCCAAGATGGGGTTTCAGACCCCAGTTTGGACATACGGTTCCTGTTGGAGCTGCTTGCATCAGGACAAGAACAGAAATTTTGTTTATGTTTGCAGTATGCTGAGGTTTCTCATTATTTTATTATGTACCCACAAGTATTGAAGGTAGTTGTCCCCTGCATGTGCCACACTGACCTCACATCTGCATACAGAAACCTAAAGGGCAGCGTAGTTTAATGGTGGGCTTGGCAGTGCTGGGTTCATGGTTAGACTCAATAAGCTAAGATGTCTTTTTCAGTCCTAGTAATTCTGTAGTTTCCCCTTTCCTTGTTTTTCCATGGCATGACCAGTTGTGCAGCCTGCAGAGAGGGGCTCCGTTGTGTGGACCTGCTGCCTGTGTCCAGCCCAAGGCTGGGATGGAGCACAGGGATTTCTTGCTGGTTCACACCCTTTCATGCCTGGCATGCAGCAGGTCCCATGCTTACGTTACTTGGTGCAGCTTCCCATCAGTTGCAGAAACTCCCAGCTTCTCTCCTCTGTAAAATTACCAGGCATTGATGAAGGATTAGTGAGGGATTTTAATTTAGCACAAATAATTGGATTAATCTGGAATTTGCTTCCCATTAGTTTTAGATTAGCCAATACAAATACTTGGAGCTTGATTTTGCACAAGCACAACAGGCCACAGTGCCACATGGAGCTGATCGTGGCTCCCAGCCACTGCTGATCCATCCTGATTTGTGTATGTACATGAAGGGTGGTTAGAGATGACAACCTGTTGCAGCAGCTTGTAAAATTGAGACAAATGATACATTCAAATTAGATATATTTTATAAAACAGTTAAACCAGATAAACTAATTAAACCAAGTGAAGCCCTGTCAACATGTGAGTACAGATTTGTGGTGTCAAAACTCATTATGTGATTCACTTAAGAATTCTCATGTTTTTCAAAAGGATAACCCATAATGTGCAATCACTCAATCAGGTGAGGGGTTTCAACCTTGGAAGAGTTATCGTAGGTTGTCTTCCAACCCCAGGGGAGAGTCCCCATCAGTGGACCAGCTCCACTGACCCCCCAGCAGGGCTCCATCTGTACCCACCCAGCTGGATCTTTTCCGACTCCAGATAAGGTCAAATTAATCCTCACTGGCTGGGCTCTGACCTTCTACACCAGCATAGCCACCACACAGACATCCTGGGGAGACCGGTCAGCATTCCATGCCTGAAGCCAGCCGTGGCATGGTTGAGACCAGTCTCAGGTCACATCCCTGCCAGAACACATGGACCTGCCACACAGTCGTGTTGTTCTTTGAGATGTACAACCTGTAGGTGCTCGTTCAATCCATACTAATCACCAATCATACTATATCAGTCTCTTGCTCAAGTTCTGTGATATTTTCACATTTGTAGATTTCCATGACAAAGGAGAAGTTCCATGTGTGTTTCTGGCATTAAGGACATTGTCAAAAACCTGCTAATGGAGGGGCTGCAAAGAGAGCAGGAGAAATGCTAGATGCAAAGTTTTCAACAACCTGCTGTACCCCAGGATGTCGGAAGCAGGAGAGCATTTCTCTGCTCTGGGAGCACAATCATCACCCCTAGACTTTACCAATTGGTTGTTTTACAACCCAGGAGACACAGTGCATTCATTAGTGGTCTGTTTATGGCTATCTCATGTCTTTGCTGGAATCTTTCTTCTAAAACTTAGCTTAAATCTCCTTGAAGGAAGATTTTTCTTTTTTTGTAGTACCAGCAGCCTGCTAATTTTTTCCAAGTAGCTTCAAAGCATTGCCTTAAACAGTCTTATTTGCATTTGTCCTGAGGATGAATTTTTACAATGGGTGCTTTGTAAAACTGTTTAGCATGTGGAAGATCTTAGTTTTTTCATCTCCTTCTGATGCACCGCTTCATTAGATTTTTTTTTCTCTTATCATATCTGTTTAAGGGTATGTGAGCTGATCCCTTTGTTTTCAGAAGAGAATACCAAATAAACAGTGATTAGCATGAAATATGACACATGGCTTCCTAAAGGATGTGCTTTAGAACTGGTAAACAGTTGCAATTGCTGTTAGATTAAAGTAGCAAATTGAATACATTCTCATAATAATTATAAAGAGATAGATGGACTATTCTTTCTCCCAAATCTAATTGGAATTAGTATAGTGTTCAGTTTTCCTAGTAGAGACTGATCTGTGTGAAAGTTAAATGTAGTTATAAATGCATTCATAAAAGCTGAGTTTAAGTAAGTGGAAGAAACCTGCTTCTACATAGAGGCCAAGGAAGTAATTATAGTGTGTGTTTTTTCTGAGGAGAAAAAATTGAATATAATATTCTATGGCCTGGAGATCATCTCACCTGGAGTGGTGTCACAGATTTGCTGGGATTGGTGCCAGACTAATAAGGATTTGTTTGCAGGAGACCCTAAGCATGAGCCTTTAAAAAGTCCTGAAATCTCTTCTGTTTCTGCCAGTCACATCTGAGAAAGGTTAGGAGTAGGGTGTTTTTGCAGTATCAGTAATTTAAATCAGAAATCATAAAAGAAATAATGATATTACTGAGTAATTCATTACAGAAAACTCTATGTCTCTTGATGCAGCTGCATGCTATTTTATAGATCATTGGTTCCTCTTAATCCAGTTAAATCTTTGGGAAGAACCTAGGGTATCTGTATGCTGTGGGCATTCAGCAGCAGCTCTGTGCAGTGTGTGGAAGTCTGTCAAAGAGATCTACCAAGGAGGGGTGTCAGGTCTGTTCTCACTTTTCCTTTGGCTAGGAGTGGCTTTTGGCTTTTCAGACATGAGTCTCTGCTGGAGCTGTCAGGTGTACCTTCACTGACCTGTGCTCTAAGCCCCGGGGATGCTCCAGAGGGATGGCCTCCAGCATCCCAGCCCTGATGGGCTTGTTGTGTATTGTTCACCTGAAGTGACAGCCAAGAGAAGGAGGAGGGTCTCTGCCAGTGTGCTGTCCCCCCTGTGCCAGCGTGACATTCTGCCATGCTGTGCTCTGTACACATGTGTTCTGGCAAGCCTGGAGGTAGGCAGGAAGGGACATGGGAATATTCACAGGGAGCTTTCCCTGACCTTTACCATTGTTAAGTGACTGAAACAGCTTTCCAGCTGCAGATGGATTTGGGTTCCCTCAGGTTGCCCAGCAGTAAATCACTGCGTCAGAGCCACGCAGGCAGCGTTGATGTGATCAATGCTGGGTGTTTCATCAAACAGCGCAGGTGGGGAGTGGACAGGACAGTGGGACTTCTTCCCTCAGATGCAGCGTTTGGGATGTCACCCGTGGGGAGAAATGCCACATGTGGCTCTGGATTGCTGCCATTTCCTATTGCTGGCAGCACCCAGCTTACTGCTTTGCCATGCCAAACAGCAGCCAGAGGCTCTGCAGTCAGCTTCTTAACAAGGAAATTGTTTTAAAAGAGCCAGTTTTGTAGCTAAACTTAGTACTCTTGGATGCTGTCCAAAACTCCACAGCAATAACACAGCAAATACAACTGTTCTAAAATACATTATATATGCAGGTTGGCTGATGATAGCTAAGCCCTTGCAGACAAAGAATAGGTGAAAAACACTAACTTGCATTGTGTGTATATATAGGATGGTTAATCATTTGTAAATAAACATCTAAGTGAGGAAAAAATAATAAAACAAACCATCCAATTGCAATGTTACAGGAATGTGTTCTTGGCAAGAGCTCTTTCACTTTTAAACTGAAATTCTTACTCAAATCAGAGCTGTAAAACATACCAAAGGAAAAAAAATTATAAGCCTGTTTTAGTTAAACAAAAGCAGTGGATTCAGCATTTGCTAGAGGCAGATTTTGAAGAGAAACTGAGGCTGAAACTAGCACAGGAAACTAGCACGCCTAATTGGCGTGTTTTCCTAACAATAGCATCGTCTTTCCAAATGAACAAGGGCGTACAACTGAGTAATTTTTAGCAGAGTGATGGTTTGGTTTTGAGGCACAATCTGATGAATCTGCACTTACAGCATTCCCAAAAGTCTGTCCTGATGCGATTCTTCCAGATTTCACCTTCTTAAGTACATGTATGAGCACTGATTCACCTCAGTGTTCAAAAATAACAAAATAACAGCCATCGGGTTCAAACTGATAGCAGGCAGTTATTTCAGGTTTTTGAAGGTTATTTGTATCATGGCACATATTTAAAAAAAAAAAACAACAAAACCTCATAGCTATTAGTAATTTCTGTATGTAGGTATTAATAGAGATTTTAGTGTATATTTTCCTAAAAACCCCACCACCAACCAGAGAAACGACTCCCCAACCCAGCTCAGTTAGATATTGATGGGCTTGGGCTGAATGCATTCTTTTAAACTGATTTAAGCAAACAGCATTCAGATTTACTGTACCATTTTTCTGGTACTGAGGTGAGGTACTGCTTTTTAATTAAACAGTGATTCGGGGGAGAATGGGTATTTCTAGGCCAGCTCAAACCACATAAATGTGAATGTCTTGTGCAGATGTAGGTGTGTGTTATTTTCGGTTTCTGCTATGGGTTATGTTGACATTTTTAGCTTTATAAACATTTTCTGAGAGGTTTTGGGTCAGGATCAGAAGCTGGATCATCAAGGGGATGCAAGCAGTAGGCAGAGGTTGAAGGGGAGGAGGTGGATGAAGTTTGCTCTAATAGCTGGAGGACTCCTAGCTGCAGTCTGAACTTATTGTGGGGATTTGGACCACCTCAATGCCAGCTGGACTGTAATCTTCTGCAGCATCCTTTTAGCCAAACTGGGGAGATGGGTGGACTGCAAGACTGGGGGCAGGAGGAACTGGCTGGATTATCATCTGCAAAGGAGAGTTGTTAAAGGTTCTATTTCAAGTGGCATTCCTTTGGGGTGGATAGAGGGACCAGTGCTGTTTAGCATCTCCATGGTTACAGAGATGATGGAGGCAGGGTATGGTCTCTTCCTTTTGTACCAGAGATCCAGTTGCTTTAATTACCTTCTCAGCCTAGCTAACGGGTACAGAGAAGATATTTTTTTAGTTTGTATTTGTTCGTTTGAGGCTGAGAAGTTGCTTAGGAGCTGGGAAAAAAGACATTTGGAGTGATGGTGATATCTATTCCTCCCAGACCCTTCTTGCATCCTTGTAGTAATACAAATGAGCAGCAGACTTGACCCCAGGCTCTGCAACTCAGGAGGAGCAGGGTTCCATCTTCAGTATGGGAATGTGTACATTGACTTCTGGAGCAGTCACAGTGAGCACCTAATCCACTCCTATATTGAACTGCAGCTGATTCCAGCAGGAAATGCACCCCTGTCTGCATTAAGAAATGCTGAGTTAAATCTTGGAAATCTGGTCTGTTGCAACTGGAGGCAAACCTGTCAGCTTTGCTTTACCTACATTTATATACCTTCCATTGAAGCAGTTTGAAATTCAGGTATGTCATTAAGAGATTGACAAAATACAAATGGCAATCTTCAGATTCAACTGATTAAAGGATTCAGAATCTGTCTGCTGTATTAACAGTTTTCCCAACAGCAGCCATTGTGTCTGTGGGTTCTGTGGGGTACATATGCTGGGTTATGTTGTTTTATTTTGGTTTTGACCTGTGGTCACATTGTGGCAAGAGCATGGTTATCTGATAATTGCAAGTAATATCTCTTCTTGTTCCAAGTCCAGTTTTCTGGGGCAAGAAGATTGCTGATGGTAGAGCCAGGGTTTGTGAAAGGTGCCTGGCAGTGGGTGCTGCCTTAGAGAGCCTGGGGTGGAGGGAAGGCTGTGCTCCCCAGGAGGATGGGGACAAACACAGCTTTTTATAGAGGAGTGAGGAGTGAACAGATCATTCCCAGCACTGAATCTAGAAGTGGAGCAGAAGTGCCTGGCAGATGCCTCTGTGTTTGGTGTGATGTTGAGGTTTTGAACAGCCAAACTATAAAACGTAATGTTTGAAGAGAGAAGGAGCAGATTGATTTTTATTCCTTCAGAATGTTTTCTTGGCTGCTGTTCCAAGACATTGGAGTTACGTGGGTTCTTTAGGACTGTCTGGTCTGAATGAGCTTTGCTTACTGTAGGAATGATGACAGGAAAAGGATTTCAGGAAAGGTAGCTCTTAAATGAAGGTGCCTTGATGAAGCTTATGCAAGTGCTTCTAACATGTTCGAGACCCCAGAGAAATTTGGAAAAGTGTGCACATAGGTACTTCCATGTTTTGTTTGAAGTCTGACTTCTCTATCAGTGTGTTTCAATGTGGGCACGCAGACACTGAGGCAGAAGGGAGGAAGAATAGGTTCACTGTATAACTGGTGGTATTTGCAAAATAGGAACCTCATTTTGTATATTCATCTTTGGCCTGGGCTTGGCTTCTGCTTTTCTGACACAGCTTTTCTGTGTCCAGAAAGAACCTGCAGCAGTGCTTTCATGTTAAAATTTCTGGTTTAGACAAAAAACAGTTTTCTTGCTTGGAAGTCAGAATTTTGCTCCCTCTGGGGAAGCCTGTTATCTGGTTACAAGCTAGTACATGATGGAGGCATGCTGGATAGTGGTAGTACACTAAATGCTGCAGCTGTAATTGAACCACACCAAGCATCACCTGCTTTTAAGTTATTAATGAGTCTGAACTATTTATAAGCAAGGAACAGTGTGAAAAGAGAGGGCTTGTTTGTCTCTGGAAGAAAGTCCTCTTAAGATCTAGGAGCATGCATTTATGTTGTATATTCTGATAATGCAAAGTCTAGAAGAGGTGACAGCATGGGTCTGGCACTCAAGTGTCTGGGTAAGGCATCTGGCACCAGTGGAACCCAGCATCCATCATCATATTTCCTCCTTGCTCCTCAGGAGGACATGCTGCCTTTAGCCATTTCATGGAATGTTAAAATGGCTCCAGGTAGTTTCCATGCTTGGGTGGTTGGACTGAGGTGTCCCTCACTGCCAGAAATATTGCTCTGTTCAACTGACCCTACTGCTGCCAAGTGGCCCCAAATTACAGTGACTTGGGGAGCATCTCCAGAATGACAGAGGATAGGTCATGGTGCTTTGTATCTCACGGTCTGGAGGAATTGGGAAGGAGGCATTCTGTCCTCTCCATTTCAAGAACTTGCTGCAAACTGCCTGATGACATTTGTTCAAGGGAAAAACTCACAGGTGATAGTATAGGTAGGTTTTGGTTTCCAAACAGGAAAATAAGAGGATGAAAAACAATGATTTCAGGGGGGAATAGACTGCTGGTGGTGTTCTCAGATGTGGTTTTATCTCAAAGAAAAACAGATCTTCACTTCATCATTTTAAACCAATTTCATGGTTCGGCAGTTCTACCCACTCATGTAATCTCACCACCATGGGTTGCAAATGGGACCCGTGCAACTTGCAGGAGGTGAAGCATTGAAGCAACACCCTTCCTGCGCTCAGCCCTTATATGGACCTAGAAAGGCCAAGCAAAGTTTCTTTTTATGTCCACAAAATTGAGACCTTAAATTGGGCTGTTTAAAAGATTGCAACATCTTATAAATGATGTATTGGAGCAAAAATAGTGACTGCTTGTCTGACTTCAGGGATTTAACTGTGAGGCTGTGACCTCTAGAGGCTAAGAATAAGCAAACAGCTTTCCATCACTCCCTGCTCCAGCAGAGATGTGTTCCTGTGGTGACACATTTTTGTAGCATCTTATGAACTCTTGTTTCACATGGTGATTCCCCTAACTTTGGAAATGTAATGATAGTGCACTGTAAATTTTTTACTTTTGGCAAGATTATTAGCAATGGCCCTTTTGTTTGCAGAGATCATTTTTATAGCTGTTCTTAAACTAATACCTTAAATTGGTAATGGACATCTAGACTCAGTAATACTTGTGCCTAAAGTGCCACACAGATTTTTTTGCACGTGCATATTTAAATGCATGTTACATTAGATTTAACTTTAAGTAACCTTTGCTGCTGCAGTGGGGCCGTTTCTGGGATGTAATAGGCAGCCACCATTTGTTATCATTGGCATTGCACACCAGGGAAGCAGGGAATAGCTTCTCTAGCTGAAAGCACTGTGTCCAGCGTGCCTTAGCTTACAAGCTCAGATGGAGTCACAGATGGTGCTGCTGATCTGGCCATGGGTCTTATTGAAAACGGTGAGTGCTGTCTGTGGTGTTTGCCGCATAACATTATGGGTTTTCTTTGCTGTATAATTGAATATCTGAATCTTTCAGTTGCTTTCCATCTGTTTTCAAGGTGTTAATGGGACAGTCCCCATGCTCACTCTGCCATAAACAGGAGAATTGCTAAATAGGATCAGATCCACAGTAGTTCAGAGGAATGTTACCTGCAAGATCTTTGTTCCAATGAATATTGGATTTTGTGGCAAGCCCAGAGATCCTGGTGATGTCTGGAGGTGGCAGATCCCTCTCTCAGACCTGTTGACCTCTCTTGCCTCCCCTCTGCCTGCAGCACTGAGTTCTGTTACAACCTTACATCGTTACATGCTGGGAGGAGAAATAAATAATTTTTTTTTCTTACTATTTAATAAAAGTGGGTTGCAATTTCAGGGCTGTAGTTGCTCGTAGCTGACCTCATTGCTGCCACCACTTAGGGTGCTACAGGCTGAGTTGGATGCCTGTGAAAGTACACTGAGGCTCCTCTTGCAATCTGCTCTCTTTGCAAGGGGGAAGGTGGTAGAAGAAGGGAATCTCTGCACTAGAGAGTGAGGGCTCCAGTTTTAGTTCCTCTCTTGCTGAATTCAGTGTGTGCAGCCCCTTCTCCTTTCCTGGTTGTGATGGGAAAGGACTTCCTCCTCTTCAAGGCTATCTGAGATTCATAAGGAACCCAGTGTTCAGGAGATTGTGCCTTTGGGGTGACATGGTGCAAGGGGCAGTACTTTGATGATGGTGCATATATTTTTCTTGAAACAAAGACTTTCCTTGCATAAGCAGTGCTGTGCTTGCCCTGTTGCTTCATGAGACCCTAGCAGGTGGCTGTGCTCTGTCATTTGGTAATTGTCTAAATGCAGTGGTGTTGATTTGGTGATCATTTTTCTTCTGTTCTCCTGATTTGTGCTTGTGAACCTTTCTACTGTCTGGGTTTTTTCTTGGTTTAATTTTTTTTTTTTTGTTAATGATATTATCCTTTTGTTCTTAGTCTATTTTAAGGCTTAAATTGTTCAATGTGCCATGACAGGAGTTTCACAGAGTGTCACAGAAGGTCACTGTTTTCTTGACTCCCTTAGTCCAGATAGAGAGCAGGATCTTTCACTTCCCCCTGCAGTCATCCTGGCCCCAGCACACCTGGAGTGAAGGTCTCCTCCCTGGTGGGGCAGGTGAGCAGAGTCTTTCAAAGCAAGAGTCACCATGCAGTTTGCAGAGTCACACAGATGGCATAGAGGATCTTGGAATAAATGGGAATTATGGACTAAATAGGTTTATAAGAATTAGAAAACCATAATGAATATCCAAATAGCTTTGTCATATGGTGTTGCCATAGAAACAGAGTTTGTACAGCACCTTGTCTTGGTTTGAAAGACAGGTGTCTGCTAAGGAAGGCAGGAGCCTCCCTTGGAATGGCAGATGCAACCCCCTTTCCTCCAAGTTATTATAATTTTGAAATCAAGGGGCTTTTAGGCAAAGATATGGGAAATAGGAATAACAGTTCTTTACTATTATATATCTATATGTGTATAACCAGTCAAACAAACAACAGTAGCTATGGCAGTAACAGCAAACAATCACAAACCTAGTGCCAGCCTTCTCGGCTGTCCGGCCCTTTCCCCTCAGGTAGGTTGCAGCCGGCAGGGGCGCTGGCGGCTCCCGGTGAGCAGGGTGCGTGCGATGGTTCCTCCTCGGCTGCAGGGGGTACTCCGGAGCAAGCTCAGGGAGCACGCAGCACTGGTGCCCTGGGATCCCAGGAAGGGGTGGGACAAAGGCTTCACAAACCCCTGGGCAGTCAATCCTGGTGTCCGGCCGGACCCTCAGGAAGGGCAGGCTGGAACGGCAAGCTGGAATGGCAGAGACCAGCACAAATCCCGGGTGGCAGATGAGATGTATCCAAATGGGGAACCCCCCCAGAGGTCTGGTCAGGCAGGGAGAGCAGGGCTACAACGTAGCGAAGGCTCAAAGCAACAGCGAGGCAGGGCGGCCATGGCCTGGCTCCCAGCAGGGCAGGGAAGGCGGTCTTGGGATCCCGGGGCTTCTCCAGCAGAAGGAAAAGCAGCCAAAGAAAGCAGCCTCCCTCTCTGTCCAAAAGCCAGGGACCGACTGCCCGAACACCCAGGTGAAACAAAAGAGTAGCCAGATGCACCCCTCTTCAGTGGCTAAGTCTTTTGTTTTTCTTAAATACCCAGCAATTTGTCCCCCTAGCAACACGTATGGGGAAAATTCCTTTAACAGAAAAAAAAAAAAAACCAGGAGATCTAAAACCCCAACATTATCCACCCTGAATTTTTCCCATACTAACATGTTACATGAAACTTAACCCTTTTAACTATATAATACATGCATCACTCAAATTATATACATATATACATGCAGATACTGATACAAGTACAGAGCCATGGGTAGTTCACCCTAAAACAAGGTCCCCTTGAGGTATGCATCAGGTCTCTCCATCCTCTTGCATCACCCACCAGGTGCAACCTGGTCCCTGCACGAAGACAACCCCACAGATGGGTTTGTCTTTGCTCGAGTCGGAATTAACTCAGTTTTTCCAAGCATACCCCTCATGTGTACCACTGGAACCGTATCCCCATCTGTTCTTTGTAGGGGTTCGGATTGGGCAGGACCTGCTCAGCTGGTGGAGCCTCGGGTGTTAACTAACCAGGTGACTCTTGCTAAATGCACCTCCCAGTGTTTGAAAGTCCCCCCACCCAGTGCCTTTAAGGTGGTTTTAAGCAGTCCATTACACCACTCAACATTCCCAGCTGCTGGTGCATGGTAAGGGATGTGGTACACCCACTCAATGCCATGTTCTCTAGCCCAGGTGTTTATAAGGCCGTTCTTGAAATGAGTCCCATTGTCAGACTCAATTCTCTCAGGGGTACCATGCCTCCAAAGGACTTGCTTTTCAAGGTCCAGGACAGTGTTACGGGCAGTAGCATGAGGCACAGGGTCGGTCTCCAGCCATCTTGTGGTGGCTTCTACCATCGTGAGCATGTAGCGCTTGCCTTGAGGGTTTGAGGCAGTGTGATGTAATCAATCTGCCAGGCCTCCCCATACTTGTATTTGGACCACCACCCACCATACCACAGGGGCTTCACCCGCTTGGCCTGCTTGATCGCAGCGCATGTCTCACAATCACGGATAACCTGGGAGATACTGTCCATGGTTAGATCCACCCCTCGGTCTCGTGCCCACTTATAGGTGGCATCTCTGCCCTGATGGCCTGAGGCATCATGGGCCCATCGAGCTAGGAACAACTCTCATTTATGTTGCCAATCCAAGTCTATCTGGGACACCTCTATTTTTGCAGCCTGATCTACCTGTTTGTTGTTATGATGTTCTTCATTAGCCCAGCTCTTGGGGACGTGAGCATCTACATGACGGACCTTCACGGGTAGCTTCTCGACCAGAGTGGCAATGCCTTTCCACTCCTCAGCAGCCCAAATTGGTTTTCCTCTGTGCTGCCAGTTTGCCTTCTTCCACTTCTCCAGCCAACCCCACAGAGCATTAGCTAGCTACCATCCATGAATCAGTGTAGAGGTAGAGCTTTGGCCACTTCTCTCTTTCAGCCATGTCCAGAGCTAATTGGATGGCTTTGAGTTCAGCAAATTGGCTCGATCCAGCTTCTCCTTCAGTAGCCTGTGCAACTTGTCATGTGGGGCTCCATACAGCGGCTTTCCATCTCTGGCTAGCACCTACAATTCGGCAGGAACCATCAGTGAAGAGGGCATATTGTCTTTCACTCTCTGGTAGCTCGTTATATGGTGAGGCTTCTTCAGTACATGTCACCTGCTCCTCTTCTTCTTCAGAAGATAACCCAAAAGTCTCACCTTCCGGCCAGTTCGTAATTATTCCAAGACCCCAGGGTGGCTTGGGTTTCCAATTTGGGCACGCTGCATGATGAGGGCGATCCATTTGCTCCAAGTAGTGTCAGTGGCGTGATGCATGGAAGGAACCTTTCGCCTGAACATCCAACCCAGCACTGGTAGTCGGGGTGCCAGGAGGAGTTGTGCCTCTGTGCCGATTACTTCTGAGGCAGCTTGGACTCCTTCATAAGCTGCCAAGATTTCTTTCTCTGTGGGAGTGCAGGTAGAGTGGGCTCACAATCTGGCTGTACTCGGGAATGTGCATTCTCCAGAAACCTATGGCACCTAGGAAAGCTTGTGTTTCCTTCTTGTTGGTTGGTGGAGACATTGCTGTGATCTTGTTGATGACCTCAGTGGGAGTCTGACGTCATCCATCTTGCCACCACTCCCAGGAGCTGGATCTCTCAGGCAGGTCCCTTGACTTTGCTCTTCTTGATGGCAAAACCAGCTTCCAGGAGAATTTGGATGATTTTCTCTCCTTTCTCAAATACTTCTGATGCCGTATTCCCCCACACAATGATGTCATCAGTGTACTGCAAATGTTCTGGGGCCTCACCCTTTTCCAGTGCAGCCTGGATCAGTCCATGGCAGATGGTGGGACTGTGCTTCCACCCCTGGGGCAGTCGGTTCCAGGTGTACTGCACACCCCTCCAGGTGAAAGCAAACTGAGGCCTGCACTCTGCTGCCAGAGGAATGGAGAAAAATGCATTGGCAATGTCAATAGTGGCATACCACTTCGCTGCTTTGGACTCCAGCTCATGCTGGAGCTCCAACATGTCCGGCACAGCAGCGCTCAGTGGTGGAGTCACTTCATTCAAGGCACGATAGTCCACAGTCAATCTCCATTCCCCGTCAGACTTGAGCACAGGCCAGATGGGGCTGTTGAAGGGTGAGTGGGTCTTGCTGACCACCCCTTGGCTCTCCAGCTCACGGATCATCTTGTGGATGGGGATCACAGCATCTCGATTCGTCCGATACTGCCGGCGGTGCACTGTCGAGGTGGCAATTGGCACTCGTTGCTCTTCTACTTTCAGGAGCCCAACTGCAGAAGGATTTTCTGATAGTCCAGGCAGAGTGTTCAATTGCCTAATGCCCTCTGCCTCCACAGCAGCAATCCCAAATGCCCACCTGAGTCCTTTTGGGTCTTTGTAATAGCTCTTCTGGAGGAAGTCTATGCCCAGAATACACAGGGCCTCTGGGCCAGTAACAATCAGACGCTGTTGACACTCCTTCCCAGGAGTGGGTCAGGCTCACCTCAGCTTCCAACAGGGTCAACTGCTGTGATCCCCCGGTCATCCCAGCGATGGAGACAGGTTCTGCCCCCACACGTCCCGATGGCATTAAAGTACACTGTGCCCCAGTATCAACCAATGCATCATATTTCTGTGGCTCTGATGTGCCAGGCCATCGAATCCACACCGTCCAGAAAACGCGGTTCTCCCGTGCCTCTTCCTGGCTAGAGGCAGGGCTCCTCTAGCCCTGGTTATCATTCTTTCCCTGGGCGTACATGCTCGAGGTACCTTCAAGGGGATCCAGCATATTATCCTTCCTTCTGTAATACCTGGCAGCTTGGTCACGGGAGGCTGAAGCTACTTTCACCTTAGCGGAACCCCCTCAGTTAGTGCCTCCCTCCTTGAGTTCACACACCTGTGCTGCCAGGACAGAAGTGGGTTTCCCATCCCACCTTCTCATGTCTTCCCCATGCTCACACAGAAAAAAACACAGCTCAGCTTGTGGGGTGCACCCTCTCTTCTCTAGCTGGGGGACGACGGGCTCTGACTTGGGGGCCTGTGACTTGCACTGGTGCCACACTGATCTTCCTCATCTCCTCCCTCATCTCCTCCCTCATTTCCTTCCTCATCTCCTTCATCTCCTCTTTGAGGTCCTGGACCACAGCAGAGACATGAGCTTTCAGCAGACCATTGACCACACTGTCGTAATTCCTGAGCTTGTTGGCAACAGAGCCCACTGTTTCTCAGTCATTGTCAGTATCAATTGTTGCAATGAAGGTGGTGTATTGCGATGGCCCTTGCTTTGCCAGGTTCCACATCATCTGTCCTGTGCACCTGACCTTAGGGTCATTATCATGCTGTCCATCCCTCACAAAGAGTACCTCTAATACTGCCACCTCTCTTAGCTGCTGGATCCCTTCCTTAAGTGTCTTCCACTGCATTCTATGATGGTACTCCTGCATTCTTTCTTTGTGAATGACCCTTTCTCTCACACTCATTAAGAGCTGCTCCCAGAGAGAAAGGGGCCCTGGCTCCCTCACAAGTATCTGGTCCACACCTGGGTCCTGGGTCAACGATCCCAGATACCTTGCCTCACCACTATCCAGTTGCACACCTGTGCCCATAAGGTCCCAAACCCGAAGCAGCTAGGTTGTATAAGGCTCGCACCCCTGTCACACAATGTCTTTTCACATACTGCGGAGACTGTCATACGACAGGGACTCGGTGATGATTTCCAGCTCTGACTCTCCTGCTGGTTGTGAGGGCCCTGGTTCCCCATCATCATTAACTGGTGGTACTGATTTGGTCTTATACTTCCTCTTTTGTACAGGGGCGACTGCTGCTGGCTGTGATTGTCCTTGTAGTTCAGCTGAAACCTGGATGGTTGTAACATCTATGGGTTCCACTGCTGCACCATCGGCTCACCCTCTTTGGGGCAGGGAGAGGGTTTTTCACTAGCTGAGGAGGTGTATTCCCTTAGCAATTGGCATATCTCCTGGGGCATCGCCTGCATTCCCTTCACCAGTACCCCCACCCATTTCTGAGGTGGGCTGTTGGGCAGTATCAGGCTGTGGGGCAGGGTCAGGCTCTGGGGTAGGATCTCTAGTGTCTGGGGCCGTGTCAAGTTCTGGGGCAGGATCAGGCTCTGGGGTAGGATCTCTAGTCTCTGAGGCCGGTGTCCGGGTAGTTATCCAAGCCAATCTCAACTTATCCCTGAGTGCTAAATAGAGTAGGCCTATCAGCACCAGTTGGTTAGTACCCAGAGGAAATCTAAACCCTTCAAAAATTGGTGGGGTGGGCCCAAAGAACTGGTTGAGGGGTTGAGAGAAAACTTCCCCTGGTGTCATTTCCTCACAGAAGATACCATTCTTAACATAATCCCAAAAACATGCACTTAGTGTGTGATAGCCCTTTATCCATGTGCCCACATTCCGGAGGAAGTTAAAAGCTCATGAATTCCTCACCTTCTCAACCCATAGCACAAACTGGATAGCAGCAATGGTAGCCTTAGTCAGAAGACCCATGTTTAGGTAAGGAGCGGCAAAGGGGAAGAATATAGCCACGACCACCTGCCACCCGAACCAGGGTAAACTAGACCACATAGTGCTGTCTAACAAGGTTCCTGTATTCAGCACAAAAAATTAAGTTATTCAGGAACTGTTATTCCTTTTTCACCCCTTTCTCTTAATGCCCTCAAGCCCCACATTGGGTGCCAAGATCTGTCTTGGTTTGAAAGACAGGTGTCTGCTAAGGAAGGCAGGAGCCTCCCTTGGAATGGCAGATGCAACCCCCTTTCCTCCAAGTTATTATAATTTTGAAATCAAGGGGTTTTTAGGCAAAGATATGGGAAATAGGAATAACAGTTCTTTACTATTATAATATATCTATATGTGTATAACCAGTCAAACAAACAACAATAACTATGGCAGTAACAGCAAACAATCACAAACCCAGTCCCAGCCTTCTCGGCTGTCCGGCCCTTTCCCCTTGGGTGCAGTTCCGCTCGCAGCCGGCAGGGGCGCTGGCGGCTCCCGGTGAGCAGGGTGCGTGCGATGGTTCCCCCGTGGCTGCAGGGGGCACTCCAGAGCGAGCTCAGGGAGCACGTGGCACTGGTGCCCTGGGATCCCAGGAAGGGGTGGGACAAAGGCTTCACAAACCCCTGGGCAGTCAATCCTGGTGTCCGGCCAGACCCTCAGGAAGGGCAGGCTGGAACAGCAGGCTGGAACAGCAGGCTGGAACAGCAGGCTGGAACAGCAGCGACCAGCACAAATCCCGGGTGGCAGATGAGATGTATCCAAATGGGGAACCCCCCGGAGGTCTGGGCAGGCACGGAGAGCATGGCTACAACGTAGCGAAGGCTCAAAGCAACAGCGGGGCAGGGCGGCCATGGCCTGGCTCCCAGCAGGGCAGGGAAGGCAGGCTTGGGATCCTGGGGTTTCTCCAGCAGAAGGAAAAGCAGCCAAAGAAAGCAGCCTCCCTCTCTGTCCAAAAGTCCAAAAGCCAGGGACTGACTGCCCAAACACCCAGGTGAAACAAAAGAGTAGCCAGATGCACCCCTCTTCAGTGGCTAAGTCTTTTGTTTATCTTAAATACCCAGCAATTTGTCCCCCTAGCAACACATACGGGGAAAATTCCTTTAACAGGAAAAAAAAAAAAACCAGGAGAACTCCTGAAACCCCTATGCACCTCATCATCAGAACTGTGCCAATACTGTCTCCTACTTCACTGAGTTGTAGAGCGGTTTTAAGCAGCTGAGAGCCCTTGGCTCGAAGTATCATGGGGGTTTTCCAAGCAAGTTAGCAAAGGGAACACCCAGCTGGTCTGAAGTCAGCATGGAGCACAGGGGAACCCCTGGGTGCTTTTGCTTCAGGGGAACACGGGTGCAGTGTGGCAAGGGCTGGGACCCCCCTGGTGTTGCTGGTCCAGCCTCAGCTGTACCAGGTGGGCTTGGTGATGTCTCCTTCGGTTCACAGGACTGGTGTCTGCAAGGAACACAGTTTCCTCCTTCGTTACACTGAGCTCAGAGCCTGTGGCTTGGAGTGTTAATGGCTGTGGTCATATTCAGTATGTGCAAATGAGGCTGGGCATTTTTTCTGTGCAAATGGACCCATGGAGAGATGCCTCATTTTATTTTACAGACAGTGCTAAACCATGGTTTTCCCACACCCACCCTTTCTTCCCTGCCTCCACTCAGGCTCAGGGTGAGTCATGGATGAAGGAAGCAGCATGCAACTCTGTGACAAAGTGGGGTATAAGCATTCAGTGAAACGTGCTCCAAGTGCAGTATTCAGCCTCCCAAAATAAACTGTGAAGTAAGCCCATTCAGGGGCAGACAGCAACAGCAAACATCTGAGGAAAATACAAAAGCTGTCTGGAGAGTCCCTAGGACTGCGCTCTGTGGAGGGCTCTGGGCACCACAGGAGCAGTACTGAATACCCAGGAGGTCTTTTTCTTAACGAAAAATACAGCAACCCCCCCCTTGTGCTACAGAGACTTAATTAAACAACAGCATGTGGTTCTTGTGCTTCTTGGTGATAACCGAGTGCCAGATGATGGGATGTAGCAGAGCTTTCCTCATGTAAGTACTAGTACTATGCTGTGAAAATGAGACTGGCATTAAACAGTCCTCGCGATTAATACTGGAAGTTGAGTACTCTGGGTTCTTATGTATGAAATAAAACCTTGTGCATCTGATGTAAAATGCTTGCAAGACGGGTAATTAATAATATTAGAAACTAATTAACTGGAAGTCCTGTGTATCTGATGATGACTACGTGAGCAGACTTGATTTGCAAATCACTCTGGATGTTGTAGAGAGGACTGGGGCTTTTATTCTCTCACAGCCTCCTGCTTGCTCAGGTGGGGAGGGGACAAGCCCAAGCAAGGGCTTGGTGCCGTTGTAGGCTTGTTGCAACCTTTCATCTTCCTCACCTGGAAACACAGGGATGAGCGAATTAGCAAACAAGTTCATGCTTCCATGTTTTCCAGTCCCCGTGACAAGGATCCAGTGGGAACTGGTGGCTGACACCTGGGAGGAGGATGTAGCAAGGCTGGGAGTGGGTCTGCATTAATGAGATGGTGCCTGCCTTGGCCCATTGCTCCCCTATGCCCAGGTCACACCGAGTGACGTCTGCCAGGGCCACAGAGAGGCAGAGCTGCACTTCCATCCTAATTAGCAGCAAAACATCTTTCCAGCACAGGAATGCTTTGGCTTCTCCCACATTCCTGCTTCCATCCATCAGTAGCAGCACAACGGTGGATGGGTCTTCAGTGGGAAAGGGCTCAGTGAGGCCTTGTGGTCCCCAAAATCCATTCCTGGAGAGCTGCTGCCTTGTTCCTTCATTGGATTTGGCACTGGTCAGCTCAGGATGGATTTTGGAGGGGGGGCAAAACCCCAGAGATGAGCAACTCTGTGCTCTTGGTGTCCTGTGCTTCAGCCCCCTTCCTAGTTGACAACATCTTCAGTCTTGGATGTGGGGTTTTGCAGATGCTGTGGTGGGTGCTAGGGATGTGCAGGGGAGAGTGCAGCATGCCCAATCTGTAGGATATGGGCACCTTGCTGCAGAGGGGTGATTGAGTTGTTCCCTACCATCCCTGGCTGCGGGTCCTGTCTGTGGAGCAAAGATGTTTCAGGTGTAGGTGCTGCTTTTAATGCAAACTCCCTCAATATGAGCACTTGAAAACCCTGATGGAAGAGGGCCAGAGACCTCAAACCAGCAAGGCCAGGGGGAAAAGTTAAAAGGGGAAAAATGTAAGAGTGAGCTGTGTGTCTGCTTTTGCCTGGTTTGGAATGTTCTCCCAACCATGCAGAATACCACAGGCTGCTCCATGCGCTGCCAGTGCAAAGTGACAACTTGAAGGTGCCAAGAGGGAGTGAGACTCCTTGGAGCTTTTTTTGTCCTTCCAACAGGTAGTAAACAGGGCTCTCTTCTCATTATTACTAAATCAAAACTATATTGATTCTTTCTGTGAAAATCCAGTGAGACATAAAATGTTTTATTTATGCTTTTAACCCAGGCTTGCTGCAAAAATGCTGGTTTTGTAAATAAATAAAATTTAATTCATTGCCAAGCCAGAGGCTTTAAAAACAGTCCAGCTCTCTCTGGCGTCTCCTGGATGATGGGAAGCTCAGTCATGCTGGCTTATCCCAGCATGCCTGTGAGCTGCCCTGGGCACCGCTGGTGTAGGAACAGGATCCAGCTCTGTGTAGTGTCAGGACCAAAAGTGCTGTCATGTCCTTGTCTGTCCCCTGCCACTGCACTTCCTTCAGGAGCTACCAAAGTGCTAAAACACCTTTCCCTTCTAAAGAGTATTTCCTGTCTGCTCCAGAAGAAAGAAGCAAAATGCAAAAGGTTTTGAGAATAAAACACTAGTCAGCAATGTGTCTCTGCCCACTTTGCAGCTGTGTTCTGCAAAGGACATGCCAAAAGAAGGAAAGCAGGTCACTGATGCTGTGTGCTGCTGCTCTGGTCTTGGGCTGCCAGGGGAAATTGACCCCACCATGGGTTTGGTGAGCAGGAATGTCCACAGTTATTGGGACCTGTTCAGACACTGCATCTGACCCTATACAGGGGTGGTCATGCAGGGCACTGGAGATAAAGGCAGCATGGCCCTGCTCATCAGCACAGCATTAATTGTAGTTGTTTAATGTGGTGATTAGTGTTGTTTGTTCAGATGCGTAATGTAGCAATTAGCCCCATCAGGGTGTTCAGTGATAGGTTACGAGTACTTTCTTTCTGCCAAGAAGTACTCAGCATCTCCACCCTCCCCGTGCTCCCGCATAATATAGTGCTCCTACACATTATCTCAGAAATAGTACAAGGCGAAGTGACCTGCTGGTACAGGGATGCTGCTGGGCTGCCATCCAATCAGAACCCAAATTGTCACTGGTGCTTTCTTCAGCTCAGCTCCTGAAATATGTGGTGTTCTGCTTCTGGCAGGGACCTGCATGGCTTGATCTGCATTGCTCCTTCTAATGCTTTGGTTGAACCTCTCTTAACAGGAATGAGTTTTGAACCAAAGAAATTGCCCATGACTAAAACCCACTGTGATGTGCTAGATGTCCTTAGCTGCTACAAAACCATCACTGATAAGTTATCTGGGATCATGTCCCTTGTTTAAAACCCTGGGATAGGAGACAAAATACATCCCCTGGTGCTGAAAGAGAAAGCTATTGATATTTCTTCCACTGGGTGAGATTGGTTTCTGCATTTTGATGGATGACAGGTTGCAGTGTAGCATAATCCCCAAGCTGTGGGGGTTTGGTGCTCTCTGGGACCAGTGCCATGTTATTCCCAAAGCTAGCAGGACTGTCAGGCTGCTGGTATTGCTCCACAGTGCTGCCCTGCTCTGGTGAGGGGAGAGGGAGGCATTCAACAGCAGCTTTGCAATGGAGTGTTTAACTAGCAGAACACTTAAATGTGAGCATCAGATTAAAAATCTGGGGCCAAGAAGTACTGTGGCTCTCAGGGGAGGGGAAAATGCACTAGATTTAAGGAAATAGGCTGTAGAGTGTCAGCAGCTTTCTCTGGGGGTTTGCTTGCCCCTCCATCCAAGGCCTGACAGGGGGAGGCTCTGCCTCCTGCAGAGAATGCTGGCCTGTCCCACTTCCCTGCTCAGGTCTGCTCCAGGAGTCAGCTCATGGTATCTTCCACTCTTCATCCTCCAGGTCACAGAAGTGCATGAGGAACACTAGGAACATGGTGCTCTCTGTAAGTTGGAGGCAGCTACACAAGAAATTTGGGGAGAAATGAGTTGTTCCTGGTACCTCAAGGGTTCTAGACTGTAGCCCAGTGCTGAGCAGCTGCAGGACTGCACTCTACTCTTCAGGTGGGCTGAGGACATGCAGCCTTGGGGGGCCCAGGGAAGAGGTTCTGGGTAGGCGAGTCCCTGCCAGAGGTATTTTTGATGGGGCTTCTACCACATGGCTGATGAACATATTCACTTGGGGAGGTTTCTGGAGGAAAAAGAACCAGAGAATTTGTTCCAAGCCAGGTGAACTCTGGTGAGAACAGTTTCCCAGACTTCTTCATAATTTAAAAATAGTTTCTTTCAACAAAGTTGCTTTTAAGACTTCCTGATTTTTATCAGGAAAGCAAGCTGGCTTTTTCCTAGTTTTAAAACTAAAACCAGAAGAGGAAAAATAGCTGCTGGCAGTAAGTTCGTGTCGTGGGAAAGCAAAGCGTAGAAGTGCAAGAGATGAAGCTGCAGTAGGTGTGTGCCAGGCACCCTGACACTTCCAGCCCCTGCCGTGGTGGGGAGGGATGCTGGACCACTGGCATCCAACCCAGGTGAAGGGTTGCAACCTCCATACTTCCAAAAAAACTCTTCTTTGAGAAGGGCAGAGCTGTTGACAAACCCATCAGGGAAGACACCAGTGCTGAGAAATGCTGTCTTTTGACTGGGAGTTCACAGAGCAAGATCAACTGTATATTGGTTGCTGCTTCATGCCCAGAGGCAGGGAGCTTCAAAGTGAATTATACAAGTATTGCACATCCGTACCAGGAGGGTGGCTGCTGGAAGAAGCCTTCTTCCACTCTCTCCCTGGCAGCCCTTGAGGCAAGAGCAGAGCTGGCTGTAGAAGAAGCACTAATTTAGCCCTAGGGCAGCGATGCCTTGGCCAGTAACAACAGCTTGGCTGGACATGGTTGAGTGGAAATGCTGAAGCATAAGAGAACAGGGGAAAACATTGCACTGAAGATGCATTCTCACTGTGGTGTCAGGCTGTGTCTCCCTGGGGGGTTCCCTGGCGTTCCCTCCCATTCCCACACATGTACCCACATGTGTACCCTTCCGCCAATGTTGTGTGCTTTCTTGTTACTCCAGGGCTTCTCCTTGTACACCCCTGTCTGCCCTGGCCTGAGGATGGAGCAGGGCTGCTGGCAGTGATCAGGACTGCTGTGGCAGTGATGAAGGCCAGTCCCAGGGCACCTGGGGCAGGGAGCAGTGCCAGGGGTGGCTGCATTCTGCTCAGCACAGAGGTCCTGTGGCAGATCCCACTGCTCAGGGTCTGAAGCCCTCTCTGCTGAGGAGCTCTCCACAGGCTTTATGCTCCCACAGGGATGCAGAACCTGGCAAGGCCTGACTTGGTGCACCAAGGTCTGCCTTTGCCTCTCGTTTGGCTATTGAAGGTTTCACCTTTTTTCCCCAGCACTCCTCTTTGCTAGGGGAGTCTGCTATATTACATCTTGGTGTTTCCCCCACCGGTGGGAGAGGTCTGCAGAGAGCATCTGGAGCAGAGGGTCTAGGTGGTCCTTTGCCCTGACATGTTCCTGAAATGCTTATGGCACCAAAGGGTAGGGCTGTCCTGCAGAACCAGGAGCAACAGGCGTCTGAGGGAAGAGCACTGCAGCAAGACCACATCCACTGCAATTTCCTGTGCCCCATGATAAGCTGTCTTGATTTCTTTGTGAATTATTTAAAATGCAGGAATTGCAAACTGAAGTCTGGCTGGCTGGTTTTGTTGTGTGCACAGGCTAGAGTAGAGCAGGAAGCTTCATTACAATGAGCTTAGAAGTCTTCAAAGACTTGGATATATTTTCCCCTTCATTGATAAGCAATATTGATTTCAGCAGTAGTTCCCTGCTGTGCCTGGCCCCAGGAGTGTGGTACTCCTGCGGACCCAGAATTGTGCATTAGCACAAAACTGTGCACTTAGTGTTGAGCAAACTAGATTTTTCTCCCGCAGGCTGTCAATTCACTTGTGGGAGAGAGGGTTCAGAAGATGTTTAAGGGGGAGATGTGTATTTTTCTGCGCCTGGTAAGACCATCGGAGCTGCTGTGTCATATTGCTGCTCCTCATGCTGGCTGCCAGAGTAGTGGTCATCGCAATGCAGAGAAAAGCAGGTTATCTCAAACCCACCCTATTCCTGTAGAGAGCTCTTCCCATCTAAAAGGAGTGTTTTCCTGCTGTCTCTGTGCTGAAAACTATGCTTTAGGTAACATGCTGCTTCCAATGAAATCTTTCTTCTTTTTAAAGCATAACATTTAATCACATATTGTGGTGCTGCAGAAAGGAAAAAAAAAAAAGCTTTCCTCCTTTTTACTGGCCAACTAAATGCAAGATTTTGCTGGTTTTTGAAAAGGGATTAGCATCCTGCTACTGAGAAGACCATCCTGCCCAGGCCAGGCATCCAGGTACCATTGACAGAAAAGAATATGATGGTCATAAATGGGTTAGGAGAGATAGGAGAAAGACATGCTTCTCTGGCCCTCATGGGCTCTTGACATAATTAAGGCAAGCAGCTGACAATGCTGAGCTCGTGGTGTGGAGACTGATCAAAAGCCATGGTTATAAACATTGCCATTATGCAGATTCATGTGTGAAGAGTTATCCTAATCAACTGCTCCTCCTATATCACATCAGTGGCACTCACCCAGGTTTGGTGATGCAGCCAGACTGTGTAACGCTGGGGTCTGTGTGCCTAGAGAAGACACACGTCCCATGGTTCACACTTTTTTGCCTGCTTATACTCTTAGTTTTTTTCAGAAGTAAAGTAACAAGACAAAGGTTTAAAAAAATTAGTGCTCAACTTCCTTTGCTGAAGAATGTGCTTCCCTTTGTTGTGATGCAGAAGTTACCCGGAAAAATATCACTAATATAAGATGTACCTGATAATACCAGGTCATAAATACCTGCTCATGCACATCTAGATGCTGGAGTATTGACTGCACCATGAAGAGCCATGGGAGATGTTCCCACTGGACTCCTGTGAGTTAAGATCTACCCAGAGTTGCGATTGCAGGAGCATGTTGGAGGTGCCTGCTGATCAGCTGTTAATGGGCTCAGCCAAATTGAAATTCAGCCTCTTATTTGAGCTCTTGGACTATGCTCAAAGACATTTGAGTTCTATGAGGATTTAAAGTCAAATTGGATCATAATTTGCATGACTAATAATGTGTGTATGATGCTCCACATAGCAGCAACCATGACCTGAGCTCACACGCAGCAGCTTCTCCCTGTCAAATATGTTTGACTGTAACATTAAAATCACAGGAATGAGGGAGCAACAATTTCTTTTATATCTTGAGCTCTTTGGAGGCACTTGAATCACACTGAATTTTTGGTTGTTTTTTTCATTTTTCATTTCCAGAGTGACAAAGACCCAAATGTTTTATAGCTGGAAAGCCAGATGCCAAAAGCTGAAACTATAAGAATATACAATACTGTGAGTTGTGTCATAAACCCACATGAATATCAGTGCTGAATCTTGGAGGCTTGATTTTCTTGTCCTTTACTCATTTAAATCCAAATTAACCCTGTTCAGCTGCTTCAGGCTGACATGAGATGGGCCCTGAATTTGGCTGCTTCAGTCCTGAGTGGGCTCTCATGTGTTGAGCACGGTTTGGAAAGGCAACGCTCTTGGATGCTCGTATCTGCATCCAAGTTTCTTTGGCATCGATCTTGCCCTTCTGCCACTCAGAGATCCAGGCTTGGAGTTTCATCATTGGTTTTGGTTCATTAAAAATTGGCTTCAATGATGCCATCATGCACATGAAGTGCATGATATGAAGTGAAAAGCACAGGCACTTCACATCATGGTCGCTAAATATTTCATATTGTCCTTTAATTTTTTTCAGTGTTTTTGGCTTACCTTTGTAACTTAGTTAGTTTGCTGCAGCTGGAGGGGATTAGACCCTTTTTCATCTCTTCCGTCAGCTGGTTTGTTCTTTGCAGTCAAGTTGTGAACAGTTCTGTTTGTTTTTCTCTGGTAAGTCTGAATGAGAGGTGGTGATTAAATAGAATTATGATGATGATGGAAGTGTTGATAGCCGACAGTGAACATTGATGGCAAAGATCTGTAGCAGGTGTTTTGTACCTGGAGTGTACTAAATCAAAGGAAATAATTAAGAGCAGTGTAGTGGGTTCGGTTTGTAACTGGGCAGAAACACCAATTTAGTGTAGTGGTTTGGCCCAAAATACTCATTACTGTTTATCTTTTGTGAGATAAGAATTGGGAGAAACGCAAAGCAGGCACCAAACTTGAAAGAATATAAAGAAGTTTATTAACAGACCTAAAAGAGGGGAAAAAAAGAAAATTATACCATACCTTCAGAACTCTCCTCCTCCCCCCACTTTCCTCCCTTCTCCCACTGACAATGTAAAAAGACAACCCTTGAGATGTTCAGTCTGTTTACCACTTCCATAATAACCTTGTTCAGTCCATTTAGGAAGAAGAGTCTCTCTTGCTCATGCTATGAAAACAGTATCACAACGAAACAGCCGCCCACTTCCAAATATTGTTCAGTCCATTTAGGAAGAGGAATCTCTCTGCTCGCATGTGAGTCCCTTCCCTTGACTTTCAGCTTTTCCCGCAACTGCTTTTGAGGGTCCACTCTTGAAGTTTTTTGGGGTACAATTTTAAGGTTGAGCCGTTCAGAAACAAGAACAGAGGCCCTTCTCCTTTCCTGGGAGCAAAGGGTCTTCCTCATCTTTATCTTTAGGACTATCTCTGGGAGCATCTCTAGGAACTGAAGTTTTCTCCTTTCCCATTTGGAGCAAAAGTCCTCATCGCTTCCATGTCTCCCTGTCCAAACTTCTCATGAAATTACAGCTGCGTCAGCATCTGCCTATTGCTTACGAGTTGAACACTCCACCCCCATATCTTCATGAAATTACAATGGGATACTCTGATATATCATAGCTTCACAACAGACTTTCAGCTTTAAGCATCTCCTCTTTCTCGTCCCTCAGGTTTTCAGCTCTTCACAGCAATAAAAGGGTTAATCTCACCTCGGCCTTGCAGCTGGAATGTGGCTTATCGCTGTTGGTCACCTGACCTCTGCCAGACATCGGTGCTGGTGCCTGCTGAAATCTTGGCGGGGGGGAGGGGGTTGAGCCGAGCTGCTCTGGCTGTCTGGCTGCCCACAGCCCTGCTGGGGGGGTCATCCTGGAGCCGTGGCCCGGCCCGGCCTGGCCCAAGCAGGGGCCAGGCCCACTGGCCCCCACTCAGGCCTGCAGCCACCTGTCCCAGCACCGGAAACGATGGAGAGCTTGAGGGGGAGTTTGTCTATTCTTAAGTGTGTGTCACAGAGGCAGTCACACTTTTAAGTGGCTTAAAAAATTGTCCATATTCAAACTGGCCAGCTGATAGGTTCTGTTAGGTCATAGAGGAAGCTGTAAGAAGAACATCACCTCCGAGACTCAGCTTGCTAACCTATGACAAGCAGTTAATTTAGAGGTGAGTTGGGTGAAGGCAAGAAATACTGGAGTCCTTGCAACCTTCCAGTACTGTTCAGATTGGCTGGAAAGAAGGAGGTTTGGGGAGTGAACATGCATCCTCTGCAGGTACAGGTCAGGTCACAGGGAGCTGAGGGACAACAACCAATTGCAGCTTCGCCTTCAGAGAGCTTTGTCTCCTGTTTCTGGCTGCTGTGTTTTGAGGCCAATACTTCAAAGTCCGCTTTATCTTTTATTCACAAATGCTGATGTGTTTAAATGAATGGTGCAGTGCAGTTGCTATAAATAAACAATGTATGAGGCTTTAGCAGATGAAAGGCTTGTTGATAGGAGCCAGCCCTGATAATGGCTCTGCAGGTTCCCTCAGAAGTCTGCAGGACAAAGAAGGGGAATCAGGCTTGAGATCTCGTGCAGGAACTTTCTGATCTTGGTGGTGGTGCTTGCTCTGTGCAGGATGGGAAATAGCAAAATAATGGAGAAACCATTTATTGTTGTTCTTGTGGAAAGATGGAGGAGAACTGGTGAAGGTGGCTATAATAAACTGGTATTTTATGGGAACATTTTTCTGTCTTAATCTCTCTTCTGTGGCTGCAGGAGCCTGTGGCTGTCGATATAGGTCAGTTCTTTCGGCTATCTGCTTGGCATCCCTTGCCTGCAATTCTTTCTCTGGTTTTATTTGTAAAATATCAGCAAGCTATTCCAACCCCATGCCTGCATCTCTTGCCTGTGGCTCTTGGGGGCGTATGTATGACACACCTCATGCCAGAAGATAAATGTTCTAGTAGCAGATGCTATGTATCAAGATCTCTGGACACAGCAGGGAAGTTCTGGGTTTAATAAAATCCATACAGCCTTCTGCCTTACTGTGGCCCTGCTGAAACTGAGGAGGTTTGGCTTGAGAACGTAGCATGGTGTTGCTGCAGAGAGACCCACTGGAGGATGCTCTCCATGGGAAATCTCTTTTGCTGTCCCCCAGTGCTTCTCCCTTGTGCATTGGGATTCTGGATGATGCTGTATCTCAGCATCATTGCAGAATCAGGCCTTACTTGCATCTGGGTGATGCAACCTCTCTCTGATAATTGGCTCAAACCATGCATGAGCCAGTGGAATTGAGGTGGCATCACTTGGTCCTGTGTTTTGGGGCAGGCAGGTTTGGGCAAGGAAGGGACCAACATGCTGTGGACAAAGCCAGGGGCCAGCTTCCAACTAAACATCCAGGGGCATATCTTACTGTTTATTTTATTCCATTTATTTGCTGAGGGCTCAAAAAGAATTGCACTCAAAAAAATTACTCAGGAAGAGCCTTCCTCCTTTGGAGACAATCTTCCAGGCTTCTGTTGGGTTTCGGCTGGCTCCAGGCTGGCTCTGTGTGGCCAGGCATGCAGGGCCACTGGTCTGTCCCAGTGCCTGTGGAGGCACGAAAGGCTGCTGCCACAGATAAAGGAACAAACAGCTTTTTCAAAGCATTGGCTGCAATTTGAAGGCTGTTTCCTGCAAGCACAGTAAATTTCCTTCTACCTGCAGCATCAGCTGACAAGGATGTGTTTTATTTTCGTGTCTGTCACCAGGCCACACAGGCGTGGTGGTGGTGGTGCTTGGGTGTTCCAGCTGGGGTGCAGGCACTCTCATCCTCTGGTATTTCTAGGGGTATCCTCCTCTGTAAAAATGCTGTTGGCATAGAGATGAATTTTCTTAATAAGGAAATTGATCCCTTCCCCAGGCCAGGTTCTGTTCCTGGCTACACCAAAGCAATTTGGCTTCAGATTATGGAGAGATTGACTCCTTTTGGAGGGTTTGTGACTTGGCTGTGCAGCACAGTCTGTGGGTGGGTATAATGAGCCACTGGCTACTGCTAATTCAGGACTGCTCTGGAGTGATTCAGGGGGCAAGCAGCTTGCCTGTTTTGCTCCTGTTTCTGCTTTTTTTTCTCTGCAGTGACTGTTGTTGTTCCCTGTTCTTACTAGGCCACAATTGCACTATTCCTTAGGCTTATTTTCCCCCTGGATTTTATTTTTAATGGCACCAGGGCTATGATGATGGCTGTTTCTTTCCCCCTGCTGTAATAATTGGTACTTCAGGAGAACTGAAATAGGCAGTTCTGCCTTCATGCTGGATTGCTTAATGCATTTTAATTTAATTAATTACATTGTCCATTTTGGTAACATCACGGACAAGACACAGGAAGTCAAGGCCTGGAGTGGCACGGGCTAGCATAGCCTTTTAGTGCTTTATAAAAGGTTTTGTTAGAGGTGTGTGTTGTTTTCCCTCAGTAGTTGCTCCATTAATGCTGTAGCGCTGTAGTGGGGTCGAGGTGGGTGTTCCCATTCTGCACATTTGGATTTGTGCTCTCAATGTCCTTTTTTCTAGCTTCTTGAATGGAAAATGATCCTGCAGCAGTGTTCTGCTCTGCTTTCACAAGATGAAACTTGAGCTTGTGTCTCCAGCACTGCTTTGCTGGATGCTGGGATCCTGGGGGTCTTGCACTTCACCCTCTGAACCCCATCTCCAAAAAGCACTCAAAGGGAAGCCCCAGAAGTCTGGAAACCTGAACTGTGGTTAACATTCCAGCAAGGTGCCTGTTCAGCCTCTCCACTAAAGTACTCATGGCTGGAATCTTTAAAATTGCTGCCCAGAGTGGGGAAAACAGATGGGCAAACAGAAACCCTTAGTTTTGCAGATTTGGTCTTCCATCATTTGGCAAGAGAGGACCTGGCTGCAGTATGAAATGTTACAGCAAGCAGTGCTGTGATAGTGCATCCATTAAAATACTTGTCCCATTAATGGCTACAGCCATTTTTCTTGCTGATGATTCCGCAAAGGAGAGAGTGGTCAGTTGTCCTGGAACTAGTTAGGAATCATCACCCTGCCAGACTGGGAGAGCAGTGTTGGGGTAGGACCAGGGATGCTCTCTAGGTTAAACTCTGCTAAGCTGAGATAAAGATTGGGTGCAAGAATTGCTGGCTTACAGCGCTGCAAAGATGTCTTGAAAAAGTGGTTGAAACCAAGCAAAGGGCAAGGAAAAACAGTTGCATTTCCCAGAGTGATGACTTGTAAGGGTCTGGTATGATAGCAACAGTAATGGGTGTTTCCTCGGGAGAGCTGGTGGATGCAAGGCTGGAAAAACTTGGCTGGCAAATTAAACTGCTTGCAGCACAGGGGAGGGCAAGAGTTGCTCTTGTGCAGGTCAGGGAGAGCTCCTGAGCTTCCTGTACACTTGGGAATGGGGAGGGAGAGAGCACCCCAGCCTACTGAAGAACAGTTTAGTGGAGAGTACATGGCTCACTTAGTTTATTAAAGCTTTGAGTTAAAGGATCAAACTCCAATTTAACTTTAAAGTGGGATTCTCAAGAATTGTTGGGGTTGGACTTATCAAGTGATGCTGCATAATTCATTGCTGATTTTTATCACATCATTTAAACATTAAAAAAAGCTATCAGAGGGTCAGGCCAGGAAAGTTAGCTGACAGCAACCTTCTTGAAGACTCGACGTCTCTCACACCAGCCATGCTTGCTGACTACATCCAGCAGTCAAGGCAGAGCCCAGCAGAGCTGCAGGAGGAGAGAGGGGTGTGTGGTGGATTTTGTGGTGTAGCTTGGGCAGAGAGATGAAGAGAGGCTTGAAAATGATGGTATGCTTAATCTCAGCTTTATGTCCTGCAGAGCAGAGAGCTGGGGTGCTGTTGTGTTGTCCAGAGGGGTGTAAAATACAGCCAGCATTAGCACATTATGTCAAAAACACAGCCCTTGATGCTGGCTGCCTGCTGCTTCCCATGGGGGCTGTAACTGATGGAGCCTTCTTGCAAGGAAACTTCATAAAACATACATTTTATTGCTTTGCTTTCAGGGCCTTGATACTTCGGGAGTTAGCACTTCTCCTCAGACCCAGTGACGTTCAGACTGTGTTTTTCTCTCAGTGAAATGGCTTTCAGAGGCGGTCAATAGTTCTTCAGATTTTTGAAGCATTACCAGCGTGGTTCACAATAATGGTTTCTTTGTTTTCTTAAACTTTGTTCGTCCTTAGCAAATCCACACAGAAGGTTGTTTTGGAGCATCCCATAAACTAAGCTGGTGTGTGTCTGCATGTTGTGCTGATGCTGTTGATTGTTTTTGGAGATGAGGACTGCAAGAGAGCAACAGAGGAAAATATTTGATTGCCACATTGTTTGTTCCTGACTCATTTAATATAATTTAATTTAGATTCACCATGATTTAACTTCAAAAAAATAAACTAGCTGCACTTGAGGTATTAAAAATGGTATTTCTAATTGCAATAGCATCTGGCAAAAATCTTGGTTTTATAAGTAAAGTCAGACTTACTCCTATACCGTAGGTGAGGCTGAGTTACTGAAGTGACAGGTTTTTAGTTGAGATGAAGGTAATACTTTTTTGTATCTGCCAAGTCCTTTCAGCAAATGCTGAGGCTTGAGGTCACGTGCTGTGGGTGATACAGAGCATTTAGAGCTCTGGGTAAAGGCTTGGAACTTGTATGTGAATATGACTCTTAATAATGCAAACAGCCATGTGTAACACAACATCAGGTTATTTAATGACCAGGGTTTTTCTATTTGGATTTTAATGCTGTATGAGGTTCAGCGTATTTTCTCCTCCTGGATGAGCCCTGGTGTGTGGCAAGAAGCCTCAGGGAGCCTGTATGTGATTTGCATGGGTGTTTTTTGTTTGCAGTCTTTCTGAGGAAAAAAAAAAAAAAAATCCTGCTTTTCACAGTCCTCAGGGGCATTCTCAGAAGTTTTCTTCCATCCTGTTCCTAGGAATTCACCAGAAGAGCCCTCAAAGCATTCCTTTTCCCCCCATTGCAATTGCATCCGTGTGCTGAGTGCTGTGCTCTGTCCCTTCTCAGTCGGAGGTGCTGGGACCCCAACCAGCAGCAACAAGGTGTAAAATCATAGAATCATGGAATGGTTTGGGTTGGAAGGGACCTTAAAGATCGTTTCAGCCCCCATGCCATGGGTGGGGACACCGTCCACTAGAGCAGGTTGCTCAGAGTCCTGTCCAACCTGGCCTGGAACACTTCCAGGGATGGGGCAGCCACAGCTTCTCTGGGCAGCCTGTGCCAGTGCCGTACCCTCAGAAGGAAGAATTTCTAATTTCTTCCTTATATGTAATCTTTTATGGGCTCTGATGCTCGAGACCCTGACCACTGGGTTTCCTTATGCTTCCTGGGCGGTTCCATCTGCTGAGCCTCTCCTGCTGTGACACCATGGAGCAAAGCAGTGATGCTGCTCCAGAAGGAGCCTCCCTGCCCCATGCTTCTTGCTGCTCTCGCTTCACCAGACCCACAGCTGTCCAGAGACTCACTCCTCAGCCCTCAGTTGCCCTTCCCACTCTCATTCGAGCCCCTGTAAATCCACAGAGTACTTCCTGGGAAGGAAATCTCCACCAGTATTTATGAAACTTTGTTTTCATAAACTGCTGGTTGTTCAATAGGGCATAAAACAGCCAGTATGAGACAGTTATTTGCTCTACAAAATCATTCTGCTCCCTAGCTCCAATTTTACACAGCGCTTGCTGCATTTCATTTAGTTCTCAAAGTAACGTGACACAGTAGATTAACTATTGATAGCAAAATACGGAGTTTCCTGTATGACTGTCACTTACCTTCCTCCATCTTCTCCCTTTTAACCCCTGATGATCAAGTAGTGCCAAATCCTGTTGCTCCTGCAATGAAATAGGTGCTGAAATACCTCAGTGCAGAGAAATTTTAGAAGGATGTTTTAGACATTTCTGCGGTTTTCTGTCTCCTCAAAGCTAGTATCAAACTACCAATGTCTGAAATGACTGTGAAGTATTTTGTTCACCCTAGGTAGTAGCATCTCCCATGGTAACTAGTCAGCCTCCAGCACCTTCAGCACAGAGAAATATTGCCGTTGTCAACATAAATTGTCTTGTATTAAGTAAATAATGCATAATTAATGTTATGGCAAATAATTTATTGTGCAGCTGATCGGGAAATACTTTTTTGAAAAAAGAAAGTAAATAGGTTGAGGAAACCTATCAGAAAATTTGACTTTTTAAAAAATTTATTTATTTTAGCTCAGAAAACCATCAGTGAGAAGAAGAAAATCACTTGACCAAATCCCACTCCATTTTTGCACAGGGTGACAGTCCCCTCTTGTCCCCCAGCATCAGTGTTTCCCCTATGGTCCATGCCCTGTGCCAAGGATGATGCAAAGTAGGTGGTGTAGCAGCTGGTGGCAGCCTGGCTCACTGGACAGTGTGGAGGCACTTTGTCCCACTGGCCACTGCCTTGTCCCACCATCCACATCAGGGTGCCATGGGGACCACCTCCTTAAAAAAGATACCCAAAAGTGAGTTCTGGAGTGGGTTGCAGACCTCCTTGAGCTTCTTTTCAAATTGCCACAGAAGTGGCCAAGGGACTGTGGTTAGATACCTTCAGAGAAAGAGAAAATCACTTCTATTAAAGAGCTCTTTAATCTAGTGCAGGATCCATAGCAAGAGCCACAGGCCAGAAGCTGAATACCTGGGCCTGATTTCCTTGCATGGCTGTGCTTTAACTCTCAGTACCAAAAGTGCAGCAAAACAGAGAAGAGGAGAAATACTGATGCAGCCCCAGAGCTGCCAGGGTGCTCCTGATTGTTCTGCAGGGTTTCTTCTTTGTGTTTTGAAATAGATAAAACTCAATTTTATGTGGTAGGTCCTGGGATAGATGGTGTTTGCAGAGCCCCTGATGCAGCAGATACTTGCAGAGGTGGAAACAAAACAATGGCAAGGAAGGATGAGCAGCGGGCACCCAGAGAAGGAATCGTGAATCATGTGTTTTGTAAAGGGCTAGAACAGCTCCCTCGCCGAGGTGCTGCTGTGTGTGGGATGCTGCAAGTAACGACAGGAGCATTGCAGCCTCACACAGGGTCAAGTGCAAGGGCAGGTTTCTGAGATTCTAAATTGCTTTCAGACATGATTTGTGCAGAGTTGGTGTCAAAGGGGACGCTGATCCCAGGAGACAGTTGTTGGAAATGAATCTGCCTGTCTGCACAGCCCCTCTACCTCCCTATGTGAATAAAGTTTTGCAACTTTAAACAGTTCTGTGGAAGTCTCAGAATTGTGAAGATATGATTTCACCCCAGTGCCCTCGCTGCCAATTCTAGTGAGAGCAGTGTAATCCCAGTGGAGGAAGCATCTGAGAACAAACAAGTTACCAGTCAGTCTCAGTGGAGCACTTGACTTGTAAAACATTTTTTAACAGGAGTGATGCAAAGTAAATCAAAAAATGGGTCAGTCTTCCTGTGCAAAGTAAATCAAAAAATGGGCCAGTCTTCCTGTGCCAGCTGACTTTTGCAGTGGTATTGAAATAAAAGGGTTAACAGCTCTGTACTTGTAAGCTGGGTAAAATTGCTAGCAATTACTGCAACACAATGATTTTGGTGTCTTTCTGGTGCTTTTTTTAGGGGATCGAACAATGTTTTTTAGAAAAGGATGCATTCACAGTGGATAAGCAAAACCTGGGATTCATAACTCATTGTTGCTCATGGGAGAAGCTGTCTCGGTTTGAAAGACAGGTGTCTGCTAAGGAAGGCAGAAGCCTCCCTTGAAGTGGCAGATATAACCCCTTTCCCCCTCAGTTATTATGATTTTGAAATCAAGGGTCTTTAGGCAAAGATGTGGGAAATAGGAATAACAGTTCTTTACTATATATATATTTATAGATAGATAGATAGATAGATAGATAACCAGTCGAACAAAACAACAACAACTATGACAATAACAGCAAACACAAACCCAGTCCCAGCCTTCTCGGCTGTCCGGCCCTTTCCCCTCAGGTGCAGTTCCGCTCGCAGCCGGCAGGGATCGTTGGTGGCTCCCGGTGAGCAGGGCGAGTGCGATGGTTCCCCCGCGGCTGCAGGGGGAGCTCCGGAGCAAGCTCAGGGATCACGCGGCACTGGCAGCCTGGGATCCCGGGGAAGGGTGGAACAAAGGCTTCACAAACCCTGGGCAGCCGGTCCTGGACTCCCGGAACAGCAGGCTGGAAATGGCAAGGCCGGAGCGGCAGGCACAAACACAAATCCTGGGTGGCAGACGAGATGTATCCAAAAGGGGAACCCCCCGGGGCTCCAGGCAGGCAGGGCAAGCACGGCTACAGCGTAGCGAAGGCTCGAAACAGCAGCGGTGCAGGGCGGCCCCAGCCCCAGCCTCCAGCAGGGCAGGGAAAGCAGCCTTGGGATCCCGGTGTTGTTTCCAGCAGAAAGGAAAGACGCCGAAAACGGGAACCAGCAGCTCTTCTCTCCACGGCTTCTCTCTCCAGACGCTGAGAGCGAACCCCCCAACACGCCCAGGTGAAACAAAGAGTAGCCAGGCCCACCCCACCCCCAAAAACAAGGTGCTTTTGTCTTTCTTAAGTATAGTCATTTGTCCCCTAGCAACATGCATATGGGAGAAAATTCCTCTAACAGAAAAAAACTAGGACAAAACTAAAACCCCAACAGAAGCTTTCTTAGGCCTTTTGGCATGAGAACAGGAAGAACACAGCCTACTCCATGTAAGGCTGCCTCTGTACATGATTTGACCCCATGCTGGAAAAGGGATGCTCCCTACAGACCAGGAAAGTTTCCTCTGAAATTTTGAGGCAAACTGTCTTAATATGAACATCTCTTTGGTGGTGGGTGCTTCTTTGCAGGAGTCATTGCAACTCAGACAAGTCTCCGCGGAGCAACCTTAAATTTTATAAATACATAAATAGTGGCAAGGCCTTCAGAGAAGAACATTTTCAAAAAATGAGGGTTTGACCAAGGTTGGTTTAACCTAGTTATTTGGAGGTCTGTAGTCCTGGCTTAGCAGGGGAGTGACTGCACTTGCGGGATGTGGGCATTCGTGTGCCATCCTGCTGCCATGTGTCCCACACAGAGCTCAAGTGGGAACTCTGAGGTGGGGTCCTGGGTCCCCAGGGGTCCCTGCTATGAATTGTCCTCATCAGCTCATTTCTCCCAAGTCTCCAGCTACCAGGTTTAATCCACTGTAACTGAGCAAACATTGGTGTTGCAAATGTTCGATAACTTAGGTGAGGAGAGACATTGCAGGCAACCGATACGATTGATATAAGCAAGCTCCGTTTATTAGCAATGCAAAGGCACTTATATAGTGTATTGAATACAAGCTTATCAGTTCTTTAATTAGTTGAAACTTACAAAAGCACATTCTGACCTCTACATAATTGGGTTAGATAAAAGACTACATTTGGCAAGCTTCTTATTATTTATGTTTTGTCTTGAGAGATTGAAGATCTTCCTCCCTTCTTAGGGATGGTCCATCTTATCAGCACAGCTGCACCTTCTCAAAACTCCCTTCTGGTTCCCAGCCTGGTTTCTCACACAGGGATTTGTCTCATGTAGAATTTTTCTCACACAGGCCTTTTTACTTGTACAGTTGGATTATTGATCCAATAATTCTATCAATGAGCCATGTCCCTGCTCCTCTAACCATTTTCCAACACATTGATGGTGCAAAGGTTGGGAGATGCCAATGTTTATTTTATGTGGTTATTTTATTAGATTTTTACATTTATTGTGTTTCTTTTATTAGATTTTTACATCTAATCTGATGGTCTTTTTTGGACTGTGGCTCACCATCAGTTTCGAGTTAGATGACCCCAGGAAGTATAATCCCAAACTCTTGCACAATCGCCCCAATAGCTGTGCACCCTTAGCCTGCTGCAACTTGTGTTGACACAAGCCAGTGTGGAAGCATTGGAGATCACGCTAGTGAGTCAGGCACTAGATGGACTGGAAAATTTGGAACTATGAGGTTTTCAAGGCAGGAAGATCAAAAGTTTCATTTCTGGTTTTTAGGGGCCTCACTTCCTCCTTAGAGGACCAAGTGTAATTTCAGGTCTACTTGACCTTTTAGCTTGAAGAAAGGCAACCTTTATACAGGATTCATGAGCAGAGGTCTGTGCAACGTGGGAGAAATGGTTTGTTCATTGAACATGCAAACAAATTACTTGCTCCAGCCTGGAATTTAAACTGACGTTAAGCTCTGAGAACATCTATATTTAATTACATCTAAGGGCCAGAAAACAAAATGATGTAATTAGAAGTGAAGCCCTTCCTACATAAGGAGCTTATCATAATAAAACCCTGGCTTTCTACTCTCTGGAGATGGAAAGAAGTGTTAACTAAAGCAAATCATCTTTAGCCCAGGTTTCTTGGTTGTGTTTTGGGACTGGCTTTGGGTCTGGATGTAACCTTCTGCAAGTTGTGGTTTGGAAACATAGCAGGAGTAGCCTGTCCCTCTGGCATGGGGTTTTTGTCCTGGGTAGCATCTCTCTCGTGAGCACCAGTGGCAGGTGGGCAGTGGCTGTCCTGGGGCAGCTCTCCCCTCTTCACCTTCAGCTCCTTCAGAGCAGTGATGCAGAACACTGACCCTGAATGCTTTTAGCCAAATGTTTAATGTTCTTTCCATCCTGCTTTTATTGGTGCATGTAATCTCAGGCTAGGATGGGCAGTGACTGAGGGAGGAGTAAAACCGTTTTCCATTTTTTTCTCAGTTCCCAGGGGATGTTCCCAGGGGATGGAGACTTCTAAAATAAATATATACTTGTGTAAATAATTTTAGCAGCCCTGGCCAAGTTACATTGCTTTGCTTTTGATTTTGCATTTCTTCTTTTTGCAGCCACATTTTGTCCCCCTCTGCCCCAAAACATTGGCATTCCAGGCAGGAAGTTGGACTCCACCTTGGCAGTTTGCCAGCTGCTGTCAGAGGTGGCAGCATAAAAAATTATGGATGTAATCTAGCCCTTTGAAAAACTGACTGTAAAATGCTGAACTGTAAAACCCTTACCTCCTCTCAGAAGCAAGGCTGGGGTTATTAAACACAAAATATTGCGCATTAAAACAGCATTAATCAGCTTGACTGGAAAAAAAAATCTCTTAAGAATCTTCCAAACTCCAAATGGACGCTGAGGTTTGTAGCTTTGTCCTTGACTTGCTGTGTTTTACTGTGTGCACAGTTTCTCCAATTTCTCAAGACCTCTGCAAATGCAAACTCTTGACTGAGAAAAACAGACAAATTGGAAAGTGTTCAGGCTATTAGCTGAACACTTAGCTTAGACTACAAAATTAGCTTAGAGTATGGTATTTGGTGACTAACTTCTAATAATTCTTAATATTCAGATTTTCTTTTAATATTTTTTCCCAGCCTTGTGGCATACTAAGTTTATGTTTCTGGAGAAACTGATTTTACAGAGGAAAGTGAGTGTGGGCTCTATCCTGTGCCTAAACCGAGTAGCAGCATGTGTGTCCAGAGCTGTTTCAGCCCATGGTTCATTCTAGGGAGATGTGGCATTCTACAGAGGCTGCAGAAATGGCAAAATAACTGGTCTGTGTCAGAGGAACCTGCCTGTAAACTCGGAATATCACACTGCTTGCAGTATTGAAGCACCCTACAGCTGCCTTTGGCTGGTGCTGTCACGGGCACAGAATTGCACATCTGCATTTCTAGGCTGTGGATTCTGCGTGCTGGTGTGGGCTGCCTGCGGCTGCATCGGTGTCGGCCTGGAGTCAGAGAATGTGGGAAGTTGGAAGGGGTCTCTAGCCATCTTTTCAATCCTTTCCTTGTACCAGATCCAGCTTCACAGTCAAGTCAGGTGGCCTGCAGGAATTGCAAAGTGATTTCTACTTTTTGGGGCAAAAATCTATGTATGGACATAGGTATCCCAGCACTTGGACAAGTGACTCATCACATAACCTGTCATCAGAAAGAAATTATTTAAACCCTCCTGCTTAGAAAAGTCCCTTGCTAAGGTAGGCAGGAAACACTTTAGGAAAACCAACTGCAGAATGTAAGACTCTTTAATGTTTGTGGAGCTTCAGGCAGAAATGTGTTTTACAGGGAAGGTGTGCACAGATGAGTGTGAAGTCTGCAATGCAAATCACGGTGGTGCTGGAGGGTGTGTGAGGGATGGAAATAGCCAGGCTTTGCTCAACTAATTCGTTCTCCAGATCAGGAGAGCTGTTTCTATAAATACAGGGAGCTGAGTGCTTTAAGGACCAGTACATCAGTTGGCATTGCACGGTTAACATTCGCATAGGCAATAAACACCATTTGCTGAAGATTTGTTCAGCAGTTCTCATCATCAAATCCACTTACTTTGAAAAATGTCATTGGTACCTTAGTGAATACATTGCTGGAGGAATGTGCCTTCATTCTCAAAGAAACTGGAAGAAATATTGGAGTCGCTGGTGTTTATCATTGCAATCCAGCAGTAAAAACAGCATTTTGGGGAGAAATTAGCATTAGCAGAAAGTGTGATTATGGTTTAACAGCTATGATAAAGGAATAATTCAAAGTGTAGTTTGCTAATGGCTTTCAAGAGTAGTCTTTATCCTACTTTCGATTGCAAATAGGTTTAAAACAAGGGGATAGCAGAGGTTTAGTCTACTTCATTACTGGTTGGAAAGCACTTCAGCTCCCTTTACAAAAGTACAATATCTTTTTAGTTCAGGGATTTTTTCCTTTCCTTGAATTCTGTGCAGTCACTGTTTTACTGATTTCTTTGTACAGTATCAGCGTTGATGTGATCTGCTGATGTGTCTTGTAGGGCTCTTTGGAAGAAGAGCCTTGATGAAAGTACAGTGGGTGCTTTGGGTGGGAGAAGAACTTTGCCTTTCCCTTCGCCCTCCCCCTTTGCTTGCAGGGACTGTCAGGGCTGTTTAGTGTCATCAGGTACCTCACCCTGACTTTCTAGTTCAGACTTATTAAAACCAAGCAGTAGTAAAAGAGTAAGAAGGTGCTGTTGAGTCTGGCATTGATTTTTCGATTTTCCTGTTGTTAGTAACTGTGTGCAATGACCCTTGGGGAGATGCTAAGCCAGTGAATTTCCATCAGAAAGATGTCTATTTTGAGGACTGAATTATTTGAATTTTAAAAACCCCAAACAAAAAACAGTGTTAAGCTCATTCTGAGCTCTTGCTCTTATTTACTTTCTTGTTAGCTGATATGAGCAAATATGTTGATTGAAGACTCATTGGGCCATGCAGTGCCTGGCAGACATTTGAGCAAAATTATAAATTTTAATTTTTTTTCTTCCCAAGTGCTTCAAAATTTAGACCGTTTCTGTTATTTTACTTTTCAAAGTTGTAACAGTTCGGAGTAAAGTGCAATAATAATTTTGAAGGGTTTTTTCCATTTTAAACTGTGCAGACTTGAAGTGACACGGGTATGGAAGTAATATTTATGTTGAAGGCACTGGATAAAGTGCTGTAATTATGATAGAGGTAAATGGGGATTTTGTCTTCTATGTTTTGGGTCTGCTGCTATCCCACCTGGGGACACTGGGGTGATGGTTGATAGATGCTCTGTCAGATCCCTCACTGAAGGTCTTCTAAGACCTTTCACCTTTTTAAGACTGCTGAGTAAATAATTTTATGCAAACATATTAAGCTTATTCCTCAGCATTTAAATTAAAACTTTAGGCATTAGAGAAGCTATTAGGTTAAGACTTAAGGCCTTCAGATATTTTTTTCTGATTTGATCCCACAAATCTCTCATGAGCTTGAAGGTCTCTAGAAGCTCACAAAGTCCCATTGATTTTGCAAAGCTAAGCTTCCACTTAAGTGCTTTGCAGGATTACAGCCAAACTTGGGTTTTCTTTATTTGCTTATTCCAGGCCTGTGGGGATCACGTTTTCAAGCTTTTCCTAGTAATCAGGGGGTAGAAACGATTTATGTGTTTAACAGCAGTTCAGATTCTGACTTCACATGATTGCAGGAGCTCAGGTTGTCCAGTGTGTAATCAAATGTAAAGAGATAGAAATACTGTAAGGAACTATCTGTTTATCCTGTGTTTCTTATTTTATCTTTGAGATACCAGTTCATATATTTTCCTTAATTTTTAAAGGAGGAGGAAAAAAAGAAAACAAACCAACAAATAAACACAACAAGAAAAAGAAATACAAATTCCAGGCAGAATTTCTTTGTAGCAACCCCCAGTGTGTCTTTTCCTAAGGATGCACTGCAAAGGTAGATTCCTCTTACTGCTCAAATGAGAACTGCTCCTTCTCCAAGAACCAGATCAGTTGTAAGTAACTGCCCTGCAAGTTTCCATCTAGCTGCTGGGCAGGAATGTGAGCCACAAAGTAGTAGTGAAAGCCACCTGAAATGTGCAGTCTCCAGGAGTAGATGGAAAACAGTGTGCTCCATCAGGTTGGAGGAACTCCTCAGCTATTTAAATGTAAGCTCAAGTATTACAAAACTATGTTTTACAGAGTTCCTTTATTACGGTTATGTGAGGCTTGATCACATATGGGCAACAGCCAGGTGCTGGAATGAAGTTCTTATGGCTTTGTTTTGATTTCCACAAGGAAAAAAAATTAATTTGAAACGCACCATGCAGCTACAGATAGAAATCTTGGTAAAAGCAGAGCAGACTTTGAGTTCTGCTTGCTACAGGGTATAAATTAAAGCTGTCTCCTTTCTGGACCTTTTTGGGGGTTTTTTGTATTTTCTTTGCTAGAGGACTTGTACCTTCAGGCCAAGCTTTGCAAAGTTTTCCTTGTCTCGTCTGCAATTCTGTGGCGATTGTGTGAACTTTACCTGAGTGAGGGCTGTAAATTGGAGCCCAGTATTGTGAAAAGTGGTGTAAATCCAATCTCAAATATAAGCAAATACTGTAAAGGAAAACTGATATGACAGCTCCTGGTTGTTACTGGTATTATGAATGCAATTACAAGTGTTAAAAAAGTGTTTATAACATTGTATTGTTATGCTAATCAGTGTCTTTTTTGTTTCTCTCCTAATGCCTTTCACCTGCAATAATTGGAAACACTTGAAATGATTGGATATTTGGCATCTTCTGGTTTTCATCTTAACTCTTCTGGAAATTCCTACTTGCAGGTAAGTTCATTGTTATTACACAATGCATGCAGATTTGCATCTTTTGTTTAACTTAGCTTTTACATTACATTTTGGAGAGGAAATGGTCAGCAATTGAAATTGAATAGTCCGTGGTATATTCCATTCTGTCCCCAGTGATTAGGTATTAGTGCTGCAAAATATCAGCCAGGGTAAAACTGAATTTGATGGGCCATGTGAATGTCAAACACAGCAAAATACATTTAGGAACCTACCAAATGCAACCTCTTGAAATTGGTTTTTTGATGGTTTCTCTCTAGGAACGAAGATTTTACTTGCATTATTCTTTTTCAAGAAGCAAAATAAGTTTCTAATCCTCTGCTCCTAAGAACAGCTCGAAGACAAGAACCTAAATGCTGAGAGCTGAAGTCAAAAAGCATGGATGTGTTTGTGAGCTGAAGGATTCTTGCGGTTTTTCTCAGGTTTTGAAGGCTTGATCCTGGATTGCCTCCAGTTGCTGTTTTTATGTTGTTCTCCTGCACAGCCTTCACTCCTGGAAAGCTACTGCTGTTAGCTGGACAGTATCCATGCTTAGGTGCAACTCTCCCCTGCTGTTGCTGTACACCCTCTGCAGGGCACTGGGATGACCCCAGAGGAGTGCCAGGAGGCCCAGCAATTCTGATGTGCTGAGTCTGGCACATGCATGAGCACCACCAGGCAAGGGGCAGCAGTGGCAGATTGGCTGGCATGGGATGAATGGGGATCCAGCCCTGCACAAATTCACTCTTTCACCTGCTCACCTCCAGCTCCTTGCAAGCAGAGGACTGTGCTGAGCTGCAGCACCCAGGTGTGGTGGCTGCTTTCTCGGTGCCAGCTCAGGGGGACTCTCCAGTCGTGACCCCTTTCCTGATGCCCTGCTCTAGTCACTCACCCAGCAGAGACAATCAGGTCTGAGCAAACTGTTTCTTTTTTTGAGTTTAATATCTCACCAACAGGCATAACAAAATCGTTGGCAATTCCTCTCAGGTCTGTCCAATCGGTCTGTTCCATTTTCATGATGCAGCCGGTTTTTTTGGCAGGACACAGATCACTGTTCTTATTTTGTGACAGGAAATTTAATTACAGTGTGAGTGAGCCACATCCATCATTTCCAGTTCAGAGCCCATCCAGAGCTTCTCTCTGTGTTTTGGGTATGTGGAGTCACAGGGTTGTTTTCACTGCATTTCCCTTGGGTTTGCCAAAATGATAGCTAATTAGGGCAGAAACAGGCCCCCTTCCAGGCTGTTTCCTTATGGGATTTTTTTTGAATGCCACCATGCACTTTCCCCAGAATTGCAGTACTTTGTGCTCTTACCTCTATTTTTTTTGCACTAAGTGGTGTAAGCTTTGGAGTGTGGAGCCTTAAATGAAAATGATAATGCAATGCTGGTTTTATTGAGCTGGAATAACTGGCCAAGAAAACTGGACAGAAATAGCAAGGCGAGTGTATGCTGGCTGAGAGTAAATGAGCAGGAACTGCTCTCGGGTGGGCAGGTTTGTGCTTGTGTGCAGTCTTTCTTCTCTCTCATGTTTTTGGTTTTTGTTTTATGACTGTTAGGTGTTTTAAATCAGTCTCCCCAAGTGTGAAGCAAAAGGACATCCCTGAAGCTGATACTTTTCATGAAATGAAGTTCAGGATAAGCATTGAAGCTTTTATTTCATGTACCTACTTCATTAGTAGTCAAGGATCACTTCTTTGGGTAGCTCTGAGTCTTCTTCCTTTTGATTTACCAAAATATGAATATCGATCTAATATCGATATCCAACTGAGACGGACAAAAACTAACAGTTTAGAGTTAGAAAGTGTATGTTTTATTTGGCATCAGGCACTGCGTGGGATAACTCCCTAAGAGGCAGGGCCCTGATCCAAGCAAACACGACACTTTTTATTTCCAAATATTATGAATATCCAAAATACAAATGCATACTCATAGTGTTAACACCTCCCATTCTCCGCTTCTTATGGAAATGAGCTTAAATGTCATTAAGCATGCATAGTGTGTGTCCTGAACGGAGTTGGTGGTCTTGAATTGGGTCAGTGGTCCTAAAAAGATGAAGTAACTCATCTTCCTCATTTTGACCTTTTTGCCTTTCTGAACTTTAACAATCCTAATTACTTTAGTGACCTCTAAGTTTCCTCTTGCATGACTTTTGAACAGGTTCCCACCAAGGGAGGAAATTGGTAATTGTCCTTGTTCCCTACACCAACTTATCAATGTTTCTATTCCTCATTCTAAGCACAGCTAAGCAAACATACAAATGACAGATCATCAGTTATTTGATAATCAATTACTAACATCTTAAAACCCATTTCAGGTCCAGCCCTCTTAACTATTTTAATTAACTCTAGCTGGGCCCAAATTCCTTCCTATTCTAACTAATTTCAACACAGCTAGCCTATAACTAAAATCTTTATGTTTCTTCTAAATCTATATTTCACTTTCAGGCCTGAGAGTTAATGCTGCAAAATGGCCACTCTGAGGATCCCTACCATCTCGTGTGCTTCTGTCCCAAACATACCAGAGACGAATTTCAGACAGATTTTGAGCGGGTGGAACTTGACCCAGTGGTGTCCTGAGAGCCCAGGATTTGAAGCCTGGCACCACTGAAAAGTGGCTGCACACCTACCTATGCTTGGGGTGCAGCAGGTTCTAAAGAGACAATTCAAAACCAGTGGGGATGCTTTGATGCTCGCTCTCCCGTTTATTTTTCTAGGAGGTACCTGGAGTTTTTGTTCCTGAGACTGTGTTATTTTCTAGTATATTAAACCTTCTATTTTGTGGCATCCCAGGGGCATGTGGCTGCTCCTAGGCTGTAATACCCACTGTGCCAGGCTGTGCTGCCAAGCAATGAGCTAGCCATTGGCATAAATTTTAAAAATGCAGTGAGGACAATAAGGCACCTATTGCTTTAGCTATCCCTGTTGTACGTGGTTGCATAAATGTGCTAGATTATGATTATCTCTGCCTCATAATTAGCAATTTGCATAACTGCTTGCTGTGAACAAGAAGTCCCATCAGTGTTATGAAGGATTTATTTAGCTGTCTGAATATATTTTTGTTATCCAGTGCAGAAAGAAAACAATCAAAATTGAAGCTCTCCCAAATGCTTGGTGTTATTTCTAACCCACACGCATAATTAACGGGAGTACTAATTGTTCAGCACCAGAAACTCCTTTGTTTCTCTGTAGACTGGAAGAACATTAATTCTCAGTGTGCCTCTCTTTTTTTTTCCCCATAGCCAGCGGTATCATAAACTCTGCAGTCGATTGTAACCAGATTATATTTGTTGTGTTTGTAACATAGCGTCTGCGATAGTCTTGTCTTTTTCCAAGGTTCTGTCTAAGCAGTGAAATGTATGTAAATGTATGTAGTCATGGCTGTGTTTCAGACTCTCAACAATGGATTCTTGTATCTGCTGTTGTCGTAAGAAGTGAGGGCTCAGCCAAGGTACCAGTGATACCTTGGGTACCTGTTTGTTGGCAGAGCATCCCTGCCTAGCGAGTGCCGAAAGATGAGACCTGCTTTGCTTTCCGGCTTCACCTGTTCAATCTGCTCCTACGTTCCAGATGATAAAATACACCTTTGGAAAAGAAATTTTGCATTTCTGGGTTTGATTTTGGAAAATGGGGTGCAGAGTTGGTTGTTCCCATGTGAAGGACCGGACTGACCCCATACAAAATTGTGGTTTTATTTGCACTCATGTACGCTGGAAATTGTGGGAGCTGGGAAACCCACCTCTGTGAGCAGCATTTCCATTCAAAGCCATTTAAGTGTAAGTCTTGGGTAAGTCCTGTTTTGTGCCACATAGCCTGAGTTTGATGTAGAGCTGGGTTAGTAAGATGGAGCAAAGGATAGGCTGCAAAGAACCTAACTCTTGGAATTATCCAGTTTTTAATGTCTGCTGAATCCTGAGCTGCAGTAGACTTTATTTGGGAATTTTAAAAAGTACATAGCTCTTCCTTGGGAAACTGCTGGGTCCTGAAAAAAACACAAGTTCTATTTTTTCTGATCCTGAAATGGGGCAGCACATCTCACCACATTCCTTTTTTTTGCCCAACCTTGTGCTGTAGGGCTGCATGGCCACTTTGTCCTTGGTGTTTAGGAAGGAGCACATCTCTCCCTGGTGGCAGCAGGTTTTTGCCCACATCAGAAGATGATCTGCAGAGCCTGTGGTTGAGTCAGTGCAGTGAGGAGTTAGGAAAACAGTGTGAGTAGCTTAAAAAAATGATTGGATGAGAAGGTCCTTTTAAGCTTTTGGTGGCCATCCTGAAATATAAGATCCTCTAAAGGTCTTTTCCTGTACTAAGCTGTAGCTTTTTCTGCATAAATAATGCTGGAGAAAAGTAACTTACTTGTGGAACATATGTCCTACATGGTAGCAAACATTTCCAATGTCTGAACAAAGGAACCACTGCTGCTAGGAGAGCCTCGAAGCACAGGCCACTTGAAATCATGGGTCCCTCAGTATGGGGTTGAGAGTGCTCTTAAATGGTGGCCCTACTGCATGGTGGCTAAAAGAGCAAAACAGGGTCTTTAGAGAACTTGCTTGAAATGAGAATATTGTGTAATCCAAGAGCCAAATGATTTAATATGCAATGAACACAAAATCTCATTTAAAGGAGTGAATGTCCAGGCTTGCACCAACATAATTTACTTATTTTTATGAGTATCTTCCATGCACTGCTAATAAATATGAGCTATTAATAGGTTTTTAATCTGGTGTGCGTTTATTACAGGTTGAGCGTGAGGCTATAAATAATGCTTAGAAGCATGAAGGGTAAAGCTGTGTGAGCGAGTCCTCAGTCCTTCCTGGAGCTGGACTGTGCAGGGCAGTGTTTATTTGCAATGCCAGTGAGCCACCAACTCAATTCATCAGGCTGTGAGGATACTCTTCTGGAGCATTTGCACCACCATTTCCTCTGAAACAGGGTCCTGCTCTGTCTGCATGGGTTTGAAACAGGTATTTTGGGGCATAATCTGTGTTTCTCTGTTCACTGGGCACTTAGAAGTCAAACTGCTTATGAAAGGGAAGAGAGGTCTTGGAGATACTTACTGCTGATGTTTCCCAGTCTCCCATACTTTCATCTATCTCTCCCACCCTTCCTCAGCCATCAGGTAACACAAGTAATACAAGTAATAAATGCTCATGTGAGGAAGGGAAGAGTTGGGCATAAATCATTAGAGGGAAAAGGGAAGATGTCTTAAGGGCTTCTTTGCTCCTTTTTAATTTTTTTCTTCTTTCATGGAGCCATTTTCTCCTACAAGGTTGGATCCCCAAATGGATCTCTCTCTGGAGGGGGTTGCAGATTGAATAAGAACGAGAGAAGTTGCTTATTGGAGTGTTCCCTGTTTCCAACTGGGAGATTTCAACTCAAGAAAGGGAAGAAATTAGCAGCTCTGGCATCCTGGAATAGCAATAGCTAGGGCAGGTAAGAAATTTGTGTGTATTCCCTGCTGGAAATTCAGCTTTTATCAAGGAGAAAATATGAAACAGGAATTGCAGAGAGGCTTTGCATCCTTATTTCACATCCTTCTTCTCACCATTTGCTTGTTGTGTCCCAAGGGTGTGCAGGGCCAGAAGAGCTCTCCCAGCATGTGCTGCACAACCCCTCTTGCTGCTGCAGCCTGGTAAGAAATGCAGCCCAAACCAATTTGTCCAGAAAGAAGAAAATGCAAAGAAAAGGCAGCTCTAGGACTGCCTGGTGAGATGTTGCAGCATAGCTTTCTCTTTGTAGCTGAAAGTTTTCTGATTGTCTCAGATGTTTACCTTTCTGATCTGTGGAAGCTCCCTGAGGAAAAGAAACACTTTGTGATAGTTTTGTCAACAGCCCAGTATTTCTTCAAAAGCATTCTCATGGAAACTTCTTAGGAACATGCAGCCTTGGTCTTACTTCCCCTTTATTTGCACAAGCAGATGTGATTTATTTTGCCCTTTGATGTATTGTGCAACTCTCACTGAAAGCAACCATGGTTGTGAAAAAGTTGTGGGAGCAAGTCTTTGATGCATCCCAAGATTTCATTAATGAGTGGGAGTGACCCAAAGTCTCAGGGACTGTTTGATGGAGTTATAGCTGGCATAAATTAATTTATAAGCATCAGTCTGAAGTACACAATGACGTGGGCATGTTCTGGATCTTGTTTTCCTGTGTTTGTTGGTGCATTGTGCTTTTCACACTGGTTTCCATTCTGTTATGTGGCTGATACTAGTTTAATTGCAGAGAGGAGAGGCCAATGCCCTGGTTTGATAGAAGAAAGGGCAGAGGAGGTATGTGTCCACTGAGCTTCATCTGAAGTTTGTATGGCACTTCTGTTAAAAGCTGCATGCCTGCTTTACTGGAGAATATGATAAATATTTTATTCTGAGAATTTTTTTTTTGGTGATCTTTGTAGCGTCATCCAGTACAAGGGTAGGGAGATTGTTCAAAACTTCCTTAAGGCACCAACTTGATACTGCTTAATGCCTTTTTCTTGTTGTTCTTTGTCTTCATGTTCCTTGCCTTGCATGAAAATCAGTAAATAAAACATCGGACCTGAACCCCCGCAATCTTCCTGGGGCCTAAGAGAGGAGGGGTTCCCAGCACAACTGTTGCGACTGCAGCTGATTTCCACTGGGGGCTTCAGAGATGGATGAAATCCCAGCAGCGTCTGCAGGAAATGCACAGCAGAGGTCTTTAGCACAGCACTGCAAAACCTGGCTCTGCACAGGATAGGGGTTCTTTTGGTGCCTGTGCTGCTTAAAATTTGGCAGCTTTGTGTGATTTCAAAATATACACTGAGTGCCTTCAGCTGCTGCCTTCCCCTTGGGCTGTGGCTGCCCAGTCGGCCCTTGGAGTGTTACTGGTGAGAGTGTGGCCAGTCAGTGGTCAGGGCTGTCGTGAGCAGTGCAGGTACTTGTCTGTCCCAGATGGCACCTAAATGTCCAATTTTTCATATTCATCCTTCTTCCTGCTGCTGGAGGTGCCTATTGAATGCAGTCCGTATCCCAGGCTAACTTTGCTGCCCAGACATTATTAAAGGAAATTAATTGGCAGCACCTGCAATGCTGTTTGCTGCTTTGTTATGTAGTCCTAGAGTAAGAGCAGGTGAATACTGCATTAGTTCTGGCTTGATGTGACCTATCTGAAGCCACCAGAGTAAATTCATTATGCGTTTATTTCTGTGCTGGAGTCTGTTCTTCATGGGCTTGACAAGGAATTAATCTTACCATGCTTTTACTTATTTTGAAAGGAATAACAGTGGAAGGACTTAATCCTGGAAAGACTTTGTGCTGGCTTTCAGATACACCTTGTCTAATGTTTCTGTACAGTTTTGGCCTGATGGTGCTTAGCTAATCCATCTGATCGTAATTCTCACAAAGTCTTTGTGGTCTCCACTGCTCAACCTCTGATTCCCAGGAAAAGTTTTTATACGTGAGACAGTGCTGTAAATACTGCAGCTCTTAGCTGGGATTTTTTTTCCACCACATAATTCGTGGACCTCAGTAATGTGACTTCCCCAGTGAAATGGCATTTATAGCTTTCACTCTCTAGTACCTGATCCATGACCTGCTGGAGTCAGCAAATGTCTTCCTGCTGACCCTATCTGGCTTTGGATCAGATGATAGGGAGCCTTTTGAGGGAGAGCTATCTGCTCCTTTCTAATGGCTGTTTCATATGTCATAGATTTTTCCTCGTTAGAAAAGGATACAAAAGCTGTGATGTTAGAAACCATAATACTTTGTTAATTGAATTGCATTAAAGCACGTTAATCAAACTGAAAGGGAATGTTAACTGGATTTTCATGTCTGCTACAGCAGCACTTAGAGCCTTCTGCAAAGATGAGGACCTGTTTGGTGGTGCTTGAGGACGGAAGAGTCAAACCAGGGGTTCTTTGCAAGGAGCTGAATGATGCTTGTGTCAATCTGTGGATGTGAGAATTAACGGTGAGCTGCAGGATCCTGCATTGTGATCCCTTCCAGCCTGGTGCACCACCAGGCCCCAGAGACCTGAGCTCAAACCAGTTGAGGGTTCAGGCTCCCTGAACATCTTGAACATAGCAGATGCAACAAAATACTCATGTAAAGAAAGACTGGAGCCTGTCCATCAGCTTTCCTGGTTTTAGAAGCTGTTTCTCCCAAGCCTCTCCTGGCACAGATGGCTTTTCCTCTCTTCCCAGAGAAGTTCACCAGGCAGAAACAGCAAATCCAAGCCTGTGAGCACATGAGCATCCTCACAAATTGCAGGTTTGTGAAATTATGCTGGTAGGTTTTAAGTCTACTTTTATGTAGAGATAAGTAAGTTAAAAAATCTTTGGGTCCTTTTCTAGGAATCAGTTATAAAGGACCACAGGTGATATGATAATGATTTACCTTTCAAGCTGCTTTTTTGTACATCTCTCTGTCTTCTGGGAAGCCTGTTGGCTGCACCAGTTGCTCAAACACAGCAGTTTTGGATTGCTGGGAGGTTTTTTGCAACAAACTGGTTTTTATTTCAGTAGCAGGTTCTCATTATGCAAAAGGAGAAACAGGCAAGGCAAGTGTTTAAACCTACTTAAGATTTGGACTGCGTCATCTATATAATTGAAAAGCACTGCTTGGGTCATTGTTCTGTTCCAGCTTTGCTGCTACTACTTTGGCAGGTGTTTAAAGATTCTTCCTGATGCTGAACCTGGCACAGGGACTTGACCTTGATGTGTTACAGGTCTTCCTGCTCCCCTAACAGATGGAGCTGCAGCAAAGGGAAGGGGCTGCAGCTTGATTTCCCCCAGTACAGCCACCCCACAAGTAAACAAGCATTAATCATCCATCCCAATGTGCTGGTCAGTTGAAAGTGGTTGTTAAATTCCTGATTGTAATTGTGATTTGCATTGCCAAGCAGCACCTCGGGTTTAAATAATCGATGTTTCATTTTCTTGTTCCATTCATGTGTGCTGGTTGTATCCCTGAAGGGAGGTTTGGTCTGATTGTTTGGTGCCTCTTGCTAACCCAGGTTGCCTTGTCTTACCTTTGCAGCTAATTGCTGGGTTTGATTTTTGATTCACCACTTGCCTTGGGTTGAAAGAAGCATTCCAGAAAGTCACTTCTTAGAATTTGGTGTTAATTGACTAAAGTAACTTAAAAGTAAAGGATATATAAGAAAACGAATACATTTCTTGAAAAATTATTTTCTTGCATTCAGCTTTGACTGGGAAAGGAAGTATTGCTCACAGTTACACTCAAACCTTGTCATAGCTGGTCATCCCATCCATTGTACATGATCGTACAAATTTTGCACCTTGTTTTCATTCATAAACTGACAGTAGACCAAAAGCTGTCATCTTCTGTTTCTTCTTGTTCTGTTGCTCAGCCCTGAATGGTCTGATCATTATCAGACCTACTTGAATAAGTGACTGGAGAAAATACCCTCTTTCCTCAGTAGATGGTTCCTAGGCTGTCCTGATCCTGCCCCATCCAGCAGACCTGATAGCTCGGGGAGGTGAAGTGTGATCATTTCCATCACCCAAAACTCAGATCCTGGTCTGCTCAAGGGCTGCAGGACACAGAAGGTGTACCCCAAGGCAGGGGCACTGGGCCTAAGGAGAGGTGAGCCCAAGTCCCTACTTCTCAGGTCTTGTGCAGTTTATCAATACAAATGTGCACCACTGTCTTGGCAAAGTGTTCTAACACACTTCTGAGAACGATGTGTCCCCCCAGTGCTGTCAACAGTGTTAAAACAGCAACAAAGTATTACTGTATCCCGCAGACCTAGGGAGGAGAGGAGAGATCCAGCAGGCAGGCATTGTGCAGCAAGATTGATTTATTTATTTATTTTACAAAATCTTTTATAGACTTTTTTCTTCATAGTCTAATTGGAAAAAGGATCAGCCACCCCCTGGGATGATTGGCTAAAATCCTAAAACATCCCTTGTCAAAATATTTTTCTACTGTACTATAAACATAGTTCTACAAGGTTGCAGGTGTTCATAGTTTACAGAACTTTGTAAATATCTTTGTGAGAGAGAAAAGTATCTCACACACCTAGAAAGAAGCAGGAAAATTTCTTGCTAACAGCATTTTTGTATCCACAACAAAGCAATAAGCTTATCAAGTATCAAAGCCCGGGTAAATCAACAATGCAGTGTTGATGGTAATTCATCAAATTAGTGAAATCACTATGTAAGGATTTATTAATTTGGCTACTAATTTGAAGTCTAAGGGGTGACTCTCCTTCTGAGGGAGGTGATCTTCTGGGATTTCCAGTCAGTCAATCAAATCTATAATTGCAAGCTGGCTAAATCATATGGAAAATAAATTATCATCTGACACTTCAGTCACTGCAGCAGAACCAGCTGCACACATGTGGCATGGGAGGGCTGGGAAGGACTCTCCAATACCTTTTGTTTTGTTACACAGGGATGAAAAGTCATCAGGGCTCAGGAGCAGAGGGCTGCTAAGATGTGGAGCACATTTGAAGCTGTGGTCTGTCCCTCATCTGTGGTTGCGGTTGGCCTGTCAGCGTGTTCCCAGGGATTGTGGACGTGTTTGGTTTAATGAGAGGGAACTAAAAGGCCTGCTGCATTTTCAGATGTGTTTGCATGGCTCACAGTGCTGGATGCTGGCTCTTTTAATGTTGCTGAAAGAAGTCTTGCTGACTTCAACTGCGTGCAACAGTTTGATCACATTGCTTTCAGGATATGGTGAGAAGTTGTAGAGGGTACTGTAGCTCAATCCATCTCTAAAAGAGACCAGGGGGTGAAGGGCTTTTCTGGGAGCTGGTGATGTTGGTGGACTCTTCCTCTTTGCTGGTTCTGTGACTCCAGCCCTCTTCAAGCACCTCACCTCAGTGTGTTATGCTGCAGGCTCTGGCCAGGGCTGGGTTTCTGATGCACCCAACCAGCAGGAACCACCCATCCCTGGAGAGCTAATCTCATCGAAATGGCCACTGCCAGGAAAGCTCCAGATGAAAGGCTGAGAATTGCTTTCTCTAATGGGTTTTTATCCAGCAAAATGTTTTGTTGCCTTATTTATGACTTCTGTAACACAGAAGGCTGGGATGAAAAGGCTGATGTCTTCCTTTTATTTTTGTCTGCAAACTCCCTCTCACTGCTGTGGATTTGCAAGTTCTTTATCGGGATAAAAGTTGTGGCTGAGGCTGGCCTTCCCCTGAGTTGTTTCATTATGCTGTTGACATGAACACTAAATCCTGCTTTCCTTTGCTGCGTGCTGAAGGTCACTGCTGCAGTATGATTGTAATGAGCCTCATAAGCCAGTGTCTCATCTCAACAGAGCTCTCTGTGGTTTGCGCAAAAAAAACCCCAACCATTTATTCTTCAACCTTATCAGTCTACAGATGCCGAAGGCATCTTGTGAGCCTGAGTCTTATAGCTCATCGATGTTGGATGATGCTTTGATCTTAAGGGACTTGGGGGCTAACAGAAGGAATAAGGCAGTGGAATAAAAGTAGGCAGCGTGTCAGGTAGTAAATGCAAGACTCAGTATCAGAGTGCCCACACTGGAAGTAATGACCCTTGTCTCGGGTCAGCAGGAGGGAGTTCATCTCCTCCATCTTTCAGATGTCTGAAAATTATGTGGAATTTAAAGCCTATGGGAGTAAGGCTACCATTGCAGAAAAGAGGGGAGGAATGGGATTGTCTAAAGGCTAATTCCTTTCTCCTTCCCCCTTGTCTTCCAGCAATAAGCCTGGGAGACTGTGCTGCTGAACAGGGATGTGCTAGGGAAGGAGGGGAGCATCCCATGCTCTGGTCCAAGGCAGAAGCTTCTGAAATCTCCTGCCCTATCTGGCAATCTGCTCTGGTGCTCTGCTCTTGGTCAGGCTGGCTGTGATATGATGTGCTTGCAAAGTCCTGCTCTGTGTGACTCCAGGAGAGTTAATTCACTCCTCCTTAGCCACCTGCAGGAGGGTGGATTGCACGAGCTGTCATTAGAGTGTGGGAATTTTCCTTTGGATTTGTGAGCTGAAACGAGGATCCGGGGACCTTTATGGGGCTGTATTTAGGACCATATTTACTGCTCAGCACAATGAAGAAGAGATTGCTGTGAGCGACAAGGGAAGGCGCTCATCTGTGATCCAGACAGTGTGTGACAGCTGATTCAGCCCAGATTGGGCAGCCAAGTGTGCAGTGCACAGTGGGTTTGTATATCCTGCTCCGATCCCTGTTAGGAATAGTCCTGGGGAAGAGCCACTTGCTGACGGTGCAAACACCCCTGGGGGAAGGGAGGGAGGCAGCTGCAGAGCCGGTGCTGTTCGAAAGCCAATTATCTGAACATGTTTTTCAGCAGGAGGGACTTCCCAAAGCATGGGAGCAAGGAAATTTGCAAACTCCAAAAGCTGCCTTATTCCTAGGTTTTGCTTTATTTTAAAGCTGCATCTGCCTCACTAGAGATCCAGGTTTCCTCCTGTGTGCTCCTCCTGTCCAAGGCAGGCTCTCCTGAGCCTTTGCCATCCTCGATGTGCTAAGAGGTGTCTTAAAAACTGCAAAGAGCGGAAGTTCCTCCTCTTCCCTAGGCAATCTGTCAGTGTCCTGGTTAGTGGTACGCCTGCCCATGGGCATCATTTGGTGCTGTGTGAGCGAAGGCATGTGAGCACCCTGCATGGAGAGGTGGTGCTCCACCCCTGAGCATCACAGCAGCTGTGAGGAGCTGGCTTTGCTTGAAGCTCACTCCTCTCAGTGGCCCTGATCAGTGAGCAGAAGAACTAAGTCAGAATCTGACTGCAAAATGATAAGGGCATGGCATTATCCCCCCACTGCTCGCTGGAGCCCTCAGAAGTGTCAGTACGGTTTTTACATTTATAGCTAAGGTTGGCTCCCCTGTGGATATATATTCCTGCCAGATTCATGTTCTTTGACACTAACTTGCCTAATTCTTTTATGATGTAGCTAATTTGTCCCATGATTTCGTACTGCAGAGCAGTACACAAATCTGCATGTTGTGATCTGTTTAGCACTAGAGTGCTCCCCATTTGTTTGCCTTTGCATCTATTACTTTTAATTGTCATCTGGACAAAGTAAGAGTTTTATATTGTGTTAATAATTGCTGGTGCACTGGTTCTGGAGCAATGCTTACAGTACCTGTGATGCCTTTTGGATGGGAAGGTGCAGCTCCCACCAACCAACTCCCACCAGCAACTCCCTCCTGCCAGCATCACACACTCTTTCAGCCCCAAGATGTATAGCCAGGCTTTGAGTTGCGACCAGAAGAGAAACGTTATGGCAGACAGAGGTGTAAAATCATCAGAGGTTTGATCCTGAGTTTTTGCAGGCATCTAGTGTGAATAAAGAGATTGCTTCTATCATTTGGTCTTTGGAAGAAGAATGGGCTGACACAAGCCAGCAGGCAGTTTTCTGGCCGCATGCTGCTTAATAGCACATTCAATATTGATTAACTGTAGTTTTAAGCCCGTTTGGACAATTCAGCCACTTAACTGAGGGGTTGGAACACAGTGGAAGAAATGTTAATAAGTGTAGCTCCCCATTTGATCATGAGTTTAAATTTTAAAGTCCTTCGTGTATGAATTGAGTTACTGTATTCCCAGGGAGAAGCCAGTTTGATTTATGACCTTTTGATGTCCCAAATACAATTAGCACTCCATCAGTATGCAGATACTATACTATCACGGGGTCCAATGACTTGAATGACTTCCAGTTACCCCTGTATCGGGAAGAGGTGTCAGAGCTAATGAAATTCTCTCCAAAAATTACTGATTCATTAGACGACACAATCCTTTGGCTGTCCTTTGCCCAGTGAACTGTCAGGAAAAATGCATCTTGGGATGTCAAAATGTTCTTCTTGTTTCTTGTCACAGTTCTTTCTCCTCTCTGATGCTTCCTGGGATCACGCACATCATACACTGCTCGTAGTAACACACTGGGGGCTTTTGAGCACCCAGAAAGTGTGACCCAATCCTCTGCTCAGGGTTATGCAGTGCAGATCTGCCTGGCAGAACAGATGCAGTCTCCTGAGCTGAGGTACTCACATGGCCAAAACCCAGGCTTGAAAGACAGCAAGTGCATCTTGGAAGATGTGGGGTAAAGGAGGTAGATAGGGTGATTTGCAGAAAACCTGGTAATTCCTGTGTTAGACTTGGCACCAGGGATATTCTTAACAGATTAGTGACAGCCAGACCCCCACAGAAATACCTTTTAAAAACTTAGTGACAGCATTCTATCCTTATGTAAATAGATATCTTTCCCGTGCTCCTGCAGTATGTTAAGACACTGTTAATGCTCTTTTTTAACATGCGAGGGAGTTGGTGAACACAGAGCCACAGAGCTTAGCCAGAACTTAACAGAACTTGATGTTTCCAGTTTCCTTTCTTCACGGATGCACTTTGGGCTGTTTTCCCTTCATTTAATTACTGTGATGATAACTGCAATGTTTCCAGATGCTTTTTAAATCTATTTCCTTTCCCAAACAACCACTGGAATGGCAGGAAATGCTAAAATAGCACCAGACAGCCAGGGTGCTGCACAGCTGAGGCCAGGTTCAGTGACAGCTTGTGCCTGCTCACATAGCACAGAAGTCTTTATTCACCCCGTATCTGGAGCAAATGAAATTTGATGAGCCTTCTGCCTTTTCTGAGAGGGAGCTGGGCAGTTGTTTTTTTCCCCTCTTCACAATGCTGGCTCTGTGCACCAATTAATCCATGCTAAAAGGTCTTACAAGGAGCTTGTTATTCTGTGGGCTTGTGAAGTGGCGGCTTGCCAGATTTGATCTCGTTTCAGATGTTTAATAGAAAGTTGATCACTTCGCAGCTGAACCCACACCCTCTCAGTGACTCTCCCGAGGCTGTAAAACACTCTGGGATCCAGCAGCTTGGGAAAGGCCAGGTATTAATGAGCTAGAATAACTTTTAGCCTAACTAAAAGAAACCACATAGACACCTGCCTGAGCTTCATATTAATGAGCTAGAATAACTTTTAGCCTAACTAAAAGAAACCACATAGACACCTGCCTGAGCTTCATATTGTTGGGGTTTTAGTTTAGTCCTAGTTTTTTCTGTTAAAGGAATTTTTCCCATATGCATGTTGCTAGGAGATAAATGGCAGTACTTAATAGAAGATGACCGTACTTAAGAAAGACAAAAGGGCCTGCCCAGACTTTTGTTTTTCACCTGGTTGTCAGTTCAGTTCGCTCTCAGCGTCTGGAGGGAGAAGGTGCAGAGAAAGGAGCTGTGGTTCCCGTTTTCGGAGTCTTTCCTTTCTGCTGGAAACAACACCGGGATCCCAAGGCTGTTTTCCCTGCCCCGCTGCTGCTTCGAGCCTTCGCTGCGTTGTAGCCGTGCTCACCCTGCCTGCCTGGAGCCCCGGGAGGTTCCCCTTTTGGATACATCTCGTCTGCCACCCGGGATTTGTGTTTGTGCCTGCCGCTCCAGCCTGCCATTCCAGCCTGCTGTTCCAGGAGTAAAGGATCGCCTGCCCAGCGGTTTGTGAAGCCTTTGTTCCATCCTTCCCCGGGATCCCAGGGCACCAGAGCAGCCGCGTGTTCCCCGAGCTCGCTCCGGAGCGCCCCCTGCAGCCGCGGGGGAACCATCGCACCTGCCCTGCTCACCGGGAGCCGCCAGCGCCCCTGCCGGCTGCGAGCGGAACTGCACCCGAGGGGAAAGGGCCTGACAGCCGAGAAGGCTGGGACTGGGTTTGTGATTGTTTGCTGTTACTGCCATAGTTGTTGTTGTTTTGTTTGACTGGTTATATATCTATATATCTATATATATATATATAGTAAAGAACTGTTATTCCTATTTCCCACATCTTTGCCTAAAGACCCTTGATTTCAAAATCATAATAACTCAGAGGGAAAGGGGTTATATCTGCCACTTCAAGGGAGGCTTCTGCCTTCCTTAGCAGACACCTGTCTTTCAAACCGAGACACCCCTCTATTGACACAGTGCTGTCCTGTTTCATCTCCCCATCGATACAACAGTGATAAGCAAATAGAAAGATAATCACTAGCAGATTAGCTGTTGCTTTGGAAGATTATGCTTCACAGTTATGGAAATTTTGTTCTCTTCATTTAATCCAGCATGCACATAGAACTAAATTTTCTTGGTTTATTGGCTTTGTTTGTAATACATAAACCCAAGCTGAAAAATACATCTGGAGTGTATAAATATGGATTTGTTTGAGGCAAGATGCTTCTAAGGCAAACTTAGAAAAATCCTTGCCAGCAATTTATGAGGACAGGCTGTATGTGAATCCAGGAGAATATTTTGCCATCAACATCAGATGACACCTTAAAGGACAGAAGGAAGTCTTGGCTAAGGGCAGCAGCAATCTAGACACGGGGAGACTTTTTTTGTTGTTGTTTTGCAGCCTTGGGATACCTCTTTTTTAACCAAATTAGTACAAAAATAAGAGCATCCAAAGTATCACTGTTTGGGGACAGGATTAGAGGTCACAGTTCGTACAGACAAAATCAAAGCAGGCTTTCTGTATAAAATCAAAGCCAATGCTTTCTGTATAAAGCTTGAGGAGGGGCTGTCCAGGGGAGGAGTATGGGCAATAAACTGCCTGCAAGTTTGCAGACTGCAGAGTCCCTCCATGATGGCAGATGCTGTGCAAAATAATCTGTTCCAGTGTTCTGAATGTTGTGCCAGAAAATCAGCAAGACAGCAGCAAAAGTGATTCTGTGGTTGAAAGCAGCGGAGGGAGAGTAGTTTGTGCTGGGTGTCATTTTTTCTTCCAGATTACTATTTTTTGAGTCTTCTGGACTTTATTGTGCTTTGGTGGACCTAGGCAGTTTGAGCATGGCCTAAGTCAGTGTAGTGGTTTGGTCCAAAATACTCATTACTGTTTATCTTCTGTGAGATAAGAATTAGGAGAAATGCAAAGCAGGCACCAAACTTGAAAGAATATAAAGAAGTTTATTAACAGACCTAAAAGAAGAAAAAAAAATTATACCACACCTTCAGAACTCTCCTCTTCCCCCCACCTTCCTCCCTTCTCCCACTGACAATGTAAAAAGACAACTCTTGAGATGTTCAGTCTGTTTACCACTTCCATAATAACCTTGTTCAGTCCATTTAGGAAGAAGAGTCTCTCTTGCTCATGCTATGAAAACAGTATCACAACGAGACAGCCACCCACTTCCAAATATTGTTCAGTCCATTTAGGAAGAGGAATCTCTCTGCTCGCATGTGAGTCCCTTCCCGTGACTTTCAGCTTTTCCCACAACTGCTTTTGAGGGTCCACTCTTGAAGTTTTTTGGGGTACAATTTTAAGGTTGAGCCGTTCAGAAACAAGAACAGAGGCCCTTCTCCTTCCCTGGGAGCAAAGGGTCTTCCTCATCTTCATCTTTAGGACTATCTCTGGGAGCATCTCTAGGAACTGAAGTTTTCTCCTTTCCCATTTGGAGCAAAAGTCCTCATCGCTTCCATGTCTCCCTGTCCAAACTTCTCATGAAATTACAGCTGCGTCAGCATCTGCCTATTGCTTACGAGTTGAACACTCCACCCCCATATCTTCATGAAATTACAACGGGATACTCTGATATATCATAGCTTCACAACAGACTTTCAGCTTTAAGCATCTCCTCTTTCTCGTCCCTCAGGTTTTCAGCTCTTCACAGCAATAAAAGGGTTAATCTCACCTCGGCCTTGCAGCTTTGCAGCTGGAATGTTGAATGTTGCTTATCACAGTGGAGAGGGGGGAGAGCCACTGGGGGGGGGGTTCCACAGATGGAACAGGTCCATCGACTCCAGGATGGCTGTGGCCCGCTGGCCCCCGCACGGGGCCCGTAGCCACCTGTCCCAGCACCAGAGAGGCGGTCACAACTTTAAGTGGCTTAAAGAATTGTCCATATTCAAACTGGCCAGCTGATAGCTTCTAACAGGTCCCAGAGGAAGCTGTAAGCACCCCTTAGCAAGGATATCCCTTCCGGGGCTATGCTTGCTAACCTGTGACAGTCAGGCTTTTGCAAACTTGGTAGGCAGAGGTGCTTTTGGTTCATCTGTTGTTGCAGAGCCTGTAGATAGCCCGGGAAATGGGTGAAATTCATGAAAATTCAGTGTTCAGATTGCTGCCTCTTCCTACATCCTTTCACAAGCACTTGGAGTATCTGATCTGAGCCTTGTTCCTTTCTCTTCAATTTGCCTCTCTGCAATTTGTCTTGGGGGAGCCCTTAGATGGTGATGACAAAAAGCCACAAAAGAAATATAAAACAGCATTAGTTTGACGGGAGGGCTCACACCTGCTTTTACCCTTTGTGATCTGCTGCACAGGGAACAGAGTTTTGGGGAATTTGAGGTTCCCTCACTAAAACACATTTGATCCCACAGTGCTGTCAGGGAAGCAGAATCCACTTGCAGTTGTCCCTGGTTAAATGAGGGATAAAGCTGAATCCTGGTGTTTCATAGCCCCAGGTCGATTACTGGACCCTGGCAGTGCTCTGCTGTCCCCCACCACAGTGGAATTATCTTCAGTGGCCCCATACCTGCTGCTGCAGCATCTGGCGAGGTGCCCAGCTCCGGCTCCTGCATCATTCCACCTTCCAGCATGGGAAGGTGACATGGTGTGACTGCTCTGGGCTCTTCTCTGGCAGCAGATGAGCATGTTGGTACATAAATGCCTGTCTCACACCTCGATGCTCAAATCAGCATCACAGCAGAGCCCGGAGATGTCCAGATGCCCTGCAGGATTAACCAAGATTTAAACATGTTTGGGTTTTTTTCTCCATCCTAGTCATGCAGTAGGTTTTGCATTACCTGTTGGAAAAGCCTGCATGTGCCACTCAGATCCCTCTCCTGGCTCTTCAGCCTATTTTGGGATGGACTATTTTCGGATTGCAGCACAGGTGACTGACGTGCCTGGGAAAAGCAGCATTGCTAACAATGGCTGTGGTGCTGCTAGGAGGATGACACGGTACTGTTCCTCTGAAGCGAAGGGTTTAAATGAGTCACTGCCTTGTGATTTATTGGAAAGTTTTGGTTGTCGTGCTGGTTCTCAGCAGCTGACACAAAGAAAGAGAAAAAAGCCCGCCCCACAACAAAACCCTGCTAGAAAAGAGAACTGAATGGTATGTTCTATCCATTGCAGCCTTTGGTATAGGATGGGTGATTGTTACACTAGTCTAGATAAAAATATAGTACAGTTACAACTGTGGATATGTTTGCTCTCAAAAATGCGAATGTTATGTAATTATTCTTTTTTTTTTCACATGTATCCTGCCTATCAAGTGAGATCCAGCACTAGAGCATTTGATTAGTACCTTCAGTGTTTTGCTCAGTTAAATCTCCTGCTTGAGATCTGTTCCTAAAAACACTTATAAAGTTATGTCTTGTTATAAATGATCTAAAGCCTGTTATTTAGCTGTGATTGGTATGCTTGCATGCAGAACAGAAAGTGCTTTGTTTATTGAGGCTTTTATTCCCCTAACATACTGCAACTGGATTCGTGTCCCAGGTGCCACACCCTGCCCTAGTGAAGGCTGTCCTGTCTTTGTTCAAATATTCTGTTTATTAGCCATATCTTGGTGGTTTGTTAAAAGCAGAAATTAAGATGTTTTCAGTCGCATTCCCCTAATTTGTCTTAGGCTAAGTGAGGCTTCCAAAAGATGTGCTGGAATTAAATCCCAAGTACGTTAATAAGGAGAAAGTAGTTGGAAAATTGCATGTGGGTCTGTGCTGGGGCACCAAGGATATTGGGTGTCAGCAGCAGACACAAGGATGAGGTTTCAAGAGCCCTTGAGCTTGCAGAGCTGCTCCTGTTAGTGCTTGCAGGAAAGTTTGTCCCTTTGCTTTATACTGAGACAACACAAGAAACCCGAAATAGAACAGGAAAGCAGGAGCTGTCCTGTTACTGCCTTAACATGGTAGTGAAGAGCCTATCCCCATGTTGTAAGGATGGGAACATACTGCAGCAGAAGAAATCTTAGAAGCAGAAGGAATATTTGTAAACCTGTTCTTGGTGTGAGTTTGGCACAGCCACCCTCTTGCCATCCCTCCCTCCATGAAATCCAGAGCTCCTCCTCTCAAATGAATCCATCAATGTGGCTCGAGCTGTTTTGGCTGCAAGACCAAAGCCTGGAGAGCATATGTTTCCTGAGTAATTCAGAGAACCCATAATGTATGGTGTTCACAACTGGTCTCCAGTTGTGAATTTTTAATTATGCCAGATCATTTTCAGTAAATGGCACTCCAGGCTCAATTAGGGCTGTCAGATCCAATTTCTCACTCACCTACTATTGAACTCATCCTATATTGTTTGCAATAATTGCCAAATCCACAGGAAAGATGAGATTTGCAAAAAAGAGGCATGTCTGTGGCATTTCCCATTCTCACAGCCTCCTTCAGCAGTGATAGGAGGACTGGATGCAAGGGAAGGTGACGTACTTGGAGAGATGTTTAAACTGTTGAGGAGTATTTTTGCCTGAAGTAGCAAGAATACAAAGTCTAGTCTTTGTATACATCGAAGCAGCTCAGCTTGCCAAGTCCAAGAACTTGCATCTTAAAAATATCAGATCATTTTTTCTAGTGTGAGTGCAGTTTTGTGGGGCACTGCTCTGTTGCTGGGTCTTGGCATGGGACACCAAGCTTGTACCTCAGATGTGATGGTCTGGTTGGAAGGGCGTGACTGGCAAGCTTGCCAGGAGCTTGCACCGGTACTGGGGGGAGCAGTGGTCCTTCCCCTGCTCCTCCTGAGGGCTCATCCCACCCTGGGACTGCCCCACTGCTCTGGTAACCTCACTGGAACTGTACTTGACCTGTGCCTTTCTACTTCTTCAGCTTGCTCTAGCTGTTGTCTGTCTAAAGTGGAGAAAAGGAAGATGCCCAGATAGCAAAAAATGCTGTCTTTGCTCTGTAGATCCATGCAAAATTTGGTTTTGAAAACAAATGGACATCTTTGTATGCACTGACCTGGAAGAGACTGGAGATTTCTGTTTACCAGGCTGGAGCTGTGGAGGGGCAGCTTTCCTCCTGCCTTTGGCTCCTGGGGTACTGCCGAGCCATGAATGCACAGAGTGTCTTCTAAGATAAACCCTGAGTCTACAGAATGGTTTATCCCTCACAAGCTGCCTGGTGCAGGTACCTGTGGGGAGGCCCACTCCACTCACCACAGGGAAGGGGGGTGTGTATCCAGACTCCCTGTCTGGGTGCAGGAGCGCATGGAGAGGTTTACTTGGAACAGAAAACAGCACACAGAAATAGCAAACTGTCTTGGGTCAGCCAGCTCTGCACTGGGATGCTCGGCTGTTTGCAGATAAATTGCACCCAGGCTCTTTGCCACGCTCCTTTGGTGTCTCTCTTGTGGCTGATGTGAGCCTCTTGGCCACATCTGACTGAGGAGTCATTGAAGCTAAGTCCCTAACAGATGTTGAATGGTGCAGTGATGTCCATTGCATTCCTTCTTCAGCCAAAGGCAGTGGGGAGTCAGGCTGGCTGTACTGTGAACCTGCTCTGAAGAACAGAAAGGCTGTGATGTGTGTGAATGTGCTGGCTGTTCCTGGGGACTGCCTGCCCTCATTGGTCCCAAAAGGTTTGGAGATCCTGTACTTATTTTTTACTTAAATCCGAGAGCAGAACAAAACCTAAGGAGTGGGAGGGAAGGGGATAAAATGAGCTGAAACCAGTGTGAGTGTGCCTGTCCTTGTCTGCTCCTTAAAGGAATGGGTACATGGAAAGAAAGGGGTGGTGAAGTGTAGATGGTGGAGCCTTTTCCTGACCATCCACTTTCTGGCACTGTTTCAATCTGCTCAGAGACTACACTGAAATGAGAGCTGGATTATAAACAACAGCATCCATATGGATCACTGTCCCTTCCGCTCTCCGACGATGGCAGCACCGGCTAATGGACCAGGCGGTGTTGGGCTGGGGGATATATTTACCCAGCCACTTACCTGAGCTCCAGCAATGGATTTTAACACCACTTAGCCCTCTGGCAAGTTAATAGCCTGCAATCTCTCCTCATCCTCTTAGTAAAACACTGACCCAGGTGAAGTCTGTGCTAACTGGGCAGAGAAAAACTGTTTCTCCCAGCCAAATGCTGGCAGCTACAGTCTGGTCCTGGCTCCAGCAGGCACTCTGCTGACTGGCAGCTTTGCTCCTGTGCTCCTGTTACCTTGCAGCCTGTTTCCTCACCCATTTCTCCTGTGTGTATACTCTTCTGACCCATGTATTTTTGTTGCTGAGCCCTTCTCTGTGTTTGATGCCTTTTCTTGCTGACAGGGAACGGCCTGTTCTTTCTGCACACTTGGATCTTCTCCCTTGTTTGATCCAAGAAAACCATTAAACAACAATAAAAGTACATCAACAGTGGCACTCAGCAGAACTGGCTTTTCCTACTCTTCTGACATTTTGCATCTTTGTCCCATTTTTATGCCTGATTTGAGATGATATATCAGCTGCTCTTGGCAGGAGGTCTGTAAAACGTCACTGGCACTTTTGGGATGTGGTGAATGCTGCTTTAGCAGAGCCATCGAGCGGTACCTCTGCATTCTGCCTCTGCTGCATCTGCCAGCCTTCCATGCTAAATATCACTGTGCATCTCCATCCCATCTCAGGCACAGGTGACACGAGGCACTTGTGCCATCAGGCTGACCACAGCTCCCAGCAATTCCTGCTCTCCATAGCCAGCTGGGTGTTTTCCCCTATATCCCTTCTCAATGCTTATTTATCTTCCACCCCAATCTCCAGATAAAGGAACCAATTAAAAAATTATGGGGAGTATGGTGAGAGAGGAGGGAGGTGGACCGTGTGTTCATAAGAGGCGGATTTCTTTAGAAAATGAAGCTAAAAAGAAGTTTAGTAATGTTTAGTGAGCTTTCAAAGCAATCTGCTGAGTGTGTTTCACTCCTTCCTGCTCTGAGCATCTAACTGCTATCATGTTCTTGGCTGTAATTTTCTCTGCAGTTTTAGGGAGGCTGCGAGATCTTTGCTAATCACAGAGTGCAGACAAACCTTCCATTTTAAAGGTCCCATAATAAGCAAAAAAGAGAAGGAAGTCACAGAGTAGATGGCACAGAGCTCCAGTGAATCTGCCATGGAAAGATGAAAGCTTGCACTCTGGTAGCCAGCATTTGAAGTGGCAACTCTGAAGTCTCTGGCAGAGTGTTAAGACACCCCTGCGGGTGGCATGAGCCAGTTACCTCATTAACAACCAGCTCCCCCACACTGTGTCTGATGTGGGGGTGCCACAGCACCTCAGATAATGACACATAACCAGGGACCAACTCCACAAGTGCAGTAGTGGTGAAAAGGATGTGGCTTTGATTTCCCTTTGTAAAATTAGCCATATGGTGCTGCCTGAGTCTCCTGCTTGATGGAGGTAAGGATCCAGAGAAGTGAGGAGTCTATTGCATTTTATAGATTTGAACTGCCTCGATGTCTGTGTCCTTTACAAAGCGGAGCACAGCCCACAGTGCCCCTACATCCAGACCCTCAGGGACATGGCATCCTTTCTCACCAGTAGCCACAGTGGTGCTGGATGGTTTTTCATAGAGCATCTCAGCGGAGCTGTGCTGAGCGCCATCAGCCTGACAGCCAGGCAGGAGAGCACTCCGGTATTAATTAACTTGTCCTGCCAAGAGCAGGTATTGATTTGCTTTTACAGGACTTTGATGAGTCTTGATTATGATTCTATGGAGGTAGGAATTTCCTGCCCTCAGAAGACTAGAGCAGCCATAATTATAAAATAATTGTGCTTGTTTTCTTCCAAAGTAGTATTTTATTATTTGATGAATCTCTTGTTTGTACTGAGTAGACAGCATGACTTCACAAATTACTTGTTTACTGTCATGCTTTGATTTATAATTCTCCCTTAAAATTTTAGAGGGTGGGTTTTTTTCCCAGACATGCATTCAAATTACTGTAAAAGTAGGTCACATAATATTCGTGCAGATGTTCTGCTTCCCCTCTCGCTCCAGCTCCCCAGTGGTGTATGGGCTGACAATAAGTTTGTGCTGATGACCCAAGGCAGCACTTTGTGAAAGATGAACCAATCTCATAAATCTTTCACCGTGATCCTGCTGTGTGTTAAAGGCTTACATGTAGTTTGGAATATTAATTAAAGACAGTTAAACTGCATTTTTTTAAAACTGTGTCCTTAGTGTCTTCTACCTAGAAGAGATGCTTGTTCTGCATTTGCCTTGCAGGCACAGTCCCCTGAAGTGCTTGCTGGGGTTTGGGGAGTGTTGTTGGCGTGGGAGGGTGCAGGTCAGCCTTGCTGCCTGTGCCAGCCCTGATGTCCCCTCTGGGGCTGTCCCCGAGCTCAGAGGAAAATAGTGGGAGGGGTCTCTTCTCCCACTCTACTCCACCAGGGCTGCTGCGACCTGCTGTGAAGGTGGGGACAGGATTTATGTTGGTTTGTGTGGAGAAAGAAAGCAAAAATAGGGTAGAAACACAGTAAGGTAAGGCAGAAGCTCATCTGGCAACAGCTTCGAGAGCAAAGGGGGTCAGATATAGCAGGAAGCAGATTTATACCACTGTTTCCTCCACACTGAATAGGAGTTTTCCCTTAGGAGGTTTTTATGGAGGGGTGCAAAGAGCTGTTAAGTCATTAGTGCAGTTTCCCATTGTGGCAGCATTATTTCTTGTTATCTCCACTTTATAGCTCCTCTTTCTCACCAGCGACTAGTGACCCAGTAAATATTTGTCCTGACTGTATTATCCGAATCCCAAATGCTTACCTTGTCCTCTGGCGTGCAACTTAAAGACATTATAGCCCCTTTTTCTACCTCACAGGGAGAGTCTGGCGAGTGCTGGCCGCTAATTACTGCTCAGGAAACAATTCCTGACCTTCAGTAAGGGCTGGGCAAGTTTTCCCCCACAAAAGCACTTTTCTTCCTTCAGCTTTTAAACCCTCGACTTCGAAAGCGTCCTTGACAACACAGCTTCTAAAGCAATATCCCTATTTCACAGCAGCAGCTCTTTGCCTTCTTTTTTTTTTTTTTTCTGTTCCATTAACTCAGTGTTTTGCAGCCAACACTCCTGTTAATTAGGTGCTAATTTATTATTCCAGCCAGTTGTTATTACTGTGTAACCCACCCCCCACACAGACATACCCCACCCCCAGGCTGTCTCAGGTCTGGGTTTTGGGTGTTGTTCCAGCCATGGCATCACTATAAGGCTAGGTGACCAGCAGCCCCAAATTAGCATGCAAGGGAGACACCAAGGCTGCCCTGGCCACGAAGGGCAAAAATAAGGTCCCCCCTGGGCCTGTGGACCCTCTGGGGATGTTGCCCAGTGTTTCCCTCCCCAGCTCAGTATCATGCCTGTGCATGAACCCCTACTCCAGCATGGTCTTTTCCAGGCAAACCATCCCCATAAGCACTGACAGGATCTTCTCCTTAGAGTATTTATGTCTCGTGGTCAGTTGATTTTAAAGAGGTGTGACTGCTTATTGGAGCACATGCCATCCCTCTCCCATCTGGACTCCCTCATGTCCATTAAAACCTGACAGCATCTCTGTGGGGGAAGGATGAGTCACACTGGCAAAACTGGACAGCAGTTTTCTCACTCTATTCTTACTATTTTTCTTTAAATATTCACAAGAGCTTTTTTGATGGAAAATCAAGTTTGTAAAAACTCCTGAAGACAGGAGTAATTATCCAGCTGGCTCTTGTTAGTGCATTTCATAGCTATCAAAAACAGTGTTCTCCTAGCTCCCTGCCCTTGCTTCAATTCATTAATTAGTGATATTAATTAGTTGTATTAATTGCAAGCTGATACTTCTAAAGCAGAGGAGGCTGATTGCAAGTATGTGGTTCATAACCTCTCTGTGGATGAGTAAAGGTTTATTGGAGGTGCCCTGGAGAGTCGTGGAAATGCCTGCCAGGTAGCAAAGGTGGCTATTGAATCACGCCGCAACCGGGCCAGGAGACACTTCAGAGACAGAGTCAGAGAAGCGGGTATTTGCTTTATTCGGCGCGCCGGGTGTGTGGGGATCGCTCCTCCAAAACACACACACCGGTGTTCCCTACAACACAGTATTAAGGGTTAAAATATGAATATTCATCACATTCCTTGGAACAGGTGTGGTTATACAAATTATTTCTCGGAAGTCATTAATATCATTAGCATACAGGCAGCGCATGCACTGTGTGTCCTGGTGGTCGCACTGAGGAAGGCTCCTCTTCTTCCTCGGGGGTCTTTCTGATGAAGACCAGTAGTCTTCCTCACAGTGCACTTTTCACCTTTCTCCCTGGGCATGCGTAGTCCTTTGAGGAATGATTCAGCAGTCTCTGGGATAATCCTTGTCCCCTCTATCTTGACAAGATTAGGGTGAATTTGGCTTCTTAGGTTTTGTAATTAACATCTGCTGTCTGAACTAACATTTGCTGTCTCCCAGTAGTTAACTTGTGCTTACATGAGTTAGTTATTGACTGCCCTTTCCTCACTATGTCCATTACTGCTAGCAGGAGCATCCTACAATTTGGGAGATAAAATACTGATTTTAATGATGTTGTGTGTACAGGATCACAGCTGCTGTGCTGATGTCTCCCAGCTCAGTGGATGTTGTTCTTGCCTATGTGTTGAGGACATTTCTGTTGCTCAGCATCCTGGTGTGCCCTTCCCACCTGTTGCAATCCAGTTTAAACCCAGAAGAGCAAAGAAAACTAAGTCTCTGTGTATAAAATGGAAAGAACTTTGCAGGTTTAAAATATACCCAAAAAATGTGATTAAAACCTGTGAGAAATGAAGCCCACTCCTCTTTTTGGGGTTTTATAAATTTAATAAGGGACAATAGGGGACAAAGCAAAATTACAGCACTGGGTGTGTGGCTCATAGCCAGGGGCACACTCACACAAACTTTCCGGTTATATGCTTTAGCATTATGCATATTAATAAACCACAATGCATATGCATAGTTTTTTTCTGAGAACTAATTTACTTTTTTTAGAAGGTATTAACATAGTCCCTCCCCAAATCCATGTTTTAGAGCATGCGTAATGTGATCATGGGGGTCTTCAGGGGTCTTCTCTGATGAAGGCTCAGGTCTTCCTCAGATCTTGAACTTTTTAATTTTGTCTTTGGAACATGCGCAGTTATGGTGTTTCTGGGTCTTTCTGGATCCAACCGGTTTAAATTCTTTACTTTGTGGCTTATTGGCTTCACTTTTGCCAATTTTTCATTAGTACATCCTATTGCTTCCCTCATCTAGCTATACTTGTCTATTTTTGAGATTATTCGCCTGGTGAGTTTCCGTTTATTTAAGCATTAAGCAATTAGCTAACCATATACTAGCTATTACATTGTATAAAAAGTTATGATTCAGACTATATAGGTATAGAAAGTTATGAATCAGATTATATAGGTCTGTTATAACTCAAGCTATATAAGCATCTTGTAACTTTGACCCCAGTTATAATGTTAACTAGTTAATACCTGCATAGCAAAGTTATTCTTAACATGTTTGCACATATTTCCTAACATATTCTAATACATAATATTTCTTACATTTCACTCCCCGCGAAAGCCAATGATTGATGCCATGAAGCTTTTTGCCTTTTCCTTTATACCCCTGTTATACCTTTTTACAACTTCTGTATTCCTAGTGCTTTTTGCCTACATTCTTGGACTTGTTTGTCAAGCTAAGAGACTAAACATTTTAGAAGCTTCGTAACTAGGGATCAGTGTGCCCCAGACCCCAAGGTCCTCTCCAGAACACATTCTGTAAACCAAGATAGAACCATCCAGGGGAAGGTTCCTTGGGGAGGGGGGCTCACTTAAGCCTCTCATTGCGGAATCTTTGATAGATATGCTAATTAGTAAAACCTATAATGTTATACCCAATGTTGGGGGGAGGAACGGAGAGGGACAGAGATAGACTCGGCAGGGTGCATCTCAATGCATATGATCTGGATGTGTACACCTAAGGATCCTTAAAATAAATACCAAGGTAAAATCCCTTTTCCCCTTCTAACCGTGTTTGACTCTCGATTTTAAGACCAGGAAAAGGCATCATAATAGCTGTTTATCACAAACCAAAGGAGGTTAGATGTTGGTGCCAAAAAATTGACATATTTTATTTAATAGTAAAAGAAGCAAAGAGAAAGAGAAAAGAAAGAAAGAAGTGTGGGGGGGGCTGGGGGGACAGGGAGAGAGAGACAGAGGTTAGGTAGAAGCATATCACCCTTCTGGGGGTCCCAACAACATCTTGTTGCTCCCCTCCATCTGGTCTTCTTGTTGGTGAGGGTCCCCCACCTCCACGCTGAAAAGTATAGAATCCAGTGGATTAATATATGTTTAGAGCCAGGTGGGAACACGCACGTGCCTCCCTTGCAGGGGGCCAGTTTGACACTGTCCCTTGCAATGCTTTGTATTTGTTGCATCATGCTGCAGTGCTCTGGTGCAGGGCCATGACACCCCTCTCCTGTGGATAAGCTTTTCCGTGGGTGAAGGGCCCTGCAGCTTGGGCTCCCCTGCACAGCAGAGGATGGGTGTTAACTGCACCTCTAACCAGAGGCTTTTCCCACACACAACCAAAACCTCTCTTCCCCCCACCCTTTGGTGTGAGGGTCCGGCAGCTGATAGCCCTGGAGCTGCGGTCTCCACTCCGAACGTGTTAAGCCGTGTGCTCTGTAAATGTATCCTTTTTCCCCAGCCCTAAGTTATTACTTTATCTTATCTTCATCAGCAAGTGGTCCAGGGCCTCAGTCAGAAGGCCTATTCAGAGTGTGGTGGTCTTCTCTGCAGCTTTTGTAATACAGTTTTGCTATAATAGGCAAAGGTCCTTCATAAAAATGTTTAAGTCATAAAATACAATATTTCAGTCTCCAACACCTCTCCTCTCTGGCTGTGGTGCTCTGGGGGTTTTGTCATGCTGTGGTGAGCCCAGATGGCTTGAGAGCTCTGCTGGCTCAGCTCTGCAACTGGTGTTGCAGAAGGTGGTGAGTCCTCCCGACTCCACATTCACTGCCCTGGGGAATGTTTGCCATGGCTCCTTCTAAGCCATATCCGATTGAAAGCCTGCATCAGCCCCAGTTCCCTGCTCTAATGCCAAGAACAGATCTGTTGTTGCCCATCCTGAAGGTCCACAGTTCAGTTCCGTGTTTGTTGCCAAAACAGTGGCCTCTCTGCAACACGACTGTGTCAAGTCTTTGTAGTCTGGTGGCATCAGTCATGTCACTTGAGGATATAGCACAGTGTCATCAAGCCCTGCAATGACTCAGACTTAGCAACATTGTTGAGGTCATTTATGTAACCAGATGTGCTGAGGCTTTAAGACAGGCTGACGCTTGCTGTGAAGATGTAAGGGTGTATCATGTAATTTAGGCTTTCAGGTCTTTTGCATATGCCACAGTTGCTTAAGAGGATCATTTTTGTCAAGGAGAGCAAGGTACTGCCATCAAGGAAGAGAGCTCTGTGGAGATGAGGAGACAGGTCACAATGTGGTGGCAGAAAAGGCTGAAGCTGCAGATTAACAAAAAATGGTTTGTAAGAGAATTGGAGTGCTGCTGTCAATTATCCCATTCAGTTTTGTTTGTGCTGTGGTCATTTGACTCCCCCATGATACTCCAATCCTGACAGGAACAGGTAAACAATCTTTGCAATTTAGTTAACACAGCTTCCAGTATGTGAGTTGAACAGAGAGCCATGGAAGGCAGGGAGTTTGGGTACAGGTCCCTACTGTGCTCCTGCAGGGCAGTGCCAGGGTGAGCAATCCACACAACCAGTCCTCCTGTCAGAGATACTGAAACTGCTTGGATTTAATTCCAACGATGCTTAGAGATCAGGTAGTGTCTGTGGAATTTAGGGCCTTTAGTTTGAACATGTGCCAGTATTGCCAACTCCTGCAAAATACCCGAGCTGGTTTTTGATTTTCCTTTTCCCTCTCCCTCATTTTATATCTAGAAATGTCACTAAGTATTAGTGCAATATTTTGGGCTGGATAAGCCATCAAGGCAGGACCAAATGGTGGCATTGAAGAGGTGGTGGGACAGTCACAGTTGGAGCATGGGCTCTCCTGTCATTGCTTCTTTCCCTGCTGTGGAGAGCTGCCCCATTCCCACCATCACCAGGTTTTTCACTTTCTGTGGCACAATTACCCCGGGGCGCTCAGCAACTGAGTTGGCTGTGAGGTGCCATTGTTCCAACCTATGGGTAGGAGAAACCCACTTGGCTGAAAACATGGTGCTGGGCAGCCCTAAGGAGCAGTTGTTCTTCAAGCAGTTCTTTTGTCCATATAGATTAATGGTCCTTTAGACCAGGAAACTGTGCAGATTTTAGGGGTACAGCAAGGGGCTGCCAAGGTGGGACCATGCATTTGCAGAGTGGGGCTGCCTGTGGTGTGATCCTATGCTGTTACTGGGGGCATGCTCAGACCCCAGAGTTCACAGTAAATGTTCACTTGACTCCTTTCAGTGTTGATCTACAGGGAGAGGCTCAGTAGGTAGTTAACACTTTTCCCCCTGCTGTGTGCTCTCACAACTTGAGGTAATTTGGTGATTTGACATAGTTTCTCCCTCATGCTAAATATGTATCAGCAAATTGGCACAGTCCTGCAGGACTGCAGCAGCACTGCTGGCACTGGGGCAGAGGCAGTGGAGCAGGTGCTATGTTAGTGTGCAGCCAACATGCTGCTGGCATTCTGAAATCTTAATTTCTGCAGTGTGCCAGCCCCAGGAGAGTCGTACTGCAAACAACCCCTCTTGTCCTCGTAGACCCTCGGCCCATCGCTCAACCCCTTCATGCCCTGGACCAGACAATGAGTGCATGCTCTGCCCCCCCAGCTCATCACTCACAGCTGCGCTGCGGGCTAGCTCCATCCATGAGGTGCCCTGATGGCCTGGTGTGGACACAGGAACCCGAGCTGGCCCACAGTTAATTAACTATGAGAACCACGAATTTTGTAAGGCTTCACAATTAATTCCTTAGTTTCTTTTTTCTTGGTGTTTTTGTTAATGAATTCATTTCATGTGCTCATGGAAGTATCCTGGTGAGACTTGAGGAGCTGATTTACAGGGGGGAAAAAAAGCCTCCCATTTTGTACCGGCATTTAGCTGATGAAATGTAAAGATGCAATGAGCTGATTAGTGATTCTGGTAATGTAATTAGTGGCTCTGTTCTTTCATATGTGCAGAGTTGGAGGTCAAGCTGAGCACTCAGTGAAAATTTGCCCTGAATGCGCAGTTCAGCGTGCTCAAAGTTACTGCTCCCTCGTTTTGATTCCCCCCATAATTCCAAATTAAAGTTGATATACTTGTAAACTAAAAGCAGGGCATGCCTGTGAATTGCAAGGGCTAGAGAATTCAGTTGCAGGATGGGAATGTTACTGCTCTGATTCGCCACAGACTGGGCAGGGAGGGGCTGTAGCAGAGCAAACACCTTGGTGGTTGTCACTCCTGCCAGACACAGAGCTGGTGGTGGGGTAACGGCAGTTCTTGTGCTCGAGGCACGAGCTCTGGCGTGCCCCAGGTCAAAGAGAGTCCAACTGCGTTCTTCTGTGCGTCGCTGAAGCGACTTTGGCATCAGGAAAAGAGCTGCTGGCTGGGCTAGCTAGCTGGCTTCTTTGCAGAGGGAACACGGCAGGAGCCGATGGGATCGGCTCACGTTAGCTCGGAGACAAAGGAAGAGAGGGGCTGTTCTGGCCTGCCTCCTAACAGGTTTATTGTTAGAAGTTTCGCAACCCGAACAAGCTCGGAAGGGATGGAATGCGATGGGATCCGCCCCGGAGGCTTGTCCTCAGTTTTATAGGGAGTTTGAAAACCGCGGGGAAAGGGGAAAACAACCAATGAGTTACAAGCCAGGGGGAGGATACAATTTAACAACAACCACTGGGGGAAAGCGAGAGGCGGGAGTTATAACAGAGAACCAATGAACAACCGAGTAACCGGGAATTTTCCCGAACCTGGGGAGGCGGCTTGTACCCGGGCACCGCCCGGGGGGTGCGGCTTAGGCTTCTGAGCCGCCCCTCAACCCACCCTCTGAGACTGCCTCTTCGGGGAACTCGATCCAGGGGATGGGCTGGGATTGATTGGCATCACTCTGTCCCAGCCCCGCAGTGGGCTGGGGCACCACGACAGTGGAGCCTGTCTCAAATCCTTGTCTGCGCTTCCCTGGCTGCTACAGGCAACCAGCGTGGTTCTGCAGTTACATCTTCTTAACATCGCAACCGTCATAAACCATTAACGTAATTCCCAGTCTGAAACCAAGCTCGGATGAGCTCATTTTTCCCTGCAACATGATTGTGGCATGCCTTACATGAAACTTTTATCTTTTTTTTTTTCTCCCCCATTTTTAATAAATATCACATTATCAAAATATTAGTGACGCTTGATTTGCTGCTGTTGGTTTACCATAGATAACAGCATGGAGTGTTCTTCCTGTTCTGATTCAATAGTGCATGACAAGGGAATCCAATTTGTTCCGATTTAGATGACATGCCTCCAATTATGTAATTCCATTAGGAGGTGCCTGCAGCCAAGTCTGTGCTCACAGTCTCAGCAGACATAACTCTAATGGGATGTGTTGCAATATTGCTATGTGGTAAGCACAACTTTGATAGAGAGCATGACCTGTCTCTCCCAGTCGTGTTTGTGGGAATGGAGAACACTAAAAACAACCCAGCTGTACTTGGGGCTCTAATCTGGCAATAAGTTATGTCACTACAAGAGCAAAGCTTTGCAGTGAAAGGTGAATTTGCAATGGCTATACATTTTGTGTATTCAAAATCAGTCACTAAGTGCAGCACTTTGAATATGATCTAATATTCAATTCCGTAAACGGAAGATATATTGGTTGCAGTTTTTTCTCTTGAATACCATCTCAGATTCCTACATACTTGGAAATGTTGGATATTTATGAGAATATAAAGCAGTGATGAAAACACAAGACTACATCTTAGCACAGTTACTACTTGCTTTAAATTATTAATCTTTAAGAAGCACGATAAAAAATTCTGCTGTGCAAATTCTCTGGCACTGGAGTTGGTGTACATATCCATTACCATAAAGCTATCTAAATAGTGGGTTTAAAATAATTGTGTAATGGTGATGCAGAGTTACAGTTTCTGCAGCCAGGAAGAGGCAATTCTAGTGGCAGATCTGTCTCCCCAAGATGTGGGATGTAACACCTCTCATAAATAAAGCTGTTTAGATTAATTTAGCATCACTTGCAAACCAGATTTCTGCAATACCTTTGGGTAACATGGCTCAGGGAGGATTTGGCGGGGCTCAGCTCTCCAAGGGCTGGGAAGAAGCTGAATGGGCCATGTGGGGTGTTGTTCCGGTTTGGCCAAATTTAGAAATATATCCTCTGAGAGAAGGCACAACCACCCCTCCCCCCACCAGGTTCGGGAAAAATGAATTTTTCTCGAAGGAAAGTGAAGGAGATTAAACTATTTATTTACCAAACACACAGGAAAAGGAAAATAATGCTAAATAATAAAATCTCTCGCTGTAGAGAAAAAACCTGGGAAAAAGTGTTAGAGTCCTCCTTTTGGTCTCCTCAGAGCTGGGGCTTGGCCCAGGGCCAGGCCCTCTGTGCCTGGTGGAAAGTCCTCCTGATGTGCTCTGAGGTTAAAAGCAGTCCAGTAGAAAAGGGAGAAAATCTGAAATTCCAGGGAAGGAAAAGCAAAGTTCAACTCTCAGTCTCTCTCTGGAGAAAAGGAAACTTAAAAAACTGGCCCAAAAGCTGACTGGAAAGCAGCAAGCTGGGTGCCTCCTCGCTCCCCTGGCACAGCTGGGAAAAACTGCTGTCTCTGTGTGACTTGAACAAGCTGCAAACTGCTTTGAAAAAGTTTTGCTCAGTTTTTCCTTCCCCCTCTTAGGCTCAGTTTAGAGGCATAGAAAAACACAAAGTTAATTTCTGGGCATAGAGCAGTGACATGGGATACCCATCATAAAGTCACCCCAGGACAGGTGTATTTTTGGTAGAGGGTGCTCAGGCCTGTGAAAACTGCAGAGATGTAAAGGCATTTAATAGCCATAAAAAGGTCAAAACTCTGACAACCATGTGATGTCTCTTGCCCAGTCTTGCCCTGTGTTTGGGCTGGACCTGCAGACAGGTTTATTCTGCACGGCAGGGATGTGAGCTATACCTCTGTTGGCCAGTGCAAACTAGAGCTCGGCCAAACAGTATTTAAATATATAGCTTTTATTAGGAAGAAAAGCTCCCTAATCCTTGCTCTGGGAAAGTATGAGTGATAGCATCTCTACTTTCATAATCTTTTGCAGTTCTCACATGAATATATGAAAGAATTTAATAATGTTCTAGGTTAGAAAATGATCATGCATATGCATACATCTTTAAAATCTGTCTTCTCTGACCTTCTTTCCCCTTACTTATGTTGAGAGAGGAAGCCAGCAAATGATTTCAATGTATGATGCATCCAATACCACCTTTCACGTAAACAGGAAAAATATGCTTCCTCTGTTGATGTGATGAGACCAGGATGCATTTAAGTGTCTAGAGAAAATGTCATTTTGTTTAAAATAATGTGAAGAGGAGCCCAGTCACAGTATGTTGAAATGAGTTACGGGGGTGCTGCTGTTCTAATGACAGGACAGGGGAGAAGCAACTGAAGATGCTGCTGTTGTGCCTGAGCCCTGGCCCAGATCACCACTGTTGGGAGCCCTTTTGCACCTGCTGCTTTTGTCCCCATCCCTGCACAGATGCTGTGCCAGAAAACCCTACTCAGGTGGTGTTTAGCTGTGCATTTATCGGGCTCCTCGGTGGATTCCTTAGCCTGCAGATACAATGGAGTATATCAACCTCAGTTCAAAACCCAGTGTAATTTTATGGGAATTAATTGTTCAGATAAATTTGGTAGAGCACAGTTTCTTAATCTGCTAAATGGGAAAAGACACTGCTGCCTGCAATTTGGGAATAAATTAGATTATTCTAGATTAACCCCTCCAGGGATGGAGACATAAGAAGAGGCTGTTGCTGCTCAGACAGTAGATTTTCAGGTTTATTTATTGCAGCAATCCAGCTGCCAGCATGACTGAGAGCAGAGCCTGAGCCGCTGCCATGCACTTCATCATGTTCTGGAGCACCTGTTTGCTGAGTTCAAATGCACAGGCATTGATCTGCTGCAAACCAGGCCACATACCCCAGCCCTGGGGGCACTGGACACTGCTTTGGCATCTCTCCGTGGGGACAAAATACCCAGGCATGTTTCCCTGGGTGTTCAGGACTTCATTGGAAAGTTTTGTTAAAGCATCTGTGCTCCAAGACAAGCTCAGCCCCTTCTGATCTACCAGTGCCCTGACTGGTTCCCTTTAGGAAGAGTTTCCCAGGTGGGCTTAGAGGAACACCACAGGTCTTGCCATCTTCACCTCTGGATGCCAGCGTGGTGCTGGATTAAGTGACAGTGAGAAAATCTGCACACAAGAGGCAGAGTCTACGTGGCAAATTCTTTTGTGACTAAACATCGCTACCTGTCTGCAAAGCTGGCATTGGCCTCTCCACCTCAAAAGATCCACTCAATTTCAAAACAAAATGGCAAAAGTCTGGGGTCCAAAAGATCCATGCCTTGGCCTGTGCAGCCTCTCGCTTTGTCTGATCTTTGCAGTAGTACTTCTACATCCCAGGGGTGTCTGCACAAGCTGAACGGTGAGAGCAGAGCTGGTGGTCCCAGCACTGTGCCAGCATAGGGGCATGACAGGAGGGGTGCCCTTCCCTGGAGACCTGGCTTGAAGCTGATGCTGACGGTGAGAGGAGTTATTGCTCAGTACAGTGAGTGGTGAGAGGAAATGTTCATTGTATTACTTTCTGGGACACCTTTCCAGAAAACGTTTCCTTGTGTTAATTGCAGCACTGATGCCATAAGCCCTGGCAGGAGCTCCCCTTTAGTGGAGGTGAATGGAGTGGAATATCAGGAAAGCTTTCCAGGATTCTGTTTGGTCACAGCCCGTTAAATCAAGAGCTTGTTCAGTGAGGGCATCATGTGCTCCTCAGCCTGGCCACGCACAGCTAGGAGGGACAGCTGAAAGCTCACAGTGTTTGCTGCTTGAATGTGGAGATGCTGCTACATCTGTTCCCCAGGAGTCACTGGACCCACACCCTCTCCCAGTGTGTTGTCTGAACTGGATAATAAAGCTCCTCAAAGCAAAGACCGTGTTTGCCATGGTGATGTTAATCCAGGAGATGGGTATTCGCAGGTCCTCTTTGTTCCCATCCACATGTGGCTCCTGTGTCTTGAATTATATTTCATATTTTGTAAGAGGGGGGAAATATATACATGCGAAAGTGCAATTCTGATCTTAGGCATTGAGGATTTTTTGGAAGGATGGTAGACCAGCTATGAATGGAAAAGTTTCTGGTTTTGCTACTCTGTCGTTCCCCAGTGATGTGGGACTTGGCACTGGTGGGTCCTGAAGGGGCACTCATTCCATCCTGTCCCTTCTCCCTGGAGACACCTTCTGAGGGGACTGCTGAATACACCAGATGGGTAGAGAAGGAAATCTCAGGACTTACAACTGCTATGAGTGGCGTTCACTGAGGAAGAGGATGAGATAAATAAATCAGGTCCTTCATGGAGATGGAGTTATCAGGATCACCACTTTGCTTCCTTGAGTAGGGCAATTTCTCAGTGCTCTCCCACTTCTTACCTGCCATGCTTTTGGGATGTACAGAGTTGTGCTCCACTTCAATTCCTTATTGGAAACATTTGCTTGGAGGAGGACAGCTTGGGTCGAATTTCCCAAAATTTCCCAACTTTCCCAAAGCTGCACTCCCAGCTTTGGAGGGTTGTGGTGTTTCAGATGGGTAGGGGAGATGCAGTAGAGACAGAATTTAAAGCTGATGATTGGTGAACTGTAAATTTGAGCTGGAAAATGTGGCTGTACTGTAAAATTCAGGACACCATCTGTTTCATTGCTTGCTTGCAGTAACATTTGTACTTGATAATTAAAATGTCACACACATTTTTAGCCAGAATAATCCATGGAGGAGTAGAACTGTGTCTTCTGAAAATATTTCAAGAGATACTCAGAAAGGAACGATTCTGTTTTGAACCATCTCTTGCTGCTCAAAGAGGAGTTTTGCTTCTTGCCTTTTTTTTGTTGTTTTTTGCCTTTTTTCTTTCATATTTTGAGGAGGAGGTATGGGGAGTGAGAGCAACAGCAGATCCTTTTGGAAGGAACTGTGACCTTAGTGAATAACCCTACATGTCATGTGGTTTATTTTGCCTTAGGTTTATCATACTGGGTTTATCATATCCCTTCTGGCAGGGGTAGGTTATCTTTGGTTTCAGCTGAAGTCAGCTTGATTTTAAGGGTTTCTCAGCTAGTCTAAGTAAGAATTCCCTCTAGCTGAGGGTTCAAAGTGCTGTCTGCTTGTTTGGCTGTGGGTGGTGAGGGCTGGGAGCTCAAGGCTCAAGAACTCCAGCGAGAAGTTACTCAAAGAAAGGTCAGATCTTGACCCAAGCTTGGGACACCCTCACAGTGAGAGAGCCAGAGCAAAGGGTGAAGCAAGTAGCACTGTTCACGGACAGCGGAATTGGGTGCTTTTTGCTTAGCTGTACCAGTCCTTCAGCTGGCACAGAAGAGAGCTGGACTCCTCTCCTTGCCCAACCCAGGTTTCTGCCTCTCTGTGGTGGCCTCAGTTCAGCTGCCACTTTGGCTGGAATTTGCTTCATGGCACTGAAAAGATGGAAAAATTGAATTCACTTTTGACTGTCTGCAAGTAGGATTTTGAATGTCTTCATGCTACAAGTTAATTAGCAATATAGGGTGCATCTGAAATCTAGAAAAATGCAATGTGTCTGAGCTGATCTCAATGCCGAATGTGCTGTCACTGACCACCAGGAAACCATCTGATGAGGTTTTGCCAGTTTGGTCTCCAGTATCCAGGCACACCACGAGTTTGGACTGTGTGGATTGTCCTTCTGAGCACAACACAATGGACACATCCCTGGGTTTGTTCAGGGTTGTATAAGAGGCTAAAGTGACATTTTCCATTAACGTGGCTTTTTGAGGGCATTGTCCTCACTGATTCAGACTGAGTAAGATATACTTTTACTAAATGTTTGGGGTGGAACTAGCAGATGTGGGAAACAAGATGTTCTGCATATCTTGCACTGTTTACTTAGTCTTGCTTGCTTAGCTGATGTAAAACCCCTCCCAGCTGAGCTTTGACACAACAAATGCATCCATGAAGTTTTACTAAAAATGCACTCTGCTGTTCCATGAAAATTTTAAATCCAGTTATGTCAACTGTGTATGAATACAAGTTTTAAAATCCTGGTCTGCTGGGAGCTATTTGGAGCTCAGAGTATTGTGGTGCATCAGAGTGTGCCATCAGTAAGTAGTCAGGATTAAAGATGAAGTCTGCGGAGGAACCACAGCCAGTACCTCAGAAACACTTCCCAGCCAGCCAGATGCTTTCAGGGTTGTCTCCCATCTTAAATCAAACATCCCAGCATCTATGCAGACCTTGTACATCAGAGCTCAAGATGTATCCACAGGATGAGGCTCTGTGCTTCTGCCAGGAGACTGTACTGTAATGTGTGAGACAGGACTTAAAATATTCTAATTGTCTACTATGAAATTGCAATTTTGTTCCCTGGAGTAGAAGAGTGAGTTTAAATCATTAATGCCACAAGTCTCAGTGATGATTACGGAAATGTTTGCAAGTGACTTAATCAGTATAGCTTGTCTGAGTGGCACATTTTAATATTATTGCACTGATTAAGTTATCTTAACTAATACGTGTTTCGTTTCCAATTCAATTAAATGAGAATCCCCTTCTGTTACATGGTATTACAGTAGTGTCCTAGTGGGGCAGGAGCACACTTGGTATTTTCAACTGATTCAGATTTCTTCATTATACAGTCTCATGGTGCTCAATAGAATCAATGAGAGCTGAAATTAAAACTGTAGAAGTGACAGCTGTAAATACACTGTCCGTTCCTCTACCCCTCTTTTGGCAGCAGGCTGAGAATTATTTTAGTATCAATTCATTAATTACATTGCAAAGACATTTTCAATAGAGGCTTGCTTTTGACAAAATTTTAGAAAGACTGGGAAGGATTTTCCTTGGATTTCTGTATGCACAGTAATTATGATCAGCAAAATATAAGTTGCACTAATGTGCCTTTTTTATGTGCTATATATCCTCCATTTAGTTTTTAAAAGGACTTTTGTGTAACGTGTCGTGGGATGTATTAACTGGCATATGGAAGATTATCTGCAAATGGCTTGTGAAGGAATTATGTTCTTTCGTGTGACCCAAACCTCCTCCTTTTATGTATTATTGAAGAGAATTGATTGAGCTCTGATATAGTAACAGATGATTTTATAAATACCCTCTGGAGTTAATTTCCCATTGTGGGAGATGCAGAGTTCTTGGGGCTGATCGTATGGTCTTTTTCTTGAGAGCTCCAAGGTTTCTCCAGCACTGAGGCAGGGATGTTCAATAGTAGCTACTTTCATATACAAAGGAGTAGGAAAGGGTGTTCAAGCAGCAATGAGTGCTCAGGAAATAGGATAAATCACAACTTCACGTTCATACATTCCTAAAGAAGACAAGTGTGCATGCCAAGCTGAGACGGGGGCCCTCCCCACCCACTTCCTCCTGGATCATGTTAGCCACAGAACTTGCAAATGAAGCACACAGGGTTGAGTGATCTCCTTCTTCCCGTGGCTGGCTGGTAGCTGGCAGGATGAGTGTCCACAGCCCGAGTGTCCACAGCAGCCCTGGGGGACCTTGGGCAGGTTCGGTGTGGCAGCCCCTATCTCATTTCTCTTCTTTCATGCAGCTCCATGCAGCCACGTGTCAGCTCGTGCCCTCTGCTTGCGCACGCAGGGCACAGCAAAGCCTGTCTGAAATATTGGTTTTATGTGATTATTAAAAGTATTTTCATCTGGTCAGAGAGTATGTGGCTTTGTGCATTTACAACATAGCTAAAATATATATGGATATAAGGATAAAGCTTTTTTATTGCTAAATATATGCTTTTTATAAACAAGAAGTTGGATTTTTTTTTTTTTTTTTAGAATATAATAATTATTTTAGCATAGTTATTCTGGCTCCATAAGTGCAATGAAAATGTTAGCCTTGGCATATCAATCGCGCTTTACAGATGACTGTAATTTCCTGAATGTCAAAACTCCAGATTTCTCTACTAAGCAAACTTTTCAGTGGCAAAATAGATTGCCTCCATAATATATCACTGTGTGCAAGAAAAAATGAAATCTTTATGTACTGTATTATGAATCAATGAGGCATTAAGATTCTTGGAAGGGTGAGTGGACTCTGGAAAATGAAAAAAACTGCCACTATGCCATCTCTGTAAACCACTGCTTATGCAGTGTAGGCTTTGCAAACCTCAATCTTTGCTGCCGCAGAAATATCAGTTACACATTGAAACTAATTCCTGCAGTAGCATTTAGATGGGGTAAATATTGTTGTAAAGATCTGATTTATAGCAGCATCCTGTGGGTTATTCACCAACTTTGTTGCAGTGGCCTCCTTTTCGCTTCGGGATATCTGCCATGCTTTCTAATGAATCCATAAGAGCTCTGTGATACTGGACCACGCCTGGAAGATGTGTGTGATGCAGCTCCGGGAGCTCCAGGGGACAGGGACAGCTCCTCACACCAGGAGTAGGAAGGTGCTCCTGGCACTCTGTGGGCGTCACAGCTCAATGTTTTAAAAGACATTGCTTAGACCTTGAGTTTTCTTGGTGTGTATTAAGAGCAAAATTCAGCTCTGCCTGGTGTTTATTAAGGGATAATTGCCCTAGGCAAGAAAGGCACTTTCCAAAGCCAAGGCCTTGCATGCTGCCGAGACCTCACAAATCCAGCATCACCTGTACTGCAGCTCGTCATCCATCATGATGGAAGCATGGCACACACTGATCCTCCTGTCATGTTCTCTCTCCTTTCCTTGGGTTTTACCTCCCATGTCCAGCCTGGGGGCTCAGTACCACTGCTGCCCTCCATCCTGATGCCTCTGTCGTATACCTAAGCTCATGAGGCTGGAAGCTTTACTGCTCTATATAGGCTGTGATGGAAGCTGGGTGTTTCCAAAGGGCAGTTCAGTCCTTTATCCAGCAGGTCAGGTAGGTGGGATAGTTCTGGGCCCCTCTGCCCACCATTGCCACCCTTTCCTATGCCACACTCCAGCCTGGAGGCAGAGGACTGGGGACTGGCACCAGCAGCTGAACCACTCTTCTGTTTGCTGAGTCTAAAAACAGAAACTTGCTTCTCTTTTTACGCACTACTAAAAAAAAACAGTTTAAAAGGCCACTATTCTTGCTGAATTGGTTGTGAGCAGGGGTATCCTGCAGAGATCTTAATAATACAGGCAATTATGAAATTAATACCATTCTGGTAGATCTGCAGGGCCATTCTCCCCTCCTCAGGCAACACTGTGGACAATTATTTTGTGCGTGAGGGTAGCTGGGAGCATGTGGGTATGTGAGGCTGCATATTTTTTACTTATTTAAAGCCTTATTTTCATTATCTTTGTTTGCATATGCCATGCCTGCACATATATGAATGTGTACCTTGACCTGCAAAATCACTGCCTTCCTCTGTGCCTGAAATGCTTTTTTTCTGCAGATCTTTCCTATTTGGTAATTTCACGGGCAATGATGGGCTGGTGTCATTGCTGTTCTTGAAAAATGCAGCTCCTTTTTGTGGGTTCCTCTGGTACTTCTCTCCTGCTGCTGTTGCTGTGGGTAGGCTGCTGGCTTCCTACCCCCACCATTAGTGTTTCTAGACAAAACATCTCTGTGATTCATTGGGTGCTGATGGAAGTGAAAACATAATGATTACTTAGAGGAAATGTAAATTTGCATTTGCTAAAGACTTTAATTTGGAGTCCTGAAATACTTATCTCCTTTCCTTCCAGGCCCTTTTTCAGAGCTAATGCAGGATTTGCTTCTACCACCCTGAGACCCAGAGTAGAGGAATATAATCCAGGTAGTCTTGCAGGCTGCTGCAGGGAAAAGGGGTTTGGTCCTCCTCCTCTCCCTCCCCATAATCTTTATCCATCACTTCTTTAATGAAGAAGGGATTTGTTCATCTAGATTTTACTGTACTTTGAATTTTGGATGAGATGGACCTGGAAGTTTAGTTCCATTTAAATGACTGAGTAAAGAGACGTCTCATAGGAACAAGTAGGAGCCAGCACAGGGTCTGTTTGCTAGGCAGGAGCTGCACTGAAGTCCTTGGGGAGGGGAGAGAAGGGGAGCAATCCTGTTCCAATACCCCTGCTCCATGGTTGCCTCCTTGGAAGAGCTGTGACAGGGGCAGGGGAGGCCCTGGCATGGGCAGTCAGGCTGCAGATCCAGGGCGTGGAGGCAGCCATGGAATACTGGGCATCAGATCTTCTCCCTGCAGCTCACAGGGAACTTGACAGCCCCCCTTGCTTCTCTCCCACTCTGAGATGGGGTTTGTTACCGCTGTCTGTGGGACCGGGAAGCCTTGGGAGCAGAGCAGCACTGTGGAAAGCCCATGGGCAATGAATGCATCTCCACTGCTGCCATTGCCATCCACATCACTGCTGGGAAGCATCTGGGAGCGAGCTGGAGTGGATGCAAACATTTGATTCCCAGCACTGCCTCAGTAAGCTTGCCAAATATTTTGGTCTCATCTCTGTGAGTTATGCTGTGGGAGCAGCTCTTGGCAGGGAAGAGGCATTCTCGTTTTGAGGGGAGGTTCCAAGCAGGGATGGTTGAGGCAGGGGAGGCTCTCACCATGATGCTCATCCCTGTCCTCTTAGTTGTCTGTCTAGGTGACAAAGTTTGTCAAGAATCAGGATGAGTCACAGTATTAAATGAGCGCTTTGCCTATCTCTGAGTGATCTCCAAACAGATGCCAGACTCCAACAAATTAGGCAGCAGGGGTATTTTTCTTGGAGGAACAATTTGTGGTATTAGCAAATCAAACTCTGTCTTGGTTTTGAAAGACAAGTGTCTGCCAAGGAAGGCAGAAGCCTCCCTTGAAGTGGCAGATATAACCCCTTTCCCTCTGAGTTATTATAATTTTAAAATCAAGGGCCTTTAGGCAAAGATGTGGGAAATAGGAATAACAGTTCTTTACTATATATATATATATAGATAGATATATAACCAGTCACACAAAACAACAACAACTATGACAGTAACAGCAAACACAAACCCAGTCCCAGCCTTCTCGGCTGTCCGGCCCTTTCCCCTCAGGTGCAGTTCCGCTCGCAGCCGGCAGGGATCGCTGGCGGCTCCCGGTGAGCAGGGCAGGTGCGATGGTTCCCCCGCGGCTGCAGGGGGCGCTCCAGAGCAAGCTCGGGGAGCACGCGGCACTGGCAGCCTGGGATCCCGGGGAAGGATGGAACAAAAGCTTCACAAACCCCTGGGCAGCCGATCCCGGACTCTCGGGAACAGCAGGCTGGAACGGCAGGCTGGAGCGGCAGGCACAAACACAAATCCTGGGTGGCAGATGAGATGTATCCAAAAGGGGAACCCCCCGGAGGTCCAGGCAGGCAGGGCGAGCACGGCTACAACGCAGCGAAGGCTCGAAGCAGCAGCGGGGCAGGGCGGCCACAGCCCGGCCTCCAGCAGGGCAGGGAAAGCAGCTTTGGGATCCCGGTGTTGTATCCAGCAGAAAAGAAAAAAAACAGCCGAAAAAAGGATCCAGCAGCTCCTTTCTCTGCGGCTTCTCTCTCCAGACGCTGAGAGCGACTGAACTCACACCCAGGTGAAAACAAAAGCCTGGCCAGGCTTTATTGGGCAGGCCAGGAGCACGCAGGGGTTAACACCTCCATATGCGTGTCTGCCATGGTCATCTTATAGAGGTTTTTTATACATTTACAAATTTGCCATTCTATGTTTACAAGTTCGTCATTATACGTGTAGAAGTTCGTCATCCGCCTTTGCTTTGTCACTTATCTAAAGTTACAGTCCTAAGGGGTCTTACATGACTTGTGGTTTCCTTATCTTTGGGTTACAAACACAGCACACTATTCTAAATACATTTATCATATCTATTTTGTTAATACACACTTAATTATACTATTACACATTTTGTTGCTATATTAGTTATACTTTATTTATAATTGTGTATTGATTATGTTCCTATTCTCCCATTGCATTTTTCTACCCTTTTGTGGCTGTTCCTCTATCTGTCATTAAAAGGGCAGTTAGCATGCATCTTCCCCCTTATCACTTAGCCTGTAGGGGTTAGGCCCCTGTTCTGCAGACAAGCAGTTAGCAAAACCCATTAGCTCACATTCCATTCCCTTAATCATCCTAGTCCACTCAGGTTTGTTTTTTAAGAGCAGTTAGCGTTAGGTATAGCATCTCCTATTCACTTATCATCATAGCCCCTTTCCAGGGCTAGGCTTCTTGTCTTGCAAAAGCAGTTGCGGTCAAGCATAGCAGCCAACACCCAACTTTTACTAATCTATACTTCATACTAAAGCACCTATGTTAAAAGAATTTTATGTTTCATATGTTAAAAGAGTCCTGTGTTTAAAGGAGTCCTGTGTATCAATACTGCCCTGTTAATGTACCACAAAGTCCATGAACTGGGGAAAAAAGCGCACACAGATTTGGAAACTTAACAAATTTGCTTGCCTCCCCTCAAAGAGATGGAGACACTTTTATAAAATTGCCTCCCATTCACTGCACAAGCCCCATCTGTGACGCCAAACATCCTAGCCAGGCTTGCCATCTGGATAAGCTTGACCTAGATACAAACTAGTGTGTTTGAGCCAGCTTAAAGCATAGCCTTACTTTTGCATGGTGAATGGGACTGCCCCAGTACTTTCCCTGGAAATCATAGCTCTGCTTCCTCAGCCCTGTGCTGAAGCTGTGTTTTCCTGGGTTAGCTTGCCCTTAGGAACAGCCTGTGGGGAAGATGGGGATGTTTCTGGGGCTGCGGTGCTCCCTTTGCAAAGGCTCTCCCTTGGTAACCTGCAAAGCCCTTCTTACTACAGCCTCATTTCTTAGCAGAAATGGGAAAAGGTCACTCAGTCCCTCACCTACTAATCCACTAATGGATGTAATGGTGAGTGGATGTTCAGCTTTCAGCTCCCCTCTCCAGTCCTTACCTCATAGCTCCATCAAGTTGGGCTCAGGTTTCCAGGCTAAAGCCATGACAACTGCCAGTGTCTGACCTCCAGCCTCCCTCGACCTCAACACGCAATAAAACAGTGGGGCATTGGGGTTGGGATGAGATGTGCTCTGACTTTGGGAGATTCTGATCCATTTTGATGCACAGTTAGAGTCACCGTCTCCTCACCTCCTTAGCTCTGCACACAATGACCCCCCTGAGCACCATGGTGTGGGTGCCTGCATATCCCTTCCCTGGCAGTTTCTCCAGACTCTGAAGTCCCTGGCTTTACTCAGTGTTGTCATCCCCTGGGTTTTCACTCTTCCTCACTTAGACTTCAATTTCTTTTTTCTTTAATTTTTTTTTTAATGTTGCAATTTGAAGTTTGATGCAAGGATTCTTAAAAAAACTCATTAGATTGAAAAAAGGGAATCTCATTCTGCACCTGTGTTTGGCAGAGGTGGGGAACAGGCTGGCAGGAATGGACCGTGTGTCCTGGGGTGATGTTATAAGGGGGTTTTTTTATTCCTTAGACATCTGCTTAATGCCCAAGGACACTGTGTATTTAAGATGGACCCGGGGGGCGGGGCCGGAGCCACGAGGCCAGGTGCAGGTCGGTTGAACAGCTGGGCCCAACGGCTGGGGGCTCCAAGGGTCTCGGCAGGGCTCGGGAGGGAGTGCTCCGGGAGCGCTGTGCTGCTCTTTGGGTTTTTTTGTTCCGGCTAGCTGGAAAAAGGTTGTGTTGGGTTTTTTTGTTCTTTTTCCCTTCCCTCCCCTTCCCTTCCCTCCGGTCCGGGGAGTCTGCAGGGTGGCCCCGGCAGGCCTGCAGGGTGTCCCTGGCTGGTCCGAGCCCGTGTGTCCGTTCCCTCTCCAAGCATTTGTTGTATCTGGAGTTTGGTTTTTTTCCTATTCTACCCTGTTTTGTTTTGTGTTAATAAACAGTTTGGTTTTTTCCCCACTTTCACTTGCTGTTACTAATTTGTCTCATTGGCGGAGGAAAAGGGCAGGCCCTTTTCCCTTTGGAGGAGGCACTCCTTCCGGAGAGCTTCCTCCTAAAATTTTGTCTCCAAAAACCGAGACACTGTGTGACCACAGGATTATCCTTCAAAGCAAGCAGATGCAGTATGGGAAGCAAACTCAACATTGTGGGACTGTTCAGTCCCCACATTCCTCAAGGAACAGCAGTGCTCAGGGAAATACCCGAAGCAAGTCACTGTCATATCACCCCACATTCCTGATGCCTCCAGGGTCAACCTAATTTGTGAGTTGCCCTCGAGCTCCCTTTCTCTGCTTCATGGCCACCCAACTTCATTAGAAAAGCAGTGTTTCTGGTGAGTGCAGCTCTTAAGTTGGAGGGATGATTCATGGTAGTTGGAGCTCTACCTGCAAACATGTTGTTTCGGGCTCTGAAACACGCGCTTCAAGGAATGGGCAGGAGCTCAATGCCCCCTTGGTAAGAAAGAAAGAACAAGGTGTTACGTACAGAGCTAAAAATAATTGAAAAGCTTTGACTCTTCCTCTGTTGCAGAAGAATGATGCTCAAAGTGCTGATGCCCAAATATATCTCTGGCACGGCTCTGACTTGAGGATGCCTTAAAGCTTTTGTGACTTTCTGAAGCTCAGTTGAGATGAATGCAGAGCAGTGTGGCTGCTTTCCTGGAGCTGCCATGATTCCTAACTTGGAGGAGAGGCTTGGGGCAAAAGCTGATGTTCCCAAAAGGGTCAGTGCATCTTTTGGTAGAATTTTAATAGGCAGGCTTAAGAAGGGGAGAAATGCATAAAATTGCTGACATTGGCCCAGCAACTGACAAACCATCTCTCTCTAAGACACCTCTTCTCATTTTTTGAAAGCAGGATTCATCTGGGAAATAACAGCATGGAATAAGTAACAGCTGTGAGCCTGTTTCAGCAAGCTATGCTCAGGCCAGGGAGGATATGGGCCCTGTCTGGGGCATCCCATGAATATCCCTGCCTGGCATCCTGAGCTCAGGATGCTGGGGAAGCCCAGACACCTCCATACTCACTGCAGAGTCCAGTGAGCATCTTTACTCAGCCTCATCCCCCCCCGGTCTCCCTTGACTGCAGTGTTTCCCTGGCAGGCACAGGTGGAGATAACCTGTCCAGATGAAGCAACCCAGGCTGACGGTGATTTGTTACAACACAGCCTCTTCCACCAGCACACGAGTTTTTATTCATTCTTTTGTTTTTACAACAGCAGCCAAGGGAGACACTTAGTTGCTGCCTGTGGCCAAAGAGCACAAAGGGAGAGCGGCTGAAGAGTTTGAACTATAATAAAATGCTCACTGTATCGATCTTGGCTCAGGATTTGTTTCCCTTCTTGCATTAACTCCCCATCGATTTCTGCAATGACCTTGGAGCATAGAGTCTGGTTGGCCTTCTCCCTCAGCTGGTAGCACCCCTGTGCCTGCACCCTTCTCCCTTGAGCTGAGCTGCTCATGGGCCAGCTTGTACAAGGGTCTCTGGGGTAAGCAGGGCTTTGCTTTTGCCTCCTCAGTAATCAGAGGTTTGTTGCTGTGTGTTAGTTGCTATAGTTAATGTAGAGGTTAGTGCTATATGGTTGGGTCATTATTTTAGTGCAGTGTCCCAGTAAACTAGATCCAAGGGTCAGGAGTCCTGGCAGCAGGTAAAGAAGGGTCTTGGGTTTGTACCACAGGTGCTCCATTTCCCCATGTGAGGATCCTGATAAGGCTATGTTGCTGCTGCATCAAAGGAGCCTGAGATACAAACATGATCAGGGACAGCTCCTGCTCATTGGAGCGGCTGATTGAGGTGGCACTCATGAAAAGCCCTTTCACTGTGCCACGTTGGGTTCTCCAGTGCTACCTGAGACATGCTGAGATAAGACAGAGCAAAACTCTTCCCCATCTCTGCAAGGGACGGTGTGGGGTTAGCAGCTGCCACTCACTCGTGAAAGTGAGCTTTATTCTTCTCCCGCTTACCTCCAACTCTCACAGTGAAATCACTGAATGGCACTTCTGTGGAAAAGGACCTTCCTTGGGATTGTGGCAGGGGCTTTAGCTCCCTTTGCCTGTGTGAATCTGTGGCCAAATCCCTCTGAGCAGGGGGGTGGCAGTAGCACCATCCCAGGTGAGGATGGGGATGGTGCCAATTGTGGTGTCCGAGCTCCAAGCATCAAGTGCTGTTGTTTCCAGCTACTGATGCTGTACTGGGCTCATTGGTTTTATTTGGTTTTGCACATTTATTGTACTTTCTACTTACTTAATTATTTATGAGTGTGGATTCTCTAAATAGGAAGAGGAATGGTGACTCTCCAGGTTTTCTTTCCCTGTGCAGTTGGATCCTTTTTGTGCTTGTGAATCACTTTTTAGTCCGTTCAAAGACAATTTTCTGTAAAACATTGACATCTAGTGGTTTTTCTGCCAAAGGATATGATAGGGAACAAAAGTTTGACTTCAAGGTGGCCAGTCATGATGTCACTTGAGAAAGCAAATTAATGTCCTTCTCCTCCTAGGAGAAACACAGCACCTAGGACATGGCAATCACACCCCAGGTGCTCAGGGCTCCTGGGCACACACTTCTTGGTGTCCTCTTCCTGGAGGAGTGGCCTTCCCTGGCAGGACAGTTCGCTTATTGAGCTACTTTAATTCCATTTGCTTAAGCAGATAGCTGGTATCCTGATGGTGTTCCTCCAGCATCATCCAGGTGAGGCCATGGTCATGTTAGTGGAGGTTCAAAGAGCTGTGTCTATCTTCAGGCTGTTGTGGTGGACAGCACAGTGTTTTATGGTGGATATTAATGTGCAACCCAGAGTGAACTCTGGGCAAGTTCTGTGGTTGAACTTGCAGCTTTTCCAGCTGGTGGCCTGACGGGTTCCCTGTGGCAGCGTCTCCCCCACATGTGCTGCTATCCTGTTGCTTCTAACCAAAGCCAGCGCTTCCCTTGAAAATGTTTTCTCTTACAAAATGCTGTAATGCATCCTTTAATTTCTTGTTAGTCACTTAGCTCTCCTCTCTCATCGTTTCAGTCCTATATCACATGAAGGCAGGAGAATAAAACAGGATTTACATGACCTTTGCCAAGGTCCTCATTAGAGTGGACGTGGACTGGGGCTTCTGGGCACACCCCATTTATCTGGCCTGTGAAAGGAAAGGTCCTGTAGGAAATGCCTTCCTCAGAGGTGTTATGCTGCTCTGAGGCTTGTGCAGCTGAGACCCACAACTGCTCATCAGGGAATGTAGCACGGGCAGCTCTTTGCTGTCTGTGGAGACCTGCCAGTACAGCTGTGTTGTACAAGGAAATTAAAAGAGTCAGAGCTACCTGTGTCCTGCTTGGGTTGTGGCTTATATCCTGGGAGATATTTCAAGTATTCTCCCAAGGTGTGAGGTGACCAACCAGCAGGAGCATGTTGCCACATGGACAGCCCAGCACAGGGGGGAGTCTTGGGTTCCCTTGACCTCTGTAGACACAACACCTGTTAAACAGAGACAGCTCTGTGTGTGTGCAGGTAGATACAACCCTTCGCACTCCCCCCAGGGAGTTGTTCAGCCATCCTTCGCCCTGTGGAGGTGAACTTGCAGAGGAGCCTCTGCAGCAGGGCTGCTGAAAGCCTCTTAAGTGCATCTCCCAGTTTGTATTGATTTTGAGCGTTAATGCACTCTGTGCTGGAGACACACAGGACTAAACACTCTGTTTTCCTCTCCCCTTGGCAGGAATTTCTACTACATCACCATCCTGCGTGACCCTGTGTCCCGATACCTGAGCGAATGGCGCCATGTCCAGCGAGGAGCGACATGGAAGGCGTCCCTGCATGTCTGCGATGGCCGGTCCCCGACCACCGAGGAGCTGCCCAGCTGCTACACAGGGGACGACTGGTCAGGATGTTCCCTGCAGGAGTTCATGAATTGTCCCTACAACCTGGCCAACAACCGCCAGGTCCGCATGCTCTCTGACCTCAGCTTGGTGGGATGCTACAACCTGTCGGTCATGCCTGAGGAGCAGAGAAATAAGGTTCTGCTGGACAGTGCCAAGGAGAACCTGAAGCGGATGGCCTTCTTTGGCCTGACCGAGTTCCAGCGCAAGACTCAGTATCTCTTTGAGAAGACTTTCAACATGAACTTCATCTCGCCGTTCACACAGTACAATAGCACAAGGGCCTCCAGCGTGGAGATAGACAAGCAGACTCAGCAGCGCATCGAGGCCCTCAATTTTTTAGACATGGAATTGTACGATTATGCAAAAGACCTGTTTTTGCAGCGGTATCAGTACATGCGGCAGAAGGAGCACCAGGAAGCACGGCGGAAACGCCAGGAGCAGCGGAAGATCCTGCGGGCGAAGCAGGCACATCTGAGGGAGCAGGGGGAGAACATCTCCAGCACTGACTACACAGGGAACGTGGAGCGGTGGCGGCGATAGTGCGGGGCACCTACCAGGTGAGGAAAAGAAGCAGAGCCCAACTCAACCTGCAAAACAGAGACGACAAGTGATGCTTCTCAAGGGTCTGAAGCAAAATGAGGTCAAAATGTTGCCTTTGCAGTTGCCTTTGCATAAATGTTGTACTGTACATGGAACACTTAATCTTAGCGTGTAATTAAATTGTCCTTTTTAGGTTTGTTGGATTATTTATGAAATACAGGAACCAACTCGGCTCATCAGAAATGTTTGCTTGGATATTTATTTAAAAGAAGTGAAAGAAAAAAATTCTTAAATTAGTTATGAGTACAAAACGGGATGCTGGAAAATGTTTATGATGCTCAGCTGAAATCTATCTAGGAAGCAAACTCATTTCCTAATAAGGAGCATTTAGCATACTCTCACAATACAGTATATGAACAAAACCTTTTCCCTTTGATTTTATCTTAATTTTGTTTCAATAATGTGTTTTCAAGGGCACCAACTGCTTATGGTATTTACCACGTTAATGAGTGGGCAATGAAGGGAACAATAAAGGTCTAGAAAAATTATCAACTAGTTTTATGTATAATATTGGCTTTTAAAAGTAATAGAAGTAATTTCTCTAGTTCTATAAATATTTAAAATTTTGAACTTTTTCTACCTACTGCTGTTTAGAGTTTTAGGCTTGGTCTATCTCATACTGAAAAAAAAAAAAAACCAACAAACATACATCTCTGAACTCAATGCCAACGTAATTGACACTGTTTCCAGAATTTTTCAGGGCAGTATGATTTTAACCATTCTGGAAAAGTTACAGCACATTCTCATGTTTGTTTCATAAAGCCTTCTCCAAATTATAATCCTGTAACAGTGTCTCATTTTAAGTCTTTCTTACCCACTAGAATACATAATGCTGAATTTATCATTCCTTAATAATTGGTGGTTTAAACTAGATGAAATTATGTTGCTGATATTTGCGTAGTGTCTTTAAAAAGTCATAAAACTCTCTAATCCCAGCAATATTATGAAGAGAATTGCTCAATGGAAGTAGACTTACACTTGAATTAGGATTTACTCCCAGTAAATCTTTGCTACACCAGATAAGAACAGGGCTTTTTTTTTCCTGTGTTCTTGAGCCCTTCATAGCAATGACAGATGAGGACTGAAAATTATAGAAGCCAGTTTTTCCATAGCCATAGTTACACAGGAGGAGAAGGATGTGTGGTGCATGGGGTGCAGCAGCTTGCTCCCAAGCAGGCTTTGCTGGGGCTCAAGGTGCAGAGCCGGAGTGGGATCACCCGCAGCCCTCCAGCCTCCCCAGACCCACAGGGACTGCAGACTGGGGACATGGTGCAAGGGGCTCCAATAATCTCTATGCAAAAAAATATAAACCTCTGCAAGGCTTGGGCCAGACATTCAGCAAGTTCAGAACATTTGTCCTGCAGTGCTCCCGAGCGTGGCACTGAGTGGAGACACCTGGAAAGGGCCCTCGGTATTCCCAGGGACACAATGCTTACAAGGCTCACTTGCACTGTTGCCTTTCACCTGTATTACTCTATACACCATGAAGACAGGGGGGCAGAAAATGAGGCAGAAGGCTTTAAAAACATCTTACAGCTCCACACCTAAGTTACCTGGAAGTGGTTTTATATCTGATGTTGTGTGGCAGCCTGGGGGCAGCAACCCTGCCAGGGGCAAGGGGAGAGCAAAGCAGAAGCAAACCAATACCCTGCATTAGCAGCTTCAAGAAGAGAATAACTTCATGTACAGCAATTTTTTTTTAAACAAGAACTGCAGTTGCCAATATGATGTCTCAGTTGTATTTTGGTTTTCACGGGGGAAAATAATTCGCTCTTGAAACTGAAAGGCACTGCTGTAAACAGGACTTAAGTGTGGGCGAGCTGGAGGCCTGTTGCAGGAGGTGCATCTTTTTTTTATGCCGTGGTGTGCATGGTTTACGGAGACTAGTTGCATTTTCTTTGTGTATACTGTTTATTGTATATAGGGGATGTACGAATATAAGGATACCATTTTGTCATAACCATATCAAATTCTACTGATTTCCACGGTAGACGCTGTCTTATTGTGTAGATTTACAGGCCAATCCACTGACTTTGATTGTGTCATTTAACAATAGAACTGATAAATAAAATTTAACCACAGACTTCTGATTTTCATGTGATTATTTCTTTTTCTGATGATGTGTTGAGAGCTGCACAGTTCAGCATGGATGGTAATTCCAACATGAATGAAATAGCAGTTGACAGCAAGTATGTGAGTTTGAAGTCACAGCTTTTCTGAAGTGTATTTAAACTACAGCTTTCAAGGGCAAAGCCACTGTGGGCTTTTGTCTGGTTCAGGAGTTACAGAGGTTTTGACTTCTTTTCTGAGCAGCCCTCAGAAAAACAGGCTGTGGTTTCTGATGACTTTAAATATGATTGTTAGTGGTCTGCAGCATTAAGGAATTCTTTCTCTGTATGTACATATATGTGTGTGTATGCATATGATTTATTTTTTACCCTTTATGAGATACCCACTCCATTTTGACTGTGGAGGATGCTGCCTAGGCACTGACTTCCAGTGCATCCCACTGTATCCCTCCTGGGGACACAAAAAAAGATTGACTGTCCTGGGTTGCTCCAAGCCCTGTCCAACCTGGCTTTGAACACTTCCAGGGATGGGGCATCCACAGCTTCTCAGAGCAACCTATTCCAGGGCCTCACCACTCCCAAAAAGAGGAATTTCTTCCTAATATCTTAGGTTTATCTTCTCTCGTTCAGTTTTAAGCCATTCCTCCTTGTCCTATCACTCCATGCCATTGTCAAGACTCCCTCTTCAGCTCTCTTGGAGCTCCTTTAGGCACTGGAAGGGGCTCTCAGGTCTCCCCAGAGCCTTCTCCAGGCTGGATACCCCCAGCTCTCTCAGCCTGTCTCCAGAGCAGAGATTCTCTAGCCTTCTGAGAATCTTCTTGGCCAGAGATGCCACAAAGATACTTTTTAACAGTTTGGATGGAGGCATTTTTTTCTTGGTGGCTATTAAAGATCCACAGGTTTGCCAGCCTTGCAGCAGGACAGTTGACATGAAGGTGCCCGCAGGAGACTTTGCCTTGATCTATGGTAATTCCCCTGTGAGGACAGAGTTGCCCTTCTCCTGCAGGGGCATCTTACCTCTCTAAGGCTTTTTGAGCCCTGGGGAGCCAGAAGTGGAAGTGGAAGGGGTATGCCAGCAGATCTGCGTTTGACTGGCTTTATAGACGGGTCTGTTAGTGCACTGAGAGAGCTGCTGCAGGAGCTGCTAATGGGATAGAGGTCATGCAAGATGCCTCCCTGCAGCTAAAAAAGCACCCAGCAGTGAAGTCTGGCATAAAACCAATTGGGGTTGCCTTTTGAGAGAAGTAATTTGACAGCTGAGAAAACTCTTACTGCAGGAGAGGAAGGATGGAGGAGTGGGGGATGTGTTTGGACAGACAAACTTCAGAAGGTGAGAAGCTACAGCAGTGAGTCAAGTACCTCTCAAACCCTCTGGCAAGTTTTGAAAAGCCTGGAGACATGTTAAGAAAACTCTTCGGAGCGCTGAGATGCCTCTTAAGTTTCCAGGGATAGAAAGGTGTCAGCACCTCTGGCACTGCCAGCATCCACCTGGGCCTGTCAGTGTGGAGCCAAGGGCTGTTGTAGAGATGGAGATGTGTAGTGCTAAAATTAATGTTAAAGAGAAAGTCTTGGTTCCTTCTGCCCTCCCAAAGATTGGAAAGTTGGTAACTGTGAGACCTCTGTGGCCTTGCAAAGGGCCATATTGGGTCTTAGAGTTCGGGACTAAAGCTTTCCTAAAGAGCACCTGGTATGCAAAGGTTGTTGGAAGTGAACTGCTCAGCTGATTTTTGTCAATGACCTCTTTCTTTATATGACATATGATCCATTTTAGAGCTCTGTGATACGTCTGCTTCCAATGATGTAATTTTTTAGTAAAAACTAATGGGCTTTTTCGTGTGGTTTTTTAAATTCACACATTATCCAAAATATCAGAGCCATGGATAACACCTGACAGATACCAGTGCAATTCCTGTTTCAGCTGTTTCTGCTCGTGAAATCAGTGAGGAGAGAAGAAAACCTGATACATCTCCCCTCTTAAATTTGAGCCAGAAATACCAGGTAATTGAGGGAACCTGTCAAACTAATGCAAACCTTGAGCTGCAGCCCTGAGCTGCCAGATTGGCCCAGTACTCCCAGGGAGGCACAGAGAGCACCTCTGGGTGGGGAGGTTATCCTTATGGAGACATCTTCTGCAGGAAGATATTTTTATTTTCCAAAAACTAAAAAATATTTTCCAAGCAGGTGATAAATTTAAATCTTTCACTTACTAAAAATATCCCTGTCTCCAAAGCACTTGGGTGGAGCTGGTGGTGGTTTGGTTATTGCTGGACCCTGCTGGAGTGGCAGTGCCTGGGAGGGGGGAAGTGGAGGGTCCTTCACAAGTGGAAATGGGGGTACTGGGATGGGGACCTGGAATCTCCTGCCTCCAGAGTGGATGGAGCACTGCCAAACCAAGCTGTGATCTGAATGCAGGTGTGCTCCAGGCTCTGGAGGCATCTGGCACCATGTCCTTCCTGCCCCAGCTGGCAGCTGTGGCTCCACAGAGGAGCAGCCTGCACAAACCTTCCTGAGCAAAACAGCGCAGCATCTGAACTCTTAACTATGAAATTCAATTCTGGGTTTCCTAAAGCAATCTCCTTGTTCCACCAACCTCATCAGGGGAAGAGTGTAGTTTCATTTAATCCATTTCTTGAGTTCAGAGTGAACAGTGTTGCCATCATGCTAATATCACTGCTCTGCCATCTCTAGGGACAGAGTGACGAGTTTGGGCCTGAAATCAAATTTGGCTCTGAGCTTCCATAGAATCTATCAGCCAAATTACCCGTGGACTCTACCCAGCAGCTCTGTCATGCAGTTTAGCTCTGTGAGAGTACATTAGGTCAACCAGGAAAGGTTATATCGCTTTTTGTTTGGGGAGCAATGAAATGCTGAAACAATACATATGCAAAGCAATCAAAATAGTTATAGTGAAGGCTGAGTGTTCATTTTCAGGACAATACAACCACTGCCTTTTGGTGTCCTCAGCTATTTTATCTATGTATTCCCTCATATGACTGCAAATAACGTTTTAACTTCATAGGATGCGCACAAGCAGTTGTGGACATAAACCTCTATATATGCTATAGAGATTAATGTCAAATACATGTATTTTCTGATGGGCATTTACAGACAGAGGCAGGCAAATGGGTCTTGGCACAGCACTCACTTGAGCCCTCATTCTGATAACTGTATTTCAGCTACACAGCATCAGCTGGTAGCCAATGGCACAACACTTGTTTTGCCAGTGAATAACAAATTTTCTGATCAATGAAGTTTGGGAATGATGAGAATTATGGTGGGAAAAGGATGACTTCAGGGGATATTTAGACCAAAGGAAAGATGAGATTTTGGAACAGCTCTGTATTTTGGGGTTCTCAGCTCACATTTCATCATCCCTCTTTGAAGTTACATTCTTCTTTTAAATGCAGTTTTTAGATTGTAAAAGCAATCTGTAATGAGCTCAAATGATCCACAAAATGAATTAAACCTTTGATTTCAGATTAAATGGTTTAGCCTGACTTGGGATAGAAATATTGTGACCTTTTCCTTTCAAAACATCCTACAAAAAGAAGATGCTGGTTTTTGGGTGGGCTGTGGCTGTAAGGTGTCTCTCTTCCCTTTGCAATCATTGCTTGGTACTCAATACAGCAATAGCTCTGTAATGTTATTAATATTGGGTGAAGCACATGGAAAGTATTCTTTTGTGCCACATAAGCAGGTGAATAGGGGGGTTATGCCTCGTGGGAGGTATGTGTTCCACAGGGGGAGACTGGGAATTTCCCCTCTGGGCATGGCAAGCTGGGAAGCATATTAATAGACATCATTACATTAGAATAATTGCTGTGGAATCAGCAAGTTCGTACATAATCTATAATGCCTGGGAAATCTCACACCGTTTCAAAATAATTAAAAGTGGGATTAATCTAGATGCCAGACAACGCCTGCCTAATTACTAATGAATAAAGCTGTCTGAATGGCTGCAGCACCCTCAGCAGCATCAGTCTTTGAGGTCAATCGCCTTCTAATGGGCGATAGGGTAGGGGCCCGGCCCAGTCCTTGTCCCTGTCCCCGCAGGCAGTGACTGTCTGGAGGTCGGTGAAAGCCCACCCGCCGCGGCATCCAGCGGGGACGCTCTGGGGAGATAATGCTGCGGGGCTGTAGGCACGGGAGGCACGGGATACATGGGACGGGGGGGCTCAGCCCTTCTGGAGCATCCGTGGTTGTACCGGTACACTCTGCATGTGGCTGAGAGCTGGCCCCGAGTCGGCCCCACGGTAGGGATTTGGGGACAGAGGGGGGTGTAGAAAGTGATTGTATGGCTGCGTGAGGAACCACAGCTGGGCAGGGGCCCTCAGCACCAGCTCCCATCCCAAACATCAGCTCAGCAAAACTCCTCCTGTCAAAACCCCAGGTTGGCTGTAGCTGGTGGTCGCTCACAACTCACAGCCTGAGCCAAGCAGGAACTTCTGCTCCCGGGAGCAGCTTCACAGTTTTATGAGGCTGTAAATACAAGAAGAGCCAAAATCCTCCCCACAGGGGAGGTGTTGTGATGCACATCCCAGCTGAGCCCCGGTGATCCTGGGAACACACCAGCACACTGGGGCATGCTGGCTGCCTGTCCGGATCTGGTGGGTAGAAGCTACTGTGTCCAGATTGACCCCAGCTGCCGCTGACTGGTGCCCAATGTGCCCCATGGTTGTGCTCCTCAGAGCTGTTTGCAGACACCAAACACAGATTTACAGTCATTACTGGGATTTGTGTGTTCTCTGAAGAACTGCCACACCTGGAGTAACTCCTGCTGCTGGACTGAAGGCCAATGTAAGGAAATCCCCTTTCTTCTGTTCCCGGTGCTGGGGGTTTAGTGATGATGTGGGATAACCTCTGCTGCTGCTGCTGGGAAGTGCATTTACTGCTGCCTTTGCCCCATTTGTTGTAATCCTTTGAGGTTTTTTATGGGCATGTGTTTATTTTGATTCAATAGAAAATCACATGGTTAGCCCCCCAGATCAGAGGGACTAATTGTTGGGGTGGACAGAGGAGTGCAATGAGCAGATCTGGGTGGATTGCTTATTTATATATATAAAAGTTACAGGTGGTTCCTGGGAGTAATGAATTGTGAATAAAAAGTAGTGATACGCTGAGTTTTTAAAATAAAGAAAAATATATTCTTACAGTAGAAGTGTATGGGAATAATGAGGAGGGAATCACAGAACTGATTCCCTCAGGTCCTGTGCTCCAGTGTCTGAGTTTGCACATGGAGGACTCACACCTGGAGGTGGCCCAGGTGGTGCCAGGTACCACCATTGTTGGCAGGCAGCTAAGCCAAGAGGTGACACGTGGGCAGCTATTGCCAAGACGAATGGTGGAGAGCTCTTTCCCTTGCCAAGGAGCCTGGAATGTGACCATCATTCTGGAAATCACTAAAGATTTGTGAGCTGTGAGCGGGCTAATCCCCTCCTCAGAGAGACGTTTGGGACCTCACATCTGGGACTGCTCAGGGAGGGTGAGTAGGGGCACAGAGAGGGACAGACAGCATCCATGGTGAGTCCTTGTTACAGCCCTGTGCCCCTCTGCCCTGCCATACCATGGGTATCACTGCTGTGTTTCGGCTGCATCTGTACTGGGATTGCTCACAGATCCCCCAGTCCAGCAAGTCCAGCAGGCCGGACCCTGCCCAGGGAGCCCACATTCACCAGGCTCTGCCAAAATAACACTGCCTGCTGGAGCTGATTCAATGTGCCAGGGACAATCTGCCAGCTCCACACCAGGCAGAGGGGGCACGGTTGGCAGCAGCAGCTTTCCCAAACAGTCCCTTCCATCATGTCCTCAAGCTCCATCATGGAGAGAACACAAATTATAATTAAGGATGTCCTGCCTTCCTCCAATGCCCTTCAGAGCACATTCCGCACCGTGGCTGCCTGGCCATCCGTGTCCATGGCGTGTGGGTGGCTCTGCAGGGTTGCTGTGGTGCTGCTGACTCACACACAGTGCCACTTCCCCTCACCAGCTGAGAAAATGCTCCATCAGCATCAGTGCGTGCAAAGTGCTGCCTGCAGAATTCTAACTCACTTCCAGGGCCTTTCGGGATGCTGCTGCCAGTCTGGAAGGAGTTGTGCTGGCTCTTTGTCAGATATCACATTGATTTTAAAATTACTTTGATGGCTCTTTAAGGCAGTGCACTTTTTGTGGCCTTCTGCATTTGTCATAGCTGATGCCTCTCCTGTGGAATGGCAGAAGGGCAGCATTATCTGGTTTGGCTGCATTGATTTTCTGGGAGTGGCAGATCAGATTTTGGATGGGGAGAAGAAGATCAGAACTGAAATTTCCTACTCTCCATTTTTTCCCCAGTGGTGCTCAGCTCCTGAGCAGGATGGGACTCACAGAACACAGAGTTTTTCCTCCCAAGACACCTGGGTGGTGGATAAGACAACAGTGCCTGGGCTGGAGGTTTGTAAGGCACGGATCATGATCTGTGATGAAGGGGAATTGGGGTCTGCATACTCCTGCCTCCTTCTTCCTTGCTGAATCTGTCAACCCATGCCCTAAAACCTCACCTCTTTGACCTGGCTGCTTTTCTGTCACTTCTGCACAAAAGTGAAGGCCAAACCAAAGGTTGCAGAGGCAATGCTAGAAATTAAGATGCAAAGGCGAGTCATTCTTCACCTTCTGCAGGCTGCAGAACAGCCTTTCCATGAGGATAAATAAAATCTCTGTATCTGTACACTCCACTGTTAATATTGTAAACGAAGTACAATGTTTTTCAGATTACTGGATCATTGCTGTCAGTAGAACAAGCAGCCCAAGCAGGCTGCCAAGGCAGGAAATGAACGAAATCATCCATTTAATGTTCCTGGTTCATGCACAAATTTCTGAGTGGGGGTGATTAACTGCTGGAACAAGCCACTGAGGGGAGCAGGGGATTCCCCAGTTCCTGCTGTCTCCAGATGAAGGCTGGCTGCTGCTCTGTGAGGGATGCTTTTGCCAGACAAACTTGCACTCTGTGCAAGTGGCAACCAGCTGAATTGTGGAGGGAGCCCACCAAGTGCAGGGGCCAAATGGAGACAATCTAATCATCTCAGCCACCCTTAACACTTGTGACATACTCTTAGAAAAGTTCTTGCTGCTATGCAGGTTCTGAATATTCATGGCTCAGTTCATTCTGTCCCCTTAAAGAAATACCTCAGCTGGCACCAGCCTCTGGGGCAGTGGTGCTGTCCCCTGTGCCTGCAGGGATGCTGCAATAGCTGCAGGCTTCTGTCCCCTGCAGGATGCTGTGCAGGGCCCATTCTGTGCAGCCCTACAGCCTTCCCTGAAGGGAAACCCAGCCATGGAGAGGTGCAGCACTTTGCTTTTGGGGGTGGGAGGGAAGCTGCCCTGGGGGCAACAGCATGGCAAAGCTACCTTTCATCAGTCAGCTGCAAAACAGAACTCTCCTGCTCTGCAACCTGTTGATCATTTTATATATTGCTTGTGTGCAGCAGATCATGGTAGAGGCCAGTGGTCCTCATCTGACCCTGGCACGGTTCATCTTCCTCACAGACCTTGTGTGGGGGTTTGGATGCATCCCCTGCACTTGCATGCAGCACCATAGCTCTGATCCTGAGAAATGGTTCTGATTAATTCTCAGGGCTGATAATAATTAAGCAGGATGCACCTTGGATTTGCTTGAGCAAAGTGTTGGGGTGTGGCTCATTTCTTTTGCTTTGACTGATGGTCAGCCTGGCTCCTCAAGGGAGGGCTCAGAATCCAGGGGAGCAAAGAAGATGCAGTCAGGATAGGAGGGGACTTACTGAGCTCATCTCAAGGGTGACTTTCTTGTGAGACATCAGAGAAGAGTCCATTTCTCAGGCCCCCCAAAAAAAGGATGCTCCTTGACATAGGCTGTTGCGTGAGGAAAACTTTGCTGCTGATTATGGAGCTCAGTATTAGATGTTCTCACCTGCCAAGCAGCAGAGATGCATGGACATCACAACCCAGCCTGATCTCTGCCTTCATCCAGTGCCAGGATCTCTGCCCTCAGGGCAAAGTTCTTCCCTACCTGGCCCCACCTGAGGTCCAGGGTGAAAAGAGGCATATATTGAAAGGATTTCTATGTGCTGGCCAAGTTCTGCTTGGTATTCAGAAGTGGAAGAGAGCAGGAACCCTAATGTTTACATCCGTACCAATTTAGGCTTTAATTTAGGCAATATAATGCAATCTTTCTCTGGGCTTTAATAGCTTTTCTATTATTTTGCTCCACAGATACTTGGAAATATGAGCTCCTTTACTACATGACTACTTAGACCAATAAAGGAGCTGTTTACTTAACACATTAGTTTGCAGGCAGCCTCCTCCTTTCTAAATTTGGCTGAACCGCAACACTGCCTTTGTCCATGGCTGTGAGTATGAATATGCATAATTAATAAATGTTATTTGCTGGACATTTACTCCTGAGTGTCTCAGTTCTCCTTGACCAAGCAAATCTGTCTCTTTGAGATCTAATGAAAGGTTTAGACTTTTAAATTTATTTTCTTAGATTAGTCTCAGAAAATAACCCTATTATTCTAATAGGTAGATCCATCCCTGAGGAAGATATGAATAAATGAAAAAGTAATAGGTGAAAAATAGGCCAGAGCTGCTATTACAGAAGAGTCTTTCTGACTTTTTAATTTTTGGTTCAGAAACACAGAAAAACAGACTGTAAGCATGCAAAATGCAGCCAGCTGCTCCTGCAGACCCAGCAGCTGTTCTTCTGTTCAAAAGTGGCAGAATTTCTACTAGAGAAATCTTCTCTGGAAATACATTTTAAGTGTCTGTTGTATTAAATCTGGTTTAGGTTGCATCGAGTGCATGAAATTCAGTGTCTTATGTTCCATCCCATTTTGTATTGTACACACTAGAGGGAGCCATGGAAAAACCAATCCCCAGCCTGCTGCCAGGCTCCTGCCTTTCTCCCCCAGCCCTGGGGCCTGCCTTCTCCTGACCTCTCCCCTGGGAAAATGAGTGTCTTTGAGGAGTAAACCCTTAAAAAAAAAAAAACGGCTGTAGGAGCAGTTTGTTGAAAGTAAAGTGTATTGCTTGAATATTCTGGTGTTGGTCAAAATTTTAGATCTGAAAAATGCATTTATTTCAATACATCTAAATGTTGCCTTCTCAGAATGCTCCAGGTTACGTGATGTTTTTCCTTTTGGATGTTGCCTTGTACTGCTGTTCCTCAGTGAAACATTGTGTATACATCCAGTAGATGCTTTTACACAGTATCCCACTCTCAGGAGGACAGCCATTGTTGAAGGTATCCAGGACTCAATTAAAATGTTTCAGGAGACAGGAAATTATTTTTGCAACTCTGTTTCATCTGAAATTCTATTTGTTTCTCCTGCTTCCAAGATCTTTGTGTGCCTACCACCCACACATTTACCTAATCTACTCTTAAAGTCCCCTGTGCTCCCAATGCTACTTCCCAGAGAGGTGAGTCCTTGGGGCTGGGGGAGAGGAAGCTCCTCTGCTTTCCTTCTGCCTGAGCCCTCTTTGCATTGGGAAACAGGGAAAGAGAGCTCCTAGCTCACCAGCAAAGTCCCAGATTCTGACTGCCTCTTGAGCCCCCATTCTCCTCAGCTAAATGATGTTTGTTTATACGGGATGATTTAGCATAGCAGATATTCATTTTTGCCTCCTTTGGGAGCTAATATTGGGAACTGGTGATGCAATCCCTGTGTGCGGATGGATCTTTGAGGAGGTTAATGCACTGTGCGAGGCCAGGACAACCCATGCAGCCACTCCAAGGCCTGTATTTTCACAATGACTATTTGCCCAGGCATCTTTATGGAAGAGTGGGGCTGTTAGCGGAACATGTCTGGAATCAGAGCAGGGATATGAGAATTTAGCCCATGCTGTTGTTAATGGTGGTCACAGTGCTGCACATGTGAAGCCCAAATGATAACAGGCACAGACTGTTTGCTTTGCTGCCTTACAGCACAACAGCAGCTTTGTTGGAGCTTTGATGAGCTGTCTCTGCTGCAGCTTGGGTACAGGCTGCTTTTCTGTCTGCAAGGAAACATCATCTCTGTTAAGGCAGAAATGTCTCCCTCTGAATGGCAAGGGAAGAAAAGCCAAGCAGTGGTCTTGTCAAGTGCTGTTCCACTGATAAAACAGAAAATAGGACAAAAGTTTTCTCCTATCAAACAGGGTTATTCTCAGCCCAGAGCAGACATCTCCCATTTATTTATGTACTTTTGCTCCTGTGCTCTTTTCATGCTCCCATCTGTATAAAGTTTCAAAGGGGCTCTGGGCCTGACCTTGCAAGTCCTCAAAAGACCTGTCACTGCGGTAAATAAATCAAGCAACAGGCTGGGAGAGAGTAACAGACACCAGCTAGCTAATTGGGAAGGCTTTCCGGGATTGCAGCTGAACCCTGGCACAGAGGTGGATGCGCAGCTCGGCAAGTAGGATACGCACATTCGCATTTGAGGGTCAGGGGTTGAAGCTGTGGCAGTGCAAGGTGTGGCAATCCTTCCTGGCCTCTCCTGCTCTCCCACAGAGATTGGTGCACCTCTTGTAAGTCATGGAAAAAGAAATATTAGCTGAGTAATGCTTAAACAAAGCCTGTGTGTTTGGGGATGGTGGGGAGTGGGCAGGCTGGGCTGCCCAGGCAGCCCAAGAGTAGATTTAGAGCAGCTTTTAGCTTCTGATGAAGTCTGGCATGCTCTTCTGCTTGGACCAGTGACCCTGGAGGAAGAAATGAGAACCCATTTGGGAAACAGTGATACCTCCATAGCATCATCATATCCTCAGTCCACTGATGACCCAGGGAGGTTTCTTTCCATCTGAGATGGAGATATTCCAAAGTGATCTGCAATGCACACCAGACACAGCGTCTCTCAGTGCTGTGATCTTCAGGGAAAGGTCTCCAGGGGGGATGGTGCTGGTTGTGTTTGGAGACGATGCCATGATTCAGAGGGACACACCTGGGACGGTGTGTGTTTGGGTTTGCCTGCATGCTGGCCATTGTTGGGAAACAATTTTTCTCCTCCTCAGATGCATCTTAGGCTCTCCAAAGGCACAGCTGAGTGCTGAGGGGCAGAGTTGTGCCTTGTGTGGTGTTCCCCACCATTGTACCTGGTTTTATTTAGAAAAAAGCCAGTAAGGCTAACAGAAGCCATTCTTTGCCATATGATGTAGCAATTGAAAGGAGAAACTCTGCTTTTTATGTCTCTCAAGGAAAGGCTTCCCATTTAGCCCAGGAGTAGCAGCTGCTCTCCCAGTTTACAACACACAAACAGCCTGCATTGTTTTCTGATTTGCCTTTTTTATTACAGCAGATATTGGATGGATAGCTAGCAAAAAAAAAAAAAAAAAAAAAAAAAAAAAAAAAAAAAAGCAGGGGAATACCAACCCAGCTGGGTCACTTTATGGTGTTTGGGAACTGTAGGAGCTCAGCACATGCTCTTCAAGGCAAACACCACCCAGGTACACCTGTGATCATTGTTGCTATCTCTGGGTGCATGGGAAAAGGTTCTTCTTACAGTGGATGGGGCAGAGAGCTGGTGGTCCCAGGGGACCTTCTTGTATATGGGATGTATACAAGAGCTGGGAGATGCCCCATGAGCCAGACAAGAACCAGCCTGTGAGGGTGGCTCTGCAGCCTGTTGGGAGCACTGCACTCAAAAGGAACTTTTCTCCCTCAATTCATCAAGCACAACTGCATTAATGCGAGGGAGCAGAGCACTGAGTAGGCAGGGGCCATTTTAACAATGTGGCAATGTCTTTTATTTATTTGTTTACTTAACCAAAATCACACCTGGAAATGGCTGAATTGATTTCTGTAAGTCAGGCTCTTCTGTGTCAGGTCCTCAGTGGGTATTGCTGCCTCAGCTGATATTTATGCAGCTGATATTTATGCACTGGATGTTTTTTTTAGTGCTTCCTCAAGCTCATTTACCCCTCCCGGCTGCTCTCACGGTGTAGCAAGGCAAAGGGGCTTCTGCCAAGGCTTGCCAGGCAGGCCACTCCGCAGGGCTCTCCTCTGCCTTCGAGTGACTTGAACGCTTGTTAATTGGCAGCGGTTTCTTAGCCCTCGCTGGAGGCAGAGGTTGTGCCAACACGCTGCTTCCTCCACCGCATGGCTCCAGTGATTACAGCTTGGCTCAGCCTTGCAGTGCTGCTGTTCTTCCCTTCTGACCCTCTCCTGGGATCCAGAGGTTTTGGCAGGCACTTCCTCCGTGTAAGGCGTCTCTGGGGTCCGGGGTTCACTTACCAGGACTGTCTCACATGTGCCCAAATTGGCTGCAGGCTCAAGCCATCGAGAAAGAGGAGCGAATGCCAGCAGCCAATGAGTCAGTGCACTCCCATGGTATTTGCTAGGCTTGGGTGGGGTTCCTCAGAAATGCCAGTTCACTTCCAAAGGAACATAAATCACGACATTTATGCAAGCTTCAGTTCCACAGATCCCTGTTTAGCAGCCAGGATGGGGTTTACAGTTAATTAAAAAAGCAAAGAAGAAGAGGGCATGTGAAAGCAAGACCCAATGTCTTTAATAATTATCCCAAGAGCGAAAACTTTCACTCTTCTTTCAGATGATGACAAACACTGGGGAGCAGCCGCCCCCGGAGACTCTGCCCCCTCCTGCCTCCCTCCCTTTGAACCTTGGTTTCCTTCCCCTCAGCGGTGCAGCGACGTGACGGGGGACAGTATGTTCATCACATGCTGGTACTCGGGCTCTCTGCGGGGCTGAGCCCGACTGCTCCTGCAGCCGCCCATGTCCTCCCTCCAGAGCAGTTCCTCCGTGGCTGCTTGGGAGAGGGGCAAATGGGGCGGCTGCAGCCATTTGCTGGCTTCGGAGAAGGAATCCCTCCTTCCCCATCTCACCTGGCTCTGCACACCTCTGCATGGGTGACTTGTGTGGGACAGGGGGGACAAGAACACTCCCTTGCTGGAGGAAGGGACCAAGCATTTTTCTGTGCGTAATCCACCATAACAGTCAGCAAAGAAAAACTCCCAAACCCTTTTGTTTAAAACAACTGGATCTCTCTTACCTGCTTCCACAAATTGAGAGCAATTTTCCTGCCCTCTTGTTGCTGATCCAAGTCAATTGATTTGAAAGCCTGGATACCTGATGGCTGGGGTCTCGTTTGATGCATGTACCTGATGCTCACAGCCACCCACAGCTCATTGCCTCCTTTGTGAGTCTTGTTCCCCTCCTGTGTTTCTACCTTTGACGTTACACTCCTCGTATTGCAAGTCCAAAGAACAAAGCTGTCCTCCCCACGCACTCAGGCACTCCTTCTTTTTCTGACTGATCTCTGCAGTGCAGAGTTATTAATAAAAAATCACAACGTCATGTACAGCCCGCACCATCACATCTGTCAATATCACCACCATGCAAGATTGTGTGCTTTTTCCAGCTTTCAGTGTTTCTCTGCTGCAGAGGTTGTTTAAAAGGAGGAGGAAAGCTGAGAAGTCCCTCCCCACCTGCCAGAAGAAGTGAGTGATGATTTCAGTTTGGGATGTGGCAGTTTGATGTCATCATTCATGGTTATTAAAAACTGTTATTTGCGAATCTTCAGTTGCTAAAAATAAAAGAATTCTAATACTCTACCATGATTTATCTTATTGAAGGTGTCAAAATGATCCTGGTTTGTCAACCCCTTATGTAAAATGTAATTTTCTAAGCAGTGCTCATGGCCTGTGTCTGCTCACTCCTTGGTAACATATAATACTCAGCAGTGGCCATTAAAATCAGCTTCTGCTTGAGTGGGTTTAGGTTTTGAAAATTTATTTTCAGCATTTCCCATAGTTAGTAAAATACAGAAGTGCAGGAATACAATGCATGATCCTGTCCCAGCAAATGCTGTGTTTCACTGCCATGAGGGTGAGTGATGTACAAAGAAACTTTGGACCCAAGGCCCCTCTGCCCTGACACACTGAGGAATTCAGGACAAAACCTTCTGAAGAAAATGTTGCAGCAAAAAAATACAACACAAGAGAAAGCAGATTTTATGCTGGGGATCTTTCTGTGTATTCCCTTTGCAGCATAGGTGGGACCTCTAATGAGTTACCACACTCCCCCACAGCAGTGTTTGGCTCACTCTGTTGATTGTCTTGTAGCAAGAAAAGAAATTAGCTTTTGGCTTTCTTAGTACCTCAGAGGATTCACAATACTGAAGGAATGTGGAGCAGGGGAAGGTGTCACAACATCAGCCTGAAACACTAAGTTCCTCCGGCATGGGATGCAGGGACCATGGGTCTCATGGCCCCCACAAAGGGATCTGCAGGTGGGTATGAGGGTGACACTTCATCAGCCTTCTTGGCACAAACACTTCTTAAATAGTCTCTTTCTGTATGTGTGTGAATTGCCACTGGGGTGCAGCTCTGCAATCTTGTTTCTGCTCAGCACTCAGATTCTTTCATGTTACGCATCCATGGGCAGCCTGTGTGCACCTTAGTGGGGCTTTTGCAGAGGACATGCAGGGCTCTTGCCATTGCTGGCTCCCAGGGAGGTGGCACAGGACCCAAATGGGTTTGTTGAGAGCAAGCCAAAGCCAGAATTAGAGTGTGACTGTTGTGTCCATGGGGAGAGTAATGGCAGCCCCAGACCAATTCACTGTGTAAGCAAACAGCTGTCAGGAGGGCTTGGTAGAGCCAAGGGAACAGGGTGATGGAGAGAGGGCTGCACTGGGACTGGAAGTCCCATCCAGTCCTCCTTTTTGTCTGGTACGTGAGGCTACGTGGGAGTCTCCTCATTTGCAGGTTTAAAATCTTGTGGGCTTCAGGGAAGAAGGTGGAAACTGCTGTGGGCTAGGCAGGAAGTAGATCTCTTTCAGCTGTAAAAATTCCTGAGTGCCTTGTGCCAGCTTGTGTGAGTGGCCATTTACTTGCCAGCTGGAGAGCTGCACAGTGAGTGAGGGGGAAGGAAGTTCCACTCTGTGCTAGAATTGCTTTGGTGTAGAGTATCATGGATATTTCTTCCTCTGTTGTTACAACTACCTTACACCACAGGCTACTTTCTGCTGTTTTATTTATCAATAACAGCAAAATGTCACTTGCTTTTGCAGCATGATGATGTGTATGTGCCATGGGGCATAACGTAGAAAGGACATTGAATATACCTGATCCTTCTGCTATCCATGGACTGTTCACAAAACCACGTTAATATCCCTTCCCTCCAGACACCTGCCAAAGACACAAACCTCTCCTGCTTTGTAATGCCTACCCAGGAGATTTGGGACACAGAAGAGAGGCTACAGACTAAGAGGCCCCAGTCTGGTCCTCTCTGGCTTCTTCCCCTTCCCTGGGGCAGTCCCAAACAGAGAAGCTCAGGATATTGCTCTTTCTCCTCCCTGGTTCACCCAGCTGGTCCTCTGACTGCTCACAGAGTTGAGTGCACAACCCAGCTGAGTACTCAGCTCAGTACTCATTGAATGCAGCCCCTTTGAATCTACCAGCTAAGCCATCTGCTCAGGTGTTGAAATTTTGTGCAAATTCCAGCCCAAGTTTCCCAACCATGAGCATAGACAGGCTGCCTCAAATGGATGCTGAGAGCAGATCACACACTTGTACAGTGTGCAGGCAGCTTGACATGTAAAGCACCACCTCTACAGAGAGAAACCTGCCCTGTGCCAAATACAGGATGTGGCATGAGTCAAAATGAGGGACACCAGGAAATAATAGACTTCACATGAAAGAGAACAATAATTTGCAGCTGTAACTCACCTTTCATCTACAGATCACAGAGGCGTCTCAAGCACTAATTAGCACAGCCTGGCAGCATTGCTGCCCCATAACTAGTGCGGGGCAATGGTTATTCCATCTTCTGGCATGCAGCCACATGTCCTTGCAGGCACCAGCAAGAGGCAATTGGCTTGCAAGGTTGGTCCTATTCCACTTCTCACAGCTGTGCTGGAGGTTCCTGAGCACCTGTGCCAAGGTGCTGCTTTGTGTCCCAAGCCAGTGAGGGTTTGGTGTCTGCTTCAACAGCAGGTAAGAGAAGATGGGCCAGGGGGAGCAGAACACACTTGGGATCCAACTAATTTCTGCTCTGGGTTCTATCTGATATTTTCTATGTGGAAATCACTACTTAAAGAAAACTTGAGTGGGAAAGGTAAGATCCTCCAGGAGCAAAAATCCACCCTTAACAGTATTTTAAGTGAGTATGGCAGTGAAGTTTACAATCTCCTAAAGTTTTCATGAATATACGTGTGTGTATATATTTAAATATATATATTTACAAACATTTTCAAAAAATCTAGAGTTCTTTAACCTTGGTAGTTATCTCTGTAGTGTTGGGGAGACACACTCAAAGCACTTGTTAACTCGGGCATGAAGCAGAGAAGACAGGTCTGCAAGGATCTGTACACGGAGTTGTTCATATTTCTCGGGAAGTGCGCGGAAGCCTAGCCAGCCCCAGCCTCAATCCCCTGCTTCTCCGAGTTGAGTCATCTTTCCTAGGAAAAATGAACTATGCTTTTCTTGGAAGAATTTAAGTGTGAGAAAGTGGCATACACAGGAAATTTCCCAGTTAACTGTAGGTGAATCAGACCCATCTTCCCTCCTCCTAGACCGGGTATTTACAACACACCAGCAGCACCCCAGTGCATGAAGGGCACAGCATGAGTCTCTGGGTTGCAAAACTTGTCTATTTTGAGTTTGCAGTGAGCAAAATGAAGCAGAAGTTACTGGGCTTCATGTGGGAATTGAAATGTGAGAGAAAGAAATGTATGTGAAATATGAGAGAGGGGAATCAGACTGGTTAGTCTCTCTGCATCTGAAATGTCTATGAACATTGTTGAAATACTGCATGCAATCATTTTGCATGGCTGAAAATAGCTCTGCAAGGTGCCGGGTGGCAGTGCAAGCCAGCCCTTGGCATCACACAGCTCCCAGTATCACTTTATTGTCACACCAGGAGCTTTGCTGTACAAAGAAAGCACAACTGGAGTCTGCTGCTTTGTCCATGTTACAAGAAGCTAAATTAAAGGCTAGAGAGATTTTAATTTGCTCCAGGACATAAAGAATGTTGGGGCAGAAGTGAGACCTGCAAGCCCCAGCTGACAGTCCCTTGCCCTGACTTCTGAATGATGTGGGATTAATTTCCTTCGTTAAAAATAACCTTGTTTATAACCTCTGTTTCATGATTCAGGTTTTCTGCAGTCAACTGATCGCCATCAAAGCAGGGCAGCATCAGATTTCAGGAGGAGGATGCTATAGGCTGTTGCAGCTCAGGCGTGCTCCTTGCAAAGGGCAGTTCAGTGGAGGAAATGAAGGATACCTTGTCAGAGGGCTGCTCTTTTTGGAGAGGAGTTCTCTCTAAGATCGCTGTGCCAAATCCTAAAGTGCCTGGAGCTCTTGTTATGCAAATCCCCACCCATGGCTTCTGCCCTGCCAGAAACACCAGTGCCTCATCACCATGAATGTAGCCCCGTGCAGGCCCAAAGCTACAGACAAACGTGGTTTTCCTGGTTCCTCTCCGCCTTCTTGCCTGTAGGTCAGAGCATCAGACATGCGCTCCTCTACATATGGTGACCTGGAGCCCTACCAGTGGCACAGCTACCAGTTCTACGTTTAAAGCAAGACTCATTGCGAAGAAAAATCTCCTAGAAAGTCCCACACACCCACTTTTATTCCTCTCACTGTAGTGTGACATGTCCCACAAGCAGCACAACTCCCCAGGCTTCCAATGACCATGTTGCAAGGGTTTGCTCACTGCTGTATTATGTTGCCTGCAAAAATCAGGCTACACAGCTGCAATCCTCATCCCATTTAGCAGACTGGAAAGCAGAGGCACAAAATGGAAAGGACCATCCCTTTCCAAAACCTTCTGGTGATTTTTGGCTAGCTGTGGATTAAGTGGCCATGTTCAGGTGATGTGCTCATGGACACACAAACAATCAGTAGCAAAGACCCAAGCAGAAGCCAAACCCTTAAGGCACAATCTTGTGGTGCAAATTTGTGCTCATCCTTCTTTTTTTCAGGAGCTAATCCTTTGTCTTGCAGGAAGAGGAATTTTCCATAAATGTGGTAATTTTTTTTACACCTCATTGTGTGTTTAATGTTTAACAGTGGAATCATTATGGTTTTATTAGCAGCAAGTAACGCTTTGTCATCTTCAACTGACTTTGCAAACATTAACTAATTGATCTCAACTATGAATCAGTGGTGGTAACTAGGAAGGGAGGTAAAGTGGTCTGCTGGTGGTCACTGGGGAAGTGGTTGTCAGAACAGGGCACAGAAACCAGGGCTCACACTTTCCTGCTCAGACCACGAACATGACAGTTTTATTAGTGTTATTTCCACTAGTGCTGCTGTCAGGGAGGGCTACTCTGTGTGTAATAAACAACACTCAGCTGCTTCTCTCTATGTCTGGTTGAGTTCATACTTGACGAAGTGTCACCAACCCCAAAAAAATTCTCAATTAAAAGAAAAAAAAAACTGACTGACTTTGTTTTCTTCAGTGACCTAGTGGTTGCTGGTTGTTTTCCACTACCCTATTGCAAGCATAATTCAATTATCTATATTTGTGGGAATTAGATGCTAAAGTCAGAAAGGAGCAGGGCTGCTTGCAGCCACAGTCTGAGAGGTTTTTAAGGACCACATCGGCAGAGACTGACTTGAAGCATCCTGAAGCTGGCTACCAGGAAATTAGCTCCTGGTTTGCAGTATGCAGAACGTGCATGGCAGCTTCATGATTTACTCATCTGCTTCACATTGCGCCTACTCTCCCTCGCGACTGTCCTGGCGTATGCAATCTTCTGTTGCAAAACAGGAGTGAAAATGAGCACTGCAGTGTGGAAGAGCTATGCCACTACCCAGGTAAGGGTGGCCAAGCCTGGCAGGGACACGGCCCCTCTGGGGGGGGAGTGACAACAGCTTCGGCGACGGGAGGCTGTGGTGGTGACTTTGAGGACAAACAAAATGTGTTTGGGGGGAAGTGATGATTGCTTGGGGGCAGTGGGGATACAGCCCCTCAGTGAGGGGGTGCAATGATGGCTTTGGACTTAAGGATGGGTGTGATGGGGGGAGGTGATGGTGACTTTGGGGACAGCAGGAACAGAGCAGCAAGGTGTAATAGTGGCCTTGGAAACAGCAGGGGTACAGTGGGGACATGTAAGAGCAGCTTTAGGGACAGAGGGTACAGAGTAAGATGGTATGATGGTGACTTTGGGACAGCAGGGACAAAATGGGGGGGATGTGATGGTGTCTTTGGGGACAGTGGGGACACAGCAGGGATATGTAATGGTGGTTCGGGGACAGTAGGGATTCAACCCCTCAGGGGACTGTGATAGTGGCTTTGGGGACAGGGGGTACAGAGTAGGGAGGTATGATGGTGGCTTTGTGGACACTGGGAATACAGCCCCTTAGAAGGTGGATGTGATGGTGGTTTTGGGGACAGTGGGGACACAACAAGAAGGTGTGATGGTAGCTTTGGGGACAGCAGGGACACAGTGGGGACATGTGGTAGTGACTTTGGGAACAGCGTGGATACAGTGGGGGTGTGTGATGGTGGCTTTGGGGACAGAGGGGACACAGCAGGAATGTGTGACAGTGATTTGGGGACGGTAGGGATGCAACCCCTCAGTGGGGGGATGTCACGGTGGTTTTGGAGACAGCGGGGACCCATCAAGGAGGTGTGATGGTGGCTTCAGGGATAGAGGGGACATGTCAGGGAGGTGCGATGGTGGTTTTGGAGATGGAGTGGACATGCCAGGGAGGTGTGATGACAGCTGGGGGTGGAGGGGACACGGCAGGGAGGTATGGCGGTGGCTTGGGGATAGTGGGGATGCAGCCCCTCAGCAGGTGGCGGTGGCGCGGTAGCTCTATGTCTGGCGGCCAGGTAGAGGTGCGGGTGCCGGGAGGTGTCCGGGCATCCCGGTCCAGCGGCGGGAGCAGCGGCCCTGGGGCGCGCGTCCCGCTGGTCGCGGCGGGGCGGGGGTCGAGGGGCGGTTGCCATGGCAGCAGCCGGGCGGCGCGCGCGGCCGGCGGGGCGCGGCGCGGCGCGGCCCCGGAGCGTACCATGTGCGCCCGGCGGCGGGAGGCGGCGGCGGAGGGGCCACGACGGCGGCGGTTGCTGCTGCTGCCCTGCTGCTATAGCTCCGCCACGGCGGGCCCAGCGACCAGGAGCCGCTGCGTCAATGTAACGGCGGGGACGGGGGCTGAGGGGACGGGGAGGACGAGGGGGGCCGCTGAGTGGCATTTCCACGCCGCGCGTGGCCGCGGGGAGTGGGGGGTGGGGAGGCGGAGGACGGGCGGGAGGCGTTAAAATGGCGGCGCGCAGGCGGCCCCCGCGCTAAACCGGCCCCCGTGGCTCGCCCCGCGCCGCCGCGCGTGGCACGGAGCGGCCGCCGCTGCCTGCGAGCGCCGCTGCGAGGTAAGGCCGGGGCGGCCGCGGGGCGCCCGGGGACGGGGGGCGCGCTTCGGGGAGGGAGCGCGGTGGCGGCTGGTTCCGGTCCCGATCCCGCGGGCGGCTGTCCCGGCAGCGCAGGCGGGCTGGCCGCGGGTGCTGGCGCGGCTCCGCATCGCTCCTTTGTCTGGCAGCGGCGGCGGGCCGGGCCCCGCTCCGCTCTGGCGGGCGGCTGCGGAGGGCGGCTGGCGCGGTTGGAGTGTGGCGGGGGCGGCATTCCGTTCTTTAATAAGAAAAAAAAAATCATAAAACCCACACCAGAACTAATTTTTGCAGCCGAAAGTGTCGCAGGCGCTGCCATACCCCCGGACGCCTGGTAGCGTGGCAAACCTCTGCTCGGAGCAGCGGGAAGCGGAGCTTTACTTCTGGAAAAGCAGCCCAAACTCTCCGGAGGGCCCCGGCCGCTGCAGAGGCGAGAGAGGGGCCGGAGGGGAGGGGGAGATTTTTCTTTTTTTTTTTTTTTTTTTACTCTTATGAAGACATGCGCATTTGTTCATTCTTGCCACCGCACTGGAGTCTGCCTAGAAACAAAGAACACAGCCTGGCGAAGTTGATGCTGGTTCCCAAAGTGTCTGGCGCTTCCCCCCCCCCCCCCCCCCCTTTCTTTTGCTTCATTTACTTGTGCCATGGTTAAAAGCCTCGAGATGTTTCCTTCAATTATTCCCATGTGCCTGCTGATGGAAACATCCCCCCCGCCTTCGCCCCCTTCGCTCCTACCAGGCCAGGTTACGCATTTTGGAAAGTGCAGCCATGATAGGTCAAGTTCTCTCTCCCATTTTGCCCCGGCCTCGCGGTGTGACAGCTCGCGGGAGGTGTGCCTTCCCACCGGGAGCCACCCCCTTGCTGAATCATCGCCGATCCGTGGCAGGACAGCTCGTCCGCCTGGGCAGCGGAACATTCCCCGGCTGAGCATGAGGCGGTGGTGAAGCTGACGCGAGGCAGAGACCTGTTAACATTCGGCTCAGGCGCGGGCGAGCGGCTGCGGGGAGAAAACCTTCCCGTTTCATGGCAGCGGGAGCCGCGGATGCAGTTTTGAGCTCAAAAGCAAGACGTGCTCTGCTGTAAGGAACATCCCTTGCCTTTGAGGTAGTGAAAGTCCGACTGCCTGGTCCTGCAACTTCTGCCTCTGAAAACTCCCCTCTTGCGCAGATAGGATCGGCACCTGGCTCGGGGAGCAACGTGCGAATTCGTGGTGTTGTGGCTCTTAGCAATAGTCCTCTATTGCGTTTGCATGGAGAAGTGTATGAACAGTAGTGTAGTGTCTGTGCTATTTGCCTAAAACTAGTTTATTCTGCACTGATGGAAGTTGTTGCCTTTGTTACTGCAAGGAAATAATGACTTAATCTTTTTGGGGCTTGGTGTGCGATTGTGTCAGATGCTGAGGTGTTGCTAGGTGTCCCTGCCTCCATTCAAAGGTTGCCAAAAAGTAAGAGAGTGAGAGGTGGGATGAGCAATTTTCAGCTGGGGTGTATCAGGCAAGACTAAATTGCAGCAGTTGTTGGACATGTAATATGATCCTGTAATTAGAGTGAGGTTATAGTCTATACCGTGTTGAAACTATCGAGTGTCTTGAGTTGGAGCAGTCTGAATTAAACTAGTTATTCTGGGATTATGCAGAAGCAGAAGTAATGCAGTTAAAGTTTCCACAGAGCAGCTTCCATGGGGTTGCAGAGATGTTTTCCCCCTATGGGTCCTCCTTGTGGGTGTTTTGCTGTTAAGGTAGTATATGGAGGCTGCAATGGTGCTGTTCTTCAAGTTGGAGAAATGCCTTACACGGCACAGTCCTGCTCCTTGGAGCTTAATTTACTAATGAATGTCCAAATCATGCATCTCGGTCCTGGGAGGGAAAAAATTCCTGAAGGGAGGACTTGGGGGTTCAGCTTTGTGCAGAAGTGAAGTACTTAAAAAAGGACTGTCATTTAGTCTTAAAACTTCCCTGCCCCCATTACTCTTCATACCCCAAGAAAGATGAGTGTTAGCAAGTCTGGTGGAGAGCTTGCAGGCTGCAGTCTTTTCAGTGCTCCTGCCAGTGGGGCAGGATCTTCCTGGGGCAGCTTCAAGTAGCTCTGGTTTGCTGTTGGATTGTACTGGTGTGGAGCTGCACAGGCAGGCCTGGGAGGCTGTGGAGAGTTACGGTGTGTGGGCACTAGCTCTGTTCACGGGTGCTAATTTCCCTTGGGTGTGTGTGCTTATATATATAGACATGGTACATATTTAAATGAAGTAATTTTAAAGTAGAGATGGCCCAGAAAAGTTTGAGAACCATTTTGGTGTTTCGAGTGTTTCTCTGAAGACAGTGGACTGTGCTGAAGCTTCTAGGTATTATGGATGTACTTATAGCAGGAGAAGGAGCAGTCTGCTTTGGGCTCAGTTGGCCTTCCTAGGAGTGGCTGAGTTTTATGTATGCACCTGGTTCAGCCTGTTTACAGCTGTGTGGCTGCTGCAGAGCTGGTGCTGCCTTATGGGCCTTTAATGGGATATGTTGGCAGGAGCCCAAAGCAGACCTGGTGGTCAGCAAGGAAATTAGCCCCATGGTGCTATAAACTGTCCTGCTCAGTGTCCTGCAGCATCTGGCCAGGTCAGCAGAATTCAGGGTGCTGCATCCTTTCCACTGCTGTGAGGGAGTGAGGGACCCACATGGAGAAAGAGGGAGTGGATCTAGACCTGTCATTCCTCCCTCCCAGTGCTGCAGGAAGGTTACTGACACTAGGGATACTGGGAGTTGTCCCTCTGAGATGTTGAATCCACACAGAGGATTTTCTAGTGGTTTTTGTGCCCAGTTCCACTTCACAAGCAATGGGGGCCTGCTCTGCCCTCTTATTCTCTGTTGGGGAATGGCTGGCATTCTCAGAATTGTTAATCGTAGAATTTTATAGACCTAGAAATTTTCTCCTGGGCTTGTCCCATCTTGGCAAGAGTATTATGTGGAGCTTAGAATTTTGCACTTATGATGCCATCAGACGTGAGGTTTTGAGGGGCTGTTCTGCACATTTAAGGGAATCTCAAAGTGCAACTTAAAAACCTGTGACTGCAGAGAGAGAGAGGCTGGCTTTCTTACTTTTTACAGCATAGCTTGCAAATCAATTTTGAAACTGGTGCTGTGGTGGAAGTGGTCCTGCTTCTGGCCTTTTTCTCCAGTCTCATCCATCCATGTGAATTAAGAATAATCTTGCAGAATAACAAGAAAAAAAAGATGCTAATTTTAGCCATCACTCTGCTTCTCCATGTGGCCACAGAAATGGTTGTGTTGGCACAATGACTTGGGGGGCCCAGGCAGGACAGGATGAGACTGGGCCACAGCATAACTGCATTGCTTTCTGGCAAATGGATCTTCCTAAAGGCACAAGTCAAACCATGGCGGTCCTAGTCACCAATGCCTGCAGCCTAGTCAGGAGCCTGCAAACAAATGAAGATATTCTTTGTGGCTAATGCAGGCAGAGGTGAAGATGAGGAATCTACAGTCAGGATTTGGTGACTGATGCCCACAGTAGGACACCCCTTCTATGCTGGTGGTGGCTACTTGGCTTTGTCAGTGGAGTGAACCATTGCATGACTCAGATGTGTTGGGAAAGAGTATAGAGCATTCATAAGAGCAGGCTTTTTGGACCATGAACGTACTAGAAGTCACGTGTGGAAACTGAGTACTAGAAACACAAGGCTGCTCATTGAGAGGGAGGCTGAGCACTGAAAAGCACAATTTGCTTGGATCTCAGTATCCAAAGGTAGTCATAGGAGTGATGGCTCTCTTGGTGTGATTTGAGAACAGTGCAAACATACAACCAAAGAACTGCCACCTCAGACAGACACGGCATCCTGCATTTCCATTGCCCAGATCCAGCCTCCCAGCAGCCATCAGGAAAAATGTGAGAAAAATCTATTCTCATTTTGTGATACTTTTGCAGAATGCTAGAAAATCTTGGTTGGGGAGTGACTGCAGCCTGGAAGCAGGGAAGAGAGCATGTCTTTATTGAACAGTGTGTGTTTGCTCTTAAAATCCCTTAAAAGCTCTGAAGCTCAAGTTTGCTTGATTTACTGTGTTTGCCATATGTAATATTTCAGTGAGAAGTTTCAATTCAGTGTGGCTGAGTTGATGCAGGAGTTCCTTTTTAGGTAATAGGGATCCACTTACCCATGTGTAATGTACTGGTTTGTTTTTTAGACTGTTTTTTTGGGGTGGGGCGGGGGGGAGAGTTGTGAGTTTCTTTTTAATTGGTGTAGTCCAGACCTCTGGGCAGTGCATGCATCCATCTCTAGGGCAATGCTCAGGTTCTAATTTTTCATATGATTTAAGCACAGACTTGTCTCTTTTGCTGAAACACAGTCTTTAAACTGGAGCATTTATAATAAAACATTTTGTTGTTCTCTGTTCACCTCTAATGCAACATTATAGGTACCCCAGACTTTCTATCTGTGTCTGCTGCTGAAATGGAATTCCTTATCGTGCCGTCTAAGTATAGAAATTGTATAAATGGATCCTTTTCATTTGTTTTCTCCAGATTCCCATATGTACAAAATTACTGCCCCTGGCTAGATGATTTACCTGAATTTGTGCTTGTGATGCATTTGCAGTTGGGCACCTCTTGCCTGTTAAGCTATGCAGTGCATGTTGTTCTTTTAAAAGGTGTATATCCTCCTTTTTTCCATGCCATCTTGCAGGAAGGATTGTCTACCCAGAGTGATATTATCGTCTCCCATTTTAAATGGTGTCAGCAGATATTTGTTTTTTCTCTTCTCCCATTCTGATGCTCAGTACTCACCATGGGAATGAGTCCTGTTGTATTACTGACATGGAACAAATCTGTGCCTTGGCCTCCAAATTATATGGCCTTGCTGAGTGAAGGGGAGGGCCTTGGGAGCCCAAATAAAGGTGCCAGGATCTGTTTGCTTGGGGATTTTTTTTGTAAAAGCACGTAGGCTGATAGCAAGCTGAAAAAGCGGTGGCCTTCTGAGCTGGATTTTTTATGTCTGAGGGCTTCTGAATGCATAAAATCAGAGAGAATGTGTCTGTGTAATCCGATCTGCTCTTGAAAGCCTTGTGGAGGGCTGCATGCTGCAGACATGAGCTGTGTCAATAAGAACTCTATTCACCCTCAGAAAACAGCCTCGTGATCCAGTTTGACTGGCAGGCTTCCTAAGGGAGGGCCTTTTTTTGAGAAAGAGCTCTGATTTTTTGGCGGTACTTCTGTCTGCCTTTTTGGATTCCCACTTATTGTTCTTTCCGTGGCGTGATAAACTTGGATATTTTTGCTGGAAGCTTGTTGGGGCAGAGGGAGGATTTCATGTAGCGCTGTAACCAGGAGTGTGGGGTGAGTTTCCTTCCTTGCAGTGCAGTCCCTCTGCCAAAGCCGTATTTATGAGCATGAAGGTAAGGGATTTAAAAGAATATGAGGTAGGACTAGAGGTCTCTGTGTGCAGGAGAGTGTACCACACACTTGTGCTTGCTCAGGGTACTCTCTTGCAGAGCAGTGGCACAAAACACCCATCCTTGTAAAAGTCTTGGATGTAATGCACAAAATGTGTGGTTGTGCATGCTTATGTGCTTTTTTCCCCCTTGGTTCTGCAGATGTCTGTGTTACCCAGAAGTGTTGCTGGGTGAAATTCTGCTTTTGGTAATGCTGCCATAAATCTGCTGTGAAGGCAGTGTCATACTAATGGCTGTAATTTTCTGGTTGCTATTATTTATAAAAAAAAAAAAAATCACGCAAGGCAAAAATCTAATTCTGCTTTATGAAGTGTTCTACACCTGGCATGTAATCTTTTTAAATCTTGTAGGAAAAATCTGCTTGACCTGGTAAAATGATACTTATGAGATTTGCTGAAAGCAGAATTTTAGTAAAGAGTACCAGGTTCTGAGCTGCTGTTAAGTGTGTAGCATTTGTGTAAATGGCATTTTCTGCTGCATTACATGTGTGATATTTGGTGTGTGCTCTGCTGAGGTCTTAAAGCCATTCTCTTTGGCACTGAGTTCCTGGCTTTAACAAAAGAGATAACGGACTTTCAGTTTTGCATGTTTCATTTTTTTTCTTCCAAGTCCTTTGGTCTGTCACTTCTCTTAAATCTTCATGTCCTTCATCAAGTGATGATTTGAAAATTAGCTCATCTGTATGTCTTTCTGGGTTATTCTTGTAGCTGCAAATGAAAGCTTTAAAATATAATTAGAATGTAATATGCACAAGCTCAAAAAAACCCCCAAAACCAAACCCAACAAAAAATGATATAATGCAAAGCTATTTAAGAGAAATGCAATTATGTTTTGAGCCAATTGAGGCTTGACTAAATTTCTCAGAGTTTGCTGGTGATGATGTAGTAAAACCAAAATTAACTCCTGAAACATGCCTGTCCCGAGTCAGGCTGGTGAAAATGGAGAGAGCCACTGAAGGAAGGGTAGTCTCCTTGTTGGGGAGCCTGTCCCTGTGCAGTTTGCAAATGGATCTAGCATTTGGGGTGATTCCTGCAGTTCCATTTCCCTGGCTCTTCCCAGCTGAACCCCCTTCAGTAAAGGCCTGATCTTGCCTACAACAGCTTTAATAACAAACTGTCTGTTTTAGGTGGGATTGGCCCCTGAGCAAACAGTGTGCAGACCTTGGCGGCCATGGACAGGGCAAGGGTGGGCAGGAAACACTGGCTGCTGCTCCTCTTAATGTGGGGAGGCTGCAGTTGGATGATTTATTTTTACTTCCCGTTCCAAATCTGTTTGGGTCAAAAGTAGAGGTGTTTTTCCATATTAAGATGTTTGGCTTCATTCTGCTAGGCAGCAATAAATTTCACACAGTGCACAATGCGTTTCTTATATTTCAGAGACGCTTTATTGCTGCCTTTGATTTTTAATTTGGATGGTGAAACCTTTATTAGTGCTTTCTTTGTTGCACGACCTGCTTTTCAAGGAAAACAGAAAGCTTTTCTTTTTGTCCTTCTTTCCTTCTGTTTTGGGAAGAGCCTTTGAAATATATCACAGGTCTGTAGCTGAGCAGAGGGAGGGAGCTCGCAGGTCTGTCTGCCATGCCTGGCTTCTCAGCAGGCTCACAGGGAGACAGGGACACCTCAGTCTGCTTCTCTGCTCCTGGAGTTAATTAGGATGCTGGGACTTAATTCATTAGTGCTTGTGTAGCGTTTGGTAATGTTTTGGTGGAAGGTTCTGGGACTGTGTGGTGCTTAGGTGTGGTTGTGCAATGCAGGGCTGTGATAGTGGGAGGAGCCCGTGTGGGTTAATGGACCAGCTGTTAAAGTGGTCCTAAAGGCTGAAATGGTGAGCTGTCAAACATCTCCATGTCATTGATGGGAAATCCTGCCTGGTAAAGGACAAGCTGTGAGCCATGGCTGACTTCCAGGCTGCTGCTGGGAGTTGTTCTCCAGAGCACTGGGTTAGTCCACAGCATGCAAAATGTTACTGCAGGCCATAGGGTGCAAAACTGATGGAGAAGAGAGAATCCGGCTCTTTGGGCTCTTCCCTGTTTGGGCAGCAAAGGTGTTTGAGTTTCGCTCCCCAAAATCTGGTCAAAACTCTTAATCAATGCTGGTCACTCTTCTTAAGTTGCTCAGTTGCAGGATCTTCAGCTCTGCAGCCAGCAAGTCAGGATGGATAAACCTTTTTATAACCATACCAGTATCACTGGGCTCCTTTCAAATATAGTCTGAGCATTTTTATATAAGTAGTAATAAGCAGTGCTGGCCTGGGGGCTTGTATTGCATTTTCAGATACATTTCAGTGAAGTTATTTTTGAAGCACAAAAAAGAAACAGTAGCATGGAGCCCTCCACAGGGTTACAGGTGGTTTATCCTCCTTTCTTTTAAACCTCCAGATGGTGGAGTTGTATCTGACTGAGGAAGTTGGAGTGTAGAGGTGTTTTGTGAAGCCTCCATGGCCTTAGACAGACTGCCCAGGTTTTGGCACTGGCATCTCCACCTTGCATTTGCACTTGACTCGTGGATCTACAAACACATGCCTCCATTCTGTGTACTCTGCTTGTTCCTCAGACCAAGTCCAGCACTGATGAATTTGGCTTGACTAATTACTCAGTGCAGCACTTGGTGTGACAACTTCAGTGCCCTTCATTAAGCAGAGCCTTGGTAATGAGCTAACGTTGGCGGTGTCCCAAGTGCCCAGGCGTGGTCTGGCTAATGAAGCAGCACCTTTCCCATGGTGCTTGAGGAAGCTGCATTTCAGGTCATGTAAATAAGTAAACCAGAGTGGGCTGCTCTCCTGCAGGATGAACGGCGAGCCCTTTCCCTCCTGCATCTCCACAGTGAGGTGACACCTCCCCTGCTGCCTCTGGGTACAACCAGTCTCTCCACCTTGCTCAGAAGTGCAGGCAGGTTGTTCCCACTCCTCCCCATGCCTGCACTGCACACTCCTGTTGCAGCGGGGATACTGCAACACGCATATATCAAACCAGGAGTCCCGTGAAAAAGAAACAAATATATACGGACGGATTCTTGCTAGATGTTTCAGAGATGTTTATTTCCCCAGCCGCATGGCCGGGGCTCTGCTGAGGGACTCTTACAGTCAGCACCCGAGCTGCTTTGCCCGCGCAGGGGAACACAAACCAACCAATGGGGAACGAGGCTGAGCAGGGGCAGGGAAACCCCGTGCCTCCCCTCAGGGCTACATGGCGCGGGGGAGGGACCCCAACATCTCACCCGTTTTATTTTAATAAAAGGAGAATGAAGACAACTGGATAAACATAACAAGAACAGTTTCAAAACAAAACAAGCCACCCTCCTGAGTCTTTAAATGTCCAAACAAATTCTGTGGAACATCTCAGGGCTGACAGAAGGGAGACAGAACTCTCTGGACATGCCTGTGGGGAAACTGAGGCAGGAGAGGGTTTAATTTCTTTCCTCCCCCTTTTCATCCCCCCATCGGCATCGGAAAGGGATTTTTGGGGAAACAATTGGCAAAGGCAGGGGTTTGTGAGGGAAACCATGGATGAAAAAACGGATTGGGAATAAACTGGGGATAGGGTAAACTTAGGAAAGGGTTCATATTGGGTATAGGGTAAAAGGGGAAATTAGGCTGTGGGTAGGGAAATTGCTGGAATGGATATTGTTTATAATTTTCTGCATAACGGCTGCCTTTGACGGGAATACCTCCAGGCCCAGTAACATTCGCTGCTTGTAAACCCTTCTTTCCTTGCACTATATCAAATTGAACAACTTCCCCATCTCCTACACTTTGCAGGTAATTTTTAGGGTTATTCCTTTTAATGGCAGTTCTATGGATGAATAAATCTTCCCCTGTATCATCTCGTGTTATAAATCCATAGTTGTTTTTCACATTGTACCATTTCACAGTTCCTGTGATTTTCGTTGCTAGAACGTCTCCTATCACGTGCTTGTGTGTCTGTCGTGGCTGCTGGTCCCGCGTGGCCGCCGCCTCGCCGACTCCGACGTCTCGGTCAGGCCCCCGCGCCGCGGCCGCTCTGCGCTCTCTGCACGGCCCCGCTCCGGTGCGTGTCTGGGCTCTGCGCGGCTCCGCTCTGCAAACTCCACGCTGCTTCGAGAGCGGCCCCGTTTCGGCTCGGCGCTGCACTGCACAGCTTCTCGTGTCGCTGTGGAAACTGCCGCTTCTCCCTGCATAGGGCTCTCCGAGCCGTATGCACAGAGCGGGCTTCCACGCTGACCTCCGCTTCCTGGCTGCTCGTGGCCCACGGCACCCATGGCGCCTGCGGCGTCGCTCCCTCACTCGCGGCCGCGTAGCCGGGGACCCCGAGACAGGGATGGGGTCCGCGGTAAGGCGCGCGCTCCCGAGGGGGCCAGGCGCATCCAGCGCAGGCACCTCCACCGGCACGGCTGCAGTCATACACTCCTGGGGTGGCCGCCACGCGGTCTCGGCCACGGGAGAAGTATGATCTTCTGCTTTAGGGGTAATGGGATCATACAGATGCTCCTGAAGAGCGTCACTGATTATAAAGGATCCACGGAGAGCTTCTATCGCTAGTCCATCCCTTAGCTTATCACAGATCTCGTTCCAGAAACACTCCTGAGAATATCCAGGAGGTTTGATATCAAAAAGTAAGTCTCGAGAAATATAGGGGAACTCTTTGAAAAGCCAGATAAAAAAGTGTTCAAGATCTCCCGGTTCCAATACTTTTTTGTTTTGTTGTTCAAGGATCCCTTTTACTTCTAGATACATTTTTTTCTGTGGCTCAGAGAGCCCCATTTCCCACGATTCTTCCATAGTCCAGATATGGAATAGCGAAACAAAACCAAGAAGAAGAATCCAAAGTTTCCAGGGTTTACTCACACAAAGTCGCTTAGGGATCGGGGATCGTTCTGCCCTCAAATCTCCACCATATGTTGCAGCGGGGATACTGCAACACGCATATATCAAACCAGGAGTCCCGTGAAAAAGAAACAAATATATACGGACGGATTCTTGCTAGATGTTTCAGAGATGTTTATTTCCCCAGCCGCATGGCCGGGCTCTGCCGAGAGACTCCTACAGTCGGGGCCCGAGCTGCTTTGCCCGCGCAGGGGAACACAAACCAACCAATGGGGAACGAGGCTGAGCAGGGGCAGGGAAACCCCGTGCCTCCCTCAGGGCTACATGGCGCGGGGGAGGGACCCCAACACACTCCCTTGGACCAGTCTGCCCAGGGCACCTCTCTTGGGTGGCTCTCACATGGGATTGACCACCTTCATCATGATTTTCAGGGTCTGCAAAGCAGTAGGTTGAGTAGTTGTGATCCATGTTTCTTCTAAGACTGGAGAGGAATATGGCATGTAGGGTGGATTCTGTATGAGGTTTTATGAACCTTGCTGAAGGGAGAGACTTGCTGGTTTGAGGACTCTCCAGCTCTGTGACTGTGTTGTAATATGACTCATTCAGTAGCTGACACTCAGGTACCAAGGTTGGAATGAGGATGCTGCTGCCAAACGCCAAATTCCTTCTGTGCCCTGTGTTAGGTGGAAGGTTATCCTTCTGACAAGACCTTGAGATCTATTTATAAGGTACAGGGAAGCTTCTGGTGTGCTTAATAACAGATTTATTTATTTTCTGTACAGTGCTACCCATCTTGTTTTTCTAGAGATACCTGGATTTCTAAATTCGGCCCACGTGTAGAGACTGTCGTAGATGCCCATAGTTGGGTGGTGACACCATTTTGCTTGCCAGCTTACATGATAAAGTTTTCCCCTAGGTCTTGGAACTTCTTATGGGGAACGTGTGTATTTGGGAGAATTGTGGAAACCCCTTGACAATGGGGCATTGCCAAGGCAGAGCCATTGGCTGCTTGAGCTCCCAGGCTGTGCCAAGTGCTCTTGGCTTCGTGGGTGCCATGAGGAGCTAAGCCTCCTCTTTCATGCACTTCATATGGTTTTTGGCACTGAAAAATGTGTTCTCTTTCCTCACTGCTGCTGTCCTCTTTCTTCTCCTTTGTCAGTCTCATGAATGCTTGTCCTGGCTGAGGGAGAGGGCAGGAATGATGCCTGGGCTGATGCTGCCTGTGTTTGGGTCAGCTGGAAAAGGTGGTGAAAGCGGAGCTGGAGGATGCCCAGTGCTGTAGGAGAGTGTCTGCATGGGTGAGGCTGAGTCAGTCACTGGTGGCCTTTTGCAAGGTGCTGGGGTTTTTTGGTTCAATAAAACACTCTAATAATTATGTACTAATTAGAAAAATGCTTAGAGCATCCATTGCATAAAGCTGTGAGCTAAGGCAGGTGCCTTTTAGCAGCAGTAATTCCCTTTTGTTTCAAAAAGGACTGGACAGTTGAGTTGGACTGATCCCATGCAGCGGCAATTCACCATACATTGTATTTCAGATAACTGCCCACTGATTCCGGTTTTGTGAGTATGTGGATGTGTTGGCTTGACTTCCCAATGTAGGGACCAGGAGAGCAAGTGGGGAATGCCACAGTCCAGCCAAGCATGCCAGATTTGGGACTGAGTGGCAGTGATTTGCAGGTTTTTTGGCATGGAGTTCCCTTTCTCTCAGTAAAATGTAGATTCAAACACTTGAGAGATGTTTTTTTAGTGCAATCATTCATGATGTTCAGCAGCAAACTTGACTGGTATCTTGCTTGTCTGATGGCTTTCTTTTGAGCATCCTCAGATATTTCTCTGTCATGATGACTGAGCAGAGGGATTTTACAGCTGAACTGAAACTTAAATTTCAAAAGGAGTTTTTTCTCATGAAAATAAATCTGTATCTGGCTTTGCTGCTGTTAACTGTTCTCTATCTTCAGTTTGCTGGTGCTGGCTGTAAAACCATTAAATTCCTAGTGGGGTAGTGCAGAGCAGTGTCTTCAGTTTGAATCTGAATGTTAGTGAGGAGCAACTCGAATTTAAAATCAAGTTTTGGTCACCAGCAAGAGACACTTTTTTGTTGGTCCTGTGTGCCTGCAACACATGCTGGTGCTGTGGCATGTTCTGCGCTGGCGAGTGTCAGCTCCTTCTCCCTGGCAAAGCCCAGGGCTGAAGACCACTTTTTCCATCTGTGGGAGTGACACTACTGCAGCACAAGTGAGACTTTCCCCTTGCCTGTTGATAGGCAAAGAACCCATTAGGATTGCAGAAACTTGTTCACAGACTTAATCAGCAATTGTAAGCATCCTATCTTCCTATTTTTTTAGGTTAAACTAACACTACAAATACTTTATTTTATAAGACTCCTAATACAACAAAACTGTCAAGGTGGAGAAGTCCACTGTGGTGATTATTGTCCAAATATAATAACTTTGTCATAGGCAGACAGTGAGGCTGACTACAAATGGGAGTGATTCTGGGAGGAAGGTAAAAAACCTTAATATTCTGAATGATAGATGAATGAATTTAAATTCATTTAATGTCAGTAATCTTTGTATTATTAACCATAATCTGCTTCTGAGAAGTATACAGATGTGGCTTCTTTTTTTTTCCCAGCTCTCTGTAGAACTGCAGTAACAAGAACAGAGTGTTTCTCCTGACCTCTGCCTTTAGACTATGAGCTCCCAAGGGCACACGTTTTTCTTCTGTGTTTTTGGACAGCATCTGCAGGTAGTGAAAGCTGCTACAAATAAATAGCAAATCTGGGAGCATGTTACCATAGTCCCAGATCATTTAGCAAGGGACTAATCCTGCATGATGCTTACAGGAGAGTGAAACAAGGGCTGCAATCTACTATCTTTGCGTGGGTGGTTTTAGGATGGTCTTAAACCTGTGTTGCCAAAGAGATTCTCAGTAAGGTGATCTAAGGAGGAAACTGAAAGTGTGCGAGAGGGTTCAGGCTGCTGTAGTTTTGGATACACAACTTTCTGGATGGTTTACCAGAGGGGAGGTACAAATACAATGGTATCAATGAATTGTATGCAGTATTTTTAGCTGGATTGTGGAGGTGAGGAGGCAAGACTAGCTTTAGGATTGTTGTTGGGAGCTTTCAACTTGGGAAGAGAGTGCCGTGGCACATCCGACATCTTCGGGTGGGAGATTATCACGATCAGCCTCATGTATTCCCCTCTTCTGAGGGAGAGAGCTGGTGCACATGAGTTTAGGTTTCTATAGGAATGTGATATTGCTCATCCTGGAGATCCAGACAACCAAAATGAGAGAATTAAAGCATGAGATCTGCTTGCTTATGACCTGAATCCCCTAATCACAGCCCTGTGTAAGTGAAGGTCTTAGGCTGGGTTGAGTAGAGGGCATCTCCACCCAAGAAAATGTACATCTGCCCTCCTCCTCCCAGAATTAGAGCTTACTCCTGATGAAATGCAGTTTTAAGAACCTTGAACATTGCCTTAAACCAGATCTGCTGTTTGCGACATTGCTTCCCCTGTGGCAGGCACATAGTGAAGGCATGGTGAAGAGAGGTGTGTGCTACCTGAGCTCCGTGTCCTCAGGACACCTGCCCTGGGTGCCAGGAAGTGTATCCTGGTGAGTCCATGCCTTCTGGACATGGTCTTTCATTTGAGGGCTTAGATTAGAGCCTTAATTGTATGTAAGTGTGATGCTACTTATGGAAGTAACATTGAGGCAGTTCATGCAACAGGGTGGCCACTTTCACTGACCCTGTAATTTCCTTTTGACTGTGGCTGTTTCTCCTAGGGTATCCCACTAATGCCAAGACAGTGGTAATCCCATGCTTTTCAGCATGGTGTTCAGTTTATTCCAGGTTGTAAGACTGCAGCTAGTGATGTAAGACTTGCTGGGTTTTTTTTTTTCAAGTAGATAGCTAAACTGAAAAATCAATTTTTTAAAAAAGGAAGGAATTTAGTCCATTTTGAGTGTTTTCAGCAAAGAAGAAAAAAAATGGTCAGCACATTTTTGGCATGGAGATGAAGGGAAGAGCATGTTTTTATGGAAAGATGTGTAATTTGTTTATTTATTAAATGAAAGAGATGTTTCAGCTGAGGGTGGAGGAAAAAAGAAAAGGGAAAAACAAGGGAAGAAGTCTAATGTTCTTTGCCTTTTGTAAAGAAATGCTTCAGTTTTTCTTTTGAAGCAGTCTGGAAATTCAGGTTAGTCACTGTAAAGCTGAATAAATGATTTCTCTAAAAAGCACTGCCTAGGTTGCACACATAGCAGGTAGAAAGGCAGGTTAAAATATTTCATAAAAGGACTTTAAAGCATTTTTGGCTCAAATCTGTGGTACTGTAAACTGAGGGAGAACCTCTGATTTTTCTGTTACCTGAGAATCTGGCTTTTGGTTTTAATCTTTTTCTCTCCCTCCCCTCCTCCTCCGGTGATATGAAAGGTGTGTTTGTATGGAGGATTTCTTGCAGCATATATTCAAGGACTGCTTCAGAGCTCAGAGAATTTGATCCACAGGCTCCTCCTAGCCTTGATGGAGTTTTGCTTTTACACCTCCTGTGAACTAGGGGAGTATTGGTTCAGCACTGTGTCAGATACAGATAACTGGGGTTTTGAACATCCGCCACAAACACTTAACAGACCACTGTGCAAATGTTTTTGAGAGCTAGCAAAACCCTGTGTTGTTGCCTGAAGGTTGAATCCACAGCTAGCTGCCTTCTTGGAATAAGCAGATAACAAATTAGCTACTAATATCTTATTCGTGGTTTGATATTCCTACTGCTGCTACTGATGTGTGACTGGAGTCGAGGTTTTTGGGTCACAAGGTGTAGTGCAGGAGCTAGATCCTGCTCAGTGTTGACACCCTGTTTGTATGTATTTTTGGGCAAGATAGGACAAGCTGTTGCCCATCCACCTCTAGCCTGTGCCTCCTGCATACTGGCCTCATGGAGTGGGGACAGCAGGGACCAGGCCACGTGTGGCAATATAAAGGAGCCATAAGCCAGCTTGCTCTTCGTACCATTGCAGCAGGTCACTGAGCTGTGCTTGGTAAGGTGCTGTCAGAGGGTGATGTGGTATCTGGTTGAAGTCCTTTGTGTTCAACTGGTGTCCTGACTTCTGTTTCTGACAAAGGATGAGTAAGTATTCAAGGCCAGGTTGGATGGGGCTTTGAGCAACCTGTTTTAGTGGAAGGTATTCCTGCCCATGACAGAGGCATTGGAAATAAATTATTTTTAAGGTTGGTTTCATCCCCAACTCTTTTATTGTAACCTTTAGATGAAGCTGGATGTACCAGACTTGGCTATGGTTTCAGTGTGAGGCCAGAGCTGCTTCTGAGAAAACTTTGGGGACTGTTGATTTAAGGTTCATGTCCTGTTGGGTGAGCTCTAGGGTAAGGATTCAGCTTTCAGAAACTACTGTGTGTTTTGTTTGCTTTTTGGCTTTTGAACATGTGTGGTTTTTAAGAACAATCAGTTCTGAGGGAGCCTCCTGTCAATAATTGTTGGTATTTGTGTAGGGTGATCAAAAGAGTGTCAGCAGGCTGAAGGGGAGACTGAGCAGAGATAGGCCCACATTGGAGTGCTGTGTGTTCACTGTGCCCTTAGGGTATAGGATTAAGCTTGCAGAAAAGGAACGAAGTCAGGTCTAGACCAAGAAGTAGACTCTGGAATCCAGCCAAGAGTGTAAGTAAGGTTTTTTTCTGTAACAGCATCCTAGATGTGGCAGTTGTGTTGACTTAGCTGAAATGAGGCTGACATCTGTAGGTCAGGCCTGATTAAAAGAGAAGGAGGGTGGAGAATAGCTCTGCAGAGTAAAGAGGATTTAAAGATAACAGTGGGGGGAGATGCGTGACCCTGACTTGCAGAATTTGGGTTGGTCTTGGGAATCTCGCTGTGCCTGGGAGCAGGGACCTCCTGGTCCCCTGAGTTCTCTGTGAGCCCCAGGACGCTGTGGCTGCTGCTCCAGTTCATGGATGTCTTCTGACTGATCCCTTCCCCCTGAGTCTGACTTTTTGGATAGAAGTCTGACTTAAGCTTTCCTCTTCTGCTGTTCAAGGGAAGCCTCCCACACAAACCTTTGGCTTGGTGTAAAACCCTACTGTGGTGACAATACCCACCCCTCACTTTGTTGTGTTGGAGGGTTTAAGTGTCTGGGTCTCCTGCTTGGTGCATATGAAAGGTGCCGTATTGCTGTGCTGTGCTGTATGCTGGAGCATTATGTGCTGGAAGCTGCTTCAGAAAATGTTTCTGTGCTCCTTTTGACCTCCATTGTGGCTTCCTGCCCAAATTCAGTTGTGCTGGTGGCTGAGGCTGTTGGAGGCTGTTTCTTTTTTGAGAGAGAAGGAAAGAGGAGGGTGATGGCACTTCAGAAGCAGTAACCCCATACTTTGGTGGAACAGCATATTGTGCCCAAAACTGTGCTTCGTGATCATTAGCTGCTGCTTACACATTGAGTATGTTGCTCTCAGAAGTGCTCTGACACCAGGGATGGGTGAGGTGACACTGCCAACAGTAGTATGAAGGAACATGCCACCTCCAGGGTCAGGAATGTAATTTATATGTACTTCTTGCTTGGAGACCTTCAGGAGCTGGTCTGCTGTTCTGATTTTTTTCCACAATGATTCCTTTCAGCCTTTCAGAAAAATGGCTTATTTGATTAGATGAACACTTCTGTGGTATAAATCAGAAAGGAACAGGGTGCTTAGCTTCTTCCTGAAGCAGGAGTTTTAGTTTCCAAATGAAAAACTTTCTTAGTGTGATAAAAACAGAGAATTACTTCATGGGGTAAGTACTTGCTTCCCTCCTGGCTCTTCTGGGCAGCCTTCAGCCGGGAGGAAGTGCGGAAATTACCCTCAGCTCCCTTGGACCACAACCAGTCCTAGTGGTTTTCCAGTGAAGTAACTAGAGTTACACCAGACCTGTGCTTTAGCTCTTCAAATTTAAAGGATAAATGAATCCATATGAAAATTGAATTTTAAGTCCTGCCAGGTGTGGTGTCCCTCCCTGTAGGACCTGCAACCTGTGTGGCACTGCATCATGAGGCGCAGGCCATGTTGAATGGTGAGATTCATCACATTGGGGTGCTCGGTCCAGCTAAGCAGCACATATAGCTGTAGTCACCACTCACATCAGTCATTTAATAACTTTTATATTTGGAGAAATAACTGCATATGCAGTAGTGCCCTTGCTTAGAATTCTGGGCGTCTCTGTAAGGAGATGGGCAACTATTTGATGATTTTCTAGAAAATAAATTATCTTGGCCTTTATTCTGGTCCCTAAATTCATTTTCAACTGTGACAAGAGCCAGGATTTAAGCCTTGGTCTCCCAAAGTAAAATGCAGTTATTTAGCCCACTCCATCATGTAGCCTTCTCTGTTAACAAAGGCAGTATGCTCAGCCAGACAGCTCTTGCTCACAAGTGATGCTCACCATTTGTATGGCAGAGTGTGCTTGCTCAGAGCCCGGAGTCCTTGTTTGCATCCCTTTTCAGCAGTGCTTCTTAACCCCTCTGTGCTGCCCCATTGTAGTGCTGCCTGTCTCCAGCTGAGAGACTGCTGGCACCAGGATGTGTTTAGGTTTGAACGATGGTTTGTGTTACTGCCAATGACTGTGGAGTTTTACCAAGGTCAGAGACTGCTGCAGGGTAAAGGAGAAGAGGGTTTCTACCCCGAGGAGCTTGTAGTCCTCAGGGTGATGTGACATTAGTGTTGTTAACTGTAAATTGTGAACAGGGTTCAAGCAATGTTGGGGAGCAAAGTGAGACAGTTAAAACAGCTTGATTTCTGAACTGGAAGAAGGATGTGTGAGCCATTGTCTGGGGTCCTGGCTTGCTGTTCCCACCAGACGAGATCTCCTCACTGGCTGGAAGCTTGTTTGCATCAGACACTGATAAGCAGGAGCTCAGCACTGAATGCTGTTGCAGTGGATCAGGTGTGGGGAAATAAACCAGCAAGAAAGATGAGTTGCTGGGGGACTCTGCTGCACTGCTCCTGGCAGATCAGGGGATGTGTTAGACATTTTTGTTTGCCATCTCCCCACTGATTTGGGTTCAGAGGCTGTGGTGAGGCAGGGTGCTTCCTGAGCAGGGCAGGCTGTTGTAAAGTTTTCCTAACTGGCCACTGACCTCAGGGAAATCACTTAATTCTGTTCTTCTGCAGAGGAGTTGCTTGGGTTAAATGTCAAGAACTTTGAGTTTTGCAGTATTGTGATATTGTATAGTTTCAAAATACTATTTTTTTCCTTGTGTGAATATATAATAAATAGTCAAATAAATTTGGCTGTTGTACCTGCAATGTTACAGGATTTAGTAAACTGGGGAGAGGGACAGTCCTTATTCTAGGTATAACTATTGGCTGTAGTCTGTAAGAATGTGTCTGCAGTTTAAAAAAAATAGCGCCTTATTTTCAGATTCTGTCATCTAATTAAACCCAGGCTCTTCAGTACTTGGCTGCTTCCTGAAGACTGCACTCACTGATATTGTAATCCAGAGCCTGTGTATGCAGGCAGTACCATGTGGTTGAATGCAATCCTTGCACAAATAATCATCTGTATGTAGATACTAGAATGTGAACAGTGATGTCTGTGTGAGTGGATAGCAGGTCACAACCCGCTGGAAATAGAAGCATATTGATGTTGTTAGCAAAAGCTGTGGAGCATGTTTTCCTTGAAAATTGTTATTCAATGTTGTCCTTGCTGTCTTTTGAATTAAACATACTGTAAGAGTTGGTTTGCTGGAACTTTGACTGTCTGGAGCACTGGATATTGGGTAGTCATTATTAACAGCCAGAGAAGGTAGCATGACCTACTGAACAGACAGCAAGATGCATAGACACTAGTTACAGGGAAATCTAAGACAACGCATGGAAAAATATGTACAAGTTAAAACTTGAGCAGCCAGCCCTTATGCAGCAAATAAAACAAGGTCTTACTGACCTTGGCAGCTGTACATGGCAGTCTTTGCATAAGAATGACTTGTGCTTAATATGCTAGAGAAATTATTCAGGGACAAATACTCCTGTTTTCTGCGGTAGTGGGGACAATGTCGTCTTCCATCTCCAGTCGCAACACAAATGCATTGCAGATGGGGTACAAGGAGGACCCGACCCTCTTCAAGCACAGACAGTTCTGCTTCCCATGGCCTAGAAAAGGAGATCTGGTACTGTCCTCCTGGCAAAGCTGGATCCAGTGCTGTATAGCAGCCATCTTTGAGACTGTCAGTGGCTGGATAGAAAAGCAGCATGATGAGTGTCTTCCGTGATTAGTCTGTGCAGTTTGTGTCTGCTAATAAGAGATCTGCTAGACCTGGAGATCAGAGGGGCACTTTGCTCTTCTTGTTGTGCTGTGTGGAGGCAAACAGGGAGACTAGACCTGCAGGCTGGTTAAATGCCAGGAGATACTAAGCCAGTCGGGCATTTCCTGTGGCCCAGTGCTTGCTTGCAGCTTTTGGACAGACTCAGCTCTCACCCACTGTTTGGAGTGAGCAGGAATTGCAGTGGAGCCTATACTTGGTGGCTCCCTGCTTCAGAGCCCAGTTTCCCTCCAGCCAAGGTGGCAGTGGGACAGATGGATGGTGAACTGGCTGGAGTCTCTGCTGCCTATGTCCTGGGGCCAGGCCAGTCCCCGTGCCGCCACCATGGCCAGGTCTGCGCCTGTGCATCTTGACCGGTGGTGTTGCTTACTAAACCTTGCTACTTACTACTGCTGTTTCTCATGGGTTTTTTCCTTCCTCTTCTACTGGATAGATCAGCCCCATAAATGTCCATGTTCAAGAGCAAAGCTATCTTGAGTGTTTGGCAGAGCAGGGTCTCCAAGGTCTCTCTATCAGGAGAGGGCCAGAGACGGTGTTTGTTGATATTGATCATGGGAAATGTAATTATGTGGGTATAAAGTGTTAAATGTTAAATTAAAATGTGAGATTTAGAGGCAGTCAATAGATCAATTCTGAGGCTGGGATGAAATGCTCAGACTTTCAAACAATAATCAGATTTCCGATAAAATCTCACTGTGTATAATTAAAGGGGTTGAAATACTAAATCAGGTATTAAAGGAGTGGTATTTAAATGATGTTGGAAGAACAAAGATCCAGACAAAAAGAGCCCTCCTGTCTGCAGGCAGCACTCAGGCTGGGCAGAAATAGCATGGAGCTCGGGGGATGTGCTGATCTAGCAATTAAAACTGCGAAGAGAGGAGAATGATGGGAAAACTGCATAAATCTACATTGCTGAACATCTGCCTGGATGGAGATGAGACCATTTGGACCTCATAGCTCCCTTGTAGTCTGATAACACTTCTTAGACCTTGGTCCATCCACATGCACAGATGTCTACATTTGATGTGGTCTTGGTGAGCCTTCCAGAGGAGCAAGGACAACATGTTAAAACCACCCCCAGCAGGAAGTACAGCCATACAAAACATTTCCCATGAGTTCAAAATACTAATTACTAACTGCCACCACATTTCAGTGGTATTCCAGCTAGTCAGTAAGAGCAAAGGCATGCAGTTGATATTTTGTTAAGAGTAACAATTTAAGGAGAGGGACAAAGTTAGGCTCAGTGCTACTGACAGAGGGATATATGAATGTGTCCTAGGCACATGGCATTTCCAGGACATTTCTTTGAAATTTATATTTTACTCCATAATCCATAAAAAAATAAGCAGAAAAGAGTCCAGAGTAGCCAACTTGCTAGTTTAACTGGCCTATGAGTAATGATACCAAACAAGTTCTGCTATAGGAGCAGCATCAGGCTTTGCTCCTCCAGTCAGCTTAATTTTCTGATGCTGCGAGCTGTGCAGGAGGCTGCAGGAAATATCCATTCCCTCAATATGTATCTTTGCTTTCATCCCTAAAGGGATAATTCAGAATATGGAACAGACATAGTATTTACTGTGAGCACTGCACCTGTCAAGGTAACATTACTATGGGATGGAAGGTAAAAAACACTTCTCTGCTAGGTAAAATGGATATACTGGCTCATGAGCTCTGGGCACTTACTTGCTAACCTTGTCCTGTACTTGTGATGTGATTAGCTGTGAAGATGTAGCTGTAAGGCTCTCCAGAGCCTTGAAAGATGCATGTTTTAAGAGTATGTTCTCATTTTGTTTTATAATCCTGGCACAGCCTCTGCTGTGTAGTTCCAGAGGTTGAGATGTTGATTAGGTTCATGGATGTGCTGTAAGCCCACCCAGCTGGTCTTCAGTGCCTTGGAAACGATTCGTAGTTGTTGTTGCTTAACTGCAAAGCCCTGCCTTAGCCATGGGTTGAGCCAGGCACCTGCTCACCTTGCTCCTTGCAGAGCAGAGGGTGAAGAGCAGATAGGGTGGTTTCAGCAGTCAAGAACTCTTTTGAGCTTTTAAATAAAGGTCTCTAAAATTTCCACCGTGGTGTGGCTGGGCTGAGGTAACCTGATCTTTGGAAAAGTGCCTTTGTGCTGTAGTTTACAGAAGGGCTTCTTGATTAACAAAGCCTGAATCCGGGTTAGTTAAACTGTAGCCATTGTATTCAAGGCCACTGTTAATTCTTCTAATTGCAAGCTTTCTCCCAAGTCTGGGGTTGGAAATGAGACTTGTCTGTTTCGAGCTCCCAGAAAGGGTTGGAAATTGTGTCATTTCATCCTGCAATTACTGTCCCTCCCACTCTGCCCCTTCCCTTTATCTTAGAGAAAAATAAGCTTTGTAAACTGCTGTACATAGATTTTAAGTTCATTGCTGATACTAGAAGTCCCAAAAAGCATGTGTCTCTGGGAAGAGACTGATGCTCAGTCTGCAGCATATCTTAAGATCAGAGGGGGAAGGGCAGGGACATAAGGGCATTACTGTGGCTGGGGACTCAGAGGAGGTCTTTCCCCTTGATGTGAGTCATAGTGGAGCTCTGGAAGTCCTTGCCAAAAGGTGTTGTGGGCACATGAAGCTTTCAAAAGTGCTGCAGAGACTGGGCAAGCACTAAGCAAGGAGTTGGATGGGGAATAGTGAGCAGGCAAACCATGGCATGCTTAGGGAGTCCTCAGAGTTAGAAGGAGTGGGAGGCTGGAGCACCAGGGTGGGAGATTGTGCATGTCTGCTGTGCTGTTACTCCTGGGTATCTATGGGGGCTGCTGGATTGTTTTCACCAGCTGTAGCCCAGCTGGAAGGAGGGTCATTCCTCCACACTCCTGCTGCTCCTGCCTTCTTTGCCCATACCTGCCTGTATACAGGAGCAGAGGAAGGATCTACAAACAGCATACCACTCTGAAACATGATGTTTGAGAGTTTGTGTGCTGGAGGGGAAGTCCAGCCTCTCATGACTTCCTGTCAAGGAGCATTTTCTTGCCCTCCCTGAACCATTCCTGTGGTTCTGGTTCCAGTCTGCTGGGTTGTTTCTACCTACATATTCAGCAGAAGTAGGAAACCTGCAGCACTTGACAGCACAGGAAGGGTGAAAGAGTGCTTTATGCCTGGTCCTGCACACTTTCTCTCTCAAGAGTCTTCCCTTACTCCTTTCCTAGAGATAATTATTGGGAGGCAGAACAGAGATGCTAGTCTCTGGTCTTCTCAGATGCGTCAATGTTCCCTAAATGATACTCCCCTGGGTTAATGCTGTCCTTGCACATTTTTAAGGTGAAGCTCCTTTTAGTCTCATTCCTAGCAGGCAGAGCTGGCTGCTCCTGCACTTGAGCTCTGGTGATCCTGGCAGAGCAGTGTCTGCATGGTGTATGTGGCAAGTCCCGGTTCCGTCTGCATGGAACAGCTTGTTCTCTGCTGTCTGTTAACCCTTGGAAAGACACTTCCTCTTGTGCTCCTTTGTTCTGCATTGGCTGTACTCAGCAGGGTCAGCTCTGCACTTGGGGTTTGGGGGCAGAGCCTTCGAAGGAGTTAACTGCTGAGTGATGATGGCTTTCCCCAGCTGAAGGTCTGCTCCCATGAGCTATTTAAGCCTCTATTTCTTGTATCTCTGTGCCAATCAGATTAGCTGATGCCAGGAAATAGACCACGGCCTGCTTCCTCTTGAATGCACCCTTTTTCCTCCTTACCTGTTTATCCCAGTCAAGCCCCTTTCCGCTCTGCCTTGGTTCTTTAATTTAGCTTTATTCCTTCCTTTTCACAGCCTTACTCTGTCCCATCTCCTCTGCTTGAGGTGGCCTCTCTGGATTTTGACATCCAGCCTTAACAACAGTCAATCCTGTTTCCTGTCATAGTCATGACTGCCCCCTTTGAAGAGCCATGTGCCCCTCTGCACTTCTGCATTGAGCTTTTCTTGCTCTTGATTCCCTCCATGTTTACCCTGTTGTAACTTGGATTCCCTTTAAATTGCAGTAGAGAGATCCACAGATCAGTGGAGCTGCTCAAGGGACTCATCTTCCCAGGAAAGAAAGGGGAACAGGTTGGGGAGGGGAGTATGCCTGAGAACTGCCTCTCAGTCATTCCCCAGGGCTGTTGCCACCCCGCTGTCTGTGCACCCCCTGGCATCACTGCTCTTCTCCTAGCTGGACCCCTCTACTCATTCACTGATTTTGGCAAGGGATCCTTTGTTGCAAAAAAAAAAAAAGCTGTAAACCCCCTCAGGCTCACAGGACCAAGCATTCCAGCCTGGCCCTCTGTACCAAAACAGGCCCAGCCCCTGCTTCTTGTGAGGTCCCACCTTTATCCTTCTTCTAAAAATAAAATGCAGTGACATTCCTTCCTTGTTACTCTGTTCTCTTATTCTGACCTCATTAGACTTTCCCAATAGAAAATTTCATTGAACTCGTCTATTAGTGGTGGAAACAAACAAGACCATTGGACTTCCTCTGGAAAAAATGCATCTATATAACAGAATTGCAGGCAGCCAAATTTCCACTGCTGAGTTGGTGCTGTACGCATATGTTCCCTCGTATGGATTTAGTAAACAAAGTTGTCTTCACGCTAAGAAGAATTTAAAACAATTTATCCTTTATATCTGATCTTCTTCCCTTGTTGGAAAAAGATTGCTTCTGTAGTGTTATAAGGAGCAAAGTACTGTTAGCTGGGGTTGCAAGAACAGCTGTTTTTTTCCAGACCCCCTGAGCTAAATATATTTTGAGGTTTATGTATGTGCATGTACATAGGAATGATAGCCAGGTGATGGATTGCTAAGCCACATCATAAATTCAGTTTGTTGGACACCTCTGAGTACCTCCTCTGCACTCTGTCCTTAATCATTCTCCTTCAAACATCCTTCTAATGTTCTTAACAGCAGCCAATTAAAACAAAGACTTCACTTGCCGTCTATCCCCTCTTCCCTCTCCCATCACCCAAGCTCCTTCTCTTTGGTGGGGGGAGAGAAGTGCATTAATGGATGGTGTTCAGAGTGTTAGCTCAAGGTTTAACAGAATACATCCCTACTTAGGGTTTTTTTGCCGCCTTCTTTAAAATTCAGCTTGGACAGACACCCAACTGCACAGGGGTGAGTGCTTGTGTGTTTGCATGTGGCTGGGATCTGCGGACTGGTGGCAGGAAGGACGAGGCACATGGAAGGCACTGTTCATTTGTACATCTGCCCACCTTCTTGGGTTCCTGGTTTTGATTCAGAGGTTTCATGCTGATTCAGATGCTTTCTGAAGAAAAGCATGCACACAGGCCTTAAGGGGGAAATTGAAAATAATTCAGGTCACTAAGACTTCCACAGGGGAGAGAAGTTACACGTTGTGGTGTTACGGATGCAGGAGGGTAATGAGATAATTGAAGATCTGAGGATTTCAGTTGGTGTCAATGACTCAGTCATCTCAGGGAAAACAGAGGATATTCACTCCCTGAAAAGTTGATTCATCCACCTGGCTGTGAGATGAAGAGTAATGAATAACAGATTTTGGGGTGCATGGAAGGCAGGAGATGCCAACACACTAACTCTGAATGGCTTGGGAAGTGCTTCAGGGGTGACTTTGACTTCCTCTTGCCTTTTTTAGGGCTTAGCTGTGTTGGCTTCTCTCTGCATGCACCCCTAAACCCTGTTTCCCACAGGGGCACTGGACAGAGAGTTGAGTGGGTGGTGCTTGGTGGCAAAGTACACTGCCAAAACTAGCCCTTACACCTTCAGGTGCCTTTTCGTTTGGCTGCTCCCCTCTAAGTACTACAGCAGTGCCTCCCTTGGATGCTGGGAGGGTGGTTGCTGCCGCACAAGCAGGATTGGAACTGTTGGACGTGCCTTTCATCCTGTTGTAGCCTGCTGGATTAATGGGGCAGATCTCTGTGTGTGTGCATGACTTCTACTCTCCCTCCTGTATCCTGCTTCATACTGTAATGGCTGTGGGGTCTGAAATGTATCTGTTCATCTGGTGCTTGTGCAGCCTTTACTGCAGCAGTTTCTTAATGCCTGATTGCAGTTCCTACATTTTATCTGCCAGACATCACTGAGAGATGGGAAAGTAACAACCCCAGTTTGCAGAGGAATTAAGTGCCTTGTCACTTGTGGCACCTGTGGCTGCAACAGCATTTGAGCCCCTGTTTCCAGGGTCCCAGTCTGACAGGACTAGAGCATCTTTCCTGTCAAAATGATGACTACCTGTGCAATGATAATGCCTTTGGGGTTTGGGACTAGGTTGCTCTGGATATTCACTGGCATACAGAAGTGGAAAATATGCTCTCAGTTGTCACTATATTTGGTTTTCCTGCTTTCCTACATGTTCTAACTTCTTTATTTTAATTCTGAAAGAAAATATTCTAAATACATTGGATGCTTTTGTTACCAGCCTTTCTGTCATTGAGTATTTGATTTGCAACCTGAGGATGCTGTTACAGGTCTGAGCTGAGAAATAAGTCAAGATTTTACTTTTCCTAAGTCCTGCATTGTTTGACAAATGTATTTTGAGTACCTCTGTGCACTGTATGCCCTTCCATGTAGCCCATAAATGATAGGTGTTTTCCTCATTGTGCATGAGTCCTCATTTTTAACACATCGTGTAACTCAGATGGACTTGAATGTGGGAACATAAAGACTTTGGAGGCCTGCCCTGTGCGAAGGGGAAAATTAGTCTGGCCCAGAGCAGTGGCTTTGTGATGACTGCATTGTGTGCTGGTGTGCTGTGTTTGTACCAAACTGCTTTGCTGCCAAGTTACTTATGTCTTATCCAAGCTCTCAGTACAAAGAATGTTAAAAGAAAAATTTTTTGTTTTCTCTGAATTCTTCCAGCTGAGAAAGAACTCAAACTACAGTCCAAATGCTGTCTCCTCTTTCTGCAGGCCTCTGGCAACCAGGTAGGGCAGTTAACACTGCCTTCAGCTGTTGTGTGTGTGTAGGAGCATGAATGTGCTTATAGAAGATATAATATGGGACCTGCAGCGAAAGTGCCTTTTTGTTGGAGAAAAACCTGTCTCTTTGAGCAGAAGGCTCTGTGATTGAGAAGTCTGGAGTGGGAATTTTCCAGGCACAAATGTGTGTGCCTGGGCAAAGGCACCTATGAAGCACCGGACCTCTGCCGGTCTCCTCTGTGTATAGAACATATCTGATACCTCCTGAAAGTCCCAGGCTGCCTTGCAGCACAGTGACTGGCTGAGCTGGGCTCCTGTTTCTGTATTTCTTGTGCCTGGCTTGAGGGGCTAGGATCATGCTTGGAGCTTAGGAGATACCCGTAGGGTTATTCTTGACAGGAGTCCCAGGAAGGACAGTTGGGTAAAAGCATTCCCTCCTCTCAGCTGTCCCAAACACATGCAGACACTTATCTGATTGGCAAGGACCTTGGGGGTTTCTTGAACACTGAGTAGGATAATCAGATAGATTGTGGGATACATCTGCTTGATCCTATTTCTTACGATTACGTGGTGGGGAACAAGCCTTAATGAGCCTTGGCCTTTCCTGTCTCCTCTGTAAATTTGTTTGACTCAATTGAGCTCTCTTTGTGTGAGACAGTTCTCTTTGTGCTTGGATATGGAAGCATCTACCTCTGAAGCTGGCTGTGCTTTGAGACTGGGTTTGGATTAGCTGACCTCCAGAGATCCCTGCCAAAAATTTTTTCCCCCTTTTCTTTTGTGTTTGCAGCTGGTGTAATTGTGGTCCTAACCCCTCCCAAGAGGTGCTGGCACTGGAGAGGATTTTAGATTTGTTTCACAGCAAGTGCAGTAGCTGCTTCTGCACTGCAGAGGAAATGCTCGTTTTGGGTCAGCCACCTTGCTGTAAGGCAGCTCCCTGGCCCTCGGCATTGGGAAGTTGCCTCATGTAGGAGGCCAGAAGGGATTTGGGAGGAAGGTCCTAATAGAAGGGAGCATCTTTCTCCATGTGTCTCTTACTGGTGATGGCCTCAGTCAAGCAAACTCCCACTTGGCTGCCTGATCAGCAGAGCATCTCCCAGATCCCACAGGGGCGGGATGGCAGTGGGTCACTATCAGTCCTAGTAGAGAACTGGAATAGGAACGGGGTCTTGACTTCTAACTGATTCCAAATAAGCTGATGGCAGAAAATCAAAAGCCCAAAAGAACAGAAATGTGCATGTGTGGTTATTCTAACAACAAATCTATTCAGTGAAAGAGGGGTAAGTTCCCTTTGCAGCACTGCAACGCATGCTGCCCTGGAACAGCCTATGGAAAGGTATTTGTTCTGCCAAGGCACGTGTGTCCAGCACAGCAGCTTCTGTGACTTTGTTCAAAGACAAACAAATAAAAAATGCTCCTTAAACTGCCATGTTTTTGTAGTGCATTTTTGGCTTAGAAATCCCCAGCAGACAGTGAGAAATAACTCCTGTTTGCCTGTGGAAACATTTTGAAGAATTAATTCTGTAGGAATGAAAGGGAAAGGAGTTCTCTGAACTTTGGTGGACAAGAGGTGCTGAAGGTTCAGGAAGAAGGAAAACAGACTGAAGATTTCAGGTGGCTGAGGGAATAGGAGCACCATAGCACACATTGAAGAATGGTAGATTTCAAAAACAAAGGGATTTTTTCAATATTTCCTTAAACTCAGTATTAATTTTTCCTGTGGTTGTTTGCTTCAGGGTGGAAGTGTCGAGAATTGCATGTACACAAGGGAGGATAAAGTTCCCTGTATTTATACATTCTTTTTCTCTGCAGTGAAGGGCTTCCTTCCCTCATGCTACTTTATTTTGCATCTTTTCCTTTTTTTCCCTTCTTGTTTTTTCAGTTGCCCAGCGCTGTATGTAAGAGACATGCTGAGGTCATGTCAGGGCAGCTAAGAGCAGTGGGAAGTGCCCAGAGGCCAGTGATGCATGATCCATTTTCCCAGGGACAGCAGCACTGCTGGCCCTGCAGACCCCCACAGCCATCACCCAGGGTGCCATAAATCCAGAAGTTTAGCAAGGCTGGCAAGCCTCTGAAGAGATGGGATGCAGTATGTACAACCTTCCCCACTGAGGGGCAGGAGGATGTTCCTTGTGCTGCTCTATCCAGAGAGGTCACGACCAGTAACAGCCACTCTCCAAAGTTGCTCTAAGCCAGCAGAATGAGAGTGTGGGGAAAGAAGGACAAGTGTTAGTGGTTCCTTCAACACAGAAGTGTGTGAAGGAACTACTGATTTGTGTGGTACCTGCATGCTCAAACATCCACTCTGTTGCTTCTGTAGCGGGTTTGTCCTGGAAATGAGGCTTTTCCATTGCAGCAGCATTGGGAGGTTGTTTTACTTGTGTGTGTTTATTATTAATTCCTGGGTTCTGCCATCCTGTTCTGAACAGACAGCACTCAGAGCTGAGTTGACGTATGGCACACAGTGTGACCCCTGGTGATTCACGGCCCCCAACATCTGTGATTAGACCTTGAACAGAAACTTTTCATGCATGGCCACAGTACAGGAAACCTGCTCTTTTTCTGAGTAACTGGTAGAACAACAAAAGGAGGTTTCTTTTCTTTTGGCTGTAGAGGTCTACCTTAAGCTAAGTGAACTGTTCCCTGAGGGAGAAAATGTCCAGGTACAGAATGTTCACAAAGGAAATATTCAAAGTGTCTACCGTGTCCCTGAAGTGTTTGTTTTAAAGAATGAGGGCCAGAGCAAGAAATAGAAGATTATTTTCTAATTTGAAAGCAAAAATACCTCTTGCAGGTGACAGAAAATAAATTGACCTTCTTCAGGCTTGATACTGGAGCCCATTTAAGTGTACGAGGGCTGAGAAGCCCTGGAGAAGCTGCCATTGCTGAGATGGCTCCAGTCCCAGTGTACAGCCTGGGAGCGTGGGGGGTGGGAGCCAGCCCATGTCTGAGGCAGCCCCGCTGTGTGCAAACTGTCGATGTTCCACCAGCAAAGGAATTGTGTCTCTGGGAATCGGAACACTGCTAGGTTTTATGTGAGGTAGGGTAAGAGCTTTGTCATTGGTGTTTTAGCAATGGAGGATCCATACCTGCCCTTTCTGGGGGGTTATTTTTGTGATTTCTTTTGCTGTTGTGAAGCAGCATTTTTTAATCAGTCCCAGGTAAAGCCTTGTGATCCAGTGGTGACAGCACCTAACTTGCCATGGGCTTTTCTGATGCCCAAAGTGAACTTCTCTAATGTCAGCCAACTCAACTAATGTCATTGTGTTCCTGGCTTGGTAGATCCTAGATGAAGATTTTTTTAAACTTTTTTGTTTCCCCTCCTCACTGACTCTATAAACAGCCCACAAATGTGGGTTATCTTAACTCATGCATCACTGCCAATAAATGTAACCGTAGAATGCTTTTCAGTAAAACCATGCCTTTGACTATAACTTTTTGGTTCCTTTGATAAGCAAGGATATAGTTTCATGGGTTCTTTACTACATGCTGTGAAAGTGGAAGAGAAAGGAAGGACTGGGAAAGATTCTCAGACTTGGTTTTCCATAGGAATGTGAAAATGCTCTTGGATGGGTGGTGGTATTCTCCACAGAGTTTTCTTTCTCTTTCAGAACAAAACAGTTCAATGCACTATTTTCATTGCTCCCATTTCTCTTTGCCTTGCGGTGTTTCCAGGGAACACTGTGTTTATTCGGAAGATTGTTTGATAACGGAAACATCTCACTGCTGTTTGGGTGAGGAGTTCCCTAGTCTGCCTTATCAAGGATGCGGTGGTGGGCACATCAAGCTCTTCTGTACTCATTAAGGTGCAATAAAAAACCTAAGTTACATAATTGTCTTAAAAGTGCAAGGACTAATGAGTGAGCTTGGCATTTGTACTGCCAGCTAAATTTAGTGCTTTGAGGAAAGCCCATAGCCAAAAGTCTTTTCTGGGCTCTGACAGTATCTAGACACTCAGTGAACATTGATAGCAATACTTAGTTTTAGTGGAATTTGTGTAAAATTTGAGGTCTTAATTTTGCAAGCACAGTTTCTCTATTGCTGTGCCTCCAGGGTATCCATCCATCCATCCATCCATCCATCCATCCATCCATCCATCCATCCATCCATCCATCCATCCATCCAGGCTGGGTCTGAGCTTTCACTTACCGTAACTTGCAAAACTGGGTAAAGCACACTGCAGCCTGGCAGTGTAGGGCTGAGCTTGGACTCAGGAGAGCCATTCCTTAGTTCTACAGTCACATTCTGGTGGTTTGAGTGGAAGAGGAGCATGGACAGCATTGCATACGATAAAGAATGGGCACGACTGGAACTTAATCTTGGGAAAACTCCATTGTGTCTGCAGTATCCCTATTCCTCTTCAGGTGAAAGGAATAGCTGCTGTTCTTACTCACTGGATTGTGAGTTAGGGCAACAGCACTTCTGTTTCTCAACTGAGCAGTCATGATGCAGAAATCCTTGAGAAACAGTAAATAAGGAACCCACCTTGGTACTTCTACTGAGTAATTTTTTCTTAAAAAAAACCACAAAAAATATCTCTTTTATATAGCGTCATTTACACTTGGAAGCTTGAATCAATCTTGTCACATAAATTACCATTTCTGAATTCAGCTGTCAGGAAGTGTCCTTACAAGTAGAGGTCCATGGGGCCTGTCAGTGGAAGGGGATCCGTTTCGTGGCAAGCAGGAGGAATTCAAGTGTCAAGTGAATACGCTCATCCTCATGTTACCTCAAGTGGTCAGGGCATCTTAGTCCTGCCAGAAGCGAGCCCTGGTGTGACCTTTGCTCCTCAGACTGCCCTTGTTCCTCTGCACTTTGGTAGCTGTACGGCTGGGTCTGACATCTGGAGCAAGTCCCGTCCTCCTGCAGCTCAAGCAATTAGAGCTTGGCCCAGCAAGTGGCCCTGGAGCAGAGGCTTCAGTGATATTGTAGTTTCTTTACAGGGATAAAGGCCATAGGCTTTTGTCTTTGCTCTGCTGCTTTCTCCAGCTTTGATGCTGATACCATTGAAATGAGATTGGCTCATGTGTAGTGGAAGAGCTGAGCCCTGCCAGACAGATCTGGCTTGCTGGGAAGGGTTCAAAAGGCAGCACCTACCCTTTGTTGTATTTCCTGCACACTAATGAAGCCCCTGATTGCTGGAGCTATTTTTTAATCCTTGTAGGTTGCATGTTGTTTTTGGCATGGATGGGGTTTTTTTGTTTTAATTCCTCCCATTTGAAATATATGGGAGAACAAAGGGAATAAAATGCCAGCTGCCCTACACCCTCCCCCCCAAAAAGGGTAATAACAAGAGAATTGTAAGGGTGCATTCTGGTGAGAACAGTTGTTTCCTGCCAGGAGTTGAAACCTGGAGAGCTGAAGCTCTGTATTGTCAGTGGCAGGTTCCTGTCTGAGGTGCGCTGTCTTTGGGCTGTGCACGGGAGCCTCACTGCAGCAGTGTGCAGCACTTGCTGTGATGTCAGCCCTGTATGCATGCGTTTCCAGCCTTCTCCATGACCACATGGAGAAAGATTTGCAGCAATCCAAACACTGACAAAACTGTATTTGTTGACTTGCAGAAAAGCCTAACTCATGCTCCTCTGGGCTGCGATCATGTAAGCCGAAACACAATGACTGCTGCCTGTGCTTGCTGGCCTCACAGTCCTGATAAACCTGTGAAGCAGATTCATTTATTTAGGCCCTGATTCAGCAAAACACTTAAGTACATGCTTCAGATTTTCTTTCCAGAAAGACTGTTGGCATGTTCAGAGTTAAGCATGTGCTTAACTGCTCTCCTGAGTGCCCAGCAAACAAGTGATGGGGCAGTATGTGCTGCTGTGCTCTGCCAGGTGCCTCTCAGGCTGCAGAATTAGGGTATGAAAAATACATTCATTAATTTGTCTCCCTCCGGTACAGGAGCTATAGTGCCAGGGTCTGAGATGACTCTATCCTTCTGCAGGGAGGTGGGTTGTTTCCATAGCACAGAAAATTTCTTGTGTCTCTTGAATGTTGCACAGACAAGTGTGCCCTTCTGCAGGGTGTGGGGCTGGGGCAGTTTGCATCAGTGGGTTTGTTTCCTCCCCCACGAGTTGTAAAGAAAAATATCCACTGTGTTACATGTGTCTGAATGTTTTGATATTTGTAGTTTAATGTTTTGTAGGATTCATTTGATTTAGCTTTCATTAACATGATGCCCTTCATTTTGAGGACTGAGCAGTTTAGTGCAGCCATGTACCTGTGGGCAGTGTGTGCTCCTGAGGTGCATGGCTTGAGAGCGAGATCAACATTTGATTTGTTACACTGGGATTTCTTGAGGTGAAAGGGCAGATGTTACTACACTGGACACCTTGGTGTTTGGTGTGACAGTGTGTTAAGTCGGACTCATTATATTCCATCCCAGCATTAACAGACCCTCACTTCCCTTGGGAGTCTGAAGCTGTGGAATAGGCACTTAATCCACAAGATGGTTGTATTTCAGTCTGCTCTTAAGAGTTTCTGAGATTGCATTCTTTCTAATCCCCACCCGTATCTGACCTGTTCTAGCTCGTTTTTGAGAGCTGCACCCAGCTAGTCCTTAGCTTCCTGCAGAGGGTTTTCTGCCCATCTTTTCTTTTGTTTTGCTTGCTGAGCTCATTTGAACGGGGAGCCCACATATCAGTGAATGGGATTCCTGTATAAATTTGCCCCGTTTGCACAATTGGAATTGATTTAGAGCATCTCTTCTTTACAAAACCCAAAAGAAATGAGCATGGTTAGATGTGCCTCTTTTCCTTCTCTTTGAAGTTTAAATCACGCTTAGCAAATACGATGTTTGCAGTCTCTGTTCCCCACCTGATGTGCAAAAATGCAAAGGTCCTTCCAGAAACATGGGTCAGACCAAGCTTTGTGGTGATGCTTCAAGCTGGATTGGAGGGATCTGGGCAGGTTTTGTTACCAACTTTAGTCTTAATTAAGCCTAGAAAATACTGGCAATATAGGTTTAACGAGTGTTGTTTTCTCTAAATTGAAATAATTCGATCTGTGAATCAAAGAGCCTCTGTGCCCCACCCCCTGCTGCTGATGACAGCGTCTTCCCACACTTCTTCCGTGGTAGCATTGTTTCCATTGTTTCCAGCTCCAGTAGGTTTCAGTTACTGATCAGTGTAATTGCAATAACACACCAATAATAAAAGAGAAATTTAAGCTTCCTTTTTTTGTAGTTGGAGGCTCTTCTCCTACGAAAGCTTGAAATCTTAATAGCAGTCACACAGGCAACATCCCGCGCCTGTCAAATGTTTGCAAAAGTGGACAGTCATCCTTTACTAAGATAAAGGACTGGATTGGGAACTTGGAAACAGCCCAATCCTATCAGGCGGCAATGGTACAATTAATATTAGAATGGGCAACTAGGGACAGTTGAACGTTTTAGTGGATGCCAAGGAAGCCTTCAACTGTAATGCATTGAAAGTTGTTTGTTGTATAACACAAGTTGCTGGAGTCAGAGTAATTCGAGTTTCCTTTGGTCTGGTGGAAAATTACAGCTGTGAGCAATGAGTTAATTTTTTCCGTGTGTGTGCGGCTTAGGTTTCCCTGGCGGATTTGCTCTTAGTGTTGTAGGCTCTGAATCCATAGAGGAGTGGCTGTGAACCAGTCGTTTGTCTTCATGTGCCATCGGCAGGAGCAGCCCTGCGCTGGGGGAGGGTTTAATGGAACACCTTGAAGCGCGGAGGGATGTAGGGCTGAGTTGTAGCCTTGTATATATGAAAGCCACCTTCCTGCCTGAACGCTTCCTACCCCTGAAGAGGGGGTGGGTTAGTTAATGTGAATTTTAAAAAACCAAAAAAAACCCCCCCAAAAAAACCAACTGAAGAGCAAAATATTCCCCCGTAGTCTGGGAGGGCCTGGGGGGGTGCAGCCCCCGCCGCTGTCCCGGAGGTTGGGCTGTCCTCTCCTCTCTCGGCCTGTCCGGGCGGGGTCCGGGGGTCCCGGAGGGTCCCGGGGCTGCGGCGTACGGCGGGCACCCACCGGGGCAGTATGAAACGGTCTCTTGTATTGGTCGGCTGCCCGCGGGTGCTGCTGTAACGGTAAGCGCCATTGGCCGGCTCCGCCTCCCATGCGCAGCGCGGCGCGGGCAGTGCCCCCGTGCCCGCAATGGCCGCCGGCGCCGCCCCGCGCCCGCCCGAACGGGGCCGCAAGCTCCTGGCTGATTCTATTTCTCTTTTTCCTGCAGGTTGCTGAAAAGTGCCTTTCCTGAAGCCACCGCTGCTTGGATTTCTGTCTAGGGCTGCCTCTCTCTGCCCCTCGCGCCCCCCTCTGTTTAATTCGGCGTTGCTTGCGGTCCGTGCCCTGACGGCGGCTCCTTCAGCCTTGCCCTTTTTTTTTTTTTTTTGCTCCCCATTTACACGCAGTTTGCTCAGCCATTTTATTTTTTTCCTTCCCCCGACTATGTAGCAAATATTTAAAAGAAAAGAAAGAAAAAAAATCAGACATCCTTTTGCCTGTTTTGATGCTCATGAACCATAATTTTTAGAAGCAAGAAATAGAAGGAAAAAACCACCAAGCCCGAAGTTTTCTCCCCAAGGACCGAGACCGTTCCACAAACTGAAGTGCTGCCAGCAGCATATGCTTTTTGCAAGAATCATTGAAACCATTAACTGGAGAGCACAGAATTCTTTTGAAAATCTGCCAGTTATTTGCAAGTAACTTTGGCAGTGGCACAAAATATAACACTTGTATTTTAACTTCTACAATTGCACTTTTAGGAGCTGGCCTCTAATTTGATTTTCAGTTGTTCTGATAAGATTTCTATTTTATGATTGGCTTTATGTTTAATTCTTGTTTAAAGAAACACGATTTGACTTAAATGAAAACCTAAGTGCTGATGAATAGGAGTTCTACCAAAGCAACAAGTTAGTTATTTCTTCACGTTTAACTTGAATTCACTTTTTTACCCTTTTTTTAAAAAAAAAGAAGAAAAAAGAAGATCAGCAGTAAATATTACCCTGAGGAAGGGTGCGATTGCTTGCATTTTAATTTTTGTTTTTTAATATGGCTGTAAACGTTTCCCTGGTTCGTGATACAAAATGGCTGACGTTAGAAGTGTGTCGAGAGTTTCAGAGAGGGACTTGTTCTCGGTCTGATGCAGAGTGCAAGTTCGCCCATCCATCACGGAGTTGCCATGTGGAAAATGGTCGAGTTATTGCCTGCTTTGACTCCCTAAAGGTGAGGACTGTAACACATGCATTACCTAAGCTTCCTTGCTTTTCCTTCCCTTCCTAGTGGCTCGGTTTGCAGGGGTGTGGGTTGTGCAGAACAGCTGTTTATTGCTCTGTGCAGGGAGGATGCTGCTGGTGTGGGATGCAGCTCCTGAAATCTAGGCTGAGTGACATTGGGTACGATTTGCCTGGAGTGCCAGGCATTGCAGGGAGAGAGGATTTTACCCAGGGCATTTTTCAGTGGTAGCTCAGGTCTGATATAGTTGTCCCTGAAATAGAGAACACGGGTTGTGGGCAGCAAATGAAATAAGAAGAGTAGAGAGAACTGAAACCCAGTGTTTGAGTGTCCAGATCACATCAGCTGTGCATTTGGTGCAGGGATCTGAAATGTGCTTTTAATGAGCAGAAATGAAAGCAGCATTTTAAGATAATGAATCAGCTTTACATGTATTTCCTGAAGACAGAGTTGCAAAAGCCACTCTAACACTGTCCTGTAGATGAGGACCAGCCAAAATGATCGGAGAACAACTTTTCCAGAAATGGCCATTGGGAAAATGCTTTCTGTGAGGAGCACACAAACTCGATGGCTCTGCCAGGCCTGGCCTGTTGGAGCAATGGCTGAGCCCTGTGGTTGGTGCTAATCCTTGCAGAGTCGATTTTGGAGGCAGTAAATGGCTCTTGGATGCTTGTCCCTGCTGGAGCTCCAGGGGTTTCTTTCAAAAATACCAAAGACCTGGGCTATGAGTCACAGTGAGGAGTGGGGCAGGCTCACAGGAGGGGGATGTTGGTATCTCTTTCTGGCCTCCCTTCACCATAGTTCTTGGGAAAGGAACATCCACTTTTTTTTTTTCTTTTACCCAAATGTATGGCTTCTCGATAGTATTTTTACTGAGACCATATGGGCAACTGGTAGCAAATGAGAATTTTTGAGATTGTGTTTAATGTTTTGACCAGAGTAATTGACCTGTTAAAATTTCTAGAAAGAGTCTGGAAAATTTTACAATCTTAGAAGTTTTCTCTTGAACTTCAACTGTTGCTTGAAAAGATTTGGATTTATTTTTATAAATAATGCATAATGAACATAATGAGTTACAGAACTGGTAGAATTATATATGCAGAGATTCAGACCAGAACTGGATCTGGACTAAGACTGGATTACCCATTTTGTTCCTGTTAGTGGCTTCTTCAAGTTTTCACTTCTGTTCTCTTTTTCCAAGAAGCTCAAGTTTTCTGTTTGCGTTAGGTTTTCTCTTTTTAATCTGATTATATGCAATGACTCTCTTAGTTTTATGGTGACTTTCAAATGTTCATTTACATTGCTGGTTTGCTGTCAGTGAGAGACAAACAATTTTTTTATGGAAGGGGAAAAAAACCCTTGTTTTTTATGCTCTTGAAACTTCTGAATTGTAGCAAGTGGCAATGCAGATACTTTTAATGAGGAGATTAATATGTTCGTATTTTACAGTGTTTGTTTGTGAATGGAAAGGAGGGCTGTCATGCTATGGAGGGTAGTTTTGTGCCTCTTGGTGGTGTTTGCAGCATCTTGGGGAGGTGTCTCTGTGCAGCGACCCAGCTTGGCTGGGCTCTGAGCTGTGCTGTCACCTGGTGTGTGACGCTTCCCCACGTGTGCTGTTGTCAGTGCAGTTCCTGCAGCAGAACCAGGCTCTCTATGCCAGCCCCTCTCTGCACAGTTGGGGCTGGGAGGACATGCAGGACCAAGTCCATGGGCAGCTGGGGTTCAAATCCCATCCACTGGTATGAGCAACCCCTTTTCCCACTTCAGCAGTGGGGATGGGGTGGGAACACCATGTTAAGAAAACAAACAAACAAAAAAAAAAAACAGTGGAAGGAGTAGGGTGTGATCTTCTACAGCCCGGTTCTACAGCTCGGGGTGTTTCCAGTGTAACTGTCTGTTAAATAATGTCCTTGTTACAGTTTCCTCTTGGCACAGTAGCAGATGCCCAGTATGTGCTGGTTAAGTGGCCTGAATTTTCCAGGGAAGAGGTTTTTTGGACTTAGGGAAGCCTCATGGAGGGCTGACAACTCTGTCTTTGGGAAGTACTTGAGGAGAGGTCCAACTGTGCAGAGCACTTGGCCAAGGGTTGGTGATGGGGCTGTTTCTACACCCCTCTTTGCAGACAAGAAAGTGGGTCTTGGAGCACTTTCTTCAGACCCATGGATCCAGCAGCTCTCAGTGGACAGAACCGTATTTCCCTATGCCATGGAGGGCTGCGGTCCCCAACGCTGCAGCCTGAGTATGTGTGTGTGTGTGTGTGTCTAACGCCATGCATTTCCCAATGGCGATAACCCCCTGGGGACTAAACCCTCAAACAGTGGTCATTCTGTTCCTGGCCAGAGCTGAACTTGCAAAGCCCTGTTTGCAGTGGTCTTAGGGGCTCATGGCTGTAAGGGTAGCCACCCTCACCGGTGACCAGAGAGATATTACATTCTCAGACCTGCTAAGAGGCCTTTCATGCCCATCCTGTGGACGTCTCTGTGCCCAACACTGTGGTACACTGACCCTCTCCTTCTGAGCGCTCAATAGCTGCTTAGTGCTCCCTTGTCTTTTCACACCTGCATTAGCAGAACATCTGTGTTGCTTTGTTGGCGGCAGGATATAGGATGCTTGCGGCTAATAAGTTTTCTGCAGCCGCCCAGGCCTTTGTTCAGACGTTGCTTATCTGCATCCATTGTGTGCTGCTGTTGCTTTTTTTTTTTTTTTTCTCAGAGACCTCTTAAGCTTGAACAATGCCTTCATACAGGAACTTCTGATAACCCAGCAAACAATAGTTTCACCTCACTGGTCAGGTCATGTGCAGCATCCATATGCTTACTGCATCCCCCTTTTTCCCTTTTTTCCCCTCAATCTCCTATAGCAGTTCTACACCTGTTGGCGGTGGAAAAAGCAGTAACACTTCCAGAAGCAGTCAGACTGCCTCAGTGTCGGTTGTTTCATGGGTGACTGTGTGCTACCTGTAATCTTGTGAAGAACACACAGGACTCCTTGAAGCTAATAAGGGCCCTCACTGATGCTCAGGTCGCGATCACCAGAAAAAGCTCTGCAGGGACATTGTGTATTGTGCAATGCTTTGGTTGTGAAATATCTGGTCTTGATTAGGTTGAAAGTGCAGGATCTTGCTGTCCTGAGCTGTGTTTCTTCGAATAGGTAGTTTGCACATTTGTAGGCAGTAGAAGGAACCTTTCTTAAGCAGATTGATATAAAACTTAAAAATAGTTCCTTGCAAGAAGCTGCAATTTGAATCCGATGCCAAGAGAGCTCTCACTCTACTTGTGCATCCCTCCTTATTATTCTGGAAGCAGTGTTCTCTGAATTAATTTGCTTGAATGGCAGGAAAAGCTGCACTGCTTGATTGCAGGGCAATCCAGAGGCACAAGAGCCAGCTGTGCTGGGCCACCCTCCTTCCGGAAGTGACCATGACAGCTGCTGGACAGTGGCCGGTGCTCTCTGGTACCTCCTAGGCAGGTCCTGTGGCACCTCAGAGACATTCTGAGCAAAGGAGAGGAATATCATGTCATTCCTGTAAACTCGTGTGGCCTTTGGGTTTGTTCATTGCTTCTCTCCCAGGCTCAGTGTGCACTGTCCCATGCAGAGCCAGTGCGTTTTGTAAGGATCAGAACATGGTTTGCTGGCTCATGGCAATTCTGACAGAGGTTTGTTTTGGCACTTTGGTGGGCTGTTAATCAAGTCATTAACTTCCCTATTCAGGCTGGATCAGGAGGGCAGGATATGAGCTTGTCCGACTCTTAGTTCCTGGCCAGCAAGTCATTGGTTGTGTTTTCAGTTTCTGATGTTGTGAGGAAGGAAAAAAAGCATCATCTTTTGTCACTACTGGAGCAGAGAGCTGAGAGATGGGGCATTAGGAGATGGTGACATATTATATAAAAATATGTAGGTAATGTACATCAGGTATTCACAGAGGCTTTGATTTATACTGCTCACAGTTTGGGTATCTGCACTGAGGACTTGCGATTTAAAAAAAATTTGTGAACGCAGCTTTGTGAGGTGTGGGCTGGGTTTTTTTGCTGTTTTAGTGTTTTAAAATTTTCTTTATGAATGTTAATGCAAATTGAAGCTTCAAAGAGCATTTTGAGATGGAAAATAGTGGGGTGAAAAATTTCAGTAATATGAATTTTGACTCTGGGAGGTCTAATGTAAAAAACATTGTTAAACTATCACATGTTTCAAAGCAGTACTCTATTAAAAAAAGGTGAAAATTTTCTGTGAACAGGCATAAAAAGGAGTTACAAGTAGTTTTGTCTAAATTGCCTATTTTCTGAAAGAAGTGTTATTCTTTGGTAATAATATTCAAAGTCCCATGGCAATCTAAAAAGTTCACACTGCTTGGGCAATAGATGTACTGTATGATCTTGAAACTGATGTCCCTGAGGCCGTTCCTCACAGTTTTCATGCTAATTTGTACCTGGTTTATGCTGACTTGACTAGAATTATTTCTGACTGTTACTGGTTGGCAATCAAATCTATTTTTTAAAAATTTAAATAAACTCCAAACTAGGAAACAACTAAAAACACCCACTAAACTTAGCATATGGTTACACTTTTAGAGAGGAAGAAGAAAGCAAACAAAGCCATAGTGGTATTTTTGGAGACATTCTGACTGCATGTCTCCGCTCAGTGTAATGGAGATGGAAATATTCCACATGAAGAGTGTTGAGCCAAGTCACCTGTGTAACAAACATCCACTTTTCCTTGGTCATTAAGCCACTTACCTGTGTGGCAACAGTAGATCTGCAGCAGAATTCTGTCCACTCTGGATGCTCATGTGTCTTATGGCATGTTATAAGTGCTTTTTAGAACTACCAAATCAAACATCTTAAAGAGGGGAAAAATGTATTTAGACTCAATTTTATTTATAAAAACTGTTAATACTGTATTTCTCTGTCTTCTCTGTTAATTTCTGTATTTCTCTTTGTATTTCTCTCTGAAATAAATTGGTATTTCAAGGAGAATAGAGAGCTTGTGGGGGAAAAATAATTTAGGCCTGATCCCTTCTTGTCTATAGATTACAACAAGCTCCATGTTTTCACAGCTTAATTTAATTGGCACACATGCTGTCTATACTCTCTGTAGTGTCTTCAGAAGTTTTTGGCACATCTGTGGGATGGAGAGCACTGATGGAGAAGCTTACCTGGCACTGCCTGTGGCTGAGCATCTCCTAGGCCTGCCCCAGTGTCTGGACTGCAGATGCTCTCTGTGGGGTCAAGTCGGGTTACTTGAAGATCATGTGTGACCTCCCTAGGCATGTTCAGCTTTGCAGGGAAAGGATACACCTTGTTTCTTTAATCTGCCTAGCTGATCTTTCTGTGCAACAGAGGTCTGTGCACAGCCTGTTTGATTTGTTTAGTGTTATCCAATGGTTTCTCTGATGGCCCAGTAGTCTCACTTCATTTGTCTGTGACTTTTTGACAGCTGAACCATGACAGATGAGCACTGGTGGGCTTTGCAGTAGAAGATTGCTGCTCTGAGCTGTCCCCTTGCTTCTCTGTTGCAGGTTGATGCCACTGTGGCAGGGTTAGTAGGAGGACAGAGCGCTTTAGGCAATGAATACAAAGTCCAGCAGCTAGAATTCCCTTGGTCGTGGCTCTCTGCAGAGCTGCTGGGTGATGAATGTCTGTAACTGGAAACAGGCTGGTGCTACCTGGTGACTGTGCTGCAAGGACACCAGTAGACAGGGAGGGAGATTCAGGAAGATCTTGTTCATTGCCAGCCATTTGCAAAGATGTAATGCAAGAGTCCTTGACAGGAATTCTTGTCGGTGCTCTAAAGCAAGCAGGTGATCTTTGAGGTGTGTTATGGAGGGCAAAGAGGTTGGCCTTGTCCTTATCTCTACTGGGTCTTCTGTAGCTGAGCAGCCTCAGCAGGGAACACTACCTGGGCCTTTACATTTACAAAGACTTGTGCTTTGTGAAACTTGGTGTTGTCCATGGTAACATGGCAAGAAAGGTGAGATGTCTGTAGATTTCCTGGTGCATAGTCTAGTTCTGGTGCCACCCTGGAAGGATGCTCTCTTCTTAGCTCGTTGCTTGTACTCCTGCTGAGAGTGGATATTTGGTGACTGGGTATTTGCTGTGCAATAGATGGAGACCTCCTGACCCCACGTTTCTCCTGAGGGCTTGCCCACACAGGAGCAGCAGATCCTTTTGCTGTTGCCTGTGTGTGAGTGCCAGTCTCATGTGTGGTGTTTCTGGGACAGGTTCAAGAGGCTGGCAGAGGTGTAGGCACAGGTTGGCACATTGGGAGGCACTCCCAGTGCAAGGAGCAAGCACAGAACACCATCCTTGTCTGTCTTCTTGCAGCTGATTAATTTATTACAGCTTTTCCTTGGCTCTCAGACTTGTGTGCTTTTCCCCTTGTACATGCTGGAAAGCAGAGCTGTGCCCACAGACTGGTCCTGAGACCACATTTTGGAGGCCAGCCTCTTCAGGGAGGTGGGCCAAACACATTCAGCAGTGGGGTTTTGCTGCCAGCCTTGCCTCTCCTTTCCTCACCAGCCAGCCCTGGCAATGCAGGGCCTCTGCTCCTCTCTGCAGCTCATGTTGCTTCCTTCTTCTCCCTGTGGCATGAGCAAACCACCCACCTCAAAGGGTAAAGCCAGCAGCATTTGCATCATTAATATTAGCCAAGAGTAACCTTGGGCTTCTGGTTAGGAAGATGATGGTAAAGTGCTGACTGCTGCTCACACTTGCCTGAAAATGCAGGAGATAAATTCTTTTGGGATGTGACTCTAAACCCTTCTGAGCTTCTGTGTGTGCTTAAGCAGATACATTTTGAAACCTTTTATGGGCATATTGCAATGTTCCACTGGTCGTGGCATGGCACCTCCTGCTCCTGAAGCTTGCTTTGCCATTTTAAGGGCAAAGCCCTCCAGACCAAGATTCTGGTTCTGTAAAATACTTAAGCCTGATTTTAAGTGCTCTGTAGAGTTCTTGTGGGCAGCAAAGAGCTCCTTTTGCTGGAGTGAGCTGTTGCACCAGGTTTTGAGCCTGGGAAGCGGTCTTCTCAGCCAGTCTCTAAAGGGGGAGAGCTGCCCATGGTCATTTCCTCTGCCACCTTTGGCGTTTGGGAGTTTCTTTGCACGCACACCTTGAGTTTGCAGCTGGGATCTGGAAGCACAAGCTCCATACCTGTGACCCAGCACAACAGCAGGGGGATACTCTGTGAGCCCCAGGGTCTTCCTCTGCACAGGGAGGAGGGAGATGAGGTGCTGGGCCCAGATAGCAAGTGTCTGCGCTTGCGTTTACCCCTGCCTGCTGTGAGTCAGAATTGGCCAAGGGAGCACAAAGGATGGGTGTGTGCATACTGTGAGCTCTGGCACCTCACACAGTGCCGTGTTGCAAAATGTGGCACTGACAAATTCTTCTAGGGAAGAAGTTCAAGTATTACATCTTCCAGCCCTGATGTGTAGCAGTAGCTAACACTGGGATTGAAATAGAAGCACCAAACCTACATGTCTCTATGCCTGGACAGAGTCTGGCAAAGATGTCACTGTGATGTCCTGTCTTGCTGCAGTGCCAGTGAAGCTACCTAGGGACTTCTCATGCTCCTAATTGCATTAGGCCAGCAAAACAAACTGGGGGGAAGGTGGTGAAAGATGCCTTCAAGGGGAGTGACTGAATGAGTGTGTGGAGTTGGTGGATTTCTTCAGCGGCATAGCATCAGTTTGATGTAATCCCTTAGCTGACAATAGTTTTCTGCCACTTGGTTCACCCTTCTGAAGGAGGGTGCAGTAACATGCTTTCATGTAATTGAGCTGTTTGAAAGCTTTAAAACAAATATAAACAAGATGTGCCAAGCTTTTTGGAGAGCCCATCGTCTGACATCTCCCACAGAGCATTTCAATAAGTGGTTAGATTTCCAAGTGAGGAGCTGAGCTCTTTAAAAATCTGCCCCTATAAATATTGTTTTGCTGGTATTAAAATAAATGCTTTGAAGACCTTGGGTGAATGTTGCTCATACAGGCGCAGTTTTACTTCTGGCTTATTAATACTGTTTTATTGCTATTCATAAAACAGTAGGGATCCAGGCACTGACCCCCTTCCTCACCCCCATACAGTCCTCATGCCATGTCTGGTGACGGTCTTTTGATTAGAGGAAAGGCTGAGGATTTGGAAAACCAGCTTTTAGAGCCTTGTGATGATGCAAACTGCTTCAAAGTGTTGTAATGTCAGTCTCTGTGCCTAATTGCACTTTTTGACCCCACAGGAGCAGTAAAAAAAAAAAAAAAAAAGTATTTTAAGGCTGAGTGTAGCTAAGCTGCTGTAGTAGCAGGACTCTAGGTGTTTTAGACAGGTGTCCTAACTGAGTAAGCTTTTCAAACCCTGGCTCCTTCCAAAGGAATATCTATCAAATGTGCTTAGTTCTGTAAGCTTACCTGCCTGTTAGGAAAGCCCCCTCTTCTGTAATGGCAATGAAAATATTTAGCTAAATCGTGGCTAATGCATTAGGATAGTAAAATCTTTCTGCTGTCCACACAGTAGAAGGTACATGGCACAAAAGTAATGCTGATCTCTCGGAAGCCCTAGGCTTTACATCTGGTTCTCTGAACGTCTGGTTAGTGTTTGGCCTTGGTTTAGGATTTCAGTGACATGGTTACTCAGTGTCCGCACCGTCAGAGGAGCTGGATGCTGGAGTGAGGATTATTAACCACTAACTGTGTTTTTAGTTCCTCTATCTGAAGCCAGCACTTGGGAATGGCTCAGTGCTGTTCTCTGCATGCTTAAGCTCCAAGCTGGAAAGCTGAGACCTGGAGGTGCCTTTCTGCAACATTTAGCTTAAGGCTGTGAGGAAGAATCATATTCCTGAGAGGGCACAATTGGCTTGCTGGGACATGAGCATACTCAAATTAAGCAATAACCCAAGTTTGTAATGAAATGTTACGGCAGATGGCCCACTTACAATGCAGGATATTATTAGAACCATGATCAGTGCTTATAAGGTCATTGGCGGTGGGGGAGGAGGTCAGTGTCTGACTTTGTTTGGAAGGTGGCAGCCTGTGCTCTGGGAAGGAGTTTTCCTCTTACAGTAGTGGAATGTGAATGTTTAAAACAAGCTACTTTGTGTATTAATCTGGCTGCTCAGTAGAGAGAAAGACCCACCACCCAGTCCAGCATAACTGCTGTGTGGGTGCTGCTGGCCCCCACCCCTTGCTGAGGTAGGTGCACAGAGCACCATTAACAAGAGAGGCAAATTCTGCTTAAATTAACAGTCCTGGGAATGGGAACCAGCAGCAGTTTAGCTGGTACTCCAGAATGGGTATGGTATCACAGTTCATTGCCCTGGTGAGTGGTCTCCAAGTTCTGTCTTGCTTCTGACCATACTCTGCATTAACACAGCACTAACTTTTAGCTGTTCTCCTACACTGGTGTCAGAAAAAAATCCAAAACAACTACTACAGATTGTTGGAATCCAGCTGAGTTGCATGAATGGTGTCCACATCTCTGCCCAGCAGTACCCACACCAGGTTCTGATGGGGATTTAAGCCAGTAGCCTGAAACATGGTGCTTTAACTCTGTCTCATTACTTCTTCTTTGCCTTATCAACTCTGAGGTGCTGTGATCAGCTCTGGGTGAATAGTGAGAGGAGACAGCTCTTAAACGGAGGGGCATTTGGGAGTATCTGGGGATGCAGAGGTGGCCAGGGCAGCACCAACACGGTGGAGTTGCAGCCAGCGTGCCTGAGAGCGCGGTCATCATGACAGTGCTTCCCTAAGTCCCTGTTATCCGCAGGGGCACGGCTGGTGCTGGGAACAGTCACACGGAGATTAGGTCCTTAAAGAGCCGTGCTTCAACCGAGCAGAGTTTGAATACAAAACCTCAGCATGTAATCCCAGTGGTGTTGGCCGATCCCACTGATCTATGTTTCTTCCTCCTGCTGTCCATTTCTTAAGGATCAGAGCATGGGTAAGGCTTGTGGCCATTTCAAGGCTGCTTGATCCCAAATGGTTGGTTTGTGCAGTGTTGTGCTGCATGCAGTGCTTGGGCTCTGCTCCCAAAGTCCCTTCCACGTGATGCTGCAGATAGCAAACCCAGGATGAGTTTGCCAGGAGAAAGCAAGAGCCTCATGGGGTTGGACATTTCAGCCCATGCAGTAGCACTTTAGTACTCAGAGTGGTGGGAAGTTGAAAGCCAGACATATATAGATGAGCCTTTAAGGAGGGCTTTGCCATGGCAGAGATGATGGTGTTGTAGGTCAGCTGTAGGAAGGACAGCTCTTTCCTCCCTGTGAGGGAATCTTGTTTCATAAACCAGCAGACTTTCAAGACAGAGAGTTTTCTTTGGAGGGAATGTTGCTCCTTCCTAAACATTGTAGGGGAAGGTGTTAAAAGATGCTCCTGCTAATGAAGAAACCCTCCAAATCTTGCTCCAATGGTGCAAGACTTGCAGCCTTATTCTAATGCCCTGTTTCTTCTTTCTGCTCCATTTCCTCCTCCCCTCTGGGCCTATTTGTCTCCAAGCCCTCCTGCAGCTCCCCTGTCCTGTTTGTCCCTGTTGTGGTGTCTGCAGGGACTGTACAAGGCAGCCCAGGAAGTCTCTTGCTCTCCTCTCCTATTTCTTCAGCAGTCATTTTTATTTCTCAGTGCATCTGCTGCCCTTGCAGATGAAGAGGTAATCGCGGTTACCTCCCCTGAAGATTTTGACTCCCTGCTGTGTCCATCCTGTTGCCTGTAAAACCTTGATGATGTGCGGCAGGGTAGGAGCCGGAGCAAGGTAGGCAGGCTGAGTGACTCTGGTGCTTGGAGCTGGAAAGCCATGAGGGTTGATAAAAGCAAGACAGGTATGTCTGAAACCTTCTCTGAGCTGCAAGGGATGACCTCGAGGGAAGGAGGTGGGGGTGACTCTGGGGAGGAGCAATGCAGCTCCCCAAGCCACTTTCCCATTGGACTGGGAAGGTCGGGGATGTGGCAGGGACCCTGGCTACCCATCACTGCCAGTTTTATCAGCATCTGCTGGCTGGCACGTCACAGCAGGGTGTGGATTACCTCACACAGCCCAGGTCATGCTTGTCACCAGAGCCCACTCAAACTGCTCTGCACCATCCTTCGGAGAGTTGGGGGTGGGGGGAATCCTTTGGGGGCTGAGAGACAAATGGGCAGTGTAGGAAATCGCCGTCTCCCACAGGGCAGGATCACTTTTAGCTAGCAATGCAGAGGTTGGACCAGCAGGCTGCCAGGAGGGAGGAGCTCAGGAGGCATCAAGGGCATCACAGCTGCAGCAGCCCAGCACAGTGCAACTGGAATGCAGTCTGGGTGTTGCTGAGGCTTCCCCTAGCTGCCTGGGGTTTTTCCACTAAGTCTGGTGTATTTAGACTGAAAACTCTTCAGGCTGGGACTGTCTCATTTTGTGTTTGGAGCAGGACCCTGAGCTGTAGCATTGATGAGTATTCCCACAGCTAGAAATCCCCTGCTGCGGCCTTGTGCGATAAAGCACAGATTGAATTAAGAGGATTTTCATTGTTGTTTTGTGTTTCTCTGCATGGGTTTTTGAAGAGTCCCCAGTAATATAAAATCTTTAGAAGTCTTTACTTGGAATAGAGCTCACATTAGGTAGGACAAAATCCCTACTGAAAACTGGGGGTTTTTTTCTGTTTCAATTGTGCTAATTCTTGGAGAATGAGTTTAAGCATCCTTACAGTGCTTAGCCAAATCAGGGGAAAAGTGTTAGCACTTTTCTTACTTTGTCCTTCTTGGCCTGTATCAGAGGCACTTGAAGAAAAGTTTGTGCAGGGATTTTTGCTGGAGCCCTATCAGAAGTCCATCTATCTCAGTTTAAAACAGAGCGTTTTTCCAGTGAGTGCTGGAGTGTTTGCTTATGTAGGCACTGGTCCTGCTGCATTCCAGACTTGCTAATGACCCTGGAGCTTCTTTGCAGCTACTCCTCTCACGTGGTGGAGAGACTGCAGATGTCCTCAAGAAAGGTCACTCTTCCTTGCAGAAAAAATCCTCCAATCCCTCCTACCCCCATCTATATGGGCCCATCCCACCTAAAAGCAAATGAACATTTGCATTCCAGCTGACTCATCCTGACTGTGCCTGGTGACGGCAGTGAAAGGTCTTTTTCTTGCTGCCCTATTAGGAAGGGAATTGTGCTGCATCTGAAGGTATCTCTTGTCAGTAGCAAAAGCAAAATACTTGAGGTCAGGTGTCTGCTGCCTAAGGAAGTCATGTTGTTTAAGATAGCTTTTTAATAGAAAACAGCCTTCAAAAGGTAACCCTTGCATTCCTCCTCATCTACAAAAGGTTGAGAATCTCAGGCAGTCTTCACTGCACTGGTGAATGGGACAAGGATAAGCAGCTCAGGGCAGGAGTTCAGAAAGCAGAGCAGCAATACAGAAAAACCCCATGGTAATTTGATCAGTTTGCTTTTATGCATCAAGCCTCAATAAGCAAGCACATCCACATGGATATGCTTTAGTTGCTTCTGCCTCCCCCAGCTTTTCTCTTGTGCTCTCAAACAAAAATAAGCGATTCTAGTGGTTATTAAGAACATGAACTCCAAAACACCAAGCAAATGAAAGGAAAGCCCTGATCAGTTCCATTCCTGTTGGTCAGCTGGGACAGACACACATGCACACACAGGACACATTCTTTTCTTAGCTGTTCTGGCACTTTATACCAGTGCTGCTCAGAGGAGAATTTAGGTCAGGCCAAAAGTTGCATCCTGCAGGAGTAAGTAGATACATCTACCTAACTAGGCATACAGCCTTTTCAGTGTCCTGTCCTACAGCTCTTGTTACAGCGAAGGGAACAGATCTCATCAGTGGCTACATGGAATTAACCTCTCAGCAGCTGAAATAATGGTTTCTACAAAATGCATTAACACTTAATCCCAATTCCTGGCATCATGTGGAGAAAGCAGACCACTCTTGCTAGATTTTGGGATCTTTGGGCTGTACATCAGTGTAGAGACCTGAATTTTGGCTATCTGGGTCAACATTGAATGCAGGGTGAGCAGAAAGCCTCCATGAGCAATCTGGTTTGCAGTATCTGTGTTGGCTTACTGTTCCTTGGAAGGGTTTGTTACTTGAGTGTGCTCAGTTAGGGACAAGAGCATGGACCTACTTTGGCTGAGTGTGGTTGGGAGTGTGAATCTGCATAGACCCTCACGAGCCTGCATAACAGACTGTGGGAACAGGATCTGTGAGGGCTGTTGTAATTAGAAGAGGTAGAAATTTTGCTCTGGCCAAGGCTGTTGTAATAAATCCATTGTATATTAAAAAGTTTTCAGATTTTGTTGCAGAATTGGGCATCGTGTTCATTAAAGCTGGCTTCCTGTGTGGCACTTGTGACTAATGCATGTGAACTGCACCTAAATATGTCTCCCTAATTGCAGTTTTATCCCAGAATGGTTATTGCCAAATTCTCCTTTTGCCCTTAAAGATGTCAGTGTATTATCTTTGGCATTGTGAGCCCATCATGTTTACCTCCATGGCAAAAGGTTGTTGCCACCACAGCTTGCTATGCTTCTCCATGGGTTCAGCTCCTAACATTTACACTGCTTTAACCTCCCTTTCACTTGAGATGGTTGCAAATATTGGTCACATATCTGCTTTCTAGTGGCAGGTGCTGCTTAAAGAACACTTCTGAAGGTGTGTTTTAAGAGAAAAATCCCTTCTATGCACTTAAATGTGCATATGTTACTGGTTGTAATAAACAACCCACTAAATAGATCAGTCTGCAAAAGCTGACCAAGGTGGAATATTTGCCTAGGGCAAGGGAAGCTTTCTTTTTATTTTTGCTTGGTTTTTTTCTTTCTTCCTTTCTCTTCAAACCTTGCTGCCTCCTAGATGGAGGGCTGTGATTCAATGTCACTTGGTCTGAATGTCCTCTTTGGAAGCCAGGGCCTGTGTGAGATGTGTGGTCCTTGCCTGCTGTGCCTAGCAGGCTGCAGGAGCTCTCTTGAAGGTACTTTTTGTATCTGCACCTTTAATCCTTTGACCAACAGCAAGTTCATTATACTGTGGTCATGAAATGTGAGGCCTGGCATGTACCAGAAAGCTTTGGGGTCCTTGATCGGAGATGAGCGAGAGTGTGTGGAGTTTGTGGCACACAGCCCATTTCTGGTCGCTTGGTAGCTTCTTGGCAAAGCTAGAGCAGAGGGGAAATGTGCTGCTGTGCACAAATATGCCTGGCACGTGTAGCTGAAAGAGGAGCACGAGGGCAAAGCTTGGTCTTTGGTGAACTGAACTGTAGCCTGGAAAAGTAGTTGAGGACGCCAGTGGGCCATCAGGGTGAGGAGCAAGGCAAGCTGGCTTTGCTGTCTGCTGTGGGGCAAATCCTAGCCAAGAGCAGAAAGGTGTCCTGTGCCTTGGAACATCAAACCCCTGGCTCTGACAGATGTCAGGGAGCAAATCCTGTGGTGGCAACTGAGGCCATCACCCTCCTGTATTGCTGCATCTGCTGTTGCCCTGCAGTCACCTCCTTTGTTGGTTTAAGCTATTGCACAGAGGGACTGTTGTGTCATGTTCTGACACACCTTGGTGTTCCCACCTGAAGTGTGGAAAGCCGGACTGGCAGAGCCCAGCCACATCCTTCCCTGCTCAGGGTGCTACTGCATCACCCCGTGGCAGTGCCACAGTAAAGGCTGAGGCACATCCTGCACAGTTTTTTATTTTTCTCCAGGCTGAAGATTCTCCCTGGAAATTGTTGGTCCAGATGGAATTAATTTTTTTTTTAAGTTTTTCATTGTCTTTTGAAAACCAGGGATCTGTTTGTGCCCATTTAGCTGTTGCTTTCTGAGCAAAGCAACAACACAAAAATTGGGCTAATGGTCAGTTGGTAAATGGTTGTATTTTGCCAAGTTCTTAGAAAAACCCAACCAAACCTAGCCACCTCCATATCTTTTTATTTGCAATTTCATTTTGCTTTCCGAAACACAGTGAGAATGAGGTTTTCTCAGCATGACTTTGCCCTCTGCAGAACAGGAGGCAGAGTTTGGGTCAGATACTTAGTTATCAATCTCTGCTCTTCCCTATTTGCCTTTTCCCTTGTGTAAACTTGAGGCATGAGGCTGCTGGAGATGGTCACATGTCTGATATTTGTATTCATGAACACAGTACTTTAACATTTATTCTCCTGGGCTTTAATGTACTTTGCTTGGTTCTGTCTATGTGTGGTTTGCCTGCTGCAATTGTAATATTCAACAGACACTGTAGGTAGAGGAAGGTCAGAAGCATCAACTTTCTGTATGACCTTGACAGATTCAGCTGGTGAAAGTTACAGAATTGGATTATGGGATTTACAATGAAAAGATGGTTTAAGGGACAAGAGAAACTGCACTTGCTATTTTCAAGTGCTGGCCTGGTGTAATAGCAATCAGGAGGGACACAATTGAGGGAGATGGAAGGTAGAAGACATATGTGAAGTTTAATTTTGTTTATCTGTGGGGTTTTGTAGTGTTTTTTTAATATAGTACTTGTACAATATTGTTCCAGAGAGCTGGCATGGGCTTTTTTTGTAATTTATTATAGAAGAAAAATCAATAACTTGCTAGTGTTTCTATCTTCTAGGTAGAATTGATTTTTTTTACTTAGAAATAGTCCCACATTTGAAGCCCACAGGAATATTAACATTGCTGGATGTCACCTACTCCACATCCTACTCTGTACATGCAGTGGTCCCAGGGCTAAACATGCTCCTAAATGTGCTCTCCTTACTGGGCACTAAATGCCTTCTTCTGTAATTGTTATCGATCAGTTCCTTCATCAGGTCTGTGGCCAGGCAGGTCTGTTAAGTCTTGTCTTGGAGAGACTCCTTTTGATACTGTATTAAGCCTATTTTATTGTGCTTGTAACATTCCTGAACCTAGGAGAGTAGTGGAATCATACTTGGAAAACATTAAAAATGCTCAGTTCAGAACTCTGAATGATGATACTTCTACTCTATTTAAACCTCATTTCAAATATGTGGTGGTAACAGACTGATATGGTTCACAAACATAGCATAATCAAAATGTATTGGCGGATACAAAAGAAAAGAGCTTGATGAAGTCTTTATTCCTGTCTTTTGTGGCATGAGATTGTTATTGGAAGTAGTAATCTCGCAGATAAATGTTTTTCTGCTCTGTGGCTCTACAGCTCAGAAAATACACTTTGACAGTGCCATACTCTTTTAATATATATTTATTGGACTTGGTAAACACTGTCCATTGCTTGGAGCAAGCTAAAATGTTCCACAAACCAAAAACATTACAATCAATACACTTTTTTCATTGAGCATAACAGAGTGTGCCATTAGCCTCAAAGACGACAGCTTGGCAGGGGAACAGAGCTGGAAAGAGTTGTCAAGATGTAAAAATATAATGAAGGAGCTACTGGGCTTTTCCCCAACAAAATAACTGCTCTCAGTTTTTAAGAGCCTTCAAGTATAACAAACAGCTTGGAATGAAAATCCTGCATGAAAGCAGGAGGACAGCCATGACCTCTTTGTGGTGTCCTGGGGAAACTCACTGGAACATTGCTGTATTCAGCAATGTGCAAAACTTCACTCACAGCAGCTCTCAGTTCCCTGATTGCCAGGTGAATAAGGATTTGGGAATTTACGCTAGTGCCCGTGGCTGCTTAGAGTCTACTGGAATGCAGTAGTTGCATGTCCCCCCTGTTCCTAATTAAAATATATTTTTAAATGTCAGGGTGATAGTACTTGTTTTAATACTTGAGCTCTGTGGTAACAAGCCATCGTTTCTTTCTGGAGCTGGATTTGCCTGCCGAGGTCAGTGGTTTGAAGTGATTGGCAATGGCTGTAAGTGGCTGTCACCAGTTAAGCTGCTACCAAAAAGGGAGATGAGGACATAGAAATACTGCTCTCTGCTTTGTTTTTATATCCTGCTCTGGTTTGAGCTGTGAAACAAAAACAAGTATGACAAGCATTTTGAGGCTGCAGATTTTAAGCAAGTCCTGGATAAGCATGTTTGAGTTCCAGCAGAGCACATCTGGTCTTGCAAACCCCCCCATCTAAGTGCTTTGCACTTTTACACAGACTATTTGAAAGGACTGGCATGTGCAGTAGGGCTTGGCCATGCTGTGCATCTGTTTGTTGCCAGCATTTGCAGCTGATCACTCTCTTACCCTGGTGCGAGGGAAGCACTGTGATGTGCTCAGTGTACATTTTTAATATACTAGTGAAATTGTTCAGCTGCTAAGCTGTTTGTGCCACGTGGTGGGAAGCATGTCCCCTGCTTGGGCAAAGTGCTGCTGTCCTTTATATGCCTTTTGGTGGTGACCTGTCCAACTATGCAATAAGTAGATGACCAAAGCCCTGTCAGCTTGGCCATGTGCCACAGGGGTTGGTCATCGTGTGTTAGTGGCAAGGGGCAGCTTTCCAGTCCTGTGATGGGAGAGAGTCTTCCAGCACAGTGCATCCCCCTGAGCCAGTGGCACACAACACAGCCCCTACAGCCTGATTTGTGTCTGTGGTAGAGGTTGGCTTTCACAGACAAAGGCTGGAAAGACAAAGAGATGGAAGTGTTACTGGTCTTCAGTAGTGTTTGTTCAGCAATCTCCTCAGCTGGCTGTTGGCAGCTTTTTTTCTGGACTTGAATATATTTTGCAAAAATGATGCTGACATTTTTTACCTTCTGTCCTTCTTTCCATCTTCCCTGCAAAGCAAAAACATCCCAGGAGAACAGTCACAGGGAGAGGCCGAAGAGCAGCATCAGTATCTTAGAGCTAGGGATTGTTGTGTCTGCTTTCCATTCCTTGTGCATTTTTCTAACTCCCTGGACATAGAGCTAGACCCTACCTGGACTGAAGTGGTTGTGTTTTGCTGACCTGTTCTTTTAAAGTTGCAGAGGGATGTAATGCTTTGGGTTTTTTAAGCTCAAACATTGGTTGGCTTTCCAAGGCTCTGCCCCACAGCTGTAGAGAGAGGAAAACTGGGTAGACTGTGTAAAATGCAGCAGGCGCAGACTGGGACTGTGCAAAATGTACCAGCCTCCCTTCAGTGGGGTGAACGCAGTTGTCGGGGTCCCTCCCCCGCCATGTAGCCTCGGGAGCCCTGAGGGGAGGCACGGGGTTTCCCTGCCCCTGGTCGGCCTCGTTCCCCATTGGTTGGTTTGTGTTCCCCTGCACGGGCAAAAGGAGCTTGGGTCCTGACTGTAAGAGTCCCTCGGCAGAGCCCGGCCATGCGGCTGGGGAAATAAACATCTCTCTGAAACATCTATCAAGAATCCGTCCGTATATATATTTCTTTTCCACGGGACTCCTGGTTTGATAAACGCGTTACAGTATCCCCACTGCAACACGCAGTGTGTCTGCTTGGCGTGTTCCAAGGGTTTTCAAGCTGCCTTGCGCTTGCATGTGCCACTGAGCTTTGCTTTGAGCTCTCAGTTCAAAAGGATCCAAAACTCTTGTCGTAGCTGCCAAATGTCACCTGCTTTCATTTGGAATCATGCAAAACATCAAGGTTCACTCATTTCAGTCAAAGTCAAGTCTAGGCTTGCTCAGAAAAGGCTTGACCTAACATTCATTAGAGCCATGAAGTTCAGTTGCTGTTTTAGTGACAGGCTGCAGCTGCGTTGAGAGTGCTGGGATTGTTGGTAGCCCTGGGAGCTTGTGATAGCTATTCTGGTTTTTCCACTGAAGTCATGTGGAAAGGCAGATTCGACTCTTGTCCTTTGTACCCTGACAAAAGACATGTCCCTGTTCACCTCAACAGCCCTGTGTCAGAGCTGACATGCTGCTGCTGCAGCTCAGAGCATCATTCAGAACAGCATAAAATCTGCAAACAATTCTCAAGTGACTGCAGGGGAGTTGAGTTGGGCCAAAATTTTAGCAGTTTTCTTCTCATCTGTCTGCGCAGGCTCAGGGAGGTGACTCTTTGGACCTAGAGATGGGAATTTCAAAGTAAGGCAAAACTCATCCTAGAGATGTTGTAAAACTGTGGTTTGTGCTTTTTTATGGGCTGTTTGAATTCTATTTCCAGCAAATTCTGTATTCATGACCTGTACTCTTTCTTGGCTAGAACATGCATTTCACAGGATATATATCATCCATGGCTGGTACCAGATTAACCTTAAGTCTAGCATTTTTATTTACACACATTGAAATTGAAACTTCTGTATGGTAGGAAGTCTGTGTTGTTTCCCTTGCCTTCGAGGCTGATTGCCATCTGGTAATCTGGTAATACTAACTAGAAGATATATTTTACTTTTTCTTTCCAGCTATGATCTATTCACAGCAGGATCCTCACCATAACAGCAGTCTCTGGTCTCTCTGTAAATGGATGTTACACCTGCATTTGAAAAATGTCAGCAGCCAGCTGTGCTGTATTTTTTATTGCTGTTACAAGTAACTTTAGACCACCAACTTCTTTGTACCCAATATTGTATAAGCAGGGCTGCTGGCATAGGAGGAGTGCAGAGTATGGACTCTCCAGCATGCCAACATCTGTCCCCAGAGGAGCAGAAAAAGCAGTAGAACTGGAAAGCCTTTGAGATGAGTTATTTCAGAGAGGGAGGATGGAGTGCTGGTGTTATGTTTGGGAGTCTTTGATGCAGTACAAATCCACTTCCAAATAAGACAGGGAACAAAGCAGAGGATAAACTTCTATGTGACTATCCACAACAGCTTGGAAAACTCAGTTCAGTGGCAGTCTGGAAGGATGTGCTTCGTGCAACTGTTTGGTTTTGTTTTGTTCTGACAGCTTGAATGATGGAATAGAGAGAGTATGCTTAACAAGCATACTCTGAGGGTAGGGTGCTCTGAGCTGGGAGGAACTACAGATACTCTTTAGAGAACCAGATGTGCAGATAGTCTTGACAGGTTGGAAAAGTAATCCATAAAAAGGCAAGTGAGTTCAGTAAAAGCAGTATGAAATAACAGCACTGGACTGAATCAGCTGCCTCATACTGGGTGCAGCATAGCTGGGTCTGGAGTAGTTCTGGAAAAGGCTTGTTGAGAGTGAATCAAAGAATGTTACATTGTTAGTAGGAAAGAAAATGCCATGCAGAGATGTAAAAACAGCAGCGTTGTCTGCAGGACACATGAAAAAATCTGTGTACCTGCACAGCACTGGTCAGGGGTTAGGTGGAGCACAGTGCCCCATGCAGGTACCCACAGCAGCAGGGATTGGGGGAGTAGCCTAAAGAAAAGCTTGGAGACTGTGCTGGGAGAGCTGAAAGAGGACAGTTTGCATAGGCTAGAGCTGAGAGTTTTAAGGAAGGGGGGTGGATGTGACCACAGCCTTTAAGTATGGGCCCTTCCTCAAGGAGGAAGGGAATAATTCCTGTTCTGGCCTAAACCAGAAGTTTTAGGTTTCTGTTGCAAGTGGAGCAAAACTGCAGTTGAAAATCAGCTGTGAGGAGACTGATGTGTTGGAGTCCCATGTCTGGGAAATACACGAGTAATGGGTACAAAGAAAATTGGTGATCTGAGTGGGCAGTGGGGAGATGTATCACTTCACTACATTCTTCCAGACTTGCTTTTTAGGATGCTTTTAGGTGGGCTAACAGCCTTCCATGAGAACATATTCAAGCAGTGTTTTGTACATAATTACACTTTAAAACTTCTCTGTAAAAGTTTTTTAGAAAAGAGCTGTTTTAAAAAAGAGCTGTTCCAACACTGCTAGGAGGAAAGCATTGCTCTTAAGCAGAAGTTACCTGATGTATTGGGCCAGGGTCAATGTTCATTGGAGGTTGCAAGGTTGCAGTTCTTATTGGCTCAAATGGCAGCATAATTTCTGACATTTCATTAGCCTGTAGAAAGGACTTGCAGATAAAGTGTGTTCAGGGCTGGCTTTGAACTGCAGCGGAGTGACAGCTGGGCTGCATGAGCACCTATCTGAGAGGTAACACTCGCTAATGATCGGACTGACTTGTCAGATCCAGCCTCCTTTGTTTTCTAGTTGAAAACGCTATTTCCATGCTATTTGATGTTGTTTGCCAGTGGAAGGTGTTTGATCCAGCAGTGAGATGGATAGCTATCTCCCTTCCTCCAATGAAGCTCTCTACCTGTGTGGAAAGAGGAGCGTGGTGCAGCGTTGGAGGTGGCTGGATAAGCCATGCAGTGCACTGGAGATGGCAGAATGTGCCACTCAATCCAGCTGGCATTCCACTTGCTCAGCCCTGGAGCAGGTTGCTTAGGGACAAACGGTAGTGAGCACAAAGCACTTGAATAGAGCTGGTGCACTGGTGGTTTGCTGTCCTGGGAGGGTAACTTTGAAGCTGCAAGTCCTTAGAGGATTGGTGAAGGACTTAAGAGCTTGGGCATTACCAGGTACCAAGTCTACCTCCTCTCTCTTCTTAGAGAGCAGATGTCAGCAGGGGTAGACCTGGAACAGCATGTGCTGCTCAGTATAGCTGTGCTGCATGGACACAGGGATGCAGCCCTGAGCTTCCCACTTTTTGCCTCCCACTGTTGCAGGTCAATTTATGCTCTATGGCAGTTCTGCAGCCTGCCCTGCAAATGTGGGGCAGACGCCATGGTGGTTGAAGTTGTACTGTGTATGAGAAAGCCATGCAAGGCTGTGGCAGGAGCAAGGATCCACAGCCAGGAGAGAGCCTCTATGTGCATGTGGTGAGTGGGATGGAAAGCAGAGAGTGTTTCATGCCTCAGCACTGGAGTGACAGGCACTGAGTAAGCAAGGCCACCACATCTCTGAATGTGCCTCCCCACTGAGTTCCTCTTGGGGAGGTGGAAATTTGCTGCTTCATGCAGAGAAAAGTTATGTCGACAAGCTGTGTTTTGGTGCCTGGTTTTGAGCAAAACACGGAAATCCTTTCCTGCCTGGTCTCTTTTCATTCTTTTTGCTGTCAGTCACTGCACATGTCATCAGTGTCTGTGGAAAAGACTGCACAGTCAGGGCACCAACCTTCTGCAGCCTCCAGTGTGTGAAAAGCCACATTAGCGTGAAGATTTTCACATGAGAACTGCTGATGATTGATGAGACATAGTGTGCAGTCATTAAAACCAGAAATGTGTGTTTGGAACCCCTCACTGGTGCCAGGGATTAAAGAGACCGTAACAAACTGCATTACTGGTGCACACGTGAGCAAGTGTTGGGGTTTGTGCTGGAAGCCTTGTTTCTGCATCACAGTTCAACTCACTGTTGAGCCAGGGAGGAGAGAATTTATGCAACATGCTTAGGAAAGGTTCATCCAGCCTGGTGCAGTACCCAGAATGCTCTTATTTGCATCCCTCCAAGCTAGGATGCAGATGACAAGGTGCAAACTGCACACAGCCAGTATAATGCAGGTTTTTCCACTGGATTTCTGTGTGCTGCCATCAGTGCTGCACTCCAAACAGCTGGCTTTGTTGCAGTGCAAGCGCTGTCACGTTAGCTGGTGTCAGATGCCAGCCATTTACAGTATACGCCATCACAGCATGACTTAAGTTGGCAACACATAGTCAATCACATGCCAGCAGCCTACTGTATGGGTGGGGGAGTGTGTGGGAAGAAATCAGGAGAAGATACTCTTATAAAATCCTTTAATGATTTATTTTTAATATCCATTTTTCAAGCCTTGGAAAGTGCAGTCCATATGCTTTTCGCTCCTGGCTGTAGTTGGCAAAGAAGCTGATGAATATGGTCCTTCAGACTCCTTCCACTTTGCAAGGAGCCAGAAAATACAGCTATATTTAGCATGTTACCAAGGCCAGCAGCAGTCTGTTACTGGGTGGTGATTCCCTGGCTGCAGGCTTGTATGCCACCCAGGACAGGGTGGGAATGCGCCTGTCCTGGAGTCAGTACTCAGGCTAAATTGACAGCAGCAAATTTCAAATTTTCAAATTTTACAAGAGGATGGCTGCACTGGTGCCAGCAGGCTCAATGTGCTGCTTTCCAGCACAGATCAGTCTCTGAGCACCAGGCCCCTTCCCAACGTGTGCACCACTCCAGGTGCTTTTTGGTGCAACACTCAGCTTTGGAGAATGTCTCAGCTGGTCTTCTGTGCACAGCCCTGGAACTGTCCTGTGCCCTATGCTGAGCTTTTGATATGCTGGAGCCACAGTTAGTCCCTGCAGGAAAACTGTGCCTTGTAGCATAAATATGCTCATCTAAAACTTGGGGGCCTGACTCCTGTTGTATTTTCTCACGTTGTATTCCTAGGCCACACATGTATAAAGTGGAGTTGTCCTTATCTATCCCCAGCCTGGTATTCACACAGCAGATTTGCTACCAGTTTCCTGTTGCTTTCCCTGCTGTGTTGCAGCTGGTACTGAGGAGTTTAAAATGGCAGTTCCTTTGTCCTTCTGTCGGCTTTTGTAGAGCTGAAATTGGTCTTGAAGAGTGTGTGTGTTTCTGGAAAGTACCAAGAACTGTGGGCGTTGTGATGGAAGGATAGAAGAAAGGCTCACCCCTACCAGTGTTAGAGTTTAGAGGGTACTAGTGGTGCCCATCACTATAGAGCAAGACATCTTCAAAGTTGTTACATAGCAAGATGTCTGAACTGGGAATATTTTGTGTCACTCTGTCACATCATCAGTGCCTAAAATTCATCTGAGAGATGAGCAACTTACTGTGGTGCTGGAGAGGGCAGCTCAACTCAGCTGTGGCTTCCAATATGCCCTGGTGAAACACAGTGATTGGTGGTGCTCAGGATCAAAATGTTGTAAGGAGGAGTTAGACCAAAGGTATGGGTTTGAATCTGAGTGTAGCAGTGATTCATTTAGTCTTTCTGAGTCCTCGAAGGCCTGACTGACAGCACTTCACAGCCTTTGCTCTCCAGCAGCATCTGCACAGCTCTGTCTCTTACACAAATACATGTCCTTGAAACCAGTAGTACTGTGTGGGCACTGGTTTCAGCTTACAGGCTCTGTCTGCAAGACCAAGGCCTTGTGCAGGATGGTGGTTTTTTTTATTGGTAGTAAAAATGTTCTGTTTGTAGAACCCCCTGTTAGAATTAAACAAATTGGTTTGAGAGGAAACAAAAAAGTAGAACAAAGTTTCACACTAAGCTGGGGTTGCTGGTATCAATGATATTCACAATTTCAGTTGAAATAGCAAAGTCCTTCTCAAGTTGAAGTCGACTGTATAAGTATTGTTTACAAAAAATAGTAGTTCTTTTTATCATCTTTTCCATTCCTGCAGTGTCAAAACATCTACACAGATTTATTCTACACAAATTTGGTAGAAATAAGTGTTTCCCCAATCCAAAGCACTTGTGCCAAGTTACAGTCAGGAGAAATTTCTAAGGCTGATGTGTAAGCCCATGGAGGCTGGAGCTTGGAATCAAGCAGCTGCCTGGCCACGGACAGCCTGTGGTTCCACGGGGTCGGCTCCCAGTCAGCAGCAGCCCTGCCGAAGCTGTGGAGGCGGGACACTGCAGATATGCCCTGGGGCAGAACCCTGTACTCTTGCTGGGTCCCAGCTGATGGGAAGGGCTGTAGGGAGGCCTGGTCCCGTGCAGCCATAAGAAGGATGACCCAAACCTGCCTAGTGCTGATGAGTGTTCTCCTTGCACAATGATGTGGTTATTTCCTTTGTAGTGGCATTGGGTGTCTGGAGCACCAGCCAGCTGCGTTGTGCCATTTTACCCTCATTTCACACAGATGTGAGAAAGTGTCTGGTGACGAAGATTCATGTCCTCAGGGGTGGTGAGCAGTTAATTTACTGCTGGGGATCTGGGGCTGTTGGATTGCTGAGAAGCCAAAACAATAGCATTAAAAAGCCTCTTTCTTTTTGAGTTGGGTTGTTGGGAGCCACTGGGCTCTTTCAGGAGCAGGGCAGAGTTTCATTCCACAAAGCCAGGCTGCTAAAGTTTGGAAGTGGGCTTTTTTCCTGTCCCTCTGGGTGTAGCCCATCACTTCTTGCATTCAATTATTTGCCTTTTGTTTAACTCTGATCTCCTTGGAGCAGATAAGAGAGGAGCCTGTTCCCATGACACATGTCAAACAGCCCCTTTTAAGCTGTAGTCAAACTCTGCAGCCTTCTCCCCAGTGAAGCTGTTGTGTCCCCGTGTTCCGGTTTGGCCAAATTTAGAAGTACATCCTCTAAGAAAAGGCAGGCTACAACCACCCCTCCCCCACCAGGTTCGGGAAAAAATAAATTTTCCTCGAAGGAAAGGGAAAGAGAAAAAAACTATTTATTTAACAAACACACAGAAAAAGGATAATAATGCTGAATGATAAAACCTCCCGCTCTGCTGAGAGAAACCTGGGGGAAAATTCAGAGTCCTTCTGTAGATCTCCCTCTCCCTCCTTGGAGCTGGGATGGGGTGGTGGGCCCACCTCCAGGGCCAAGGCCTCGGTGGAAAGTCTTTCCAATGTATTCTGATGTTGAAACAGTCCAGCAAAGAGAAAAGGAAAAAAAAAATGAAGTCCCAGGAAAACAAAAGTTCAACTCTCTGGAGGAAAGGAGCTGGGGAAAAGAAACTGCCAAAAGCTGGCTGGAAAAGAAAAAGCAAATCGGTTTCTTCCCTCCCCTCTCGCTCCCCTGCTGCAGTTGAGAAAAAACAAGTCTCTATCTCTGTGTGACCTTGAACAAGCTGAAAACTGCTTTGAAAAAGTTTTGCTCAGTTTTTTCCTCCCCCCCTCTCAGGCTCAGTTTAAAGGCATAGAAAGGCACAAAAATAAATTTCTGGGCACAGGGCAGTGATATGGGATACACATCATAAAGTCACCCCAAGACACCCCACCAGGAACGGGGGCAGAGAAAAGCTTGGAAATCTCAGGCTGCTCTACAGCGACCTGGCATGCTGGTGAGCCTGGCTGGGGCTTCAAAACCAGCCCCTGCAGTGGGTCATGGTGTTGGCTTTTTGCAGTGGTACTTGGACTGTCCTGTGATTCCACCTGTATGTTTGCAAAAACCTTAAAGAATACCCAGGAGAGTATCCTGGATGCATCAGGGGCTCATCCCAGGAGGTTCCCACCTCAGCCTTGGGTGCAGTGATATGTAACAGCTGTATCCTTGTGGACCTGGTAATGGGGTTACAGCTCTGCTGCACGTGATCCTGCTAACAGGGGCAGGTACATGGGGTCATCTGATGTGCCCCTTTTGGAAAGCAAATTTAATTACACTGAGACTGAGAATTCTGTGCCCAGCCCTTGACAAGAGTGCCTGGGACAGGCTGGGTAATGGATGGTCCTGCACCTTTGCTGGTTGCAGGAACCATTATTAATTATCTGTCATGAAACAGCTGTGTGGCTTCCAGGTCTGGCCTTATTTTAATAGGCTCTGAATAGCTCAAAAGAATTTGTTCCTCAAAAAAGTTACCATTTTTGCATAGTTTTATAAATAAGCATAAAGTTACACTAAGTATTTCATGTATTCTGTATGCCTTTTGTTTCTTGAGGAAGAAATTCAAAAAGAAAGGGGGGAAGAGAAACAACTTATTTTTCAAGAACGATTTCATCTCAATGACAACATTTGTTACTAGCTTTCTTATTCAGTGATGTATTGATATTTATCCCCTTATTTCTACTTGCAAACACTATTAAAGTAAGGCACAGTTCATACGTTTTTAAAGTGATGATCTCAGTGGATTTGCAGGGATAACATCAGTGATCTCTTGCTTTTTAGGAGCCACTGGCATGGCCAGTGCTTATGTTTATTGCAGGGGGTAAGGAGTCAGTAATGCAACATGCATCACTTTTGAAAAATGAAAGCATGAAGGGGGAAAATTGTTTTAGTTCTTCCTCCTGTGACTACCTGTTCTCAGCATCTCAGGGTACCTGCATGTTGTGGATCAGAGGTGCTGCCTTACAGAGCTGTCCTCTTAAGGTTTTATCCAGTGCAGCTGGGGAAGTAGTGGAGACAGTTTTGTTTCTTGCTGTCTGGTTGTCAGGGCCAATTAAGTGGTCTGGTGTTGGGAAGGAGGGGAAAAGCAACCCACACAAAGAAGCAGGGAATTTTTGTTGTTGTTTCTGGAATTGTTGCCACTAGCTTCTGAAAGTATTGGTGTTTGTGTTAAATTGTTTGGTGTTTTTTCTTACAACAATCTTTTTAATACAGGAAACCTGATTTTTTGGTTTGGCTCGATAGTATGCAGTTAGTGTTACTGCAGGAGAAGTCATGTTGCTCTTCTCTTCACCTACTATCTGAAAATCACAGAAGAGGCATAGTAGCTACCAAGCCACTTCCGCCTCGATGATTGTGTTGTTCCAGTAACCCAGACAATCCTTAATTTCTCTGTCTGCCCTGGGTGTTACATTCACTGAAATGCTGTTCCATTATGTTTTTTAGGGCCGGTGTACCCGAGAGAACTGCAAATATCTCCACCCTCCCCCACACTTAAAAACACAACTTGAAATAAATGGACGCAACAACCTGATCCAGCAGAAGACAGCCGCAGCCATGTTTGCTCAGCAAATGCAGTTCATGCTACCGGGTGCGCAACTACAGCCAATTGTGAGTTACAGCCACGGATCCATCGGGTTCATACTGCTCCCTGTTCCTCCTGTTTGTTCACAGAGGCTCCAGCCCTGTGCCTGAGCTCAGGCCATTGTCTGTGCTGCTCAGAATTGCGCAGAATCTTCCAGAGGGGTGTCTGATGCTGCCTTTGCATCTTCTTGCAGGCTGTGTCTCTCTTTTCCTCTGATAACTGAGGAGCTGTGAGATTCAGGACTTCAAGTGGAAGGGTCTTACCACCAGGTGCTTATTTGACCCGTTGATTTATATACATCCCAGAAGTTCTGAGTGGCTCAGTTCCAGTGGATCCTGTTTCAGATAGTTGTTTTACACTGAGATGATGCTGACTCCCTTGGACTAGATGTGTTGCACCGTTGGACTAAAACTGGGGAAGATGAATCCTGTTTAGACTTTAATACTTTTTTATGTCTGGGAATGAGACCCATTTCACTGCAGTTGTCCCAGCAGAGAGTTATGCTAATGTCACAACCCTGTCACTTGTTTTTTACAGTAGTGGTGATTTAGAGTAAGAGCAGGAAAGATTTGCTTTTCTTCAGGTAGGAAGGGAAGCCTGTGGGAGACAGATGTTTGCAGAGCAGGTAGTTCAAAGAAGCCTTCACTGCCTGTCCCTGCTTTGGCTTGTTGGTTAAAACAGGTTTCAGGCTGGAGAACCCTGTTATGCCAGAGAGAGGATGGCTTGTGTCTGCTGGTTGGTGTATCTGGGAGGAGATGATATTCGTTAGCTGAGTTTTAGTCTGTCATAATGTATATTTTAAGAACTGTCAGAGGTCTTGAAGCAGCTCTTCAATGCTGATCTGAATCAGCAGAGAGTAATTGGGAGAATTAACAGAGAGTTAATTGGCAGCTCTCAGTTTAAAGTTGGGGCTGAGTATCTTTCCTGGGGCAATGTGCACTTAGTGTGCTGTAGTTGGGTGAGGGTCCTCATGTTATGCCACACAGGAGGACTGGCCAGATCTCTTGGACAAGTGCTTCTAGCCTGAAGGTGTCAAGTCTGTGAACCAGCCTGAACTTGGCCTCCTGGTGTCCCACCTACAGTACCTGGCCTCTCTGCCCATGTGAATCACAGCATCTGTCACCCCAGCTTTGAAAAGCTCAGGTGGTTCTGGTTTATCCTCGCCAGAGAACAGTGGAGGATTCCTCCTTGTTGGAGGCTGTTGTGATGTTTGGTGTAAGAGCTTGTGATGGAGCTGTTTCAGCAGAGGAAAGCTGCCCAGTGTCCCTTTATAACGGTGTTCTGCCACCAGACTGGGGCATTTCCTCAGTCTGGCATATTCCCCCTGTGTTTTGGGGGCTTTTCCATGTTTGCCATCACTCTGATCAGCATGTGTGTCTGCTAGTAGCTTTGTCTTGGCCCTGCCATATAAGCTAGGAAAGTGCTGTTAATTCTTCCCATTTTGAAGATGTACAGGTGAGAGAAAATTGCCACAGAAAAAGTCTTTAGTTGTGCTGTGCCTTAGGCTCCTATCTGCTGTAGTCTTGTACCTCTTTTTTGTGGAGTTTGAAAGTATATCCACATCAGAAGGAAATCCTGAATTCTCACAAAATAGTAGCAGTGATTTCCAAGCCCGGTACTAAAAGCAAACCTTCCTGTTTGGAGTTTTCCTCTGTGGGGAATTCATGGTGGACACTCTTTGGCTGGCTATTCAAAGCATCTTTGGGATTTCCTCTTTGGAAAGTTCCCATCTTCCCACTTCACAATCTTGCGGGTCCAGTATGCTCCTAAATTTTACTCCTGCCTTTTAAATTGCCTCTGAGACTGACTGTGTTGGTTTTTCTGGTTAGTGCTCTCATTTCAGAGGTAACCTTATCGGATGAGAAAGGCCTCTGGTTTCTAAATTGTGCCATGAGGGAGACATGAGCAAAGAAGAAAATAAAAATTTGTTCTGCAGTGACTGCTCCCTTCCTGCTTTCCCACACTTTACTCAGACTAAACAAGCTCTTGGTCTGATTCCTGTAGCCCAACTTGCTCCACACCAATTTCAGGACAAACAAGAGATTGCTCTTTCAACTGCCTTTGATTTCCCAAAGATGCTGTCAGTGGAAGCTGGCTTTGAGAATTTTTTTTCTCTCTAAATGAGAAGGGTGGGGCCTCCTTCTGGCTACACATGAAATTCGTCAAAGCAGAAAGTATTGGATCAGATGCAACAGCAGAACAAATCCTATGTGATCTGAAAGCTGATCAACGGGGATGCCTGCTTAATTGGGATGCTTGCCAGAGATGAGATTTGAAACAGCATGCGTAATAGCTCCAGCAATAGCTGAATGCCTAGACATTTTAAAGTGCAGTTTCACCAGGAGTTAAAAAAACAAACCACCACCAAAAAAACCGCCACCAAATCCAAACCAAACTAGCACTTGACATAACAGCTTTTCACCAGGCTTCCTGAAATGACGTTGAATGTGTCTGTCTATGACACACAGAGCTGGGCTCTGGCGTTGATAGGAGGAGCTACTTTGGTCAGTGTTGTGTCTGGTTTCTCAGATATGCTCACTTTGCATCCTGTGTGTGCCAGTGCAAGACTACCCAAAAAGTGCTGCACCTTGGCCCTAGTCCCCACCCTCTCCATCCTGCTTTACCCCTTTGCAGCAGTGTGGGACAGTCTTTCAGAGCTGACCATGGAGGTGCTTCAGCCCAGGGTCCAATGGATGTGGTGGAGCAGGGCACTGGTTTGCCCGGTGCTTCCCCATTAGTGCCTGAACAAGCTGTTGATGGATCACGGCAGTGGTGACACACCTTCCGGCACTCCTGCCCTTCAGCTGCCTCTGCTGCTGCCTAGGGAAGCTGTTTCCTCTTTTTGTTTTCAAGCTCTTCATCTTTTCTTCCTGTCAAGGTCTTTGCAGACAGGACTATCTTGATAGTTCTGAGTCACCCATGCCCCTGAAGACAGCCCAGACTTTAACCCAGCCCTTTGTCCCCTCCTGGGGCAGCAGGATCCTGCTGCCACTCCTTGGTGCTGAGTAGGGGTTAAAGCAGAGGGTGAGCAACTTGCTTGACTAGTGATGCTTGGAGCAGGTGCTGGAGCCGATTTCGACAGGTGCTTTGCACAGGCATTTGTTCTGTGCAGCAAAAACCTGATTTATATCAGCCTCTAGTCAAAGGCATGCTAGGAATGAATAAACATACGTACCCTGGCCCACCCAGGAGGTGGTATCTCCCAAGAGACAATGCTATGGGGTGTTAACACCTGTCTTTTACACTACAGCAGCCCACAAATGAGAGATCCTTTGAACTTAGAGTGTCTTTGCAGTCTGGTTGGGGAAATGAGCATCTGTGGTGGTAAGTAGCTGGATGCTGTGGCCTGTTGGATTCACTCCAGCATGCTCAGCCTTCATGCTGGAGGGTGACTTTGCAGCCAGCCAGCCCCATGCAGTTACATTGGAGGGGAACACTGGTTTTTGGGTTTTCTGACAGCATCAATTACGTTTTTAATATCAAGATTTTCAGTCTTGTCAGTATGAGATCTTTATCTTCAGTTTCTATTACCAGACTGTAAGCTGCCATTGTTTTTTGTGCGCTTTCCTTATATAGCTGCTTAGTGGTGACCTGTCTCCCCTCCTTCATTCTATCAACACCTCTGTATTTACAGTGGGCCTCTCATTTTCAGGCTTTCCCTTTTTTAGGGTCTGAGGTAACTCAAAATCAACACTTCCTGGCTGAGACAGAGCTTGTGTTTGACAAAACACCAACCGCTCCTCTGCCTTCCTCTTCACACCCACTCTGTGTTTCTTCTCTAGCTTTAGCACAATTTCTGCTAGGCAAATCGAATGCAACTTCTAGATTGTTAACAAAATCAGCTGTTCCAGGTTCTGTTGCCACCACTGGTGACAAATGTCCCTCCCTGGGACGGTGCCTTCTCTCTGCTCACACCTTCAACCCAACAGCTTCCATGCTTGAGGTCTGTGAGGAGCTCAGAGCTGTCAAAGTCCTTGGCAACCCTCCCCCTGAGATGTGTTCTGAAAACAGCCATTTCAGCTTTTTAAAATTATTGCTATTATTACAAGCATTTTAATACTCAGTAAACCAGTCTTGTGAACTGCAACCAGCCTGAAATCTTTGCTGCTGCACTGTAACCTGTTTCCCTCTGCACAGGAGTTACTGGTAGTGTCTCTGTGATGTATAAAAGTTAATTTGCAAGGAAACCTGTCTCTGTATTTCCTGAATTAGCAAGAGCTTTAAGAGGGGGGCAGCAGGAGTAAGTGCTGATACTTTCAATCCCTCTGTTTTGCCCTAGAGCACACCAGCAATTAAGTTGAGAGTTTGGTTTTTTAGTGTACAGCCATAATATTGCTCTGGCATGTCTCCTGTTCCTCCCTTCCTCTTCCTCACACAGCTTTGTATCAGGAACATGATGCTGTTTGGTCTGGGATATCCCTTGGGTCAGTTGGGGTCAGCTGTCCTCTGTCCCCTCTCAACTCCTTGTGCTGCCCTCCATAGTCAACTCACTGGTTGGGTGGGGTGAGAGGCAGAAAAGCCCTTGACCCTGTGTAAGCACTGCTCAGAAACAACAAAAACATCCCTGAATTATCAACGCTGTTTCCAGTACAAATCCAAACCACAGCCCCACACCAGCTACTGTGGAGAAAATCACCTGTATCTCAGCCAAAAGCAGCACAGCTGTCACAAGACGTGGACAGGAGGCATGTTGAGGTGGGCAGTTCTGTTTGGAGTAAAAATTACATTTGGGTTCTGGCTGCAAGGAGGAAATTTGCTCAAATTCCCTGAGGACAGGGAGGACCTGCACAGACATAGAGGAGAGAACTGGCTGGCAGCACTCCTATTGCTGGTATTGATGCATGAGCCAGACTGGATTTCCCAATCCAAGACAGGCAGCCAGATCTGGCGGTGAGCACAGCCCATCTTTTCCTCTCATCAGCCACAATAAATACAGAGCTCCCTGGTACCAGCTCACAAAGGCACAGTTTTCAGAGTGCTTCACACACTCCAGACTTAAAACCCCAGCTCTTGTATGTTTAATATGTTGAGTATAGTCTGCTTGTTCCCTGGCTTCGCACCCACTTGGCTGTAAGTGTCAGCCCCGGCCTGCAGGCAGGGTGTGGAGCACAGCTGTCACTTCCAATCAGAGAAGCAGGCACATGTTGCAGGTGGGCAGAAGAAGCAGTTATGAAACCTTGGGAACACAGCAGCAACTGTCAGGGCACGGAAATGGTTGAACAAACAGCAGCAGCAATAAAAACTCATCCTGCTCAAGCATCACTCTGCAGGTCTCCAGGGTTGCAAGTGGATCGTATTACTCAGTTGTTCCTCATGCACATCTTTTCTCCACGCGCTTCAGCTTGGGTTTGGATCCATTAGCCCTTGCTGATTGCTCCCAGTGAGAAGAGGGACTGCTTTTGAGGGAGATGGAGATTTTGTTTCAGGGAGCAGGTCCTGCTTCCACCTTTGTAGTAGCTTTGGTGAAGAGGCTGGTATATCATCTCTTAGTGAATGTTTCAGGTGAATTCACTCAGTGTGTGGTGTTGCAAGCCTCCAGCATTCCCAGTCTGCACAAATCCCTCCTTCAGCAGTAGGAGGAACATCTTCCCTTTGTCTCAGAAACCAGCGAGGTCCTTGGCCTGGCTGCTGGTTGTCTTTGAACCCAAGCAGGAGAAGCCTGCTTTAAAGGATCTCCTGGAATTTTGGAGCAATGTTTTTGCCATACCTGGTCAGTCAGGATTCTTCTGCTATATTAGCTATATTTTATTATGCTAAAAACATATAGGGTAGGTTTGCCCACACATTTGTGCAAGCCATATGTACTTCAACATTTGGGCTACTACGGGTGCATAAAACAAATGCTGACAAAATGTCAGGCCCTCACGTAACCTGTGCAGACTGGCCAGACTGGAAAAGCGCCTTAAAATAGCATTTATGGTGCAAAAGGTGATGGAAGTTCAGCAGATACCACTGTAATTACTGGTAGTCACACAGAAGAAAACAGTTTAATGGATGCTGCCTTCTCACTAAAGTGTTCAGGGAGTCACAGCTTTGAAAATCCTGAAGAGACTTTTTTATCAACAAAAGGTATAAAATGTCTGGGAGCCACAGAGAATTGAAAGAGAGGAGAAAATTATTTAATAAAGGGCTGTGGATTGGGAGATCTCTGGCTTTAGTGGCTGAAGTGTCCTGACAGTTGAAGCAGTGCTTGACTAAGGCTCCCAAGAAGAAAAATTGGAAATCCCTCCCAGAGAGAGAATTATTTGGTTCTGCTACACTTCAAGCATCCAGCACCACTGATGCAGGAAGCTGTGTCTTCTCACTGAGGAGGAGAAAATGGGATATAGTCTGTCAACGATTCCCTTTCCTATCGGCTTGGGAGCTGCTTGTTGTCACTGACCATAGGACAGGGAATTGTTGAGCTAAAGCTGGGTTAGGGAGTTGGCTGGTGTTAGTGGGGGATAACTTCCTCCACATCACAGTAAGCAAAATATGAAAGTACCAGGATGAAGATGCTGTTGAGGAACACACTGCCCATATGTGGTTTCTTTTAGAAGTTCACAGGACTAGAAGTAGCAAAACAAAAGAACGGTGGGAATGATGTGTGTGGCCAAAAAACTGCCCCAAGCCATTGTGTAAGCACACTTGTATTTATTGCCAAGTAGAGCCTGTAGCTTCCAAGGATGGTATCATGGACACCTGGCAATGTGAGTAGCTTTAACTGAAACCCAGAGTTCACAGTGGAACAGGTGACAGGAAGGAAAATAAAAATGGTTGCAAGTTTCAGGCTGCTTTCCCTGGGGGCTGCTCAAGCCCCTGCTATAGGAGCAGGTGTGGTGCCATGCATGCTTTCATTTTCAGTGGGGGCAGATGGAGTTTTTCATCAGCTGGAATTGGTTTAATTCCCAAGAATACTTTGGATCTTGTGCTTTAAAACCTCACAGACTCCCTGGCTATAGGGGCTAGTCACAGACTTTAAACTGAGCATCTGCTTAGGAGCCTTGTGCTCACCTGCCTGCCAGCACAGCAGCTCCTTTTCCAGACAAGCTCTGCTGGAGCAGCTCAGGTTAGGGAAGCACCTCTGGCCCCCTGCACTGAAGCTCTGCTGCACTCAGAGGACCTGCCTAACACAATGGTAGGGACCTGAAGTGGTTGAGATCTTTTTGGCATGTTGTTCTGTCCCAAGGAGAACATGGCTCCTTGCAGCACAGGTGGGGTCTTGGACCTTGCACTAGTCTACCTGAGCCGTCTCATCTGGTACATGCTGTCATTGCTATTCCAAGCCCAAGACTCGCCTGCTCTTGCCAAAGCCATGAGATTTGGCACATTGTGACATTAATGAGTTTGGTGTCCTCTTGCTGCCATTCACATGGACCACAGGCTTAGATCCTTCTGCAAAATGGCTTTTGCCTGGAGTGTGTTTGCACTCTGAAACCAACCCCAGATGTGCAGGATGCCTGACCACCAAGCGTACTGCAGTAGAGATACCTCACCTGACGGAATGATGCCTTTGGCCTAACCTGAGGCACACTGGCCATGCTAACATGGAGCTCAGGGCAGGCTGATAGTGAATGCAGCAGAGCAGCTAATGGAGTTACCTGCTTCCAGGTCCTGAAGCTGCAGTTTACCTTGGAGTCTCTGTACAGCATTGCAGTGTAGGCATAAAGAAGCTGAGACGTTAATTTGGGAATGCAAAGTCTGTTTCATTTGGGCCTGCCCTAATTGCTGGCGTGAAATCCTTAATTGTGTCATTAAACTATAAAGATCATCAATATGCTTTGATCTGACAAATCAAGATGCCTTGTATTCAGGATGAGTCACAAATCTGTGAGTCAGGAGAAGCAAATGGATCGCAAATAAATAGCAATAAATGAATAGACTGGAGAGCACAGCATTTTGATGTGGCTAATCAAATTGTCTAAAAGGATTGAAGTGTGATGCAAGGCTTTGATGGGTAATCCAAGACAGAGCTTTTTAACTAATACTTTGTTTTTCCTCTTTCTATACACAGACAACGTTTCCTGTGACTCCATCACTTGCAACAAGCCCCACAATGGCTTTTAGTCCCTACCTGAGTCATGTTTCTCCTGGGATGGGCTTGGTTCCTGCAGAGCTTTTACCAAATACTCCTGTCCTGGTTTCCGGAAATCCTACTGTTACAGTACCAGGAGGCTCTGCTGGGCAGAAACTGATGCGTACGGATAAACTGGAGGTATTTGGACATCTGATACAGTAGTGCTGACAGGGATGAACAGTACATGTGGTCCCAACTGTTGCTGTCTGCTAAAATGACCTGATGCAGCACAGTACAGAGTTTAATTTGCAGCTTTCCTAATGCAGGGCTGCTGCTCTCCGCCAGAGCAGACGCTCTTGCGGGACCTTTTCCCAAATCCTCAGAAATTTGGGAAAACTCACTCTTCTGGTATCAGTGGCTATTAGAGCAGGGTTAGGATTGTTTTTTGCATGTGGTCTTCCATGCTTAAAAAAAAAAAGACCCAAAAAAAACAAGTAGATGGTCTGCCCTTACCCTTCACTGGGTGGGAGATGTTCTGGAGCTAGCAGACGTTTCCCTTTTGTAGAGCTGAGCTTATTGAGCTTTTACAGAAAGCTTTAAGCATTACACTGATGAGAGTGATGAGTGTGGGGCATTGGAAAGATATCTCTCCCTCCCCAGTTGGCTGGACATGCTGGGACTTAGTGGTGGAGGAGTTGTAAATGTCTTTCAAACCCTAAGCAGAGACTCTGCAGGAGATAAGGGCTGAGGACCTGAAGTCAGAGGCCCCTGCAGGTGTAAATTATAACACAGGAAGATAGTGGAGAAGGGTATAATTTCAAAACATATTGTTTTGTGTTATGTATTTTATCTTGCCTTGCTGATGTCTCCTCTTTCCCCACGCTCAGTCTGACTGCACAATGGTGCATGAGCTACAGCACTTGCTATATTATTCAAGATCTTCTCTCAGTTCCTTGGACAAGAAACCTTGCAGACTTTTTGTGGAACCTTTTCCTCTGCCTCTGATGCTTCAGTGGTCATAACTTCAGAGAATCTGCAAAATCCTAGTACACCTAGTAATTTTGGCAACACCTTCAAACACATTGCTACGTAATCAGATGTGCAGTCACGTAATGCCAGGGTCGGGGTTTTATTGTGAAGGGAAGGGAGACTATTTATGTGAAAGAGGCATCTCCTATTTTAAGAAAAAGTACTTGTTACAAATAGCCAGCAGCATGTAACATTTAGAATTAAATGTCCTACCCAAGAGTGTGATCCACAACAAATACATAATCCAGGTGAGACACAAATAGCAGAGTTATTAACATTTAAGCTTTGGAGGCAAGGGAAGAATCCTGAGCTGCAAAAGCTTTGTCAAAATGACATTGATTTTCTGGGGTCACTTTCCATTCTGCACGAATTCTGTACTTCGCTTGCATTTGGTAATTGGCCTTATTAACGTTGTGGGTTTTTTCATCCCCTGAAGCAGTTGTGAGTAGCATCAGTTGCCCCTCTGTCTGTTGATATATGTGTTGCCCCAGATGAGCATGGATTTAGAATATACGCATGGTTTAATGTGGCCAACTGAACTGATATTATGTATTGAAAATACTGAATGAAAAGTAACTTGATGTTCTGTTCAACAACGTGACTTTCTTTTAAGGTTTGTCGAGAGTTTCAGCGTGGAAATTGCACACGTGGTGAGAATGATTGCCGCTATGCTCACCCTATAGATATTGCAATGATAGACACAAATGAAAATACTGTTACAGTTTGTATGGATTACATCAAAGGTCGATGCTCTAGGGAGAAATGCAAGTACTTTCATCCCCCTGCACACCTGCAAGCCAAAATCAAGGCAGCTCAACACCAGGTGAACCAGACAGCTGCAGCTGCAATGGTAAGTAGAGCTCTTCTCAAGCTACATTTCCATTGCTAAGAGATTTCATGTGTCATTTGTGGAAAAGTAGAGAGCTTTGTAAATGGCTGACTAGAGAGCTGAGAGCATGTGCAAGATGCATCCTATCTCTTCATCCTGTCTCCATTCTCACCACAGCATGAAGCCCTCAGTGCCACAGTACATCTCACCAGGTAGGGACATGGTGCCCAACCCTGTGATTTGCTGACATGACATTGTGATGTGACATGAACACAAGTGCAGCAGCACCCAACGCCTTCCCTGGCTGACTCATAGGGTCAGTTCAGCTTCCTCAATACACAGTAGTACATCCTTTTCAGGGAGATCCTGGCCTGTTCTCTGCAAAAAGTGGGTGATACCAGTTGCTTGAGCTTAGCAAACTTGTGTCCGATACCTTTGCCAAGACTTAGTGAAATTACAAGACACAATCCAAGGGTGACTTCCTGACCTGTTTGATGCTTTGGACCTGGAAGAGATGGTCCCACCTGCATTTTAAGTTGAATTGTGACTACTTGTATCTACAGTTCTGAACATGAGTCAAGGAAGACTTACCAGGTGACTCCTAGCTTATATAAATGTTTGCCATTCTGTTGAGTTGGGTTTAATGGCACCTATTATTCCAGAGATGAGAGAGCTGGGGAGGGAAGAAGAGGCCGAGGGGATCTTAGCCATGTGCATAAGTTCCTGATGTGGGAGGTAAAGAAGGTGGAGGGAAACTCTTCCCTGTGGTGCCTAATGAAAAGACAAGAAGCAATGGACACAAATTGAAATTCAGGACATTCCATTTAAACATAAATAAAAATTTATTTACCAAAGAAAGAACAAAGACTACAACAGGATTCTCCATCCTAGGAGATACTGAGAACCTGCCTGAATGGAGTCCCAAGCAAGCTGCTGTAGTTGACCCTGCTTTGAGCAGGGTGTTGGTCTAGCTGATCTCTAGAAGTCCTCCCTTCCATCGCTTCTATGATTTCTTAAATTTTTTTAAAATTAATATTAAAAAAGGTCTTACCTCCTCTTTGATTTTTTATTAAGGCTACTAAAATTTTTCTAAATACCTTTTTCTTTTTTTTAAGATAGTAAAGGAGGTTGCTTTTAATTCATTATGCAATTTAATGCAGAGCCAGGGCAATTCTAGAAATTAAGCAAGTGCCCTCCTTGTAGTATCAATATTACCTGGAATGTAATTTGAACAATTAATTTATACTGCAGTATTTATTTGTCCTGCAGAGTTTATTTATTAGTTTTCTTACTGTTTTTATTGTTGTTGAAATATGAGTGCAGGTCTGTTGAAAAATAACCTTCTGAAATAAAACTCTTGTGTTTTTCACAATTGAATCTTTATTTTTTCACTAATTATCTAGGACACTGCTACTTAACCAAAGCCAAGGCATGTTTTATTCATCCTGCTGGCTTCTCTTAAAAATGTAATTAACTCTATTTGTATGCTGCTAACTAGAACCTTTAAAATATTTATTGATGGCTTGTTGCATCACCCCTGCTACCAAAACAGCCTACATTATTCATTGACTTTTCAAGGTTTGATGCATTTACTGTACCTGTTGAGGTGTGAGACTTTAATAAAGGAAAGAAAGGTGCTCCATTTTCTTGGAGTGAAAAACAGATGCCAGGCTATGGGTCTACGTTCTAAAACAGATTTGGAATGACTTCAAATCTAAATTCAGCATTTCTGAGGGACCCAATCCTGCAGTTACTTGGTGTACACAAGTAGTAGCTTTACTGACTCCTGCTTGACTGAAGTTAGTGCAGCACTGGATGAACTGGGTAAGGCTCAGTCCCAGGACAGCACTTAAGCATGTGCTTGATGCTCCCTCCTTTTCCAGTGGTCTTTCTGGTGCTCTGCTGGCCTCTGCATGATGTGTAGCTGCAGCATGAGGGCTGGAGCCCAGTGCCAGTCCCTGTGCAGGTGCTAATACCTGAGCGCTTCTGCCCAGATGTGCCAGCCGATGTGATGAAGCTCCAAAGCACGTGTCCTGTGATGACATTTCTTTACTTTTAAAACTTACTGAGGCAAAATAACTGACTTGCCACTAGGCCAGGTAATTACCCAGCCACCCCGTGTTGTGCATGCCTCGTCTTTTTAATATCTTGTGTAATGCATTCACTTTTTAATTTTTTTTCTCTTCTCCTCCTCAAATTGTTGCTTTCTCTTGACACACCTCTGCTTGCTGTTTTTGTTACTGTGCTTGATCCCCCTCCCCGGCCCATTGCCATTAATGTGCTCGCTGCCTGCTAATTAAGACTCAGCCAGCTGTCAGATCACTGAAGCGACCGCTCGAGGCAACCTTTGACCTGGTACTTGGACCTTTCACCTTCTTGCTTTGCACATAACCATCTTAGTCTGCATGAAAGCCTTCTGCTCTTGCTCTGTGGTGTTAGTGCCTGGGGAGACTGCCCATCCCAGCCAGAAATGTTCAGTGTGCATTCAGACATACCAATCCTGTGCCCCACACACCATCCATTAATATCTGAGCTTTGCCTCCTGAAGCCTGGATGTGTTTTGGAGACAGTGAATAATCTTGCGGGGAGGCAGCTCTGGATTTTGAATTGTTTTTCCAAACACTTTGGAGTCACAAGATGCAATGTTTCAGGGAGAATTAGAGAATTTAGCTCATTAGGTCTGCAGGGTGCTGTAAATGGCAGAGGATTGGGTGGTTGCGGGACAGATCCAGTAACTTTTCTTTGTATTCCCAACATCACAGCCTTGTTTGGCAGTGCCATGCTGGTAACTGCCCTGCACAAGGATGTTCTGTGTAATGGGCACAACTGAGATTTAGGGGGAAGAGGGCTAAATAGCATCCTTAGGGATCTGTGCTGGGAACTGAAGCAGGTGCAATGTTGGACTTGGCTCATGTGTTGGGTAAGCTGGGGAGATGGCTGTCCCTTCAGCTAGCTCTGTCTGTGGTTCATCCCCTCATTCCCCAGTGGGACAGTGTCAACAAAGGGACCTCTCTCTGGGTGCCTTTTGCTTCAGTCTTAAGCATGGGATCTGCTCCCCGAGCTTTTACCTGCAAGCTGTCTTCATATAAGTTTTGATTGTTTTATGAATCTCAAATAATATGTTTTACTTGGCTTTATGATGCCCATAGTGAGGCAGAAGACATCCTCACAGTACTGTCAGTCCTGGCTCCATAGAAGACAGCTCCTTCCTGTTTTCCCAAATAATAAGGGATACAATACATTCTAAAAAAAAAAGCTTCTGTTGCCCAGCTATAGCAGGGAGAGGGAAGAGTGGACATAGAGGAGCTGTGAAACCATCAAGCTGATATTGCTTCTCATTCCCAGAGCTAGAAAGGAGAAGCTGATCTGCTCCCCTTCCTCTCCAAAGACTTGTTTTTGGGTTTAAGTGCTCAAGAGGTTTCCTTATCAGAGTTTTAGGCAGCAGCAGTGGGAAGCCTTGCTAGGGCCCAGCTTCTGCCAGCAGTGGTGGAATGATGCTGTGAATGATGTCGCAGCCTCTCACTTCTGCTCAGCTGGCAAAGACACAGCTGCAAAGCCAGCGCAGGCAGGACCTGCACAATGTCTCGCTGCCCTCTACAAGAGCCACCACTCTGAGGAGACACGGTCTGGCAGAGAATGGGAGAGCCCATAAGTACTCCCCCACTGAACAAACCCTACAAGAGAAGTTACTTGTCTGAGTCTTCCTGCTCTGACACATCTAAAGGTTTGCAGCCACTTGTTGGAATATGTCACCTCTACTGAACCATTCATGAGTGATAAGAGCATGTATGATTTTCAGAGGACACTGCTCGCATTGCTTCTGCTGCTTGCCAGGGAATGGGTGCCCTCTCTCAGATCATTCTGTATTTGTCATGCCTGGAAGCAGACCCAGCCCCTCTTTGCTGAGTGCAGAAGGGTGAAAGTGTGATCTGGTCCCGGGAGATAGAGATATAAGGGAAACTTTGAGGTGCAATTAAATTGTTTGTTGCAAAGATTTAATCCAGTTCTTGTCTTGTGAAAAATAACAAGAGGTTTGTTAAACACACACGTGGGAAATTCTGACTTTGGCATGCAGTGTGTTTTTATCTGTCAGTCTTGCTGAAGAATTGCTTTCCATGCCATGCAGAGAAGTGGCACAAGCCTCTTTGTTCAGATGCTCATTCAAGCAGGACTGTGGCTTTCCCAGCCCGAAAATGAGAGGCTGCCTGGCATTTTAGTAGGGGAAATTGTTCATTTGGATCAGTGCAGGACTATCACATGGATACTGAACTGACTTAACCATTTCACTGGTGCAGATGTCCAGATGCTGTTGCAAGGGTTGCATACCCATGTGTGCACACAGACGCACAGGGAAAAAAATAAAGTCAGAAAAAGTTACTGTTCAAAGCTGCTGCTGTTTTTGTGGTGGTCAGAGCTTGTACAGAGGGAAAGCACAAGCAGCTGCATGAGGTTTTTAATTCATCAAGTAAGTTCTTTGCTACAAGGGTTTAGTCTAATTCCTTTGCTGCAGTGGGGAGACACTGGCTACAGAATTTGGTGGTGAGGAGTCTCCATTGCTTGTTGTATATTCTGCTTGTGGGATTCCTTCAGAGCCAGGACATGGTGCGAGAAAAAAATGTTGTATCCTCTCGAGCTGCTACAATTCCTGCAGGTCTTGAGTGATACAAAAATTGTAGCCCATGTCAAATGAGACACATTTGTGTGATCCTGTGACCCAGATCCTGATGCAGAACCTGTATTAGCCCAGCTTCATCATGTGCAATTTTAGATGCGTCTTTAAGGTATTATAGATGCCTTTCAGTGAGTGTGCTCCTGGCCTGAGGCTCTTACCTCTGCACAAGGGCTGGAGAAGGGCTGAAGCCAGATCCTTCTGTCTCCCTGGGCCCTCCTGCACCTTAGTATCTAAAATAAGATCGGTTGGCAACAGCAGGAGCACATCTTCATGGATCCTGTGTGAACACTCCTCCAGCTGGTGGGGTGGAGGGGTGACCCACAGGGCTGTGTCAAACCAGAAGCAGATCAAGATGGGTTCCTGGCTCCTGTGCCCACAGAGCCCACGTGGGAGAGCTGGACTTCAGGTGGCACAGCAGCTGCTGCAGAGTGCTTGTTTCTTTAGAACACTCTGGAAATACTGCATTTATTTGTGTTTCTCCAGCTGGGTGCTGTTGAGGGAGCAACAGTGAGGCTGCTATAGCCCCTTTCTTTCCCTTGCTCCCAAGGGGCTGTAGCAGGTTAGTAGGGAGGGTGATGCTGGAGAGGTGATGGGATAGTCTGATGTGTCTTGACGTCCCTGTGGCCTGCTGGTGTCTGTATGCTCCCTCTGACTGCAGTGCTGGTCTTGGGAATTGTCCTAGGAAGTGCCGGGACATCACAGCAAGGTCTCAAAGCCTCCAGCTGTTCTGCTTTTGGCACTACCATTGTGGGGTTTGGGGTGGTGACAGCCTTTGGCCAAGAAGCAGGGAGTCAAAAGTCCATTATGTGCCTGGCAAGTTGCTTTGCTGTAATTAGTAAATTCTTCTTCTGAGGCAGATTTTGGAAGTGTCTGAAAAGGATTATTTAGCAATTGGGGACCATAAGGGGCATGAATTTAAGTAGCAAGTTCTTCAGTCACTGTAAAGCTGTAAAACCTCTGTGATGTACATGAAACTACTCCAGACTCTGTAAGCTGCAGATCTGTCCCATGCCTGGAGGAACATTCATATAGCCATCATTAAATAGATGAGTTGTAGATACAGGCAGATTTAATACAGATACCAATGAAAGCTTACCTAGAAATGAAAACTGGTACATCATCCTAAAATATGGATCTTAAGTAAAATATTTTGGTGTTTGTGTCTGAGAATATTGTCCCATCTGACTGCTGTCTTTTGGTAGGAGCCAGAAGAAATCTGGGAAGATTAAATCCTAATGCTGAGAATGGATGCCTGCTAGCATAGGCAAAGGATGTGTGCATGTCTGTGGGCAGTTTTGCAAATGCAATTTCTTCTAATTTTCTTTTTTAATATTAAAACCACCCAAAAGCCACCATGTGAGTAGAGATAGGATGGAATAATGTTTTGCCTGGAAGTATGTTGCTTAACATTTCTCAGATGAGCAGTCTCTTATAGCAAATTAAATTTAAAGTGAAAACCTGTTTCTAGATAGTGACAAACTGTTGCAAGCTTTCACTTATGCTCTTGTTGTGTGTTGATCTTCATAAGGCTTTAAAATATCTTCACTTGTATTCTTTCTTCTGAGTACTGTGTTTGTAGCTTTAACCCTTCATTAGCCAAACCTTCTCCATTACCTACCATTCATTTGTGACCTATTAAAATAAAAGTAGGAGTGATAACCCTGTTTTTCAGCCATTGCTTTGCTACATGATACAGACTAACAACTAGTCAGAAATTACCTGCTTCTGCGTGACTTCTATGTGCTTAAATCTCATTGATGTCAATGGGAATGTTACACGGAAGAGGACTGCGGGGCATAATTAAAAAGGACCCTTTTCTATCACAATGTGAAGTAAAAATTGTTGTTTCTTACTTGGGTACAATGAAAAGCTGTAAATCATTAGAAACATTCCTGTCTCTAAAGAACCTGACATACTGCTTTGCTGTTGAGACATGCTTGGGTGAATGATGAGTAACTTACTGAGAAAAGTTCCTGAGTTGGGTTAATGCTTTTTACCAAGTCTGATCATAAAACAGGTTTGACAGCCTGGAAGAAGCCCGTGGTGTGATAGAATGAAAAGAAGGCATTTGTCAATGGCTTTTTCCACTGTTAATAACAAGTGAGCAGTATTTGACTGATGGAGGCCACCTTCTGTAAAGTGGGAGCTGGTCCAAATCTGCTGGTGGGCTGCTGTGCCTCTGGTGTGAGTAGTGGAGAATCAGGCCTGGTCTTGACCATGTTGCTCAGCCTCTCTACTAACAAGTGGAAATGCATTTTACTGTGAATGTAATGTTATGTGTGTAATTGACAACAGCTACAGCTTTACCATCTGGACACATGGGTTGGCTGCACAGTGTGCACGCTTCCACACATGCACACATACATGTAGGCAGGTATTGAACCAGAGGCAAGCATCCCTTTTTTTTCCATGGCATTTGTTCATTATGCTAATCTTCATGGGTTTTAAATAGTCATCTACTATATTTTTCCTGTTTGTTTGGGGGTTTTTAATGCTTGTTGCCTGCAACTGCTCTTTGTAGCATCCTGTCCAGGCGATCACCTCTCCCTTTCCTTTTCCCTGTGCTTTTTTCTCCCTCTGTACCCAAGTCAGTCCTACTGAAAAGCTCCTTAGCATCCCTCCTCCTTCTGGACTCTGTCCCTCCTCCTGGTTCATTTATTAACTGCTTACCTAGTGAAGCTGTTTTTTCTACTTGTACTGTGACTTAGCTGCTCTTCTCTTTCCTGTCTTGCTAAGTTGATACAGTTGCAGGTGATTTGCAGCCAAGACCCCCTCTTATTTATTGCATGCTTGACCTACATCTGGGCCCCTTCATTTACTCCACGTGTCTTTAATGACTCCTTATCCACAGGCCCTGCCGCCTGGTGCACTTCAACCTTTACCAAAGAGGCCAGCACTTGAAAAAAACAATGGTGCCACCACAGTCTTTAACCCAAGCGTTTTCCACTACCAACAGGCTCTAGCCAACATGCAGTTGCAACAGCCTACATTCATCCCTACAGGTAAGTGTCTCCTTGCTTTCCCCACCATCATGGTTGTTTATTTTGTGACCTCGGTGTTCAGCTAATGAGCAGTTTTGTAAGAGTCCTTAGCAAAAGAGTATTGGTGTGTAGTTTCATGTTAAAAATGGATGAAAAATTAACATTTGTTGTTTGACTTTTTTCCCTTCACCTACTACAGTTTAGAGCTTTTCAAATGTAAAGATCCTTCTTAGCCCTTTTTGTGTGGTTTGGGGTTTTTTTAAAGCAGTCAAACTAAGAAAAATGTCTGCATGTATCTTGAATTCACATTTTCTGTTTTTCTCCTTATGGTTCAACTGGTTAATCCCAAATTAATTCTTTGACTCTTCCGTAGCCGTCTTACGGACTCATGTTAAAGTGTCTTATGGACCTCTATGCATGCTCTCTTGAGCCTGTAGGCACCTTCCTGAGCTTGTATCTTACTGACCTACATATTGCAGCAGCTGTGATGTTTATAGAGGGAAAGGTTAGTCTTTAGTAAATACAGATTATATAATCCTCTTTAAAGGCATATATTTCCCTCTTTCTTGTCTTTTGACCAGTACAATACCCTAAGCTTTTTAAAAGCAGTTTAACTCCCAGCTTTTATTGTATCTTTAAGGTCTCAGAGTTAAATTGAAAGATACAGTTCAGTAATTCTTAGAGGACTGGAAATATTAATGTGGCAGATGTGACTGACGTCTGACTGGCAAATTAACTGCAGTCAAATGAAAAACAAAACCTGCTTAGAGTGGAAAGTATTGTAAGTGGCTGAATTAGGACTATTCCAGAGTTGATACCTCGTGTTTTAGAATCATTATTATCATTCAGAGCATCATAAGAAAATTAATGCGCAGTGTTTTTAATGTTTAATGCTGTATTTGTCAGATGATATTTCCAAAAATACACCAAGTGTTTCTCTGGGCTGACCCCTGGAGGTGAACACACAGTGGACCTGCACCGTGGCCCTGTTGTTCTTTGGGATCAGGGGAAAAGCTTTAGAGACAATCCTGTCCTGAGAGCAAACTTTCTCAGGTGGAGTGTGGGTCCAGGGAATGGGGACCTAAACCCTGTGCTTATGTGGCCTTTCTGTTATGACAGCCCTTGGAAGCACTTAGAACTCAGCAGCTGCCAAGATGTTCTTCCAGGGAAGTGTATTCTCATGTGGAGAGGTGGAGTAGTAGCCTTTTACCTGGTGCTCTGCAGTGTTGGAGGGGCTGGGCTGAGCTGACCTTACAACAGTTCTGTCAGATGCCAAGTGAAATACTTCAGGAAGCACGAAACAGAAAACAGGAAACACCTTGGGGAATGCCACGTCCCCCAGCTGGCTACACACTTCTCTTCCTCAAGGTCGCAGTTGCCAAAGTTGCCATAAGGACATGCATTTCTGATGGAATACCATAAATCAGCTGTACCCAGCTGTACTTGCTGTGCTGTGGTGCTGGTCTTACGGCAGTGAAATTACGTGCAGGGCTGATGCATAACAGGGCTGCTTACTGGCATCTGCTCTTGTCTGAAGACATTAATGCTGGGCAGAGCAGCAAATTTCCAGTCAGAGGATGGATCTGTGATGAATTTATGTTACACATCAGACTCCAGATCTGGGCTCAGCCTTGGCAGCGCTCAGGAAAGCAAAGCAGAGAGGTGGCGCATCGCAGCCCTCACCGTGGGGAGGGGAAGGGAGCTGTTGCTTTTCTTAGTATCTCCTGTTCAGTTGTTGAGAGATCAACATCATGGGTTGCCATGGCAGGGGGAGTCAGGCTGTCTCTTGAAAATAGCATCACCACTGCAATTTTTTCAAGTCCAGAAAAATAAATGCTTCTTTCAGCTTAAACGAGAGACTTTGAATCCCAGTCCCTGCTTGTGGGAGTAAATTGCTTTTGGAAAGTCAGTTTTAACATGAGTGTGACGTTCTTCTAAGGGCAGGTTTTTTTCTGCTGACATGATCAGAAAGTAATCAGCATACCCAATACCCAAGAAATCCCAAACAACCCAGATTTCTGGGATCAATAGTGTCATGTAATACCAAGGTGGGAGGAGTTTATTCTCTACTACTCAAGAATTAAAGAATTAATTTGGTTTGCTATGATCTCTTAAAACTGAGTTTAAACTATTTGTCTACCAATATGCAGAATTTGTTTGCATGTGCTTAAATATTGAATGCTGCAAAGAGAATACCTGCTTTTTAGTTAAAGTGATATCTAACACTGAAGCTTCACTAATGAAATATCCCTTTTGTTCATCTTTCCACGCTTCAATGCATGGTGTGCAGGGTCAGTTCTGTGCATGACACCCACTGCAAGCGTTGGTAGGTTTTTCTACACAAACTTCTCAATTTTTCCTAATCTGAAAGAGATTGCAAGTTAGTATGCATCAGTGAGATGGGTGGTTGAGTGGTGTGATTGTCTATCTGCTGTCTTCTTTGAGGCTTAAATGGTTGTATCCCTTTTAATTTCTGTGCAGTGCAGTGTTTCATGTGACTAATAATAAGAGAATCCAAGGTGATGTGTTTCCATCCCTATTTAGTTCTGCTTCAGAGACAAGAATCTGTCACTTAAATGTCTTTACAACCTATTTAAGTCATTGTTATCTAACACAAGGAAATAGCAATGGGAGGATCCTGTTGGCTTATTTTTGTTTTATTTTGTATCAAGCAACAGGCAGACTTAAGTTTGGATTTTTAGTTGTTCTTCTGAAGATATTTTAGGAGATTGGTTTAACAAAGGTGCTAAGGAGGAACACATCTGGGGTCAGCTCCCCTGCCAGAGCAGGGTGCTGCTTGTACAGTAAGAGAAGCAGGATTTGGACCATGGACTGGCTGGAGAGTCATCTCTGTAGGGCAGTGTTAGATGTGCAGGTACAGGAGATCATAGGGAGGTACCACTGCAGATATACGTGGGATGCAGGGAGGCAGTGGGTCTGAGTATGTGCTCATTAGTGCTGCAGGGATCAGCTCTGTTCAGGCTCAGCATCTGGGTCTTACTGAAACCTCTGCAGGCCTTTGAGGACCTTCCCCTCTGTCTACAGCTGCTGGGAACAGCAGGGTGGGTGAAAGCTGAGCTTTCATCCTCTAGCCAAGGTTATGCAAGACTACCGGCATCCAGGTGTGTGCCTGCATTAGTCAGAGGGAGAGAAGCAGGAGCCCTGGGGAGGGTGCAAGGCTTTCCAAGAGCAGGTCTGGAAGCTCTGGCATGAGTGGCTAAACACTCTGCTCTTGAACCTGCCTATCCCTATAGAGCAGGGAGGACACATCGCTTGCATGATAAGGAGCCGAGTCCCTCAAATATAGCTCTGCCTGTAGGAAACCCCAACCCACATGTTCCAACATCTCATGGCCAGAGTGTGCACAGCCGCAGCCACACGCTCCTTCCATGCTGGGGCTGGCCGTGGCTGCTGGGGTGGAGGGGAAGGCAAGTCTGCTTCCCCCCCGCATGTTTGTGGGGATGGCTGGGCCTTCCTGTGGACTTCTCAGCCCCGCAAAACCCTCTCGGGTTTGGGGAATGTCCGTGTGTGCACCAGAACATCCCTTCCAGCACTGTGCTCTATGGGACACACAGCTTCAGGAGGCTGCCAAAGCTCCCTGCTGCCGTGTTGTTCTTTCGGATGCTCTTCCTGCAAATTGTAGCTGTTCAGATGCATTTGTGTATTTTTCCCTCTCTGTCCCATCCCCTCTTCATCCCCCCCACCCCGCAAGAGGGGAGTTTTGCCAAATCATACAGAATTAGGGTGGAAAGGAAGCATGCTGAATTTGTACAGAGAGAGCTCAGTCTGCCAGCCGCTCATTTGCCATGCCTCCAGCTCTGTCCCGTGCCGAAACATTGTCCCTGCTAGAGAGAGGCAAGAAGACCTGGTGAAAGGGCTGCGGCAGCTGCTGCAAAGTGCATCATGTACCTCTGGTTGCTGGCGGGGACGGGGTGGGGAGGGAAGGGGACAAGCTTTCCCAGGCGGGCGGGAGGGTGCGCTTGCCAAAATGTCCCCACCCAAAGGAACGTGCACTGGCTGTGTCTAACTCCCCACGGGTGCGAGCTGACATGGGCTTTTGCTAGCACACCCATCCTCTCCCCCCTTTGGAAATTTGGCCCTCGGAGTCTAATACATCATTGTTCTGCTTATAAATGTACTAAGTGTTGAGAATGTTTTGGTTTTTTCCTTAATTATAATTGTAATTGGCTTTTCCCCTTCTCTCTTGTTTATTTTTTTCCCAACGCTGTCTTGCTTTGCACTGTGATTGCATGCTGCGCCCCGATGTGTCCTTCATGACGATGTCACATGGCTTGTTGCTGTGATTCCTGCCACGCCCCCAAATCCACCACATGTTGTCATGGTTACATAAAACCAACCAAACAAACAAAATGTATATACACTCCACCCTCCCGTATGTCGCTTCCATGGTTCCCTTCCGAAAGTGCCCATGATGCACGGTGCTACGCCCACCACTGTGTCTGCAGCAACAACTCCTGCCACCAGCGTCCCCTTCGCTGCAACAGCTACCGCCAATCAGGTTTGGCCCTTTCAATGGCTTTCTTTCATGTGTTCAGATCTTGAAGACCGGGCGAGGGGCTGGATCCCGTGCAGGGTCGAGCGCCATTCCGCCCTGCTTGGCGCAGGCTCGGGCTCGCAGAGGCAGCGTGTGCGTGTGTGTGTGTGCGTGTGGCCGGGGATCCAAGAGGGGCCGCTCCTACCACCTGCGGGATGGGCACAAGCCCAGCCAGAGTGTAGGGATGGGCGATTGGCAGGGGTGCAGGCTCTCCTCCAAAAACACACCTCCCCCCGGGTCCTCAAAAAATGGGCTTTAAGTCTCCTGAGCATACAGTCACACAAGACCTGCAGCACTTCTGCTTTCAGTCTCAAGCAGAAATATCACCCCGAGCATCCTTCCGTGTGGTATTTTGGCATGTTCTCTCTGGGCTGGAAAGCGGAAGTGGTAACACAAAGTAGCCTCCCCCCACCACAAAATTGGACTCTAAAAGCTACCAAAAAATCCCCAGACAACCAAAAATCAGGGGTGAGGCTGTGAAGTCTAAAGTTTTTTTTATGCCAATAGCATGTCACCCATCCCTACAGAAAGGATTCTGGATGTGCAGTACGTGCCATTATAGCACTGCCGTAAGTGTACAGGATTCCATGCATGTCTGCCGAGCTATAATTCTCTCCAGAACTTTCCTCTGAAGATACCGAGTGTGATGGCTGCTTCTGCACCAGTCCTGAACTGTATATGCACAATCTGTCCTAGTGATGCTTCCTGATAATTTGGTGTGACACAACTTCTCCCAGTTAGACCAGAGACATTTCAAACAGTTTTTAAAAAAATTTTCCCCCAGTACTAATTTTAGCATTTTTATTTGTCATACTCTCAGGTTTGGAGCTATTGCAAAGAAATTGGGGTGTCACTTTATTCTGTTGGAGGCTGTTAGCCATGCTGAATGCCAGTAATATCTCTGGGGGCATCCTCTAGTCTTTTGCTGGTTGTGAGGTCATGAGGATTTCAGTAGGAGTTTTGCCTGCATAAGTCCTAGGCAGTGTTTTACTGCTCGCAGTAGGAACTGACAGTCTTTTTCTTTGCTTTGTCATTATTTTCAGGTAGATCAGGTCTTACTCAGACTTGTATTGGTCATGAGAGGAAAGTAGAAATTCCTGTGCAGTGTTGCTCTGTGGCTGTATGAGTCCTGTTTCAGCCAGATAGTTTCAGGGCATTTCTGTAGTCTATGGAGTCAAAATCCTAGTACAATCACCAGGTACTCCACAAGGCATCAGTAGTGGTGCAGATACATTGTACCTAATGTGTAGCAAAATACGGACTTGGAAGTGGATCCTGTTTTAAGACACTGATGTACTTATTAACCTGATACTGAAGACAGAATAAACAGCCCGATCTCAAGGCAATGTTTTAATGTGTTGTGTTCTTTTTTTTTTTTTTTTTTGCTGTAGATATCCCAGTTATCAGTAGATGAACTGAGTAGCAGCATGTTTGTTTCACAGATGTAGAAGTTCCCGATAGAACAGTAAGTTCCTTTTTGGTATTTCTCTTCACGGTGAATCAATTTGTACATGGGCACTGCATCCCCTAAACACAGGGCTGGCTCAGGCAGAGGGATGAGCCCATGGGACCCCACTGGCTTCATGCTCTGCCGATTTAACAGGAATTCAGCAGCTGCAGCACGGACACGGACCAGCCCCATGGTTTATAACGAGCACTGTTTTCTGTGTCTCAAGTACTTGTTTTGCGGTGTTCGCCACCTCCCTGTGCATTCCACCAGTCCCATGGCTCTGTTTACAGGTTGCTCTTGCTCTACACGGCTCCCAGCTGCCTGCAGATGCCTCTGGGATTTGCAGTGTTGATGGCAAAGACTGCTCTGGTAATGAGTCAGATGAAAAGGTGTAACTTCTCTTTTGCTATTAGTGATATATTTCCTTTCCTGGGCTGAGCAGAACTGGGTCAGCAGCAGCTGCTATGCATCTGCAAGGCTGGCTTGGTCTGGGCAGAGCTCTGCTCGTCAGCTGCAGAGAGGGCCTGGCTCATGGTGGGTTGAAAACCAGAATGAATGTCATAAGCAACACAGTCTTCATCCCACCTGCAGATCCTGGGCTTCCCTAAGGTGATAGTTTCCTCTGAGGGGAATGGTGGAGGAATTTGTCCTTGGACTTACAGAGTATTATTTCACAGGCATAGCAGCAGTGTCATTTTTCCATTGCTTTTCTTTGTGAGTTTTAGCTGATGTTCATGAGCAAAAATCCCTGTATAGTTTCAGTTCTTGACTGTGTTTTTTTACCCCAAGAGAGTAAAGAGCAGTTCAGCCAATTCAACAAGAGGTCACCAGATTTTCTCAAAGCAGCCATTTAGTATATGCAGATATGCAACTCATTACTTCCTTAGGTCATATATTACAGGCAAGTGCTTAAATGCTGGAAATTAATTTGGCAAGCAGTTCTGTAATGATATCTATTAGCAATCAACAGAACTTTCTCAGTGATGGTCCTTATCTCTGCTGACCTTAATTAAGTACCATATGTATACATGACCTGCTAACTGTGGCTGTGGACCTTGTTCATGCTTATCCACGTTAGTGAAAATGTTCACCTTAGACTGTACTGCTGTTTCAAATGACACACAGACATGACACCTGACATGTTAACCCATTTCCGTAACATGTATAAAACAGCCTGTTCCACCCAATAAGGAAATCGTTTGATTGGAAGAGCTTAATCTTGAAGTCTTTTGAGATTGTTTTCAGCATTTTTTCAGGAAACTTTCCCTGAGTGGGACTTTGGTAACTGAAACGCTGCTCTGACAGATGTTTTTCTTTTCCTCCAGGGCTGAAGTAGTCCTTGTAGCCAGGCTGGTTAGTCTAGCTCTGCAGGACACGAGTTGTTGGGTCCTTCAGTGGAGGATTTTCATAAGTACATCCCAGAAGAGGCAATTTGCTCACAGAAGAGGGTCCCCTGAGCACAGGGTTTCTGTGTCTGTGTTTCATCTCTGGGCTCAGTTTGCCTCTGGCTCGTCACTCCTTAGGATGAGATTTAATGTCTGAAGGAAACAAGAGCTAACATGAATCAGGGATTCCTTTGGTTCTCTCCTAAGTCGCCCTCTACCTGGCATCCCATCCAAAAATCAGACTATTATTTGTCCGCCTCCCTCTTTCACTATTTGTCCTGTCATCGTCAAAAAAAGCCATAGGTGCAGATTTAAGAGGATGCCAAGTTGTGTTATTGGTGGTTCACCCTACATCAGAAAATTAATGGAATAAAATGTCTCTCTGCAACACACAAATGACAACCTCTTGGGCAACACAGTGAGGATGTAAAAGTAATAGAATGACTTTAAATTATAGATGTATTAACTTCTCACTATTTCTTTGTTGTTGTTTTTTTCTTTCCCCTGCAGCAGACCATGTTGAAATTCTGAACAGTAAAATTATGGAGCACCAGGACTTCTTGATGGGAAGCTGCGCATGGCCTTTCTGTATATATTCCCCTCTTCCCTCTATTGTTCTCTATCACCTCTACAGTAAGCCTGTTGCAGCCTACATGTTAACCAAAAACTGATCAATGGGAATGTCAAAAAAAAGAAAAAAAAAAAAAGCACTATAGAAACAATTAACAAACAGCGCTCTGTTATATGAGATATACAAGTAGGAAATTATAATAGACTTTTATAACACATTACTTTAACACACTTAATCATTTTATGACTACCATCCTGATAAGTGCATCTGCACAGTGGACTGTTGGTTTACTGTATACTATCGATGGATAAATGTTTGTCTTGTTTTTAAAGTGTTATCTTACTGTTTTGTTTACATCATAGTCTATTGATTTGTTTAAAGTGTACATCATTATCAAGTATACTCAATACCATTTTTTCATTATTGTTATGTCTTAAGTTTTCATATTCTGTAGGTTTTATGGGGTTTTGTTTGTTTTTTTACTAAAAATGTTATTGTGGGAAACAGGAATTATGTGCTTGAAAAACACGACACAGGAATGTTCTGCCCTTTGCTGGATTTTGCTGTTAATGTCAGCTGAAGTTCCTTATGTTAGATGCTCCTTTTATCATTTAAAATTTGCCTTCAGATAGTCTCCAAATTTTTAGTACAAGTGAAATGAAAGGACAGCTGTCATTTTTATGCCAGTTCAGGGTATTTCTTTCAATACAATGAGCTGATTCTGGAAACTTTAGGAAAAAAACCCCAAAACCACAAAAGCCCAGGCTCAGTAGGGACAGGAACAATTTGATCAGACAGGGGTAAGCATCAAGGGATTTCTGCAGCTCTGTTGTCCATTGAAGTGCATTCTCAGCTGCAAACGGCGCACAATCTCTCTCGCTGTTTTCATGGTGCAGTCAAAACAAACAACAAAAAAAATGGTGGTGGAGTGAGACAGCTTCAGTTGGGCAGAAGCTCATTGCATTGGAGAGGAGCAGGTGCCAGCCATTGGCTGGGGAGGGCCTGGGACCGTGGCTCCGCCCAGGCTGGGTAGCACCAAGCCCTGGGGCTTGTCTCCACCAAGCATGCTGAAACATTTTGGCCTGAAATCTTATATGCATCTCTTCTTAAAATTTTGTCAGCATGCCCCATTTGTTTAATCACTATTTTCTGTGAGTGGGTGATTTTTTCTTCCCCGTGATCTCTGGCCCTTTAAAGCAAACACAGCAGTAACAAAGCAGCAAAAAGCTCAGCATAAGCTTTCTGCTGTAGATAAACATTCATCTTAATGGAGTTGCTGTAGGTCGGTGGATTTATTTTGGCACCTTCTACTTGATCAAGAGCAATGTTTGCTGCACAACAAGGGCTAGTTCTCAATACCTCCTTTTCATATGCATGAATAAAACCATTTCACCCCATGCACCCTGGACACCCCTGCCTGTCATTATGCTGCATTGCTGAACAATCTGGCTGCAGAAATGCATTTTGGTTGAGGATACCACCAAACCATTTGGTTGAGGATACCATCCCTGCCATAGCTCTACAGAGTCATTGGCATTATGGGAGAGATGGATTTGCTGCTGTAAATCTACAAACTCCATACAAGGAGAAAGAGAGTCAAGCAAGAGGCCAGCTCATAGTGTCTGGAGGGGCGACTACCCCGAGCTCAGAGTGGTCCTGTAGAGTGCCAAATTCAAACAACCAGATTTTCTTCTCTTTTCCTACTTCCTTGGCCTTGGTTAGATTTTCCTTGCCCCCTCTCCTGCAGTGTGAGCACAGATAGTTTACTAGATGTGTATCTCCATGGGCCACAAGTGATGGAGTGGGACCTAGGATGCAGCCTGTGCACTCCAGGGCAGGTTCTGACCATCTGCCTATGGAGACTCACTCATAGCATGAACCTTTGAGGAGCCCCACTCAAAAAGGCCTTGAGTAATCTTTTTGTTCAATTCAGCAGACTTTGAACCACATCCTGATAGAGAGGGGAAAAAAACGTCCCCCCAAGACCTCCTTTATGGACCCTGAGTTTGACAGTTGCTTGTGTCTGTGGATGTTCCCCAGCTATCCACACTCACAAGCAGCAGAGTGGCCTGAAATCAGTGACTCTGATTTGTATTGGCGACCACATACCTGTTCTTTTCACCACCGAGTTTCTGTTTCCCAAAGCCATAACATTGTTAGAGGAAAAAGTGGATTTGAGTACTTCCTGTTTGAAATTATTTGTGTATCAAAAATGGGTTTTGCACAACCTGTGCCAGTGCCTCAACAAAGAACAGAGCTGATCTTCTTAAGCCAGAAGGGATGCATTCAAGCTTGTATGGCTTTATGAGTTCAAGGAGGTTGAAATTTTTTCAGTGCTAAATGGATTTTTGTATATCTTGACACTTCAATGTAACCTCCTATTTTATTTATCGACTTAAACATCTGGCATAGATGTGCATAGAATGTAAACCTAGAATACAGCTGTTTTCATGTCACATTTAAAGCACTGAAAAAAAAAGGTGTTAAAGGATTATTTTTTATTAAAGAGGTCCAGTGAGGGATGTTCAGGGTAGTTATATTAGGTGCCACAACAGTTTTTATATTGCTGGCAAATTTAGAGTTAATTTGTAAATGAGTTTAAGGAAAGAAAAGCTTGAAGCACTAAACTTCACCAAATTCAAAACAATCTTGGCAAAAATGCCATTTTGAGGTAGCACTATTTAAACCAGTTGTGCAATGACTTGCTCTAATTTTCTTTGTTCAAGAAAGAAAAGAAAAAAAACCAGTCGCCAGACTATAAATTTCCTAAATAGACTATTACAAAGTCACCAAGCTAGTTAGTGACTCTAAACAAATGTCATAAAAGCATGAATATCATCTTTTATTTGACAAGAGATGTATGTAAGTTTGTTTAAATTGATATAATTTTAGTGACATTTTTATAAGCTTCCCACTTTCCATGAACCTATATTTTTTATTTATCCAAAGTTATTTCTCTTTGTCCATTTCTCTCAGCCTTATGCAAACAATATGCAAGAAATGCTGAAACTTGGATAAAACGGGTCATGCAGAGGGAAAATGAAAGCTGAGATTGATAATTTTCACGAAAAAAGGTTGTTAGTAGTTTCAATAAAAAGTACTACTACTAAACTGTAACATAAGCAGACAATAAAAGAGGGATTTAAAATAAAATGGATTCATAAAACTATTAAGATTATTTTTGTTAAATACAGTGTTTTTAGTAATTTGGAACATGATTTCACAATCAGCCGTGTTTTTTAGTTGGAAATTTTTAGCTGATGATTTTTGACTGTGTATTTTTGCATAGCAACGTTCTAGAAGCCGTTACGTCCCTGGGCAGCCTGTGCAGGCCCTCTTCCCGAGCGCTCCAACATGCTTTTGCTCCTGGCCACCCCACTGCTCCATGCCCGCAGCGTTCCCCAGGGTCGGCATGGCCAGGCTGGGGTGCCACTGCTCCTTCCACTGTGCCACTGTCCCACCAGAGCGGGGACTCCACAGAGCCAGCACTGGAGCTGGGTGTATGTTGGTGGCACAGGTGGCTGGAGCGGGACACGCATGTGCTGGCAACGTCCTCTGGCCTGGCTCGGGCTGGCACTGGCGCGGTAGGAGTAGCCCTAGGACACGCGGGTACACAATGACTGAGAAACTGGAGTCCTCGTTTTGTTTATCCCTTGTACATTTCACAGACATGAAAATTGAAAAAGGTGAAATTTATGAGGAAAATCTAATTTCCCATTCCTGTTGAATGGATTTAGTTTGATATTGACCTGATTTTACCATGTGCCTGGTGAAGGCCTTAGAGTATATACTGTATGTTAAAGACTGTAATAACTTAAAAAAAAAAAAGTAGTTGATAGCCTAATCCAAATGTAAATAGAGCTACAACTCATTGTTACTAGGCTACAACGCATTAATTCATGTCATATATTTTAATTTCTCTACCATTAGTTTTTAAGGTTTTCATTATTGCTTCTTTTGATATCTTTGGTAACTAATGAATTTAATTTTGAAGGAGAGTTAGAGAAAGTTTTAAATTTTTAATACATGTATTCAGCCCATTTAGTTATATTCTAAACCAACACTGAAGCATGGTAAGGTATAGAATACAGTCCGTAACTAGTTTGTATAGTTTACAGTTTAAGAACAAAATTAACTTTGTATGTAACTCCTACAATGATAGATTCATTGTTAACTAATTATATTAAGTTGTTGTTGCTATGGCAACAAAACTACAACATGGCTACCTTTGTATACATTATTTGTGAAATTTTCACATGTAAATTAAAAGTGATGTGTAACAGTATGAGCTTGTTAAAGGTACAGTTCAATACTGTCAGATAAAGATATGATTGAATATTTTTAAAATCCCAAAGTCCCATGTGAACGCTGAATTTGTGTCTTTAAGGTCACTTTTTCAGTCAAGAAGTTTACAACACATGGATTTAGAGTCAGGTTTTATAGCTTGTAGAAATTGTTGTGTGGCAAGGGTTATTCCACAGTATTTTCACTTCGGAAACATGGCAGTCTGTATTTACAACATAGTAACCGGTCTTGCTTTCATTTCACATTCATTCACACAGTGGGAATTCAGAATTAATCTGTTTCAGTACTGTAGCTTTGCCTGCAATTTTCTTTTCTCCAGGAATTGAACACTCACACAATTACGTTATTATCAGGGCTAAATAATTAAGCATATAACTATTTTAATACTAATTTATATTAGCAAAAACTGTACATAAGAAAAAAAATATTGTGGAATGACCCCGTAACAGTGTTGAAGATACAAATATGCTGCAGTTAAACTGATTCAGTTAGTGTACGAATGTGTGAGACACACCTTTTTTGCACTTATGTACATAGTCCACGAAAGAAATCCTTGGAACTTATTTTGAATATAAAAAGTCTGTAATAATACAGGAAAAGTTTGTAAAAGAGATAGGTATTACTAAGGCTTTGAAAAGGAGGAGTTTTTTGCTATAAAACTTATCTGAAAGCATGATGTTGCTTTGCTGTTGTAAAAGCTTTGTAGTTTGCCATAGCTTATTATACAGCAGACTGATAACAGGTCAGCTCCAACCTGCAGCACAGAGAATGGGAAACGGTGCGGAATGAATTAGTAAGGTCACTAGCAAAGATTCAAATTACTTTTTTTAATCAGCTTACATTTTCAAACACACCCCAGATCATGTTTCTGATAGGTTATGTTGTCAGTGAATCATATTAGGACTGGTAGGTCCATGGCGGCACACACACATTTTTCCTAGCACCTAATCCTATATTTTGTCTGGAAGTGTTTGTCTGTCAAAGGTGACTGTCATTGTGGCAAGTGTTTTAAATCCCAGAGCGAATTTGAAATGTCGCAACTACCTGATTTTTTCTTTTTAACCTTTTGGGGCAAGGTTACAAAATGGAAGTACCTGGTGAGCCATAGATGGACAGGGATGGGTTGGGATTGTCTGGGACCAGTTCCTTCTGCTGTGTGACAGCCATGGTGTTCATTTGAGAGGCACATGGTAGTGCTGCAGGTGGTGCTAGGGCAGGGAGATGAAGGCTCATGGCAGTGTGGCCAGCTGGGTGCTCCAGGCTGGGACTAACAAGCCCCTTTGAGTTGCCACCACAGAAGAGCAAAGCTGTGGCCCCTCAGTGAGTAGCCTCTTGTTCCTGTTTGTGTTGGTACCGCTGGGGCTCTGCAGTGCTGGGGGATTTTGGAGCAGCTGAAGTGCCTGTGTTGACCCATTTATTTTTGATTGGAACAAGTTTCAGTTTTCGTTGGATTTTTTTTTAAGTACTTTTTTTTTTCCAAAACCCAAGCCCTGGATTTGCTTCAGAGAAGTAGCTGGTTTTGATGTGAGTCTGGTCCTGACTCCAGCAGTGAGTCAAGTCCCCCAGAGCAGAACTGGTGGGAGGTGGCACCCGATGTCACTGTCGCCCTTTCCTGGCTGCCCCAGGGTTGGGGGCTGAGCTGTTGCTGCCCGGTCCAAGACCAGCTCCTTGGCCAGCATTCCCAACTCCTGGCGATGCCAGTGTGTGCTCAGCCAGCTCACTCTGCACCATGGGGCTGTGCACGTGGTGGTTTGCTGAATTGGAGTAGCCCCAGGATCTTTAAAATGAGGAAAAATCAGACATTGCTTCTCTCCATGGTGTTATATAATAACCTAGATTTTAATACAAAATAATCAGCTAGTTCAAGCCACCACACGATTAAGGCTTCCCTTTGCCATAGTCAATTGCTATAGTCAAGCTCTTTCTCATTTCTAGGATTATGAGAGAAAAATATTTTGCACTATGTGAAATGAATCATAGCTGGTCAAACTTCATTGGGGTATGAGCATGATCATGACAACACTGCTAAAATCTTTGCTAGTGATTTTTACTGACATCCTCTATCATCAAAAATAACTCTATATGCCTCTCAAAGGAGATATTTAAACATACAAAATAACACAACTGTTAAATAAAATGAAGTTATTTTTCCAAACACACAACAGAGAGAATTACCTGACACCGAATTACAAGGTTCCAGTTCTTTATTACTGTACACAGATGCTATTTGATAGTGGTGGAAGCCAAATGATTTTGTTGCCATGGCTTTTGTATCCTAGCAGATGAGGGGATGATAAGACCATTCTTAGATTGGATTATGGGATTTTTTTTCTTTCCAATTAGCTTTGTTTTAATTTTTTTTTTTTTAGATCATGAAAATGAACTGACTCCTCACCCTTTATTACGACACCCGACAACAGATCACTTTTTTTTTTAATAAATAGAGAATTGTATTTTAGGCAATCACTAAAATCAAAGAAAGAATGTTCTCCTAAATTGTCAATTTTTAATTTAAATATATAAAAACATTTATACTGTACTGTGTAAAGTAGATCTTTGAAGCACATTCTTCTTTTCATAGGCATTTCTGGTAAAACAAAGTAAGGGAAACATTAGGTATCAATTTAATGGTATAGTTTAGAAAATATATACAAACAGCTACACTTAGCCCTGTGGAATTGTAAGAAATTAAAATATCATTGGATCCAGACTGGCGTAGGTTAATGCAGTATTTCAGTTCCATAACAGGATAGTTCATTCCCTCAACTGCTACCAACAGGGTGTACGCTTTGAATTTATTTTTCTTTTTGCCACATTATATTGCTATAGTGCTTGTACGTGCTTTAGAAATGTGCATAATGCTACTCATTTTAGTATGTTACTTCTATATTGTTATTGTTTATTTTTTGATCTTTTAATAAAGTGTATAAAATTCTTGGTTATGTTTTTTATGGATCCATATCTACACATTAATAGGAGTTTACTTTAAAAACTTTTCCAGTTCCAGTTTATTAGTTCCAAACTTCAAAGATTATGATGTAAAAATAATAACTAATGAATTTGAATCAATGTTATATCTGAAGTGTAGATCAACAGAATAAATTTCTTTCCAGAAAATACCTTCAGTATTTTGAATTCTATGTAGCCAGTGCCTCCTTTTTACTGGATGCATTTGGCCTATCATATTAAAGTTACTAACACAAGACAGACATTTGTATTTTAGAAAAATAAAAAGTGAAACTTTCCAGATGCTGCCTTTTGATTTCTCTCATGCCTTAGACTTAGGGATGTGAGTAACTGCCCTTGTGAAGTCCGAGTGTCGGTCCAGCCTTGGCACACTTCGGGGACACATGTGATGTGGTCTGCTTGGCTTGTTATTTTCCATGCTTCCTTTCTGATCCTGTCTGTGATGTGATTAGAGAGGAGATCAGAGCTGTGCATTTGAAGATAACCATGAAGAATAAAACAACTCCCATTCAAAGGCCTGCGGCTTTTGTAGCACAGTGATGTGTGTATTAATTTTTCTCTTTCAGCATTCATGTCAGATACCATTTTGAATGTCCCAGTGCAACAGTACAACACTGAGCTCCCCTTTGGCAGCAGCCTGGATTCCCCAGCTCTCTTCCAAATGCCCAGCTCATCCCAGGCTGCCTGGCCAGGCTCACATCTCTGGCCGGCACAACCTGGGGCTGCCTCTCACCATGGTCTGGAGCCACCCTGGCTGAGCTGGGTCTAGGCTGCTGCAAGAGAAAATTGCTTCTTGATGAGCTTGTGTAACTGAAACGCTGTAATGCTGTGTAGATTTAGATGTAAGAAAACCAGTAGCATGGCCACCTTCTTACCAATAGCATTGTGTCAAAGGGGCTTTTACCCTTAAACTGGCTGGAGGTTGCTCCATCAAGGCTTAAAGCTGGAGGCTTAAACCCTCCAAGCCAGGGCATGTGGCTGTCCTAGGCCACAGCGTCACTCAACTCGTGGGTGGCAGAGGACAATGCCGGGAACCCCAAGGATGTGAGTAACTGCCCTTGTGAAATCCAAGTGTCGGTCACAGCCTTGGCACCCAGGTGGCTCTGACAGGACACCAGCATCACAGGTGAGCCTGGATGGTGCAGCCTGAGGAGTCAGGTGCCAGCACAAGGGAGTCCCCTCACAGCAGGGGAGGGATCCTTGGCTGTTTTTCCAAAAGGGTTTTAAGAATCTGACTCTTATGACTTGGGGGAGGGATTAGGAGTTTGAGAATGTGTTTCGGGGGATGTGAGTGCAGTAGAGCTGCTCGGGGCAGGAGCCATGGCGAGGAGGCACTGCCAGAGGAGGCTGGGCAGACACCACTCCTCATCCCCAGTCGGACAAGCTGCTGACTTTGAGAACAGACAGACTGAGCCCAGGACAAATTATGTAACTGCTGCTTTTTCATCAGTCTATTCCCCTGACTTCTCCTTGCAGGTTAATTGACTCTATTTGTGTGTCAAGGCCACTTAGAGCTTTCTTCTATAAATGACTCCTGCCTCATCTGATGGCACAGTTAAATGTCTGAATTGTTTCTAAAGTCAAAAAAAAAGTGGAACTGAAACTTTTCTAAGCAGTTGATGTGGAAGCATGGGATCCTTCCTGAATTGTTACTCATAACTTTTATTGCTAGCTTTGGTCTGGCTTGCTTTCACTGCAGGATGGAGACAGGAGCTTTCAAGTGATGCTTTCCTTGGAGATGTGGGAAGGGCTGGGCCTTGGCTGCTTGGAGACACCAGCTCTGCTCAGAATCCTCCCCCGTGGAGGAGGTTGGGGGTAGGAGTCCCACACTAGCACCAAAAATCGAGGGTAGTCCATCAACAAGAGACTTTGTGTTTCAAGGCCAAACAGCATCTTTGGGCCAGGGATGTGGGATTTTACCTGGGGCCCTTTTGCAGAAGTTATAGGAGGAGCTGCTGCAAACTACTTTATAGATGGAGTTGGATTAAAGGATCTGAGCAAAATTATTCATGATGCTGTATTTACTGCATGTGTCATTTTGAAGTCTTACAGCACCTGGCCTATCTATCTTCTTTTTCACTGGGGCTTGTCTGTGCAGGAAAGTCAAGCTTAATACAAAAATCTCTATTTAGCTCTTTGGTTCAGTGGGAAACATGGGAAAAATTCCATTTTTCAAGACTTGCTCCATATTCAGATGGTCCAAAGCCAGTTTTTATTCAATGTGGACTTAGTGCTGGATAAATAGATGAATGTGGTCTATTTATTATGAGAAATAAGAGAATGGAGAAATGTTTGGCTAATCCCCAATGAGTTGTGGATCTAAAATATCCTCTCCAACACAAGTAGCCCTTAACTCTCCCCAGGAGAGGTCATGTCAGAGTGCAGGGCGGTGTGAAACAGCCTGTACCCTCACTTGTGCCCTGAGCTGTTACTGCAGATGATGGACTCAGGTGCCTCCTCCAGCTCAGGTGAGACCTGCCTCGAGTGCATCTCTGAGATGGCAGTACATGCCAACAAATGATCCCTGTGAGTGGGCTGGGAGGCCTCTGCAGTGTCTGTGGGCAGGGAGACAGAAAAAGCCACAGCCTGAAGGCCATGGGGATGGGCTTGGAGGAGCAGCCACCCAGCAAGCCAGCTCTGATGGGGTCCCAGCAAGGCTTGGCTCAGTTGGAAGATATTTACTTTGCCCTTCCCTCCTCATTTTGCCTTTTTCAGGGTGGCTCTGCCAGTCTGTTTAGCAGGCGTGTGCCCTGCCATCTGCCTCACTATTCCCACTGCCCTTCCCCTGGATCCAAAAGTGTAAATACAGCCCTGAGGGGGTGGCACTGTAACACCTGACCACCTGCCTCTGGAGGATCCCTGCAGCCAGGCAGGAGGCCCTGGTACGGTGCTGTTGCACCATTTCTCTCTTCACAGCTGCAGCTGGCTTCCACAGAGGTATTTCTGCTTTACTCCATAGTTCATGTAAATTATTTGCTTGTAAACATTATCAGAGCCTTCCCAAGGGAGCTGCTGCCTCCCACCCTACGCAGCCGCCATGTGCTCGAAGCCTGTGTCTGTAATCAATGCAGCTTCAGCTTTAATGTTTCACAGCACCAACATTCAGCCCATCTCCATGGCAGTGCTTCTGCTGCAGCTCCTGCATGTCCTGTGCTCCCCATGGCCATAATAGCTTTGCAGCCGTGTCCCCACCTGCCCCACAGCCCTGTCAGCCCTCAGTTTTGCCCCCACGCCTGTAGCACAATGGCACCTGAATGTCTGGCAGGGCTCCCACTGGTGAACAGCTTCTGGCAATCACGTCAAGGGGCACTGGGGGTGTTTTGGGCTGCATGTATCTGCACCAAAGCAAAGGTGTTTGTGCTTTGTAAGCTTCTGGAAAACTCTTGTTGAAGAAAACTGTTTTGCTTTCCCCCACAGAAACCTGAATCAAAGCTATCAGTCGCTTGCCCTGTGGGGTGAGCTTGCCCGAGGGTCACACTGCCACGCTGGTAAGGAGACACAGGATATTCCCATCGCTGTTCTCAGAGCTGTGTGTGGCTGTGCCAAGGCAGGGGAAATACAAAGGTAAGACCATGTATTCTCTGGGGTGCAGAGTGCTGGTGGCCACCCACACCCCATGATGTTGGGGTGTGCAGGAGCAGCAGGTGCTGGCTCAGCAGCTCCCCTGCCCAGAGCATCCCTTGTGCTTTGGAAGCTGAATGTGTCAAGTCCCACTGCCCTGGCCCTGTCATGACCTGCAGTGAGGTTTGGGACAGGCAGGGCCCCAGCAGTCCTGGCAGCAGGAGGATGGGTGACATACAGGTTACACATGATGATGCTACTTGTGCTATTGCATGAATCAAGGGGATTTTGGTGAGGGTAATGAGGGCAACTTGGGGCTCTGAGCTGGGGAGGATGAGGCCTTGGAAGACTTTAATTTCCTACATTGCACAGTTTGAGGGTGGTGGCTGTGGCCATATTTGGACCAGTGGGGTCAGACTGAGGGTAGCACATGCTGAGGAGGGAGGTGGGCTACAGTTCCCCCCACCAGGCTCTCACCCCTCTGCCAGCTTTGCTCAATTATGGGAAATCCTTTAATCTTTTGCATTAGTGCTGTATTTAGGTCTGCACTGTATTAGGGCTTGGCATAGAGAGTGCAGTGAGATTTCTCACTTAATAAAGAATGTTTTAAAGGCGTTTGTCACCATGGGTCTGGTGCCAGGAGCCAGGTTTCTGGGCAGGCAGGGAGGGTGCTGTGGGAGGTGAGGGAGGTGGGCTGGCTCCAAGGCCTGCTGTGCTTGGCCCTGGCCAGGTCCCATCTCTGGCCCTGTGCTCCCACACTGAACACTGGGACAGAGGGTCCTGGTCTGCCCCCATTACCCACCCAACATCAGGCTGTGCATCTCAGAGCTGGAGCTTGTGACCCTCCCAGTCCATCTGCATCAGCACAGCTGCTGGCAAAGCCCAGCCACCCTCCCGTGAGGTTCCAGGGCTGCTGTGCTGGCGGGAGGCCCGTCCTGCTGGCAGTAAATGTGTCACTGGATGGTGATCAGGGATCTTGAGTCACGAACACCCACCGCCAGCCAGCCAGCCTGGGCGGTCCAGGCATAGGGTTGCAGAGCACTGGCAGGAGCTGGGAGAGATCTGCTACCTCCTCCTCTTCTGCCTCTCTCCACCGGCAGCCTCACCAACCTGCATCTTCTACAGGGCACCAAATGATGGAGCATCCCTCTGGCAGTGCTCACCTGGGGTGAGGTGACAGGCAGCTTTCCTGGACCAGTGTGGGATGTGATGGTCCCCCCACACCCCTACTCGCAGGTGTCTGACACTGCCACAGCACTACCCACAGCTCTTGGATAGCTTGGCAAGGATGGGGCTGAGGGGGCTGCCTGCGAAAATGTGTGTCCTCTGGACTGCAAGTAGCTGAAGCTGGGGCTGGGCCAGCCAAGGTGTGCTGCTGGGAGCCAGGAGGAGCCTCTGGACTCCCCTTCCAGTGTGGATTTTTCTTTTAATCTGGTAATTGTTGAGGCAACAGAGTATGAGATCCAGATTTTGAGCTGCTGCTTATGGTGGCTGTGGCAAATGGCCCACACTCTTGCAGAGGGCAAAGCTCAACCCTTGGCTTATGAGCAAGCAAGGAGCCTTCTCTCCCTGCTCAGCCCTGTGAGTGACACTTCAGATCCTTATCTCCAAACTCCAACCCCTGCAGTCGTGTGAGGGTCATGGCCTGGAGAAAGCCAGGCTTCCGCATCAGACCATGGCTGCTACATGAAGGACAGGAGAGAAGTTGTGCTGTGGCTCAAGTGACATCCCTGAGCAAGCCCAGTGTAAGTGCATGTGGCAGCCCCCTTGTTGGGAGCTCAGCTGGGAGCCCCGGCAGCCTCTTCCCCTTTTCCTCAGACCTGCTGAGTGAGCAGGAAAACCAAAATTTTGTGAGATTATTGTGGATCTGCTGCTGAACCAGCCCCCAGAGCAAAAGCAGCCCCAAGTGCCTCTCCCAAAACCACCACTGAGGTCCCCAGGGAGGGCCCCAATCCCAGAGAGAAATCATCAGAGAGGAAAAGCTTTTCTTTCTGTCTTTGCCTTCTCCAGGCCCAGACTTGATTATTCCTTTCAGCAACACAAAGTGCTAGAGAGGCTCAGCAGCCAGAGATCAATTTTCTCTGCTCTTGGCATAATGTGTCTGTGCAGGAGGAAGTGGCTTTTTTCTTTCTCTTGCCATTGTGTTGAGACTTGGTGGGTGACACCAGGGGCAGTGGCAGCTGCATTGCTGGAGGGAGGGTGATGGAACGCATGCCAGCCTTCACCTGGTGCTGTGCTGATGGAGGGTGTCAAAGCTTTTCACTCATGGCCATTGAAGAGAAAAGACATTGCTGGGAATGAAATCTCAGCTCCGCTCAGATATCAGTATCACTCTGAGGCACAGTGCAGGGTGGGACCCTCCACTGCTGCCTCTGCTCCCGGTGTGACATCCCCTCTCATTCATCACAAAGCACTGGCTAATAGAGGATGACTTTCTTTCTGGAGAACATGCAAAAATTTGTCTCCACAGGAATAGCATGCAAAGATCTCGTGTTTAAGTGATTGGAACATAGTGGCAACACAAGGTACGAAGACTAAACACAGAGGGATTCAAGATACTTCTCAATTATGCAGACAAGATAAGGAAAAAAATTAAGAGAATTGCAGAATTTTAAGAGGATGGGGAAGAACTTGTCATGGGATTAAATACTAGAGAAAAGATTAGAAAAGCAAAAAAGCAGATGAGAAAAGCCTGAGGGGTGAGGCAGATGGACCAGAGCAAGGAAAGCTGTCACCCCACAGACAAGGACTAACCTAGGGATAAGCCCTGGCACTGTCCCCACAGCATCCCACGTCCACATCCCCACACTGGAGCTGTCTCCAGGTCTGCTGTGGCACAAGGCAGAGGGAAGAGAATCTTCTCCCTGGCACTGGCACGGCTGGACTTACTCAGGGGCTGCTGACAGTGAGGAGTCCATGGCTGTAGATTAATGAGGCAATGGATCAATGAGGCAGTGGGCCCTTGGCATAAATGGTGGCTCTGTCCATGCAGGGCTGTTTGTTGGTCCATCTGTGCAGGGGTGGGAGCTGATTGCCTGTCCTGGAGGCTGGGATGGAGGACTAGCCTGGCAGAGCCACACTTTGCTTCCAGCAGCCACTGGTTTGATCCTCTCCAGGCTATGCAAATTAGGAAATTCTTTGAAATACCAAAGTGTCACACTGAAATACCAGGCAGCAGCCCCTCACTTCTTAAAGCAGAAATACAGCTGGGGTTTGGATCACCGGCTGTTATCCACAAAATGCTTGAGCAAGTTCATAAACTGCAGAACAAAATACTAAAGACTGCAGACAATTATGGCAGAGACCTCTGGAGTCCTCCCCAGCACAAGGAGCCCCAGTGAAGCTGTCAATGGCTCCCACTGCTTCTGATCCTGGCTGGCAAATATTAATTTTGGTTTTTTTCAAGTTGAGAAATTAACTGTTTTGCAACCCATCTAATTTGAATACTCTAATTAAGCAGTTTTGGTGCTTTTCTCGTCCCAGGACCTTCCCTGGCCAAGCACTTTAACACCTTGGTTCCTGGGCTCCTGGAGCAATCAGCCTCGGAGGTCTGCTGGTTTGGCTCTCTTGGATGACGATGATGGATGCCACATGTTATCCAGGCTGCAGCTCTTCAGGGTGTTATGAAGACCCTTGCTGGTGTCTGGATTGTCTCCAAGCAGCCAGGTGTCCTTTCCAGGAGATCTGACAGGCTCTAGTGTGGAGGATACACAGCTTTGTACCATCAGCCTCCCTTGACATGGAAGCTGATCAAGTGTCTCAGAATGAGCTCGCTGTGTTTCTGCTCTGCAGACAGTTTGTTGGCTGTTGACAAAGGCAGCCTGGGGAGAAGCTCTGCCTGGCTCCTATTGCCCATGGCTCTGCCACTGCACTGCTATGGAAAGCCTTTCCCTCTGGCCCCAGGTTGATCTCCTCCAGAAGCATCTAATCTAAGATGTGCCTCCACCCTCATCAGAGGCACGTGCAATGTGGCCATTTGGGGACGGGTGCCAGGCAAAAGCACTCTCTGCTGATGTGTTTGCACATCCTCAGCTGTGGCTGGGGAAAAAGAGATGGAAGGGAAAGTGAGTGTTATCAGCATGGGGAACAGGGCCATGCCAGGCAGATGGTCTATGATATTCTGATTTGATATTCCATGATTCTAAATCAAGTAGGACATGCCACCCTGCAGCATTTGGTGTCAGCGGCATTGACCACCTGGGAAGTGTATCTCCCAGACTCCATGAGTGCTGCTAGAACTCAGGTATTGTGCCATCCACTCCCATCCCAGCCAGGATTGATGTTCCAGGAAAGGGCCACCAGTATTCCAACAGAAATATCTCCATGTCACCCACCCAAGGCACTGAGGTCCTGCCACAAAAACAAGGTGCTTGGCTGTCTTGGTGACACTGCCTGTCACAGGCTTGGGGACAGGACAAGGCAGTGGGTGTTCTGGTCTCAGGTCACCACACAACCTGGCAGCGGCCACCCAGGGACTCAGCATGCTTTAATGAGCTCAGCACCAGAGCCTCCATGGAGGAATTAACGTTTCGGAATAATACTTGTCACTTTGCTGTGAGGAAATTGTCAAGTGAAAAGCAATTTACTAAAAAAGAGGGAGGAAAGAAATGCTTTTGCTTATTAAAATCAACATCACATTAAAGTATTTTCTCAATACCCCATTGGTGTTGAAGTTTACATTTTCTCTCTTGTTCTCACCAATGAGAGTAAAGCAGGGGGGTTCATTCTAATTAATTGTTGGCTGCTTCATTTGGCCAGCAAATTTCATGAGCAAGGTTACACATTTCTGTAGCATTTGAATTGCAAATGCTGCAGGAATATGATTAAAAAAGGAAAACACGTGGAATTCTAAAAGCAAATGTGAACCTTTCTGTAGGACATCAGTTTAAAATTGCTTTATTTTTATTGATGCCATGAAGATTTTTGCCTTTTCTTTTATACCCCTGTTATACCTGTTGGGGTTTTAGGAGCTCTCCTGGGTTTTTTTTCTGTTAAAGGAATTTTCCCCCATACATGTTGCTAGGGGAAAAAATGGCTGGGTATTTAAGAAAACAAAAGAGGTGCCTATGGGGGTGGGGTGCATCTGGCTACTCTTTTGTTTCACCTGGGTGTGCGGCTTGGACAAAGAGAGAGGCTGTTTCGTTGACTGCTTTTCCTTCTGCCAGAGAAAAACCCCGACATCCCAAGCCCGCCTTCCCTGCCCCACTGGGAGCCGGGCCGTGGCCGCCCTGCCCTGCCGTTGCTTCGAGCCTTCACTGCGTTGTAGCCTTGCTCGCCCTGCCTGCCCAGGCCTCCGGGGGTTTCCCCATTTGGATACATCTCGTCTGCCACCTGGGATTTGTGCTCATCCCTGCCGTTCCAGCCTGCCATTCCAGCCTGCTGTTCCCGAGGGTCCGGCCGGACAGCGGGATTGGCTGCCCAGGGGTTTGTGAAGCCTTTGTTCTATCGCTTCCCGGGATCCCAGGGCACCAGTGCCGCGTGCTCCCCCAGCTCGCTCCAGAGCAGCCGCGGGGGAACCATCGCACCTGCCCTGCTCACCAGGAGCCGCCAGCGCCCCTGCCGGCTGTGACCGGAACTGCACCCAAGGGGAAAGGGCCGGACAGCCGAGAAGGCTGGGACTGGGTTTGGGATTGTTTGCTGTTACTGCCATGGTTACTGTTGTTTGTTTGACTGGTTATACACATATAGATATATAATAGTAAAGAACTGTTATTCCTATTTTCCACATCTTTGCCTAAAAGCCCCTTGATTTCAAAATTATAATGACTCAGAGGGAAGAGGGGTTGCATCTGCCATTCCAAGGGAGGACTCCTGCCTTCCTTAGCAGACACCTGTCTTTCAAACCAAGACAATACCTTTTTTACAGCTTCTGTATTCCTAGTGCTTTTTGCCTACGTTCTTGGACTTGTTAGCCAAGCTGAGAGCTTAAACATTTTAGAAGCTTTGTAGTTAGGGATCAGTGTGCCCCAGACCCCAAGGTCCTCTCCAGAACACATTCTGTAAACTAAGATAGAACCATCCAGGAGAGGGTTCCTTGGGGAGGGGGGCTCACTCGAGCCTCTCATTGGGGAATTTTTGATAGATATGCCAATTAGTAAAACCTATAATGTTATACCAGATCTTTTGGGGTGGGCATTTTGCGGGGTGCATTTCAGTGCATATGACCTGGACGTGTGCACCTAAGGATCCTTAAAATAAATACCAAGGTAAAATCCCTTTTCCCCTTCTAACTGTGTATGACTCTTGATTTTAAGACCAGGAAAAGGCATCATTACAAATCTTAAAAATATATCTTGACAGAGTGTTTCATCTTTCCCCCCTCCTTTCTTTTCATTTGGAGTTTAAAGCAACAGGTTTGGTTATGTGTTCACTGTTGCCTTCTGGCTTTTTAGCCTTAAGGAGGTGCATTTTCAGTTTTACTCTACTATTGACTAGAAACTTTAAAATATGTACATATATGTATTTCTAGGAAGAGGCTGTCCCATGTGGTGGTGATTTAACAAAGGCAAATCTGAGAACAGCCCCGTCCCCACAGCTTTGCAGAAATTCGTGGAAGCTGGTACCCAAGGAGAGGGTACTGTGCTGGCATCATGTTGGATGTGTGGAGGACAGGCCACTTTTTGGGAGCCAAAGAGCTGCAGCTTGGCATGAGCCCAACACAGACCTGGTGAGCAATAGCTGGAGGTGCTTCCCAGGCACTGCAGAAAGGATTACAGCAGCTCCGACTGTGAAGGGCAACGAGAAGAGAGCTCAACGTCTGGAGAAAATAGAAAGACGAATGACCCATGCAACCACATTTCTGGCTTCACCACCACTAGCTTGCTCATACAGAGTGGTGACTCATCACCACGCAGAGACCCAGACATCCTCTTGGATGCTGATCCTGCAGGCAAGAGATGCAGCATCAGAGGGGATAACCAGGAGAGAAGGCTGGTGGGGAGGTGAGCGGCTGCAGGCAATGAGTGTGGCAGGGTGTAACAACAACATCTTCCACTGTGGTGCTGCTCAGTGCCTGGGCCAAGCTCTTCTAAATGGCTGGTGATCTGGTACCATGTCTGGGAGCCAAAGAGAGATGCTTCTCCTCCCAGAGATCCCAATAGCCTCCTTGTTGTATCAATTATATTTCAGTGCAGCCCTACTTCTGCTTCAGAATCGGTAATTGCTTTGGAAAATGTTGTTTACCTCTTTTGAAGCACCATCATCCTTTTTGTTGCTACTAAAGTAATGGCTAAAAGCTGAGGGATGGCAGAAAACCAGAAATTTATGAGAAAGGTCCTCAGGATTTGCCTCTGAGTCATCTCTATATTGGCAGGAAAAGCTGGCAAAAAAGAAAAGTATCTCTGCAGGTTCTGAAACAGCCCCAGAATTAGGAGTCTGGGCCAGGTGGACACATCCAACCCCTAGGACACATTTCACTGGAACCTGAGGGGGCTGAGATCAAAAGCTGTCATTGCAGTTATGTGACTGGTGTGGCATGACCTCTTTGAATGAGCTGCATGTGAGAGCAGCCCCCAGTGCGGCATGACCTCTTTGAACGAGCTGCATGTGAGAGCAGCCCCCAGTGCTCCAGTAGCCATTCAAGCCCCGAGCTGGTCCCTACTCTTCAACTTCCATGCTGAACACCATAAGGCACAATAAGTGGATTAGCAAAACCTCTGGAAGAGGCAAAGAAGAAATTACACTAGGTCCTAGATTGGTTTTGCATGTATTTAAGCAAATGATGTCCCCAGCTAGATGGGAACTGAGGTGAAATCTGGGCTATCCCTGCTGGCCTGGCTCAGCAGCCTGCTGCAGGCTTCCTGGAAGAGGAGAGCCTGGGTTGTAGCTTGGGCAGACACAGGGAGTCAGAGCCAATCAATGCTGGCAGCAGAGACAGCCCATGAGAGGCGGTGGTGGCCATGCAACATCCACACTGTGGCTGCAGTGGGGAGGCTTTGGCTGCTGGGGGGTGGTGCAGTCCCACCCTGGCATCCACAGGACACGTTCCAGACTCCTCATTCCATCCATGGCTTGGAGATGCTCCTATCACCTCTTGGGGTACTGCTCCCAGTCCTGCCTCCTTGCTGGGCACAGACAGGATTCATCTCTCACATTGGTGAGATGGGGACTACAATTATTCCTGGCCCTTGCTTGTGCCATCTGTTTGTTCTCTGAACATCCCTGCAGGATCTGTGTCTTAGCAGGTTAATTTAATAAGGGCCTGCTTTATTGTTGCTGGCTGCAGGCACAGCATAGAGCAGCTGAGTCCATCAACAGCACAGAGCTGCTCTGGCAGCAATCGAATCCTGCCCGGATGTTCATTTGGGAAGATTGTTTTGCTGAGAAAGGGCAAACCTTCCCGAGGCAGCACCAAGGGCTGAGCCTTGCTCCTTTCTCCTTGGCAGAAGATGTGGAGAAAGTGGCAGCAGAGATTAAATCAGGCCTTTGACCTGGGTTGTGCCGCACCTCACCGGGAGGAGATGGTGATATCGAGGGAGTGGCAGAGGTGGTATTGGCAGGAGGTACCCTGCATGTCTGACTCAGGACTTGGCCATTTATGGCAGAAACAGCTCTTCCCATCCAGAGTTTCAAAACCTTTTACATCACCAGCTATTTTTGTGGCTCAGGATATGTGGTTAGGCACAAGGCAGTGAAAGAGCTGTGCAAACTGTTAATGAAGAGAATGACTCGTCTTAAGGATAATGAACAACCTGGTGCACTTCGAGATTGGCCTTTTTTTTCAGCTGTAGACATCTATGCCCAGGTATAAAGTGCTGTGAGTTGGGAAATAAATCTTGGGAATCCAAATCAATACTGCAGGAGGGAAAAAAATCCAGTTTCCCAATTCTGTGTCCACCTGCTTAGGCTTCCCCTCAGTCCGAGTGAGGCATTGCTGGTTAAAGTCAATTGCACAAAAATACATTTGGCTTTTCTCCCGCTGTGCTTTGTTCCCTTCCTCTCTCGCAGTCATTCCTCCACCGATCACAAACATAATGGATCAGCAGTGCCACAAAGCCATGCACATAATGAACCTAAGTGACCACACAAAGCCATGCACATAATGAACCTAAGTGACCATGTAATCTTATTATTGTCACCCTTATCCTCCCTTGCCCCTTTTCTCCCTCCCCCCGTTTGTCACTGTCACCATTGTGTCATTGTTAAAATTAGATGGGAAGCTCCTCTGGGAGCAGCCGTGGCTTTCCTTTATCCTGAGCACCCTGAGTGCATTAAGGTACTTTGCAACAATTCGTGATTTCTAATGGGGTTAAAGTAGGAGGCAGCCTGTTTTAATGCTCACCTTTTTACATTTTTGAGCTGATTCACCAGCCACATGAAAATCTTCCATCTAAGCACGTCTGCCTCCTGCCAGCAATTCACTTGACAACACAATTCTGGAGGCAATGGCAAAGGAAGGAGAGGGCTTTTTACTTTCATGTAATAAAGAAGAGTGAATCAAATTTGGTGTAACTTAAGTAAGATTTGTTCTGGAGGATAAAAGTCCTCACTGACCTTTTCCCATAATGGACATGTTCTCTTTATGGAAAGAAAGCGAATAAAATAAGGCTGTTTGTGAAAACAGCCACAAGCAGAGTCACCTTCTCAGTACCTTTGGATGGTTTCAGCCTGGACCAGGCACCTCTCTAGGGCTGCTGGAAGCCCAGGATGGACACAACGCGGCAGCTGTGTCTGCCTTGGACTTGCAATCAAACAGGTGATGCAGAGGGTAAAGGGACAAATCCAGCATCTCACACATGTCTGCTGAAATTCTGCAGGCCTCAGGGAGCAGCAGAAACAAATTTGGTTTTATTGGAGGGCAGCTTCCCCTACGGGTGAGAATCATCGAGTTGGGTCTGAAGTGACTGGGGGATTTTATTTTAGATAGAAAACAGACGTTGATTCTTTTTAGTTACTTCCTCTTAACAACGCGGGAGTTCCATTGACGAGGGAAGGGCCGGGGCCAATTCCCGGAGCGGCCGGGAACGGCCCTGGTGCTGTGCTGACACCTGCTGTCAGCCGCGCCGCGGGAGCCCCGACGCCGCCAAGCGCAGCATCCGGAGTTTAGCTGGGAAGACTCGTGCCGGTTCTGGGAGGATTTCCATGGAGAGGGCTCCGACGGAAACGGGAGAAAGCGCGTGGCAGCCGAGAGTGAGGCTTGTGGCAGCTGTGGAGGTGAAAAGACACGGGACAAATCTTGCAGGTAGAGGTAACAACTTTCACAGAATCACAGAGTGGTTTGGGTTGGAAAGGACCTTAAAGATGATCTCGTTTCACCCCCCCCCCCCCCCCCCCCCCCCCCGCCATGGGCAGGGACACCTTCCAGTATGCCAGGTTGCTCCAAGCCCTGTCCAGCCTGGTCTTGGACACTTCCAGGGATGGGGCAGCCACAGCTTCGCTGGGCAGCCTGTGCCAGGGCCTCACCACCCTTAAAGATTTTTTTTCTTAATATCTAATCTTAACCTACACTCCTTCAGTCTGAACCCATTCCCCCTTTCCTGTCACTACATATATTTGTAAACAGTCCCTCTCTGTCTCTCCTGTAAATTCCCTTCAGGCACCGGAAGGGGCAATTAGGTCACCCCAAAGCTTTCTCATCTCCAGGCTGAACAATCCCAATTCTCTCAGGATTTACTCATATAAATGGATGGGTGCTCCATCCCTCTGATGAATTTGGTGACCCTCTTTGTCAACCAGCCCAGCGGGCTTCCAGGGATGAAGAACCGTGGTGCCGGTGTCACAGCCCGCGTCCCCTCTCCCGCGGGTCTTTTGCCGGCAGGGAGCTCAGAGGAGTTTAAGGAGTTCGAGCTATCGAGTGCTGAGCAGGAGCTCGTGGAGGGACAACACGCCTCTCACAGAACCGCCCTTGAAGGGACTGCGGGCGCGACTGCCATATTAAGGCCGCCATATTGGGGGGCCGGGTAGGGACAGTGCCTCGGTGCCTCACGCAAATCTGTCCCCCATCACAGTGCGGGTGCCTCGGTGTCACATTCCAACCTGCCCCCCCCGGGCGTAGTTCGGGCGTGCCGTGACGCAGGACGCCGGAAGTGAGCGGGCGGCGACGGGGCGGGGCCGCCTCCGGTGCCTCAGCAAAACCCTTCCGGGTGGGGGGTGGCCCTGGCGGGCGGGTCCCGCGGCCGAGGCGGTGATGGCGAGAGCGCGGCGGTGAAGGAGGGCACCGGGCCGCGCCGGGTACTGACGGGGCTCTCCCTCCCCCCAGGACGGCGCGGGAGCAGCGTGGCCTTGCCCTTTTCCTGAGGCGGGCCGGGGCTATGCGAGGGCCGCGGTGCTGCCTGCCCTAGGCCCGGGCCCGGCGGGGAAAGGCGAGCAGGGCCTGATGCGGGAGTACAAGGTGGTGGTGCTGGGCAGCGGGGGGGTGGGGAAGTCCGCCCTGACGGTGCAGTTCGTCACCGGGACCTTCATCGAGAAGTACGACCCCACCATCGAGGACTTCTACCGCAAGGAGATTGAGGTGGACTCGTCCCCCTCGGTGCTGGAGATCCTGGACACGGCGGGCACTGAGCAGTTCGCCTCCATGCGCGACCTCTACATCAAGAACGGGCAGGGATTCATCCTCGTCTACAGCCTGGTCAACCAGCAGTCCTTCCAGGTAACCTCGCCTGGTGTCCCGTCCTCGGAGGGAGCCGTCCCTGCCCCCGGGAAGGCTCTGGGCCGAGGAGGAAGTTTTAGGGGTAGCCCACGTGTGCGTAGAAGCGTTTTATCTCCGAGGGGCCAAAAGTGTAAATGCCCAGCTTGAAAGCGCATTAGCCTTGCTTCTTGATGGAAAACTGCTTGCTTTGCAGGTACTTATCAGGGTGCCACCATTCTTAAATCCCACGCAGTGCTGGAGAACAATGACTAGCTCCCACTTCCCCAACAGAAATCTCTTGGCAATCCCCTTTTGTGAAGAAATCACTCGATATTAGAATCAAGACTTCCCCTTCCAATCCCCTCTCCTTCCTAAAAGGCATGTTTCTCCAGTTGCTCTTGAAGAGAGTCTCATTGTTCTGCAGTTGTGACTTGTTAAGTAAGTGAGCTGTTATTTTCTGCTCCCTTCCCCCAAATATATTCCTGTCCAGCATGAGCTCGATGCTCTCACAGCGTAGATGGAGTACTGGAGAGGAGAACCAGCTGTATGTGATAATTTGTGGATCTGGATTTGATTTCTGTTATTAAAACTCTCAAAAAAAAGTGGAAATATCTCAGCCAGTAACTGATCTAAACTGCCTGTAGAAACGGGGCTTTGTTTTTGGGCAGTAAGTGAGTTTAGCAGGGCTCTATGCAGTGCAGGGTTTTGCAGCTCCTGCCTTGGCTTGGGCTGCCGAGCTGGGTGTGCTCCAGCTTCTTGGCAAGACCTTGCACACCCCCACTGTTTGCTTCTGCTGAAGGCTAAACCTTATCTTAGCAGAGGCCTCGAAACAGCCCTGTGCAAGTTGAAGACATGCTTATCTCTGGAAAACAACAGTGACATTGGGATGCTTCTGCTCTCATTTTCACTGATTTTTGGTGAGCCTGCATTATTTGAGGAATGGATGTACAATAATCCACCTTGTTAATATTTAATTATTTCTGTCTGTCTGTAGTGTGTTTGCTCTGAAGGCTGTAGGTGTAAACCACTCTGCATTTCTTTACACAGTGGTAACTTCAAACGCTGGGATTGCTTTGTCTCAGTACTGTGCAAGAATCTGTAGTACTGATAATAACTTAAACAGGGGGCAGAGGAGGCTGACTCAGACTTTCAAGTGTAAACTCCCCATGTCGGCTCAAACTTGAATAAATGCATCTCTAGGTAATAAAATCTCTTTACAGCATCTAATTTGGTTACTTACATGTGATTAAATGTGGTCACAATGAATTATTCTAAGCATTCCAGGACTGAGAAGGCTTTATTTAAATTGATGGCTTTCTCAAGCTGTAAACTAAGCACAAACTTCCTAAATGGTTGTGTAATGGCATGCCCCTGCTAGGGTTACAGGTCCTTAGACTTGAGACAACTTCTTCAGAAAGCTGCAACCAGCCTTCAGAGCAGCGATACTGTGTCCTCCTGTGGCTGAACTGACTGTCACTTTCTGTTTGTATATGCACATAAATTCTATAAAATGTGCATGTATTTATATAAAAGAAAAAGTAACTTAGTGATAGGTAGTAGATTTTCTCTGAATTCTAGATCTGTGTGACTATGAGTTTAAAAAGTCTTCCGATGTATTTTTAATGTTCAGTTGCACATGAGGGTTATTAAAATGGGTTTCTGTAGTGGTTCTATAGCAATTCCATGTGATTCCTTACATGTACTAACCAGCTGGATTGTTTGATCAGGACATCAAGCCGATGAGGGACCAGATTGTCCGGGTGAAGAGATACGAGAAAGTTCCTCTGATCCTAGTGGGGAATAAAGTGGATCTGGAGTCAGAGAGGGAGGTCTTATCTGCAGAAGGCAGAGCCCTGGCTCAGGAGTGGGGCTGTCCCTTCATGGAGACGTCAGCCAAGAGCAAAACAATGGTGGATGAACTGTTTGCTGAAATCGTCAGGCAAATGAACTATGCCTCCCTGCCTGAAAAACAAGATCAATGTTGTACAACTTGCATCATCCAGTGAGAGAAATTAAGAGAAACCTCAACCACGGCCGCACAGAGCAGGTTGGTGGAACAGTCATAACTAACTGAGGTGCCCAAACACGGTGTTTAAATACAAGATAAAGGGACAGGGAGTCTGAAATGAGGCAGTCTAACCTGGAGGCAGCCTTCCTCCAAAAGAGATGGGAGCTTGTGCACGTGGTTGAGTCAAATGGATTTCTTGTGTTACCTCAGTAGGATTAGTCAGGGAATGCTGCATTTGCTTGCAGTAATTTTACAATGACACAAAGTGAATGATGTTATCTGCACCTATTTTGACTGTCAGTGCTGTATTTGATACTACGTTATTCTGAATAATGCTAAGTGATGTTGCAGTGGGTTTATTCTTGTAGCTGGTATCTGAATTATTTTCAAGTAATGGGAGCTACCTTGGAGTTCAATGGGATTATTGTGACCAAATTTCCCCATAGTTGTTCTGAGAAGACTTTGAGCTTGTTTAAAAGAAATAAAATTCTGTGGTACAGAAACTGACTGAGTACCCTTCTGCCTTATCAGTGGAATAAGTTTCTTTTGCAAGAGAAACACCCTGAGTGGTGAGAAGTGGCTCGAAGCCCATATGTACTAGTCGAGGGCGTGCACAAAGTGCTCTTCATCTCAAATCTCCAGAGCAGAGAACTGTAAAATGGCTTCCCTCCTAAAATGCACAACCCTCCTTTCCCAGTGACTCATAAGAGGTGTGATGAGAGTGCAGTGTTCAGAGGGCCCTTTGTAAAGCTTCCCCTGTGTCAGGTGTTGCTTTGATTTTTATTTTTTTCCTCCAGGACAACTGTCTTTGGCCTTTCACACATGTGGTCCTTTTACGCACCTTTTTCACCTGACTGTGAATGGGTCTGTTCCTCTCCGATGTGCATTCCCATGAGGTGGTTCTGGAACCGCCTCCCCCACACTCTTGTTTCCCCTGTAGCCGTTGCAGGTCTTGTTTCACCGCTGGCTCGAATCCACGTTACTGCAAAGCACCATTGGTGTGCTCTGTATGCAGCCAGCTGGTCCCTCAGACCTCCAGTTGTCTGTTGGACCTGTCTTTGCAAACAACTCATCATGATCTCCAAGGGCAAGTGCGGGAATGAGGGAGGATGTGGAAATTCAGGGGGAGGAGCTACCCCTCCTGACAGCTGCACTACTTGAGGCTCAGACTCCCACTGCCATGTTAGTAACTTGCTTAACTCAAAAGAGCTTTTTGTATCTGAGTGACAAGAGGGAAAATAGGTTATTACTGGAAGCTTTGGACCATGTATCCTCTTTAATCTTGAGTGCAAGGTCAGAGAGTGAAGTCTCAAAGCTTGTCTTTGAGATTGTTATCAAGTGCTTTGTAAATATAAAATTGTAGGTGCTCATGGCCCTAGCACTGTCATGCTAGAGATAATACATGATGTTTTTATCTCCAGTTCTGTGAAATTAGGAAGGGCTGCTGTCACTGTGTAAGAGGTGTGTGTAAGTTTGAGATTTGCTTGTTGAAAGGTGAGTGAACTTGTTTTGGAGCAGAGAAAAATACAAAAGTCTTTTACGTTAATCACACCTGCAGAATCTTCAGAGGTCTAGGAAGAAATGAATCTAAGAAATTACTGCCTTTTTTTTTTTAATTGAGTGCTGCAGGGGTAATATCCTGAATTGTGTATAGTAATGCAATGTTGCAGCTATTTCTAAGGCAGCTTCACAGACAAGGTTATGTGAACTAGAAGTATCATTCCAAAGGGGCTATGGCAATCCCCTGGATTACTAACGGTTCATCCTGTGCTGGTTGCTGTCTTAAACTCTGACACAATCAGGCCTTTCATCTTTGAAATTTATAGTTCTGGAATTGATTGCTTCTAAGGGAGGCTTTGTAACCTCTCTGCTTCTGGATTTAGCACTAAGTAGCACATTTAATCTTAAAGGTGAAATTGAAGTAGGGGCAGGGCCACATGTTATTCCTTTGAATGACAACTTGTGTGTAGATTTGGTGGGTTTCCTAAAGATGTTCTTGCTTCAGAAGAAACAGCTGTATTCTTATGTCTTTGTGAGCTCTTAAAACAGAGGATCCTAAGCTTTTTGTGATATAGATTTCCTCTCCTTCCTTCTGCCTGGCTTAGACAACCACCCCAAGCCTTTAGCAGCAAACTGCTTCCTTGCTTCTGGGGAATGCTCTCTTTGCCCAATATAGTCTCATCACCTGTGCCAAACAAGTTGTTCCTTCCTGAACCATTTCCTATTCAGTCCAGTTCTCATCATGTCTGGAACTTTTATTACTCATTCTGGCTTTTCAGTCTTCATGCTCTGTATATTTTGTTTCAGCCTAACACTTTTGGGGTATTTTCCTCTTCCTGGCTCCCATTCTATCCTTGTTCTTTGATTGAGTAGATGTAGGATCTCATTAACTTTATCATATGCCTTTGCTGCTTGATAATTTCTGTCTGATGTGCTCTGGTAGGAGAGATGCTGATGGTGTCTTGTGATAGCTCTAATCAGCTTTGTAATCCTGCTTATCTGTGATCCAGGAAACAATTGCTGCTTGTCAGACCTCTGCTTTAGGAGTGACCCCTCCTAGGTAAATTGAAACTGAGGAAGTAGAACCAGCTGTCTGAAATTCTGTGTAGGAAGTGGGCTTGAACTACAGCTGTGTCCTGGAATAATCATCATCATCTCTGTGTTCTGTAACCAGGCTGTGTCCAGGAGGAGTCTTAGGTGTGTCAGTTCAGAGAGCAGTTCATACAGCCGTTTGTGTCCCTGCAGTTCTGATGCAGAAACCCATGGGAGGGGTGGGGGTGGATTTTTTGCTGGGCCTGGGTTTGCCTGAGGCTGTTCCAGTGTCAGTTTTAAATCACAGGTATAATTTAACCTCTTTTTGGTGCTGATACCTTGGCCTGTCTGTCAGCTATGGTGTGTAGGTTCTTTCCTGTTTTTGAGGAACATTTGCTAAACTGCTGTTCCAGTCAGCTGCCTTGGGTGAGATGAAGGATGGAACATAACTGCATAGTCAGGATAACCCGTAGTTCCTTTTAAAAATGTGTGTTCTCACATCCTGTTTCTCACCTCCCCTTTCCTGTTTCTGCAGTGGTCTTCTGTTGTTTTGTTCTTGCATTCAGAGATAGGATAATTCCAGGACCTGCTTTGTGTTCCTTGCTCCAGTATTTCTCTTGGATTTTCAGTATGACACTGTTTTGTATTTTGACTCTTCTTTAAAATATGGTATCTGGTACAGTGCTCGTGCACTGAAGTCTTTCTGATAGGATTTGTAACACCTTAATGTTGGTATGAAAGACTGATGCTGATTAGTGATTTCTGTCCCCTGTGTTCATGAGTAACTGGTATTAGCAAGGCTGAAGGAAGAGTATTCCTCTCTAGGAATAAGAACTGAAAGTGTACTCTCTTCTGGTTTATGTGGCTGTGCAACACAGACACATTTATTGTACTATATTGTCGAACTTCCCCTTCTCTTCTGCCTGCTCACAGAAGAGACCAGAGAGTGCTAAAAAATACCACAGGCAGATGAAGCCAGATAAGGTACCATATAGTGTTAATTGTAGTAACTAAACACAACTTAAATGGAAAGATGACAAATCTGAATTGTGATGTCCCTAACCTGCAAATACAAGGATGTTAAAGGGCATGTAAATACCATAACTTATTTTACTGTTCTTACTATTCCTAGCAATTCTTTGCTGACCACATTATTGAATGCTGGGCTTAGATGAAGTTTTTGGCGTGGATCTCACTCCAGTAGGATGAGGAGCTGCACTGTAAATGGTGCCTCTTCTGTGTGCTAAGGAAAGATAAAACATGTATTAAGCAGGTCTAATCCATCCCCATTAGAAGCTAAATGTTGGTTTGCTGCTTTTGACAGTAGAGGGACCCTCTCTGTCTAAAACTTTTGGACCAGCAACAGTGTGCGAGGTGGGAGTGATCTCACCAGACTGGGAGAGAATTGCTGTTAGTTGGAAAACATACAAACAAGCAAAAAAAACCTGGCTGTTGGCTCCTGTCAGGGCAGGAGTGCTGCTCCTGAATGTTAGGCAAGAAGGAGAACCCTGGCTATGTCAGAGCACTCTGTCATGACAAACTGTTAACTTAGAGCAAATCAACACCTGAAAAGAAATGGTGCAGTGGGAAACATAAGGTCCTGAGTTGTTTGGAGCAATCACTTCAAGAATTGAGAAGGCTCCTCAAAATCCCTGAAATGATCAAGCTAGAGTGAAGTACATGCACTTGCAATGACAATTTTCTACAGACTTTGAGCTTTGCCTGAGACTTTTAGGATATCTCTGCAGATAAATCCTGGGAGCTACAAGCAAGTTATCTGAAATGCAAAGATGTTTTGGTCACATTGGTAACGTGTTGGTGTGCTTGATTGAGGATGGTGGTGTACAGCTCTGTTCCTGCTGAGGCTATCTGAATGCTAAGGAGCTTTTTTAGGAGTCATTTAGAGGATCTGATAGCTGAGAACTCAGATGCCAAAACTGAGTTAGTTGGCTCATTTGCCTGTTCCCAGAACTTGTGCTAAAGGCCATTGCTGTATGTTACTGGGTGTTACACATACACTGGGTCCTGCACTGGTGCATCTGTATAAGAGAATTTAAATTTCCTGGCGTTTTCAGATCTTTAGATGCAATTTCATGTCCCGCAGCAGCAGCTGTTACAAAATTAATAGCAGTAGGTTGTTACCTGCTTGCCTCTTGTGTTACCAGAGTTAGTGGAGAATTTGGGAATGCTGCTGTAGAAAACAGTGCTTTGGAGCTCAGGATGGAAAACTGGCTGTTCCAGGCAGGGGAGAAGCCGTGTTCACTTTGAATGTGTATTGAATATGGCTTTCATTAGTGTTTTTTTGTTTGTTTGTTTTGTTTTGTTTTTTTAATTGCAGATAAAACTCAGAGGAAACTTGCACAGATGCTGCTTTGGACAACTTTCAGCCCAGGTTGCAGAGCTGAGCCTTGGTAAACCTGTCTCTATCACAGCACATTGCCATACATCTAAGTGCATAAGGTTGGTGGTCTCCAGGATCCACACACCTTAATCAGAATGCTTAGCATGTTTACCATAAGTTTTAAAATCTGTCGTTTATCTATCAGTCATTTTATAGCTTTCTAGGTTCATATAATGGCTAATATGCAAAAGTTCATTTTTAATATTTTAATTGATTTCTTTAATCAATTTCTGAACTTGTATTTATTAAATACTTAAACTCAGTATTACCTACTCAATGCCTTTTGAAAGAAGAGAGTTTTAATGGAGAATAAATTGAGCCTTAAACAAATGGTTACTTCTGTATATTACCTCGCATCAGTGCTTATTTCTATTTGCAAGGTTTTCTCTACAGTGTAGTTGGTCATTTGAGACTTTTTGTTTACGTGTGACAGTGTCATGAAAAGATACTGAAGGCACCTCTGTTGTATGGATGTAGTATCCCTTTTCTTGGCAAATGCAGCTGTGACAATGTGTTTGTAACCAGTCTGATTTGACAGCAGGAATTACTTGGAATAAGATCTAAAGTCTCCAGCTGATGTTTCTCACAATCTCGGGTTTTTTAATCAAAAATGACAATTGTAGCATTGAAAAATGGCAGCATACTTTTCCTTCTACTGAGTTTCTAAACTTGATTGTTTACAAATAGTTTCTCTATGCCTTTGAAAAGGGATAATGTATCCTTCAAAATGGGCTCTGTGCCTACCTGTCAGCTCACCTTTGCCCGGCACAGTAAGAGACATCTAGTAGACCTCTGCACATGAAAATCTAATGCAAATAAGATCACTTTACATTTTATAGTTCTAATATTTGTCTTTCTGAATAATATTTTAAAGCAATATTTGTTAAAGTTTTTCTTGCACTGTCACAAGTTGCTTTTTAGTTTTTTTTTCCCCAATGAGCAAGGATAATATTAGAGACAAATTGGTGTAACAAGGGGAAAAGCACCAGGTTTCAGTGATACTAACTGCAAGTGTGCTTTAAACAGCCATTGCCTTCCTTATTGTTTACCTGATCAACATTTTCGCTGAATACTTGAAAATTTTGACAGTAACACAGGTATAAAGAGCAGAATGAAAATGTACAAAGAACAGACGAAATCTTTTTGTTCACTTTTATTAATGTGTTGCATACATGAGAGCTTTTTCTAGCAGTGGTTTAAAATGTGTATTTTTTTTTGCAGAAATTTAAAAACTGCAGCTCACCTACTGCACCAAAGTTCTAGGTTTTTAGGAGCCCAGCTTTAGTCATTTGAACATGCTTCTAGAAATGTACATTCTTTCCCTGTAATAGCTAAGTATTGATGAGAAAAGCTCCAGTAAAAGCAGTAATGGATATATGAGGTTAAAACTCACAAATTGTATTGTGGATGATGGCATTTAAAACAATAAAAGATCACCGGTACAGTATCTCAATATTAATGTGGATTTTTGGTAATAATGCAGGCTGACTTTACAATATTAGCAGAAATAAAGATTCTGTGTCTACATTCAGTGTTGAATTTGAATCCTGAAAAGGACACCAGGATTTCTGCCTGGTTATTGAAACACCTGATTTTTTTCTGTGGGGTTACTTGAATTTTTTTTTTCTGTTTGTACAAACTTTATAAACAGGCTAAGGCTAATAATTAGGTTTGCACTTTAATATCAGAACTAAACCAAACCTTGTATTCAAAGTAGATTTTTTTTTAAAGTGATGGTTGTTGATCTTTTTTGTAGGTTGTAAGGAAGTAATAGGATATGAAAGTAATTCATAAAGATTCTAGTTTTCCTTTGTCTAAGAAGGAAAAATTTGGTTGCTATTGATCAGTGGTTCATTCCTATGGGTAGTTTTCAAAGCAGTGTTCATTTTCATTGACCTCAGCAAAAAAAAAAAAGAAAAAACAAAAACCAAGAAACAAAAACAAAACAACCAAAAAAACCCCCAAAACAAAAAACAAACCTTAAACTTGAACTAGCTTAGAGTGACAGGACTGGGAAAATGAGAGATCGTTTCGTCAGCACACTTTGGGGGGGAAAAGGGACCAAAAGTTTATTTAGGCTTCCTCAATAGTTTGCATGTGAAGTTGCTTATTAGAGTAAAAGGTTAATAATAAATGCAATATGTATTGTCTTTACTATGGCATCTGTTTAGGAGTTGTTCAAATCACTGCAGTAGGGCTCTACAAATAAAAATGTAACCTAACATCTTGTATCTAATGTACTGTATCTTTATCAGTCATAGGTGAAATCCTGAATAACAAGTGCAAAAGTGGAACAATTACCTATAATGCTTTGTAAAAAGATTTTTCCAGTAGAATTCATTCTTGTCATTTTGTAAGACAACCCTACAGTCCACCTGTTTGTAACTTTTTTAATAAAATAGATACCTGTATTACCAAACCAGGGTGAGTAGTCTGTGTTCAGTTTCTTCTGGAGTGGGCTGAACTGACAACCTGCTGCTGCTTTTTGTTTCGTGGGTTGTTTTTGAGGTCCTGGTTATTCTAAATGCAGTAACCACATCTGAATTGTCGTGACTGAGTCCTGGTGTAGGGGAACAGGGTGTACAGCTGTGCCCCAGCTGGGTGTAGAGCTCACAGTCTTGGGTGCTCTGAGGAGAGAGAAGGTGGAAACATCATTTTCCTGTGCAAAGCAGGCACTCCCTGAGCTGGGGACCAGTTCAAAGCAGCCTCCTCACAGGCTAGTGTGATCAAGCTTTGTTCAAAAGAAATCTGTGTTTGTCTTGTGCAAGTCTTTAACGTTCTTGTTTTCATACAGGCTTTTATGTGTGTGAAGATGGCCGCAAGTCCTGACATCCCATTGCAGTGTCTGTAGCTGCCCTCCAGCCAGAGTTGACATCTTTCCACCACCCTGGTGGAGTGAATGCTCCTGGAGCTCTGCTACAGGAGAGGCACAAGATTTTTCCAGAAAATCAAAGTGCCCAAAGCTATTTGATAACAATTATCTTAAATGTTCAGTAAAAGCCCTGAATTTGCCAAGTCAATGGTTGTCATCTGGGCCCTGTAACAAAAAGTGCATCTTCCTCAGGACATACAGTCTTGGCACTCACCTTTAGTACTGCATTTGTAACTAAAGCTGTGCATTGATGTAAAACGTGATTTCAATCTAAGAAAAACTTGATAACTTGGGACCTTCAGTTCTCAGCAATGTGTAAACAGGCAAAACCATGTAGGCTGCTCACCACCCCTCTGTTGCTGTGGCTAAGTCCACTTTACACCCCTCAAGTTGCCTTAAAAAGTGGTCTCTCCTTACGACACTGTGCCGGAAAGTTCTCCCTTTGTCTAGATTCTGCTGGTCGCTGGCCCTCTCCCCCCTCCCATCCCTTTTCCCATTGGCCCCTGTTATGTCATTCAACCTTGCCTCTGCCCCCCACCCCTCAGACTAATGTTTTTGGATGCTCTGGCTGCCTTTGGGAGTTTTCGGGATAAAACTGACGTGGGCTTTCGGTTGTTGTTCTTTCTTGCCTCTGGTCTCTTCGGGGTGTTGCCATTAAATGCCTTGGAATTGCATGCAGAGAACCCCTCTTGCCTCTTTGTCTCCGGTTTGTGCATAGATTGTCTGTGTGAGCAGCTGTTCGCAACCACCTGCAAAGGTGAGATTGTATGCACGTGTAGGTGCTAGCAGAGTGCCGCGTAAGTGGTCCATGAGAGACCCAGTAGGGACAAACGCGGTATCGATCCACCGAAGCCCTCAGTTCTTTACCCCTCCTCCAGCTGAAACAGCATTAGCCTTATCTTGTAGGTATGTTTCTGTGCTGTTTCTTCTTCCTGCTCACACTTCCTTTGTGAAATGAGAACTAGTTTCCATCTTGAGAGGAAAATGATAGAGAAGAGCAGAGTGCTCTTTTAAGTGATTTTGGGTGAAATGTCTGCTTCCCTAACCTAGCTGAGAGGTGAGGGTGAAGCATGCCCTGTTCTCATTAGTGTCACTGAGGGTGGGAGCTGACATTTCAGGACTAGTCTGCTTTGAGATGTAACTATCAGGTTCATTGCTGTCTGAGTGTGATTTCTCATGTGGTTTAGAAGAAGTCAGAATGCAGCAGTAATACTCCCAATTCCTTATGGCCCTCAGTATAACTAAGAAAGCTGCTTCCTGTTTCCACTTGGAGGTTGGGAAGTGATTCGAGTACATCTGTTAAGCCCCTGAGACTTACAGCACTGTTTTGTTTCCAGGTGACGCTGTAATACAGGCTGGGTTGGGGATTTTGAGGAAGGACATAAGATTCATATTCAAGGCTATTATCTTTCAAAAGTCTTGGTGCTGAGAGTAAAATCGATTGCTGCTTCACAGACTTGTGTAGCATCCTTTGTTAAATAGGTGTGGAAATGTCATGTTGCTTTGTCTGGTTTTGGGGCTATTTATGTAGTATTTCATGGCAGCTTTTTCCTTGGTGTACCAGTTCTTGCTATACAGGTGCCTGCAGAAATCTCCAAGTGTCCTGCTTCCCCTGTGCAGCCAGAGGACAGGGATGTCCCCCCGGAGCCATCAGAGAGCAGGAGGCAGTTGCAGCACAGGCGAGAGGCCTGTCCCCACCCTGCCTCCCCACCCAGCACGGGTGACACGTAGCTGTATCACTTCCCGGGGCAGAGCTGGGCCCTGCAGCCTGACTGGGTGTGCTGGGGTACAACCCACAGCCACAGAAAACCCCACAGCGAGGACAGAGACCCTGCCAGAGTGGAGGGTGAACCACTGGCTACACCTCGTGTGGAGCTGCACGCTGGCCATCTGCCCCAGGAGGCTGGGCTGTCATTACAGTGTGAAACTAGGTGGAAGTGTCTAGTCTTAATTAAAATGAGATACGAGTTCCAAAGCAATACATGTTGAGTTATCTGTGCTCGAAAGCCAGCAGCCCGGGTTGCTGGGTTTGCTCGTAGTTGCTGGGGTTGGGTGAGTCACCACTCGCTCTCTGGCTGGAGGAAGCGCGAACAGCTTAGAGCTGCGGGCAGGCTCTATCAGGAGATGACGTGGCCCGAGGTTCTGCGCTCTGAAAGTGAAATAATGTGGGTTTCGGGTTTTTTACGTAGCCGCTTTTATCTCTGCCTGGTCAATACAGCTGCGAGGAGCAGAGAAGAAGGAGTCTGAGTTGTAAATCAGCACAGCGTTTAATTCAGAGGTGATGTCCCACTGGTAGTAGTTTGTTGGTGCTGCCGAGGGCAGCATTGAGCTTGGCTGGCAGTGACAGTGCTGATTGCAGGATTGTAAGGGATGAAATTTGTTCTCTGTGGAAACAGTGTATTTAGTATGGAATCAACTTACTTGCCTTTGGTGCTCTCTATCAAAGCTGAGGTTTTCTTCAAGTCCCTCCAAAAGGTCTGGAGCAATAACTGCAATAATTGATGGGAAAGAGTCTCTTATGTTGCTGGAACCTGTAAAATATTCTCTCAAAGGAGAGGCTTTGCTGTTTGTTTGGTTTGTGGCATGTCTGTGCTCCTTGGTGTTCTGTTGGCTCAGTCTGAGTGTGCTGTGACAGCTCTCTAGCAGTGCCTTACTTCCTCTTAAGCATATTTCTAGTAAAAAGGCTTGTGTGGGATTTGAGACTCCAGGAGACTGCCAGTTACTGGGTGACCTCAATTGTTCTTGCCTGGGAAGAAAAATCATAACTGTAGCACTTCCCTCCTGGGGCCTATGGGGAAGGGTGTATTAGAGATGTTGAGGTGCTTGGACTTGCTTGGAATCAGATGCACCAGCGTTGTACAATAATTTTGAAATTGGACTTCTTGCATGTAAATAAATAAGTGGACTAGAACTTAAATAACAAAGTTGAAAAATTCTCAGACTTATGAAAAGGATTAGTATTTCATACGTTTGTGAAACTACAGTGTAACTTGTTTAGTCTTAAGACTGATGCTTCTACGGAAAGGTTTAATTGATTACGACTGAAACTCAGTAAAGCAAACAATCAACTTTCTGGGAAATTTCTGGCTCTTCCAGAAATTGTTTCTTTTTTCCTGCCGCTAAGCTGACTAGTTCATACAGTTTTATGTCCTTAGAAGATCTACCTTGACATTCGGTTTAAATTATTTGGTCAGCCCAGAAAACAGAAAATACACTCGCTGTTTGTGGCATTCCTTAAGGGCTACTTGTTTTTTTGGGAACTGGCAGATAGGATGATCAATCATCAGCTTGGGATTCATCCTACTGCTAGGATAGATCTTTGACCCTTTTTCTTCAAATTAATAATGATTGTGTAATTACCGACAGCCTGGCTCCTGTGGGAAAACAAGAAGAAATTAACTGAATTTTCAGCAAAGCTGATTTATGTTGGAAAAGAGAGAAAGCTGCTCACAGAGCACAGGTAACTGCTGGAGCAAGTTGTAGCTATGTGGGATTGTGAAGGATTTTCAAAGATGGTGTTGGATAACCACTGCTGGAGGAAGGAGTATGTGAGGCGTGTGTAGCTCCTGCCTTCGTGTGATCCCATGTTGTCACATGGGATCTCTAAAGTCCCTTGCAATGCCATATCTCTGTGACCACAGTCACATTTCTGATCCTGTCATTATTTTCCATTCATTGTTCCAGGAATTAGCACAGCCTTGCTAAATGCTCTAGGTCTAATCTCAGTAATACAGATGTTTTAATAGGTTAGAAGAAAGATTTTAGCTGCAGGGCCTGCCCAGTGTCAGGCTGTGGTTAGAAGTGATTGGGTGTTCAGCTGCCTTCCTTTCCTTTCAGCTGTCTGTCCTGTGAAGTCGTTGTCAGCACAGGATCTCAGGCCATCCAAATGGCTCCATCAAGGGGCCCAGTTTAATAATCTAGAAAGATTTTGTGAATGTACCCCTGAGACCTTGGGACAGTCACAATGTAGTAATGTTTCCTGGTTTTGGAAATATGTGTGTCTTGTAGCTGCCACCACCTGCCGGAAGGCCCTGGAAGAGGAGCCATGAAGTGGGGATCACCTTTGATCACTACAAAAGTACCAAACTCCCAGCTTCAGGTGGATACTGCTCTATTGTCTTCCACACTGCCTGCTGTGAAGAGTGGCTTTAACACACCTTTCCCTGTGCTGTGAGCTGTATTCCTGGAATTTGATGCACCCTGGTGGGACTGTAGTGTGATAAGAATATTTTGAGGAAGAACAAAAGGACAAAAAGGAGTGGGGGTTGAGGGGCTACCTGGGAGAGAAGTGTTAATAAAACTCAGGATCAAGATCCATATGGTGGAACGGGTCTGATCCATTGGCCTTGGAGGTACCTGGAGAACGTGTGTTTCTTTGTCTAGATGTAATCAAGGCTTACTCAGCCAGAGTTATTTGTCTTGACCCAAGAGGGAAACCACATCTGTCATGAAAATAAGCAGTATAGTTCCTTAGAACTCTATCCTTTCCACTAGGATTCAGCCTCTTCACCTGGCATTGCAGACTCAATTTGGCATCTTCCGCAGACAAAGCCGTTGGCTTAGGATCCTTCTAGTTCTTAGTAAGTGATTCGGCGACGTGTGAAAAAATAAAGGACAGCAAAAAATAAAGGTACCAGCCCAGTGCTGTGCACTGCTACACAGGTGTGGTGAGGTGCATCGCCCCTGCTGGAAATCACTGAATGTTGTGCAATGCCCAAGTCCCTTGGAGGCATCAGTGCTCCTTTGATTCAATACATTTATGAGGGCTTTCTCTTGCTGCGTAAATTGCTTTCTCGTGTCTTTGAAGTGACCTGTTTGAATTAGACATCACAGAGTGCTTTTTATACAGCTCTGCCAACAACAGAGTGCAACTGGCACATCAAAAATGAGATAAAGTGGATATCTCTGGATATCACCAGAGTCAGGGTGGTATTTAGTTTCTTGTACAGCTTGTGTTGTCATTTGTATTTACTTACAGCAAGCTGCCTTCTGCAGTCCTGAAAATAGTTTTTACATAGCATGTAAAATCTGAAAAAGGAGGAAAAGTCAGCAATGCCCATGGATGCACGCTGGAATGTGTGATTGCTGGACTGACCTGCTTATCCCTGGACACCAAGTCCTGTCCTGTGTTTGTTGTGGGGCACCATCAACACCACGGGAGGGAGCGTGGAAGCAACAAGTGGCTTGTCCTGGGATGGTACGGCTCAGAGTGTGGCGGTGCTCCGGCCCTGGGAGTCAAACACTGCGGTGCGGGTTGAAAACAGAACAGAAATGGAAATAAAGTTTTATTTCAGGGCTTTGGGACTTCAAAGGGTTCCACTTAGGGTTAATTTGTCTCAGGTGTCTGGAATTGCAGTTATGCTTGGCATCTAGTGCATAATCGAGGTTATTTGGGATTTCCTACTCTGTTATTGCAGGTAGGTAAAAAGAGCCACTTACCTTAGCTGCTGAAGCTTAAATAAAAATATAATCACAAGAATAAGATTTGCTTTTATTCTATGATTTCTTGGGCATAAGATTAATTTTGCCTTGGGTGGGACTGGGGCAAACCCGAGAGGAAAACGCTGCTACATAATGTCACCTTCTGATACCGAAATGCTGCTCAGAGAAGTCTTATCCTGTAGTTGGACGCTAATGGGTGAAACCCGCCAAAACACAAAATAAAAAAATGCAATTATTTCCGTTTTCCCAGCGATTACTTATGAGTAATGAGTTTCAGCACAGTGATGTCAGATAGTTGGCAAGCAAAATTTGATGAAAATGTAAATGTATCATTGTTTATTATATTCAAGAAATAATTTTGGGGCAGAAGTTTTTAGAAGGGCAGGACATGGTGAGTCAGCTCTAACTGTTGAGATATGCTGAAGATATAATCTGATTTGTGGAGTAAATGTAAAACAATGATCATTGTTAAAGGTTTAAAGGAAGGACCATGTCCCTAGACTGTCCCTAACAGGCACAACCCTAGTTTTTCCAGCTTGCTCTGGTATTTTTTCTGCCTCAGTTTAAGGGTCTTTCTAGGACCTAACTCACATCTTCCCTGCAATTTCCAGCAAATCTTCATTTTCTCTTTAGCTTGGGAACACAGCTGATCCATTCTTCTGGAGTGGCCCTGCATCAGTCAGGTGATTGTTGTTCCTTTCTTCTCTTTCTAGCTAAACAAACTGAATTTTTTCAGGCTTTGTTTTTTGAAAATACTTTTTTGGGGGTATATTTTATAAAAAGTTTAAACCAATTGTTCTTAAGATGGGACCCCAGCTGAGAGTGAAGACATTCCTCCTGGAGTGGCAGCAGGGATGTGGAAGATACCCTATTCTGGAAAGAAATGTTCCTGTTTACAGTGTCGGTGTCATGCCTTGGATTCATTAACCAGGTGGGATATCCTGTGGGAGCCTGGAGCTGTTTAGAAGGACTTTGGCTGTGCCAGAGCCTACTCTCAATGATGCAGCCAAGAGGTGGGTTGCTCCCTGGCCCTGCAGTTGGGGGAGTTATGGCTGGGTGAGGAGGGAATGTGGATGTTCTCCTGGCAGCTCCAGTTGAGGAAGAGGAGGTGAAATGTGAGTGTATGAAAGATCACAGGTGACTAAAGTCTACCTGGGCAAGTCCTGTCTGGCATTTTGAGTGTGCACTTCTCTCTGCTCAGCAACAAGCTGGGTGTGGGTTCTTGCCTCTTGGACAGTTTAAAATCCCCTGGCAGATCTCTATTCAATGACTTTATCTATCCATTTTCATTTCCTTTCCTCTAAACCCAATTTAAAGATAAACATGGCAAAGCCCAAGGGACAGCAATGCACAGAGCTGCAGTGATGCAGGGGTAACATGTTATGTCCCTTCTCTCCCAGAGCTGCTTCTCTCACAGACTGCTCCTCTCTGGGGAGGCAGTGGGGATGTTTGGGGCATTTCCTTACCCATCCCCAGGCCCAAGCCGGGACAGCAGCTGAACTCGCTCACTCTCTGCCCAGTGACAATGGCTCACCATTCTGGGAGGCTCCCCGGAGTGTAGCTACAGTGCTCAGCTCTCTGCCGTGTCCTGTGGGCTGCCCTCACTCCAACACCAATAGGGATCAAAGGAGAAATCCCCAAACATCGATGTGAGTATTCTCCTTGGAAAAAGGAGCAATACGGTTTCGGAGGAAGGAAAGTTCTTATTTCTTGCTCTGCTCAGTCCATCCCAGCAAGCTGCAGGGTATTTGAGAGGCTCAAGAAGACCCTGAGCCAATGCATCCGGCCTAATATGGGGTCAGATGCACTCGGTGGAAGAAAGTCCTTCCTGGGAGAGCTGGTGCAACGCAGGATGGTGATAGCAAGGTCTAGAGTATTTAAAAACAACGGCTGAGCTGGCCGAGCAAGCTGCCTTGAAGCAGAACTCACTCCAACATGCTGCTGCTCAGGCCCCACCATGCTCTGGTGCTGCTGCTTGGGATCCTCTCCCCACCTGCCACTATGGCTGCGCTTGCCCTTCATGGGTTCTGTGCTTTCCTGCACTGTTTTCACGTTACTCCCTGCCCCTGCAGATAAGGAGGACATACATACCAGGCTGGACTTTGGCATTGGCTCAGGCCAGGAGCTGGAATTACTCCTGGTGCTCCCCTTGTGTGCTGTTCTGGCTGGCCCCCAAGTCACTTCCAGAAGAAGGAGATAGATGGGGGTAAAATAGGTTTCTCCTCTGCTTGGACAGCAACAATCTCCATGCCCCAAGGAAACCTTGCTTGTTCCACGTCTTCTTGCTGTCCTTTAGTATCCTATGCCAAAAAGTTCTTGTTTATGTAGTTTGATCCTGTTTGCTGCTGCTGTCTCCATGCTGTGTCCATGGATAGCTTTATAAGGTGGTGTCCTGGGTTGAAGTGTATTCTATTACCATCGTCATGAGCTGTGGAAATCAGGTGGGGCAGTGTTTCCTTGCCTCCTCCCCCCAGACTATCTTTCTGTTAATGGCCCATCGTTGTCCTGCCGCATGACTCAGAGATAACTCCCTCCGGATTATCTTCTGGTAATGAGCCTAATCAACACTTGGCCTCATTACCCTATTGTGAGATGCTCCACCCAGAGGGAGGAACCAAGCATCCCATCGTGGATATAATCTGAGATGCTGAACACCAGAGACAACCCTTTCCACTGGATTTCCAGAGGACAGGAGCTACACAGCCACCACTGGACCTTCTGAGGAAGAGCAGACCCTTTTCTACAGGATCACCGCTTCAGAGGACTGCAGCCACCATTCTACCAGACTGCTACCCACCACCCTGACTAACAGGGACTCAGGTTGTATCTTGACTCTGTCAGTGTTTTCTTTTACTTTCTTTTCCTTTTATTTCCCTATTAAATTGTTATTCTGACTTGGTGCCTCCCACTGGTTTGTTTTCAAACTAGCACAGGTGGCCAGCGGTCCTGTTTGACCCAACACAGCCTCATTCCTTCATAGCAAGGTAGTGAAATTGGTTTTTGGCACCCACAACCTGACTGGCCAGTGCCCAGCTTCTAACAGCATCTGTGGAATCCAGGGTCAGTGCCCCTGGCATGCCAGGAAAGCCTGTAGCAAAGAGACTTGGCTTCTTCTGGGCTTTGGGGGGGTCCTCTATTGCACCCCCATACATCCCTCCTGCCAGTCCAGTGTCCCTGCCGTGCTCCCAGGGCGGAGCTGTGCCTGTGATGTGAGAGCCACTCAGGAGAGCTGCTCCTCTCCTTGGTGCCTGTGTTTGACAGCACATTTTAAACTGCAGAGGGAAAGTACACTCACAGCCCCCCCGGATGGTTTGTATGTGATGCTGCCCTTCTCCTGACACAAAGAGCTCAGACCCCAGGGCCACGTGCAGCGCTGGAAATATGGTCCTTGACGTGATGCTGTCACGTGGGCCTCAGCCATCCCGTCCTGGCAGTGGAGCTTGATGGACTCATCTGCTTTGTGGAGCAGCTTTGCAGGGAACAGCAGGTTGGCTTTGACTTTCAGGCTCCTTTTTGTCCTGGTTAGCAGAAGACTTATACATTTTTTCTGTGGATAAAACCTCTATGGTTTTTTTCTCTGCACCAGAGATGACAAGGTATTATGTTGCCCTGACAGTGTCTGTCCTGACAACCCCAGGAATATTTGGGAAGTGTAAGAGAGGCCATGGTGAATGGTCTGGAGTAACTTACAGTGGAAGTTTCAGTAGAAGCAGGCAAGGGAGCTCTAAATGCGGCTTTTTTGATTTGCCAAGCTGTGTTTCTATCACTCTGGGTCCCACAGGATCATGTGTGGTTGTGACTTTTTCCAGCAGCAACAATAATGATCCCCTATGGCAGTCCAGTGCCTGCCTTTGGCATGGCTCAGTGCATTTCTTTCTGAAAATGGGGGCTGCTGTCCAAAGGCTGCTTTCACCCAAAAGCTCAGTGAAGGGGTCTCTGATGGGTGAGAGGAGCCAGGGGGGTCAGACAGCTCATCGTGGCCCTGCAGCACCTGGGGCAGAGAAGCAGCACAAGTGTTCTCACCACCACACAAAGCGAGGCTGCCCACAGCAGCCTGGGCTGAGCCTGGGGGTCTGAGGGTGGGTGGCTGGCTCTGGCACCCCAAGGACGAGCTGATGAGTGGGGATGTGGGCTTTTCAGATTTGAATTGGGAACCAGGTTGTCTCAAAGGCTTATGAGACTTCACTAAGCTGCTCAACCAGGATGTGAGCTGGGAATAGGAGCAGGTTATCCTCTGCCTCTCCAGGAAGGACTCACAACTGGTTTTGAGTCCAGTTGGATACATTTTCCACTCTCTGGTGAAGTACATCAGCCCATCAACACATTGCTCAGTGGACAGGACATGATCTGCCCACCCCATGGAGCCAGGACAGCTGCCAGCCAGCTGCTCTCCCAGTGCGCCTTAACTAGAGCAGAGCAAAGGTGACACTCACTGCTGGGTGACTTTGGCAGGAGAGATGCTCAGCTCTTCTCCCCTAACCCTGTGGTACCAGGGTTGCTTTGCCCTTGCATTGCTCACTACCAGCTGTTTATCCCAGCCCAGTGTTTATCTCAGCCCCATTACTTCCAATCTTCCCCCTAATTAGTACACCCATAATTCACAGGCAGAAAACATCCTTTATTGCAGTGGTGACATTTAAGCCAAGGTAGGTATTGGTTTGTTGGGGTATTTTTGAATTAGTTTTTAGGCAGTCAGCTTGTCTGCTCCAGCGTCTGCTCCACATCTGTGACTGCAGCCTTCTCCATCCAGCTGAGAGGGAATTATGTGTGCAAGAGCAGTCAGGGCTTCCTTCCCAGCTCCTGGCTCACACCGCTAGAACTGTTGTGCCTGCCGCACACCCAGCTGCATGCTCGAGGATGCTGCACCTGAAAGTTCAGTTCCTGGATGATTCACAGAAGATCTTTGTAGTTGATGTAAGTGGGTATCATATTCTTACTGGTTTTTTGGTGTTAATTAGTAAGTCATTGCTGCTCTCAAGAATTGCATGGTCTCTTACAGCTTCTGGTTTTCAGCTTTAAAAAAACACCAGCAAACAAACAAGAAAACCAATCTCAAATTCAAAATGAAAGGTTATAGTACTAATTGGTAAGTGGTTTTTTGGTATCAACACACTCCTACGCTCCTCTGTTATTGGCATTATTTATGAAGAAGGAGGAAAGGCTTTTACTTATCTGGTGTCATCTTTAGTAAATCAGTTAATATGAAGTGATGGTCTTGACAAGTGTTGAGTTCTCTCATTTGTCTGGTTGCCAGTGTAAACATTCAGCAAGAAAGTAAAGTCTAGGAACAGAATAAAAATAGCATATTTGTCTAAGCTATCCCTGGCAAGAAACATCTGCATACATCTCTTCCTGGGCATTCAGTTGAAAAAGAAAACTGTGTGGTTTTGTGAATAGCTGAGGAAAAAACCTCAGCTGTATCTTATTTTCTGCATGGCAGTGTCCTACAACACACTGTGAATAATAATTCACATTTAACAAATGGTAGCTCTGAACTAGGTTTAGAATGTTAGGTATTAATATCTATGGTGTTAGATTTATGCATATGTGTATAGATGTAACTGAAAGCAGATATGTCTTGACTGTGTGTTGGAAGCATCTTTTTACAAGTGTGATTGCACATTTACTGTTGGTTAGGGTTTGATAATCACAGTAGCTAATTGAATTAGCTAATTCAAGTAGATTTATTCTAGTACTTCCTGCATCTCCTGTGGGACCAGAGTGTTTAATATAAAACAGGCTTTTTTTCAAGTTCTGTTGCTTTTCTGATATGGTCCTTGTTCTCTGGTTTATAGCACAGCCTCTCTTGGATGTACAGCTCCATTTCTTTGTGATAGTATTTTGCAAAAAAGTGGATTATAAAGCAATTCCATCCCTCGATACAGTATGGAAATTGTTTGATTTAGTTTAATTAATCTATCCGAGTCCAGGAGACAGCTTAAAAATGAGACTAGTCAATTTAAAACGCCTTCCCCTCCTCCCCCCATTGATTAGATCAGGTCATAGTGAGACACTGCTGGTACAATGTTGCTGCATTTTTTTCCATCTTTGTTTTCTTATTTGCTTGAAACACAGCACTAGAGCTCTGCACGACATGTTATTGCAGCAAATAGCTTCCATTAGAGGAACTCCTGGTCATTTCCATTTTTAGCATGCAATGGTATTGGAAACCCCTTTTAGGCATTTCATGCATTTGCTGCTGTGTGGGTACAACAAATGAATAGCCGAATTAGTGACTTCTCCAGTATAAAAGGACTGCTTTGGGCTAAGTTTTGAGCAGATATTTTAAGCAACTCTTCCTAAACCCCTTCTGACTTTAGAAAGCTCTTTTGAATGTGGAGTACTTCAGTATAATGGGAAGGAAAAGGACAAAAGAGAGAAAACACAGCAGGCCTGATTCCCCCCGCACCTCATGCTCAGTGTAAACATCTCTACCGGCCTCACATGGGTGCCACAGCTGCTGGCATGTGCAGCAAGGTCTCATTTCCAGGCTGCTTTGCATGAGAACAAGTTCCTCTCCTGGTGCTGGATACTGACCCAGGAAGGCTTCTGCCTTCATCTGCATCGTTGCTGACAGTTGGGACTGCTGAGTTCCCAGGATTTCTTTCAGCTGAGCACTGGAGTTGGTTCCCAGGATGACAGTCTGAGCCCCCAGGGCAGGGGAAGGAAGGGGCTTGGCAGATCTCTGAACGTCCCCACCGTGTCCTCCTTGCTGAGCACCCCATGGCTGAGCCTGGGATGCTGCTGGGCAAACCAAACAAGCCCAGAAAAACCAGTTGCTGAGGCTGAGTGAAGGACAGAGTCTCCTGTGGTCATATGTCCCTTGTAAAGCTGGAAATTCCTTGACAAGGAGGTGTGTGAGGCTGGTGGCAGAGGAGCGAGGGCACAGGGAGCCTTAGGGCTTTTGGTGCGTGACACCATGTGCTGGCTGCAGCACACCTGTTAGGGCAGGCATCTCCCAGGGTGGTGGGAAAAGATCACACCAAATCCCACGAGCTGTTGCTCACCACGTGCTAAACCACGGACCTGGGTGTAGCAGCTTGTCCTATGGGGAATGCTGCAGATAGGGGCTTTGCCATTGGACTGCAGGTGCTGCCAGAGTCCCTCTGGGGACAGGGGCGTGTGTGTGTCCCATGTTGCTATCTACCTCTGGAAGTGCCTCTGGCTTTCTGATTCTGCTCACAGTCCCAGATGCTTTCACCGAGGAGGAGCCAGTGCAGCCTCTTATTTTCACCTTCTACTCTGAGGTTTCTGCCTGTGGTTGCTCACCTGGTCCTGCATCATTCTCTGAGGCACATGTAAGCTTGGACATGGGACGAACAGCCCCACACGTCATGCTTCTGCCTTGCACTGTGCTCCTCCAGCACAGCACCCACTTCTCTCACTTGGTGCAATGCAGGGCTGATGCTGCTGAGCATCACTGTACCCCAGTGCTTGAGGCAGCACTGGCCTCAGCACCCCAAAATCTGGGACAGGACACCTGCAAGCAACCCGCTAGAAGAGAAAGGCTGCTTCTAAAGCAGTCCCTGCGGCAGCTGGGCTGTGTCTCCCAGTGAGCAGGTTTTCCTGGGTTTGGGACTGTTTCTGTCCCATGGTGCTTGCCCTGGGCAGTGGTGGGCTTGGAGCAGAGTGGGTTGCTCCCAGCAGACGTATGGTAGGTAATAACCCAGTAATGCTTGTCCTTCCTGGCTGCCTGACAAAGGCCAAGGCCTTTCATGCTAGAAAATGCTAGCTTGGAAATAAACATTTACAGTTGTTTTAATTACCCTTGTGATCCAGTAATTTTGAGGAGAACCAGGAGTGCTGCAGAACGAGTGTTGTTATTACGCTATCACCTTTCTGTAGCCTTTCAGCACAGAGACAGCAATTTCATGCCAGAAGAAGCCCTGAAAGGTGATTATTAGTGCACATCACCACCAGCAGCCAGGTCTCTCCAGTCCTTGCTGGGAACAGCCACTGCCACAGGGAGCTGCAGCCTGTCTTCCCCTCCATCACCCAAAATGCCATAATTTAGCAGCTGTCTAACCTGGCCTCTCTCCTTCAGCTTGCTTTTGCAATAACCCATACTTCTTTTTGGTCTGCTTTTGACAAACTGATGAAGGCATATCAGGGTTTTGTTGGGGTGGGTCACTGCCGCCTTAATTTTTGGTGCTGTCTGGAGCATTTTCCAGAGTCAGGGGCCTCCTGGTTTGTTCTCCAGCTGTGTCATACAGCACGGCAACAAGTCAAGAAAACACCCTCCAAGTGCTTCTGTTTACTGGGAATAACTACATCCTGGCCTCCCTTATCAGCATGTAGTGCCACCTAATTCATATTGCTAAAGCTCACGGATGACTCAGAGCCCATGGCACAGGATCTCTGGGTCCTGTTGCTGTTAATTACCATTAACCATAATAGTAGCTCATCCCCGGTTGTTGGGGCACACGGACTCACTGCACATGTTTGAAGTCTGCTCCTGTTGGCTCTTAATTAAGCACGTTTGCCATGGCTGTCCCTGGTTCAGGCAGGTGCTGGTCCTGGGGATCACTAACTGGTTTGCCAGGGACAGAACTGCCCAGACAGTGATAGTTGCAAACAGTGAGTCAAAACAAGGTTTCTTTTCTCTTGCTTTCCTTTCTGGTTTATGTTAATAAGGGAGAGAAGTGATGGGAAGGAATCTGATTTCCAAAAGCAGGGAACACAGCATGCAGTTGTCCTACTGTACATGCTGAAGACAACAGCATTTATTAAGGTATTGCTGCTGCATGGTCAGGAAAGGGGTTGAAGGTAGGGAGCTGAAGCTTCTCCCTGTCTCTCTGAAATCCCATCATGGCTGCTATCAGCACTGCCTAACTTGCTGCTTCTGTGCTGTGTTTGTTTGCCAGCAAAAATCCTGTGGGAAAGCGCTCTTCAACCTCACCTGCAACCACCTCAACCTTGCAGAGAAGGAGTACTTTGGCCTGGAGTTTCACAGCCAGGCTGGGAACCAGGTGAGTGCAGCCAGCAGTGCAGGGCCCCGGAACAGCCATTGCCTGCATGGCTGGGGGATTGTTAGCACCTCCCTGAAATTCCAAATGGAGAACTTAAATAGAAAGTTTTGGTATGATGGCAGAAAAACCCTGAAGATGGGAGTTAGGAGGGGAGTGACAAGCCCCAGTTATATCTACAGCTCATGGGGTCTATCCATAGCCATCCTTGTGTGGCTGCCCAGCAGGACACTTGTCACAGCAGCCAAGCTGGCCAACAGTTTCATGTTGCATTCCACCATGATGCTGCTACTTTTATTCCCCATCGGTTGTGCTGTTTATTCACCCAGCTCTTCATTGCTTCATTTCAGGTCTGGTTGGAACCACTAAAACCCATAACAAAGCAAGTCAAAAGTAAGTATTTCAAGAATAGAATTCTTCTAAATCACTACCAGTGACAGTCTAGCACAGACACATTCATGCAATGTTGTTGCTTGGGGACAAGATCTCTAGCTTCCAGCACTTACCTGAGCTCATTTTAGAGGGTGAGGCTGGGCAGGACTGTTTGCAAGGACACCTTAGTCCATACAAAATCCCGTGGAAATACCGCTGCCTTTGCAATCTGGTATCTGCACCCTTTTAGGCTGGAGCTATTCATAACTTGACAGCTTGGCAAAGGAGCAGGGGTGGCTGAGTGCCTGCATGGCCATGCTGGCAGTGTGACAGGTGCTGCTCCTGCATGCCCTCCTTTTCCCTTTGCAGCTCAGAGCAGCCCAGGCACCTGCGTAAGGCAGGGTTCCCCCTGTGCCCCGCAGGCTCTGCCACTCCTCCCCAGCCCCACGGAGGTGCTGCAGAGCCTGACCTGAATTCCTGACCTCCTCTACCATGGCCTTGACCAGTGTTAACATAGTGCCCCTTTCAGCACAGGCCTCTTTCCATCCCTGTAATATTTTCCCCAAGTACACGATGTATGGGAGGTGACTGAGAGCTTGAGGTCATGAACCCAGTCTTTGCCATGGGGAGGCTGCAGAACAGTGTTTGCATGAATTTCCCTGAAAGAGGAAAGCCTGATAAGGAGCCTTCCCTTTCTGGGTGCACCACAATTGGAATTATTCAGGCACCTATTTCCTTTACCGTGTGCCTTCTGGGTGTTTTGTGGCAGTCAGTGCTTGCATAATTGCCTCCCTCCCTCCACGAACTTTGCCTTGGGCTTGGCTGCTTGTTCTCACTCATCCCACAAAAAACCTTTGCCCAAGCAGCCTCCTATGGGAGCTGTTGCACCCCAAGTGTTTGGAGGGCTGAGTTTAATACACAGCCTCAGTGATGGCAATTACACCAAGGCTCTGGCCATGCTCCCTGGCACCATTTCATGGAAACCCCCTCCCAACAGGCATTTTTGCAATTTAAAGAATTGCTGGGGCATTTTCTCTTTAGTACTCTTTAGATATACAAATCCCTATTTGCATCCACTGGTAATACTGGGGGCCTGGGCAGGCTGGTTTTGGGGGTGGGGAGGCAGTCTGTAGTCCCAGATTTGTAAGAGTCCAGATTAATTTACTCTGTAAGGAGACAGCATGTGTGAAGAGAGTTGTAAATGTTCTCAATAGACATGTAAAAGAAAACTTATGAAGATGTTGTGTTTTAAGATCCTAAGGAGGTTCTTTTCAAATTTATGGTGAAATTTTTCCCAGTGGACCCTGGCCACCTGAGAGAAGAACTGACCAGGTACAGCACTTGTTTTATTACTTTCTTACCACACAGTTCTGTGTTTTTGCAGTGTGTTAATTCTTTATCCACCGCAGCCTGTCTGTGAGCAGTGATTATCCTAAGTGTCCTAAGTATTATGGTTTACAGAACAAAAACAGAGGATATCTTTTCTTGATCCTCTGTTTTTAAACACAGTCCACTTGAAAGATCAGCTGTCTTATGAGGCTGCAATTTGTTTACTGCCAAACGCTTTAGCAGTTGGGCACAGAGTCTGACTGGTCAGTCCAGCTCCTGCCTCAACCTGTGTTCTGAAAGAACAACTTCAGTTTTATTTTTAAAAATTACATTGTTAGCTCTTACAATTTTAGAGAAAGCATTGCAAACAGGGACTAAGAATAAAACCAAGACAGTGCTTCTGCAGAACATCAGCCCCAAGAGAGGCAAATGCCCTCCAAAAAAGAAAGGAATGTTAATTCTGAAATCTACTACTGAGCATTTCAATGTACAGGGACGTACTGGTCATGGTGGTGCCCAGCTGCAGCCTTCTGCAGGGGCTGCATGCTCCTCCTGTGACCCTGTGGACATGTATCCCATGGGTTGAGACATGGGAATGGGCATGGCCCTCGTGGTCCAGCCCAGCATCCAGTTCCCCCCAGGGCATGCTTCTATCCCTCTCTACAGGTACCTCTTCACCCTCCAGATCAAGAAGGACCTGGGACAGGGGCGGCTGCCTTGCAGTGACAAGAGCACGGCGCTGATCATCTCCCACCTGCTGCAGTGTAAGGGCAAGCAAGTGCCTGCAGGGACAGTGCCCCTTCCCTGGGGATGGGCTTTGGCTGTGTAGCCAGGGGTTCCCACTGCACTGACCCCTCACAGTCTAATCCATGCTCTCCCTGTGTCCCCAAAGCCGAGGTGGGTGACTTCCATGAGGAGACAGACCAGCAGCACCTGGCCACACACAGGTACCTGCCCAACCAGGAGTACCTGGACAACAAGATCATGCACTACCACCGGAGACACAGGTAAGGGCTGCTGCACACCACCGCCATTCACACAAATCCCCTGATGGAGTCTGCTGACAGGATGTTCCTTCCCATCAGCAGGCAGGGCGGGCAGTGGGGTGGGTGTGATGCCAGCACATACAAAATGGCTTTTTTTCAGCCCATTTCAGCATCTGCCTTCTCACTTCTGTTGCTTCCTGTGCGTTCATGTCTCCAGAGGGAAGACACCTGCCGAGTCGGACATTCAGCTTCTGGACGTGGCCAGGAAGCTGGAGATGTACGGAATCCGCCCGCACCCCGCCAGTGACGGAGAGGGGACACAGATCAACCTGGCTGTGACACACATGGGAGTGCTGGTGTTGCAGGTGACCCCGGGGTTCAGAGGTGGCTGCCAGCACCCAGGCAGGGTGGCCTCTCCAGCTGGGGGTGACCCTTCTCCGCTTAGAGTGCTCCAAACTCTCCCAAGTCCTACAAGAGGGCATGTGTTCCACAGACCTCGGGGGTGAAGGTGATGCTCTGGGATGTGGCTGTGGGGCTCAGCCCCACTGTCCCCCAGCATCCACTATGTGCCACTGAACCTTCCCCAGCTCTGCTGGCCCTTGTCCCATGAGAGTGGTGACCGTGTGAGCACCACATGTTCCATGGCTCTGTCACATGTGTTCACCGTGTAATCTTCCAGCAAAAATAGCCTCCCATGTCTGTGCAATTACATCATGCTGTAATCATGGCTGAGCTGCACAGTAAATACAGACTTCCTCGTAGCCAGCATGAGGCAGTGCTCTGCTCCTACACCAGCTGATTTCAACCTGGGAACATCTTGTCACAGCAAAAAGAAAAATAAACCAAACATAAAACCTAGCTGTGGGTCTGCTGTTTGTAATTAGTGCTGCCAGACCTGGTTATTTATTCAGAGCCATAAACGCCCCTCACACATGCTTAAAGCATTTGTGAGTCCATTAAAATCTGGGCTCTCCCAGAAAGCTGAGAGAGTCCTGGTGCCACAGAGTGGAGTAACACAATTTATCCCAGTTCTCCCATGACACCAGTGTTTTGTACCTGCATCTAACTTATTGCAAAATGATAACGGGATAAAGTGTGCTTGCAGCCTGCTTAAAGCAGGTCTAAAGGTGTGGGGGTGAGCTGAGCACTGCTACACTTCCCAGCAAGGGAGGGGAGAATCTTACTTCTTTGGAGGGGTGATTCTGCCATGACATTTGAGCTGGCACAGATAGGACTCCCTGTCTTGACCTCTCTGAGGTTTGTCTTGGCATCCTGGAGTTTTGCAAAGAGCTTCAGCAGGCAGAGTTAAGCCCTGAACCTCAATTTCTACTTGTAGAGCCAGCTGATGAGGTGGTCAACACCAAATCCCAGCACCCTTTTCCCAGACCCCAGCAGGTCCAAGAGCTGCATTGGAGTCTCATGCAGTGTCCTGTGAGTTCAGGCCTTGGCCCATTGCATTTCTGTATTTATAGGTTGCTCCATCCAGCTGTAACTGCTGTGTTTGTTCTTGCAGGGCAATACAAAGATCAACACCTTCAACTGGTCCAAAATTCGCAAACTGAGTTTCAAGAGGAAGCATTTTCTCATCAAGCTCCATGCAAACATCTCTGTAAGTACCACGCTACAGGCAGCTGCTGGGCTCAGGAGCAGACAGCTGTGGATGGAAGGTCAGCCGCACAAAGTCCCCAGTTTTGCATAAAATCCATTCCTGCTGCTCATGGGTGATGCTCCTTCTCCTTGAGTGTGACATGTGCTAGTCCTGTGTCCCCAGCGAGGTGACAGTGCACTGCCTGGAGCCACTGACAGCCCACATGACCCTTTAGGGGTTCAGGAGGGCAAATGGCAGAACTTGTCCCATGCCCCTGACACCGGCTGTCCTGTCTCTGGCACACAGGCGCTCTGCAAGGACACACTGGAGTTCACTATGGCGAGCCGGGACACCTGCAAGGCCTTCTGGAAGACATGTGTGGAATACCATGCCTTCTTCAGGCTCTCTGAAGAGCCCAAGTCAAAGCCCAAAGCCCTTCTGTGCAGCAAAGGCTCCAGCTTCCGCTACAGGTAAATTCCCAGGGGAAAACCGATCCTGCTGGGGCCAGGAAGGGTTTGGGGATGTCTCTGAGCATCCCCTTTATGTTAGCCCTGGCTGAATCCGAGGGGGTGATAACAGCTACTTCTCCTGGAGACACCCCTGCCTCAGTCCTGCTGCATCCCCTCATGTGGGGCACAAGGCCTACCCAGGGCTGGGGCTGATGGTGCTGATCACATTTCTCCCTCCATGCTGCAGTGGGAGGACTCAGCGGCAGCTGCTGGAGCACGGGAGGAAGGCTAAGATAAAGAGCCTGCCCTTTGAGAGGTACTGGGGGCATGGAGTGGGGGCAGTGCCTGAGGGGACTGGGAAGAGGGGAAGGACCCTCCTGGCCATACATCCACTCATGCTCTTGTACTGCAGGAAGCACTGCACATCCCACTACGATGAGAGGCAGTGCCGCTCCTCCCCAGACCTTCTGACAGATGTATCAAAGCAGGTAAGTCTCTATGGCATCAGCAATATTTCTGTGCTGAGGTCTTGGCATTGCTGCCCCAGCTGGAGGAGCTCAGCTGCAGGCCAAGCCAGACCCTCAGCTCTGGGTGCTCTCTTCCCATCCTGCTCTGGGCACCCATCTGGCACCCACCCCTCTGTGCCCTGCCCAGGTGGAGGAGCTGCGCCTGGCCTACGGCAGCCGGGGCTCGTACCACGCCAATGGAGTGCATGCCTCCGAGCCCACCCTGGACAGCCAGCGTCGGAGCTCCACCATGGAGGTGAGGTTTGCCACTGAGCTGGAGCACTCCAACAATGAAGCTTCCCCCACCTTCCTGCCCCACTCCAAAAGCTCATCTGCTTTCCCCCTGCTCTACACTGAGCTGGAGATGGAGCAGGCATGGGAGCCCATCGACTTCTTCGGAGCCAAGAATCCCTTGACATCCTTTCGGCCCCACCACCAGTTCGCTGGGAACAGTAAAAGCACCTCTGTGGGCAACATGTGGGAGGTGAGCACCCAGCCGCTGGTGTACATGGATACACCCTGTCCCCTGCCCATCGTGGCCCCGGCCCCGCCAGCGCTCTTTTATCTGGACAGGGCCCTGCAGTCTCCATGCCCTGTACCAGCTTCTGGTGAGGACACAGCAAGACAGGCTGGTGCAGGCAGCCCCGTAGCAGCAAAACCCCCTCGACAGAGCCCACGTGGGACCCAGGCTGGGCAGTTCCATTGTGATGCTATAGGCATGGCTATGGGCACAAGCATGGTGGGGAAGAACAGGTCACTGGCTCACTCCTTCGATTACAGCCGTCAGGAGCAGCCTCCCAAGCGGTCTTGGAGCCAGTCAGACATGAAAACCATCTGCTTCCCCTATGGCTCCGAGTTCAGGCCCCTGGGGCCGTGCCCTGCACTGAGCAGCCGGAAAGGGGGTGTTTATTGGCACGTCCCAGCCCAGCAAGGGCTGGCTCCAGGGCCACGGCACTCCACTGAGCGCTACCTCGGCAGCAGCACCGAGTCCAGTGACTCTGATTCGGACCTGCTGGCCACTGACTACTGCTCCCTGTACGGCCGCGTGCTGCGCTCACCCATGGCCCGCATGCGGCTCTCCTCGGGCAGTCTCCAACTGGATGAGGAGGATGAGGAGGTGTCCTTTGCCACCAGCACTGCTGAAGAGAGGGTTTCCAGAGGGGCTTCCAAGTATTTCACCTAGATGCCTGACACCAGCCAGAAGGAGCAAAGGTGGCTGGTGCTGACCCAAGGGTCAAAGAATGGTGACTCTCTTGGTTTGCAGGTCTGCTTACAGCTTATGAAACATTGATGGGATTGTGTTGTGTGAGTGCTCTTAGCTATAGAGGATGTGTTAATGGACATCGGGGTGTGTTCAGAAGTATTCAACCCCTGTACCACACTTGGAAGCTGCTTTGCCTCTGCCACCACACTTTGAGAGGGGGAGTCTTGCTTCAGCCACAGAGGCCAGGGATCTCCTAAAGCCCTGCTAAGCCCTTATGTCCTGCCCAAGATGATGCTTGGAGCTCAGCTGCTGGAGTCTTCGAGGGGGAGGGAGAAAAAGAGACTTCTCACAGAATAGTTTCAGCTGCTGCTTTTCCCAGCTGCAGGGAAGCACACTGGAGGGAGGGTGTTTCAGGCCTTTTTGGAGAGGAGCAGGATGTTCATGAGAGGCTGCTCCTAGAGCTGATGCCATGTGGACAGGGGAAAAACCCCAGCACAGAGCCCATCTCCTCCACTTGCCTCACCTCCCTCCAGTGCTGCAGGGGCCACCTGGTACTCAAAGACAAGGCTGTGTGCCCGTCTTCTCCCTGGACAGTTTAATGGATTATCCTCCCCAGAAACATCTGAGCAGTGCTTGTCAAGCTTTTAGAAGCACCCCATGGTGAGCACTGAGATGTGGGTTCATACTGTAGAGCTGTGCTTTGCTTAAGCCCATCAGCCATCAGCTCCTGCCAGCACTGTGACAGCCCCAGTACCCCAGTGCTCTGCTTAAATTTGAGGGAGAGATGGATAAGGGGTTTTTTTGGGGTCCTTTACTGCCCCAAATCAGTCCTCAGTTAAGCAGCAGGAGAAAGATACCAGGATAAAGATATCAGGAGCAGTAGGAAACGAACACGCATCTTCTTGGAAATACTTTTATTACAAAAACTTACTATTACCCTAAACCTACATTAAATCTACTGAGAAATTTTGAGAATGATGGCACCTCCCTAAGATTTTATGGAGGATCTTGATAATTTTCTTTAAGAACAACCCTGTAAGTCTTTGTAGGACATGACTGTAAGCAGAGGGACAGCCCAGAAAATCCACGGTGAAGAAACCACTGCAGCCGTGCTAGAAAGATTTCAGAAACAAGGAAGCTGGGACAAAAAAAATAGATTAAAATGTAAAAAGAAGTGGGCTTATGGGTCCTGCGCACTCTGCTGTCCTTTGTTTTAGAAGGTGGACAATAAAAACCAGTTGTTCACACAGGAGTTTTCAGTTCCTCCTTCTGCCCTGTGAAATCTGCACTCCCCAGTCCTGCAGGCACCCCCACAGCACACCTTGCCCTGCGACCCCCAGTTCCTGGGCAGCCCTCAGTGCTCCAAGGAGCTGGTTTCCCTCTCTTGCTCTGCTTCCTCGTTCCCTCTGTGCTGTGCTCTCCCAACAACTGGGGAGACTTGTGGAGACCCCTGAACGCTGCTGGAAACAGCCACATTCTTGGTTGGTTGCCCAAAGAAATGCATTAGCCCAACAAGTGAGTACATTTTAAGGTTTTTCTCCTAGTTACCCTGTGCTGAAGCTGTGACCTGCAGTGATCCCTCATGCTGCTCTGACAGATGTTCTGTTGAAAAAAGGGATAATCTTTCTGGCTAGAGAATTGTTTCTTCCCCATTCCCAAAGCTCTGTACCTTGGAAAGAGCTTTGAATCACCATTCATTACAACATTTAAGAATGGCAGCCTGTGGGCACAATTTGGTAGAGGGTTAAAAAAAGCAGTATTTCAAACACAGGCTGCACACAGCCCTGGGATCTATCCACAATCCCTGTTAGCTCCTCTAAGCATGTGGATACACAGGTGAGGGCTGGCCCAGGTCAGCTTTACCTTGAGCATGTCCCAGAGCAGACATCTTCCCACCATGAGAAATTATTTACAAACACCTTGCCCAAATCTTCAGGAACTGCCAGGTCTGGTCTTCAAGACTATGCTGGGAAAACAGCATTGAGAGGAAGAAACAAGGACTTGGGAACTATTTTTCGGTTTTTCCATGGACTAGGGAGCACTGGGGCACAGCATGAGCACTGTGCCTCAGCACATCCTACACATGGTCAACAATAGCAGAGAACAAAGCAGCTTGTCAGTAAGAGACACAAACTGACATCTCCGAGCTGAATTCATTGTGTAAGCCACTTTCTTGGGACTGACTAAAATTAAGGAACAATCCCAGTAAGCAGTGGCTTACTTGTCAAGGAACAATGGAAAACAACCCTTGACCAAGTCTTTCCCCTTGGTCCCTCCTCAGCCCTATTCACCCCCAAGATAAGGACATCTGTTTAAGCGACTGTGTTTCCCTAGGGAAGAAAAAAGAAGGATGGAGAGAGGATGTGGAAAGATCTGGTTTGCTGGTGGTGAAAGACAAACAGCAGTACCTGGAAAATGTAAACTGTTATAGTCCTTGCACAAAGGATTATTGAAGGGGAGAAGGCACAGCAGCGTCACTGTGTGAAAACATTAAGCTACTCAGTGCATTCAGAGAGAAGTAACTGGTTTATATAAAACAGATAAAGGTTTAGACAAAATAGATAAAGCTACAAAATAAGCCAACATACATACCACTAAAACTTTTCAAAGAGGAAAATAACTTTATTCCAGTGTTAAGTCATAAAACAGTGTGATAAAAATCAGACTTCTAACAATTGCTAAACTTTGTGCAAGCACATTAAAACCTACACACTCTCCTACTCAGCTGTCGAAATTCCAAGGCAAGAGCAGGTATGACGACACTACACTGACTGCACAGAAATAAATAGGGGGGTCAGAGACCAAGGGCTTAAAGAATGGTTGCATTGATAAAGGACTCATCTACCCAAGAACAAACACATTTCTCTATTCTGCAATTCAGACTACTTTGATAAGATTACTTCAGCAACAATTCTTCTCAATCTACAGCAGGAAGCCTGGCAAACCAAACGAGCAAGAAGATGGATCCTGCATTAATATTTTGAGCTATCTTTACATTAGCTATCTGCCAGCAACAGAATACTGCTGATTAAGTTACACAGTTCATCAATAATTAACACCTGGGTAAAAGACAGCTCTTCTCTGGAACCAGCAATACAGACATCCCTTCTTAGGAGCTAATTATAAACTTACAATGCACAGAGACTTCAGGCATATGTAGCACTGTGAAAAAAATCTTCTTGAATGGACTGTGCTACATGAGAATGAGTCTGTTTTGTACACGTGGGTGAGTTTTTCCCATGCTGTCCCACGAGATAGGTATACATCCCACCCATTCCACAGGAAAAGAAAAGGCACCATAGTTCAGCAACTAATTACAATTGTATCTCAAACATGTCACGTTCCAATTTCCTGTGTCATTTGCTAATCCCACCTACCCAGAATTATTAATGGAGTTGCACAGATTAAAGATCCCATGTCAACAGGGTAGAGCCCCCAGTTACAAACTCAGGAGGAATTCCCATCAGCTCTTCCCTCAGACTCTCACAGAAAAAGAACACCTTAAGGGAAGTGACATGGAAGTAAAAACATGTTTTTAATTCTGAAAAATTTATATGGAGCTCCCTCAAGTGAGATTTGTGTTGAGGGTGCCGAGGTCAAAGTTGAGGGAGCTGTGGCACAGGCCTTTGTGACCCTTCACAGCCCCATGCCGAGGCCAAAGGCAGTCAGAGCTGTGACATTGCTGCCGTGGTGGCACTGCTGGACATACCTGTCTGAGCTCACACATCCTGGGGTCTCCCCTCTAGGAAAGGAACCAAACGGAACCCCAGGACTGCTCCATCCATTCCCTGGGGTATAGCAGCTGGCAGGTGTCCTCTGCACAAGGACAGCGTGGGGCACCCAGAGCTTTGCAAAGCACCCACACAGGGAACACCCTTCTCAGAACACGAGTCTGTGATAGACACACCTCTGCACAGCTGTTGAAATCCAGAAAAAAAATGATGCACAACAGAACAAGCTCATGAAAGTTTATGGAACTTAAATATTTATTTTTAAACCATTTAAAACCCCCAAAAACATTGAAATGAGCCTCATCTATAAACAGATTTACAAGACTAACAACTACAGAAGCTAGAGGAGCACTACAATTTGTTTCTGTGATGGAGTTATTTTGTAAAGCTTCAGATCAACTATATTTACAACTTTTGCTGCTTTTACATTTATAAAAATATTTATTTAATCCATAATGTTATTGTTTTCAAAAACTATTTCCAAGCTTTTTTCTCAGATATAAATTCTAATTGAATTTCAGTTATATAGCAGATGAAAGTTTTAAACAGAAACTTTTTTTAAAATTAAAACAAGGAGTTAAAAGTAATTTTTTTACAGTGTAGGCACCATTGAAAATAATTGTCCTTGGCATATCTAACCACCATCTCTCACGAGTGTCCTTTATATAAAAATGATGTAATGGCAACATTTGAGGAAAAATGCAGTATTTACTTGCACACCATTACTTTTTCAATATTTGGCAGATATATTTCAGATTCATTAAAATTACTTTTGTGCAAAAACAAAATGTGCAGGTCTGAACCATAAAATAAACACACTCAGCCTTTATCAAAAATAAATTTACACCAACAGTTCCACAGCTAAATACTGAAAAACAACCCCAGTTCAAAACTTCAGCATAATATACATACTGGGTTGAAAAAGGGAAAAAACCAAATCAAAACAAAACAACAGTAGAGATTACCCATCTAGCAGTACCATAAATATATAACTGAAAGCAACTTTATAGTCTTACCTACTTTTTATGAAAAAAATCACTCTGTACTGCACAGTACTACCTTTTTGTGAAAGAATATCTATAACTCAGGTATTTGCATATTAACTGGTAAATACATATTTAAAATACACTTTCAGAGAATTATAAACAAATTATGTTGATGCATGGTATTTAATGTATCTCAGAACAAAAATGTGTATAAATATATTACAGGAGAAACGACACCACCACAACAGAACGCTGGTGTTACACCGATACCTGCGTGTGAGGTATGTAACATGTGACGCTCAGCTTCTCTGGCTCCCTTCCACCCAGGCATGTATACTCAGAGGAAAAAAATTAAAGTAAGTTAAATTGGACTTCAGGTTTTGTCCATTATTGCCAAAAGCCCCACCCCCTCAACTGTATTGCTCTAAATTTTCCTACCATGATGATATAAGATTGAGTTACTACTTCAAAACCTGTTCTAAAAGGTAATACACAGACTGTACATCAGGATAGACCTGTTGCTACATATCACCTGCAAACTATTGACATATTGCTCTCAAATATATTTAATCATAGAGCTGCCTAAAATACTGTACCAATTCAGAATTAAAAGAGATACTGTTGCAGGTTTGTTTTTCATGCTGGTTGAAGCAGGTGCTACAGCAATACCCTTGCCACTACATGTTTTGAATATGCTTGTGAAAAAGCTATTTTTCTCTGAAGCTTGTTAGTGATTTACAAAAGTTTAACTCATGAATATAAAAGAGCTGTACAACTCCACGTACAGGAACAAAATAGCATCAAAACATACTGTACTTGAATATTCTATTAACTAAAGTAATGGTTATTTCTAAAAGCAAAACTGCACCTCAACATTTATCAGATTAAACGGGTGAAACTACAATATTAAAAGTTGTTCTTTACAAAATAATTTCCTGAAAATATAAAACCATGTGCACTGCCACAAAATAGTTGAGTAGGTTCTTTCAAATCCTCAATCACCATCAATATGTTGCAAAGATCCAAAAGGCACAAGGAGCTCATGAGCTAAGCGCTGCCAAGCCTGAAGTAGTTTTGGTGGGTTTCACTGGGTCCATACGATACAGCAGTCAATTGTGTGAAGTTTCTTAGGATGAGTCATTAACAGAAAATCTACAGATAAAAAATGCAAGTAAAAAAAATTGTTAATTGTTAATTATATTGTTTCAGTTAGGCAAATAACAGCACAAATATTTCTGCATCACTAAACTAGCATGTGCCTTCATCTCAATGGTTCATAGGAAAAAAACCCACCAGAAGTGACATTCTCAAGAAAGCATTCCTAAAAGAGGTAAGAAAAAGATTCTGTCTCCCCTACTGCCTGTAAATATGCTTAAGAGAAACCTGCAGGCTAAATTATAGCAGCAAGATATAGCAACTACAGTAAAGCTGCACCACTTCAAGACCAGATACAGTAAATTGTTACTATTAGTTTAAGTCTCAAACAGAAGTGTTACCTATAACTAAGCAAAAGGTTTAAAGCACTGGACACAACAGATCTTTCCCTTATCACTGAACTACTTACTTCTGAAATTTCTCCATAAGTTTCTTCACCATCTTATCTGTGATCCCTGGACACGTTGCTTCTGCCACATTGATGCTTTTCTCAAGTTCCTCAATTGCTTTCTTTCTGTTAGCATTATTTGTGTCCTGCTGCTTGAGCTGAGGAGCAAACCAAAAAAGATGGAAGTCAGGAAAGTTATTAGACATTTGGCTAATACTTTCAAAGAAGATTTTTACACCAACACTTACCTCAGCAAACACAGGTGTGATTATCATAGTTAAACAACTCAGGGTTTTAACAAGATCCTGATCCTAGAAGTTAACAAATAAGGATTACATCAGCATATTCCCATACAACATACACACTGCCTCTAACACAGCACATGTGATTTTGGAAGTTGAGTTAAATTTAACAAAGTGCTTAAAATACATTACAAAACCCACAAAGGCACAGTACATCAACAAATTGTTACAGGATGTTGAAATAGATGCCTGATGACACATCTCAAACAATGTCATACAGCATCAGAAAAACAGTTCCGTTTTTCCTCACTAGTAAGAGTCTTTAAAATTCCCATCTCTATGAATGGATCTACAGTTCATCTGCAGTATATTTTGCATTTGAGGCTGACATGGCAGAGGAAATATCACTAACATGCATTATCTCTTGAACTGCAAAAAAACCAGTCAGTTCTAATGGAAAGTGAAGTTACTAAGTTTTATCACTACCTTCCTTAAATAGGCTTCAGAACCAGCAGTTAGAAAGAAGAACTCCCCTGTCTGTACTTACCGTCCCATTCTGGAGCTTCTTTGCATCCGGCTTCTTCCGAACTGTAGTAAAGCTCCACTCAGGGTGAGAATTATTTTCTTTGTTGCTGGACTCCCTGAAGAAAAAAGGACATGATGTACATAATACTAGCCATAACACGACACCAAGCAAGCACAAGTAACCCAAATACATAACAGGATTAGTTCCATACTCCTTAAAATAAGAAGAAAAACATGCATTGAAACATTAACTGAACTTTAAAAGAGGCTGAATAAATTGAAATGTGATCAAAACAAACAGAAGATGTTATCTACCCACATGGCTTACCTTCTCCCACGGCATACCATTTGAAAGAGTTATCTGATAGCCAGAAAAGCAAGAAACTTAAGAAAGCATGTTGTTCCACAGGCATTGTGCAAACTTCTTCATGCACCTCAACCTTGCTCTGCAATGTCTCTAATTGTGATTCAGTGGTTTTGGTACAACCACTAGCTTCAGACTAGGAAATAAATAGCACTTAAACAGAACTGAAATTGATTTCAAAGAGAGAAAGTTTAAAGAGGTAACAAGCGCACGGCTTGACTTATGTGTTAATCTTTAGGATCATACAGGAGGTTTTTTTAGAAGAAGACAGTAAAAAAAAGGAACAGAGACAGGTGTACAGAAATGGTGTTATTACACTGAAAAGTTGCAGCAAACCTACTTCAAGAACATTATCTAAACAAAAAAAACACCCAAAAAAGACTAAACTGAATATAAACTTACGAATCTGAACCATCGGAATCACTTTCGTCACTACTATGTCCTTCTGCTTTCCATCTCTTAAACCTATCAATCAGTTCTGTCAGATAGGAAGTCTTCTTGGCATTTTTCATAATGAATTTGTGCTTCAGAAGTTCTTTTGCAGTGGGGCGCTGCAAGAAACACTTTAAATATTTAATGTTATGCTAACATTTCATGATTTTAAATGCTAATAGGGGAGATTTAGTAATACAACAGACTTCTAGAGCTAACTTGTATAATATCAGGAAATTAGTGAAACAGGAAGTCAGAAGAGCCAGTAATCCACATTTACGACCACGCTAAAAATACAATCAAGTCACCCATAGACTACACAGCTTATCCTTCTATGTTAGAAAGTCACACCCAGGAAAATGACTAATGAAAACTCTCCAAAGCAACATTTCCTTGTAAGCTGAATTCAGACAGCAAAAGTTGTGCTGGAGAAAAGGATTTCAGATGATTTTCTCCTCTGTTCAAACTTCTCTTCTGATATTATCCTAGTTTAGAGTGCATTTTAGGAATCTGCCTCTGCCACTGTAATTTCTTTCAGCAGTCTCCCTCCTTCTTTTCAGTATTTTAAACAAAACAAACTAGGATAGAAACAGATATTAAAAAGCACCACTAAAATTTACAGTGGAAAGTATAGTCTCTAAAATTATTTCAATCACTGATGATGCACAACACCAGCAAAATATTTCACAAGCACAGGAGAGCAGAAAACGAAACTGAAACATCTTTACAGACACACACACACATTTATCTACTCACAAATGTTGGGTCCTTATTCAGACATGCATCAATGAATTCTTTAAAAGGTTTACTGAAGTCTCCTAATAAAGTGGGAGGATTGTTTTTCGGAATGAGGAACAGAACTCTCATTGGATGCATATCTGAGTTGGGAGGCTCCCCCTTGGCCAGTTCAATTGCAGTGATGCCCAGTGACCAGATGTCAGCCTGAGAGAGGGAAAAGGGACTGTTAGTGCAAAATTATGGGCTGTCATAACTAAGTATTTAATAACTGAAATATTCACATATAATGCACCTATATAATAAAATTAATGTTGATCTAAGTACATAATGCAAACATTCCTTTCTAACACTTCAGGAAATCTTGACTCATGAAGACCTGGCTGACTTAATCAGTCTTTAATAACAAACATCTAGACCATCACTTTTGTTGCAGCTGGTATTCTAACACTGCCAGCAAATTAAACGGCTACCTAAATTTACACTTTTGGAAAAGCTTCAGAAATACTGATCTTCCTTTGATTTTTTCCATATATTAGCAACAAACTACCACAAATTTCCTATGTCTAATTCAGAGTTTGTTTAGGTATCCAACCTTGTTTGACAGCTCACTCTAAAGGAACAAGGCAGAAAGCTGAATCAAATCAAGCAGGGGATCACTTAATTTCTTTCCTAACTGACTGCTTGATGAATTTAGCTGGAGAATTATTGACAACTAGTTAGACTTGAAACACCAAGTTCACAATGTAAGTCACAGAAGAATAATGAAGTACCATTTATTTTAGCTAAAAGCAAGCATTATAAACAAATTCTTTGTATCAAAACATAGTATATTTTGATATGATATATAAAATACTACTATTCTAAAATTCTTTTCTGGTTTTGATTTTTTCCCAAGAGAAATATATTATTACTTGCATCTTTTTAGATGAGCTACAATAGCTATTTAGATCACTAAAGGTGTTTCTCATTAAAAAGTGTTTGGCAATAGTTGACTACACTTGGCACAGAATCATAAACCAAAACTGCCCATAGAGTAAACAAGGATGACAATTTGCATCTCTCCAATACTCCGCTTTTGTTCACAAGACCTAAAATAGCTGTACTTTATAGCAAAGAATTAAACTAACTCACTGTTTATTACTGAAATACATAACCAACAACTGTGTATTGGAGCAAAATTATTTGAAAGAAGAGATGGGGCTTACAAATCTCTGACACTACTAAAATGTATGAATTTCTAGTTTATTTTCCATCATTTTGGAGTAGAAAGAAGAAGATTAAAATTCAGTACAGATACCAAAACAGTCATCAGTATTAGTCTAGAAATTTAATCCAAATTAATCCCATCCAAATTCTTCATCTCTCCTACCAAAGGCTTGTATCTTCTGTGCTCTCCCATCAGACTACTGGCATGGAAAAAAAGGGGGAAGACATTGCTCTTGCAACATACTGAGGAGATATGGAAGGCAAAAGATTAGGTTGCTGGGAAAATTTAAATGAAGGGGTGATAAAGCTGATGTATACACAGGGCAAGCAGAAGAGGAATTCTTCCCCATCTGGCTGGCCAACACACATTTTTAAAGCAGGGTAGAGGGCTTTTCCAAAATGCCCTACAAAACACATTACAGTGGGACCACTAGAACCCTAAAGAGGAGAATTCCAACTTCTTATTAGCAAGAAGTGTTGTGAAAAGTACACAAATTCCTTCAAGTCTGAATGATCCCAGGAAAATCTTTTGGAGTGTGAATGTTTTCAGGACACTTCAGATATCCAACAGTTTTTTCTTTATATGCACATCACATAAGTACAGTTTCATGTTTACTATTTGAGAAAAAGCAGTAGGAAAGTATTACTTCACATATAACAGATTTTTATTCTCTTGCTCCTATTTAAGGTTTTGTCTACAGAATGTGGAAAGTCCAGTGCCAGACTGAATGTTGGGGTTTTAGTTTAGTCCTAGTTTTTTTCTGTTAAAGGAATTTTTTCCCATAGCATGTTGCTAGGAGATAAATGGCCATACTTGAGAGGAGATAGCCATACTTAAGAAAGACAAAAGGGCCCGTCCAGGCTTTTGTTCTCACCTGGCGGACAGTTCAGTTCGCTCTCAGCGTCTGGAGGGAGAAGGTGCAGAGAAAGGAGCTGCTGGTTCCCGTTTTCGGAGTCTTTCCTTTCTACTGGAAACAACACCGGGGATCCCAAAGCTGCTTTCCCTGCCCTGCTGGAGCCTGGGCTGCGGCTGCCCTACCCCGCTGCTGCTTCGAGCCTTCGTTACGCTGTAGCCGTGCTCACCCTGCCTGCCTGGAGCCCCGGGGGGTTTCCCCCTTTTGGATACATCTCGTCTGCCACCCGGGATTTGTGTTTGTGCCTGCCGCTCCAGCCTACCAGTCCAGCCTGCTGTTTCCGGGAACCCGGGACCAGCTGCCCACCGGTTTGTGAAGCTCCTTTGTTCCATCCTTCCCTGGGATCCCAGGGCACCAGAGCAGCCGCGTGCTCCCCGAGCTCGCTCCGGAGCGCCCCCTGCAGCCGCGGGGGAACCATCGCACCTGCCCTGCTCACCGGGAGCCGCCAGCGCCCCTGCCGGCTGCGAGCGGAACTGCATCCGAGGGGAAAGGGCCTGACAGCCAAGAAGGCTGGGACTGGGTTTGTTTTTGCTGTTACTGTCATAGTTGTTGTTGTTTTGTTTGACTAGTTATATATATATCTATATATATATATAGTAAAGAACTGTTATTCCTATTTCCCACATCTTTGCCTAAAGACCCTTGATTTCAAAATTATAATAACTCAGAGGGAAAGGGGTTATATCTGCCACTCCAAGGGAGGCTTCTGCCTTCCTTAGCAGACACCTGTCCTTCAAACCGAGACACTGAAGCATACTGCCATTTCACTAACCACATGTTTTAGGACATCTTGTGGTTTGACACACAGAAGAGGGGACTGTTACCTCCTTGTCATTTCCAGCACCAGTTCCCAACTCTCAGAAAAACATGGAAGAACTCTGCTTTTCCACTGCTAGTTCACATAGGAAAACTCTCCTTCGCAATTAGTCATCCATCAAGAGCTCTCATGACAAAGAAAGGCACAATGTACCATAATGCTACTAAGCCACAGCCACCAAGTTACTCTTTACCTTCTCAAGACCTGTGCTAAAATTTTCAGCATTACATGGATCCTCAGAAATACTATTTGAGAAATTATACCCAGAGCTGTGTATTAAAATCTGAGAAGAAATTAACATTTTGGCTGCCATCTTGGCTTTAAATAAACTGCCATGTTCTGGTGGCATTTTATTTTGTGAATACTTTATTACTGTTTGAATTAAATGCAAAACACTGAATTGAAACCAAATCAACCAACCACCCCACATCCAGGGAGCTGCTCTGAAAGAGACACACAACATCACCATTTTACTTGGTGACTTTGCACCTGAGTACAATGACATGTAATGACTGTATAAAACCAATTTAATCCTACTTTTATTATTTGAAATCCTGTAATTTCAAATCTACTTCCCTCCCCCACCCCCCATACTGATAGAGCTAAAAGCAAAAAATTAAAATAAATGTCGTTGGATAATCAGATACAAAAAAGTATGTTCTACTCTCGTACTTACTTTTGAATCATATGCTGACTGCTGAATAACTTCAGGGGCCATCCAAAACGGGGTTCCAACAAAGGTATTTCTCTTAATTTGTGTGTCTGTTAGCTGCCCAGCAACTCCAAAATCAGCAAGCTTAACATCACCTTGTTCTGATAACAAGACATTGGCAGCTGGCAAGGGGAAATAACATGATAACAAAATTAGAATACTGTTTTACAGTTTTTGAAGGCTTTAACAAAGAAACACTTGAAATGTTGCTCACCTTTTATATCTCTGTGAATTTTCTTCTCCGAGTGTAGGTAGTCAAGGCCTTTCAAGATTTCCTTTAGCATAGTAGCAATCTGGAACTCATCAAATGGGCCTGCTCGCAGCTTCAGAAAAAAGATGCATTAAAATAATTTTAGTCTTGTATCTAATTTTTGCCTTGCTTTGACTAAATTAAATCTTAAAATTGAAACATGCTTTTAAAGTAAAGAACTAACAAAATTAATGAAATATTCAATGCAATATGTAATTATTCTAATTGAAATAGGTGCCACTGGAATGATCACCTTCACATCTCCTCCACATCAGTGCCAATACACTGAAAATGCTGTTACTCCTCAAACATACACTGCGTTCCCCTCAGCATGCAAAGCAACAACTAACTTTCGACAAAGTTGTATGTCCCTACAGGTAGCAAACATGGCAGACTGAATTTTGTAATTTAGATTAAGTAAATTAAGAAAACCAGTTTATTTCAAAACAGATTAATCTGTTGACTGTGGGTTTTAAATTTAATGACACAGTTTTTACTTGTCCCAGCATTTTTGATTCCATGCCTGCTTTTGTATCAAGAACCTAACATGCTACCATAAAGCTGGTAGTATGGATTAAGTGTAAGCTTTGCACATTTCAAAGCTATGCAAATAAAACAGGAGAAATTAAGTTGAGTGATTAAAAAAATACCAACGACACAGCACCAAAACACCATGAAATTATGGTCAGGCAAAGTGAGGCAGATGAGGCAAAACTTAAATTTTACTCTTCTAAGATCTTATTCTTTTACAGGTGATTTAAATTGGCACAAGTAAAAACTATTTCCCTGTTTCTGACCCTCCACAGAATATGATCAATTACTCAAAAGTGTCAAAGAGTACCTCACAGCCCCCTCAGGGCCAAGTTCTAGAGCTACAAACTACCACATGCTACACCTAATTACTATGCTTTGATGAGTTGATGTGATGTAATTTCATAAAGAAGTTTAGATAGAGTTGTGAAGTCAAGCACATACTTCAACTCTCGCAGACAGGACCCCAATTAGCAAATACATAATTATCACCATTTGGTAATAGTGAAGACATGATATTTTCCCTTCTGAATCACACAAAGACTGAGCTATATTATCTTACAGGAAAGGGTGGGTCTGTAGCGTTACTGAGGCAGAGCTGCACCGAAACCATGGGGAAACCACATCCACACTCAGTGGACTGCACTTGGGCACTCTCCAGGCTACACCCTCCATGAATGCCACACTATCTGAAGTAAAAGGCGCTTTCATGCTTAACTGAAAATACCTGAACATGGAAAACCCAACACCTCTTAACCAGTTAAAATTAACTGTGGCTGTGGACACACTCTTCATTCATTCCTGAGATCCAAAACTAAAGGAAACATTTTTTACCTAAGACTAATGAATTCTACTTGGAGGAGGTGGGAAGTGATAGACAGAGGACCCCAAATCCAAACCCCCACCACATACAGCAAGAAAAGAACTTCTCAAACTGAAAGAAACCATTGCTTCATTTGACTGAGAACAAATGGATGCTTCCTAATGCTTAGAGACAAAAAGTAAAATAGAAAAATTAACATGAATTCAATGTGACAGAACTACCATTCAAATTCACACTTTTTGGAGTATTACCACATAGCACTGGTGTAGTATCAGCTGCCTCCAGGTACTTATTTTTATAAAGTGATATAAAACTACAATGAAATAAAGTTCACTGATACTTATATTGCAAAAAAAAAGTCATATACTTACAAGATCCAAAGCGGACCCTCCACCCAAGTATTCCATTATTATCCATAGTTTTGTGCCCTGTAAAGAAGGCATGAGAGAAGTCGAAGGCTGCCATAAAAAATTATATATATTTTTTATATATTTCAATAGACTACCAGCACACTCTTAGGAGAAGGCAAATACAGAGTCTTGTTAATCACCTAGTTGTATGCAATTACTTCTTGTAGAATGATCACACAGCTCCTGTGAAGTCTAAAATATTAATTAATATGTTTGACTTCTGTATTTAAAAAGCAACAAGAAAACACCATTACTACTAACCAATTTCTGCTAAATAGTATCTAAAATGATTTCACTTAAAGGAACAGAACTTAGAGGGGAAAAAAGTGATTAGGTGGTGGTTTAAGTTTTAACTAAATACAAATAATTATTTAAAGCGGACCTTGCAAATACCTGAGTTTCTGCACTTCCTCTGTGGAGATGTATCAACCTCCAGAACTGACAAATTCTTCTAACACTGATTTCTAGGTGATGACTTGTTTCTGCACTTCCTCTGTGGAGATGTATCAACCTCCAGAACTGACAAATTCTTCTAACACTGATTTCTAGGTGATGACTTTGTCCTCGGTTTGTCACTGCAAAAGGTGGCTGGTTCACAGAAACAAAACTGGAAACATTGGTAGGAAATCTACAGACTACTTGCCTGCCAGAGTCCCCTCACATTTTAGGCAAAATTCAAATATGAATCTATGGGCTACTATTTCAGAAAATTCTGTGAATAAATGTATTTCTTTATTTAAAATAAAACCCAGTTATTAAAAATACTCAATTGGACCACAGCTGGTGAAGTACCACACACACAGTGTAAGTTTCCAGCAAATACTTACCAGTGCTAGTTCCTCACAGCAGAGCACAAGCTCAGGGCAGGAGTACTCTTTAAAGCCTCTTGCATTCTTCATTGTATACTTTCCCAGCCTATGGCCTGCCCAGGGATGGAGACCTCAAGAAAACTCAGCAAGCAAATAAAGGTGCAATTTCTGAAAGCACCACATCCAATCATCCTAACAAAGTGTGCTGTTAGATTTATACTGATTTAAAAACCACACAATTTATGAGAGTCCATTCCAATATTATGACCTCAGCAGGGAAGGGCTGGCTAATTTTAGCAGTTTTTATAAAGCCCAACTTTGTCAGCTCAGAAGACCTGCAAGGAACTCCTGTTCGAGGCAAACATTGTGGTTACCAGACACGTTTGGAGGATTTGACTATTACTTGAGAACAGTACAGGGTGAAAATGAGTAAGTACTGTCTCAAAGAAATTGCTACTATCCACTTAACTGGGTGTGGACATTTTCTAGCCAGGCATGAATAACCTTTTTCCTAGCCATTTTCTGTCAGCCAAGTATAAATAGACAGGGCAGAACAACCACTATCTTTAGATTGTCACAAAGCTTTGCTGCACAAAGTGCTGCACAATTCTGATGGAAGTCTTTGGATCCTACAGGAGGATTTCTCCGTATTTGAATCTGAAAAGCTGACAGGTTTGTTTTAATTACAAAAGAAAAGAGCAAGCTCAGGTGGCTGTAATAGCTACAAGTCTAGATATTGAAAACCTTGGTCTAAATGACACAAATAAGGAAAACAATCATGGAATTCCAGTCATCAAGAGATTTATCTCTATGGTACCGTTGGGAAATCCAGCTGAAGCACTTCATCAAGCTTACCAAATTTGTGTAACCAGAACATGCCAGAACTACAGTAACTTTTAATACTTTTAATCTTTTTCTTGCTTGAACTGGTAGGGGAGTAATGCATTTTGACAAGCCATTAAGCTGGAGGAATACACTCATTTCAGCTATCCCACCTAACTTATCCAGAGTACCCTCCGCACCCAATGGTTTATTTATTGAGATGTTAATCGCAATCAAAGTGCAATAGGGGATGAGGAGACAAATTTAGATCCTGACCTTCTACAAATATGAACAAATACCTCTATCAGGACTTAAATTTTCTTACAGCCACAAAAGCTGCAATACAGCTGAAGCTTATATGATTCTACACACATTAGTGAAAGCCGTGATATAAAGATAAAACATTTTATTATTGTATGCAAATGTGTTTATTAAGGTGCATTCTTTGATTGTATATGTGCTTGCACACCACCTACCAGCATGTTTAGAAAATGCTACTGATCTTGCCAGACATGCAACGAAAATTTAGGAAAAAATTACTAACGCCTAAGCTTTACAGTTAATTCAATGGGAAACTCCCATTTGAACTTCAAGATATCCCACATTACCATGATATGGGGCTTTTGTACCTTTTTGTGTCACAGTAACTGGCATCAACTTTATCACAAGAACCTCAGGGAAGCAGACCTTGCCATCTTGTACCAATGAAAAGGGTTTTAAAGATTAAAATACCTGATAACAGACAAGTAACATTGCACTACTAGGAAACTATTAAGGGACTGTCCACACTTATAAATCACATTTACAAGTTGGATTTACAAGCTGTAGCTAATGAACAGCTAGGCTGCAGAATGTAAGAGTAACTTACACAGCATCAGCTGAGCTGACTAAGTTACAACTTAGTAAATCAAGTAATTGAAAGAGACACTCCTCCCTTCTGCCTTTCAGCAGCAGGGGCATCTCGGAGAGCCTGCATGCAGCTGGCAAGCCCCAGGCTCCCTGTGACTGGGCCACTCCATCTCCATCAGCCACAAGGCTGCCTTTTGCATCCTGAAGTGCGAAGAAATTGTCAAGATACAGACTATGTAGAACAGAGTGTAAAAAAAATAAAATCTCTCATCTGAAATGTTTGCAATTAGAACCCCCTCACAACTACATCTCTTCTTTCATGTTTTAGTCGTAACAACTTTTAGCTATCAACTATCTTGCTGGAGGGAAAACTCAAAATGATGACAAGAACAATCTGCTTACTCAAAGATTAGTTAAAATTGATTAAAAAACCAGAGTAAGTTACAACAGAAGATGTTCCACTACAGTTCAGTTGGATGAACCAACACTTACATGCTAAACCTGAAGCCAACACATGGTCTCAGCTGTGATTTCTTTAAAATAAAAACTATAAAATTTAAAGATTTAAGACAGATCTAGATTACTGAACTAGATAAACATCAGTAAGTGCTGTAGGCAAGCTGAATGCCTTTGCATTGAGGGTTTACTTTGGTATTTAGTCAGGAAAACACTAAGTCTCTTTCAACAGTGGAAAATTACAAACATTTCTAATGGCATTTCTATAGCTTCAGAGAGAGCTCCATGTATGATTAATACACTTTAATAAACTATTTCTAGTCCATAAGCATGATCTGAAACACAGCACACTGGCTCAACCGTTTTGTTTCCCTGTAAATAAAGATGCAAAGGAAAAAAAAAAGTATCTTAAATTTTTAAATACCTTCTATTTACCTTATGCTCTTTTTAACCATTATCTTAAAAGGTATTTCTAGGAATTTTTCAGTGATCTTTATACATAAACAGAAGCATCCAGCAACAAACATATGGGACCACTGTAAATGTGAACTTCACACCAGTTATATCCATGGCAAACGGCTTCTGATCTCTGCAGCCTAGGACTCAGCTTCGTAAGAAATAAGATGTCTTAATTTTCAGAATTTAACCTCAATATTCTTTAATTTTTAATTATACAGTCATTTGGTACATAACTGTACCCATTTCATTGTTTCAAAGAGATATTTACAATGTACAGGAAGATGAAATACTGAATGAAGCACTGCACAGCTTAATAGTTAGGCTGCCACTCTCAAAGAAATAGCTAATAAAAAGTTAACAGCTAGAGCTGTTAAAAAGCTTTTCTTTAAAAAGAGGAAATTTTCTCTCCCCAAAAACTCTACAAGCATGAAAAGTAAACAAGAGATCAGCATTAATCTTTCAGAACGTATCCATTTAGAATAGAAATGGAAAGAACCCACACAGTGGTGAGGAGAGTACTGCAGCATTAACATGATCCTACACTCACTACGAATTTTTAAAAAATAAAAAATCCTAAGCAAAATTCAAGTTATTTAGCACTGATAGAATAATTAGACTTTACTTTCCACATCTCTATTGCTGCAAATAATGAAAAGACTATTTTCTTTCCCTAGTCAATCCATAACTTACAAAGCTTTTTCCACTCCCCACCCCCCAGAAAACAAAGAAGAAACAAAACAAATCCTCACACAAAGTTTAATTCCTCCATTTATAGCTGCTGAAATCACTCTTTAATTCTGAGATTTCACAAAACACTTTTCCAAGCAAAGCCTCTGAACTAGTTTGAAAACAAACCAGTGGGAAGCACCAAGTCAGAATAACAATTTAATAGGGAAATAAAAGAAAAGGAAAAAAACTAAAAGAAAACACTGGTTCAAAATGACAGAGTCAAGATACAACCTGACTCCCTGTTAGTCAGGGTGGTGGGCAGCAGTCTGGCAGAATGGTGGCTGCAGTCCTCTGAAGCGGTGATCCTGTAGAAAAGGGTCTGCTCTTCCTCAGAAGGTCCAGTGGTGGCTGTGTAGCTCCTGTCCTCTGGAAATCCAGTGGAAAGGGTTGTCTCTGGTGTTCAGCATCTCAGATTATATCCATGATAGGATGGTTGGTTCCTCCCTCTGGGTGGAGCATCTCACAATGGGGTAATGAGTCATGAGGCCAAGTGTTGATTAGGCTCATTAACAGAAGATGGTCCAGAGGGAGTTACCTATGTGTCATGTGGCAGGGCATTGATGGGCCATTAACAGAAAGATAGTCTGGGGGGAGGAGGCAAGGAAACACTGCCCCACCTGATTTCAAGAGCTCATGAGGATAGTAATAGAATACACTGCAACCCAGGACATTATCCACCCCTTATTCTATTACCATCTACATCATCCCAAATCAATATCTTCCTTAAACTCTAGACACACACACACACACAAATATATACACAATGAAACCCTACACACAGTTCTCACCTAAGATTAGGTCTCCTTGTGGTACACAACGGGTTTCCCCATCTTTCTGCATTACCCACCAAGTGTAACCAGGTCCTTGAGCAAAGACAATCCCACGGATGGGTTTGCCTTTGCCTGAGGTGGGATTAATCCAAACAGTCTCTCCTGAAATACCTCTCATGTGTACCACAGGGACTCTTATCTCCATCCACTGTGTGCAAGGGTTTAGATTCAGCAGGGCCAGCTCGATTGATGGACCCTCGGGTATTGACCATCCAGGTGGCCTTTGCTAAGTTCACGTCCCAATTTTTGAGGGTCCCCCCACCAAGTGCCTTTAGGGTGGTTTTAAGTAGTCCATTGCAGCGTTCAACTTTTCCGGCAGCTGGTGCATGATAACGGATATATCCATTCGATACCGTGTTCTCTAGCCCAGGTGTTGATGAGGCTGTTCTTAAAATGAGTCTTGTTGTCTGAATTGATCCTGTCAGGGGTGCCATGTCTCCACAGGACTTGCTTTTCCAGGCCCAGGATGGTGTTCTGGGCTGTAGCATGAGGCACAGGGTAGGTCTCCAGCCATCCAGTGGTTGCTTCAACCACGGTCAACACGTAGCGCTTGCCTTGGCGGGTTTGGGGAAGGGTGACGTAGTCAACTTGCCAGGCTTCCCCATACCTGTACTTTGACCATCGTCCACCGTACCACAGAGGCTTCACCCGCTTGGCCTGTTTGATTGCAGCACAGGTCTCACAGCTGTGGATGACCTGTGAGATGCTGTCCATGGTAAGGTCCACCCCTCGGTCACGGGCCCATCGGTATGTTGCATCTCTCCAAGCCCAACGAGCTAGGAATAATTCTCCCTTGTGCTGCCAGTCCAGATCCACTTGAGATACTTTCACCTTGGCAGCTTGGTCCACCTGCTTGTTGTTGCAATATTCTTCATTAGCCTGACTCTTGGATACGTGCGCATCCACATGTCGAACCTTCACAGTCAGCTTCTCTACTTGGGCGGCGATGCCCTGCCAAATCTCAGCGGCCCAGATGGGTTTCCCTCTGCGCTGCCAGTTGGCCTTTCTCCAGCGATCCAGCCATCCCCACAGAGCATTAGCTACCATCCACGAGTTGGTGTAGAGATAGAGCCTCGGCCACTTCTCTCGTTCAGCAATATCCAAAGCCAGCTAGACAGCTTTAAGTTCTGTAACCTGACTCGATCCACCTTGTCCCTTGGTAGCTTGTGCAACTCGTTCTGTGGGGCTCCATACTGCAGCTTTCCACTTCCGGTTAGCACCTACAATTCGGCAGGAACCATCAGTGAAGAGGGCATAACGTCTTTTCAGTCTCCGGTAGCTCATTATATGGTGGAGCTTCCTCAGCACGAGTCACTTGCTCTTCCTCTTCTTCAGAAGATAACCCAAAAGTCTCACCTTCCGGCCAGTTTGTTATAATTTCCAGAATCCCAGGGCGATTCGGGTTTCCAATACCGGCACGCTGTGTGATGAGAGCAATCCATTTGCTCCATGTAGTGTTGGTGGCGTGATGCATGGAAGGAACCTTTCCCTTGAACATCCAACCCAGCACCGGTAGTTGGGGTGCCAGAAGCAACTGTGCTTCAGTGCCAATTACCTCTGAGGCAGCTTGAACTCCTTCATAGGCGGCCAGGATTTCTTTCTCTGTGGGAGTGTAGTTGGCTTCAGATCCTCTGTAGCTTCGGCTCCAGAATCCCAGTGGTTGGCCACGAGTCTCACCAGGCACCTTGTGCCAGAGGCTCCAGGACAGACCATTGTTCCCAGCTGCAGAGCAGAGCACGTTCTTCACCTCTGGTCCTGTCCTGACTGGGCCAAGGGCTACAGCATGAGCAATTTCCTGCTTGATCTGGGCAAAGGCTTGCTGCTGTTCAGGGCCCCAGTGGAAATTGTTCTTCTTGCGGGTAACCAAGAAGAGGGCTCACAATCTGGCTGTACTTGGGAATGTGCATTCTCCAGAAACCTATGGCGCCTAGGAAAGCTTGTGTTTCCTTCTTGTTGGTTGGTGGAGACATTGCTGTGATCTTATTGATGACCTTGGTAGGAATCTGACGTCGTCCATCTTGCCACTTTACTCCCAGGAACTGGATCTCTCGGGCAGGTCCCTTGACTTTGCTCCTTTTGATGGCAAAGCCGGCTTCCAGGAGAATCTGGACGATTTCCTCTCCTTTCTCAAATACTTCCTTTGCTGTGTTTCCCCACACAATGGTGTCGTCGAGGTATTGCAGATGTTCTGGAGCCTCACCCTTTTCCAGTGCAGTCTGGGTCAGTCCATGGCAAATGGTGGGACTGTGCTTCCACCCCTGGGGCAGTCGGTTCCAGGTGTACTGCACGCCCCTCCAGGTGAAAGCAAACTGGGACCTGCATTCTGCTGCCAAAGGAATGGAGAAGAAGGCATTGGCAATGTCAATAGTGGAGTACCACTTTGCTGCTTTGGACTCCAGCTTGTACTGAGTTCCAACATGTCTGGCACAGCAGCGCTCAATGGAGGCCGAACCTCATTCAGGCCACGGTAATCCATCGTCAGTCTCCATTCTCCGCTGGACTTACACACTGGCCATATAGGGCTGTTGAAAGATGAACGGCCTTGCTGACCACCCCTTGGCTCTCCAGTTTACAAATCATCTCATGGACGGGAACCACAGAGTCTCTGTCGGCGCGGTATTGCTGACGGTGCACTGTTGCTGTGGCGATTGGTACCTGTTGTTCTTCAACTCTTAGCAGTCCCATGGCAGAGGGGTCATCTGAGAGGCCAGGCAATGTACTCAGTTGTCTGATATCTTCTGTCTCCACAGCAGCTATCCCAAAAGCCAACGATGTCCTTTTGGGTCCTTGAAATATCCATTTCTGAGATAGTCTATGCCGAGAATGCACGGGGCCTCCGGGCCAGTCACGATGGGGTGTTTCTGCCACTTGTTCCCAGTTAAACTCACTTCAGCTTGCAGTACAGTCAGCTGCTGGGATCCTCCTGTCACCCCAGAAATAGAAATGGGTTCTGCTCCCACATACCTTGATGGTATCAGAGTACATTGAGCACCAGTGTCAACCAAAGCCGTGTATTTTTGTGGGTCAGATGCGCTAGGCCTTCGGATCCACACAGTCCAAAAAATACGATTATCCCCTTCCTCTACCTGGCTAGAGGCAGGGCCCCTCTATTCCTGGTCATGGTACACGTTGCTTCCCTCCGGCGAATATGGTCCTGAGGTCCCTTCAAGAGGATCGGTGATATTATTATTCCTATACCGTCTGGAGTTCTGTGCACGAGAGACCGGAGCAATGTTGACTCTAGATGCGCTTCTTGTGGTAGCTGTCCCTCTTTTTAGTTCACGTACCCTGGCTGCTAAAGAGGAGGTGGGTTTTCCATGCCACTTACTCATGTCCTCTCCATGTTCCTGAAGGAAAAACCAGAGATTACCTCGTGGGGTGTATCCTCTCTCCCCGGTTGGGGGACACCTGCTCCTAATGGCAGAGACTCTTGTTGGTTCTGGGGAGATGTGGTAAATCTCTTCCTTCAGTTCCTTTTTCGGTTTCTGATGGCCTTCTTCAATCAAGCTCTGGACTTGCTCAGCTGAAAGCCTTCTTTCCACAGACGAGACGTGGGTGCGAAACGGGGCTGTGACGGTGCCCTCGTAAATCCTCAGTTTGTTCACCAAGATGTCCACCCTGTCCTCGCCTTCCCTCCACTGCAGCGTTGCCAGGTAACGGGAGTACATCTCTGGTCCAAGGCGTGCGAACCTCAACCACATCTGTGATGTGCACTGGATACCATCTGGGCTCTTCAGAAATCTCTCGTCTTCTGAGAAAATGATCTCTAGCACAGCCAATTCCCTCAGGCACCAGATACCTTGTTCCATTGTGCTCCATTTCCCTTGGTGCACCTGGAGGTCTTCTTTATAAAGGTACCTGTCTCTTACACTTGTAAGCAGTCGCCACCAGAGGCTGAGAGTTTCTTGGGTTCTCCCGATCCCCTAGTCAATGACCACATCCTGGGACAGAGATCCCAGCTGCCTGGCCTCACTTCCATCCAGAATGGTGTCCCAGATGCGGAGCAGCCAGGTCAGGATGGACTCATTTGTCTGGCAGGTGAATTCCCTCCGCAGGTCACGCAGCTCACCCAGGGATAGTGACCGAGTGATGATCTCTGGCTCTGCCTCTTCTGCTGGGTGCGAAGGTCCTGCTGCATCCTTGTCAGTCACTATGCGGACTGATTTGCTTTTTGATTTCTTCTTCTGCACAGGGGCAACTGCAATCAGTTTAGGCTGTTCTGGTTCAGCGACAGTTTGTGTGGAGATGCTGACAGCGCCTTTGGTTTCTTTCTCCTCTGTGTCAGTCTGCGTGGACATGGACGCTGTGAACTTGCGTCTGGGTTCTTTCTCCTCTGTGCCAGTCTGCGTAGAGATGGACACTGTTGCTTTGCGTTTGGTTCCTTTCTCCTCTGCGTCAGTCTGCATAGACATGGACACTGTTGCTTTGAGTTTGGTTTCTTTATTCTCTTTGACAGTCTGTGTAGACATGGTGTTTGTTGCTCTGCTCTTTTTCCCTCCCTCATCGTGAGGATGCTGTGCCATAGTTCTTACTCTAAGCATGGTGTACACGGTGCAGGATGTACAGAGAAGACAAAGCAGAACTGACAGGAAGTTAATGCCATCTTTGACATCCAGAGTGAATTCAATATTTTCAAAAACTGCTGTGCCTGGCCTGAAAGGCTGGAAGAAACCACTCTCTACTCCTCCCACCAGGGGCTGGGTGCGATTGTTGAAGAGATCCCAGACATAGGAGCCCAGACTAGGACAGCCAAACAAAATTGAGTATATATTCCGAATGGTATTCATCGCCTCGCAGGTTATTATGCTATAGACATAATAAACCAATAAAGCAATTCTCATACCATTCCCTGGTTTTAACAGGAGTAACACAACAGGCAGGTAGTTCCCCATGTGAGGAAAAATATAGAGAGCAAGATACACAGTACCCATGTAGACAAGCTGAGCACCATGGTGAATAGATTTCTGTTCATACAAAATTGTAGTTCTGACTTTCTCTCAGAGCAAGCCTCACATTGGGCGCCAAAATATGTACTAGTTTGAAAACAAACCAGTGGGAAGCACCAAGTCAGAATAACAATTTAATAGGGAAATAAAAGAAAAGGAAAAAAACTAAAAGAAAACACTGGTTCAAAATGACAGAGTCAAGATACAACCTGACTCCCTGTTAGTCAGGGTGGTGGGCAGCAGTCTGGCAGAATGGTGGCTGCAGTCCTCTGAAGCGGTGATCCTGTAGAAAAGGGTCTGCTCTTCCTCAGAAGGTCCAGTGGTGGCTGTGTAGCTCCTGTCCTCTGGAAATCCAGTGGAAAGGGTTGTCTCTGGTGTTCAGCATCTCAGATTATATCCATGATGGGATGCTTGGTTCCTCCCTCTGGGTGGAGCATCTCACAATGGGGTAATGAGTCATGAGGCCAAGTGTTGATTAGGCTCGTTAACAGAAGATGGTCCAGAGGGAGTTACCTATGTGTCATGTGGCAGGGCATTGATGGGCCATTAACAGAAAGATAGTCTGGGGGGAGGAGGCACAGAAACACTGCCCCACCTGATTTCAAGAGCTCATGAGGATAGTAATAGAATACACTGCAACCCAGGACAGCCTCTTCCAAGTAAAAACACTTTCCAAGAGTTACATTGACCTGTTTGTACTTCAAAGCAAACAACTGGGCTTTTACAGCACAAAGTTGAAAGGATGGATATTCAGGAGAATAGAATTTAGGACTTACCTCATCACAGAAAATAAAGGACTGTAAAAACTACTGATCATGTCTGGATCTGCAGTACCATTTGTGACTGCTCCAGGGGAACCTTACTAGTTGAATTCAAAGTTATCTTGAGACGAACCTGCTTGTTCTAATATAGTGTGATGCCAGAAAGTAAATCCTACTTCTCAGACCTTTAGTACTTAATAACAAACAAAACAAAAATCCCACTGATTGAGCCCAACAAAGAGAAGCAAAAATGGGATATCAATGGCAATTTGTATGTTTACTTGTGTATGAAGAACTCTCAGTGAACAGCAAAGCCATTATAACTGTCTTGCATCAGCCAAAATGAGAAGGTAGTATTTGGAGTATACTAAATATACCAGATATATTGGAAAAATAACTTGCCCACTTACTATAAAAATATAAAAAATTGAATACTTTTGCAATTTAAACAGGAAAAAAGAAACATCTACAAAGAACATTACTAAATAAATTCTGCAAATACTTCCACATATCACTGAAAGATAAAGCACAAGTGTGACACAGAGAACACTTATCAGAAATCTGTCTTTAAACTATAGAAAACCCCACTACACCTTAAGAAAGCAGAAATGCTGAGAGGGAGACCAAGCACCACAAAACAAAACCAACCAGAAAAACATCCCAAACTGAAGCAAACATACCAAAACTAACAAAAAAACCAAACACAAGCAAATAACCCCTCCCAGACACTTAATATACTTCGAACTGTCATTAAAACTTTAGCTTTGATTAAATAGTTTTAGGGATTTTTTAAAAGTCACCTAAAATATGTCTGCAGTGAAAAACACTTAAGCATTATCTAAGGTGAAAAGTCTTACTCAACATTTTGTTCTTCTGTAGGTTTTCATTTTTGTTTGCTAAGTTATGCCTTAGATAACATTTTACACAGTGGTTATATAACTCTGCTGATGTCAGTGTTACTTTGTCTCAGGCCTACTAAGCTGCATAACTGCCAACACATTTTACATGATGCAGGGTTTCTTTCCACACCAGGAACAACTTTTGTTTCTGTAACTACAAAGGTATACTTTTCTTGCTCAGAAAGGCCACAAAATTATGCTAGGGATTGTGGAGGGAAGAGAGAAAACCAAGGTCCAAAAGCAATGGCAAAAAGAATCCTTTATCAACGCTGTTCATTCTGTAGCCATTCTGTGCAAATCCCAGCCACAAAGAGCAAGCAGCAAAAGGAGAAAAATGAAGTGGAAAACTCTGTTCAAAGAAAAATAAAAACCTACTAAAAATGCCAAGTTGGCATGATAAATCTTCCTTAATTTTAGATGTTTTTCCTAGCAGCATTCTAGCAAATCTTTGTGAAATACTATACATTACCTTTAAATAAGATCCATAGTATTTTGTTACATAAGGACTATCGCACTGACTTAAAACAGTTATCTCTTGCTGTATGTCTTCTATTTCATCTTCTGCTTCCTCAAGGTCTATGATTTTTATGGCAACCACTTGCTGTGTCCGATTATCAATTCCTTTGAAGACCTCACCAAATGAGCCTTTCCCAATGCGTTCCAGTTTTGTGAATAGTTCTTCTGGGTCTGCTCTATGGTTCTAGAAAAGAGAAAAAAAAAAAAAAAAAAAAGGAAGGGAAAAAGACACATGAGGTGCCTAAGTTACTTCCAAGTTATTAGCCGTCATTACTTCCCAAGAAGCACATCATCCAGATTTATCATCACCAGAATGGCTGCATCAGATAAATTTATTTCCCACACACTAACTTCTAATTCAGCTATTAGTTACAGAACATACATTATGCAATTCTGTCAAAGGTAAGTGAGCCTTACCAGGGAGGAAATCAGGTACAAACCTCATTTCACTTCCTCACATAACAACCCTTTAAAATGAAAGAATAGAGCTGTTCTTAACATTAATCCTGTCTGTGCAGTAATTCAGAAGACTGGGGAATGCAATTACTGGCACAGGACCACCATCATCACCCAGGCAGAAAAGGCTGGACTTCCCACCTGGCCAAGAGCCTGGGGCAGGCACAGCTCCCTGTCACATAACTCAGTGAGGGGTGGTTGGGAGAGGACGGCACAACAGCCAGATTCCAAGATCAGGTAAGACTAGGTGTCTTTGGGGCAGTTAAAAGTGCTGACAGAAAGATGAGCCAAAGGAACTGAGAGATGTTCAGCAAAGAAATAAGAAGGCTGTCATGGAGTACTGAACCCACAGCACTGGTAAGAACTGACTGCTACCACCATACATGCACACAGAAGCAAAACACTGCTGAGGACACCACTGGTTTGCAATCTCTGCTGAGTAGCTACTCTTAAAATCACCAGACTGGTTATTATACAAGTATTTTAAATTTCTTAGCTTCACTCAAGTAGTCAGGAGGGCAAAAAAGAAGGAGCAAATTCTCATTTTCCCTTCAAGATAAAGCAAGCCATGTGGCTGCTTAGAGAACCTTGCATATCCAAACATCAGAGCAGTGGCTTTTGAAGGATGAGGATGACACACTCCACAGTTTAAGAACACAGAACTTCAGACCAGAGTACAAAAGTTTACTGAGAAACATTCTGAAGAGGTCAGACAGACACACCAAAAGAACAGAACAGCCCATGTTTTGAAGAGCAACACAATTAAACACCTTACTGCTATCAGAACTGGGCAACTGACTGCACAAATCAGAGCTGAATAAAGAAACATCCCTGCCTGAAAAAAGCCCTCTAATTCAGTAAGAAGTTTTGAAAATACGGAAGAGATGCTTTGCTCTGCATCTTTCTCACATTCCAGAAGTCAGAACCAGCAAAAGAAGCAGCAGGTTTGAAAGAAGACATTTAACCTAAAGCACAGATTACGCTACATAACCAAATACTCAAGTATCAACATCAAACTCCAGAAAACAACTTTACATTGGTGTTCTTGAAAATTCATGAGAAAATCTTTACTGGGAAAAAAGATATATTAGTACTTTAAGCTAGTCCAAAACAGACAGTCCCATTTTCTTACAGCTGGGCCCTTACTGTTGCTTCTTCCCTTTGACCAGAACCAAAATGTATTCAACAATAAGGTGAAAGAATCAGGAAACAGATTTAGCTAAGAATTAACTATATGATTTGCCAGGTATATTTTCAGCTGAATCAGTTCACTGCTCATACATACCAAGCTGTTATTTCTGCTATCACAAGAGGCGGGAACATGAATTAGTACAGCAGATTCATACTGATCCGTGGAGGTAAGATTTCTAGATTTTGCAAACAGACAAGACACACGGCTGCTCCTGAGCAGCACATTACAAGAGGAATGAGGAATTTCCCCTTTGTCTACAAGGAGCTCATTGCTACTCTGCTCCATTAAAAACAAGCAACTCCTAGAAATAGTTAAACAAAAAAAATGTATTTTCTTCTGTTGATAGAGACAGTGAAAGACCCAAAAGATGAACAAATACACAACCAAAGCAAATAAAAAAAAAAAAGGGGGGGGCCTATTTGGCCTGAAACCTGGGAGAACTAATATTGTTATATTGGGAAAGCAAATTACTGAAGGCTTGAGGTGCTCATAAAACTTTTAGTTAAAATGGTCCCAGAACACCAGTAAATCTTCAGACTGTCCAAAGACAGACACATTGCCATACACTACTGCACCAGCTCCTGCCATCATTTCATCGCTAAGACTAGAAACCATTTAAAAAAAAAATCTGGATTTAAAATCTATTTTCATGAGTGCTCCAAAAAATTTTTGTAGGGACAGGTGTAGCAAAAGCAGCATGACTGCCACCCAGCCTTTCCCTGCTGCCAGGTAAGATGCCAAACTGTCGTCTAGCCAGGAATCGTTTCTCAACTGCATTAGTTACAATAAGGAATAATTAACTGATAGTTCTCCATTTACAATAAACAGAGACACACAGTTTCTAAGAAACAAGTTAAGAGAGATGACTGGCAAAACTTTTTATTGATGCTTAAATACTCATCTTTACAAAAACTAGCTTCAATTTAAGACATACTTGGAATCTGGGATTTCAGGAGTCATTCATACTAATAGCTGTTGCTGATTTTAGATTAAACCTGTTAAACACTTCCAGTCAGATAAAAGAAAAGCAATTTAATCACAGACATACTCAGCTAATCCAGCCCTTTACAAATGTCTGATCACCTCAAAGGGCAACACCTGGATTTTGCATGGGGAGAAACCTTAAGCAAAAAACTCCTCTGGGCTCCTCAGCAGAAAAGCACATCACTCCATCCTATACACCCACTCAACCACCATCAACAGAACAAACCAGGCCTACAAATTCTCTCCCCCGAGCTACTTCAGGTGAATCAGAGCTTTAAAGGCTATTTTATCTTCCAACAACTCCTGATGCCATTATATGTGAGTGCTGGAGTATAGGGAGAGATCAGTCATGGTTGGACTTCCCAATGCTGCACAACTCCATGTACATCCCTGGGAGGAGGAGGTGGAACAGAGGGGCATCAGAGGAGAACAAACTGTGCGAGACTATTTGAGGAAACAGTCACATCTTTCTATACTCAGAAAATCCACTCACAGCAAGCAAAGTCAGCTTTACAGCTTCTGCTACTCACCGAGGCTGACAAAGCACTGTAGGACACTCCAGGATAAAGACAGATATTTCTGACCAACTACAGCTAATATTGAGATAATGTCCTATGGAATGACTTCAGACTCGTAACACTACATAATTTAAAACACGGCCATAGTACAAAGACTGCATTTTGAAACATATTTGCTTTTACCTTTCTTAATTTTCTTGTCTTTCAGCCTATTGTTCTACAGGAATGTTTTTCTATAACTGATGAAAACAAAACAAAACTTTAAAAGACTGCTCTGTAAACAAATGTACAGAAAAGGATGAAGATATATTTTATATAAACAGAAGTGCATATGTGTGTATACACACCCTCAGTACATACCTGTAGATACAAAAATGCTGCTAGCAAGGATTTTCTTGCTATTTTCTAAGTCCGTGAGAGACTTTTCTCTCTCACAGAAGAGGTGGCAGGGAATGTAAACAACCCAGACAACTACAACCTTGAAAAGTCTTGTTTATGGTATAGTAGAAAATATTTTGACAATGGATGTTTTAGGATTTTAGCCGATCACCCCCAAGGGGTGGCTGGTCCTTTGTCCAATTAGACTAAGAAGAAAAAAGTCTATAAAAGAGTTTGTAAAATAATTAAATAAATCAATCTTGCTGCACAACTCCTGCCTGCTGGACCTTCTCCTCCTCCTCCTCCCTATGGCTGCGGGACACGGTGCTATACCGTAGGAACCAGGCCTGCGGTAATACATACCAGTACATTTCTGCAACACAGCTGTCAGGTAAGTTTCTAATATGGTACAAATTGAGATTTTTAACACTATTAACACTCCTGAGCAAAACCACCCATTGTTATTCCTTGTTTTCTCACAGATCTTTCAGTGAAATGGAAAAAAGCTTTGAAAGATGCCTGCATGAATAACTTTTTTTAAAATAAATACTGGTTTCCATGGGAAGCCATGTCTGTTGGGCAGCAGATGGTAACAACACAATAGACAGTATATGGACTCCATCATCACCTCTCCAAAGATAACACCTTGGAAGTGCACAAATCAGGCAGAGAATGTCTTGCTCTTCCCCTCCCTAAGCCTGGTTCTATAGACAAAAGCAGCAACAAGTATGACAAGCACAGGCACATTCACTTGCCAGCTCCGTTCTCACCAGTGTGACTAAGAGCACCAGCATGAGTGTGACAAGACAAGCCCTCTGCACTGCTTCCAAGTACGCCACTTCACCAGCCCAGTACAACCACACAGCCTGGAGCCTTCAGGAAAACTCTCTTATCCAACCTTGTGCCATCACTGTACCTGTTTATACACATACGTATGTGCACACAGAAAGTCACACAATCTAACTCAAAAGAGAGGAAGTCATCCAGTCTGACCACCCGCCCAGAAGCCCCAAATAAAAAACACTATAGCATAATTTTTGCCAGCATACTTTTTTTTTTAAAAACGTAATTTCTGCCAGGTGCTGCATCAAGTATTGTGCCAATCTGGCTTGTAGAAGCACTTTCCTTTGATTCCAATAAACACGTGTTTCTGAAGCAATGTCCTGGCTGTGTTCTGCTACAAGATTGACTTGCTGATTCACCTTTCCACCTCTGACCTTGTCATGTACCTGTTCTTCATATTCTGAATTCTTCCTTTAAAAGAAACTTAAAACATACTGAATATGTAACTTCCAAGATTATACAGACATCAAATAGACCAAATTAGAAGAAACAGTGTGTCAGGCTTTGTCGGGATCTGTTGGTGCAGGACAGCTCTTTGACAGAAACAGGTCTTCTGAAAATACGTATTAATGAATTTCATTCAAATACAATTGAATGAAAAAGCAAAACTTGAAAGACTCTTGGACAGACTGAACTAAGGCCTTGATTCTAACAAAATCAATCACCTAACATCCTCTAGGATTCCTAAAGCAAGTATTTTAACAGTCTTGTGAGATTTCTTCTAAGTAGTCTGTCAACATGAGAACATACATCCTCTTGTCTTAACAGTATTTCTAGAACCTGAGAAATGCTGTTACACTAACAGGACTTTCAAGCATCTCCCAGGCTTTATCTGGAACAGAAGTTCCCTTAGAATTGTAGCAGTGCTACAGAACAGCTCACCTACACTGGGAGACATTACCCAAAAAGCATTAAATAAAGATAAAATAATTAGTTCAAAGGATTTTATAAAAGGTTGGTAAGAGAAGACCACAGAGTGTTTACTCATGCTTTTCAAGCACCCACTACTATGGCACCGTAACAGGTCCTGGTAGCTTTGGAAGCCATCAGAATTACCTGTGTTTAAAAGACTGCATTTTCAAGCAATTCCATTTGCAGGCATTTACATATTCTCAGATAATAAGTAGCCTCTTAAATTTTTCTTCTGTTCAGAACCCCCAAAAATAAAATTAAGAGGGAGTAAGAAAGACAAACCTGATAGGCTACCGTACTTCTTAAGAGTAATGTCTTAATCGACAGATACATTCTTCTTATCTCTTCCCATAGAGTATCTGCATGTAGTTTCAGATATTATATATATATATACACACACATTATACACCATGCATGTTAAATCATATAACAATATTTATTTACATAAATTACATATATTTTCATATTTTACCTGCATAAGGAAAGTTACTCCCAGAAACAGTGCCATAGGTGGTAGGGGTGTGTGTATACATAAAAATTTAAGTAGTTTGAAGTTAATGAAGGCACAGGTGCAGATCCATTATTACTTACAAACAATAAGAAAAAATGAACCTGCTGACATTCAAGACAAGGGTGGAACCTCTAGACATCTCTTTTTCTCCATCTTGAACACATACACACTTCTGTTTTCAGCTACTTTGGCATGCAAATAAACTCTAATGCTGCCCTGCAGTCCTGTTCAAGACTCAGATACCAGGATTTGATTATATTTACTGGAACTGTATGATACATACGCAGAGAAGATTATTTTAACAACAAAATAATTTGATTTTATCAAACTTTTACATTATCTAGAAGCTTTTCTACTCAGTGGGTAGTAAAAACTAGATCTGGGTTTCGCTGTCCTTAAATGGGACCTGACCTCCATTACACCCTTTATGAAACATCTCTCTTATCTGACAAAGCCAAGACTCATTGCCATTTTTAGTGAGAACCTGGAGAACTCCATATAAAAGCAAAAATAGTAAGCAAAAACATATGTGGCTTTGTTTTTATCAAGTTAGCCATAAGGTGAGCTGCTTGAAAATTTATATGACTATCAAAACTCTAAAATCAGCATTCAAATCCACCTACTGTCAGATTTTTAAGGAAAGAATTACCTTTATATTCAAACCATCTCTGACCTGTGGCAGATGCAAGTTGCTGAAAATGGAAAACACTGAACTCACTTCCTCTGTTCTTAGCTTTTTTTTCACACAACATAAAGCAGCTTAGGAAAAAGCATAAATAAGCACAAAAAAAACCTAATACCATATGTCCCAAAGATTAGCTCTTTGACACAAGGCAATTAAAAAAATTTACACCAATTATTTATAAAGAGTACTCTGCACCGAGGAAAGAAAACTATGAGAAATTTCTCATGACAGTGAGTTTCTCTATAACTGACATCCTACACTTCAAACGGAGTCACACTTGATTTCTATTCTGTGTATCAACACCTTTTAACTACCTAGCATATTTTTAAAAAGTCCTCAAACCACTGCATATAGTTGCATGATCTCCAGTCTGTTCACATGTCTGAGGAGCATAGCCTATTAAAAAAGTCAGAGAAATTAAGGCAGGAGGAGGGACACAAAAACTACATGATTGAGTCTTTACTATGATTTGAGAAAGATGTGAGTGGCTAGAATGTTTTCTAGCTAGAAGTATGGACATCCTGAAATGGAGAAAGAATCAGTTCAAGAAATCAACAGGTTCTGTGATGTCCCAGTGTTCCAACTAACTCTGTTCTGCATTTATTAAGAGTTCAACAAACTGGTATTTCACAACAAGTTTCATCTTCTCCGTTGAACAGTACAGTATAAGTGACAGCTAAATGAGTAACTAACCCACCTCAATGAACGAACCTGAATTAGAAATCGGAACATAAAGGACTACTGCAATTTCTCATTAAAGAACACTTGTAACCTCTCCATTTTAAGAACTGCTTTGAAAAACCCACTCTGCAGAGAGATCTCCAAGGCCAGATCTAATAGGAATATGGAAAAATAACCATTTATGGGCTGCAGCCTACTTTTAGCAGTGTGCCTTTCCTTTCAGCACCAGCCTGCTTATCAGTACACAATTTTTTTTTTTTTTTGCCACACCTATTTCAAGGAATAATCACGTCAGAACTCTGCCAGCAATAAACTGTATCATTACAGCATTTCAACAATTTTCCTAATATTTAAATACAGCTAAGTGGCAACTCCTACATAAATTTGACAGGCCTTCTCACTCTAGAAGCCATTTTAGCATTTCTTCTGTGTAAGTTAGGACTTGATACACAGATTTTCTGCCTGTAAATAAGATTAGAATCATACTATAAGCCAGCTAGAACAAAGATAAGGTTTTAAACAACAAAATCCAAGTTTTAAACTTGCCAGTTCATAAACTAAAAAGTAGTAAAAAGACCTCAAGTATAACACATTAGTACTTTTGCTAAATCTCTCCAGTGAAGAAGTCATTACTTATTTTCAGTCTAAACAAAATTAAAGTGAGGCACAAACACGCTAGTTGAAAAAGGATGGCTCCAAACCACAGTGTGGGTGGGCTGAAGAGCAGGCCACAACTTTAGTTACCACAGGTAACTAAAGTCTTCAGGCATAGTGACTGCCTGCAATAAACCCTAAGTGGGACCCCACACTTAAGAGGGTATCGCCATTCCTTTAATTTGGGGAGGGCTATTTGGAGAAAGGAAGGCAAACACACCAATCTACTAGAATCCTAGGTTTCTGTCTTCTCCCCAAGGCTAGAGGACCACAAGCTTGAAAGCTGTACTCTCTTCTTGAACACTGGCCCTTGATCATATCAATGATACTGGACCTGAAGTTACAAAAAGCAGACAATGAAAAACCAGAAATACAGCCCCAAAATGAGCTACAAAGAAAGCAAGAAACCTCTGCTGCCAGAACCAACCTGCCAGTTTCAGGAAACTCCTTTTTCAATTACTTTGCAGCTCATTCATAGCATGGCAAAGCATCTCATTACATAAAACGAAAGGGGAAGGAGGAGGGGAGGAAAAGAAACACCCTGTAAAAAAAAACCAAGGAATCAGATTCTTCTTGCCAACTAGACTAAAGCTGTGCAGGAATGTAACAATGTTCTTGCTATGACCAGCTGCCAGATGACACCTTCCTAGGTGAGAGATCAACAGCAAGAACATTTTGGTCCCCTCATAATTCTCTATGTTTTTAACTGATCTACATCAGTAGAAATTCAATCTTGTTTATTGTGTTTTACATTTAGGCATGCTACAACGCTCAGGCCACTTCAAACTGTACAGTGTTTTTATTATTCTGCATTCAGCTCCCAACACAGAAGCTTCCATTGAAACACAACTTGACATCTTGCAAAGCATACACACCCTCTGATCCTCCCCCAGTCAACATTATTCAGATATTCGGAACATATAACAGTACTCAGTTGAGAGGAAAGCCTGCAAAAGATAGGGAGCAGGGGGAAACAGGAAAAAGAAACATTCTCCAGGACTGAACACATGGGTCTTGAATTCTGGTTCATGTAAACAGTGAAGCCACTCTGGGTTCTCAGACTTCCCCTTCCTAGGCTCAAGTGTGAAACCTGTAGATTTCTGCACATTTCTCATTCATTTTTCCTTCACTGATGCCCAGAGAATTCATGCAGAACCATGACAGACTTTGCCACAAAGCTTTTTCAGATATGCTGCCTCAATCAAGATCATTCAAATGAAGATATTAGCAACACAAACTTGGCTACACAATTTCAAAAACTGCAGTTCTGTGCGACTCTTCAAAGTTTTCCTCATGAAGAAGGAACTAATTTGAAGCCATTCTCTTTCCCGAGCTACGGATCTAATCAATATAGCCCATCCCTGCAAAAACACATGCACAAAGTATGAGGAAGAATGAGACCAGCAAGCTACTGCTACCTTGTCAGCACCTGTATTAATAGTTTCTCTGATTCAGTTCTTTTTGACAAATTTATTTGGCTACCAATTCTCTGGCAGAGGAGATTTCAGTGAGTATCACCAGGTGGGCACCCTTCCCAGGAGATTTAAGCTTCTCCTTCAGAGCTAAGGAGTGTGCTCAGTGATCCTCATCTAATCAGCAGAACAGACATGTTCCAGAAGAACTGCAAGAAGTTTAAAGAACAAATGACAGTTCTTTAAATAGAGTGAATACCAGTGAGGCAGTATTAGGAAGGAATTTGATTTCCAATTATTGTAAGAAAGAAATAGCAGGATTTGGAACAGTGACTCCTGACACGATAGATACCTCACCAACTCTTTATTTCTTCAAAGACAACATACAAGCAGACACTACAGCATGACAAAAAATATTTGTCACAGAAGCATTTCAAAACCAACTTTGTACTGTTCATCTCCAACCTCATCTTCCCAAAACCCATTCCTGAACCCTTTTGTCAGTTATTAAATTCAGTCCCTTAAGAATAAATGAAAGACGAAATGTCCCAAAGAATAAATGAAATTTCATGACTTCTAAATCTGAAGACAGTCACTAAAGAGCAAATAAGTGGTACTTTTACTACTGGTTTTAAAATTCATCCTTTCACTTTTAGAGGCGACTGAAAACTGAGGCTACTACTCTTGCCTATCTTCACTAATACATTTCACAGGTCTCATAGGACAAATGCTGTTGCAGAGGAACACTCATATATACTCTTCCTGGGGTGCCACCAAGTTTCTGTATATAAAGAAACATTCCTCCTCTCAAAACAAGCACCTAAATAAAAAATTGCAATATATTCCTGAGCTACTGCTTGCTATACATTCTCCTTTTGGAGAAAAAGGAAAAAAGCAAGACACAACTTTCATCAGGACCTGTACGGCTGAGACACTGGAGTTCAAAAACAGCCAGTGCAAATATTTTAAGTGTTAAAATCAGAATAAAATAACAATTCTATCATTTTAAAAGTCAGAACTCTGTTTTCAGATGTCATGTTTTTATCTTTGGGGGAATATTATTCTCTGCTCAACATTGACAGTGTATGATGGTACAAAACAGCACACAGATTAAGGTGCATTGGTTTACGTGCTCTCTCCAGTTTCAGCTGATTTGCCTCTGAATTCCAAGTCAAAGCACATAATGTGTCTATAGAACTGCAAAATACGCACAAAAAATACTACTATAGCACTGGACTTTTGCTTTTAACCCTGGTAAAAGCACCTGCTGAATTCCAGATGATTATACCTGCACAGCTCCCATGTTCCAAATACTTTTCAGAGCTCTGTCTACTCCTTTGACAGCAGTAAGACAGTACAAGGATGACTGAGCCCTACTTTTCCTGTCACCAGAGTAACTTACCACAAGGCATAAGACGGGAGAACCAAGTTCAGCTAATAAAGCCTGAGCTGATTCAGCAAGCTACTAGATACAATATAGCTTGTAGGTCCTACACAACCAGGAAAGGAACAACTGCAGTGTTGAATTCCACAAATACATTAAAGCAGATCTGCCTCAAGCAGCAACGAGGCATGTTCTCCTTAAGGCTTAAAATATTGTCTTCCTGCAGTCTACCTGCACTGTGGCTCAAAGTACCAATCAAGGAACTGAAACTGGAAAAAACACCACAGTCCACATCAACTTAATCAAAAGAAACCAGTTTTCTAGGCACTGACAGAAGTCTCCCAGTGCCCTGCAAGTGCTAGACTTTCCAGTTTCCCTTCAGTAAGACATGTTGCTAAATAGTAAAAGTTTAAAGCCTTTTCAAATTCACTGCAGAAGCATCTGGATACAGCTCAGGTCCTAGGAGAGGAATAAATTAAAAGAACTTTGAATGGATCTTTCTTCAAAGGTTTAAGTTCCTCTAACATGCACCTTCTAAACATTTAAGTATTTTACAGTAACAGACCGGTTGCTTTTAACAGAAGCCATATTTTTTTAACTTCAAGGCATAAGGTTTACTAGAAATCTAACACACTTCACGACTAGCTTTAGGTACCACACACTTCTAGATGTGCACTAAGTTAAGAGAAAATGGGAGGTTTTTACTAGGGCTATGAAAAAGACCATTTACAAAATTAAATGGTACCTATCCTTTAATCTTTCTCCACCCATCCAACTAGGCAGTAACTGATCTGCCCCTGAGCAGCCTGCAGGGAGGGACTCTCCAGCTTCCAGGCTCAGGCCATTCAATGAGCAGTGCCCTACAGCCACTCTTAACTGGCAGCACAGAGAGCAAAGCTCACCTTGACATCCAAGTTTTCATTTCATCAAGCAATCCTTCAGTTGTGAATCAGAGTACACTGGCTGATAGGTCACATGCTCCTGGCTGCTCCACTTTTAGAGGAAGTTAGACTCTTTATTGCAAGATAGTCTGAATGCTAATAGAAACAGATGGAGAGCAAGTCTAAACAACCTTTCTGGCTGTGCTCAAAACTACTGTCATACAGGATCAGGAGATACAAACAAAGTCATGAGAAAAGAAACAGAAAGTGTTTAGATGAGTAGGATAGCAGAGATAACGGGACATAATCCCCCAAACCAGGTTCCAAAGACACACACTAACAAAAAATGCAAATGAGAAGAAACAACATTTCCATCAGTTAATAAATTAATATTTCACAGACTTAAGGGTTTGCATGACAAATTAGAATAGGAAAAGGGCAAGTTTATACATTTAAACTCTACCAGCTACAAAAGGCATTTACTAGTTGAGTAATGCTCCATCAAGTTTACGGACTATTTTACAAAATTTAAATGCTGACATATTAAAAAGTAGCCACCCTATCCAACTTAGGAAGGTTAATTGTTACTCACTTGCAAGTGAACAGTTTCCAACCTCTTTTATCTGTAAAGAGTTTTGGAGCATTGTGTGAGATGCTGCCAAGAACATAAGTTCATCGGAAACACATCAATCTAAAATGATGGACATACTTGAAATGTTCCGATCACTTGAAACAAACAACGGTCTGAACTATGTACTCTGCCTGCTGGGCAATACAAAAGCATTTGTGTAGGACTAATAATATGGGGCCCAACACTTTCTTCACTCCAGCTGTTTTCAGCACCTGGGCTGGCAAAGACACAGAGCTGTATCTCACAAGCTGTATCCAGAAATGTTCCGTGGGAGTTCAACTGGATTCCTTGAAGATAGTGCTGGTGAACAGGTTTCTCCCGGTGAGATCCCAAAGCATTCCAGACAAAGACCTAGTTTTATTTTTATCCCAAGGAATAAAGTTACTGCGACATTACTGAATTAAACCTCAAACCTCACAATCAAGCTCACTGCAAACTGTGCTTCCTATACCCAGGACACCTTAACTGTGCTCACCATCCTTTCCATTTTCTATCTCATCTTGGATTCTGTGTAAAATGCCATAATTTGGGGTATCATGTTCATCTTCAGACCACTCATTTTATACATACACTGAGCACTTTGATTTCAGTAGCTGGGTAAGTTAACACTGTACAACTGGATCAAGTGAAGCCTTTCCAAAGGAGCAAGGAAAATACATGTGTTTAAGAAGTTGTTTGCAGAGGTAAGAATTGTTAAGTATAAAATTTCATTTTGTTAGGGACACAAGACAGGTTAAACAGAATGTAACCACTACATAAACAAATGGCTCTGTAACTGCTCATAAGGGCAACTGATAATACTACCTCTGGGTCTGCCACTGCTGCCAGGGGAATAAAGTCAGGCTCCAAGTCCACCAAAATAACTCCGTGTGCCTTTCTGTAATTTTCCATATTTGAGGTTTTTTTAAAGGGGACCTGACTCTTCATCAGATGAAAAATCTTAAAAGAGTCAAAAAAGCTTCTGTTATACTTTGGTGATAAACAGTCTTAAGCCACGTTTTTGGAGTAGGCAAATTACATAACATGTTTATTTCTGGATTTTTCTTGATACTTTTTGTATAATGAAATGTAAGGGAAAGCATAAGGTGACAATAAAGCCGAAAACTTCAAACTTGTGACATTCTCTGACAAATTCCATTTCCAACTGTTATATTCAATAAAACCTTCCCTCAACAGATTACAGAACAAGAGGTTTCACATTACAGGCACTTTCCCACAGTCATAATTTTAACATAACTATTAGATCTTCCATCACAAAAGAACCTGTTCCTTCTTAATCAACCACCACACATTTACTTTAACACTGAGCAGAAGCAGGGATGCTTTTACCATCACTTAGATGATCCCGACTGAATAGTCCAGATAGGTTAAAAAACCCAAAGGAAGGAACTCTTCTGCTTCAGACTGCCACACTGTTGTTGCATCAGTTTTAGGTTTGTTTTTTTTTAAATTAAAACACTCTGTATTATGACTCTTCTAGAAGAAGGATGAGCAGATTAATATCACACCAAATTCTATTTCTTTGTATTCTAAGGGTTTCAGGACTTGTCTAATCATCTTCATTTTAAAAAAAAGTCACCAAGGAAATAATTGTGGTTTAATTCTATGCACCTGTACCTATCTAATAGTTTTAAAAAATGTTTTTAACATACTGATATATGTTAAGGGCTGTGGGTTACACTAATAATACTAGTGGGGATAAGAACACTATCAAGATAAAGTTTATTGGTATAAAAATGGAAAAACAGAACCTTAAATAATTTCAAGGCCCTTATGGAAAACAGGACAGCAATACATTAAGCAGATATAAAAATAGGAAATTGTCAAACTAGAATGTTGAAACAGAAATTTCCCAAATACAAACACACTAGAAAGCCCAGAGGATGTAAATAAAGAGGCTCAGGCTAAAGCCTTTAAATCTTTTATCACAAAAATTCTTTAGGATGTTCTAATACAACCATTACTCTGACACAATGGAACAAGTAGGCTGAGAAGATGTGGCTTGTGTCCTCTTATAGAAACAGAAAGTCAGTGAGAGACCATAATTTAACAGATTTCAGAAAGCCTAGAAATTATTAGAAATGAGAAAGTTAAACTAAAGCACAGCACTGTAACTGGCCTAAATTAATATACAAATACCATTTATACATCAATTCTACACTTTCTAGAAGTCATAAAGTTACCTGACCATGAGATATGTTAGCTTTCTGTTCTGAAGCCTCCTAAACTCTCTACTGTATCTCTCACATACATGGAGATATATCATAAATATTTCTGTGTTATCTGAAGTGAAAAAACCTCCAATGTTATACAGGTACGACTATCCCAGAAGTTAAGAGAATGCTCGAAACACTGAAGGGGCTGCCAGTATCTGACAAGCAAAAATGAACAGTGAAATGAGCTGGGTTCTAAGCTCCTTTATGTTGATAAAGATCTGTGGCCAAACTTGTATCAGATTGTCCAGTGGAGTAAGAATGAAGAGTCAGAGGTATTCCACCTTTCCTATGGAAACCATTAACACATCAACTTGTTTGTTTTCTAAGCAGGTAACACAAATGACAAAAATGACACCAGCCCTCATTCCTAGGCGAGCAGAGCTGCAGGCTGCTGACAGACGATGTTCCCCAGTGCTCTGTCCCCACCAGACCTGGCAGATGAGTCCCAAGGTTCTCCGGGAAGCTGCACTACAAGCCCAACGCCAGGTTGGTGGGGAAATCCTGCAGCAGGTCAGCCTGCCAGCGCGCCTGGTATGTCATTTACAGCGCACCCACACACCCTGCGATTAACTTCACTTCACCTTTAATTAGTTTTAGAGGCTCTTACGTGCTCCTGGATGCGGCGCGGCCATCCCTGAACAAAGGGGCCAGGGAGGGAGGAGAATCTCTTCTCCCCCGCCGGGGTACAGGTACGCGGCCCCCGAAGCCTCCGTTACCTCGGAGCAGCCCCTGCTTCCATCCTTGCCTCCCTCGGTCCCTCGGTGAGGCGGCCGATCCGGCCTCCCTCCAGGCCGAACGCGACCTCCTCGCGGTCCCGCTCGGCTTCGCCCACCCGCAGCCCCCCGTGCCCCGGCGGCGGCTCCGCCTGGTGCGGGCCGCAAGCGCCGCTTCCGGAGCCGGGCCTGGGGCCGGGCCCGTCGCCTCCATTTTGGGCCCGGCGCGAAGCTTACCTGCATGCCGGGCACTTGCACCGCCACGGGCGAGTGGGCCATGGTGGGCTGCGGCGGCCGTGCGGGCGCCGCCCGCTGCTCCCCGATCTCGGCCTCTTTCTCTTGGGCGGCGGCGGCGGCGGGGCCTGGAAGGACAAAGCGCCGGGAAGGCGGCGGCTTCAGCGCGAGCCGCGCTCCCTCCTTCCCTCCCCGCCCTGCCCGCCGGCCCCCGCCCGCCGCCGGCTCCTCACCTCGCGGCCGCGGGGCTGCGCTGCGCGAAGGGCGGGCGGGGGTCGCTAGCGCCACTGTCCCCTGCCCGCCGGGCTCCCCGCAGCGGCCCTACCCATGCCCCGCTCCCCGGTCCCGACGCGGGGGCGGCTGCTCGGGGACCCCGGGGTGGCGGCTCTCGGCGAGGCCGGGGCTAGCTCAGAGCGCCATGTCGAGCTCCGGCTGCAGGCGGCGGCTGCTGTGCGGCAACTGCTTCCTTCTCGGCTCCGGCCTCGCGGGACGGAGCCGCCCCACGACCGCGGCGTCACAGTGCCCGCCTCCTCGGGCGGGCCAGGCCCGGGCACGGCGGATGGAGGGATAGCGGAGACCGCACAGCGTTAGCATACCCCGCGCTTGGGGTTGTAGGCGCCCGCGATGTCACAGAATCACCAACAAATAGGTTGGAAAAGACTTGTGAGGTCATCGAGTTCAACCTATGGCCCAACACCACCTTGTCGACCCGACCATGGCACTGAATGCCACGTTCAGCCTTTCCTTTACGGGACAGTGACTCTACCACCTCCCTGGGCAGCCTGTTCCAATGTCTAATCACCCTTTCTGTGAAGAAATTATTTCTAATGTCCAACCTAAATCCCCCCTGGCGCAGCTCAGACTTTGTCCCCTTGTCCTGTCGCTGGTTCCCCGAGGGAAAAGTCCTACACCCACCTAGGCTACACCTTCCTGTCAGGGAGTTGCACAGAGCAATAAGGTTCCCCCCTGAGTGTCCTTTCTCCAGGCCAAACACCCCCAGTTCCCTCACGGGCTCCTCATCGGACTTGTGCTCCAGATGCTTCACCAGTTCTGTTGCTCTTCTCTGTACCTGCTCCAGCACCTCAATGTCCTTTCTGAATTGAAGGGCCCAGAACTGGACACAGCACTCTAGGTGTGGCCTCACCAGTGGTAATGCCGACCCCTCGGGCGCTATCATGGGGTCCCTCCTGCACAGTCACAGCAGTTTCTCCCTGGCCCCGGTGCCCCCAACACCCCATCACCCCTGTATCCCTGGCTCCTGCACCCTGGAGACACAGGGTAATAACAGGGTGCAAATAACTGAGGGGATATTTGATGGGGTTTACTTGCTTTTGTGACAAAAGTGGTGATGTCTTCTTGTCCCAGGGGTGCTTCTGGCAGCCAGCTTTGGCGGAGGTGTTGAGGGCAGGCCCAGTTCGTCTTTGGAGGTTCAGCTCCCAGTTCAGGGTGGTTGGTTCTTTCTTGGCTCACCAGGAGTGTTTCCCCCTCCTTGGCCAGCTCTCCCCACCCTGCACTGGCTGCTGCAGGGCTCTCCCAACAGACACCTCTGTCCCTCACCAGTACCTGCTTTTCTGATGAGGTGGGCTGCCCCCAGCATTCTACCAGGGCCTGGAGAGGGGAAAATAACAGTGTTTTGAAGTGACTTTTTCCCATTCATGCATGAGTCACCTATTCGCACGTGTGATTCACGTTCCTGTACAGGAAAGTTTTGCCAGTTACTCAAGCAAAGCTCAAACTGACATCTTTTATGGCACTGGTTTTCCCTGCAGCCCTCTGAGCAAGACTATAGAAATCACATGGATCCATCACAAATATCTTCATGGGTATGCAAGGACTTCCCTCAAGTTCATAGGTTTCTAGGTCTAAAAGCCAATAAAAAGTAAGGTAAGCTGGAGGTGTTGGATTGCTGGCCATACCAGAGCTATCCTGCTGAGAGGGTGGGTCTCTTCAGAAAGGATGTGACAGCAGGTCACAGCAGGTGACCTCCCTCCCTTAGGACTCAGAAGAATGTTGCACTGTGGCAAGGAACACAAAACACCTCTGTTTAAGGTAAGGTTGTGTTAAAATAGGCTGAAGCCAAGAATTTCAAAGTTAGGCAGTCTTTCCATCCTTAACTCACTGTGGTTTAAACCAAAAAACAAATGGTAATGTTTGTAAAGGACGAGCTTGTGGATTATGGTGGAATATTTTTTTTCCAACTTGCCAGTTTGTTAAGCCTTTACTGTTGCTAAAATATTTACTTTCTTCTGCACCTTTTTTAAAAAAATAGCATGACTTTAAAAGGCTTCTTGTGTGCTAGTTTTACATCTAAGTAAAATGCCTGGAGTTCATTTTAATGTGTGGAATGTTTAAGGTGAACTTTTCTGAAAGTTTATACCATATACTTAAATTAAAAAATATTTTCTATTATAAACCTCTGGGAAGAAATGGTGATTTCTACTGACAAAAAGCTTTCTTAATTATGTACAGCGGTTCAGCAAATAAGTGAATGAATATTCACTCATGGTACTTCTGATTCTGCTCAAACATATTTAAATCACTTCTCCTTCTACCTTTTAATAATCTTTAGAACGTGAGCCCTGAAAAAATCCTGACAAATAAAATAGGATGATTTTTATTTCATACTGCTGCTGCATTGCAGACCTGCTGCTCCTCTTCTGGTTCTGAGGCTTTGCTTTTCTCTTTCTATCCATCTATCACCTTGATTTTTCTCTCCAGATTCCTGGTGTTTGTCTCAGCCTTGTCTTGAAGTTATACTCTCCCTCACATATTTTCTCCCTGTTTACTTTGTACCAGAGAATACCAATTGCCAATCCATTCTTCCTATTTTGGGGCCATATACTGAGACTTTATACATTTCTGACTTGCATGCAGCTTAATGTAACATGAAAGGGACTGTAACAGATTTATTTAAGAGAGTTCTGCTTCTGCTCTTGCAGGACAACTGTGAAGCATGTGATAAGGTATTCTCCCCAGTAATTGTATCTGTAACTGTCTCCCACCCACAGCTGGTTGGCCAAAGGAACTGCAGTGACAAAAACACAGAGAAAAACATCCTGTGAAAAGGCAGGTCAGAAAGCATGGTGAGCAAAGCCAGGGAGGAAAATCTGTCAGGGAATCTTCAGTAATCAGCTGGTCATGCAATGACTGAATAATTGAGCCAGGCTGTGAAGTGAGGTAGACTGGCACCATAACATCTAAGAAAAGGGCTGTAATATTGTATGCCCCTCTGTAATTAGCAAATTCTAGTTTGTGCATTAAGAAAGACAGGTGGTCAATTGCTGATACTGCTCTATGAAAGACCTTCCCTGCTCCCTCCCAGCTTGCCGTTTAAATACCAGGTGCTGCTGTTTTCCAAGACCTAGAATGTGTCTATAATTCACGTAGGACAGCTCTCAAGGCCTTACAGTAGCAATGTGACCCAAGTCAGACCTTCAACTGTTTCATGTTTTTAAACTACTATTTTTGCATTGCTGGTGTGAAAATAAAATTATTTTTACATCAGAAGACTGCAGGGAGCTATCAAAACCATGGAGCTTTTGGAGAGTACCTGCACCATGTTAGTTGCTTTAGACCTACCACAAAAAGTGGTAGAAATGTCTTTCAAACTTTCAAACATAAATGAATAAAATGAAATTACTTAGCGTGCTAAGCAGAAAAATACTGCATTTTACAGACTCCAGGGACTCCTCATAGTGATGTGCTGGGGGGAGGAAGGGAACATGTGTCTGATCTGGTTCTAGCAGAGCTGATGCAAACTCACACATCTCTCTAGAAAATATAATGCCCAGCTTCTATGTATCAGGATGGATCTGGGTATTCCAAACCCTTCAGTGCCTTTGCGAAGTTCCACTGGCTGGTGTTGCACTGACCTGGGCTTGTGGTGACAATCCCATGCGATGCATTTAAAGGTACCCACAGTTCTCCTGCCTGGCACCTTTCTCTCAATACAAGCAGCACAGCTAAAGGGTTATCCCATAAAAGTGGAATACAGCATCCCAAACTGGTAACTTCCAATGACTTTCATGCTTTTAAATCTGAAACAACTTGCCAAAGATATTGTGGAAGTTAAAAGTTGATTGGGATTGGGGAAAAAAAAGAACCACATATTTATTTTATTAATGAGAACATCAGGGATGTAAAAGGAAGAATTAAAATGCTTTTGTAAGGATATAATTTCTCAATTCTTTGACATAAATCAGTCCCTGTTTCACAGGCATTAGGGAAATCACTTTGTCTTCAAGGCAACATATTTAGGACCTTCAGAATTTCCAGCACTGCCACTAGAAGCTGCTGATACTCACTAACATGGGAGATAAATGCAGTCCTTGTCAATCCCTTATTACAACTTTGATATCTCTGTATCCAATAAATAAAGTTATAGAGCCTTGCAGCTGGACTAGAATCAGTACCATAGTACATTCACTTCTGCTCACCACCTTCATTCCCATGCCCAGAATACATCTTTTCTCCCCTCATTCTCTAGTATTCTCGGTATCCCACCTTCCCCACAGCCTCTGTAGCTCTGGGTTCCCCCAGAGGAGGCAGCTCAGTTGTTCTGTAGGATACCAGGTGCATGGGGCTCCTCCAGCACAAATGGATTATTTAGATAATTCAGCTGCCCAAGTCTGCCAGTGCCAACTAAGTGTTAAAAAATGGAGATTTTCAAGTAATATAGCAAAAACATCCAGTTTCTCCAGGAGACAACAATGGCACATCCTTCACACAAAGATGATGCCTTCACCACATTCCACATCCTCCCTCAGAAGCAAAGGAGCAAAATGATATTTCTTAGCAGGGCAAAATGATACATCTTCTTGCAATCTTCCTCTTAGAAATGGCTGAACTATTTTTTAATTGACACTTCCTGTACTTTTAAGGAAAATATCAGGCTGAGGTAAATGCCTAGGACGGAAAAGGTGGGTGAAGGATGCTGGTTCACCAACTCCTTCAATGTAAGGACTAAAGAGCATTAAATCAAACAAGTAGATGCCAAGTTCAAAACAAACAAAAGAAGGCACTTCTTCACACAGGGTATAGTTAAGCTATGGACTATTGGTGGACTATTTGCTACAGGCCAAAAATGACTGGACAGTTTAATGGAAGGAAAAAAAAAAACCCTAACATTGTGAAATACTGTTTATAAAACCAGCACCTCTGGTTGAGGAAGTAGGTGTGCAGCAAATCCCCTCAGGCAAGTGCAAGCACTGCCCCTGCTCACTCCATTCTTAGCTACTTCCCCGAGCCCCTTCCACTGGCTACAGCCAGAGATGAGCTACTGTGATAGATGGGCTTTGTCCTTGCATGATTGGCCTGTTCCATGCGGAAGTTTCAGCCTGGAGGGTTAAAATTTGGTCAAAGTACTCGGCTGAGATGGGAGGAACTGCCTTGCAATGGTAGGCAGAGCTACTTGTTAACAGGACCGGTAGACACGGTGCCCATGGTACTAGATGAGTTTGTAGCACACAAATTTTGCGCTGACATAATCTTTAATTTTCGATAACCAGGAAAAAAATCAGTGAGTTGTCTTTGTGAGGGTACTAAGCTGATAGTGCATGTGTATTGTACCAGTCTGGTGAATGTTGAGTCACTATGTTCTTAAGGTTTATGATAAATTGAATGGACTGTTCACAAGTTCAAGGGCAACCTTTCCACCTTCAACACAAAAAATCCTTGTGCCAGTTAACTTTTTATTTCAATACAATATTTGGCTTAAAGAAGTTGATCTTCTGTAGGATAGTCCTGTGCTTCCAAGATTGAAAGATAAGTGAGATGGGGCTAGTGTTTTGTTTCTGACCTCTTTATTACAAATATACTCTATTTACACTTCCATCTCTAAAATAAACCAAACATCTATAAATACACACACATGGAGACACACATATATGTATTTATATATAATTATATCCAATTCACTAGTTTAATATCAGAGAACATTGTTCTCAAATGATTGTTCTCATACATTCTTCCCCCTGTTTGCAAATATATTTTGTAATTTTAAATAATTCTTCCCTGCTCTAATTTCCCCCCATAGCAGGAAACCAGAATTTCAGCAAAGCTTGTGCTCTTGGAATACCAAAAATAGTTTGGTCACAACAGTGGAAAGGGTGAAGGAAGTGAGAGGCCCTGCCAGTGGGCAAACAAAACACCAGCCCCAACAGCACAGTGTCTTTACAAAGCCAGTCCAACCTTTTTTTTCCCTAATTTTTTTTTAGTAAAATGCATACGGTATTTATAGAATTAAAAACATTTCTATATAAGGGAACAGCAACAAGAAGCTGGTTCTGGTGGAATTCCTACACTAGCAAAGCACCCCTTCCAAAGAGGCTGATAGCCCTGGGCAGAACTCTGGGCAGGATACTTGTGAGGGCAGGTTGCTCTGCCAGCACTAAGAAAAGGGTGGAGAGAAAGACAGACAAGATGGGTGTCTTGGGGTGACCTTATCATGTGTATCCCATATCGCTGCCTATGCCCAGAAATTAATTTTTGTGCCTTTCTATGCCTCTAAACTGAGCCTGAGAGGGGGAAGGAAAAAACTGAGCAAAACTTTTTCAAAGCAGTTTGCAGCTTGTTCAAGGTCACACACAGAGAGCAATTTGTTTCCCAGCTGTGGCAGGGGAGGGAGGAAGCACCCGGCTTGCTGCTCCTGGGACAGTTTTTTTTTGGCCAGTGGTTCAGCTGCTTTGTCTTCAGAGAGAGACTGAGAGTTGAATTTTTCCTTCCCTGGAATTTCAGATTTTCTCCCTTTTCTACTGGACTGCTTGGTTGCTTTAACATCAGAGCACATCGGGAGGACTTTCCACCAGGCACAGAGGGCCGGGCCCTGGGTCAAGCCCCAGCTCCGAGGAGACCAAAGGGAGGACTCTAACACTTTCCCAGGTTTTTCCTCCACAGCAAAAGATTTTATTATTTAGCATTATTTTCCTTTCCTGTGTGTTTGTTAAATAAATAGTTTTATCTCCTTCACTTTCCTTCGAGGAAAATTTATTTTTTCCCGAACCTGGTGGGGGGAGGGGTGGTTGTGCCTTCTCTCAGAGGATATATTTCTAAATTTGGCCAAACCAGAACAATGGGTTAAAAAAGAGAGAGGAAAGAGAAGAGGTAATTTTTAAAATATACCATCAGAAAAAGAAAGGAAGGAAAGGAAAGGGCAAAGGAGAAGGCAAAAAAAATTCAAAAAGAAGTAATATCTCTTCTTGGTAATTCTCACGTGGAATTACTGTACTAAAGGGACCTCCTTACCTTTCCTACCACTTCTTCAATATTTTTTGGTGCCTGGTTTCTGTTGCTCTCAAGATGATGGTCTCTTCAGCTCAGCCTCCAGCCAAACTGGTCCATATCTGCAGCAAGACAGTGATGATCTGATGGAGGCAACTGGGAGGGGAAAAAGAAGAGAATGAAGTACTAGGGAGCACCAGCTGTGAGAAGGAGAGTGCTTTTTCCCAGCCTTGCCAGGCTTTCAGCACCAAAACAGAGCCAAACAAACAGGTATGCGCGCACGCACACACACACATACGTGTGCACAGACACATGAATGCAGATGCACGCACATCTTCAGTCCCTGTCCCCAGAGCTTCAGCTATCCTTCCTGAGAAGCCAGGGCCATCAGCTCACTTTGCTCTTGCCTCTCAACCTTGTTCCCCTCCACAACAGCCTGCCTGTTGGGCTCTGACAGTACAGTTGGCTCCCAGGAAGAAGTATTCACACACAATGGCAGCTCGAGAGAAAAGTTGAAAAGGAATCAAAGCCATCTCTGTTGAAATAAACATCTGCTCTGTGTTCAGTATCATGGCAACAGGGCTCACAAAATGCACGGGCAGCCTTCCAAAGGCTCCTGGCACATCACAGCTATCAGTACCTGCTGAAAACAGGCTGATGGAGCGGTCACAGCACAGTGGGGAGCACAGACGGGGACACTCAGAAGAGAAAAACTTTGGTCAAAGCTAGAAATAACTTTATGGTTCCCTTGGAGGAATACAGCTCAGAAATCCACTGCCCCTGCAGCAATGCTGGCAGCTAGGAAGAAGTGGTGGCACTCCAGTTCCTTGTATGTGGCTGACGTGTGCTCATCACCCCAGCCCACAGTTTCTTCCCAGTTGCCCCAATGTAGGCAGAGGAAGAAAGCAGTGGGATGTGGCTGTGGAAAAGCATTTGTCCCTGGAAACCATTCAAGGAGATGTGTGTTTGATGGCTCTCAGTTTACATTCAGTTCCATGAGGAGTGGTCAGAATATGCAGAGACCCATTGCCTTTGCCTCTAGCTACAAGCTCTGCCTGGACAAATTGGGACATTAGATGCAAACCTCTCTGTTTAGCTTTCCATTCCCATATCCCTGCAGAGGCAGCACTGTGACACAACATTGAACTGAGTCCAAATGAGGCAGTGACAGTCACAGCCAGTGTATCCAAGTGCTGCATTTGTCATGTATATCCTCTAGTGATGGTGTCTTAGCAGGGGAAAGATCACAGCTTGGGTCATGGAGACTCACCTGAACCCCCAGTTGGAACTTAGTAATGATGGCAAGAGGTCTTTTTAATAAGTGAATTGGGTGTGGTTGAGCCAGGAATCAATGGGAAGAGACAGCCTGATTAATACCATTGTTACTCAGCTTCTTAGAGCAGAAATGCACATGAAATGCAGGAATCTGATACCTTCCTGGGAGAGGGAACAGAGATTATCTTTGTCTCCAGTCCAATTTACCCAAATTCCCCTCGGAGCACTAAGGGACAAACATGGCCTTCACTGAGAGCTTCAAAAGGAAATTTCTGTTTTCATAAAAGACATACTCAGTCGAGTTGGTTGTTATAAGGGAGCCTGAACAAGAGGAGAGAATACAACAAATCTCTTGGAAAAATGTCCAAAAGCCACCGGGTTGTGGGAAATGGGACTCAACATCTGTGTCCCGGTTGAGCTGTCACTCAAGAACAGGAAGCATGCAGCTTTGTGTGAACTGCTAGATGTCACAGATGGTGCCTGTTGGGTGAAGAAAATCAGGAGATGCTCAAGACTTCAGCAAGGACAGTAGGAGGGAGAGTGAGGGCAATCTGAGATGAGGAGTTGAGAGCTTTGTCAGTTTTACACCAAGACAGGGTAAAAGGATGACAGAGACAAAAAGGAAACACAGGGCTAACAGAAAATCCTGCTAGGTCTTCATCTCTGTTTGAGTATGTAAATAGAGTGATCTGAAAAATTTCCTGGCTTCACAATTCTTGTTTCCAGGAAATGAGCCCTCAAGCAATGCTGAAAACCAACCCAGCTGCCACCACAGCTGTGACTAGCCAGGGAGCAAATGGGGTGATGATAAGATGACAGTTCTTAGTCCCAGACCTGCAATCAGACTGGTACAGGCAGAGCCTGGTGGGTAAAAGAAAACTCCAAGCAAGGGCCAGGGTTTCTCTGGGTGAATGGGTGAGAGACCAAGGCACCAGCATGGTGACTGTGTGGATCTAAGTGCAGTGTGTTCAGTGACAGAGGCTGCAGCAAGGAAATTTCCACTAGAGTCACTTTTCTACCAACTAAGAGCAACCAAAGAGCAGATGATTCGTGAGTACACATCTGCCCTGGCTGCTTTGGAAATTCTCCCCTATCTGGTCCAACTTGTACTGATGAGGAAGTCAGATGTAAACATGTGGATCAAGGCCAGCAAGGATACTGGTGAGACTGTAAATGCTATGATGGTCACAGCGTGACCTGTGTGTTAGAAGGCTGCATCTATAAAACACACAATGGGTAGTGAATCCTTCATGTATGCTAGTGCTTGGCCACCTTTGCATCCAGGAAAGTGGGCGCACTTTTCAGAGATAAATAATTGTGAGACCTAGTTAAATACCACCCTCTCCTACAAGATACTGAACAGCAGATTCAGCCCAGGAAACTGCCTCTACAAAGGTTAAAGTAGGGGGAGGATATGAGTAAGGGATGAAGGGAAGAGGAAGCTTCACAGACCCTATTACCTTTCACTACTAAGGAGCTGCTGAATACTTGGGTCATTCGTTCCCCCTTGCTCAATGTGTGAGTGAGGAATGATAGCAAATAACCTACCAGAAAGTGTGAAAGGATCCATCCCCAGGAGATGTGTCAAGAGTGTGTTCCAGAGCCTGATCTTCCTGCTGTGTTTGACGAGGGCTGCCACGGGGCAAAACGTTTACTACACTGACTGAGATACTAATGGGAGTCAGGGGATAAATGGAAGAAGAGGGAAACAAGTCACTACAGCAGAGATGAACTTTCATAAGAGGGAAGTGCAGAAAGCTTGTTTATGAGCTGCTGCCAGGAAATCCTGTGACTAACCTTATTTCACACACCGATTTTATGGACTGAAGTTGTATTTGTAGCAGGCAGAATAAAATGCATAACCAAGCTGTGAAAAGGTGGGCTCACCCCTCCTTTGGAAGGTTACAGCACTCTCTGAAAGCTCTCCTGCTGTGAGAGCATCCCACCAGAGCAAGGCTTTGCCTTTGCAGCAGAGACTGTTGCCTAGGGGCCCAGGAGCAGATTTTGTAACCCTAGGGAGGAAAAAAACCCAGCAAATCTGTATTCTTGCAGAAAGAGCTGTTGTTTTTGCAATTCTTTTTGTACTCTTGCAGAAAGAGCTGTTCTTTTTGCAAGAGAGCAAATCTGACATGCTATAGTTTTGCACTATGCTGGTCTGATTGTTCCTGTGCAGCACAACAGGGCATCTCTTTCTATTCCCTCTCTCCTGCACCTGTCCTCTCCTCTTTGCACTCAAAGAAAAGCAAGACTTTATGTTTCTAAAGCTTCAGTGACAACTTATGGATCATATGTGAAATGTATAGAATGGACAGGAGTGTTCTCTAACAGAACTTTCTACTTTCAACCCATACTACAACGTGGACTGAAGACCAGAGGTGATCTAGAAGTTTGTGCAAGTCAAACAGGATGGACCTAAACTACCGCATCACCATAAAATGCCTGTGCTCATGGTAGGGAAAGCTAAGGAGGATGCTGACAGACTTTTCTAAAACATTGGGGAGGAGAAGGAAGGCTCAAGGGCAACAGTGCCAATGCAGAAAGATTGTAAAATAATGCTCGATTTGGTTAAATATCAACTCAGATAAGAGGAACAAGCCAGCCTCCTGAAAGGGTTTGCACAAGCCAAAAGGATGAACTGTTTGGCTAGGCCATATAGGCATGTGTAGCAAAAGCAAGCAAATAAACAAGTGAAGTGATTTTTCACAAACAGGCTAAATAACAAGAAAAATGTTGCAGTGGCAGGAGGTATTAGCCTGGGCCAGAGGATCCTGTGAGTGGAACAAGGTGCATGTTGTGTCTCAGCTCTGTCACTGCTGTGTGCCCATGCTGCCTGCCCCCATGCATCTGACAATGGGGTGCTGCCTGGCAGGGTGAGCAAGCATCCTCAAATGTCCCCCCTGCCCCACATCCAGCCATCAAGGAGAGAAAACCCTGCAAAGTGCTCATCTTCTGCCAGCTCTTGAGGCAAGATGGGTCACCAATCTGCAAGTGCAAGATCAGAAAGGGCAAGTAACACACCAAGACTGGCCCAACATGGTACCTGTCTGCAGAGGTTTGTGCTTGAGCTGATTCCTAGAGCCCATGAGCTGCTCAGAGGCAGCACCAAGCCCTGAGAAACAGGCCCAGTCACCAGATACTTGGCCTTACGCCCCTGTGGATTAGATAGGTTCCACCCGTCCAGTTTATTATCCTGCATGCCTTCTCTGGCATGTCTTCCAGTTCTGCAGTTTGGTGATTTATGGCTGCTCGGTGGGATGTATTGCTGGCTACTGGCTGGCTTGTCCCAACCCAATGAGCAGATTTGAACTGCATACTGTTGGCAAGTCATACTGCCACAAGGATGGACAACCACCATGGCTTTATTTTGAGCTGTAGTGCTTTCCTTTCACTTCTCCCAGAAGTAATGGGCAAAGGCAGTGGGAACCTGCTTTACTCTGATATATGGCTGTAGAGGGAGCAGGGGCATGGCCAGCCACAGTGGGTGACCCCTGGCAGAGATGCACACCATGACATTGTACTGCAGGAACTGCGTTTGCACTTGCCAGAGCACTGGGCTCCCTCATGCCAAGGCCCAGTGGCCCCTGTGCGCATATCTCTCCCACCACTCCTGTTCTTGGCACAGGCAGTGTCACCAGGAACTCATCACATCCAGGTTAGATGGAGCTCCTGCAGCCTTGTTCATATGGTTGCATTCACCTCCTGGCTAATTATAGCTGGGGTAGATTGAAGCCTCTCCTGGTGCCTCCCCTTCTGGCACAGCATGTTTGGGTAAGCAGGTAAGGCCCTGGCAGTGCATCCTGCTTCCCACCCATCTCCCTGTTCCCACCACGGCCCTGCACAGCCCTAACCATTCTGTGCTGTCACGTTGCGGCCAGGTCTGTGCAGAACCTCACCTGCAGCTGCAGTGCTTCCCCTGGATTTCCCCAGCACTCTTAGCAGGGGTTTCTGCAAGTGGTTTCTGCAGGTGCTTTGCTGTGCTCCAGAGGTGCCTGTATAAGTTCAACCCACATGCCTTTGCTATAAGGTCCAGCAACTTGCCTCCCTCCACCTGCCCATGCTGGTACTCCTGTGGCATGCAAGTACCTGAACTTTGGAGCAGTTGATGCCAGATGGATATCATTGCTGTGGTTCTATATCAGAATGAAACAACAAAGCTCTCACACACATATGTAAATATTTGTGTGCATGAACTGCAGACCGTTCTTTAGATCATCGTGATAAATACCCTGATGTGTCCTACAGCACAGCTTCCTCAGCTTTTTGGTTTTGTCCAGTTACTTCCCCAGCCTGGAATTGTTCCCCAGGAGGGACCTGAAGAGCAGGCCACAGCACAGAAGGACCCCATGTGGTTTCCCTGGGGTCCAACATAGGTAACCCTTTGCCCTGGACTGGTTTTTGAGAGCTGCCTCCATGGGTGGCTGGTGCAGACCTGGATGCACATCTCCCTGCCAGGGACAGAGGTGATGCCCAGCTGGTCCTTGGCTCAGTGCATGCCCCTGGCACATGCCAGTGGGGAGGGCTACAGCTTCCTTCCCTGCACAGATCCCTGAAACTTCCTGGGTGTTAAAGAGTGGGGACCCTTGTGAGGAGCTCTGTTCAACCTGGTCCTATTTTCTTGCACTGGTAAGATGGCAGGGATGAGGAGGTGGGTTGTCCCAGTTGCTGCCAAGGCAAGAGCTCAGCACCTCCCACCTGCATCCAAGTTTATACTGTGTCTCCAACATGGTAAAGGAAAATACAGACTGGCAGCATGCCCATCCAGCAATCAATCTGCAGAGCGGGGGAGCATGAGGATCAAACTCACTGGGTCAGGTAAGGTGAAGATGGGAGCCTCACCCTCTGGATCAGCCCCCATCTAGGAAACCATTTCCATGGACACCTGCCCTTCTCACTACAAAAGCCACTCTGAGGAATGGTGCCATGTGTCCCTGCTAAGGTCCCATTCTCTGGAAAGCCACTCTACATTGGCCCTTGCTGCCCAAAAGTCTCCACTTTCTTCTGCTTTGGGAGATGAAGGAAAAGAGGGAAGGCAAGCAGCAACTGATTTCCTTTCCCAGCAGTAACTCTCACACCAGTTAGTGGGAAGAGGCAGACCAGATCACACAGAGGCAGTGAGCACCTGGTGAAGCAAGGCCTCTCCCCGGTTATCTGGTAGATACATACTACATAACACCTGCACCAGAACTGCCTTTGAAGCCAATCTATGAAACAAAAATGAGAGAAAATAACCAAGTCAACCAAGGTGTTTGAGCATGAAAAGGAAGCTCAAGTCAATTAGTTTCCCTCTGATGCCTGAAGTGGATGGGGATTTGGGGGCGGAGGAGCGATGAAACAGCAGATTATCTGACTTTCATGCATTTGCCAGTCTGGCTGGTTCCACGGGATTTCTGGCTGCTGACATCACTGCGCTCCTCCAGGAACCAGCCAACCTACAGTAGTTTTCAGGAAATGCCAAAGAGGTGGTCATTACTGGTTTACTAATAGAATGTCACCCTTCCCCATCATCTCAGGCTTTCAAGCAGGGCCTGGGCACTCCACTCTGCCTTCTGCCCTGAGGGACTTCCCAAGCACTTTACTACATCAGGCTGTCCTGGCAGAGCAGCCCCGAGTCCTTTCCTATTTATTTGTCCCATTCCACATTTATTTGTCCCTCTTGGTCTGGCAGGAACATAAAGCATGTTTGTATCATGTTGACAAATGTTCCTCCAGGCACCAGCACTGGATGTCCACAATGGTGCAGTAGTGCAGAGGTAACCTGCCAGCCACAGAGATGTGTAGCAGCAGAGATGGCTTCATCTGTGCCACATTCTTCATGACCACAGCACCCTGCTCATGCAGTTCTGCTGCTGGGAGCCCTAAAGCAGAGTGTGGCACATTGTCAAACATCCCAGAGTGGCTGGTCACAGGTCACAGGCTGCTCGACCCTCCTTCCTAGAAAACACAGCATCAGTGTTTTTCCACAAAATCAGATTTTGTGGAAGTATCAGAGACTGGCTATTCCCAGGGAGTAGGGGTCAAAGCTGACTGTAAGTGCCCTCTCTGCAAAACGGAAAATGAGATCTGCTGCTGACACTGGGTAACTATTGGGCAATACAGCCATGGGCAGCTCTCACCCACTGGATTTGCTTTAAAAAAAAAAATAAATTTCAGGATACGGATGTATAGGCAGCTTCTGGGAGGTTCACATCACATGAGCCCCAACTGCTCCCTTCACACCCTTGGGCTACATTTTATACCTTGACCAAAGTCCCTTCTGGTCCCTCCGGGTGCTGCTCAGTGTTTGGGTTAAGGATTGTGGATCCACAGTGGAGAAGTAGGAGGAGCAGGAGGACTCACACAAAAGCAGGAGGTTGGTACAAGGCTGCGGTTCAGGGACATTCTCAGATGGGAAGGTCCCTGTGCTCTGAGACTTTCTTGGAGCTGTTAATCCCCCACGACCAGACATCCCTCAGTTTATTCAAACAGCGGAAGGGATGTGCTCCCTCTGCTCACGTGCTAAGCCAGGCGCCCAGCATTGGCCCGACTGACCCTGGAATATGCATGCACTCCTCGGAGCCCACCTGCATACCCCCGAGCAGTCTTGCACGCCCATGAGCACACCTGCACCCCCAGCCCTGGCTGTGCGGCTGCCGGTAAGGCCGCAGGGTGCCCGGGTGTGAATGGGGTGGGGGGCTAAGTGTGCAGTTGGGGGCCAGGGCACGTGCAGAGGTGGCCAGGCGGGCATGAGAGGGCCCTGGGCACAGCGCAGCCTGTGCTGGAGATGACGGGCTGGCAAGGGGCGGGGGACCCGGGCAGGAGCCGTTTGTAGACTCCTGCCACCCAGTGTCGGCTCCAGCCAGCGCCGCGCTCCGCGGCTCCCCCCGCCTGGGGCTAGCGGGGGCTCTGCAGGCAAACAGCTTTCGAAACATCAGTTTAACAAAAGCAAAACCCAAATCAACACTCCCACCCCTTAGAAAACAGCCAGAAATCAAACAAGTCCCCAAGACACACTTCTTCCAAAAGCCCTCAAAAACCAAACAAACCCACGGCCATAGAAGCATCCTGAAGGTGTGGAGGACACGACCAAGGTCCCGGCGGATGACACCAGCTCTGCACCCCCACGCTGGCCATGCCGTCTGGTCTCAGGGCCGATGACAGTCTCACCCTCAGGCCTGCCCGGTCACACTCAGGTCATTAGTCACCTTTGCACTCAAATGTGACATTTCCCCTTGTGCAACGTTGGTTTGATGGAGGTGCAGAGGACGGGCCAAGCGCTTCCCCTCCGCTCCAGTGTAACTTCTGGACCTTCCGGCCACTTTCGGCTGACTTGGTCAAGTCCCCAGCAGCGGTCCCACCCGGTACCTTCTCCTTCCCGGGGTCAGGGCCGGTCCCCGACCGCCCCGGGCCGGGATTCCCCATCTGGAGTGGGCACCGAGCGACGGAGCTCGGGCTGCGGAACCCACAGAAGAGGTGGTGGCAGCGGCCGGGGCCGGGCCAGGCGGAGCCACAGCCGGTACGGCGAGAGCCGGGCGGGGACGAGAGCGCAGCGGCCGCCCAGGGGTGGGGAGGAAGCGGCTCCCACGGGAGGAGCGGGGACAGGGGGGCGGCACGGGTCGGCAGAGGGCGAGAGAGACCGGGAACGGGAGAGGGAGACCGGGAGAGGAGGAGGTCAAGCAGAAGAGGTAACGGCTCGCTAGTGTCGCTGCTGCTGCCTCCGCAGCGCCGGGACCGTTTGTCCCTTTGTTCTTTTTCCGTTTGTCCGTTTGTTCGTTCGCCCTGCGCAGCCCGGGGGCAGCACTGGCCGCTCCGCTACCGGGTCATGGGTCAAAGGGTGATGAGGCACTAACACAGGTTCCCCAGAGAAGCGGTGGAAGCTCCATCCCTGGAATGGTTCAAGGGCAGGTTGGATGTGGCTTTGAGCAGTCTGGTCTACTGGAAGGTGTCCCTGCCCATGGAAGGGGGATTGCAAGAAGGTAATCTTTAAGGTTCTTTCGAACCCAAACCATTCTGAGATTCGATGTTTTTGCACATGGGCCTCTTTTGCTGGAAGGACAATCCATTTGCAAGGACACAGTGAATCCAAAGTCCATACAGTACTGTACCAAAGGATTAAAGTCTTCACTCTTCAATACCTTCTTACTCAACCTTGCTAATTTGGTTCTTCTGAATTTCAACCAGAAATCAACTAGAGATCATTCACATATTATTACAGGGCTGTTCCTCTTTGTTCCTCTATTTTGAGCAAATAATGGCTCAGGTGTCTCTCACCGATAAACTGCTGACTGAGGACTAGTCTTCCATACTGCTTATAGAATAAATTTCCCTTAGATACCCAATTTCGCATGGAAAAAAAAAATCCATTTAAGGACCTTCAGGAGGATCAAGACAAAAAAGTAGATTCTACGATTCTACTTATCAAACCCACAGCAATGGTATTAAAATGTAGGTTTTATGACCCCTTCCTCAGTATTTACTAATTAAGGCTCCAGACTAATTTTGACAGAAAAATATGCAGAACCCAACAAGTACAGATCACATGGTAAGAGACACAAGTATCCATCCATACAATAGTCCAACAACTGTTGTTTCATTTTACTCAGATAACTGAGACCCAGACATTGCAACCAGCTTCTGATTTACGTTTCACCATTCCCTGCCGTTGTGTCCTCTGGGAACAGTTCCCTCTCAGCCCGGTCAGCTCGGGACACAGCAGGCAACGGGGGCCAGCCTCTGATATCAGAGGGATCAAAGGTCTGGCTCGTGGGTCCTTCCAAGGGACCGCGGCGATAAAGGCAGACGGCGGAGGAAAGGGGGCAGGCTCAGAGTTGGGTTAAATCCAGAAAGTTTATTGGTGCTCCAAACGAGGGGACCTCAACCACCAGGGGTGCCCAACCCAGAGCACCTGCAGATCGCACGCCGGGGCATTTTATGGCGGGAGGGGCATGGGGGGGGGGGGTGTACAGAACAACCAACCAGGGAAGGGAAGGGTGCGGCAAGCAGAACGAGGGACACATAAGGGAACCAACTATAACAGGGGAAGGGAGGGACTCCTTTCCCAGGACTAATCACCTGGCCCGCTGGCTAGAACTTTCCAGAAGCCTGGGAGGGGTGGCAGAGTGACAGACAGGGTCCTGGGAGGAGATAAAAATGACAGATAGGGTGATTTAAATAAAACAGGGGGGGTGCCAACTGGGGTACACCAAACTTACAGAACATAGGGGGGAGACCTGGACTGAACTAAACAAACACACTCCCACATCTCCTCCTTTTTTGTTTTTTTTAAGATGACATGAATGCGGGTTGGGGACAGTACTCTGAGTCTGGGTACAGGTCCCCGAACCACGTCATCTCCGGTGTCTCCAAACTAAAACACAACTTAGAAAAATAAGGTTAAAACTGGGGATAGCAACTGGGATAAACTTGGGGCTTAGGGGTCAGAGAGGCACACGACTAACCTACCCCGGTCTTGGGGGGTATTTGATCTCCCTTCCTGATGGTCTGGGAGATAAACGGTTTCACCCACTTTGATGGGATCCACCTAGGGCCCTCGGGGGTGGATACACATGCGTACCCTTTCCCCCAGGTAACTAGTTCATAAGGCCCTTGTATCTCCCTAGTCTCCGGGTCCTTAACCCACACTGGAGGCCTTTCTTTCACTTGCAACTGCTGAGACCGCCTAAAGTGCCGCACGATTGGAGGGTTCAGGTTCTCAAAGGCACAGCTGAGGAAATTCAGGGTGAACAATGCCTTTGAGAGCCTGACAGCAGGTGACTCTAGCTTTTTTGAGGAGCACTGGCGCTGGAGCATTCTTTTGATGTTTTGGTGGGCCCTCTCTACAATGGCTTGACCTGTCGGGGAATAGGGGATGCCAGTCTTGTGTTCTATTCCCCATTGCTGCAGGAAGCTCCTGAACTCCTTGGAGGTATACGCTGGGCCATTGTCCGTTTTGATGACTTTGGGGATGCCCAGGGTAGCGAATGCCTGCACTAGGTGCTTTTGGACATCGCTAGCCTTTTCCCCTGTGTGGGCAGAGGCAAAAACTGCTCCCGAGAAGGTATCAACCGACACATGTACGTACTTCATTCTGCCGAATGAAGCAACATGTGTCACGTCCATCTGCCAGACTTCACAGCTGTTAAGTCCACGGGGGTTTGCGCCAGTACTAATGGCAGGAAGAGCCAGCTGGTGGCATTCTGGACATGCAGCCACAATCGCCCTGGCCTGGTCGTGCTTTAGATTGAATTGACGAACCAGGGCAGGAGCGTTTTGATGGAACAGCTGATGGCTGATTTTGGCCTGCTCAAACACGTTTGGAGTCGGGGCCATCGCAGCTGGCGCAGCGAGAGCATCTGCCCTCCTGTTGCCTTCTGCGATGAACCGGGGCAGGTCCGTGTGTGACCTGACGTGCATCACGTAAAATGGTTGCTCTCGGTGGGAGACCAGATTTATTAACTTTGAGAGCAACTCATATAAGGCCATGTTGGAGACTTCACGCAAAATGGCGTGCTCAGCTCTGGAGACTACCCCTGCAACATACGCAGAGTCTGTTACCAAATTTAGGGGTTCAGGGAACCTTTCGAAAGCCCTGACGACTGCGTCCAACTCAGCAACCTGAGGCGATCCTTCCACCTCTTTGATGTCAGCCTCCCACCGCTGAGTTTGGGCGTTTTTCCAAGCCACCACGGACTTATGGGACCCGGACGCGTCAGTAAAAACTGTCAAGGCCTTTAAAGGTTCTTTGCTCCGAACACTTTTTGTATTTAATTTGAATTGAATCTCCGAATTGAAAATTTTGTGGGCTGGCCTATGCAAGGAAATTTGGCCTGTGTAGCCCTCCAGAACAAACTGTAATGCTTCACAATCTTGAAGCAGACTCTCCAACATTGCCTTAGTAATTTGGCCCGTTTTTGTCCTAATTGGCACGTGGATGCAGTCAAAGTCACATCCTGATAACTCTCTGATCCGGATCCTAGCCTTCCGGATCAGTTCAGCCATCAGCTCTTGTGGCTTGTCATCCTCTTGGACCGATGATGGCTGAGAAATACCCACTCTGTGATTAAGAGGGGATCCCTCCAGTCCTGGTCCTTTTTGCTCTTCTTTTTGTTGTCTTCCCATTGGAAGACAACCCTGTGCAAGTGTGGCAGGTTACCCAGGATGATGAATTTGAATGGCAAGTCAGGCCTATACCTGCTTGCCTGCCTGGTGGACATTAGATGTTGCACCCTCTCCAGAGCTGTTTGCGCCTCTGGGGTGAGTGTCCGGGGAGAACTAAGCTCCTCTCCCCCTTTTAGTAAATCAAAAAGGTCTTCGTTGGACAGACCCAGCCACGGCCTCACCCAATTTAAAGACCCACACAGCTGGTGGACATCTGCCAGAGTCTTGATGTTAGTATTAATAGCCAATTTTTGCGGCACAATGGTCCGCTTTGTTATTTCCAGGCCCAGGTACTTCCAAGGTGGCATCCGTTGAATCTTCTCCTCTTGGAGCTCAAACCCTGCAGCAACCAATGCATTGATTGTCAGGTCGAGCACACTGGCAAGCATGTCATTGTCGGGGGCACACACGAGGACATCATCCATATAATGGAAGATGATGGCCTCTTTTGCTGCTGCGCGAACGGGGGCAAGCAAGGAAGAGACATACCATTGGCAGATGGTCGGGCTGTTCTTCATACCCTGTGGCAACACCTTCCAATGGTATCTTTTCCTTGGGGCTTCTCGATTGATAACAGGAATCGAGAAGGCAAAACGCGGGGCATCGTCAGGGTGCAGGGGAATTTGGAAAAAGCAGTCTTTAATATCAACTACTGCCAGATTCCAATTTTCAGGGAGCATCGTTGGGGATGGCATCCCTGGTTGGAGAGAGCCCATGTCTTCAATGACATTGTTAATTTGACGAAGGTCCTGGAGGAGCCGCCATTTGTCTTTGTTAGGCTTTTTTATAACAAAGACAGGGGAATTCCAGGGGCTGTTGGATTCCACGATATTCCCCTTTTTAAGTTGCTCCTCCACGAGCTTCTCGAGCGCCTTCAACTTCTCACCATTGAGCGACCACTGCTCCACCCAAATGGGGTGATCAGTTTTCCAATTTAGTTTTTGAGTAGGGCGCTCTTCAGTGGCCGCAACCCAAAAATTTTTCGGGGGGTCAGGTAGGTCAATTGTGACTCCCCACTGCTGCATGAGGTCTCTCCCCAAGAGGGGTTCCTTGTAGTCTAATACGAACGGACGTATGTTTGCCAATTGTCCGCTCGGTCCCTTAATTTGCACGATGCTCCTTGATTGTTTGGCCAATTGAATGCCCCCAACACCTTGCACGTGTCCAGCCACGTTCTGCAATTCCCAATGTGCCGGCCATTCCCGTGTGGGAATGATCGTCACATCTGCCCCTGTGTCCAGAAGCCCTCTGAGGTGCAGGACTTCCTCCCCTCTGTTGACTTCACAGCCTACCCGAGGCTTCTCTGTCCCTATCACATGTGTGGCGCACACCGTTGGGGGTGGCCTTTCCACAGGGATAGCCTGGGCGACTGTCTGCCCTCGGGGCAGGAACAGAGGTGGGTGGACACAGCGCAGCCAGAGAACGGGTCCTTCGGGACTAGATGTCATTAGTCCCGGAGCGACTTCGATCTCTTGTGGTGTGCAGGTAACACTTCCGACTATGATATACCTGTCAGGGCCTTGGTCTCCTGCCCACAGCTCACTACCAGTGCTCACCAGTGCGGTATGCCACTCGTTGGTCCTTAGGTGGAGCGGTGTCAACAGCTGCAACCTGAAAGAACCATCAGAAAAAGAAGTCAAATCCAGTTTTAAAGTCATGTCCGGTGGTTTTGCCTCTCTAAGTTTCCCCTCCCCCTCGCGTCCCGTCCCTTTTTTGTCTTAACGCGGGGCGGGCACGCGCTCCCCATTCAGTTTTTTTGGTGTAGTAGGCCCTCCTGTCCCCCAGGTTCATGTTCTTTTTTAAATTGCTGGAACTGCCACTTGAGCGGGCAGTCCCTTGTCCAATGTCCAGGCTGGTCGCATAAGAAGCAGGTGTTTCTGGCCTGCGGGGTTTGCCTGTGGCTGTTCATGGTTGGAGGTGGTTTGGTGTTTGGGCCCGTAGTCCTCCTCTGGTCCGCTGCAGGGCGATGCGTTGCTGTCCCCACTGAAGCCATTCCTCTGGGCCGCTGTCTCTCTGAGCTGGCAGGTTGCAGGTGTGGTGCCTTCGCAGCACAAACTTCTAACATATCCTGTATGGTTGGCGGGGGGTCCAGGGGGAGGCTCAGGATGGCTGCATTGCATTGAGGGTTGGCATTCACCATAGCCATCTCTGCAATGACCTCTTCCCTGGCCGCCGGCTGCTTAACCTGCAACTCTACAGCTCGAGTTAGTCTCTCCACAAACTTCAGGAATGACTCAGTGGGTTCCTGCTGGACTCGCGAGTAGGATTCTACGGGCATGTCAGGCCTCAGACCAAGGAATGCCTTACTGGCTGCTTCCTTGATCTGTTGCAGAACCTCCAAAGGCAAGCCTTGAGCTTGCTTTGGTGCCAGAGCCCAATCCCCTTCGCCGCTCAGATGGTCCAATGTAAGTGCCTCACTGTCGGCATCAACGGCCGTATCAGAACCTTGCAAGAGCACTGGAAGGAGTCTGCGGAGCTCCCTTTCCCACGCTGCCTTCCAGAGCAGAAACTCTGCTGAGGAAAGCAGGCATGAGAAAAGCTGACGTAGATCAAAAGGTGTCATGACTGCTCCAGAGAGACTTGCCTTTAAAAGGCCACGGAAATATCCGCTTTCTCTCCCAAACTCCTTCTGCGCTTTGCAGAGTTCCTTTATTGTTTGGTGGGAGAGGGGTTCCCAGCTGACATGGGTTGTTCCTCCTCTCTGGGGTCTCTGATAATAAACCAGAGCGGCGGAGGGAATGGGATCCAGTTCCGGGTTCCGGTCCTCAGGCCCCCCCGTTCCGGCCAGACACCGTGGGAACCAGAAGGACAGGCGTGGGAACCGGAAGCAGGAAGTGGGTGGCAGCCGGGCATGGAGCCGCGATTTCTGGGGGCGGAGCTTGGGGGCGCGCACTGGTGACAGGTAGGAGGGGTAAGAGGTGTGGAACCAGCTTGGGAGTAGGAGGGGTCGAGGCGAAAGGGGTTGGGACTCGGGAGAAAGGGATTTCGGGTGGAAAAGCGCGGGGGAAGGCAAGAGGGGGTCCCTTCCACGTGGCGCCCGCCATCTTGTCCTTCTCGGGCAGGGAGGGCATTTTCTAAACTGTCTGGATCACTAACCCAAACTTGGGGTCTGATAACTGGGGAAGTCGGGGAACGGGATAAGCCTCAGGCAGTCTGGCCAGGACTGTCCGAGCGAGGGCTCCAAGAACCCCGAGGAAAGCCAGGGAGACGGTAGCAGCCCTGCGCATTGCGGGTTGCTCTCTTCAGGATGCCCGTTTGAGGGGACATGGGTTCGGGAAACAGGTTAGGGGTAACAACTGGGGAATTCGGGGCTGTTTGTCCTTCCTTCTCCCTTTTTTTAGCTAACGCCGATCGAATCTGCAAATACAGAAAAGAGAAATCTTTCTCTTTGGCAGAATTCAATCGCGCTAGTGTCTCTCCCACGGCGTTCCAGAAGGGAACGGTCAAAACCGAACTCTGAGAGCACTGAGGGAAGTGTAGAAACAGCCACCGAACAAACCGTTTTAAACATCCCTTTGAAAAACTTATCCCCCCACCCTGAAGGAGTCCCGCAACTTGGAGAAATGCCTCCTTCTGTGCTGTGGACAGTTTGATGCCCATAGCCAACAGCACAGCGTCTGGAGCTGAATCTTTAAAGCCTAGAACGCCGGTCTCCCAAAAACCAACTGGAGACAAGCGAACCGTGCTTGTTCCGGGGCTGCACAGCCTCCGTTCGGCTCTTCGAGAGCCGGGGACCGTCCTGGTCCCTCCGAAAGCCTTTACCGGCTTTGAGGCAAGTTTTTTCCCCCCGGAGAAAAATACTTACCTGACTGGCGTCCAGGCACGCTCCAGGCGGCCGATTCCTCTGCCGAGAACGACTTCACGGCGCGGGCGAAGCTGCCGTCCTCAATCCCAGGAGCGCAGCTCACTAAAACGGAGCGTGCTGCAGCTGGGGTAGCTTGACGTCCCGAGGACACACTTGCCGAAACAATCAGTCCCTTCCGTGGGGTCCGATGGAAGCAGGGCCCCACGCCCGGGCGCCAAGCTGCCTATGCCGAGGACGCCCCTTCCGTGGGGTCCGATAGAACGAGGAACCCCACGCTCGGGCGCCACGCTGTCTTTGCGGTCCGATGGAACGGCAGCCTCACACTTGGGCGCCAAATTGCCGTTGTGTCCTCTGGGAACAGTTCCCTCTCAGCCCGGTCAGCTTGGGACACAGCAGGCAACGGGGGCCAGCCTCTGATATCAGAGGGATCAAAGGTCTGGCTCGTGGGTCCTTCCAAGGGACCGCGGCGATAAAGGCAGATGGCGGAGGAAAGGGGGCAGGCTCAGAGTTGGGTTAAATCCAGAAAGTTTATTGGTGCTCCAAACGAGGGGACCTCAACCACCAGGGGTGCCCAACCCAGAGCACCTGCAGATCGCGCGCCGGGGCATTTTATGGCGGGGGGGGCATGGGGGGGTGTACAGAACAACCAACCAGGGAAGGGAAGGGTGCGGCAAGCAGAACGAGGGACACATAAGGGAACCAACTATAACAGGGGAAGGGAGGGACTCCTTTCCCAGGACTAATCACCTGGCCCCCTGGCTAGAACTTTCCAGAAGCCTGGGAGGGGTGGCAGAGTGACAGACAGGGTCCTGGGAGGAGATAAAAATGACAGACAGGGTGATTTAAATAAAACAGGGGGGGTGCCAACTGGGGTACACCAAACTTACAGAACATAGGGGGGAGACCCGGACTGAACTAAACAAACACACTCCCACAATTCCCCTTTCACATTCTGAGCCAAAAGCAGTAGCGTCTTTAAGGCTTTTGTGAGTGTTCCTTAACCCATTCCACGGCAACCACCTCACTCCTATTCCCTTTGTTCTGCCATGGAAGATTCCTCTCTGATCTTTTTTTTTCCTGCAGCTCCTGAGTATCTGCAGGCACTGACTGGCATCACTCATTGTGGGTTTTCAAAACAGTGGTGTGTCTGTGCTGTGGTGGCTGATGGGGATGGGCAGTAGACAGGGGAGGCCCTGAGATGGCAGGGGAGGGCTGTGAAGGGTGGGGCCTGTGGGGACTGGCGGGGGATCGACATGGAAGGGGCTGCTCTGGTGGCGTTGGGTCTGCTGGGACTATTCAGGGGGAGGCCTTGCTGTGATGGCACTTGGGGGGAACCAGTGAGGAAATTGGAAAGCTGAGAGATCTAGTGGACTTGGTAAATTGTGAATCATTGTACTAAGTAAACTTATAAGCAGTTTACTTTCAGTATAGTAAAAAAAAAAGTTAAATATAGAGCTACAAAATTTGAATTCAGTTACTGTTTTTTTTTCCCTTTGTGTTTGAGCTGAAATTACAGGTGTAATGTATTGTAGGGTTTCAAATATGGGGGATAAGCACAAAACACTATGTACAATTATTCACTGACATGGCACTTGGGCCAGGGATTTTTATTTGTTTTTACAGCATTCATGATTTCTGTGGTCAGTGCAAGGCATCCTTATCCCATTTCCACAGTAGCTGTGTATGCCCTGGAAATTCTTTCCACATGACCTAATTTCTGAGCTATAAATCAACATTCTTTTTTAATTTACAAGTGCTGTGAGATATTCTGAATGCTTGTGAATCTTTTCTAATGTCCTTTACTATTTAGTGAGAAATTCTCTATGCTCACTTCAGTGTCATGGCATTTCAAGGGGGGATCACTGCTATTGTTTACAGGAAGTGAACGTTTTTAAGGATTGCAGTTGTAGTCATTTTGGCTTCTTTTTCAGAGCTGTCAAACCTAGAATGCATGCCTGATGACACAGATTAAGGACATTCTAGAGAGAGATTCGTTCCAGTGCCTGTGATATGCCTGTTTAGAACATAAGTAATATATATGTAGATTATAAAAGAAAGTTGACAACTAAGCCATGTGCTAGAGAGATGCTTTCAGGAAAGGAACCCCATCTTAACTTTGATCACATGGACAGAGAAGAACTGGCAGTAGATACACTAATCTCTGAAGTCAATTTTATCAAATTAGATATAAAAAAGGTTAGCAACAGTCTTTATCCATGTGATTGTCGAACCATTCTGGACTACATAAGTAATGTTAGTTATGTTATAGCCAAAAATTGCTGTAGTCTGTGTTCATTTGGTGCAGCTTTGTCACCCTCTAGTGCTCATATCCAAAAAGCTCGTAAGCCTGCTGTTACTCTCTGTAAATTTTTTAGCTGTATGGATTGGTTCAGGGTTTTTTAAGGAAGAAGAATTTTTAGAAAAGAAGCTGATTGCTGGCCAGTCATTTTCCAGCAGTAACACAAGACATTTTTAACTGATGTGGGATCTAAACCAGGAACTCCTGATTCCTAGGCTACAGTTTTAATCTCTGAACCAGTCTTTCATCATTATTTAACTTCTTGAATTGAGTTTCTGAAACTTGATACGCTAAGTACTGAAGAAAAAAAGAGATTTGTTGTAGTACAACTACTTTTTGTGAAACACCCAAGAAAGATGGGATTTCTTCTTTCTTTAATTGTATGCTTTATAGTAGTTTTGATAAGTTTTCCTTTGTTTAATTTAAGATGTTCACTTAATTTATTAATTATGTCTTTATTAGGATATTAGTTGCAGTGTTCAGATTCTTCCCCAGCAAATAGAAAAATTGCAGTAGAGAATTAAGCATAAGAAGAAATAATCTTCATATGCTGCCAGATGGTAAGTTACTAGTCTTCATTTCTTTGATGTAAGAGATGAGGAAAACTGTTTTAAAAGAACAGATTCTTTGTTGTTGCTGTTGCTTCCCATCAGTCAGGTCGTGGTTTCCCAGTTGGTTGAGTTGAGCACTGGAAAGCAGGTGCTACAGTGGTTCTCCAAAGCAATTCTCAGAGAGGGGTCAGTACTGAGACATTTTTTCTGCAACCTGCTGGTGGTGACAAACCTTCAGTTTTACCAGCTTTTGCCCGCTTGTATCTTTGCTTCCAAAAGTAGCTGGGAGACATGGGTGACTTGAACAGTGTATATATTGCTAGGAAAGTATTTGCAGGACAAGCCAGTTTTAATGGCAAGTAAGTAAATTAAAATCTGGACAGGTGATAAAAATAAACCTTGCAACTTATACAGAAACATGAGCAGGGCAAAGTAAAGTGACCCTGTACAGATCACTGTGCCAGCAGGAAACCCCAAATGAGCAAATTTCTTGAAAACATGCAAGGAAAGAGTTATTCAGATACACCAAATGAAATACTGGAAAAGGAATCATTGTTTCTGAGAGCTAATTCTTTAAGTATTAAAAAATATTTCACACCAGATGGATGCTCATGGAGAAGGGAAACCACCAAGGATGAGAAGGCAATTGATAGAAAGGCACACTGCAAACACATTGTGCTCTTTCACAATCCAATCAAACCTGGAGACATCTCTCTCTCTGGGCAGGTGACAAGTGAGACCCAACCCAGGAGCCATTCTGTGGTTAATCCCCAGCCTGTCGCTAATCCCCAGCCCAGCCAGAGTAGCACATAAGTAAATGAGGTGATTTGATAGGATGGTAGCCCTACAAAACAAATTGCAAAACCCTGTGTTAGCAAGTTCATTCCAGCAGGTTGTTTTGCCAACAAAGGCTTTCAGAGAAACTCGTTTTTCTGTTCAAATGAAACAACAACTTGTGTTTGTTCTGGAGTCTGCTCATTAAATATAAAATTGGAAAATCATGCAAGAAAGTCTTAGAAAAAACTGGGTCAGAAGGGGCCTCTGGATGTCATTCTGTCCCTGCTCTATTCAGAGCAGAGAAAGATGTGATTGCAAGGGGCTTCCTTTTGAGCTCAGAGAACACGCGGACCACAATGAGACAGGCACCAAGGCTGTGCCCAGCAATGGCAGCCTGCCTTTGTCACAGCTCCTGAGGTGCAGCACCTGCTCCTGCAGTCCCTCACTGGGACACACTCCCTCTGCATATCGCTTGTCTGTAATTCTTGCTTTTACAAAAATAAATGATATTTCACCCTTCAAAAATTTTCCCCAAAGTGACAGAGGAAAACATCAATAAAATGCAAAGGTCACATTTTCCTGTGCTTTCTAAAATAAAATGACAGCTGTAATATCTGAATTATTTACTATAAGCATGATACTGTTTTCTTTCCAGGTGCTTTCCTAACCTACCCAGGGCTATTTTTCTCATGCAGAGGCTCATAGCTGTAGCCACTCCCAGATGGCACACACCAAGAGTGGAACCCCAGAAGCTGCACAGGGAATTGCTGAAAACCAAAAAAGCCCAGAGTTACCGAAGATTTTGCCTTCTCCTTGGGGCATGAGTGCTGGCAGCTCTGAATCTCTTGGGGCCTGGAGATGACTGTCACTGTCCCTCCTGCTGTCTGCTGCTGCTTTTGCATTGAGAGAGCAGTGAGATCTCAGGACTTGCCACTGGTGCCACACTCCTGGGACACAAACAAGAGCAAATGCAAATCACAGCACAGAACTGTTCTCTCTGCTGACTGCTGCATCCTGGAAAGCCAAATCATTTATTTTGTATTTCCTTTGGGTCTCTCCAGGTGGGGATTGCTGACCCTGCTGTGATTCCCTCTCTGCTCTCCGACATTTTCAGTGCCACTTGTGGTCACTTCAAAGGGGGCTCAACCCTGTGAAAAACGAGGTTCACTCTTTATAAAATTTTAAGAAAAGCTTAATAAAAGGGACAATTAGGAGACAACAGCAAAAAGGGTATTACTGCCGGGTGCTTTGGCAGAGCCAAAGGCACAGTTTTACATCCAAAAGATCATCTTTAAAAGTACTTACTGCATATTCATCACCATCATACATAATTCATGAATTCTATAGAGTTTCTAAGTACCATCCCATAAGCCTTATCTTCCTCCTTGGCTCCATTCCATCTCTGCCCCCTCCATCAATTCTTCTCTCTGATTTCGGGTCTTCTTCTTCTCTGATAAGATGTTCCAGGAATGTGAAGACTCTCTCTCTGCCCACCTTCTCCAAACCGACTACATAAACAATAGACATTCTATACCATGCATTACATCATAGAACCTAGGCAAAGTTTCTCCAACACTAAGTAACATGCAAAAAGCCAACGTCACAATACATTCATAACAATTATATAACATGTGAAAAGCCAGTATCATAATACATTTATAACAACCCCATGCCATGTGCTCTGCATTCCCTAAGTTCTCATTCCCAACTGTTTTGCTTTTGCAACTTCTGCAGTTCTGCAGCAGAATGGCAAGTGCCATTTGGGTTTGGGTTTTTTTTGTCTTTTCTCCTTCCATATTTTCTTGCTGGGAAACGGATCCCTCACTAAATCTATTAAAACCTGGTCTCTTCCATGTACTTGTGTATCTGCAGCAGGGATCTTTCCAGCAAGCAATGTTGCTGCAGTCTCAGCATTTGCTTTAGTTTACACAGCTGTTAGCAATAAGTGTGTGTGCCTCGATCCCCCGGCATGAAAGCATCAGATTCAGGAAGGAAAAAAAGGTATTATAGTTTTGCTTGGGTTTCTTTTTGGTCAGTGACTTTTTCTTTTGTGGACAGGTCCAAGCCCTAAAGCATGAAACACATTGCAGGACCCCTCAGCAGTGTCTGTCCTCCTGCAGTTACTTACACAAGGTGCCGCAGGCTACAGCCTGTTTATTTCTGTGGGACAGCCACCATCACTTACTACCCACTTACTGAGATGTGCTCCCATGTTCAACCCCTTGGTTTACTAAGTGGAAGCTACCGTAGAATTATGCCTCCCAGCAACTGCTTCTTACTCTCCTAATGCCCAGCCACACTCAATGCCTGAGTCATGCCAGTCTTTATTTTCAGGAATAACCACACTCCATGCACATGCGTGCTCAGTTTAGGGCTCTCTTATTTATGCCTCCAGGACAAAGCCACTAAATGTGCCATCATATTCAACACTTTGATGGGTTTTTTTAAAGCTTACTGAGCATACGTGACCTGCTAATTGAATGGATTTTCATCACTGCAGAGAATAACAACCACCTCTCATAAAGGCCCATCTACCTGCTGTATTTCCACTTTCTACACCAAGCCAATATTGGCAACACTTGGAACAAAGCTCCAAGTGTGAGATATGTGCAGCCCCTGCCCTGGAGAGAGGCCTGCTGATAATGAGGTTGCACAACCTCCCAGCAGAATCTCCTTGGAAAAAGCAGCACTCTCAGTTACGGCAAGAGAGGACACAGACCCATGATCCTCTGGGAGACCCTATGTAGGTTCTTTGTAACCCATTGGCTTTTACCCTCTCACACCCACCCCTGTATCCCTGTACCCCTATAATAGATATATGTGCCCCTGTGAGACTAGAGAACTCGTCCCTAGCCTCCCTTTGTGGCGTGCTGTTAGGAAATAGAATTATTGGGATCAATAAAAGAACTGTAGCAAGAGCCTGCAAGCAAAAGGCCTGTGTGTGAGAAAAAACTCTCCATGAGAAGATTCTTGTGTGAGAAAAGGCCTGGGGAATGAAGAGGGAGTGAAGACTTGCAGCTGTTCAGATAAGACCCAGAGAAGAGAGATAAACATTAAATTCTTTTAATCATAACTAATAGAAACTTGCCAATGTAAGTCCAATTAGGTAGAAGAAGAAATGCGCTTCGATAAGCTTTAAGCCACTTAGGAGTTAACAAGCTGGTATACTACATAAGTGCCTTTGGATTGCTAATAAACTGAGTTTTGCTCTTATCAACCATATTGGCTGGACTGCAATCTTCTCCCCCCGCTGGGGCCCGGGCTTCTGTCTTTTTACAATTCCAACAGGGTGCGGGCTAATAAAGCTGCCTCATGAGGAACTGCTATACGAGCCTCCCGCCTCTCTTCTCCTGGTCTGGCCTGGAGATTGCCTCGCAGAGCAAGAGCTGAAATCACTAGCTGGAAATCACTAAAGAGCTGTTAGCTTCTCTGCAAAGGCACTCCGGTGGCTGAGGGAAAAGCTGCATGGGCCCCAGGAAGACAATTCCTCGTGGGACCATCTCTCCGGACCGGTTACAGTTTCCTGGGTCTGAGCTACAGACCCCACACCAGTTACCACACCTAAGAATTACTTTAATGGTGAACACATCCCTTCCCATCTCTCGAGTCTCAAACATAACTCAAAAAGTGTTATGTTTTAGTGTTGGGTTTTAGGAGTTCTCCTAGGTTTTTTTCTGTTAAAGGAATATTCCCCATACGTGTTGCTAGGGGGACAAATTGCTGGGTACTTAAGAAAAACAAAGACCACTGGGGGTGGGGTGCATCTGGCTACTCTTTTGTTTCACCTGGGTGTGCGGTCAATCGGTCTCCGGAGTTTGGACAGAGAGGGAGGCTGCTTTCATCGGCTGTTTTTTCCTTCTGCTGGAAAAGCCCCAGGATCCCAAGCCCGCCTTCCCTGCCCCGCTGGGAGCCAGGCCGTGGCCGCCCTGCCCCACCGTTGCTTCGAGCCTTCGCTGCGTTGTAGCCCTGCTCACCCTGCCTGCCCAGACCTCTGGGGGGGGTCCCCGTTTGGATACATCTCATCTGCCACCTGGGACTTGTGCTAGTCCCTGCCGCTCCAGCCTGCCATTCCAGGCTGCTGTTCCCAAGGGTCTGGCCGGACACCGGGATCGGCTGCCCAGCAGTTTGTGAAGCCTTTGTTCTATCCCTTCCTGGGATCCCAAGGGCACCAGTGCCACGTGCTCCCTGAGCTCGCTCCGGAGCGCCCCCTGCAGCCGTGGGGGAACCATCGCACCTGCCCTGCTCACCGGGAGCCGCCAGCGCCCCTGCCGGCTGTGACCGGAACTGCACCCAAGGGGAAAGGGCCGGACAGCCGAGAAGGCTGGGACTGGGTTTGTGATTGTTTGCTGTTACTGCCATAGTTATTGTTGTTTGTTTGACTGGTTATACACGTATAGATATATAATAGTAAAGAACTGTTATTCCTATTTCCCACATCTTTGCCTAAAAGCCCCTTGATTTCAAAATTATAATAACTTGGAGGGAAGGGGGGTCGCATCTGCCATTCCAAGGGTGGATCCTGCCTTTCCTTAGCAGACACCTGTCTTTCAAACCAAGACAAGAAGTTACTTCAAAGGAAAATATTTCAAATTTTTATTTTTAATGTGTTATTGAGTGGAGACAAGACCTAAACATTTGAACTTGAAAAAGGGAAAGCCATGAATGAAAAATAAAAGGCATTTTACGCTGAAAAACATGAGCAATCTGCCACTTGGCTGTCACAGTACTGGAAATCAGTGTCTCTGGTATGGGGTATTCACTTGCTAGTGAAAAATGTGTCTCTGAACCACAGCCCCCCAACAAGTCATCAACAGTCTCTCTTTTGTCTTCACCAGACCTTGGAAAATGCTCTGGGTGAAGGACTGTCTCGGTTTCTGGAGACAAAATTTTAGAAGGAAGCGCTCCAGAAGGAGTGCCTCCTCCAAAGGGAAAAGGGCCTCCCTTTTTCCTCTGCCAATGAGATGAATTAGTAACAGCAAGTGAAAGTGGGAAAAAACCCAAACTGTTTATTAATACAAAACAAAACAGGGTAGAACAGGAAAAAAACAAAACTCAAAATAGAACAAATTCCCAGAGAGGGAACAGAAAACATGGGCTTGGACCAGCCGGGGCCACCCTGTGGGCCCGCTGGGGCCAGCCCGCAGGCTCCCCGGCCTGGAGGGAAGGGAAGGGAGGCAGTGAGGCAAGGGGGAGGAAAGGGAAAAAGAACAAAAAAACCCAACACAACCTTTTTCCATCTAGCCGTAATTAAAAAAAAAAAAAAAAAAAAAAAAAAAAAAGCCCCGCCAAGACCCTTGGAGCCCCCAGCCGTTGGGCCCAGCCGTTCAACTGACCTGCACCTGGCCTCGTGGCTCCGGCCCCGCCCCCCAGGTCCATCTTAAATACACAGTATCCTTGGGCATTAAGCAGATGATTAAGGAATAAAAAAAACCCTTATAACATCACCCCAGGACAAGGACAAATAGTGGTGAATTTTAACATACCTCCTTTAAATGGTAATAGTAAGGTGAGATGACTTGAAATTTGTTTTTATAGAAATAGTTTAAAATCTTTTAGGAACACAATTTGTAAAGATATTTTTTTGTAAAACCCCACAGGATCCAATTCAGTAAGCTAGGCCTAGTCTGAAGCTTATAAAAGCAACCGGGAAAATGCTATTCCATATGCATGTGTGCCTGTAGTCACCTGTGCATACAAATCCTGTGCACACAAATCCTGTGCACAGGCATATAAAAGATGGTGCCTATAAAATTTTTATGTAGATGTTTCTTCGAGGTGATCAAAGATCACAAAATTGAGGAGATTTCTACATGACATTTGGGAACAGCTATACCTTCCTTATTCCTCCACCTCTTGAGCTGATGCCTGGGGATTTAAAGGACTCACTCCACCAAATGTGGCAGCTGCTCCTCTATTACAACCAGGAATAGTATTCCTGAATTGTCTCCTATTGCTGTTGTCCAAACCCTCTTTTAAACAGTTACCTCCTACAAAAATAAACTCTTTTTAACATCCTTCAAAATGTGATTTATGATTACAGTGCTGCAAATTGATTACAAGGTTAATTTAATATAATACAGGAGTACTTATATAAATAGTGATATAAGAATCACATTAATTTATTCCAGAAAAGGAAATTAATTTTTCATAATATTAAATTATTTATCTTTCCAATGTCTCACTAACATTTTGTGCAAGATTGACAAACATATTATTTGATTTGAAATAATATAGAAGATAAAAGCCTTCCACCATTTTGATTCTTTATAAAGGCAGGAACACTCACATCAGGAAACCGGTCAATCTGAGCTCACATTGCTTTGAATTAACTGTGAAATGGGAAAAGCCTTTTGATACAGATACGCAAGTGACTCAGACATCTGGAAGACAACCCCACAGCAGCCTGGAACAACTCTAAGTGCCCACATTCTACCACATCACATGTGAAGACTGGACCATAATATTTATATATTTATTTATTTGCTTGTTTATTTTTTGCTTGACATATCCTACTTACCATCTATTTTGAAGAGGGCACTAAGGCATGCCTGCAGGAAGCAGCTCCCAAACAGCACACTGGGGCACTTCACTCCTTACAACTGGAAGTGCTGGCTGGGAAAATGCACAAAAACGCCATGCAGTTCACAGGCTCTATGGGGCCAGCAGTTATTTTCTTCACAAATGATGTCCTTTCACTGCAGAAATGCATGTGTGCAAATGTTCCTCTCTTGACAAACACTGAATTTGGCAAACTGTTTCTTTTTGGCCAGATATGGTATCACTGTGTTTAATGGCCCTTTGTTTTTTATACCTGCTTCTGTCCCCTTAAGCTGCTTTTTCCCTGTCTTGTTCCCTTCAGCCACCACCCTGTGCTTGCCCCTCTCTCTTGCCTGTCTGCCAGACCAGTCTCTGGTAGGTCACCAAGCCTTGCAGTACAGCTCTCCTGTACCCTGGGGAGGGCATCTCCTCTGCAGCAAGAGACTGAGCTTAGCTCTCTATTCTGGGTCTTCCATCAGGGCAACAGGAGGGATTGATGCAGAAGGCAGCCCTGACTGGGCCTGGTGCCCCTGTCAGTCTGTCCCTGTTAGAGAGGCTCTGCTCAGCAGTGTGCTCAGGCAGGGCTCAGCCAACACAAATCTCTAATGACACAGCCATCAGCCTCCAAGGGGCACCCGGTGTCACCAGCTGGGGACCAAGGCTTGCTTTCCGACTCTCTGTGCCTCCAAAATGCAGTATTTCCAGTGAATATTCTTTAAGCTCCTGGCAATTTATAGACCCTTGCTGTGTTCTCCCTTGCTCACCTCTATTCTAGAAGAGCCTCCATGTGTCTCCTTATCCACTGCCTGGAAGCTGATCCGGCCCTCTCATTACCTTTGTAGCTTTGCTGGCTCTGCCTGAGACAGCAGGGCTGAAGCAGACACATTATTTAAGACAGATTTACAGGGAGGTGTCCTGGGTTGCAGTGTATTCTATTACCATCCTCATGAGTTGCTGAAACCAGGTGGGGCAGTGTTTCCTTGCCTCCTCCCTTGGGACTATCTTCTGATTAATGGGCCATCAATGCCTTGCCTGTGACTCAGAGATAACTCCCTCCGGACTATCTTCTGTTAATGAGCCCAATCAACGTCTTGAGTCATGACTCATCATCCCATTGTGAGATGCTCCACCCAGAAGGAGGAACCAAGCATTCCATCCTGGATATAATCTGAGATTCTGAACACCACAGACACCCTTTCCACTGGATTCCCAGAGGACAGGAGCTACATATGAAACATAGATTTAGAAGAAACATAGAGATTTTAGTTATAGGCTAGCTGTGTAGAAATTAGTTAGAATACAAAGGAATTTGGGCCCAGGGAGAGTTAATTAAAATAGTTCAGAGAGCTGGACCTGAAATGGGTTTTAAGATGTTAGTAACTGATTACCAAATAACTGATGATCTGTCATTTGCATGTTTGCTTAGCTGTGCTTAGAACGAAGAATAGAAACTTTGATAAGTTGGTGTAGGGAACAAGGACAATTACCAATTTCCTCCCTTTGTGGGAACCCGTCCAAAAGTCATGCAAGAAGAAACTTAGAGGTCACTAAAGTAATTAGGATTGTTAAAACTCAGAAAGACAAAAAGGTCAAAATGAGGAAGATGAGTTACTTCATCTTTTTTAGGACCACTGACCCAATTCAAGACCACCGACTCAATTCAGAACACATGCTACGCATGTTTAATGACATTTAAGCTCATTTCCATACAAAGCAGAGAATGGGAGGTGTTAATGTTATGAATATGCATTTGTATTTTGGATATTCATAATATTTGGAAATAAAAGGTATCGTGTTTGCTTGGATCGGGGCCCTGCGTCTTAGGGAGCTATCCCACGCAGTGCCTGATGCCAAATAAAACATACACTTTCTAACTCTAAACTGTTAGAGAGTTTTTGTCCGTCTCAGTTGGACATCAATATTAAATCGATATTCATATTTTGGTAAATCACATAGCCACCACCGGACCTTCTGAGGAAGAGCAGACCCTCTTCTACAGGATCACTGCTTCAACAGAACCACATCCACCACTTCAGGAGGACTGCAGCCATCATTTTATCGGACTGCTACCGCCACCCTGACTAACACAGTGTCAGGTTGTATCCTGACTCTGTCAGTTTGAACCAGCATTTTCTGCCTTTTTTTAAAAATTTCCCTATTAAATTGTTATTCTGACTTGGTGCCTCCCACTGGTTTGTTTTCAAACTAGTACAGGAGGCTCTACTTTGTTTTATGTTCCTCTCCTAACAATTCCTAACATTCCAGTTGCTTTTCAACCCAGAATAGCCACTTGGAGTAGGAAATGGAAAGGCACAGTTCTATTGGTTTCATGCAACAAGTTTCCAGGCAACATTTTCTGCAGAAGCCAGTCTTGCAGCCCACAGATTGGTGGGAGAGAGGACTCCTAGTGTAGCAATGGGGAACCCTTGTATGTCCAAAGAAAATCCATTTATTGCCAAGTTACCCCCTCTTTATACCCTTAATCTCAACTGAAACCAAACCGAAGCCTAACATAACTTAACAGAAGAAGGGCACCCACTGGCTGGCACAGCTGAAGTGCTGCTGTCCACGCGTCCTATCAGCCAGTCAGCTTCCCGTTCATATGCTGTCCACGCATTCCTCCAGCCAATCACCATCTCACTTCCAGCTGTCACTCAACCGACTCTCTCCTCACTCGCAGCTGCCTCTCACCCCTCAACCAACTTTCAACCATCCAGCCCACAGCTGTGCCTTTCCTGCAGGGCCTTCTGGTAACCATAAGTCTTAACCATTTTAATAAATATAACCCCATATTCCACACTCCTAGGAAGGCTGGCTGAAAGGGGATGTGCCCAAGGGTCCATTTCCCCAGTTAAGATGACATTTGGTATTTTCTTAGCTTTTCATGGGATGCCTTGTTTGATGCTAAAAGCCACCTTTAATAAGCTTCACAGATGGGAGAGAAGGCCAGTGTTCCCTCCAAATTTCTCCGTTTGTCGATTCTGGATGCTTACTAGTGTCATCTGACCAGTAAAAGAAGAGCAGCAGGTTACTCACCAGAATATTGGCACTTGTATTGCCAGACTAGCACAGGGCAGGGTCCCAAAATGGTGCCCCTGGAGCAGCGTGGCAGGAGGGCCTTCATGAATAACAGGTGTGGTTTGGAACAGACTCATCAGTCAACTCCATCCTGGAACCAAAGCAGTAGCCAAGAAATCCGTCCCAGGGGCTGGTATTCTGTCCTGCATTGAAGGGGGTTGCTGGTGCTGGTGTTTGTCAGATTGGCTGCAAAAAAGAGTCAGGCAGGGCAGGAACACATGGCCCAGATGCAAAGGTGCAGGGGGAAGTGTAAGTGGAGCCTGCTGTCAGCAGCAGGAGTTGTTAGTTTTTAGGGGTCCTTGGAGGCATTCAGACAGCCATAAACCACAGGCGTATATTAAACAGAAACCGGAGATCCAAACAGCACCTCAGGCACTGCACTTCCATTTGGAGCTGGGATAGGCTAAGCTACAAGGAGAGCCTTTACCAGGTAGCAAGCCAGTAAAAAAAAAGCCAAAGGAGGCTGAGAAGAGACCAGTAGGATCAGGTTCAGGACTGCTGCACGATCAAAAGAAAAATGTGATGATACATTTAGATTGAAGGAAAAGCTCATGGCCCCAGTTCACACAGTGTTGCTCTCCTTTGAAATGACTGTGAAACCCACTCTATTATTTCCAGATGAAAATTGTGGAGCTGGAGGCAGGGAGGGAGCAAAAAAATAAGGGCGCACGCAGCTGAAATCAGGATGTTCATAGGATGATTAGGAAAGAGGACTGCACCTATGGAACGAATACAAGTTTCCGTGCATAAGGGGCAAGCTCCAAGCAAGCCTCTTGTCTGTCAGCAATAACTGTGTGAGATGTAGCCGAAAACTTCTCTGGTTCGAGTCAGACTACAAGACTGATAGAGCTGAGAAGGAAAGTGCATGGCACGGGCACGTTGCCACAGAAGCAGTGCGCTGGACAGCTGCTGTGCCGGCACAGTGTTCTGTGCGGGAAGCTTTTGGCTACGTCTCGCACAGTTATCGGTGACTGGACAAGAAGCTTGCGTGGAGCTCATCCCCTACGCAAGGAAGCTTGTTCCACGGGTGGAGTCCTCTTTCCTAATGCATCCTATGAACTGCAGCCATGCTCTGCTGCTCTGCAGTTTTCTGCTCGGCTTGAGGTAAGGTCATGCAATCTCAGACTTCAAAGACCTAGGTGTCCATGTCCTTTTGTACACAAAACTGTGCCAGAACAGAAGCACTTGCTAGGTATGTCTTTGTCGCATCAGAATTGTGAAAACAGGTGCCAGGAGAGAAGCAGTTCCTGACTTACTCCTTCACTCTCCAAGGCTTTCAACAAACCACCACCATTGGGGTGATGAGAAGACAACATTTCAGTCATGGCACATTTTGCTCTGCGAGAAGTATGAGCAGGATCATTACAAGACTGTAAAGTGCATGATTGTTATAGCTGAGAAGGAAGGTGCAGAGGCAGCCTAATCTGACAGAACTTTGGAGGCTGTAGTGGAAAGACGACTGCCACTTGATTTTGTTGCAAATACTTGATTGTGGTTTCTGTACATAAGAGGCAAGCTTCTTGTCCGGTCACTGATAACTGTGCGAGACGTAGCCAAAAATTTCCCGCACAGAACACTGTGCCAGCACAGCAGCTGTCCAGCACACTGCTTCTGTGGCAACGTGCCCGTGCCATGCACTTTCCTTCTCAGCTCTATCAGTCTTGTAGCCTGACTCAAACCAGAGAAGTTTTCGGCTACATCTCACACAGTTATTGCTGACAGGACAAGAGGTTTGCTCGGATCTAGCCCCTTATGCACGGAAACTTGGATTTGCACCACAATCAAGTGGCAGTCCTCTTTCTTTTACAGTGTTGTGTGCGAGAGGTAGGTGGGCATTTTGCACTCCAGGAGAATGAAAGCACGCCACTTTGGTAAGGCGGAGAATGAAGCTGCAGAACACCATGCTTGTGTGTGCACCAGGTACAGGCTGCAAGAGGAGCGAGGCTGTAGATACAATAATGCTGCTAGCAAGGATTTTCTTGCTATTTTCTAAGCCTGTGAGAGACTTTTCTCTCTCACAGAAGAGGTAGCAGAGTTATGTAAGCAACCAAACACCTGCAACCTTGAAAAGTCTTGTTTATGGTACAGTAGAAAAATATTTTGACAATGGATGTTTTAAGATTTTAGCCAATCACCCCAAGGGGTGGTTGATCCTTGTCCAATTAGACTATGAAGAAAAAAGTCTATAAAAGAGTTTGTAAAATAGTTAAATAAGTCAATCTTGCTGCACAATTCCTGCCTGCTGGATCTTCTCTCCACCTCCTCCCTATGGCTGCGGGACACGGTGATATACCCTAGGGCCTAGGCCTGCGGTAATACGAGGCTGCCACGCGGTTGCCTGCTGAATTCAAGTTAGCTAACGTTAAGGGCAAAGGTCCGTGACAGCTACCTGTGCCGGTACCTCTTCCTATCCGAGCCCTGTGTGGAAATACCTAGCTTTAGCTTTAGGCTCCGAGACTGAAACACTATTAATAATGGCAGAAGATGCTGAGAAGGAAAGTACACAGCGCAGAAGTGTGCTTGGTCTGGCTGACATGCGGCAAGGGAAAGGGCAGAGCAGCGCTGGCTTTTTCTTCCAGAGCCGGTTTTAAGGGAGCAGCTGCTGGATGCTTGCAAAGGAGCTGCCAGAATGAGAACTGTGACGGCACGTCTATGTGAGAAGGAAGGCACAGAGCTGCGGTGTGGTAGATCCAGTTTAACAGCTGCTATGAGAAGCGGGTGGTTTAGGAACACCTTCTGTTTTGACCCTTGCTTCTCTGCGCAGATACAGCCGCTTGCACTCTGCCACACTGAAGGCATATGAAAGTGCATCTCTCCGGGGTTGTGCGAGGGAGTTCGAGGGCTGCGAGTTCCATGTCGTGCCAGCAAGAGCATTCTCAGCTGACACTGATGGTGAACGTGCTTTCAGCTGGACTTTTGCAATCCCGTCTCTGGGCTCCGAATGGGACGTACCAGGGGCTGAGAAGGAATGCGCATAGACCGATGCTGAGGCGTGTAGCTGAAAAAGCTGTGAGGAGAAGGGCTTATCTAGCAACTGCTGCTTTCCTGGCACAGGGATTCTTCTGGCACCTGGATCGTGGTGCTAATTAAGAAAGGGGAGGGGAAATCAAGGCAAGGGAGGAGTGGGAACGGAAAGGCAAAGCGAGGAAGGGGTTGGTAAGACAAAGCAAGGTTGCGGTGTGCATAGTGAGGTAAGGGTAGGCAAGGCAAATGGAGGAAATGGAGGGAAAGGCAAGGCAAAGCAGTGATGCAGGAGGAGGGGCAAAGGAAAGGCAAGAGAAGAATAGGAAAGGCAAGGGTAGTGGAAAGCAAGGAACACAAGGTGAGGCAAGATCTGGGAAGAGAGGGTTAGGCAGTTAAAGGCAGGGGATGGGTATGGATGGCATTGCAAAATATGACATGGGTAGGTGAGGCAAGACAAGGCAGAGGATGGAGAGGAATGGCAAGGAAAAGCAAGGTTCAGTCAAAATGGCAAGCCAAGGCCATGGATTGGTAGGCAGGAGAAGGCCCAAAAGATGAAGGCAAGACAGAGCAGAGGAAGACAAGCACAGTGATGGGTAGACAAGTCAAGTCAATGGCAGGGCAGTAAAGGCAAGGCAAGGCCAGGGAAGAAAGGGAAGAAAGGCGGGGGATGAGTGGCAAGGCAAGGCAAGGCAAGGCAAGGCAAGGCATGAAAGGGGTAGGCAAGAAAAGGGTAGGCAAGGAGAGGCAGGACAGGGATATGCAGGGCAAGGCAAGGCAGGGCAGGACAGGGCAAGGCAAGGTGTGGGGTGTGTTTGTAAGGCAAGACAAGGTTAAGGGAGGGTTATTCGTTGTGCAAGCAGTATCTCAGTTTGTAACGTGATGAGGTTGGCATCCATCTTTTGAAAGTGGCCTCCTGAAGGATTAAATTAAATCCTGAAGGATTTAATTTGGCATGTGTTTTCCACTCCTCAGAGGTGGTCTTCTGAAATTCTGGCAATGCCCGTGCTTTGGACAAGGTAAGCACTCTCCATGCTCAGTCTTGGTGCGCAGCTGACACAGCGTCCAGGGCAGGCAGTACGCAGTAACAGTCTTCTGGCACCTTTGTATGGGATCAACCCCTGGATGTTGTCTGTTTAGGAGGAGGGGATGCCATTTCTTTTGAGAAGGGCTCATAATTCCTCTCTTGGATGGCTGCAATTGGATGGGTTCAGCTGAAGTTGTAGGCGGCAAGAGCTTTCCCAGCTGGTGCTTTTGTGAGGTGTGTTTTTTGCCCAGTGTTTTCAACTTTATAGCCAGACTCTGCGAGAATGAAAAGATTTATTAGCGCTGTTGTAACCGCTAGGTTTAGCTTAGCAGGCTGTAGCTTCCTAAGAGCTCAGAGGGTCTGCTTGAGCAATGCGACTCAGTCGTTATCCTGTAGTCCATTTCAGACGGCCCCACGATCTTGCTCTGGCCAGCTATCAGCGTTACAACACAGTGATGACAAAAGAGGTAGAAAAGGGTCTCCCCACGTGAGTTAAAAGGATTTTAATCTCACATCTGGTCCCAGCGATCTCCGGAGGTAGAGAGCCTCCTGGTCTAAGCGCGGGGGGGGGGGGGGGGGGGTTTGTCAGGGCCCAGGGGTGGTCCCTAGGCGGGGTTGGGGTACAGGAACCAATAGGGAGAAACCGAGGGAGGGGCCAAGACTAGGGCAGGGAACAGGGGGAACATGTGAAATAGGAAAAGCAATGGATTAACAGATCGCCACATAGCGCGAAGGATTTATTCGTGTGGCCCTTTGAGTGTGGTGCAAATACGAATTTGCACTTGGAAGGCGAAGATCAGCGGTCTCTCTTTGTCGTGACACTGTTGATTGGAGAGCAGCCACGTTGCCAGCTTGGAGCGGTTTAGAGCTCGGCGAGGTGCAGGTCGTTCTTTTGCAAGTCAACATCGCCATCGTGTGGTTGTTTTTATGAGTGCTCGCGGTGCCCAGGAAAAAGCCAGGCGCTTTGCTCTCGGGGCACCGTTAAGTGTGGGAGCAGTTGGTGTAAAGTTCCTTTGTGGATGCCGACGCTTCGAGACCGAAAGAACGTGATCGCGCAGGGGGCTGGAAAGGAAGACGAATCGTTTCATTGTCTGCTGTGCAGCTCGTAGGCGGCAAAAGAAAAGGGAATTCTAGCATGGCCCTTTTCTTCTAGGACCTTTTTCTGTGGGAGCAGCTGCTGAACGTTTCCAGTTTTGTGACTGGACTCTGTGAGACTGAAAGTGCGTGAGGGTGCTTAAAGCTGAGTGCACAGGGCTGTGCGTGCTGCACTTCAGAAGCTGTGGGACCAAGGCGAAGGCCAGCACTTACTTTTTGTTCTAGGCGCTTTGGTACGGGAGCTGGATGTCCTAAGTTTTGAAGCTGGGCTTTGCAAGAGCACAGGAAAGTGACGGGACACGTAGCTGAGCAGGAAAGAGCATAACTCCAGGGGGTGTGTTGCTTTTCACAGACTACGAGTAAAATGTGGAGTCAGCAACAGCTTGCTGTTCAGGCCCTTTTTGTGACTGATATTTACACTTGATCAAGGACGTTCAGCTTCAGGAGCGCTGCATGACTGAAAGAAAAATGTGATGATACATTAAGTTTGAAAGGAAAGCTCATAGCCCCAGCTCGCATGGTGCTGCTCTCCTTTGACACGACTGTGAAACCTGCTCTATTGTTTCCAGATGAAAACTGTGGAGCTGGAGTCAGGGAGGGAGCAAAAACCTAACAGTACGTGCAGCTGTAATCAGGAAGCCTAGTACAAATGTGTGGTGTGTAGTTCAAAGCTGCATAAGAAACGTGATGGCCAGCACTGCCTCTTCTCTTCTAGGACATCTTCTTTAAGGCAGCGGATCCTAAAGGTCTCTGGGCGAGCGAGGTTCAACACGCCACTCAGAAGACACTTCCCCTTTCCATTCAAAAGCCTTAACTAGTACCATGATCCAGGTGCCAGAAGAATCCCTGTGCCAGGAAAGCAGCAGTTGTTAGATAAGCCCTTCTCCTCACAGCTTTTTCAGCTACACGCCTCAGCATCGGTCTATGCGCATTCCTTCTCAGCCCCTGGTACGTCCCATTCGAAGCCCAGAGACGGGATTGCAAAAGTCCAGCTGAAAGCACGTTCACCATCAGTGTCAGCTGAGAATGCTCTTGCTGGCACGACATGGAACTCGCAGCCCTCGAACTCCCTCGCACAACCCCGGAGAGATGCACTTTCATATGCCTTCAGTGTGGCAGAGTGCAAGCGGCTGTATCTGCGCAGAGAAGCAAGGGTCAAAACAGAAGGTGTTCCTAAACCACCCGCTTCTCATAGCAGCTGTTAAACTGGATCTACCACACCGCAGCTCTGTGCCTTCCTTCTCACATAGACGTGCCATCACTCTGGCAGCTCCTTTGCAAGCATCCAGCAGCTGCTCCCTTAAAACCGGCTCTGGAAGAAAAAGCCAGCGCTGCTCTGCCCTTTCCCTTGCCGCATGTCAGCCAGACCAAGCACACTTCTGCGCTGTGCACTTTCCTTCTCAGCATCTTCTGCCATTATTAATAGTGTTTCAGTCTCGGAGCCTAAAGCTAAAGCTAGGTATTTCCACACAGGGCTCGGATAGGAAGAGGTACCGGCACAGGTAGCTGTCACGGACCTTTGCCTAAACGTTAGCTAACTTGAATTCAGTGTGGCAGCCTTGCTCCTCTTGCAGCCTGTACCTGGTGCACACACAAGCATGGTGTTCTGCAGCTTCATTCTTCGCCTTACCAAAGTGGCGTGCTTTCATTCTCCTGGAGTGCAAAATGCCCACCTACCTCTCGCACACAACACTGTAAAAGAAAGAGGACTGCCACTTGATTGTGGTGCAAATCCAAGTTTCCGTGCATAAGGGGCTAGATCTGAGCAAACCTCTTGTCCTGTCAGCAATAACTGTGTGAGATGTAGCCGAAAACTTCTCTGGTTTGAGTCAGACTACAAGACTGATAGAGCTGAGAAGGAAAGTGCATGGCACGGGCACGTTGCCACAGAAGCAGTGCGCTGGACAGCTGCTGTGCCGGCACAGTGTTCTGTGCGGGAAGTTTTTGGCTACGTCTCATACAGTTACCGGTGACCAGACAAGAATCTAGACGAATACATGCACCAGGAAATTAACAGTTGCTGGATAATTCCTTCTCCTCGTAGCTTTTCACGTACACACCACAGGATCAGTATATGCTCGTTCCTTCTCATCTGTTTTTAAATCTTCATTCAAAGCCTATCGACAGAATTGAGAAAGTCCAGCCAAAAATTCCTTCACAATCAGTGTCAGCTGAGAATGCGTTTGCTTGTTCTACACATAACTCACACCCATTGAACTCTATCACACAGCCTGGAGATGTACAAATTCATACCCCTTCAGTGTTGCAGAGTCCAACAGAGAAGTATGTGTCAGGACAGAAGGCCTCAATTATCCCTTCTCTCAGCAGTCTTTAAAGCGCACACAATACAACGTGGCTCTATACCTTCCTTGGCAGATATATGTCCTGCAACATTTTTCACTCTCGCATGTCCCTTTTTCATGTCACTCAGCTTCTCCCATAAAAAAGGTTCTAGACAGAAAAGCCAGTGCTGCTCTGCACATTCCCCTTGCCACATGTAAGTCACAGTAACACACTTGTGCACAAAGTACTTACCTTCTCAACATCTTCTGCCATAATATTTTCTGAATCTCAGAGTCTAAAGCTAAAGGGAATTGTTTCCACAAGGGGTCAGCACAGGTACCAGCATAACTAAAGGTCATAGACAGGCACCTGAGTGGCAGAAATGCTCCTCTTACAGCCTGTACACTACACTCACAACCATGGTGCTCCACGTTTGTTCTCAGCCTTATGTTTTCATTCTCCCAGAGTGCAAAATTTCAACCTCTTATACATAACAATGTGCCAGCAGAGAAGAAATTCAGCACACTATTTCTGTGAAAACACCCCAGTGCCATACACTTTCTTTCTCAGTTTTATGTGCCATCATATTTACATGCTTCTCTTTGTAGTCTGAATATAAACAGAAAAGCTTTCAGCTCTAGCTCATAAAAATAAATGTGCCAGGACCAAGAAGCTTGCTCAAACCATGCCCTGTATGCAAGGAAACATGTTTTTGTTCCAAAAGTTGAGTCCACTTCCTATTGCATCATATGACTGTAATTGCATTCTGCTGCTCTGCAATCCTTTGCTCAGCTTCAGGTAAGGTCAGGCACTTTCAAATTTGCAGAAACCAGTGTGTCCATGTACTTTCATACTCAAAGGTGGGCAAGAAAAGGAGCATTTGTTAGGTATGTCTTTGTAGCAGGATGTTTCAACAATATGTGCGAGAAGAGAAGCAATTCCTGAACTAGTCCTTCAATTTCCAAGCCTTTCAACAAACTACCACAATCAGGCTCATGAGAAGGTATAATCAAGAGAATGTTTTTATCCTGGAATATTTTCTGTTCAAGAGGTATATCAAGATCTTTAGTCATCACAATCTGTAAAGGTCGTGATGACAGGGTGAGAAGGAAAGTGCAGAGCACCATAAGCTGATTGTAGTTCACAGGTTCTAAAGGAAAGAGAGCTCCATTATAGTGCAAATACAGGTTTGCAAGCATTAAGGAGCAAGGTCTAAGCAAGCTTCTTGTCCTAGACCAGTTATCTGTGTGAAACGTAGCCGAAAACGTTACCATTTAGATTCAGACTATAACAGTGATAGCACGTAATGGAATGTACAACTGAGAAGGAAAAGTACATGGAACTAATGTGTTTTCACAGAAGCAGTGCACTAGACTTCTGTGCTGGCACAACATTCTGTGGAAGATGCAGATGGAATTTTTGGAGTACTAGGAGAATTGAAGGATCGTGATGTTATACAAGGCTGAGAATATACCTGCAGAGCACGGTGGCTCTATGCACAGTGCACAGGCTGCAAGAGGAGCATGGCTGCCACTCGGCTGCCTTCTGAATTCAGGTTCTCAATCGGAAGGGAGGAAGGTCAACAAAAGCTTCCTGGGCTAGCATGTGCTCCTATTCGAGCCTTAATGGAAACCATTCTGTTTATCATTATTGTTGGGGTCCCTCCCCCTGCCATGTAGCCCTGGGAGAGGGGCCCTGGGGGGGAGACACGGGGTTTCCCTGCCCCTGGTCAGCCTCATTCCCGATTGGTTGGTTTGTGCTCCCCGGTGTGGGAAGGACCCTCAGGTCCCGTGACTGTGTGAATTCCTGAGCAGAGCCCCAGCCATGCGGCTGGAGAAATAAACATCTCTGAAACATCTAGCAAGAATCCGTCCATATATTTCCTTTCCTCCTGGTTTGATATATGCTTGTTACAGTAATCCCCGCTGTAACAGTTATCATTGAGATCTAAAGAACAGGAGGGTAGACATGATTTGTTAAATCTCAATATCCATGGACAAAAGACCCTCTAACTAATTAAAGTTAGAAAGTGGTATGTTTATTCAGGCACCAGAGGGCAGCATGGGAGTAGCCTCCTAAAGACATGCCAGCAAAGTACAAGGTTCTTTGTTCTCTATTTATTACTCAAAGTTTTACATCTTCTACATATGTATGACCTCAGCACCGCCCATCCTCCGCTTTGTATTAAAATGAGATCATTAGTCTTTCATACGCGCGCAGTTTCTCTCTTGAATTGGGTCAGTGGTCTGGAATTGGGTAAGTGGTCCTGAAAGATGAAGTCAGGAATATCTTCCTCACAGTGACCTTTTTACCTTCTTACTGTTGGCAGGCCTTGATGATCTCTTGGTGCAGCCCAAGATCTCCTACTTTTAATTATTATGAAACCCAGGTGCTGTTCTTGGTTTTATTAGTTTCAATTTGTTTTGATGACAGTTCATTTATTCTGTTTCTTTCTGTAAACTTCTATAAACAAAACTTAAAACAAAAATATAATGGCAAATAATACATCAGTTAGCTCTATCTTAGGCATCTAATAATCATTAACTTATTTTTTGTTTTTCTACTTTGTATCTTAATACAAATTTCTTCCAACTCTTAGCTAAACGTTTAACCTTTTAAAACCTTGACTCAGACATAGCTGTGACAAAAATACAGAGTAGAGTGGTTGCTTCAGTATGGCTTCCATGCGGCAAGGGGAAGGTGCAGACCAGCACTAGCTCTTACTTCTAGAACTCTTTCATGGGAACAGATGCTAAATGTTTGAAGGGGACCTGCAAGTGTGGAAAAATGCCACAGCCACATATGTGTGAGAAGGAAGAAGTATAGTGGCAGTACGCTGTGGGCAGTTTAAAGAAGGCTGCTTGCAAAAGGGAGTAATTAAGGAAGACCTTTGGTCGTGACACTTCCTTCTGTGTCAATATAGCTGCTTGGATACTGCGACATTAAATGTATGTGGAAGTGCTTGCACTGCCAATATCAGATAGCACAGGGAAAGCAGCAAATGCTTTCTTATCCCAGCACATTTATCAGTCTGAACTGATAAAATTAGAAATGCCTCTGTTTAGCTGTGTATTCTGCCACACTGAGAGAATGTGATACTATATATTGTTGAGAATGAAATTGCTTTTGAAAAACCTGTTTGGGCTAGTTTACAGGCTGCAGGGAAAGAGGAAGGCCAGCACTGCTTTTTGTTCTAGGACTTTTTGTACAGAAGCAGTTGCTGGATGCTTTGAAGGTGTTTGGTATCCTGCCTGAGTGACAGGCTAGGATGGTACATCGAGATGGGGAAAGTGAATGTAAGCAGGGAGTTTGATGCAGTTCAGTGGGTGCGAATTACAATGTTGAGCCAGCAAGAACATCCTCAGCTGATGCTAATCATGAACGAGCTTTTGCCTGGAATTTAACAATTTAGTCCCTAAGCTCCAAAGACAAATCTAGTAATAGGTAAGATGGAACATGCTTACACCGATACAGATGGGTGTAGTTATAAAGCTGCAAAGAGAAGGGATTCTCAAACAACTGTTTCTTTCCTGGCATGGGAATTCTTCTTGCCCCTTGAGTTTTGTGCTAGACCAGGGGGTTTCAAATAGAAGGTGAACTTTCTTTGAAAGCTCACGTGGAGTCCTATTCTTCCAGTCTCCCATAGAGGACTTCAGCACTCCCTGCCTTAAAGAAAACGTCCTAGTACAAAAGAAGCAGTGCTGGGTATCACTTTTCCTATGCGACTTTAAACCACTGCACAACACAGGTTTGTATTAGGCTTCTTTTTTTCAGCTGCCTGTGCTTTTATATTTTTACTCTCTCACTGAGCCCAAGCTTCCTAATTTTCTCCGGGAAACATAGACTGGGTTTCACAATCACTTCGAAGGATATCAACACCACATAAAATGAGGCCATTGTGCTTACCTTTAAAACTAAATGTAATATCTCCTTCTTTCTTTCAGTCTTGCAGAGCTCCTGAACCTGAACTAACTGTATCTCCTGAAAATACTGGTCACAAAAAGTGCCAGCTCAGCAAGCTCTTGCTGTCTCCACATTTAACTCACATCCCACGAAAAGTAACACACACCTTAGCGTTATGCACTTGCCTGCTCAGCTACATGCTCCATCACATTCCCTCACTCTTGCACAGCCCAGCTTAAAACCTTGCTCAGTCCAGCTCCCATACCAAAGCTCCAGGAACAAAACGTAAGCCCTGGTTTGCACATTTGGCTTGCAGCACATGAAGAGCAGCACATAGGCCTGTGCCCTAATCATTATGCACCCTCGTGCACTCTCGGTCTCACGGACACCAGTTACAAACCAAGAAACGTTCAGCTGTGAGTCCCAAAGAAAACGATCTCAAAGAAAGAGGCCAGGTTGGAAGTTCTTGTTCTTTTGCAGCCTAAAAACCGGGCAGCAAACACTGAGACGATTCCTCTTCCTTCCCAGCTATACACAGAATAACTATATTTCAGATGCGAACAGTCGGGATTCCACAGTGGAAGGCTTAATTTAACTACTCCCACACAAACGGTGCCAAGAGAGAAAAGCGCTTGGCTTTTTCCTAGGTGCAGTTAGCGCTGAAAACAAAAAAACCAAACCCCAAAAAACACACTAAAGCGCAGACGACTTAGAAGAGAAGGATCTCTACCACTACGGGCTCTTCAGCGAAGCCGTCGGAATACATCATATGGCATGGAGATAACAACTTTCTTAATACTTCAGTGTTGCAGGGTACATGCAGCTAGAGCTCACTCAGAAACATGCGTCAAACAAGAACATGTTCAAAAACTACCACCACATTCTGCCTCTCTGGTCGTCTGAATGGAATGGGAAATATTCTCGCCTGTGTGTGGCTCAGAGAACTGTTCCAGGATGACAAGCTGAAACTTGCCTGGGACATGCCCCTTTGTTTCTAAGCACCACATACCACCACATTCTGCCTCTCTGGTCGTCCGAATGGAATGGGAAAGCTTCTCGCCTGCATCTCGCACAGAGAACCGTGCCAGGACGGTAAGTTCGCCCAGCATTTGCCCCTGACACTTGCGGGAACTCATAGCATCCAGCACATTCCAGGGGCAGTCTGCTTTCCATGGTGCTGTCTCAGCTCGAGTGTACGCTGGCGCACACTGCAGACTGGCAAGGAGCAAAGATCTTCGTTAGGCGTCTCACACAGGAGAAAGGTGCTAGGACAGAACCACACTCTTCATCAGCCCTCCTCGTGGCCCAGATTGTGATGCCTTGCCTTTCAAAGCCTTGCACATTGAAAGACTTCTCCAGCAAGTGCTTCTCCCCTGGCGTGCTTCGCTGAGCGAGAGCTGCATGGGCAGCGTGGACTCAGCGAAATGGAAAGGGTGTCCTTGTAGCTCGAGCTGAGCAAAGAAACTGTTCATGGTGCACTGTGGGTGGGTGCAGCATGCACGCAGAAAAGCGGCAAAGTTCACTACTGTCGCTGGGCTTCTCTTCAGTGCAGACTACTTAAGGCAAAGAATGAAGCCGCAGAGTACCGGGCTTGCGTGTACAGTGCACCAAATTGCCCAAGTCCAGCAAGGGCTCGTTCACAATCCAAGTCAGCTGAGAGTGTTCTCGCTGCTCCAGAAAGCAAGGCACAGCCGTAGCGCTTCATCCCACAGCGTGGACATAGGCGCTTTCCTAGTTGTTCAGTGTTGCAGAGTCCCTGCAGCTAGAGCTCAGCCAGGAGCAGGCGTCAAAGCAGAAGGCTTTCCTAAAGCACCCCTTCTCCAAGCAGCCTTTGGGAAGCACACATCACACTGTGGCTCTGTGCCTTTCTTCTAAGACAGACGCTTGCCTTGCTTTCACTCTTGCAGCTCCCTTGGCAGCCTCCAGCAGCTGCTCTCCTGGAGAACGGCCTGAGAAGTAGAAGCCAGTGCTGGGCTGCACCTTCGCCTTCTGCACATAAGCACCACCAGACTCACCAGTGCACTCTATACTTCCCTCCTCCGCTGCATGCCACCATCGTGTTCTCCGAATGTCGGAGACTGAAGGGAAGTGCAATTGCTTCTACAGAGAGCTGCAAGAGGACTGGCCATCAGCAGCATGGGTAACAGCCGTGGAACTTCCTCCTTCCCAAGGCTATAATGTGAATTCAGCAGGCAGGAGAGTGGCAGCCACCATCGTCTTCCAGCCCGTACGACGAGCACGCGAGCCCGGTGCTCCGCAGCTTCGTTCTTCGCCTTTTCGAACACGCCGTACCTTCATTCTCCCAGAGGCGGACGGTCGTCTGCTTCTCGCCCGGAGCACTGTGCCCAGCAGCAAAGCGCTGCAGGGCACTGCTTCTGCTGAAACTTGCCTGGGACATGCCCCTTCGCTTCTAAGTGCCACGTACCACCACATTCTGCCTCTCTGGTCATCCAAATGGAATGGGAAAGCTTCTCGCCTGCGTCTCACACAGAGAACCGTGCCAGGACGATAAGTTCACCCTGCATTTGCCCCTGACACTTGCGGGAACTCATAGCATCCAGCATCTTCCAGGGGCAGTCTGCTTTCCGTCACCACCTGCATAGTGCCCATCAGAGGGTGGTGCTGTCTGCCCTCTCCTTCTCGGCCAGAGCGTACGCTGGTGCACACTGCAGTCTGGCAAAGAGCAAAGATCTTCGTTAGACGTCTCGCACAGGAGAAAGGTGCCAGGACAGAACCACACTCTTCATCAGCCCTCCTCGTGGCCCAGATTGTGATGCTGCATTCAAAGCCTTGCACATTGAAAGACTTCTCCAGCAAGTGCTTCTCCCCTGGCGTGCTTCGCTGAGCGAGAGCTGCATGGGCAGCGTGGACTCAGCGAAATGGAAAGGGTGTCCTTGTAGCTCGAGCTGAGCAAAGAAACTGTTCATGGTGCACTGTGGGTGGGTGCAGCATGCACGCAGAAAAGCGGCAAAGTTCAATGCCATCGCTGGGCTTCTCTTCCATCCGGACAATGTAATGCCAGCGATCTCCGAGAAACAGGGCGGGGTGCTTGGAGCAGCATGCCATGAGCTTTTATTAGTTCATCCGTCTCACATCCAGAGTTGAGATAAAGTTGGTGCAGAGCTCATGCTGTCACAGAGACATCCCCAGATTTCCTGGTTGCAAAGCATTCTTAAAAGCTTTTTAGCCAATAGCATGCTTCTGAAACTAACAGACATCTATTTGTCTTAACCTATCTGTAATAGCGCACGTACCACCATTGTACACAATAGTCACTAGTTAAGCCTTATATAATAACATACAACATCCCATTATTAAGCTTAAACTTTTCTCTCTAAAAAAATATACTTTTTGCAACTTCAACATCCATCTCGGCCAAGCCTAAGAAGTAGCCATTGTCTTTTAATGTCCTTGCTGCTTATAACTCTATCCTCTTCTAATTTTCCCAGGCAAAGCTGAATTCTAAATCCCTTGCTTTATTTCCTGAGGCCTGCTTCTACTTCTCACACCTAAAATCCTTTCCACCTTTTGTGATTTCCCACAATTCCCCCTCTCGGTACAACTATAAAGAAACCCTTTTGACTTTGTCGCTTATTGACTACCTTGCATTTCATAGCTCCTCTACATAAAGGCACTTCTTCTAATTACTCTAAGCAGTGCTATTTTACACCACAGCAGTTTGAATGCTGTGAAAGATAGGGTCTATTTCAGGAATGTAGGTCCCATCCAGCGTTAGGTGTTTTGTATCATTCGAGTAAGTCTCGTCCATTCCAAGGCCTTAATTCAAAGCCTTCATCTGTAATAGCCTGTGTAAAATTCTGAGAACTTTCTGTAGTGTCTTTTCTTACATCATTTTCTTGTATGACGAAAACTTCCTTAACAGTTTTGTCTATCATTTGTCGCACACATTGAAGAACTATCAGTATCACCACTACCATCATCAGCACATACAAACCTGCCTTGCAAAGCTCTTTCAACTAAGGTGCAAAGCTCCATCCCTTAAACAAACCATCTAGCCATGATCCACTGTCTCTTTGGATTTGAGATGTTAGGTGTTTTAGTTTTTGTATACTTTTGTGGATGGATTCAGAGTGGTCAGACAAATTCATACAACACAATCCTTCAAATTCTTCACAACCATGTCCATGTGCCAATAGAAGGAAATCAATTCCTGCTCTATTTTGAAGGGTAGCATGCCTAACACTGTTGATGTCAGCCAGCTGATTGCAATGGATGTGGGGCATTGTTTACTCAGGCAACATCCTACCCGATCCAATTGCTTCAGTGCCACTCCTGAGGAAAGCTGGGGTACTAACAAACTTACTGAAACCTTTGCTGCTTTTTTCCAGGGTCTGAACTCACTGTTACAATTCTCATTCATAGGGATAAGCAGATCTTTTCTCTCTATGTTTTTCCCTGACAACTGTTTTAAGATTGGGTGCTAGCACAGTAAGTTGTCCAATGCTGCATGGACCACCTGCAAGGCATGATGGAATGCCTTGCCAAGCCCTATCTCCACAAATGAACCAATATGCTTTTGGTAATTGCAGTGGATATTGATCAACTCTGGAATGTCCACCCCAACTACCTGAGCAATTACACCAAAAACTTGCATTTTTGTAGACAGAGTGATTAGGAGTGACATTGTGTCTGGGAGGATCTTTCTTTTGCTGATTGTTATCTGGAAAGGTAATGCAGAAATACATTGTCAAGGAGCCCAAAATTTCTAATTCCTGGGGTTCAACAGTTGCTCTGGGGAGTTCTATGGCCCTAAGATCCCAATCCTTTACAGTGTTGGAGAACAGAATTATTGGGATCAATAAAAGAACTGTGCAAGCTATTGAGCTGGAGGTTTTTGGGCCTGTGTGTGTGAGACACTTTCCGTGGGAAAGTCTCTGTTGTGAAGCTGAACAGTTTCAGCCTGACAAATTTCAGGGAGTAACGTACTTGCAGGTGTGATATCTAGGAGTATAAGGGAGGCAAGGGCAAAATTCTTTTGAACATAACAAGACTGTGGAAAACTGCCAAAGTAGTCCGATTGTGTAGAAATAGAAATATGTCCTGATAAGCGTTAAGCCACTTAGGAGCTAACGAGCTGGTATACTATATAAGTGCCTTTAGACTGCTAATAAATGGGAGTGTATTTTTCAACCATATTGGTTTGGCCTCAGTTCTTCTCCCCCCCGCCGGGGATCCGAGCTCCCCGTCCCGCCGCGGCTTCCGATATTACAGGATTGCTCCCACTAGCAACTTCACCTGGCTTGCTGTTAAGCTGCTTTTTGGTCAAGGGATCATGATATATGAGTATTGGCCAATTCTTTACTGGCACACCGACTAGACAGGTTGCAAAAGGCTTTTCTGGGTTCGAATTGGACAGGCATATGGTATCTGAGCCTGCTGCCTTGGCTAAGGTGACCCAAACGTCTGTATTTGGTTGTGCCACAGGGAGATCTGCATTGCAAAAAGCAAGCAAAGCTAGCAAGCTCCAATAAAACATTTGATTTTGCTCCATTTTTGAGAGCTACTTTTTGGCAAAAGACTTTCCCATATATTACGATTCACAAATTCTGGTTTTGTTCCTTCCCAAAGCTGTCAGAGAACCAAATGGCAATGGTGAAACTCCCCAAGAGTGGGAATTCCACCTCTCAGACACACCTTTACTGAACACAATAGATACCACACTTTTGCCAAAAGAGCTCTATGAAACCAACAGATCACTGATTTAACATGACATGAGATCAAAGTTTGCAAATCCCACTGGTGAGCAAGGGACGTCAGGCGTGACTCGCAATCTCTCTGTTCGGCTCACGTTTGTGTGCCTGCTTCTACGCTTGTAGAGTTGTCAGAGTGCTCTCGTGTGCGATATGGTTTGACGTTCCTTGCGGGGACCCACTTAGGTCCTGCACCTGTGGAAACACAAGCACACCCTTTGCTGCAAGTTATTAGCCGAAAAGGGCCTTCAATTTGTCCTGTCTCAGGACTTCTAATTAAAGCAGAAGGATTTTCTCTCAATTTTGCTTGTGTGTTATTTGAAAAATGCCTAAAAATTGGCGGATCAGGTTCTGCAAAAGAGCTGTTCAAAAAATTAAAAACATATAAGGCTTTACCCAACCTCATCTGTGGTGTTGCCTCCATTCCCCCCCTCTGTTGATCTAAAATACGTTTCAGGGTGTGATGTGTCCTCTCAATAATTGCCTGACCTGTGGGGGAATGGGAAATACCAAAGCTATGGCGAACACCCCAATCCATTAAAAATGTGGCCAATTTTTGGGATATGTATGCAGGACCATTGTCTGTTTTGACTTCTTGGGGTATGCCTAATGAAGCAAATGCTTGCAAAAAGTGTTGACAGGCATGACTGGCAGTTTCTCCAGTGGGAACAGAGGCAAATACCACTCCTGAGAACGTGTCCACTGACACATGGATGTTTTTAAATTTCCCAGAGGAGGGGTACTTGGTAATGTCTGTTTGCCATAACTGTAGGCTTTGCAAATCCCGTGGATTGACAGCTCCTGTAGAAACCGGGCCTTGCACAAGCTGACAATCAGGGCAAGTACTAATGATAGTTTTGGCTTGACTTTTAGAAATATGAAACATTCATATGCTTGTGTGCTTTGGTGGAAAAAGGCGTGACTCAGTTTTGCTTGTTCAAAGATGTTTGGCAAAGTGTTTGAAACAACCATAGTCAGGTTATCTGCTCGTGCATTCCCTTCTGCCAGGAATCCAGGAAGCAAGGAATGAGCCCTAATATGAGAAACAAAATATTGGTTAGTTCTATGTTGCAAAATTGTATGAAGACTTAAAAGCCAATGATACAAGGTATCATTATTAACATCTTTTAAAACTGATCCTTCTATTCTTTTAACTACATTAGCAACATAAGCAGAGTCTGTAATTAAATTGAAAGGTTCCGGAAAAAGTTGAAAAGCCCTGACTACAGTGGCCAATTCAACAACCTGAGGAGATCCTTCTACTATTTGAATGTCTGACTCCCATGTTTTAGTTTTTTTGATTTAACCACACAATGACTGACTTGTGCGTTTTTCGCGAGACATCACCAAAAAGAGTTATGGCACTCAATGGTTCTTCACTTAACAAGGGTTTTTCTCTAAAACTTAATTTTGCTTGCTTTAGATACAAAAATGCTGCTAGCAAGGATTTTCTTGCTATTTTCTAAGGCTGTGAGAGACTTTTCTCTCTCATGGAAGAGGTAGCAGAATTATGTAAACAACCAAACACCTGCAGCCCTGAAAAGTCTTGTTTCTGGTCTAGTAGAAAAATATTTTGATAATGGATGTTTTAGGATTTTAGCCAGTCACCCCAAGGGGTGGCTGATCCTTTGTCCAATTAGACTATGAAGAAAAAAGTCTATAAAAGAGTTGGTAAAATAATTAAATAAATCAATCTTGCTGCACAATTCCTGCCTGCTGGATCTTCTCTCCTCCTCCTCCTCCCTACGGCTGCAGGACACGGTGATATACCCTAGGGCGGCAGTAATATTTGGTGACTCCGACGTGATCTGCATGCTGCAATGTGTCCTGCTGCTGCAAGCCAAGCCAAATTTCTCTAGAGGTACGCTGTTCCCCTTCCTTCCCCCCAGGACCGGGAGGTCTGACGGGACTGAGAAATGGCAAACAGCAGCTCACAAACCGATGCTGTGGTAATGGTCTGGAAAGGTGTGTTTAGTATAATGCACACCTCCATTCCTGAGAACTCAGTTTGGGAATTATTAGATTGGGCTACCTTAAAAGGGATTTCCATGGACAGAGACACTGCCCTGGATTTTGGATTGTGGCAAGAACTTGGCTGTGGTGTCCAACACGAACTCCCGTTTGGGGACCCATCAGTGTTAGAATTATACTGAACCTGGCGTTCGTTATTTCTTCTGCTATCAGACCTCAACTGTGGCAGCAGAGCTGGCTCGCCTGTTTCAGTAATGAGTGACGGAGGAATGTCTGAGGGGGACCCCGCTGACCGGGCTCCAGAGGCAAGTGATGGTGAATCCGAAAAAACACCCTTGGCTCCACAGGCAGAGCCTGCACCACCTCACCCTGCTCAATTGCAGGATTCCGCGGCCCCCAGGGACCGTGTGCCGGCAGAGGTGGGAGTGTCGGGGCAGGGGGAGGGTGCATAGTATTCCTTGCCGCTCAGCTTGGCAGCAGCCACAGCTTATCCAGGGCCGAGAATTAGTGGCTTAGCAACTTGGACCCCCAGAGCAGCTCCTAGCCCGTTTGTGTATGCGCCAACAGAGCCAAAACTGCCCAGATGTCTCTTCTTGGCTGGCGCAGCTCCAGGCGTGCCTGCACCGAGATTGCCTGGGTGTGGTCCATTGCCCTCTAAGGTGCTGGACTTTTCTGCACCGCTGTAGAACCGAGCTATTGACCTTTTAATACAGTATCTGCCTTTGCTGACAGAGTTACTGAACATATCATGGAAGCTGGAGGAAATGCTCAGCTTGCAAAAGCAGATGCTGCAGAGGCCAGAGGCGCCTCGCTGTGGGGGGTGCACCGGGCCTGCGCCGCTGGTGGGAGATGCGTCTTCGAACCAGGAAGTGGCGCGGCCAGCGGTGAATCCAGAAGTAGCGCTGCTGCGGGAAAACCTGGACGAGCAGGCAGCGGCCGCCACACCCTGGCCAGCAGCAGTGCCAAACATGGCTGCGGAGCAAGGGCCAGTGGCGGCTCCGGGCACTGGCGCAGTGGAAGAGACGAGTTTGGCGCCGGGCGAGGCAGCAGCCCTGGAGATGGATGCAGCAGCTCCAGTACCAGTTCTGTTGGAACCGGCCAAGATGGCATCCCGTAAAGAGGCTGCTGTTGAAACTGCAGCACAGCCAGCTGTATTCTGTGCTGTCTATTCTGCCCCTAGCCAACCTAGCCAATGTGCCCCTCTCCACCCACATCTGTTCGCTCACAGCGTCTCAGAGTTGCCTTTGCCTGATGATTCCTCATCAGGAAGTGTGAGGAATGAGACAACTCTTGGTTCTTAATTAAAATAATTAAGAACAATTTATTAAAAGAACAATCAGAAAAAAAAAACCAACAAAACCTGCAAGTACAAAATAACTATAAAGCCAAAAAAACCCAAAAACCGGGTCTGCAGTGATTAGAGACCTTGTTAGCTAACCCAGTTCAGAAGTCCCAAGGCAGAGACCTTACAATGCTGGGGTGACTTCAGCTAGCCCAAAGTCCGAATGGTTAAATTGCATCTTTCAAAGAGGTAGAGGCCTGTGCTCCCAGCTTCCGGCTTCACCAGCAGCTAATCTGAGGTGAAAATGGCCCCTCTGATCTGGTGTCCAGCAGTTTTATAAAGTCTGGATCCTGCCCATGACTGCCCACTGTCCAGCCTCCATGGTCCTGGATGATTGGTGGTGTCTTGAGGTGAGGTAATCTCAGTCTGCCAATGGCTCACTGCTATCTAAGGGAAAGATGTCATCGCTCCAAAGGCGGGAAAAGTCCTCATTAAAATTCCAGGTTGCCATGGTGCTGAGTTGCAGGCCAACAGCCAGGTTCTAAAAATAGCTCCCTGTCAGTTAGAAGGTCTCCTTTTTGGCAAATGTGGGAGTGTGTTTGTTTAGTTCAGTCCGGGTCTCCCCCCTATGTTCTGTAAGCTTGGTGTACCCCAGTTGGCACCCCCCCTGTTTTATTTAAATCACCCTGTCTGTCATTTTTATCTCCTCCCAGGACCCTGTCTGTCACTCTGCCACCCCTCCCAGGCTTCTGGAAAGTTCTAGCCAGGGGGCCAGGTGATTAGTCCTGGGAAAGGAGTCCCTCCCTTCCCCTGTTATAGTTGGTTCCCTTATGTGTCCCTCGTTCTGCTTGCCGCACCCTTCCCTTCCCTGGTTGGTTGTTCTGTACACCCCCCCATGCCCCCCCCGCCATAAAATGCCCCGGCGCGCGATCTGCAGGTGCTCTGGGTTGGGCACCCCTGGTGGTTGAGGTCCCCTCGTTCGGAGCACCAATAAACTTTCTGGATTTAACCCAACTCTGAGCCTGCCCCCTTTCCTCCGCCATCTGCCTTTATTGCCGTGGTCCCTTGGAAGGACCCACGAGCCAGACCTTTGATCCCTCCGATATCAGAGGCTGGTCCCCGTTGCCTGCTGTGTCCCGAGCTGACCGGGCTGAGAGGGAACTGTTCCCAGAGGACACAACGGCCCGCAAAGCTCAAAACTCATTTATAACTTACAAAGGTTAAGAACACTTGGTAAAAGGTCTAAAATTGGGTTATAAGTATTTCAGAGAACTCTTAAAAACAGGGTAATTAACTGGGACACATACAGGAACTAAGACATTGTGGGGTTTTACACTTTTTAGGAACTAAAGAGAGGAACAAACTTGTGGAACTTAATATTAACAAAGGATTTTTAACAAGGAATTATGTAAAACACTCTTTAACCAACTAATCAGGGGAATAACTGTGGAACTTAGTAACTCTCAACTGGGTTGATGGGCAATTTGAATAAACAATAATTAGACAATTAATAAATAAAAGTTGAAAACACTTAATATGCAAAGGCCAACACTCCATTTCATATATGACAGGCAGTGAGGCAGATGAGGTTCTGGCCCCAGCTCGTAAAGCTGCCGTAGCTGGGTGGCGAAGGAAAAGGCTGCGCCGGTCTCACCCCTGGAACTTTCAGGACTGCACGGTAACAGTGCGTCCGACCCACTACAATCACTTCTTAGAGTCAGTTAAGATGCGAGTTTGAGAGGAGGGAGATTGGAAATTATTGGAAACACTTGGAATGCCAAATGGATTTGAGGATTCTGGGGGTAATTGGGAAGCTGTTACACTCCATCCACAGGCTGTGCCAGAAGTTCAGGAAGGTAGTGACTGCCTAAAAGGGGAGATTCAAGCTTTCCCAGTGCATAAGGCTCTCCCAAATTCAGGGGAGCATGACAAGCATGAGGTGATTGCTTGGAAGGTTGCACAGGATCTGCAATCCAAGGTGGCACAACATGGGCTAGGTTCTGCTGAGGTTATGCAGATAATAAGGGTGATAAATACAGATTTACTTGCTCCATTTGATATCAGACACTTAGGTCAAATCCTATTTCAACCTATACAATTTACAGGTTTTGAGAAAACCTGGAGAAAGCTGGCCAACAAGGCTGCACTAGGGAATATGCAGCTCCCAGCTGCCAATCCTAGACGGACAGTGGGAATGGATGCTTTGATGGGGACTGGTCCCTTCTCTGATCCCAGCCTACAGGGTACCTTGTCCTCTAGCATCCTGCAGCAAGCTCAACAGGTCGGCATGGCTGCCCTGTTGAAAACCATAGAGTTGTCTGCGCCTAGAAAGCGATACACTGAAAAAGTTCAAGGGAAATCAGAGTCCTTCCTCTCTTTTGTAGAGAAAGTCGCTGCTTCTCTTGAGAAGCAGGTTGAGGATGATGGGTTAAGGCAGATGTTGTAAAGGCAGTTAGTGAGAGGTAACGCAAATTAAGAGTGCACAAAAATCATGGACGCCTTACCAGGGGACCCTGAGATAACAGACATGGTCAAAGCCTGCACTAAGGTGGGATCTGGGAACCAGAGAAGGTCTGTTTTGGCTGCATTCCTGCAGCCTGTTCACACATCTTCTGATAGTGAACCAAAGCAACCGAAACAGGCGAAAAAACAGAAGCTGCTTGTTATGAATGTATTGTGATGTTGGCTTTTTTCATGTTCCTTAATGTTAGAAAAACTTTACCTAGGTTCTGTAATGTAATACATGATATAGAATGTCTATTGCTTATGTAGTCAATTTAGAAAAGATAGGCAGAGAAAGTCTTTACACCCCTGGAGTATCTTATCAGAGAAGAAGAAGACCCGAAACCAGAGAGAAGAATTAATGGAGGGAGCAGAGACGGAACTGAGCCAAGGAGGAAGATAAGGCTGATGGGATGATACACAGAAACTCCAAAGAATTGATGAATCATGCATGATTGTGATGAATATGCAATAAGAGATGTACTTTTAAAGACGATCTTTTGGATGTAGAGGCGTGCCTTTGGATCTCTGCCAAAGCACCCGGCTGTAATACCCTTTTTGCTGTTGTCTCCTAATTGTCCCTTTTATTAAACTTTTCTTAAAATTTTACTAACAGTGAACCTCATTTTTCACAGGCCTAAGGCGAGCCAAAAAGAAAACACACCGATCCACCAGTGCAAGAGGTGTGGCAGGCCAGGCCATTGTTCGGACTATTGTAGATGCCAGACTCATGCCGATGGTTTGTCGGGAAACTTCCGCTGGGGTGCAAGGAGGGGGAATTGCTCTCCGATGCAGTCGCTCCCCCAGAGAGTGGCACAGGTACAGGCACAGGCCTACTCAGCCACCCTAGACACAGCACCCAGGGATCAGACGGTTTTGACATCCACACCACAGCTGCGGTCGTCTTAGACTCCAGCAGTATTTATAAGGTTCCCTTGGATACATAGGGACCCTTAGCCCAGGGATCCAGTGCGATGCTGGTGGGAAAACCTGACGTTGCCCATCAAGGAATCTTAGTGCGCTCAGGAGTAATTGATGCTGACTTTAAAGGCCAGATTTGGGCTGCGGTCTCCACCCAAAAACCCCCTGTAACTATTCCTGAAAAGACCTGCCTTGCTAAATTAGTGCCTTTTAAGTCTTGTGTCCCCAGGATAGAACAACAAACTCACAAAGACAACGGCAGTGGATCTACGGGACTTCTGCAGGCCTTCTGGACTGCAGATATCTCTGACCAAAGGCCACAGATGACACGTACCCTGATCCTGCCAAATGCCCGTCCGCCCCCGGACTCAGCTTCAAGGTTTGATTGATATGGGTGCTGATGTAACTATAATCTCCTTCTCTGCATGGCCTCCCTCATGGCCTTTAGTCCCAGTGGGATCGGCCATTGCAGGATTAGGAGGAACCACACAGAGCTATTTAAGCAAACAGTCTGTGATGGTGAAGGACTCAGAGGGGCACACAGCTACAATGAGGCCTTATGCTACTACCACTTCCCTTAACCTTAGGGAACGGGACGTGTTGGCAGCTTGGGGGGTAGGGATTGGGACAAACTTTTAGCAGGGGTCACTGTGCACAAGGGTGCATAGTATCCTACACTGCCTTTTGCGGTGGCTGACTAACACATCAATCCGAGTCAGACTCTGCTTAGTTAGTTGAATTAAGGGCTGTTATCCTGGCTTTTCAATGATTCTCACAGGAACCTTTGAATTTGGTGACTGAAGCCGACTAGAAAAAGCTTTGTATACAATTAATCACCTTACGGTACCACAAAATTCAAATAATCCTGTTATTCTGAATCACTTTCTCTCATTGCAGTCTTCAGGTGAGATACAACTGCCCCAGGCAAAAGTCTGGGTGTGGAATTTACTCACTAACCAGTGGGAAGGCCCACATGAGTATATCGTCTGGGGTGGTGGGTATGCTTGCGTTTCCACAGATACTGGGGTACGGTGGCTACCTTCAAAATGCGTTCGCCCTGACCTACGGCACCAGAGGCAGAACAGGCAACCTCCAAGTGATGACCAGAACGCCAACCATCCAAATGGCGACCAGAATGTAGATCATCAGCCTAATGACTCTTCTGATGATGACCAAGATGTTGACCATCAGGCAGATGGTCCTTCTACAAGCAGAGACTGGGATGGTCCTTCCACAAGCAGAGACTGAACTTTAAATTTCTTGTTATGGAGTCAGACAGTTAAAGCCTTAAGGACATATTTAGAATTCATAACTGATGTAAATTTCTATTTAGGATTAATAGTGGAGTTGTTACCTTATCAAACAAAAAAGGGGGAATTGTAGATACAAAAATGCTGCTAGCAAGGATTTTCTTGCTATTTTCTAAGGCTGTGAGAGACTTTTCTCTCTCATGGAAGAGGTAGCAGAATTATGTAAACAACCAAACACCTGCAGCCCTGAAAAGTCTTGTTTCTGGTCTAGTAGAAAAATATTTTGACAATGGATGTTTTAGGATTTTAGCCAATCACCCCAAGGGGTGGCTGATCCTTTGTCCAATTAGACTATGAAAAAAAAAGTCTATAAAAGAGTTGGTAAAATAATTAAATAAATCAATCTTGCTGCACAATTCCTGCCTGCTGGATCTTCTCTCCTCCTCCTCCCTACGGCTGCGGGACACAGTGATATACCCTAGGGCGGCGGTAATAGCTTGCAGCAATTTGTGACCTGGATAGTGAATAGAACAAACACCTGAAAAATTTAGCAATGCATTTTGTAAGTCATCTGAATTTTGCAATGCCCAATCAAGGTACTCTTTTTTCAAATAGATTACAGAAAATTCTTGGCCTGCCAAAGTTAACAATCTTGTGCTGGCTCTAATTACAATCTGTGCAACCATCTCCAGAGTCATAGAAATCGTCTTTGGAGACCTGTAAGGAAGAAAAACTCATTCCGTTATTAACAAAGGATCCCTTTCAGAAGGGTCCCATTGAAAAATGAGACCATAAAGCTGCAACTTTCCCCCCAAAACTGCAAGGAAAAAGGGTTTTTCTGGAGCACAACGATGGGCTTGTCTCCTCTGAATAGCATCTGTGACCCTTTCAAGGGCTACTTGGGCTTGAGGTGTTAGACTTCTCGGAGATCTGATGTTGCAGTCTCCTCGTAATAAGTCGAAGAGTGGGGCAAGTTCACAGTTGGTAATTCCCAGCATAGCTCTGACCCAGTTAACTTCTCCCAAAAGCTGTTGCAGACCGTGCAAGGTGTGGACGCTGCTCCGCAGTTGTATCTTCGGTGGTGTGATGGTCTGTTCAGTCATCCTCCATCCTAGGTATTTCCAAGGTGGGATTTCTTGGCTTTTTGATGTGGATATTTCCAGTCTGGCATTTTGAACTCCAGCAACAACACTGCCACAAGTTTGTTCCATCTCTGCTCGCGCTGGTGCTGCGATGAGCAAATCATCCATGTTGTGTAGAATCATGGCTCATGGGTGTTTCTGTTGAGCTGGAGACAGAGCTTGTGCAATGAAATATTTGGCAAATTGTAGGAGAATTCCTCATCCCTTGAGGCAATGATTTCCAGTGATACCTCTGCAGTAGTTCCCCTCGACTGATGGCTGGAACCGAAAAGGCAAACCTCGGGGCATCCTTAGGATGAAGCGGTGTGTTGAAAAAACAGTCCTTTAAATCGACAATGACGAGAGGCCCATCTCTAGGAATCATTGATAGAGAAGGAAGTCCAGGTAGGAGGGGGTCCCATATTGCTTCGATCACTTCATTGATCTTCCTTAGATCATGAAGCAATCTCCAGGAACCCGAAGTCTTCTTATGGATGAGTGAGAAATTACAGTGACATCAGCGCCTGTGTCCGACATCCCTGTGATGTTAACAGTCCTGCCCAGGTGAGTCAGGCTGCAGGTCAGCTCCGGTCGATTGCAGCTTATGCGTTCCACCCAAAAGACCTCGGTCCCTGGAGTAGAGCTCTGAAATGGCACAGCTGGATACACAACGTTGTTAGTTAGCAATGAAGTCTTTTGACATATATTTTGTTTGTGGGTGTTCACAGGAAAAGCAAATGAAATGACAATAGGTGGTTTTGGTGGAATGACCAAGGGAACACTGAATGCAAGAGCTAAAATCATCAGCTCTTCATCACAGCTTGCTGGAACAATGGCTGGAAGGACTGAAAGTCCGAGATCTCTGTTGTTGTCCTTGCCTGTAATTAAAAAGTCTTGTCTCTGTGGTGACAAGCCAGTAACTCCAGTAGGAATATGTTCATAGCAAAAGTTGTTTAAAAGGCATATTAATTTTGAAGTTGCCAGCTCAAACCTTGCCCCTGTGGGTAGTAAGATGGGGTTGCTCGAAGGATAGTTGTCCCGGTTTGAATTGCTTTCAGAATTCGGTATTTGAGTCTGTGTCTCAGCAGCAACACCTCCTCCTTCCCTCTCCCCCCTCCCCCCAGCAGCTCCAGGAGCGAGAACAGCTCCGGGAGCCATGGGCACCGGGCCAGCGCAGCTCTGCCCCGCTATGGGAAGGGCGGGGGCAGAAGGCATGGCACGGTGTCCCAGGGCAGGGATAGCAGGAGTAGAAACAGGGGTAGGGGCGATGCCGTTGCGTCCCGGGGCGGGACCGCTGCCCCCCGGGACGGGACCGACCGGAGCCGCTCCGGGGACCGTGGGAACAAAGCCAGTACAGCTTTGCCCGGCCCCCACACCAGCGGGGGCTCCAGCCGGCCGTCCAGCCGAGCTCTGCGAAACCTGACTCAAAGCAGAAAGCGGTGACAGCAGCGCCGAGCCGGGGGAGGGAGAGCCCTCGACTGCGGCCAGCCCGACCGCTCCCCCCGCTTGAAAGAAGCCGCGAAGGAGTTTTGGGAGGAGGGAACTGGCTGCAAGGGTCGGAACAGGCTGTTTGCGGGGTCTGACGGGGCTGAACCGTCAGAACTGTGTGGCAGGGGCTGGACAGGAGCGGCAGGGATAACAGAGGAGTCGCAGGGAGGAAAAGGCGCAAAAACAGTGACGCCGTAAGCTTGCGACGTACTAAAACCCGGGAAAATCATAGCCTTGTAAACTAGGGACATCGGGGGCTGGGAATACCGCGGTGAAAGGCGAGTGATGGGGGGGGGGGGGGGGAGGGGGTCGGAAGACCTTTTTCGGATGGCGGGGGGACCCCAGGGACGCTGCAAAACGCGACATGACACCCGGGAAGGGACGTGGGAGGAGACACAGGAAAGGACGGGGGGGAAGTCGCGGGAGGAGGGGCGGGGTCCGCGGGGGCTAAGGCAGGGACGCTCTGCTGGTCAGAGACACGCGGGCAGGATTCTGGGGGGTCAGTTTGGAGCCCAAGCATAGTCCTCGGAACGGTTTGAGATTCAGAGGTCCCTGTAGTTTCCCCCTGGCATCCAGTGCTTTTAAAAATCTCCATCAGTATTCTGCACGTAGGAAATAACTTTGCTAGTGTCTCGTCCCGGTCCAAAGATAAAGTATTATATAATTTCCAGTTCACCATGTCCCAGAAATCATAGGTTAAGGTAGATTTTGGGTTTACAGATGGAAAGTTTTTATCAACCCAGACCAGCAAGTCTATCAGTTCTTTTCTCTGGACATTGGTGTAAGTTCTCTTTTAAAAGCATCATAATTCGGTGAAAAACGTCCCATTTAGTTTTGGACAAATATTGTCCCATCCCCTAAGTTTCCCACAGGAGCCCTTTCTCACCTCACACTGGAGTCCAGGAAGGCGAAAGCGTAGCGGTTCTTTCGTTTCAAGAGAGAGATCTGCTTCTTTTCAGCAGCTATTTTTCCTCATGTGGGACTTCCGGCTGGAGGGGCTGGCAGAGCAGTCCCGGAGGATTCTAAAACGTATCCCCTGCCTCTCACTTGGGCACCATTATGGTGGTGATCCCCGACAAACGGGACGGGGGGCTTGGACCAGCATTCCACGAGCTTTTATTAGTTCATCAGTCTCACATCCAGAGTTGAGATACAGTTGGTACAGAGCTCACGCTGTCACAGAGACATCCCCAGATTTCCTGGTTGCAAAGCATTCTTAAAAGCTTTTTGGTCAATAGTGTGCTTCTAAAACTAACAGACATCTGTCTTAACCTGTCTGTAATAGTGCATGTACCGCCATTGTACACAACAGTTACTTGTTAAGCCTTATATAATAAGATACAACATCCCATTATTAAGCTTAAACTTATCTCCCTAACAAAATATACTTTTTGCAACTTCAACATCCATCTAGGCCAAGCCTAAGAACTAGCCATTGTCTTTTAATGTCCTTGCGGCTTATAATTGTATCCCCTTCTAATTTTCACCAGGCAAAGCTGAATTCTAAATCCCGTGCTTTATTTACTGAGGCCTGCTTCTACTTCTCACACCTAAAATCCTTTCCACCTTTTGTGATTTCCCACAGGCGAAGAATGAAGCCGCAGAACACTGGGCTTGCATGTGCAGTGCACCGAATTCAGCAAGGGCTCGTTCACAATCCGAGTCGGCTGAGAGCATTCTCGCTGCTCCAGAAAGCAAGGCACAGCCGTAGCGCTTCATCCCATAGCATGGACATAGGCACTTTCCTAGTTGTTCAGCGTTGCAGAGTCCCTGCAGCTAGAGCTCAGCCAGGAGCAGGCGTCAAAGCAGAAGGCGTTCCCTAAAGCACCCCTTCTCCAAGCAGCCTTTGGAAATCGCAAATCACACTGTGGCTCTGTGCCTTTCTTCTAAGAGAGACGCCCACCCTGCTTTCAATCTCACAGCTCCCTTGGCAGCCTCCAGCAGCTGCTCTCCTGGAGAACGGCCTGAGAAGTAGAAGCCAGTGCTGGGCTGCACCTTCGCCTTCTGCACGTAAGCACCACCAGACTCACCGGTGCACTCTATACTTCCCTCCTCCGCTGCATGCTACCATCATGTTCTCCAAAAGACGGAAACTGAAGGGAAGCACAATTGCTTCCACAGAGAGCTGCAAGAGGACTGGCCATCAGCAGCACGGGTAACTGCCATGGAACTTCCTCCTTCCCAAGGCTATTCAGCAGGCAGGAGAGTGCGGCCACGCTCGTCTTGCAGCCCGTACTGATGCCATGAAGATTTTTTGCTGTTTCTTTTATACCTCTGTTATACCTTTTTACAACATCTGTATTCCTAGTGCTTTTTCCCTACATTCTTGGACTTGTTTGTCAAGCTAAGAGACTAAACATTTTAGAAGCTTCCTAGCTAGGGATCAGTGTGCCCCAGACCCCAAGGTCCTCTCCAGAACACATTCTGCAAACTAAGATAGAACCATCCAGGGGAAGGCTCCTTGGGGAGGGGGGCTCACTTGAGCCTCTCATTGGGGAATCTTTGATAGATATGCTAATTAGTAAAACCTATAATGTTATACCTGATCTTTTGGGGCATAGATTTGGTGGGGTGCATTTCAATGCATATGACCTGGATGTGTGCACCTAAGGATCCTTAAAATAAATACCAAGGTAAAATCCCTTTTCCCCTTCTGACCGTGTATGACTCTTGATTTTAAGACCAGGAAAAGGCATCAGTTGCTGGCCACGAATACCTTGAAACTCGCAGTCTTGGGTTGGAAAACATCTTGCTTTGCCCCTCTCTTTGCTGGCAAATTACAGAGGGGCCGGAGCAGCAATCTAAGACTGTGACCAGGACTTTAGGACCCAGCACAGAAAGGCAGAAGCATGGTAAGAGGTGAGTGAAAAGGGCATTGATATTACCGAGACGGTGCTAGCACTAGGGAAGGAGATCTCCAAGGGGGTTGGAAAGGTTGGGTGCATAGAAGCCCACGAAAGGGGAAAGTTTAAACTTTTCCCCTGCAAACTGTGGAAAGGAGGGGACGCCCTCCGTGGAGTCCACAGGAGCCCAGAGGCTGCACCCTACGCAGCCGCAGGAGTGGCTCAGAGGTTGGTTGGTTGGTTGGTTGGTTGGTTGGTTGGTACGTCGGGAAGTTGTGGGTTCGAATCCTTTTGAGACCAGATTTTCGCGCGCGCATTTACTGCTTGCTGAAACTAGTTGCTTTTTAGTATTTTAAAGTGCTGTTTTGAAGTGTTTGTGTAGTAACCTAGATAAACTGCCTGGGAAATCGGAATTCTGAGGCCAGATTTCAGGCTGAATTCCGGAGTTAAGAGCTTCCTTCTGGCAGAGTTTTTCTGTCTGTGAGCAAGCATGAGTGGTGTGAATGAAAAAATCCCTCCTAACAGCCCACTGGAGTTGATAATAAAACACTGGAGATGGCTGACAGGGTGAGAAACTACTTTGGACACCCAAGATTTGATCAGACTGTCCACACGGGTTTGGCTGACTTTAAAATTAAGTCAAGGAAATTGGCCTCGCTATGGGAGTTTGGAAAGTAACATCATTACTGACCTGATGGCAGAATTGAGATCATTACGTGGGTTTGATGAACTAAGATATGCAGATCTTTTTACTGTGTATCTGAACAGGGAAGGAGCATATGTAGTAGACAAAAGTAATATAGAAATGACTTTGAGGAGGACAAAGGAGAAGAAAAAGCCGCAGCAAGCTGACTTGCATACTAATACGGACAGAGAAATCGATAGGACAGATCTAGATATGATGGGCCCAGCTTTGCGTGATGGGGGGGGGGGGTCTCCCCACCCTGTTCAACCGCCGAGGCAGCCCGCACGGGCGGGGGCGGGAGGTGGAGGGGCAGTGGCTCCGCCGCCTCTGCTGCCGCCGCTGCTGTCCGAGCGGGGGTGGGGGAGGGAGCGAGCAGCCAGCTCCAAGCCAGCGGAGCGGCGCAGGGCCTCCCCCCCTGCAGCCTCGCCAGGGGCGGAGGGCGGGCATGGAGGTGGGAGAGATGCGGGTATGCCACCACCCCCTGACCGCCCCAGAGGCGGAGAAGGGGCAGGTACGTCACCGCCCCCTGACTTTTCCAGAGGCAGAGAAGGGGTGGACTGGCCATCGCCCCCTGACCACCCCAGAGGCAGAGAAGGTGCAGACTGGCCGCTGCCCCCTGATTTTTCCAGAGGCAGAGACGGGGAAGGGGGAAGGGGGAAGGGAAGGGGCAAGCTGGCCACCTTTCCCCGAGTACCCTGAACACAAAAGTGAAGGCAGAAATGGACACGGGCAATTGCGGCGGCATTCCCCAATACAGAGAACCGCAAGTTTCTGAGCCAGCGACAGGAGGTGCCGCTCACTCTCCCCACCCTGTGGCGTGGCCAATGTTAAAGCTGAGGGCAGACAGGATGGCCTCGACCCAGGCAGCTCATGCAGAGCTAGGGACGAAAGAAGCTGCTTGCAGCCCCTGCCTCCCTACCCCTCCACTGCCGCAAAAAGTGAGACAGTTCCTGAGCAACATTCGGCTGGACCAATCTTTAAAACCAATGAAGCAATTTCAGTTAAAAGTGAATGGGATGATTCTGATACAGATGGTTCTCATGGGGAGGGTGGTAGAAGAAGGGGCAGGATAGCCCGAGAAGCTATGAAAACAGTCAGTCCTGTCGCTAAACACACAAGGTCCAAAACAGATAAAGGGGGGGTGTAGAAGCACCTCTGAGACAGGCTGTGGGAAATCAAGGAGTCATTTATATAAAGACACCGTTTTCCCTCGGAGAATTACAGCAGTGGAAAAACTCAATTGGGAAGTACAGGAACAACCCAGAGTAGCTATGTGTGTAAAAATAAATTTAAAAATAAAATAAAATCCCAAAACCCAGATTGAAGTGATCTAAATGTTATGCTAGATGAATTATTGAATAAAACAGAGAGAGAAATGGTCAACAAAGCTGCTTTATCTGCTATAGAAACTCAAATTGCAACTGGGAGTCTTCAAGGGTCAGTTAATGACATCTATCCCCTAGCAAACCCTAGCTGGGATCCCAATGTCCCAGGAGAGATGGAAAAGCTGAAGCAATACCAAAAAAGAGTGGTTGTTGGGTTAAAATGTGCCGTTCCTAAAGCAGTGAATTGGGCTAGGTTATATGAAATCAAACAAAATCCAGATGAGACCCCCACAGAGTTTCTAAATAGGCTTAAAGAGGCTGCACAAAAATACACTACCTTAGACCCTGACTCACCTGAGCAGCAGATCCACCTGGCCTACCTGTTTATAGGTCAATCTGCTAATGTCCTAAAGAAAAAGCTGCAAAAGATAGATGGGCCACCGGACGTAAGTAAATTGTTGAATGTAGCCTGGAAGGTATACCAGAACAGAGACTTAGCAGACAAAGATAAACATAATAAACCCCACCACAAGAAGAAGTATAATAAGGGAAAGTCATCTGAGACATCAAAAAGAGGTCCCCCTTTTCCCCTATCTGAGGACCAATGCGCAATTTGCAAAAAACGGGGGCACTGGAAAAATGAGAGTCCATCACGAGCAGAAAAGAAGCCCCCAGTTTTGGAACTAACTGTAAATATGGACTGACAGGGACTGAAGGTAACTACCCCAGCAGAGCCTTCAGTTGTAGCTAAGCTGGGGAATGATGATGTTGAATTTCTGGTTGATACAAGGGCAATGTATTCTGTGTTAAATACTTTAAAAGGTAAACTGAGTCAAGATACTGTGGATGTGATTAGAGCTACAGGGGTAAGTGAAACAAGGCCTTTTCTCCAACCTTTAAAATTTAAATTGGGAAAACACTAAATCACTCACCAGTTCCTGTATATGCCAAATTCCCCAATGCCATTATTGGGCAGAGATTTATTGGAAAAATTTGAAGCAGAAATTAAGTTTTCCAAGGAAGGGGGAGTGAAAGTTATCCCAGAATCTAAAATTATCGAAGCAGCTGCTATCCTTGTACAGGAATGCCATAGAAAAATTCCCAGACAAGTTGAAGAAGCTGTCATTCAAATAGTGTAGGCCAATGATTCTCCTGGGATATCCAAAAAAGCTGAACCTGTGAGTATCACACTCAAAGTAGGGGCTACACCAGTAAGGCAAAGACAGTATCCTCTGAAATTAGAAGCTCGCAAGGGATTAGTACCTGTGATTGAAAAGTTTCTCAAATTTGGGTTGTTAGTGGAATGTGAATCCAGGTACAACACCCCAATCTTACCAGTAAAGAAAGCTGATGGTAAAAGCTATAGGTTGGTACAGGATTTAAGGGAAATTCATAAGATAACACAGGACATACACCCAGTGGTAGCAAATCCTTACACACTTTTGACAACACTAGCAAATGAATTAGGATGGTTCACTGGTTTAGATCTCAAGGATGCCTTTTTCTGCATTCCTGTGCATAAGAATAGCCAAGAACTTTTTGCTTTTGAGTGGGAGAATCCTGTAACAGGGAGAAAGACCCAGCTCACCTGGACAGTTTTACCACAAGGATTCAAAAACAGCCCGACCATGTTCGGAAACCAGCTGGCAAAGGAGCTTGAGGACTGGAGGAAACAAGAAGCAGGGGGAGCGGTTCTCCAGTATGTTGATGACATCTTGATAGTGGCCAAGACACAAGATGACTGTATAGAGCTCACTGTAAGTCTGTTGAACTTTTTAGGCCAAAGTGGGTATCGGGTCTCGAAAGAGAAGGCACAGGTTGCCAGGGAAACAGTAGTATACCTGGGCCTGGAAATTTTCCGTGGACATCACCAACTCAGCAGAGAATGGAAGGAAGCCATCTGTCGACTTCCAGAGCTCCATACTGTAAGGGAGATGCAGGCCTTCCTGGCAATGGTAGGTTGGTGTCGCCTGTGGATATCAAACTACGGTCTACTGGTAAGACCTTTATATGAAGTCCTTAAAGCAGCTGAAAAAGGGACAATTGTGTGGACAGAGAATGCCAGGGCTGCATTTAAACAGCTGAAACATTCCTTGATGTCAGCCCCAGCTCTGGGGCTGCCAGACTTGACTAAACCTTTTGAACTCTTTACACATGAGTGACTGAATGTTGCGCTGGGGGTACTGGCACAGCACCTTGGAGACCAGTGAAGAGCTGTGGCCTATTTTTCAAAACAACTAGACGATGTAGCCCAGGGTTGGCCAGGATGCTTGAAAGCTGTGGCAGCAACAGTCCTTCTGATACAGGAGGCCCATAAATTCACCCTTGGGCAGCACACTGTCATGTATGTACCCCATGCAGTGATAAATGTGCTGGAGCAAAAGGGGGGACACTGGCTCTCCCCTAGCAGAATGCTCAAATACCAATCTGTGTTGTTAGAACAACTGATGTTACTCTAAAGACAACTTCTGTGGTAAACACTGCAATGTTTTTATCATCCACGTTACTTGGCAATGTGCCTGAGCATGATTGTTTGCAGACAATGGAGGAAACTTATTCCAGCAGACCAGACCTGAAGGATGTTCCTTTGAAGGATCCAGACTGGGAATTGTACACTGATGGGAGCAGCTTCATGAAAAACGGTAGAAGGATGACTGGTTATGCCATAACCACCTCAGATAAAATCATTGAGGCAAAAGCCTTGCCTCCAGATGTATCATCACAGAAAGCTGAACTCATTGCACTAACGAGAGCTCTAGAACTGAGCGAGGGGAAGAAGGTAAACATATGGACTGATTCCAAATATGCCTTCAGTGTTGTGCATGCCCACGGAGCTATTTGGAAGGAACGTAGCCTGTTGACTGCTCAAGGTAATGAAGTTAAGCATGCTAAACAGATTCTTGCACTTTCACAGAGCATTTGGAAGCCTACGGAAGTGGCTATCATGCATTGCAAGGGTCATCAAAAAGGGATAACAGCCCCTGAACTGGGAAATCGTTTTGCTGACGAAACAGCCAGGGAGATTGCAGAGAAGGGCATTTTTGCAGTGGTACCACAGAAAGAGATAGATTTGTCATCATTTACCCCAACATACGATCAGAGGGATCACAAATTAATTAAGTTCCTTAAGGCTGAAATCAAAGAAGGTGGGTGGGCTGTTACCCTGGTAGGACAAGTCATAGTTCCACCCCTGATCCTTCGGGAAATAGCCCAACTAGAGCATGAAAGTACCCATTGGGGAACAGAAAATCTTTTAAAACATTTGAGGAAAGTAGTAATAGGGAGAGGGATGACTGATATTGTACAATCTGTAACAAGCAAGTGTGAAACCTGCTGTAAAAACAACCCTGACACAAGCAACAGAGTTGTGTTAGGAGTGACAAAGACAGGAGATCTCCCGGAAGATTATTGGCAAATAGATTTTGCTGAGATGCCAAGCAAAGAGAGATGCAAGTATATACTGGTACTGGTTGACACCTTCAGTGGATGGCCTGAGGCTTTCCCCTGTCGCACCAACACAGCAAAAGAAGTAATGAAAGCTTTGCTCAATCATATAATACCAAGAGTTGGGGTTCCTTTGGGAATGTCATCAGATAGGAGACCACATTTTGTTGCAACAGTGGATGGGGAAGTTAGCGGGATTTTGGGACTTACCTGGGACCTGCACGCACCATATAGGCCCCAGGCAAGTGGCAAAGTTGAATGCATTAATGGGACCCTCAAAACCCAGATTTGCAAGATTTGTCCAGAGACATCCATGACATGAGTTCAAGCCCTGCCCTATAGCCTTGCTGAGAGTCCGCATACAGCCAAGGCTAAGGGACAACATAAGTCCCTATGAAATATTATATGGCAGGCCATACCAGGTTCCACATATCCCGGGGGAAATTCATATGAGAGGTAAAAATGATTTGCAGAAGTATTTAATGGCTCTGAGTTCCCCTTTGCAGAAGCTCCAGAGATTTGTCGTGTTATCCAAACCAATAGGATTGGATACACCTGCTCATCCATTCAGGCCTGGAGACTGGGTCTACATCAAGTGGTGGGACAGTGACCCCTTGCAAGCCAAGTGGAAGGGACCATTCCAAGTTTTGCTAACCACTTCTACTGCAGTCAAGGTTGCTGGCAAGGGACCGTGGATTCACTGCTCCAGGGTGAAGAAAGATTCTGCTCCCAAAATCACCAAGAAGACAGAGATTGATACAAATCAGAAAGATGCAGTTTAAACTGTTTTTTACATGTTTGCTGTTTGCCCAACTAGTAACCATGGTTCAGGGTTCACCCCATGATTTGCATAAGATTGTGGTCCAAAATGTGTCCAAAATTCCTAATAAGAGCAATTGCTGGATCTGTACTCAGTTACCGCCCCTAGATGGGAGGGGTCACTGGCCATTGATTGGCATTTTAATGGAAGAATTAAGAAAAATTTAGATTAAATTCGGAAAAGAACTCAAATTCTACATGAAGTAGTTTCTAGAAATAACACCTTAAAATTTAGTCATATTTTTGATACCCTCACCTCATGGTTACCAAACTAGGCCTGAATAAAAGAAATATTCATAATAGCTGTAATTGTAGTAATTATCTGTGTCATAGCCTGTGGAGCGGCCAGTTGTGTAAACTGGTCCTGCGGGTAAAGAATAGAGACTAGACAAAGTAGAGTTTTGTTAGTCTATAAAAGCAGGGAAATGATGCCATGAAGACTTTTTGCTGTTTCTTTTATACCCCTGTATACCTTTTTACAACTTCTGTATTCCTAGTGCTTTTTCCCTACATTCTTAGACTTGTTTCTCAAGCTAAGAGACTAAACATTTTAGAAGCTTCCTAGCTAGGGATCAGTGTGCCCCAGACCCCAAGGTCCTCTCCAGAACATATTCTGCAAACTAAAATAGAACCATCCAGGGGAAGGCTACTTGGGGGGGGATCTTTTGGGGTATAGATTTGGCGGGGTGCATTTCAATGCACATGACCTGGATGCGTGCACCTAAGGATCCTTAAAATAAATACCAAGGTAAAATCCCTGTTCCCCTTCTAACCATGTATGAATCTTGATTTTAAGACCAGGAAAAGGCATCAGTACGTTGAGCATGCAAGCCCGGCCCTCGGCAGCTTCGTTCTTTACCTTTTCAAACATGCAGTACCTTCGTTCTCCCGGAGGCGGACGGTCGTCTGCTTCTCGCCTGGAGCACTGTGCCCAGCAGCGAAGCGCTGCAGCGCACTGCTTCTGCTGAAACTTGCCTGGGACATGCCCCTTCGCTTCTAAGCGCTACGTACCACCACATTCCGCCTCTCTGGTTGTCCAAATGGAATGGGAAAGCTTCTCGCCTGCGTCTAGCACAGAGAACCGTGCCAGGATGACAAGCTCGGCTGGAATTTGCCCCTGACACTTGTGGGAACTCGTAGCATCCAGCACCTGCCAGGGGCAGTCTGCTTTCCGTCACCACCTGCATAGTGCCCATCAGATGGTGGAGCTGTCTGCCCGCTCCTTCTCGGCCAGAGTGTACACCGGCTACTTGGAGGAGGGGGGTACTCGAAGAACGCCTTCTTTCTGGACGCGTCCTTCTGGGTGTGCTCAAGCTGCATGGACTCGGCAGCACGGAAGGTGTAAGAACCTGTTTCTGGCCAGGCAGTGTGCTGGAGTGCAAGGGCTGCGCCTTCCTTTCTGAAGCAGCCCAGAGCATTCTCAGCGGAATCTGCTTGTGAAGCAGCTCTTGGCTGGACATTTGCAAGTCGCTCCACTGAGTCCATGAAGCCGGTGGCCAGCTGCTTCGTTCTTCGCCTTCTGGGCTCTGGACAGAGCTGAAGCGCAGCGATGGCTCGGAGCTTTGCCGCTCTTCGGCGTGAGCACTGCACGCAGCCACAGGCTGCTGTGCACGGATTTCCCTCAGCTCGACGTACAATCATTCTCTTGCTGTTTCCCTGAGTCGAAAGTGTCCGTGTAGCTCTCGCTCAGCGAAATGCATCAGGAGAGAAACACTTGCTGGATGAGCTTTTCGCTGGCCAAGACTTTCAACGCAGCACCACCATTCGGGCAAGGAGGAGGAGAAAGGAGGAGCATCTTTTCGTCCTGGCCCGTTCTTCTGCGCGAGACGCCTCTCCGCGTCTTCGCTCCCTGCAAGGCTGTAATGTGCGCCGTGGTACTTGGAAGTGAGAAGGCAGGTGCAGAGAGCACCGCGATCTGGCAGCGCCGTGCAGGCTGGAAAGGAAAGAGGGCTGCCACCGGAATGTGGTGCGAATACCGGTTTGCACGCGTCGAGGGTAAGCTCTGGGTGAGCTTGCTGGCCTAAAACTGTTCTCTGTGCCAGACGCAGGCGAGAAGCTTTCCGTTAAGAATCAGGCTGCCACGCAAACAGAACGTGGTGCTACCTACCTAGCGCTGCGAGGGAAAGTGCATAGCCCAGGCGTGTTTCGGCAGAAGCAGCAGCGCGGAGCATTTCGCTGCCGGCACAGCGCTCTCTGGGCGAGAAGCGGACGACGGTTTGACTCCGGCAGAATGAAAGCGCCACATGGTACGAAGAGCATCGGAATGAAGGCAGAGCACCGAGCTGCTGCCGTGCGCATCGCACAGGCTGCGAGAGGAAGCGTGGCTGTCACTGGCTTCTTTGCGGGTTCACGTTAGCAGTTGAAAACAGAAAGTTCCACTTGCAGCTACTTGTGCTGCTACCTATTTCTCTTCCAGCTCTCCCTGGAAAGAATTGTGCCGAGCTTTACGCTTCCAGATGCACAGATGACGGTGGTAGATGCGGCAGAGAATAGAAAGACAGCGCGCAGCGGACAGTTTCTGGTGCTTTACGTGAGGCAAGGGGGAAGTGCAGCCCAGCAGTGGCTTTTACTTCTGGAGCCTTTTGCTTTGGTAGCAGCAGCTGCTGCGAGTGGGCAACGGAGCTGCGAGAGTGCGTAATGTGACGGCACATCTCGCTGAGAAGGAAGCTGCCGAGCCGCAGCGTGTTGTGCTCCGTTTCAAGGCTACTTGGAGGAGGGGGGTACTCGAAGAACGCCTTCTTTCTGGACGCGTCCTTCTGGGTGTGCTCAAGCTGCATGGACTCGGCAGCACGGAAGGTGTAAGAACCTGTTTCTGGCCAGGCAGTGTGCTGGAGTGCAAAGGGCTGCGCCTTCCTTTCTGAAGCAGCCCAGAGCATTCTCAGCGGAATCTGCTTGTGAAGCAGCTCTTGGCTGGACATTTGCAAGTCGCTCCACTGAGTCCATGAAGCCGGTGGCCAGCTGCTTCGTTCTTCGCCTTCTGGGCTCTGGACAGAGCTGAAGCGCAGCGATGGCTCGGAGCTTTGCCGCTCTTCGGCGTGAGCACTGCACGCAGCCACAGGCTGCTGTGCACGGATTTCCCTCAGCTCGACGTACAATCATTCTCTTGCTGTTTCCCTGAGTCGAAAGTGTCCGTGTAGCTCTCGCTCAGCGAAATGCGTCAGGAGAGAAACACTTGCTGGATGAGCTTTTCGCTGGCCAAGACTTTCAACGCAGCACCACCATTCGGGCAAGGAGGAGGAGAAAGGAGGAGCATCTTTTCGTCCTGGCCCGTTCTTCTGCGCGAGACGCCTCTCCGCGTCTTCGCTCCCTGCAAGGCTGTAATGTGCGCCGTGGTACTTGGAAGTGAGAAGGCAGGTGCAGAGAGCACCGCGATCTGGCGGCGCCGTGCAGGCTGGAAAGGAAAGAGGGCTGCCACCGGAATGTGGTGCGAATACCGGTTTGCACGCGTCGAGGGTAAGCTCTGGGTGAGCTTGCTGGCCTAAAACTGTTCTCTGTGCCAGACGCAGGCGAGAAGCTTTCCGTTAAGAATCAGGCTGCCACGCAAACGGAACGTGGTGCTACCTACCTAGCGCTGCGAGGGAAAGTGCATAGCCCAGGCGTGTTTCGGCAGAAGCAGCAGCGCGGAGCATTTCGCTGCCGGCACAGCGCTCTCTGGGCGAGAAGCGGACGACGGTTTGACTCCGGCAGAATGAAAGCGCCACATGGTACGAAGAGCATCGGAATGAAGGCAGAGCACCGAGCTGCTGCCGTGCGCATCGCACAGGCTGCGAGAGGAAGCGTGGCTGTCACTGGCTTCTTTGCGGGTTCACGTTAGCAGTTGAAAACAGAAAGTTCCACTTGCAGCTACTTGTGCTGCTACCTATTTCTCTTCCAGCTCTCCCTGGAAAGAATTGTGCCGAGCTTTACGCTTCCAGATGCACAGATGACGGTGGTAGATGCGGCAGAGAATAGAAAGACAGCGCGCAGCGGACAGTTTCTGGTGCTTTACGTGAGGCAAGGGGGAAGTGCAGCCCAGCAGTGGCTTTTACTTCTGGAGCCTTTTGCTTTGGTAGCAGCAGCTGCTGCGAGTGGGCAACGGAGCTGCGAGAGTGCGTAATGTGACGGCACATCTCGCTGAGAAGGAAGCTGCCGAGCCGCAGCGTGTTGTGCTCCGTTTCAAGGCTACTTGGAGGAGGGGGGTACTCGAAGAACGCCTTCTTTCTGGACGCGTCCTTCTGGGTGTGCTCAAGCTGCATGGACTCGGCAGCACGGAAGGTGTAAGAACCTGTTTCTGGCCAGGCAGTGTGCTGGAGTGCAAAGGGCTGCGCCTTCCTTTCTGAAGCAGCCCAGAGCATTCTCAGCGGAATCTGCTTGTGAAGCAGCTCTTGGCTGGACATTTGCAAGTCGCTCCACTGAGTCCATGAAGCCGGTGGCCAGCTGCTTCGTTCTTCGCCTTCTGGGCTCTGGACAGAGCTGAAGCGCAGCGATGGCTCGGAGCTTTGCCGCTCTTCGGCGTGAGCACTGCACGCAGCCACAGGCTGCTGTGCACGGATTTCCCTCAGCTCGACGTACAATCATTCTCTTGCTGTTTCCCTGAGTCGAAAGTGTCCGTGTAGCTCTCGCTCAGCGAAATGCGTCAGGAGAGAAACACTTGCTGGATGAGCTTTTCGCTGGCCAAGACTTTCAACGCAGCACCACCATTCGGGCAAGGAGGAGGAGAAAGGAGGAGCATCTTTTCGTCCTGGCCCGTTCTTCTGCGCGAGACGCCTCTCCGCGTCTTCGCTCCCTGCAAGGCTGTAATGTGCGCCGTGGTACTTGGAAGTGAGAAGGCAGGTGCAGAGAGCACCGCGATCTGGCGGCGCCGTGCAGGCTGGAAAGGAAAGAGGGCTGCCACCGGAATGTGGTGCGAATACCGGTTTGCACGCGTCGAGGGTAAGCTCTGGGTGAGCTTGCTGGCCTAAAACTGTTCTCTGTGCCAGACGCAGGCGAGAAGCTTTCCGTTAAGAATCAGGCTGCCACGCAAACGGAACGTGGTGCTACCTACCTAGCGCTGCGAGGGAAAGTGCATAGCCCAGGCGTGTTTCGGCAGAAGCAGCAGCGCGGAGCATTTCGCTGCCGGCACAGCGCTCTCTGGGCGAGAAGCGGACGACGGTTTGACTCCGGCAGAATGAAAGCGCCACATGGTACGAAGAGCATCGGAATGAAGGCAGAGCACCGAGCTGCTGCCGTGCGCATCGCACAGGCTGCGAGAGGAAGCGTGGCTGTCACTGGCTTCTTTGCGGGTTCACGTTAGCAGTTGAAAACAGAAAGTTCCACTTGCAGCTACTTGTGCTGCTACCTATTTCTCTTCCAGCTCTCCCTGGAAAGAATTGTGCCGAGCTTTACGCTTCCAGATGCACAGATGACGGTGGTAGATGCGGCAGAGAATAGAAAGACAGCGCGCAGCGGACAGTTTCTGGTGCTTTACGTGAGGCAAGGGGGAAGTGCAGCCCAGCAGTGGCTTTTACTTCTGGAGCCTTTTGCTTTGGTAGCAGCAGCTGCTGCGAGTGGGCAACGGAGCTGCGAGAGTGCGTAATGTGACGGCACATCTCGCTGAGAAGGAAGCTGCCGAGCCGCAGCGTGTTGTGCTCCGTTTCAAGGCTACTTGGAGGAGGGGGGTACTCGAAGAACGCCTTCTTTCTGGACGCGTCCTTCTGGGTGTGCTCAAGCTGCATGGACTCGGCAGCACGGAAGGTGTAAGAACCTGTTTCTGGCCAGGCAGTGTGCTGGAGTGCAAAGGGCTGCGCCTTCCTTTCTGAAGCAGCCCAGAGCATTCTCAGCGGAATCTGCTTGTGAAGCAGCTCTTGGCTGGACATTTGCAAGTCGCTCCACTGAGTCCATGAAGCCGGTGGCCAGCTGCTTCGTTCTTCGCCTTCTGGGCTCTGGACAGAGCTGAAGCGCAGCGATGGCTCGGAGCTTTGCCGCTCTTCGGCGTGAGCACTGCACGCAGCCACAGGCTGCTGTGCACGGATTTCCCTCAGCTCGACGTACAATCATTCTCTTGCTGTTTCCCTGAGTCGAAAGTGTCCGTGTAGCTCTCGCTCAGCGAAATGCGTCAGGAGAGAAACACTTGCTGGATGAGCTTTTCGCTGGCCAAGACTTTCAACGCAGCACCACCATTCGGGCAAGGAGGAGGAGAAAGGAGGAGCATCTTTTCGTCCTGGCCCGTTCTTCTGCGCGAGACGCCTCTCCGCGTCTTCGCTCCCTGCAAGGCTGTAATGTGCGCCGTGGTACTTGGAAGTGAGAAGGCAGGTGCAGAGAGCACCGCGATCTGGCGGCGCCGTGCAGGCTGGAAAGGAAAGAGGGCTGCCACCGGAATGTGGTGCGAATACCGGTTTGCACGCGTCGAGGGTAAGCTCTGGGTGAGCTTGCTGGCCTAAAACTGTTCTCTGTGCCAGACGCAGGCGAGAAGCTTTCCGTTAAGAATCAGGCTGCCACGCAAACGGAACGTGGTGCTACCTACCTAGCGCTGCGAGGGAAAGTGCATAGCCCAGGCGTGTTTCGGCAGAAGCAGCAGCGCGGAGCATTTCGCTGCCGGCACAGCGCTCTCTGGGCGAGAAGCGGACGACGGTTTGACTCCGGCAGAATGAAAGCGCCACATGGTACGAAGAGCATCGGAATGAAGGCAGAGCACCGAGCTGCTGCCGTGCGCATCGCACAGGCTGCGAGAGGAAGCGTGGCTGTCACTGGCTTCTTTGCGGGTTCACGTTAGCAGTTGAAAACAGAAAGTTCCACTTGCAGCTACTTGTGCTGCTACCTATTTCTCTTCCAGCTCTCCCTGGAAAGAATTGTGCCGAGCTTTACGCTTCCAGATGCACAGATGACGGTGGTAGATGCGGCAGAGAATAGAAAGACAGCGCGCAGCGGACAGTTTCTGGTGCTTTACGTGAGGCAAGGGGGAAGTGCAGCCCAGCAGTGGCTTTTACTTCTGGAGCCTTTTGCTTTGGTAGCAGCAGCTGCTGCGAGTGGGCAACGGAGCTGCGAGAGTGCGTAATGTGACGGCACATCTCGCTGAGAAGGAAGCTGCCGAGCCGCAGCGTGTTGTGCTCCGTTTCAAGGCTACTTGGAGGAGGGGGGTACTCGAAGAACGCCTTCTTTCTGGACGCGTCCTTCTGGGTGTGCTCAAGCTGCATGGACTCGGCAGCACGGAAGGTGTAAGAACCTGTTTCTGGCCAGGCAGTGTGCTGGAGTGCAAAGGGCTGCGCCTTCCTTTCTGAAGCAGCCCAGAGCATTCTCAGCGGAATCTGCTTGTGAAGCAGCTCTTGGCTGGACATTTGCAAGTCGCTCCACTGAGTCCATGAAGCCGGTGGCCAGCTGCTTCGTTCTTCGCCTTCTGGGCTCTGGACAGAGCTGAAGCGCAGCGATGGCTCGGAGCTTTGCCGCTCTTCGGCGTGAGCACTGCACGCAGCCACAGGCTGCTGTGCACGGATTTCCCTCAGCTCGACGTACAATCATTCTCTTGCTGTTTCCCTGAGTCGAAAGTGTCCGTGTAGCTCTCGCTCAGCGAAATGCGTCAGGAGAGAAACACTTGCTGGATGAGCTTTTCGCTGGCCAAGACTTTCAACGCAGCACCACCATTCGGGCAAGGAGGAGGAGAAAGGAGGAGCATCTTTTCGTCCTGGCCCGTTCTTCTGCGCGAGACGCCTCTCCGCGTCTTCGCTCCCTGCAAGGCTGTAATGTGCGCCGTGGTACTTGGAAGTGAGAAGGCAGGTGCAGAGAGCACCGCGATCTGGCGGCGCCGTGCAGGCTGGAAAGGAAAGAGGGCTGCCACCGGAATGTGGTGCGAATACCGGTTTGCACGCGTCGAGGGTAAGCTCTGGGTGAGCTTGCTGGCCTAAAACTGTTCTCTGTGCCAGACGCAGGCGAGAAGCTTTCCGTTAAGAATCAGGCTGCCACGCAAACGGAACGTGGTGCTACCTACCTAGCGCTGCGAGGGAAAGTGCATAGCCCAGGCGTGTTTCGGCAGAAGCAGCAGCGCGGAGCATTTCGCTGCCGGCACAGCGCTCTCTGGGCGAGAAGCAGACGACGGTTTGACTCCGGCAGAATGAAAGCGCCACATGGTACGAAGAGCATCGGAATGAAGGCAGAGCACCGAGCTGCTGCCGTGCGCATCGCACAGGCTGCGAGAGGAAGCGTGGCTGTCACTGGCTTCTTTGCGGGTTCACGTTAGCAGTTGAAAACAGAAAGTTCCACTTGCAGCTACTTGTGCTGCTACCTATTTCTCTTCCAGCTCTCCCTGGAAAGAATTGTGCCGAGCTTTACGCTTCCAGATGCACAGATGACGGTGGTAGATGCGGCAGAGAATAGAAAGACAGCGCGCAGCGGACAGTTTCTGGTGCTTTACGTGAGGCAAGGGGGAAGTGCAGCCCAGCAGTGGCTTTTACTTCTGGAGCCTTTTGCTTTGGTAGCAGCAGCTGCTGCGAGTGGGCAACGGAGCTGCGAGAGTGCGTAATGTGACGGCACATCTCGCTGAGAAGGAAGCTGCCGAGCCGCAGCGTGTTGTGCTCCGTTTCAAGGCTACTTGGAGGAGGGGGGTACTCGAAGAACGCCTTCTTTCTGGACGCGTCCTTCTGGGTGTGCTCAAGCTGCATGGACTCGGCAGCACGGAAGGTGTAAGAACCTGTTTCTGGCCAGGCAGTGTGCTGGAGTGCAAAGGGCTGCGCCTTCCTTTCTGAAGCAGCCCAGAGCATTCTCAGCGGAATCTGCTTGTGAAGCAGCTCTTGGCTGGACATTTGCAAGTCGCTCCACTGAGTCCATGAAGCCGGTGGCCAGCTGCTTCGTTCTTCGCCTTCTGGGCTCTGGACAGAGCTGAAGCGCAGCGATGGCTCGGAGCTTTGCCGCTCTTCGGCGTGAGCACTGCACGCAGCCACAGGCTGCTGTGCACGGATTTCCCTCAGCTCGACGTACAATCATTCTCTTGCTGTTTCCCTGAGTCGAAAGTGTCCGTGTAGCTCTCGCTCAGCGAAATGCGTCAGGAGAGAAACACTTGCTGGATGAGCTTTTCGCTGGCCAAGACTTTCAACGCAGCACCACCATTCGGGCAAGGAGGAGGAGAAAGGAGGAGCATCTTTTCGTCCTGGCCCGTTCTTCTGCGCGAGACGCCTCTCCGCGTCTTCGCTCCCTGCAAGGCTGTAATGTGCGCCGTGGTACTTGGAAGTGAGAAGGCAGGTGCAGAGAGCACCGCGATCTGGCGGCGCCGTGCAGGCTGGAAAGGAAAGAGGGCTGCCACCGGAATGTGGTGCGAATACCGGTTTGCACGCGTCGAGGGTAAGCTCTGGGTGAGCTTGCTGGCCTAAAACTGTTCTCTGTGCCAGACGCAGGCGAGAAGCTTTCCGTTAAGAATCAGGCTGCCACGCAAACGGAACGTGGTGCTACCTACCTAGCGCTGCGAGGGAAAGTGCATAGCCCAGGCGTGTTTCGGCAGAAGCAGCAGCGCGGAGCATTTCGCTGCCGGCACAGCGCTCTCTGGGCGAGAAGCAGACGACGGTTTGACTCCGGCAGAATGAAAGCGCCACATGGTACGAAGAGCATCGGAATGAAGGCAGAGCACCGAGCTGCTGCCGTGCGCATCGCACAGGCTGCGAGAGGAAGCGTGGCTGTCACTGGCTTCTTTGCGGGTTCACGTTAGCAGTTGAAAACAGAAAGTTCCACTTGCAGCTACTTGTGCTGCTACCTATTTCTCTTCCAGCTCTCCCTGGAAAGAATTGTGCCGAGCTTTACGCTTCCAGATGCACAGATGACGGTGGTAGATGCGGCAGAGAATAGAAAGACAGCGCGCAGCGGACAGTTTCTGGTGCTTTACGTGAGGCAAGGGGGAAGTGCAGCCCAGCAGTGGCTTTTACTTCTGGAGCCTTTTGCTTTGGTAGCAGCAGCTGCTGCGAGTGGGCAACGGAGCTGCGAGAGTGCGTAATGTGACGGCACATCTCGCTGAGAAGGAAGCTGCCGAGCCGCAGCGTGTTGTGCTCCGTTTCAAGGCTACTTGGAGGAGGGGGGTACTCGAAGAACGCCTTCTTTCTGGACGCGTCCTTCTGGGTGTGCTCAAGCTGCATGGACTCGGCAGCACGGAAGGTGTAAGAACCTGTTTCTGGCCAGGCAGTGTGCTGGAGTGCAAAGGGCTGCGCCTTCCTTTCTGAAGCAGCCCAGAGCATTCTCAGCGGAATCTGCTTGTGAAGCAGCTCTTGGCTGGACATTTGCAAGTCGCTCCACTGAGTCCATGAAGCCGGTGGCCAGCTGCTTCGTTCTTCGCCTTCTGGGCTCTGGACAGAGCTGAAGCGCAGCGATGGCTCGGAGCTTTGCCGCTCTTCGGCGTGAGCACTGCACGCAGCCACAGGCTGCTGTGCACGGATTTCCCTCAGCTCGACGTACAATCATTCTCTTGCTGTTTCCCTGAGTCGAAAGCGTCCGTGTAGCTCTCGCTCAGCGAAATGCGTCAGGAGAGAAACACTTGCTGGATGAGCTTTTCGCTGGCCAAGACTTTCAACGCAGCACCACCATTCGGGCAAGGAGGAGGAGAAAGGAGGAGCATCTTTTCGTCCTGGCCCGTTCTTCTGCGCGAGACGCCTCTCCGCGTCTTCGCTCCCTGCAAGGCTGTAATGTGCGCCGTGGTACTTGGAAGTGAGAAGGCAGGTGCAGAGAGCACCGCGATCTGGCGGCGCCGTGCAGGCTGGAAAGGAAAGAGGGCTGCCACCGGAATGTGGTGCGAATACCGGTTTGCACGCATCGAGGGTAAGCTCTGGGTGAGCTTGCTGGCCTAAAACTGTTCTCTGTGCCAGACGCAGGCGAGAAGCTTTCCGTTAAGAATCAGGCTGCCACGCAAACGGAACGTGGTGCTACCTACCTAGCGCTGCGAGGGAAAGTGCATAGCCCAGGCGTGTTTCGGCAGAAGCAGCAGCGCGGAGCATTTCGCTGCCGGCACAGCGCTCTCTGGGCGAGAAGCAGACGACGGTTTGACTCCGGCAGAATGAAAGCGCCACATGGTACGAAGAGCATCGGAATGAAGGCAGAGCACCGAGCTGCTGCCGTGCGCATCGCACAGGCTGCGAGAGGAAGCGTGGCTGTCACTGGCTTCTTTGCGGGTTCACGTTAGCAGTTGAAAACAGAAAGTTCCACTTGCAGCTACTTGTGCTGCTACCTATTTCTCTTCCAGCTCTCCCTGGAAAGAATTGTGCCGAGCTTTACGCTTCCAGATGCACAGATGACGGTGGTAGATGCGGCAGAGAATAGAAAGACAGCGCGCAGCGGACAGTTTCTGGTGCTTTACGTGAGGCAAGGGGGAAGTGCAGCCCAGCAGTGGCTTTTACTTCTGGAGCCTTTTGCTTTGGTAGCAGCAGCTGCTGCGAGTGGGCAACGGAGCTGCGAGAGTGCGTAATGTGACGGCACATCTCGCTGAGAAGGAAGCTGCCGAGCCGCAGCGTGTTGTGCTCCGTTTCAAGGCTACTTGGAGGAGGGGGGTACTCGAAGAACGCCTTCTTTCTGGACGCGTCCTTCTGGGTGTGCTCAAGCTGCATGGACTCGGCAGCACGGAAGGTGTAAGAACCTGTTTCTGGCCAGGCAGTGTGCTGGAGTGCAAAGGGCTGCGCCTTCCTTTCTGAAGCAGCCCAGAGCATTCTCAGCGGAATCTGCTTGTGAAGCAGCTCTTGGCTGGACATTTGCAAGTCGCTCCACTGAGTCCATGAAGCCGGTGGCCAGCTGCTTCGTTCTTCGCCTTCTGGGCTCTGGACAGAGCTGAAGCGCAGCGATGGCTCGGAGCTTTGCCGCTCTTCGGCGTGAGCACTGCACGCAGCCACAGGCTGCTGTGCACGGATTTCCCTCAGCTCGACGTACAATCATTCTCTTGCTGTTTCCCTGAGTCGAAAGCGTCCGTGTAGCTCTCGCTTAGCGAAATGCGTCAGGAGAGAAACACTTGCTGGATGAGCTTTTCGCTGGCCAAGACTTTCAACGCAGCACCACCATTCGGGCAAGGAGGAGGAGAAAGGAGGAGCATCTTTTCGTCCTGGCCCGTTCTTCTGCGCGAGACGCCTCTCCGCGTCTTCGCTCCCTGCAAGGCTGTAATGTGCGCCGTGGTACTTGGAAGTGAGAAGGCAGGTGCAGAGAGCACCGCGATCTGGCGGCGCCGTGCAGGCTGGAAAGGAAAGAGGGCTGCCACCGGAATGTGGTGCGAATACCGGTTTGCACACGTCGAGGGTAAGCTCTGGGTGAGCTTGCTGGCCTAAAACTGTTCTCTGTGCCAGACGCAGGCGAGAAGCTTTCCGTTAAGAATCAGGCTGCCACGCAAACAGAACGTGGTGCTACCTACCTAGCGCTGCGAGGGAAAGTGCATAGCCCAGGCGTGTTTCGGCAGAAGCAGCAGCGCGGAGCATTTCGCTGCCGGCACAGCGCTCTCTGGGCGAGAAGCGGACGACGGTTTGACTCCGGCAGAATGAAAGCGCCACATGGTACGAAGAGCATCGGAATGAAGGCAGAGCACCGAGCTGCTGCCGTGCGCATCGCACAGGCTGCGAGAGGAAGCGTGGCTGTCACTGGCTTCTTTGCGGGTTCACGTTAGCAGTTGAAAACAGAAAGTTCCACTTGCAGCTACTTGTGCTGCTACCTATTTCTCTTCCAGCTCTCCCTGGAAAGAATTGTGCCGAGCTTTACGCTTCCAGATGCACAGATGACGGTGGTAGATGCGGCAGAGAATAGAAAGACAGCGCGCAGCGGACAGTTTCTGGTGCTTTACGTGAGGCAAGGGGGAAGTGCAGCCCAGCAGTGGCTTTTACTTCTGGAGCCTTTTGCTTTGGTAGCAGCAGCTGCTGCGAGTGGGCAACGGAGCTGCGAGAGTGCGTAATGTGACGGCACATCTCGCTGAGAAGGAAGCTGCCGAGCCGCAGCGTGTTGTGCTCCGTTTCAAGGCTACTTGGAGGAGGGGGGTACTCGAAGAACGCCTTCTTTCTGGACGCGTCCTTCTGGGTGTGCTCAAGCTGCATGGACTCGGCAGCACGGAAGGTGTAAGAACCTGTTTCTGGCCAGGCAGTGTGCTGGAGTGCAAAGGGCTGCGCCTTCCTTTCTGAAGCAGCCCAGAGCATTCTCAGCGGAATCTGCTTGTGAAGCAGCTCTTGGCTGGACATTTGCAAGTCGCTCCACTGAGTCCATGAAGCCGGTGGCCAGCTGCTTCGTTCTTCGCCTTCTGGGCTCTGGACAGAGCTGAAGCGCAGCGATGGCTCGGAGCTTTGCCGCTCTTCGGCGTGAGCACTGCACGCAGCCACAGGCTGCTGTGCACGGATTTCCCTCAGCTCGACGTACAATCATTCTCTTGCTGTTTCCCTGAGTCGAAAGCGTCCGTGTAGCTCTCGCTCAGCGAAATGCGTCAGGAGAGAAACACTTGCTGGATGAGCTTTTCGCTGGCCAAGACTTTCAACGCAGCACCACCATTCGGGCAAGGAGGAGGAGAAAGGAGGAGCATCTTTTCGTCCTGGCCCGTTCTTCTGCGCGAGACGCCTCTCCGCGTCTTCGCTCCCTGCAAGGCTGTAATGTGCGCCGTGGTACTTGGAAGTGAGAAGGCAGGTGCAGAGAGCACCGCGATCTGGCGGCGCCGTGCAGGCTGGAAAGGAAAGAGGGCTGCCACCGGAATGTGGTGCGAATACCGGTTTGCACGCATCGAGGGTAAGCTCTGGGTGAGCTTGCTGGCCTAAAACTGTTCTCTGTGCCAGACGCAGGCGAGAAGCTTTCCGTTAAGAATCAGGCTGCCACGCAAACGGAACGTGGTGCTACCTACCTAGCGCTGCGAGGGAAAGTGCATAGCCCAGGCGTGTTTCGGCAGAAGCAGCAGCGCGGAGCATTTCGCTGCCGGCACAGCGCTCTCTGGGCGAGAAGCAGACGACGGTTTGACTCCGGCAGAATGAAAGCGCCACATGGTACGAAGAGCATCGGAATGAAGGCAGAGCACCGAGCTGCTGCCGTGCGCATCGCACAGGCTGCGAGAGGAAGCGTGGCTGTCACTGGCTTCTTTGCGGGTTCACGTTAGCAGTTGAAAACAGAAAGTTCCACTTGCAGCTACTTGTGCTGCTACCTATTTCTCTTCCAGCTCTCCCTGGAAAGAATTGTGCCGAGCTTTACGCTTCCAGATGCACAGATGACGGTGGTAGATGCGGCAGAGAATAGAAAGACAGCGCGCAGCGGACAGTTTCTGGTGCTTTACGTGAGGCAAGGGGGAAGTGCAGCCCAGCAGTGGCTTTTACTTCTGGAGCCTTTTGCTTTGGTAGCAGCAGCTGCTGCGAGTGGGCAACGGAGCTGCGAGAGTGCGTAATGTGACGGCACATCTCGCTGAGAAGGAAGCTGCCGAGCCGCAGCGTGTTGTGCTCCGTTTCAAGGCTACTTGGAGGAGGGGGGTACTCGAAGAACGCCTTCTTTCTGGACGCGTCCTTCTGGGTGTGCTCAAGCTGCATGGACTCGGCAGCACGGAAGGTGTAAGAACCTGTTTCTGGCCAGGCAGTGTGCTGGAGTGCAAAGGGCTGCGCCTTCCTTTCTGAAGCAGCCCAGAGCATTCTCAGCGGAATCTGCTTGTGAAGCAGCTCTTGGCTGGACATTTGCAAGTCGCTCCACTGAGTCCATGAAGCCGGTGGCCAGCTGCTTCGTTCTTCGCCTTCTGGGCTCTGGACAGAGCTGAAGCGCAGCGATGGCTCGGAGCTTTGCCGCTCTTCGGCGTGAGCACTGCACGCAGCCACAGGCTGCTGTGCACGGATTTCCCTCAGCTCGACGTACAATCATTCTCTTGCTGTTTCCCTGAGTCGAAAGCGTCCGTGTAGCTCTCGCTTAGCGAAATGCGTCAGGAGAGAAACACTTGCTGGATGAGCTTTTCGCTGGCCAAGACTTTCAACGCAGCACCACCATTCGGGCAAGGAGGAGGAGAAAGGAGGAGCATCTTTTCGTCCTGGCCCGTTCTTCTGCGCGAGACGCCTCTCCGCGTCTTCGCTCCCTGCAAGGCTGTAATGTGCGCCGTGGTACTTGGAAGTGAGAAGGCAGGTGCAGAGAGCACCGCGATCTGGCGGCGCCGTGCAGGCTGGAAAGGAAAGAGGGCTGCCACCGGAATGTGGTGCGAATACCGGTTTGCACACGTCGAGGGTAAGCTCTGGGTGAGCTTGCTGGCCTAAAACTGTTCTCTGTGCCAGACGCAGGCGAGAAGCTTTCCGTTAAGAATCAGGCTGCCACGCAAACAGAACGTGGTGCTACCTACCTAGCGCTGCGAGGGAAAGTGCATAGCCCAGGCGTGTTTCGGCAGAAGCAGCAGCGCGGAGCATTTCGCTGCCGGCACAGCGCTCTCTGGGCGAGAAGCGGACGACGGTTTGACTCCGGCAGAATGAAAGCGCCACATGGTACGAAGAGCATCGGAATGAAGGCAGAGCACCGAGCTGCTGCCGTGCGCATCGCACAGGCTGCGAGAGGAAGCGTGGCTGTCACTGGCTTCTTTGCGGGTTCACGTTAGCAGTTGAAAACAGAAAGTTCCACTTGCAGCTACTTGTGCTGCTACCTATTTCTCTTCCAGCTCTCCCTGGAAAGAATTGTGCCGAGCTTTACGCTTCCAGATGCACAGATGACGGTGGTAGATGCGGCAGAGAATAGAAAGACAGCGCGCAGCGGACAGTTTCTGGTGCTTTACGTGAGGCAAGGGGGAAGTGCAGCCCAGCAGTGGCTTTTACTTCTGGAGCCTTTTGCTTTGGTAGCAGCAGCTGCTGCGAGTGGGCAACGGAGCTGCGAGAGTGCGTAATGTGACGGCACATCTCGCTGAGAAGGAAGCTGCCGAGCCGCAGCGTGTTGTGCTCCGTTTCAAGGCTACTTGGAGGAGGGGGGTACTCGAAGAACGCCTTCTTTCTGGACGCGTCCTTCTGGGTGTGCTCAAGCTGCATGGACTCGGCAGCACGGAAGGTGTAAGAACCTGTTTCTGGCCAGGCAGTGTGCTGGAGTGCAAAGGGCTGCGCCTTCCTTTCTGAAGCAGCCCAGAGCATTCTCAGCGGAATCTGCTTGTGAAGCAGCTCTTGGCTGGACATTTGCAAGTCGCTCCACTGAGTCCATGAAGCCGGTGGCCAGCTGCTTCGTTCTTCGCCTTCTGGGCTCTGGACAGAGCTGAAGCGCAGCGATGGCTCGGAGCTTTGCCGCTCTTCGGCGTGAGCACTGCACGCAGCCACAGGCTGCTGTGCACGGATTTCCCTCAGCTCGACGTACAATCATTCTCTTGCTGTTTCCCTGAGTCGAAAGTGTCCGTGTAGCTCTCGCTCAGCGAAATGCGTCAGGAGAGAAACACTTGCTGGATGAGCTTTTCGCTGGCCAAGACTTTCAACGCAGCACCACCATTCGGGCAAGGAGGAGGAGAAAGGAGGAGCATCTTTTCGTCCTGGCCCGTTCTTCTGCGCGAGACGCCTCTCCGCGTCTTCGCTCCCTGCAAGGCTGTAATGTGCGCCGTGGTACTTGGAAGTGAGAAGGCAGGTGCAGAGAGCACCGCGATCTGGCGGCGCCGTGCAGGCTGGAAAGGAAAGAGGGCTGCCACCGGAATGTGGTGCGAATACCGGTTTGCACGCGTCGAGGGTAAGCTCTGGGTGAGCTTGCTGGCCTAAAACTGTTCTCTGTGCCAGACGCAGGCGAGAAGCTTTCCGTTAAGAATCAGGCTGCCACGCAAACGGAACGTGGTGCTACCTACCTAGCGCTGCGAGGGAAAGTGCATAGCCCAGGCGTGTTTCGGCAGAAGCAGCAGCGCGGAGCATTTCGCTGCCGGCACAGCGCTCTCTGGGCGAGAAGCAGACGACGGTTTGACTCCGGCAGAATGAAAGCGCCACATGGTACGAAGAGCATCGGAATGAAGGCAGAGCACCGAGCTGCTGCCGTGCGCATCGCACAGGCTGCGAGAGGAAGCGTGGCTGTCACTGGCTTCTTTGCGGGTTCACGTTAGCAGTTGAAAACAGAAAGTTCCACTTGCAGCTACTTGTGCTGCTACCTATTTCTCTTCCAGCTCTCCCTGGAAAGAATTGTGCCGAGCTTTACGCTTCCAGATGCACAGATGACGGTGGTAGATGCGGCAGAGAATAGAAAGACAGCGCGCAGCGGACAGTTTCTGGTGCTTTACGTGAGGCAAGGGGGAAGTGCAGCCCAGCAGTGGCTTTTACTTCTGGAGCCTTTTGCTTTGGTAGCAGCAGCTGCTGCGAGTGGGCAACGGAGCTGCGAGAGTGCGTAATGTGACGGCACATCTCGCTGAGAAGGAAGCTGCCGAGCCGCAGCGTGTTGTGCTCCGTTTCAAGGCTACTTGGAGGAGGGGGGTACTCGAAGAACGCCTTCTTTCTGGACGCGTCCTTCTGGGTGTGCTCAAGCTGCATGGACTCGGCAGCACGGAAGGTGTAAGAACCTGTTTCTGGCCAGGCAGTGTGCTGGAGTGCAAAGGGCTGCGCCTTCCTTTCTGAAGCAGCCCAGAGCATTCTCAGCGGAATCTGCTTGTGAAGCAGCTCTTGGCTGGACATTTGCAAGTCGCTCCACTGAGTCCATGAAGCCGGTGGCCAGCTGCTTCGTTCTTCGCCTTCTGGGCTCTGGACAGAGCTGAAGCGCAGCGATGGCTCGGAGCTTTGCCGCTCTTCGGCGTGAGCACTGCACGCAGCCACAGGCTGCTGTGCACGGATTTCCCTCAGCTCGACGTACAATCATTCTCTTGCTGTTTCCCTGAGTCGAAAGCGTCCGTGTAGCTCTCGCTCAGCGAAATGCGTCAGGAGAGAAACACTTGCTGGATGAGCTTTTCGCTGGCCAAGACTTTCAACGCAGCACCACCATTCGGGCAAGGAGGAGGAGAAAGGAGGAGCATCTTTTCGTCCTGGCCCGTTCTTCTGCGCGAGACGCCTCTCCGCGTCTTCGCTCCCTGCAAGGCTGTAATGTGCGCCGTGGTACTTGGAAGTGAGAAGGCAGGTGCAGAGAGCACCGCGATCTGGCGGCGCCGTGCAGGCTGGAAAGGAAAGAGGGCTGCCACCGGAATGTGGTGCGAATACCGGTTTGCACGCATCGAGGGTAAGCTCTGGGTGAGCTTGCTGGCCTAAAACTGTTCTCTGTGCCAGACGCAGGCGAGAAGCTTTCCGTTAAGAATCAGGCTGCCACGCAAACGGAACGTGGTGCTACCTACCTAGCGCTGCGAGGGAAAGTGCATAGCCCAGGCGTGTTTCGGCAGAAGCAGCAGCGCGGAGCATTTCGCTGCCGGCACAGCGCTCTCTGGGCGAGAAGCAGACGACGGTTTGACTCCGGCAGAATGAAAGCGCCACATGGTACGAAGAGCATCGGAATGAAGGCAGAGCACCGAGCTGCTGCCGTGCGCATCGCACAGGCTGCGAGAGGAAGCGTGGCTGTCACTGGCTTCTTTGCGGGTTCACGTTAGCAGTTGAAAACAGAAAGTTCCACTTGCAGCTACTTGTGCTGCTACCTATTTCTCTTCCAGCTCTCCCTGGAAAGAATTGTGCCGAGCTTTACGCTTCCAGATGCACAGATGACGGTGGTAGATGCGGCAGAGAATAGAAAGACAGCGCGCAGCGGACAGTTTCTGGTGCTTTACGTGAGGCAAGGGGGAAGTGCAGCCCAGCAGTGGCTTTTACTTCTGGAGCCTTTTGCTTTGGTAGCAGCAGCTGCTGCGAGTGGGCAACGGAGCTGCGAGAGTGCGTAATGTGACGGCACATCTCGCTGAGAAGGAAGCTGCCGAGCCGCAGCGTGTTGTGCTCCGTTTCAAGGCTACTTGGAGGAGGGGGGTACTCGAAGAACGCCTTCTTTCTGGACGCGTCCTTCTGGGTGTGCTCAAGCTGCATGGACTCGGCAGCACGGAAGGTGTAAGAACCTGTTTCTGGCCAGGCAGTGTGCTGGAGTGCAAAGGGCTGCGCCTTCCTTTCTGAAGCAGCCCAGAGCATTCTCAGCGGAATCTGCTTGTGAAGCAGCTCTTGGCTGGACATTTGCAAGTCGCTCCACTGAGTCCATGAAGCCGGTGGCCAGCTGCTTCGTTCTTCGCCTTCTGGGCTCTGGACAGAGCTGAAGCGCAGCGATGGCTCGGAGCTTTGCCGCTCTTCGGCGTGAGCACTGCACGCAGCCACAGGCTGCTGTGCACGGATTTCCCTCAGCTCGACGTACAATCATTCTCTTGCTGTTTCCCTGAGTCGAAAGCGTCCGTGTAGCTCTCGCTTAGCGAAATGCGTCAGGAGAGAAACACTTGCTGGATGAGCTTTTCGCTGGCCAAGACTTTCAACGCAGCACCACCATTCGGGCAAGGAGGAGGAGAAAGGAGGAGCATCTTTTCGTCCTGGCCCGTTCTTCTGCGCGAGACGCCTCTCCGCGTCTTCGCTCCCTGCAAGGCTGTAATGTGCGCCGTGGTACTTGGAAGTGAGAAGGCAGGTGCAGAGAGCACCGCGATCTGGCGGCGCCGTGCAGGCTGGAAAGGAAAGAGGGCTGCCACCGGAATGTGGTGCGAATACCGGTTTGCACACGTCGAGGGTAAGCTCTGGGTGAGCTTGCTGGCCTAAAACTGTTCTCTGTGCCAGACGCAGGCGAGAAGCTTTCCGTTAAGAATCAGGCTGCCACGCAAACAGAACGTGGTGCTACCTACCTAGCGCTGCGAGGGAAAGTGCATAGCCCAGGCGTGTTTCGGCAGAAGCAGCAGCGCGGAGCATTTCGCTGCCGGCACAGCGCTCTCTGGGCGAGAAGCGGACGACGGTTTGACTCCGGCAGAATGAAAGCGCCACATGGTACGAAGAGCATCGGAATGAAGGCAGAGCACCGAGCTGCTGCCGTGCGCATCGCACAGGCTGCGAGAGGAAGCGTGGCTGTCACTGGCTTCTTTGCGGGTTCACGTTAGCAGTTGAAAACAGAAAGTTCCACTTGCAGCTACTTGTGCTGCTACCTATTTCTCTTCCAGCTCTCCCTGGAAAGAATTGTGCCGAGCTTTACGCTTCCAGATGCACAGATGACGGTGGTAGATGCGGCAGAGAATAGAAAGACAGCGCGCAGCGGACAGTTTCTGGTGCTTTACGTGAGGCAAGGGGGAAGTGCAGCCCAGCAGTGGCTTTTACTTCTGGAGCCTTTTGCTTTGGTAGCAGCAGCTGCTGCGAGTGGGCAACGGAGCTGCGAGAGTGCGTAATGTGACGGCACATCTCGCTGAGAAGGAAGCTGCCGAGCCGCAGCGTGTTGTGCTCCGTTTCAAGGCTACTTGGAGGAGGGGGGTACTCGAAGAACGCCTTCTTTCTGGACGCGTCCTTCTGGGTGTGCTCAAGCTGCATGGACTCGGCAGCACGGAAGGTGTAAGAACCTGTTTCTGGCCAGGCAGTGTGCTGGAGTGCAAAGGGCTGCGCCTTCCTTTCTGAAGCAGCCCAGAGCATTCTCAGCGGAATCTGCTTGTGAAGCAGCTCTTGGCTGGACATTTGCAAGTCGCTCCACTGAGTCCATGAAGCCGGTGGCCAGCTGCTTCGTTCTTCGCCTTCTGGGCTCTGGACAGAGCTGAAGCGCAGCGATGGCTCGGAGCTTTGCCGCTCTTCGGCGTGAGCACTGCACGCAGCCACAGGCTGCTGTGCACGGATTTCCCTCAGCTCGACGTACAATCATTCTCTTGCTGTTTCCCTGAGTCGAAAGTGTCCGTGTAGCTCTCGCTCAGCGAAATGCGTCAGGAGAGAAACACTTGCTGGATGAGCTTTTCGCTGGCCAAGACTTTCAACGCAGCACCACCATTCGGGCAAGGAGGAGGAGAAAGGAGGAGCATCTTTTCGTCCTGGCCCGTTCTTCTGCGCGAGACGCCTCTCCGCGTCTTCGCTCCCTGCAAGGCTGTAATGTGCGCCGTGGTACTTGGAAGTGAGAAGGCAGGTGCAGAGAGCACCGCGATCTGGCGGCGCCGTGCAGGCTGGAAAGGAAAGAGGGCTGCCACCGGAATGTGGTGCGAATACCGGTTTGCACGCGTCGAGGGTAAGCTCTGGGTGAGCTTGCTGGCCTAAAACTGTTCTCTGTGCCAGACGCAGGCGAGAAGCTTTCCGTTAAGAATCAGGCTGCCACGCAAACGGAACGTGGTGCTACCTACCTAGCGCTGCGAGGGAAAGTGCATAGCCCAGGCGTGTTTCGGCAGAAGCAGCAGCGCGGAGCATTTCGCTGCCGGCACAGCGCTCTCTGGGCGAGAAGCGGACGACGGTTTGACTCCGGCAGAATGAAAGCGCCACATGGTACGAAGAGCATCGGAATGAAGGCAGAGCACCGAGCTGCTGCCGTGCGCATCGCACAGGCTGCGAGAGGAAGCGTGGCTGTCACTGGCTTCTTTGCGGGTTCACGTTAGCAGTTGAAAACAGAAAGTTCCACTTGCAGCTACTTGTGCTGCTACCTATTTCTCTTCCAGCTCTCCCTGGAAAGAATTGTGCCGAGCTTTACGCTTCCAGATGCACAGATGACGGTGGTAGATGCGGCAGAGAATAGAAAGACAGCGCGCAGCGGACAGTTTCTGGTGCTTTACGTGAGGCAAGGGGGAAGTGCAGCCCAGCAGTGGCTTTTACTTCTGGAGCCTTTTGCTTTGGTAGCAGCAGCTGCTGCGAGTGGGCAACGGAGCTGCGAGAGTGCGTAATGTGACGGCACATCTCGCTGAGAAGGAAGCTGCCGAGCCGCAGCGTGTTGTGCTCCGTTTCAAGGCTACTTGGAGGAGGGGGGTAGTCGAAGAACGCCTTCTTTCTGGACGCGTCCTTCTGGGTGTGCTCAAGCTGCATGGACTCGGCAGCACGGAAGGTGTAAGAACCTGTTTCTGGCCAGGCAGTGTGCTGGAGTGCAAAGGGCTGCGCCTTCCTTTCTGAAGCAGCCCAGAGCATTCTCAGCGGAATCTGCTTGTGAAGCAGCTCTTGGCTGGACATTTGCAAGTCGCTCCACTGAGTCCATGAAGCCGGTGGCCAGCTGCTTCGTTCTTCGCCTTCTGGGCTCTGGACAGAGCTGAAGCGCAGCGATGGCTCGGAGCTTTGCCGCTCTTCGGCGTGAGCACTGCACGCAGCCACAGGCTGCTGTGCACGGATTTCCCTCAGCTCGACGTACAATCATTCTCTTGCTGTTTCCCTGAGTCGAAAGCGTCCGTGTAGCTCTCGCTCAGCGAAATGCGTCAGGAGAGAAACACTTGCTGGATGAGCTTTTCGCTGGCCAAGACTTTCAACGCAGCACCACCATTCGGGCAAGGAGGAGGAGAAAGGAGGAGCATCTTTTCGTCCTGGCCCGTTCTTCTGCGCGAGACGCCTCTCCGCGTCTTCGCTCCCTGCAAGGCTGTAATGTGCGCCGTGGTACTTGGAAGTGAGAAGGCAGGTGCAGAGAGCACCGCGATCTGGCGGCGCCGTGCAGGCTGGAAAGGAAAGAGGGCTGCCACCGGAATGTGGTGCGAATACCGGTTTGCACGCGTCGAGGGTAAGCTCTGGGTGAGCTTGCTGGCCTAAAACTGTTCTCTGTGCCAGACGCAGGCGAGAAGCTTTCCGTTAAGAATCAGGCTGCCACGCAAACGGAACGTGGTGCTACCTACCTAGCGCTGCGAGGGAAAGTGCATAGCCCAGGCGTGTTTCGGCAGAAGCAGCAGCGCGGAGCATTTCGCTGCCGGCACAGTGCTCTCTGGGCGAGAAGCAGACGACGGTTTGACTCCGGCAGAATGAAAGCGCCACATGGTACGAAGAGCATCGGAATGAAGGCAGAGCACCGAGCTGCTGCCGTGCGCATCGCACAGGCTGCGAGAGGAAGCGTGGCTGTCACTGGCTTCTTTGCGGGTTCACGTTAGCAGTTGAAAACAGAAAGTTCCACTTGCAGCTACTTGTGCTGCTACCTATTTCTCTTCCAGCTCTCCCTGGAAAGAATTGTGCCGAGCTTTACGCTTCCAGATGCACAGATGACGGTGGTAGATGCGGCAGAGAATAGAAAGACAGCGCGCAGCGGACAGTTTCTGGTGCTTTACGTGAGGCAAGGGGGAAGTGCAGCCCAGCAGTGGCTTTTACTTCTGGAGCCTTTTGCTTTGGTAGCAGCAGCTGCTGCGAGTGGGCAACGGAGCTGCGAGAGTGCGTAATGTGACGGCACATCTCGCTGAGAAGGAAGCTGCCGAGCCGCAGCGTGTTGTGCTCCGTTTCAAGGCTACTTGGAGGAGGGGGGTACTCGAAGAACGCCTTCTTTCTGGACGCGTCCTTCTGGGTGTGCTCAAGCTGCATGGACTCGGCAGCACGGAAGGTGTAAGAACCTGTTTCTGGCCAGGCAGTGTGCTGGAGTGCAAAGGGCTGCGCCTTCCTTTCTGAAGCAGCCCAGAGCATTCTCAGCGGAATCTGCTTGTGAAGCAGCTCTTGGCTGGACATTTGCAAGTCGCTCCACTGAGTCCATGAAGCCGGTGGCCAGCTGCTTCGTTCTTCGCCTTCTGGGCTCTGGACAGAGCTGAAGCGCAGCGATGGCTCGGAGCTTTGCCGCTCTTCGGCGTGAGCACTGCACGCAGCCACAGGCTGCTGTGCACGGATTTCCCTCAGCTCGACGTACAATCATTCTCTTGCTGTTTCCCTGAGTCGAAAGCGTCCGTGTAGCTCTCGCTCAGCGAAATGCGTCAGGAGAGAAACACTTGCTGGATGAGCTTTTCGCTGGCCAAGACTTTCAACGCAGCACCACCATTCGGGCAAGGAGGAGGAGAAAGGAGGAGCATCTTTTCGTCCTGGCCCGTTCTTCTGCGCGAGACGCCTCTCCGCGTCTTCGCTCCCTGCAAGGCTGTAATGTGCGCCGTGGTACTTGGAAGTGAGAAGGCAGGTGCAGAGAGCACCGCGATCTGGCGGCGCCGTGCAGGCTGGAAAGGAAAGAGGGCTGCCACCGGAATGTGGTGCGAATACCGGTTTGCACGCGTCGAGGGTAAGCTCTGGGTGAGCTTGCTGGCCTAAAACTGTTCTCTGTGCCAGACGCAGGCGAGAAGCTTTCCATTAAGAATCAGGCTGCCACGCAAACGGAACGTGGTGCTACCTACCTAGCGCTGCGAGGGAAAGTGCATAGCCCAGGCGTGTTTCGGCAGAAGCAGCAGCGCGGAGCATTTCGCTGCCGGCACAGCGCTCTCTGGGCGAGAAGCGGACGACGGTTTGACTCCGGCAGAATGAAAGCGCCACATGGTACGAAGAGCATCGGAATGAAGGCAGAGCACCGAGCTGCTGCCGTGCGCATCGCACAGGCTGCGAGAGGAAGCGTGGCTGTCACTGGCTTCTTTGCGGGTTCACGTTAGCAGTTGAAAACAGAAAGTTCCACTTGCAGCTACTTGTGCTGCTACCTATTTCTCTTCCAGCTCTCCCTGGAAAGAATTGTGCCGAGCTTTACGCTTCCAGATGCACAGATGACGGTGGTAGATGCGGCAGAGAATAGAAAGACAGCGCGCAGCGGACAGTTTCTGGTGCTTTACGTGAGGCAAGGGGGAAGTGCAGCCCAGCAGTGGCTTTTACTTCTGGAGCCTTTTGCTTTGGTAGCAGCAGCTGCTGCGAGTGGGCAACGGAGCTGCGAGAGTGCGTAATGTGACGGCACATCTCGCTGAGAAGGAAGCTGCCGAGCCGCAGCGTGTTGTGCTCCGTTTCAAGGCTACTTGGAGGAGGGGGGTACTCGAAGAACGCCTTCTTTCTGGACGCGTCCTTCTGGGTGTGCTCAAGCTGCATGGACTCGGCAGCACGGAAGGTGTAAGAACCTGTTTCTGGCCAGGCAGTGTGCTGGAGTGCAAAGGGCTGCGCCTTCCTTTCTGAAGCAGCCCAGAGCATTCTCAGCGGAATCTGCTTGTGAAGCAGCTCTTGGCTGGACATTTGCAAGTCGCTCCACTGAGTCCATGAAGCCGGTGGCCAGCTGCTTCGTTCTTCGCCTTCTGGGCTCTGGACAGAGCTGAAGCACAGCGATGGCTCGGAGCTTTGCCGCTCTTCGGCGTGAGCACTGCACGCAGCCACAGGCTGCTGTGCACGGATTTCCCTCAGCTCGACGTACAATCATTCTCTTGCTGTTTCCCTGAGTCGAAAGCGTCCGTGTAGCTCTCGCTCAGCGAAATGCGTCAGGAGAGAAACACTTGCTGGATGAGCTTTTCGCTGGCCAAGACTTTCAACGCAGCACCACCATTCGGGCAAGGAGGAGGAGAAAGGAGGAGCATCTTTTCGTCCTGGCCCGTTCTTCTGCGCGAGACGCCTCTCCGCGTCTTCGCTCCCTGCAAGGCTGTAATGTGCGCCGTGGTACTTGGAAGTGAGAAGGCAGGTGCAGAGAGCACTGCGATCTGGCGGCGCCGTGCAGGCTGGAAAGGAAAGAGGGCTGCCACCGGAATGTGGTGCGAATACCGGTTTGCACGCGTCGAGGGTAAGCTCTGGGTGAGCTTGCTGGCCTAAAACTGTTCTCTGTGCCAGACGCAGGCGAGAAGCTTTCCGTTAAGAATCAGGCTGCCACGCAAACGGAACGTGGTGCTACCTACCTAGCGCTGCGAGGGAAAGTGCATAGCCCAGGCGTGTTTCGGCAGAAGCAGCAGCGCGGAGCATTTCGCTGCCGGCACAGCGCTCTCTGGGCGAGAAGCAGACGACGGTTTGACTCCGGCAGAATGAAAGCGCCACATGGTACGAAGAGCATCGGAATGAAGGCAGAGCACCGAGCTGCTGCCGTGCGCATCGCACAGGCTGCGAGAGGAAGCGTGGCTGTCACTGGCTTCTTTGCGGGTTCACGTTAGCAGTTGAAAACAGAAAGTTCCACTTGCAGCTACTTGTGCTGCTACCTATTTCTCTTCCAGCTCTCCCTGGAAAGAATTGTGCCGAGCTTTACGCTTCCAGATGCACAGATGACGGTGGTAGATGCGGCAGAGAATAGAAAGACAGCGCGCAGCGGACAGTTTCTGGTGCTTTACGTGAGGCAAGGGGGAAGTGCAGCCCAGCAGTGGCTTTTACTTCTGGAGCCTTTTGCTTTGGTAGCAGCAGCTGCTGCGAGTGGGCAACGGAGCTGCGAGAGTGCGTAATGTGACGGCACATCTCGCTGAGAAGGAAGCTGCCGAGCCGCAGCGTGTTGTGCTCCGTTTCAAGGCTACTTGGAGGAGGGGGGTACTCGAAGAACGCCTTCTTTCTGGACGCGTCCTTCTGGGTGTGCTCAAGCTGCATGGACTCGGCAGCACGGAAGGTGTAAGAACCTGTTTCTGGCCAGGCAGTGTGCTGGAGTGCAAAGGGCTGCGCCTTCCTTTCTGAAGCAGCCCAGAGCATTCTCAGCGGAATCTGCTTGTGAAGCAGCTCTTGGCTGGACATTTGCAAGTCGCTCCACTGAGTCCATGAAGCCGGTGGCCAGCTGCTTCGTTCTTCGCCTTCTGGGCTCTGGACAGAGCTGAAGCGCAGCGATGGCTCGGAGCTTTGCCGCTCTTCGGCGTGAGCACTGCACGCAGCCACAGGCTGCTGTGCACGGATTTCCCTCAGCTCGACGTACAATCATTCTCTTGCTGTTTCCCTGAGTCGAAAGCGTCCGTGTAGCTCTCGCTCAGCGAAATGCGTCAGGAGAGAAACACTTGCTGGATGAGCTTTTCGCTGGCCAAGACTTTCAACGCAGCACCACCATTCGGGCAAGGAGGAGGAGAAAGGAGGAGCATCTTTTCGTCCTGGCCCGTTCTTCTGCGCGAGACGCCTCTCCGCGTCTTCGCTCCCTGCAAGGCTGTAATGTGCGCCGTGGTACTTGGAAGTGAGAAGGCAGGTGCAGAGAGCACCGCGATCTGGCGGCGCCGTGCAGGCTGGAAAGGAAAGAGGGCTGCCACCGGAATGTGGTGCGAATACCGGTTTGCACGCGTCGAGGGTAAGCTCTGGGTGAGCTTGCTGGCCTAAAACTGTTCTCTGTGCCAGACGCAGGCGAGAAGCTTTCCGTTAAGAATCAGGCTGCCACGCAAACGGAACGTGGTGCTACCTACCTAGCGCTGCGAGGGAAAGTGCATAGCCCAGGCGTGTTTCGGCAGAAGCAGCAGCGCGGAGCATTTCGCTGCCGGCACAGCGCTCTCTGGGCGAGAAGCAGACGACGGTTTGACTCCGGCAGAATGAAAGCGCCACATGGTACGAAGAGCATCGGAATGAAGGCAGAGCACCGAGCTGCTGCCGTGCGCATCGCACAGGCTGCGAGAGGAAGCGTGGCTGTCACTGGCTTCTTTGCGGGTTCACGTTAGCAGTTGAAAACAGAAAGTTCCACTTGCAGCTACTTGTGCTGCTACCTATTTCTCTTCCAGCTCTCCCTGGAAAGAATTGTGCCGAGCTTTACGCTTCCAGATGCACAGATGACGGTGGTAGATGCGGCAGAGAATAGAAAGACAGCGCGCAGCGGACAGTTTCTGGTGCTTTACGTGAGGCAAGGGGGAAGTGCAGCCCAGCAGTGGCTTTTACTTCTGGAGCCTTTTGCTTTGGTAGCAGCAGCTGGTGCGAGTGGGCAACGGAGCTGCGAGAGTGCGTAATGTGACGGCACATCTCGCTGAGAAGGAAGCTGCCGAGCCGCAGCGTGTTGTGCTCCGTTTCAAGGCTACTTGGAGGAGGGGGGTACTCGAAGAACGCCTTCTTTCTGGACGCGTCCTTCTGGGTGTGCTCAAGCTGCATGGACTCGGCAGCACGGAAGGTGTAAGAACCTGTTTCTGGCCAGGCAGTGTGCTGGAGTGCAAAGGGCTGCGCCTTCCTTTCTGAAGCAGCCCAGAGCATTCTCAGCGGAATCTGCTTGTGAAGCAGCTCTTGGCTGGACATTTGCAAGTCGCTCCACTGAGTCCATGAAGCCGGTGGCCAGCTGCTTCGTTCTTCGCCTTCTGGGCTCTGGACAGAGCTGAAGCGCAGCGATGGCTCGGAGCTTTGCCGCTCTTCGGCGTGAGCACTGCACGCAGCCACAGGCTGCTGTGCACGGATTTCCCTCAGCTCGACGTACAATCATTCTCTTGCTGTTTCCCTGAGTCGAAAGCGTCCGTGTAGCTCTCGCTCAGCGAAATGCGTCAGGAGAGAAACACTTGCTGGATGAGCTTTTCGCTGGCCAAGACTTTCAACGCAGCACCACCATTCGGGCAAGGAGGAGGAGAAAGGAGGAGCATCTTTTCGTCCTGGCCCGTTCTTCTGCGCGAGACGCCTCTCCGCGTCTTCGCTCCCTGCAAGGCTGTAATGTGCGCCGTGGTACTTGGAAGTGAGAAGGCAGGTGCAGAGAGCACCGCGATCTGGCGGCGCCGTGCAGGCTGGAAAGGAAAGAGGGCTGCCACCGGAATGTGGTGCGAATACCGGTTTGCACGCGTCGAGGGTAAGCTCTGGGTGAGCTTGCTGGCCTAAAACTGTTCTCTGTGCCAGACGCAGGCGAGAAGCTTTCCGTTAAGAATCAGGCTGCCACGCAAACGGAACGTGGTGCTACCTACCTAGCGCTGCGAGGGAAAGTGCATAGCCCAGGCGTGTTTCGGCAGAAGCAGCAGCGCGGAGCATTTCGCTGCCGGCACAGCGCTCTCTGGGCGAGAAGCGGACGACGGTTTGACTCCGGCAGAATGAAAGCGCCACATGGTACGAAGAGCATCGGAATGAAGGCAGAGCACCGAGCTGCTGCCGTGCGCATCGCACAGGCTGCGAGAGGAAGCGTGGCTGTCACTGGCTTCTTTGCGGGTTCACGTTAGCAGTTGAAAACAGAAAGTTCCACTTGCAGCTACTTGTGCTGCTACCTATTTCTCTTCCAGCTCTCCCTGGAAAGAATTGTGCCGAGCTTTACGCTTCCAGATGCACAGATGACGGTGGTAGATGCGGCAGAGAATAGAAAGACAGCGCGCAGCGGACAGTTTCTGGTGCTTTACGTGAGGCAAGGGGGAAGTGCAGCCCAGCAGTGGCTTTTACTTCTGGAGCCTTTTGCTTTGGTAGCAGCAGCTGCTGCGAGTGGGCAACGGAGCTGCGAGAGTGCGTAATGTGACGGCACATCTCGCTGAGAAGGAAGCTGCCGAGCCGCAGCGTGTTGTGCTCCGTTTCAAGGCTACTTGGAGGAGGGGGGTACTCGAAGAACGCCTTCTTTCTGGACGCGTCCTTCTGGGTGTGCTCAAGCTGCATGGACTCGGCAGCACGGAAGGTGTAAGAACCTGTTTCTGGCCAGGCAGTGTGCTGGAGTGCAAAGGGCTGCGCCTTCCTTTCTGAAGCAGCCCAGAGCATTCTCAGCGGAATCTGCTTGTGAAGCAGCTCTTGGCTGGACATTTGCAAGTCGCTCCACTGAGTCCATGAAGCCGGTGGCCAGCTGCTTCGTTCTTCGCCTTCTGGGCTCTGGACAGAGCTGAAGCGCAGCGATGGCTCGGAGCTTTGCCGCTCTTCGGCGTGAGCACTGCACGCAGCCACAGGCTGCTGTGCACGGATTTCCCTCAGCTCGACGTACAATCATTCTCTTGCTGTTTCCCTGAGTCGAAAGCGTCCGTGTAGCTCTCGCTCAGCGAAATGCGTCAGGAGAGAAACACTTGCTGGATGAGCTTTTCGCTGGCCAAGACTTTCAACGCAGCACCACCATTCGGGCAAGGAGGAGGAGAAAGGAGGAGCATCTTTTCGTCCTGGCCCGTTCTTCTGCGCGAGACGCCTCTCCGCGTCTTCGCTCCCTGCAAGGCTGTAATGTGCGCCGTGGTACTTGGAAGTGAGAAGGCAGGTGCAGAGAGCACCGCGATCTGGCGGCGCCGTGCAGGCTGGAAAGGAAAGAGGGCTGCCACCGGAATGTGGTGCGAATACCGGTTTGCACGCGTCGAGGGTAAGCTCTGGGTGAGCTTGCTGGCCTAAAACTGTTCTCTGTGCCAGACGCAGGCGAGAAGCTTTCCGTTAAGAATCAGGCTGCCACGCAAACGGAACGTGGTGCTACCTACCTAGCGCTGCGAGGGAAAGTGCATAGCCCAGGCGTGTTTCGGCAGAAGCAGCAGCGCGGAGCATTTCGCTGCCGGCACAGCGCTCTCTGGGCGAGAAGCGGACGACGGTTTGACTCCGGCAGAATGAAAGCGCCACATGGTACGAAGAGCATCGGAATGAAGGCAGAGCACCGAGCTGCTGCCGTGTGCATCGCACAGGCTGCGAGAGGAAGCGTGGCTGTCACTGGCTTCTTTGCGGGTTCACGTTAGCAGTTGAAAACAGAAAGTTCCACTTGCAGCTACTTGTGCTGCTACCTATTTCTCTTCCAGCTCTCCCTGGAAAGAATTGTGCCGAGCTTTACGCTTCCAGATGCACAGATGACGGTGGTAGATGCGGCAGAGAATAGAAAGACAGCGCGCAGCGGACAGTTTCTGGTGCTTTACGTGAGGCAAGGGGGAAGTGCAGCCCAGCAGTGGCTTTTACTTCTGGAGCCTTTTGCTTTGGTAGCAGCAGCTGCTGCGAGTGGGCAACGGAGCTGCGAGAGTGCGTAATGTGACGGCACATCTCGCTGAGAAGGAAGCTGCCGAGCCGCAGCGTGTTGTGCTCCGTTTCAAGGCTACTTGGAGGAGGGGGGTACTCGAAGAACGCCTTCTTTCTGGACGCGTCCTTCTGGGTGTGCTCAAGCTGCATGGACTCGGCAGCACGGAAGGTGTAAGAACCTGTTTCTGGCCAGGCAGTGTGCTGGAGTGCAAAGGGCTGCGCCTTCCTTTCTGAAGCAGCCCAGAGCATTCTCAGCGGAATCTGCTTGTGAAGCAGCTCTTGGCTGGACATTTGCAAGTCGCTCCACTGAGTCCATGAAGCCGGTGGCCAGCTGCTTCGTTCTTCGCCTTCTGGGCTCTGGACAGAGCTGAAGCGCAGCGATGGCTCGGAGCTTTGCCGCTCTTCGGCGTGAGCACTGCACGCAGCCACAGGCTGCTGTGCACGGATTTCCCTCAGCTCGACGTACAATCATTCTCTTGCTGTTTCCCTGAGTCGAAAGTGTCCGTGTAGCTCTCGCTCAGCGAAATGCGTCAGGAGAGAAACACTTGCTGGATGAGCTTTTCGCTGGCCAAGACTTTCAACGCAGCACCACCATTCGGGCAAGGAGGAGGAGAAAGGAGGAGCATCTTTTCGTCCTGGCCCGTTCTTCTGCGCGAGACGCCTCTCCGCGTCTTCGCTCCCTGCAAGGCTGTAATGTGCGCCGTGGTACTTGGAAGTGAGAAGGCAGGTGCAGAGAGCACCGCGATCTGGCGGCGCCGTGCAGGCTGGAAAGGAAAGAGGGCTGCCACCGGAATGTGGTGCGAATACCGGTTTGCACGCGTCGAGGGTAAGCTCTGGGTGAGCTTGCTGGCCTAAAACTGTTCTCTGTGCCAGACGCAGGCGAGAAGCTTTCCGTTAAGAATCAGGCTGCCACGCAAACGGAACGTGGTGCTACCTACCTAGCGCTGCGAGGGAAAGTGCATAGCCCAGGCGTGTTTCGGCAGAAGCAGCAGCGCGGAGCATTTCGCTGCCGGCACAGCGCTCTCTGGGCGAGAAGCAGACGACGGTTTGACTCCGGCAGAATGAAAGCGCCACATGGTACGAAGAGCATCGGAATGAAGGCAGAGCACCGAGCTGCTGCCGTGCGCATCGCACAGGCTGCGAGAGGAAGCGTGGCTGTCACTGGCTTCTTTGCGGGTTCACGTTAGCAGTTGAAAACAGAAAGTTCCACTTGCAGCTACTTGTGCTGCTACCTATTTCTCTTCCAGCTCTCCCTGGAAAGAATTGTGCCGAGCTTTACGCTTCCAGATGCACAGATGACGGTGGTAGATGCGGCAGAGAATAGAAAGACAGCGCGCAGCGGACAGTTTCTGGTGCTTTACGTGAGGCAAGGGGGAAGTGCAGCCCAGCAGTGGCTTTTACTTCTGGAGCCTTTTGCTTTGGTAGCAGCAGCTGCTGCGAGTGGGCAACGGAGCTGCGAGAGTGCGTAATGTGACGGCACATCTCGCTGAGAAGGAAGCTGCCGAGCCGCAGCGTGTTGTGCTCCGTTTCAAGGCTACTTGGAGGAGGGGGGTACTCGAAGAACGCCTTCTTTCTGGACGCGTCCTTCTGGGTGTGCTCAAGCTGCATGGACTCGGCAGCACGGAAGGTGTAAGAACCTGTTTCTGGCCAGGCAGTGTGCTGGAGTGCAAAGGGCTGCGCCTTCCTTTCTGAAGCAGCCCAGAGCATTCTCAGCGGAATCTGCTTGTGAAGCAGCTCTTGGCTGGACATTTGCAAGTCGCTCCACTGAGTCCATGAAGCCGGTGGCCAGCTGCTTCGTTCTTCGCCTTCTGGGCTCTGGACAGAGCTGAAGCGCAGCGATGGCTCGGAGCTTTGCCACTCTTCGGCGTGAGCACTGCACGCAGCCACAGGCTGCTGTGCACGGATTTCCCTCAGCTCGACGTACAATCATTCTCTTGCTGTTTCCCTGAGTCGAAAGTGTCCGTGTAGCTCTCGCTCAGCGAAATGCGTCAGGAGAGAAACACTTGCTGGATGAGCTTTTCGCTGGCCAAGACTTTCAACGCAGCACCACCATTCGGGCAAGGAGGAGGAGAAAGGAGGAGCATCTTTTCGTCCTGGCCCGTTCTTCTGCGCGAGACGCCTCTCCGCGTCTTCGCTCCCTGCAAGGCTGTAATGTGCGCCGTGGTACTTGGAAGTGAGAAGGCAGGTGCAGAGAGCACCGCGATCTGGCGGCGCCGTGCAGGCTGGAAAGGAAAGAGGGCTGCCACCGGAATGTGGTGCGAATACCGGTTTGCACGCGTCGAGGGTAAGCTCTGGGTGAGCTTGCTGGCCTAAAACTGTTCTCTGTGCCAGACGCAGGCGAGAAGCTTTCCGTTAAGAATCAGGCTGCCACGCAAACGGAACGTGGTGCTACCTACCTAGCGCTGCGAGGGAAAGTGCATAGCCCAGGCGTGTTTCGGCAGAAGCAGCAGCGCGGAGCATTTCGCTGCCGGCACAGCGCTCTCTGGGCGAGAAGCAGACGACGGTTTGACTCCGGCAGAATGAAAGCGCCACATGGTACGAAGAGCATCGGAATGAAGGCAGAGCACCGAGCTGCTGCCGTGCGCATCGCACAGGCTGCGAGAGGAAGCGTGGCTGTCACTGGCTTCTTTGCGGGTTCACGTTAGCAGTTGAAAACAGAAAGTTCCACTTGCAGCTACTTGTGCTGCTACCTATTTCTCTTCCAGCTCTCCCTGGAAAGAATTGTGCCGAGCTTTACGCTTCCAGATGCACAGATGACGGTGGTAGATGCAGCAGAGAATAGAAAGACAGCGCGCAGCGGACAGTTTCTGGTGCTTTACGTGAGGCAAGGGGGAAGTGCAGCCCAGCAGTGGCTTTTACTTCTGGAGCCTTTTGCTTTGGTAGCAGCAGCTGCTGCGAGTGGGCAACGGAGCTGCGAGAGTGCGTAATGTGACGGCACATCTCGCTGAGAAGGAAGCTGCCGAGCCGCAGCGTGTTGTGCTCCGTTTCAAGGCTACTTGGAGGAGGGGGGTACTCGAAGAACGCCTTCTTTCTGGACGCGTCCTTCTGGGTGTGCTCAAGCTGCATGGACTCGGCAGCACGGAAGGTGTAAGAACCTGTTTCTGGCCAGGCAGTGTGCTGGAGTGCAAAGGGCTGCGCCTTCCTTTCTGAAGCAGCCCAGAGCATTCTCAGCGGAATCTGCTTGTGAAGCAGCTCTTGGCTGGACATTTGCAAGTCGCTCCACTGAGTCCATGAAGCCGGTGGCCAGCTGCTTCGTTCTTCGCCTTCTGGGCTCTGGACAGAGCTGAAGCGCAGCGATGGCTCGGAGCTTTGCCGCTCTTCGGCGTGAGCACTGCACGCAGCCACAGGCTGCTGTGCACGGATTTCCCTCAGCTCGACGTACAATCATTCTCTTGCTGTTTCCCTGAGTCGAAAGCGTCCGTGTAGCTCTCGCTCAGCGAAATGCGTCAGGAGAGAAACACTTGCTGGATGAGCTTTTCGCTGGCCAAGACTTTCAACGCAGCACCACCATTCGGGCAAGGAGGAGGAGAAAGGAGGAGCATCTTTTCGTCCTGGCCCGTTCTTCTGCGCGAGACGCCTCTCCGCGTCTTCGCTCCCTGCAAGGCTGTAATGTGCGCCGTGGTACTTGGAAGTGAGAAGGCAGGTGCAGAGAGCACCGCGATCTGGCGGCGCCGTGCAGGCTGGAAAGGAAAGAGGGCTGCCACCGGAATGTGGTGCGAATACCGGTTTGCACGCGTCGAGGGTAAGCTCTGGGTGAGCTTGCTGGCCTAAAACTGTTCTCTGTGCCAGACGCAGGCGAGAAGCTTTCCGTTAAGAATCAGGCTGCCACGCAAACGGAACGTGGTGCTACCTACCTAGCGCTGCGAGGGAAAGTGCATAGCCCAGGCGTGTTTCGGCAGAAGCAGCAGCGCGGAGCATTTCGCTGCCGGCACAGCGCTCTCTGGGCGAGAAGCAGACGACGGTTTGACTCCGGCAGAATGAAAGCGCCACATGGTACGAAGAGCATCGGAATGAAGGCAGAGCACCGAGCTGCTGCCGTGCGCATCGCACAGGCTGCGAGAGGAAGCGTGGCTGTCACTGGCTTCTTTGCGGGTTCACGTTAGCAGTTGAAAACAGAAAGTTCCACTTGCAGCTACTTGTGCTGCTACCTATTTCTCTTCCAGCTCTCCCTGGAAAGAATTGTGCCGAGCTTTACGCTTCCAGATGCACAGATGACGGTGGTAGATGCGGCAGAGAATAGAAAGACAGCGCGCAGCGGACAGTTTCTGGTGCTTTACGTGAGGCAAGGGGGAAGTGCAGCCCAGCAGTGGCTTTTACTTCTGGAGCCTTTTGCTTTGGTAGCAGCAGCTGCTGCGAGTGGGCAACGGAGCTGCGAGAGTGCGTAATGTGACGGCACATCTCGCTGAGAAGGAAGCTGCCGAGCCGCAGCGTGTTGTGCTCCGTTTCAAGGCTACTTGGAGGAGGGGGGTACTCGAAGAACGCCTTCTTTCTGGACGCGTCCTTCTGGGTGTGCTCAAGCTGCATGGACTCGGCAGCACGGAAGGTGTAAGAACCTGTTTCTGGCCAGGCAGTGTGCTGGAGTGCAAAGGGCTGCGCCTTCCTTTCTGAAGCAGCCCAGAGCATTCTCAGCGGAATCTGCTTGTGAAGCAGCTCTTGGCTGGACATTTGCAAGTCGCTCCACTGAGTCCATGAAGCCGGTGGCCAGCTGCTTCGTTCTTCGCCTTCTGGGCTCTGGACAGAGCTGAAGCGCAGCGATGGCTCGGAGCTTTGCCGCTCTTCGGCGTGAGCACTGCACGCAGCCACAGGCTGCTGTGCACGGATTTCCCTCAGCTCGACGTACAATCATTCTCTTGCTGTTTCCCTGAGTCGAAAGCGTCCGTGTAGCTCTCGCTCAGCGAAATGCGTCAGGAGAGAAACACTTGCTGGATGAGCTTTTCGCTGGCCAAGACTTTCAACGCAGCACCACCATTCGGGCAAGGAGGAGGAGAAAGGAGGAGCATCTTTTCGTCCTGGCCCGTTCTTCTGCGCGAGACGCCTCTCCGCGTCTTCGCTCCCTGCAAGGCTGTAATGTGCGCCGTGGTACTTGGAAGTGAGAAGGCAGGTGCAGAGAGCACCGCGATCTGGCGGCGCCGTGCAGGCTGGAAAGGAAAGAGGGCTGCCACCGGAATGTGGTGCGAATACCGGTTTGCACGCGTCGAGGGTAAGCTCTGGGTGAGCTTGCTGGCCTAAAACTGTTCTCTGTGCCAGACGCAGGCGAGAAGCTTTCCGTTAAGAATCAGGCTGCCACGCAAACGGAACGTGGTGCTACCTACCTAGCGCTGCGAGGGAAAGTGCATAGCCCAGGCGTGTTTCGGCAGAAGCAGCAGCGCGGAGCATTTCGCTGCCGGCACAGCGCTCTCTGGGCGAGAAGCGGACGACGGTTTGACTCCGGCAGAATGAAAGCGCCACATGGTACGAAGAGCATCGGAATGAAGGCAGAGCACCGAGCTGCTGCCGTGCGCATCGCACAGGCTGCGAGAGGAAGCGTGGCTGTCACTGGCTTCTTTGCGGGTTCACGTTAGCAGTTGAAAACAGAAAGTTCCACTTGCAGCTACTTGTGCTGCTACCTATTTCTCTTCCAGCTCTCCCTGGAAAGAATTGTGCCGAGCTTTACGCTTCCAGATGCACAGATGACGGTGGTAGATGCGGCAGAGAATAGAAAGACAGCGCGCAGCGGACAGTTTCTGGTGCTTTACGTGAGGCAAGGGGGAAGTGCAGCCCAGCAGTGGCTTTTACTTCTGGAGCCTTTTGCTTTGGTAGCAGCAGCTGCTGCGAGTGGGCAACGGAGCTGCGAGAGTGCGTAATGTGACGGCACATCTCGCTGAGAAGGAAGCTGCCGAGCCGCAGCGTGTTGTGCTCCGTTTCAAGGCTACTTGGAGGAGGGGGGTACTCGAAGAACGCCTTCTTTCCGGACGCGTCCTTCTGGGTGTGCTCAAGCTGCATGGACTCGGCAGCACGGAAGGTGTAAGAACCTGTTTCTGGCCAGGCAGTGTGCTGGAGTGCAAAGGGCTGCGCCTTCCTTTCTGAAGCAGCCCAGAGCATTCTCAGCGGAATCTGCTTGTGAAGCAGCTCTTGGCTGGACATTTGCAAGTCGCTCCACTGAGTCCATGAAGCCGGTGGCCAGCTGCTTCGTTCTTCGCCTTCTGGGCTCTGGACAGAGCTGAAGCGCAGCGATGGCTCGGAGCTTTGCCGCTCTTCGGCGTGAGCACTGCACGCAGCCACAGGCTGCTGTGCACGGATTTCCCTCAGCTCGACGTACAATCATTCTCTTGCTGTTTCCCTGAGTCGAAAGCGTCCGTGTAGCTCTCGCTCAGCGAAATGCGTCAGGAGAGAAACACTTGCTGGATGAGCTTTTCGCTGGCCAAGACTTTCAACGCAGCACCACCATTCGGGCAAGGAGGAGGAGAAAGGAGGAGCATCTTTTCGTCCTGGCCCGTTCTTCTGCGCGAGACGCCTCTCCGCGTCTTCGCTCCCTGCAAGGCTGTAATGTGCGCCGTGGTACTTGGAAGTGAGAAGGCAGGTGCAGAGAGCACCGCGATCTGGCGGCGCCGTGCAGGCTGGAAAGGAAAGAGGGCTGCCACCGGAATGTGGTGCGAATACCGGTTTGCACGCGTCGAGGGTAAGCTCTGGGTGAGCTTGCTGGCCTAAAACTGTTCTCTGTGCCAGACGCAGGCGAGAAGCTTTCCGTTAAGAATCAGGCTGCCACGCAAACGGAACGTGGTGCTACCTACCTAGCGCTGCGAGGGAAAGTGCATAGCCCAGGCGTGTTTCGGCAGAAGCAGCAGCGCGGAGCATTTCGCTGCCGGCACAGCGCTCTCTGGGCGAGAAGCAGACGACGGTTTGACTCCGGCAGAATGAAAGCGCCACATGGTACGAAGAGCATCGGAATGAAGGCAGAGCACCGAGCTGCTGCCGTGCGCATCGCACAGGCTGCGAGAGGAAGCGTGGCTGTCACTGGCTTCTTTGCGGGTTCACGTTAGCAGTTGAAAACAGAAAGTTCCACTTGCAGCTACTTGTGCTGCTACCTATTTCTCTTCCAGCTCTCCCTGGAAAGAATTGTGCCGAGCTTTACGCTTCCAGATGCACAGATGACGGTGGTAGATGCGGCAGAGAATAGAAAGACAGCGCGCAGCGGACAGTTTCTGGTGCTTTACGTGAGGCAAGGGGGAAGTGCAGCCCAGCAGTGGCTTTTACTTCTGGAGCCTTTTGCTTTGGTAGCAGCAGCTGCTGCGAGTGGGCAACGGAGCTGCGAGAGTGCGTAATGTGACGGCACATCTCGCTGAGAAGGAAGCTGCCGAGCCGCAGCGTGTTGTGCTCCGTTTCAAGGCTACTTGGAGGAGGGGGGTAGTCGAAGAACGCCTTCTTTCTGGACGCGTCCTTCTGGGTGTGCTCAAGCTGCATGGACTCGGCAGCACGGAAGGTGTAAGAACCTGTTTCTGGCCAGGCAGTGTGCTGGAGTGCAAAGGGCTGCGCCTTCCTTTCTGAAGCAGCCCAGAGCATTCTCAGCGGAATCTGCTTGTGAAGCAGCTCTTGGCTGGACATTTGCAAGTCGCTCCACTGAGTCCATGAAGCCGGTGGCCAGCTGCTTCGTTCTTCGCCTTCTGGGCTCTGGACAGAGCTGAAGCGCAGCGATGGCTCGGAGCTTTGCCGCTCTTCGGCGTGAGCACTGCACGCAGCCACAGGCTGCTGTGCACGGATTTCCCTCAGCTCGACGTACAATCATTCTCTTGCTGTTTCCCTGAGTCGAAAGTGTCCGTGTAGCTCTCGCTCAGCGAAATGCGTCAGGAGAGAAACACTTGCTGGATGAGCTTTTCGCTGGCCAAGACTTTCAACGCAGCACCACCATTCGGGCAAGGAGGAGGAGAAAGGAGGAGCATCTTTTCGTCCTGGCCCGTTCTTCTGCGCGAGACGCCTCTCCGCGTCTTCGCTCCCTGCAAGGCTGTAATGTGCGCCGTGGTACTTGGAAGTGAGAAGGCAGGTGCAGAGAGCACCGCGATCTGGCGGCGCCGTGCAGGCTGGAAAGGAAAGAGGGCTGCCACCGGAATGTGGTGCGAATACCGGTTTGCACGCGTCGAGGGTAAGCTCTGGGTGAGCTTGCTGGCCTAAAACTGTTCTCTGTGCCAGACGCAGGCGAGAAGCTTTCCGTTAAGAATCAGGCTGCCACGCAAACGGAACGTGGTGCTACCTACCTAGCGCTGCGAGGGAAAGTGCATAGCCCAGGCGTGTTTCGGCAGAAGCAGCAGCGCGGAGCATTTCGCTGCCGGCACAGCGCTCTCTGGGCGAGAAGCAGACGACGGTTTGACTCTGGCAGAATGAAAGCGCCACATGGTACGAAGAGCATCGGAATGAAGGCAGAGCACCGAGCTGCTGCCGTGCGCATCGCACAGGCTGCGAGAGGAAGCGTGGCTGTCACTGGCTTCTTTGCGGGTTCACGTTAGCAGTTGAAAACAGAAAGTTCCACTTGCAGCTACTTGTGCTGCTACCTATTTCTCTTCCAGCTCTCCCTGGAAAGAATTGTGCCGAGCTTTACGCTTCCAGATGCACAGATGACGGTGGTAGATGCGGCAGAGAATAGAAAGACAGCGCGCAGCGGACAGTTTCTGGTGCTTTACGTGAGGCAAGGGGGAAGTGCAGCCCAGCAGTGGCTTTTACTTCTGGAGCCTTTTGCTTTGGTAGCAGCAGCTGCTGCGAGTGGGCAACGGAGCTGCGAGAGTGCGTAATGTGACGGCACATCTCGCTGAGAAGGAAGCTGCCGAGCCGCAGCGTGTTGTGCTCCGTTTCAAGGCTACTTGGAGGAGGGGGGTACTCGAAGAACGCCTTCTTTCTGGACGCGTCCTTCTGGGTGTGCTCAAGCTGCATGGACTCGGCAGCACGGAAGGTGTAAGAACCTGTTTCTGGCCAGGCAGTGTGCTGGAGTGCAAAGGGCTGCGCCTTCCTTTCTGAAGCAGCCCAGAGCATTCTCAGCGGAATCTGCTTGTGAAGCAGCTCTTGGCTGGACATTTGCAAGTCGCTCCACTGAGTCCATGAAGCCGGTGGCCAGCTGCTTCGTTCTTCGCCTTCTGGGCTCTGGACAGAGCTGAAGCGCAGCGATGGCTCGGAGCTTTGCCGCTCTTCGGCGTGAGCACTGCACGCAGCCACAGGCTGCTGTGCACGGATTTCCCTCAGCTCGACGTACAATCATTCTCTTGCTGTTTCCCTGAGTCGAAAGTGTCCGTGTAGCTCTCGCTCAGCGAAATGCGTCAGGAGAGAAACACTTGCTGGATGAGCTTTTCGCTGGCCAAGACTTTCAACGCAGCACCACCATTCGGGCAAGGAGGAGGAGAAAGGAGGAGCATCTTTTCGTCCTGGCCCGTTCTTCTGCGCGAGACGCCTCTCCGCGTCTTCGCTCCCTGCAAGGCTGTAATGTGCGCCGTGGTACTTGGAAGTGAGAAGGCAGGTGCAGAGAGCACCGCGATCTGGCGGCGCCGTGCAGGCTGGAAAGGAAAGAGGGCTGCCACCGGAATGTGGTGCGAATACCGGTTTGCACGCGTCGAGGGTAAGCTCTGGGTGAGCTTGCTGGCCTAAAACTGTTCTCTGTGCCAGACGCAGGCGAGAAGCTTTCCGTTAAGAATCAGGCTGCCACGCAAACGGAACGTGGTGCTACCTACCTAGCGCTGCGAGGGAAAGTGCATAGCCCAGGCGTGTTTCGGCAGAAGCAGCAGCGCGGAGCATTTCGCTGCCGGCACAGCGCTCTCTGGGCGAGAAGCAGACGACGGTTTGACTCCGGCAGAATGAAAGCGCCACATGGTACGAAGAGCATCGGAATGAAGGCAGAGCACCGAGCTGCTGCCGTGCGCATCGCACAGGCTGCGAGAGGAAGCGTGGCTGTCACTGGCTTCTTTGCGGGTTCACGTTAGCAGTTGAAAACAGAAAGTTCCACTTGCAGCTACTTGTGCTGCTACCTATTTCTCTTCCAGCTCTCCCTGGAAAGAATTGTGCCGAGCTTTACGCTTCCAGATGCACAGATGACGGTGGTAGATGCAGCAGAGAATAGAAAGACAGCGCGCAGCGGACAGTTTCTGGTGCTTTACGTGAGGCAAGGGGGAAGTGCAGCCCAGCAGTGGCTTTTACTTCTGGAGCCTTTTGCTTTGGTAGCAGCAGCTGCTGCGAGTGGGCAACGGAGCTGCGAGAGTGCGTAATGTGACGGCACATCTCGCTGAGAAGGAAGCTGCCGAGCCGCAGCGTGTTGTGCTCCGTTTCAAGGCTACTTGGAGGAGGGGGGTAGTCGAAGAACGCCTTCTTTCTGGACGCGTCCTTCTGGGTGTGCTCAAGCTGCATGGACTCGGCAGCACGGAAGGTGTAAGAACCTGTTTCTGGCCAGGCAGTGTGCTGGAGTGCAAAGGGCTGCGCCTTCCTTTCTGAAGCAGCCCAGAGCATTCTCAGCGGAATCTGCTTGTGAAGCAGCTCTTGGCTGGACATTTGCAAGTCGCTCCACTGAGTCCATGAAGCCGGTGGCCAGCTGCTTCGTTCTTCGCCTTCTGGGCTCTGGACAGAGCTGAAGCGCAGCGATGGCTCGGAGCTTTGCCGCTCTTCGGCGTGAGCACTGCACGCAGCCACAGGCTGCTGTGCACGGATTTCCCTCAGCTCGACGTACAATCATTCTCTTGCTGTTTCCCTGAGTCGAAAGTGTCCGTGTAGCTCTCGCTCAGCGAAATGCGTCAGGAGAGAAACACTTGCTGGATGAGCTTTTCGCTGGCCAAGACTTTCAACGCAGCACCACCATTCGGGCAAGGAGGAGGAGAAAGGAGGAGCATCTTTTCGTCCTGGCCCATTCTTCTGCGCGAGACGCCTCTCCGCGTCTTCGCTCCCTGCAAGGCTGTAATGTGCGCCGTGGTACTTGGAAGTGAGAAGGCAGGTGCAGAGAGCACCGCGATCTGGCGGCGCCGTGCAGGCTGGAAAGGAAAGAGGGCTGCCACCGGAATGTGGTGCGAATACCGGTTTGCACGCGTCGAGGGTAAGCTCTGGGTGAGCTTGCTGGCCTAAAACTGTTCTCTGTGCCAGACGCAGGCGAGAAGCTTTCCGTTAAGAATCAGGCTGCCACGCAAACGGAACGTGGTGCTACCTACCTAGCGCTGCGAGGGAAAGTGCATAGCCCAGGCGTGTTTCGGCAGAAGCAGCAGCGCGGAGCATTTCGCTGCCGGCACAGCGCTCTCTGGGCGAGAAGCAGACGACGGTTTGACTCCGGCAGAATGAAAGCGCCACATGGTACGAAGAGCATCGGAATGAAGGCAGAGCACCGAGCTGCTGCCGTGCGCATCGCACAGGCTGCGAGAGGAAGCGTGGCTGTCACTGGCTTCTTTGCGGGTTCACGTTAGCAGTTGAAAACAGAAAGTTCCACTTGCAGCTACTTGTGCTGCTACCTATTTCTCTTCCAGCTCTCCCTGGAAAGAATTGTGCCGAGCTTTACGCTTCCAGATGCACAGATGACGGTGGTAGATGCGGCAGAGAATAGAAAGACAGCGCGCAGCGGACAGTTTCTGGTGCTTTACGTGAGGCAAGGGGGAAGTGCAGCCCAGCAGTGGCTTTTACTTCTGGAGCCTTTTGCTTTGGTAGCAGCAGCTGCTGCGAGTGGGCAACGGAGCTGCGAGAGTGCGTAATGTGACGGCACATCTCGCTGAGAAGGAAGCTGCCGAGCCGCAGCGTGTTGTGCTCCGTTTCAAGGCTACTTGGAGGAGGGGGGTAGTCGAAGAACGCCTTCTTTCTGGACGCGTCCTTCTGGGTGTGCTCAAGCTGCATGGACTCGGCAGCACGGAAGGTGTAAGAACCTGTTTCTGGCCAGGCAGTGTGCTGGAGTGCAAAGGGCTGCGCCTTCCTTTCTGAAGCAGCCCAGAGCATTCTCAGCGGAATCTGCTTGTGAAGCAGCTCTTGGCTGGACATTTGCAAGTCGCTCCACTGAGTCCATGAAGCCGGTGGCCAGCTGCTTCGTTCTTCGCCTTCTGGGCTCTGGACAGAGCTGAAGCGCAGCGATGGCTCGGAGCTTTGCCGCTCTTCGGCGTGAGCACTGCACGCAGCCACAGGCTGCTGTGCACGGATTTCCCTCAGCTCGACGTACAATCATTCTCTTGCTGTTTCCCTGAGTCGAAAGTGTCCGTGTAGCTCTCGCTCAGCGAAATGCGTCAGGAGAGAAACACTTGCTGGATGAGCTTTTCGCTGGCCAAGACTTTCAACGCAGCACCACCATTCGGGCAAGGAGGAGGAGAAAGGAGGAGCATCTTTTCGTCCTGGCCCGTTCTTCTGCGCGAGACGCCTCTCCGCGTCTTCGCTCCCTGCAAGGCTGTAATGTGCGCCGTGGTACTTGGAAGTGAGAAGGCAGGTGCAGAGAGCACCGCGATCTGGCGGCGCCGTGCAGGCTGGAAAGGAAAGAGGGCTGCCACCAGAATGTGGTGCGAATACCGGTTTGCACGCGTCGAGGGTAAGCTCTGGGTGAGCTTGCTGGCCTAAAACTGTTCTCTGTGCCAGACGCAGGCGAGAAGCTTTCCGTTAAGAATCAGGCTGCCACGCAAACGGAACGTGGTGCTACCTACCTAGCGCTGCGAGGGAAAGTGCATAGCCCAGGCGTGTTTCGGCAGAAGCAGCAGCGCGGAGCATTTCGCTGCCGGCACAGCGCTCTCTGGGCGAGAAGCAGACGACGGTTTGACTCCGGCAGAATGAAAGCGCCACATGGTACGAAGAGCATCGGAATGAAGGCAGAGCACCGAGCTGCTGCCGTGCGCATCGCACAGGCTGCGAGAGGAAGCGTGGCTGTCACTGGCTTCTTTGCGGGTTCACGTTAGCAGTTGAAAACAGAAAGTTCCACTTGCAGCTACTTGTGCTGCTACCTATTTCTCTTCCAGCTCTCCCTGGAAAGAATTGTGCCGAGCTTTACGCTTCCAGATGCACAGATGACGGTGGTAGATGCGGCAGAGAATAGAAAGACAGCGCGCAGCGGACAGTTTCTGGTGCTTTACGTGAGGCAAGGGGGAAGTGCAGCCCAGCAGTGGCTTTTACTTCTGGAGCCTTTTGCTTTGGTAGCAGCAGCTGCTGCGAGTGGGCAACGGAGCTGCGAGAGTGCGTAATGTGACGGCACATCTCGCTGAGAAGGAAGCTGCCGAGCCGCAGCGTGTTGTGCTCCGTTTCAAGGCTACTTGGAGGAGGGGGGTAGTCGAAGAACGCCTTCTTTCTGGACGCGTCCTTCTGGGTGTGCTCAAGCTGCATGGACTCGGCAGCACGGAAGGTGTAAGAACCTGTTTCTGGCCAGGCAGTGTGCTGGAGTGCAAAGGGCTGCGCCTTCCTTTCTGAAGCAGCCCAGAGCATTCTCAGCGGAATCTGCTTGTGAAGCAGCTCTTGGCTGGACATTTGCAAGTCGCTCCACTGAGTCCATGAAGCCGGTGGCCAGCTGCTTCGTTCTTCGCCTTCTGGGCTCTGGACAGAGCTGAAGCGCAGCGATGGCTCGGAGCTTTGCCGCTCTTCGGCGTGAGCACTGCACGCAGCCACAGGCTGCTGTGCACGGATTTCCCTCAGCTCGACGTACAATCATTCTCTTGCTGTTTCCCTGAGTCGAAAGTGTCCGTGTAGCTCTCGCTCAGCGAAATGCGTCAGGAGAGAAACACTTGCTGGATGAGCTTTTCGCTGGCCAAGACTTTCAACGCAGCACCACCATTCGGGCAAGGAGGAGGAGAAAGGAGGAGCATCTTTTCGTCCTGGCCCGTTCTTCTGCGCGAGACGCCTCTCCGCGTCTTCGCTCCCTGCAAGGCTGTAATGTGCGCCGTGGTACTTGGAAGTGAGAAGGCAGGTGCAGAGAGCACCGCGATCTGGCGGCGCCGTGCAGGCTGGAAAGGAAAGAGGGCTGCCACCGGAATGTGGTGCGAATACCGGTTTGCACGCGTCGAGGGTAAGCTCTGGGTGAGCTTGCTGGCCTAAAACTGTTCTCTGTGCCAGACGCAGGCGAGAAGCTTTCCGTTAAGAATCAGGCTGCCACGCAAACGGAACGTGGTGCTACCTACCTAGCGCTGCGAGGGAAAGTGCATAGCCCAGGCGTGTTTCGGCAGAAGCAGCAGCGCGGAGCATTTCGCTGCCGGCACAGCGCTCTCTGGGCGAGAAGCAGACGACGGTTTGACTCCGGCAGAATGAAAGCGCCACATGGTACGAAGAGCATCGGAATGAAGGCAGAGCACCGAGCTGCTGCCGTGCGCATCGCACAGGCTGCGAGAGGAAGCGTGGCTGTCACTGGCTTCTTTGCGGGTTCACGTTAGCAGTTGAAAACAGAAAGTTCCACTTGCAGCTACTTGTGCTGCTACCTATTTCTCTTCCAGCTCTCCCTGGAAAGAATTGTGCCGAGCTTTACGCTTCCAGATGCACAGATGACGGTGGTAGATGCGGCAGAGAATAGAAAGACAGCGCGCAGCGGACAGTTTCTGGTGCTTTACGTGAGGCAAGGGGGAAGTGCAGCCCAGCAGTGGCTTTTACTTCTGGAGCCTTTTGCTTTGGTAGCAGCAGCTGCTGCGAGTGGGCAACGGAGCTGCGAGAGTGCGTAATGTGACGGCACATCTCGCTGAGAAGGAAGCTGCCGAGCCGCAGCGTGTTGTGCTCCGTTTCAAGGCTACTTGGAGGAGGGGGGTAGTCGAAGAACGCCTTCTTTCTGGACGCGTCCTTCTGGGTGTGCTCAAGCTGCATGGACTCGGCAGCACGGAAGGTGTAAGAACCTGTTTCTGGCCAGGCAGTGTGCTGGAGTGCAAAGGGCTGCGCCTTCCTTTCTGAAGCAGCCCAGAGCATTCTCAGCGGAATCTGCTTGTGAAGCAGCTCTTGGCTGGACATTTGCAAGTCGCTCCACTGAGTCCATGAAGCCGGTGGCCAGCTGCTTCGTTCTTCGCCTTCTGGGCTCTGGACAGAGCTGAAGCGCAGCGATGGCTCGGAGCTTTGCCGCTCTTCGGCGTGAGCACTGCACGCAGCCACAGGCTGCTGTGCACGGATTTCCCTCAGCTCGACGTACAATCATTCTCTTGCTGTTTCCCTGAGTCGAAAGTGTCCGTGTAGCTCTCGCTCAGCGAAATGCGTCAGGAGAGAAACACTTGCTGGATGAGCTTTTCGCTGGCCAAGACTTTCAACGCAGCACCACCATTCGGGCAAGGAGGAGGAGAAAGGAGGAGCATCTTTTCGTCCTGGCCCGTTCTTCTGCGCGAGACGCCTCTCCGCGTCTTCGCTCCCTGCAAGGCTGTAATGTGCGCCGTGGTACTTGGAAGTGAGAAGGCAGGTGCAGAGAGCACCGCGATCTGGCGGCGCCGTGCAGGCTGGAAAGGAAAGAGGGCTGCCACCAGAATGTGGTGCGAATACCGGTTTGCACGCGTCGAGGGTAAGCTCTGGGTGAGCTTGCTGGCCTAAAACTGTTCTCTGTGCCAGACGCAGGCGAGAAGCTTTCCGTTAAGAATCAGGCTGCCACGCAAACGGAACGTGGTGCTACCTACCTAGCGCTGCGAGGGAAAGTGCATAGCCCAGGCGTGTTTCGGCAGAAGCAGCAGCGCGGAGCATTTCGCTGCCGGCACAGCGCTCTCTGGGCGAGAAGCAGACGACGGTTTGACTCCGGCAGAATGAAAGCGCCACATGGTACGAAGAGCATCGGAATGAAGGCAGAGCACCGAGCTGCTGCCGTGCGCATCGCACAGGCTGCGAGAGGAAGCGTGGCTGTCACTGGCTTCTTTGCGGGTTCACGTTAGCAGTTGAAAACAGAAAGTTCCACTTGCAGCTACTTGTGCTGCTACCTATTTCTCTTCCAGCTCTCCCTGGAAAGAATTGTGCCGAGCTTTACGCTTCCAGATGCACAGATGACGGTGGTAGATGCGGCAGAGAATAGAAAGACAGCGCGCAGCGGACAGTTTCTGGTGCTTTACGTGAGGCAAGGGGGAAGTGCAGCCCAGCAGTGGCTTTTACTTCTGGAGCCTTTTGCTTTGGTAGCAGCAGCTGCTGCGAGTGGGCAACGGAGCTGCGAGAGTGCGTAATGTGACGGCACATCTCGCTGAGAAGGAAGCTGCCGAGCCGCAGCGTGTTGTGCTCCGTTTCAAGGCTACTTGGAGGAGGGGGGTAGTCGAAGAACGCCTTCTTTCTGGACGCGTCCTTCTGGGTGTGCTCAAGCTGCATGGACTCGGCAGCACGGAAGGTGTAAGAACCTGTTTCTGGCCAGGCAGTGTGCTGGAGTGCAAAGGGCTGCGCCTTCCTTTCTGAAGCAGCCCAGAGCATTCTCAGCGGAATCTGCTTGTGAAGCAGCTCTTGGCTGGACATTTGCAAGTCGCTCCACTGAGTCCATGAAGCCGGTGGCCAGCTGCTTCGTTCTTCGCCTTCTGGGCTCTGGACAGAGCTGAAGCGCAGCGATGGCTCGGAGCTTTGCCGCTCTTCGGCGTGAGCACTGCACGCAGCCACAGGCTGCTGTGCACGGATTTCCCTCAGCTCGACGTACAATCATTCTCTTGCTGTTTCCCTGAGTCGAAAGTGTCCGTGTAGCTCTCGCTCAGCGAAATGCGTCAGGAGAGAAACACTTGCTGGATGAGCTTTTCGCTGGCCAAGACTTTCAACGCAGCACCACCATTCGGGCAAAGAGGAGGAGAAAGGAGGAGCATCTTTTCGTCCTGGCCCGTTCTTCTGCGCGAGACGCCTCTCCGCGTCTTCGCTCCCTGCAAGGCTGTAATGTGCGCCGTGGTACTTGGAAGTGAGAAGGCAGGTGCAGAGAGCACCGCGATCTGGCGGCGCCGTGCAGGCTGGAAAGGAAAGAGGGCTGCCACCGGAATGTGGTGCGAATACCGGTTTGCACGCGTCGAGGGTAAGCTCTGGGTGAGCTTGCTGGCCTAAAACTGTTCTCTGTGCCAGACGCAGGCGAGAAGCTTTCCGTTAAGAATCAGGCTGCCACGCAAACGGAACGTGGTGCTACCTACCTAGCGCTGCGAGGGAAAGTGCATAGCCCAGGCGTGTTTCGGCAGAAGCAGCAGCGCGGAGCATTTCGCTGCCGGCACAGCGCTCTCTGGGCGAGAAGCAGACGACGGTTTGACTCCGGCAGAATGAAAGCGCCACATGGTACGAAGAGCATCGGAATGAAGGCAGAGCACCGAGCTGCTGCCGTGCGCATCGCACAGGCTGCGAGAGGAAGCGTGGCTGTCACTGGCTTCTTTGCGGGTTCACGTTAGCAGTTGAAAACAGAAAGTTCCACTTGCAGCTACTTGTGCTGCTACCTATTTCTCTTCCAGCTCTCCCTGGAAAGAATTGTGCCGAGCTTTACGCTTCCAGATGCACAGATGACGGTGGTAGATGCGGCAGAGAATAGAAAGACAGCGCGCAGCGGACAGTTTCTGGTGCTTTACGTGAGGCAAGGGGGAAGTGCAGCCCAGCAGTGGCTTTTACTTCTGGAGCCTTTTGCTTTGGTAGCAGCAGCTGCTGCGAGTGGGCAACGGAGCTGCGAGAGTGCGTAATGTGACGGCACATCTCGCTGAGAAGGAAGCTGCCGAGCCGCAGCGTGTTGTGCTCCGTTTCAAGGCTACTTGGAGGAGGGGGGTACTCGAAGAACGCCTTCTTTCCGGACGCGTCCTTCTGGGTGTGCTCAAGCTGCATGGACTCGGCAGCACGGAAGGTGTAAGAACCTGTTTCTGGCCAGGCAGTGTGCTGGAGTGCAAAGGGCTGCGCCTTCCTTTCTGAAGCAGCCCAGAGCATTCTCAGCGGAATCTGCTTGTGAAGCAGCTCTTGGCTGGACATTTGCAAGTCGCTCCACTGAGTCCATGAAGCCGGTGGCCAGCTGCTTCGTTCTTCGCCTTCTGGGCTCTGGACAGAGCTGAAGCGCAGCGATGGCTCGGAGCTTTGCCGCTCTTCGGCGTGAGCACTGCACGCAGCCACAGGCTGCTGTGCACGGATTTCCCTCAGCTCGACGTACAATCATTCTCTTGCTGTTTCCCTGAGTCGAAAGCGTCCGTGTAGCTCTCGCTCAGCGAAATGCGTCAGGAGAGAAACACTTGCTGGATGAGCTTTTCGCTGGCCAAGACTTTCAACGCAGCACCACCATTCGGGCAAGGAGGAGGAGAAAGGAGGAGCATCTTTTCGTCCTGGCCCGTTCTTCTGCGCGAGACGCCTCTCCGCGTCTTCGCTCCCTGCAAGGCTGTAATGTGCGCCATGGTACTTGGAAGTGAGAAGGCAGGTGCAGAGAGCACTGCGATCTGGCGGCGCCGTGCAGGCTGGAAAGGAAAGAGGGCTGCCACCGGAATGTGGTGCGAATACCGGTTTGCACGCGTCGAGGGTAAGCTCTGGGTGAGCTTGCTGGCCTAAAACTGTTCTCTGTGCCAGACGCAGGCGAGAAGCTTTCCGTTAAGAATCAGGCTGCCACGCAAACGGAACGTGGTGCTACCTACCTAGCGCTGCGAGGGAAAGTGCATAGCCCAGGCGTGTTTCGGCAGAAGCAGCAGCGCGGAGCATTTCGCTGCCGGCACAGCGCTCTCTGGGCGAGAAGCAGACGACGGTTTGACTCCGGCAGAATGAAAGCGCCACATGGTACGAAGAGCATCGGAATGAAGGCAGAGCACCGAGCTGCTGCCGTGCGCATCGCACAGGCTGCGAGAGGAAGCGTGGCTGTCACTGGCTTCTTTGCGGGTTCACGTTAGCAGTTGAAAACAGAAAGTTCCACTTGCAGCTACTTGTGCTGCTACCTATTTCTCTTCCAGCTCTCCCTGGAAAGAATTGTGCCGAGCTTTACGCTTCCAGATGCACAGATGACGGTGGTAGATGCGGCAGAGAATAGAAAGACAGCGCGCAGCGGACAGTTTCTGGTGCTTTACGTGAGGCAAGGGGGAAGTGCAGCCCAGCAGTGGCTTTTACTTCTGGAGCCTTTTGCTTTGGTAGCAGCAGCTGCTGCGAGTGGGCAACGGAGCTGCGAGAGTGCGTAATGTGACGGCACATCTCGCTGAGAAGGAAGCTGCCGAGCCGCAGCGTGTTGTGCTCCGTTTCAAGGCTACTTGGAGGAGGGGGGTACTCGAAGAACGCCTTCTTTCTGGACGCGTCCTTCTGGGTGTGCTCAAGCTGCATGGACTCGGCAGCACGGAAGGTGTAAGAACCTGTTTCTGGCCAGGCAGTGTGCTGGAGTGCAAAGGGCTGCGCCTTCCTTTCTGAAGCAGCCCAGAGCATTCTCAGCGGAATCTGCTTGTGAAGCAGCTCTTGGCTGGACATTTGCAAGTCGCTCCACTGAGTCCATGAAGCCGGTGGCCAGCTGCTTCGTTCTTCGCCTTCTGGGCTCTGGACAGAGCTGAAGCGCAGCGATGGCTCGGAGCTTTGCCGCTCTTCGGCGTGAGCACTGCACGCAGCCACAGGCTGCTGTGCACGGATTTCCCTCAGCTCGACGTACAATCATTCTCTTGCTGTTTCCCTGAGTCGAAAGCGTCCGTGTAGCTCTCGCTCAGCGAAATGCGTCAGGAGAGAAACACTTGCTGGATGAGCTTTTCGCTGGCCAAGACTTTCAACGCAGCACCACCATTCGGGCAAGGAGGAGGAGAAAGGAGGAGCATCTTTTCGTCCTGGCCCGTTCTTCTGCGCGAGACGCCTCTCCGCGTCTTCGCTCCCTGCAAGGCTGTAATGTGCGCCGTGGTACTTGGAAGTGAGAAGGCAGGTGCAGAGAGCACCGCGATCTGGCGGCGCCGTGCAGGCTGGAAAGGAAAGAGGGCTGCCACCGGAATGTGGTGCGAATACCGGTTTGCACGCGTCGAGGGTAAGCTCTGGGTGAGCTTGCTGGCCTAAAACTGTTCTCTGTGCCAGACGCAGGCGAGAAGCTTTCCGTTAAGAATCAGGCTGCCACGCAAACGGAACGTGGTGCTACCTACCTAGCGCTGCGAGGGAAAGTGCATAGCCCAGGCGTGTTTCGGCAGAAGCAGCAGCGCGGAGCATTTCGCTGCCGGCACAGCGCTCTCTGGGCGAGAAGCAGACGACGGTTTGACTCCGGCAGAATGAAAGCGCCACATGGTACAAAGAGCATCGGAATGAAGGCAGAGCACCGAGCTGCTGCCGTGCGCATCGCACAGGCTGCGAGAGGAAGCGTGGCTGTCACTGGCTTCTTTGCGGGTTCACGTTAGCAGTTGAAAACAGAAAGTTCCACTTGCAGCTACTTGTGCTGCTACCTATTTCTCTTCCAGCTCTCCCTGGAAAGAATTGTGCCGAGCTTTACGCTTCCAGATGCACAGATGACGGTGGTAGATGCGGCAGAGAATAGAAAGACAGCGCGCAGCGGACAGTTTCTGGTGCTTTACGTGAGGCAAGGGGGAAGTGCAGCCCAGCAGTGGCTTTTACTTCTGGAGCCTTTTGCTTTGGTAGCAGCAGCTGCTGCGAGTGGGCAACGGAGCTGCGAGAGTGCGTAATGTGACGGCACATCTCGCTGAGAAGGAAGCTGCCGAGCCGCAGCGTGTTGTGCTCCGTTTCAAGGCTACTTGGAGGAGGGGGGTAGTCGAAGAACGCCTTCTTTCTGGACGCGTCCTTCTGGGTGTGCTCAAGCTGCATGGACTCGGCAGCACGGAAGGTGTAAGAACCTGTTTCTGGCCAGGCAGTGTGCTGGAGTGCAAAGGGCTGCGCCTTCCTTTCTGAAGCAGCCCAGAGCATTCTCAGCGGAATCTGCTTGTGAAGCAGCTCTTGGCTGGACATTTGCAAGTCGCTCCACTGAGTCCATGAAGCCGGTGGCCAGCTGCTTCGTTCTTCGCCTTCTGGGCTCTGGACAGAGCTGAAGCGCAGCGATGGCTCGGAGCTTTGCCGCTCTTCGGCGTGAGCACTGCACGCAGCCACAGGCTGCTGTGCACGGATTTCCCTCAGCTCGACGTACAATCATTCTCTTGCTGTTTCCCTGAGTCGAAAGCGTCCGTGTAGCTCTCGCTCAGCGAAATGCGTCAGGAGAGAAACACTTGCTGGATGAGCTTTTCGCTGGCCAAGACTTTCAACGCAGCACCACCATTCGGGCAAGGAGGAGGAGAAAGGAGGAGCATCTTTTCGTCCTGGCCCGTTCTTCTGCGCGAGACGCCTCTCCGCGTCTTCGCTCCCTGCAAGGCTGTAATGTGCGCCGTGGTACTTGGAAGTGAGAAGGCAGGTGCAGAGAGCACCGCGATCTGGCGGCGCCGTGCAGGCTGGAAAGGAAAGAGGGCTGCCACCGGAATGTGGTGCGAATACCGGTTTGCACGCGTCGAGGGTAAGCTCTGGGTGAGCTTGCTGGCCTAAAACTGTTCTCTGTGCCAGACGCAGGCGAGAAGCTTTCCGTTAAGAATCAGGCTGCCACGCAAACGGAACGTGGTGCTACCTACCTAGCGCTGCGAGGGAAAGTGCATAGCCCAGGCGTGTTTCGGCAGAAGCAGCAGCGCGGAGCATTTCGCTGCCGGCACAGCGCTCTCTGGGCGAGAAGCGGACGACGGTTTGACTCCGGCAGAATGAAAGCGCCACATGGTACGAAGAGCATCGGAATGAAGGCAGAGCACCGAGCTGCTGCCGTGCGCATCGCACAGGCTGCGAGAGGAAGCGTGGCTGTCACTGGCTTCTTTGCGGGTTCACGTTAGCAGTTGAAAACAGAAAGTTCCACTTGCAGCTACTTGTGCTGCTACCTATTTCTCTTCCAGCTCTCCCTGGAAAGAATTGTGCCGAGCTTTACGCTTCCAGATGCACAGATGACGGTGGTAGATGCGGCAGAGAATAGAAAGACAGCGCGCAGCGGACAGTTTCTGGTGCTTTACGTGAGGCAAGGGGGAAGTGCAGCCCAGCAGTGGCTTTTACTTCTGGAGCCTTTTGCTTTGGTAGCAGCAGCTGCTGCGAGTGGGCAACGGAGCTGCGAGAGTGCGTAATGTGACGGCACATCTCGCTGAGAAGGAAGCTGCCGAGCCGCAGCGTGTTGTGCTCCGTTTCAAGGCTACTTGGAGGAGGGGGGTACTCGAAGAACGCCTTCTTTCCGGACGCGTCCTTCTGGGTGTGCTCAAGCTGCATGGACTCGGCAGCACGGAAGGTGTAAGAACCTGTTTCTGGCCAGGCAGTGTGCTGGAGTGCAAAGGGCTGCGCCTTCCTTTCTGAAGCAGCCCAGAGCATTCTCAGCGGAATCTGCTTGTGAAGCAGCTCTTGGCTGGACATTTGCAAGTCGCTCCACTGAGTCCATGAAGCCGGTGGCCAGCTGCTTCGTTCTTCGCCTTCTGGGCTCTGGACAGAGCTGAAGCGCAGCGATGGCTCGGAGCTTTGCCGCTCTTCGGCGTGAGCACTGCACGCAGCCACAGGCTGCTGTGCACGGATTTCCCTCAGCTCGACGTACAATCATTCTCTTGCTGTTTCCCTGAGTCGAAAGCGTCCGTGTAGCTCTCGCTCAGCGAAATGCGTCAGGAGAGAAACACTTGCTGGATGAGCTTTTCGCTGGCCAAGACTTTCAACGCAGCACCACCATTCGGGCAAGGAGGAGGAGAAAGGAGGAGCATCTTTTCGTCCTGGCCCGTTCTTCTGCGCGAGACGCCTCTCCGCGTCTTCGCTCCCTGCAAGGCTGTAATGTGCGCCGTGGTACTTGGAAGTGAGAAGGCAGGTGCAGAGAGCACCGCGATCTGGCGGCGCCGTGCAGGCTGGAAAGGAAAGAGGGCTGCCACCGGAATGTGGTGCGAATACCGGTTTGCACGCGTCGAGGGTAAGCTCTGGGTGAGCTTGCTGGCCTAAAACTGTTCTCTGTGCCAGACGCAGGCGAGAAGCTTTCCGTTAAGAATCAGGCTGCCACGCAAACGGAACGTGGTGCTACCTACCTAGCGCTGCGAGGGAAAGTGCATAGCCCAGGCGTGTTTCGGCAGAAGCAGCAGCGCGGAGCATTTCGCTGCCGGCACAGCGCTCTCTGGGCGAGAAGCAGACGACGGTTTGACTCCGGCAGAATGAAAGCGCCACATGGTACGAAGAGCATCGGAATGAAGGCAGAGCACCGAGCTGCTGCCGTGCGCATCGCACAGGCTGCGAGAGGAAGCGTGGCTGTCACTGGCTTCTTTGCGGGTTCACGTTAGCAGTTGAAAACAGAAAGTTCCACTTGCAGCTACTTGTGCTGCTACCTATTTCTCTTCCAGCTCTCCCTGGAAAGAATTGTGCCGAGCTTTACGCTTCCAGATGCACAGATGACGGTGGTAGATGCGGCAGAGAATAGAAAGACAGCGCGCAGCGGACAGTTTCTGGTGCTTTACGTGAGGCAAGGGGGAAGTGCAGCCCAGCAGTGGCTTTTACTTCTGGAGCCTTTTGCTTTGGTAGCAGCAGCTGCTGCGAGTGGGCAACGGAGCTGCGAGAGTGCGTAATGTGACGGCACATCTCGCTGAGAAGGAAGCTGCCGAGCCGCAGCGTGTTGTGCTCCGTTTCAAGGCTACTTGGAGGAGGGGGGTACTCGAAGAACGCCTTCTTTCTGGACGCGTCCTTCTGGGTGTGCTCAAGCTGCATGGACTCGGCAGCACGGAAGGTGTAAGAACCTGTTTCTGGCCAGGCAGTGTGCTGGAGTGCAAAGGGCTGCGCCTTCCTTTCTGAAGCAGCCCAGAGCATTCTCAGCGGAATCTGCTTGTGAAGCAGCTCTTGGCTGGACATTTGCAAGTCGCTCCACTGAGTCCATGAAGCCGGTGGCCAGCTGCTTCGTTCTTCGCCTTCTGGGCTCTGGACAGAGCTGAAGCGCAGCGATGGCTCGGAGCTTTGCCGCTCTTCGGCGTGAGCACTGCACGCAGCCACAGGCTGCTGTGCACGGATTTCCCTCAGCTCGACGTACAATCATTCTCTTGCTGTTTCCCTGAGTCGAAAGTGTCCGTGTAGCTCTCGCTCAGCGAAATGCGTCAGGAGAGAAACACTTGCTGGATGAGCTTTTCGCTGGCCAAGACTTTCAACGCAGCACCACCATTCGGGCAAGGAGGAGGAGAAAGGAGGAGCATCTTTTCGTCCTGGCCCATTCTTCTGCGCGAGACGCCTCTCCGCGTCTTCGCTCCCTGCAAGGCTGTAATGTGCGCCGTGGTACTTGGAAGTGAGAAGGCAGGTGCAGAGAGCACCGCGATCTGGCGGCGCCGTGCAGGCTGGAAAGGAAAGAGGGCTGCCACCGGAATGTGGTGCGAATACCGGTTTGCACGCGTCGAGGGTAAGCTCTGGGTGAGCTTGCTGGCCTAAAACTGTTCTCTGTGCCAGACGCAGGCGAGAAGCTTTCCGTTAAGAATCAGGCTGCCACGCAAACGGAACGTGGTGCTACCTACCTAGCGCTGCGAGGGAAAGTGCATAGCCCAGGCGTGTTTCGGCAGAAGCAGCAGCGCGGAGCATTTCGCTGCCGGCACAGCGCTCTCTGGGCGAGAAGCAGACGACGGTTTGACTCCGGCAGAATGAAAGCGCCACATGGTACGAAGAGCATCGGAATGAAGGCAGAGCACCGAGCTGCTGCCGTGCGCATCGCACAGGCTGCGAGAGGAAGCGTGGCTGTCACTGGCTTCTTTGCGGGTTCACGTTAGCAGTTGAAAACAGAAAGTTCCACTTGCAGCTACTTGTGCTGCTACCTATTTCTCTTCCAGCTCTCCCTGGAAAGAATTGTGCCGAGCTTTACGCTTCCAGATGCACAGATGACGGTGGTAGATGCGGCAGAGAATAGAAAGACAGCGCGCAGCGGACAGTTTCTGGTGCTTTACGTGAGGCAAGGGGGAAGTGCAGCCCAGCAGTGGCTTTTACTTCTGGAGCCTTTTGCTTTGGTAGCAGCAGCTGCTGCGAGTGGGCAACGGAGCTGCGAGAGTGCGTAATGTGACGGCACATCTCGCTGAGAAGGAAGCTGCCGAGCCGCAGCGTGTTGTGCTCCGTTTCAAGGCTACTTGGAGGAGGGGGGTACTCGAAGAACGCCTTCTTTCCGGACGCGTCCTTCTGGGTGTGCTCAAGCTGCATGGACTCGGCAGCACGGAAGGTGTAAGAACCTGTTTCTGGCCAGGCAGTGTGCTGGAGTGCAAAGGGCTGCGCCTTCCTTTCTGAAGCAGCCCAGAGCATTCTCAGCGGAATCTGCTTGTGAAGCAGCTCTTGGCTGGACATTTGCAAGTCGCTCCACTGAGTCCATGAAGCCGGTGGCCAGCTGCTTCGTTCTTCGCCTTCTGGGCTCTGGACAGAGCTGAAGCGCAGCGATGGCTCGGAGCTTTGCCGCTCTTCGGCGTGAGCACTGCACGCAGCCACAGGCTGCTGTGCACGGATTTCCCTCAGCTCGACGTACAATCATTCTCTTGCTGTTTCCCTGAGTCGAAAGCGTCCGTGTAGCTCTCGCTCAGCGAAATGCGTCAGGAGAGAAACACTTGCTGGATGAGCTTTTCGCTGGCCAAGACTTTCAACGCAGCACCACCATTCGGGCAAGGAGGAGGAGAAAGGAGGAGCATCTTTTCGTCCTGGCCCGTTCTTCTGCGCGAGACGCCTCTCCGCGTCTTCGCTCCCTGCAAGGCTGTAATGTGCGCCATGGTACTTGGAAGTGAGAAGGCAGGTGCAGAGAGCACTGCGATCTGGCGGCGCCGTGCAGGCTGGAAAGGAAAGAGGGCTGCCACCGGAATGTGGTGCGAATACCGGTTTGCACGCGTCGAGGGTAAGCTCTGGGTGAGCTTGCTGGCCTAAAACTGTTCTCTGTGCCAGACGCAGGCGAGAAGCTTTCCGTTAAGAATCAGGCTGCCACGCAAACGGAACGTGGTGCTACCTACCTAGCGCTGCGAGGGAAAGTGCATAGCCCAGGCGTGTTTCGGCAGAAGCAGCAGCGCGGAGCATTTCGCTGCCGGCACAGCGCTCTCTGGGCGAGAAGCAGACGACGGTTTGACTCCGGCAGAATGAAAGCGCCACATGGTACGAAGAGCATCGGAATGAAGGCAGAGCACCGAGCTGCTGCCGTGCGCATCGCACAGGCTGCGAGAGGAAGCGTGGCTGTCACTGGCTTCTTTGCGGGTTCACGTTAGCAGTTGAAAACAGAAAGTTCCACTTGCAGCTACTTGTGCTGCTACCTATTTCTCTTCCAGCTCTCCCTGGAAAGAATTGTGCCGAGCTTTACGCTTCCAGATGCACAGATGACGGTGGTAGATGCGGCAGAGAATAGAAAGACAGCGCGCAGCGGACAGTTTCTGGTGCTTTACGTGAGGCAAGGGGGAAGTGCAGCCCAGCAGTGGCTTTTACTTCTGGAGCCTTTTGCTTTGGTAGCAGCAGCTGCTGCGAGTGGGCAACGGAGCTGCGAGAGTGCGTAATGTGACGGCACATCTCGCTGAGAAGGAAGCTGCCGAGCCGCAGCGTGTTGTGCTCCGTTTCAAGGCTACTTGGAGGAGGGGGGTACTCGAAGAACGCCTTCTTTCTGGACGCGTCCTTCTGGGTGTGCTCAAGCTGCATGGACTCGGCAGCACGGAAGGTGTAAGAACCTGTTTCTGGCCAGGCAGTGTGCTGGAGTGCAAAGGGCTGCGCCTTCCTTTCTGAAGCAGCCCAGAGCATTCTCAGCGGAATCTGCTTGTGAAGCAGCTCTTGGCTGGACATTTGCAAGTCGCTCCACTGAGTCCATGAAGCCGGTGGCCAGCTGCTTCGTTCTTCGCCTTCTGGGCTCTGGACAGAGCTGAAGCGCAGCGATGGCTCGGAGCTTTGCCGCTCTTCGGCGTGAGCACTGCACGCAGCCACAGGCTGCTGTGCACGGATTTCCCTCAGCTCGACGTACAATCATTCTCTTGCTGTTTCCCTGAGTCGAAAGCGTCCGTGTAGCTCTCGCTCAGCGAAATGCGTCAGGAGAGAAACACTTGCTGGATGAGCTTTTCGCTGGCCAAGACTTTCAACGCAGCACCACCATTCGGGCAAGGAGGAGGAGAAAGGAGGAGCATCTTTTCGTCCTGGCCCGTTCTTCTGCGCGAGACGCCTCTCCGCGTCTTCGCTCCCTGCAAGGCTGTAATGTGCGCCGTGGTACTTGGAAGTGAGAAGGCAGGTGCAGAGAGCACCGCGATCTGGCGGCGCCGTGCAGGCTGGAAAGGAAAGAGGGCTGCCACCGGAATGTGGTGCGAATACCGGTTTGCACGCGTCGAGGGTAAGCTCTGGGTGAGCTTGCTGGCCTAAAACTGTTCTCTGTGCCAGACGCAGGCGAGAAGCTTTCCGTTAAGAATCAGGCTGCCACGCAAACGGAACGTGGTGCTACCTACCTAGCGCTGCGAGGGAAAGTGCATAGCCCAGGCGTGTTTCGGCAGAAGCAGCAGCGCGGAGCATTTCGCTGCCGGCACAGCGCTCTCTGGGCGAGAAGCAGACGACGGTTTGACTCCGGCAGAATGAAAGCGCCACATGGTACGAAGAGCATCGGAATGAAGGCAGAGCACCGAGCTGCTGCCGTGCGCATCGCACAGGCTGCGAGAGGAAGCGTGGCTGTCACTGGCTTCTTTGCGGGTTCACGTTAGCAGTTGAAAACAGAAAGTTCCACTTGCAGCTACTTGTGCTGCTACCTATTTCTCTTCCAGCTCTCCCTGGAAAGAATTGTGCCGAGCTTTACGCTTCCAGATGCACAGATGACGGTGGTAGATGCGGCAGAGAATAGAAAGACAGCGCGCAGCGGACAGTTTCTGGTGCTTTACGTGAGGCAAGGGGGAAGTGCAGCCCAGCAGTGGCTTTTACTTCTGGAGCCTTTTGCTTTGGTAGCAGCAGCTGCTGCGAGTGGGCAACGGAGCTGCGAGAGTGCGTAATGTGACGGCACATCTCGCTGAGAAGGAAGCTGCCGAGCCGCAGCGTGTTGTGCTCCGTTTCAAGGCTACTTGGAGGAGGGGGGTAGTCGAAGAACGCCTTCTTTCTGGACGCGTCCTTCTGGGTGTGCTCAAGCTGCATGGACTCGGCAGCACGGAAGGTGTAAGAACCTGTTTCTGGCCAGGCAGTGTGCTGGAGTGCAAAGGGCTGCGCCTTCCTTTCTGAAGCAGCCCAGAGCATTCTCAGCGGAATCTGCTTGTGAAGCAGCTCTTGGCTGGACATTTGCAAGTCGCTCCACTGAGTCCATGAAGCCGGTGGCCAGCTGCTTCGTTCTTCGCCTTCTGGGCTCTGGACAGAGCTGAAGCGCAGCGATGGCTCGGAGCTTTGCCGCTCTTCGGCGTGAGCACTGCACGCAGCCACAGGCTGCTGTGCACGGATTTCCCTCAGCTCGACGTACAATCATTCTCTTGCTGTTTCCCTGAGTCGAAAGCGTCCGTGTAGCTCTCGCTCAGCGAAATGCGTCAGGAGAGAAACACTTGCTGGATGAGCTTTTCGCTGGCCAAGACTTTCAACGCAGCACCACCATTCGGGCAAGGAGGAGGAGAAAGGAGGAGCATCTTTTCGTCCTGGCCCGTTCTTCTGCGCGAGACGCCTCTCCGCGTCTTCGCTCCCTGCAAGGCTGTAATGTGCGCCGTGGTACTTGGAAGTGAGAAGGCAGGTGCAGAGAGCACCGCGATCTGGCGGCGCCGTGCAGGCTGGAAAGGAAAGAGGGCTGCCACCGGAATGTGGTGCGAATACCGGTTTGCACGCGTCGAGGGTAAGCTCTGGGTGAGCTTGCTGGCCTAAAACTGTTCTCTGTGCCAGACGCAGGCGAGAAGCTTTCCGTTAAGAATCAGGCTGCCACGCAAACGGAACGTGGTGCTACCTACCTAGCGCTGCGAGGGAAAGTGCATAGCCCAGGCGTGTTTCGGCAGAAGCAGCAGCGCGGAGCATTTCGCTGCCGGCACAGCGCTCTCTGGGCGAGAAGCGGACGACGGTTTGACTCCGGCAGAATGAAAGCGCCACATGGTACGAAGAGCATCGGAATGAAGGCAGAGCACCGAGCTGCTGCCGTGCGCATCGCACAGGCTGCGAGAGGAAGCGTGGCTGTCACTGGCTTCTTTGCGGGTTCACGTTAGCAGTTGAAAACAGAAAGTTCCACTTGCAGCTACTTGTGCTGCTACCTATTTCTCTTCCAGCTCTCCCTGGAAAGAATTGTGCCGAGCTTTACGCTTCCAGATGCACAGATGACGGTGGTAGATGCGGCAGAGAATAGAAAGACAGCGCGCAGCGGACAGTTTCTGGTGCTTTACGTGAGGCAAGGGGGAAGTGCAGCCCAGCAGTGGCTTTTACTTCTGGAGCCTTTTGCTTTGGTAGCAGCAGCTGCTGCGAGTGGGCAACGGAGCTGCGAGAGTGCGTAATGTGACGGCACATCTCGCTGAGAAGGAAGCTGCCGAGCCGCAGCGTGTTGTGCTCCGTTTCAAGGCTACTTGGAGGAGGGGGGTACTCGAAGAACGCCTTCTTTCCGGACGCGTCCTTCTGGGTGTGCTCAAGCTGCATGGACTCGGCAGCACGGAAGGTGTAAGAACCTGTTTCTGGCCAGGCAGTGTGCTGGAGTGCAAAGGGCTGCGCCTTCCTTTCTGAAGCAGCCCAGAGCATTCTCAGCGGAATCTGCTTGTGAAGCAGCTCTTGGCTGGACATTTGCAAGTCGCTCCACTGAGTCCATGAAGCCGGTGGCCAGCTGCTTCGTTCTTCGCCTTCTGGGCTCTGGACAGAGCTGAAGCGCAGCGATGGCTCGGAGCTTTGCCGCTCTTCGGCGTGAGCACTGCACGCAGCCACAGGCTGCTGTGCACGGATTTCCCTCAGCTCGACGTACAATCATTCTCTTGCTGTTTCCCTGAGTCGAAAGCGTCCGTGTAGCTCTCGCTCAGCGAAATGCGTCAGGAGAGAAACACTTGCTGGATGAGCTTTTCGCTGGCCAAGACTTTCAACGCAGCACCACCATTCGGGCAAGGAGGAGGAGAAAGGAGGAGCATCTTTTCGTCCTGGCCCGTTCTTCTGCGCGAGACGCCTCTCCGCGTCTTCGCTCCCTGCAAGGCTGTAATGTGCGCCGTGGTACTTGGAAGTGAGAAGGCAGGTGCAGAGAGCACCGCGATCTGGCGGCGCCGTGCAGGCTGGAAAGGAAAGAGGGCTGCCACCGGAATGTGGTGCGAATACCGGTTTGCACGCGTCGAGGGTAAGCTCTGGGTGAGCTTGCTGGCCTAAAACTGTTCTCTGTGCCAGACGCAGGCGAGAAGCTTTCCGTTAAGAATCAGGCTGCCACGCAAACGGAACGTGGTGCTACCTACCTAGCGCTGCGAGGGAAAGTGCATAGCCCAGGCGTGTTTCGGCAGAAGCAGCAGCGCGGAGCATTTCGCTGCCGGCACAGCGCTCTCTGGGCGAGAAGCAGACGACGGTTTGACTCCGGCAGAATGAAAGCGCCACATGGTACGAAGAGCATCGGAATGAAGGCAGAGCACCGAGCTGCTGCCGTGCGCATCGCACAGGCTGCGAGAGGAAGCGTGGCTGTCACTGGCTTCTTTGCGGGTTCACGTTAGCAGTTGAAAACAGAAAGTTCCACTTGCAGCTACTTGTGCTGCTACCTATTTCTCTTCCAGCTCTCCCTGGAAAGAATTGTGCCGAGCTTTACGCTTCCAGATGCACAGATGACGGTGGTAGATGCGGCAGAGAATAGAAAGACAGCGCGCAGCGGACAGTTTCTGGTGCTTTACGTGAGGCAAGGGGGAAGTGCAGCCCAGCAGTGGCTTTTACTTCTGGAGCCTTTTGCTTTGGTAGCAGCAGCTGCTGCGAGTGGGCAACGGAGCTGCGAGAGTGCGTAATGTGACGGCACATCTCGCTGAGAAGGAAGCTGCCGAGCCGCAGCGTGTTGTGCTCCGTTTCAAGGCTACTTGGAGGAGGGGGGTACTCGAAGAACGCCTTCTTTCTGGACGCGTCCTTCTGGGTGTGCTCAAGCTGCATGGACTCGGCAGCACGGAAGGTGTAAGAACCTGTTTCTGGCCAGGCAGTGTGCTGGAGTGCAAAGGGCTGCGCCTTCCTTTCTGAAGCAGCCCAGAGCATTCTCAGCGGAATCTGCTTGTGAAGCAGCTCTTGGCTGGACATTTGCAAGTCGCTCCACTGAGTCCATGAAGCCGGTGGCCAGCTGCTTCGTTCTTCGCCTTCTGGGCTCTGGACAGAGCTGAAGCGCAGCGATGGCTCGGAGCTTTGCCGCTCTTCGGCGTGAGCACTGCACGCAGCCACAGGCTGCTGTGCACGGATTTCCCTCAGCTCGACGTACAATCATTCTCTTGCTGTTTCCCTGAGTCGAAAGTGTCCGTGTAGCTCTCGCTCAGCGAAATGCGTCAGGAGAGAAACACTTGCTGGATGAGCTTTTCGCTGGCCAAGACTTTCAACGCAGCACCACCATTCGGGCAAGGAGGAGGAGAAAGGAGGAGCATCTTTTCGTCCTGGCCCATTCTTCTGCGCGAGACGCCTCTCCGCGTCTTCGCTCCCTGCAAGGCTGTAATGTGCGCCGTGGTACTTGGAAGTGAGAAGGCAGGTGCAGAGAGCACCGCGATCTGGCGGCGCCGTGCAGGCTGGAAAGGAAAGAGGGCTGCCACCGGAATGTGGTGCGAATACCGGTTTGCACGCGTCGAGGGTAAGCTCTGGGTGAGCTTGCTGGCCTAAAACTGTTCTCTGTGCCAGACGCAGGCGAGAAGCTTTCCGTTAAGAATCAGGCTGCCACGCAAACGGAACGTGGTGCTACCTACCTAGCGCTGCGAGGGAAAGTGCATAGCCCAGGCGTGTTTCGGCAGAAGCAGCAGCGCGGAGCATTTCGCTGCCGGCACAGCGCTCTCTGGGCGAGAAGCAGACGACGGTTTGACTCCGGCAGAATGAAAGCGCCACATGGTACGAAGAGCATCGGAATGAAGGCAGAGCACCGAGCTGCTGCCGTGCGCATCGCACAGGCTGCGAGAGGAAGCGTGGCTGTCACTGGCTTCTTTGCGGGTTCACGTTAGCAGTTGAAAACAGAAAGTTCCACTTGCAGCTACTTGTGCTGCTACCTATTTCTCTTCCAGCTCTCCCTGGAAAGAATTGTGCCGAGCTTTACGCTTCCAGATGCACAGATGACGGTGGTAGATGCGGCAGAGAATAGAAAGACAGCGCGCAGCGGACAGTTTCTGGTGCTTTACGTGAGGCAAGGGGGAAGTGCAGCCCAGCAGTGGCTTTTACTTCTGGAGCCTTTTGCTTTGGTAGCAGCAGCTGCTGCGAGTGGGCAACGGAGCTGCGAGAGTGCGTAATGTGACGGCACATCTCGCTGAGAAGGAAGCTGCCGAGCCGCAGCGTGTTGTGCTCCGTTTCAAGGCTACTTGGAGGAGGGGGGTAGTCGAAGAACGCCTTCTTTCTGGACGCGTCCTTCTGGGTGTGCTCAAGCTGCATGGACTCGGCAGCACGGAAGGTGTAAGAACCTGTTTCTGGCCAGGCAGTGTGCTGGAGTGCAAAGGGCTGCGCCTTCCTTTCTGAAGCAGCCCAGAGCATTCTCAGCGGAATCTGCTTGTGAAGCAGCTCTTGGCTGGACATTTGCAAGTCGCTCCACTGAGTCCATGAAGCCGGTGGCCAGCTGCTTCGTTCTTCGCCTTCTGGGCTCTGGACAGAGCTGAAGCGCAGCGATGGCTCGGAGCTTTGCCGCTCTTCGGCGTGAGCACTGCACGCAGCCACAGGCTGCTGTGCACGGATTTCCCTCAGCTCGACGTACAATCATTCTCTTGCTGTTTCCCTGAGTCGAAAGTGTCCGTGTAGCTCTCGCTCAGCGAAATGCGTCAGGAGAGAAACACTTGCTGGATGAGCTTTTCGCTGGCCAAGACTTTCAACACAGCACCACCATTCGGGCAAGGAGGAGGAGAAAGGAGGAGCATCTTTTCGTCCTGGCCCGTTCTTCTGCGCGAGACGCCTCTCCGCGTCTTCGCTCCCTGCAAGGCTGTAATGTGCGCCGTGGTACTTGGAAGTGAGAAGGCAGGTGCAGAGAGCACCGCGATCTGGCGGCGCCGTGCAGGCTGGAAAGGAAAGAGGGCTGCCACCAGAATGTGGTGCGAATACCGGTTTGCACGCGTCGAGGGTAAGCTCTGGGTGAGCTTGCTGGCCTAAAACTGTTCTCTGTGCCAGACGCAGGCGAGAAGCTTTCCGTTAAGAATCAGGCTGCCACGCAAACGGAACGTGGTGCTACCTACCTAGCGCTGCGAGGGAAAGTGCATAGCCCAGGCGTGTTTCGGCAGAAGCAGCAGCGCGGAGCATTTCGCTGCCGGCACAGCGCTCTCTGGGCGAGAAGCAGACGACGGTTTGACTCCGGCAGAATGAAAGCGCCACATGGTACGAAGAGCATCGGAATGAAGGCAGAGCACCGAGCTGCTGCCGTGCGCATCGCACAGGCTGCGAGAGGAAGCGTGGCTGTCACTGGCTTCTTTGCGGGTTCACGTTAGCAGTTGAAAACAGAAAGTTCCACTTGCAGCTACTTGTGCTGCTACCTATTTCTCTTCCAGCTCTCCCTGGAAAGAATTGTGCCGAGCTTTACGCTTCCAGATGCACAGATGACGGTGGTAGATGCGGCAGAGAATAGAAAGACAGCGCGCAGCGGACAGTTTCTGGTGCTTTACGTGAGGCAAGGGGGAAGTGCAGCCCAGCAGTGGCTTTTACTTCTGGAGCCTTTTGCTTTGGTAGCAGCAGCTGCTGCGAGTGGGCAACGGAGCTGCGAGAGTGCGTAATGTGACGGCACATCTCGCTGAGAAGGAAGCTGCCGAGCCGCAGCGTGTTGTGCTCCGTTTCAAGGCTACTTGGAGGAGGGGGGTAGTCGAAGAACGCCTTCTTTCTGGACGCGTCCTTCTGGGTGTGCTCAAGCTGCATGGACTCGGCAGCACGGAAGGTGTAAGAACCTGTTTCTGGCCAGGCAGTGTGCTGGAGTGCAAAGGGCTGCGCCTTCCTTTCTGAAGCAGCCCAGAGCATTCTCAGCGGAATCTGCTTGTGAAGCAGCTCTTGGCTGGACATTTGCAAGTCGCTCCACTGAGTCCATGAAGCCGGTGGCCAGCTGCTTCGTTCTTCGCCTTCTGGGCTCTGGACAGAGCTGAAGCGCAGCGATGGCTCGGAGCTTTGCCGCTCTTCGGCGTGAGCACTGCACGCAGCCACAGGCTGCTGTGCACGGATTTCCCTCAGCTCGACGTACAATCATTCTCTTGCTGTTTCCCTGAGTCGAAAGTGTCCGTGTAGCTCTCGCTCAGCGAAATGCGTCAGGAGAGAAACACTTGCTGGATGAGCTTTTCGCTGGCCAAGACTTTCAACGCAGCACCACCATTCGGGCAAAGAGGAGGAGAAAGGAGGAGCATCTTTTCGTCCTGGCCCGTTCTTCTGCGCGAGACGCCTCTCCGCGTCTTCGCTCCCTGCAAGGCTGTAATGTGCGCCGTGGTACTTGGAAGTGAGAAGGCAGGTGCAGAGAGCACCGCGATCTGGCGGCGCCGTGCAGGCTGGAAAGGAAAGAGGGCTGCCACCGGAATGTGGTGCGAATACCGGTTTGCACGCGTCGAGGGTAAGCTCTGGGTGAGCTTGCTGGCCTAAAACTGTTCTCTGTGCCAGACGCAGGCGAGAAGCTTTCCGTTAAGAATCAGGCTGCCACGCAAACGGAACGTGGTGCTACCTACCTAGCGCTGCGAGGGAAAGTGCATAGCCCAGGCGTGTTTCGGCAGAAGCAGCAGCGCGGAGCATTTCGCTGCCGGCACAGCGCTCTCTGGGCGAGAAGCAGACGACGGTTTGACTCCGGCAGAATGAAAGCGCCACATGGTACGAAGAGCATCGGAATGAAGGCAGAGCACCGAGCTGCTGCCGTGCGCATCGCACAGGCTGCGAGAGGAAGCGTGGCTGTCACTGGCTTCTTTGCGGGTTCACGTTAGCAGTTGAAAACAGAAAGTTCCACTTGCAGCTACTTGTGCTGCTACCTATTTCTCTTCCAGCTCTCCCTGGAAAGAATTGTGCCGAGCTTTACGCTTCCAGATGCACAGATGACGGTGGTAGATGCGGCAGAGAATAGAAAGACAGCGCGCAGCGGACAGTTTCTGGTGCTTTACGTGAGGCAAGGGGGAAGTGCAGCCCAGCAGTGGCTTTTACTTCTGGAGCCTTTTGCTTTGGTAGCAGCAGCTGCTGCGAGTGGGCAACGGAGCTGCGAGAGTGCGTAATGTGACGGCACATCTCGCTGAGAAGGAAGCTGCCGAGCCGCAGCGTGTTGTGCTCCGTTTCAAGGCTACTTGGAGGAGGGGGGTACTCGAAGAACGCCTTCTTTCCGGACGCGTCCTTCTGGGTGTGCTCAAGCTGCATGGACTCGGCAGCACGGAAGGTGTAAGAACCTGTTTCTGGCCAGGCAGTGTGCTGGAGTGCAAAGGGCTGCGCCTTCCTTTCTGAAGCAGCCCAGAGCATTCTCAGCGGAATCTGCTTGTGAAGCAGCTCTTGGCTGGACATTTGCAAGTCGCTCCACTGAGTCCATGAAGCCGGTGGCCAGCTGCTTCGTTCTTCGCCTTCTGGGCTCTGGACAGAGCTGAAGCGCAGCGATGGCTCGGAGCTTTGCCGCTCTTCGGCGTGAGCACTGCACGCAGCCACAGGCTGCTGTGCACGGATTTCCCTCAGCTCGACGTACAATCATTCTCTTGCTGTTTCCCTGAGTCGAAAGCGTCCGTGTAGCTCTCGCTCAGCGAAATGCGTCAGGAGAGAAACACTTGCTGGATGAGCTTTTCGCTGGCCAAGACTTTCAACGCAGCACCACCATTCGGGCAAGGAGGAGGAGAAAGGAGGAGCATCTTTTCGTCCTGGCCCGTTCTTCTGCGCGAGACGCCTCTCCGCGTCTTCGCTCCCTGCAAGGCTGTAATGTGCGCCATGGTACTTGGAAGTGAGAAGGCAGGTGCAGAGAGCACTGCGATCTGGCGGCGCCGTGCAGGCTGGAAAGGAAAGAGGGCTGCCACCGGAATGTGGTGCGAATACCGGTTTGCACGCGTCGAGGGTAAGCTCTGGGTGAGCTTGCTGGCCTAAAACTGTTCTCTGTGCCAGACGCAGGCGAGAAGCTTTCCGTTAAGAATCAGGCTGCCACGCAAACGGAACGTGGTGCTACCTACCTAGCGCTGCGAGGGAAAGTGCATAGCCCAGGCGTGTTTCGGCAGAAGCAGCAGCGCGGAGCATTTCGCTGCCGGCACAGCGCTCTCTGGGCGAGAAGCAGACGACGGTTTGACTCCGGCAGAATGAAAGCGCCACATGGTACGAAGAGCATCGGAATGAAGGCAGAGCACCGAGCTGCTGCCGTGCGCATCGCACAGGCTGCGAGAGGAAGCGTGGCTGTCACTGGCTTCTTTGCGGGTTCACGTTAGCAGTTGAAAACAGAAAGTTCCACTTGCAGCTACTTGTGCTGCTACCTATTTCTCTTCCAGCTCTCCCTGGAAAGAATTGTGCCGAGCTTTACGCTTCCAGATGCACAGATGACGGTGGTAGATGCGGCAGAGAATAGAAAGACAGCGCGCAGCGGACAGTTTCTGGTGCTTTACGTGAGGCAAGGGGGAAGTGCAGCCCAGCAGTGGCTTTTACTTCTGGAGCCTTTTGCTTTGGTAGCAGCAGCTGCTGCGAGTGGGCAACGGAGCTGCGAGAGTGCGTAATGTGACGGCACATCTCGCTGAGAAGGAAGCTGCCGAGCCGCAGCGTGTTGTGCTCCGTTTCAAGGCTACTTGGAGGAGGGGGGTACTCGAAGAACGCCTTCTTTCTGGACGCGTCCTTCTGGGTGTGCTCAAGCTGCATGGACTCGGCAGCACGGAAGGTGTAAGAACCTGTTTCTGGCCAGGCAGTGTGCTGGAGTGCAAAGGGCTGCGCCTTCCTTTCTGAAGCAGCCCAGAGCATTCTCAGCGGAATCTGCTTGTGAAGCAGCTCTTGGCTGGACATTTGCAAGTCGCTCCACTGAGTCCATGAAGCCGGTGGCCAGCTGCTTCGTTCTTCGCCTTCTGGGCTCTGGACAGAGCTGAAGCGCAGCGATGGCTCGGAGCTTTGCCGCTCTTCGGCGTGAGCACTGCACGCAGCCACAGGCTGCTGTGCACGGATTTCCCTCAGCTCGACGTACAATCATTCTCTTGCTGTTTCCCTGAGTCGAAAGCGTCCGTGTAGCTCTCGCTCAGCGAAATGCGTCAGGAGAGAAACACTTGCTGGATGAGCTTTTCGCTGGCCAAGACTTTCAACGCAGCACCACCATTCGGGCAAGGAGGAGGAGAAAGGAGGAGCATCTTTTCGTCCTGGCCCGTTCTTCTGCGCGAGACGCCTCTCCGCGTCTTCGCTCCCTGCAAGGCTGTAATGTGCGCCGTGGTACTTGGAAGTGAGAAGGCAGGTGCAGAGAGCACCGCGATCTGGCGGCGCCGTGCAGGCTGGAAAGGAAAGAGGGCTGCCACCGGAATGTGGTGCGAATACCGGTTTGCACGCGTCGAGGGTAAGCTCTGGGTGAGCTTGCTGGCCTAAAACTGTTCTCTGTGCCAGACGCAGGCGAGAAGCTTTCCGTTAAGAATCAGGCTGCCACGCAAACGGAACGTGGTGCTACCTACCTAGCGCTGCGAGGGAAAGTGCATAGCCCAGGCGTGTTTCGGCAGAAGCAGCAGCGCGGAGCATTTCGCTGCCGGCACAGCGCTCTCTGGGCGAGAAGCAGACGACGGTTTGACTCCGGCAGAATGAAAGCGCCACATGGTACGAAGAGCATCGGAATGAAGGCAGAGCACCGAGCTGCTGCCGTGCGCATCGCACAGGCTGCGAGAGGAAGCGTGGCTGTCACTGGCTTCTTTGCGGGTTCACGTTAGCAGTTGAAAACAGAAAGTTCCACTTGCAGCTACTTGTGCTGCTACCTATTTCTCTTCCAGCTCTCCCTGGAAAGAATTGTGCCGAGCTTTACGCTTCCAGATGCACAGATGACGGTGGTAGATGCGGCAGAGAATAGAAAGACAGCGCGCAGCGGACAGTTTCTGGTGCTTTACGTGAGGCAAGGGGGAAGTGCAGCCCAGCAGTGGCTTTTACTTCTGGAGCCTTTTGCTTTGGTAGCAGCAGCTGCTGCGAGTGGGCAACGGAGCTGCGAGAGTGCGTAATGTGACGGCACATCTCGCTGAGAAGGAAGCTGCCGAGCCGCAGCGTGTTGTGCTCCGTTTCAAGGCTACTTGGAGGAGGGGGGTACTCGAAGAACGCCTTCTTTCTGGACGCGTCCTTCTGGGTGTGCTCAAGCTGCATGGACTCGGCAGCACGGAAGGTGTAAGAACCTGTTTCTGGCCAGGCAGTGTGCTGGAGTGCAAAGGGCTGCGCCTTCCTTTCTGAAGCAGCCCAGAGCATTCTCAGCGGAATCTGCTTGTGAAGCAGCTCTTGGCTGGACATTTGCAAGTCGCTCCACTGAGTCCATGAAGCCGGTGGCCAGCTGCTTCGTTCTTCGCCTTCTGGGCTCTGGACAGAGCTGAAGCGCAGCGATGGCTCGGAGCTTTGCCGCTCTTCGGCGTGAGCACTGCACGCAGCCACAGGCTGCTGTGCACGGATTTCCCTCAGCTCGACGTACAATCATTCTCTTGCTGTTTCCCTGAGTCGAAAGCGTCCGTGTAGCTCTCGCTCAGCGAAATGCGTCAGGAGAGAAACACTTGCTGGATGAGCTTTTCGCTGGCCAAGACTTTCAACGCAGCACCACCATTCGGGCAAGGAGGAGGAGAAAGGAGGAGCATCTTTTCGTCCTGGCCCGTTCTTCTGCGCGAGACGCCTCTCCGCGTCTTCGCTCCCTGCAAGGCTGTAATGTGCGCCGTGGTACTTGGAAGTGAGAAGGCAGGTGCAGAGAGCACCGCGATCTGGCGGCGCCGTGCAGGCTGGAAAGGAAAGAGGGCTGCCACCGGAATGTGGTGCGAATACCGGTTTGCACGCGTCGAGGGTAAGCTCTGGGTGAGCTTGCTGGCCTAAAACTGTTCTCTGTGCCAGACGCAGGCGAGAAGCTTTCCGTTAAGAATCAGGCTGCCACGCAAACGGAACGTGGTGCTACCTACCTAGCGCTGCGAGGGAAAGTGCATAGCCCAGGCGTGTTTCGGCAGAAGCAGCAGCGCGGAGCATTTCGCTGCCGGCACAGCGCTCTCTGGGCGAGAAGCGGACGACGGTTTGACTCCGGCAGAATGAAAGCGCCACATGGTACGAAGAGCATCGGAATGAAGGCAGAGCACCGAGCTGCTGCCGTGCGCATCGCACAGGCTGCGAGAGGAAGCGTGGCTGTCACTGGCTTCTTTGCGGGTTCACGTTAGCAGTTGAAAACAGAAAGTTCCACTTGCAGCTACTTGTGCTGCTACCTATTTCTCTTCCAGCTCTCCCTGGAAAGAATTGTGCCGAGCTTTACGCTTCCAGATGCACAGATGACGGTGGTAGATGCGGCAGAGAATAGAAAGACAGCGCGCAGCGGACAGTTTCTGGTGCTTTACGTGAGGCAAGGGGGAAGTGCAGCCCAGCAGTGGCTTTTACTTCTGGAGCCTTTTGCTTTGGTAGCAGCAGCTGCTGCGAGTGGGCAACGGAGCTGCGAGAGTGCGTAATGTGACGGCACATCTCGCTGAGAAGGAAGCTGCCGAGCCGCAGCGTGTTGTGCTCCGTTTCAAGGCTACTTGGAGGAGGGGGGTACTCGAAGAACGCCTTCTTTCCGGACGCGTCCTTCTGGGTGTGCTCAAGCTGCATGGACTCGGCAGCACGGAAGGTGTAAGAACCTGTTTCTGGCCAGGCAGTGTGCTGGAGTGCAAAGGGCTGCGCCTTCCTTTCTGAAGCAGCCCAGAGCATTCTCAGCGGAATCTGCTTGTGAAGCAGCTCTTGGCTGGACATTTGCAAGTCGCTCCACTGAGTCCATGAAGCCGGTGGCCAGCTGCTTCGTTCTTCGCCTTCTGGGCTCTGGACAGAGCTGAAGCGCAGCGATGGCTCGGAGCTTTGCCGCTCTTCGGCGTGAGCACTGCACGCAGCCACAGGCTGCTGTGCACGGATTTCCCTCAGCTCGACGTACAATCATTCTCTTGCTGTTTCCCTGAGTCGAAAGCGTCCGTGTAGCTCTCGCTCAGCGAAATGCGTCAGGAGAGAAACACTTGCTGGATGAGCTTTTCGCTGGCCAAGACTTTCAACGCAGCACCACCATTCGGGCAAGGAGGAGGAGAAAGGAGGAGCATCTTTTCGTCCTGGCCCGTTCTTCTGCGCGAGACGCCTCTCCGCGTCTTCGCTCCCTGCAAGGCTGTAATGTGCGCCGTGGTACTTGGAAGTGAGAAGGCAGGTGCAGAGAGCACCGCGATCTGGCGGCGCCGTGCAGGCTGGAAAGGAAAGAGGGCTGCCACCGGAATGTGGTGCGAATACCGGTTTGCACGCGTCGAGGGTAAGCTCTGGGTGAGCTTGCTGGCCTAAAACTGTTCTCTGTGCCAGACGCAGGCGAGAAGCTTTCCGTTAAGAATCAGGCTGCCACGCAAACGGAACGTGGTGCTACCTACCTAGCGCTGCGAGGGAAAGTGCATAGCCCAGGCGTGTTTCGGCAGAAGCAGCAGCGCGGAGCATTTCGCTGCCGGCACAGCGCTCTCTGGGCGAGAAGCAGACGACGGTTTGACTCCGGCAGAATGAAAGCGCCACATGGTACGAAGAGCATCGGAATGAAGGCAGAGCACCGAGCTGCTGCCGTGCGCATCGCACAGGCTGCGAGAGGAAGCGTGGCTGTCACTGGCTTCTTTGCGGGTTCACGTTAGCAGTTGAAAACAGAAAGTTCCACTTGCAGCTACTTGTGCTGCTACCTATTTCTCTTCCAGCTCTCCCTGGAAAGAATTGTGCCGAGCTTTACGCTTCCAGATGCACAGATGACGGTGGTAGATGCGGCAGAGAATAGAAAGACAGCGCGCAGCGGACAGTTTCTGGTGCTTTACGTGAGGCAAGGGGGAAGTGCAGCCCAGCAGTGGCTTTTACTTCTGGAGCCTTTTGCTTTGGTAGCAGCAGCTGCTGCGAGTGGGCAACGGAGCTGCGAGAGTGCGTAATGTGACGGCACATCTCGCTGAGAAGGAAGCTGCCGAGCCGCAGCGTGTTGTGCTCCGTTTCAAGGCTACTTGGAGGAGGGGGGTACTCGAAGAACGCCTTCTTTCTGGACGCGTCCTTCTGGGTGTGCTCAAGCTGCATGGACTCGGCAGCACGGAAGGTGTAAGAACCTGTTTCTGGCCAGGCAGTGTGCTGGAGTGCAAAGGGCTGCGCCTTCCTTTCTGAAGCAGCCCAGAGCATTCTCAGCGGAATCTGCTTGTGAAGCAGCTCTTGGCTGGACATTTGCAAGTCGCTCCACTGAGTCCATGAAGCCGGTGGCCAGCTGCTTCGTTCTTCGCCTTCTGGGCTCTGGACAGAGCTGAAGCGCAGCGATGGCTCGGAGCTTTGCCGCTCTTCGGCGTGAGCACTGCACGCAGCCACAGGCTGCTGTGCACGGATTTCCCTCAGCTCGACGTACAATCATTCTCTTGCTGTTTCCCTGAGTCGAAAGTGTCCGTGTAGCTCTCGCTCAGCGAAATGCGTCAGGAGAGAAACACTTGCTGGATGAGCTTTTCGCTGGCCAAGACTTTCAACGCAGCACCACCATTCGGGCAAGGAGGAGGAGAAAGGAGGAGCATCTTTTCGTCCTGGCCCGTTCTTCTGCGCGAGACGCCTCTCCGCGTCTTCGCTCCCTGCAAGGCTGTAATGTGCGCCGTGGTACTTGGAAGTGAGAAGGCAGGTGCAGAGAGCACCGCGATCTGGCGGCGCCGTGCAGGCTGGAAAGGAAAGAGGGCTGCCACCGGAATGTGGTGCGAATACCGGTTTGCACGCGTCGAGGGTAAGCTCTGGGTGAGCTTGCTGGCCTAAAACTGTTCTCTGTGCCAGACGCAGGCGAGAAGCTTTCCGTTAAGAATCAGGCTGCCACGCAAACGGAACGTGGTGCTACCTACCTAGCGCTGCGAGGGAAAGTGCATAGCCCAGGCGTGTTTCGGCAGAAGCAGCAGCGCGGAGCATTTCGCTGCCGGCACAGCGCTCTCTGGGCGAGAAGCAGACGACGGTTTGACTCTGGCAGAATGAAAGCGCCACATGGTACGAAGAGCATCGGAATGAAGGCAGAGCACCGAGCTGCTGCCGTGCGCATCGCACAGGCTGCGAGAGGAAGCGTGGCTGTCACTGGCTTCTTTGCGGGTTCACGTTAGCAGTTGAAAACAGAAAGTTCCACTTGCAGCTACTTGTGCTGCTACCTATTTCTCTTCCAGCTCTCCCTGGAAAGAATTGTGCCGAGCTTTACGCTTCCAGATGCACAGATGACGGTGGTAGATGCGGCAGAGAATAGAAAGACAGCGCGCAGCGGACAGTTTCTGGTGCTTTACGTGAGGCAAGGGGGAAGTGCAGCCCAGCAGTGGCTTTTACTTCTGGAGCCTTTTGCTTTGGTAGCAGCAGCTGCTGCGAGTGGGCAACGGAGCTGCGAGAGTGCGTAATGTGACGGCACATCTCGCTGAGAAGGAAGCTGCCGAGCCGCAGCGTGTTGTGCTCCGTTTCAAGGCTACTTGGAGGAGGGGGGTACTCGAAGAACGCCTTCTTTCTGGACGCGTCCTTCTGGGTGTGCTCAAGCTGCATGGACTCGGCAGCACGGAAGGTGTAAGAACCTGTTTCTGGCCAGGCAGTGTGCTGGAGTGCAAAGGGCTGCGCCTTCCTTTCTGAAGCAGCCCAGAGCATTCTCAGCGGAATCTGCTTGTGAAGCAGCTCTTGGCTGGACATTTGCAAGTCGCTCCACTGAGTCCATGAAGCCGGTGGCCAGCTGCTTCGTTCTTCGCCTTCTGGGCTCTGGACAGAGCTGAAGCGCAGCGATGGCTCGGAGCTTTGCCGCTCTTCGGCGTGAGCACTGCACGCAGCCACAGGCTGCTGTGCACGGATTTCCCTCAGCTCGACGTACAATCATTCTCTTGCTGTTTCCCTGAGTCGAAAGTGTCCGTGTAGCTCTCGCTCAGCGAAATGCGTCAGGAGAGAAACACTTGCTGGATGAGCTTTTCGCTGGCCAAGACTTTCAACGCAGCACCACCATTCGGGCAAGGAGGAGGAGAAAGGAGGAGCATCTTTTCGTCCTGGCCCGTTCTTCTGCGCGAGACGCCTCTCCGCGTCTTCGCTCCCTGCAAGGCTGTAATGTGCGCCGTGGTACTTGGAAGTGAGAAGGCAGGTGCAGAGAGCACCGCGATCTGGCGGCGCCGTGCAGGCTGGAAAGGAAAGAGGGCTGCCACCGGAATGTGGTGCGAATACCGGTTTGCACGCGTCGAGGGTAAGCTCTGGGTGAGCTTGCTGGCCTAAAACTGTTCTCTGTGCCAGACGCAGGCGAGAAGCTTTCCGTTAAGAATCAGGCTGCCACGCAAACGGAACGTGGTGCTACCTACCTAGCGCTGCGAGGGAAAGTGCATAGCCCAGGCGTGTTTCGGCAGAAGCAGCAGCGCGGAGCATTTCGCTGCCGGCACAGCGCTCTCTGGGCGAGAAGCAGACGACGGTTTGACTCCGGCAGAATGAAAGCGCCACATGGTACGAAGAGCATCGGAATGAAGGCAGAGCACCGAGCTGCTGCCGTGCGCATCGCACAGGCTGCGAGAGGAAGCGTGGCTGTCACTGGCTTCTTTGCGGGTTCACGTTAGCAGTTGAAAACAGAAAGTTCCACTTGCAGCTACTTGTGCTGCTACCTATTTCTCTTCCAGCTCTCCCTGGAAAGAATTGTGCCGAGCTTTACGCTTCCAGATGCACAGATGACGGTGGTAGATGCAGCAGAGAATAGAAAGACAGCGCGCAGCGGACAGTTTCTGGTGCTTTACGTGAGGCAAGGGGGAAGTGCAGCCCAGCAGTGGCTTTTACTTCTGGAGCCTTTTGCTTTGGTAGCAGCAGCTGCTGCGAGTGGGCAACGGAGCTGCGAGAGTGCGTAATGTGACGGCACATCTCGCTGAGAAGGAAGCTGCCGAGCCGCAGCGTGTTGTGCTCCGTTTCAAGGCTACTTGGAGGAGGGGGGTAGTCGAAGAACGCCTTCTTTCTGGACGCGTCCTTCTGGGTGTGCTCAAGCTGCATGGACTCGGCAGCACGGAAGGTGTAAGAACCTGTTTCTGGCCAGGCAGTGTGCTGGAGTGCAAAGGGCTGCGCCTTCCTTTCTGAAGCAGCCCAGAGCATTCTCAGCGGAATCTGCTTGTGAAGCAGCTCTTGGCTGGACATTTGCAAGTCGCTCCACTGAGTCCATGAAGCCGGTGGCCAGCTGCTTCGTTCTTCGCCTTCTGGGCTCTGGACAGAGCTGAAGCGCAGCGATGGCTCGGAGCTTTGCCGCTCTTCGGCGTGAGCACTGCACGCAGCCACAGGCTGCTGTGCACGGATTTCCCTCAGCTCGACGTACAATCATTCTCTTGCTGTTTCCCTGAGTCGAAAGTGTCCGTGTAGCTCTCGCTCAGCGAAATGCGTCAGGAGAGAAACACTTGCTGGATGAGCTTTTCGCTGGCCAAGACTTTCAACGCAGCACCACCATTCGGGCAAGGAGGAGGAGAAAGGAGGAGCATCTTTTCGTCCTGGCCCATTCTTCTGCGCGAGACGCCTCTCCGCGTCTTCGCTCCCTGCAAGGCTGTAATGTGCGCCGTGGTACTTGGAAGTGAGAAGGCAGGTGCAGAGAGCACCGCGATCTGGCGGCGCCGTGCAGGCTGGAAAGGAAAGAGGGCTGCCACCGGAATGTGGTGCGAATACCGGTTTGCACGCGTCGAGGGTAAGCTCTGGGTGAGCTTGCTGGCCTAAAACTGTTCTCTGTGCCAGACGCAGGCGAGAAGCTTTCCGTTAAGAATCAGGCTGCCACGCAAACGGAACGTGGTGCTACCTACCTAGCGCTGCGAGGGAAAGTGCATAGCCCAGGCGTGTTTCGGCAGAAGCAGCAGCGCGGAGCATTTCGCTGCCGGCACAGCGCTCTCTGGGCGAGAAGCAGACGACGGTTTGACTCCGGCAGAATGAAAGCGCCACATGGTACGAAGAGCATCGGAATGAAGGCAGAGCACCGAGCTGCTGCCGTGCGCATCGCACAGGCTGCGAGAGGAAGCGTGGCTGTCACTGGCTTCTTTGCGGGTTCACGTTAGCAGTTGAAAACAGAAAGTTCCACTTGCAGCTACTTGTGCTGCTACCTATTTCTCTTCCAGCTCTCCCTGGAAAGAATTGTGCCGAGCTTTACGCTTCCAGATGCACAGATGACGGTGGTAGATGCGGCAGAGAATAGAAAGACAGCGCGCAGCGGACAGTTTCTGGTGCTTTACGTGAGGCAAGGGGGAAGTGCAGCCCAGCAGTGGCTTTTACTTCTGGAGCCTTTTGCTTTGGTAGCAGCAGCTGCTGCGAGTGGGCAACGGAGCTGCGAGAGTGCGTAATGTGACGGCACATCTCGCTGAGAAGGAAGCTGCCGAGCCGCAGCGTGTTGTGCTCCGTTTCAAGGCTACTTGGAGGAGGGGGGTAGTCGAAGAACGCCTTCTTTCTGGACGCGTCCTTCTGGGTGTGCTCAAGCTGCATGGACTCGGCAGCACGGAAGGTGTAAGAACCTGTTTCTGGCCAGGCAGTGTGCTGGAGTGCAAAGGGCTGCGCCTTCCTTTCTGAAGCAGCCCAGAGCATTCTCAGCGGAATCTGCTTGTGAAGCAGCTCTTGGCTGGACATTTGCAAGTCGCTCCACTGAGTCCATGAAGCCGGTGGCCAGCTGCTTCGTTCTTCGCCTTCTGGGCTCTGGACAGAGCTGAAGCGCAGCGATGGCTCGGAGCTTTGCCGCTCTTCGGCGTGAGCACTGCACGCAGCCACAGGCTGCTGTGCACGGATTTCCCTCAGCTCGACGTACAATCATTCTCTTGCTGTTTCCCTGAGTCGAAAGTGTCCGTGTAGCTCTCGCTCAGCGAAATGCGTCAGGAGAGAAACACTTGCTGGATGAGCTTTTCGCTGGCCAAGACTTTCAACACAGCACCACCATTCGGGCAAGGAGGAGGAGAAAGGAGGAGCATCTTTTCGTCCTGGCCCGTTCTTCTGCGCGAGACGCCTCTCCGCGTCTTCGCTCCCTGCAAGGCTGTAATGTGCGCCGTGGTACTTGGAAGTGAGAAGGCAGGTGCAGAGAGCACCGCGATCTGGCGGCGCCGTGCAGGCTGGAAAGGAAAGAGGGCTGCCACCAGAATGTGGTGCGAATACCGGTTTGCACGCGTCGAGGGTAAGCTCTGGGTGAGCTTGCTGGCCTAAAACTGTTCTCTGTGCCAGACGCAGGCGAGAAGCTTTCCGTTAAGAATCAGGCTGCCACGCAAACGGAACGTGGTGCTACCTACCTAGCGCTGCGAGGGAAAGTGCATAGCCCAGGCGTGTTTCGGCAGAAGCAGCAGCGCGGAGCATTTCGCTGCCGGCACAGCGCTCTCTGGGCGAGAAGCAGACGACGGTTTGACTCCGGCAGAATGAAAGCGCCACATGGTACGAAGAGCATCGGAATGAAGGCAGAGCACCGAGCTGCTGCCGTGCGCATCGCACAGGCTGCGAGAGGAAGCGTGGCTGTCACTGGCTTCTTTGCGGGTTCACGTTAGCAGTTGAAAACAGAAAGTTCCACTTGCAGCTACTTGTGCTGCTACCTATTTCTCTTCCAGCTCTCCCTGGAAAGAATTGTGCCGAGCTTTACGCTTCCAGATGCACAGATGACGGTGGTAGATGCGGCAGAGAATAGAAAGACAGCGCGCAGCGGACAGTTTCTGGTGCTTTACGTGAGGCAAGGGGGAAGTGCAGCCCAGCAGTGGCTTTTACTTCTGGAGCCTTTTGCTTTGGTAGCAGCAGCTGCTGCGAGTGGGCAACGGAGCTGCGAGAGTGCGTAATGTGACGGCACATCTCGCTGAGAAGGAAGCTGCCGAGCCGCAGCGTGTTGTGCTCCGTTTCAAGGCTACTTGGAGGAGGGGGGTAGTCGAAGAACGCCTTCTTTCTGGACGCGTCCTTCTGGGTGTGCTCAAGCTGCATGGACTCGGCAGCACGGAAGGTGTAAGAACCTGTTTCTGGCCAGGCAGTGTGCTGGAGTGCAAAGGGCTGCGCCTTCCTTTCTGAAGCAGCCCAGAGCATTCTCAGCGGAATCTGCTTGTGAAGCAGCTCTTGGCTGGACATTTGCAAGTCGCTCCACTGAGTCCATGAAGCCGGTGGCCAGCTGCTTCGTTCTTCGCCTTCTGGGCTCTGGACAGAGCTGAAGCGCAGCGATGGCTCGGAGCTTTGCCGCTCTTCGGCGTGAGCACTGCACGCAGCCACAGGCTGCTGTGCACGGATTTCCCTCAGCTCGACGTACAATCATTCTCTTGCTGTTTCCCTGAGTCGAAAGTGTCCGTGTAGCTCTCGCTCAGCGAAATGCGTCAGGAGAGAAACACTTGCTGGATGAGCTTTTCGCTGGCCAAGACTTTCAACGCAGCACCACCATTCGGGCAAAGAGGAGGAGAAAGGAGGAGCATCTTTTCGTCCTGGCCCGTTCTTCTGCGCGAGACGCCTCTCCGCGTCTTCGCTCCCTGCAAGGCTGTAATGTGCGCCGTGGTACTTGGAAGTGAGAAGGCAGGTGCAGAGAGCACCGCGATCTGGCGGCGCCGTGCAGGCTGGAAAGGAAAGAGGGCTGCCACCGGAATGTGGTGCGAATACCGGTTTGCACGCGTCGAGGGTAAGCTCTGGGTGAGCTTGCTGGCCTAAAACTGTTCTCTGTGCCAGACGCAGGCGAGAAGCTTTCCGTTAAGAATCAGGCTGCCACGCAAACGGAACGTGGTGCTACCTACCTAGCGCTGCGAGGGAAAGTGCATAGCCCAGGCGTGTTTCGGCAGAAGCAGCAGCGCGGAGCATTTCGCTGCCGGCACAGCGCTCTCTGGGCGAGAAGCAGACGACGGTTTGACTCCGGCAGAATGAAAGCGCCACATGGTACGAAGAGCATCGGAATGAAGGCAGAGCACCGAGCTGCTGCTGTGCGCATCGCACAGGCTGCGAGAGGAAGCGTGGCTGTCACTGGCTTCTTTGCGGGTTCACGTTAGCAGTTGAAAACAGAAAGTTCCACTTGCAGCTACTTGTGCTGCTACCTATTTCTCTTCCAGCTCTCCCTGGAAAGAATTGTGCCGAGCTTTACGCTTCCAGATGCACAGATGACGGTGGTAGATGCGGCAGAGAATAGAAAGACAGCGCGCAGCGGACAGTTTCTGGTGCTTTACGTGAGGCAAGGGGGAAGTGCAGCCCAGCAGTGGCTTTTACTTCTGGAGCCTTTTGCTTTGGTAGCAGCAGCTGCTGCGAGTGGGCAACGGAGCTGCGAGAGTGCGTAATGTGACGGCACATCTCGCTGAGAAGGAAGCTGCCGAGCCGCAGCGTGTTGTGCTCCGTTTCAAGGCTACTTGGAGGAGGGGGGTACTCGAAGAACGCCTTCTTTCCGGACGCGTCCTTCTGGGTGTGCTCAAGCTGCATGGACTCGGCAGCACGGAAGGTGTAAGAACCTGTTTCTGGCCAGGCAGTGTGCTGGAGTGCAAAGGGCTGCGCCTTCCTTTCTGAAGCAGCCCAGAGCATTCTCAGCGGAATCTGCTTGTGAAGCAGCTCTTGGCTGGACATTTGCAAGTCGCTCCACTGAGTCCATGAAGCCGGTGGCCAGCTGCTTCGTTCTTCGCCTTCTGGGCTCTGGACAGAGCTGAAGCGCAGCGATGGCTCGGAGCTTTGCCGCTCTTCGGCGTGAGCACTGCACGCAGCCACAGGCTGCTGTGCACGGATTTCCCTCAGCTCGACGTACAATCATTCTCTTGCTGTTTCCCTGAGTCGAAAGTGTCCGTGTAGCTCTCGCTCAGCGAAATGCGTCAGGAGAGAAACACTTGCTGGATGAGCTTTTCGCTGGCCAAGACTTTCAACGCAGCACCACCATTCGGGCAAGGAGGAGGAGAAAGGAGGAGCATCTTTTCGTCCTGGCCCGTTCTTCTGCGCGAGACGCCTCTCCGCGTCTTCGCTCCCTGCAAGGCTGTAATGTGCGCCGTGGTACTTGGAAGTGAGAAGGCAGGTGCAGAGAGCACCGCGATCTGGCGGCGCCGTGCAGGCTGGAAAGGAAAGAGGGCTGCCACCGGAATGTGGTGCGAATACCGGTTTGCACGCGTCGAGGGTAAGCTCTGGGTGAGCTTGCTGGCCTAAAACTGTTCTCTGTGCCAGACGCAGGCGAGAAGCTTTCCGTTAAGAATCAGGCTGCCACGCAAACGGAACGTGGTGCTACCTACCTAGCGCTGCGAGGGAAAGTGCATAGCCCAGGCGTGTTTCGGCAGAAGCAGCAGCGCGGAGCATTTCGCTGCCGGCACAGCGCTCTCTGGGCGAGAAGCAGACGACGGTTTGACTCTGGCAGAATGAAAGCGCCACATGGTACGAAGAGCATCGGAATGAAGGCAGAGCACCGAGCTGCTGCCGTGCGCATCGCACAGGCTGCGAGAGGAAGCGTGGCTGTCACTGGCTTCTTTGCGGGTTCACGTTAGCAGTTGAAAACAGAAAGTTCCACTTGCAGCTACTTGTGCTGCTACCTATTTCTCTTCCAGCTCTCCCTGGAAAGAATTGTGCCGAGCTTTACGCTTCCAGATGCACAGATGACGGTGGTAGATGCGGCAGAGAATAGAAAGACAGCGCGCAGCGGACAGTTTCTGGTGCTTTACGTGAGGCAAGGGGGAAGTGCAGCCCAGCAGTGGCTTTTACTTCTGGAGCCTTTTGCTTTGGTAGCAGCAGCTGCTGCGAGTGGGCAACGGAGCTGCGAGAGTGCGTAATGTGACGGCACATCTCGCTGAGAAGGAAGCTGCCGAGCCGCAGCGTGTTGTGCTCCGTTTCAAGGCTACTTGGAGGAGGGGGGTACTCGAAGAACGCCTTCTTTCTGGACGCGTCCTTCTGGGTGTGCTCAAGCTGCATGGACTCGGCAGCACGGAAGGTGTAAGAACCTGTTTCTGGCCAGGCAGTGTGCTGGAGTGCAAAGGGCTGCGCCTTCCTTTCTGAAGCAGCCCAGAGCATTCTCAGCGGAATCTGCTTGTGAAGCAGCTCTTGGCTGGACATTTGCAAGTCGCTCCACTGAGTCCATGAAGCCGGTGGCCAGCTGCTTCGTTCTTCGCCTTCTGGGCTCTGGACAGAGCTGAAGCGCAGCGATGGCTCGGAGCTTTGCCGCTCTTCGGCGTGAGCACTGCACGCAGCCACAGGCTGCTGTGCACGGATTTCCCTCAGCTCGACGTACAATCATTCTCTTGCTGTTTCCCTGAGTCGAAAGTGTCCGTGTAGCTCTCGCTCAGCGAAATGCGTCAGGAGAGAAACACTTGCTGGATGAGCTTTTCGCTGGCCAAGACTTTCAACGCAGCACCACCATTCGGGCAAGGAGGAGGAGAAAGGAGGAGCATCTTTTCGTCCTGGCCCGTTCTTCTGCGCGAGACGCCTCTCCGCGTCTTCGCTCCCTGCAAGGCTGTAATGTGCGCCGTGGTACTTGGAAGTGAGAAGGCAGGTGCAGAGAGCACCGCGATCTGGCGGCGCCGTGCAGGCTGGAAAGGAAAGAGGGCTGCCACCGGAATGTGGTGCGAATACCGGTTTGCACGCGTCGAGGGTAAGCTCTGGGTGAGCTTGCTGGCCTAAAACTGTTCTCTGTGCCAGACGCAGGCGAGAAGCTTTCCGTTAAGAATCAGGCTGCCACGCAAACGGAACGTGGTGCTACCTACCTAGCGCTGCGAGGGAAAGTGCATAGCCCAGGCGTGTTTCGGCAGAAGCAGCAGCGCGGAGCATTTCGCTGCCGGCACAGCGCTCTCTGGGCGAGAAGCAGACGACGGTTTGACTCTGGCAGAATGAAAGCGCCACATGGTACGAAGAGCATCGGAATGAAGGCAGAGCACCGAGCTGCTGCCGTGCGCATCGCACAGGCTGCGAGAGGAAGCGTGGCTGTCACTGGCTTCTTTGCGGGTTCACGTTAGCAGTTGAAAACAGAAAGTTCCACTTGCAGCTACTTGTGCTGCTACCTATTTCTCTTCCAGCTCTCCCTGGAAAGAATTGTGCCGAGCTTTACGCTTCCAGATGCACAGATGACGGTGGTAGATGCGGCAGAGAATAGAAAGACAGCGCGCAGCGGACAGTTTCTGGTGCTTTACGTGAGGCAAGGGGGAAGTGCAGCCCAGCAGTGGCTTTTACTTCTGGAGCCTTTTGCTTTGGTAGCAGCAGCTGCTGCGAGTGGGCAACGGAGCTGCGAGAGTGCGTAATGTGACGGCACATCTCGCTGAGAAGGAAGCTGCCGAGCCGCAGCGTGTTGTGCTCCGTTTCAAGGCTACTTGGAGGAGGGGGGTACTCGAAGAACGCCTTCTTTCTGGACGCGTCCTTCTGGGTGTGCTCAAGCTGCATGGACTCGGCAGCACGGAAGGTGTAAGAACCTGTTTCTGGCCAGGCAGTGTGCTGGAGTGCAAAGGGCTGCGCCTTCCTTTCTGAAGCAGCCCAGAGCATTCTCAGCGGAATCTGCTTGTGAAGCAGCTCTTGGCTGGACATTTGCAAGTCGCTCCACTGAGTCCATGAAGCCGGTGGCCAGCTGCTTCGTTCTTCGCCTTCTGGGCTCTGGACAGAGCTGAAGCGCAGCGATGGCTCGGAGCTTTGCCGCTCTTCGGCGTGAGCACTGCACGCAGCCACAGGCTGCTGTGCACGGATTTCCCTCAGCTCGACGTACAATCATTCTCTTGCTGTTTCCCTGAGTCGAAAGTGTCCGTGTAGCTCTCGCTCAGCGAAATGCGTCAGGAGAGAAACACTTGCTGGATGAGCTTTTCGCTGGCCAAGACTTTCAACGCAGCACCACCATTCGGGCAAGGAGGAGGAGAAAGGAGGAGCATCTTTTCGTCCTGGCCCGTTCTTCTGCGCGAGACGCCTCTCCGCGTCTTCGCTCCCTGCAAGGCTGTAATGTGCGCCGTGGTACTTGGAAGTGAGAAGGCAGGTGCAGAGAGCACCGCGATCTGGCGGCGCCGTGCAGGCTGGAAAGGAAAGAGGGCTGCCACCGGAATGTGGTGCGAATACCGGTTTGCACGCGTCGAGGGTAAGCTCTGGGTGAGCTTGCTGGCCTAAAACTGTTCTCTGTGCCAGACGCAGGCGAGAAGCTTTCCGTTAAGAATCAGGCTGCCACGCAAACGGAACGTGGTGCTACCTACCTAGCGCTGCGAGGGAAAGTGCATAGCCCAGGCGTGTTTCGGCAGAAGCAGCAGCGCGGAGCATTTCGCTGCCGGCACAGCGCTCTCTGGGCGAGAAGCAGACGACGGTTTGACTCCGGCAGAATGAAAGCGCCACATGGTACGAAGAGCATCGGAATGAAGGCAGAGCACCGAGCTGCTGCCGTGCGCATCGCACAGGCTGCGAGAGGAAGCGTGGCTGTCACTGGCTTCTTTGCGGGTTCACGTTAGCAGTTGAAAACAGAAAGTTCCACTTGCAGCTACTTGTGCTGCTACCTATTTCTCTTCCAGCTCTCCCTGGAAAGAATTGTGCCGAGCTTTACGCTTCCAGATGCACAGATGACGGTGGTAGATGCAGCAGAGAATAGAAAGACAGCGCGCAGCGGACAGTTTCTGGTGCTTTACGTGAGGCAAGGGGGAAGTGCAGCCCAGCAGTGGCTTTTACTTCTGGAGCCTTTTGCTTTGGTAGCAGCAGCTGCTGCGAGTGGGCAACGGAGCTGCGAGAGTGCGTAATGTGACGGCACATCTCGCTGAGAAGGAAGCTGCCGAGCCGCAGCGTGTTGTGCTCCGTTTCAAGGCTACTTGGAGGAGGGGGGTAGTCGAAGAACGCCTTCTTTCTGGACGCGTCCTTCTGGGTGTGCTCAAGCTGCATGGACTCGGCAGCACGGAAGGTGTAAGAACCTGTTTCTGGCCAGGCAGTGTGCTGGAGTGCAAAGGGCTGCGCCTTCCTTTCTGAAGCAGCCCAGAGCATTCTCAGCGGAATCTGCTTGTGAAGCAGCTCTTGGCTGGACATTTGCAAGTCGCTCCACTGAGTCCATGAAGCCGGTGGCCAGCTGCTTCGTTCTTCGCCTTCTGGGCTCTGGACAGAGCTGAAGCGCAGCGATGGCTCGGAGCTTTGCCGCTCTTCGGCGTGAGCACTGCACGCAGCCACAGGCTGCTGTGCACGGATTTCCCTCAGCTCGACGTACAATCATTCTCTTGCTGTTTCCCTGAGTCGAAAGTGTCCGTGTAGCTCTCGCTCAGCGAAATGCGTCAGGAGAGAAACACTTGCTGGATGAGCTTTTCGCTGGCCAAGACTTTCAACGCAGCACCACCATTCGGGCAAGGAGGAGGAGAAAGGAGGAGCATCTTTTCGTCCTGGCCCATTCTTCTGCGCGAGACGCCTCTCCGCGTCTTCGCTCCCTGCAAGGCTGTAATGTGCGCCGTGGTACTTGGAAGTGAGAAGGCAGGTGCAGAGAGCACCGCGATCTGGCGGCGCCGTGCAGGCTGGAAAGGAAAGAGGGCTGCCACCGGAATGTGGTGCGAATACCGGTTTGCACGCGTCGAGGGTAAGCTCTGGGTGAGCTTGCTGGCCTAAAACTGTTCTCTGTGCCAGACGCAGGCGAGAAGCTTTCCGTTAAGAATCAGGCTGCCACGCAAACGGAACGTGGTGCTACCTACCTAGCGCTGCGAGGGAAAGTGCATAGCCCAGGCGTGTTTCGGCAGAAGCAGCAGCGCGGAGCATTTCGCTGCCGGCACAGCGCTCTCTGGGCGAGAAGCAGACGACGGTTTGACTCCGGCAGAATGAAAGCGCCACATGGTACGAAGAGCATCGGAATGAAGGCAGAGCACCGAGCTGCTGCCGTGCGCATCGCACAGGCTGCGAGAGGAAGCGTGGCTGTCACTGGCTTCTTTGCGGGTTCACGTTAGCAGTTGAAAACAGAAAGTTCCACTTGCAGCTACTTGTGCTGCTACCTATTTCTCTTCCAGCTCTCCCTGGAAAGAATTGTGCCGAGCTTTACGCTTCCAGATGCACAGATGACGGTGGTAGATGCGGCAGAGAATAGAAAGACAGCGCGCAGCGGACAGTTTCTGGTGCTTTACGTGAGGCAAGGGGGAAGTGCAGCCCAGCAGTGGCTTTTACTTCTGGAGCCTTTTGCTTTGGTAGCAGCAGCTGCTGCGAGTGGGCAACGGAGCTGCGAGAGTGCGTAATGTGACGGCACATCTCGCTGAGAAGGAAGCTGCCGAGCCGCAGCGTGTTGTGCTCCGTTTCAAGGCTACTTGGAGGAGGGGGGTAGTCGAAGAACGCCTTCTTTCTGGACGCGTCCTTCTGGGTGTGCTCAAGCTGCATGGACTCGGCAGCACGGAAGGTGTAAGAACCTGTTTCTGGCCAGGCAGTGTGCTGGAGTGCAAAGGGCTGCGCCTTCCTTTCTGAAGCAGCCCAGAGCATTCTCAGCGGAATCTGCTTGTGAAGCAGCTCTTGGCTGGACATTTGCAAGTCGCTCCACTGAGTCCATGAAGCCGGTGGCCAGCTGCTTCGTTCTTCGCCTTCTGGGCTCTGGACAGAGCTGAAGCGCAGCGATGGCTCGGAGCTTTGCCGCTCTTCGGCGTGAGCACTGCACGCAGCCACAGGCTGCTGTGCACGGATTTCCCTCAGCTCGACGTACAATCATTCTCTTGCTGTTTCCCTGAGTCGAAAGTGTCCGTGTAGCTCTCGCTCAGCGAAATGCGTCAGGAGAGAAACACTTGCTGGATGAGCTTTTCGCTGGCCAAGACTTTCAACACAGCACCACCATTCGGGCAAGGAGGAGGAGAAAGGAGGAGCATCTTTTCGTCCTGGCCCGTTCTTCTGCGCGAGACGCCTCTCCGCGTCTTCGCTCCCTGCAAGGCTGTAATGTGCGCCGTGGTACTTGGAAGTGAGAAGGCAGGTGCAGAGAGCACCGCGATCTGGCGGCGCCGTGCAGGCTGGAAAGGAAAGAGGGCTGCCACCAGAATGTGGTGCGAATACCGGTTTGCACGCGTCGAGGGTAAGCTCTGGGTGAGCTTGCTGGCCTAAAACTGTTCTCTGTGCCAGACGCAGGCGAGAAGCTTTCCGTTAAGAATCAGGCTGCCACGCAAACGGAACGTGGTGCTACCTACCTAGCGCTGCGAGGGAAAGTGCATAGCCCAGGCGTGTTTCGGCAGAAGCAGCAGCGCGGAGCATTTCGCTGCCGGCACAGCGCTCTCTGGGCGAGAAGCAGACGACGGTTTGACTCCGGCAGAATGAAAGCGCCACATGGTACGAAGAGCATCGGAATGAAGGCAGAGCACCGAGCTGCTGCCGTGCGCATCGCACAGGCTGCGAGAGGAAGCGTGGCTGTCACTGGCTTCTTTGCGGGTTCACGTTAGCAGTTGAAAACAGAAAGTTCCACTTGCAGCTACTTGTGCTGCTACCTATTTCTCTTCCAGCTCTCCCTGGAAAGAATTGTGCCGAGCTTTACGCTTCCAGATGCACAGATGACGGTGGTAGATGCGGCAGAGAATAGAAAGACAGCGCGCAGCGGACAGTTTCTGGTGCTTTACGTGAGGCAAGGGGGAAGTGCAGCCCAGCAGTGGCTTTTACTTCTGGAGCCTTTTGCTTTGGTAGCAGCAGCTGCTGCGAGTGGGCAACGGAGCTGCGAGAGTGCGTAATGTGACGGCACATCTCGCTGAGAAGGAAGCTGCCGAGCCGCAGCGTGTTGTGCTCCGTTTCAAGGCTACTTGGAGGAGGGGGGTACTCGAAGAACGCCTTCTTTCTGGACGCGTCCTTCTGGGTGTGCTCAAGCTGCATGGACTCGGCAGCACGGAAGGTGTAAGAACCTGTTTCTGGCCAGGCAGTGTGCTGGAGTGCAAAGGGCTGCGCCTTCCTTTCTGAAGCAGCCCAGAGCATTCTCAGCGGAATCTGCTTGTGAAGCAGCTCTTGGCTGGACATTTGCAAGTCGCTCCACTGAGTCCATGAAGCCGGTGGCCAGCTGCTTCGTTCTTCGCCTTCTGGGCTCTGGACAGAGCTGAAGCGCAGCGATGGCTCGGAGCTTTGCCGCTCTTCGGCGTGAGCACTGCACGCAGCCACAGGCTGCTGTGCACGGATTTCCCTCAGCTCGACGTACAATCATTCTCTTGCTGTTTCCCTGAGTCGAAAGTGTCCGTGTAGCTCTCGCTCAGCGAAATGCGTCAGGAGAGAAACACTTGCTGGATGAGCTTTTCGCTGGCCAAGACTTTCAACGCAGCACCACCATTCGGGCAAAGAGGAGGAGAAAGGAGGAGCATCTTTTCGTCCTGGCCCGTTCTTCTGCGCGAGACGCCTCTCCGCGTCTTCGCTCCCTGCAAGGCTGTAATGTGCGCTGTGGTACTTGGAAGTGAGAAGGCAGGTGCAGAGAGCACCGCGATCTGGCGGCGCCGTGCAGGCTGGAAAGGAAAGAGGGCTGCCACCGGAATGTGGTGCGAATACCGGTTTGCACGCGTCGAGGGTAAGCTCTGGGTGAGCTTGCTGGCCTAAAACTGTTCTCTGTGCCAGACGCAGGCGAGAAGCTTTCCGTTAAGAATCAGGCTGCCACGCAAACGGAACGTGGTGCTACCTACCTAGCGCTGCGAGGGAAAGTGCATAGCCCAGGCGTGTTTCGGCAGAAGCAGCAGCGCGGAGCATTTCGCTGCCGGCACAGCGCTCTCTGGGCGAGAAGCAGACGACGGTTTGACTCCGGCAGAATGAAAGCGCCACATGGTACGAAGAGCATCGGAATGAAGGCAGAGCACCGAGCTGCTGCCGTGCGCATCGCACAGGCTGCGAGAGGAAGCGTGGCTGTCACTGGCTTCTTTGCGGGTTCACGTTAGCAGTTGAAAACAGAAAGTTCCACTTGCAGCTACTTGTGCTGCTACCTATTTCTCTTCCAGCTCTCCCTGGAAAGAATTGTGCCGAGCTTTACGCTTCCAGATGCACAGATGACGGTGGTAGATGCGGCAGAGAATAGAAAGACAGCGCGCAGCGGACAGTTTCTGGTGCTTTACGTGAGGCAAGGGGGAAGTGCAGCCCAGCAGTGGCTTTTACTTCTGGAGCCTTTTGCTTTGGTAGCAGCAGCTGCTGCGAGTGGGCAACGGAGCTGCGAGAGTGCGTAATGTGACGGCACATCTCGCTGAGAAGGAAGCTGCCGAGCCGCAGCGTGTTGTGCTCCGTTTCAAGGCTACTTGGAGGAGGGGGGTACTCGAAGAACGCCTTCTTTCTGGACGCGTCCTTCTGGGTGTGCTCAAGCTGCATGGACTCGGCAGCACGGAAGGTGTAAGAACCTGTTTCTGGCCAGGCAGTGTGCTGGAGTGCAAAGGGCTGCGCCTTCCTTTCTGAAGCAGCCCAGAGCATTCTCAGCGGAATCTGCTTGTGAAGCAGCTCTTGGCTGGACATTTGCAAGTCGCTCCACTGAGTCCATGAAGCCGGTGGCCAGCTGCTTCGTTCTTCGCCTTCTGGGCTCTGGACAGAGCTGAAGCGCAGCGATGGCTCGGAGCTTTGCCGCTCTTCGGCGTGAGCACTGCACGCAGCCACAGGCTGCTGTGCACGGATTTCCCTCAGCTCGACGTACAATCATTCTCTTGCTGTTTCCCTGAGTCGAAAGCGTCCGTGTAGCTCTCGCTCAGCGAAATGCGTCAGGAGAGAAACACTTGCTGGATGAGCTTTTCGCTGGCCAAGACTTTCAACGCAGCACCACCATTCGGGCAAGGAGGAGGAGAAAGGAGGAGCATCTTTTCGTCCTGGCCCGTTCTTCTGCGCGAGACGCCTCTCCGCGTCTTCGCTCCCTGCAAGGCTGTAATGTGCGCCGTGGTACTTGGAAGTGAGAAGGCAGGTGCAGAGAGCACCGCGATCTGGCGGCGCCGTGCAGGCTGGAAAGGAAAGAGGGCTGCCACCGGAATGTGGTGCGAATACCGGTTTGCACGCGTCGAGGGTAAGCTCTGGGTGAGCTTGCTGGCCTAAAACTGTTCTCTGTGCCAGACGCAGGCGAGAAGCTTTCCGTTAAGAATCAGGCTGCCACGCAAACGGAACGTGGTGCTACCTACCTAGCGCTGCGAGGGAAAGTGCATAGCCCAGGCGTGTTTCGGCAGAAGCAGCAGCGCGGAGCATTTCGCTGCCGGCACAGCGCTCTCTGGGCGAGAAGCAGACGACGGTTTGACTCCGGCAGAATGAAAGCGCCACATGGTACGAAGAGCATCGGAATGAAGGCAGAGCACCGAGCTGCTGCCGTGCGCATCGCACAGGCTGCGAGAGGAAGCGTGGCTGTCACTGGCTTCTTTGCGGGTTCACGTTAGCAGTTGAAAACAGAAAGTTCCACTTGCAGCTACTTGTGCTGCTACCTATTTCTCTTCCAGCTCTCCCTGGAAAGAATTGTGCCGAGCTTTACGCTTCCAGATGCACAGATGACGGTGGTAGATGCGGCAGAGAATAGAAAGACAGCGCGCAGCGGACAGTTTCTGGTGCTTTACGTGAGGCAAGGGGGAAGTGCAGCCCAGCAGTGGCTTTTACTTCTGGAGCCTTTTGCTTTGGTAGCAGCAGCTGCTGCGAGTGGGCAACGGAGCTGCGAGAGTGCGTAATGTGACGGCACATCTCGCTGAGAAGGAAGCTGCCGAGCCGCAGCGTGTTGTGCTCCGTTTCAAGGCTACTTGGAGGAGGGGGGTACTCGAAGAACGCCTTCTTTCTGGACGCGTCCTTCTGGGTGTGCTCAAGCTGCATGGACTCGGCAGCACGGAAGGTGTAAGAACCTGTTTCTGGCCAGGCAGTGTGCTGGAGTGCAAAGGGCTGCGCCTTCCTTTCTGAAGCAGCCCAGAGCATTCTCAGCGGAATCTGCTTGTGAAGCAGCTCTTGGCTGGACATTTGCAAGTCGCTCCACTGAGTCCATGAAGCCGGTGGCCAGCTGCTTCGTTCTTCGCCTTCTGGGCTCTGGACAGAGCTGAAGCGCAGCGATGGCTCGGAGCTTTGCCGCTCTTCGGCGTGAGCACTGCACGCAGCCACAGGCTGCTGTGCACGGATTTCCCTCAGCTCGACGTACAATCATTCTCTTGCTGTTTCCCTGAGTCGAAAGCGTCCGTGTAGCTCTCGCTCAGCGAAATGCGTCAGGAGAGAAACACTTGCTGGATGAGCTTTTCGCTGGCCAAGACTTTCAACGCAGCACCACCATTCGGGCAAGGAGGAGGAGAAAGGAGGAGCATCTTTTCGTCCTGGCCCGTTCTTCTGCGCGAGACGCCTCTCCGCGTCTTCGCTCCCTGCAAGGCTGTAATGTGCGCCGTGGTACTTGGAAGTGAGAAGGCAGGTGCAGAGAGCACCGCGATCTGGCGGCGCCGTGCAGGCTGGAAAGGAAAGAGGGCTGCCACCGGAATGTGGTGCGAATACCGGTTTGCACGCGTCGAGGGTAAGCTCTGGGTGAGCTTGCTGGCCTAAAACTGTTCTCTGTGCCAGACGCAGGCGAGAAGCTTTCCGTTAAGAATCAGGCTGCCACGCAAACGGAACGTGGTGCTACCTACCTAGCGCTGCGAGGGAAAGTGCATAGCCCAGGCGTGTTTCGGCAGAAGCAGCAGCGCGGAGCATTTCGCTGCCGGCACAGCGCTCTCTGGGCGAGAAGCAGACGACGGTTTGACTCCGGCAGAATGAAAGCGCCACATGGTACGAAGAGCATCGGAATGAAGGCAGAGCACCGAGCTGCTGCCGTGCGCATCGCACAGGCTGCGAGAGGAAGCGTGGCTGTCACTGGCTTCTTTGCGGGTTCACGTTAGCAGTTGAAAACAGAAAGTTCCACTTGCAGCTACTTGTGCTGCTACCTATTTCTCTTCCAGCTCTCCCTGGAAAGAATTGTGCCGAGCTTTACGCTTCCAGATGCACAGATGACGGTGGTAGATGCGGCAGAGAATAGAAAGACAGCGCGCAGCGGACAGTTTCTGGTGCTTTACGTGAGGCAAGGGGGAAGTGCAGCCCAGCAGTGGCTTTTACTTCTGGAGCCTTTTGCTTTGGTAGCAGCAGCTGCTGCGAGTGGGCAACGGAGCTGCGAGAGTGCGTAATGTGACGGCACATCTCGCTGAGAAGGAAGCTGCCGAGCCGCAGCGTGTTGTGCTCCGTTTCAAGGCTACTTGGAGGAGGGGGGTACTCGAAGAACGCCTTCTTTCTGGACGCGTCCTTCTGGGTGTGCTCAAGCTGCATGGACTCGGCAGCACGGAAGGTGTAAGAACCTGTTTCTGGCCAGGCAGTGTGCTGGAGTGCAAAGGGCTGCGCCTTCCTTTCTGAAGCAGCCCAGAGCATTCTCAGCGGAATCTGCTTGTGAAGCAGCTCTTGGCTGGACATTTGCAAGTCGCTCCACTGAGTCCATGAAGCCGGTGGCCAGCTGCTTCGTTCTTCGCCTTCTGGGCTCTGGACAGAGCTGAAGCGCAGCGATGGCTCGGAGCTTTGCCGCTCTTCGGCGTGAGCACTGCACGCAGCCACAGGCTGCTGTGCACGGATTTCCCTCAGCTCGACGTACAATCATTCTCTTGCTGTTTCCCTGAGTCGAAAGCGTCCGTGTAGCTCTCGCTCAGCGAAATGCGTCAGGAGAGAAACACTTGCTGGATGAGCTTTTCGCTGGCCAAGACTTTCAACGCAGCACCACCATTCGGGCAAGGAGGAGGAGAAAGGAGGAGCATCTTTTCGTCCTGGCCCGTTCTTCTGCGCGAGACGCCTCTCCGCGTCTTCGCTCCCTGCAAGGCTGTAATGTGCGCCATGGTACTTGGAAGTGAGAAGGCAGGTGCAGAGAGCACCGCGATCTGGCGGCGCCGTGCAGGCTGGAAAGGAAAGAGGGCTGCCACCGGAATGTGGTGCGAATACCGGTTTGCACGCGTCGAGGGTAAGCTCTGGGTGAGCTTGCTGGCCTAAAACTGTTCTCTGTGCCAGACGCAGGCGAGAAGCTTTCCGTTAAGAATCAGGCTGCCACGCAAACGGAACGTGGTGCTACCTACCTAGCGCTGCGAGGGAAAGTGCATAGCCCAGGCGTGTTTCGGCAGAAGCAGCAGCGCGGAGCATTTCGCTGCCGGCACAGCGCTCTCTGGGCGAGAAGCAGACGACGGTTTGACTCCGGCAGAATGAAAGCGCCACATGGTACGAAGAGCATCGGAATGAAGGCAGAGCACCGAGCTGCTGCCGTGCGCATCGCACAGGCTGCGAGAGGAAGCGTGGCTGTCACTGGCTTCTTTGCGGGTTCACGTTAGCAGTTGAAAACAGAAAGTTCCACTTGCAGCTACTTGTGCTGCTACCTATTTCTCTTCCAGCTCTCCCTGGAAAGAATTGTGCCGAGCTTTACGCTTCCAGATGCACAGATGACGGTGGTAGATGCGGCAGAGAATAGAAAGACAGCGCGCAGCGGACAGTTTCTGGTGCTTTACGTGAGGCAAGGGGGAAGTGCAGCCCAGCAGTGGCTTTTACTTCTGGAGCCTTTTGCTTTGGTAGCAGCAGCTGCTGCGAGTGGGCAACGGAGCTGCGAGAGTGCGTAATGTGACGGCACATCTCGCTGAGAAGGAAGCTGCCGAGCCGCAGCGTGTTGTGCTCCGTTTCAAGGCTACTTGGAGGAGGGGGGTACTCGAAGAACGCCTTCTTTCTGGACGCGTCCTTCTGGGTGTGCTCAAGCTGCATGGACTCGGCAGCACGGAAGGTGTAAGAACCTGTTTCTGGCCAGGCAGTGTGCTGGAGTGCAAAGGGCTGCGCCTTCCTTTCTGAAGCAGCCCAGAGCATTCTCAGCGGAATCTGCTTGTGAAGCAGCTCTTGGCTGGACATTTGCAAGTCGCTCCACTGAGTCCATGAAGCCGGTGGCCAGCTGCTTCGTTCTTCGCCTTCTGGGCTCTGGACAGAGCTGAAGCGCAGCGATGGCTCGGAGCTTTGCCGCTCTTCGGCGTGAGCACTGCACGCAGCCACAGGCTGCTGTGCACGGATTTCCCTCAGCTCGACGTACAATCATTCTCTTGCTGTTTCCCTGAGTCGAAAGCGTCCGTGTAGCTCTCGCTCAGCGAAATGCGTCAGGAGAGAAACACTTGCTGGATGAGCTTTTCGCTGGCCAAGACTTTCAACGCAGCACCACCATTCGGGCAAGGAGGAGGAGAAAGGAGGAGCATCTTTTCGTCCTGGCCCGTTCTTCTGCGCGAGACGCCTCTCCGCGTCTTCGCTCCCTGCAAGGCTGTAATGTGCGCCGTGGTACTTGGAAGTGAGAAGGCAGGTGCAGAGAGCACCGCGATCTGGCGGCGCCGTGCAGGCTGGAAAGGAAAGAGGGCTGCCACCGGAATGTGGTGCGAATACCGGTTTGCACGCGTCGAGGGTAAGCTCTGGGTGAGCTTGCTGGCCTAAAACTGTTCTCTGTGCCAGACGCAGGCGAGAAGCTTTCCGTTAAGAATCAGGCTGCCACGCAAACGGAACGTGGTGCTACCTACCTAGCGCTGCGAGGGAAAGTGCATAGCCCAGGCGTGTTTCGGCAGAAGCAGCAGCGCGGAGCATTTCGCTGCCGGCACAGCGCTCTCTGGGCGAGAAGCAGACGACGGTTTGACTCCGGCAGAATGAAAGCGCCACATGGTACGAAGAGCATCGGAATGAAGGCAGAGCACCGAGCTGCTGCCGTGCGCATCGCACAGGCTGCGAGAGGAAGCGTGGCTGTCACTGGCTTCTTTGCGGGTTCACGTTAGCAGTTGAAAACAGAAAGTTCCACTTGCAGCTACTTGTGCTGCTACCTATTTCTCTTCCAGCTCTCCCTGGAAAGAATTGTGCCGAGCTTTACGCTTCCAGATGCACAGATGACGGTGGTAGATGCGGCAGAGAATAGAAAGACAGCGCGCAGCGGACAGTTTCTGGTGCTTTACGTGAGGCAAGGGGGAAGTGCAGCCCAGCAGTGGCTTTTACTTCTGGAGCCTTTTGCTTTGGTAGCAGCAGCTGCTGCGAGTGGGCAACGGAGCTGCGAGAGTGCGTAATGTGACGGCACATCTCGCTGAGAAGGAAGCTGCCGAGCCGCAGCGTGTTGTGCTCCGTTTCAAGGCTACTTGGAGGAGGGGGGTACTCGAAGAACGCCTTCTTTCTGGACGCGTCCTTCTGGGTGTGCTCAAGCTGCATGGACTCGGCAGCACGGAAGGTGTAAGAACCTGTTTCTGGCCAGGCAGTGTGCTGGAGTGCAAAGGGCTGCGCCTTCCTTTCTGAAGCAGCCCAGAGCATTCTCAGCGGAATCTGCTTGTGAAGCAGCTCTTGGCTGGACATTTGCAAGTCGCTCCACTGAGTCCATGAAGCCGGTGGCCAGCTGCTTCGTTCTTCGCCTTCTGGGCTCTGGACAGAGCTGAAGCGCAGCGATGGCTCGGAGCTTTGCCGCTCTTCGGTGTGAGCACTGCACGCAGCCACAGGCTGCTGTGCACGGATTTCCCTCAGCTCGACGTACAATCATTCTCTTGCTGTTTCCCTGAGTCGAAAGCGTCCGTGTAGCTCTCGCTCAGCGAAATGCGTCAGGAGAGAAACACTTGCTGGATGAGCTTTTCGCTGGCCAAGACTTTCAACGCAGCACCACCATTCGGGCAAGGAGGAGGAGAAAGGAGGAGCATCTTTTCGTCCTGGCCCGTTCTTCTGCGCGAGACGCCTCTCCGCGTCTTCGCTCCCTGCAAGGCTGTAATGTGCGCCGTGGTACTTGGAAGTGAGAAGGCAGGTGCAGAGAGCACCGCGATCTGGCGGCGCCGTGCAGGCTGGAAAGGAAAGAGGGCTGCCACCGGAATGTGGTGCGAATACCGGTTTGCACGCGTCGAGGGTAAGCTCTGGGTGAGCTTGCTGGCCTAAAACTGTTCTCTGTGCCAGACGCAGGCGAGAAGCTTTCCGTTAAGAATCAGGCTGCCACGCAAACGGAACGTGGTGCTACCTACCTAGCGCTGCGAGGGAAAGTGCATAGCCCAGGCGTGTTTCGGCAGAAGCAGCAGCGCGGAGCATTTCGCTGCCGGCACAGCGCTCTCTGGGCGAGAAGCAGACGACGGTTTGACTCCGGCAGAATGAAAGCGCCACATGGTACGAAGAGCATCGGAATGAAGGCAGAGCACCGAGCTGCTGCCGTGCGCATCGCACAGGCTGCGAGAGGAAGCGTGGCTGTCACTGGCTTCTTTGCGGGTTCACGTTAGCAGTTGAAAACAGAAAGTTCCACTTGCAGCTACTTGTGCTGCTACCTATTTCTCTTCCAGCTCTCCCTGGAAAGAATTGTGCCGAGCTTTACGCTTCCAGATGCACAGATGACGGTGGTAGATGCGGCAGAGAATAGAAAGACAGCGCGCAGCGGACAGTTTCTGGTGCTTTACGTGAGGCAAGGGGGAAGTGCAGCCCAGCAGTGGCTTTTACTTCTGGAGCCTTTTGCTTTGGTAGCAGCAGCTGCTGCGAGTGGGCAACGGAGCTGCGAGAGTGCGTAATGTGACGGCACATCTCGCTGAGAAGGAAGCTGCCGAGCCGCAGCGTGTTGTGCTCCGTTTCAAGGCTACTTGGAGGAGGGGGGCACTCGAAGAACGCCTTCTTTCTGGACGCGTCCTTCTGGGTGTGCTCAAGCTGCATGGACTCGGCAGCACGGAAGGTGTAAGAACCTGTTTCTGGCCAGGCAGTGTGCTGGAGTGCAAAGGGCTGCGCCTTCCTTTCTGAAGCAGCCCAGAGCATTCTCAGCGGAATCTGCTTGTGAAGCAGCTCTTGGCTGGACATTTGCAAGTCGCTCCACTGAGTCCATGAAGCCGGTGGCCAGCTGCTTCGTTCTTCGCCTTCTGGGCTCTGGACAGAGCTGAAGCGCAGCGATGGCTCGGAGCTTTGCCGCTCTTCGGCGTGAGCACTGCACGCAGCCACAGGCTGCTGTGCACGGATTTCCCTCAGCTCGACGTACAATCATTCTCTTGCTGTTTCCCTGAGTCGAAAGTGTCCGTGTAGCTCTCGCTCAGCGAAATGCGTCAGGAGAGAAACACTTGCTGGATGAGCTTTTCGCTGGCCAAGACTTTCAACGCAGCACCACCATTCAGGCAAGGAGGAGGAGAAAGGAGGAGCATCTTTTCGTCCTGGCCCGTTCTTCTGCGCGAGACGCCTCTCCGCGTCTTCGCTCCCTGCAAGGCTGTAATGTGCGCCGTGGTACTTGGAAGTGAGAAGGCAGGTGCAGAGAGCACCGCGATCTGGCGGCGCCGTGCAGGCTGGAAAGGAAAGAGGGCTGCCACCGGAATGTGGTGCGAATACCGGTTTGCACGCGTCGAGGGTAAGCTCTGGGTGAGCTTGCTGGCCTAAAACTGTTCTCTGTGCCAGACGCAGGCGAGAAGCTTTCCGTTAAGAATCAGGCTGCCACGCAAACGGAACGTGGTGCTACCTACCTAGCGCTGCGAGGGAAAGTGCATAGCCCAGGCGTGTTTCGGCAGAAGCAGCAGCGCGGAGCATTTCGCTGCCGGCACAGCGCTCTCTGGGCGAGAAGCGGACGACGGTTTGACTCCGGCAGAATGAAAGCGCCACATGGTACGAAGAGCATCGGAATGAAGGCAGAGCACCGAGCTGCTGCCGTGCGCATCGCACAGGCTGCGAGAGGAAGCGTGGCTGTCACTGGCTTCTTTGCGGGTTCACGTTAGCAGTTGAAAACAGAAAGTTCCACTTGCAGCTACTTGTGCTGCTACCTATTTCTCTTCCAGCTCTCCCTGGAAAGAATTGTGCCGAGCTTTACGCTTCCAGATGCACAGATGACGGTGGTAGATGCGGCAGAGAATAGAAAGACAGCGCGCAGCGGACAGTTTCTGGTGCTTTACGTGAGGCAAGGGGGAAGTGCAGCCCAGCAGTGGCTTTTACTTCTGGAGCCTTTTGCTTTGGTAGCAGCAGCTGCTGCGAGTGGGCAACGGAGCTGCGAGAGTGCGTAATGTGACGGCACATCTCGCTGAGAAGGAAGCTGCCGAGCCGCAGCGTGTTGTGCTCCGTTTCAAGGCTACTTGGAGGAGGGGGGTACTCGAAGAACGCCTTCTTTCTGGACACGTCCTTCTGGGTGTGCTCAAGCTGCATGGACTCGGCAGCACGGAAGGTGTAAGAACCTGTTTCTGGCCAGGCAGTGTGCTGGAGTGCAAAGGGCTGCGCCTTCCTTTCTGAAGCAGCCCAGAGCATTCTCAGCGGAATCTGCTTGTGAAGCAGCTCTTGGCTGGACATTTGCAAGTCGCTCCACTGAGTCCATGAAGCCGGTGGCCAGCTGCTTCGTTCTTCGCCTTCTGGGCTCTGGACAGAGCTGAAGCGCAGCGATGGCTCGGAGCTTTGCCGCTCTTCGGCGTGAGCACTGCACGCAGCCACAGGCTGCTGTGCACGGATTTCCCTCAGCTCGACGTACAATCATTCTCTTGCTGTTTCCCTGAGTCGAAAGTGTCCGTGTAGCTCTCGCTCAGCGAAATGCGTCAGGAGAGAAACACTTGCTGGATGAGCTTTTCGCTGGCCAAGACTTTCAACGCAGCACCACCATTCGGGCAAGGAGGAGGAGAAAGGAGGAGCATCTTTTCGTCCTGGCCCGTTCTTCTGCGCGAGACGCCTCTCCGCGTCTTCGCTCCCTGCAAGGCTGTAATGTGCGCCGTGGTACTTGGAAGTGAGAAGGCAGGTGCAGAGAGCACCGCGATCTGGCGGCGCCGTGCAGGCTGGAAAGGAAAGAGGGCTGCCACCGGAATGTGGTGCGAATACCGGTTTGCACGCGTCGAGGGTAAGCTCTGGGTGAGCTTGCTGGCCTAAAACTGTTCTCTGTGCCAGACGCAGGCGAGAAGCTTTCCGTTAAGAATCAGGCTGCCACGCAAACGGAACGTGGTGCTACCTACCTAGCGCTGCGAGGGAAAGTGCATAGCCCAGGCGTGTTTCGGCAGAAGCAGCAGCGCGGAGCATTTCGCTGCCGGCACAGCGCTCTCTGGGCGAGAAGCAGACGACGGTTTGACTCCGGCAGAATGAAAGCGCCACATGGTACGAAGAGCATCGGAATGAAGGCAGAGCACCGAGCTGCTGCCGTGCGCATCGCACAGGCTGCGAGAGGAAGCGTGGCTGTCACTGGCTTCTTTGCGGGTTCACGTTAGCAGTTGAAAACAGAAAGTTCCACTTGCAGCTACTTGTGCTGCTACCTATTTCTCTTCCAGCTCTCCCTGGAAAGAATTGTGCCGAGCTTTACGCTTCCAGATGCACAGATGACGGTGGTAGATGCGGCAGAGAATAGAAAGACAGCGCGCAGCGGACAGTTTCTGGTGCTTTACGTGAGGCAAGGGGGAAGTGCAGCCCAGCAGTGGCTTTTACTTCTGGAGCCTTTTGCTTTGGTAGCAGCAGCTGCTGCGAGTGGGCAACGGAGCTGCGAGAGTGCGTAATGTGACGGCACATCTCGCTGAGAAGGAAGCTGCCGAGCCGCAGCGTGTTGTGCTCCGTTTCAAGGCTACTTGGAGGAGGGGGGTACTCGAAGAACGCCTTCTTTCTGGACGCGTCCTTCTGGGTGTGCTCAAGCTGCATGGACTCGGCAGCACGGAAGGTGTAAGAACCTGTTTCTGGCCAGGCAGTGTGCTGGAGTGCAAAGGGCTGCGCCTTCCTTTCTGAAGCAGCCCAGAGCATTCTCAGCGGAATCTGCTTGTGAAGCAGCTCTTGGCTGGACATTTGCAAGTCGCTCCACTGAGTCCATGAAGCCGGTGGCCAGCTGCTTCGTTCTTCGCCTTCTGGGCTCTGGACAGAGCTGAAGCGCAGCGATGGCTCGGAGCTTTGCCGCTCTTCGGCGTGAGCACTGCACGCAGCCACAGGCTGCTGTGCACGGATTTCCCTCAGCTCGACGTACAATCATTCTCTTGCTGTTTCCCTGAGTCGAAAGCGTCCGTGTAGCTCTCGCTCAGCGAAATGCGTCAGGAGAGAAACACTTGCTGGATGAGCTTTTCGCTGGCCAAGACTTTCAACGCAGCACCACCATTCGGGCAAGGAGGAGGAGAAAGGAGGAGCATCTTTTCGTCCTGGCCCGTTCTTCTGCGCGAGACGCCTCTCCGCGTCTTCGCTCCCTGCAAGGCTGTAATGTGCGCCGTGGTACTTGGAAGTGAGAAGGCAGGTGCAGAGAGCACCGCGATCTGGCGGCGCCGTGCAGGCTGGAAAGGAAAGAGGGCTGCCACCGGAATGTGGTGCGAATACCGGTTTGCACGCGTCGAGGGTAAGCTCTGGGTGAGCTTGCTGGCCTAAAACTGTTCTCTGTGCCAGACGCAGGCGAGAAGCTTTCCGTTAAGAATCAGGCTGCCACGCAAACGGAACGTGGTGCTACCTACCTAGCGCTGCGAGGGAAAGTGCATAGCCCAGGCGTGTTTCGGCAGAAGCAGCAGCGCGGAGCATTTCGCTGCCGGCACAGCGCTCTCTGGGCGAGAAGCAGACGACGGTTTGACTCCGGCAGAATGAAAGCGCCACATGGTACGAAGAGCATCGGAATGAAGGCAGAGCACCGAGCTGCTGCCGTGCGCATCGCACAGGCTGCGAGAGGAAGCGTGGCTGTCACTGGCTTCTTTGCGGGTTCACGTTAGCAGTTGAAAACAGAAAGTTCCACTTGCAGCTACTTGTGCTGCTACCTATTTCTCTTCCAGCTCTCCCTGGAAAGAATTGTGCCGAGCTTTACGCTTCCAGATGCACAGATGACGGTGGTAGATGCGGCAGAGAATAGAAAGACAGCGCGCAGCGGACAGTTTCTGGTGCTTTACGTGAGGCAAGGGGGAAGTGCAGCCCAGCAGTGGCTTTTACTTCTGGAGCCTTTTGCTTTGGTAGCAGCAGCTGCTGCGAGTGGGCAACGGAGCTGCGAGAGTGCGTAATGTGACGGCACATCTCGCTGAGAAGGAAGCTGCCGAGCCGCAGCGTGTTGTGCTCCGTTTCAAGGCTACTTGGAGGAGGGGGGTACTCGAAGAACGCCTTCTTTCCGGACGCGTCCTTCTGGGTGTGCTCAAGCTGCATGGACTCGGCAGCACGGAAGGTGTAAGAACCTGTTTCTGGCCAGGCAGTGTGCTGGAGTGCAAAGGGCTGCGCCTTCCTTTCTGAAGCAGCCCAGAGCATTCTCAGCGGAATCTGCTTGTGAAGCAGCTCTTGGCTGGACATTTGCAAGTCGCTCCACTGAGTCCATGAAGCCGGTGGCCAGCTGCTTCGTTCTTCGCCTTCTGGGCTCTGGACAGAGCTGAAGCGCAGCGATGGCTCGGAGCTTTGCCGCTCTTCGGCGTGAGCACTGCACGCAGCCACAGGCTGCTGTGCACGGATTTCCCTCAGCTCGACGTACAATCATTCTCTTGCTGTTTCCCTGAGTCGAAAGCGTCCGTGTAGCTCTCGCTCAGCGAAATGCGTCAGGAGAGAAACACTTGCTGGATGAGCTTTTCGCTGGCCAAGACTTTCAACGCAGCACCACCATTCGGGCAAGGAGGAGGAGAAAGGAGGAGCATCTTTTCGTCCTGGCCCGTTCTTCTGCGCGAGACGCCTCTCCGCGTCTTCGCTCCCTGCAAGGCTGTAATGTGCGCCGTGGTACTTGGAAGTGAGAAGGCAGGTGCAGAGAGCACCGCGATCTGGCGGCGCCGTGCAGGCTGGAAAGGAAAGAGGGCTGCCACCGGAATGTGGTGCGAATACCGGTTTGCACGCGTCGAGGGTAAGCTCTGGGTGAGCTTGCTGGCCTAAAACTGTTCTCTGTGCCAGACGCAGGCGAGAAGCTTTCCGTTAAGAATCAGGCTGCCACGCAAACGGAACGTGGTGCTACCTACCTAGCGCTGCGAGGGAAAGTGCATAGCCCAGGCGTGTTTCGGCAGAAGCAGCAGCGCGGAGCATTTCGCTGCCGGCACAGCGCTCTCTGGGCGAGAAGCAGACGACGGTTTGACTCCGGCAGAATGAAAGCGCCACATGGTACGAAGAGCATCGGAATGAAGGCAGAGCACCGAGCTGCTGCCGTGCGCATCGCACAGGCTGCGAGAGGAAGCGTGGCTGTCACTGGCTTCTTTGCGGGTTCACGTTAGCAGTTGAAAACAGAAAGTTCCACTTGCAGCTACTTGTGCTGCTACCTATTTCTCTTCCAGCTCTCCCTGGAAAGAATTGTGCCGAGCTTTACGCTTCCAGATGCACAGATGACGGTGGTAGATGCGGCAGAGAATAGAAAGACAGCGCGCAGCGGACAGTTTCTGGTGCTTTACGTGAGGCAAGGGGGAAGTGCAGCCCAGCAGTGGCTTTTACTTCTGGAGCCTTTTGCTTTGGTAGCAGCAGCTGCTGCGAGTGGGCAACGGAGCTGCGAGAGTGCGTAATGTGACGGCACATCTCGCTGAGAAGGAAGCTGCCGAGCCGCAGCGTGTTGTGCTCCGTTTCAAGGCTACTTGGAGGAGGGGGGTACTCGAAGAACGCCTTCTTTCTGGACGCGTCCTTCTGGGTGTGCTCAAGCTGCATGGACTCGGCAGCACGGAAGGTGTAAGAACCTGTTTCTGGCCAGGCAGTGTGCTGGAGTGCAAAGGGCTGCGCCTTCCTTTCTGAAGCAGCCCAGAGCATTCTCAGCGGAATCTGCTTGTGAAGCAGCTCTTGGCTGGACATTTGCAAGTCGCTCCACTGAGTCCATGAAGCCGGTGGCCAGCTGCTTCGTTCTTCGCCTTCTGGGCTCTGGACAGAGCTGAAGCGCAGCGATGGCTCGGAGCTTTGCCGCTCTTCGGCGTGAGCACTGCACGCAGCCACAGGCTGCTGTGCACGGATTTCCCTCAGCTCGACGTACAATCATTCTCTTGCTGTTTCCCTGAGTCGAAAGCGTCCGTGTAGCTCTCGCTCAGCGAAATGCGTCAGGAGAGAAACACTTGCTGGATGAGCTTTTCGCTGGCCAAGACTTTCAACGCAGCACCACCATTCGGGCAAGGAGGAGGAGAAAGGAGGAGCATCTTTTCGTCCTGGCCCGTTCTTCTGCGCGAGACGCCTCTCCGCGTCTTCGCTCCCTGCAAGGCTGTAATGTGCGCCGTGGTACTTGGAAGTGAGAAGGCAGGTGCAGAGAGCACCGCGATCTGGCGGCGCCGTGCAGGCTGGAAAGGAAAGAGGGCTGCCACCGGAATGTGGTGCGAATACCGGTTTGCACGCGTCGAGGGTAAGCTCTGGGTGAGCTTGCTGGCCTAAAACTGTTCTCTGTGCCAGACGCAGGCGAGAAGCTTTCCGTTAAGAATCAGGCTGCCACGCAAACGGAACGTGGTGCTACCTACCTAGCGCTGCGAGGGAAAGTGCATAGCCCAGGCGTGTTTCGGCAGAAGCAGCAGCGCGGAGCATTTCGCTGCCGGCACAGCGCTCTCTGGGCGAGAAGCGGACGACGGTTTGACTCCGGCAGAATGAAAGCGCCACATGGTACGAAGAGCATCGGAATGAAGGCAGAGCACCGAGCTGCTGCCGTGCGCATCGCACAGGCTGCGAGAGGAAGCGTGGCTGTCACTGGCTTCTTTGCGGGTTCACGTTAGCAGTTGAAAACAGAAAGTTCCACTTGCAGCTACTTGTGCTGCTACCTATTTCTCTTCCAGCTCTCCCTGGAAAGAATTGTGCCGAGCTTTACGCTTCCAGATGCACAGATGACGGTGGTAGATGCGGCAGAGAATAGAAAGACAGCGCGCAGCGGACAGTTTCTGGTGCTTTACGTGAGGCAAGGGGGAAGTGCAGCCCAGCAGTGGCTTTTACTTCTGGAGCCTTTTGCTTTGGTAGCAGCAGCTGCTGCGAGTGGGCAACGGAGCTGCGAGAGTGCGTAATGTGACGGCACATCTCGCTGAGAAGGAAGCTGCCGAGCCGCAGCGTGTTGTGCTCCGTTTCAAGGCTACTTGGAGGAGGGGGGTACTCGAAGAACGCCTTCTTTCTGGACGCGTCCTTCTGGGTGTGCTCAAGCTGCATGGACTCGGCAGCACGGAAGGTGTAAGAACCTGTTTCTGGCCAGGCAGTGTGCTGGAGTGCAAAGGGCTGCGCCTTCCTTTCTGAAGCAGCCCAGAGCATTCTCAGCGGAATCTGCTTGTGAAGCAGCTCTTGGCTGGACATTTGCAAGTCGCTCCACTGAGTCCATGAAGCCGGTGGCCAGCTGCTTCGTTCTTCGCCTTCTGGGCTCTGGACAGAGCTGAAGCGCAGCGATGGCTCGGAGCTTTGCCGCTCTTCGGCGTGAGCACTGCACGCAGCCACAGGCTGCTGTGCACGGATTTCCCTCAGCTCGACGTACAATCATTCTCTTGCTGTTTCCCTGAGTCGAAAGCGTCCGTGTAGCTCTCGCTCAGCGAAATGCGTCAGGAGAGAAACACTTGCTGGATGAGCTTTTCGCTGGCCAAGACTTTCAACGCAGCACCACCATTCGGGCAAGGAGGAGGAGAAAGGAGGAGCATCTTTTCGTCCTGGCCCGTTCTTCTGCGCGAGACGCCTCTCCGCGTCTTCGCTCCCTGCAAGGCTGTAATGTGCGCCGTGGTACTTGGAAGTGAGAAGGCAGGTGCAGAGAGCACCGCGATCTGGCGGCGCCGTGCAGGCTGGAAAGGAAAGAGGGCTGCCACCGGAATGTGGTGCGAATACCGGTTTGCACGCGTCGAGGGTAAGCTCTGGGTGAGCTTGCTGGCCTAAAACTGTTCTCTGTGCCAGACGCAGGCGAGAAGCTTTCCGTTAAGAATCAGGCTGCCACGCAAACGGAACGTGGTGCTACCTACCTAGCGCTGCGAGGGAAAGTGCATAGCCCAGGCGTGTTTCGGCAGAAGCAGCAGCGCGGAGCATTTCGCTGCCGGCACAGCGCTCTCTGGGCGAGAAGCGGACGACGGTTTGACTCCGGCAGAATGAAAGCGCCACATGGTACGAAGAGCATCGGAATGAAGGCAGAGCACCGAGCTGCTGCCGTGCGCATCGCACAGGCTGCGAGAGGAAGCGTGGCTGTCACTGGCTTCTTTGCGGGTTCACGTTAGCAGTTGAAAACAGAAAGTTCCACTTGCAGCTACTTGTGCTGCTACCTATTTCTCTTCCAGCTCTCCCTGGAAAGAATTGTGCCGAGCTTTACGCTTCCAGATGCACAGATGACGGTGGTAGATGCGGCAGAGAATAGAAAGACAGCGCGCAGCGGACAGTTTCTGGTGCTTTACGTGAGGCAAGGGGGAAGTGCAGCCCAGCAGTGGCTTTTACTTCTGGAGCCTTTTGCTTTGGTAGCAGCAGCTGCTGCGAGTGGGCAACGGAGCTGCGAGAGTGCGTAATGTGACGGCACATCTCGCTGAGAAGGAAGCTGCCGAGCCGCAGCGTGTTGTGCTCCGTTTCAAGGCTACTTGGAGGAGGGGGGTACTCGAAGAACGCCTTCTTTCTGGACGCGTCCTTCTGGGTGTGCTCAAGCTGCATGGACTCGGCAGCACGGAAGGTGTAAGAACCTGTTTCTGGCCAGGCAGTGTGCTGGAGTGCAAAGGGCTGCGCCTTCCTTTCTGAAGCAGCCCAGAGCATTCTCAGCGGAATCTGCTTGTGAAGCAGCTCTTGGCTGGACATTTGCAAGTCGCTCCACTGAGTCCATGAAGCCGGTGGCCAGCTGCTTCGTTCTTCGCCTTCTGGGCTCTGGACAGAGCTGAAGCGCAGCGATGGCTCGGAGCTTTGCCGCTCTTCGGCGTGAGCACTGCACGCAGCCACAGGCTGCTGTGCACGGATTTCCCTCAGCTCGACGTACAATCATTCTCTTGCTGTTTCCCTGAGTCGAAAGCGTCCGTGTAGCTCTCGCTCAGCGAAATGCGTCAGGAGAGAAACACTTGCTGGATGAGCTTTTCGCTGGCCAAGACTTTCAACGCAGCACCACCATTCGGGCAAGGAGGAGGAGAAAGGAGGAGCATCTTTTCGTCCTGGCCCGTTCTTCTGCGCGAGACGCCTCTCCGCGTCTTCGCTCCCTGCAAGGCTGTAATGTGCGCCGTGGTACTTGGAAGTGAGAAGGCAGGTGCAGAGAGCACCGCGATCTGGCGGCGCCATGCAGGCTGGAAAGGAAAGAGGGCTGCCACCGGAATGTGGTGCGAATACCGGTTTGCACGCGTCGAGGGTAAGCTCTGGGTGAGCTTGCTGGCCTAAAACTGTTCTCTGTGCCAGACGCAGGCGAGAAGCTTTCCGTTAAGAATCAGGCTGCCACGCAAACGGAACGTGGTGCTACCTACCTAGCGCTGCGAGGGAAAGTGCATAGCCCAGGCGTGTTTCGGCAGAAGCAGCAGCGCGGAGCATTTCGCTGCCGGCACAGCGCTCTCTGGGCGAGAAGCGGACGACGGTTTGACTCCGGCAGAATGAAAGCGCCACATGGTACGAAGAGCATCGGAATGAAGGCAGAGCACCGAGCTGCTGCCGTGCGCATCGCACAGGCTGCGAGAGGAAGCGTGGCTGTCACTGGCTTCTTTGCGGGTTCACGTTAGCAGTTGAAAACAGAAAGTTCCACTTGCAGCTACTTGTGCTGCTACCTATTTCTCTTCCAGCTCTCCCTGGAAAGAATTGTGCCGAGCTTTACGCTTCCAGATGCACAGATGACGGTGGTAGATGCGGCAGAGAATAGAAAGACAGCGCGCAGCGGACAGTTTCTGGTGCTTTACGTGAGGCAAGGGGGAAGTGCAGCCCAGCAGTGGCTTTTACTTCTGGAGCCTTTTGCTTTGGTAGCAGCAGCTGCTGCGAGTGGGCAACGGAGCTGCGAGAGTGCGTAATGTGACGGCACATCTCGCTGAGAAGGAAGCTGCCGAGCCGCAGCGTGTTGTGCTCCGTTTCAAGGCTACTTGGAGGAGGGGGGTACTCGAAGAACGCCTTCTTTCTGGACGCGTCCTTCTGGGTGTGCTCAAGCTGCATGGACTCGGCAGCACGGAAGGTGTAAGAACCTGTTTCTGGCCAGGCAGTGTGCTGGAGTGCAAAGGGCTGCGCCTTCCTTTCTGAAGCAGCCCAGAGCATTCTCAGCGGAATCTGCTTGTGAAGCAGCTCTTGGCTGGACATTTGCAAGTCGCTCCACTGAGTCCATGAAGCCGGTGGCCAGCTGCTTCGTTCTTCGCCTTCTGGGCTCTGGACAGAGCTGAAGCGCAGCGATGGCTCGGAGCTTTGCCGCTCTTCGGCGTGAGCACTGCACGCAGCCACAGGCTGCTGTGCACGGATTTCCCTCAGCTCGACGTACAATCATTCTCTTGCTGTTTCCCTGAGTCGAAAGCGTCCGTGTAGCTCTCGCTCAGCGAAATGCGTCAGGAGAGAAACACTTGCTGGATGAGCTTTTCGCTGGCCAAGACTTTCAACGCAGCACCACCATTCGGGCAAGGAGGAGGAGAAAGGAGGAGCATCTTTTCGTCCTGGCCCGTTCTTCTGCGCGAGACGCCTCTCCGCGTCTTCGCTCCCTGCAAGGCTGTAATGTGCGCCGTGGTACTTGGAAGTGAGAAGGCAGGTGCAGAGAGCACCGCGATCTGGCGGCGCCGTGCAGGCTGGAAAGGAAAGAGGGCTGCCACCGGAATGTGGTGCGAATACCGGTTTGCACGCGTCGAGGGTAAGCTCTGGGTGAGCTTGCTGGCCTAAAACTGTTCTCTGTGCCAGACGCAGGCGAGAAGCTTTCCGTTAAGAATCAGGCTGCCACGCAAACGGAACGTGGTGCTACCTACCTAGCGCTGCGAGGGAAAGTGCATAGCCCAGGCGTGTTTCGGCAGAAGCAGCAGCGCGGAGCATTTCGCTGCCGGCACAGCGCTCTCTGGGCGAGAAGCGGACGACGGTTTGACTCCGGCAGAATGAAAGCGCCACATGGTACGAAGAGCATCGGAATGAAGGCAGAGCACCGAGCTGCTGCCGTGCGCATCGCACAGGCTGCGAGAGGAAGCGTGGCTGTCACTGGCTTCTTTGCGGGTTCACGTTAGCAGTTGAAAACAGAAAGTTCCACTTGCAGCTACTTGTGCTGCTACCTATTTCTCTTCCAGCTCTCCCTGGAAAGAATTGTGCCGAGCTTTACGCTTCCAGATGCACAGATGACGGTGGTAGATGCGGCAGAGAATAGAAAGACAGCGCGCAGCGGACAGTTTCTGGTGCTTTACGTGAGGCAAGGGGGAAGTGCAGCCCAGCAGTGGCTTTTACTTCTGGAGCCTTTTGCTTTGGTAGCAGCAGCTGCTGCGAGTGGGCAACGGAGCTGCGAGAGTGCGTAATGTGACGGCACATCTCGCTGAGAAGGAAGCTGCCGAGCCGCAGCGTGTTGTGCTCCGTTTCAAGGCTACTTGGAGGAGGGGGGTACTCGAAGAACGCCTTCTTTCTGGACGCGTCCTTCTGGGTGTGCTCAAGCTGCATGGACTCGGCAGCACGGAAGGTGTAAGAACCTGTTTCTGGCCAGGCAGTGTGCTGGAGTGCAAAGGGCTGCGCCTTCCTTTCTGAAGCAGCCCAGAGCATTCTCAGCGGAATCTGCTTGTGAAGCAGCTCTTGGCTGGACATTTGCAAGTCGCTCCACTGAGTCCATGAAGCCGGTGGCCAGCTGCTTCCTTCTTCGCCTTCTGGGCTCTGGACAGAGCTGAAGCGCAGCGATGGCTCGGAGCTTTGCCGCTCTTCGGCGTGAGCACTGCACGCAGCCACAGGCTGCTGTGCACGGATTTCCCTCAGCTCGACGTACAATCATTCTCTTGCTGTTTCCCTGAGTCGAAAGTGTCCGTGTAGCTCTCGCTCAGCGAAATGCGTCAGGAGAGAAACACTTGCTGGATGAGCTTTTCGCTGGCCAAGACTTTCAACGCAGCACCACCATTCGGGCAAGGAGGAGGAGAAAGGAGGAGCATCTTTTCGTCCTGGCCCGTTCTTCTGCGCGAGACGCCTCTCCGCGTCTTCGCTCCCTGCAAGGCTGTAATGTGCGCCGTGGTACTTGGAAGTGAGAAGGCAGGTGCAGAGAGCACCGCGATCTGGCGGCGCCGTGCAGGCTGGAAAGGAAAGAGGGCTGCCACCGGAATGTGGTGCGAATACCGGTTTGCACGCGTCGAGGGTAAGCTCTGGGTGAGCTTGCTGGCCTAAAACTGTTCTCTGTGCCAGACGCAGGCGAGAAGCTTTCCGTTAAGAATCAGGCTGCCACGCAAACGGAACGTGGTGCTACCTACCTAGCGCTGCGAGGGAAAGTGCATAGCCCAGGCGTGTTTCGGCAGAAGCAGCAGCGCGGAGCATTTCGCTGCCGGCACAGCGCTCTCTGGGCGAGAAGCGGACGACGGTTTGACTCCGGCAGAATGAAAGCGCCACATGGTACGAAGAGCATCGGAATGAAGGCAGAGCACCGAGCTGCTGCCGTGCGCATCGCACAGGCTGCGAGAGGAAGCGTGGCTGTCACTGGCTTCTTTGCGGGTTCACGTTAGCAGTTGAAAACAGAAAGTTCCACTTGCAGCTACTTGTGCTGCTACCTATTTCTCTTCCAGCTCTCCCTGGAAAGAATTGTGCCGAGCTTTACGCTTCCAGATGCACAGATGACGGTGGTAGATGCGGCAGAGAATAGAAAGACAGCGCGCAGCGGACATTTTCTGGTGCTTTACGTGAGGCAAGGGGGAAGTGCAGCCCAGCAGTGGCTTTTACTTCTGGAGCCTTTTGCTTTGGTAGCAGCAGCTGCTGCGAGTGGGCAACGGAGCTGCGAGAGTGCGTAATGTGACGGCACATCTCGCTGAGAAGGAAGCTGCCGAGCCGCAGCGTGTTGTGCTCCGTTTCAAGGCTACTTGGAGGAGGGGGGTACTCGAAGAACGCCTTCTTTCTGGACGCGTCCTTCTGGGTGTGCTCAAGCTGCATGGACTCGGCAGCACGGAAGGTGTAAGAACCTGTTTCTGGCCAGGCAGTGTGCTGGAGTGCAAAGGGCTGCGCCTTCCTTTCTGAAGCAGCCCAGAGCATTCTCAGCGGAATCTGCTTGTGAAGCAGCTCTTGGCTGGACATTTGCAAGTCGCTCCACTGAGTCCATGAAGCCGGTGGCCAGCTGCTTCGTTCTTCGCCTTCTGGGCTCTGGACAGAGCTGAAGCGCAGCGATGGCTCGGAGCTTTGCCGCTCTTCGGCGTGAGCACTGCACGCAGCCACAGGCTGCTGTGCACGGATTTCCCTCAGCTCGACGTACAATCATTCTCTTGCTGTTTCCCTGAGTCGAAAGTGTCCGTGTAGCTCTCGCTCAGCGAAATGCGTCAGGAGAGAAACACTTGCTGGATGAGCTTTTCGCTGGCCAAGACTTTCAACGCAGCACCACCATTCGGGCAAGGAGGAGGAGAAAGGAGGAGCATCTTTTCGTCCTGGCCCGTTCTTCTGCGCGAGACGCCTCTCCGCGTCTTCGCTCCCTGCAAGGCTGTAATGTGCGCCGTGGTACTTGGAAGTGAGAAGGCAGGTGCAGAGAGCACCGCGATCTGGCGGCGCCGTGCAGGCTGGAAAGGAAAGAGGGCTGCCACCGGAATGTGGTGCGAATACCGGTTTGCACGCGTCGAGGGTAAGCTCTGGGTGAGCTTGCTGGCCTAAAACTGTTCTCTGTGCCAGACGCAGGCGAGAAGCTTTCCGTTAAGAATCAGGCTGCCACGCAAACGGAACGTGGTGCTACCTACCTAGCGCTGCGAGGGAAAGTGCATAGCCCAGGCGTGTTTCGGCAGAAGCAGCAGCGCGGAGCATTTCGCTGCCGGCACAGCGCTCTCTGGGCGAGAAGCGGACGACGGTTTGACTCCGGCAGAATGAAAGCGCCACATGGTACGAAGAGCATCGGAATGAAGGCAGAGCACCGAGCTGCTGCCGTGCGCATCGCACAGGCTGCGAGAGGAAGCGTGGCTGTCACTGGCTTCTTTGCGGGTTCACGTTAGCAGTTGAAAACAGAAAGTTCCACTTGCAGCTACTTGTGCTGCTACCTATTTCTCTTCCAGCTCTCCCTGGAAAGAATTGTGCCGAGCTTTACGCTTCCAGATGCACAGATGACGGTGGTAGATGCGGCAGAGAATAGAAAGACAGCGCGCAGCGGACAGTTTCTGGTGCTTTACGTGAGGCAAGGGGGAAGTGCAGCCCAGCAGTGGCTTTTACTTCTGGAGCCTTTTGCTTTGGTAGCAGCAGCTGCTGCGAGTGGGCAACGGAGCTGCGAGAGTGCGTAATGTGACGGCACATCTCGCTGAGAAGGAAGCTGCCGAGCCGCAGCGTGTTGTGCTCCGTTTCAAGGCTACTTGGAGGAGGGGGGTACTCGAAGAACGCCTTCTTTCTGGACGCGTCCTTCTGGGTGTGCTCAAGCTGCATGGACTCGGCAGCACGGAAGGTGTAAGAACCTGTTTCTGGCCAGGCAGTGTGCTGGAGTGCAAAGGGCTGCGCCTTCCTTTCTGAAGCAGCCCAGAGCATTCTCAGCGGAATCTGCTTGTGAAGCAGCTCTTGGCTGGACATTTGCAAGTCGCTCCACTGAGTCCATGAAGCCGGTGGCCAGCTGCTTCGTTCTTCGCCTTCTGGGCTCTGGACAGAGCTGAAGCGCAGCGATGGCTCGGAGCTTTGCCGCTCTTCGGCGTGAGCACTGCACGCAGCCACAGGCTGCTGTGCACGGATTTCCCTCAGCTCGACGTACAATCATTCTCTTGCTGTTTCCCTGAGTCGAAAGTGTCCGTGTAGCTCTCGCTCAGCGAAATGCGTCAGGAGAGAAACACTTGCTGGATGAGCTTTTCGCTGGCCAAGACTTTCAACGCAGCACCACCATTCGGGCAAGGAGGAGGAGAAAGGAGGAGCATCTTTTCGTCCTGGCCCGTTCTTCTGCGCGAGACGCCTCTCCGCGTCTTCGCTCCCTGCAAGGCTGTAATGTGCGCCGTGGTACTTGGAAGTGAGAAGGCAGGTGCAGAGAGCACCGCGATCTGGCGGCGCCGTGCAGGCTGGAAAGGAAAGAGGGCTGCCACCGGAATGTGGTGCGAATACCGGTTTGCACGCGTCGAGGGTAAGCTCTGGGTGAGCTTGCTGGCCTAAAACTGTTCTCTGTGCCAGACGCAGGCGAGAAGCTTTCCGTTAAGAATCAGGCTGCCACGCAAACGGAACGTGGTGCTACCTACCTAGCGCTGCGAGGGAAAGTGCATAGCCCAGGCGTGTTTCGGCAGAAGCAGCAGCGCGGAGCATTTCGCTGCCGGCACAGCGCTCTCTGGGCGAGAAGCAGACGACGGTTTGACTCCGGCAGAATGAAAGCGCCACATGGTACGAAGAGCATCGGAATGAAGGCAGAGCACCGAGCTGCTGCCGTGCGCATCGCACAGGCTGCGAGAGGAAGCGTGGCTGTCACTGGCTTCTTTGCGGGTTCACGTTAGCAGTTGAAAACAGAAAGTTCCACTTGCAGCTACTTGTGCTGCTACCTATTTCTCTTCCAGCTCTCCCTGGAAAGAATTGTGCCGAGCTTTACGCTTCCAGATGCACAGATGACGGTGGTAGATGCGGCAGAGAATAGAAAGACAGCGCGCAGCGGACAGTTTCTGGTGCTTTACGTGAGGCAAGGGGGAAGTGCAGCCCAGCAGTGGCTTTTACTTCTGGAGCCTTTTGCTTTGGTAGCAGCAGCTGCTGCGAGTGGGCAACGGAGCTGCGAGAGTGCGTAATGTGACGGCACATCTCGCTGAGAAGGAAGCTGCCGAGCCGCAGCGTGTTGTGCTCCGTTTCAAGGCTACTTGGAGGAGGGGGGTACTCGAAGAACGCCTTCTTTCTGGACGCGTCCTTCTGGGTGTGCTCAAGCTGCATGGACTCGGCAGCACGGAAGGTGTAAGAACCTGTTTCTGGCCAGGCAGTGTGCTGGAGTGCAAAGGGCTGCGCCTTCCTTTCTGAAGCAGCCCAGAGCATTCTCAGCGGAATCTGCTTGTGAAGCAGCTCTTGGCTGGACATTTGCAAGTCGCTCCACTGAGTCCATGAAGCCGGTGGCCAGCTGCTTCGTTCTTCGCCTTCTGGGCTCTGGACAGAGCTGAAGCGCAGCGATGGCTCGGAGCTTTGCCGCTCTTCGGCGTGAGCACTGCACGCAGCCACAGGCTGCTGTGCACGGATTTCCCTCAGCTCGACGTACAATCATTCTCTTGCTGTTTCCCTGAGTCGAAAGTGTCCGTGTAGCTCTCGCTCAGCGAAATGCGTCAGGAGAGAAACACTTGCTGGATGAGCTTTTCGCTGGCCAAGACTTTCAACACAGCACCACCATTCGGGCAAGGAGGAGGAGAAAGGAGGAGCATCTTTTCGTCCTGGCCCGTTCTTCTGCGCGAGACGCCTCTCCGCGTCTTCGCTCCCTGCAAGGCTGTAATGTGCGCCGTGGTACTTGGAAGTGAGAAGGCAGGTGCAGAGAGCACCGCGATCTGGCGGCGCCGTGCAGGCTGGAAAGGAAAGAGGGCTGCCACCGGAATGTGGTGCGAATACCGGTTTGCACGCGTCGAGGGTAAGCTCTGGGTGAGCTTGCTGGCCTAAAACTGTTCTCTGTGCCAGACGCAGGCGAGAAGCTTTCCGTTAAGAATCAGGCTGCCACGCAAACGGAACGTGGTGCTACCTACCTAGCGCTGCGAGGGAAAGTGCATAGCCCAGGCGTGTTTCGGCAGAAGCAGCAGCGCGGAGCATTTCGCTGCCGGCACAGCGCTCTCTGGGCGAGAAGCAGACGACGGTTTGACTCCGGCAGAATGAAAGCGCCACATGGTACGAAGAGCATCGGAATGAAGGCAGAGCACCGAGCTGCTGCCGTGCGCATCGCACAGGCTGCGAGAGGAAGCGTGGCTGTCACTGGCTTCTTTGCGGGTTCACGTTAGCAGTTGAAAACAGAAAGTTCCACTTGCAGCTACTTGTGCTGCTACCTATTTCTCTTCCAGCTCTCCCTGGAAAGAATTGTGCCGAGCTTTACGCTTCCAGATGCACAGATGACGGTGGTAGATGCGGCAGAGAATAGAAAGACAGCGCGCAGCGGACAGTTTCTGGTGCTTTACGTGAGGCAAGGGGGAAGTGCAGCCCAGCAGTGGCTTTTACTTCTGGAGCCTTTTGCTTTGGTAGCAGCAGCTGCTGCGAGTGGGCAACGGAGCTGCGAGAGTGCGTAATGTGACGGCACATCTCGCTGAGAAGGAAGCTGCCGAGCCGCAGCGTGTTGTGCTCCGTTTCAAGGCTACTTGGAGGAGGGGGGTACTCGAAGAACGCCTTCTTTCTGGACGCGTCCTTCTGGGTGTGCTCAAGCTGCATGGACTCGGCAGCACGGAAGGTGTAAGAACCTGTTTCTGGCCAGGCAGTGTGCTGGAGTGCAAAGGGCTGCGCCTTCCTTTCTGAAGCAGCCCAGAGCATTCTCAGCGGAATCTGCTTGTGAAGCAGCTCTTGGCTGGACATTTGCAAGTCGCTCCACTGAGTCCATGAAGCCGGTGGCCAGCTGCTTTGTTCTTCGCCTTCTGGGCTCTGGACAGAGCTGAAGCGCAGCGATGGCTCGGAGCTTTGCCGCTCTTCGGCGTGAGCACTGCACGCAGCCACAGGCTGCTGTGCACGGATTTCCCTCAGCTCGACGTACAATCATTCTCTTGCTGTTTCCCTGAGTCGAAAGCGTCCGTGTAGCTCTCGCTCAGCGAAATGCGTCAGGAGAGAAACACTTGCTGGATGAGCTTTTCGCTGGCCAAGACTTTCAACGCAGCACCACCATTCGGGCAAGGAGGAGGAGAAAGGAGGAGCATCTTTTCGTCCTGGCCCGTTCTTCTGCGCGAGACGCCTCTCCGCGTCTTCGCTCCCTGCAAGGCTGTAATGTGCGCCGTGGTACTTGGAAGTGAGAAGGCAGGTGCAGAGAGCACCGCGATCTGGCGGCGCCGTGCAGGCTGGAAAGGAAAGAGGGCTGCCACCGGAATGTGGTGCGAATACCGGTTTGCACGCGTCGAGGGTAAGCTCTGGGTGAGCTTGCTGGCCTAAAACTGTTCTCTGTGCCAGACGCAGGCGAGAAGCTTTCCGTTAAGAATCAGGCTGCCACGCAAACGGAACGTGGTGCTACCTACCTAGCGCTGCGAGGGAAAGTGCATAGCCCAGGCGTGTTTCGGCAGAAGCAGCAGCGCGGAGCATTTCGCTGCCGGCACAGCGCTCTCTGGGCGAGAAGCGGACGACGGTTTGACTCCGGCAGAATGAAAGCGCCACATGGTACGAAGAGCATCGGAATGAAGGCAGAGCACCGAGCTGCTGCCGTGCGCATCGCACAGGCTGCGAGAGGAAGCGTGGCTGTCACTGGCTTCTTTGCGGGTTCACGTTAGCAGTTGAAAACAGAAAGTTCCACTTGCAGCTACTTGTGCTGCTACCTATTTCTCTTCCAGCTCTCCCTGGAAAGAATTGTGCCGAGCTTTACGCTTCCAGATGCACAGATGACGGTGGTAGATGCGGCAGAGAATAGAAAGACAGCGCGCAGCGGACAGTTTCTGGTGCTTTACGTGAGGCAAGGGGGAAGTGCAGCCCAGCAGTGGCTTTTACTTCTGGAGCCTTTTGCTTTGGTAGCAGCAGCTGCTGCGAGTGGGCAACGGAGCTGCGAGAGTGCGTAATGTGACGGCACATCTCGCTGAGAAGGAAGCTGCCGAGCCGCAGCGTGTTGTGCTCCGTTTCAAGGCTACTTGGAGGAGGGGGGTACTCGAAGAACGCCTTCTTTCTGGACGCGTCCTTCTGGGTGTGCTCAAGCTGCATGGACTCGGCAGCACGGAAGGTGTAAGAACCTGTTTCTGGCCAGGCAGTGTGCTGGAGTGCAAAGGGCTGCGCCTTCCTTTCTGAAGCAGCCCAGAGCATTCTCAGCGGAATCTGCTTGTGAAGCAGCTCTTGGCTGGACATTTGCAAGTCGCTCCACTGAGTCCATGAAGCCGGTGGCCAGCTGCTTCGTTCTTCGCCTTCTGGGCTCTGGACAGAGCTGAAGCGCAGCGATGGCTCGGAGCTTTGCCGCTCTTCGGCGTGAGCACTGCACGCAGCCACAGGCTGCTGTGCACGGATTTCCCTCAGCTCGACGTACAATCATTCTCTTGCTGTTTCCCTGAGTCGAAAGTGTCCGTGTAGCTCTCGCTCAGCGAAATGCGTCAGGAGAGAAACACTTGCTGGATGAGCTTTTCGCTGGCCAAGACTTTCAACGCAGCACCACCATTCGGGCAAGGAGGAGGAGAAAGGAGGAGCATCTTTTCGTCCTGGCCCGTTCTTCTGCGCGAGACGCCTCTCCGCGTCTTCGCTCCCTGCAAGGCTGTAATGTGCGCCGTGGTACTTGGAAGTGAGAAGGCAGGTGCAGAGAGCACCGCGATCTGGCGGCGCCGTGCAGGCTGGAAAGGAAAGAGGGCTGCCACCGGAATGTGGTGCGAATACCGGTTTGCACGCGTCGAGGGTAAGCTCTGGGTGAGCTTGCTGGCCTAAAACTGTTCTCTGTGCCAGACGCAGGCGAGAAGCTTTCCGTTAAGAATCAGGCTGCCACGCAAACGGAACGTGGTGCTACCTACCTAGCGCTGCGAGGGAAAGTGCATAGCCCAGGCGTGTTTCGGCAGAAGCAGCAGCGCGGAGCATTTCGCTGCCGGCACAGCGCTCTCTGGGCGAGAAGCAGACGACGGTTTGACTCCGGCAGAATGAAAGCGCCACATGGTACGAAGAGCATCGGAATGAAGGCAGAGCACCGAGCTGCTGCCGTGCGCATCGCACAGGCTGCGAGAGGAAGCGTGGCTGTCACTGGCTTCTTTGCGGGTTCACGTTAGCAGTTGAAAACAGAAAGTTCCACTTGCAGCTACTTGTGCTGCTACCTATTTCTCTTCCAGCTCTCCCTGGAAAGAATTGTGCCGAGCTTTACGCTTCCAGATGCACAGATGACGGTGGTAGATGCGGCAGAGAATAGAAAGACAGCGCGCAGCGGACAGTTTCTGGTGCTTTACGTGAGGCAAGGGGGAAGTGCAGCCCAGCAGTGGCTTTTACTTCTGGAGCCTTTTGCTTTGGTAGCAGCAGCTGCTGCGAGTGGGCAACGGAGCTGCGAGAGTGCGTAATGTGACGGCACATCTCGCTGAGAAGGAAGCTGCCGAGCCGCAGCGTGTTGTGCTCCGTTTCAAGGCTACTTGGAGGAGGGGGGTACTCGAAGAACGCCTTCTTTCTGGACGCGTCCTTCTGGGTGTGCTCAAGCTGCATGGACTCGGCAGCACGGAAGGTGTAAGAACCTGTTTCTGGCCAGGCAGTGTGCTGGAGTGCAAAGGGCTGCGCCTTCCTTTCTGAAGCAGCCCAGAGCATTCTCAGCGGAATCTGCTTGTGAAGCAGCTCTTGGCTGGACATTTGCAAGTCGCTCCACTGAGTCCATGAAGCCGGTGGCCAGCTGCTTCGTTCTTCGCCTTCTGGGCTCTGGACAGAGCTGAAGCGCAGCGATGGCTCGGAGCTTTGCCGCTCTTCGGCGTGAGCACTGCACGCAGCCACAGGCTGCTGTGCACGGATTTCCCTCAGCTCGACGTACAATCATTCTCTTGCTGTTTCCCTGAGTCGAAAGCGTCCGTGTAGCTCTCGCTCAGCGAAATGCGTCAGGAGAGAAACACTTGCTGGATGAGCTTTTCGCTGGCCAAGACTTTCAACGCAGCACCACCATTCGGGCAAGGAGGAGGAGAAAGGAGGAGCATCTTTTCGTCCTGGCCCGTTCTTCTGCGCGAGACGCCTCTCCGCGTCTTCGCTCCCTGCAAGGCTGTAATGTGCGCCGTGGTACTTGGAAGTGAGAAGGCAGGTGCAGAGAGCACCGCGATCTGGCGGCGCCGTGCAGGCTGGAAAGGAAAGAGGGCTGCCACCGGAATGTGGTGCGAATACCGGTTTGCACGCGTCGAGGGTAAGCTCTGGGTGAGCTTGCTGGCCTAAAACTGTTCTCTGTGCCAGACGCAGGCGAGAAGCTTTCCGTTAAGAATCAGGCTGCCACGCAAACGGAACGTGGTGCTACCTACCTAGCGCTGCGAGGGAAAGTGCATAGCCCAGGCGTGTTTCGGCAGAAGCAGCAGCGCGGAGCATTTCGCTGCCGGCACAGCGCTCTCTGGGCGAGAAGCGGACGACGGTTTGACTCCGGCAGAATGAAAGCGCCACATGGTACGAAGAGCATCGGAATGAAGGCAGAGCACCGAGCTGCTGCCGTGCGCATCGCACAGGCTGCGAGAGGAAGCGTGGCTGTCACTGGCTTCTTTGCGGGTTCACGTTAGCAGTTGAAAACAGAAAGTTCCACTTGCAGCTACTTGTGCTGCTACCTATTTCTCTTCCAGCTCTCCCTGGAAAGAATTGTGCCGAGCTTTACGCTTCCAGATGCACAGATGACGGTGGTAGATGCGGCAGAGAATAGAAAGACAGCGCGCAGCGGACAGTTTCTGGTGCTTTACGTGAGGCAAGGGGGAAGTGCAGCCCAGCAGTGGCTTTTACTTCTGGAGCCTTTTGCTTTGGTAGCAGCAGCTGCTGCGAGTGGGCAACGGAGCTGCGAGAGTGCGTAATGTGACGGCACATCTCGCTGAGAAGGAAGCTGCCGAGCCGCAGCGTGTTGTGCTCCGTTTCAAGGCTACTTGGAGGAGGGGGGTACTCGAAGAACGCCTTCTTTCTGGACGCGTCCTTCTGGGTGTGCTCAAGCTGCATGGACTCGGCAGCACGGAAGGTGTAAGAACCTGTTTCTGGCCAGGCAGTGTGCTGGAGTGCAAAGGGCTGCGCCTTCCTTTCTGAAGCAGCCCAGAGCATTCTCAGCGGAATCTGCTTGTGAAGCAGCTCTTGGCTGGACATTTGCAAGTCGCTCCACTGAGTCCATGAAGCCGGTGGCCAGCTGCTTCGTTCTTCGCCTTCTGGGCTCTGGACAGAGCTGAAGCGCAGCGATGGCTCGGAGCTTTGCCGCTCTTCGGCGTGAGCACTGCACGCAGCCACAGGCTGCTGTGCACGGATTTCCCTCAGCTCGACGTACAATCATTCTCTTGCTGTTTCCCTGAGTCGAAAGCGTCCGTGTAGCTCTCGCTCAGCGAAATGCGTCAGGAGAGAAACACTTGCTGGATGAGCTTTTCGCTGGCCAAGACTTTCAACGCAGCACCACCATTCGGGCAAGGAGGAGGAGAAAGGAGGAGCATCTTTTCGTCCTGGCCCGTTCTTCTGCGCGAGACGCCTCTCCGCGTCTTCGCTCCCTGCAAGGCTGTAATGTGCGCCGTGGTACTTGGAAGTGAGAAGGCAGGTGCAGAGAGCACCGCGATCTGGCGGCGCCGTGCAGGCTGGAAAGGAAAGAGGGCTGCCACCGGAATGTGGTGCGAATACCGGTTTGCACGCGTCGAGGGTAAGCTCTGGGTGAGCTTGCTGGCCTAAAACTGTTCTCTGTGCCAGACGCAGGCGAGAAGCTTTCCGTTAAGAATCAGGCTGCCACGCAAACGGAACGTGGTGCTACCTACCTAGCGCTGCGAGGGAAAGTGCATAGCCCAGGCGTGTTTCGGCAGAAGCAGCAGCGCGGAGCATTTCGCTGCCGGCACAGCGCTCTCTGGGCGAGAAGCGGACGACGGTTTGACTCCGGCAGAATGAAAGCGCCACATGGTACGAAGAGCATCGGAATGAAGGCAGAGCACCGAGCTGCTGCCGTGCGCATCGCACAGGCTGCGAGAGGAAGCGTGGCTGTCACTGGCTTCTTTGCGGGTTCACGTTAGCAGTTGAAAACAGAAAGTTCCACTTGCAGCTACTTGTGCTGCTACCTATTTCTCTTCCAGCTCTCCCTGGAAAGAATTGTGCCGAGCTTTACGCTTCCAGATGCACAGATGACGGTGGTAGATGCGGCAGAGAATAGAAAGACAGCGCGCAGCGGACAGTTTCTGGTGCTTTACGTGAGGCAAGGGGGAAGTGCAGCCCAGCAGTGGCTTTTACTTCTGGAGCCTTTTGCTTTGGTAGCAGCAGCTGCTGCGAGTGGGCAACGGAGCTGCGAGAGTGCGTAATGTGACGGCACATCTCGCTGAGAAGGAAGCTGCCGAGCCGCAGCGTGTTGTGCTCCGTTTCAAGGCTACTTGGAGGAGGGGGGTACTCGAAGAACGCCTTCTTTCTGGACGCGTCCTTCTGGGTGTGCTCAAGCTGCATGGACTCGGCAGCACGGAAGGTGTAAGAACCTGTTTCTGGCCAGGCAGTGTGCTGGAGTGCAAAGGGCTGCGCCTTCCTTTCTGAAGCAGCCCAGAGCATTCTCAGCGGAATCTGCTTGTGAAGCAGCTCTTGGCTGGACATTTGCAAGTCGCTCCACTGAGTCCATGAAGCCGGTGGCCAGCTGCTTCGTTCTTCGCCTTCTGGGCTCTGGACAGAGCTGAAGCGCAGCGATGGCTCGGAGCTTTGCCGCTCTTCGGCGTGAGCACTGCACGCAGCCACAGGCTGCTGTGCACGGATTTCCCTCAGCTCGACGTACAATCATTCTCTTGCTGTTTCCCTGAGTCGAAAGCGTCCGTGTAGCTCTCGCTCAGCGAAATGCGTCAGGAGAGAAACACTTGCTGGATGAGCTTTTCGCTGGCCAAGACTTTCAACGCAGCACCACCATTCGGGCAAGGAGGAGGAGAAAGGAGGAGCATCTTTTCGTCCTGGCCCGTTCTTCTGCGCGAGACGCCTCTCCGCGTCTTCGCTCCCTGCAAGGCTGTAATGTGCGCCGTGGTACTTGGAAGTGAGAAGGCAGGTGCAGAGAGCACCGCGATCTGGCGGCGCCGTGCAGGCTGGAAAGGAAAGAGGGCTGCCACCGGAATGTGGTGCGAATACCGGTTTGCACGCGTCGAGGGTAAGCTCTGGGTGAGCTTGCTGGCCTAAAACTGTTCTCTGTGCCAGACGCAGGCGAGAAGCTTTCCGTTAAGAATCAGGCTGCCACGCAAACGGAACGTGGTGCTACCTACCTAGCGCTGCGAGGGAAAGTGCATAGCCCAGGCGTGTTTCGGCAGAAGCAGCAGCGCGGAGCATTTCGCTGCCGGCACAGCGCTCTCTGGGCGAGAAGCGGACGACGGTTTGACTCCGGCAGAATGAAAGCGCCACATGGTACGAAGAGCATCGGAATGAAGGCAGAGCACCGAGCTGCTGCCGTGCGCATCGCACAGGCTGCGAGAGGAAGCGTGGCTGTCACTGGCTTCTTTGCGGGTTCACGTTAGCAGTTGAAAACAGAAAGTTCCACTTGCAGCTACTTGTGCTGCTACCTATTTCTCTTCCAGCTCTCCCTGGAAAGAATTGTGCCGAGCTTTACGCTTCCAGATGCACAGATGACGGTGGTAGATGCGGCAGAGAATAGAAAGACAGCGCGCAGCGGACAGTTTCTGGTGCTTTACGTGAGGCAAGGGGGAAGTGCAGCCCAGCAGTGGCTTTTACTTCTGGAGCCTTTTGCTTTGGTAGCAGCAGCTGCTGCGAGTGGGCAACGGAGCTGCGAGAGTGCGTAATGTGACGGCACATCTCGCTGAGAAGGAAGCTGCCGAGCCGCAGCGTGTTGTGCTCCGTTTCAAGGCTACTTGGAGGAGGGGGGTAGTCGAAGAACGCCTTCTTTCTGGACGCGTCCTTCTGGGTGTGCTCAAGCTGCATGGACTCGGCAGCACGGAAGGTGTAAGAACCTGTTTCTGGCCAGGCAGTGTGCTGGAGTGCAAAGGGCTGCGCCTTCCTTTCTGAAGCAGCCCAGAGCATTCTCAGCGGAATCTGCTTGTGAAGCAGCTCTTGGCTGGACATTTGCAAGTCGCTCCACTGAGTCCATGAAGCCGGTGGCCAGCTGCTTCGTTCTTCGCCTTCTGGGCTCTGGACAGAGCTGAAGCGCAGCGATGGCTCGGAGCTTTGCCGCTCTTCGGCGTGAGCACTGCACGCAGCCACAGGCTGCTGTGCACGGATTTCCCTCAGCTCGACGTACAATCATTCTCTTGCTGTTTCCCTGAGTCGAAAGCGTCCGTGTAGCTCTCGCTCAGCGAAATGCGTCAGGAGAGAAACACTTGCTGGATGAGCTTTTCGCTGGCCAAGACTTTCAACGCAGCACCACCATTCGGGCAAGGAGGAGGAGAAAGGAGGAGCATCTTTTCGTCCTGGCCCGTTCTTCTGCGCGAGACGCCTCTCCGCGTCTTCGCTCCCTGCAAGGCTGTAATGTGCGCCGTGGTACTTGGAAGTGAGAAGGCAGGTGCAGAGAGCACCGCGATCTGGCGGCGCCGTGCAGGCTGGAAAGGAAAGAGGGCTGCCACCGGAATGTGGTGCGAATACCGGTTTGCACGCGTCGAGGGTAAGCTCTGGGTGAGCTTGCTGGCCTAAAACTGTTCTCTGTGCCAGACGCAGGCGAGAAGCTTTCCGTTAAGAATCAGGCTGCCACGCAAACGGAACGTGGTGCTACCTACCTAGCGCTGCGAGGGAAAGTGCATAGCCCAGGCGTGTTTCGGCAGAAGCAGCAGCGCGGAGCATTTCGCTGCCGGCACAGCGCTCTCTGGGCGAGAAGCGGACGACGGTTTGACTCCGGCAGAATGAAAGCGCCACATGGTACGAAGAGCATCGGAATGAAGGCAGAGCACCGAGCTGCTGCCGTGCGCATCGCACAGGCTGCGAGAGGAAGCGTGGCTGTCACTGGCTTCTTTGCGGGTTCACGTTAGCAGTTGAAAACAGAAAGTTCCACTTGCAGCTACTTGTGCTGCTACCTATTTCTCTTCCAGCTCTCCCTGGAAAGAATTGTGCCGAGCTTTACGCTTCCAGATGCACAGATGACGGTGGTAGATGCGGCAGAGAATAGAAAGACAGCGCGCAGCGGACAGTTTCTGGTGCTTTACGTGAGGCAAGGGGGAAGTGCAGCCCAGCAGTGGCTTTTACTTCTGGAGCCTTTTGCTTTGGTAGCAGCAGCTGCTGCGAGTGGGCAACGGAGCTGCGAGAGTGCGTAATGTGACGGCACATCTCGCTGAGAAGGAAGCTGCCGAGCCGCAGCGTGTTGTGCTCCGTTTCAAGGCTACTTGGAGGAGGGGGGTACTCGAAGAACGCCTTCTTTCTGGACGCGTCCTTCTGGGTGTGCTCAAGCTGCATGGACTCGGCAGCACGGAAGGTGTAAGAACCTGTTTCTGGCCAGGCAGTGTGCTGGAGTGCAAAGGGCTGCGCCTTCCTTTCTGAAGCAGCCCAGAGCATTCTCAGCGGAATCTGCTTGTGAAGCAGCTCTTGGCTGGACATTTGCAAGTCGCTCCACTGAGTCCATGAAGCCGGTGGCCAGCTGCTTCGTTCTTCGCCTTCTGGGCTCTGGACAGAGCTGAAGCGCAGCGATGGCTCGGAGCTTTGCCGCTCTTCGGCGTGAGCACTGCACGCAGCCACAGGCTGCTGTGCACGGATTTCCCTCAGCTCGACGTACAATCATTCTCTTGCTGTTTCCCTGAGTCGAAAGCGTCCGTGTAGCTCTCGCTCAGCGAAATGCGTCAGGAGAGAAACACTTGCTGGATGAGCTTTTCGCTGGCCAAGACTTTCAACGCAGCACCACCATTCGGGCAAGGAGGAGGAGAAAGGAGGAGCATCTTTTCGTCCTGGCCCGTTCTTCTGCGCGAGACGCCTCTCCGCGTCTTCGCTCCCTGCAAGGCTGTAATGTGCGCCGTGGTACTTGGAAGTGAGAAGGCAGGTGCAGAGAGCACCGCGATCTGGCGGCGCCGTGCAGGCTGGAAAGGAAAGAGGGCTGCCACCGGAATGTGGTGCGAATACCGGTTTGCACGCGTCGAGGGTAAGCTCTGGGTGAGCTTGCTGGCCTAAAACTGTTCTCTGTGCCAGACGCAGGCGAGAAGCTTTCCGTTAAGAATCAGGCTGCCACGCAAACGGAACGTGGTGCTACCTACCTAGCGCTGCGAGGGAAAGTGCATAGCCCAGGCGTGTTTCGGCAGAAGCAGCAGCGCGGAGCATTTCGCTGCCGGCACAGCGCTCTCTGGGCGAGAAGCGGACGACGGTTTGACTCCGGCAGAATGAAAGCGCCACATGGTACGAAGAGCATCGGAATGAAGGCAGAGCACCGAGCTGCTGCCGTGCGCATCGCACAGGCTGCGAGAGGAAGCGTGGCTGTCACTGGCTTCTTTGCGGGTTCACGTTAGCAGTTGAAAACAGAAAGTTCCACTTGCAGCTACTTGTGCTGCTACCTATTTCTCTTCCAGCTCTCCCTGGAAAGAATTGTGCCGAGCTTTACGCTTCCAGATGCACAGATGACGGTGGTAGATGCGGCAGAGAATAGAAAGACAGCGCGCAGCGGACAGTTTCTGGTGCTTTACGTGAGGCAAGGGGGAAGTGCAGCCCAGCAGTGGCTTTTACTTCTGGAGCCTTTTGCTTTGGTAGCAGCAGCTGCTGCGAGTGGGCAACGGAGCTGCGAGAGTGCGTAATGTGACGGCACATCTCGCTGAGAAGGAAGCTGCCGAGCCGCAGCGTGTTGTGCTCCGTTTCAAGGCTACTTGGAGGAGGGGGGTACTCGAAGAACGCCTTCTTTCTGGACGCGTCCTTCTGGGTGTGCTCAAGCTGCATGGACTCGGCAGCACGGAAGGTGTAAGAACCTGTTTCTGGCCAGGCAGTGTGCTGGAGTGCAAAGGGCTGCGCCTTCCTTTCTGAAGCAGCCCAGAGCATTCTCAGCGGAATCTGCTTGTGAAGCAGCTCTTGGCTGGACATTTGCAAGTCGCTCCACTGAGTCCATGAAGCCGGTGGCCAGCTGCTTCGTTCTTCGCCTTCTGGGCTCTGGACAGAGCTGAAGCGCAGCGATGGCTCGGAGCTTTGCCGCTCTTCGGCGTGAGCACTGCACGCAGCCACAGGCTGCTGTGCACGGATTTCCCTCAGCTCGACGTACAATCATTCTCTTGCTGTTTCCCTGAGTCGAAAGCGTCCGTGTAGCTCTCGCTCAGCAAAATGCGTCAGGAGAGAAACACTTGCTGGATGAGCTTTTCGCTGGCCAAGACTTTCAACGCAGCACCACCATTCGGGCAAGGAGGAGGAGAAAGGAGGAGCATCTTTTCGTCCTGGCCCGTTCTTCTGCGCGAGACGCCTCTCCGCGTCTTCGCTCCCTGCAAGGCTGTAATGTGCGCCGTGGTACTTGGAAGTGAGAAGGCAGGTGCAGAGAGCACCGCGATCTGGCGGCGCCGTGCAGGCTGGAAAGGAAAGAGGGCTGCCACCGGAATGTGGTGCGAATACCGGTTTGCACGCGTCGAGGGTAAGCTCTGGGTGAGCTTGCTGGCCTAAAACTGTTCTCTGTGCCAGACGCAGGCGAGAAGCTTTCCGTTAAGAATCAGGCTGCCACGCAAACGGAACGTGGTGCTACCTACCTAGCGCTGCGAGGGAAAGTGCATAGCCCAGGCGTGTTTCGGCAGAAGCAGCAGCGCGGAGCATTTCGCTGCCGGCACAGCGCTCTCTGGGCGAGAAGCGGACGACGGTTTGACTCCGGCAGAATGAAAGCGCCACATGGTACGAAGAGCATCGGAATGAAGGCAGAGCACCGAGCTGCTGCCGTGCGCATCGCACAGGCTGCGAGAGGAAGCGTGGCTGTCACTGGCTTCTTTGCGGGTTCACGTTAGCAGTTGAAAACAGAAAGTTCCACTTGCAGCTACTTGTGCTGCTACCTATTTCTCTTCCAGCTCTCCCTGGAAAGAATTGTGCCGAGCTTTACGCTTCCAGATGCACAGATGACGGTGGTAGATGCGGCAGAGAATAGAAAGACAGCGCGCAGCGGACAGTTTCTGGTGCTTTACGTGAGGCAAGGGGGAAGTGCAGCCCAGCAGTGGCTTTTACTTCTGGAGCCTTTTGCTTTGGTAGCAGCAGCTGCTGCGAGTGGGCAACGGAGCTGCGAGAGTGCGTAATGTGACGGCACATCTCGCTGAGAAGGAAGCTGCCGAGCCGCAGCGTGTTGTGCTCCGTTTCAAGGCTACTTGGAGGAGGGGGGTACTCGAAGAACGCCTTCTTTCTGGACGCGTCCTTCTGGGTGTGCTCAAGCTGCATGGACTCGGCAGCACGGAAGGTGTAAGAACCTGTTTCTGGCCAGGCAGTGTGCTGGAGTGCAAAGGGCTGCGCCTTCCTTTCTGAAGCAGCCCAGAGCATTCTCAGCGGAATCTGCTTGTGAAGCAGCTCTTGGCTGGACATTTGCAAGTCGCTCCACTGAGTCCATGAAGCCGGTGGCCAGCTGCTTCGTTCTTCGCCTTCTGGGCTCTGGACAGAGCTGAAGCGCAGCGATGGCTCGGAGCTTTGCCGCTCTTCGGCGTGAGCACTGCACGCAGCCACAGGCTGCTGTGCACGGATTTCCCTCAGCTCGACGTACAATCATTCTCTTGCTGTTTCCCTGAGTCGAAAGCGTCCGTGTAGCTCTCGCTCAGCAAAATGCGTCAGGAGAGAAACACTTGCTGGATGAGCTTTTCGCTGGCCAAGACTTTCAACGCAGCACCACCATTCGGGCAAGGAGGAGGAGAAAGGAGGAGCATCTTTTCGTCCTGGCCCGTTCTTCTGCGCGAGACGCCTCTCCGCGTCTTCGCTCCCTGCAAGGCTGTAATGTGCGCCGTGGTACTTGGAAGTGAGAAGGCAGGTGCAGAGAGCACCGCGATCTGGCGGCGCCGTGCAGGCTGGAAAGGAAAGAGGGCTGCCACCGGAATGTGGTGCGAATACCGGTTTGCACGCGTCGAGGGTAAGCTCTGGGTGAGCTTGCTGGCCTAAAACTGTTCTCTGTGCCAGACGCAGGCGAGAAGCTTTCCGTTAAGAATCAGGCTGCCACGCAAACGGAACGTGGTGCTACCTACCTAGCGCTGCGAGGGAAAGTGCATAGCCCAGGCGTGTTTCGGCAGAAGCAGCAGCGCGGAGCATTTCGCTGCCGGCACAGCGCTCTCTGGGCGAGAAGCGGACGACGGTTTGACTCCGGCAGAATGAAAGCGCCACATGGTACGAAGAGCATCGGAATGAAGGCAGAGCACCGAGCTGCTGCCGTGCGCATCGCACAGGCTGCGAGAGGAAGCGTGGCTGTCACTGGCTTCTTTGCGGGTTCACGTTAGCAGTTGAAAACAGAAAGTTCCACTTGCAGCTACTTGTGCTGCTACCTATTTCTCTTCCAGCTCTCCCTGGAAAGAATTGTGCCGAGCTTTACGCTTCCAGATGCACAGATGACGGTGGTAGATGCGGCAGAGAATAGAAAGACAGCGCGCAGCGGACAGTTTCTGGTGCTTTACGTGAGGCAAGGGGGAAGTGCAGCCCAGCAGTGGCTTTTACTTCTGGAGCCTTTTGCTTTGGTAGCAGCAGCTGCTGCGAGTGGGCAACGGAGCTGCGAGAGTGCGTAATGTGACGGCACATCTCGCTGAGAAGGAAGCTGCCGAGCCGCAGCGTGTTGTGCTCCGTTTCAAGGCTACTTGGAGGAGGGGGGTACTCGAAGAACGCCTTCTTTCTGGACGCGTCCTTCTGGGTGTGCTCAAGCTGCATGGACTCGGCAGCACGGAAGGTGTAAGAACCTGTTTCTGGCCAGGCAGTGTGCTGGAGTGCAAAGGGCTGCGCCTTCCTTTCTGAAGCAGCCCAGAGCATTCTCAGCGGAATCTGCTTGTGAAGCAGCTCTTGGCTGGACATTTGCAAGTCGCTCCACTGAGTCCATGAAGCCGGTGGCCAGCTGCTTCGTTCTTCGCCTTCTGGGCTCTGGACAGAGCTGAAGCGCAGCGATGGCTCGGAGCTTTGCCGCTCTTCGGCGTGAGCACTGCACGCAGCCACAGGCTGCTGTGCACGGATTTCCCTCAGCTCGACGTACAATCATTCTCTTGCTGTTTCCCTGAGTCGAAAGCGTCCGTGTAGCTCTCGCTCAGCGAAATGCGTCAGGAGAGAAACACTTGCTGGATGAGCTTTTCGCTGGCCAAGACTTTCAACGCAGCACCACCATTCGGGCAAGGAGGAGGAGAAAGGAGGAGCATCTTTTCGTCCTGGCCCGTTCTTCTGCGCGAGACGCCTCTCCGCGTCTTCGCTCCCTGCAAGGCTGTAATGTGCGCCGTGGTACTTGGAAGTGAGAAGGCAGGTGCAGAGAGCACCGCGATCTGGCGGCGCCGTGCAGGCTGGAAAGGAAAGAGGGCTGCCACCGGAATGTGGTGCGAATACCGGTTTGCACGCGTCGAGGGTAAGCTCTGGGTGAGCTTGCTGGCCTAAAACTGTTCTCTGTGCCAGACGCAGGCGAGAAGCTTTCCGTTAAGAATCAGGCTGCCACGCAAACGGAACGTGGTGCTACCTACCTAGCGCTGCGAGGGAAAGTGCATAGCCCAGGCGTGTTTCGGCAGAAGCAGCAGCGCGGAGCATTTCGCTGCCGGCACAGCGCTCTCTGGGCGAGAAGCGGACGACGGTTTGACTCCGGCAGAATGAAAGCGCCACATGGTACGAAGAGCATCGGAATGAAGGCAGAGCACCGAGCTGCTGCCGTGCGCATCGCACAGGCTGCGAGAGGAAGCGTGGCTGTCACTGGCTTCTTTGCGGGTTCACGTTAGCAGTTGAAAACAGAAAGTTCCACTTGCAGCTACTTGTGCTGCTACCTATTTCTCTTCCAGCTCTCCCTGGAAAGAATTGTGCCGAGCTTTACGCTTCCAGATGCACAGATGACGGTGGTAGATGCGGCAGAGAATAGAAAGACAGCGCGCAGCGGACAGTTTCTGGTGCTTTACGTGAGGCAAGGGGGAAGTGCAGCCCAGCAGTGGCTTTTACTTCTGGAGCCTTTTGCTTTGGTAGCAGCAGCTGCTGCGAGTGGGCAACGGAGCTGCGAGAGTGCGTAATGTGACGGCACATCTCGCTGAGAAGGAAGCTGCCGAGCCGCAGCGTGTTGTGCTCCGTTTCAAGGCTACTTGGAGGAGGGGGGTACTCGAAGAACGCCTTCTTTCTGGACGCGTCCTTCTGGGTGTGCTCAAGCTGCATGGACTCGGCAGCACGGAAGGTGTAAGAACCTGTTTCTGGCCAGGCAGTGTGCTGGAGTGCAAAGGGCTGCGCCTTCCTTTCTGAAGCAGCCCAGAGCATTCTCAGCGGAATCTGCTTGTGAAGCAGCTCTTGGCTGGACATTTGCAAGTCGCTCCACTGAGTCCATGAAGCCGGTGGCCAGCTGCTTCGTTCTTCGCCTTCTGGGCTCTGGACAGAGCTGAAGCGCAGCGATGGCTCGGAGCTTTGCCGCTCTTCGGCGTGAGCACTGCACGCAGCCACAGGCTGCTGTGCACGGATTTCCCTCAGCTCGACGTACAATCATTCTCTTGCTGTTTCCCTGAGTCGAAAGCGTCCGTGTAGCTCTCGCTCAGCGAAATGCGTCAGGAGAGAAACACTTGCTGGATGAGCTTTTCGCTGGCCAAGACTTTCAACGCAGCACCACCATTCGGGCAAGGAGGAGGAGAAAGGAGGAGCATCTTTTCGTCCTGGCCCGTTCTTCTGCGCGAGACGCCTCTCCGCGTCTTCGCTCCCTGCAAGGCTGTAATGTGCGCCGTGGTACTTGGAAGTGAGAAGGCAGGTGCAGAGAGCACCGCGATCTGGCGGCGCCGTGCAGGCTGGAAAGGAAAGAGGGCTGCCACCGGAATGTGGTGCGAATACCGGTTTGCACGCGTCGAGGGTAAGCTCTGGGTGAGCTTGCTGGCCTAAAACTGTTCTCTGTGCCAGACGCAGGCGAGAAGCTTTCCGTTAAGAATCAGGCTGCCACGCAAACGGAACGTGGTGCTACCTACCTAGCGCTGCGAGGGAAAGTGCATAGCCCAGGCGTGTTTCGGCAGAAGCAGCAGCGCGGAGCATTTCGCTGCCGGCACAGCGCTCTCTGGGCGAGAAGCGGATGACGGTTTGACTCCGGCAGAATGAAAGCGCCACATGGTACGAAGAGCATCGGAATGAAGGCAGAGCACCGAGCTGCTGCCGTGCGCATCGCACAGGCTGCGAGAGGAAGCGTGGCTGTCACTGGCTTCTTTGCGGGTTCACGTTAGCAGTTGAAAACAGAAAGTTCCACTTGCAGCTACTTGTGCTGCTACCTATTTCTCTTCCAGCTCTCCCTGGAAAGAATTGTGCCGAGCTTTACGCTTCCAGATGCACAGATGACGGTGGTAGATGCGGCAGAGAATAGAAAGACAGCGCGCAGCGGACAGTTTCTGGTGCTTTACGTGAGGCAAGGGGGAAGTGCAGCCCAGCAGTGGCTTTTACTTCTGGAGCCTTTTGCTTTGGTAGCAGCAGCTGCTGCGAGTGGGCAACGGAGCTGCGAGAGTGCGTAATGTGACGGCACATCTCGCTGAGAAGGAAGCTGCCGAGCCGCAGCGTGTTGTGCTCCGTTTCAAGGCTACTTGGAGGAGGGGGGTAGTCGAAGAACGCCTTCTTTCTGGACGCGTCCTTCTGGGTGTGCTCAAGCTGCATGGACTCGGCAGCACGGAAGGTGTAAGAACCTGTTTCTGGCCAGGCAGTGTGCTGGAGTGCAAAGGGCTGCGCCTTCCTTTCTGAAGCAGCCCAGAGCATTCTCAGCGGAATCTGCTTGTGAAGCAGCTCTTGGCTGGACATTTGCAAGTCGCTCCACTGAGTCCATGAAGCCGGTGGCCAGCTGCTTCGTTCTTCGCCTTCTGGGCTCTGGACAGAGCTGAAGCGCAGCGATGGCTCGGAGCTTTGCCGCTCTTCGGCGTGAGCACTGCACGCAGCCACAGGCTGCTGTGCACGGATTTCCCTCAGCTCGACGTACAATCATTCTCTTGCTGTTTCCCTGAGTCGAAAGCGTCCGTGTAGCTCTCGCTCAGCGAAATGCGTCAGGAGAGAAACACTTGCTGGATGAGCTTTTCGCTGGCCAAGACTTTCAACGCAGCACCACCATTCGGGCAAGGAGGAGGAGAAAGGAGGAGCATCTTTTCGTCCTGGCCCGTTCTTCTGCGCGAGACGCCTCTCCGCGTCTTCGCTCCCTGCAAGGCTGTAATGTGCGCCGTGGTACTTGGAAGTGAGAAGGCAGGTGCAGAGAGCACCGCGATCTGGCGGCGCCGTGCAGGCTGGAAAGGAAAGAGGGCTGCCACCGGAATGTGGTGCGAATACCGGTTTGCACGCGTCGAGGGTAAGCTCTGGGTGAGCTTGCTGGCCTAAAACTGTTCTCTGTGCCAGACGCAGGCGAGAAGCTTTCCGTTAAGAATCAGGCTGCCACGCAAACGGAACGTGGTGCTACCTACCTAGCGCTGCGAGGGAAAGTGCATAGCCCAGGCGTGTTTCGGCAGAAGCAGCAGCGCGGAGCATTTCGCTGCCGGCACAGCGCTCTCTGGGCGAGAAGCGGACGACGGTTTGACTCCGGCAGAATGAAAGCGCCACATGGTACGAAGAGCATCGGAATGAAGGCAGAGCACCGAGCTGCTGCCGTGCGCATCGCACAGGCTGCGAGAGGAAGCGTGGCTGTCACTGGCTTCTTTGCGGGTTCACGTTAGCAGTTGAAAACAGAAAGTTCCACTTGCAGCTACTTGTGCTGCTACCTATTTCTCTTCCAGCTCTCCCTGGAAAGAATTGTGCCGAGCTTTACGCTTCCAGATGCACAGATGACGGTGGTAGATGCGGCAGAGAATAGAAAGACAGCGCGCAGCGGACAGTTTCTGGTGCTTTACGTGAGGCAAGGGGGAAGTGCAGCCCAGCAGTGGCTTTTACTTCTGGAGCCTTTTGCTTTGGTAGCAGCAGCTGCTGCGAGTGGGCAACGGAGCTGCGAGAGTGCGTAATGTGACGGCACATCTCGCTGAGAAGGAAGCTGCCGAGCCGCAGCGTGTTGTGCTCCGTTTCAAGGCTACTTGGAGGAGGGGGGTACTCGAAGAACGCCTTCTTTCTGGACGCGTCCTTCTGGGTGTGCTCAAGCTGCATGGACTCGGCAGCACGGAAGGTGTAAGAACCTGTTTCTGGCCAGGCAGTGTGCTGGAGTGCAAAGGGCTGCGCCTTCCTTTCTGAAGCAGCCCAGAGCATTCTCAGCGGAATCTGCTTGTGAAGCAGCTCTTGGCTGGACATTTGCAAGTCGCTCCACTGAGTCCATGAAGCCGGTGGCCAGCTGCTTCGTTCTTCGCCTTCTGGGCTCTGGACAGAGCTGAAGCGCAGCGATGGCTCGGAGCTTTGCCGCTCTTCGGCGTGAGCACTGCACGCAGCCACAGGCTGCTGTGCACGGATTTCCCTCAGCTCGACGTACAATCATTCTCTTGCTGTTTCCCTGAGTCGAAAGCGTCCGTGTAGCTCTCGCTCAGCGAAATGCGTCAGGAGAGAAACACTTGCTGGATGAGCTTTTCGCTGGCCAAGACTTTCAACGCAGCACCACCATTCGGGCAAGGAGGAGGAGAAAGGAGGAGCATCTTTTCGTCCTGGCCCGTTCTTCTGCGCGAGACGCCTCTCCGCGTCTTCGCTCCCTGCAAGGCTGTAATGTGCGCCGTGGTACTTGGAAGTGAGAAGGCAGGTGCAGAGAGCACCGCGATCTGGCGGCGCCGTGCAGGCTGGAAAGGAAAGAGGGCTGCCACCGGAATGTGGTGCGAATACCGGTTTGCACGCGTCGAGGGTAAGCTCTGGGTGAGCTTGCTGGCCTAAAACTGTTCTCTGTGCCAGACGCAGGCGAGAAGCTTTCCGTTAAGAATCAGGCTGCCACGCAAACGGAACGTGGTGCTACCTACCTAGCGCTGCGAGGGAAAGTGCATAGCCCAGGCGTGTTTCGGCAGAAGCAGCAGCGCGGAGCATTTCGCTGCCGGCACAGCGCTCTCTGGGCGAGAAGCGGACGACGGTTTGACTCCGGCAGAATGAAAGCGCCACATGGTACGAAGAGCATCGGAATGAAGGCAGAGCACCGAGCTGCTGCCGTGCGCATCGCACAGGCTGCGAGAGGAAGCGTGGCTGTCACTGGCTTCTTTGCGGGTTCACGTTAGCAGTTGAAAACAGAAAGTTCCACTTGCAGCTACTTGTGCTGCTACCTATTTCTCTTCCAGCTCTCCCTGGAAAGAATTGTGCCGAGCTTTACGCTTCCAGATGCACAGATGACGGTGGTAGATGCGGCAGAGAATAGAAAGACAGCGCGCAGCGGACAGTTTCTGGTGCTTTACGTGAGGCAAGGGGGAAGTGCAGCCCAGCAGTGGCTTTTACTTCTGGAGCCTTTTGCTTTGGTAGCAGCAGCTGCTGCGAGTGGGCAACGGAGCTGCGAGAGTGCGTAATGTGACGGCACATCTCGCTGAGAAGGAAGCTGCCGAGCCGCAGCGTGTTGTGCTCCGTTTCAAGGCTACTTGGAGGAGGGGGGTACTCGAAGAACGCCTTCTTTCTGGACGCGTCCTTCTGGGTGTGCTCAAGCTGCATGGACTCGGCAGCACGGAAGGTGTAAGAACCTGTTTCTGGCCAGGCAGTGTGCTGGAGTGCAAAGGGCTGCGCCTTCCTTTCTGAAGCAGCCCAGAGCATTCTCAGCGGAATCTGCTTGTGAAGCAGCTCTTGGCTGGACATTTGCAAGTCGCTCCACTGAGTCCATGAAGCCGGTGGCCAGCTGCTTCGTTCTTCGCCTTCTGGGCTCTGGACAGAGCTGAAGCGCAGCGATGGCTCGGAGCTTTGCCGCTCTTCGGCGTGAGCACTGCACGCAGCCACAGGCTGCTGTGCACGGATTTCCCTCAGCTCGACGTACAATCATTCTCTTGCTGTTTCCCTGAGTCGAAAGCGTCCGTGTAGCTCTCGCTCAGCAAAATGCGTCAGGAGAGAAACACTTGCTGGATGAGCTTTTCGCTGGCCAAGACTTTCAACGCAGCACCACCATTCGGGCAAGGAGGAGGAGAAAGGAGGAGCATCTTTTCGTCCTGGCCCGTTCTTCTGCGCGAGACGCCTCTCCGCGTCTTCGCTCCCTGCAAGGCTGTAATGTGCGCCGTGGTACTTGGAAGTGAGAAGGCAGGTGCAGAGAGCACCGCGATCTGGCGGCGCCGTGCAGGCTGGAAAGGAAAGAGGGCTGCCACCGGAATGTGGTGCGAATACCGGTTTGCACGCGTCGAGGGTAAGCTCTGGGTGAGCTTGCTGGCCTAAAACTGTTCTCTGTGCCAGACGCAGGCGAGAAGCTTTCCGTTAAGAATCAGGCTGCCACGCAAACGGAACGTGGTGCTACCTACCTAGCGCTGCGAGGGAAAGTGCATAGCCCAGGCGTGTTTCGGCAGAAGCAGCAGCGCGGAGCATTTCGCTGCCGGCACAGCGCTCTCTGGGCGAGAAGCGGACGACGGTTTGACTCCGGCAGAATGAAAGCGCCACATGGTACGAAGAGCATCGGAATGAAGGCAGAGCACCGAGCTGCTGCCGTGCGCATCGCACAGGCTGCGAGAGGAAGCGTGGCTGTCACTGGCTTCTTTGCGGGTTCACGTTAGCAGTTGAAAACAGAAAGTTCCACTTGCAGCTACTTGTGCTGCTACCTATTTCTCTTCCAGCTCTCCCTGGAAAGAATTGTGCCGAGCTTTACGCTTCCAGATGCACAGATGACGGTGGTAGATGCGGCAGAGAATAGAAAGACAGCGCGCAGCGGACAGTTTCTGGTGCTTTACGTGAGGCAAGGGGGAAGTGCAGCCCAGCAGTGGCTTTTACTTCTGGAGCCTTTTGCTTTGGTAGCAGCAGCTGCTGCGAGTGGGCAACGGAGCTGCGAGAGTGCGTAATGTGACGGCACATCTCGCTGAGAAGGAAGCTGCCGAGCCGCAGCGTGTTGTGCTCCGTTTCAAGGCTACTTGGAGGAGGGGGGTACTCGAAGAACGCCTTCTTTCTGGACGCGTCCTTCTGGGTGTGCTCAAGCTGCATGGACTCGGCAGCACGGAAGGTGTAAGAACCTGTTTCTGGCCAGGCAGTGTGCTGGAGTGCAAAGGGCTGCGCCTTCCTTTCTGAAGCAGCCCAGAGCATTCTCAGCGGAATCTGCTTGTGAAGCAGCTCTTGGCTGGACATTTGCAAGTCGCTCCACTGAGTCCATGAAGCCGGTGGCCAGCTGCTTCGTTCTTCGCCTTCTGGGCTCTGGACAGAGCTGAAGCGCAGCGATGGCTCGGAGCTTTGCCGCTCTTCGGCGTGAGCACTGCACGCAGCCACAGGCTGCTGTGCACGGATTTCCCTCAGCTCGACGTACAATCATTCTCTTGCTGTTTCCCTGAGTCGAAAGCGTCCGTGTAGCTCTCGCTCAGCGAAATGCGTCAGGAGAGAAACACTTGCTGGATGAGCTTTTCGCTGGCCAAGACTTTCAACGCAGCACCACCATTCGGGCAAGGAGGAGGAGAAAGGAGGAGCATCTTTTCGTCCTGGCCCGTTCTTCTGCGCGAGACGCCTCTCCGCGTCTTCGCTCCCTGCAAGGCTGTAATGTGCGCCGTGGTACTTGGAAGTGAGAAGGCAGGTGCAGAGAGCACCGCGATCTGGCGGCGCCGTGCAGGCTGGAAAGGAAAGAGGGCTGCCACCGGAATGTGGTGCGAATACCGGTTTGCACGCGTCGAGGGTAAGCTCTGGGTGAGCTTGCTGGCCTAAAACTGTTCTCTGTGCCAGACGCAGGCGAGAAGCTTTCCGTTAAGAATCAGGCTGCCACGCAAACGGAACGTGGTGCTACCTACCTAGCGCTGCGAGGGAAAGTGCATAGCCCAGGCGTGTTTCGGCAGAAGCAGCAGCGCGGAGCATTTCGCTGCCGGCACAGCGCTCTCTGGGCGAGAAGCGGACGACGGTTTGACTCCGGCAGAATGAAAGCGCCACATGGTACGAAGAGCATCGGAATGAAGGCAGAGCACCGAGCTGCTGCCGTGCGCATCGCACAGGCTGCGAGAGGAAGCGTGGCTGTCACTGGCTTCTTTGCGGGTTCACGTTAGCAGTTGAAAACAGAAAGTTCCACTTGCAGCTACTTGTGCTGCTACCTATTTCTCTTCCAGCTCTCCCTGGAAAGAATTGTGCCGAGCTTTACGCTTCCAGATGCACAGATGACGGTGGTAGATGCGGCAGAGAATAGAAAGACAGCGCGCAGCGGACAGTTTCTGGTGCTTTACGTGAGGCAAGGGGGAAGTGCAGCCCAGCAGTGGCTTTTACTTCTGGAGCCTTTTGCTTTGGTAGCAGCAGCTGCTGCGAGTGGGCAACGGAGCTGCGAGAGTGCGTAATGTGACGGCACATCTCGCTGAGAAGGAAGCTGCCGAGCCGCAGCGTGTTGTGCTCCGTTTCAAGGCTACTTGGAGGAGGGGGGTACTCGAAGAACGCCTTCTTTCTGGACGCGTCCTTCTGGGTGTGCTCAAGCTGCATGGACTCGGCAGCACGGAAGGTGTAAGAACCTGTTTCTGGCCAGGCAGTGTGCTGGAGTGCAAAGGGCTGCGCCTTCCTTTCTGAAGCAGCCCAGAGCATTCTCAGCGGAATCTGCTTGTGAAGCAGCTCTTGGCTGGACATTTGCAAGTCGCTCCACTGAGTCCATGAAGCCGGTGGCCAGCTGCTTCGTTCTTCGCCTTCTGGGCTCTGGACAGAGCTGAAGCGCAGCGATGGCTCGGAGCTTTGCCGCTCTTCGGCGTGAGCACTGCACGCAGCCACAGGCTGCTGTGCACGGATTTCCCTCAGCTCGACGTACAATCATTCTCTTGCTGTTTCCCTGAGTCGAAAGCGTCCGTGTAGCTCTCGCTCAGCGAAATGCGTCAGGAGAGAAACACTTGCTGGATGAGCTTTTCGCTGGCCAAGACTTTCAACGCAGCACCACCATTCGGGCAAGGAGGAGGAGAAAGGAGGAGCATCTTTTCGTCCTGGCCCGTTCTTCTGCGCGAGACGCCTCTCCGCGTCTTCGCTCCCTGCAAGGCTGTAATGTGCGCCGTGGTACTTGGAAGTGAGAAGGCAGGTGCAGAGAGCACCGCGATCTGGCGGCGCCGTGCAGGCTGGAAAGGAAAGAGGGCTGCCACCGGAATGTGGTGCGAATACCGGTTTGCACGCGTCGAGGGTAAGCTCTGGGTGAGCTTGCTGGCCTAAAACTGTTCTCTGTGCCAGACGCAGGCGAGAAGCTTTCCGTTAAGAATCAGGCTGCCACGCAAACGGAACGTGGTGCTACCTACCTAGCGCTGCGAGGGAAAGTGCATAGCCCAGGCGTGTTTCGGCAGAAGCAGCAGCGCGGAGCATTTCGCTGCCGGCACAGCGCTCTCTGGGCGAGAAGCAGACGACGGTTTGACTCCGGCAGAATGAAAGCGCCACATGGTACGAAGAGCATCGGAATGAAGGCAGAGCACCGAGCTGCTGCCGTGCGCATCGCACAGGCTGCGAGAGGAAGCGTGGCTGTCACTGGCTTCTTTGCGGGTTCACGTTAGCAGTTGAAAACAGAAAGTTCCACTTGCAGCTACTTGTGCTGCTACCTATTTCTCTTCCAGCTCTCCCTGGAAAGAATTGTGCCGAGCTTTACGCTTCCAGATGCACAGATGACGGTGGTAGATGCGGCAGAGAATAGAAAGACAGCGCGCAGCGGACAGTTTCTGGTGCTTTACGTGAGGCAAGGGGGAAGTGCAGCCCAGCAGTGGCTTTTACTTCTGGAGCCTTTTGCTTTGGTAGCAGCAGCTGCTGCGAGTGGGCAACGGAGCTGCGAGAGTGCGTAATGTGACGGCACATCTCGCTGAGAAGGAAGCTGCCGAGCCGCAGCGTGTTGTGCTCCGTTTCAAGGCTACTTGGAGGAGGGGGGTACTCGAAGAACGCCTTCTTTCTGGACGCGTCCTTCTGGGTGTGCTCAAGCTGCATGGACTCGGCAGCACGGAAGGTGTAAGAACCTGTTTCTGGCCAGGCAGTGTGCTGGAGTGCAAAGGGCTGCGCCTTCCTTTCTGAAGCAGCCCAGAGCATTCTCAGCGGAATCTGCTTGTGAAGCAGCTCTTGGCTGGACATTTGCAAGTCGCTCCACTGAGTCCATGAAGCCGGTGGCCAGCTGCTTCGTTCTTCGCCTTCTGGGCTCTGGACAGAGCTGAAGCGCAGCGATGGCTCGGAGCTTTGCCGCTCTTCGGCGTGAGCACTGCACGCAGCCACAGGCTGCTGTGCACGGATTTCCCTCAGCTCGACGTACAATCATTCTCTTGCTGTTTCCCTGAGTCGAAAGCGTCCGTGTAGCTCTCGCTCAGCGAAATGCGTCAGGAGAGAAACACTTGCTGGATGAGCTTTTCGCTGGCCAAGACTTTCAACGCAGCACCACCATTCGGGCAAGGAGGAGGAGAAAGGAGGAGCATCTTTTCGTCCTGGCCCGTTCTTCTGCGCGAGACGCCTCTCCGCGTCTTCGCTCCCTGCAAGGCTGTAATGTGCGCCGTGGTACTTGGAAGTGAGAAGGCAGGTGCAGAGAGCACCGCGATCTGGCGGCGCCGTGCAGGCTGGAAAGGAAAGAGGGCTGCCACCGGAATGTGGTGCGAATACCGGTTTGCACGCGTCGAGGGTAAGCTCTGGGTGAGCTTGCTGGCCTAAAACTGTTCTCTGTGCCAGACGCAGGCGAGAAGCTTTCCGTTAAGAATCAGGCTGCCACGCAAACGGAACGTGGTGCTACCTACCTAGCGCTGCGAGGGAAAGTGCATAGCCCAGGCGTGTTTCGGCAGAAGCAGCAGCGCGGAGCATTTCGCTGCCGGCACAGCGCTCTCTGGGCGAGAAGCGGACGACGGTTTGACTCCGGCAGAATGAAAGCGCCACATGGTACGAAGAGCATCGGAATGAAGGCAGAGCACCGAGCTGCTGCCGTGCGCATCGCACAGGCTGCGAGAGGAAGCGTGGCTGTCACTGGCTTCTTTGCGGGTTCACGTTAGCAGTTGAAAACAGAAAGTTCCACTTGCAGCTACTTGTGCTGCTACCTATTTCTCTTCCAGCTCTCCCTGGAAAGAATTGTGCCGAGCTTTACGCTTCCAGATGCACAGATGACGGTGGTAGATGCGGCAGAGAATAGAAAGACAGCGCGCAGCGGACAGTTTCTGGTGCTTTACGTGAGGCAAGGGGGAAGTGCAGCCCAGCAGTGGCTTTTACTTCTGGAGCCTTTTGCTTTGGTAGCAGCAGCTGCTGCGAGTGGGCAACGGAGCTGCGAGAGTGCGTAATGTGACGGCACATCTCGCTGAGAAGGAAGCTGCCGAGCCGCAGCGTGTTGTGCTCCGTTTCAAGGCTACTTGGAGGAGGGGGGTACTCGAAGAACGCCTTCTTTCTGGACGCGTCCTTCTGGGTGTGCTCAAGCTGCATGGACTCGGCAGCACGGAAGGTGTAAGAACCTGTTTCTGGCCAGGCAGTGTGCTGGAGTGCAAAGGGCTGCGCCTTCCTTTCTGAAGCAGCCCAGAGCATTCTCAGCGGAATCTGCTTGTGAAGCAGCTCTTGGCTGGACATTTGCAAGTCGCTCCACTGAGTCCATGAAGCCGGTGGCCAGCTGCTTCGTTCTTCGCCTTCTGGGCTCTGGACAGAGCTGAAGCGCAGCGATGGCTCGGAGCTTTGCCGCTCTTCGGCGTGAGCACTGCACGCAGCCACAGGCTGCTGTGCACGGATTTCCCTCAGCTCGACGTACAATCATTCTCTTGCTGTTTCCCTGAGTCGAAAGCGTCCGTGTAGCTCTCGCTCAGCGAAATGCGTCAGGAGAGAAACACTTGCTGGATGAGCTTTTCGCTGGCCAAGACTTTCAACGCAGCACCACCATTCGGGCAAGGAGGAGGAGAAAGGAGGAGCATCTTTTCGTCCTGGCCCGTTCTTCTGCGCGAGACGCCTCTCCGCGTCTTCGCTCCCTGCAAGGCTGTAATGTGCGCCGTGGTACTTGGAAGTGAGAAGGCAGGTGCAGAGAGCACCGCGATCTGGCGGCGCCGTGCAGGCTGGAAAGGAAAGAGGGCTGCCACCGGAATGTGGTGCGAATACCGGTTTGCACGCGTCAAGGGTAAGCTCTGGGTGAGCTTGCTGGCCTAAAACTGTTCTCTGTGCCAGACGCAGGCGAGAAGCTTTCCGTTAAGAATCAGGCTGCCACGCAAACGGAACGTGGTGCTACCTACCTAGCGCTGCGAGGGAAAGTGCATAGCCCAGGCGTGTTTCGGCAGAAGCAGCAGCGCGGAGCATTTCGCTGCCGGCACAGCGCTCTCTGGGCGAGAAGCGGACGACGGTTTGACTCCGGCAGAATGAAAGCGCCACATGGTACGAAGAGCATCGGAATGAAGGCAGAGCACCGAGCTGCTGCCGTGCGCATCGCACAGGCTGCGAGAGGAAGCGTGGCTGTCACTGGCTTCTTTGCGGGTTCACGTTAGCAGTTGAAAACAGAAAGTTCCACTTGCAGCTACTTGTGCTGCTACCTATTTCTCTTCCAGCTCTCCCTGGAAAGAATTGTGCCGAGCTTTACGCTTCCAGATGCACAGATGACGGTGGTAGATGCGGCAGAGAATAGAAAGACAGCGCGCAGCGGACAGTTTCTGGTGCTTTACGTGAGGCAAGGGGGAAGTGCAGCCCAGCAGTGGCTTTTACTTCTGGAGCCTTTTGCTTTGGTAGCAGCAGCTGCTGCGAGTGGGCAACGGAGCTGCGAGAGTGCGTAATGTGACGGCACATCTCGCTGAGAAGGAAGCTGCCGAGCCGCAGCGTGTTGTGCTCCGTTTCAAGGCTACTTGGAGGAGGGGGGTACTCGAAGAACGCCTTCTTTCTGGACGCGTCCTTCTGGGTGTGCTCAAGCTGCATGGACTCGGCAGCACGGAAGGTGTAAGAACCTGTTTCTGGCCAGGCAGTGTGCTGGAGTGCAAAGGGCTGCGCCTTCCTTTCTGAAGCAGCCCAGAGCATTCTCAGCGGAATCTGCTTGTGAAGCAGCTCTTGGCTGGACATTTGCAAGTCGCTCCACTGAGTCCATGAAGCCGGTGGCCAGCTGCTTCGTTCTTCGCCTTCTGGGCTCTGGACAGAGCTGAAGCGCAGCGATGGCTCGGAGCTTTGCCGCTCTTCGGCGTGAGCACTGCACGCAGCCACAGGCTGCTGTGCACGGATTTCCCTCAGCTCGACGTACAATCATTCTCTTGCTGTTTCCCTGAGTCGAAAGCGTCCGTGTAGCTCTCGCTCAGCGAAATGCGTCAGGAGAGAAACACTTGCTGGATGAGCTTTTCGCTGGCCAAGACTTTCAACGCAGCACCACCATTCGGGCAAGGAGGAGGAGAAAGGAGGAGCATCTTTTCGTCCTGGCCCGTTCTTCTGCGCGAGACGCCTCTCCGCGTCTTCGCTCCCTGCAAGGCTGTAATGTGCGCCGTGGTACTTGGAAGTGAGAAGGCAGGTGCAGAGAGCACCGCGATCTGGCGGCGCCGTGCAGGCTGGAAAGGAAAGAGGGCTGCCACCGGAATGTGGTGCGAATACCGGTTTGCACGCGTCGAGGGTAAGCTCTGGGTGAGCTTGCTGGCCTAAAACTGTTCTCTGTGCCAGACGCAGGCGAGAAGCTTTCCGTTAAGAATCAGGCTGCCACGCAAACGGAACGTGGTGCTACCTACCTAGCGCTGCGAGGGAAAGTGCATAGCCCAGGCGTGTTTCGGCAGAAGCAGCAGCGCGGAGCATTTCGCTGCCGGCACAGCGCTCTCTGGGCGAGAAGCGGACGACGGTTTGACTCCGGCAGAATGAAAGCGCCACATGGTACGAAGAGCATCGGAATGAAGGCAGAGCACCGAGCTGCTGCCGTGCGCATCGCACAGGCTGCGAGAGGAAGCGTGGCTGTCACTGGCTTCTTTGCGGGTTCACGTTAGCAGTTGAAAACAGAAAGTTCCACTTGCAGCTACTTGTGCTGCTACCTATTTCTCTTCCAGCTCTCCCTGGAAAGAATTGTGCCGAGCTTTACGCTTCCAGATGCACAGATGACGGTGGTAGATGCGGCAGAGAATAGAAAGACAGCGCGCAGCGGACAGTTTCTGGTGCTTTACGTGAGGCAAGGGGGAAGTGCAGCCCAGCAGTGGCTTTTACTTCTGGAGCCTTTTGCTTTGGTAGCAGCAGCTGCTGCGAGTGGGCAACGGAGCTGCGAGAGTGCGTAATGTGACGGCACATCTCGCTGAGAAGGAAGCTGCCGAGCCGCAGCGTGTTGTGCTCCGTTTCAAGGCTACTTGGAGGAGGGGGGTACTCGAAGAACGCCTTCTTTCTGGACGCGTCCTTCTGGGTGTGCTCAAGCTGCATGGACTCGGCAGCACGGAAGGTGTAAGAACCTGTTTCTGGCCAGGCAGTGTGCTGGAGTGCAAAGGGCTGCGCCTTCCTTTCTGAAGCAGCCCAGAGCATTCTCAGCGGAATCTGCTTGTGAAGCAGCTCTTGGCTGGACATTTGCAAGTCGCTCCACTGAGTCCATGAAGCCGGTGGCCAGCTGCTTCATTCTTCCCCTTCTGGGCTCTGGACAGAGCTGAAGCGCAGCGATGGCTCGGAGCTTTGCCGCTCTTCGGCGTGAGCACTGCACGCAGCCACAGGCTGCTGTGCACGGATTTCCCTCAGCTCGACGTACAATCATTCTCTTGCTGTTTCCCTGAGTCGAAAGCGTCCGTGTAGCTCTCGCTCAGCGAAATGCGTCAGGAGAGAAACACTTGCTGGATGAGCTTTTCGCTGGCCAAGACTTTCAACGCAGCACCACCATTCGGGCAAGGAGGAGGAGAAAGGAGGAGCATCTTTTCGTCCTGGCCCGTTCTTCTGCGCGAGACGCCTCTCCGCGTCTTCGCTCCCTGCAAGGCTGTAATGTGCGCCGTGGTACTTGGAAGTGAGAAGGCAGGTGCAGAGAGCACCGCGATCTGGCGGCGCCATGCAGGCTGGAAAGGAAAGAGGGCTGCCACCGGAATGTGGTGCGAATACCGGTTTGCACGCGTCGAGGGTAAGCTCTGGGTGAGCTTGCTGGCCTAAAACTGTTCTCTGTGCCAGACGCAGGCGAGAAGCTTTCCGTTAAGAATCAGGCTGCCACGCAAATGGAACGTGGTGCTACCTACCTAGCGCTGCGAGGGAAAGTGCATAGCCCAGGCGTGTTTCGGCAGAAGCAGCAGCGCGGAGCATTTCGCTGCCGGCACAGCGCTCTCTGGGCGAGAAGCGGACGACGGTTTGACTCCGGCAGAATGAAAGCGCCACATGGTACGAAGAGCATCGGAATGAAGGCAGAGCACCGAGCTGCTGCCGTGCGCATCGCACAGGCTGCGAGAGGAAGCGTGGCTGTCACTGGCTTCTTTGCGGGTTCACGTTAGCAGTTGAAAACAGAAAGTTCCACTTGCAGCTACTTGTGCTGCTACCTATTTCTCTTCCAGCTCTCCCTGGAAAGAATTGTGCCGAGCTTTACGCTTCCAGATGCACAGATGACGGTGGTAGATGCGGCAGAGAATAGAAAGACAGCGCGCAGCGGACAGTTTCTGGTGCTTTACGTGAGGCAAGGGGGAAGTGCAGCCCAGCAGTGGCTTTTACTTCTGGAGCCTTTTGCTTTGGTAGCAGCAGCTGCTGCGAGTGGGCAACGGAGCTGCGAGAGTGCGTAATGTGACGGCACATCTCGCTGAGAAGGAAGCTGCCGAGCCGCAGCGTGTTGTGCTCCGTTTCAAGGCTACTTGGAGGAGGGGGGTAGTCGAAGAACGCCTTCTTTCTGGACGCGTCCTTCTGGGTGTGCTCAAGCTGCATGGACTCGGCAGCACGGAAGGTGTAAGAACCTGTTTCTGGCCAGGCAGTGTGCTGGAGTGCAAAGGGCTGCGCCTTCCTTTCTGAAGCAGCCCAGAGCATTCTCAGCGGAATCTGCTTGTGAAGCAGCTCTTGGCTGGACATTTGCAAGTCGCTCCACTGAGTCCATGAAGCCGGTGGCCAGCTGCTTCGTTCTTCGCCTTCTGGGCTCTGGACAGAGCTGAAGCGCAGCGATGGCTCGGAGCTTTGCCGCTCTTCGGCGTGAGCACTGCACGCAGCCACAGGCTGCTGTGCACGGATTTCCCTCAGCTCGACGTACAATCATTCTCTTGCTGTTTCCCTGAGTCGAAAGCGTCCGTGTAGCTCTCGCTCAGCGAAATGCGTCAGGAGAGAAACACTTGCTGGATGAGCTTTTCGCTGGCCAAGACTTTCAACGCAGCACCACCATTCGGGCAAGGAGGAGGAGAAAGGAGGAGCATCTTTTCGTCCTGGCCCGTTCTTCTGCGCGAGACGCCTCTCCGCGTCTTCGCTCCCTGCAAGGCTGTAATGTGCGCCGTGGTACTTGGAAGTGAGAAGGCAGGTGCAGAGAGCACCGCGATCTGGCGGCGCCGTGCAGGCTGGAAAGGAAAGAGGGCTGCCACCGGAATGTGGTGCGAATACCGGTTTGCACGCGTCGAGGGTAAGCTCTGGGTGAGCTTGCTGGCCTAAAACTGTTCTCTGTGCCAGACGCAGGCGAGAAGCTTTCCGTTAAGAATCAGGCTGCCACGCAAACGGAACGTGGTGCTACCTACCTAGCGCTGCGAGGGAAAGTGCATAGCCCAGGCGTGTTTCGGCAGAAGCAGCAGCGCGGAGCATTTCGCTGCCGGCACAGCGCTCTCTGGGCGAGAAGCAGACGACGGTTTGACTCCGGCAGAATGAAAGCGCCACATGGTACGAAGAGCATCGGAATGAAGGCAGAGCACCGAGCTGCTGCCGTGCGCATCGCACAGGCTGCGAGAGGAAGCGTGGCTGTCACTGGCTTCTTTGCGGGTTCACGTTAGCAGTTGAAAACAGAAAGTTCCACTTGCAGCTACTTGTGCTGCTACCTATTTCTCTTCCAGCTCTCCCTGGAAAGAATTGTGCCGAGCTTTACGCTTCCAGATGCACAGATGACGGTGGTAGATGCGGCAGAGAATAGAAAGACAGCGCGCAGCGGACAGTTTCTGGTGCTTTACGTGAGGCAAGGGGGAAGTGCAGCCCAGCAGTGGCTTTTACTTCTGGAGCCTTTTGCTTTGGTAGCAGCAGCTGCTGCGAGTGGGCAACGGAGCTGCGAGAGTGCGTAATGTGACGGCACATCTCGCTGAGAAGGAAGCTGCCGAGCCGCAGCGTGTTGTGCTCCGTTTCAAGGCTACTTGGAGGAGGGGGGTACTCGAAGAACGCCTTCTTTCTGGACGCGTCCTTCTGGGTGTGCTCAAGCTGCATGGACTCGGCAGCACGGAAGGTGTAAGAACCTGTTTCTGGCCAGGCAGTGTGCTGGAGTGCAAAGGGCTGCGCCTTCCTTTCTGAAGCAGCCCAGAGCATTCTCAGCGGAATCTGCTTGTGAAGCAGCTCTTGGCTGGACATTTGCAAGTCGCTCCACTGAGTCCATGAAGCCGGTGGCCAGCTGCTTCGTTCTTCGCCTTCTGGGCTCTGGACAGAGCTGAAGCGCAGCGATGGCTCGGAGCTTTGCCGCTCTTCGGCGTGAGCACTGCACGCAGCCACAGGCTGCTGTGCACGGATTTCCCTCAGCTCGACGTACAATCATTCTCTTGCTGTTTCCCTGAGTCGAAAGCGTCCGTGTAGCTCTCGCTCAGCGAAATGCGTCAGGAGAGAAACACTTGCTGGATGAGCTTTTCGCTGGCCAAGACTTTCAACGCAGCACCACCATTCGGGCAAGGAGGAGGAGAAAGGAGGAGCATCTTTTCGTCCTGGCCCGTTCTTCTGCGCGAGACGCCTCTCCGCGTCTTCGCTCCCTGCAAGGCTGTAATGTGCGCCGTGGTACTTGGAAGTGAGAAGGCAGGTGCAGAGAGCACCGCGATCTGGCGGCGCCGTGCAGGCTGGAAAGGAAAGAGGGCTGCCACCGGAATGTGGTGCGAATACCGGTTTGCACGCGTCGAGGGTAAGCTCTGGGTGAGCTTGCTGGCCTAAAACTGTTCTCTGTGCCAGACGCAGGCGAGAAGCTTTCCGTTAAGAATCAGGCTGCCACGCAAACGGAACGTGGTGCTACCTACCTAGCGCTGCGAGGGAAAGTGCATAGCCCAGGCGTGTTTCGGCAGAAGCAGCAGCGCGGAGCATTTCGCTGCCGGCACAGCGCTCTCTGGGCGAGAAGCGGACGACGGTTTGACTCCGGCAGAATGAAAGCGCCACATGGTACGAAGAGCATCGGAATGAAGGCAGAGCACCGAGCTGCTGCCGTGCGCATCGCACAGGCTGCGAGAGGAAGCGTGGCTGTCACTGGCTTCTTTGCGGGTTCACGTTAGCAGTTGAAAACAGAAAGTTCCACTTGCAGCTACTTGTGCTGCTACCTATTTCTCTTCCAGCTCTCCCTGGAAAGAATTGTGCCGAGCTTTACGCTTCCAGATGCACAGATGACGGTGGTAGATGCGGCAGAGAATAGAAAGACAGCGCGCAGCGGACAGTTTCTGGTGCTTTACGTGAGGCAAGGGGGAAGTGCAGCCCAGCAGTGGCTTTTACTTCTGGAGCCTTTTGCTTTGGTAGCAGCAGCTGCTGCGAGTGGGCAACGGAGCTGCGAGAGTGCGTAATGTGACGGCACATCTCGCTGAGAAGGAAGCTGCCGAGCCGCAGCGTGTTGTGCTCCGTTTCAAGGCTACTTGGAGGAGGGGGGCACTCGAAGAACGCCTTCTTTCTGGACGCGTCCTTCTGGGTGTGCTCAAGCTGCATGGACTCGGCAGCACGGAAGGTGTAAGAACCTGTTTCTGGCCAGGCAGTGTGCTGGAGTGCAAAGGGCTGCGCCTTCCTTTCTGAAGCAGCCCAGAGCATTCTCAGCGGAATCTGCTTGTGAAGCAGCTCTTGGCTGGACATTTGCAAGTCGCTCCACTGAGTCCATGAAGCCGGTGGCCAGCTGCTTCGTTCTTCGCCTTCTGGGCTCTGGACAGAGCTGAAGCGCAGCGATGGCTCGGAGCTTTGCCGCTCTTCGGCGTGAGCACTGCACGCAGCCACAGGCTGCTGTGCACGGATTTCCCTCAGCTCGACGTACAATCATTCTCTTGCTGTTTCCCTGAGTCGAAAGTGTCCGTGTAGCTCTCGCTCAGCGAAATGCGTCAGGAGAGAAACACTTGCTGGATGAGCTTTTCGCTGGCCAAGACTTTCAACGCAGCACCACCATTCGGGCAAGGAGGAGGAGAAAGGAGGAGCATCTTTTCGTCCTGGCCCGTTCTTCTGCGCGAGACGCCTCTCCGCGTCTTCGCTCCCTGCAAGGCTGTAATGTGCGCCGTGGTACTTGGAAGTGAGAAGGCAGGTGCAGAGAGCACCGCGATCTGGCGGCGCCGTGCAGGCTGGAAAGGAAAGAGGGCTGCCACCGGAATGTGGTGCGAATACCGGTTTGCACGCGTCGAGGGTAAGCTCTGGGTGAGCTTGCTGGCCTAAAACTGTTCTCTGTGCCAGACGCAGGCGAGAAGCTTTCCGTTAAGAATCAGGCTGCCACGCAAACGGAACGTGGTGCTACCTACCTAGCGCTGCGAGGGAAAGTGCATAGCCCAGGCGTGTTTCGGCAGAAGCAGCAGCGCGGAGCATTTCGCTGCCGGCACAGCGCTCTCTGGGCGAGAAGCGGACGACGGTTTGACTCCGGCAGAATGAAAGCGCCACATGGTACGAAGAGCATCGGAATGAAGGCAGAGCACCGAGCTGCTGCCGTGCGCATCGCACAGGCTGCGAGAGGAAGCGTGGCTGTCACTGGCTTCTTTGCGGGTTCACGTTAGCAGTTGAAAACAGAAAGTTCCACTTGCAGCTACTTGTGCTGCTACCTATTTCTCTTCCAGCTCTCCCTGGAAAGAATTGTGCCGAGCTTTACGCTTCCAGATGCACAGATGACGGTGGTAGATGCGGCAGAGAATAGAAAGACAGCGCGCAGCGGACAGTTTCTGGTGCTTTACGTGAGGCAAGGGGGAAGTGCAGCCCAGCAGTGGCTTTTACTTCTGGAGCCTTTTGCTTTGGTAGCAGCAGCTGCTGCGAGTGGGCAACGGAGCTGCGAGAGTGCGTAATGTGACGGCACATCTCGCTGAGAAGGAAGCTGCCGAGCCGCAGCGTGTTGTGCTCCGTTTCAAGGCTACTTGGAGGAGGGGGGTACTCGAAGAACGCCTTCTTTCTGGACACGTCCTTCTGGGTGTGCTCAAGCTGCATGGACTCGGCAGCACGGAAGGTGTAAGAACCTGTTTCTGGCCAGGCAGTGTGCTGGAGTGCAAAGGGCTGCGCCTTCCTTTCTGAAGCAGCCCAGAGCATTCTCAGCGGAATCTGCTTGTGAAGCAGCTCTTGGCTGGACATTTGCAAGTCGCTCCACTGAGTCCATGAAGCCGGTGGCCAGCTGCTTCGTTCTTCGCCTTCTGGGCTCTGGACAGAGCTGAAGCGCAGCGATGGCTCGGAGCTTTGCCGCTCTTCGGCGTGAGCACTGCACGCAGCCACAGGCTGCTGTGCACGGATTTCCCTCAGCTCGACGTACAATCATTCTCTTGCTGTTTCCCTGAGTCGAAAGTGTCCGTGTAGCTCTCGCTCAGCGAAATGCGTCAGGAGAGAAACACTTGCTGGATGAGCTTTTCGCTGGCCAAGACTTTCAACGCAGCACCACCATTCGGGCAAGGAGGAGGAGAAAGGAGGAGCATCTTTTCGTCCTGGCCCGTTCTTCTGCGCGAGACGCCTCTCCGCGTCTTCGCTCCCTGCAAGGCTGTAATGTGCGCCGTGGTACTTGGAAGTGAGAAGGCAGGTGCAGAGAGCACCGCGATCTGGCGGCGCCGTGCAGGCTGGAAAGGAAAGAGGGCTGCCACCGGAATGTGGTGCGAATACCGGTTTGCACGCGTCGAGGGTAAGCTCTGGGTGAGCTTGCTGGCCTAAAACTGTTCTCTGTGCCAGACGCAGGCGAGAAGCTTTCCGTTAAGAATCAGGCTGCCACGCAAACGGAACGTGGTGCTACCTACCTAGCGCTGCGAGGGAAAGTGCATAGCCCAGGCGTGTTTCGGCAGAAGCAGCAGCGCGGAGCATTTCGCTGCCGGCACAGCGCTCTCTGGGCGAGAAGCAGACGACGGTTTGACTCCGGCAGAATGAAAGCGCCACATGGTACGAAGAGCATCGGAATGAAGGCAGAGCACCGAGCTGCTGCCGTGCGCATCGCACAGGCTGCGAGAGGAAGCGTGGCTGTCACTGGCTTCTTTGCGGGTTCACGTTAGCAGTTGAAAACAGAAAGTTCCACTTGCAGCTACTTGTGCTGCTACCTATTTCTCTTCCAGCTCTCCCTGGAAAGAATTGTGCCGAGCTTTACGCTTCCAGATGCACAGATGACGGTGGTAGATGCGGCAGAGAATAGAAAGACAGCGCGCAGCGGACAGTTTCTGGTGCTTTACGTGAGGCAAGGGGGAAGTGCAGCCCAGCAGTGGCTTTTACTTCTGGAGCCTTTTGCTTTGGTAGCAGCAGCTGCTGCGAGTGGGCAACGGAGCTGCGAGAGTGCGTAATGTGACGGCACATCTCGCTGAGAAGGAAGCTGCCGAGCCGCAGCGTGTTGTGCTCCGTTTCAAGGCTACTTGGAGGAGGGGGGTACTCGAAGAACGCCTTCTTTCTGGACGCGTCCTTCTGGGTGTGCTCAAGCTGCATGGACTCGGCAGCACGGAAGGTGTAAGAACCTGTTTCTGGCCAGGCAGTGTGCTGGAGTGCAAAGGGCTGCGCCTTCCTTTCTGAAGCAGCCCAGAGCATTCTCAGCGGAATCTGCTTGTGAAGCAGCTCTTGGCTGGACATTTGCAAGTCGCTCCACTGAGTCCATGAAGCCGGTGGCCAGCTGCTTCGTTCTTCGCCTTCTGGGCTCTGGACAGAGCTGAAGCGCAGCGATGGCTCGGAGCTTTGCCGCTCTTCGGCGTGAGCACTGCACGCAGCCACAGGCTGCTGTGCACGGATTTCCCTCAGCTCGACGTACAATCATTCTCTTGCTGTTTCCCTGAGTCGAAAGCGTCCGTGTAGCTCTCGCTCAGCGAAATGCGTCAGGAGAGAAACACTTGCTGGATGAGCTTTTCGCTGGCCAAGACTTTCAACGCAGCACCACCATTCGGGCAAGGAGGAGGAGAAAGGAGGAGCATCTTTTCGTCCTGGCCCGTTCTTCTGCGCGAGACGCCTCTCCGCGTCTTCGCTCCCTGCAAGGCTGTAATGTGCGCCGTGGTACTTGGAAGTGAGAAGGCAGGTGCAGAGAGCACCGCGATCTGGCGGCGCCGTGCAGGCTGGAAAGGAAAGAGGGCTGCCACCGGAATGTGGTGCGAATACCGGTTTGCACGCGTCGAGGGTAAGCTCTGGGTGAGCTTGCTGGCCTAAAACTGTTCTCTGTGCCAGACGCAGGCGAGAAGCTTTCCGTTAAGAATCAGGCTGCCACGCAAACGGAACGTGGTGCTACCTACCTAGCGCTGCGAGGGAAAGTGCATAGCCCAGGCGTGTTTCGGCAGAAGCAGCAGCGCGGAGCATTTCGCTGCCGGCACAGCGCTCTCTGGGCGAGAAGCAGACGACGGTTTGACTCCGGCAGAATGAAAGCGCCACATGGTACGAAGAGCATCGGAATGAAGGCAGAGCACCGAGCTGCTGCCGTGCGCATCGCACAGGCTGCGAGAGGAAGCGTGGCTGTCACTGGCTTCTTTGCGGGTTCACGTTAGCAGTTGAAAACAGAAAGTTCCACTTGCAGCTACTTGTGCTGCTACCTATTTCTCTTCCAGCTCTCCCTGGAAAGAATTGTGCCGAGCTTTACGCTTCCAGATGCACAGATGACGGTGGTAGATGCGGCAGAGAATAGAAAGACAGCGCGCAGCGGACAGTTTCTGGTGCTTTACGTGAGGCAAGGGGGAAGTGCAGCCCAGCAGTGGCTTTTACTTCTGGAGCCTTTTGCTTTGGTAGCAGCAGCTGCTGCGAGTGGGCAACGGAGCTGCGAGAGTGCGTAATGTGACGGCACATCTCGCTGAGAAGGAAGCTGCCGAGCCGCAGCGTGTTGTGCTCCGTTTCAAGGCTACTTGGAGGAGGGGGGTACTCGAAGAACGCCTTCTTTCTGGACGCGTCCTTCTGGGTGTGCTCAAGCTGCATGGACTCGGCAGCACGGAAGGTGTAAGAACCTGTTTCTGGCCAGGCAGTGTGCTGGAGTGCAAAGGGCTGCGCCTTCCTTTCTGAAGCAGCCCAGAGCATTCTCAGCGGAATCTGCTTGTGAAGCAGCTCTTGGCTGGACATTTGCAAGTCGCTCCACTGAGTCCATGAAGCCGGTGGCCAGCTGCTTCGTTCTTCGCCTTCTGGGCTCTGGACAGAGCTGAAGCGCAGCGATGGCTCGGAGCTTTGCCGCTCTTCGGCGTGAGCACTGCACGCAGCCACAGGCTGCTGTGCACGGATTTCCCTCAGCTCGACGTACAATCATTCTCTTGCTGTTTCCCTGAGTCGAAAGCGTCCGTGTAGCTCTCGCTCAGCGAAATGCGTCAGGAGAGAAACACTTGCTGGATGAGCTTTTCGCTGGCCAAGACTTTCAACGCAGCACCACCATTCGGGCAAGGAGGAGGAGAAAGGAGGAGCATCTTTTCGTCCTGGCCCGTTCTTCTGCGCGAGACGCCTCTCCGCGTCTTCGCTCCCTGCAAGGCTGTAATGTGCGCAGTGGTACTTGGAAGTGAGAAGGCAGGTGCAGAGAGCACCGCGATCTGGCGGCGCCGTGCAGGCTGGAAAGGAAAGAGGGCTGCCACCGGAATGTGGTGCGAATACCGGTTTGCACGCGTCGAGGGTAAGCTCTGGGTGAGCTTGCTGGCCTAAAACTGTTCTCTGTGCCAGACGCAGGCGAGAAGCTTTCCGTTAAGAATCAGGCTGCCACGCAAACGGAACGTGGTGCTACCTACCTAGCGCTGCGAGGGAAAGTGCATAGCCCAGGCGTGTTTCGGCAGAAGCAGCAGCGCGGAGCATTTCGCTGCCGGCACAGCGCTCTCTGGGCGAGAAGCGGACGACGGTTTGACTCCGGCAGAATGAAAGCGCCACATGGTACGAAGAGCATCGGAATGAAGGCAGAGCACCGAGCTGCTGCCGTGCGCATCGCACAGGCTGCGAGAGGAAGCGTGGCTGTCACTGGCTTCTTTGCGGGTTCACGTTAGCAGTTGAAAACAGAAAGTTCCACTTGCAGCTACTTGTGCTGCTACCTATTTCTCTTCCAGCTCTCCCTGGAAAGAATTGTGCCGAGCTTTACGCTTCCAGATGCACAGATGACGGTGGTAGATGCGGCAGAGAATAGAAAGACAGCGCGCAGCGGACAGTTTCTGGTGCTTTACGTGAGGCAAGGGGGAAGTGCAGCCCAGCAGTGGCTTTTACTTCTGGAGCCTTTTGCTTTGGTAGCAGCAGCTGCTGCGAGTGGGCAACGGAGCTGCGAGAGTGCGTAATGTGACGGCACATCTCGCTGAGAAGGAAGCTGCCGAGCCGCAGCGTGTTGTGCTCCGTTTCAAGGCTACTTGGAGGAGGGGGGTACTCGAAGAACGCCTTCTTTCTGGACACGTCCTTCTGGGTGTGCTCAAGCTGCATGGACTCGGCAGCACGGAAGGTGTAAGAACCTGTTTCTGGCCAGGCAGTGTGCTGGAGTGCAAAGGGCTGCGCCTTCCTTTCTGAAGCAGCCCAGAGCATTCTCAGCGGAATCTGCTTGTGAAGCAGCTCTTGGCTGGACATTTGCAAGTCGCTCCACTGAGTCCATGAAGCCGGTGGCCAGCTGCTTCGTTCTTCGCCTTCTGGGCTCTGGACAGAGCTGAAGCGCAGCGATGGCTCGGAGCTTTGCCGCTCTTCGGCGTGAGCACTGCACGCAGCCACAGGCTGCTGTGCACGGATTTCCCTCAGCTCGACGTACAATCATTCTCTTGCTGTTTCCCTGAGTCGAAAGTGTCCGTGTAGCTCTCGCTCAGCGAAATGCGTCAGGAGAGAAACACTTGCTGGATGAGCTTTTCGCTGGCCAAGACTTTCAACGCAGCACCACCATTCGGGCAAGGAGGAGGAGAAAGGAGGAGCATCTTTTCGTCCTGGCCCGTTCTTCTGCGCGAGACGCCTCTCCGCGTCTTCGCTCCCTGCAAGGCTGTAATGTGCGCCGTGGTACTTGGAAGTGAGAAGGCAGGTGCAGAGAGCACCGCGATCTGGCGGCGCCGTGCAGGCTGGAAAGGAAAGAGGGCTGCCACCGGAATGTGGTGCGAATACCGGTTTGCACGCGTCGAGGGTAAGCTCTGGGTGAGCTTGCTGGCCTAAAACTGTTCTCTGTGCCAGACGCAGGCGAGAAGCTTTCCGTTAAGAATCAGGCTGCCACGCAAACGGAACGTGGTGCTACCTACCTAGCGCTGCGAGGGAAAGTGCATAGCCCAGGCGTGTTTCGGCAGAAGCAGCAGCGTGGAGCATTTCGCTGCCGGCACAGCGCTCTCTGGGCGAGAAGCAGACGACGGTTTGACTCCGGCAGAATGAAAGCGCCACATGGTACGAAGAGCATCGGAATGAAGGCAGAGCACCGAGCTGCTGCCGTGCGCATCGCACAGGCTGCGAGAGGAAGCGTGGCTGTCACTGGCTTCTTTGCGGGTTCACGTTAGCAGTTGAAAACAGAAAGTTCCACTTGCAGCTACTTGTGCTGCTACCTATTTCTCTTCCAGCTCTCCCTGGAAAGAATTGTGCCGAGCTTTACGCTTCCAGATGCACAGATGACGGTGGTAGATGCGGCAGAGAATAGAAAGACAGCGCGCAGCGGACAGTTTCTGGTGCTTTACGTGAGGCAAGGGGGAAGTGCAGCCCAGCAGTGGCTTTTACTTCTGGAGCCTTTTGCTTTGGTAGCAGCAGCTGCTGCGAGTGGGCAACGGAGCTGCGAGAGTGCGTAATGTGACGGCACATCTCGCTGAGAAGGAAGCTGCCGAGCCGCAGCGTGTTGTGCTCCGTTTCAAGGCTACTTGGAGGAGGGGGGTACTCGAAGAACGCCTTCTTTCTGGACGCGTCCTTCTGGGTGTGCTCAAGCTGCATGGACTCGGCAGCACGGAAGGTGTAAGAACCTGTTTCTGGCCAGGCAGTGTGCTGGAGTGCAAAGGGCTGCGCCTTCCTTTCTGAAGCAGCCCAGAGCATTCTCAGCGGAATCTGCTTGTGAAGCAGCTCTTGGCTGGACATTTGCAAGTCGCTCCACTGAGTCCATGAAGCCGGTGGCCAGCTGCTTCGTTCTTCGCCTTCTGGGCTCTGGACAGAGCTGAAGCGCAGCGATGGCTCGGAGCTTTGCCGCTCTTCGGCGTGAGCACTGCACGCAGCCACAGGCTGCTGTGCACGGATTTCCCTCAGCTCGACGTACAATCATTCTCTTGCTGTTTCCCTGAGTCGAAAGCGTCCGTGTAGCTCTCGCTCAGCGAAATGCGTCAGGAGAGAAACACTTGCTGGATGAGCTTTTCGCTGGCCAAGACTTTCAACGCAGCACCACCATTCGGGCAAGGAGGAGGAGAAAGGAGGAGCATCTTTTCGTCCTGGCCCGTTCTTCTGCGCGAGACGCCTCTCCGCGTCTTCGCTCCCTGCAAGGCTGTAATGTGCGCCGTGGTACTTGGAAGTGAGAAGGCAGGTGCAGAGAGCACCGCGATCTGGCGGCGCCGTGCAGGCTGGAAAGGAAAGAGGGCTGCCACCGGAATGTGGTGCGAATACCGGTTTGCACGCGTCGAGGGTAAGCTCTGGGTGAGCTTGCTGGCCTAAAACTGTTCTCTGTGCCAGACGCAGGCGAGAAGCTTTCCGTTAAGAATCAGGCTGCCACGCAAACGGAACGTGGTGCTACCTACCTAGCGCTGCGAGGGAAAGTGCATAGCCCAGGCGTGTTTCGGCAGAAGCAGCAGCGCGGAGCATTTCGCTGCCGGCACAGCGCTCTCTGGGCGAGAAGCAGACGACGGTTTGACTCCGGCAGAATGAAAGCGCCACATGGTACGAAGAGCATCGGAATGAAGGCAGAGCACCGAGCTGCTGCCGTGCGCATCGCACAGGCTGCGAGAGGAAGCGTGGCTGTCACTGGCTTCTTTGCGGGTTCACGTTAGCAGTTGAAAACAGAAAGTTCCACTTGCAGCTACTTGTGCTGCTACCTATTTCTCTTCCAGCTCTCCCTGGAAAGAATTGTGCCGAGCTTTACGCTTCCAGATGCACAGATGACGGTGGTAGATGCGGCAGAGAATAGAAAGACAGCGCGCAGCGGACAGTTTCTGGTGCTTTACGTGAGGCAAGGGGGAAGTGCAGCCCAGCAGTGGCTTTTACTTCTGGAGCCTTTTGCTTTGGTAGCAGCAGCTGCTGCGAGTGGGCAACGGAGCTGCGAGAGTGCGTAATGTGACGGCACATCTCGCTGAGAAGGAAGCTGCCGAGCCGCAGCGTGTTGTGCTCCGTTTCAAGGCTACTTGGAGGAGGGGGGTACTCGAAGAACGCCTTCTTTCTGGACGCGTCCTTCTGGGTGTGCTCAAGCTGCATGGACTCGGCAGCACGGAAGGTGTAAGAACCTGTTTCTGGCCAGGCAGTGTGCTGGAGTGCAAAGGGCTGCGCCTTCCTTTCTGAAGCAGCCCAGAGCATTCTCAGCGGAATCTGCTTGTGAAGCAGCTCTTGGCTGGACATTTGCAAGTCGCTCCACTGAGTCCATGAAGCCGGTGGCCAGCTGCTTCGTTCTTCGCCTTCTGGGCTCTGGACAGAGCTGAAGCGCAGCGATGGCTCGGAGCTTTGCCGCTCTTCGGCGTGAGCACTGCACGCAGCCACAGGCTGCTGTGCACGGATTTCCCTCAGCTCGACGTACAATCATTCTCTTGCTGTTTCCCTGAGTCGAAAGCGTCCGTGTAGCTCTCGCTCAGCGAAATGCGTCAGGAGAGAAACACTTGCTGGATGAGCTTTTCGCTGGCCAAGACTTTCAACGCAGCACCACCATTCGGGCAAGGAGGAGGAGAAAGGAGGAGCATCTTTTCGTCCTGGCCCGTTCTTCTGCGCGAGACGCCTCTCCGCGTCTTCGCTCCCTGCAAGGCTGTAATGTGCGCAGTGGTACTTGGAAGTGAGAAGGCAGGTGCAGAGAGCACCGCGATCTGGCGGCGCCGTGCAGGCTGGAAAGGAAAGAGGGCTGCCACCGGAATGTGGTGCGAATACCGGTTTGCACGCGTCGAGGGTAAGCTCTGGGTGAGCTTGCTGGCCTAAAACTGTTCTCTGTGCCAGACGCAGGCGAGAAGCTTTCCGTTAAGAATCAGGCTGCCACGCAAACGGAACGTGGTGCTACCTACCTAGCGCTGCGAGGGAAAGTGCATAGCCCAGGCGTGTTTCGGCAGAAGCAGCAGCGCGGAGCATTTCGCTGCCGGCACAGCGCTCTCTGGGCGAGAAGCAGACGACGGTTTGACTCCGGCAGAATGAAAGCGCCACATGGTACGAAGAGCATCGGAATGAAGGCAGAGCACCGAGCTGCTGCCGTGCGCATCGCACAGGCTGCGAGAGGAAGCGTGGCTGTCACTGGCTTCTTTGCGGGTTCACGTTAGCAGTTGAAAACAGAAAGTTCCACTTGCAGCTACTTGTGCTGCTACCTATTTCTCTTCCAGCTCTCCCTGGAAAGAATTGTGCCGAGCTTTACGCTTCCAGATGCACAGATGACGGTGGTAGATGCGGCAGAGAATAGAAAGACAGCGCGCAGCGGACAGTTTCTGGTGCTTTACGTGAGGCAAGGGGGAAGTGCAGCCCAGCAGTGGCTTTTACTTCTGGAGCCTTTTGCTTTGGTAGCAGCAGCTGCTGCGAGTGGGCAACGGAGCTGCGAGAGTGCGTAATGTGACGGCACATCTCGCTGAGAAGGAAGCTGCCGAGCCGCAGCGTGTTGTGCTCCGTTTCAAGGCTACTTGGAGGAGGGGGGTACTCGAAGAACGCCTTCTTTCTGGACGCGTCCTTCTGGGTGTGCTCAAGCTGCATGGACTCGGCAGCACGGAAGGTGTAAGAACCTGTTTCTGGCCAGGCAGTGTGCTGGAGTGCAAAGGGCTGCGCCTTCCTTTCTGAAGCAGCCCAGAGCATTCTCAGCGGAATCTGCTTGTGAAGCAGCTCTTGGCTGGACATTTGCAAGTCGCTCCACTGAGTCCATGAAGCCGGTGGCCAGCTGCTTCGTTCTTCGCCTTCTGGGCTCTGGACAGAGCTGAAGCGCAGCGATGGCTCGGAGCTTTGCCGCTCTTCGGCGTGAGCACTGCACGCAGCCACAGGCTGCTGTGCACGGATTTCCCTCAGCTCGACGTACAATCATTCTCTTGCTGTTTCCCTGAGTCGAAAGCGTCCGTGTAGCTCTCGCTCAGCGAAATGCGTCAGGAGAGAAACACTTGCTGGATGAGCTTTTCGCTGGCCAAGACTTTCAACGCAGCACCACCATTCGGGCAAGGAGGAGGAGAAAGGAGGAGCATCTTTTCGTCCTGGCCCGTTCTTCTGCGCGAGACGCCTCTCCGCGTCTTCGCTCCCTGCAAGGCTGTAATGTGCGCCGTGGTACTTGGAAGTGAGAAGGCAGGTGCAGAGAGCACCGCGATCTGGCGGCGCCGTGCAGGCTGGAAAGGAAAGAGGGCTGCCACCGGAATGTGGTGCGAATACCGGTTTGCACGCGTCGAGGGTAAGCTCTGGGTGAGCTTGCTGGCCTAAAACTGTTCTCTGTGCCAGACGCAGGCGAGAAGCTTTCCGTTAAGAATCAGGCTGCCACGCAAACGGAACGTGGTGCTACCTACCTAGCGCTGCGAGGGAAAGTGCATAGCCCAGGCGTGTTTCGGCAGAAGCAGCAGCGCGGAGCATTTCGCTGCCGGCACAGCGCTCTCTGGGCGAGAAGCAGACGACGGTTTGACTCCGGCAGAATGAAAGCGCCACATGGTACGAAGAGCATCGGAATGAAGGCAGAGCACCGAGCTGCTGCCGTGCGCATCGCACAGGCTGCGAGAGGAAGCGTGGCTGTCACTGGCTTCTTTGCGGGTTCACGTTAGCAGTTGAAAACAGAAAGTTCCACTTGCAGCTACTTGTGCTGCTACCTATTTCTCTTCCAGCTCTCCCTGGAAAGAATTGTGCCGAGCTTTACGCTTCCAGATGCACAGATGACGGTGGTAGATGCGGCAGAGAATAGAAAGACAGCGCGCAGCGGACAGTTTCTGGTGCTTTACGTGAGGCAAGGGGGAAGTGCAGCCCAGCAGTGGCTTTTACTTCTGGAGCCTTTTGCTTTGGTAGCAGCAGCTGCTGCGAGTGGGCAACGGAGCTGCGAGAGTGCGTAATGTGACGGCACATCTCGCTGAGAAGGAAGCTGCCGAGCCGCAGCGTGTTGTGCTCCGTTTCAAGGCTACTTGGAGGAGGGGGGTACTCGAAGAACGCCTTCTTTCTGGACGCGTCCTTCTGGGTGTGCTCAAGCTGCATGGACTCGGCAGCACGGAAGGTGTAAGAACCTGTTTCTGGCCAGGCAGTGTGCTGGAGTGCAAAGGGCTGCGCCTTCCTTTCTGAAGCAGCCCAGAGCATTCTCAGCGGAATCTGCTTGTGAAGCAGCTCTTGGCTGGACATTTGCAAGTCGCTCCACTGAGTCCATGAAGCCGGTGGCCAGCTGCTTCGTTCTTCGCCTTCTGGGCTCTGGACAGAGCTGAAGCGCAGCGATGGCTCGGAGCTTTGCCGCTCTTCGGCGTGAGCACTGCACGCAGCCACAGGCTGCTGTGCACGGATTTCCCTCAGCTCGACGTACAATCATTCTCTTGCTGTTTCCCTGAGTCGAAAGTGTCCGTGTAGCTCTCGCTCAGCGAAATGCGTCAGGAGAGAAACACTTGCTGGATGAGCTTTTCGCTGGCCAAGACTTTCAACGCAGCACCACCATTCGGGCAAGGAGGAGGAGAAAGGAGGAGCATCTTTTCGTCCTGGCCCGTTCTTCTGCGCGAGACGCCTCTCCGCGTCTTCGCTCCCTGCAAGGCTGTAATGTGCGCCGTGGTACTTGGAAGTGAGAAGGCAGGTGCAGAGAGCACCGCGATCTGGCGGCGCCATGCAGGCTGGAAAGGAAAGAGGGCTGCCACCGGAATGTGGTGCGAATACCGGTTTGCACGCGTCGAGGGTAAGCTCTGGGTGAGCTTGCTGGCCTAAAACTGTTCTCTGTGCCAGACGCAGGCGAGAAGCTTTCCGTTAAGAATCAGGCTGCCACGCAAACGGAACGTGGTGCTACCTACCTAGCGCTGCGAGGGAAAGTGCATAGCCCAGGCGTGTTTCGGCAGAAGCAGCAGCGCGGAGCATTTCGCTGCCGGCACAGCGCTCTCTGGGCGAGAAGCGGACGACGGTTTGACTCCGGCAGAATGAAAGTGCCACATGGTACGAAGAGCATCGGAATGAAGGCAGAGCACCGAGCTGCTGCCGTGCGCATCGCACAGGCTGCGAGAGGAAGCGTGGCTGTCACTGGCTTCTTTGCGGGTTCACGTTAGCAGTTGAAAACAGAAAGTTCCACTTGCAGCTACTTGTGCTGCTACCTATTTCTCTTCCAGCTCTCCCTGGAAAGAATTGTGCCGAGCTTTACGCTTCCAGATGCACAGATGACGGTGGTAGATGCGGCAGAGAATAGAAAGACAGCGCGCAGCGGACAGTTTCTGGTGCTTTACGTGAGGCAAGGGGGAAGTGCAGCCCAGCAGTGGCTTTTACTTCTGGAGCCTTTTGCTTTGGTAGCAGCAGCTGCTGCGAGTGGGCAACGGAGCTGCGAGAGTGCGTAATGTGACGGCACATCTCGCTGAGAAGGAAGCTGCCGAGCCGCAGCGTGTTGTGCTCCGTTTCAAGGCTACTTGGAGGAGGGGGGTACTCGAAGAACGCCTTCTTTCTGGACGCGTCCTTCTGGGTGTGCTCAAGCTGCATGGACTCGGCAGCACGGAAGGTGTAAGAACCTGTTTCTGGCCAGGCAGTGTGCTGGAGTGCAAAGGGCTGCGCCTTCCTTTCTGAAGCAGCCCAGAGCATTCTCAGCGGAATCTGCTTGTGAAGCAGCTCTTGGCTGGACATTTGCAAGTCGCTCCACTGAGTCCATGAAGCCGGTGGCCAGCTGCTTCGTTCTTCGCCTTCTGGGCTCTGGACAGAGCTGAAGCGCAGCGATGGCTCGGAGCTTTGCCGCTCTTCGGCGTGAGCACTGCACGCAGCCACAGGCTGCTGTGCACGGATTTCCCTCAGCTCGACGTACAATCATTCTCTTGCTGTTTCCCTGAGTCGAAAGTGTCCGTGTAGCTCTCGCTCAGCGAAATGCGTCAGGAGAGAAACACTTGCTGGATGAGCTTTTCGCTGGCCAAGACTTTCAACGCAGCACCACCATTCGGGCAAGGAGGAGGAGAAAGGAGGAGCATCTTTTCGTCCTGGCCCGTTCTTCTGCGCGAGACGCCTCTCCGCGTCTTCGCTCCCTGCAAGGCTGTAATGTGCGCCGTGGTACTTGGAAGTGAGAAGGCAGGTGCAGAGAGCACCGCGATCTGGCGGCGCCGTGCAGGCTGGAAAGGAAAGAGGGCTGCCACCGGAATGTGGTGCGAATACCGGTTTGCACGCGTCGAGGGTAAGCTCTGGGTGAGCTTGCTGGCCTAAAACTGTTCTCTGTGCCAGACGCAGGCGAGAAGCTTTCCGTTAAGAATCAGGCTGCCACGCAAACGGAACGTGGTGCTACCTACCTAGCGCTGCGAGGGAAAGTGCATAGCCCAGGCGTGTTTCGGCAGAAGCAGCAGCGCGGAGCATTTCGCTGCCGGCACAGCGCTCTCTGGGCGAGAAGCGGACGACGGTTTGACTCCGGCAGAATGAAAGCGCCACATGGTACGAAGAGCATCGGAATGAAGGCAGAGCACCGAGCTGCTGCCGTGCGCATCGCACAGGCTGCGAGAGGAAGCGTGGCTGTCACTGGCTTCTTTGCGGGTTCACGTTAGCAGTTGAAAACAGAAAGTTCCACTTGCAGCTACTTGTGCTGCTACCTATTTCTCTTCCAGCTCTCCCTGGAAAGAATTGTGCCGAGCTTTACGCTTCCAGATGCACAGATGACGGTGGTAGATGCGGCAGAGAATAGAAAGACAGCGCGCAGCGGACAGTTTCTGGTGCTTTACGTGAGGCAAGGGGGAAGTGCAGCCCAGCAGTGGCTTTTACTTCTGGAGCCTTTTGCTTTGGTAGCAGCAGCTGCTGCGAGTGGGCAACGGAGCTGCGAGAGTGCGTAATGTGACGGCACATCTCGCTGAGAAGGAAGCTGCCGAGCCGCAGCGTGTTGTGCTCCGTTTCAAGGCTACTTGGAGGAGGGGGGTACTCGAAGAACGCCTTCTTTCTGGACGCGTCCTTCTGGGTGTGCTCAAGCTGCATGGACTCGGCAGCACGGAAGGTGTAAGAACCTGTTTCTGGCCAGGCAGTGTGCTGGAGTGCAAAGGGCTGCGCCTTCCTTTCTGAAGCAGCCCAGAGCATTCTCAGCGGAATCTGCTTGTGAAGCAGCTCTTGGCTGGACATTTGCAAGTCGCTCCACTGAGTCCATGAAGCCGGTGGCCAGCTGCTTCGTTCTTCGCCTTCTGGGCTCTGGACAGAGCTGAAGCGCAGCGATGGCTCGGAGCTTTGCCGCTCTTCGGCGTGAGCACTGCACGCAGCCACAGGCTGCTGTGCACGGATTTCCCTCAGCTCGACGTACAATCATTCTCTTGCTGTTTCCCTGAGTCGAAAGTGTCCGTGTAGCTCTCGCTCAGCGAAATGCGTCAGGAGAGAAACACTTGCTGGATGAGCTTTTCGCTGGCCAAGACTTTCAACGCAGCACCACCATTCGGGCAAGGAGGAGGAGAAAGGAGGAGCATCTTTTCGTCCTGGCCCGTTCTTCTGCGCGAGACGCCTCTCCGCGTCTTCGCTCCCTGCAAGGCTGTAATGTGCGCCGTGGTACTTGGAAGTGAGAAGGCAGGTGCAGAGAGCACCGCGATCTGGCGGCGCCGTGCAGGCTGGAAAGGAAAGAGGGCTGCCACCGGAATGTGGTGCGAATACCGGTTTGCACGCGTCGAGGGTAAGCTCTGGGTGAGCTTGCTGGCCTAAAACTGTTCTCTGTGCCAGACGCAGGCGAGAAGCTTTCCGTTAAGAATCAGGCTGCCACGCAAACGGAACGTGGTGCTACCTACCTAGCGCTGCGAGGGAAAGTGCATAGCCCAGGCGTGTTTCGGCAGAAGCAGCAGCGCGGAGCATTTCGCTGCCGGCACAGCGCTCTCTGGGCGAGAAGCGGACGACGGTTTGACTCCGGCAGAATGAAAGCGCCACATGGTACGAAGAGCATCGGAATGAAGGCAGAGCACCGAGCTGCTGCCGTGCGCATCGCACAGGCTGCGAGAGGAAGCGTGGCTGTCACTGGCTTCTTTGCGGGTTCACGTTAGCAGTTGAAAACAGAAAGTTCCACTTGCAGCTACTTGTGCTGCTACCTATTTCTCTTCCAGCTCTCCCTGGAAAGAATTGTGCCGAGCTTTACGCTTCCAGATGCACAGATGACGGTGGTAGATGCGGCAGAGAATAGAAAGACAGCGCGCAGCGGACAGTTTCTGGTGCTTTACGTGAGGCAAGGGGGAAGTGCAGCCCAGCAGTGGCTTTTACTTCTGGAGCCTTTTGCTTTGGTAGCAGCAGCTGCTGCGAGTGGGCAACGGAGCTGCGAGAGTGCGTAATGTGACGGCACATCTCGCTGAGAAGGAAGCTGCCGAGCCGCAGCGTGTTGTGCTCCGTTTCAAGGCTACTTGGAGGAGGGGGGTACTCGAAGAACGCCTTCTTTCTGGACGCGTCCTTCTGGGTGTGCTCAAGCTGCATGGACTCGGCAGCACGGAAGGTGTAAGAACCTGTTTCTGGCCAGGCAGTGTGCTGGAGTGCAAAGGGCTGCGCCTTCCTTTCTGAAGCAGCCCAGAGCATTCTCAGCGGAATCTGCTTGTGAAGCAGCTCTTGGCTGGACATTTGCAAGTCGCTCCACTGAGTCCATGAAGCCGGTGGCCAGCTGCTTCGTTCTTCGCCTTCTGGGCTCTGGACAGAGCTGAAGCGCAGCGATGGCTCGGAGCTTTGCCGCTCTTCGGCGTGAGCACTGCACGCAGCCACAGGCTGCTGTGCACGGATTTCCCTCAGCTCGACGTACAATCATTCTCTTGCTGTTTCCCTGAGTCGAAAGTGTCCGTGTAGCTCTCGCTCAGCGAAATGCGTCAGGAGAGAAACACTTGCTGGATGAGCTTTTCGCTGGCCAAGACTTTCAACGCAGCACCACCATTCGGGCAAGGAGGAGGAGAAAGGAGGAGCATCTTTTCGTCCTGGCCCGTTCTTCTGCGCGAGACGCCTCTCCGCGTCTTCGCTCCCTGCAAGGCTGTAATGTGCGCCGTGGTACTTGGAAGTGAGAAGGCAGGTGCAGAGAGCACCGCGATCTGGCGGCGCCGTGCAGGCTGGAAAGGAAAGAGGGCTGCCACCGGAATGTGGTGCGAATACCGGTTTGCACGCGTCGAGGGTAAGCTCTGGGTGAGCTTGCTGGCCTAAAACTGTTCTCTGTGCCAGACGCAGGCGAGAAGCTTTCCGTTAAGAATCAGGCTGCCACGCAAACGGAACGTGGTGCTACCTACCTAGCGCTGCGAGGGAAAGTGCATAGCCCAGGCGTGTTTCGGCAGAAGCAGCAGCGCGGAGCATTTCGCTGCCGGCACAGCGCTCTCTGGGCGAGAAGCAGACGACGGTTTGACTCCGGCAGAATGAAAGCGCCACATGGTACGAAGAGCATCGGAATGAAGGCAGAGCACCGAGCTGCTGCCGTGCGCATCGCACAGGCTGCGAGAGGAAGCGTGGCTGTCACTGGCTTCTTTGCGGGTTCACGTTAGCAGTTGAAAACAGAAAGTTCCACTTGCAGCTACTTGTGCTGCTACCTATTTCTCTTCCAGCTCTCCCTGGAAAGAATTGTGCCGAGCTTTACGCTTCCAGATGCACAGATGACGGTGGTAGATGCGGCAGAGAATAGAAAGACAGCGCGCAGCGGACAGTTTCTGGTGCTTTACGTGAGGCAAGGGGGAAGTGCAGCCCAGCAGTGGCTTTTACTTCTGGAGCCTTTTGCTTTGGTAGCAGCAGCTGCTGCGAGTGGGCAACGGAGCTGCGAGAGTGCGTAATGTGACGGCACATCTCGCTGAGAAGGAAGCTGCCGAGCCGCAGCGTGTTGTGCTCCGTTTCAAGGCTACTTGGAGGAGGGGGGTACTCGAAGAACGCCTTCTTTCTGGACGCGTCCTTCTGGGTGTGCTCAAGCTGCATGGACTCGGCAGCACGGAAGGTGTAAGAACCTGTTTCTGGCCAGGCAGTGTGCTGGAGTGCAAAGGGCTGCGCCTTCCTTTCTGAAGCAGCCCAGAGCATTCTCAGCGGAATCTGCTTGTGAAGCAGCTCTTGGCTGGACATTTGCAAGTCGCTCCACTGAGTCCATGAAGCCGGTGGCCAGCTGCTTCGTTCTTCGCCTTCTGGGCTCTGGACAGAGCTGAAGCGCAGCGATGGCTCGGAGCTTTGCCGCTCTTCGGCGTGAGCACTGCACGCAGCCACAGGCTGCTGTGCACGGATTTCCCTCAGCTCGACGTACAATCATTCTCTTGCTGTTTCCCTGAGTCGAAAGTGTCCGTGTAGCTCTCGCTCAGCGAAATGCGTCAGGAGAGAAACACTTGCTGGATGAGCTTTTCGCTGGCCAAGACTTTCAACGCAGCACCACCATTCGGGCAAGGAGGAGGAGAAAGGAGGAGCATCTTTTCGTCCTGGCCCGTTCTTCTGCGCGAGACGCCTCTCCGCGTCTTCGCTCCCTGCAAGGCTGTAATGTGCGCCGTGGTACTTGGAAGTGAGAAGGCAGGTGCAGAGAGCACCGCGATCTGGCGGCGCCGTGCAGGCTGGAAAGGAAAGAGGGCTGCCACCGGAATGTGGTGCGAATACCGGTTTGCACGCGTCGAGGGTAAGCTCTGGGTGAGCTTGCTGGCCTAAAACTGTTCTCTGTGCCAGACGCAGGCGAGAAGCTTTCCGTTAAGAATCAGGCTGCCACGCAAACGGAATGTGGTGCTACCTACCTAGCGCTGCGAGGGAAAGTGCATAGCCCAGGCGTGTTTCGGCAGAAGCAGCAGCGCGGAGCATTTCGCTGCCGGCACAGCGCTCTCTGGGCGAGAAGCAGACGACGGTTTGACTCCGGCAGAATGAAAGCGCCACATGGTACGAAGAGCATCGGAATGAAGGCAGAGCACCGAGCTGCTGCCGTGCGCATCGCACAGGCTGCGAGAGGAAGCGTGGCTGTCACTGGCTTCTTTGCGGGTTCACGTTAGCAGTTGAAAACAGAAAGTTCCACTTGCAGCTACTTGTGCTGCTACCTATTTCTCTTCCAGCTCTCCCTGGAAAGAATTGTGCCGAGCTTTACGCTTCCAGATGCACAGATGACGGTGGTAGATGCGGCAGAGAATAGAAAGACAGCGCGCAGCGGACAGTTTCTGGTGCTTTACGTGAGGCAAGGGGGAAGTGCAGCCCAGCAGTGGCTTTTACTTCTGGAGCCTTTTGCTTTGGTAGCAGCAGCTGCTGCGAGTGGGCAACGGAGCTGCGAGAGTGCGTAATGTGACGGCACATCTCGCTGAGAAGGAAGCTGCCGAGCCGCAGCGTGTTGTGCTCCGTTTCAAGGCTACTTGGAGGAGGGGGGTACTCGAAGAACGCCTTCTTTCTGGACGCGTCCTTCTGGGTGTGCTCAAGCTGCATGGACTCGGCAGCACGGAAGGTGTAAGAACCTGTTTCTGGCCAGGCAGTGTGCTGGAGTGCAAAGGGCTGCGCCTTCCTTTCTGAAGCAGCCCAGAGCATTCTCAGCGGAATCTGCTTGTGAAGCAGCTCTTGGCTGGACATTTGCAAGTCGCTCCACTGAGTCCATGAAGCCGGTGGCCAGCTGCTTCGTTCTTCGCCTTCTGGGCTCTGGACAGAGCTGAAGCGCAGCGATGGCTCGGAGCTTTGCCGCTCTTCGGCGTGAGCACTGCACGCAGCCACAGGCTGCTGTGCACGGATTTCCCTCAGCTCGACGTACAATCATTCTCTTGCTGTTTCCCTGAGTCGAAAGTGTCCGTGTAGCTCTCGCTCAGCGAAATGCGTCAGGAGAGAAACACTTGCTGGATGAGCTTTTCGCTGGCCAAGACTTTCAACGCAGCACCACCATTCGGGCAAGGAGGAGGAGAAAGGAGGAGCATCTTTTCGTCCTGGCCCGTTCTTCTGCGCGAGACGCCTCTCCGCGTCTTCGCTCCCTGCAAGGCTGTAATGTGCGCCGTGGTACTTGGAAGTGAGAAGGCAGGTGCAGAGAGCACCGCGATCTGGCGGCGCCGTGCAGGCTGGAAAGGAAAGAGGGCTGCCACCGGAATGTGGTGCGAATACCGGTTTGCACGCGTCGAGGGTAAGCTCTGGGTGAGCTTGCTGGCCTAAAACTGTTCTCTGTGCCAGACGCAGGCGAGAAGCTTTCCGTTAAGAATCAGGCTGCCACGCAAACGGAACGTGGTGCTACCTACCTAGCGCTGCGAGGGAAAGTGCATAGCCCAGGCGTGTTTCGGCAGAAGCAGCAGCGCGGAGCATTTCGCTGCCGGCACAGCGCTCTCTGGGCGAGAAGCGGACGACGGTTTGACTCCGGCAGAATGAAAGCGCCACATGGTACGAAGAGCATCGGAATGAAGGCAGAGCACCGAGCTGCTGCCGTGCGCATCGCACAGGCTGCGAGAGGAAGCGTGGCTGTCACTGGCTTCTTTGCGGGTTCACGTTAGCAGTTGAAAACAGAAAGTTCCACTTGCAGCTACTTGTGCTGCTACCTATTTCTCTTCCAGCTCTCCCTGGAAAGAATTGTGCCGAGCTTTACGCTTCCAGATGCACAGATGACGGTGGTAGATGCGGCAGAGAATAGAAAGACAGCGCGCAGCGGACAGTTTCTGGTGCTTTACGTGAGGCAAGGGGGAAGTGCAGCCCAGCAGTGGCTTTTACTTCTGGAGCCTTTTGCTTTGGTAGCAGCAGCTGCTGCGAGTGGGCAACGGAGCTGCGAGAGTGCGTAATGTGACGGCACATCTCGCTGAGAAGGAAGCTGCCGAGCCGCAGCGTGTTGTGCTCCGTTTCAAGGCTACTTGGAGGAGGGGGGTAGTCGAAGAACGCCTTCTTTCTGGACGCGTCCTTCTGGGTGTGCTCAAGCTGCATGGACTCGGCAGCACGGAAGGTGTAAGAACCTGTTTCTGGCCAGGCAGTGTGCTGGAGTGCAAAGGGCTGCGCCTTCCTTTCTGAAGCAGCCCAGAGCATTCTCAGCGGAATCTGCTTGTGAAGCAGCTCTTGGCTGGACATTTGCAAGTCACTCCACTGAGTCCATGAAGCCGGTGGCCAGCTGCTTCCTTCTTCGCCTTCTGGGCTCTGGACAGAGCTGAAGCGCAGCGATGGCTCGGAGCTTTGCCGCTCTTCGGCGTGAGCACTGCACGCAGCCACAGGCTGCTGTGCACGGATTTCCCTCAGCTCGACGTACAATCATTCTCTTGCTGTTTCCCTGAGTCGAAAGTGTCCGTGTAGCTCTCGCTCAGCGAAATGCGTCAGGAGAGAAACACTTGCTGGATGAGCTTTTCGCTGGCCAAGACTTTCAACGCAGCACCACCATTCGGGCAAGGAGGAGGAGAAAGGAGGAGCATCTTTTCGTCCTGGCCCGTTCTTCTGCGCGAGACGCCTCTCCGCGTCTTCGCTCCCTGCAAGGCTGTAATGTGCGCCGTGGTACTTGGAAGTGAGAAGGCAGGTGCAGAGAGCACCGCGATCTGGCGGCGCCGTGCAGGCTGGAAAGGAAAGAGGGCTGCCACCGGAATGTGGTGCGAATACCGGTTTGCACGCGTCGAGGGTAAGCTCTGGGTGAGCTTGCTGGCCTAAAACTGTTCTCTGTGCCAGACGCAGGCGAGAAGCTTTCCGTTAAGAATCAGGCTGCCACGCAAACGGAACGTGGTGCTACCTACCTAGCGCTGCGAGGGAAAGTGCATAGCCCAGGCGTGTTTCGGCAGAAGCAGCAGCGCGGAGCATTTCGCTGCCGGCACAGCGCTCTCTGGGCGAGAAGCGGACGACGGTTTGACTCCGGCAGAATGAAAGCGCCACATGGTACGAAGAGCATCGGAATGAAGGCAGAGCACCGAGCTGCTGCCGTGCGCATCGCACAGGCTGCGAGAGGAAGCGTGGCTGTCACTGGCTTCTTTGCGGGTTCACGTTAGCAGTTGAAAACAGAAAGTTCCACTTGCAGCTACTTGTGCTGCTACCTATTTCTCTTCCAGCTCTCCCTGGAAAGAATTGTGCCGAGCTTTACGCTTCCAGATGCACAGATGACGGTGGTAGATGCGGCAGAGAATAGAAAGACAGCGCGCAGCGGACAGTTTCTGGTGCTTTACGTGAGGCAAGGGGGAAGTGCAGCCCAGCAGTGGCTTTTACTTCTGGAGCCTTTTGCTTTGGTAGCAGCAGCTGCTGCGAGTGGGCAACGGAGCTGCGAGAGTGCGTAATGTGACGGCACATCTCGCTGAGAAGGAAGCTGCCGAGCCGCAGCGTGTTGTGCTCCGTTTCAAGGCTACTTGGAGGAGGGGGGTACTCGAAGAACGCCTTCTTTCTGGACGCGTCCTTCTGGGTGTGCTCAAGCTGCATGGACTCGGCAGCACGGAAGGTGTAAGAACCTGTTTCTGGCCAGGCAGTGTGCTGGAGTGCAAAGGGCTGCGCCTTCCTTTCTGAAGCAGCCCAGAGCATTCTCAGCGGAATCTGCTTGTGAAGCAGCTCTTGGCTGGACATTTGCAAGTCACTCCACTGAGTCCATGAAGCCGGTGGCCAGCTGCTTCCTTCTTCGCCTTCTGGGCTCTGGACAGAGCTGAAGCGCAGCGATGGCTCGGAGCTTTGCCGCTCTTCGGCGTGAGCACTGCACGCAGCCACAGGCTGCTGTGCACGGATTTCCCTCAGCTCGACGTACAATCATTCTCTTGCTGTTTCCCTGAGTCGAAAGTGTCCGTGTAGCTCTCGCTCAGCGAAATGCGTCAGGAGAGAAACACTTGCTGGATGAGCTTTTCGCTGGCCAAGACTTTCAACGCAGCACCACCATTCGGGCAAGGAGGAGGAGAAAGGAGGAGCATCTTTTCGTCCTGGCCCGTTCTTCTGCGCGAGACGCCTCTCCGCGTCTTCGCTCCCTGCAAGGCTGTAATGTGCGCCGTGGTACTTGGAAGTGAGAAGGCAGGTGCAGAGAGCACCGCGATCTGGCGGCGCCGTGCAGGCTGGAAAGGAAAGAGGGCTGCCACCGGAATGTGGTGCGAATACCGGTTTGCACGCGTCGAGGGTAAGCTCTGGGTGAGCTTGCTGGCCTAAAACTGTTCTCTGTGCCAGACGCAGGCGAGAAGCTTTCCGTTAAGAATCAGGCTGCCACGCAAACGGAACGTGGTGCTACCTACCTAGCGCTGCGAGGGAAAGTGCATAGCCCAGGCGTGTTTCGGCAGAAGCAGCAGCGCGGAGCATTTCGCTGCCGGCACAGCGCTCTCTGGGCGAGAAGCGGACGACGGTTTGACTCCGGCAGAATGAAAGCGCCACATGGTACGAAGAGCATCGGAATGAAGGCAGAGCACCGAGCTGCTGCCGTGCGCATCGCACAGGCTGCGAGAGGAAGCGTGGCTGTCACTGGCTTCTTTGCGGGTTCACGTTAGCAGTTGAAAACAGAAAGTTCCACTTGCAGCTACTTGTGCTGCTACCTATTTCTCTTCCAGCTCTCCCTGGAAAGAATTGTGCCGAGCTTTACGCTTCCAGATGCACAGATGACGGTGGTAGATGCGGCAGAGAATAGAAAGACAGCGCGCAGCGGACAGTTTCTGGTGCTTTACGTGAGGCAAGGGGGAAGTGCAGCCCAGCAGTGGCTTTTACTTCTGGAGCCTTTTGCTTTGGTAGCAGCAGCTGCTGCGAGTGGGCAACGGAGCTGCGAGAGTGCGTAATGTGACGGCACATCTCGCTGAGAAGGAAGCTGCCGAGCCGCAGCGTGTTGTGCTCCGTTTCAAGGCTACTTGGAGGAGGGGGGTACTCGAAGAACGCCTTCTTTCTGGACGCGTCCTTCTGGGTGTGCTCAAGCTGCATGGACTCGGCAGCACGGAAGGTGTAAGAACCTGTTTCTGGCCAGGCAGTGTGCTGGAGTGCAAAGGGCTGCGCCTTCCTTTCTGAAGCAGCCCAGAGCATTCTCAGCGGAATCTGCTTGTGAAGCAGCTCTTGGCTGGACATTTGCAAGTCGCTCCACTGAGTCCATGAAGCCGGTGGCCAGCTGCTTCGTTCTTCGCCTTCTGGGCTCTGGACAGAGCTGAAGCGCAGCGATGGCTCGGAGCTTTGCCGCTCTTCGGCGTGAGCACTGCACGCAGCCACAGGCTGCTGTGCACGGATTTCCCTCAGCTCGACGTACAATCATTCTCTTGCTGTTTCCCTGAGTCGAAAGTGTCCGTGTAGCTCTCGCTCAGCGAAATGCGTCAGGAGAGAAACACTTGCTGGATGAGCTTTTCGCTGGCCAAGACTTTCAACGCAGCACCACCATTCGGGCAAGGAGGAGGAGAAAGGAGGAGCATCTTTTCGTCCTGGCCCGTTCTTCTGCGCGAGACGCCTCTCCGCGTCTTCGCTCCCTGCAAGGCTGTAATGTGCGCCGTGGTACTTGGAAGTGAGAAGGCAGGTGCAGAGAGCACCGCGATCTGGCGGCGCCATGCAGGCTGGAAAGGAAAGAGGGCTGCCACCGGAATGTGGTGCGAATACCGGTTTGCACGCGTCGAGGGTAAGCTCTGGGTGAGCTTGCTGGCCTAAAACTGTTCTCTGTGCCAGACGCAGGCGAGAAGCTTTCCGTTAAGAATCAGGCTGCCACGCAAACGGAACGTGGTGCTACCTACCTAGCGCTGCGAGGGAAAGTGCATAGCCCAGGCGTGTTTCGGCAGAAGCAGCAGCGCGGAGCATTTCGCTGCCGGCACAGCGCTCTCTGGGCGAGAAGCGGACGACGGTTTGACTCCGGCAGAATGAAAGTGCCACATGGTACGAAGAGCATCGGAATGAAGGCAGAGCACCGAGCTGCTGCCGTGCGCATCGCACAGGCTGCGAGAGGAAGCGTGGCTGTCACTGGCTTCTTTGCGGGTTCACGTTAGCAGTTGAAAACAGAAAGTTCCACTTGCAGCTACTTGTGCTGCTACCTATTTCTCTTCCAGCTCTCCCTGGAAAGAATTGTGCCGAGCTTTACGCTTCCAGATGCACAGATGACGGTGGTAGATGCGGCAGAGAATAGAAAGACAGCGCGCAGCGGACAGTTTCTGGTGCTTTACGTGAGGCAAGGGGGAAGTGCAGCCCAGCAGTGGCTTTTACTTCTGGAGCCTTTTGCTTTGGTAGCAGCAGCTGCTGCGAGTGGGCAACGGAGCTGCGAGAGTGCGTAATGTGACGGCACATCTCGCTGAGAAGGAAGCTGCCGAGCCGCAGCGTGTTGTGCTCCGTTTCAAGGCTACTTGGAGGAGGGGGGTACTCGAAGAACGCCTTCTTTCTGGACGCGTCCTTCTGGGTGTGCTCAAGCTGCATGGACTCGGCAGCACGGAAGGTGTAAGAACCTGTTTCTGGCCAGGCAGTGTGCTGGAGTGCAAAGGGCTGCGCCTTCCTTTCTGAAGCAGCCCAGAGCATTCTCAGCGGAATCTGCTTGTGAAGCAGCTCTTGGCTGGACATTTGCAAGTCGCTCCACTGAGTCCATGAAGCCGGTGGCCAGCTGCTTCGTTCTTCGCCTTCTGGGCTCTGGACAGAGCTGAAGCGCAGCGATGGCTCGGAGCTTTGCCGCTCTTCGGCGTGAGCACTGCACGCAGCCACAGGCTGCTGTGCACGGATTTCCCTCAGCTCGACGTACAATCATTCTCTTGCTGTTTCCCTGAGTCGAAAGTGTCCGTGTAGCTCTCGCTCAGCGAAATGCGTCAGGAGAGAAACACTTGCTGGATGAGCTTTTCGCTGGCCAAGACTTTCAACGCAGCACCACCATTCGGGCAAGGAGGAGGAGAAAGGAGGAGCATCTTTTCGTCCTGGCCCGTTCTTCTGCGCGAGACGCCTCTCCGCGTCTTCGCTCCCTGCAAGGCTGTAATGTGCGCCGTGGTACTTGGAAGTGAGAAGGCAGGTGCAGAGAGCACCGCGATCTGGCGGCGCCGTGCAGGCTGGAAAGGAAAGAGGGCTGCCACCGGAATGTGGTGCGAATACCGGTTTGCACGCGTCGAGGGTAAGCTCTGGGTGAGCTTGCTGGCCTAAAACTGTTCTCTGTGCCAGACGCAGGCGAGAAGCTTTCCGTTAAGAATCAGGCTGCCACGCAAACGGAACGTGGTGCTACCTACCTAGCGCTGCGAGGGAAAGTGCATAGCCCAGGCGTGTTTCGGCAGAAGCAGCAGCGCGGAGCATTTCGCTGCCGGCACAGCGCTCTCTGGGCGAGAAGCGGACGACGGTTTGACTCCGGCAGAATGAAAGCGCCACATGGTACGAAGAGCATCGGAATGAAGGCAGAGCACCGAGCTGCTGCCGTGCGCATCGCACAGGCTGCGAGAGGAAGCGTGGCTGTCACTGGCTTCTTTGCGGGTTCACGTTAGCAGTTGAAAACAGAAAGTTCCACTTGCAGCTACTTGTGCTGCTACCTATTTCTCTTCCAGCTCTCCCTGGAAAGAATTGTGCCGAGCTTTACGCTTCCAGATGCACAGATGACGGTGGTAGATGCGGCAGAGAATAGAAAGACAGCGCGCAGCGGACAGTTTCTGGTGCTTTACGTGAGGCAAGGGGGAAGTGCAGCCCAGCAGTGGCTTTTACTTCTGGAGCCTTTTGCTTTGGTAGCAGCAGCTGCTGCGAGTGGGCAACGGAGCTGCGAGAGTGCGTAATGTGACGGCACATCTCGCTGAGAAGGAAGCTGCCGAGCCGCAGCGTGTTGTGCTCCGTTTCAAGGCTACTTGGAGGAGGGGGGTACTCGAAGAACGCCTTCTTTCTGGACGCGTCCTTCTGGGTGTGCTCAAGCTGCATGGACTCGGCAGCACGGAAGGTGTAAGAACCTGTTTCTGGCCAGGCAGTGTGCTGGAGTGCAAAGGGCTGCGCCTTCCTTTCTGAAGCAGCCCAGAGCATTCTCAGCGGAATCTGCTTGTGAAGCAGCTCTTGGCTGGACATTTGCAAGTCGCTCCACTGAGTCCATGAAGCCGGTGGCCAGCTGCTTCCTTCTTCGCCTTCTGGGCTCTGGACAGAGCTGAAGCGCAGCGATGGCTCGGAGCTTTGCCGCTCTTCGGCGTGAGCACTGCACGCAGCCACAGGCTGCTGTGCACGGATTTCCCTCAGCTCGACGTACAATCATTCTCTTGCTGTTTCCCTGAGTCGAAAGTGTCCGTGTAGCTCTCGCTCAGCGAAATGCGTCAGGAGAGAAACACTTGCTGGATGAGCTTTTCGCTGGCCAAGACTTTCAACGCAGCACCACCATTCGGGCAAGGAGGAGGAGAAAGGAGGAGCATCTTTTCGTCCTGGCCCGTTCTTCTGCGCGAGACGCCTCTCCGCGTCTTCGCTCCCTGCAAGGCTGTAATGTGCGCCGTGGTACTTGGAAGTGAGAAGGCAGGTGCAGAGAGCACCGCGATCTGGCGGCGCCGTGCAGGCTGGAAAGGAAAGAGGGCTGCCACCGGAATGTGGTGCGAATACCGGTTTGCACGCGTCGAGGGTAAGCTCTGGGTGAGCTTGCTGGCCTAAAACTGTTCTCTGTGCCAGACGCAGGCGAGAAGCTTTCCGTTAAGAATCAGGCTGCCACGCAAACGGAACGTGGTGCTACCTACCTAGCGCTGCGAGGGAAAGTGCATAGCCCAGGCGTGTTTCGGCAGAAGCAGCAGCGCGGAGCATTTCGCTGCCGGCACAGCGCTCTCTGGGCGAGAAGCGGACGACGGTTTGACTCCGGCAGAATGAAAGCGCCACATGGTACGAAGAGCATCGGAATGAAGGCAGAGCACCGAGCTGCTGCCGTGCGCATCGCACAGGCTGCGAGAGGAAGCGTGGCTGTCACTGGCTTCTTTGCGGGTTCACGTTAGCAGTTGAAAACAGAAAGTTCCACTTGCAGCTACTTGTGCTGCTACCTATTTCTCTTCCAGCTCTCCCTGGAAAGAATTGTGCCGAGCTTTACGCTTCCAGATGCACAGATGACGGTGGTAGATGCGGCAGAGAATAGAAAGACAGCGCGCAGCGGACAGTTTCTGGTGCTTTACGTGAGGCAAGGGGGAAGTGCAGCCCAGCAGTGGCTTTTACTTCTGGAGCCTTTTGCTTTGGTAGCAGCAGCTGCTGCGAGTGGGCAACGGAGCTGCGAGAGTGCGTAATGTGACGGCACATCTCGCTGAGAAGGAAGCTGCCGAGCCGCAGCGTGTTGTGCTCCGTTTCAAGGCTACTTGGAGGAGGGGGGTACTCGAAGAACGCCTTCTTTCTGGACGCGTCCTTCTGGGTGTGCTCAAGCTGCATGGACTCGGCAGCACGGAAGGTGTAAGAACCTGTTTCTGGCCAGGCAGTGTGCTGGAGTGCAAAGGGCTGCGCCTTCCTTTCTGAAGCAGCCCAGAGCATTCTCAGCGGAATCTGCTTGTGAAGCAGCTCTTGGCTGGACATTTGCAAGTCGCTCCACTGAGTCCATGAAGCCGGTGGCCAGCTGCTTCGTTCTTCGCCTTCTGGGCTCTGGACAGAGCTGAAGCGCAGCGATGGCTCGGAGCTTTGCCGCTCTTCGGCGTGAGCACTGCACGCAGCCACAGGCTGCTGTGCACGGATTTCCCTCAGCTCGACGTACAATCATTCTCTTGCTGTTTCCCTGAGTCGAAAGTGTCCGTGTAGCTCTCGCTCAGCGAAATGCGTCAGGAGAGAAACACTTGCTGGATGAGCTTTTCGCTGGCCAAGACTTTCAACGCAGCACCACCATTCGGGCAAGGAGGAGGAGAAAGGAGGAGCATCTTTTCGTCCTGGCCCGTTCTTCTGCGCGAGACGCCTCTCCGCGTCTTCGCTCCCTGCAAGGCTGTAATGTGCGCCGTGGTACTTGGAAGTGAGAAGGCAGGTGCAGAGAGCACCGCGATCTGGCGGCGCCGTGCAGGCTGGAAAGGAAAGAGGGCTGCCACCGGAATGTGGTGCGAATACCGGTTTGCACGCGTCGAGGGTAAGCTCTGGGTGAGCTTGCTGGCCTAAAACTGTTCTCTGTGCCAGACGCAGGCGAGAAGCTTTCCGTTAAGAATCAGGCTGCCACGCAAACGGAACGTGGTGCTACCTACCTAGCGCTGCGAGGGAAAGTGCATAGCCCAGGCGTGTTTCGGCAGAAGCAGCAGCGCGGAGCATTTCGCTGCCGGCACAGCGCTCTCTGGGCGAGAAGCAGACGACGGTTTGACTCCGGCAGAATGAAAGCGCCACATGGTACGAAGAGCATCGGAATGAAGGCAGAGCACCGAGCTGCTGCCGTGCGCATCGCACAGGCTGCGAGAGGAAGCGTGGCTGTCACTGGCTTCTTTGCGGGTTCACGTTAGCAGTTGAAAACAGAAAGTTCCACTTGCAGCTACTTGTGCTGCTACCTATTTCTCTTCCAGCTCTCCCTGGAAAGAATTGTGCCGAGCTTTACGCTTCCAGATGCACAGATGACGGTGGTAGATGCGGCAGAGAATAGAAAGACAGCGCGCAGCGGACAGTTTCTGGTGCTTTACGTGAGGCAAGGGGGAAGTGCAGCCCAGCAGTGGCTTTTACTTCTGGAGCCTTTTGCTTTGGTAGCAGCAGCTGCTGCGAGTGGGCAACGGAGCTGCGAGAGTGCGTAATGTGACGGCACATCTCGCTGAGAAGGAAGCTGCCGAGCCGCAGCGTGTTGTGCTCCGTTTCAAGGCTACTTGGAGGAGGGGGGTACTCGAAGAACGCCTTCTTTCTGGACGCGTCCTTCTGGGTGTGCTCAAGCTGCATGGACTCGGCAGCACGGAAGGTGTAAGAACCTGTTTCTGGCCAGGCAGTGTGCTGGAGTGCAAAGGGCTGCGCCTTCCTTTCTGAAGCAGCCCAGAGCATTCTCAGCGGAATCTGCTTGTGAAGCAGCTCTTGGCTGGACATTTGCAAGTCGCTCCACTGAGTCCATGAAGCCGGTGGCCAGCTGCTTCGTTCTTCGCCTTCTGGGCTCTGGACAGAGCTGAAGCGCAGCGATGGCTCGGAGCTTTGCCGCTCTTCGGCGTGAGCACTGCACGCAGCCACAGGCTGCTGTGCACGGATTTCCCTCAGCTCGACGTACAATCATTCTCTTGCTGTTTCCCTGAGTCGAAAGTGTCCGTGTAGCTCTCGCTCAGCGAAATGCGTCAGGAGAGAAACACTTGCTGGATGAGCTTTTCGCTGGCCAAGACTTTCAACGCAGCACCACCATTCGGGCAAGGAGGAGGAGAAAGGAGGAGCATCTTTTCGTCCTGGCCCGTTCTTCTGCGCGAGACGCCTCTCCGCGTCTTCGCTCCCTGCAAGGCTGTAATGTGCGCCGTGGTACTTGGAAGTGAGAAGGCAGGTGCAGAGAGCACCGCGATCTGGCGGCGCCGTGCAGGCTGGAAAGGAAAGAGGGCTGCCACCGGAATGTGGTGCGAATACCGGTTTGCACGCGTCGAGGGTAAGCTCTGGGTGAGCTTGCTGGCCTAAAACTGTTCTCTGTGCCAGACGCAGGCGAGAAGCTTTCCGTTAAGAATCAGGCTGCCACGCAAACGGAATGTGGTGCTACCTACCTAGCGCTGCGAGGGAAAGTGCATAGCCCAGGCGTGTTTCGGCAGAAGCAGCAGCGCGGAGCATTTCGCTGCCGGCACAGCGCTCTCTGGGCGAGAAGCAGACGACGGTTTGACTCCGGCAGAATGAAAGCGCCACATGGTACGAAGAGCATCGGAATGAAGGCAGAGCACCGAGCTGCTGCCGTGCGCATCGCACAGGCTGCGAGAGGAAGCGTGGCTGTCACTGGCTTCTTTGCGGGTTCACGTTAGCAGTTGAAAACAGAAAGTTCCACTTGCAGCTACTTGTGCTGCTACCTATTTCTCTTCCAGCTCTCCCTGGAAAGAATTGTGCCGAGCTTTACGCTTCCAGATGCACAGATGACGGTGGTAGATGCGGCAGAGAATAGAAAGACAGCGCGCAGCGGACAGTTTCTGGTGCTTTACGTGAGGCAAGGGGGAAGTGCAGCCCAGCAGTGGCTTTTACTTCTGGAGCCTTTTGCTTTGGTAGCAGCAGCTGCTGCGAGTGGGCAACGGAGCTGCGAGAGTGCGTAATGTGACGGCACATCTCGCTGAGAAGGAAGCTGCCGAGCCGCAGCGTGTTGTGCTCCGTTTCAAGGCTACTTGGAGGAGGGGGGTACTCGAAGAACGCCTTCTTTCTGGACGCGTCCTTCTGGGTGTGCTCAAGCTGCATGGACTCGGCAGCACGGAAGGTGTAAGAACCTGTTTCTGGCCAGGCAGTGTGCTGGAGTGCAAAGGGCTGCGCCTTCCTTTCTGAAGCAGCCCAGAGCATTCTCAGCGGAATCTGCTTGTGAAGCAGCTCTTGGCTGGACATTTGCAAGTCGCTCCACTGAGTCCATGAAGCCGGTGGCCAGCTGCTTCGTTCTTCGCCTTCTGGGCTCTGGACAGAGCTGAAGCGCAGCGATGGCTCGGAGCTTTGCCGCTCTTCGGCGTGAGCACTGCACGCAGCCACAGGCTGCTGTGCACGGATTTCCCTCAGCTCGACGTACAATCATTCTCTTGCTGTTTCCCTGAGTCGAAAGTGTCCGTGTAGCTCTCGCTCAGCGAAATGCGTCAGGAGAGAAACACTTGCTGGATGAGCTTTTCGCTGGCCAAGACTTTCAACGCAGCACCACCATTCGGGCAAGGAGGAGGAGAAAGGAGGAGCATCTTTTCGTCCTGGCCCGTTCTTCTGCGCGAGACGCCTCTCCGCGTCTTCGCTCCCTGCAAGGCTGTAATGTGCGCCGTGGTACTTGGAAGTGAGAAGGCAGGTGCAGAGAGCACCGCGATCTGGCGGCGCCGTGCAGGCTGGAAAGGAAAGAGGGCTGCCACCGGAATGTGGTGCGAATACCGGTTTGCACGCGTCGAGGGTAAGCTCTGGGTGAGCTTGCTGGCCTAAAACTGTTCTCTGTGCCAGACGCAGGCGAGAAGCTTTCCGTTAAGAATCAGGCTGCCACGCAAACGGAATGTGGTGCTACCTACCTAGCGCTGCGAGGGAAAGTGCATAGCCCAGGCGTGTTTCGGCAGAAGCAGCAGCGCGGAGCATTTCGCTGCCGGCACAGCGCTCTCTGGGCGAGAAGCAGACGACGGTTTGACTCCGGCAGAATGAAAGCGCCACATGGTACGAAGAGCATCGGAATGAAGGCAGAGCACCGAGCTGCTGCCGTGCGCATCGCACAGGCTGCGAGAGGAAGCGTGGCTGTCACTGGCTTCTTTGCGGGTTCACGTTAGCAGTTGAAAACAGAAAGTTCCACTTGCAGCTACTTGTGCTGCTACCTATTTCTCTTCCAGCTCTCCCTGGAAAGAATTGTGCCGAGCTTTACGCTTCCAGATGCACAGATGACGGTGGTAGATGCGGCAGAGAATAGAAAGACAGCGCGCAGCGGACAGTTTCTGGTGCTTTACGTGAGGCAAGGGGGAAGTGCAGCCCAGCAGTGGCTTTTACTTCTGGAGCCTTTTGCTTTGGTAGCAGCAGCTGCTGCGAGTGGGCAACGGAGCTGCGAGAGTGCGTAATGTGACGGCACATCTCGCTGAGAAGGAAGCTGCCGAGCCGCAGCGTGTTGTGCTCCGTTTCAAGGCTACTTGGAGGAGGGGGGTACTCGAAGAACGCCTTCTTTCTGGACGCGTCCTTCTGGGTGTGCTCAAGCTGCATGGACTCGGCAGCACGGAAGGTGTAAGAACCTGTTTCTGGCCAGGCAGTGTGCTGGAGTGCAAAGGGCTGCGCCTTCCTTTCTGAAGCAGCCCAGAGCATTCTCAGCGGAATCTGCTTGTGAAGCAGCTCTTGGCTGGACATTTGCAAGTCGCTCCACTGAGTCCATGAAGCCGGTGGCCAGCTGCTTCGTTCTTCGCCTTCTGGGCTCTGGACAGAGCTGAAGCGCAGCGATGGCTCGGAGCTTTGCCGCTCTTCGGCGTGAGCACTGCACGCAGCCACAGGCTGCTGTGCACGGATTTCCCTCAGCTCGACGTACAATCATTCTCTTGCTGTTTCCCTGAGTCGAAAGTGTCCGTGTAGCTCTCGCTCAGCGAAATGCGTCAGGAGAGAAACACTTGCTGGATGAGCTTTTCGCTGGCCAAGACTTTCAACGCAGCACCACCATTCGGGCAAGGAGGAGGAGAAAGGAGGAGCATCTTTTCGTCCTGGCCCGTTCTTCTGCGCGAGACGCCTCTCCGCGTCTTCGCTCCCTGCAAGGCTGTAATGTGCGCCGTGGTACTTGGAAGTGAGAAGGCAGGTGCAGAGAGCACCGCGATCTGGCGGCGCCGTGCAGGCTGGAAAGGAAAGAGGGCTGCCACCGGAATGTGGTGCGAATACCGGTTTGCACGCGTCGAGGGTAAGCTCTGGGTGAGCTTGCTGGCCTAAAACTGTTCTCTGTGCCAGACGCAGGCGAGAAGCTTTCCGTTAAGAATCAGGCTGCCACGCAAACGGAACGTGGTGCTACCTACCTAGCGCTGCGAGGGAAAGTGCATAGCCCAGGCGTGTTTCGGCAGAAGCAGCAGCGCGGAGCATTTCGCTGCCGGCACAGCGCTCTCTGGGCGAGAAGCGGACGACGGTTTGACTCCGGCAGAATGAAAGCGCCACATGGTACGAAGAGCATCGGAATGAAGGCAGAGCACCGAGCTGCTGCCGTGCGCATCGCACAGGCTGCGAGAGGAAGCGTGGCTGTCACTGGCTTCTTTGCGGGTTCACGTTAGCAGTTGAAAACAGAAAGTTCCACTTGCAGCTACTTGTGCTGCTACCTATTTCTCTTCCAGCTCTCCCTGGAAAGAATTGTGCCGAGCTTTACGCTTCCAGATGCACAGATGACGGTGGTAGATGCGGCAGAGAATAGAAAGACAGCGCGCAGCGGACAGTTTCTGGTGCTTTACGTGAGGCAAGGGGGAAGTGCAGCCCAGCAGTGGCTTTTACTTCTGGAGCCTTTTGCTTTGGTAGCAGCAGCTGCTGCGAGTGGGCAACGGAGCTGCGAGAGTGCGTAATGTGACGGCACATCTCGCTGAGAAGGAAGCTGCCGAGCCGCAGCGTGTTGTGCTCCGTTTCAAGGCTACTTGGAGGAGGGGGGTAGTCGAAGAACGCCTTCTTTCTGGACGCGTCCTTCTGGGTGTGCTCAAGCTGCATGGACTCGGCAGCACGGAAGGTGTAAGAACCTGTTTCTGGCCAGGCAGTGTGCTGGAGTGCAAAGGGCTGCGCCTTCCTTTCTGAAGCAGCCCAGAGCATTCTCAGCGGAATCTGCTTGTGAAGCAGCTCTTGGCTGGACATTTGCAAGTCACTCCACTGAGTCCATGAAGCCGGTGGCCAGCTGCTTCCTTCTTCGCCTTCTGGGCTCTGGACAGAGCTGAAGCGCAGCGATGGCTCGGAGCTTTGCCGCTCTTCGGCGTGAGCACTGCACGCAGCCACAGGCTGCTGTGCACGGATTTCCCTCAGCTCGACGTACAATCATTCTCTTGCTGTTTCCCTGAGTCGAAAGTGTCCGTGTAGCTCTCGCTCAGCGAAATGCGTCAGGAGAGAAACACTTGCTGGATGAGCTTTTCGCTGGCCAAGACTTTCAACGCAGCACCACCATTCGGGCAAGGAGGAGGAGAAAGGAGGAGCATCTTTTCGTCCTGGCCCGTTCTTCTGCGCGAGACGCCTCTCCGCGTCTTCGCTCCCTGCAAGGCTGTAATGTGCGCCGTGGTACTTGGAAGTGAGAAGGCAGGTGCAGAGAGCACCGCGATCTGGCGGCGCCGTGCAGGCTGGAAAGGAAAGAGGGCTGCCACCGGAATGTGGTGCGAATACCGGTTTGCACGCGTCGAGGGTAAGCTCTGGGTGAGCTTGCTGGCCTAAAACTGTTCTCTGTGCCAGACGCAGGCGAGAAGCTTTCCGTTAAGAATCAGGCTGCCACGCAAACGGAACGTGGTGCTACCTACCTAGCGCTGCGAGGGAAAGTGCATAGCCCAGGCGTGTTTCGGCAGAAGCAGCAGCGCGGAGCATTTCGCTGCCGGCACAGCGCTCTCTGGGCGAGAAGCGGACGACGGTTTGACTCCGGCAGAATGAAAGCGCCACATGGTACGAAGAGCATCGGAATGAAGGCAGAGCACCGAGCTGCTGCCGTGCGCATCGCACAGGCTGCGAGAGGAAGCGTGGCTGTCACTGGCTTCTTTGCGGGTTCACGTTAGCAGTTGAAAACAGAAAGTTCCACTTGCAGCTACTTGTGCTGCTACCTATTTCTCTTCCAGCTCTCCCTGGAAAGAATTGTGCCGAGCTTTACGCTTCCAGATGCACAGATGACGGTGGTAGATGCGGCAGAGAATAGAAAGACAGCGCGCAGCGGACAGTTTCTGGTGCTTTACGTGAGGCAAGGGGGAAGTGCAGCCCAGCAGTGGCTTTTACTTCTGGAGCCTTTTGCTTTGGTAGCAGCAGCTGCTGCGAGTGGGCAACGGAGCTGCGAGAGTGCGTAATGTGACGGCACATCTCGCTGAGAAGGAAGCTGCCGAGCCGCAGCGTGTTGTGCTCCGTTTCAAGGCTACTTGGAGGAGGGGGGTACTCGAAGAACGCCTTCTTTCTGGACGCGTCCTTCTGGGTGTGCTCAAGCTGCATGGACTCGGCAGCACGGAAGGTGTAAGAACCTGTTTCTGGCCAGGCAGTGTGCTGGAGTGCAAAGGGCTGCGCCTTCCTTTCTGAAGCAGCCCAGAGCATTCTCAGCGGAATCTGCTTGTGAAGCAGCTCTTGGCTGGACATTTGCAAGTCACTCCACTGAGTCCATGAAGCCGGTGGCCAGCTGCTTCCTTCTTCGCCTTCTGGGCTCTGGACAGAGCTGAAGCGCAGCGATGGCTCGGAGCTTTGCCGCTCTTCGGCGTGAGCACTGCACGCAGCCACAGGCTGCTGTGCACGGATTTCCCTCAGCTCGACGTACAATCATTCTCTTGCTGTTTCCCTGAGTCGAAAGTGTCCGTGTAGCTCTCGCTCAGCGAAATGCGTCAGGAGAGAAACACTTGCTGGATGAGCTTTTCGCTGGCCAAGACTTTCAACGCAGCACCACCATTCGGGCAAGGAGGAGGAGAAAGGAGGAGCATCTTTTCGTCCTGGCCCGTTCTTCTGCGCGAGACGCCTCTCCGCGTCTTCGCTCCCTGCAAGGCTGTAATGTGCGCCGTGGTACTTGGAAGTGAGAAGGCAGGTGCAGAGAGCACCGCGATCTGGCGGCGCCGTGCAGGCTGGAAAGGAAAGAGGGCTGCCACCGGAATGTGGTGCGAATACCGGTTTGCACGCGTCGAGGGTAAGCTCTGGGTGAGCTTGCTGGCCTAAAACTGTTCTCTGTGCCAGACGCAGGCGAGAAGCTTTCCGTTAAGAATCAGGCTGCCACGCAAACGGAACGTGGTGCTACCTACCTAGCGCTGCGAGGGAAAGTGCATAGCCCAGGCGTGTTTCGGCAGAAGCAGCAGCGCGGAGCATTTCGCTGCCGGCACAGCGCTCTCTGGGCGAGAAGCGGACGACGGTTTGACTCCGGCAGAATGAAAGCGCCACATGGTACGAAGAGCATCGGAATGAAGGCAGAGCACCGAGCTGCTGCCGTGCGCATCGCACAGGCTGCGAGAGGAAGCGTGGCTGTCACTGGCTTCTTTGCGGGTTCACGTTAGCAGTTGAAAACAGAAAGTTCCACTTGCAGCTACTTGTGCTGCTACCTATTTCTCTTCCAGCTCTCCCTGGAAAGAATTGTGCCGAGCTTTACGCTTCCAGATGCACAGATGACGGTGGTAGATGCGGCAGAGAATAGAAAGACAGCGCGCAGCGGACAGTTTCTGGTGCTTTACGTGAGGCAAGGGGGAAGTGCAGCCCAGCAGTGGCTTTTACTTCTGGAGCCTTTTGCTTTGGTAGCAGCAGCTGCTGCGAGTGGGCAACGGAGCTGCGAGAGTGCGTAATGTGACGGCACATCTCGCTGAGAAGGAAGCTGCCGAGCCGCAGCGTGTTGTGCTCCGTTTCAAGGCTACTTGGAGGAGGGGGGTACTCGAAGAACGCCTTCTTTCTGGACGCGTCCTTCTGGGTGTGCTCAAGCTGCATGGACTCGGCAGCACGGAAGGTGTAAGAACCTGTTTCTGGCCAGGCAGTGTGCTGGAGTGCAAAGGGCTGCGCCTTCCTTTCTGAAGCAGCCCAGAGCATTCTCAGCGGAATCTGCTTGTGAAGCAGCTCTTGGCTGGACATTTGCAAGTCGCTCCACTGAGTCCATGAAGCCGGTGGCCAGCTGCTTCGTTCTTCGCCTTCTGGGCTCTGGACAGAGCTGAAGCGCAGCGATGGCTCGGAGCTTTGCCGCTCTTCGGCGTGAGCACTGCACGCAGCCACAGGCTGCTGTGCACGGATTTCCCTCAGCTCGACGTACAATCATTCTCTTGCTGTTTCCCTGAGTCGAAAGTGTCCGTGTAGCTCTCGCTCAGCGAAATGCGTCAGGAGAGAAACACTTGCTGGATGAGCTTTTCGCTGGCCAAGACTTTCAACGCAGCACCACCATTCGGGCAAGGAGGAGGAGAAAGGAGGAGCATCTTTTCGTCCTGGCCCGTTCTTCTGCGCGAGACGCCTCTCCGCGTCTTCGCTCCCTGCAAGGCTGTAATGTGCGCCGTGGTACTTGGAAGTGAGAAGGCAGGTGCAGAGAGCACCGCGATCTGGCGGCGCCATGCAGGCTGGAAAGGAAAGAGGGCTGCCACCGGAATGTGGTGCGAATACCGGTTTGCACGCGTCGAGGGTAAGCTCTGGGTGAGCTTGCTGGCCTAAAACTGTTCTCTGTGCCAGACGCAGGCGAGAAGCTTTCCGTTAAGAATCAGGCTGCCACGCAAACGGAACGTGGTGCTACCTACCTAGCGCTGCGAGGGAAAGTGCATAGCCCAGGCGTGTTTCGGCAGAAGCAGCAGCGCGGAGCATTTCGCTGCCGGCACAGCGCTCTCTGGGCGAGAAGCGGACGACGGTTTGACTCCGGCAGAATGAAAGTGCCACATGGTACGAAGAGCATCGGAATGAAGGCAGAGCACCGAGCTGCTGCCGTGCGCATCGCACAGGCTGCGAGAGGAAGCGTGGCTGTCACTGGCTTCTTTGCGGGTTCACGTTAGCAGTTGAAAACAGAAAGTTCCACTTGCAGCTACTTGTGCTGCTACCTATTTCTCTTCCAGCTCTCCCTGGAAAGAATTGTGCCGAGCTTTACGCTTCCAGATGCACAGATGACGGTGGTAGATGCGGCAGAGAATAGAAAGACAGCGCGCAGCGGACAGTTTCTGGTGCTTTACGTGAGGCAAGGGGGAAGTGCAGCCCAGCAGTGGCTTTTACTTCTGGAGCCTTTTGCTTTGGTAGCAGCAGCTGCTGCGAGTGGGCAACGGAGCTGCGAGAGTGCGTAATGTGACGGCACATCTCGCTGAGAAGGAAGCTGCCGAGCCGCAGCGTGTTGTGCTCCGTTTCAAGGCTACTTGGAGGAGGGGGGTACTCGAAGAACGCCTTCTTTCTGGACGCGTCCTTCTGGGTGTGCTCAAGCTGCATGGACTCGGCAGCACGGAAGGTGTAAGAACCTGTTTCTGGCCAGGCAGTGTGCTGGAGTGCAAAGGGCTGCGCCTTCCTTTCTGAAGCAGCCCAGAGCATTCTCAGCGGAATCTGCTTGTGAAGCAGCTCTTGGCTGGACATTTGCAAGTCGCTCCACTGAGTCCATGAAGCCGGTGGCCAGCTGCTTCGTTCTTCGCCTTCTGGGCTCTGGACAGAGCTGAAGCGCAGCGATGGCTCGGAGCTTTGCCGCTCTTCGGCGTGAGCACTGCACGCAGCCACAGGCTGCTGTGCACGGATTTCCCTCAGCTCGACGTACAATCATTCTCTTGCTGTTTCCCTGAGTCGAAAGTGTCCGTGTAGCTCTCGCTCAGCGAAATGCGTCAGGAGAGAAACACTTGCTGGATGAGCTTTTCGCTGGCCAAGACTTTCAACGCAGCACCACCATTCGGGCAAGGAGGAGGAGAAAGGAGGAGCATCTTTTCGTCCTGGCCCGTTCTTCTGCGCGAGACGCCTCTCCGCGTCTTCGCTCCCTGCAAGGCTGTAATGTGCGCCGTGGTACTTGGAAGTGAGAAGGCAGGTGCAGAGAGCACCGCGATCTGGCGGCGCCGTGCAGGCTGGAAAGGAAAGAGGGCTGCCACCGGAATGTGGTGCGAATACCGGTTTGCACGCGTCGAGGGTAAGCTCTGGGTGAGCTTGCTGGCCTAAAACTGTTCTCTGTGCCAGACGCAGGCGAGAAGCTTTCCGTTAAGAATCAGGCTGCCACGCAAACGGAACGTGGTGCTACCTACCTAGCGCTGCGAGGGAAAGTGCATAGCCCAGGCGTGTTTCGGCAGAAGCAGCAGCGCGGAGCATTTCGCTGCCGGCACAGCGCTCTCTGGGCGAGAAGCGGACGACGGTTTGACTCCGGCAGAATGAAAGCGCCACATGGTACGAAGAGCATCGGAATGAAGGCAGAGCACCGAGCTGCTGCCGTGCGCATCGCACAGGCTGCGAGAGGAAGCGTGGCTGTCACTGGCTTCTTTGCGGGTTCACGTTAGCAGTTGAAAACAGAAAGTTCCACTTGCAGCTACTTGTGCTGCTACCTATTTCTCTTCCAGCTCTCCCTGGAAAGAATTGTGCCGAGCTTTACGCTTCCAGATGCACAGATGACGGTGGTAGATGCGGCAGAGAATAGAAAGACAGCGCGCAGCGGACAGTTTCTGGTGCTTTACGTGAGGCAAGGGGGAAGTGCAGCCCAGCAGTGGCTTTTACTTCTGGAGCCTTTTGCTTTGGTAGCAGCAGCTGCTGCGAGTGGGCAACGGAGCTGCGAGAGTGCGTAATGTGACGGCACATCTCGCTGAGAAGGAAGCTGCCGAGCCGCAGCGTGTTGTGCTCCGTTTCAAGGCTACTTGGAGGAGGGGGGTACTCGAAGAACGCCTTCTTTCTGGACGCGTCCTTCTGGGTGTGCTCAAGCTGCATGGACTCGGCAGCACGGAAGGTGTAAGAACCTGTTTCTGGCCAGGCAGTGTGCTGGAGTGCAAAGGGCTGCGCCTTCCTTTCTGAAGCAGCCCAGAGCATTCTCAGCGGAATCTGCTTGTGAAGCAGCTCTTGGCTGGACATTTGCAAGTCGCTCCACTGAGTCCATGAAGCCGGTGGCCAGCTGCTTCGTTCTTCGCCTTCTGGGCTCTGGACAGAGCTGAAGCGCAGCGATGGCTCGGAGCTTTGCCGCTCTTCGGCGTGAGCACTGCACGCAGCCACAGGCTGCTGTGCACGGATTTCCCTCAGCTCGACGTACAATCATTCTCTTGCTGTTTCCCTGAGTCGAAAGTGTCCGTGTAGCTCTCGCTCAGCGAAATGCGTCAGGAGAGAAACACTTGCTGGATGAGCTTTTCGCTGGCCAAGACTTTCAACGCAGCACCACCATTCGGGCAAGGAGGAGGAGAAAGGAGGAGCATCTTTTCGTCCTGGCCCGTTCTTCTGCGCGAGACGCCTCTCCGCGTCTTCGCTCCCTGCAAGGCTGTAATGTGCGCCGTGGTACTTGGAAGTGAGAAGGCAGGTGCAGAGAGCACCGCGATCTGGCGGCGCCGTGCAGGCTGGAAAGGAAAGAGGGCTGCCACCGGAATGTGGTGCGAATACCGGTTTGCACGCGTCGAGGGTAAGCTCTGGGTGAGCTTGCTGGCCTAAAACTGTTCTCTGTGCCAGACGCAGGCGAGAAGCTTTCCGTTAAGAATCAGGCTGCCACGCAAACGGAACGTGGTGCTACCTACCTAGCGCTGCGAGGGAAAGTGCATAGCCCAGGCGTGTTTCGGCAGAAGCAGCAGCGCGGAGCATTTCGCTGCCGGCACAGCGCTCTCTGGGCGAGAAGCGGACGACGGTTTGACTCCGGCAGAATGAAAGCGCCACATGGTACGAAGAGCATCGGAATGAAGGCAGAGCACCGAGCTGCTGCCGTGCGCATCGCACAGGCTGCGAGAGGAAGCGTGGCTGTCACTGGCTTCTTTGCGGGTTCACGTTAGCAGTTGAAAACAGAAAGTTCCACTTGCAGCTACTTGTGCTGCTACCTATTTCTCTTCCAGCTCTCCCTGGAAAGAATTGTGCCGAGCTTTACGCTTCCAGATGCACAGATGACGGTGGTAGATGCGGCAGAGAATAGAAAGACAGCGCGCAGCGGACAGTTTCTGGTGCTTTACGTGAGGCAAGGGGGAAGTGCAGCCCAGCAGTGGCTTTTACTTCTGGAGCCTTTTGCTTTGGTAGCAGCAGCTGCTGCGAGTGGGCAACGGAGCTGCGAGAGTGCGTAATGTGACGGCACATCTCGCTGAGAAGGAAGCTGCCGAGCCGCAGCGTGTTGTGCTCCGTTTCAAGGCTACTTGGAGGAGGGGGGTACTCGAAGAACGCCTTCTTTCTGGACGCGTCCTTCTGGGTGTGCTCAAGCTGCATGGACTCGGCAGCACGGAAGGTGTAAGAACCTGTTTCTGGCCAGGCAGTGTGCTGGAGTGCAAAGGGCTGCGCCTTCCTTTCTGAAGCAGCCCAGAGCATTCTCAGCGGAATCTGCTTGTGAAGCAGCTCTTGGCTGGACATTTGCAAGTCGCTCCACTGAGTCCATGAAGCCGGTGGCCAGCTGCTTCGTTCTTCGCCTTCTGGGCTCTGGACAGAGCTGAAGCGCAGCGATGGCTCGGAGCTTTGCCGCTCTTCGGCGTGAGCACTGCACGCAGCCACAGGCTGCTGTGCACGGATTTCCCTCAGCTCGACGTACAATCATTCTCTTGCTGTTTCCCTGAGTCGAAAGTGTCCGTGTAGCTCTCGCTCAGCGAAATGCGTCAGGAGAGAAACACTTGCTGGATGAGCTTTTCGCTGGCCAAGACTTTCAACGCAGCACCACCATTCGGGCAAGGAGGAGGAGAAAGGAGGAGCATCTTTTCGTCCTGGCCCGTTCTTCTGCGCGAGACGCCTCTCCGCGTCTTCGCTCCCTGCAAGGCTGTAATGTGCGCCGTGGTACTTGGAAGTGAGAAGGCAGGTGCAGAGAGCACCGCGATCTGGCGGCGCCGTGCAGGCTGGAAAGGAAAGAGGGCTGCCACCGGAATGTGGTGCGAATACCGGTTTGCACGCGTCGAGGGTAAGCTCTGGGTGAGCTTGCTGGCCTAAAACTGTTCTCTGTGCCAGACGCAGGCGAGAAGCTTTCCGTTAAGAATCAGGCTGCCACGCAAACGGAACGTGGTGCTACCTACCTAGCGCTGCGAGGGAAAGTGCATAGCCCAGGCGTGTTTCGGCAGAAGCAGCAGCGCGGAGCATTTCGCTGCCGGCACAGCGCTCTCTGGGCGAGAAGCAGACGACGGTTTGACTCCGGCAGAATGAAAGCGCCACATGGTACGAAGAGCATCGGAATGAAGGCAGAGCACCGAGCTGCTGCCGTGCGCATCGCACAGGCTGCGAGAGGAAGCGTGGCTGTCACTGGCTTCTTTGCGGGTTCACGTTAGCAGTTGAAAACAGAAAGTTCCACTTGCAGCTACTTGTGCTGCTACCTATTTCTCTTCCAGCTCTCCCTGGAAAGAATTGTGCCGAGCTTTACGCTTCCAGATGCACAGATGACGGTGGTAGATGCGGCAGAGAATAGAAAGACAGCGCGCAGCGGACAGTTTCTGGTGCTTTACGTGAGGCAAGGGGGAAGTGCAGCCCAGCAGTGGCTTTTACTTCTGGAGCCTTTTGCTTTGGTAGCAGCAGCTGCTGCGAGTGGGCAACGGAGCTGCGAGAGTGCGTAATGTGACGGCACATCTCGCTGAGAAGGAAGCTGCCGAGCCGCAGCGTGTTGTGCTCCGTTTCAAGGCTACTTGGAGGAGGGGGGTACTCGAAGAACGCCTTCTTTCTGGACGCGTCCTTCTGGGTGTGCTCAAGCTGCATGGACTCGGCAGCACGGAAGGTGTAAGAACCTGTTTCTGGCCAGGCAGTGTGCTGGAGTGCAAAGGGCTGCGCCTTCCTTTCTGAAGCAGCCCAGAGCATTCTCAGCGGAATCTGCTTGTGAAGCAGCTCTTGGCTGGACATTTGCAAGTCGCTCCACTGAGTCCATGAAGCCGGTGGCCAGCTGCTTCGTTCTTCGCCTTCTGGGCTCTGGACAGAGCTGAAGCGCAGCGATGGCTCGGAGCTTTGCCGCTCTTCGGCGTGAGCACTGCACGCAGCCACAGGCTGCTGTGCACGGATTTCCCTCAGCTCGACGTACAATCATTCTCTTGCTGTTTCCCTGAGTCGAAAGTGTCCGTGTAGCTCTCGCTCAGCGAAATGCGTCAGGAGAGAAACACTTGCTGGATGAGCTTTTCGCTGGCCAAGACTTTCAACGCAGCACCACCATTCGGGCAAGGAGGAGGAGAAAGGAGGAGCATCTTTTCGTCCTGGCCCGTTCTTCTGCGCGAGACGCCTCTCCGCGTCTTCGCTCCCTGCAAGGCTGTAATGTGCGCCGTGGTACTTGGAAGTGAGAAGGCAGGTGCAGAGAGCACCGCGATCTGGCGGCGCCGTGCAGGCTGGAAAGGAAAGAGGGCTGCCACCGGAATGTGGTGCGAATACCGGTTTGCACGCGTCGAGGGTAAGCTCTGGGTGAGCTTGCTGGCCTAAAACTGTTCTCTGTGCCAGACGCAGGCGAGAAGCTTTCCGTTAAGAATCAGGCTGCCACGCAAACGGAATGTGGTGCTACCTACCTAGCGCTGCGAGGGAAAGTGCATAGCCCAGGCGTGTTTCGGCAGAAGCAGCAGCGCGGAGCATTTCGCTGCCGGCACAGCGCTCTCTGGGCGAGAAGCAGACGACGGTTTGACTCCGGCAGAATGAAAGCGCCACATGGTACGAAGAGCATCGGAATGAAGGCAGAGCACCGAGCTGCTGCCGTGCGCATCGCACAGGCTGCGAGAGGAAGCGTGGCTGTCACTGGCTTCTTTGCGGGTTCACGTTAGCAGTTGAAAACAGAAAGTTCCACTTGCAGCTACTTGTGCTGCTACCTATTTCTCTTCCAGCTCTCCCTGGAAAGAATTGTGCCGAGCTTTACGCTTCCAGATGCACAGATGACGGTGGTAGATGCGGCAGAGAATAGAAAGACAGCGCGCAGCGGACAGTTTCTGGTGCTTTACGTGAGGCAAGGGGGAAGTGCAGCCCAGCAGTGGCTTTTACTTCTGGAGCCTTTTGCTTTGGTAGCAGCAGCTGCTGCGAGTGGGCAACGGAGCTGCGAGAGTGCGTAATGTGACGGCACATCTCGCTGAGAAGGAAGCTGCCGAGCCGCAGCGTGTTGTGCTCCGTTTCAAGGCTACTTGGAGGAGGGGGGTACTCGAAGAACGCCTTCTTTCTGGACGCGTCCTTCTGGGTGTGCTCAAGCTGCATGGACTCGGCAGCACGGAAGGTGTAAGAACCTGTTTCTGGCCAGGCAGTGTGCTGGAGTGCAAAGGGCTGCGCCTTCCTTTCTGAAGCAGCCCAGAGCATTCTCAGCGGAATCTGCTTGTGAAGCAGCTCTTGGCTGGACATTTGCAAGTCGCTCCACTGAGTCCATGAAGCCGGTGGCCAGCTGCTTCGTTCTTCGCCTTCTGGGCTCTGGACAGAGCTGAAGCGCAGCGATGGCTCGGAGCTTTGCCGCTCTTCGGCGTGAGCACTGCACGCAGCCACAGGCTGCTGTGCACGGATTTCCCTCAGCTCGACGTACAATCATTCTCTTGCTGTTTCCCTGAGTCGAAAGTGTCCGTGTAGCTCTCGCTCAGCGAAATGCGTCAGGAGAGAAACACTTGCTGGATGAGCTTTTCGCTGGCCAAGACTTTCAACGCAGCACCACCATTCGGGCAAGGAGGAGGAGAAAGGAGGAGCATCTTTTCGTCCTGGCCCGTTCTTCTGCGCGAGACGCCTCTCCGCGTCTTCGCTCCCTGCAAGGCTGTAATGTGCGCCGTGGTACTTGGAAGTGAGAAGGCAGGTGCAGAGAGCACCGCGATCTGGCGGCGCCGTGCAGGCTGGAAAGGAAAGAGGGCTGCCACCGGAATGTGGTGCGAATACCGGTTTGCACGCGTCGAGGGTAAGCTCTGGGTGAGCTTGCTGGCCTAAAACTGTTCTCTGTGCCAGACGCAGGCGAGAAGCTTTCCGTTAAGAATCAGGCTGCCACGCAAACGGAACGTGGTGCTACCTACCTAGCGCTGCGAGGGAAAGTGCATAGCCCAGGCGTGTTTCGGCAGAAGCAGCAGCGCGGAGCATTTCGCTGCCGGCACAGCGCTCTCTGGGCGAGAAGCGGACGACGGTTTGACTCCGGCAGAATGAAAGCGCCACATGGTACGAAGAGCATCGGAATGAAGGCAGAGCACCGAGCTGCTGCCGTGCGCATCGCACAGGCTGCGAGAGGAAGCGTGGCTGTCACTGGCTTCTTTGCGGGTTCACGTTAGCAGTTGAAAACAGAAAGTTCCACTTGCAGCTACTTGTGCTGCTACCTATTTCTCTTCCAGCTCTCCCTGGAAAGAATTGTGCCGAGCTTTACGCTTCCAGATGCACAGATGACGGTGGTAGATGCGGCAGAGAATAGAAAGACAGCGCGCAGCGGACAGTTTCTGGTGCTTTACGTGAGGCAAGGGGGAAGTGCAGCCCAGCAGTGGCTTTTACTTCTGGAGCCTTTTGCTTTGGTAGCAGCAGCTGCTGCGAGTGGGCAACGGAGCTGCGAGAGTGCGTAATGTGACGGCACATCTCGCTGAGAAGGAAGCTGCCGAGCCGCAGCGTGTTGTGCTCCGTTTCAAGGCTACTTGGAGGAGGGGGGTAGTCGAAGAACGCCTTCTTTCTGGACGCGTCCTTCTGGGTGTGCTCAAGCTGCATGGACTCGGCAGCACGGAAGGTGTAAGAACCTGTTTCTGGCCAGGCAGTGTGCTGGAGTGCAAAGGGCTGCGCCTTCCTTTCTGAAGCAGCCCAGAGCATTCTCAGCGGAATCTGCTTGTGAAGCAGCTCTTGGCTGGACATTTGCAAGTCACTCCACTGAGTCCATGAAGCCGGTGGCCAGCTGCTTCCTTCTTCGCCTTCTGGGCTCTGGACAGAGCTGAAGCGCAGCGATGGCTCGGAGCTTTGCCGCTCTTCGGCGTGAGCACTGCACGCAGCCACAGGCTGCTGTGCACGGATTTCCCTCAGCTCGACGTACAATCATTCTCTTGCTGTTTCCCTGAGTCGAAAGTGTCCGTGTAGCTCTCGCTCAGCGAAATGCGTCAGGAGAGAAACACTTGCTGGATGAGCTTTTCGCTGGCCAAGACTTTCAACGCAGCACCACCATTCGGGCAAGGAGGAGGAGAAAGGAGGAGCATCTTTTCGTCCTGGCCCGTTCTTCTGCGCGAGACGCCTCTCCGCGTCTTCGCTCCCTGCAAGGCTGTAATGTGCGCCGTGGTACTTGGAAGTGAGAAGGCAGGTGCAGAGAGCACCGCGATCTGGCGGCGCCGTGCAGGCTGGAAAGGAAAGAGGGCTGCCACCGGAATGTGGTGCGAATACCGGTTTGCACGCGTCGAGGGTAAGCTCTGGGTGAGCTTGCTGGCCTAAAACTGTTCTCTGTGCCAGACGCAGGCGAGAAGCTTTCCGTTAAGAATCAGGCTGCCACGCAAACGGAACGTGGTGCTACCTACCTAGCGCTGCGAGGGAAAGTGCATAGCCCAGGCGTGTTTCGGCAGAAGCAGCAGCGCGGAGCATTTCGCTGCCGGCACAGCGCTCTCTGGGCGAGAAGCGGACGACGGTTTGACTCCGGCAGAATGAAAGCGCCACATGGTACGAAGAGCATCGGAATGAAGGCAGAGCACCGAGCTGCTGCCGTGCGCATCGCACAGGCTGCGAGAGGAAGCGTGGCTGTCACTGGCTTCTTTGCGGGTTCACGTTAGCAGTTGAAAACAGAAAGTTCCACTTGCAGCTACTTGTGCTGCTACCTATTTCTCTTCCAGCTCTCCCTGGAAAGAATTGTGCCGAGCTTTACGCTTCCAGATGCACAGATGACGGTGGTAGATGCGGCAGAGAATAGAAAGACAGCGCGCAGCGGACAGTTTCTGGTGCTTTACGTGAGGCAAGGGGGAAGTGCAGCCCAGCAGTGGCTTTTACTTCTGGAGCCTTTTGCTTTGGTAGCAGCAGCTGCTGCGAGTGGGCAACGGAGCTGCGAGAGTGCGTAATGTGACGGCACATCTCGCTGAGAAGGAAGCTGCCGAGCCGCAGCGTGTTGTGCTCCGTTTCAAGGCTACTTGGAGGAGGGGGGTACTCGAAGAACGCCTTCTTTCTGGACGCGTCCTTCTGGGTGTGCTCAAGCTGCATGGACTCGGCAGCACGGAAGGTGTAAGAACCTGTTTCTGGCCAGGCAGTGTGCTGGAGTGCAAAGGGCTGCGCCTTCCTTTCTGAAGCAGCCCAGAGCATTCTCAGCGGAATCTGCTTGTGAAGCAGCTCTTGGCTGGACATTTGCAAGTCACTCCACTGAGTCCATGAAGCCGGTGGCCAGCTGCTTCCTTCTTCGCCTTCTGGGCTCTGGACAGAGCTGAAGCGCAGCGATGGCTCGGAGCTTTGCCGCTCTTCGGCGTGAGCACTGCACGCAGCCACAGGCTGCTGTGCACGGATTTCCCTCAGCTCGACGTACAATCATTCTCTTGCTGTTTCCCTGAGTCGAAAGTGTCCGTGTAGCTCTCGCTCAGCGAAATGCGTCAGGAGAGAAACACTTGCTGGATGAGCTTTTCGCTGGCCAAGACTTTCAACGCAGCACCACCATTCGGGCAAGGAGGAGGAGAAAGGAGGAGCATCTTTTCGTCCTGGCCCGTTCTTCTGCGCGAGACGCCTCTCCGCGTCTTCGCTCCCTGCAAGGCTGTAATGTGCGCCGTGGTACTTGGAAGTGAGAAGGCAGGTGCAGAGAGCACCGCGATCTGGCGGCGCCGTGCAGGCTGGAAAGGAAAGAGGGCTGCCACCGGAATGTGGTGCGAATACCGGTTTGCACGCGTCGAGGGTAAGCTCTGGGTGAGCTTGCTGGCCTAAAACTGTTCTCTGTGCCAGACGCAGGCGAGAAGCTTTCCGTTAAGAATCAGGCTGCCACGCAAACGGAACGTGGTGCTACCTACCTAGCGCTGCGAGGGAAAGTGCATAGCCCAGGCGTGTTTCGGCAGAAGCAGCAGCGCGGAGCATTTCGCTGCCGGCACAGCGCTCTCTGGGCGAGAAGCGGACGACGGTTTGACTCCGGCAGAATGAAAGCGCCACATGGTACGAAGAGCATCGGAATGAAGGCAGAGCACCGAGCTGCTGCCGTGCGCATCGCACAGGCTGCGAGAGGAAGCGTGGCTGTCACTGGCTTCTTTGCGGGTTCACGTTAGCAGTTGAAAACAGAAAGTTCCACTTGCAGCTACTTGTGCTGCTACCTATTTCTCTTCCAGCTCTCCCTGGAAAGAATTGTGCCGAGCTTTACGCTTCCAGATGCACAGATGACGGTGGTAGATGCGGCAGAGAATAGAAAGACAGCGCGCAGCGGACAGTTTCTGGTGCTTTACGTGAGGCAAGGGGGAAGTGCAGCCCAGCAGTGGCTTTTACTTCTGGAGCCTTTTGCTTTGGTAGCAGCAGCTGCTGCGAGTGGGCAACGGAGCTGCGAGAGTGCGTAATGTGACGGCACATCTCGCTGAGAAGGAAGCTGCCGAGCCGCAGCGTGTTGTGCTCCGTTTCAAGGCTACTTGGAGGAGGGGGGTACTCGAAGAACGCCTTCTTTCTGGACGCGTCCTTCTGGGTGTGCTCAAGCTGCATGGACTCGGCAGCACGGAAGGTGTAAGAACCTGTTTCTGGCCAGGCAGTGTGCTGGAGTGCAAAGGGCTGCGCCTTCCTTTCTGAAGCAGCCCAGAGCATTCTCAGCGGAATCTGCTTGTGAAGCAGCTCTTGGCTGGACATTTGCAAGTCGCTCCACTGAGTCCATGAAGCCGGTGGCCAGCTGCTTCGTTCTTCGCCTTCTGGGCTCTGGACAGAGCTGAAGCGCAGCGATGGCTCGGAGCTTTGCCGCTCTTCGGCGTGAGCACTGCACGCAGCCACAGGCTGCTGTGCACGGATTTCCCTCAGCTCGACGTACAATCATTCTCTTGCTGTTTCCCTGAGTCGAAAGTGTCCGTGTAGCTCTCGCTCAGCGAAATGCGTCAGGAGAGAAACACTTGCTGGATGAGCTTTTCGCTGGCCAAGACTTTCAACGCAGCACCACCATTCGGGCAAGGAGGAGGAGAAAGGAGGAGCATCTTTTCGTCCTGGCCCGTTCTTCTGCGCGAGACGCCTCTCCGCGTCTTCGCTCCCTGCAAGGCTGTAATGTGCGCCGTGGTACTTGGAAGTGAGAAGGCAGGTGCAGAGAGCACCGCGATCTGGCGGCGCCGTGCAGGCTGGAAAGGAAAGAGGGCTGCCACCGGAATGTGGTGCGAATACCGGTTTGCACGCGTCGAGGGTAAGCTCTGGGTGAGCTTGCTGGCCTAAAACTGTTCTCTGTGCCAGACGCAGGCGAGAAGCTTTCCGTTAAGAATCAGGCTGCCACGCAAACGGAATGTGGTGCTACCTACCTAGCGCTGCGAGGGAAAGTGCATAGCCCAGGCGTGTTTCGGCAGAAGCAGCAGCGCGGAGCATTTCGCTGCCGGCACAGCGCTCTCTGGGCGAGAAGCAGACGACGGTTTGACTCCGGCAGAATGAAAGCGCCACATGGTACGAAGAGCATCGGAATGAAGGCAGAGCACCGAGCTGCTGCCGTGCGCATCGCACAGGCTGCGAGAGGAAGCGTGGCTGTCACTGGCTTCTTTGCGGGTTCACGTTAGCAGTTGAAAACAGAAAGTTCCACTTGCAGCTACTTGTGCTGCTACCTATTTCTCTTCCAGCTCTCCCTGGAAAGAATTGTGCCGAGCTTTACGCTTCCAGATGCACAGATGACGGTGGTAGATGCGGCAGAGAATAGAAAGACAGCGCGCAGTGGACAGTTTCTGGTGCTTTACGTGAGGCAAGGGGGAAGTGCAGCCCAGCAGTGGCTTTTACTTCTGGAGCCTTTTGCTTTGGTAGCAGCAGCTGCTGCGAGTGGGCAACGGAGCTGCGAGAGTGCGTAATGTGACGGCACATCTCGCTGAGAAGGAAGCTGCCGAGCCGCAGCGTGTTGTGCTCCGTTTCAAGGCTACTTGGAGGAGGGGGGTACTCGAAGAACGCCTTCTTTCTGGACGCGTCCTTCTGGGTGTGCTCAAGCTGCATGGACTCGGCAGCACGGAAGGTGTAAGAACCTGTTTCTGGCCAGGCAGTGTGCTGGAGTGCAAAGGGCTGCGCCTTCCTTTCTGAAGCAGCCCAGAGCATTCTCAGCGGAATCTGCTTGTGAAGCAGCTCTTGGCTGGACATTTGCAAGTCGCTCCACTGAGTCCATGAAGCCGGTGGCCAGCTGCTTCGTTCTTCGCCTTCTGGGCTCTGGACAGAGCTGAAGCGCAGCGATGGCTCGGAGCTTTGCCGCTCTTCGGCGTGAGCACTGCACGCAGCCACAGGCTGCTGTGCACGGATTTCCCTCAGCTCGACGTACAATCATTCTCTTGCTGTTTCCCTGAGTCGAAAGTGTCCGTGTAGCTCTCGCTCAGCGAAATGCGTCAGGAGAGAAACACTTGCTGGATGAGCTTTTCGCTGGCCAAGACTTTCAACGCAGCACCACCATTCGGGCAAGGAGGAGGAGAAAGGAGGAGCATCTTTTCGTCCTGGCCCGTTCTTCTGCGCGAGACGCCTCTCCGCGTCTTCGCTCCCTGCAAGGCTGTAATGTGCGCCGTGGTACTTGGAAGTGAGAAGGCAGGTGCAGAGAGCACCGCGATCTGGCGGCGCCGTGCAGGCTGGAAAGGAAAGAGGGCTGCCACCGGAATGTGGTGCGAATACCGGTTTGCACGCGTCGAGGGTAAGCTCTGGGTGAGCTTGCTGGCCTAAAACTGTTCTCTGTGCCAGACGCAGGCGAGAAGCTTTCCGTTAAGAATCAGGCTGCCACGCAAACGGAACGTGGTGCTACCTACCTAGCGCTGCGAGGGAAAGTGCATAGCCCAGGCGTGTTTCGGCAGAAGCAGCAGCGCGGAGCATTTCGCTGCCGGCACAGCGCTCTCTGGGCGAGAAGCGGACGACGGTTTGACTCCGGCAGAATGAAAGCGCCACATGGTACGAAGAGCATCGGAATGAAGGCAGAGCACCGAGCTGCTGCCGTGCGCATCGCACAGGCTGCGAGAGGAAGCGTGGCTGTCACTGGCTTCTTTGCGGGTTCACGTTAGCAGTTGAAAACAGAAAGTTCCACTTGCAGCTACTTGTGCTGCTACCTATTTCTCTTCCAGCTCTCCCTGGAAAGAATTGTGCCGAGCTTTACGCTTCCAGATGCACAGATGACGGTGGTAGATGCGGCAGAGAATAGAAAGACAGCGCGCAGCGGACAGTTTCTGGTGCTTTACGTGAGGCAAGGGGGAAGTGCAGCCCAGCAGTGGCTTTTACTTCTGGAGCCTTTTGCTTTGGTAGCAGCAGCTGCTGCGAGTGGGCAACGGAGCTGCGAGAGTGCGTAATGTGACGGCACATCTCGCTGAGAAGGAAGCTGCCGAGCCGCAGCGTGTTGTGCTCCGTTTCAAGGCTACTTGGAGGAGGGGGGTACTCGAAGAACGCCTTCTTTCTGGACGCGTCCTTCTGGGTGTGCTCAAGCTGCATGGACTCGGCAGCACGGAAGGTGTAAGAACCTGTTTCTGGCCAGGCAGTGTGCTGGAGTGCAAAGGGCTGCGCCTTCCTTTCTGAAGCAGCCCAGAGCATTCTCAGCGGAATCTGCTTGTGAAGCAGCTCTTGGCTGGACATTTGCAAGTCACTCCACTGAGTCCATGAAGCCGGTGGCCAGCTGCTTCCTTCTTCGCCTTCTGGGCTCTGGACAGAGCTGAAGCGCAGCGATGGCTCGGAGCTTTGCCGCTCTTCGGCGTGAGCACTGCACGCAGCCACAGGCTGCTGTGCACGGATTTCCCTCAGCTCGACGTACAATCATTCTCTTGCTGTTTCCCTGAGTCGAAAGTGTCCGTGTAGCTCTCGCTCAGCGAAATGCGTCAGGAGAGAAACACTTGCTGGATGAGCTTTTCGCTGGCCAAGACTTTCAACGCAGCACCACCATTCGGGCAAGGAGGAGGAGAAAGGAGGAGCATCTTTTCGTCCTGGCCCGTTCTTCTGCGCGAGACGCCTCTCCGCGTCTTCGCTCCCTGCAAGGCTGTAATGTGCGCCGTGGTACTTGGAAGTGAGAAGGCAGGTGCAGAGAGCACCGCGATCTGGCGGCGCCGTGCAGGCTGGAAAGGAAAGAGGGCTGCCACCGGAATGTGGTGCGAATACCGGTTTGCACGCGTCGAGGGTAAGCTCTGGGTGAGCTTGCTGGCCTAAAACTGTTCTCTGTGCCAGACGCAGGCGAGAAGCTTTCCGTTAAGAATCAGGCTGCCACGCAAACGGAACGTGGTGCTACCTACCTAGCGCTGCGAGGGAAAGTGCATAGCCCAGGCGTGTTTCGGCAGAAGCAGCAGCGCGGAGCATTTCGCTGCCGGCACAGCGCTCTCTGGGCGAGAAGCGGACGACGGTTTGACTCCGGCAGAATGAAAGCGCCACATGGTACGAAGAGCATCGGAATGAAGGCAGAGCACCGAGCTGCTGCCGTGCGCATCGCACAGGCTGCGAGAGGAAGCGTGGCTGTCACTGGCTTCTTTGCGGGTTCACGTTAGCAGTTGAAAACAGAAAGTTCCACTTGCAGCTACTTGTGCTGCTACCTATTTCTCTTCCAGCTCTCCCTGGAAAGAATTGTGCCGAGCTTTACGCTTCCAGATGCACAGATGACGGTGGTAGATGCGGCAGAGAATAGAAAGACAGCGCGCAGCGGACAGTTTCTGGTGCTTTACGTGAGGCAAGGGGGAAGTGCAGCCCAGCAGTGGCTTTTACTTCTGGAGCCTTTTGCTTTGGTAGCAGCAGCTGCTGCGAGTGGGCAACGGAGCTGCGAGAGTGCGTAATGTGACGGCACATCTCGCTGAGAAGGAAGCTGCCGAGCCGCAGCGTGTTGTGCTCCGTTTCAAGGCTACTTGGAGGAGGGGGGTACTCGAAGAACGCCTTCTTTCTGGACGCGTCCTTCTGGGTGTGCTCAAGCTGCATGGACTCGGCAGCACGGAAGGTGTAAGAACCTGTTTCTGGCCAGGCAGTGTGCTGGAGTGCAAAGGGCTGCGCCTTCCTTTCTGAAGCAGCCCAGAGCATTCTCAGCGGAATCTGCTTGTGAAGCAGCTCTTGGCTGGACATTTGCAAGTCGCTCCACTGAGTCCATGAAGCCGGTGGCCAGCTGCTTCGTTCTTCGCCTTCTGGGCTCTGGACAGAGCTGAAGCGCAGCGATGGCTCGGAGCTTTGCCGCTCTTCGGCGTGAGCACTGCACGCAGCCACAGGCTGCTGTGCACGGATTTCCCTCAGCTCGACGTACAATCATTCTCTTGCTGTTTCCCTGAGTCGAAAGTGTCCGTGTAGCTCTCGCTCAGCGAAATGCGTCAGGAGAGAAACACTTGCTGGATGAGCTTTTCGCTGGCCAAGACTTTCAACGCAGCACCACCATTCGGGCAAGGAGGAGGAGAAAGGAGGAGCATCTTTTCGTCCTGGCCCGTTCTTCTGCGCGAGACGCCTCTCCGCGTCTTCGCTCCCTGCAAGGCTGTAATGTGCGCCGTGGTACTTGGAAGTGAGAAGGCAGGTGCAGAGAGCACCGCGATCTGGCGGCGCCGTGCAGGCTGGAAAGGAAAGAGGGCTGCCACCGGAATGTGGTGCGAATACCGGTTTGCACGCGTCGAGGGTAAGCTCTGGGTGAGCTTGCTGGCCTAAAACTGTTCTCTGTGCCAGACGCAGGCGAGAAGCTTTCCGTTAAGAATCAGGCTGCCACGCAAACGGAATGTGGTGCTACCTACCTAGCGCTGCGAGGGAAAGTGCATAGCCCAGGCGTGTTTCGGCAGAAGCAGCAGCGCGGAGCATTTCGCTGCCGGCACAGCGCTCTCTGGGCGAGAAGCAGACGACGGTTTGACTCCGGCAGAATGAAAGCGCCACATGGTACGAAGAGCATCGGAATGAAGGCAGAGCACCGAGCTGCTGCCGTGCGCATCGCACAGGCTGCGAGAGGAAGCGTGGCTGTCACTGGCTTCTTTGCGGGTTCACGTTAGCAGTTGAAAACAGAAAGTTCCACTTGCAGCTACTTGTGCTGCTACCTATTTCTCTTCCAGCTCTCCCTGGAAAGAATTGTGCCGAGCTTTACGCTTCCAGATGCACAGATGACGGTGGTAGATGCGGCAGAGAATAGAAAGACAGCGCGCAGCGGACAGTTTCTGGTGCTTTACGTGAGGCAAGGGGGAAGTGCAGCCCAGCAGTGGCTTTTACTTCTGGAGCCTTTTGCTTTGGTAGCAGCAGCTGCTGCGAGTGGGCAACGGAGCTGCGAGAGTGCGTAATGTGACGGCACATCTCGCTGAGAAGGAAGCTGCCGAGCCGCAGCGTGTTGTGCTCCGTTTCAAGGCTACTTGGAGGAGGGGGGTACTCGAAGAACGCCTTCTTTCTGGACGCGTCCTTCTGGGTGTGCTCAAGCTGCATGGACTCGGCAGCACGGAAGGTGTAAGAACCTGTTTCTGGCCAGGCAGTGTGCTGGAGTGCAAAGGGCTGCGCCTTCCTTTCTGAAGCAGCCCAGAGCATTCTCAGCGGAATCTGCTTGTGAAGCAGCTCTTGGCTGGACATTTGCAAGTCGCTCCACTGAGTCCATGAAGCCGGTGGCCAGCTGCTTCGTTCTTCGCCTTCTGGGCTCTGGACAGAGCTGAAGCGCAGCGATGGCTCGGAGCTTTGCCGCTCTTCGGCGTGAGCACTGCACGCAGCCACAGGCTGCTGTGCACGGATTTCCCTCAGCTCGACGTACAATCATTCTCTTGCTGTTTCCCTGAGTCGAAAGTGTCCGTGTAGCTCTCGCTCAGCGAAATGCGTCAGGAGAGAAACACTTGCTGGATGAGCTTTTCGCTGGCCAAGACTTTCAACGCAGCACCACCATTCGGGCAAGGAGGAGGAGAAAGGAGGAGCATCTTTTCGTCCTGGCCCGTTCTTCTGCGCGAGACGCCTCTCCGCGTCTTCGCTCCCTGCAAGGCTGTAATGTGCGCCGTGGTACTTGGAAGTGAGAAGGCAGGTGCAGAGAGCACCGCGATCTGGCGGCGCCGTGCAGGCTGGAAAGGAAAGAGGGCTGCCACCGGAATGTGGTGCGAATACCGGTTTGCACGCGTCGAGGGTAAGCTCTGGGTGAGCTTGCTGGCCTAAAACTGTTCTCTGTGCCAGACGCAGGCGAGAAGCTTTCCGTTAAGAATCAGGCTGCCACGCAAACGGAACGTGGTGCTACCTACCTAGCGCTGCGAGGGAAAGTGCATAGCCCAGGCGTGTTTCGGCAGAAGCAGCAGCGCGGAGCATTTCGCTGCCGGCACAGCGCTCTCTGGGCGAGAAGCGGACGACGGTTTGACTCCGGCAGAATGAAAGCGCCACATGGTACGAAGAGCATCGGAATGAAGGCAGAGCACCGAGCTGCTGCCGTGCGCATCGCACAGGCTGCGAGAGGAAGCGTGGCTGTCACTGGCTTCTTTGCGGGTTCACGTTAGCAGTTGAAAACAGAAAGTTCCACTTGCAGCTACTTGTGCTGCTACCTATTTCTCTTCCAGCTCTCCCTGGAAAGAATTGTGCCGAGCTTTACGCTTCCAGATGCACAGATGACGGTGGTAGATGCGGCAGAGAATAGAAAGACAGCGCGCAGCGGACAGTTTCTGGTGCTTTACGTGAGGCAAGGGGGAAGTGCAGCCCAGCAGTGGCTTTTACTTCTGGAGCCTTTTGCTTTGGTAGCAGCAGCTGCTGCGAGTGGGCAACGGAGCTGCGAGAGTGCGTAATGTGACGGCACATCTCGCTGAGAAGGAAGCTGCCGAGCCGCAGCGTGTTGTGCTCCGTTTCAAGGCTACTTGGAGGAGGGGGGTACTCGAAGAACGCCTTCTTTCTGGACGCGTCCTTCTGGGTGTGCTCAAGCTGCATGGACTCGGCAGCACGGAAGGTGTAAGAACCTGTTTCTGGCCAGGCAGTGTGCTGGAGTGCAAAGGGCTGCGCCTTCCTTTCTGAAGCAGCCCAGAGCATTCTCAGCGGAATCTGCTTGTGAAGCAGCTCTTGGCTGGACATTTGCAAGTCACTCCACTGAGTCCATGAAGCCGGTGGCCAGCTGCTTCCTTCTTCGCCTTCTGGGCTCTGGACAGAGCTGAAGCGCAGCGATGGCTCGGAGCTTTGCCGCTCTTCGGCGTGAGCACTGCACGCAGCCACAGGCTGCTGTGCACGGATTTCCCTCAGCTCGACGTACAATCATTCTCTTGCTGTTTCCCTGAGTCGAAAGTGTCCGTGTAGCTCTCGCTCAGCGAAATGCGTCAGGAGAGAAACACTTGCTGGATGAGCTTTTCGCTGGCCAAGACTTTCAACGCAGCACCACCATTCGGGCAAGGAGGAGGAGAAAGGAGGAGCATCTTTTCGTCCTGGCCCGTTCTTCTGCGCGAGACGCCTCTCCGCGTCTTCGCTCCCTGCAAGGCTGTAATGTGCGCCGTGGTACTTGGAAGTGAGAAGGCAGGTGCAGAGAGCACCGCGATCTGGCGGCGCCGTGCAGGCTGGAAAGGAAAGAGGGCTGCCACCGGAATGTGGTGCGAATACCGGTTTGCACGCGTCGAGGGTAAGCTCTGGGTGAGCTTGCTGGCCTAAAACTGTTCTCTGTGCCAGACGCAGGCGAGAAGCTTTCCGTTAAGAATCAGGCTGCCACGCAAACGGAACGTGGTGCTACCTACCTAGCGCTGCGAGGGAAAGTGCATAGCCCAGGCGTGTTTCGGCAGAAGCAGCAGCGCGGAGCATTTCGCTGCCGGCACAGCGCTCTCTGGGCGAGAAGCGGACGACGGTTTGACTCCGGCAGAATGAAAGCGCCACATGGTACGAAGAGCATCGGAATGAAGGCAGAGCACCGAGCTGCTGCCGTGCGCATCGCACAGGCTGCGAGAGGAAGCGTGGCTGTCACTGGCTTCTTTGCGGGTTCACGTTAGCAGTTGAAAACAGAAAGTTCCACTTGCAGCTACTTGTGCTGCTACCTATTTCTCTTCCAGCTCTCCCTGGAAAGAATTGTGCCGAGCTTTACGCTTCCAGATGCACAGATGACGGTGGTAGATGCGGCAGAGAATAGAAAGACAGCGCGCAGCGGACAGTTTCTGGTGCTTTACGTGAGGCAAGGGGGAAGTGCAGCCCAGCAGTGGCTTTTACTTCTGGAGCCTTTTGCTTTGGTAGCAGCAGCTGCTGCGAGTGGGCAACGGAGCTGCGAGAGTGCGTAATGTGACGGCACATCTCGCTGAGAAGGAAGCTGCCGAGCCGCAGCGTGTTGTGCTCCGTTTCAAGGCTACTTGGAGGAGGGGGGTACTCGAAGAACGCCTTCTTTCTGGACGCGTCCTTCTGGGTGTGCTCAAGCTGCATGGACTCGGCAGCACGGAAGGTGTAAGAACCTGTTTCTGGCCAGGCAGTGTGCTGGAGTGCAAAGGGCTGCGCCTTCCTTTCTGAAGCAGCCCAGAGCATTCTCAGCGGAATCTGCTTGTGAAGCAGCTCTTGGCTGGACATTTGCAAGTCGCTCCACTGAGTCCATGAAGCCGGTGGCCAGCTGCTTCGTTCTTCGCCTTCTGGGCTCTGGACAGAGCTGAAGCGCAGCGATGGCTCGGAGCTTTGCCGCTCTTCGGCGTGAGCACTGCACGCAGCCACAGGCTGCTGTGCACGGATTTCCCTCAGCTCGACGTACAATCATTCTCTTGCTGTTTCCCTGAGTCGAAAGTGTCCGTGTAGCTCTCGCTCAGCGAAATGCGTCAGGAGAGAAACACTTGCTGGATGAGCTTTTCGCTGGCCAAGACTTTCAACGCAGCACCACCATTCGGGCAAGGAGGAGGAGAAAGGAGGAGCATCTTTTCGTCCTGGCCCGTTCTTCTGCGCGAGACGCCTCTCCGCGTCTTCGCTCCCTGCAAGGCTGTAATGTGCGCCGTGGTACTTGGAAGTGAGAAGGCAGGTGCAGAGAGCACCGCGATCTGGCGGCGCCGTGCAGGCTGGAAAGGAAAGAGGGCTGCCACCGGAATGTGGTGCGAATACCGGTTTGCACGCGTCGAGGGTAAGCTCTGGGTGAGCTTGCTGGCCTAAAACTGTTCTCTGTGCCAGACGCAGGCGAGAAGCTTTCCGTTAAGAATCAGGCTGCCACGCAAACGGAATGTGGTGCTACCTACCTAGCGCTGCGAGGGAAAGTGCATAGCCCAGGCGTGTTTCGGCAGAAGCAGCAGCGCGGAGCATTTCGCTGCCGGCACAGCGCTCTCTGGGCGAGAAGCAGACGACGGTTTGACTCCGGCAGAATGAAAGCGCCACATGGTACGAAGAGCATCGGAATGAAGGCAGAGCACCGAGCTGCTGCCGTGCGCATCGCACAGGCTGCGAGAGGAAGCGTGGCTGTCACTGGCTTCTTTGCGGGTTCACGTTAGCAGTTGAAAACAGAAAGTTCCACTTGCAGCTACTTGTGCTGCTACCTATTTCTCTTCCAGCTCTCCCTGGAAAGAATTGTGCCGAGCTTTACGCTTCCAGATGCACAGATGACGGTGGTAGATGCGGCAGAGAATAGAAAGACAGCGCGCAGCGGACAGTTTCTGGTGCTTTACGTGAGGCAAGGGGGAAGTGCAGCCCAGCAGTGGCTTTTACTTCTGGAGCCTTTTGCTTTGGTAGCAGCAGCTGCTGCGAGTGGGCAACGGAGCTGCGAGAGTGCGTAATGTGACGGCACATCTCGCTGAGAAGGAAGCTGCCGAGCCGCAGCGTGTTGTGCTCCGTTTCAAGGCTACTTGGAGGAGGGGGGTACTCGAAGAACGCCTTCTTTCTGGACGCGTCCTTCTGGGTGTGCTCAAGCTGCATGGACTCGGCAGCACGGAAGGTGTAAGAACCTGTTTCTGGCCAGGCAGTGTGCTGGAGTGCAAAGGGCTGCGCCTTCCTTTCTGAAGCAGCCCAGAGCATTCTCAGCGGAATCTGCTTGTGAAGCAGCTCTTGGCTGGACATTTGCAAGTCGCTCCACTGAGTCCATGAAGCCGGTGGCCAGCTGCTTCGTTCTTCGCCTTCTGGGCTCTGGACAGAGCTGAAGCGCAGCGATGGCTCGGAGCTTTGCCGCTCTTCGGCGTGAGCACTGCACGCAGCCACAGGCTGCTGTGCACGGATTTCCCTCAGCTCGACGTACAATCATTCTCTTGCTGTTTCCCTGAGTCGAAAGTGTCCGTGTAGCTCTCGCTCAGCGAAATGCGTCAGGAGAGAAACACTTGCTGGATGAGCTTTTCGCTGGCCAAGACTTTCAACGCAGCACCACCATTCGGGCAAGGAGGAGGAGAAAGGAGGAGCATCTTTTCGTCCTGGCCCGTTCTTCTGCGCGAGACGCCTCTCCGCGTCTTCGCTCCCTGCAAGGCTGTAATGTGCGCCGTGGTACTTGGAAGTGAGAAGGCAGGTGCAGAGAGCACCGCGATCTGGCGGCGCCGTGCAGGCTGGAAAGGAAAGAGGGCTGCCACCGGAATGTGGTGCGAATACCGGTTTGCACGCGTCGAGGGTAAGCTCTGGGTGAGCTTGCTGGCCTAAAACTGTTCTCTGTGCCAGACGCAGGCGAGAAGCTTTCCGTTAAGAATCAGGCTGCCACGCAAACGGAACGTGGTGCTACCTACCTAGCGCTGCGAGGGAAAGTGCATAGCCCAGGCGTGTTTCGGCAGAAGCAGCAGCGCGGAGCATTTCGCTGCCGGCACAGCGCTCTCTGGGCGAGAAGCGGACGACGGTTTGACTCCGGCAGAATGAAAGCGCCACATGGTACGAAGAGCATCGGAATGAAGGCAGAGCACCGAGCTGCTGCCGTGCGCATCGCACAGGCTGCGAGAGGAAGCGTGGCTGTCACTGGCTTCTTTGCGGGTTCACGTTAGCAGTTGAAAACAGAAAGTTCCACTTGCAGCTACTTGTGCTGCTACCTATTTCTCTTCCAGCTCTCCCTGGAAAGAATTGTGCCGAGCTTTACGCTTCCAGATGCACAGATGACGGTGGTAGATGCGGCAGAGAATAGAAAGACAGCGCGCAGCGGACAGTTTCTGGTGCTTTACGTGAGGCAAGGGGGAAGTGCAGCCCAGCAGTGGCTTTTACTTCTGGAGCCTTTTGCTTTGGTAGCAGCAGCTGCTGCGAGTGGGCAACGGAGCTGCGAGAGTGCGTAATGTGACGGCACATCTCGCTGAGAAGGAAGCTGCCGAGCCGCAGCGTGTTGTGCTCCGTTTCAAGGCTACTTGGAGGAGGGGGGTACTCGAAGAACGCCTTCTTTCCGGACGCGTCCTTCTGGGTGTGCTCAAGCTGCATGGACTCGGCAGCACGGAAGGTGTAAGAACCTGTTTCTGGCCAGGCAGTGTGCTGGAGTGCAAAGGGCTGCGCCTTCCTTTCTGAAGCAGCCCAGAGCATTCTCAGCGGAATCTGCTTGTGAAGCAGCTCTTGGCTGGACATTTGCAAGTCGCTCCACTGAGTCCATGAAGCCGGTGGCCAGCTGCTTCGTTCTTCGCCTTCTGGGCTCTGGACAGAGCTGAAGCGCAGCGATGGCTCGGAGCTTTGCCGCTCTTCGGCGTGAGCACTGCACGCAGCCACAGGCTGCTGTGCACGGATTTCCCTCAGCTCGACGTACAATCATTCTCTTGCTGTTTCCCTGAGTCGAAAGCGTCCGTGTAGCTCTCGCTCAGCGAAATGCGTCAGGAGAGAAACACTTGCTGGATGAGCTTTTCGCTGGCCAAGACTTTCAACGCAGCACCACCATTCGGGCAAGGAGGAGGAGAAAGGAGGAGCATCTTTTCGTCCTGGCCCGTTCTTCTGCGCGAGACGCCTCTCCGCGTCTTCGCTCCCTGCAAGGCTGTAATGTGCGCCGTGGTACTTGGAAGTGAGAAGGCAGGTGCAGAGAGCACCGCGATCTGGCGGCGCCATGCAGGCTGGAAAGGAAAGAGGGCTGCCACCGGAATGTGGTGCGAATACCGGTTTGCACGCGTCGAGGGTAAGCTCTGGGTGAGCTTGCTGGCCTAAAACTGTTCTCTGTGCCAGACGCAGGCGAGAAGCTTTCCGTTAAGAATCAGGCTGCCACGCAAACGGAACGTGGTGCTACCTACCTAGCGCTGCGAGGGAAAGTGCATAGCCCAGGCGTGTTTCGGCAGAAGCAGCAGCGCGGAGCATTTCGCTGCCGGCACAGCGCTCTCTGGGCGAGAAGCGGACGACGGTTTGACTCCGGCAGAATGAAAGCGCCACATGGTACGAAGAGCATCGGAATGAAGGCAGAGCACCGAGCTGCTGCCGTGCGCATCGCACAGGCTGCGAGAGGAAGCGTGGCTGTCACTGGCTTCTTTGCGGGTTCACGTTAGCAGTTGAAAACAGAAAGTTCCACTTGCAGCTACTTGTGCTGCTACCTATTTCTCTTCCAGCTCTCCCTGGAAAGAATTGTGCCGAGCTTTACGCTTCCAGATGCACAGATGACGGTGGTAGATGCGGCAGAGAATAGAAAGACAGCGCGCAGCGGACAGTTTCTGGTGCTTTACGTGAGGCAAGGGGGAAGTGCAGCCCAGCAGTGGCTTTTACTTCTGGAGCCTTTTGCTTTGGTAGCAGCAGCTGCTGCGAGTGGGCAACGGAGCTGCGAGAGTGCGTAATGTGACGGCACATCTCGCTGAGAAGGAAGCTGCCGAGCCGCAGCGTGTTGTGCTCCGTTTCAAGGCTACTTGGAGGAGGGGGGTAGTCGAAGAACGCCTTCTTTCTGGACGCGTCCTTCTGGGTGTGCTCAAGCTGCATGGACTCGGCAGCACGGAAGGTGTAAGAACCTGTTTCTGGCCAGGCAGTGTGCTGGAGTGCAAAGGGCTGCGCCTTCCTTTCTGAAGCAGCCCAGAGCATTCTCAGCGGAATCTGCTTGTGAAGCAGCTCTTGGCTGGACATTTGCAAGTCGCTCCACTGAGTCCATGAAGCCGGTGGCCAGCTGCTTCGTTCTTCGCCTTCTGGGCTCTGGACAGAGCTGAAGCGCAGCGATGGCTCGGAGCTTTGCCGCTCTTCGGCGTGAGCACTGCACGCAGCCACAGGCTGCTGTGCACGGATTTCCCTCAGCTCGACGTACAATCATTCTCTTGCTGTTTCCCTGAGTCGAAAGTGTCCGTGTAGCTCTCGCTCAGCGAAATGCGTCAGGAGAGAAACACTTGCTGGATGAGCTTTTCGCTGGCCAAGACTTTCAACGCAGCACCACCATTCGGGCAAGGAGGAGGAGAAAGGAGGAGCATCTTTTCGTCCTGGCCCGTTCTTCTGCGCGAGACGCCTCTCCGCGTCTTCGCTCCCTGCAAGGCTGTAATGTGCGCCGTGGTACTTGGAAGTGAGAAGGCAGGTGCAGAGAGCACCGCGATCTGGCGGCGCCGTGCAGGCTGGAAAGGAAAGAGGGCTGCCACCGGAATGTGGTGCGAATACCGGTTTGCACGCGTCGAGGGTAAGCTCTGGGTGAGCTTGCTGGCCTAAAACTGTTCTCTGTGCCAGACGCAGGCGAGAAGCTTTCCGTTAAGAATCAGGCTGCCACGCAAACGGAACGTGGTGCTACCTACCTAGCGCTGCGAGGGAAAGTGCATAGCCCAGGCGTGTTTCGGCAGAAGCAGCAGCGCGGAGCATTTCGCTGCCGGCACAGCGCTCTCTGGGCGAGAAGCGGACGACGGTTTGACTCCGGCAGAATGAAAGCGCCACATGGTACGAAGAGCATCGGAATGAAGGCAGAGCACCGAGCTGCTGCCGTGCGCATCGCACAGGCTGCGAGAGGAAGCGTGGCTGTCACTGGCTTCTTTGCGGGTTCACGTTAGCAGTTGAAAACAGAAAGTTCCACTTGCAGCTACTTGTGCTGCTACCTATTTCTCTTCCAGCTCTCCCTGGAAAGAATTGTGCCGAGCTTTACGCTTCCAGATGCACAGATGACGGTGGTAGATGCGGCAGAGAATAGAAAGACAGCGCGCAGCGGACAGTTTCTGGTGCTTTACGTGAGGCAAGGGGGAAGTGCAGCCCAGCAGTGGCTTTTACTTCTGGAGCCTTTTGCTTTGGTAGCAGCAGCTGCTGCGAGTGGGCAACGGAGCTGCGAGAGTGCGTAATGTGACGGCACATCTCGCTGAGAAGGAAGCTGCCGAGCCGCAGCGTGTTGTGCTCCGTTTCAAGGCTACTTGGAGGAGGGGGGTACTCGAAGAACGCCTTCTTTCTGGACGCGTCCTTCTGGGTGTGCTCAAGCTGCATGGACTCGGCAGCACGGAAGGTGTAAGAACCTGTTTCTGGCCAGGCAGTGTGCTGGAGTGCAAAGGGCTGCGCCTTCCTTTCTGAAGCAGCCCAGAGCATTCTCAGCGGAATCTGCTTGTGAAGCAGCTCTTGGCTGGACATTTGCAAGTCGCTCCACTGAGTCCATGAAGCCGGTGGCCAGCTGCTTCGTTCTTCGCCTTCTGGGCTCTGGACAGAGCTGAAGCGCAGCGATGGCTCGGAGCTTTGCCGCTCTTCGGCGTGAGCACTGCACGCAGCCACAGGCTGCTGTGCACGGATTTCCCTCAGCTCGACGTACAATCATTCTCTTGCTGTTTCCCTGAGTCGAAAGTGTCCGTGTAGCTCTCGCTCAGCGAAATGCGTCAGGAGAGAAACACTTGCTGGATGAGCTTTTCGCTGGCCAAGACTTTCAACGCAGCACCACCATTCGGGCAAGGAGGAGGAGAAAGGAGGAGCATCTTTTCGTCCTGGCCCGTTCTTCTGCGCGAGACGCCTCTCCGCGTCTTCGCTCCCTGCAAGGCTGTAATGTGCGCCGTGGTACTTGGAAGTGAGAAGGCAGGTGCAGAGAGCACCGCGATCTGGCGGCGCCGTGCAGGCTGGAAAGGAAAGAGGGCTGCCACCGGAATGTGGTGCGAATACCGGTTTGCACGCGTCGAGGGTAAGCTCTGGGTGAGCTTGCTGGCCTAAAACTGTTCTCTGTGCCAGACGCAGGCGAGAAGCTTTCCGTTAAGAATCAGGCTGCCACGCAAACGGAACGTGGTGCTACCTACCTAGCGCTGCGAGGGAAAGTGCATAGCCCAGGCGTGTTTCGGCAGAAGCAGCAGCGCGGAGCATTTCGCTGCCGGCACAGCGCTCTCTGGGCGAGAAGCGGACGACGGTTTGACTCCGGCAGAATGAAAGCGCCACATGGTACGAAGAGCATCGGAATGAAGGCAGAGCACCGAGCTGCTGCCGTGCGCATCGCACAGGCTGCGAGAGGAAGCGTGGCTGTCACTGGCTTCTTTGCGGGTTCACGTTAGCAGTTGAAAACAGAAAGTTCCACTTGCAGCTACTTGTGCTGCTACCTATTTCTCTTCCAGCTCTCCCTGGAAAGAATTGTGCCGAGCTTTACGCTTCCAGATGCACAGATGACGGTGGTAGATGCGGCAGAGAATAGAAAGACAGCGCGCAGCGGACAGTTTCTGGTGCTTTACGTGAGGCAAGGGGGAAGTGCAGCCCAGCAGTGGCTTTTACTTCTGGAGCCTTTTGCTTTGGTAGCAGCAGCTGCTGCGAGTGGGCAACGGAGCTGCGAGAGTGCGTAATGTGACGGCACATCTCGCTGAGAAGGAAGCTGCCGAGCCGCAGCGTGTTGTGCTCCGTTTCAAGGCTACTTGGAGGAGGGGGGTACTCGAAGAACGCCTTCTTTCCGGACGCGTCCTTCTGGGTGTGCTCAAGCTGCATGGACTCGGCAGCACGGAAGGTGTAAGAACCTGTTTCTGGCCAGGCAGTGTGCTGGAGTGCAAAGGGCTGCGCCTTCCTTTCTGAAGCAGCCCAGAGCATTCTCAGCGGAATCTGCTTGTGAAGCAGCTCTTGGCTGGACATTTGCAAGTCGCTCCACTGAGTCCATGAAGCCGGTGGCCAGCTGCTTCGTTCTTCGCCTTCTGGGCTCTGGACAGAGCTGAAGCGCAGCGATGGCTCGGAGCTTTGCCGCTCTTCGGCGTGAGCACTGCACGCAGCCACAGGCTGCTGTGCACGGATTTCCCTCAGCTCGACGTACAATCATTCTCTTGCTGTTTCCCTGAGTCGAAAGCGTCCGTGTAGCTCTCGCTCAGCGAAATGCGTCAGGAGAGAAACACTTGCTGGATGAGCTTTTCGCTGGCCAAGACTTTCAACGCAGCACCACCATTCGGGCAAGGAGGAGGAGAAAGGAGGAGCATCTTTTCGTCCTGGCCCGTTCTTCTGCGCGAGACGCCTCTCCGCGTCTTCGCTCCCTGCAAGGCTGTAATGTGCGCCGTGGTACTTGGAAGTGAGAAGGCAGGTGCAGAGAGCACCGCGATCTGGCGGCGCCGTGCAGGCTGGAAAGGAAAGAGGGCTGCCACCGGAATGTGGTGCGAATACCGGTTTGCACGCGTCGAGGGTAAGCTCTGGGTGAGCTTGCTGGCCTAAAACTGTTCTCTGTGCCAGACGCAGGCGAGAAGCTTTCCGTTAAGAATCAGGCTGCCACGCAAACGGAACGTGGTGCTACCTACCTAGCGCTGCGAGGGAAAGTGCATAGCCCAGGCGTGTTTCGGCAGAAGCAGCAGCGCGGAGCATTTCGCTGCCGGCACAGCGCTCTCTGGGCGAGAAGCGGACGACGGTTTGACTCCGGCAGAATGAAAGCGCCACATGGTACGAAGAGCATCGGAATGAAGGCAGAGCACCGAGCTGCTGCCGTGCGCATCGCACAGGCTGCGAGAGGAAGCGTGGCTGTCACTGGCTTCTTTGCGGGTTCACGTTAGCAGTTGAAAACAGAAAGTTCCACTTGCAGCTACTTGTGCTGCTACCTATTTCTCTTCCAGCTCTCCCTGGAAAGAATTGTGCCGAGCTTTACGCTTCCAGATGCACAGATGACGGTGGTAGATGCGGCAGAGAATAGAAAGACAGCGCGCAGCGGACAGTTTCTGGTGCTTTACGTGAGGCAAGGGGGAAGTGCAGCCCAGCAGTGGCTTTTACTTCTGGAGCCTTTTGCTTTGGTAGCAGCAGCTGCTGCGAGTGGGCAACGGAGCTGCGAGAGTGCGTAATGTGACGGCACATCTCGCTGAGAAGGAAGCTGCCGAGCCGCAGCGTGTTGTGCTCCGTTTCAAGGCTACTTGGAGGAGGGGGGTACTCGAAGAACGCCTTCTTTCCGGACGCGTCCTTCTGGGTGTGCTCAAGCTGCATGGACTCGGCAGCACGGAAGGTGTAAGAACCTGTTTCTGGCCAGGCAGTGTGCTGGAGTGCAAAGGGCTGCGCCTTCCTTTCTGAAGCAGCCCAGAGCATTCTCAGCGGAATCTGCTTGTGAAGCAGCTCTTGGCTGGACATTTGCAAGTCGCTCCACTGAGTCCATGAAGCCGGTGGCCAGCTGCTTCGTTCTTCGCCTTCTGGGCTCTGGACAGAGCTGAAGCGCAGCGATGGCTCGGAGCTTTGCCGCTCTTCGGCGTGAGCACTGCACGCAGCCACAGGCTGCTGTGCACGGATTTCCCTCAGCTCGACGTACAATCATTCTCTTGCTGTTTCCCTGAGTCGAAAGCGTCCGTGTAGCTCTCGCTCAGCGAAATGCGTCAGGAGAGAAACACTTGCTGGATGAGCTTTTCGCTGGCCAAGACTTTCAACGCAGCACCACCATTCGGGCAAGGAGGAGGAGAAAGGAGGAGCATCTTTTCGTCCTGGCCCGTTCTTCTGCGCGAGACGCCTCTCCGCGTCTTCGCTCCCTGCAAGGCTGTAATGTGCGCCGTGGTACTTGGAAGTGAGAAGGCAGGTGCAGAGAGCACCGCGATCTGGCGGCGCCGTGCAGGCTGGAAAGGAAAGAGGGCTGCCACCGGAATGTGGTGCGAATACCGGTTTGCACGCGTCGAGGGTAAGCTCTGGGTGAGCTTGCTGGCCTAAAACTGTTCTCTGTGCCAGACGCAGGCGAGAAGCTTTCCGTTAAGAATCAGGCTGCCACGCAAACGGAACGTGGTGCTACCTACCTAGCGCTGCGAGGGAAAGTGCATAGCCCAGGCGTGTTTCGGCAGAAGCAGCAGCGCGGAGCATTTCGCTGCCGGCACAGCGCTCTCTGGGCGAGAAGCGGACGACGGTTTGACTCCGGCAGAATGAAAGCGCCACATGGTACGAAGAGCATCGGAATGAAGGCAGAGCACCGAGCTGCTGCCGTGCGCATCGCACAGGCTGCGAGAGGAAGCGTGGCTGTCACTGGCTTCTTTGCGGGTTCACGTTAGCAGTTGAAAACAGAAAGTTCCACTTGCAGCTACTTGTGCTGCTACCTATTTCTCTTCCAGCTCTCCCTGGAAAGAATTGTGCCGAGCTTTACGCTTCCAGATGCACAGATGACGGTGGTAGATGCGGCAGAGAATAGAAAGACAGCGCGCAGCGGACAGTTTCTGGTGCTTTACGTGAGGCAAGGGGGAAGTGCAGCCCAGCAGTGGCTTTTACTTCTGGAGCCTTTTGCTTTGGTAGCAGCAGCTGCTGCGAGTGGGCAACGGAGCTGCGAGAGTGCGTAATGTGACGGCACATCTCGCTGAGAAGGAAGCTGCCGAGCCGCAGCGTGTTGTGCTCCGTTTCAAGGCTACTTGGAGGAGGGGGGTACTCGAAGAACGCCTTCTTTCTGGACGCGTCCTTCTGGGTGTGCTCAAGCTGCATGGACTCGGCAGCACGGAAGGTGTAAGAACCTGTTTCTGGCCAGGCAGTGTGCTGGAGTGCAAAGGGCTGCGCCTTCCTTTCTGAAGCAGCCCAGAGCATTCTCAGCGGAATCTGCTTGTGAAGCAGCTCTTGGCTGGACATTTGCAAGTCGCTCCACTGAGTCCATGAAGCCGGTGGCCAGCTGCTTCGTTCTTCGCCTTCTGGGCTCTGGACAGAGCTGAAGCGCAGCGATGGCTCGGAGCTTTGCCGCTCTTCGGCGTGAGCACTGCACGCAGCCACAGGCTGCTGTGCACGGATTTCCCTCAGCTCGACGTACAATCATTCTCTTGCTGTTTCCCTGAGTCGAAAGCGTCCGTGTAGCTCTCGCTCAGCGAAATGCGTCAGGAGAGAAACACTTGCTGGATGAGCTTTTCGCTGGCCAAGACTTTCAACGCAGCACCACCATTCGGGCAAGGAGGAGGAGAAAGGAGGAGCATCTTTTCGTCCTGGCCCGTTCTTCTGCGCGAGACGCCTCTCCGCGTCTTCGCTCCCTGCAAGGCTGTAATGTGCGCCGTGGTACTTGGAAGTGAGAAGGCAGGTGCAGAGAGCACCGCGATCTGGCGGCGCCGTGCAGGCTGGAAAGGAAAGAGGGCTGCCACCGGAATGTGGTGCGAATACCGGTTTGCACGCGTCGAGGGTAAGCTCTGGGTGAGCTTGCTGGCCTAAAACTGTTCTCTGTGCCAGACGCAGGCGAGAAGCTTTCCGTTAAGAATCAGGCTGCCACGCAAACGGAACGTGGTGCTACCTACCTAGCGCTGCGAGGGAAAGTGCATAGCCCAGGCGTGTTTCGGCAGAAGCAGCAGCGCGGAGCATTTCGCTGCCGGCACAGCGCTCTCTGGGCGAGAAGCGGACGACGGTTTGACTCCGGCAGAATGAAAGCGCCACATGGTACGAAGAGCATCGGAATGAAGGCAGAGCACCGAGCTGCTGCCGTGCGCATCGCACAGGCTGCGAGAGGAAGCGTGGCTGTCACTGGCTTCTTTGCGGGTTCACGTTAGCAGTTGAAAACAGAAAGTTCCACTTGCAGCTACTTGTGCTGCTACCTATTTCTCTTCCAGCTCTCCCTGGAAAGAATTGTGCCGAGCTTTACGCTTCCAGATGCACAGATGACGGTGGTAGATGCGGCAGAGAATAGAAAGACAGCGCGCAGCGGACAGTTTCTGGTGCTTTACGTGAGGCAAGGGGGAAGTGCAGCCCAGCAGTGGCTTTTACTTCTGGAGCCTTTTGCTTTGGTAGCAGCAGCTGCTGCGAGTGGGCAACGGAGCTGCGAGAGTGCGTAATGTGACGGCACATCTCGCTGAGAAGGAAGCTGCCGAGCCGCAGCGTGTTGTGCTCCGTTTCAAGGCTACTTGGAGGAGGGGGGTAGTCGAAGAACGCCTTCTTTCTGGACGCGTCCTTCTGGGTGTGCTCAAGCTGCATGGACTCGGCAGCACGGAAGGTGTAAGAACCTGTTTCTGGCCAGGCAGTGTGCTGGAGTGCAAAGGGCTGCGCCTTCCTTTCTGAAGCAGCCCAGAGCATTCTCAGCGGAATCTGCTTGTGAAGCAGCTCTTGGCTGGACATTTGCAAGTCGCTCCACTGAGTCCATGAAGCCGGTGGCCAGCTGCTTCGTTCTTCGCCTTCTGGGCTCTGGACAGAGCTGAAGCGCAGCGATGGCTCGGAGCTTTGCCGCTCTTCGGCGTGAGCACTGCACGCAGCCACAGGCTGCTGTGCACGGATTTCCCTCAGCTCGACGTACAATCATTCTCTTGCTGTTTCCCTGAGTCGAAAGCGTCCGTGTAGCTCTCGCTCAGCGAAATGCGTCAGGAGAGAAACACTTGCTGGATGAGCTTTTCGCTGGCCAAGACTTTCAACGCAGCACCACCATTCGGGCAAGGAGGAGGAGAAAGGAGGAGCATCTTTTCGTCCTGGCCCGTTCTTCTGCGCGAGACGCCTCTCCGCGTCTTCGCTCCCTGCAAGGCTGTAATGTGCGCCGTGGTACTTGGAAGTGAGAAGGCAGGTGCAGAGAGCACCGCGATCTGGCGGCGCCGTGCAGGCTGGAAAGGAAAGAGGGCTGCCACCGGAATGTGGTGCGAATACCGGTTTGCACGCGTCGAGGGTAAGCTCTGGGTGAGCTTGCTGGCCTAAAACTGTTCTCTGTGCCAGACGCAGGCGAGAAGCTTTCCGTTAAGAATCAGGCTGCCACGCAAACGGAACGTGGTGCTACCTACCTAGCGCTGCGAGGGAAAGTGCATAGCCCAGGCGTGTTTCGGCAGAAGCAGCAGCGCGGAGCATTTCGCTGCCGGCACAGCGCTCTCTGGGCGAGAAGCGGACGACGGTTTGACTCCGGCAGAATGAAAGCGCCACATGGTACGAAGAGCATCGGAATGAAGGCAGAGCACCGAGCTGCTGCCGTGTGCATCGCACAGGCTGCGAGAGGAAGCGTGGCTGTCACTGGCTTCTTTGCGGGTTCACGTTAGCAGTTGAAAACAGAAAGTTCCACTTGCAGCTACTTGTGCTGCTACCTATTTCTCTTCCAGCTCTCCCTGGAAAGAATTGTGCCGAGCTTTACGCTTCCAGATGCACAGATGACGGTGGTAGATGCGGCAGAGAATAGAAAGACAGCGCGCAGCGGACAGTTTCTGGTGCTTTACGTGAGGCAAGGGGGAAGTGCAGCCCAGCAGTGGCTTTTACTTCTGGAGCCTTTTGCTTTGGTAGCAGCAGCTGCTGCGAGTGGGCAACGGAGCTGCGAGAGTGCGTAATGTGACGGCACATCTCGCTGAGAAGGAAGCTGCCGAGCCGCAGCGTGTTGTGCTCCGTTTCAAGGCTACTTGGAGGAGGGGGGTACTCGAAGAACGCCTTCTTTCTGGACGCGTCCTTCTGGGTGTGCTCAAGCTGCATGGACTCGGCAGCACGGAAGGTGTAAGAACCTGTTTCTGGCCAGGCAGTGTGCTGGAGTGCAAAGGGCTGCGCCTTCCTTTCTGAAGCAGCCCAGAGCATTCTCAGCGGAATCTGCTTGTGAAGCAGCTCTTGGCTGGACATTTGCAAGTCGCTCCACTGAGTCCATGAAGCCGGTGGCCAGCTGCTTCGTTCTTCGCCTTCTGGGCTCTGGACAGAGCTGAAGCGCAGCGATGGCTCGGAGCTTTGCCGCTCTTCGGCGTGAGCACTGCACGCAGCCACAGGCTGCTGTGCACGGATTTCCCTCAGCTCGACGTACAATCATTCTCTTGCTGTTTCCCTGAGTCGAAAGCGTCCGTGTAGCTCTCGCTCAGCGAAATGCGTCAGGAGAGAAACACTTGCTGGATGAGCTTTTCGCTGGCCAAGACTTTCAACGCAGCACCACCATTCGGGCAAGGAGGAGGAGAAAGGAGGAGCATCTTTTCGTCCTGGCCCGTTCTTCTGCGCGAGACGCCTCTCCGCGTCTTCGCTCCCTGCAAGGCTGTAATGTGCGCCGTGGTACTTGGAAGTGAGAAGGCAGGTGCAGAGAGCACCGCGATCTGGCGGCGCCGTGCAGGCTGGAAAGGAAAGAGGGCTGCCACCGGAATGTGGTGCGAATACCGGTTTGCACGCGTCGAGGGTAAGCTCTGGGTGAGCTTGCTGGCCTAAAACTGTTCTCTGTGCCAGACGCAGGCGAGAAGCTTTCCGTTAAGAATCAGGCTGCCACGCAAACGGAACGTGGTGCTACCTACCTAGCGCTGCGAGGGAAAGTGCATAGCCCAGGCGTGTTTCGGCAGAAGCAGCAGCGCGGAGCATTTCGCTGCCGGCACAGCGCTCTCTGGGCGAGAAGCGGACGACGGTTTGACTCCGGCAGAATGAAAGCGCCACATGGTACGAAGAGCATCGGAATGAAGGCAGAGCACCGAGCTGCTGCCGTGCGCATCGCACAGGCTGCGAGAGGAAGCGTGGCTGTCACTGGCTTCTTTGCGGGTTCACGTTAGCAGTTGAAAACAGAAAGTTCCACTTGCAGCTACTTGTGCTGCTACCTATTTCTCTTCCAGCTCTCCCTGGAAAGAATTGTGCCGAGCTTTACGCTTCCAGATGCACAGATGACGGTGGTAGATGCGGCAGAGAATAGAAAGACAGCGCGCAGCGGACAGTTTCTGGTGCTTTACGTGAGGCAAGGGGGAAGTGCAGCCCAGCAGTGGCTTTTACTTCTGGAGCCTTTTGCTTTGGTAGCAGCAGCTGCTGCGAGTGGGCAACGGAGCTGCGAGAGTGCGTAATGTGACGGCACATCTCGCTGAGAAGGAAGCTGCCGAGCCGCAGCGTGTTGTGCTCCGTTTCAAGGCTACTTGGAGGAGGGGGGTACTCGAAGAACGCCTTCTTTCTGGACGCGTCCTTCTGGGTGTGCTCAAGCTGCATGGACTCGGCAGCACGGAAGGTGTAAGAACCTGTTTCTGGCCAGGCAGTGTGCTGGAGTGCAAAGGGCTGCGCCTTCCTTTCTGAAGCAGCCCAGAGCATTCTCAGCGGAATCTGCTTGTGAAGCAGCTCTTGGCTGGACATTTGCAAGTCGCTCCACTGAGTCCATGAAGCCGGTGGCCAGCTGCTTCGTTCTTCGCCTTCTGGGCTCTGGACAGAGCTGAAGCGCAGCGATGGCTCGGAGCTTTGCCGCTCTTCGGCGTGAGCACTGCACGCAGCCACAGGCTGCTGTGCACGGATTTCCCTCAGCTCGACGTACAATCATTCTCTTGCTGTTTCCCTGAGTCGAAAGCGTCCGTGTAGCTCTCGCTCAGCGAAATGCGTCAGGAGAGAAACACTTGCTGGATGAGCTTTTCGCTGGCCAAGACTTTCAACGCAGCACCACCATTCGGGCAAGGAGGAGGAGAAAGGAGGAGCATCTTTTCGTCCTGGCCCGTTCTTCTGCGCGAGACGCCTCTCCGCGTCTTCGCTCCCTGCAAGGCTGTAATGTGCGCCGTGGTACTTGGAAGTGAGAAGGCAGGTGCAGAGAGCACCGCGATCTGGCGGCGCCGTGCAGGCTGGAAAGGAAAGAGGGCTGCCACCGGAATGTGGTGCGAATACCGGTTTGCACGCGTCGAGGGTAAGCTCTGGGTGAGCTTGCTGGCCTAAAACTGTTCTCTGTGCCAGACGCAGGCGAGAAGCTTTCCGTTAAGAATCAGGCTGCCACGCAAACGGAACGTGGTGCTACCTACCTAGCGCTGCGAGGGAAAGTGCATAGCCCAGGCGTGTTTCGGCAGAAGCAGCAGCGCGGAGCATTTCGCTGCCGGCACAGCGCTCTCTGGGCGAGAAGCGGACGACGGTTTGACTCCGGCAGAATGAAAGCGCCACATGGTACGAAGAGCATCGGAATGAAGGCAGAGCACCGAGCTGCTGCCGTGCGCATCGCACAGGCTGCGAGAGGAAGCGTGGCTGTCACTGGCTTCTTTGCGGGTTCACGTTAGCAGTTGAAAACAGAAAGTTCCACTTGCAGCTACTTGTGCTGCTACCTATTTCTCTTCCAGCTCTCCCTGGAAAGAATTGTGCCGAGCTTTACGCTTCCAGATGCACAGATGACGGTGGTAGATGCGGCAGAGAATAGAAAGACAGCGCGCAGCGGACAGTTTCTGGTGCTTTACGTGAGGCAAGGGGGAAGTGCAGCCCAGCAGTGGCTTTTACTTCTGGAGCCTTTTGCTTTGGTAGCAGCAGCTGCTGCGAGTGGGCAACGGAGCTGCGAGAGTGCGTAATGTGACGGCACATCTCGCTGAGAAGGAAGCTGCCGAGCCGCAGCGTGTTGTGCTCCGTTTCAAGGCTACTTGGAGGAGGGGGGTACTCGAAGAACGCCTTCTTTCTGGACGCGTCCTTCTGGGTGTGCTCAAGCTGCATGGACTCGGCAGCACGGAAGGTGTAAGAACCTGTTTCTGGCCAGGCAGTGTGCTGGAGTGCAAAGGGCTGCGCCTTCCTTTCTGAAGCAGCCCAGAGCATTCTCAGCGGAATCTGCTTGTGAAGCAGCTCTTGGCTGGACATTTGCAAGTCGCTCCACTGAGTCCATGAAGCCGGTGGCCAGCTGCTTCGTTCTTCGCCTTCTGGGCTCTGGACAGAGCTGAAGCGCAGCGATGGCTCGGAGCTTTGCCGCTCTTCGGCGTGAGCACTGCACGCAGCCACAGGCTGCTGTGCACGGATTTCCCTCAGCTCGACGTACAATCATTCTCTTGCTGTTTCCCTGAGTCGAAAGCGTCCGTGTAGCTCTCGCTCAGCGAAATGCGTCAGGAGAGAAACACTTGCTGGATGAGCTTTTCGCTGGCCAAGACTTTCAACGCAGCACCACCATTCGGGCAAGGAGGAGGAGAAAGGAGGAGCATCTTTTCGTCCTGGCCCGTTCTTCTGCGCGAGACGCCTCTCCGCGTCTTCGCTCCCTGCAAGGCTGTAATGTGCGCCGTGGTACTTGGAAGTGAGAAGGCAGGTGCAGAGAGCACCGCGATCTGGCGGCGCCGTGCAGGCTGGAAAGGAAAGAGGGCTGCCACCGGAATGTGGTGCGAATACCGGTTTGCACGCGTCGAGGGTAAGCTCTGGGTGAGCTTGCTGGCCTAAAACTGTTCTCTGTGCCAGACGCAGGCGAGAAGCTTTCCGTTAAGAATCAGGCTGCCACGCAAACGGAACGTGGTGCTACCTACCTAGCGCTGCGAGGGAAAGTGCATAGCCCAGGCGTGTTTCGGCAGAAGCAGCAGCGCGGAGCATTTCGCTGCCGGCACAGCGCTCTCTGGGCGAGAAGCGGACGACGGTTTGACTCCGGCAGAATGAAAGCGCCACATGGTACGAAGAGCATCGGAATGAAGGCAGAGCACCGAGCTGCTGCCGTGCGCATCGCACAGGCTGCGAGAGGAAGCGTGGCTGTCACTGGCTTCTTTGCGGGTTCACGTTAGCAGTTGAAAACAGAAAGTTCCACTTGCAGCTACTTGTGCTGCTACCTATTTCTCTTCCAGCTCTCCCTGGAAAGAATTGTGCCGAGCTTTACGCTTCCAGATGCACAGATGACGGTGGTAGATGCGGCAGAGAATAGAAAGACAGCGCGCAGCGGACAGTTTCTGGTGCTTTACGTGAGGCAAGGGGGAAGTGCAGCCCAGCAGTGGCTTTTACTTCTGGAGCCTTTTGCTTTGGTAGCAGCAGCTGCTGCGAGTGGGCAACGGAGCTGCGAGAGTGCGTAATGTGACGGCACATCTCGCTGAGAAGGAAGCTGCCGAGCCGCAGCGTGTTGTGCTCCGTTTCAAGGCTACTTGGAGGAGGGGGGTACTCGAAGAACGCCTTCTTTCTGGACGCGTCCTTCTGGGTGTGCTCAAGCTGCATGGACTCGGCAGCACGGAAGGTGTAAGAACCTGTTTCTGGCCAGGCAGTGTGCTGGAGTGCAAAGGGCTGCGCCTTCCTTTCTGAAGCAGCCCAGAGCATTCTCAGCGGAATCTGCTTGTGAAGCAGCTCTTGGCTGGACATTTGCAAGTCGCTCCACTGAGTCCATGAAGCCGGTGGCCAGCTGCTTCGTTCTTCGCCTTCTGGGCTCTGGACAGAGCTGAAGCGCAGCGATGGCTCGGAGCTTTGCCGCTCTTCGGCGTGAGCACTGCACGCAGCCACAGGCTGCTGTGCACGGATTTCCCTCAGCTCGACGTACAATCATTCTCTTGCTGTTTCCCTGAGTCGAAAGCGTCCGTGTAGCTCTCGCTCAGCAAAATGCGTCAGGAGAGAAACACTTGCTGGATGAGCTTTTCGCTGGCCAAGACTTTCAACGCAGCACCACCATTCGGGCAAGGAGGAGGAGAAAGGAGGAGCATCTTTTCGTCCTGGCCCGTTCTTCTGCGCGAGACGCCTCTCCGCGTCTTCGCTCCCTGCAAGGCTGTAATGTGCGCCGTGGTACTTGGAAGTGAGAAGGCAGGTGCAGAGAGCACCGCGATCTGGCGGCGCCGTGCAGGCTGGAAAGGAAAGAGGGCTGCCACCGGAATGTGGTGCGAATACCGGTTTGCACGCGTCGAGGGTAAGCTCTGGGTGAGCTTGCTGGCCTAAAACTGTTCTCTGTGCCAGACGCAGGCGAGAAGCTTTCCGTTAAGAATCAGGCTGCCACGCAAACGGAACGTGGTGCTACCTACCTAGCGCTGCGAGGGAAAGTGCATAGCCCAGGCGTGTTTCGGCAGAAGCAGCAGCGCGGAGCATTTCGCTGCCGGCACAGCGCTCTCTGGGCGAGAAGCGGACGACGGTTTGACTCCGGCAGAATGAAAGCGCCACATGGTACGAAGAGCATCGGAATGAAGGCAGAGCACCGAGCTGCTGCCGTGCGCATCGCACAGGCTGCGAGAGGAAGCGTGGCTGTCACTGGCTTCTTTGCGGGTTCACGTTAGCAGTTGAAAACAGAAAGTTCCACTTGCAGCTACTTGTGCTGCTACCTATTTCTCTTCCAGCTCTCCCTGGAAAGAATTGTGCCGAGCTTTACGCTTCCAGATGCACAGATGACGGTGGTAGATGCGGCAGAGAATAGAAAGACAGCGCGCAGCGGACAGTTTCTGGTGCTTTACGTGAGGCAAGGGGGAAGTGCAGCCCAGCAGTGGCTTTTACTTCTGGAGCCTTTTGCTTTGGTAGCAGCAGCTGCTGCGAGTGGGCAACGGAGCTGCGAGAGTGCGTAATGTGACGGCACATCTCGCTGAGAAGGAAGCTGCCGAGCCGCAGCGTGTTGTGCTCCGTTTCAAGGCTACTTGGAGGAGGGGGGTACTCGAAGAACGCCTTCTTTCTGGACGCGTCCTTCTGGGTGTGCTCAAGCTGCATGGACTCGGCAGCACGGAAGGTGTAAGAACCTGTTTCTGGCCAGGCAGTGTGCTGGAGTGCAAAGGGCTGCGCCTTCCTTTCTGAAGCAGCCCAGAGCATTCTCAGCGGAATCTGCTTGTGAAGCAGCTCTTGGCTGGACATTTGCAAGTCGCTCCACTGAGTCCATGAAGCCGGTGGCCAGCTGCTTCGTTCTTCGCCTTCTGGGCTCTGGACAGAGCTGAAGCGCAGCGATGGCTCGGAGCTTTGCCGCTCTTCGGCGTGAGCACTGCACGCAGCCACAGGCTGCTGTGCACGGATTTCCCTCAGCTCGACGTACAATCATTCTCTTGCTGTTTCCCTGAGTCGAAAGCGTCCGTGTAGCTCTCGCTCAGCGAAATGCGTCAGGAGAGAAACACTTGCTGGATGAGCTTTTCGCTGGCCAAGACTTTCAACGCAGCACCACCATTCGGGCAAGGAGGAGGAGAAAGGAGGAGCATCTTTTCGTCCTGGCCCGTTCTTCTGCGCGAGACGCCTCTCCGCGTCTTCGCTCCCTGCAAGGCTGTAATGTGCGCCGTGGTACTTGGAAGTGAGAAGGCAGGTGCAGAGAGCACCGCGATCTGGCGGCGCCGTGCAGGCTGGAAAGGAAAGAGGGCTGCCACCGGAATGTGGTGCGAATACCGGTTTGCACGCGTCGAGGGTAAGCTCTGGGTGAGCTTGCTGGCCTAAAACTGTTCTCTGTGCCAGACGCAGGCGAGAAGCTTTCCGTTAAGAATCAGGCTGCCACGCAAACGGAACGTGGTGCTACCTACCTAGCGCTGCGAGGGAAAGTGCATAGCCCAGGCGTGTTTCGGCAGAAGCAGCAGCGCGGAGCATTTCGCTGCCGGCACAGCGCTCTCTGGGCGAGAAGCGGACGACGGTTTGACTCCGGCAGAATGAAAGCGCCACATGGTACGAAGAGCATCGGAATGAAGGCAGAGCACCGAGCTGCTGCCGTGCGCATCGCACAGGCTGCGAGAGGAAGCGTGGCTGTCACTGGCTTCTTTGCGGGTTCACGTTAGCAGTTGAAAACAGAAAGTTCCACTTGCAGCTACTTGTGCTGCTACCTATTTCTCTTCCAGCTCTCCCTGGAAAGAATTGTGCCGAGCTTTACGCTTCCAGATGCACAGATGACGGTGGTAGATGCGGCAGAGAATAGAAAGACAGCGCGCAGCGGACAGTTTCTGGTGCTTTACGTGAGGCAAGGGGGAAGTGCAGCCCAGCAGTGGCTTTTACTTCTGGAGCCTTTTGCTTTGGTAGCAGCAGCTGCTGCGAGTGGGCAACGGAGCTGCGAGAGTGCGTAATGTGACGGCACATCTCGCTGAGAAGGAAGCTGCCGAGCCGCAGCGTGTTGTGCTCCGTTTCAAGGCTACTTGGAGGAGGGGGGTACTCGAAGAACGCCTTCTTTCTGGACGCGTCCTTCTGGGTGTGCTCAAGCTGCATGGACTCGGCAGCACGGAAGGTGTAAGAACCTGTTTCTGGCCAGGCAGTGTGCTGGAGTGCAAAGGGCTGCGCCTTCCTTTCTGAAGCAGCCCAGAGCATTCTCAGCGGAATCTGCTTGTGAAGCAGCTCTTGGCTGGACATTTGCAAGTCGCTCCACTGAGTCCATGAAGCCGGTGGCCAGCTGCTTCGTTCTTCGCCTTCTGGGCTCTGGACAGAGCTGAAGCGCAGCGATGGCTCGGAGCTTTGCCGCTCTTCGGCGTGAGCACTGCACGCAGCCACAGGCTGCTGTGCACGGATTTCCCTCAGCTCGACGTACAATCATTCTCTTGCTGTTTCCCTGAGTCGAAAGTGTCCGTGTAGCTCTCGCTCAGCGAAATGCGTCAGGAGAGAAACACTTGCTGGATGAGCTTTTCGCTGGCCAAGACTTTCAACGCAGCACCACCATTCGGGCAAGGAGGAGGAGAAAGGAGGAGCATCTTTTCGTCCTGGCCCGTTCTTCTGCGCGAGACGCCTCTCCGCGTCTTCGCTCCCTGCAAGGCTGTAATGTGCGCCGTGGTACTTGGAAGTGAGAAGGCAGGTGCAGAGAGCACCGCGATCTGGCGGCGCCGTGCAGGCTGGAAAGGAAAGAGGGCTGCCACCGGAATGTGGTGCGAATACCGGTTTGCACGCGTCGAGGGTAAGCTCTGGGTGAGCTTGCTGGCCTAAAACTGTTCTCTGTGCCAGACGCAGGCGAGAAGCTTTCCGTTAAGAATCAGGCTGCCACGCAAACGGAACGTGGTGCTACCTACCTAGCGCTGCGAGGGAAAGTGCATAGCCCAGGCGTGTTTCGGCAGAAGCAGCAGCGCGGAGCATTTCGCTGCCGGCACAGCGCTCTCTGGGCGAGAAGCGGACGACGGTTTGACTCCGGCAGAATGAAAGCGCCACATGGTACGAAGAGCATCGGAATGAAGGCAGAGCACCGAGCTGCTGCCGTGCGCATCGCACAGGCTGCGAGAGGAAGCGTGGCTGTCACTGGCTTCTTTGCGGGTTCACGTTAGCAGTTGAAAACAGAAAGTTCCACTTGCAGCTACTTGTGCTGCTACCTATTTCTCTTCCAGCTCTCCCTGGAAAGAATTGTGCCGAGCTTTACGCTTCCAGATGCACAGATGACGGTGGTAGATGCGGCAGAGAATAGAAAGACAGCGCGCAGCGGACAGTTTCTGGTGCTTTACGTGAGGCAAGGGGGAAGTGCAGCCCAGCAGTGGCTTTTACTTCTGGAGCCTTTTGCTTTGGTAGCAGCAGCTGCTGCGAGTGGGCAACGGAGCTGCGAGAGTGCGTAATGTGACGGCACATCTCGCTGAGAAGGAAGCTGCCGAGCCGCAGCGTGTTGTGCTCCGTTTCAAGGCTACTTGGAGGAGGGGGGTACTCGAAGAACGCCTTCTTTCTGGACGCGTCCTTCTGGGTGTGCTCAAGCTGCATGGACTCGGCAGCACGGAAGGTGTAAGAACCTGTTTCTGGCCAGGCAGTGTGCTGGAGTGCAAAGGGCTGCGCCTTCCTTTCTGAAGCAGCCCAGAGCATTCTCAGCGGAATCTGCTTGTGAAGCAGCTCTTGGCTGGACATTTGCAAGTCGCTCCACTGAGTCCATGAAGCCGGTGGCCAGCTGCTTCGTTCTTCGCCTTCTGGGCTCTGGACAGAGCTGAAGCGCAGCGATGGCTCGGAGCTTTGCCGCTCTTCGGCGTGAGCACTGCACGCAGCCACAGGCTGCTGTGCACGGATTTCCCTCAGCTCGACGTACAATCATTCTCTTGCTGTTTCCCTGAGTCGAAAGCGTCCGTGTAGCTCTCGCTCAGCGAAATGCGTCAGGAGAGAAACACTTGCTGGATGAGCTTTTCGCTGGCCAAGACTTTCAACGCAGCACCACCATTCGGGCAAGGAGGAGGAGAAAGGAGGAGCATCTTTTCGTCCTGGCCCGTTCTTCTGCGCGAGACGCCTCTCCGCGTCTTCGCTCCCTGCAAGGCTGTAATGTGCGCCGTGGTACTTGGAAGTGAGAAGGCAGGTGCAGAGAGCACCGCGATCTGGCGGCGCCGTGCAGGCTGGAAAGGAAAGAGGGCTGCCACCGGAATGTGGTGCGAATACCGGTTTGCACGCGTCGAGGGTAAGCTCTGGGTGAGCTTGCTGGCCTAAAACTGTTCTCTGTGCCAGACGCAGGCGAGAAGCTTTCCGTTAAGAATCAGGCTGCCACGCAAACGGAACGTGGTGCTACCTACCTAGCGCTGCGAGGGAAAGTGCATAGCCCAGGCGTGTTTCGGCAGAAGCAGCAGCGCGGAGCATTTCGCTGCCGGCACAGCGCTCTCTGGGCGAGAAGCGGACGACGGTTTGACTCCGGCAGAATGAAAGCGCCACATGGTACGAAGAGCATCGGAATGAAGGCAGAGCACCGAGCTGCTGCCGTGCGCATCGCACAGGCTGCGAGAGGAAGCGTGGCTGTCACTGGCTTCTTTGCGGGTTCACGTTAGCAGTTGAAAACAGAAAGTTCCACTTGCAGCTACTTGTGCTGCTACCTATTTCTCTTCCAGCTCTCCCTGGAAAGAATTGTGCCGAGCTTTACGCTTCCAGATGCACAGATGACGGTGGTAGATGCGGCAGAGAATAGAAAGACAGCGCGCAGCGGACAGTTTCTGGTGCTTTACGTGAGGCAAGGGGGAAGTGCAGCCCAGCAGTGGCTTTTACTTCTGGAGCCTTTTGCTTTGGTAGCAGCAGCTGCTGCGAGTGGGCAACGGAGCTGCGAGAGTGCGTAATGTGACGGCACATCTCGCTGAGAAGGAAGCTGCCGAGCCGCAGCGTGTTGTGCTCCGTTTCAAGGCTACTTGGAGGAGGGGGGTACTCGAAGAACGCCTTCTTTCTGGACGCGTCCTTCTGGGTGTGCTCAAGCTGCATGGGCTCGGCAGCACGGAAGGTGTAAGAACCTGTTTCTGGCCAGGCAGTGTGCTGGAGTGCAAAGGGCTGCGCCTTCCTTTCTGAAGCAGCCCAGAGCATTCTCAGCGGAATCTGCTTGTGAAGCAGCTCTTGGCTGGACATTTGCAAGTCGCTCCACTGAGTCCATGAAGCCGGTGGCCAGCTGCTTCGTTCTTCGCCTTCTGGGCTCTGGACAGAGCTGAAGCGCAGCGATGGCTCGGAGCTTTGCCGCTCTTCGGCGTGAGCACTGCACGCAGCCACAGGCTGCTGTGCACGGATTTCCCTCAGCTCGACGTACAATCATTCTCTTGCTGTTTCCCTGAGTCGAAAGCGTCCGTGTAGCTCTCGCTCAGCGAAATGCGTCAGGAGAGAAACACTTGCTGGATGAGCTTTTCGCTGGCCAAGACTTTCAACGCAGCACCACCATTCGGGCAAGGAGGAGGAGAAAGGAGGAGCATCTTTTCGTCCTGGCCCGTTCTTCTGCGCGAGACGCCTCTCCGCGTCTTCGCTCCCTGCAAGGCTGTAATGTGCGCCGTGGTACTTGGAAGTGAGAAGGCAGGTGCAGAGAGCACCGCGATCTGGCGGCGCCGTGCAGGCTGGAAAGGAAAGAGGGCTGCCACCGGAATGTGGTGCGAATACCGGTTTGCACGCGTCGAGGGTAAGCTCTGGGTGAGCTTGCTGGCCTAAAACTGTTCTCTGTGCCAGACGCAGGCGAGAAGCTTTCCGTTAAGAATCAGGCTGCCACGCAAACGGAACGTGGTGCTACCTACCTAGCGCTGCGAGGGAAAGTGCATAGCCCAGGCGTGTTTCGGCAGAAGCAGCAGCGCGGAGCATTTCGCTGCCGGCACAGCGCTCTCTGGGCGAGAAGCGGACGACGGTTTGACTCCGGCAGAATGAAAGCGCCACATGGTACGAAGAGCATCGGAATGAAGGCAGAGCACCGAGCTGCTGCCGTGCGCATCGCACAGGCTGCGAGAGGAAGCGTGGCTGTCACTGGCTTCTTTGCGGGTTCACGTTAGCAGTTGAAAACAGAAAGTTCCACTTGCAGCTACTTGTGCTGCTACCTATTTCTCTTCCAGCTCTCCCTGGAAAGAATTGTGCCGAGCTTTACGCTTCCAGATGCACAGATGACGGTGGTAGATGCGGCAGAGAATAGAAAGACAGCGCGCAGCGGACAGTTTCTGGTGCTTTACGTGAGGCAAGGGGGAAGTGCAGCCCAGCAGTGGCTTTTACTTCTGGAGCCTTTTGCTTTGGTAGCAGCAGCTGCTGCGAGTGGGCAACGGAGCTGCGAGAGTGCGTAATGTGACGGCACATCTCGCTGAGAAGGAAGCTGCCGAGCCGCAGCGTGTTGTGCTCCGTTTCAAGGCTACTTGGAGGAGGGGGGTACTCGAAGAACGCCTTCTTTCTGGACGCGTCCTTCTGGGTGTGCTCAAGCTGCATGGACTCGGCAGCACGGAAGGTGTAAGAACCTGTTTCTGGCCAGGCAGTGTGCTGGAGTGCAAAGGGCTGCGCCTTCCTTTCTGAAGCAGCCCAGAGCATTCTCAGCGGAATCTGCTTGTGAAGCAGCTCTTGGCTGGACATTTGCAAGTCGCTCCACTGAGTCCATGAAGCCGGTGGCCAGCTGCTTCGTTCTTCGCCTTCTGGGCTCTGGACAGAGCTGAAGCGCAGCGATGGCTCGGAGCTTTGCCGCTCTTCGGCGTGAGCACTGCACGCAGCCACAGGCTGCTGTGCACGGATTTCCCTCAGCTCGACGTACAATCATTCTCTTGCTGTTTCCCTGAGTCGAAAGCGTCCGTGTAGCTCTCGCTCAGCGAAATGCGTCAGGAGAGAAACACTTGCTGGATGAGCTTTTCGCTGGCCAAGACTTTCAACGCAGCACCACCATTCGGGCAAGGAGGAGGAGAAAGGAGGAGCATCTTTTCGTCCTGGCCCGTTCTTCTGCGCGAGACGCCTCTCCGCGTCTTCGCTCCCTGCAAGGCTGTAATGTGCGCCGTGGTACTTGGAAGTGAGAAGGCAGGTGCAGAGAGCACCGCGATCTGGCGGCGCCGTGCAGGCTGGAAAGGAAAGAGGGCTGCCACCGGAATGTGGTGCGAATACCGGTTTGCACGCGTCGAGGGTAAGCTCTGGGTGAGCTTGCTGGCCTAAAACTGTTCTCTGTGCCAGACGCAGGCGAGAAGCTTTCCGTTAAGAATCAGGCTGCCACGCAAACGGAACGTGGTGCTACCTACCTAGCGCTGCGAGGGAAAGTGCATAGCCCAGGCGTGTTTCGGCAGAAGCAGCAGCGCGGAGCATTTCGCTGCCGGCACAGCGCTCTCTGGGCGAGAAGCGGACGACGGTTTGACTCCGGCAGAATGAAAGCGCCACATGGTACGAAGAGCATCGGAATGAAGGCAGAGCACCGAGCTGCTGCCGTGCGCATCGCACAGGCTGCGAGAGGAAGCGTGGCTGTCACTGGCTTCTTTGCGGGTTCACGTTAGCAGTTGAAAACAGAAAGTTCCACTTGCAGCTACTTGTGCTGCTACCTATTTCTCTTCCAGCTCTCCCTGGAAAGAATTGTGCCGAGCTTTACGCTTCCAGATGCACAGATGACGGTGGTAGATGCGGCAGAGAATAGAAAGACAGCGCGCAGCGGACAGTTTCTGGTGCTTTACGTGAGGCAAGGGGGAAGTGCAGCCCAGCAGTGGCTTTTACTTCTGGAGCCTTTTGCTTTGGTAGCAGCAGCTGCTGCGAGTGGGCAACGGAGCTGCGAGAGTGCGTAATGTGACGGCACATCTCGCTGAGAAGGAAGCTGCCGAGCCGCAGCGTGTTGTGCTCCGTTTCAAGGCTACTTGGAGGAGGGGGGTACTCGAAGAACGCCTTCTTTCTGGACGCGTCCTTCTGGGTGTGCTCAAGCTGCATGGACTCGGCAGCACGGAAGGTGTAAGAACCTGTTTCTGGCCAGGCAGTGTGCTGGAGTGCAAAGGGCTGCGCCTTCCTTTCTGAAGCAGCCCAGAGCATTCTCAGCGGAATCTGCTTGTGAAGCAGCTCTTGGCTGGACATTTGCAAGTCGCTCCACTGAGTCCATGAAGCCGGTGGCCAGCTGCTTCGTTCTTCGCCTTCTGGGCTCTGGACAGAGCTGAAGCGCAGCGATGGCTCGGAGCTTTGCCGCTCTTCGGCGTGAGCACTGCACGCAGCCACAGGCTGCTGTGCACGGATTTCCCTCAGCTCGACGTACAATCATTCTCTTGCTGTTTCCCTGAGTCGAAAGCGTCCGTGTAGCTCTCGCTCAGCGAAATGCGTCAGGAGAGAAACACTTGCTGGATGAGCTTTTCGCTGGCCAAGACTTTCAACGCAGCACCACCATTCGGGCAAGGAGGAGGAGAAAGGAGGAGCATCTTTTCGTCCTGGCCCGTTCTTCTGCGCGAGACGCCTCTCCGCGTCTTCGCTCCCTGCAAGGCTGTAATGTGCGCCGTGGTACTTGGAAGTGAGAAGGCAGGTGCAGAGAGCACCGCGATCTGGCGGCGCCGTGCAGGCTGGAAAGGAAAGAGGGCTGCCACCGGAATGTGGTGCGAATACCGGTTTGCACGCGTCGAGGGTAAGCTCTGGGTGAGCTTGCTGGCCTAAAACTGTTCTCTGTGCCAGACGCAGGCGAGAAGCTTTCCGTTAAGAATCAGGCTGCCACGCAAACGGAACGTGGTGCTACCTACCTAGCGCTGCGAGGGAAAGTGCATAGCCCAGGCGTGTTTCGGCAGAAGCAGCAGCGCGGAGCATTTCGCTGCCGGCACAGCGCTCTCTGGGCGAGAAGCGGACGACGGTTTGACTCCGGCAGAATGAAAGCGCCACATGGTACGAAGAGCATCGGAATGAAGGCAGAGCACCGAGCTGCTGCCGTGCGCATCGCACAGGCTGCGAGAGGAAGCGTGGCTGTCACTGGCTTCTTTGCGGGTTCACGTTAGCAGTTGAAAACAGAAAGTTCCACTTGCAGCTACTTGTGCTGCTACCTATTTCTCTTCCAGCTCTCCCTGGAAAGAATTGTGCCGAGCTTTACGCTTCCAGATGCACAGATGACGGTGGTAGATGCGGCAGAGAATAGAAAGACAGCGCGCAGCGGACAGTTTCTGGTGCTTTACGTGAGGCAAGGGGGAAGTGCAGCCCAGCAGTGGCTTTTACTTCTGGAGCCTTTTGCTTTGGTAGCAGCAGCTGCTGCGAGTGGGCAACGGAGCTGCGAGAGTGCGTAATGTGACGGCACATCTCGCTGAGAAGGAAGCTGCCGAGCCGCAGCGTGTTGTGCTCCGTTTCAAGGCTACTTGGAGGAGGGGGGTACTCGAAGAACGCCTTCTTTCTGGACGCGTCCTTCTGGGTGTGCTCAAGCTGCATGGACTCGGCAGCACGGAAGGTGTAAGAACCTGTTTCTGGCCAGGCAGTGTGCTGGAGTGCAAAGGGCTGCGCCTTCCTTTCTGAAGCAGCCCAGAGCATTCTCAGCGGAATCTGCTTGTGAAGCAGCTCTTGGCTGGACATTTGCAAGTCGCTCCACTGAGTCCATGAAGCCGGTGGCCAGCTGCTTCGTTCTTCGCCTTCTGGGCTCTGGACAGAGCTGAAGCGCAGCGATGGCTCGGAGCTTTGCCGCTCTTCGGCGTGAGCACTGCACGCAGCCACAGGCTGCTGTGCACGGATTTCCCTCAGCTCGACGTACAATCATTCTCTTGCTGTTTCCCTGAGTCGAAAGTGTCCGTGTAGCTCTCGCTCAGCGAAATGCGTCAGGAGAGAAACACTTGCTGGATGAGCTTTTCGCTGGCCAAGACTTTCAACGCAGCACCACCATTCGGGCAAGGAGGAGGAGAAAGGAGGAGCATCTTTTCGTCCTGGCCCGTTCTTCTGCGCGAGACGCCTCTCCGCGTCTTCGCTCCCTGCAAGGCTGTAATGTGCGCCGTGGTACTTGGAAGTGAGAAGGCAGGTGCAGAGAGCACCGCGATCTGGCGGCGCCGTGCAGGCTGGAAAGGAAAGAGGGCTGCCACCGGAATGTGGTGCGAATACCGGTTTGCACGCGTCGAGGGTAAGCTCTGGGTGAGCTTGCTGGCCTAAAACTGTTCTCTGTGCCAGACGCAGGCGAGAAGCTTTCCGTTAAGAATCAGGCTGCCACGCAAACGGAACGTGGTGCTACCTACCTAGCGCTGCGAGGGAAAGTGCATAGCCCAGGCGTGTTTCGGCAGAAGCAGCAGCGCGGAGCATTTCGCTGCCGGCACAGCGCTCTCTGGGCGAGAAGCGGACGACGGTTTGACTCCGGCAGAATGAAAGCGCCACATGGTACGAAGAGCATCGGAATGAAGGCAGAGCACCGAGCTGCTGCCGTGCGCATCGCACAGGCTGCGAGAGGAAGCGTGGCTGTCACTGGCTTCTTTGCGGGTTCACGTTAGCAGTTGAAAACAGAAAGTTCCACTTGCAGCTACTTGTGCTGCTACCTATTTCTCTTCCAGCTCTCCCTGGAAAGAATTGTGCCGAGCTTTACGCTTCCAGATGCACAGATGACGGTGGTAGATGCGGCAGAGAATAGAAAGACAGCGCGCAGCGGACAGTTTCTGGTGCTTTACGTGAGGCAAGGGGGAAGTGCAGCCCAGCAGTGGCTTTTACTTCTGGAGCCTTTTGCTTTGGTAGCAGCAGCTGCTGCGAGTGGGCAACGGAGCTGCGAGAGTGCGTAATGTGACGGCACATCTCGCTGAGAAGGAAGCTGCCGAGCCGCAGCGTGTTGTGCTCCGTTTCAAGGCTACTTGGAGGAGGGGGGTACTCGAAGAACGCCTTCTTTCTGGACGCGTCCTTCTGGGTGTGCTCAAGCTGCATGGACTCGGCAGCACGGAAGGTGTAAGAACCTGTTTCTGGCCAGGCAGTGTGCTGGAGTGCAAAGGGCTGCGCCTTCCTTTCTGAAGCAGCCCAGAGCATTCTCAGCGGAATCTGCTTGTGAAGCAGCTCTTGGCTGGACATTTGCAAGTCGCTCCACTGAGTCCATGAAGCCGGTGGCCAGCTGCTTCGTTCTTCGCCTTCTGGGCTCTGGACAGAGCTGAAGCGCAGCGATGGCTCGGAGCTTTGCCGCTCTTCGGCGTGAGCACTGCACGCAGCCACAGGCTGCTGTGCACGGATTTCCCTCAGCTCGACGTACAATCATTCTCTTGCTGTTTCCCTGAGTCGAAAGCGTCCGTGTAGCTCTCGCTCAGCGAAATGCGTCAGGAGAGAAACACTTGCTGGATGAGCTTTTCGCTGGCCAAGACTTTCAACGCAGCACCACCATTCGGGCAAGGAGGAGGAGAAAGGAGGAGCATCTTTTCGTCCTGGCCCGTTCTTCTGCGCGAGACGCCTCTCCGCGTCTTCGCTCCCTGCAAGGCTGTAATGTGCGCCGTGGTACTTGGAAGTGAGAAGGCAGGTGCAGAGAGCACCGCGATCTGGCGGCGCCGTGCAGGCTGGAAAGGAAAGAGGGCTGCCACCGGAATGTGGTGCGAATACCGGTTTGCACGCGTCGAGGGTAAGCTCTGGGTGAGCTTGCTGGCCTAAAACTGTTCTCTGTGCCAGACGCAGGCGAGAAGCTTTCCGTTAAGAATCAGGCTGCCACGCAAACGGAACGTGGTGCTACCTACCTAGCGCTGCGAGGGAAAGTGCATAGCCCAGGCGTGTTTCGGCAGAAGCAGCAGCGCGGAGCATTTCGCTGCCGGCACAGCGCTCTCTGGGCGAGAAGCGGACGACGGTTTGACTCCGGCAGAATGAAAGCGCCACATGGTACGAAGAGCATCGGAATGAAGGCAGAGCACCGAGCTGCTGCCGTGCGCATCGCACAGGCTGCGAGAGGAAGCGTGGCTGTCACTGGCTTCTTTGCGGGTTCACGTTAGCAGTTGAAAACAGAAAGTTCCACTTGCAGCTACTTGTGCTGCTACCTATTTCTCTTCCAGCTCTCCCTGGAAAGAATTGTGCCGAGCTTTACGCTCCAGATGCACAGATGACGGTGGTAGATGCGGCAGAGATAGAAAGACAGCGCGCAGCGGACAGTTTCTGGTGCTTTACGTGAGGCAAGGGGGAAGTGCAGCCAGCAGTGGCTTTTACTTCTGGAGCCTTTTGCTTTGGTAGCAGCAGCTGCTGCGAGTGGGCAACGGAGCTGCGAGAGTGCGTAATGTGACGGCACATCTCGCTGAGAAGGAAGCTGCCGAGCCGCAGCGTGTTGTGCTCCGTTTCAAGGCTACTTGGAGGAGGGGGGTACTCGAAGAACGCCTTCTTTCTGGACGCGTCCTTCTGGGTGTGCTCAAGCTGCATGGACTCGGCAGCACGGAAGGTGTAAGAACCTGTTTCTGGCCAGGCAGTGTGCTGGAGTGCAAAGGGCTGCGCCTTCCTTTCTGAAGCAGCCCAGAGCATTCTCAGCGGAATCTGCTTGTGAAGCAGCTCTTGGCTGGACATTTGCAAGTCGCTCCACTGAGTCCATGAAGCCGGTGGCCAGCTGCTTCGTTCTTCGCCTTCTGGGCTCTGGACAGAGCTGAAGCGCAGCGATGGCTCGGAGCTTTGCCGCTCTTCGGCGTGAGCACTGCACGCAGCCACAGGCTGCTGTGCACGGATTTCCCTCAGCTCGACGTACAATCATTCTCTTGCTGTTTCCCTGAGTCGAAAGCGTCCGTGTAGCTCTCGCTCAGCGAAATGCGTCAGGAGAGAAACACTTGCTGGATGAGCTTTTCGCTGGCCAAGACTTTCAACGCAGCACCACCATTCGGGCAAGGAGGAGGAGAAAGGAGGAGCATCTTTTCGTCCTGGCCCGTTCTTCTGCGCGAGACGCCTCTCCGCGTCTTCGCTCCCTGCATGGCTGTAATGTGCGCCGTGGTACTTGGAAGTGAGAGGCAGGTGCAGAGAGCACCGCGATCTGGCGGCGCCGTGCAGGCTGGAAAGGAAAGAGGACTGCCACCGGAATGTGGTGCGAATACCGGTTTGCACGCGTCGAGGGTAAGCTCTGGGTGAGCTTGCTGGCCTAAAACTGTTCTCTGTGCCAGACGCAGGCGAGAAGCTTTCCGTTAAGAATCAGGCTGCCACGCAAACGGAACGTGGTGCTACCTACCTAGCGCTGCGAGGGAAAGTGCATAGCCCAGGCGTGTTTCGGCAGAAGCAGCAGCGCGGAGCATTTCGCTGCCGGCACAGCGCTCTCTGGGCGAGAAGCGGACGACGGTTTGACTCCGGCAGAATGAAGCGCCACATGGTACGAAGAGCATCGGAATGAAGGCAGAGCACCGAGCTGCTGCCGTGCGCATCGCACAGGCTGCGAGAGGAAGCGTGGCTGTCACTGGCTTCTTTGCGGGTTCACGTTAGCAGTTGAAAACAGAAAGTTCCACTTGCAGCTACTTGTGCTGCTACCTATTTCTCTTCCAGCTCTCCCTGGAAAGAATTGTGCCGAGCTTTACGCTTCCAGATGCACAGATGACGGTGGTAGATGCGGCAGAGAATAGAAAGACAGCGCGCAGCGGACAGTTTCTGGTGCTTTACGTGAGGCAAGGGGGAAGTGCAGCCCAGCAGTGGCTTTTACTTCTGGAGCCTTTTGCTTGGTAGCAGCAGCTGCTGCGAGTGGGCAACGGAGCTGCGAGAGTGCGTAATGTGACGGCACATCTCGCTGAGAAGGAAGCTGCCGAGCCGCAGCGTGTTGTGCTCCGTTTCAAGGCTACTTGGAGGAGGGGGGTACTCGAAGAACGCCTTCTTTCTGGACGCGTCTTCTGGGTGTGCTCAAGCTGCATGGACTCGGCAGCACGGAAGGTGTAAGAACCTGTTTCTGGCCAGGCAGTGTGCTGGAGTGCAAAGGGCTGCGCCTTCCTTTCTGAAGCAGCCCAGAGCATTCTCAGCGAATCTGCTTGTGAAGCAGCTCTTGGCTGGACATTTGCAAGTCGCTCCACTGAGTCCATGAAGCCGGTGGCCAGCTGCTTCGTTCTTCGCCTTCTGGGCTCTGGACAGAGCTGAAGCGCAGCGATGGCTCGGAGCTTTGCCGCTCTTCGGCGTGAGCACTGCACGCAGCCACAGGCTGCTGTGCACGGGATTTCCCTCAGCTCGACGTACAATCATTCTCTTGCTGTTTCCCCTGAGTCGAAAGCGTGTCCGTGTAGCTCTCGCTCAGCAAAATGCGTCAGGAGAGAAACACTTGCTGGATGAGCTTTTCGCTGGCCAAGACTTTCAACGCAGCACCACCATTCGGGCAAGGAGGAGGAGAAAGGAGGAGCATCTTTTCGTCCTGGCCCGTTCTTCTGCGCGAGACGCCTCTCCGCGTCTTCGCTCCCTGCAAGGCTGTAATGTGCGCCGTGGTACTTGGAAGTGAGAAGGCAGGTGCAGAGAGCACCGCGATCTGGCGGCGCCGTGCAGGCTGGAAAGGAAAGAGGGCTGCCACCGGAATGTGGTGCGAATACCGGTTTGCACGCGTCGAGGGTAAGCTCTGGGTGAGCTTGCTGGCCTAAAACTGTTCTCTGTGCCAGACGCAGGCGAGAAGCTTTCCGTTAAGAATCAGGCTGCCACGCAAACGGAACGTGGTGCTACCTACCTAGCGCTGCGAGGGAAAGTGCATAGCCCAGGCGTGTTTCGGCAGAAGCAGCAGCGCGGAGCATTTCGCTGCCGGCACAGCGCTCTCTGGGCGAGAAGCGGACGACGGTTTGACTCCGGCAGAATGAAAGCGCCACATGGTACGAAGAGCATCGGAATGAAGGCAGAGCACCGAGCTGCTGCCGTGCGCATCGCACAGGCTGCGAGAGGAAGCGTGGCTGTCACTGGCTTCTTTGCGGGTTCACGTTAGCAGTTGAAAACAGAAAGTTCCACTTGCAGCTACTTGTGCTGCTACCTATTTCTCTTCCAGCTCTCCCTGGAAAGAATTGTGCCGAGCTTTACGCTTCCAGATGCACAGATGACGGTGGTAGATGCGGCAGAGAATAGAAAGACAGCGCGCAGCGGACAGTTTCTGGTGCTTTACGTGAGGCAAGGGGGAAGTGCAGCCCAGCAGTGGCTTTTACTTCTGGAGCCTTTTGCTTTGGTAGCAGCAGCTGCTGCGAGTGGGCAACGGAGCTGCGAGAGTGCGTAATGTGACGGCACATCTCGCTGAGAAGGAAGCTGCCGAGCCGCAGCGTGTTGTGCTCCGTTTCAAGGCTACTTGGAGGAGGGGGGTACTCGAAGAACGCCTTCTTTCTGGACGCGTCCTTCTGGGTGTGCTCAAGCTGCATGGACTCGGCAGCACGGAAGGTGTAAGAACCTGTTTCTGGCCAGGCAGTGTGCTGGAGTGCAAAGGGCTGCGCCTTCCTTTCTGAAGCAGCCCAGAGCATTCTCAGCGGAATCTGCTTGTGAAGCAGCTCTTGGCTGGACATTTGCAAGTCGCTCCACTGAGTCCATGAAGCCGGTGGCCAGCTGCTTCGTTCTTCGCCTTCTGGGCTCTGGACAGAGCTGAAGCGCAGCGATGGCTCGGAGCTTTGCCGCTCTTCGGCGTGAGCACTGCACGCAGCCACAGGCTGCTGTGCACGGATTTCCCTCAGCTCGACGTACAATCATTCTCTTGCTGTTTCCCTGAGTCGAAAGCGTCCGTGTAGCTCTCGCTCAGCAAAATGCGTCAGGAGAGAAACACTTGCTGGATGAGCTTTTCGCTGGCCAAGACTTTCAACGCAGCACCACCATTCGGGCAAGGAGGAGGAGAAAGGAGGAGCATCTTTTCGTCCTGGCCCGTTCTTCTGCGCGAGACGCCTCTCCGCGTCTTCGCTCCCTGCAAGGCTGTAATGTGCGCCGTGGTACTTGGAAGTGAGAAGGCAGGTGCAGAGAGCACCGCGATCTGGCGGCGCCGTGCAGGCTGGAAAGGAAAGAGGGCTGCCACCGGAATGTGGTGCGAATACCGGTTTGCACGCGTCGAGGGTAAGCTCTGGGTGAGCTTGCTGGCCTAAAACTGTTCTCTGTGCCAGACGCAGGCGAGAAGCTTTCCGTTAAGAATCAGGCTGCCACGCAAACGGAACGTGGTGCTACCTACCTAGCGCTGCGAGGGAAAGTGCATAGCCCAGGCGTGTTTCGGCAGAAGCAGCAGCGCGGAGCATTTCGCTGCCGGCACAGCGCTCTCTGGGCGAGAAGCGGACGACGGTTTGACTCCGGCAGAATGAAAGCGCCACATGGTACGAAGAGCATCGGAATGAAGGCAGAGCACCGAGCTGCTGCCGTGCGCATCGCACAGGCTGCGAGAGGAAGCGTGGCTGTCACTGGCTTCTTTGCGGGTTCACGTTAGCAGTTGAAAACAGAAAGTTCCACTTGCAGCTACTTGTGCTGCTACCTATTTCTCTTCCAGCTCTCCCTGGAAAGAATTGTGCCGAGCTTTACGCTTCCAGATGCACAGATGACGGTGGTAGATGCGGCAGAGAATAGAAAGACAGCGCGCAGCGGACAGTTTCTGGTGCTTTACGTGAGGCAAGGGGGAAGTGCAGCCCAGCAGTGGCTTTTACTTCTGGAGCCTTTTGCTTTGGTAGCAGCAGCTGCTGCGAGTGGGCAACGGAGCTGCGAGAGTGCGTAATGTGACGGCACATCTCGCTGAGAAGGAAGCTGCCGAGCCGCAGCGTGTTGTGCTCCGTTTCAAGGCTACTTGGAGGAGGGGGGTACTCGAAGAACGCCTTCTTTCTGGACGCGTCCTTCTGGGTGTGCTCAAGCTGCATGGACTCGGCAGCACGGAAGGTGTAAGAACCTGTTTCTGGCCAGGCAGTGTGCTGGAGTGCAAAGGGCTGCGCCTTCCTTTCTGAAGCAGCCCAGAGCATTCTCAGCGGAATCTGCTTGTGAAGCAGCTCTTGGCTGGACATTTGCAAGTCGCTCCACTGAGTCCATGAAGCCGGTGGCCAGCTGCTTCCTTCTTCGCCTTCTGGGCTCTGGACAGAGCTGAAGCGCAGCGATGGCTCGGAGCTTTGCCGCTCTTCGGCGTGAGCACTGCACGCAGCCACAGGCTGCTGTGCACGGATTTCCCTCAGCTCGACGTACAATCATTCTCTTGCTGTTTCCCTGAGTCGAAAGCGTCCGTGTAGCTCTCGCTCAGCGAAATGCGTCAGGAGAGAAACACTTGCTGGATGAGCTTTTCGCTGGCCAAGACTTTCAACGCAGCACCACCATTCGGGCAAGGAGGAGGAGAAAGGAGGAGCATCTTTTCGTCCTGGCCCGTTCTTCTGCGCGAGACGCCTCTCCGCGTCTTCGCTCCCTGCAAGGCTGTAATGTGCGCCGTGGTACTTGGAAGTGAGAAGGCAGGTGCAGAGAGCACCGCGATCTGGCGGCGCCGTGCAGGCTGGAAAGGAAAGAGGGCTGCCACCGGAATGTGGTGCGAATACCGGTTTGCACGCGTCGAGGGTAAGCTCTGGGTGAGCTTGCTGGCCTAAAACTGTTCTCTGTGCCAGACGCAGGCGAGAAGCTTTCCGTTAAGAATCAGGCTGCCACGCAAACGGAACGTGGTGCTACCTACCTAGCGCTGCGAGGGAAAGTGCATAGCCCAGGCGTGTTTCGGCAGAAGCAGCAGCGCGGAGCATTTCGCTGCCGGCACAGCGCTCTCTGGGCGAGAAGCGGACGACGGTTTGACTCCGGCAGAATGAAAGCGCCACATGGTACGAAGAGCATCGGAATGAAGGCAGAGCACCGAGCTGCTGCCGTGCGCATCGCACAGGCTGCGAGAGGAAGCGTGGCTGTCACTGGCTTCTTTGCGGGTTCACGTTAGCAGTTGAAAACAGAAAGTTCCACTTGCAGCTACTTGTGCTGCTACCTATTTCTCTTCCAGCTCTCCCTGGAAAGAATTGTGCCGAGCTTTACGCTTCCAGATGCACAGATGACGGTGGTAGATGCGGCAGAGAATAGAAAGACAGCGCGCAGCGGACAGTTTCTGGTGCTTTACGTGAGGCAAGGGGGAAGTGCAGCCCAGCAGTGGCTTTTACTTCTGGAGCCTTTTGCTTTGGTAGCAGCAGCTGCTGCGAGTGGGCAACGGAGCTGCGAGAGTGCGTAATGTGACGGCACATCTCGCTGAGAAGGAAGCTGCCGAGCCGCAGCGTGTTGTGCTCCGTTTCAAGGCTACTTGGAGGAGGGGGGTACTCGAAGAACGCCTTCTTTCTGGACGCGTCCTTCTGGGTGTGCTCAAGCTGCATGGACTCGGCAGCACGGAAGGTGTAAGAACCTGTTTCTGGCCAGGCAGTGTGCTGGAGTGCAAAGGGCTGCGCCTTCCTTTCTGAAGCAGCCCAGAGCATTCTCAGCGGAATCTGCTTGTGAAGCAGCTCTTGGCTGGACATTTGCAAGTCGCTCCACTGAGTCCATGAAGCCGGTGGCCAGCTGCTTCGTTCTTCGCCTTCTGGGCTCTGGACAGAGCTGAAGCGCAGCGATGGCTCGGAGCTTTGCCGCTCTTCGGCGTGAGCACTGCACGCAGCCACAGGCTGCTGTGCACGGATTTCCCTCAGCTCGACGTACAATCATTCTCTTGCTGTTTCCCTGAGTCGAAAGCGTCCGTGTAGCTCTCGCTCAGCGAAATGCGTCAGGAGAGAAACACTTGCTGGATGAGCTTTTCGCTGGCCAAGACTTTCAACGCAGCACCACCATTCGGGCAAGGAGGAGGAGAAAGGAGGAGCATCTTTTCGTCCTGGCCCGTTCTTCTGCGCGAGACGCCTCTCCGCGTCTTCGCTCCCTGCAAGGCTGTAATGTGCGCCGTGGTACTTGGAAGTGAGAAGGCAGGTGCAGAGAGCACCGCGATCTGGCGGCGCCGTGCAGGCTGGAAAGGAAAGAGGGCTGCCACCGGAATGTGGTGCGAATACCGGTTTGCACGCGTCGAGGGTAAGCTCTGGGTGAGCTTGCTGGCCTAAAACTGTTCTCTGTGCCAGACGCAGGCGAGAAGCTTTCCGTTAAGAATCAGGCTGCCACGCAAACGGAACGTGGTGCTACCTACCTAGCGCTGCGAGGGAAAGTGCATAGCCCAGGCGTGTTTCGGCAGAAGCAGCAGCGCGGAGCATTTCGCTGCCGGCACAGCGCTCTCTGGGCGAGAAGCAGACGACGGTTTGACTCCGGCAGAATGAAAGCGCCACATGGTACGAAGAGCATCGGAATGAAGGCAGAGCACCGAGCTGCTGCCGTGCGCATCGCACAGGCTGCGAGAGGAAGCGTGGCTGTCACTGGCTTCTTTGCGGGTTCACGTTAGCAGTTGAAAACAGAAAGTTCCACTTGCAGCTACTTGTGCTGCTACCTATTTCTCTTCCAGCTCTCCCTGGAAAGAATTGTGCCGAGCTTTACGCTTCCAGATGCACAGATGACGGTGGTAGATGCGGCAGAGAATAGAAAGACAGCGCGCAGCGGACAGTTTCTGGTGCTTTACGTGAGGCAAGGGGGAAGTGCAGCCCAGCAGTGGCTTTTACTTCTGGAGCCTTTTGCTTTGGTAGCAGCAGCTGCTGCGAGTGGGCAACGGAGCTGCGAGAGTGCGTAATGTGACGGCACATCTCGCTGAGAAGGAAGCTGCCGAGCCGCAGCGTGTTGTGCTCCGTTTCAAGGCTACTTGGAGGAGGGGGGTACTCGAAGAACGCCTTCTTTCTGGACGCGTCCTTCTGGGTGTGCTCAAGCTGCATGGACTCGGCAGCACGGAAGGTGTAAGAACCTGTTTCTGGCCAGGCAGTGTGCTGGAGTGCAAAGGGCTGCGCCTTCCTTTCTGAAGCAGCCCAGAGCATTCTCAGCGGAATCTGCTTGTGAAGCAGCTCTTGGCTGGACATTTGCAAGTCGCTCCACTGAGTCCATGAAGCCGGTGGCCAGCTGCTTCGTTCTTCGCCTTCTGGGCTCTGGACAGAGCTGAAGCGCAGCGATGGCTCGGAGCTTTGCCGCTCTTCGGCGTGAGCACTGCACGCAGCCACAGGCTGCTGTGCACGGATTTCCCTCAGCTCGACGTACAATCATTCTCTTGCTGTTTCCCTGAGTCGAAAGCGTCCGTGTAGCTCTCGCTCAGCGAAATGCGTCAGGAGAGAAACACTTGCTGGATGAGCTTTTCGCTGGCCAAGACTTTCAACGCAGCACCACCATTCGGGCAAGGAGGAGGAGAAAGGAGGAGCATCTTTTCGTCCTGGCCCGTTCTTCTGCGCGAGACGCCTCTCCGCGTCTTCGCTCCCTGCAAGGCTGTAATGTGCGCCGTGGTACTTGGAAGTGAGAAGGCAGGTGCAGAGAGCACCGCGATCTGGCGGCGCCGTGCAGGCTGGAAAGGAAAGAGGGCTGCCACCGGAATGTGGTGCGAATACCGGTTTGCACGCGTCGAGGGTAAGCTCTGGGTGAGCTTGCTGGCCTAAAACTGTTCTCTGTGCCAGACGCAGGCGAGAAGCTTTCCGTTAAGAATCAGGCTGCCACGCAAACGGAACGTGGTGCTACCTACCTAGCGCTGCGAGGGAAAGTGCATAGCCCAGGCGTGTTTCGGCAGAAGCAGCAGCGCGGAGCATTTCGCTGCCGGCACAGCGCTCTCTGGGCGAGAAGCGGACGACGGTTTGACTCCGGCAGAATGAAAGCGCCACATGGTACGAAGAGCATCGGAATGAAGGCAGAGCACCGAGCTGCTGCCGTGCGCATCGCACAGGCTGCGAGAGGAAGCGTGGCTGTCACTGGCTTCTTTGCGGGTTCACGTTAGCAGTTGAAAACAGAAAGTTCCACTTGCAGCTACTTGTGCTGCTACCTATTTCTCTTCCAGCTCTCCCTGGAAAGAATTGTGCCAAGCTTTACGCTTCCAGATGCACAGATGACGGTGGTAGATGCGGCAGAGAATAGAAAGACAGCGCGCAGCGGACAGTTTCTGGTGCTTTACGTGAGGCAAGGGGGAAGTGCAGCCCAGCAGTGGCTTTTACTTCTGGAGCCTTTTGCTTTGGTAGCAGCAGCTGCTGCGAGTGGGCAACGGAGCTGCGAGAGTGCGTAATGTGACGGCACATCTCGCTGAGAAGGAAGCTGCCGAGCCGCAGCGTGTTGTGCTCCGTTTCAAGGCTACTTGGAGGAGGGGGGTACTCGAAGAACGCCTTCTTTCTGGACGCATCCTTCTGGGTGTGCTCAAGCTGCATGGACTCGGCAGCACGGAAGGTGTAAGAACCTGTTTCTGGCCAGGCAGTGTGCTGGAGTGCAAAGGGCTGCGCCTTCCTTTCTGAAGCAGCCCAGAGCATTCTCAGCGGAATCTGCTTGTGAAGCAGCTCTTGGCTGGACATTTGCAAGTCGCTCCACTGAGTCCATGAAGCCGGTGGCCAGCTGCTTCGTTCTTCGCCTTCTGGGCTCTGGACAGAGCTGAAGCGCAGCGATGGCTCGGAGCTTTGCCGCTCTTCGGCGTGAGCACTGCACGCAGCCACAGGCTGCTGTGCACGGATTTCCCTCAGCTCGACGTACAATCATTCTCTTGCTGTTTCCCTGAGTCGAAAGTGTCCGTGTAGCTCTCGCTCAGCGAAATGCGTCAGGAGAGAAACACTTGCTGGATGAGCTTTTCGCTGGCCAAGACTTTCAACGCAGCACCACCATTCGGGCAAGGAGGAGGAGAAAGGAGGAGCATCTTTTCGTCCTGGCCCGTTCTTCTGCGCGAGACGCCTCTCCGCGTCTTCGCTCCCTGCAAGGCTGTAATGTGCGCCGTGGTACTTGGAAGTGAGAAGGCAGGTGCAGAGAGCACCGCGATCTGGCGGCGCCGTGCAGGCTGGAAAGGAAAGAGGGCTGCCACCGGAATGTGGTGCGAATACCGGTTTGCACGCGTCGAGGGTAAGCTCTGGGTGAGCTTGCTGGCCTAAAACTGTTCTCTGTGCCAGACGCAGGCGAGAAGCTTTCCGTTAAGAATCAGGCTGCCACGCAAACGGAACGTGGTGCTACCTACCTAGCGCTGCGAGGGAAAGTGCATAGCCCAGGCGTGTTTCGGCAGAAGCAGCAGCGCGGAGCATTTCGCTGCCGGCACAGCGCTCTCTGGGCGAGAAGCGGACGACGGTTTGACTCCGGCAGAATGAAAGCGCCACATGGTACGAAGAGCATCGGAATGAAGGCAGAGCACCGAGCTGCTGCCGTGCGCATCGCACAGGCTGCGAGAGGAAGCGTGGCTGTCACTGGCTTCTTTGCGGGTTCACGTTAGCAGTTGAAAACAGAAAGTTCCACTTGCAGCTACTTGTGCTGCTACCTATTTCTCTTCCAGCTCTCCCTGGAAAGAATTGTGCCGAGCTTTACGCTTCCAGATGCACAGATGACGGTGGTAGATGCGGCAGAGAATAGAAAGACAGCGCGCAGCGGACAGTTTCTGGTGCTTTACGTGAGGCAAGGGGGAAGTGCAGCCCAGCAGTGGCTTTTACTTCTGGAGCCTTTTGCTTTGGTAGCAGCAGCTGCTGCGAGTGGGCAACGGAGCTGCGAGAGTGCGTAATGTGACGGCACATCTCGCTGAGAAGGAAGCTGCCGAGCCGCAGCGTGTTGTGCTCCGTTTCAAGGCTACTTGGAGGAGGGGGGTACTCGAAGAACGCCTTCTTTCTGGACGCGTCCTTCTGGGTGTGCTCAAGCTGCATGGACTCGGCAGCACGGAAGGTGTAAGAACCTGTTTCTGGCCAGGCAGTGTGCTGGAGTGCAAAGGGCTGCGCCTTCCTTTCTGAAGCAGCCCAGAGCATTCTCAGCGGAATCTGCTTGTGAAGCAGCTCTTGGCTGGACATTTGCAAGTCGCTCCACTGAGTCCATGAAGCCGGTGGCCAGCTGCTTCCTTCTTCGCCTTCTGGGCTCTGGACAGAGCTGAAGCGCAGCGATGGCTCGGAGCTTTGCCGCTCTTCGGCGTGAGCACTGCACGCAGCCACAGGCTGCTGTGCACGGATTTCCCTCAGCTCGACGTACAATCATTCTCTTGCTGTTTCCCTGAGTCGAAAGTGTCCGTGTAGCTCTCGCTCAGCGAAATGCGTCAGGAGAGAAACACTTGCTGGATGAGCTTTTCGCTGGCCAAGACTTTCAACGCAGCACCACCATTCGGGCAAGGAGGAGGAGAAAGGAGGAGCATCTTTTCGTCCTGGCCCGTTCTTCTGCGCGAGACGCCTCTCCGCGTCTTCGCTCCCTGCAAGGCTGTAATGTGCGCCGTGGTACTTGGAAGTGAGAAGGCAGGTGCAGAGAGCACCGCGATCTGGCGGCGCCGTGCAGGCTGGAAAGGAAAGAGGGCTGCCACCGGAATGTGGTGCGAATACCGGTTTGCACGCGTCGAGGGTAAGCTCTGGGTGAGCTTGCTGGCCTAAAACTGTTCTCTGTGCCAGACGCAGGCGAGAAGCTTTCCGTTAAGAATCAGGCTGCCACGCAAACGGAACGTGGTGCTACCTACCTAGCGCTGCGAGGGAAAGTGCATAGCCCAGGCGTGTTTCGGCAGAAGCAGCAGCGCGGAGCATTTCGCTGCCGGCACAGCGCTCTCTGGGCGAGAAGCGGACGACGGTTTGACTCCGGCAGAATGAAAGCGCCACATGGTACGAAGAGCATCGGAATGAAGGCAGAGCACCGAGCTGCTGCCGTGCGCATCGCACAGGCTGCGAGAGGAAGCGTGGCTGTCACTGGCTTCTTTGCGGGTTCACGTTAGCAGTTGAAAACAGAAAGTTCCACTTGCAGCTACTTGTGCTGCTACCTATTTCTCTTCCAGCTCTCCCTGGAAAGAATTGTGCCGAGCTTTACGCTTCCAGATGCACAGATGACGGTGGTAGATGCGGCAGAGAATAGAAAGACAGCGCGCAGCGGACAGTTTCTGGTGCTTTACGTGAGGCAAGGGGGAAGTGCAGCCCAGCAGTGGCTTTTACTTCTGGAGCCTTTTGCTTTGGTAGCAGCAGCTGCTGCGAGTGGGCAACGGAGCTGCGAGAGTGCGTAATGTGATGGCACATCTCGCTGAGAAGGAAGCTGCCGAGCCGCAGCGTGTTGTGCTCCGTTTCAAGGCTACTTGGAGGAGGGGGGTACTCGAAGAACGCCTTCTTTCTGGACGCGTCCTTCTGGGTGTGCTCAAGCTGCATGGACTCGGCAGCACGGAAGGTGTAAGAACCTGTTTCTGGCCAGGCAGTGTGCTGGAGTGCAAAGGGCTGCGCCTTCCTTTCTGAAGCAGCCCAGAGCATTCTCAGCGGAATCTGCTTGTGAAGCAGCTCTTGGCTGGACATTTGCAAGTCGCTCCACTGAGTCCATGAAGCCGGTGGCCAGCTGCTTCGTTCTTCGCCTTCTGGGCTCTGGACAGAGCTGAAGCGCAGCGATGGCTCGGAGCTTTGCCGCTCTTCGGCGTGAGCACTGCACGCAGCCACAGGCTGCTGTGCACGGATTTCCCTCAGCTCGACGTACAATCATTCTCTTGCTGTTTCCCTGAGTCGAAAGTGTCCGTGTAGCTCTCGCTCAGCGAAATGCGTCAGGAGAGAAACACTTGCTGGATGAGCTTTTCGCTGGCCAAGACTTTCAACGCAGCACCACCATTCGGGCAAGGAGGAGGAGAAAGGAGGAGCATCTTTTCGTCCTGGCCCGTTCTTCTGCGCGAGACGCCTCTCCGCGTCTTCGCTCCCTGCAAGGCTGTAATGTGCGCCGTGGTACTTGGAAGTGAGAAGGCAGGTGCAGAGAGCACCGCGATCTGGCGGCGCCGTGCAGGCTGGAAAGGAAAGAGGGCTGCCACCGGAATGTGGTGCGAATACCGGTTTGCACGCGTCGAGGGTAAGCTCTGGGTGAGCTTGCTGGCCTAAAACTGTTCTCTGTGCCAGACGCAGGCGAGAAGCTTTCCGTTAAGAATCAGGCTGCCACGCAAACGGAACGTGGTGCTACCTACCTAGCGCTGCGAGGGAAAGTGCATAGCCCAGGCGTGTTTCGGCAGAAGCAGCAGCGCGGAGCATTTCGCTGCCGGCACAGCGCTCTCTGGGCGAGAAGCGGACGACGGTTTGACTCCGGCAGAATGAAAGCGCCACATGGTACGAAGAGCATCGGAATGAAGGCAGAGCACCGAGCTGCTGCCGTGCGCATCGCACAGGCTGCGAGAGGAAGCGTGGCTGTCACTGGCTTCTTTGCGGGTTCACGTTAGCAGTTGAAAACAGAAAGTTCCACTTGCAGCTACTTGTGCTGCTACCTATTTCTCTTCCAGCTCTCCCTGGAAAGAATTGTGCCGAGCTTTACGCTTCCAGATGCACAGATGACGGTGGTAGATGCGGCAGAGAATAGAAAGACAGCGCGCAGCGGACAGTTTCTGGTGCTTTACGTGAGGCAAGGGGGAAGTGCAGCCCAGCAGTGGCTTTTACTTCTGGAGCCTTTTGCTTTGGTAGCAGCAGCTGCTGCGAGTGGGCAACGGAGCTGCGAGAGTGCGTAATGTGACGGCACATCTCGCTGAGAAGGAAGCTGCCGAGCCGCAGCGTGTTGTGCTCCGTTTCAAGGCTACTTGGAGGAGGGGGGTACTCGAAGAACGCCTTCTTTCTGGACGCGTCCTTCTGGGTGTGCTCAAGCTGCATGGACTCGGCAGCACGGAAGGTGTAAGAACCTGTTTCTGGCCAGGCAGTGTGCTGGAGTGCAAAGGGCTGCGCCTTCCTTTCTGAAGCAGCCCAGAGCATTCTCAGCGGAATCTGCTTGTGAAGCAGCTCTTGGCTGGACATTTGCAAGTCGCTCCACTGAGTCCATGAAGCCGGTGGCCAGCTGCTTCGTTCTTCGCCTTCTGGGCTCTGGACAGAGCTGAAGCGCAGCGATGGCTCGGAGCTTTGCCGCTCTTCGGCGTGAGCACTGCACGCAGCCACAGGCTGCTGTGCACGGATTTCCCTCAGCTCGACGTACAATCATTCTCTTGCTGTTTCCCTGAGTCGAAAGCGTCCGTGTAGCTCTCGCTCAGCGAAATGCGTCAGGAGAGAAACACTTGCTGGATGAGCTTTTCGCTGGCCAAGACTTTCAACGCAGCACCACCATTCGGGCAAGGAGGAGGAGAAAGGAGGAGCATCTTTTCGTCCTGGCCCGTTCTTCTGCGCGAGACGCCTCTCCGCGTCTTCGCTCCCTGCAAGGCTGTAATGTGCGCCGTGGTACTTGGAAGTGAGAAGGCAGGTGCAGAGAGCACCGCGATCTGGCGGCGCCGTGCAGGCTGGAAAGGAAAGAGGGCTGCCACCGGAATGTGGTGCGAATACCGGTTTGCACGCGTCGAGGGTAAGCTCTGGGTGAGCTTGCTGGCCTAAAACTGTTCTCTGTGCCAGACGCAGGCGAGAAGCTTTCCGTTAAGAATCAGGCTGCCACGCAAACGGAACGTGGTGCTACCTACCTAGCGCTGCGAGGGAAAGTGCATAGCCCAGGCGTGTTTCGGCAGAAGCAGCAGCGCGGAGCATTTCGCTGCCGGCACAGCGCTCTCTGGGCGAGAAGCGGACGACGGTTTGACTCCGGCAGAATGAAAGCGCCACATGGTACGAAGAGCATCGGAATGAAGGCAGAGCACCGAGCTGCTGCCGTGCGCATCGCACAGGCTGCGAGAGGAAGCGTGGCTGTCACTGGCTTCTTTGCGGGTTCACGTTAGCAGTTGAAAACAGAAAGTTCCACTTGCAGCTACTTGTGCTGCTACCTATTTCTCTTCCAGCTCTCCCTGGAAAGAATTGTGCCGAGCTTTACGCTTCCAGATGCACAGATGACGGTGGTAGATGCGGCAGAGAATAGAAAGACAGCGCGCAGCGGACAGTTTCTGGTGCTTTACGTGAGGCAAGGGGGAAGTGCAGCCCAGCAGTGGCTTTTACTTCTGGAGCCTTTTGCTTTGGTAGCAGCAGCTGCTGCGAGTGGGCAACGGAGCTGCGAGAGTGCGTAATGTGACGGCACATCTCGCTGAGAAGGAAGCTGCCGAGCCGCAGCGTGTTGTGCTCCGTTTCAAGGCTACTTGGAGGAGGGGGGTAGTCGAAGAACGCCTTCTTTCTGGACGCGTCCTTCTGGGTGTGCTCAAGCTGCATGGACTCGGCAGCACGGAAGGTGTAAGAACCTGTTTCTGGCCAGGCAGTGTGCTGGAGTGCAAAGGGCTGCGCCTTCCTTTCTGAAGCAGCCCAGAGCATTCTCAGCGGAATCTGCTTGTGAAGCAGCTCTTGGCTGGACATTTGCAAGTCGCTCCACTGAGTCCATGAAGCCGGTGGCCAGCTGCTTCGTTCTTCGCCTTCTGGGCTCTGGACAGAGCTGAAGCGCAGCGATGGCTCGGAGCTTTGCCGCTCTTCGGCGTGAGCACTGCACGCAGCCACAGGCTGCTGTGCACGGATTTCCCTCAGCTCGACGTACAATCATTCTCTTGCTGTTTCCCTGAGTCGAAAGCGTCCGTGTAGCTCTCGCTCAGCGAAATGCGTCAGGAGAGAAACACTTGCTGGATGAGCTTTTCGCTGGCCAAGACTTTCAACGCAGCACCACCATTCGGGCAAGGAGGAGGAGAAAGGAGGAGCATCTTTTCGTCCTGGCCCGTTCTTCTGCGCGAGACGCCTCTCCGCGTCTTCGCTCCCTGCAAGGCTGTAATGTGCGCCGTGGTACTTGGAAGTGAGAAGGCAGGTGCAGAGAGCACCGCGATCTGGCGGCGCCGTGCAGGCTGGAAAGGAAAGAGGGCTGCCACCGGAATGTGGTGCGAATACCGGTTTGCACGCGTCGAGGGTAAGCTCTGGGTGAGCTTGCTGGCCTAAAACTGTTCTCTGTGCCAGACGCAGGCGAGAAGCTTTCCGTTAAGAATCAGGCTGCCACGCAAACGGAACGTGGTGCTACCTACCTAGCGCTGCGAGGGAAAGTGCATAGCCCAGGCGTGTTTCGGCAGAAGCAGCAGCGCGGAGCATTTCGCTGCCGGCACAGCGCTCTCTGGGCGAGAAGCGGACGACGGTTTGACTCCGGCAGAATGAAAGCGCCACATGGTACGAAGAGCATCGGAATGAAGGCAGAGCACCGAGCTGCTGCCGTGCGCATCGCACAGGCTGCGAGAGGAAGCGTGGCTGTCACTGGCTTCTTTGCGGGTTCACGTTAGCAGTTGAAAACAGAAAGTTCCACTTGCAGCTACTTGTGCTGCTACCTATTTCTCTTCCAGCTCTCCCTGGAAAGAATTGTGCCGAGCTTTACGCTTCCAGATGCACAGATGACGGTGGTAGATGCGGCAGAGAATAGAAAGACAGCGCGCAGCGGACAGTTTCTGGTGCTTTACGTGAGGCAAGGGGGAAGTGCAGCCCAGCAGTGGCTTTTACTTCTGGAGCCTTTTGCTTTGGTAGCAGCAGCTGCTGCGAGTGGGCAACGGAGCTGCGAGAGTGCGTAATGTGACGGCACATCTCGCTGAGAAGGAAGCTGCCGAGCCGCAGCGTGTTGTGCTCCGTTTCAAGGCTACTTGGAGGAGGGGGGTACTCGAAGAACGCCTTCTTTCTGGACGCGTCCTTCTGGGTGTGCTCAAGCTGCATGGACTCGGCAGCACGGAAGGTGTAAGAACCTGTTTCTGGCCAGGCAGTGTGCTGGAGTGCAAAGGGCTGCGCCTTCCTTTCTGAAGCAGCCCAGAGCATTCTCAGCGGAATCTGCTTGTGAAGCAGCTCTTGGCTGGACATTTGCAAGTCGCTCCACTGAGTCCATGAAGCCGGTGGCCAGCTGCTTCGTTCTTCGCCTTCTGGGCTCTGGACAGAGCTGAAGCGCAGCGATGGCTCGGAGCTTTGCCGCTCTTCGGCGTGAGCACTGCACGCAGCCACAGGCTGCTGTGCACGGATTTCCCTCAGCTCGACGTACAATCATTCTCTTGCTGTTTCCCTGAGTCGAAAGCGTCCGTGTAGCTCTCGCTCAGCGAAATGCGTCAGGAGAGAAACACTTGCTGGATGAGCTTTTCGCTGGCCAAGACTTTCAACGCAGCACCACCATTCGGGCAAGGAGGAGGAGAAAGGAGGAGCATCTTTTCGTCCTGGCCCGTTCTTCTGCGCGAGACGCCTCTCCGCGTCTTCGCTCCCTGCAAGGCTGTAATGTGCGCCGTGGTACTTGGAAGTGAGAAGGCAGGTGCAGAGAGCACCGCGATCTGGCGGCGCCGTGCAGGCTGGAAAGGAAAGAGGGCTGCCACCGGAATGTGGTGCGAATACCGGTTTGCACGCGTCGAGGGTAAGCTCTGGGTGAGCTTGCTGGCCTAAAACTGTTCTCTGTGCCAGACGCAGGCGAGAAGCTTTCCGTTAAGAATCAGGCTGCCACGCAAACGGAACGTGGTGCTACCTACCTAGCGCTGCGAGGGAAAGTGCATAGCCCAGGCGTGTTTCGGCAGAAGCAGCAGCGCGGAGCATTTCGCTGCCGGCACAGCGCTCTCTGGGCGAGAAGCGGACGACGGTTTGACTCCGGCAGAATGAAAGCGCCACATGGTACGAAGAGCATCGGAATGAAGGCAGAGCACCGAGCTGCTGCCGTGCGCATCGCACAGGCTGCGAGAGGAAGCGTGGCTGTCACTGGCTTCTTTGCGGGTTCACGTTAGCAGTTGAAAACAGAAAGTTCCACTTGCAGCTACTTGTGCTGCTACCTATTTCTCTTCCAGCTCTCCCTGGAAAGAATTGTGCCGAGCTTTACGCTTCCAGATGCACAGATGACGGTGGTAGATGCGGCAGAGAATAGAAAGACAGCGCGCAGCGGACAGTTTCTGGTGCTTTACGTGAGGCAAGGGGGAAGTGCAGCCCAGCAGTGGCTTTTACTTCTGGAGCCTTTTGCTTTGGTAGCAGCAGCTGCTGCGAGTGGGCAACGGAGCTGCGAGAGTGCGTAATGTGACGGCACATCTCGCTGAGAAGGAAGCTGCCGAGCCGCAGCGTGTTGTGCTCCGTTTCAAGGCTACTTGGAGGAGGGGGGTACTCGAAGAACGCCTTCTTTCTGGACGCGTCCTTCTGGGTGTGCTCAAGCTGCATGGACTCGGCAGCACGGAAGGTGTAAGAACCTGTTTCTGGCCAGGCAGTGTGCTGGAGTGCAAAGGGCTGCGCCTTCCTTTCTGAAGCAGCCCAGAGCATTCTCAGCGGAATCTGCTTGTGAAGCAGCTCTTGGCTGGACATTTGCAAGTCGCTCCACTGAGTCCATGAAGCCGGTGGCCAGCTGCTTCGTTCTTCGCCTTCTGGGCTCTGGACAGAGCTGAAGCGCAGCGATGGCTCGGAGCTTTGCCGCTCTTCGGCGTGAGCACTGCACGCAGCCACAGGCTGCTGTGCACGGATTTCCCTCAGCTCGACGTACAATCATTCTCTTGCTGTTTCCCTGAGTCGAAAGCGTCCGTGTAGCTCTCGCTCAGCGAAATGCGTCAGGAGAGAAACACTTGCTGGATGAGCTTTTCGCTGGCCAAGACTTTCAACGCAGCACCACCATTCGGGCAAGGAGGAGGAGAAAGGAGGAGCATCTTTTCGTCCTGGCCCGTTCTTCTGCGCGAGACGCCTCTCCGCGTCTTCGCTCCCTGCAAGGCTGTAATGTGCGCCGTGGTACTTGGAAGTGAGAAGGCAGGTGCAGAGAGCACCGCGATCTGGCGGCGCCGTGCAGGCTGGAAAGGAAAGAGGGCTGCCACCGGAATGTGGTGCGAATACCGGTTTGCACGCGTCGAGGGTAAGCTCTGGGTGAGCTTGCTGGCCTAAAACTGTTCTCTGTGCCAGACGCAGGCGAGAAGCTTTCCGTTAAGAATCAGGCTGCCACGCAAACGGAACGTGGTGCTACCTACCTAGCGCTGCGAGGGAAAGTGCATAGCCCAGGCGTGTTTCGGCAGAAGCAGCAGCGCGGAGCATTTCGCTGCCGGCACAGCGCTCTCTGGGCGAGAAGCGGACGACGGTTTGACTCCGGCAGAATGAAAGCGCCACATGGTACGAAGAGCATCGGAATGAAGGCAGAGCACCGAGCTGCTGCCGTGCGCATCGCACAGGCTGCGAGAGGAAGCGTGGCTGTCACTGGCTTCTTTGCGGGTTCACGTTAGCAGTTGAAAACAGAAAGTTCCACTTGCAGCTACTTGTGCTGCTACCTATTTCTCTTCCAGCTCTCCCTGGAAAGAATTGTGCCGAGCTTTACGCTTCCAGATGCACAGATGACGGTGGTAGATGCGGCAGAGAATAGAAAGACAGCGCGCAGCGGACAGTTTCTGGTGCTTTACGTGAGGCAAGGGGGAAGTGCAGCCCAGCAGTGGCTTTTACTTCTGGAGCCTTTTGCTTTGGTAGCAGCAGCTGCTGCGAGTGGGCAACGGAGCTGCGAGAGTGCGTAATGTGACGGCACATCTCGCTGAGAAGGAAGCTGCCGAGCCGCAGCGTGTTGTGCTCCGTTTCAAGGCTACTTGGAGGAGGGGGGTACTCGAAGAACGCCTTCTTTCTGGACGCGTCCTTCTGGGTGTGCTCAAGCTGCATGGACTCGGCAGCACGGAAGGTGTAAGAACCTGTTTCTGGCCAGGCAGTGTGCTGGAGTGCAAAGGGCTGCGCCTTCCTTTCTGAAGCAGCCCAGAGCATTCTCAGCGGAATCTGCTTGTGAAGCAGCTCTTGGCTGGACATTTGCAAGTCGCTCCACTGAGTCCATGAAGCCGGTGGCCAGCTGCTTCCTTCTTCGCCTTCTGGGCTCTGGACAGAGCTGAAGCGCAGCGATGGCTCGGAGCTTTGCCGCTCTTCGGCGTGAGCACTGCACGCAGCCACAGGCTGCTGTGCACGGATTTCCCTCAGCTCGACGTACAATCATTCTCTTGCTGTTTCCCTGAGTCGAAAGCGTCCGTGTAGCTCTCGCTCAGCGAAATGCGTCAGGAGAGAAACACTTGCTGGATGAGCTTTTCGCTGGCCAAGACTTTCAACGCAGCACCACCATTCGGGCAAGGAGGAGGAGAAAGGAGGAGCATCTTTTCGTCCTGGCCCGTTCTTCTGCGCGAGACGCCTCTCCGCGTCTTCGCTCCCTGCAAGGCTGTAATGTGCGCCGTGGTACTTGGAAGTGAGAAGGCAGGTGCAGAGAGCACCGCGATCTGGCGGCGCCGTGCAGGCTGGAAAGGAAAGAGGGCTGCCACCGGAATGTGGTGCGAATACCGGTTTGCACGCGTCGAGGGTAAGCTCTGGGTGAGCTTGCTGGCCTAAAACTGTTCTCTGTGCCAGACGCAGGCGAGAAGCTTTCCGTTAAGAATCAGGCTGCCACGCAAACGGAACGTGGTGCTACCTACCTAGCGCTGCGAGGGAAAGTGCATAGCCCAGGCGTGTTTCGGCAGAAGCAGCAGCGCGGAGCATTTCGCTGCCGGCACAGCGCTCTCTGGGCGAGAAGCGGACGACGGTTTGACTCCGGCAGAATGAAAGCGCCACATGGTACGAAGAGCATCGGAATGAAGGCAGAGCACCGAGCTGCTGCCGTGCGCATCGCACAGGCTGCGAGAGGAAGCGTGGCTGTCACTGGCTTCTTTGCGGGTTCACGTTAGCAGTTGAAAACAGAAAGTTCCACTTGCAGCTACTTGTGCTGCTACCTATTTCTCTTCCAGCTCTCCCTGGAAAGAATTGTGCCGAGCTTTACGCTTCCAGATGCACAGATGACGGTGGTAGATGCGGCAGAGAATAGAAAGACAGCGCGCAGCGGACAGTTTCTGGTGCTTTACGTGAGGCAAGGGGGAAGTGCAGCCCAGCAGTGGCTTTTACTTCTGGAGCCTTTTGCTTTGGTAGCAGCAGCTGCTGCGAGTGGGCAACGGAGCTGCGAGAGTGCGTAATGTGACGGCACATCTCGCTGAGAAGGAAGCTGCCGAGCCGCAGCGTGTTGTGCTCCGTTTCAAGGCTACTTGGAGGAGGGGGGTACTCGAAGAACGCCTTCTTTCTGGACGCGTCCTTCTGGGTGTGCTCAAGCTGCATGGACTCGGCAGCACGGAAGGTGTAAGAACCTGTTTCTGGCCAGGCAGTGTGCTGGAGTGCAAAGGGCTGCGCCTTCCTTTCTGAAGCAGCCCAGAGCATTCTCAGCGGAATCTGCTTGTGAAGCAGCTCTTGGCTGGACATTTGCAAGTCGCTCCACTGAGTCCATGAAGCCGGTGGCCAGCTGCTTCGTTCTTCGCCTTCTGGGCTCTGGACAGAGCTGAAGCGCAGCGATGGCTCGGAGCTTTGCCGCTCTTCGGCGTGAGCACTGCACGCAGCCACAGGCTGCTGTGCACGGATTTCCCTCAGCTCGACGTACAATCATTCTCTTGCTGTTTCCCTGAGTCGAAAGTGTCCGTGTAGCTCTCGCTCAGCGAAATGCGTCAGGAGAGAAACACTTGCTGGATGAGCTTTTCGCTGGCCAAGACTTTCAACGCAGCACCACCATTCGGGCAAGGAGGAGGAGAAAGGAGGAGCATCTTTTCGTCCTGGCCCGTTCTTCTGCGCGAGACGCCTCTCCGCGTCTTCGCTCCCTGCAAGGCTGTAATGTGCGCCGTGGTACTTGGAAGTGAGAAGGCAGGTGCAGAGAGCACCGCGATCTGGCGGCGCCGTGCAGGCTGGAAAGGAAAGAGGGCTGCCACCGGAATGTGGTGCGAATACCGGTTTGCACGCGTCGAGGGTAAGCTCTGGGTGAGCTTGCTGGCCTAAAACTGTTCTCTGTGCCAGACGCAGGCGAGAAGCTTTCCGTTAAGAATCAGGCTGCCACGCAAACGGAACGTGGTGCTACCTACCTAGCGCTGCGAGGGAAAGTGCATAGCCCAGGCGTGTTTCGGCAGAAGCAGCAGCGCGGAGCATTTCGCTGCCGGCACAGCGCTCTCTGGGCGAGAAGCGGACGACGGTTTGACTCCGGCAGAATGAAAGCGCCACATGGTACGAAGAGCATCGGAATGAAGGCAGAGCACCGAGCTGCTGCCGTGCGCATCGCACAGGCTGCGAGAGGAAGCGTGGCTGTCACTGGCTTCTTTGCGGGTTCACGTTAGCAGTTGAAAACAGAAAGTTCCACTTGCAGCTACTTGTGCTGCTACCTATTTCTCTTCCAGCTCTCCCTGGAAAGAATTGTGCCGAGCTTTACGCTTCCAGATGCACAGATGACGGTGGTAGATGCGGCAGAGAATAGAAAGACAGCGCGCAGCGGACAGTTTCTGGTGCTTTACGTGAGGCAAGGGGGAAGTGCAGCCCAGCAGTGGCTTTTACTTCTGGAGCCTTTTGCTTTGGTAGCAGCAGCTGCTGCGAGTGGGCAACGGAGCTGCGAGAGTGCGTAATGTGACAGCACATCTCGCTGAGAAGGAAGCTGCCGAGCCGCAGCGTGTTGTGCTCCGTTTCAAGGCTACTTGGAGGAGGGGGGTACTCGAAGAACGCCTTCTTTCTGGACGCGTCCTTCTGGGTGTGCTCAAGCTGCATGGACTCGGCAGCACGGAAGGTGTAAGAACCTGTTTCTGGCCAGGCAGTGTGCTGGAGTGCAAAGGGCTGCGCCTTCCTTTCTGAAGCAGCCCAGAGCATTCTCAGCGGAATCTGCTTGTGAAGCAGCTCTTGGCTGGACATTTGCAAGTCGCTCCACTGAGTCCATGAAGCCGGTGGCCAGCTGCTTCGTTCTTCGCCTTCTGGGCTCTGGACAGAGCTGAAGCGCAGCGATGGCTCGGAGCTTTGCCGCTCTTCGGCGTGAGCACTGCACGCAGCCACAGGCTGCTGTGCACGGATTTCCCTCAGCTCGACGTACAATCATTCTCTTGCTGTTTCCCTGAGTCGAAAGCGTCCGTGTAGCTCTCGCTCAGCGAAATGCGTCAGGAGAGAAACACTTGCTGGATGAGCTTTTCGCTGGCCAAGACTTTCAACGCAGCACCACCATTCGGGCAAGGAGGAGGAGAAAGGAGGAGCATCTTTTCGTCCTGGCCCGTTCTTCTGCGCGAGACGCCTCTCCGCGTCTTCGCTCCCTGCAAGGCTGTAATGTGCGCCGTGGTACTTGGAAGTGAGAAGGCAGGTGCAGAGAGCACCGCGATCTGGCGGCGCCGTGCAGGCTGGAAAGGAAAGAGGGCTGCCACCGGAATGTGGTGCGAATACCGGTTTGCACGCGTCGAGGGTAAGCTCTGGGTGAGCTTGCTGGCCTAAAACTGTTCTCTGTGCCAGACGCAGGCGAGAAGCTTTCCGTTAAGAATCAGGCTGCCACGCAAACGGAACGTGGTGCTACCTACCTAGCGCTGCGAGGGAAAGTGCATAGCCCAGGCGTGTTTCGGCAGAAGCAGCAGCGCGGAGCATTTCGCTGCCGGCACAGCGCTCTCTGGGCGAGAAGCAGACGACGGTTTGACTCCGGCAGAATGAAAGCGCCACATGGTACGAAGAGCATCGGAATGAAGGCAGAGCACCGAGCTGCTGCCGTGCGCATCGCACAGGCTGCGAGAGGAAGCGTGGCTGTCACTGGCTTCTTTGCGGGTTCACGTTAGCAGTTGAAAACAGAAAGTTCCACTTGCAGCTACTTGTGCTGCTACCTATTTCTCTTCCAGCTCTCCCTGGAAAGAATTGTGCCGAGCTTTACGCTTCCAGATGCACAGATGACGGTGGTAGATGCGGCAGAGAATAGAAAGACAGCGCGCAGCGGACAGTTTCTGGTGCTTTACGTGAGGCAAGGGGGAAGTGCAGCCCAGCAGTGGCTTTTACTTCTGGAGCCTTTTGCTTTGGTAGCAGCAGCTGCTGCGAGTGGGCAACGGAGCTGCGAGAGTGCGTAATGTGACGGCACATCTCGCTGAGAAGGAAGCTGCCGAGCCGCAGCGTGTTGTGCTCCGTTTCAAGGCTACTTGGAGGAGGGGGGTACTCGAAGAACGCCTTCTTTCTGGACGCGTCCTTCTGGGTGTGCTCAAGCTGCATGGACTCGGCAGCACGGAAGGTGTAAGAACCTGTTTCTGGCCAGGCAGTGTGCTGGAGTGCAAAGGGCTGCGCCTTCCTTTCTGAAGCAGCCCAGAGCATTCTCAGCGGAATCTGCTTGTGAAGCAGCTCTTGGCTGGACATTTGCAAGTCGCTCCACTGAGTCCATGAAGCCGGTGGCCAGCTGCTTCGTTCTTCGCCTTCTGGGCTCTGGACAGAGCTGAAGCGCAGCGATGGCTCGGAGCTTTGCCGCTCTTCGGCGTGAGCACTGCACGCAGCCACAGGCTGCTGTGCACGGATTTCCCTCAGCTCGACGTACAATCATTCTCTTGCTGTTTCCCTGAGTCGAAAGTGTCCGTGTAGCTCTCGCTCAGCGAAATGCGTCAGGAGAGAAACACTTGCTGGATGAGCTTTTCGCTGGCCAAGACTTTCAACGCAGCACCACCATTCGGGCAAGGAGGAGGAGAAAGGAGGAGCATCTTTTCGTCCTGGCCCGTTCTTCTGCGCGAGACGCCTCTCCGCGTCTTCGCTCCCTGCAAGGCTGTAATGTGCGCCGTGGTACTTGGAAGTGAGAAGGCAGGTGCAGAGAGCACCGCGATCTGGCGGCGCCGTGCAGGCTGGAAAGGAAAGAGGGCTGCCACCGGAATGTGGTGCGAATACCGGTTTGCACGCGTCGAGGGTAAGCTCTGGGTGAGCTTGCTGGCCTAAAACTGTTCTCTGTGCCAGACGCAGGCGAGAAGCTTTCCGTTAAGAATCAGGCTGCCACGCAAACGGAACGTGGTGCTACCTACCTAGCGCTGCGAGGGAAAGTGCATAGCCCAGGCGTGTTTCGGCAGAAGCAGCAGCGCGGAGCATTTCGCTGCCGGCACAGCGCTCTCTGGGCGAGAAGCGGACGACGGTTTGACTCCGGCAGAATGAAAGCGCCACATGGTACGAAGAGCATCGGAATGAAGGCAGAGCACCGAGCTGCTGCCGTGCGCATCGCACAGGCTGCGAGAGGAAGCGTGGCTGTCACTGGCTTCTTTGCGGGTTCACGTTAGCAGTTGAAAACAGAAAGTTCCACTTGCAGCTACTTGTGCTGCTACCTATTTCTCTTCCAGCTCTCCCTGGAAAGAATTGTGCCGAGCTTTACGCTTCCAGATGCACAGATGACGGTGGTAGATGCGGCAGAGAATAGAAAGACAGCGCGCAGCGGACAGTTTCTGGTGCTTTACGTGAGGCAAGGGGGAAGTGCAGCCCAGCAGTGGCTTTTACTTCTGGAGCCTTTTGCTTTGGTAGCAGCAGCTGCTGCGAGTGGGCAACGGAGCTGCGAGAGTGCGTAATGTGACGGCACATCTCGCTGAGAAGGAAGCTGCCGAGCCGCAGCGTGTTGTGCTCCGTTTCAAGGCTACTTGGAGGAGGGGGGTACTCGAAGAACGCCTTCTTTCTGGACGCGTCCTTCTGGGTGTGCTCAAGCTGCATGGACTCGGCAGCACGGAAGGTGTAAGAACCTGTTTCTGGCCAGGCAGTGTGCTGGAGTGCAAAGGGCTGCGCCTTCCTTTCTGAAGCAGCCCAGAGCATTCTCAGCGGAATCTGCTTGTGAAGCAGCTCTTGGCTGGACATTTGCAAGTCGCTCCACTGAGTCCATGAAGCCGGTGGCCAGCTGCTTCGTTCTTCGCCTTCTGGGCTCTGGACAGAGCTGAAGCGCAGCGATGGCTCGGAGCTTTGCCGCTCTTCGGCGTGAGCACTGCACGCAGCCACAGGCTGCTGTGCACGGATTTCCCTCAGCTCGACGTACAATCATTCTCTTGCTGTTTCCCTGAGTCGAAAGTGTCCGTGTAGCTCTCGCTCAGCGAAATGCGTCAGGAGAGAAACACTTGCTGGATGAGCTTTTCGCTGGCCAAGACTTTCAACGCAGCACCACCATTCGGGCAAGGAGGAGGAGAAAGGAGGAGCATCTTTTCGTCCTGGCCCGTTCTTCTGCGCGAGACGCCTCTCCGCGTCTTCGCTCCCTGCAAGGCTGTAATGTGCGCCGTGGTACTTGGAAGTGAGAAGGCAGGTGCAGAGAGCACCGCGATCTGGCGGCGCCGTGCAGGCTGGAAAGGAAAGAGGGCTGCCACCGGAATGTGGTGCGAATACCGGTTTGCACGCGTCGAGGGTAAGCTCTGGGTGAGCTTGCTGGCCTAAAACTGTTCTCTGTGCCAGACGCAGGCGAGAAGCTTTCCGTTAAGAATCAGGCTGCCACGCAAACGGAACGTGGTGCTACCTACCTAGCGCTGCGAGGGAAAGTGCATAGCCCAGGCGTGTTTCGGCAGAAGCAGCAGCGCGGAGCATTTCGCTGCCGGCACAGCGCTCTCTGGGCGAGAAGCGGACGACGGTTTGACTCCGGCAGAATGAAAGCGCCACATGGTACGAAGAGCATCGGAATGAAGGCAGAGCACCGAGCTGCTGCCGTGCGCATCGCACAGGCTGCGAGAGGAAGCGTGGCTGTCACTGGCTTCTTTGCGGGTTCACGTTAGCAGTTGAAAACAGAAAGTTCCACTTGCAGCTACTTGTGCTGCTACCTATTTCTCTTCCAGCTCTCCCTGGAAAGAATTGTGCCGAGCTTTACGCTTCCAGATGCACAGATGACGGTGGTAGATGCGGCAGAGAATAGAAAGACAGCGCGCAGCGGACAGTTTCTGGTGCTTTACGTGAGGCAAGGGGGAAGTGCAGCCCAGCAGTGGCTTTTACTTCTGGAGCCTTTTGCTTTGGTAGCAGCAGCTGCTGCGAGTGGGCAACGGAGCTGCGAGAGTGCGTAATGTGACGGCACATCTCGCTGAGAAGGAAGCTGCCGAGCCGCAGCGTGTTGTGCTCCGTTTCAAGGCTACTTGGAGGAGGGGGGTACTCGAAGAACGCCTTCTTTCTGGACGCGTCCTTCTGGGTGTGCTCAAGCTGCATGGACTCGGCAGCACGGAAGGTGTAAGAACCTGTTTCTGGCCAGGCAGTGTGCTGGAGTGCAAAGGGCTGCGCCTTCCTTTCTGAAGCAGCCCAGAGCATTCTCAGCGGAATCTGCTTGTGAAGCAGCTCTTGGCTGGACATTTGCAAGTCGCTCCACTGAGTCCATGAAGCCGGTGGCCAGCTGCTTCGTTCTTCGCCTTCTGGGCTCTGGACAGAGCTGAAGCGCAGCGATGGCTCGGAGCTTTGCCGCTCTTCGGCGTGAGCACTGCACGCAGCCACAGGCTGCTGTGCACGGATTTCCCTCAGCTCGACGTACAATCATTCTCTTGCTGTTTCCCTGAGTCGAAAGCGTCCGTGTAGCTCTCGCTCAGCGAAATGCGTCAGGAGAGAAACACTTGCTGGATGAGCTTTTCGCTGGCCAAGACTTTCAACGCAGCACCACCATTCGGGCAAGGAGGAGGAGAAAGGAGGAGCATCTTTTCGTCCTGGCCCGTTCTTCTGCGCGAGACGCCTCTCCGCGTCTTCGCTCCCTGCAAGGCTGTAATGTGCGCCGTGGTACTTGGAAGTGAGAAGGCAGGTGCAGAGAGCACCGCGATCTGGCGGCGCCGTGCAGGCTGGAAAGGAAAGAGGGCTGCCACCGGAATGTGGTGCGAATACCGGTTTGCACGCGTCGAGGGTAAGCTCTGGGTGAGCTTGCTGGCCTAAAACTGTTCTCTGTGCCAGACGCAGGCGAGAAGCTTTCCGTTAAGAATCAGGCTGCCACGCAAACGGAACGTGGTGCTACCTACCTAGCGCTGCGAGGGAAAGTGCATAGCCCAGGCGTGTTTCGGCAGAAGCAGCAGCGCGGAGCATTTCGCTGCCGGCACAGCGCTCTCTGGGCGAGAAGCGGACGACGGTTTGACTCCGGCAGAATGAAAGCGCCACATGGTACGAAGAGCATCGGAATGAAGGCAGAGCACCGAGCTGCTGCCGTGCGCATCGCACAGGCTGCGAGAGGAAGCGTGGCTGTCACTGGCTTCTTTGCGGGTTCACGTTAGCAGTTGAAAACAGAAAGTTCCACTTGCAGCTACTTGTGCTGCTACCTATTTCTCTTCCAGCTCTCCCTGGAAAGAATTGTGCCGAGCTTTACGCTTCCAGATGCACAGATGACGGTGGTAGATGCGGCAGAGAATAGAAAGACAGCGCGCAGCGGACAGTTTCTGGTGCTTTACGTGAGGCAAGGGGGAAGTGCAGCCCAGCAGTGGCTTTTACTTCTGGAGCCTTTTGCTTTGGTAGCAGCAGCTGCTGCGAGTGGGCAACGGAGCTGCGAGAGTGCGTAATGTGACGGCACATCTCGCTGAGAAGGAAGCTGCCGAGCCGCAGCGTGTTGTGCTCCGTTTCAAGGCTACTTGGAGGAGGGGGGTACTCGAAGAACGCCTTCTTTCTGGACGCGTCCTTCTGGGTGTGCTCAAGCTGCATGGACTCGGCAGCACGGAAGGTGTAAGAACCTGTTTCTGGCCAGGCAGTGTGCTGGAGTGCAAAGGGCTGCGCCTTCCTTTCTGAAGCAGCCCAGAGCATTCTCAGCGGAATCTGCTTGTGAAGCAGCTCTTGGCTGGACATTTGCAAGTCGCTCCACTGAGTCCATGAAGCCGGTGGCCAGCTGCTTCGTTCTTCGCCTTCTGGGCTCTGGACAGAGCTGAAGCGCAGCGATGGCTCGGAGCTTTGCCGCTCTTCGGCGTGAGCACTGCACGCAGCCACAGGCTGCTGTGCACGGATTTCCCTCAGCTCGACGTACAATCATTCTCTTGCTGTTTCCCTGAGTCGAAAGCGTCCGTGTAGCTCTCGCTCAGCGAAATGCGTCAGGAGAGAAACACTTGCTGGATGAGCTTTTCGCTGGCCAAGACTTTCAACGCAGCACCACCATTCGGGCAAGGAGGAGGAGAAAGGAGGAGCATCTTTTCGTCCTGGCCCGTTCTTCTGCGCGAGACGCCTCTCCGCGTCTTCGCTCCCTGCAAGGCTGTAATGTGCGCCGTGGTACTTGGAAGTGAGAAGGCAGGTGCAGAGAGCACCGCGATCTGGCGGCGCCGTGCAGGCTGGAAAGGAAAGAGGGCTGCCACCGGAATGTGGTGCGAATACCGGTTTGCACGCGTCGAGGGTAAGCTCTGGGTGAGCTTGCTGGCCTAAAACTGTTCTCTGTGCCAGACGCAGGCGAGAAGCTTTCCGTTAAGAATCAGGCTGCCACGCAAACGGAACGTGGTGCTACCTACCTAGCGCTGCGAGGGAAAGTGCATAGCCCAGGCGTGTTTCGGCAGAAGCAGCAGCGCGGAGCATTTCGCTGCCGGCACAGCGCTCTCTGGGCGAGAAGCGGACGACGGTTTGACTCCGGCAGAATGAAAGCGCCACATGGTACGAAGAGCATCGGAATGAAGGCAGAGCACCGAGCTGCTGCCGTGCGCATCGCACAGGCTGCGAGAGGAAGCGTGGCTGTCACTGGCTTCTTTGCGGGTTCACGTTAGCAGTTGAAAACAGAAAGTTCCACTTGCAGCTACTTGTGCTGCTACCTATTTCTCTTCCAGCTCTCCCTGGAAAGAATTGTGCCGAGCTTTACGCTTCCAGATGCACAGATGACGGTGGTAGATGCGGCAGAGAATAGAAAGACAGCGCGCAGCGGACAGTTTCTGGTGCTTTACGTGAGGCAAGGGGGAAGTGCAGCCCAGCAGTGGCTTTTACTTCTGGAGCCTTTTGCTTTGGTAGCAGCAGCTGCTGCGAGTGGGCAACGGAGCTGCGAGAGTGCGTAATGTGACGGCACATCTCGCTGAGAAGGAAGCTGCCGAGCCGCAGCGTGTTGTGCTCCGTTTCAAGGCTACTTGGAGGAGGGGGGTACTCGAAGAACGCCTTCTTTCTGGACGCGTCCTTCTGGGTGTGCTCAAGCTGCATGGACTCGGCAGCACGGAAGGTGTAAGAACCTGTTTCTGGCCAGGCAGTGTGCTGGAGTGCAAAGGGCTGCGCCTTCCTTTCTGAAGCAGCCCAGAGCATTCTCAGCGGAATCTGCTTGTGAAGCAGCTCTTGGCTGGACATTTGCAAGTCGCTCCACTGAGTCCATGAAGCCGGTGGCCAGCTGCTTCGTTCTTCGCCTTCTGGGCTCTGGACAGAGCTGAAGCGCAGCGATGGCTCGGAGCTTTGCCGCTCTTCGGCGTGAGCACTGCACGCAGCCACAGGCTGCTGTGCACGGATTTCCCTCAGCTCGACGTACAATCATTCTCTTGCTGTTTCCCTGAGTCGAAAGCGTCCGTGTAGCTCTCGCTCAGCGAAATGCGTCAGGAGAGAAACACTTGCTGGATGAGCTTTTCGCTGGCCAAGACTTTCAACGCAGCACCACCATTCGGGCAAGGAGGAGGAGAAAGGAGGAGCATCTTTTCGTCCTGGCCCGTTCTTCTGCGCGAGACGCCTCTCCGCGTCTTCGCTCCCTGCAAGGCTGTAATGTGCGCCGTGGTACTTGGAAGTGAGAAGGCAGGTGCAGAGAGCACCGCGATCTGGCGGCGCCGTGCAGGCTGGAAAGGAAAGAGGGCTGCCACCGGAATGTGGTGCGAATACCGGTTTGCACGCGTCGAGGGTAAGCTCTGGGTGAGCTTGCTGGCCTAAAACTGTTCTCTGTGCCAGACGCAGGCGAGAAGCTTTCCGTTAAGAATCAGGCTGCCACGCAAACGGAACGTGGTGCTACCTACCTAGCGCTGCGAGGGAAAGTGCATAGCCCAGGCGTGTTTCGGCAGAAGCAGCAGCGCGGAGCATTTCGCTGCCGGCACAGCGCTCTCTGGGCGAGAAGCGGACGACGGTTTGACTCCGGCAGAATGAAAGCGCCACATGGTACGAAGAGCATCGGAATGAAGGCAGAGCACCGAGCTGCTGCCGTGCGCATCGCACAGGCTGCTGCGAGAGGAAGCGTGGCTGTCACTGGCTTCTTTGCGGGTTCACGTTAGCAGTTGAAAACAGAAAGTTCCACTTGCAGCTACTTGTGCTGCTACCTATTTCTCTTCCAGCTCTCCCTGGAAAGAATTGTGCCGAGCTTTACGCTTCCAGATGCACAGATGACGGTGGTAGATGCGGCAGAGAATAGAAAGACAGCGCGCAGCGGACAGTTTCTGGTGCTTTACGTGAGGCAAGGGGGAAGTGCAGCCCAGCAGTGGCTTTTACTTCTGGAGCCTTTTGCTTTGGTAGCAGCAGCTGCTGCGAGTGGGCAACGGAGCTGCGAGAGTGCGTAATGTGACGGCACATCTCGCTGAGAAGGAAGCTGCCGAGCCGCAGCGTGTTGTGCTCCGTTTCAAGGCTACTTGGAGGAGGGGGGTACTCGAAGAACGCCTTCTTTCTGGACGCGTCCTTCTGGGTGTGCTCAAGCTGCATGGACTCGGCAGCACGGAAGGTGTAAGAACCTGTTTCTGGCCAGGCAGTGTGCTGGAGTGCAAAGGGCTGCGCCTTCCTTTCTGAAGCAGCCCAGAGCATTCTCAGCGGAATCTGCTTGTGAAGCAGCTCTTGGCTGGACATTTGCAAGTCGCTCCACTGAGTCCATGAAGCCGGTGGCCAGCTGCTTCGTTCTTCGCCTTCTGGGCTCTGGACAGAGCTGAAGCGCAGCGATGGCTCGGAGCTTTGCCGCTCTTCGGCGTGAGCACTGCACGCAGCCACAGGCTGCTGTGCACGGATTTCCCTCAGCTCGACGTACAATCATTCTCTTGCTGTTTCCCTGAGTCGAAAGCGTCCGTGTAGCTCTCGCTCAGCGAAATGCGTCAGGAGAGAAACACTTGCTGGATGAGCTTTTCGCTGGCCAAGACTTTCAACGCAGCACCACCATTCGGGCAAGGAGGAGGAGAAAGGAGGAGCATCTTTTCGTCCTGGCCCGTTCTTCTGCGCGAGACGCCTCTCCGCGTCTTCGCTCCCTGCAAGGCTGTAATGTGCGCCGTGGTACTTGGAAGTGAGAAGGCAGGTGCAGAGAGCACCGCGATCTGGCGGCGCCGTGCAGGCTGGAAAGGAAAGAGGGCTGCCACCGGAATGTGGTGCGAATACCGGTTTGCACGCGTCGAGGGTAAGCTCTGGGTGAGCTTGCTGGCCTAAAACTGTTCTCTGTGCCAGACGCAGGCGAGAAGCTTTCCGTTAAGAATCAGGCTGCCACGCAAACGGAACGTGGTGCTACCTACCTAGCGCTGCGAGGGAAAGTGCATAGCCCAGGCGTGTTTCGGCAGAAGCAGCAGCGCGGAGCATTTCGCTGCCGGCACAGCGCTCTCTGGGCGAGAAGCGGACGACGGTTTGACTCCGGCAGAATGAAAGCGCCACATGGTACGAAGAGCATCGGAATGAAGGCAGAGCACCGAGCTGCTGCCGTGCGCATCGCACAGGCTGCGAGAGGAAGCGTGGCTGTCACTGGCTTCTTTGCGGGTTCACGTTAGCAGTTGAAAACAGAAAGTTCCACTTGCAGCTACTTGTGCTGCTACCTATTTCTCTTCCAGCTCTCCCTGGAAAGAATTGTGCCGAGCTTTACGCTTCCAGATGCACAGATGACGGTGGTAGATGCGGCAGAGAATAGAAAGACAGCGCGCAGCGGACAGTTTCTGGTGCTTTACGTGAGGCAAGGGGGAAGTGCAGCCCAGCAGTGGCTTTTACTTCTGGAGCCTTTTGCTTTGGTAGCAGCAGCTGCTGCGAGTGGGCAACGGAGCTGCGAGAGTGCGTAATGTGACGGCACATCTCGCTGAGAAGGAAGCTGCCGAGCCGCAGCGTGTTGTGCTCCGTTTCAAGGCTACTTGGAGGAGGGGGGTACTCGAAGAACGCCTTCTTTCTGGACGCGTCCTTCTGGGTGTGCTCAAGCTGCATGGACTCGGCAGCACGGAAGGTGTAAGAACCTGTTTCTGGCCAGGCAGTGTGCTGGAGTGCAAAGGGCTGCGCCTTCCTTTCTGAAGCAGCCCAGAGCATTCTCAGCGGAATCTGCTTGTGAAGCAGCTCTTGGCTGGACATTTGCAAGTCGCTCCACTGAGTCCATGAAGCCGGTGGCCAGCTGCTTCGTTCTTCGCCTTCTGGGCTCTGGACAGAGCTGAAGCGCAGCGATGGCTCGGAGCTTTGCCGCTCTTCGGCGTGAGCACTGCACGCAGCCACAGGCTGCTGTGCACGGATTTCCCTCAGCTCGACGTACAATCATTCTCTTGCTGTTTCCCTGAGTCGAAAGCGTCCGTGTAGCTCTCGCTCAGCGAAATGCGTCAGGAGAGAAACACTTGCTGGATGAGCTTTTCGCTGGCCAAGACTTTCAACGCAGCACCACCATTCGGGCAAGGAGGAGGAGAAAGGAGGAGCATCTTTTCGTCCTGGCCCGTTCTTCTGCGCGAGACGCCTCTCCGCGTCTTCGCTCCCTGCAAGGCTGTAATGTGCGCCGTGGTACTTGGAAGTGAGAAGGCAGGTGCAGAGAGCACCGCGATCTGGCGGCGCCGTGCAGGCTGGAAAGGAAAGAGGGCTGCCACCGGAATGTGGTGCGAATACCGGTTTGCACGCGTCGAGGGTAAGCTCTGGGTGAGCTTGCTGGCCTAAAACTGTTCTCTGTGCCAGACGCAGGCGAGAAGCTTTCCGTTAAGAATCAGGCTGCCACGCAAACGGAACGTGGTGCTACCTACCTAGCGCTGCGAGGGAAAGTGCATAGCCCAGGCGTGTTTCGGCAGAAGCAGCAGCGCGGAGCATTTCGCTGCCGGCACAGCGCTCTCTGGGCGAGAAGCGGACGACGGTTTGACTCCGGCAGAATGAAAGCGCCACATGGTACGAAGAGCATCGGAATGAAGGCAGAGCACCGAGCTGCTGCCGTGCGCATCGCACAGGCTGCGAGAGGAAGCGTGGCTGTCACTGGCTTCTTTGCGGGTTCACGTTAGCAGTTGAAAACAGAAAGTTCCACTTGCAGCTACTTGTGCTGCTACCTATTTCTCTTCCAGCTCTCCCTGGAAAGAATTGTGCCGAGCTTTACGCTTCCAGATGCACAGATGACGGTGGTAGATGCGGCAGAGAATAGAAAGACAGCGCGCAGCGGACAGTTTCTGGTGCTTTACGTGAGGCAAGGGGGAAGTGCAGCCCAGCAGTGGCTTTTACTTCTGGAGCCTTTTGCTTTGGTAGCAGCAGCTGCTGCGAGTGGGCAACGGAGCTGCGAGAGTGCGTAATGTGACGGCACATCTCGCTGAGAAGGAAGCTGCCGAGCCGCAGCGTGTTGTGCTCCGTTTCAAGGCTACTTGGAGGAGGGGGGTACTCGAAGAACGCCTTCTTTCTGGACGCGTCCTTCTGGGTGTGCTCAAGCTGCATGGACTCGGCAGCACGGAAGGTGTAAGAACCTGTTTCTGGCCAGGCAGTGTGCTGGAGTGCAAAGGGCTGCGCCTTCCTTTCTGAAGCAGCCCAGAGCATTCTCAGCGGAATCTGCTTGTGAAGCAGCTCTTGGCTGGACATTTGCAAGTCGCTCCACTGAGTCCATGAAGCCGGTGGCCAGCTGCTTCGTTCTTCGCCTTCTGGGCTCTGGACAGAGCTGAAGCGCAGCGATGGCTCGGAGCTTTGCCGCTCTTCGGCGTGAGCACTGCACGCAGCCACAGGCTGCTGTGCACGGATTTCCCTCAGCTCGACGTACAATCATTCTCTTGCTGTTTCCCTGAGTCGAAAGCGTCCGTGTAGCTCTCGCTCAGCGAAATGCGTCAGGAGAGAAACACTTGCTGGATGAGCTTTTCGCTGGCCAAGACTTTCAACGCAGCACCACCATTCGGGCAAGGAGGAGGAGAAAGGAGGAGCATCTTTTCGTCCTGGCCCGTTCTTCTGCGCGAGACGCCTCTCCGCGTCTTCGCTCCCTGCAAGGCTGTAATGTGCGCCGTGGTACTTGGAAGTGAGAAGGCAGGTGCAGAGAGCACCGCGATCTGGCGGCGCCGTGCAGGCTGGAAAGGAAAGAGGGCTGCCACCGGAATGTGGTGCGAATACCGGTTTGCACGCGTCGAGGGTAAGCTCTGGGTGAGCTTGCTGGCCTAAAACTGTTCTCTGTGCCAGACGCAGGCGAGAAGCTTTCCGTTAAGAATCAGGCTGCCACGCAAACGGAACGTGGTGCTACCTACCTAGCGCTGCGAGGGAAAGTGCATAGCCCAGGCGTGTTTCGGCAGAAGCAGCAGCGCGGAGCATTTCGCTGCCGGCACAGCGCTCTCTGGGCGAGAAGCGGACGACGGTTTGACTCCGGCAGAATGAAAGCGCCACATGGTACGAAGAGCATCGGAATGAAGGCAGAGCACCGAGCTGCTGCCGTGCGCATCGCACAGGCTGCGAGAGGAAGCGTGGCTGTCACTGGCTTCTTTGCGGGTTCACGTTAGCAGTTGAAAACAGAAAGTTCCACTTGCAGCTACTTGTGCTGCTACCTATTTCTCTTCCAGCTCTCCCTGGAAAGAATTGTGCCGAGCTTTACGCTTCCAGATGCACAGATGACGGTGGTAGATGCGGCAGAGAATAGAAAGACAGCGCGCAGCGGACAGTTTCTGGTGCTTTACGTGAGGCAAGGGGGAAGTGCAGCCCAGCAGTGGCTTTTACTTCTGGAGCCTTTTGCTTTGGTAGCAGCAGCTGCTGCGAGTGGGCAACGGAGCTGCGAGAGTGCGTAATGTGACGGCACATCTCGCTGAGAAGGAAGCTGCCGAGCCGCAGCGTGTTGTGCTCCGTTTCAAGGCTACTTGGAGGAGGGGGGTACTCAAAGAACGCCTTCTTTCTGGACGCGTCCTTCTGGGTGTGCTCAAGCTGCATGGACTCGGCAGCACGGAAGGTGTAAGAACCTGTTTCTGGCCAGGCAGTGTGCTGGAGTGCAAAGGGCTGCGCCTTCCTTTCTGAAGCAGCCCAGAGCATTCTCAGCGGAATCTGCTTGTGAAGCAGCTCTTGGCTGGACATTTGCAAGTCGCTCCACTGAGTCCATGAAGCCGGTGGCCAGCTGCTTCGCTCTTCGCCTTCTGGGCTCTGGACAGAGCTGAAGCGCAGCGATGGCTCGGAGCTTTGCCGCTCTTCGGCGTGAGCACTGCACGCAGCCACAGGCTGCTGTGCACGGATTTCCCTCAGCTCGACGTACAATCATTCTCTTGCTGTTTCCCTGAGTCGAAAGTGTCCGTGTAGCTCTCGCTCAGCGAAATGCGTCAGGAGAGAAACACTTGCTGGATGAGCTTTTCGCTGGCCAAGACTTTCAACGCAGCACCACCATTCGGGCAAGGAGGAGGAGAAAGGAGGAGCATCTTTTCGTCCTGGCCCGTTCTTCTGCGCGAGACGCCTCTCCGCGTCTTCGCTCCCTGCAAGGCTGTAATGTGCGCCGTGGTACTTGGAAGTGAGAAGGCAGGTGCAGAGAGCACCGCGATCTGGCGGCGCCGTGCAGGCTGGAAAGGAAAGAGGGCTGCCACCGGAATGTGGTGCGAATACCGGTTTGCACGCGTCGAGGGTAAGCTCTGGGTGAGCTTGCTGGCCTAAAACTGTTCTCTGTGCCAGACGCAGGCGAGAAGCTTTCCGTTAAGAATCAGGCTGCCACGCAAACGGAACGTGGTGCTACCTACCTAGCGCTGCGAGGGAAAGTGCATAGCCCAGGCGTGTTTCGGCAGAAGCAGCAGCGCGGAGCATTTCGCTGCCGGCACAGCGCTCTCTGGGCGAGAAGCGGACGACGGTTTGACTCCGGCAGAATGAAAGCGCCACATGGTACGAAGAGCATCGGAATGAAGGCAGAGCACCGAGCTGCTGCCGTGCGCATCGCACAGGCTGCGAGAGGAAGCGTGGCTGTCACTGGCTTCTTTGCGGGTTCACGTTAGCAGTTGAAAACAGAAAGTTCCACTTGCAGCTACTTGTGCTGCTACCTATTTCTCTTCCAGCTCTCCCTGGAAAGAATTGTGCCGAGCTTTACGCTTCCAGATGCACAGATGACGGTGGTAGATGCGGCAGAGAATAGAAAGACAGCGCGCAGCGGACAGTTTCTGGTGCTTTACGTGAGGCAAGGGGGAAGTGCAGCCCAGCAGTGGCTTTTACTTCTGGAGCCTTTTGCTTTGGTAGCAGCAGCTGCTGCGAGTGGGCAACGGAGCTGCGAGAGTGCGTAATGTGACGGCACATCTCGCTGAGAAGGAAGCTGCCGAGCCGCAGCGTGTTGTGCTCCGTTTCAAGGCTACTTGGAGGAGGGGGGTACTCGAAGAACGCCTTCTTTCTGGACGCGTCCTTCTGGGTGTGCTCAAGCTGCATGGACTCGGCAGCACGGAAGGTGTAAGAACCTGTTTCTGGCCAGGCAGTGTGCTGGAGTGCAAAGGGCTGCGCCTTCCTTTCTGAAGCAGCCCAGAGCATTCTCAGCGGAATCTGCTTGTGAAGCAGCTCTTGGCTGGACATTTGCAAGTCGCTCCACTGAGTCCATGAAGCCGGTGGCCAGCTGCTTCGTTCTTCGCCTTCTGGGCTCTGGACAGAGCTGAAGCGCAGCGATGGCTCGGAGCTTTGCCGCTCTTCGGCGTGAGCACTGCACGCAGCCACAGGCTGCTGTGCACGGATTTCCCTCAGCTCGACGTACAATCATTCTCTTGCTGTTTCCCTGAGTCGAAAGTGTCCGTGTAGCTCTCGCTCAGCGAAATGCGTCAGGAGAGAAACACTTGCTGGATGAGCTTTTCGCTGGCCAAGACTTTCAACGCAGCACCACCATTCGGGCAAGGAGGAGGAGAAAGGAGGAGCATCTTTTCGTCCTGGCCCGTTCTTCTGCGCGAGACGCCTCTCCGCGTCTTCGCTCCCTGCAAGGCTGTAATGTGCGCCGTGGTACTTGGAAGTGAGAAGGCAGGTGCAGAGAGCACCGCGATCTGGCGGCGCCGTGCAGGCTGGAAAGGAAAGAGGGCTGCCACCGGAATGTGGTGCGAATACCGGTTTGCACGCGTCGAGGGTAAGCTCTGGGTGAGCTTGCTGGCCTAAAACTGTTCTCTGTGCCAGACGCAGGCGAGAAGCTTTCCGTTAAGAATCAGGCTGCCACGCAAACGGAACGTGGTGCTACCTACCTAGCGCTGCGAGGGAAAGTGCATAGCCCAGGCGTGTTTCGGCAGAAGCAGCAGCGCGGAGCATTTCGCTGCCGGCACAGCGCTCTCTGGGCGAGAAGCGGACGACGGTTTGACTCCGGCAGAATGAAAGCGCCACATGGTACGAAGAGCATCGGAATGAAGGCAGAGCACCGAGCTGCTGCCGTGCGCATCGCACAGGCTGCGAGAGGAAGCGTGGCTGTCACTGGCTTCTTTGCGGGTTCACGTTAGCAGTTGAAAACAGAAAGTTCCACTTGCAGCTACTTGTGCTGCTACCTATTTCTCTTCCAGCTCTCCCTGGAAAGAATTGTGCCGAGCTTTACGCTTCCAGATGCACAGATGACGGTGGTAGATGCGGCAGAGAATAGAAAGACAGCGCGCAGCGGACAGTTTCTGGTGCTTTACGTGAGGCAAGGGGGAAGTGCAGCCCAGCAGTGGCTTTTACTTCTGGAGCCTTTTGCTTTGGTAGCAGCAGCTGCTGCGAGTGGGCAACGGAGCTGCGAGAGTGCGTAATGTGACGGCACATCTCGCTGAGAAGGAAGCTGCCGAGCCGCAGCGTGTTGTGCTCCGTTTCAAGGCTACTTGGAGGAGGGGGGTACTCGAAGAACGCCTTCTTTCTGGACGCGTCCTTCTGGGTGTGCTCAAGCTGCATGGACTCGGCAGCACGGAAGGTGTAAGAACCTGTTTCTGGCCAGGCAGTGTGCTGGAGTGCAAAGGGCTGCGCCTTCCTTTCTGAAGCAGCCCAGAGCATTCTCAGCGGAATCTGCTTGTGAAGCAGCTCTTGGCTGGACATTTGCAAGTCGCTCCACTGAGTCCACGAAGCCGGTGGCCAGCTGCTTCGTTCTTCGCCTTCTGGGCTCTGGACAGAGCTGAAGCGCAGCGATGGCTCGGAGCTTTGCCGCTCTTCGGCGTGAGCACTGCACGCAGCCACAGGCTGCTGTGCACGGATTTCCCTCAGCTCGACGTACAATCATTCTCTTGCTGTTTCCCTGAGTCGAAAGTGTCCGTGTAGCTCTCGCTCAGCGAAATGCGTCAGGAGAGAAACACTTGCTGGATGAGCTTTTCGCTGGCCAAGACTTTCAACGCAGCACCACCATTCGGGCAAGGAGGAGGAGAAAGGAGGAGCATCTTTTCGTCCTGGCCCGTTCTTCTGCGCGAGACGCCTCTCCGCGTCTTCGCTCCCTGCAAGGCTGTAATGTGCGCCGTGGTACTTGGAAGTGAGAAGGCAGGTGCAGAGAGCACCGCGATCTGGCGGCGCCGTGCAGGCTGGAAAGGAAAGAGGGCTGCCACCGGAATGTGGTGCGAATACCGGTTTGCACGCGTCGAGGGTAAGCTCTGGGTGAGCTTGCTGGCCTAAAACTGTTCTCTGTGCCAGACGCAGGCGAGAAGCTTTCCGTTAAGAATCAGGCTGCCACGCAAACGGAACGTGGTGCTACCTACCTAGCGCTGCGAGGGAAAGTGCATAGCCCAGGCGTGTTTCGGCAGAAGCAGCAGCGCGGAGCATTTCGCTGCCGGCACAGCGCTCTCTGGGCGAGAAGCGGACGACGGTTTGACTCCGGCAGAATGAAAGCGCCACATGGTACGAAGAGCATCGGAATGAAGGCAGAGCACCGAGCTGCTGCCGTGCGCATCGCACAGGCTGCGAGAGGAAGCGTGGCTGTCACTGGCTTCTTTGCGGGTTCACGTTAGCAGTTGAAAACAGAAAGTTCCACTTGCAGCTACTTGTGCTGCTACCTATTTCTCTTCCAGCTCTCCCTGGAAAGAATTGTGCCGAGCTTTACGCTTCCAGATGCACAGATGACGGTGGTAGATGCGGCAGAGAATAGAAAGACAGCGCGCAGCGGACAGTTTCTGGTGCTTTACGTGAGGCAAGGGGGAAGTGCAGCCCAGCAGTGGCTTTTACTTCTGGAGCCTTTTGCTTTGGTAGCAGCAGCTGCTGCGAGTGGGCAACGGAGCTGCGAGAGTGCGTAATGTGACGGCACATCTCGCTGAGAAGGAAGCTGCCGAGCCGCAGCGTGTTGTGCTCCGTTTCAAGGCTACTTGGAGGAGGGGGGTACTCGAAGAACGCCTTCTTTCTGGACGCGTCCTTCTGGGTGTGCTCAAGCTGCATGGACTCGGCAGCACGGAAGGTGTAAGAACCTGTTTCTGGCCAGGCAGTGTGCTGGAGTGCAAAGGGCTGCGCCTTCCTTTCTGAAGCAGCCCAGAGCATTCTCAGCGGAATCTGCTTGTGAAGCAGCTCTTGGCTGGACATTTGCAAGTCGCTCCACTGAGTCCACGAAGCCGGTGGCCAGCTGCTTCGTTCTTCGCCTTCTGGGCTCTGGACAGAGCTGAAGCGCAGCGATGGCTCGGAGCTTTGCCGCTCTTCGGCGTGAGCACTGCACGCAGCCACAGGCTGCTGTGCACGGATTTCCCTCAGCTCGACGTACAATCATTCTCTTGCTGTTTCCCTGAGTCGAAAGTGTCCGTGTAGCTCTCGCTCAGCGAAATGCGTCAGGAGAGAAACACTTGCTGGATGAGCTTTTCGCTGGCCAAGACTTTCAACGCAGCACCACCATTCGGGCAAGGAGGAGGAGAAAGGAGGAGCATCTTTTCGTCCTGGCCCGTTCTTCTGCGCGAGACGCCTCTCCGCGTCTTCGCTCCCTGCAAGGCTGTAATGTGCGCCGTGGTACTTGGAAGTGAGAAGGCAGGTGCAGAGAGCACCGCGATCTGGCGGCGCCGTGCAGGCTGGAAAGGAAAGAGGGCTGCCACCGGAATGTGGTGCGAATACCGGTTTGCACGCGTCGAGGGTAAGCTCTGGGTGAGCTTGCTGGCCTAAAACTGTTCTCTGTGCCAGACGCAGGCGAGAAGCTTTCCGTTAAGAATCAGGCTGCCACGCAAACAGAACGTGGTGCTACTACCTACCTAGCGCTGCGAGGGAAAGTGCATAGCCCAGGCGTGTTTCGGCAGAAGCAGCAGCGCGGAGCATTTCGCTGCCGGCACAGCGCTCTCTGGGCGAGAAGCGGACGACGGTTTGACTCCGGCAGAATGAAAGCGCCACATGGTACGAAGAGCATCGGAATGAAGGCAGAGCACCGAGCTGCTGCCGTGCGCATCGCACAGGCTGCGAGAGGAAGCGTGGCTGTCACTGGCTTCTTTGCGGGTTCACGTTAGCAGTTGAAAACAGAAAGTTCCACTTGCAGCTACTTGTGCTGCTACCTATTTCTCTTCCAGCTCTCCCTGGAAAGAATTGTGCCGAGCTTTACGCTTCCAGATGCACAGATGACGGTGGTAGATGCGGCAGAGAATAGAAAGACAGCGCGCAGCGGACAGTTTCTGGTGCTTTACGTGAGGCAAGGGGGAAGTGCAGCCCAGCAGTGGCTTTTACTTCTGGAGCCTTTTGCTTTGGTAGCAGCAGCTGCTGCGAGTGGGCAACGGAGCTGCGAGAGTGCGTAATGTGACGGCACATCTCGCTGAGAAGGAAGCTGCCGAGCCGCAGCGTGTTGTGCTCCGTTTCAAGGCTACTTGGAGGAGGGGGGTACTCGAAGAACGCCTTCTTTCTGGACGCGTCCTTCTGGGTGTGCTCAAGCTGCATGGACTCGGCAGCACGGAAGGTGTAAGAACCTGTTTCTGGCCAGGCAGTGTGCTGGAGTGCAAAGGGCTGCGCCTTCCTTTCTGAAGCAGCCCAGAGCATTCTCAGCGGAATCTGCTTGTGAAGCAGCTCTTGGCTGGACATTTGCAAGTCGCTCCACTGAGTCCACGAAGCCGGTGGCCAGCTGCTTCGTTCTTCGCCTTCTGGGCTCTGGACAGAGCTGAAGCGCAGCGATGGCTCGGAGCTTTGCCGCTCTTCGGCGTGAGCACTGCACGCAGCCACAGGCTGCTGTGCACGGATTTCCCTCAGCTCGACGTACAATCATTCTCTTGCTGTTTCCCTGAGTCGAAAGTGTCCGTGTAGCTCTCGCTCAGCGAAATGCGTCAGGAGAGAAACACTTGCTGGATGAGCTTTTCGCTGGCCAAGACTTTCAACGCAGCACCACCATTCGGGCAAGGAGGAGGAGAAAGGAGGAGCATCTTTTCGTCCTGGCCCGTTCTTCTGCGCGAGACGCCTCTCCGCGTCTTCGCTCCCTGCAAGGCTGTAATGTGCGCCGTGGTACTTGGAAGTGAGAAGGCAGGTGCAGAGAGCACCGCGATCTGGCGGCGCCGTGCAGGCTGGAAAGGAAAGAGGGCTGCCACCGGAATGTGGTGCGAATACCGGTTTGCACGCGTCGAGGGTAAGCTCTGGGTGAGCTTGCTGGCCTAAAACTGTTCTCTGTGCCAGACGCAGGCGAGAAGCTTTCCGTTAAGAATCAGGCTGCCACGCAAACGGAACGTGGTGCTACCTACCTAGCGCTGCGAGGGAAAGTGCATAGCCCAGGCGTGTTTCGGCAGAAGCAGCAGCGCGGAGCATTTCGCTGCCGGCACAGCGCTCTCTGGGCGAGAAGCGGACGACGGTTTGACTCCGGCAGAATGAAAGCGCCACATGGTACGAAGAGCATCGGAATGAAGGCAGAGCACCGAGCTGCTGCCGTGCGCATCGCACAGGCTGCGAGAGGAAGCGTGGCTGTCACTGGCTTCTTTGCGGGTTCACGTTAGCAGTTGAAAACAGAAAGTTCCACTTGCAGCTACTTGTGCTGCTACCTATTTCTCTTCCAGCTCTCCCTGGAAAGAATTGTGCCGAGCTTTACGCTTCCAGATGCACAGATGACGGTGGTAGATGCGGCAGAGAATAGAAAGACAGCGCGCAGCGGACAGTTTCTGGTGCTTTACGTGAGGCAAGGGGGAAGTGCAGCCCAGCAGTGGCTTTTACTTCTGGAGCCTTTTGCTTTGGTAGCAGCAGCTGCTGCGAGTGGGCAACGGAGCTGCGAGAGTGCGTAATGTGACGGCACATCTCGCTGAGAAGGAAGCTGCCGAGCCGCAGCGTGTTGTGCTCCGTTTCAAGGCTACTTGGAGGAGGGGGGTACTCGAAGAACGCCTTCTTTCTGGACGCGTCCTTCTGGGTGTGCTCAAGCTGCATGGACTCGGCAGCACGGAAGGTGTAAGAACCTGTTTCTGGCCAGGCAGTGTGCTGGAGTGCAAAGGGCTGCGCCTTCCTTTCTGAAGCAGCCCAGAGCATTCTCAGCGGAATCTGCTTGTGAAGCAGCTCTTGGCTGGACATTTGCAAGTCGCTCCACTGAGTCCACGAAGCCGGTGGCCAGCTGCTTCGTTCTTCGCCTTCTGGGCTCTGGACAGAGCTGAAGCGCAGCGATGGCTCGGAGCTTTGCCGCTCTTCGGCGTGAGCACTGCACGCAGCCACAGGCTGCTGTGCACGGATTTCCCTCAGCTCGACGTACAATCATTCTCTTGCTGTTTCCCTGAGTCGAAAGTGTCCGTGTAGCTCTCGCTCAGCGAAATGCGTCAGGAGAGAAACACTTGCTGGATGAGCTTTTCGCTGGCCAAGACTTTCAACGCAGCACCACCATTCGGGCAAGGAGGAGGAGAAAGGAGGAGCATCTTTTCGTCCTGGCCCGTTCTTCTGCGCGAGACGCCTCTCCGCGTCTTCGCTCCCTGCAAGGCTGTAATGTGCGCCGTGGTACTTGGAAGTGAGAAGGCAGGTGCAGAGAGCACCGCGATCTGGCGGCGCCGTGCAGGCTGGAAAGGAAAGAGGGCTGCCACCGGAATGTGGTGCGAATACCGGTTTGCACGCGTCGAGGGTAAGCTCTGGGTGAGCTTGCTGGCCTAAAACTGTTCTCTGTGCCAGACGCAGGCGAGAAGCTTTCCGTTAAGAATCAGGCTGCCACGCAAACGGAACGTGGTGCTACCTACCTAGCGCTGCGAGGGAAAGTGCATAGCCCAGGCGTGTTTCGGCAGAAGCAGCAGCGCGGAGCATTTCGCTGCCGGCACAGCGCTCTCTGGGCGAGAAGCGGACGACGGTTTGACTCCGGCAGAATGAAAGCGCCACATGGTACGAAGAGCATCGGAATGAAGGCAGAGCACCGAGCTGCTGCCGTGCGCATCGCACAGGCTGCGAGAGGAAGCGTGGCTGTCACTGGCTTCTTTGCGGGTTCACGTTAGCAGTTGAAAACAGAAAGTTCCACTTGCAGCTACTTGTGCTGCTACCTATTTCTCTTCCAGCTCTCCCTGGAAAGAATTGTGCCGAGCTTTACGCTTCCAGATGCACAGATGACGGTGGTAGATGCGGCAGAGAATAGAAAGACAGCGCGCAGCGGACAGTTTCTGGTGCTTTACGTGAGGCAAGGGGGAAGTGCAGCCCAGCAGTGGCTTTTACTTCTGGAGCCTTTTGCTTTGGTAGCAGCAGCTGCTGCGAGTGGGCAACGGAGCTGCGAGAGTGCGTAATGTGACGGCACATCTCGCTGAGAAGGAAGCTGCCGAGCCGCAGCGTGTTGTGCTCCGTTTCAAGGCTACTTGGAGGAGGGGGGTACTCGAAGAACGCCTTCTTTCTGGACGCGTCCTTCTGGGTGTGCTCAAGCTGCATGGACTCGGCAGCACGGAAGGTGTAAGAACCTGTTTCTGGCCAGGCAGTGTGCTGGAGTGCAAAGGGCTGCGCCTTCCTTTCTGAAGCAGCCCAGAGCATTCTCAGCGGAATCTGCTTGTGAAGCAGCTCTTGGCTGGACATTTGCAAGTCGCTCCACTGAGTCCATGAAGCCGGTGGCCAGCTGCTTCGTTCTTCGCCTTCTGGGCTCTGGACAGAGCTGAAGCGCAGCGATGGCTCGGAGCTTTGCCGCTCTTCGGCGTGAGCACTGCACGCAGCCACAGGCTGCTGTGCACGGATTTCCCTCAGCTCGACGTACAATCATTCTCTTGCTGTTTCCCTGAGTCGAAAGTGTCCGTGTAGCTCTCGCTCAGCGAAATGCGTCAGGAGAGAAACACTTGCTGGATGAGCTTTTCGCTGGCCAAGACTTTCAACGCAGCACCACCATTCGGGCAAGGAGGAGGAGAAAGGAGGAGCATCTTTTCGTCCTGGCCCGTTCTTCTGCGCGAGACGCCTCTCCGCGTCTTCGCTCCCTGCAAGGCTGTAATGTGCGCCGTGGTACTTGGAAGTGAGAAGGCAGGTGCAGAGAGCACCGCGATCTGGCGGCGCCGTGCAGGCTGGAAAGGAAAGAGGGCTGCCACCGGAATGTGGTGCGAATACCGGTTTGCACGCGTCGAGGGTAAGCTCTGGGTGAGCTTGCTGGCCTAAAACTGTTCTCTGTGCCAGACGCAGGCGAGAAGCTTTCCGTTAAGAATCAGGCTGCCACGCAAACGGAACGTGGTGCTACCTACCTAGCGCTGCGAGGGAAAGTGCATAGCCCAGGCGTGTTTCGGCAGAAGCAGCAGCGCGGAGCATTTCGCTGCCGGCACAGCGCTCTCTGGGCGAGAAGCGGACGACGGTTTGACTCCGGCAGAATGAAAGCGCCACATGGTACGAAGAGCATCGGAATGAAGGCAGAGCACCGAGCTGCTGCCGTGCGCATCGCACAGGCTGCGAGAGGAAGCGTGGCTGTCACTGGCTTCTTTGCGGGTTCACGTTAGCAGTTGAAAACAGAAAGTTCCACTTGCAGCTACTTGTGCTGCTACCTATTTCTCTTCCAGCTCTCCCTGGAAAGAATTGTGCCGAGCTTTACGCTTCCAGATGCACAGATGACGGTGGTAGATGCGGCAGAGAATAGAAAGACAGCGCGCAGCGGACAGTTTCTGGTGCTTTACGTGAGGCAAGGGGGAAGTGCAGCCCAGCAGTGGCTTTTACTTCTGGAGCCTTTTGCTTTGGTAGCAGCAGCTGCTGCGAGTGGGCAACGGAGCTGCGAGAGTGCGTAATGTGACGGCACATCTCGCTGAGAAGGAAGCTGCCGAGCCGCAGCGTGTTGTGCTCCGTTTCAAGGCTACTTGGAGGAGGGGGGTACTCGAAGAACGCCTTCTTTCTGGACGCGTCCTTCTGGGTGTGCTCAAGCTGCATGGACTCGGCAGCACGGAAGGTGTAAGAACCTGTTTCTGGCCAGGCAGTGTGCTGGAGTGCAAAGGGCTGCGCCTTCCTTTCTGAAGCAGCCCAGAGCATTCTCAGCGGAATCTGCTTGTGAAGCAGCTCTTGGCTGGACATTTGCAAGTCGCTCCACTGAGTCCATGAAGCCGGTGGCCAGCTGCTTCGTTCTTCGCCTTCTGGGCTCTGGACAGAGCTGAAGCGCAGCGATGGCTCGGAGCTTTGCCGCTCTTCGGCGTGAGCACTGCACGCAGCCACAGGCTGCTGTGCACGGATTTCCCTCAGCTCGACGTACAATCATTCTCTTGCTGTTTCCCTGAGTCGAAAGTGTCCGTGTAGCTCTCGCTCAGCGAAATGCGTCAGGAGAGAAACACTTGCTGGATGAGCTTTTCGCTGGCCAAGACTTTCAACGCAGCACCACCATTCGGGCAAGGAGGAGGAGAAAGGAGGAGCATCTTTTCGTCCTGGCCCGTTCTTCTGCGCGAGACGCCTCTCCGCGTCTTCGCTCCCTGCAAGGCTGTAATGTGCGCCGTGGTACTTGGAAGTGAGAAGGCAGGTGCAGAGAGCACCGCGATCTGGCGGCGCCGTGCAGGCTGGAAAGGAAAGAGGGCTGCCACCGGAATGTGGTGCGAATACCGGTTTGCACGCGTCGAGGGTAAGCTCTGGGTGAGCTTGCTGGCCTAAAACTGTTCTCTGTGCCAGACGCAGGCGAGAAGCTTTCCGTTAAGAATCAGGCTGCCACGCAAACGGAACGTGGTGCTACCTACCTAGCGCTGCGAGGGAAAGTGCATAGCCCAGGCGTGTTTCGGCAGAAGCAGCAGCGCGGAGCATTTCGCTGCCGGCACAGCGCTCTCTGGGCGAGAAGCGGACGACGGTTTGACTCCGGCAGAATGAAAGCGCCACATGGTACGAAGAGCATCGGAATGAAGGCAGAGCACCGAGCTGCTGCCGTGCGCATCGCACAGGCTGCGAGAGGAAGCGTGGCTGTCACTGGCTTCTTTGCGGGTTCACGTTAGCAGTTGAAAACAGAAAGTTCCACTTGCAGCTACTTGTGCTGCTACCTATTTCTCTTCCAGCTCTCCCTGGAAAGAATTGTGCCGAGCTTTACGCTTCCAGATGCACAGATGACGGTGGTAGATGCGGCAGAGAATAGAAAGACAGCGCGCAGCGGACAGTTTCTGGTGCTTTACGTGAGGCAAGGGGGAAGTGCAGCCCAGCAGTGGCTTTTACTTCTGGAGCCTTTTGCTTTGGTAGCAGCAGCTGCTGCGAGTGGGCAACGGAGCTGCGAGAGTGCGTAATGTGACGGCACATCTCGCTGAGAAGGAAGCTGCCGAGCCGCAGCGTGTTGTGCTCCGTTTCAAGGCTACTTGGAGGAGGGGGGTACTCGAAGAACGCCTTCTTTCTGGACGCGTCCTTCTGGGTGTGCTCAAGCTGCATGGACTCGGCAGCACGGAAGGTGTAAGAACCTGTTTCTGGCCAGGCAGTGTGCTGGAGTGCAAAGGGCTGCGCCTTCCTTTCTGAAGCAGCCCAGAGCATTCTCAGCGGAATCTGCTTGTGAAGCAGCTCTTGGCTGGACATTTGCAAGTCGCTCCACTGAGTCCACGAAGCCGGTGGCCAGCTGCTTCGTTCTTCGCCTTCTGGGCTCTGGACAGAGCTGAAGCGCAGCGATGGCTCGGAGCTTTGCCGCTCTTCGGCGTGAGCACTGCACGCAGCCACAGGCTGCTGTGCACGGATTTCCCTCAGCTCGACGTACAATCATTCTCTTGCTGTTTCCCTGAGTCGAAAGCGTCCGTGTAGCTCTCGCTCAGCGAAATGCGTCAGGAGAGAAACACTTGCTGGATGAGCTTTTCGCTGGCCAAGACTTTCAACGCAGCACCACCATTCGGGCAAGGAGGAGGAGAAAGGAGGAGCATCTTTTCGTCCTGGCCCGTTCTTCTGCGCGAGACGCCTCTCCGCGTCTTCGCTCCCTGCAAGGCTGTAATGTGCGCCGTGGTACTTGGAAGTGAGAAGGCAGGTGCAGAGAGCACCGCGATCTGGCGGCGCCGTGCAGGCTGGAAAGGAAAGAGGGCTGCCACCGGAATGTGGTGCGAATACCGGTTTGCACGCGTCGAGGGTAAGCTCTGGGTGAGCTTGCTGGCCTAAAACTGTTCTCTGTGCCAGACGCAGGCGAGAAGCTTTCCGTTAAGAATCAGGCTGCCACGCAAACGGAACGTGGTGCTACCTACCTAGCGCTGCGAGGGAAAGTGCATAGCCCAGGCGTGTTTCGGCAGAAGCAGCAGCGCGGAGCATTTCGCTGCCGGCACAGCGCTCTCTGGGCGAGAAGCGGACGACGGTTTGACTCCGGCAGAATGAAAGCGCCACATGGTACGAAGAGCATCGGAATGAAGGCAGAGCACCGAGCTGCTGCCGTGCGCATCGCACAGGCTGCGAGAGGAAGCGTGGCTGTCACTGGCTTCTTTGCGGGTTCACGTTAGCAGTTGAAAACAGAAAGTTCCACTTGCAGCTACTTGTGCTGCTACCTATTTCTCTTCCAGCTCTCCCTGGAAAGAATTGTGCCGAGCTTTACGCTTCCAGATGCACAGATGACGGTGGTAGATGCGGCAGAGAATAGAAAGACAGCGCGCAGCGGACAGTTTCTGGTGCTTTACGTGAGGCAAGGGGGAAGTGCAGCCCAGCAGTGGCTTTTACTTCTGGAGCCTTTTGCTTTGGTAGCAGCAGCTGCTGCGAGTGGGCAACGGAGCTGCGAGAGTGCGTAATGTGACGGCACATCTCGCTGAGAAGGAAGCTGCTGAGCCGCAGCGTGTTGTGCTCCGTTTCAAGGCTACTTGGAGGAGGGGGGTACTCGAAGAACGCCTTCTTTCTGGACGCGTCCTTCTGGGTGTGCTCAAGCTGCATGGACTCGGCAGCACGGAAGGTGTAAGAACCTGTTTCTGGCCAGGCAGTGTGCTGGAGTGCAAAGGGCTGCGCCTTCCTTTCTGAAGCAGCCCAGAGCATTCTCAGCGGAATCTGCTTGTGAAGCAGCTCTTGGCTGGACATTTGCAAGTCGCTCCACTGAGTCCACGAAGCCGGTGGCCAGCTGCTTCGTTCTTCGCCTTCTGGGCTCTGGACAGAGCTGAAGCGCAGCGATGGCTCGGAGCTTTGCCGCTCTTCGGCGTGAGCACTGCACGCAGCCACAGGCTGCTGTGCACGGATTTCCCTCAGCTCGACGTACAATCATTCTCTTGCTGTTTCCCTGAGTCGAAAGCGTCCGTGTAGCTCTCGCTCAGCGAAATGCGTCAGGAGAGAAACACTTGCTGGATGAGCTTTTCGCTGGCCAAGACTTTCAACGCAGCACCACCATTCGGGCAAGGAGGAGGAGAAAGGAGGAGCATCTTTTCGTCCTGGCCCGTTCTTCTGCGCGAGACGCCTCTCCGCGTCTTCGCTCCCTGCAAGGCTGTAATGTGCGCCGTGGTACTTGGAAGTGAGAAGGCAGGTGCAGAGAGCACCGCGATCTGGCGGCGCCGTGCAGGCTGGAAAGGAAAGAGGGCTGCCACCGGAATGTGGTGCGAATACCGGTTTGCACGCGTCGAGGGTAAGCTCTGGGTGAGCTTGCTGGCCTAAAACTGTTCTCTGTGCCAGACGCAGGCGAGAAGCTTTCCGTTAAGAATCAGGCTGCCACGCAAACGGAACGTGGTGCTACCTACCTAGCGCTGCGAGGGAAAGTGCATAGCCCAGGCGTGTTTCGGCAGAAGCAGCAGCGCGGAGCATTTCGCTGCCGGCACAGCGCTCTCTGGGCGAGAAGCGGACGACGGTTTGACTCCGGCAGAATGAAAGCGCCACATGGTACGAAGAGCATCGGAATGAAGGCAGAGCACCGAGCTGCTGCCGTGCGCATCGCACAGGCTGCGAGAGGAAGCGTGGCTGTCACTGGCTTCTTTGCGGGTTCACGTTAGCAGTTGAAAACAGAAAGTTCCACTTGCAGCTACTTGTGCTGCTACCTATTTCTCTTCCAGCTCTCCCTGGAAAGAATTGTGCCGAGCTTTACGCTTCCAGATGCACAGATGACGGTGGTAGATGCGGCAGAGAATAGAAAGACAGCGCGCAGCGGACAGTTTCTGGTGCTTTACGTGAGGCAAGGGGGAAGTGCAGCCCAGCAGTGGCTTTTACTTCTGGAGCCTTTTGCTTTGGTAGCAGCAGCTGCTGCGAGTGGGCAACGGAGCTGCGAGAGTGCGTAATGTGACGGCACATCTCGCTGAGAAGGAAGCTGCCGAGCCGCAGCGTGTTGTGCTCCGTTTCAAGGCTACTTGGAGGAGGGGGGTACTCGAAGAACGCCTTCTTTCTGGACGCGTCCTTCTGGGTGTGCTCAAGCTGCATGGACTCGGCAGCACGGAAGGTGTAAGAACCTGTTTCTGGCCAGGCAGTGTGCTGGAGTGCAAAGGGCTGCGCCTTCCTTTCTGAAGCAGCCCAGAGCATTCTCAGCGGAATCTGCTTGTGAAGCAGCTCTTGGCTGGACATTTGCAAGTCGCTCCACTGAGTCCACGAAGCCGGTGGCCAGCTGCTTCGTTCTTCGCCTTCTGGGCTCTGGACAGAGCTGAAGCGCAGCGATGGCTCGGAGCTTTGCCGCTCTTCGGCGTGAGCACTGCACGCAGCCACAGGCTGCTGTGCACGGATTTCCCTCAGCTCGACGTACAATCATTCTCTTGCTGTTTCCCTGAGTCGAAAGTGTCCGTGTAGCTCTCGCTCAGCGAAATGCGTCAGGAGAGAAACACTTGCTGGATGAGCTTTTCGCTGGCCAAGACTTTCAACGCAGCACCACCATTCGGGCAAGGAGGAGGAGAAAGGAGGAGCATCTTTTCGTCCTGGCCCGTTCTTCTGCGCGAGACGCCTCTCCGCGTCTTCGCTCCCTGCAAGGCTGTAATGTGCGCCGTGGTACTTGGAAGTGAGAAGGCAGGTGCAGAGAGCACCGCGATCTGGCGGCGCCGTGCAGGCTGGAAAGGAAAGAGGGCTGCCACCGGAATGTGGTGCGAATACCGGTTTGCACGCGTCGAGGGTAAGCTCTGGGTGAGCTTGCTGGCCTAAAACTGTTCTCTGTGCCAGACGCAGGCGAGAAGCTTTCCGTTAAGAATCAGGCTGCCACGCAAACGGAACGTGGTGCTACCTACCTAGCGCTGCGAGGGAAAGTGCATAGCCCAGGCGTGTTTCGGCAGAAGCAGCAGCGCGGAGCATTTCGCTGCCGGCACAGCGCTCTCTGGGCGAGAAGCGGACGACGGTTTGACTCCGGCAGAATGAAAGCGCCACATGGTACGAAGAGCATCGGAATGAAGGCAGAGCACCGAGCTGCTGCCGTGCGCATCGCACAGGCTGCGAGAGGAAGCGTGGCTGTCACTGGCTTCTTTGCGGGTTCACGTTAGCAGTTGAAAACAGAAAGTTCCACTTGCAGCTACTTGTGCTGCTACCTATTTCTCTTCCAGCTCTCCCTGGAAAGAATTGTGCCGAGCTTTACGCTTCCAGATGCACAGATGACGGTGGTAGATGCGGCAGAGAATAGAAAGACAGCGCGCAGCGGACAGTTTCTGGTGCTTTACGTGAGGCAAGGGGGAAGTGCAGCCCAGCAGTGGCTTTTACTTCTGGAGCCTTTTGCTTTGGTAGCAGCAGCTGCTGCGAGTGGGCAACGGAGCTGCGAGAGTGCGTAATGTGACGGCACATCTCGCTGAGAAGGAAGCTGCCGAGCCGCAGCGTGTTGTGCTCCGTTTCAAGGCTACTTGGAGGAGGGGGGTACTCGAAGAACGCCTTCTTTCTGGACGCGTCCTTCTGGGTGTGCTCAAGCTGCATGGACTCGGCAGCACGGAAGGTGTAAGAACCTGTTTCTGGCCAGGCAGTGTGCTGGAGTGCAAAGGGCTGCGCCTTCCTTTCTGAAGCAGCCCAGAGCATTCTCAGCGGAATCTGCTTGTGAAGCAGCTCTTGGCTGGACATTTGCAAGTCGCTCCACTGAGTCCACGAAGCCGGTGGCCAGCTGCTTCGTTCTTCGCCTTCTGGGCTCTGGACAGAGCTGAAGCGCAGCGATGGCTCGGAGCTTTGCCGCTCTTCGGCGTGAGCACTGCACGCAGCCACAGGCTGCTGTGCACGGATTTCCCTCAGCTCGACGTACAATCATTCTCTTGCTGTTTCCCTGAGTCGAAAGTGTCCGTGTAGCTCTCGCTCAGCGAAATGCGTCAGGAGAGAAACACTTGCTGGATGAGCTTTTCGCTGGCCAAGACTTTCAACGCAGCACCACCATTCGGGCAAGGAGGAGGAGAAAGGAGGAGCATCTTTTCGTCCTGGCCCGTTCTTCTGCGCGAGACGCCTCTCCGCGTCTTCGCTCCCTGCAAGGCTGTAATGTGCGCCGTGGTACTTGGAAGTGAGAAGGCAGGTGCAGAGAGCACCGCGATCTGGCGGCGCCGTGCAGGCTGGAAAGGAAAGAGGGCTGCCACCGGAATGTGGTGCGAATACCGGTTTGCACGCGTCGAGGGTAAGCTCTGGGTGAGCTTGCTGGCCTAAAACTGTTCTCTGTGCCAGACGCAGGCGAGAAGCTTTCCGTTAAGAATCAGGCTGCCACGCAAACGGAACGTGGTGCTACCTACCTAGCGCTGCGAGGGAAAGTGCATAGCCCAGGCGTGTTTCGGCAGAAGCAGCAGCGCGGAGCATTTCGCTGCCGGCACAGCGCTCTCTGGGCGAGAAGCGGACGACGGTTTGACTCCGGCAGAATGAAAGCGCCACATGGTACGAAGAGCATCGGAATGAAGGCAGAGCACCGAGCTGCTGCCGTGCGCATCGCACAGGCTGCGAGAGGAAGCGTGGCTGTCACTGGCTTCTTTGCGGGTTCACGTTAGCAGTTGAAAACAGAAAGTTCCACTTGCAGCTACTTGTGCTGCTACCTATTTCTCTTCCAGCTCTCCCTGGAAAGAATTGTGCCGAGCTTTACGCTTCCAGATGCACAGATGACGGTGGTAGATGCGGCAGAGAATAGAAAGACAGCGCGCAGCGGACAGTTTCTGGTGCTTTACGTGAGGCAAGGGGGAAGTGCAGCCCAGCAGTGGCTTTTACTTCTGGAGCCTTTTGCTTTGGTAGCAGCAGCTGCTGCGAGTGGGCAACGGAGCTGCGAGAGTGCGTAATGTGACGGCACATCTCGCTGAGAAGGAAGCTGCCGAGCCGCAGCGTGTTGTGCTCCGTTTCAAGGCTACTTGGAGGAGGGGGGTACTCGAAGAACGCCTTCTTTCTGGACGCGTCCTTCTGGGTGTGCTCAAGCTGCATGGACTCGGCAGCACGGAAGGTGTAAGAACCTGTTTCTGGCCAGGCAGTGTGCTGGAGTGCAAAGGGCTGCGCCTTCCTTTCTGAAGCAGCCCAGAGCATTCTCAGCGGAATCTGCTTGTGAAGCAGCTCTTGGCTGGACATTTGCAAGTCGCTCCACTGAGTCCACGAAGCCGGTGGCCAGCTGCTTCGTTCTTCGCCTTCTGGGCTCTGGACAGAGCTGAAGCGCAGCGATGGCTCGGAGCTTTGCCGCTCTTCGGCGTGAGCACTGCACGCAGCCACAGGCTGCTGTGCACGGATTTCCCTCAGCTCGACGTACAATCATTCTCTTGCTGTTTCCCTGAGTCGAAAGTGTCCGTGTAGCTCTCGCTCAGCGAAATGCGTCAGGAGAGAAACACTTGCTGGATGAGCTTTTCGCTGGCCAAGACTTTCAACGCAGCACCACCATTCGGGCAAGGAGGAGGAGAAAGGAGGAGCATCTTTTCGTCCTGGCCCGTTCTTCTGCGCGAGACGCCTCTCCGCGTCTTCGCTCCCTGCAAGGCTGTAATGTGCGCCGTGGTACTTGGAAGTGAGAAGGCAGGTGCAGAGAGCACCGCGATCTGGCGGCGCCGTGCAGGCTGGAAAGGAAAGAGGGCTGCCACCGGAATGTGGTGCGAATACCGGTTTGCACGCGTCGAGGGTAAGCTCTGGGTGAGCTTGCTGGCCTAAAACTGTTCTCTGTGCCAGACGCAGGCGAGAAGCTTTCCGTTAAGAATCAGGCTGCCACGCAAACGGAACGTGGTGCTACCTACCTAGCGCTGCGAGGGAAAGTGCATAGCCCAGGCGTGTTTCGGCAGAAGCAGCAGCGCGGAGCATTTCGCTGCCGGCACAGCGCTCTCTGGGCGAGAAGCGGACGACGGTTTGACTCCGGCAGAATGAAAGCGCCACATGGTACGAAGAGCATCGGAATGAAGGCAGAGCACCGAGCTGCTGCCGTGCGCATCGCACAGGCTGCGAGAGGAAGCGTGGCTGTCACTGGCTTCTTTGCGGGTTCACGTTAGCAGTTGAAAACAGAAAGTTCCACTTGCAGCTACTTGTGCTGCTACCTATTTCTCTTCCAGCTCTCCCTGGAAAGAATTGTGCCGAGCTTTACGCTTCCAGATGCACAGATGACGGTGGTAGATGCGGCAGAGAATAGAAAGACAGCGCGCAGCGGACAGTTTCTGGTGCTTTACGTGAGGCAAGGGGGAAGTGCAGCCCAGCAGTGGCTTTTACTTCTGGAGCCTTTTGCTTTGGTAGCAGCAGCTGCTGCGAGTGGGCAACGGAGCTGCGAGAGTGCGTAATGTGACGGCACATCTCGCTGAGAAGGAAGCTGCCGAGCCGCAGCGTGTTGTGCTCCGTTTCAAGGCTACTTGGAGGAGGGGGGTACTCGAAGAACGCCTTCTTTCTGGACGCGTCCTTCTGGGTGTGCTCAAGCTGCATGGACTCGGCAGCACGGAAGGTGTAAGAACCTGTTTCTGGCCAGGCAGTGTGCTGGAGTGCAAAGGGCTGCGCCTTCCTTTCTGAAGCAGCCCAGAGCATTCTCAGCGGAATCTGCTTGTGAAGCAGCTCTTGGCTGGACATTTGCAAGTCGCTCCACTGAGTCCATGAAGCCGGTGGCCAGCTGCTTCGTTCTTCGCCTTCTGGGCTCTGGACAGAGCTGAAGCGCAGCGATGGCTCGGAGCTTTGCCGCTCTTCGGCGTGAGCACTGCACGCAGCCACAGGCTGCTGTGCACGGATTTCCCTCAGCTCGACGTACAATCATTCTCTTGCTGTTTCCCTGAGTCGAAAGTGTCCGTGTAGCTCTCGCTCAGCGAAATGCGTCAGGAGAGAAACACTTGCTGGATGAGCTTTTCGCTGGCCAAGACTTTCAACGCAGCACCACCATTCGGGCAAGGAGGAGGAGAAAGGAGGAGCATCTTTTCGTCCTGGCCCGTTCTTCTGCGCGAGACGCCTCTCCGCGTCTTCGCTCCCTGCAAGGCTGTAATGTGCGCCGTGGTACTTGGAAGTGAGAAGGCAGGTGCAGAGAGCACCGCGATCTGGCGGCGCCGTGCAGGCTGGAAAGGAAAGAGGGCTGCCACCGGAATGTGGTGCGAATACCGGTTTGCACGCGTCGAGGGTAAGCTCTGGGTGAGCTTGCTGGCCTAAAACTGTTCTCTGTGCCAGACGCAGGCGAGAAGCTTTCCGTTAAGAATCAGGCTGCCACGCAAACGGAACGTGGTGCTACCTACCTAGCGCTGCGAGGGAAAGTGCATAGCCCAGGCGTGTTTCGGCAGAAGCAGCAGCGCGGAGCATTTCGCTGCCGGCACAGCGCTCTCTGGGCGAGAAGCGGACGACGGTTTGACTCCGGCAGAATGAAAGCGCCACATGGTACGAAGAGCATCGGAATGAAGGCAGAGCACCGAGCTGCTGCCGTGCGCATCGCACAGGCTGCGAGAGGAAGCGTGGCTGTCACTGGCTTCTTTGCGGGTTCACGTTAGCAGTTGAAAACAGAAAGTTCCACTTGCAGCTACTTGTGCTGCTACCTATTTCTCTTCCAGCTCTCCCTGGAAAGAATTGTGCCGAGCTTTACGCTTCCAGATGCACAGATGACGGTGGTAGATGCGGCAGAGAATAGAAAGACAGCGCGCAGCGGACAGTTTCTGGTGCTTTACGTGAGGCAAGGGGGAAGTGCAGCCCAGCAGTGGCTTTTACTTCTGGAGCCTTTTGCTTTGGTAGCAGCAGCTGCTGCGAGTGGGCAACGGAGCTGCGAGAGTGCGTAATGTGACGGCACATCTCGCTGAGAAGGAAGCTGCCGAGCCGCAGCGTGTTGTGCTCCGTTTCAAGGCTACTTGGAGGAGGGGGGTACTCGAAGAACGCCTTCTTTCTGGACGCGTCCTTCTGGGTGTGCTCAAGCTGCATGGACTCGGCAGCACGGAAGGTGTAAGAACCTGTTTCTGGCCAGGCAGTGTGCTGGAGTGCAAAGGGCTGCGCCTTCCTTTCTGAAGCAGCCCAGAGCATTCTCAGCGGAATCTGCTTGTGAAGCAGCTCTTGGCTGGACATTTGCAAGTCGCTCCACTGAGTCCATGAAGCCGGTGGCCAGCTGCTTCGTTCTTCGCCTTCTGGGCTCTGGACAGAGCTGAAGCGCAGCGATGGCTCGGAGCTTTGCCGCTCTTCGGCGTGAGCACTGCACGCAGCCACAGGCTGCTGTGCACGGATTTCCCTCAGCTCGACGTACAATCATTCTCTTGCTGTTTCCCTGAGTCGAAAGTGTCCGTGTAGCTCTCGCTCAGCGAAATGCGTCAGGAGAGAAACACTTGCTGGATGAGCTTTTCGCTGGCCAAGACTTTCAACGCAGCACCACCATTCGGGCAAGGAGGAGGAGAAAGGAGGAGCATCTTTTCGTCCTGGCCCGTTCTTCTGCGCGAGACGCCTCTCCGCGTCTTCGCTCCCTGCAAGGCTGTAATGTGCGCCGTGGTACTTGGAAGTGAGAAGGCAGGTGCAGAGAGCACCGCGATCTGGCGGCGCCGTGCAGGCTGGAAAGGAAAGAGGGCTGCCACCGGAATGTGGTGCGAATACCGGTTTGCACGCGTCGAGGGTAAGCTCTGGGTGAGCTTGCTGGCCTAAAACTGTTCTCTGTGCCAGACGCAGGCGAGAAGCTTTCCGTTAAGAATCAGGCTGCCACGCAAACGGAACGTGGTGCTACCTACCTAGCGCTGCGAGGGAAAGTGCATAGCCCAGGCGTGTTTCGGCAGAAGCAGCAGCGCGGAGCATTTCGCTGCCGGCACAGCGCTCTCTGGGCGAGAAGCGGACGACGGTTTGACTCCGGCAGAATGAAAGCGCCACATGGTACGAAGAGCATCGGAATGAAGGCAGAGCACCGAGCTGCTGCCGTGCGCATCGCACAGGCTGCGAGAGGAAGCGTGGCTGTCACTGGCTTCTTTGCGGGTTCACGTTAGCAGTTGAAAACAGAAAGTTCCACTTGCAGCTACTTGTGCTGCTACCTATTTCTCTTCCAGCTCTCCCTGGAAAGAATTGTGCCGAGCTTTACGCTTCCAGATGCACAGATGACGGTGGTAGATGCGGCAGAGAATAGAAAGACAGCGCGCAGCGGACAGTTTCTGGTGCTTTACGTGAGGCAAGGGGGAAGTGCAGCCCAGCAGTGGCTTTTACTTCTGGAGCCTTTTGCTTTGGTAGCAGCAGCTGCTGCGAGTGGGCAACGGAGCTGCGAGAGTGCGTAATGTGACGGCACATCTCGCTGAGAAGGAAGCTGCCGAGCCGCAGCGTGTTGTGCTCCGTTTCAAGGCTACTTGGAGGAGGGGGGTACTCGAAGAACGCCTTCTTTCTGGACGCGTCCTTCTGGGTGTGCTCAAGCTGCATGGACTCGGCAGCACGGAAGGTGTAAGAACCTGTTTCTGGCCAGGCAGTGTGCTGGAGTGCAAAGGGCTGCGCCTTCCTTTCTGAAGCAGCCCAGAGCATTCTCAGCGGAATCTGCTTGTGAAGCAGCTCTTGGCTGGACATTTGCAAGTCGCTCCACTGAGTCCACGAAGCCGGTGGCCAGCTGCTTCGTTCTTCGCCTTCTGGGCTCTGGACAGAGCTGAAGCGCAGCGATGGCTCGGAGCTTTGCCGCTCTTCGGCGTGAGCACTGCACGCAGCCACAGGCTGCTGTGCACGGATTTCCCTCAGCTCGACGTACAATCATTCTCTTGCTGTTTCCCTGAGTCGAAAGCGTCCGTGTAGCTCTCGCTCAGCGAAATGCGTCAGGAGAGAAACACTTGCTGGATGAGCTTTTCGCTGGCCAAGACTTTCAACGCAGCACCACCATTCGGGCAAGGAGGAGGAGAAAGGAGGAGCATCTTTTCGTCCTGGCCCGTTCTTCTGCGCGAGACGCCTCTCCGCGTCTTCGCTCCCTGCAAGGCTGTAATGTGCGCCGTGGTACTTGGAAGTGAGAAGGCAGGTGCAGAGAGCACCGCGATCTGGCGGCGCCGTGCAGGCTGGAAAGGAAAGAGGGCTGCCACCGGAATGTGGTGCGAATACCGGTTTGCACGCGTCGAGGGTAAGCTCTGGGTGAGCTTGCTGGCCTAAAACTGTTCTCTGTGCCAGACGCAGGCGAGAAGCTTTCCGTTAAGAATCAGGCTGCCACGCAAACGGAACGTGGTGCTACCTACCTAGCGCTGCGAGGGAAAGTGCATAGCCCAGGCGTGTTTCGGCAGAAGCAGCAGCGCGGAGCATTTCGCTGCCGGCACAGCGCTCTCTGGGCGAGAAGCGGACGACGGTTTGACTCCGGCAGAATGAAAGCGCCACATGGTACGAAGAGCATCGGAATGAAGGCAGAGCACCGAGCTGCTGCCGTGCGCATCGCACAGGCTGCGAGAGGAAGCGTGGCTGTCACTGGCTTCTTTGCGGGTTCACGTTAGCAGTTGAAAACAGAAAGTTCCACTTGCAGCTACTTGTGCTGCTACCTATTTCTCTTCCAGCTCTCCCTGGAAAGAATTGTGCCGAGCTTTACGCTTCCAGATGCACAGATGACGGTGGTAGATGCGGCAGAGAATAGAAAGACAGCGCGCAGCGGACAGTTTCTGGTGCTTTACGTGAGGCAAGGGGGAAGTGCAGCCCAGCAGTGGCTTTTACTTCTGGAGCCTTTTGCTTTGGTAGCAGCAGCTGCTGCGAGTGGGCAACGGAGCTGCGAGAGTGCGTAATGTGACGGCACATCTCGCTGAGAAGGAAGCTGCTGAGCCGCAGCGTGTTGTGCTCCGTTTCAAGGCTACTTGGAGGAGGGGGGTACTCGAAGAACGCCTTCTTTCTGGACGCGTCCTTCTGGGTGTGCTCAAGCTGCATGGACTCGGCAGCACGGAAGGTGTAAGAACCTGTTTCTGGCCAGGCAGTGTGCTGGAGTGCAAAGGGCTGCGCCTTCCTTTCTGAAGCAGCCCAGAGCATTCTCAGCGGAATCTGCTTGTGAAGCAGCTCTTGGCTGGACATTTGCAAGTCGCTCCACTGAGTCCACGAAGCCGGTGGCCAGCTGCTTCGTTCTTCGCCTTCTGGGCTCTGGACAGAGCTGAAGCGCAGCGATGGCTCGGAGCTTTGCCGCTCTTCGGCGTGAGCACTGCACGCAGCCACAGGCTGCTGTGCACGGATTTCCCTCAGCTCGACGTACAATCATTCTCTTGCTGTTTCCCTGAGTCGAAAGCGTCCGTGTAGCTCTCGCTCAGCGAAATGCGTCAGGAGAGAAACACTTGCTGGATGAGCTTTTCGCTGGCCAAGACTTTCAACGCAGCACCACCATTCGGGCAAGGAGGAGGAGAAAGGAGGAGCATCTTTTCGTCCTGGCCCGTTCTTCTGCGCGAGACGCCTCTCCGCGTCTTCGCTCCCTGCAAGGCTGTAATGTGCGCCGTGGTACTTGGAAGTGAGAAGGCAGGTGCAGAGAGCACCGCGATCTGGCGGCGCCGTGCAGGCTGGAAAGGAAAGAGGGCTGCCACCGGAATGTGGTGCGAATACCGGTTTGCACGCGTCGAGGGTAAGCTCTGGGTGAGCTTGCTGGCCTAAAACTGTTCTCTGTGCCAGACGCAGGCGAGAAGCTTTCCGTTAAGAATCAGGCTGCCACGCAAACGGAACGTGGTGCTACCTACCTAGCGCTGCGAGGGAAAGTGCATAGCCCAGGCGTGTTTCGGCAGAAGCAGCAGCGCGGAGCATTTCGCTGCCGGCACAGCGCTCTCTGGGCGAGAAGCGGACGACGGTTTGACTCCGGCAGAATGAAAGCGCCACATGGTACGAAGAGCATCGGAATGAAGGCAGAGCACCGAGCTGCTGCCGTGCGCATCGCACAGGCTGCGAGAGGAAGCGTGGCTGTCACTGGCTTCTTTGCGGGTTCACGTTAGCAGTTGAAAACAGAAAGTTCCACTTGCAGCTACTTGTGCTGCTACCTATTTCTCTTCCAGCTCTCCCTGGAAAGAATTGTGCCGAGCTTTACGCTTCCAGATGCACAGATGACGGTGGTAGATGCGGCAGAGAATAGAAAGACAGCGCGCAGCGGACAGTTTCTGGTGCTTTACGTGAGGCAAGGGGGAAGTGCAGCCCAGCAGTGGCTTTTACTTCTGGAGCCTTTTGCTTTGGTAGCAGCAGCTGCTGCGAGTGGGCAACGGAGCTGCGAGAGTGCGTAATGTGACGGCACATCTCGCTGAGAAGGAAGCTGCCGAGCCGCAGCGTGTTGTGCTCCGTTTCAAGGCTACTTGGAGGAGGGGGGTACTCGAAGAACGCCTTCTTTCTGGACGCGTCCTTCTGGGTGTGCTCAAGCTGCATGGACTCGGCAGCACGGAAGGTGTAAGAACCTGTTTCTGGCCAGGCAGTGTGCTGGAGTGCAAAGGGCTGCGCCTTCCTTTCTGAAGCAGCCCAGAGCATTCTCAGCGGAATCTGCTTGTGAAGCAGCTCTTGGCTGGACATTTGCAAGTCGCTCCACTGAGTCCACGAAGCCGGTGGCCAGCTGCTTCGTTCTTCGCCTTCTGGGCTCTGGACAGAGCTGAAGCGCAGCGATGGCTCGGAGCTTTGCCGCTCTTCGGCGTGAGCACTGCACGCAGCCACAGGCTGCTGTGCACGGATTTCCCTCAGCTCGACGTACAATCATTCTCTTGCTGTTTCCCTGAGTCGAAAGTGTCCGTGTAGCTCTCGCTCAGCGAAATGCGTCAGGAGAGAAACACTTGCTGGATGAGCTTTTCGCTGGCCAAGACTTTCAACGCAGCACCACCATTCGGGCAAGGAGGAGGAGAAAGGAGGAGCATCTTTTCGTCCTGGCCCGTTCTTCTGCGCGAGACGCCTCTCCGCGTCTTCGCTCCCTGCAAGGCTGTAATGTGCGCCGTGGTACTTGGAAGTGAGAAGGCAGGTGCAGAGAGCACCGCGATCTGGCGGCGCCGTGCAGGCTGGAAAGGAAAGAGGGCTGCCACCGGAATGTGGTGCGAATACCGGTTTGCACGCGTCGAGGGTAAGCTCTGGGTGAGCTTGCTGGCCTAAAACTGTTCTCTGTGCCAGACGCAGGCGAGAAGCTTTCCGTTAAGAATCAGGCTGCCACGCAAACGGAACGTGGTGCTACCTACCTAGCGCTGCGAGGGAAAGTGCATAGCCCAGGCGTGTTTCGGCAGAAGCAGCAGCGCGGAGCATTTCGCTGCCGGCACAGCGCTCTCTGGGCGAGAAGCGGACGACGGTTTGACTCCGGCAGAATGAAAGCGCCACATGGTACGAAGAGCATCGGAATGAAGGCAGAGCACCGAGCTGCTGCCGTGCGCATCGCACAGGCTGCGAGAGGAAGCGTGGCTGTCACTGGCTTCTTTGCGGGTTCACGTTAGCAGTTGAAAACAGAAAGTTCCACTTGCAGCTACTTGTGCTGCTACCTATTTCTCTTCCAGCTCTCCCTGGAAAGAATTGTGCCGAGCTTTACGCTTCCAGATGCACAGATGACGGTGGTAGATGCGGCAGAGAATAGAAAGACAGCGCGCAGCGGACAGTTTCTGGTGCTTTACGTGAGGCAAGGGGGAAGTGCAGCCCAGCAGTGGCTTTTACTTCTGGAGCCTTTTGCTTTGGTAGCAGCAGCTGCTGCGAGTGGGCAACGGAGCTGCGAGAGTGCGTAATGTGACGGCACATCTCGCTGAGAAGGAAGCTGCCGAGCCGCAGCGTGTTGTGCTCCGTTTCAAGGCTACTTGGAGGAGGGGGGTACTCGAAGAACGCCTTCTTTCTGGACGCGTCCTTCTGGGTGTGCTCAAGCTGCATGGACTCGGCAGCACGGAAGGTGTAAGAACCTGTTTCTGGCCAGGCAGTGTGCTGGAGTGCAAAGGGCTGCGCCTTCCTTTCTGAAGCAGCCCAGAGCATTCTCAGCGGAATCTGCTTGTGAAGCAGCTCTTGGCTGGACATTTGCAAGTCGCTCCACTGAGTCCACGAAGCCGGTGGCCAGCTGCTTCGTTCTTCGCCTTCTGGGCTCTGGACAGAGCTGAAGCGCAGCGATGGCTCGGAGCTTTGCCGCTCTTCGGCGTGAGCACTGCACGCAGCCACAGGCTGCTGTGCACGGATTTCCCTCAGCTCGACGTACAATCATTCTCTTGCTGTTTCCCTGAGTCGAAAGTGTCCGTGTAGCTCTCGCTCAGCGAAATGCGTCAGGAGAGAAACACTTGCTGGATGAGCTTTTCGCTGGCCAAGACTTTCAACGCAGCACCACCATTCGGGCAAGGAGGAGGAGAAAGGAGGAGCATCTTTTCGTCCTGGCCCGTTCTTCTGCGCGAGACGCCTCTCCGCGTCTTCGCTCCCTGCAAGGCTGTAATGTGCGCCGTGGTACTTGGAAGTGAGAAGGCAGGTGCAGAGAGCACCGCGATCTGGCGGCGCCGTGCAGGCTGGAAAGGAAAGAGGGCTGCCACCGGAATGTGGTGCGAATACCGGTTTGCACGCGTCGAGGGTAAGCTCTGGGTGAGCTTGCTGGCCTAAAACTGTTCTCTGTGCCAGACGCAGGCGAGAAGCTTTCCGTTAAGAATCAGGCTGCCACGCAAACGGAACGTGGTGCTACCTACCTAGCGCTGCGAGGGAAAGTGCATAGCCCAGGCGTGTTTCGGCAGAAGCAGCAGCGCGGAGCATTTCGCTGCCGGCACAGCGCTCTCTGGGCGAGAAGCGGACGACGGTTTGACTCCGGCAGAATGAAAGCGCCACATGGTACGAAGAGCATCGGAATGAAGGCAGAGCACCGAGCTGCTGCCGTGCGCATCGCACAGGCTGCGAGAGGAAGCGTGGCTGTCACTGGCTTCTTTGCGGGTTCACGTTAGCAGTTGAAAACAGAAAGTTCCACTTGCAGCTACTTGTGCTGCTACCTATTTCTCTTCCAGCTCTCCCTGGAAAGAATTGTGCCGAGCTTTACGCTTCCAGATGCACAGATGACGGTGGTAGATGCGGCAGAGAATAGAAAGACAGCGCGCAGCGGACAGTTTCTGGTGCTTTACGTGAGGCAAGGGGGAAGTGCAGCCCAGCAGTGGCTTTTACTTCTGGAGCCTTTTGCTTTGGTAGCAGCAGCTGCTGCGAGTGGGCAACGGAGCTGCGAGAGTGCGTAATGTGACGGCACATCTCGCTGAGAAGGAAGCTGCCGAGCCGCAGCGTGTTGTGCTCCGTTTCAAGGCTACTTGGAGGAGGGGGGTACTCGAAGAACGCCTTCTTTCTGGACGCGTCCTTCTGGGTGTGCTCAAGCTGCATGGACTCGGCAGCACGGAAGGTGTAAGAACCTGTTTCTGGCCAGGCAGTGTGCTGGAGTGCAAAGGGCTGCGCCTTCCTTTCTGAAGCAGCCCAGAGCATTCTCAGCGGAATCTGCTTGTGAAGCAGCTCTTGGCTGGACATTTGCAAGTCGCTCCACTGAGTCCACGAAGCCGGTGGCCAGCTGCTTCGTTCTTCGCCTTCTGGGCTCTGGACAGAGCTGAAGCGCAGCGATGGCTCGGAGCTTTGCCGCTCTTCGGCGTGAGCACTGCACGCAGCCACAGGCTGCTGTGCACGGATTTCCCTCAGCTCGACGTACAATCATTCTCTTGCTGTTTCCCTGAGTCGAAAGTGTCCGTGTAGCTCTCGCTCAGCGAAATGCGTCAGGAGAGAAACACTTGCTGGATGAGCTTTTCGCTGGCCAAGACTTTCAACGCAGCACCACCATTCGGGCAAGGAGGAGGAGAAAGGAGGAGCATCTTTTCGTCCTGGCCCGTTCTTCTGCGCGAGACGCCTCTCCGCGTCTTCGCTCCCTGCAAGGCTGTAATGTGCGCCGTGGTACTTGGAAGTGAGAAGGCAGGTGCAGAGAGCACCGCGATCTGGCGGCGCCGTGCAGGCTGGAAAGGAAAGAGGGCTGCCACCGGAATGTGGTGCGAATACCGGTTTGCACGCGTCGAGGGTAAGCTCTGGGTGAGCTTGCTGGCCTAAAACTGTTCTCTGTGCCAGACGCAGGCGAGAAGCTTTCCGTTAAGAATCAGGCTGCCACGCAAACGGAACGTGGTGCTACCTACCTAGCGCTGCGAGGGAAAGTGCATAGCCCAGGCGTGTTTCGGCAGAAGCAGCAGCGCGGAGCATTTCGCTGCCGGCACAGCGCTCTCTGGGCGAGAAGCGGACGACGGTTTGACTCCGGCAGAATGAAAGCGCCACATGGTACGAAGAGCATCGGAATGAAGGCAGAGCACCGAGCTGCTGCCGTGCGCATCGCACAGGCTGCGAGAGGAAGCGTGGCTGTCACTGGCTTCTTTGCGGGTTCACGTTAGCAGTTGAAAACAGAAAGTTCCACTTGCAGCTACTTGTGCTGCTACCTATTTCTCTTCCAGCTCTCCCTGGAAAGAATTGTGCCGAGCTTTACGCTTCCAGATGCACAGATGACGGTGGTAGATGCGGCAGAGAATAGAAAGACAGCGCGCAGCGGACAGTTTCTGGTGCTTTACGTGAGGCAAGGGGGAAGTGCAGCCCAGCAGTGGCTTTTACTTCTGGAGCCTTTTGCTTTGGTAGCAGCAGCTGCTGCGAGTGGGCAACGGAGCTGCGAGAGTGCGTAATGTGACGGCACATCTCGCTGAGAAGGAAGCTGCCGAGCCGCAGCGTGTTGTGCTCCGTTTCAAGGCTACTTGGAGGAGGGGGGTACTCGAAGAACGCCTTCTTTCTGGACGCGTCCTTCTGGGTGTGCTCAAGCTGCATGGACTCGGCAGCACGGAAGGTGTAAGAACCTGTTTCTGGCCAGGCAGTGTGCTGGAGTGCAAAGGGCTGCGCCTTCCTTTCTGAAGCAGCCCAGAGCATTCTCAGCGGAATCTGCTTGTGAAGCAGCTCTTGGCTGGACATTTGCAAGTCGCTCCACTGAGTCCATGAAGCCGGTGGCCAGCTGCTTCGTTCTTCGCCTTCTGGGCTCTGGACAGAGCTGAAGCGCAGCGATGGCTCGGAGCTTTGCCGCTCTTCGGCGTGAGCACTGCACGCAGCCACAGGCTGCTGTGCACGGATTTCCCTCAGCTCGACGTACAATCATTCTCTTGCTGTTTCCCTGAGTCGAAAGTGTCCGTGTAGCTCTCGCTCAGCGAAATGCGTCAGGAGAGAAACACTTGCTGGATGAGCTTTTCGCTGGCCAAGACTTTCAACGCAGCACCACCATTCGGGCAAGGAGGAGGAGAAAGGAGGAGCATCTTTTCGTCCTGGCCCGTTCTTCTGCGCGAGACGCCTCTCCGCGTCTTCGCTCCCTGCAAGGCTGTAATGTGCGCCGTGGTACTTGGAAGTGAGAAGGCAGGTGCAGAGAGCACCGCGATCTGGCGGCGCCGTGCAGGCTGGAAAGGAAAGAGGGCTGCCACCGGAATGTGGTGCGAATACCGGTTTGCACGCGTCGAGGGTAAGCTCTGGGTGAGCTTGCTGGCCTAAAACTGTTCTCTGTGCCAGACGCAGGCGAGAAGCTTTCCGTTAAGAATCAGGCTGCCACGCAAACGGAACGTGGTGCTACCTACCTAGCGCTGCGAGGGAAAGTGCATAGCCCAGGCGTGTTTCGGCAGAAGCAGCAGCGCGGAGCATTTCGCTGCCGGCACAGCGCTCTCTGGGCGAGAAGCGGACGACGGTTTGACTCCGGCAGAATGAAAGCGCCACATGGTACGAAGAGCATCGGAATGAAGGCAGAGCACCGAGCTGCTGCCGTGCGCATCGCACAGGCTGCGAGAGGAAGCGTGGCTGTCACTGGCTTCTTTGCGGGTTCACGTTAGCAGTTGAAAACAGAAAGTTCCACTTGCAGCTACTTGTGCTGCTACCTATTTCTCTTCCAGCTCTCCCTGGAAAGAATTGTGCCGAGCTTTACGCTTCCAGATGCACAGATGACGGTGGTAGATGCGGCAGAGAATAGAAAGACAGCGCGCAGCGGACAGTTTCTGGTGCTTTACGTGAGGCAAGGGGGAAGTGCAGCCCAGCAGTGGCTTTTACTTCTGGAGCCTTTTGCTTTGGTAGCAGCAGCTGCTGCGAGTGGGCAACGGAGCTGCGAGAGTGCGTAATGTGACGGCACATCTCGCTGAGAAGGAAGCTGCCGAGCCGCAGCGTGTTGTGCTCCGTTTCAAGGCTACTTGGAGGAGGGGGGTACTCGAAGAACGCCTTCTTTCTGGACGCGTCCTTCTGGGTGTGCTCAAGCTGCATGGACTCGGCAGCACGGAAGGTGTAAGAACCTGTTTCTGGCCAGGCAGTGTGCTGGAGTGCAAAGGGCTGCGCCTTCCTTTCTGAAGCAGCCCAGAGCATTCTCAGCGGAATCTGCTTGTGAAGCAGCTCTTGGCTGGACATTTGCAAGTCGCTCCACTGAGTCCATGAAGCCGGTGGCCAGCTGCTTCGTTCTTCGCCTTCTGGGCTCTGGACAGAGCTGAAGCGCAGCGATGGCTCGGAGCTTTGCCGCTCTTCGGCGTGAGCACTGCACGCAGCCACAGGCTGCTGTGCACGGATTTCCCTCAGCTCGACGTACAATCATTCTCTTGCTGTTTCCCTGAGTCGAAAGTGTCCGTGTAGCTCTCGCTCAGCGAAATGCGTCAGGAGAGAAACACTTGCTGGATGAGCTTTTCGCTGGCCAAGACTTTCAACGCAGCACCACCATTCGGGCAAGGAGGAGGAGAAAGGAGGAGCATCTTTTCGTCCTGGCCCGTTCTTCTGCGCGAGACGCCTCTCCGCGTCTTCGCTCCCTGCAAGGCTGTAATGTGCGCCGTGGTACTTGGAAGTGAGAAGGCAGGTGCAGAGAGCACCGCGATCTGGCGGCGCCGTGCAGGCTGGAAAGGAAAGAGGGCTGCCACCGGAATGTGGTGCGAATACCGGTTTGCACGCGTCGAGGGTAAGCTCTGGGTGAGCTTGCTGGCCTAAAACTGTTCTCTGTGCCAGACGCAGGCGAGAAGCTTTCCGTTAAGAATCAGGCTGCCACGCAAACGGAACGTGGTGCTACCTACCTAGCGCTGCGAGGGAAAGTGCATAGCCCAGGCGTGTTTCGGCAGAAGCAGCAGCGCGGAGCATTTCGCTGCCGGCACAGCGCTCTCTGGGCGAGAAGCGGACGACGGTTTGACTCCGGCAGAATGAAAGCGCCACATGGTACGAAGAGCATCGGAATGAAGGCAGAGCACCGAGCTGCTGCCGTGCGCATCGCACAGGCTGCGAGAGGAAGCGTGGCTGTCACTGGCTTCTTTGCGGGTTCACGTTAGCAGTTGAAAACAGAAAGTTCCACTTGCAGCTACTTGTGCTGCTACCTATTTCTCTTCCAGCTCTCCCTGGAAAGAATTGTGCCGAGCTTTACGCTTCCAGATGCACAGATGACGGTGGTAGATGCGGCAGAGAATAGAAAGACAGCGCGCAGCGGACAGTTTCTGGTGCTTTACGTGAGGCAAGGGGGAAGTGCAGCCCAGCAGTGGCTTTTACTTCTGGAGCCTTTTGCTTTGGTAGCAGCAGCTGCTGCGAGTGGGCAACGGAGCTGCGAGAGTGCGTAATGTGACGGCACATCTCGCTGAGAAGGAAGCTGCCGAGCCGCAGCGTGTTGTGCTCCGTTTCAAGGCTACTTGGAGGAGGGGGGTACTCGAAGAACGCCTTCTTTCTGGACGCGTCCTTCTGGGTGTGCTCAAGCTGCATGGACTCGGCAGCACGGAAGGTGTAAGAACCTGTTTCTGGCCAGGCAGTGTGCTGGAGTGCAAAGGGCTGCGCCTTCCTTTCTGAAGCAGCCCAGAGCATTCTCAGCGGAATCTGCTTGTGAAGCAGCTCTTGGCTGGACATTTGCAAGTCGCTCCACTGAGTCCACGAAGCCGGTGGCCAGCTGCTTCGTTCTTCGCCTTCTGGGCTCTGGACAGAGCTGAAGCGCAGCGATGGCTCGGAGCTTTGCCGCTCTTCGGCGTGAGCACTGCACGCAGCCACAGGCTGCTGTGCACGGATTTCCCTCAGCTCGACGTACAATCATTCTCTTGCTGTTTCCCTGAGTCGAAAGCGTCCGTGTAGCTCTCGCTCAGCGAAATGCGTCAGGAGAGAAACACTTGCTGGATGAGCTTTTCGCTGGCCAAGACTTTCAACGCAGCACCACCATTCGGGCAAGGAGGAGGAGAAAGGAGGAGCATCTTTTCGTCCTGGCCCGTTCTTCTGCGCGAGACGCCTCTCCGCGTCTTCGCTCCCTGCAAGGCTGTAATGTGCGCCGTGGTACTTGGAAGTGAGAAGGCAGGTGCAGAGAGCACCGCGATCTGGCGGCGCCGTGCAGGCTGGAAAGGAAAGAGGGCTGCCACCGGAATGTGGTGCGAATACCGGTTTGCACGCGTCGAGGGTAAGCTCTGGGTGAGCTTGCTGGCCTAAAACTGTTCTCTGTGCCAGACGCAGGCGAGAAGCTTTCCGTTAAGAATCAGGCTGCCACGCAAACGGAACGTGGTGCTACCTACCTAGCGCTGCGAGGGAAAGTGCATAGCCCAGGCGTGTTTCGGCAGAAGCAGCAGCGCGGAGCATTTCGCTGCCGGCACAGCGCTCTCTGGGCGAGAAGCGGACGACGGTTTGACTCCGGCAGAATGAAAGCGCCACATGGTACGAAGAGCATCGGAATGAAGGCAGAGCACCGAGCTGCTGCCGTGCGCATCGCACAGGCTGCGAGAGGAAGCGTGGCTGTCACTGGCTTCTTTGCGGGTTCACGTTAGCAGTTGAAAACAGAAAGTTCCACTTGCAGCTACTTGTGCTGCTACCTATTTCTCTTCCAGCTCTCCCTGGAAAGAATTGTGCCGAGCTTTACGCTTCCAGATGCACAGATGACGGTGGTAGATGCGGCAGAGAATAGAAAGACAGCGCGCAGCGGACAGTTTCTGGTGCTTTACGTGAGGCAAGGGGGAAGTGCAGCCCAGCAGTGGCTTTTACTTCTGGAGCCTTTTGCTTTGGTAGCAGCAGCTGCTGCGAGTGGGCAACGGAGCTGCGAGAGTGCGTAATGTGACGGCACATCTCGCTGAGAAGGAAGCTGCTGAGCCGCAGCGTGTTGTGCTCCGTTTCAAGGCTACTTGGAGGAGGGGGGTACTCGAAGAACGCCTTCTTTCTGGACGCGTCCTTCTGGGTGTGCTCAAGCTGCATGGACTCGGCAGCACGGAAGGTGTAAGAACCTGTTTCTGGCCAGGCAGTGTGCTGGAGTGCAAAGGGCTGCGCCTTCCTTTCTGAAGCAGCCCAGAGCATTCTCAGCGGAATCTGCTTGTGAAGCAGCTCTTGGCTGGACATTTGCAAGTCGCTCCACTGAGTCCACGAAGCCGGTGGCCAGCTGCTTCGTTCTTCGCCTTCTGGGCTCTGGACAGAGCTGAAGCGCAGCGATGGCTCGGAGCTTTGCCGCTCTTCGGCGTGAGCACTGCACGCAGCCACAGGCTGCTGTGCACGGATTTCCCTCAGCTCGACGTACAATCATTCTCTTGCTGTTTCCCTGAGTCGAAAGCGTCCGTGTAGCTCTCGCTCAGCGAAATGCGTCAGGAGAGAAACACTTGCTGGATGAGCTTTTCGCTGGCCAAGACTTTCAACGCAGCACCACCATTCGGGCAAGGAGGAGGAGAAAGGAGGAGCATCTTTTCGTCCTGGCCCGTTCTTCTGCGCGAGACGCCTCTCCGCGTCTTCGCTCCCTGCAAGGCTGTAATGTGCGCCGTGGTACTTGGAAGTGAGAAGGCAGGTGCAGAGAGCACCGCGATCTGGCGGCGCCGTGCAGGCTGGAAAGGAAAGAGGGCTGCCACCGGAATGTGGTGCGAATACCGGTTTGCACGCGTCGAGGGTAAGCTCTGGGTGAGCTTGCTGGCCTAAAACTGTTCTCTGTGCCAGACGCAGGCGAGAAGCTTTCCGTTAAGAATCAGGCTGCCACGCAAACGGAACGTGGTGCTACCTACCTAGCGCTGCGAGGGAAAGTGCATAGCCCAGGCGTGTTTCGGCAGAAGCAGCAGCGCGGAGCATTTCGCTGCCGGCACAGCGCTCTCTGGGCGAGAAGCGGACGACGGTTTGACTCCGGCAGAATGAAAGCGCCACATGGTACGAAGAGCATCGGAATGAAGGCAGAGCACCGAGCTGCTGCCGTGCGCATCGCACAGGCTGCGAGAGGAAGCGTGGCTGTCACTGGCTTCTTTGCGGGTTCACGTTAGCAGTTGAAAACAGAAAGTTCCACTTGCAGCTACTTGTGCTGCTACCTATTTCTCTTCCAGCTCTCCCTGGAAAGAATTGTGCCGAGCTTTACGCTTCCAGATGCACAGATGACGGTGGTAGATGCGGCAGAGAATAGAAAGACAGCGCGCAGCGGACAGTTTCTGGTGCTTTACGTGAGGCAAGGGGGAAGTGCAGCCCAGCAGTGGCTTTTACTTCTGGAGCCTTTTGCTTTGGTAGCAGCAGCTGCTGCGAGTGGGCAACGGAGCTGCGAGAGTGCGTAATGTGACGGCACATCTCGCTGAGAAGGAAGCTGCCGAGCCGCAGCGTGTTGTGCTCCGTTTCAAGGCTACTTGGAGGAGGGGGGTACTCGAAGAACGCCTTCTTTCTGGACGCGTCCTTCTGGGTGTGCTCAAGCTGCATGGACTCGGCAGCACGGAAGGTGTAAGAACCTGTTTCTGGCCAGGCAGTGTGCTGGAGTGCAAAGGGCTGCGCCTTCCTTTCTGAAGCAGCCCAGAGCATTCTCAGCGGAATCTGCTTGTGAAGCAGCTCTTGGCTGGACATTTGCAAGTCGCTCCACTGAGTCCACGAAGCCGGTGGCCAGCTGCTTCGTTCTTCGCCTTCTGGGCTCTGGACAGAGCTGAAGCGCAGCGATGGCTCGGAGCTTTGCCGCTCTTCGGCGTGAGCACTGCACGCAGCCACAGGCTGCTGTGCACGGATTTCCCTCAGCTCGACGTACAATCATTCTCTTGCTGTTTCCCTGAGTCGAAAGTGTCCGTGTAGCTCTCGCTCAGCGAAATGCGTCAGGAGAGAAACACTTGCTGGATGAGCTTTTCGCTGGCCAAGACTTTCAACGCAGCACCACCATTCGGGCAAGGAGGAGGAGAAAGGAGGAGCATCTTTTCGTCCTGGCCCGTTCTTCTGCGCGAGACGCCTCTCCGCGTCTTCGCTCCCTGCAAGGCTGTAATGTGCGCCGTGGTACTTGGAAGTGAGAAGGCAGGTGCAGAGAGCACCGCGATCTGGCGGCGCCGTGCAGGCTGGAAAGGAAAGAGGGCTGCCACCGGAATGTGGTGCGAATACCGGTTTGCACGCGTCGAGGGTAAGCTCTGGGTGAGCTTGCTGGCCTAAAACTGTTCTCTGTGCCAGACGCAGGCGAGAAGCTTTCCGTTAAGAATCAGGCTGCCACGCAAACGGAACGTGGTGCTACCTACCTAGCGCTGCGAGGGAAAGTGCATAGCCCAGGCGTGTTTCGGCAGAAGCAGCAGCGCGGAGCATTTCGCTGCCGGCACAGCGCTCTCTGGGCGAGAAGCGGACGACGGTTTGACTCCGGCAGAATGAAAGCGCCACATGGTACGAAGAGCATCGGAATGAAGGCAGAGCACCGAGCTGCTGCCGTGCGCATCGCACAGGCTGCGAGAGGAAGCGTGGCTGTCACTGGCTTCTTTGCGGGTTCACGTTAGCAGTTGAAAACAGAAAGTTCCACTTGCAGCTACTTGTGCTGCTACCTATTTCTCTTCCAGCTCTCCCTGGAAAGAATTGTGCCGAGCTTTACGCTTCCAGATGCACAGATGACGGTGGTAGATGCGGCAGAGAATAGAAAGACAGCGCGCAGCGGACAGTTTCTGGTGCTTTACGTGAGGCAAGGGGGAAGTGCAGCCCAGCAGTGGCTTTTACTTCTGGAGCCTTTTGCTTTGGTAGCAGCAGCTGCTGCGAGTGGGCAACGGAGCTGCGAGAGTGCGTAATGTGACGGCACATCTCGCTGAGAAGGAAGCTGCCGAGCCGCAGCGTGTTGTGCTCCGTTTCAAGGCTACTTGGAGGAGGGGGGTACTCGAAGAACGCCTTCTTTCTGGACGCGTCCTTCTGGGTGTGCTCAAGCTGCATGGACTCGGCAGCACGGAAGGTGTAAGAACCTGTTTCTGGCCAGGCAGTGTGCTGGAGTGCAAAGGGCTGCGCCTTCCTTTCTGAAGCAGCCCAGAGCATTCTCAGCGGAATCTGCTTGTGAAGCAGCTCTTGGCTGGACATTTGCAAGTCGCTCCACTGAGTCCACGAAGCCGGTGGCCAGCTGCTTCGTTCTTCGCCTTCTGGGCTCTGGACAGAGCTGAAGCGCAGCGATGGCTCGGAGCTTTGCCGCTCTTCGGCGTGAGCACTGCACGCAGCCACAGGCTGCTGTGCACGGATTTCCCTCAGCTCGACGTACAATCATTCTCTTGCTGTTTCCCTGAGTCGAAAGTGTCCGTGTAGCTCTCGCTCAGCGAAATGCGTCAGGAGAGAAACACTTGCTGGATGAGCTTTTCGCTGGCCAAGACTTTCAACGCAGCACCACCATTCGGGCAAGGAGGAGGAGAAAGGAGGAGCATCTTTTCGTCCTGGCCCGTTCTTCTGCGCGAGACGCCTCTCCGCGTCTTCGCTCCCTGCAAGGCTGTAATGTGCGCCGTGGTACTTGGAAGTGAGAAGGCAGGTGCAGAGAGCACCGCGATCTGGCGGCGCCGTGCAGGCTGGAAAGGAAAGAGGGCTGCCACCGGAATGTGGTGCGAATACCGGTTTGCACGCGTCGAGGGTAAGCTCTGGGTGAGCTTGCTGGCCTAAAACTGTTCTCTGTGCCAGACGCAGGCGAGAAGCTTTCCGTTAAGAATCAGGCTGCCACGCAAACGGAACGTGGTGCTACCTACCTAGCGCTGCGAGGGAAAGTGCATAGCCCAGGCGTGTTTCGGCAGAAGCAGCAGCGCGGAGCATTTCGCTGCCGGCACAGCGCTCTCTGGGCGAGAAGCGGACGACGGTTTGACTCCGGCAGAATGAAAGCGCCACATGGTACGAAGAGCATCGGAATGAAGGCAGAGCACCGAGCTGCTGCCGTGCGCATCGCACAGGCTGCGAGAGGAAGCGTGGCTGTCACTGGCTTCTTTGCGGGTTCACGTTAGCAGTTGAAAACAGAAAGTTCCACTTGCAGCTACTTGTGCTGCTACCTATTTCTCTTCCAGCTCTCCCTGGAAAGAATTGTGCCGAGCTTTACGCTTCCAGATGCACAGATGACGGTGGTAGATGCGGCAGAGAATAGAAAGACAGCGCGCAGCGGACAGTTTCTGGTGCTTTACGTGAGGCAAGGGGGAAGTGCAGCCCAGCAGTGGCTTTTACTTCTGGAGCCTTTTGCTTTGGTAGCAGCAGCTGCTGCGAGTGGGCAACGGAGCTGCGAGAGTGCGTAATGTGACGGCACATCTCGCTGAGAAGGAAGCTGCCGAGCCGCAGCGTGTTGTGCTCCGTTTCAAGGCTACTTGGAGGAGGGGGGTACTCGAAGAACGCCTTCTTTCTGGACGCGTCCTTCTGGGTGTGCTCAAGCTGCATGGACTCGGCAGCACGGAAGGTGTAAGAACCTGTTTCTGGCCAGGCAGTGTGCTGGAGTGCAAAGGGCTGCGCCTTCCTTTCTGAAGCAGCCCAGAGCATTCTCAGCGGAATCTGCTTGTGAAGCAGCTCTTGGCTGGACATTTGCAAGTCGCTCCACTGAGTCCATGAAGCCGGTGGCCAGCTGCTTCGTTCTTCGCCTTCTGGGCTCTGGACAGAGCTGAAGCGCAGCGATGGCTCGGAGCTTTGCCGCTCTTCGGCGTGAGCACTGCACGCAGCCACAGGCTGCTGTGCACGGATTTCCCTCAGCTCGACGTACAATCATTCTCTTGCTGTTTCCCTGAGTCGAAAGTGTCCGTGTAGCTCTCGCTCAGCGAAATGCGTCAGGAGAGAAACACTTGCTGGATGAGCTTTTCGCTGGCCAAGACTTTCAACGCAGCACCACCATTCGGGCAAGGAGGAGGAGAAAGGAGGAGCATCTTTTCGTCCTGGCCCGTTCTTCTGCGCGAGACGCCTCTCCGCGTCTTCGCTCCCTGCAAGGCTGTAATGTGCGCCGTGGTACTTGGAAGTGAGAAGGCAGGTGCAGAGAGCACCGCGATCTGGCGGCGCCGTGCAGGCTGGAAAGGAAAGAGGGCTGCCACCGGAATGTGGTGCGAATACCGGTTTGCACGCGTCGAGGGTAAGCTCTGGGTGAGCTTGCTGGCCTAAAACTGTTCTCTGTGCCAGACGCAGGCGAGAAGCTTTCCGTTAAGAATCAGGCTGCCACGCAAACGGAACGTGGTGCTACCTACCTAGCGCTGCGAGGGAAAGTGCATAGCCCAGGCGTGTTTCGGCAGAAGCAGCAGCGCGGAGCATTTCGCTGCCGGCACAGCGCTCTCTGGGCGAGAAGCGGACGACGGTTTGACTCCGGCAGAATGAAAGCGCCACATGGTACGAAGAGCATCGGAATGAAGGCAGAGCACCGAGCTGCTGCCGTGCGCATCGCACAGGCTGCGAGAGGAAGCGTGGCTGTCACTGGCTTCTTTGCGGGTTCACGTTAGCAGTTGAAAACAGAAAGTTCCACTTGCAGCTACTTGTGCTGCTACCTATTTCTCTTCCAGCTCTCCCTGGAAAGAATTGTGCCGAGCTTTACGCTTCCAGATGCACAGATGACGGTGGTAGATGCGGCAGAGAATAGAAAGACAGCGCGCAGCGGACAGTTTCTGGTGCTTTACGTGAGGCAAGGGGGAAGTGCAGCCCAGCAGTGGCTTTTACTTCTGGAGCCTTTTGCTTTGGTAGCAGCAGCTGCTGCGAGTGGGCAACGGAGCTGCGAGAGTGCGTAATGTGACGGCACATCTCGCTGAGAAGGAAGCTGCCGAGCCGCAGCGTGTTGTGCTCCGTTTCAAGGCTACTTGGAGGAGGGGGGTACTCGAAGAACGCCTTCTTTCTGGACGCGTCCTTCTGGGTGTGCTCAAGCTGCATGGACTCGGCAGCACGGAAGGTGTAAGAACCTGTTTCTGGCCAGGCAGTGTGCTGGAGTGCAAAGGGCTGCGCCTTCCTTTCTGAAGCAGCCCAGAGCATTCTCAGCGGAATCTGCTTGTGAAGCAGCTCTTGGCTGGACATTTGCAAGTCGCTCCACTGAGTCCATGAAGCCGGTGGCCAGCTGCTTCGTTCTTCGCCTTCTGGGCTCTGGACAGAGCTGAAGCGCAGCGATGGCTCGGAGCTTTGCCGCTCTTCGGCGTGAGCACTGCACGCAGCCACAGGCTGCTGTGCACGGATTTCCCTCAGCTCGATGTACAATCATTCTCTTGCTGTTTCCCTGAGTCGAAAGCGTCCGTGTAGCTCTCGCTCAGCGAAATGCGTCAGGAGAGAAACACTTGCTGGATGAGCTTTTCGCTGGCCAAGACTTTCAACGCAGCACCACCATTCGGGCAAGGAGGAGGAGAAAGGAGGAGCATCTTTTCGTCCTGGCCCGTTCTTCTGCGCGAGACGCCTCTCCGCGTCTTCGCTCCCTGCAAGGCTGTAATGTGCGCCGTGGTACTTGGAAGTGAGAAGGCAGGTGCAGAGAGCACCGCGATCTGGCGGCGCCGTGCAGGCTGGAAAGGAAAGAGGGCTGCCACCGGAATGTGGTGCGAATACCGGTTTGCACGCGTCGAGGGTAAGCTCTGGGTGAGCTTGCTGGCCTAAAACTGTTCTCTGTGCCAGACGCAGGCGAGAAGCTTTCCGTTAAGAATCAGGCTGCCACGCAAACGGAACGTGGTGCTACCTACCTAGCGCTGCGAGGGAAAGTGCATAGCCCAGGCGTGTTTCGGCAGAAGCAGCAGCGCGGAGCATTTCGCTGCCGGCACAGCGCTCTCTGGGCGAGAAGCGGACGACGGTTTGACTCCGGCAGAATGAAAGCGCCACATGGTACGAAGAGCATCGGAATGAAGGCAGAGCACCGAGCTGCTGCCGTGCGCATCGCACAGGCTGCGAGAGGAAGCGTGGCTGTCACTGGCTTCTTTGCGGGTTCACGTTAGCAGTTGAAAACAGAAAGTTCCACTTGCAGCTACTTGTGCTGCTACCTATTTCTCTTCCAGCTCTCCCTGGAAAGAATTGTGCCGAGCTTTACGCTTCCAGATGCACAGATGACGGTGGTAGATGCGGCAGAGAATAGAAAGACAGCGCGCAGCGGACAGTTTCTGGTGCTTTACGTGAGGCAAGGGGGAAGTGCAGCCCAGCAGTGGCTTTTACTTCTGGAGCCTTTTGCTTTGGTAGCAGCAGCTGCTGCGAGTGGGCAACGGAGCTGCGAGAGTGCGTAATGTGACGGCACATCTCGCTGAGAAGGAAGCTGCCGAGCCGCAGCGTGTTGTGCTCCGTTTCAAGGCTACTTGGAGGAGGGGGGTACTCGAAGAACGCCTTCTTTCTGGACGCGTCCTTCTGGGTGTGCTCAAGCTGCATGGACTCGGCAGCACGGAAGGTGTAAGAACCTGTTTCTGGCCAGGCAGTGTGCTGGAGTGCAAAGGGCTGCGCCTTCCTTTCTGAAGCAGCCCAGAGCATTCTCAGCGGAATCTGCTTGTGAAGCAGCTCTTGGCTGGACATTTGCAAGTCGCTCCACTGAGTCCACGAAGCCGGTGGCCAGCTGCTTCGTTCTTCGCCTTCTGGGCTCTGGACAGAGCTGAAGCGCAGCGATGGCTCGGAGCTTTGCCGCTCTTCGGCGTGAGCACTGCACGCAGCCACAGGCTGCTGTGCACGGATTTCCCTCAGCTCGACGTACAATCATTCTCTTGCTGTTTCCCTGAGTCGAAAGCGTCCGTGTAGCTCTCGCTCAGCGAAATGCGTCAGGAGAGAAACACTTGCTGGATGAGCTTTTCGCTGGCCAAGACTTTCAACGCAGCACCACCATTCGGGCAAGGAGGAGGAGAAAGGAGGAGCATCTTTTCGTCCTGGCCCGTTCTTCTGCGCGAGACGCCTCTCCGCGTCTTCGCTCCCTGCAAGGCTGTAATGTGCGCCGTGGTACTTGGAAGTGAGAAGGCAGGTGCAGAGAGCACCGCGATCTGGCGGCGCCGTGCAGGCTGGAAAGGAAAGAGGGCTGCCACCGGAATGTGGTGCGAATACCGGTTTGCACGCGTCGAGGGTAAGCTCTGGGTGAGCTTGCTGGCCTAAAACTGTTCTCTGTGCCAGACGCAGGCGAGAAGCTTTCCGTTAAGAATCAGGCTGCCACGCAAACGGAACGTGGTGCTACCTACCTAGCGCTGCGAGGGAAAGTGCATAGCCCAGGCGTGTTTCGGCAGAAGCAGCAGCGCGGAGCATTTCGCTGCCGGCACAGCGCTCTCTGGGCGAGAAGCGGACGACGGTTTGACTCCGGCAGAATGAAAGCGCCACATGGTACGAAGAGCATCGGAATGAAGGCAGAGCACCGAGCTGCTGCCGTGCGCATCGCACAGGCTGCGAGAGGAAGCGTGGCTGTCACTGGCTTCTTTGCGGGTTCACGTTAGCAGTTGAAAACAGAAAGTTCCACTTGCAGCTACTTGTGCTGCTACCTATTTCTCTTCCAGCTCTCCCTGGAAAGAATTGTGCCGAGCTTTACGCTTCCAGATGCACAGATGACGGTGGTAGATGCGGCAGAGAATAGAAAGACAGCGCGCAGCGGACAGTTTCTGGTGCTTTACGTGAGGCAAGGGGGAAGTGCAGCCCAGCAGTGGCTTTTACTTCTGGAGCCTTTTGCTTTGGTAGCAGCAGCTGCTGCGAGTGGGCAACGGAGCTGCGAGAGTGCGTAATGTGACGGCACATCTCGCTGAGAAGGAAGCTGCCGAGCCGCAGCGTGTTGTGCTCCGTTTCAAGGCTACTTGGAGGAGGGGGGTACTCGAAGAACGCCTTCTTTCTGGACGCGTCCTTCTGGGTGTGCTCAAGCTGCATGGACTCGGCAGCACGGAAGGTGTAAGAACCTGTTTCTGGCCAGGCAGTGTGCTGGAGTGCAAAGGGCTGCGCCTTCCTTTCTGAAGCAGCCCAGAGCATTCTCAGCGGAATCTGCTTGTGAAGCAGCTCTTGGCTGGACATTTGCAAGTCGCTCCACTGAGTCCACGAAGCCGGTGGCCAGCTGCTTCGTTCTTCGCCTTCTGGGCTCTGGACAGAGCTGAAGCGCAGCGATGGCTCGGAGCTTTGCCGCTCTTCGGCGTGAGCACTGCACGCAGCCACAGGCTGCTGTGCACGGATTTCCCTCAGCTCGACGTACAATCATTCTCTTGCTGTTTCCCTGAGTCGAAAGTGTCCGTGTAGCTCTCGCTCAGCGAAATGCGTCAGGAGAGAAACACTTGCTGGATGAGCTTTTCGCTGGCCAAGACTTTCAACGCAGCACCACCATTCGGGCAAGGAGGAGGAGAAAGGAGGAGCATCTTTTCGTCCTGGCCCGTTCTTCTGCGCGAGACGCCTCTCCGCGTCTTCGCTCCCTGCAAGGCTGTAATGTGCGCCGTGGTACTTGGAAGTGAGAAGGCAGGTGCAGAGAGCACCGCGATCTGGCGGCGCCGTGCAGGCTGGAAAGGAAAGAGGGCTGCCACCGGAATGTGGTGCGAATACCGGTTTGCACGCGTCGAGGGTAAGCTCTGGGTGAGCTTGCTGGCCTAAAACTGTTCTCTGTGCCAGACGCAGGCGAGAAGCTTTCCGTTAAGAATCAGGCTGCCACGCAAACGGAACGTGGTGCTACCTACCTAGCGCTGCGAGGGAAAGTGCATAGCCCAGGCGTGTTTCGGCAGAAGCAGCAGCGCGGAGCATTTCGCTGCCGGCACAGCGCTCTCTGGGCGAGAAGCGGACGACGGTTTGACTCCGGCAGAATGAAAGCGCCACATGGTACGAAGAGCATCGGAATGAAGGCAGAGCACCGAGCTGCTGCCGTGCGCATCGCACAGGCTGCGAGAGGAAGCGTGGCTGTCACTGGCTTCTTTGCGGGTTCACGTTAGCAGTTGAAAACAGAAAGTTCCACTTGCAGCTACTTGTGCTGCTACCTATTTCTCTTCCAGCTCTCCCTGGAAAGAATTGTGCCGAGCTTTACGCTTCCAGATGCACAGATGACGGTGGTAGATGCGGCAGAGAATAGAAAGACAGCGCGCAGCGGACAGTTTCTGGTGCTTTACGTGAGGCAAGGGGGAAGTGCAGCCCAGCAGTGGCTTTTACTTCTGGAGCCTTTTGCTTTGGTAGCAGCAGCTGCTGCGAGTGGGCAACGGAGCTGCGAGAGTGCGTAATGTGACGGCACATCTCGCTGAGAAGGAAGCTGCCGAGCCGCAGCGTGTTGTGCTCCGTTTCAAGGCTACTTGGAGGAGGGGGGTACTCGAAGAACGCCTTCTTTCTGGACGCGTCCTTCTGGGTGTGCTCAAGCTGCATGGACTCGGCAGCACGGAAGGTGTAAGAACCTGTTTCTGGCCAGGCAGTGTGCTGGAGTGCAAAGGGCTGCGCCTTCCTTTCTGAAGCAGCCCAGAGCATTCTCAGCGGAATCTGCTTGTGAAGCAGCTCTTGGCTGGACATTTGCAAGTCGCTCCACTGAGTCCACGAAGCCGGTGGCCAGCTGCTTCGTTCTTCGCCTTCTGGGCTCTGGACAGAGCTGAAGCGCAGCGATGGCTCGGAGCTTTGCCGCTCTTCGGCGTGAGCACTGCACGCAGCCACAGGCTGCTGTGCACGGATTTCCCTCAGCTCGACGTACAATCATTCTCTTGCTGTTTCCCTGAGTCGAAAGTGTCCGTGTAGCTCTCGCTCAGCGAAATGCGTCAGGAGAGAAACACTTGCTGGATGAGCTTTTCGCTGGCCAAGACTTTCAACGCAGCACCACCATTCGGGCAAGGAGGAGGAGAAAGGAGGAGCATCTTTTCGTCCTGGCCCGTTCTTCTGCGCGAGACGCCTCTCCGCGTCTTCGCTCCCTGCAAGGCTGTAATGTGCGCCGTGGTACTTGGAAGTGAGAAGGCAGGTGCAGAGAGCACCGCGATCTGGCGGCGCCGTGCAGGCTGGAAAGGAAAGAGGGCTGCCACCGGAATGTGGTGCGAATACCGGTTTGCACGCGTCGAGGGTAAGCTCTGGGTGAGCTTGCTGGCCTAAAACTGTTCTCTGTGCCAGACGCAGGCGAGAAGCTTTCCGTTAAGAATCAGGCTGCCACGCAAACGGAACGTGGTGCTACCTACCTAGCGCTGCGAGGGAAAGTGCATAGCCCAGGCGTGTTTCGGCAGAAGCAGCAGCGCGGAGCATTTCGCTGCCGGCACAGCGCTCTCTGGGCGAGAAGCGGATGACGGTTTGACTCCGGCAGAATGAAAGCGCCACATGGTACGAAGAGCATCGGAATGAAGGCAGAGCACCGAGCTGCTGCCGTGCGCATCGCACAGGCTGCGAGAGGAAGCGTGGCTGTCACTGGCTTCTTTGCGGGTTCACGTTAGCAGTTGAAAACAGAAAGTTCCACTTGCAGCTACTTGTGCTGCTACCTATTTCTCTTCCAGCTCTCCCTGGAAAGAATTGTGCCGAGCTTTACGCTTCCAGATGCACAGATGACGGTGGTAGATGCGGCAGAGAATAGAAAGACAGCGCGCAGCGGACAGTTTCTGGTGCTTTACGTGAGGCAAGGGGGAAGTGCAGCCCAGCAGTGGCTTTTACTTCTGGAGCCTTTTGCTTTGGTAGCAGCAGCTGCTGCGAGTGGGCAACGGAGCTGCGAGAGTGCGTAATGTGACGGCACATCTCGCTGAGAAGGAAGCTGCCGAGCCGCAGCGTGTTGTGCTCCGTTTCAAGGCTACTTGGAGGAGGGGGGTACTCGAAGAACGCCTTCTTTCTGGACGCGTCCTTCTGGGTGTGCTCAAGCTGCATGGACTCGGCAGCACGGAAGGTGTAAGAACCTGTTTCTGGCCAGGCAGTGTGCTGGAGTGCAAAGGGCTGCGCCTTCCTTTCTGAAGCAGCCCAGAGCATTCTCAGCGGAATCTGCTTGTGAAGCAGCTCTTGGCTGGACATTTGCAAGTCGCTCCACTGAGTCCATGAAGCCGGTGGCCAGCTGCTTCGTTCTTCGCCTTCTGGGCTCTGGACAGAGCTGAAGCGCAGCGATGGCTTGGAGCTTTGCCGCTCTTCGGCGTGAGCACTGCACGCAGCCACAGGCTGCTGTGCACGGATTTCCCTCAGCTCGACGTACAATCATTCTCTTGCTGTTTCCCTGAGTCGAAAGTGTCCGTGTAGCTCTCGCTCAGCGAAATGCGTCAGGAGAGAAACACTTGCTGGATGAGCTTTTCGCTGGCCAAGACTTTCAACGCAGCACCACCATTCGGGCAAGGAGGAGGAGAAAGGAGGAGCATCTTTTCGTCCTGGCCCGTTCTTCTGCGCGAGACGCCTCTCCGCGTCTTCGCTCCCTGCAAGGCTGTAATGTGCGCCGTGGTACTTGGAAGTGAGAAGGCAGGTGCAGAGAGCACCGCGATCTGGCGGCGCCGTGCAGGCTGGAAAGGAAAGAGGGCTGCCACCGGAATGTGGTGCGAATACCGGTTTGCACGCGTCGAGGGTAAGCTCTGGGTGAGCTTGCTGGCCTAAAACTGTTCTCTGTGCCAGACGCAGGCGAGAAGCTTTCCGTTAAGAATCAGGCTGCCACGCAAACGGAACGTGGTGCTACCTACCTAGCGCTGCGAGGGAAAGTGCATAGCCCAGGCGTGTTTCGGCAGAAGCAGCAGCGCGGAGCATTTCGCTGCCGGCACAGCGCTCTCTGGGCGAGAAGCGGACGACGGTTTGACTCCGGCAGAATGAAAGCGCCACATGGTACGAAGAGCATCGGAATGAAGGCAGAGCACCGAGCTGCTGCCGTGCGCATCGCACAGGCTGCGAGAGGAAGCGTGGCTGTCACTGGCTTCTTTGCGGGTTCACGTTAGCAGTTGAAAACAGAAAGTTCCACTTGCAGCTACTTGTGCTGCTACCTATTTCTCTTCCAGCTCTCCCTGGAAAGAATTGTGCCGAGCTTTACGCTTCCAGATGCACAGATGACGGTGGTAGATGCGGCAGAGAATAGAAAGACAGCGCGCAGCGGACAGTTTCTGGTGCTTTACGTGAGGCAAGGGGGAAGTGCAGCCCAGCAGTGGCTTTTACTTCTGGAGCCTTTTGCTTTGGTAGCAGCAGCTGCTGCGAGTGGGCAACGGAGCTGCGAGAGTGCGTAATGTGACGGCACATCTCGCTGAGAAGGAAGCTGCCGAGCCGCAGCGTGTTGTGCTCCGTTTCAAGGCTACTTGGAGGAGGGGGGTACTCGAAGAACGCCTTCTTTCTGGACGCGTCCTTCTGGGTGTGCTCAAGCTGCATGGACTCGGCAGCACGGAAGGTGTAAGAACCTGTTTCTGGCCAGGCAGTGTGCTGGAGTGCAAAGGGCTGCGCCTTCCTTTCTGAAGCAGCCCAGAGCATTCTCAGCGGAATCTGCTTGTGAAGCAGCTCTTGGCTGGACATTTGCAAGTCGCTCCACTGAGTCCATGAAGCCGGTGGCCAGCTGCTTCGTTCTTCGCCTTCTGGGCTCTGGACAGAGCTGAAGCGCAGCGATGGCTTGGAGCTTTGCCGCTCTTCGGCGTGAGCACTGCACGCAGCCACAGGCTGCTGTGCACGGATTTCCCTCAGCTCGACGTACAATCATTCTCTTGCTGTTTCCCTGAGTCGAAAGTGTCCGTGTAGCTCTCGCTCAGCGAAATGCGTCAGGAGAGAAACACTTGCTGGATGAGCTTTTCGCTGGCCAAGACTTTCAACGCAGCACCACCATTCGGGCAAGGAGGAGGAGAAAGGAGGAGCATCTTTTCGTCCTGGCCCGTTCTTCTGCGCGAGACGCCTCTCCGCGTCTTCGCTCCCTGCAAGGCTGTAATGTGCGCCGTGGTACTTGGAAGTGAGAAGGCAGGTGCAGAGAGCACCGCGATCTGGCGGCGCCGTGCAGGCTGGAAAGGAAAGAGGGCTGCCACCGGAATGTGGTGCGAATACCGGTTTGCACGCGTCGAGGGTAAGCTCTGGGTGAGCTTGCTGGCCTAAAACTGTTCTCTGTGCCAGACGCAGGCGAGAAGCTTTCCGTTAAGAATCAGGCTGCCACGCAAACGGAACGTGGTGCTACCTACCTAGCGCTGCGAGGGAAAGTGCATAGCCCAGGCGTGTTTCGGCAGAAGCAGCAGCGCGGAGCATTTCGCTGCCGGCACAGCGCTCTCTGGGCGAGAAGCGGACGACGGTTTGACTCCGGCAGAATGAAAGCGCCACATGGTACGAAGAGCATCGGAATGAAGGCAGAGCACCGAGCTGCTGCCGTGCGCATCGCACAGGCTGCGAGAGGAAGCGTGGCTGTCACTGGCTTCTTTGCGGGTTCACGTTAGCAGTTGAAAACAGAAAGTTCCACTTGCAGCTACTTGTGCTGCTACCTATTTCTCTTCCAGCTCTCCCTGGAAAGAATTGTGCCGAGCTTTACGCTTCCAGATGCACAGATGACGGTGGTAGATGCGGCAGAGAATAGAAAGACAGCGCGCAGCGGACAGTTTCTGGTGCTTTACGTGAGGCAAGGGGGAAGTGCAGCCCAGCAGTGGCTTTTACTTCTGGAGCCTTTTGCTTTGGTAGCAGCAGCTGCTGCGAGTGGGCAACGGAGCTGCGAGAGTGCGTAATGTGACGGCACATCTCGCTGAGAAGGAAGCTGCCGAGCCGCAGCGTGTTGTGCTCCGTTTCAAGGCTACTTGGAGGAGGGGGGTACTCGAAGAACGCCTTCTTTCTGGACGCGTCCTTCTGGGTGTGCTCAAGCTGCATGGACTCGGCAGCACGGAAGGTGTAAGAACCTGTTTCTGGCCAGGCAGTGTGCTGGAGTGCAAAGGGCTGCGCCTTCCTTTCTGAAGCAGCCCAGAGCATTCTCAGCGGAATCTGCTTGTGAAGCAGCTCTTGGCTGGACATTTGCAAGTCGCTCCACTGAGTCCACGAAGCCGGTGGCCAGCTGCTTCGTTCTTCGCCTTCTGGGCTCTGGACAGAGCTGAAGCGCAGCGATGGCTCGGAGCTTTGCCGCTCTTCGGCGTGAGCACTGCACGCAGCCACAGGCTGCTGTGCACGGATTTCCCTCAGCTCGACGTACAATCATTCTCTTGCTGTTTCCCTGAGTCGAAAGTGTCCGTGTAGCTCTCGCTCAGCGAAATGCGTCAGGAGAGAAACACTTGCTGGATGAGCTTTTCGCTGGCCAAGACTTTCAACGCAGCACCACCATTCGGGCAAGGAGGAGGAGAAAGGAGGAGCATCTTTTCGTCCTGGCCCGTTCTTCTGCGCGAGACGCCTCTCCGCGTCTTCGCTCCCTGCAAGGCTGTAATGTGCGCCGTGGTACTTGGAAGTGAGAAGGCAGGTGCAGAGAGCACCGCGATCTGGCGGCGCCGTGCAGGCTGGAAAGGAAAGAGGGCTGCCACCGGAATGTGGTGCGAATACCGGTTTGCACGCGTCGAGGGTAAGCTCTGGGTGAGCTTGCTGGCCTAAAACTGTTCTCTGTGCCAGACGCAGGCGAGAAGCTTTCCGTTAAGAATCAGGCTGCCACGCAAACGGAACGTGGTGCTACCTACCTAGCGCTGCGAGGGAAAGTGCATAGCCCAGGCGTGTTTCGGCAGAAGCAGCAGCGCGGAGCATTTCGCTGCCGGCACAGCGCTCTCTGGGCGAGAAGCGGACGACGGTTTGACTCCGGCAGAATGAAAGCGCCACATGGTACGAAGAGCATCGGAATGAAGGCAGAGCACCGAGCTGCTGCCGTGCGCATCGCACAGGCTGCGAGAGGAAGCGTGGCTGTCACTGGCTTCTTTGCGGGTTCACGTTAGCAGTTGAAAACAGAAAGTTCCACTTGCAGCTACTTGTGCTGCTACCTATTTCTCTTCCAGCTCTCCCTGGAAAGAATTGTGCCGAGCTTTACGCTTCCAGATGCACAGATGACGGTGGTAGATGCGGCAGAGAATAGAAAGACAGCGCGCAGCGGACAGTTTCTGGTGCTTTACGTGAGGCAAGGGGGAAGTGCAGCCCAGCAGTGGCTTTTACTTCTGGAGCCTTTTGCTTTGGTAGCAGCAGCTGCTGCGAGTGGGCAACGGAGCTGCGAGAGTGCGTAATGTGACGGCACATCTCGCTGAGAAGGAAGCTGCCGAGCCGCAGCGTGTTGTGCTCCGTTTCAAGGCTACTTGGAGGAGGGGGGTACTCGAAGAACGCCTTCTTTCTGGACGCGTCCTTCTGGGTGTGCTCAAGCTGCATGGACTCGGCAGCACGGAAGGTGTAAGAACCTGTTTCTGGCCAGGCAGTGTGCTGGAGTGCAAAGGGCTGCGCCTTCCTTTCTGAAGCAGCCCAGAGCATTCTCAGCGGAATCTGCTTGTGAAGCAGCTCTTGGCTGGACATTTGCAAGTCGCTCCACTGAGTCCATGAAGCCGGTGGCCAGCTGCTTCGTTCTTCGCCTTCTGGGCTCTGGACAGAGCTGAAGCGCAGCGATGGCTCGGAGCTTTGCCGCTCTTCGGCGTGAGCACTGCACGCAGCCACAGGCTGCTGTGCACGGATTTCCCTCAGCTCGACGTACAATCATTCTCTTGCTGTTTCCCTGAGTCGAAAGTGTCCGTGTAGCTCTCGCTCAGCGAAATGCGTCAGGAGAGAAACACTTGCTGGATGAGCTTTTCGCTGGCCAAGACTTTCAACGCAGCACCACCATTCGGGCAAGGAGGAGGAGAAAGGAGGAGCATCTTTTCGTCCTGGCCCGTTCTTCTGCGCGAGACGCCTCTCCGCGTCTTCGCTCCCTGCAAGGCTGTAATGTGCGCCGTGGTACTTGGAAGTGAGAAGGCAGGTGCAGAGAGCACCGCGATCTGGCGGCGCCGTGCAGGCTGGAAAGGAAAGAGGGCTGCCACCGGAATGTGGTGCGAATACCGGTTTGCACGCGTCGAGGGTAAGCTCTGGGTGAGCTTGCTGGCCTAAAACTGTTCTCTGTGCCAGACGCAGGCGAGAAGCTTTCCGTTAAGAATCAGGCTGCCACGCAAACGGAACGTGGTGCTACCTACCTAGCGCTGCGAGGGAAAGTGCATAGCCCAGGCGTGTTTCGGCAGAAGCAGCAGCGCGGAGCATTTCGCTGCCGGCACAGCGCTCTCTGGGCGAGAAGCGGACGACGGTTTGACTCCGGCAGAATGAAAGCGCCACATGGTACGAAGAGCATCGGAATGAAGGCAGAGCACCGAGCTGCTGCCGTGCGCATCGCACAGGCTGCGAGAGGAAGCGTGGCTGTCACTGGCTTCTTTGCGGGTTCACGTTAGCAGTTGAAAACAGAAAGTTCCACTTGCAGCTACTTGTGCTGCTACCTATTTCTCTTCCAGCTCTCCCTGGAAAGAATTGTGCCGAGCTTTACGCTTCCAGATGCACAGATGACGGTGGTAGATGCGGCAGAGAATAGAAAGACAGCGCGCAGCGGACAGTTTCTGGTGCTTTACGTGAGGCAAGGGGGAAGTGCAGCCCAGCAGTGGCTTTTACTTCTGGAGCCTTTTGCTTTGGTAGCAGCAGCTGCTGCGAGTGGGCAACGGAGCTGCGAGAGTGCGTAATGTGACGGCACATCTCGCTGAGAAGGAAGCTGCCGAGCCGCAGCGTGTTGTGCTCCGTTTCAAGGCTACTTGGAGGAGGGGGGTACTCGAAGAACGCCTTCTTTCTGGACGCGTCCTTCTGGGTGTGCTCAAGCTGCATGGACTCGGCAGCACGGAAGGTGTAAGAACCTGTTTCTGGCCAGGCAGTGTGCTGGAGTGCAAAGGGCTGCGCCTTCCTTTCTGAAGCAGCCCAGAGCATTCTCAGCGGAATCTGCTTGTGAAGCAGCTCTTGGCTGGACATTTGCAAGTCGCTCCACTGAGTCCACGAAGCCGGTGGCCAGCTGCTTCGTTCTTCGCCTTCTGGGCTCTGGACAGAGCTGAAGCGCAGCGATGGCTCGGAGCTTTGCCGCTCTTCGGCGTGAGCACTGCACGCAGCCACAGGCTGCTGTGCACGGATTTCCCTCAGCTCGACGTACAATCATTCTCTTGCTGTTTCCCTGAGTCGAAAGTGTCCGTGTAGCTCTCGCTCAGCGAAATGCGTCAGGAGAGAAACACTTGCTGGATGAGCTTTTCGCTGGCCAAGACTTTCAACGCAGCACCACCATTCGGGCAAGGAGGAGGAGAAAGGAGGAGCATCTTTTCGTCCTGGCCCGTTCTTCTGCGCGAGACGCCTCTCCGCGTCTTCGCTCCCTGCAAGGCTGTAATGTGCGCCGTGGTACTTGGAAGTGAGAAGGCAGGTGCAGAGAGCACCGCGATCTGGCGGCGCCGTGCAGGCTGGAAAGGAAAGAGGGCTGCCACCGGAATGTGGTGCGAATACCGGTTTGCACGCGTCGAGGGTAAGCTCTGGGTGAGCTTGCTGGCCTAAAACTGTTCTCTGTGCCAGACGCAGGCGAGAAGCTTTCCGTTAAGAATCAGGCTGCCACGCAAACGGAACGTGGTGCTACCTACCTAGCGCTGCGAGGGAAAGTGCATAGCCCAGGCGTGTTTCGGCAGAAGCAGCAGCGCGGAGCATTTCGCTGCCGGCACAGCGCTCTCTGGGCGAGAAGCGGACGACGGTTTGACTCCGGCAGAATGAAAGCGCCACATGGTACGAAGAGCATCGGAATGAAGGCAGAGCACCGAGCTGCTGCCGTGCGCATCGCACAGGCTGCGAGAGGAAGCGTGGCTGTCACTGGCTTCTTTGCGGGTTCACGTTAGCAGTTGAAAACAGAAAGTTCCACTTGCAGCTACTTGTGCTGCTACCTATTTCTCTTCCAGCTCTCCCTGGAAAGAATTGTGCCGAGCTTTACGCTTCCAGATGCACAGATGACGGTGGTAGATGCGGCAGAGAATAGAAAGACAGCGCGCAGCGGACAGTTTCTGGTGCTTTACGTGAGGCAAGGGGGAAGTGCAGCCCAGCAGTGGCTTTTACTTCTGGAGCCTTTTGCTTTGGTAGCAGCAGCTGCTGCGAGTGGGCAACGGAGCTGCGAGAGTGCGTAATGTGACGGCACATCTCGCTGAGAAGGAAGCTGCCGAGCCGCAGCGTGTTGTGCTCCGTTTCAAGGCTACTTGGAGGAGGGGGGTACTCGAAGAACGCCTTCTTTCTGGACGCGTCCTTCTGGGTGTGCTCAAGCTGCATGGACTCGGCAGCACGGAAGGTGTAAGAACCTGTTTCTGGCCAGGCAGTGTGCTGGAGTGCAAAGGGCTGCGCCTTCCTTTCTGAAGCAGCCCAGAGCATTCTCAGCGGAATCTGCTTGTGAAGCAGCTCTTGGCTGGACATTTGCAAGTCGCTCCACTGAGTCCACGAAGCCGGTGGCCAGCTGCTTCGTTCTTCGCCTTCTGGGCTCTGGACAGAGCTGAAGCGCAGCGATGGCTCGGAGCTTTGCCGCTCTTCGGCGTGAGCACTGCACGCAGCCACAGGCTGCTGTGCACGGATTTCCCTCAGCTCGACGTACAATCATTCTCTTGCTGTTTCCCTGAGTCGAAAGTGTCCGTGTAGCTCTCGCTCAGCGAAATGCGTCAGGAGAGAAACACTTGCTGGATGAGCTTTTCGCTGGCCAAGACTTTCAACGCAGCACCACCATTCGGGCAAGGAGGAGGAGAAAGGAGGAGCATCTTTTCGTCCTGGCCCGTTCTTCTGCGCGAGACGCCTCTCCGCGTCTTCGCTCCCTGCAAGGCTGTAATGTGCGCCGTGGTACTTGGAAGTGAGAAGGCAGGTGCAGAGAGCACCGCGATCTGGCGGCGCCGTGCAGGCTGGAAAGGAAAGAGGGCTGCCACCGGAATGTGGTGCGAATACCGGTTTGCACGCGTCGAGGGTAAGCTCTGGGTGAGCTTGCTGGCCTAAAACTGTTCTCTGTGCCAGACGCAGGCGAGAAGCTTTCCGTTAAGAATCAGGCTGCCACGCAAACGGAACGTGGTGCTACCTACCTAGCGCTGCGAGGGAAAGTGCATAGCCCAGGCGTGTTTCGGCAGAAGCAGCAGCGCGGAGCATTTCGCTGCCGGCACAGCGCTCTCTGGGCGAGAAGCGGACGACGGTTTGACTCCGGCAGAATGAAAGCGCCACATGGTACGAAGAGCATCGGAATGAAGGCAGAGCACCGAGCTGCTGCCGTGCGCATCGCACAGGCTGCGAGAGGAAGCGTGGCTGTCACTGGCTTCTTTGCGGGTTCACGTTAGCAGTTGAAAACAGAAAGTTCCACTTGCAGCTACTTGTGCTGCTACCTATTTCTCTTCCAGCTCTCCCTGGAAAGAATTGTGCCGAGCTTTACGCTTCCAGATGCACAGATGACGGTGGTAGATGCGGCAGAGAATAGAAAGACAGCGCGCAGCGGACAGTTTCTGGTGCTTTACGTGAGGCAAGGGGGAAGTGCAGCCCAGCAGTGGCTTTTACTTCTGGAGCCTTTTGCTTTGGTAGCAGCAGCTGCTGCGAGTGGGCAACGGAGCTGCGAGAGTGCGTAATGTGACGGCACATCTCGCTGAGAAGGAAGCTGCCGAGCCGCAGCGTGTTGTGCTCCGTTTCAAGGCTACTTGGAGGAGGGGGGTACTCGAAGAACGCCTTCTTTCTGGACGCGTCCTTCTGGGTGTGCTCAAGCTGCATGGACTCGGCAGCACGGAAGGTGTAAGAACCTGTTTCTGGCCAGGCAGTGTGCTGGAGTGCAAAGGGCTGCGCCTTCCTTTCTGAAGCAGCCCAGAGCATTCTCAGCGGAATCTGCTTGTGAAGCAGCTCTTGGCTGGACATTTGCAAGTCGCTCCACTGAGTCCACGAAGCCGGTGGCCAGCTGCTTCGTTCTTCGCCTTCTGGGCTCTGGACAGAGCTGAAGCGCAGCGATGGCTCGGAGCTTTGCCGCTCTTCGGCGTGAGCACTGCACGCAGCCACAGGCTGCTGTGCACGGATTTCCCTCAGCTCGACGTACAATCATTCTCTTGCTGTTTCCCTGAGTCGAAAGTGTCCGTGTAGCTCTCGCTCAGCGAAATGCGTCAGGAGAGAAACACTTGCTGGATGAGCTTTTCGCTGGCCAAGACTTTCAACGCAGCACCACCATTCGGGCAAGGAGGAGGAGAAAGGAGGAGCATCTTTTCGTCCTGGCCCGTTCTTCTGCGCGAGACGCCTCTCCGCGTCTTCGCTCCCTGCAAGGCTGTAATGTGCGCCGTGGTACTTGGAAGTGAGAAGGCAGGTGCAGAGAGCACCGCGATCTGGCGGCGCCGTGCAGGCTGGAAAGGAAAGAGGGCTGCCACCGGAATGTGGTGCGAATACCGGTTTGCACGCGTCGAGGGTAAGCTCTGGGTGAGCTTGCTGGCCTAAAACTGTTCTCTGTGCCAGACGCAGGCGAGAAGCTTTCCGTTAAGAATCAGGCTGCCACGCAAACGGAACGTGGTGCTACCTACCTAGCGCTGCGAGGGAAAGTGCATAGCCCAGGCGTGTTTCGGCAGAAGCAGCAGCGCGGAGCATTTCGCTGCCGGCACAGCGCTCTCTGGGCGAGAAGCGGACGACGGTTTGACTCCGGCAGAATGAAAGCGCCACATGGTACGAAGAGCATCGGAATGAAGGCAGAGCACCGAGCTGCTGCCGTGCGCATCGCACAGGCTGCGAGAGGAAGCGTGGCTGTCACTGGCTTCTTTGCGGGTTCACGTTAGCAGTTGAAAACAGAAAGTTCCACTTGCAGCTACTTGTGCTGCTACCTATTTCTCTTCCAGCTCTCCCTGGAAAGAATTGTGCCGAGCTTTACGCTTCCAGATGCACAGATGACGGTGGTAGATGCGGCAGAGAATAGAAAGACAGCGCGCAGCGGACAGTTTCTGGTGCTTTACGTGAGGCAAGGGGGAAGTGCAGCCCAGCAGTGGCTTTTACTTCTGGAGCCTTTTGCTTTGGTAGCAGCAGCTGCTGCGAGTGGGCAACGGAGCTGCGAGAGTGCGTAATGTGACGGCACATCTCGCTGAGAAGGAAGCTGCCGAGCCGCAGCGTGTTGTGCTCCGTTTCAAGGCTACTTGGAGGAGGGGGGTACTCGAAGAACGCCTTCTTTCTGGACGCGTCCTTCTGGGTGTGCTCAAGCTGCATGGACTCGGCAGCACGGAAGGTGTAAGAACCTGTTTCTGGCCAGGCAGTGTGCTGGAGTGCAAAGGGCTGCGCCTTCCTTTCTGAAGCAGCCCAGAGCATTCTCAGCGGAATCTGCTTGTGAAGCAGCTCTTGGCTGGACATTTGCAAGTCGCTCCACTGAGTCCACGAAGCCGGTGGCCAGCTGCTTCGTTCTTCGCCTTCTGGGCTCTGGACAGAGCTGAAGCGCAGCGATGGCTCGGAGCTTTGCCGCTCTTCGGCGTGAGCACTGCACGCAGCCACAGGCTGCTGTGCACGGATTTCCCTCAGCTCGACGTACAATCATTCTCTTGCTGTTTCCCTGAGTCGAAAGTGTCCGTGTAGCTCTCGCTCAGCGAAATGCGTCAGGAGAGAAACACTTGCTGGATGAGCTTTTCGCTGGCCAAGACTTTCAACGCAGCACCACCATTCGGGCAAGGAGGAGGAGAAAGGAGGAGCATCTTTTCGTCCTGGCCCGTTCTTCTGCGCGAGACGCCTCTCCGCGTCTTCGCTCCCTGCAAGGCTGTAATGTGCGCCGTGGTACTTGGAAGTGAGAAGGCAGGTGCAGAGAGCACCGCGATCTGGCGGCGCCGTGCAGGCTGGAAAGGAAAGAGGGCTGCCACCGGAATGTGGTGCGAATACCGGTTTGCACGCGTCGAGGGTAAGCTCTGGGTGAGCTTGCTGGCCTAAAACTGTTCTCTGTGCCAGACGCAGGCGAGAAGCTTTCCGTTAAGAATCAGGCTGCCACGCAAACGGAACGTGGTGCTACCTACCTAGCGCTGCGAGGGAAAGTGCATAGCCCAGGCGTGTTTCGGCAGAAGCAGCAGCGCGGAGCATTTCGCTGCCGGCACAGCGCTCTCTGGGCGAGAAGCGGACGACGGTTTGACTCCGGCAGAATGAAAGCGCCACATGGTACGAAGAGCATCGGAATGAAGGCAGAGCACCGAGCTGCTGCCGTGCGCATCGCACAGGCTGCGAGAGGAAGCGTGGCTGTCACTGGCTTCTTTGCGGGTTCACGTTAGCAGTTGAAAACAGAAAGTTCCACTTGCAGCTACTTGTGCTGCTACCTATTTCTCTTCCAGCTCTCCCTGGAAAGAATTGTGCCGAGCTTTACGCTTCCAGATGCACAGATGACGGTGGTAGATGCGGCAGAGAATAGAAAGACAGCGCGCAGCGGACAGTTTCTGGTGCTTTACGTGAGGCAAGGGGGAAGTGCAGCCCAGCAGTGGCTTTTACTTCTGGAGCCTTTTGCTTTGGTAGCAGCAGCTGCTGCGAGTGGGCAACGGAGCTGCGAGAGTGCGTAATGTGACGGCACATCTCGCTGAGAAGGAAGCTGCCGAGCCGCAGCGTGTTGTGCTCCGTTTCAAGGCTACTTGGAGGAGGGGGGTACTCGAAGAACGCCTTCTTTCTGGACGCGTCCTTCTGGGTGTGCTCAAGCTGCATGGACTCGGCAGCACGGAAGGTGTAAGAACCTGTTTCTGGCCAGGCAGTGTGCTGGAGTGCAAAGGGCTGCGCCTTCCTTTCTGAAGCAGCCCAGAGCATTCTCAGCGGAATCTGCTTGTGAAGCAGCTCTTGGCTGGACATTTGCAAGTCGCTCCACTGAGTCCATGAAGCCGGTGGCCAGCTGCTTCGTTCTTCGCCTTCTGGGCTCTGGACAGAGCTGAAGCGCAGCGATGGCTCGGAGCTTTGCCGCTCTTCGGCGTGAGCACTGCACGCAGCCACAGGCTGCTGTGCACGGATTTCCCTCAGCTCGACGTACAATCATTCTCTTGCTGTTTCCCTGAGTCGAAAGTGTCCGTGTAGCTCTCGCTCAGCGAAATGCGTCAGGAGAGAAACACTTGCTGGATGAGCTTTTCGCTGGCCAAGACTTTCAACGCAGCACCACCATTCGGGCAAGGAGGAGGAGAAAGGAGGAGGATCTTTTCGTCCTGGCCCGTTCTTCTGCGCGAGACGCCTCTCCGCGTCTTCGCTCCCTGCAAGGCTGTAATGTGCGCCGTGGTACTTGGAAGTGAGAAGGCAGGTGCAGAGAGCACCGCGATCTGGCGGCGCCGTGCAGGCTGGAAAGGAAAGAGGGCTGCCACCGGAATGTGGTGCGAATACCGGTTTGCACGCGTCGAGGGTAAGCTCTGGGTGAGCTTGCTGGCCTAAAACTGTTCTCTGTGCCAGACGCAGGCGAGAAGCTTTCCGTTAAGAATCAGGCTGCCACGCAAACGGAACGTGGTGCTACCTACCTAGCGCTGCGAGGGAAAGTGCATAGCCCAGGCGTGTTTCGGCAGAAGCAGCAGCGCGGAGCATTTCGCTGCCGGCACAGCGCTCTCTGGGCGAGAAGCGGACGACGGTTTGACTCCGGCAGAATGAAAGCGCCACATGGTACGAAGAGCATCGGAATGAAGGCAGAGCACCGAGCTGCTGCCGTGCGCATCGCACAGGCTGCGAGAGGAAGCGTGGCTGTCACTGGCTTCTTTGCGGGTTCACGTTAGCAGTTGAAAACAGAAAGTTCCACTTGCAGCTACTTGTGCTGCTACCTATTTCTCTTCCAGCTCTCCCTGGAAAGAATTGTGCCGAGCTTTACGCTTCCAGATGCACAGATGACGGTGGTAGATGCGGCAGAGAATAGAAAGACAGCGCGCAGCGGACAGTTTCTGGTGCTTTACGTGAGGCAAGGGGGAAGTGCAGCCCAGCAGTGGCTTTTACTTCTGGAGCCTTTTGCTTTGGTAGCAGCAGCTGCTGCGAGTGGGCAACGGAGCTGCGAGAGTGCGTAATGTGACGGCACATCTCGCTGAGAAGGAAGCTGCCGAGCCGCAGCGTGTTGTGCTCCGTTTCAAGGCTACTTGGAGGAGGGGGGTACTCGAAGAACGCCTTCTTTCTGGACGCGTCCTTCTGGGTGTGCTCAAGCTGCATGGACTCGGCAGCACGGAAGGTGTAAGAACCTGTTTCTGGCCAGGCAGTGTGCTGGAGTGCAAAGGGCTGCGCCTTCCTTTCTGAAGCAGCCCAGAGCATTCTCAGCGGAATCTGCTTGTGAAGCAGCTCTTGGCTGGACATTTGCAAGTCGCTCCACTGAGTCCATGAAGCCGGTGGCCAGCTGCTTCCTTCTTCGCCTTCTGGGCTCTGGACAGAGCTGAAGCGCAGCGATGGCTCGGAGCTTTGCCGCTCTTCGGCGTGAGCACTGCACGCAGCCACAGGCTGCTGTGCACGGATTTCCCTCAGCTCGACGTACAATCATTCTCTTGCTGTTTCCCTGAGTCGAAAGTGTCCGTGTAGCTCTCGCTCAGCGAAATGCGTCAGGAGAGAAACACTTGCTGGATGAGCTTTTCGCTGGCCAAGACTTTCAACGCAGCACCACCATTCGGGCAAGGAGGAGGAGAAAGGAGGAGCATCTTTTCGTCCTGGCCCGTTCTTCTGCGCGAGACGCCTCTCCGCGTCTTCGCTCCCTGCAAGGCTGTAATGTGCGCCGTGGTACTTGGAAGTGAGAAGGCAGGTGCAGAGAGCACCGCGATCTGGCGGCGCCGTGCAGGCTGGAAAGGAAAGAGGGCTGCCACCGGAATGTGGTGCGAATACCGGTTTGCACGCGTCGAGGGTAAGCTCTGGGTGAGCTTGCTGGCCTAAAACTGTTCTCTGTGCCAGACGCAGGCGAGAAGCTTTCCGTTAAGAATCAGGCTGCCACGCAAACGGAACGTGGTGCTACCTACCTAGCGCTGCGAGGGAAAGTGCATAGCCCAGGCGTGTTTCGGCAGAAGCAGCAGCGCGGAGCATTTCGCTGCCGGCACAGCGCTCTCTGGGCGAGAAGCGGACGACGGTTTGACTCCGGCAGAATGAAAGCGCCACATGGTACGAAGAGCATCGGAATGAAGGCAGAGCACCGAGCTGCTGCCGTGCGCATCGCACAGGCTGCGAGAGGAAGCGTGGCTGTCACTGGCTTCTTTGCGGGTTCACGTTAGCAGTTGAAAACAGAAAGTTCCACTTGCAGCTACTTGTGCTGCTACCTATTTCTCTTCCAGCTCTCCCTGGAAAGAATTGTGCCGAGCTTTACGCTTCCAGATGCACAGATGACGGTGGTAGATGCGGCAGAGAATAGAAAGACAGCGCGCAGCGGACAGTTTCTGGTGCTTTACGTGAGGCAAGGGGGAAGTGCAGCCCAGCAGTGGCTTTTACTTCTGGAGCCTTTTGCTTTGGTAGCAGCAGCTGCTGCGAGTGGGCAACGGAGCTGCGAGAGTGCGTAATGTGACGGCACATCTCGCTGAGAAGGAAGCTGCCGAGCCGCAGCGTGTTGTGCTCCGTTTCAAGGCTACTTGGAGGAGGGGGGTACTCGAAGAACGCCTTCTTTCTGGACGCGTCCTTCTGGGTGTGCTCAAGCTGCATGGACTCGGCAGCACGGAAGGTGTAAGAACCTGTTTCTGGCCAGGCAGTGTGCTGGAGTGCAAAGGGCTGCGCCTTCCTTTCTGAAGCAGCCCAGAGCATTCTCAGCGGAATCTGCTTGTGAAGCAGCTCTTGGCTGGACATTTGCAAGTCGCTCCACTGAGTCCATGAAGCCGGTGGCCAGCTGCTTCCTTCTTCGCCTTCTGGGCTCTGGACAGAGCTGAAGCGCAGCGATGGCTCGGAGCTTTGCCGCTCTTCGGCGTGAGCACTGCACGCAGCCACAGGCTGCTGTGCACGGATTTCCCTCAGCTCGACGTACAATCATTCTCTTGCTGTTTCCCTGAGTCGAAAGTGTCCGTGTAGCTCTCGCTCAGCGAAATGCGTCAGGAGAGAAACACTTGCTGGATGAGCTTTTCGCTGGCCAAGACTTTCAACGCAGCACCACCATTCGGGCAAGGAGGAGGAGAAAGGAGGAGCATCTTTTCGTCCTGGCCCGTTCTTCTGCGCGAGACGCCTCTCCGCGTCTTCGCTCCCTGCAAGGCTGTAATGTGCGCCGTGGTACTTGGAAGTGAGAAGGCAGGTGCAGAGAGCACCGCGATCTGGCGGCGCCGTGCAGGCTGGAAAGGAAAGAGGGCTGCCACCGGAATGTGGTGCGAATACCGGTTTGCACGCGTCGAGGGTAAGCTCTGGGTGAGCTTGCTGGCCTAAAACTGTTCTCTGTGCCAGACGCAGGCGAGAAGCTTTCCGTTAAGAATCAGGCTGCCACGCAAACGGAACGTGGTGCTACCTACCTAGCGCTGCGAGGGAAAGTGCATAGCCCAGGCGTGTTTCGGCAGAAGCAGCAGCGCGGAGCATTTCGCTGCCGGCACAGCGCTCTCTGGGCGAGAAGCAGACGACGGTTTGACTCCGGCAGAATGAAAGCGCCACATGGTACGAAGAGCATCGGAATGAAGGCAGAGCACCGAGCTGCTGCCGTGCGCATCGCACAGGCTGCGAGAGGAAGCGTGGCTGTCACTGGCTTCTTTGCGGGTTCACGTTAGCAGTTGAAAACAGAAAGTTCCACTTGCAGCTACTTGTGCTGCTACCTATTTCTCTTCCAGCTCTCCCTGGAAAGAATTGTGCCGAGCTTTACGCTTCCAGATGCACAGATGACGGTGGTAGATGCGGCAGAGAATAGAAAGACAGCGCGCAGCGGACAGTTTCTGGTGCTTTACGTGAGGCAAGGGGGAAGTGCAGCCCAGCAGTGGCTTTTACTTCTGGAGCCTTTTGCTTTGGTAGCAGCAGCTGCTGCGAGTGGGCAACGGAGCTGCGAGAGTGCGTAATGTGACGGCACATCTCGCTGAGAAGGAAGCTGCCGAGCCGCAGCGTGTTGTGCTCCGTTTCAAGGCTACTTGGAGGAGGGGGGTACTCGAAGAACGCCTTCTTTCTGGACGCGTCCTTCTGGGTGTGCTCAAGCTGCATGGACTCGGCAGCACGGAAGGTGTAAGAACCTGTTTCTGGCCAGGCAGTGTGCTGGAGTGCAAAGGGCTGCGCCTTCCTTTCTGAAGCAGCCCAGAGCATTCTCAGCGGAATCTGCTTGTGAAGCAGCTCTTGGCTGGACATTTGCAAGTCGCTCCACTGAGTCCATGAAGCCGGTGGCCAGCTGCTTCCTTCTTCGCCTTCTGGGCTCTGGACAGAGCTGAAGCGCAGCGATGGCTCGGAGCTTTGCCGCTCTTCGGCGTGAGCACTGCACGCAGCCACAGGCTGCTGTGCACGGATTTCCCTCAGCTCGACGTACAATCATTCTCTTGCTGTTTCCCTGAGTCGAAAGTGTCCGTGTAGCTCTCGCTCAGCGAAATGCGTCAGGAGAGAAACACTTGCTGGATGAGCTTTTCGCTGGCCAAGACTTTCAACGCAGCACCACCATTCGGGCAAGGAGGAGGAGAAAGGAGGAGCATCTTTTCGTCCTGGCCCGTTCTTCTGCGCGAGACGCCTCTCCGCGTCTTCGCTCCCTGCAAGGCTGTAATGTGCGCCGTGGTACTTGGAAGTGAGAAGGCAGGTGCAGAGAGCACCGCGATCTGGCGGCGCCGTGCAGGCTGGAAAGGAAAGAGGGCTGCCACCGGAATGTGGTGCGAATACCGGTTTGCACGCGTCGAGGGTAAGCTCTGGGTGAGCTTGCTGGCCTAAAACTGTTCTCTGTGCCAGACGCAGGCGAGAAGCTTTCCGTTAAGAATCAGGCTGCCACGCAAACGGAACGTGGTGCTACCTACCTAGCGCTGCGAGGGAAAGTGCATAGCCCAGGCGTGTTTCGGCAGAAGCAGCAGCGCGGAGCATTTCGCTGCCGGCACAGCGCTCTCTGGGCGAGAAGCGGACGACGGTTTGACTCCGGCAGAATGAAAGCGCCACATGGTACGAAGAGCATCGGAATGAAGGCAGAGCACCGAGCTGCTGCCGTGCGCATCGCACAGGCTGCGAGAGGAAGCGTGGCTGTCACTGGCTTCTTTGCGGGTTCACGTTAGCAGTTGAAAACAGAAAGTTCCACTTGCAGCGACTTGTGCTGCTACCTATTTCTCTTCCAGCTCTCCCTGGAAAGAATTGTGCCGAGCTTTACGCTTCCAGATGCACAGATGACGGTGGTAGATGCGGCAGAGAATAGAAAGACAGCGCGCAGCGGACAGTTTCTGGTGCTTTACGTGAGGCAAGGGGGAAGTGCAGCCCAGCAGTGGCTTTTACTTCTGGAGCCTTTTGCTTTGGTAGCAGCAGCTGCTGCGAGTGGGCAACGGAGCTGCGAGAGTGCGTAATGTGACGGCACATCTCGCTGAGAAGGAAGCTGCCGAGCCGCAGCGTGTTGTGCTCCGTTTCAAGGCTACTTGGAGGAGGGGGGTACTCGAAGAACGCCTTCTTTCTGGACGCGTCCTTCTGGGTGTGCTCAAGCTGCATGGACTCGGCAGCACGGAAGGTGTAAGAACCTGTTTCTGGCCAGGCAGTGTGCTGGAGTGCAAAGGGCTGCGCCTTCCTTTCTGAAGCAGCCCAGAGCATTCTCAGCGGAATCTGCTTGTGAAGCAGCTCTTGGCTGGACATTTGCAAGTCGCTCCACTGAGTCCATGAAGCCGGTGGCCAGCTGCTTCCTTCTTCGCCTTCTGGGCTCTGGACAGAGCTGAAGCGCAGCGATGGCTCGGAGCTTTGCCGCTCTTCGGCGTGAGCACTGCACGCAGCCACAGGCTGCTGTGCACGGATTTCCCTCAGCTCGACGTACAATCATTCTCTTGCTGTTTCCCTGAGTCGAAAGTGTCCGTGTAGCTCTCGCTCAGCGAAATGCGTCAGGAGAGAAACACTTGCTGGATGAGCTTTTCGCTGGCCAAGACTTTCAACGCAGCACCACCATTCGGGCAAGGAGGAGGAGAAAGGAGGAGCATCTTTTCGTCCTGGCCCGTTCTTCTGCGCGAGACGCCTCTCCGCGTCTTCGCTCCCTGCAAGGCTGTAATGTGCGCCGTGGTACTTGGAAGTGAGAAGGCAGGTGCAGAGAGCACCGCGATCTGGCGGCGCCGTGCAGGCTGGAAAGGAAAGAGGGCTGCCACCGGAATGTGGTGCGAATACCGGTTTGCACGCGTCGAGGGTAAGCTCTGGGTGAGCTTGCTGGCCTAAAACTGTTCTCTGTGCCAGACGCAGGCGAGAAGCTTTCCGTTAAGAATCAGGCTGCCACGCAAACGGAACGTGGTGCTACCTACCTAGCGCTGCGAGGGAAAGTGCATAGCCCAGGCGTGTTTCGGCAGAAGCAGCAGCGCGGAGCATTTCGCTGCCGGCACAGCGCTCTCTGGGCGAGAAGCGGACGACGGTTTGACTCCGGCAGAATGAAAGCGCCACATGGTACGAAGAGCATCGGAATGAAGGCAGAGCACCGAGCTGCTGCCGTGCGCATCGCACAGGCTGCGAGAGGAAGCGTGGCTGTCACTGGCTTCTTTGCGGGTTCACGTTAGCAGTTGAAAACAGAAAGTTCCACTTGCAGCGACTTGTGCTGCTACCTATTTCTCTTCCAGCTCTCCCTGGAAAGAATTGTGCCGAGCTTTACGCTTCCAGATGCACAGATGACGGTGGTAGATGCGGCAGAGAATAGAAAGACAGCGCGCAGCGGACAGTTTCTGGTGCTTTACGTGAGGCAAGGGGGAAGTGCAGCCCAGCAGTGGCTTTTACTTCTGGAGCCTTTTGCTTTGGTAGCAGCAGCTGCTGCGAGTGGGCAACGGAGCTGCGAGAGTGCGTAATGTGACGGCACATCTCGCTGAGAAGGAAGCTGCCGAGCCGCAGCGTGTTGTGCTCCGTTTCAAGGCTACTTGGAGGAGGGGGGTACTCGAAGAACGCCTTCTTTCTGGACGCGTCCTTCTGGGTGTGCTCAAGCTGCATGGACTCGGCAGCACGGAAGGTGTAAGAACCTGTTTCTGGCCAGGCAGTGTGCTGGAGTGCAAAGGGCTGCGCCTTCCTTTCTGAAGCAGCCCAGAGCATTCTCAGCGGAATCTGCTTGTGAAGCAGCTCTTGGCTGGACATTTGCAAGTCGCTCCACTGAGTCCATGAAGCCGGTGGCCAGCTGCTTCCTTCTTCGCCTTCTGGGCTCTGGACAGAGCTGAAGCGCAGCGATGGCTCGGAGCTTTGCCGCTCTTCGGCGTGAGCACTGCACGCAGCCACAGGCTGCTGTGCACGGATTTCCCTCAGCTCGACGTACAATCATTCTCTTGCTGTTTCCCTGAGTCGAAAGTGTCCGTGTAGCTCTCGCTCAGCGAAATGCGTCAGGAGAGAAACACTTGCTGGATGAGCTTTTCGCTGGCCAAGACTTTCAACGCAGCACCACCATTCGGGCAAGGAGGAGGAGAAAGGAGGAGCATCTTTTCGTCCTGGCCCGTTCTTCTGCGCGAGACGCCTCTCCGCGTCTTCGCTCCCTGCAAGGCTGTAATGTGCGCCGTGGTACTTGGAAGTGAGAAGGCAGGTGCAGAGAGCACCGCGATCTGGCGGCGCCGTGCAGGCTGGAAAGGAAAGAGGGCTGCCACCGGAATGTGGTGCGAATACCGGTTTGCACGCGTCGAGGGTAAGCTCTGGGTGAGCTTGCTGGCCTAAAACTGTTCTCTGTGCCAGACGCAGGCGAGAAGCTTTCCGTTAAGAATCAGGCTGCCACGCAAACGGAACGTGGTGCTACCTACCTAGCGCTGCGAGGGAAAGTGCATAGCCCAGGCGTGTTTCGGCAGAAGCAGCAGCGCGGAGCATTTCGCTGCCGGCACAGCGCTCTCTGGGCGAGAAGCGGACGACGGTTTGACTCCGGCAGAATGAAAGCGCCACATGGTACGAAGAGCATCGGAATGAAGGCAGAGCACCGAGCTGCTGCCGTGCGCATCGCACAGGCTGCGAGAGGAAGCGTGGCTGTCACTGGCTTCTTTGCGGGTTCACGTTAGCAGTTGAAAACAGAAAGTTCCACTTGCAGCGACTTGTGCTGCTACCTATTTCTCTTCCAGCTCTCCCTGGAAAGAATTGTGCCGAGCTTTACGCTTCCAGATGCACAGATGACGGTGGTAGATGCGGCAGAGAATAGAAAGACAGCGCGCAGCGGACAGTTTCTGGTGCTTTACGTGAGGCAAGGGGGAAGTGCAGCCCAGCAGTGGCTTTTACTTCTGGAGCCTTTTGCTTTGGTAGCAGCAGCTGCTGCGAGTGGGCAACGGAGCTGCGAGAGTGCGTAATGTGACGGCACATCTCGCTGAGAAGGAAGCTGCCGAGCCGCAGCGTGTTGTGCTCCGTTTCAAGGCTACTTGGAGGAGGGGGGTACTCGAAGAACGCCTTCTTTCTGGACGCGTCCTTCTGGGTGTGCTCAAGCTGCATGGGCTCGGCAGCACGGAAGGTGTAAGAACCTGTTTCTGGCCAGGCAGTGTGCTGGAGTGCAAAGGGCTGCGCCTTCCTTTCTGAAGCAGCCCAGAGCATTCTCAGCGGAATCTGCTTGTGAAGCAGCTCTTGGCTGGACATTTGCAAGTCGCTCCACTGAGTCCATGAAGCCGGTGGCCAGCTGCTTCCTTCTTCGCCTTCTGGGCTCTGGACAGAGCTGAAGCGCAGCGATGGCTCGGAGCTTTGCCGCTCTTCGGCGTGAGCACTGCACGCAGCCACAGGCTGCTGTGCACGGATTTCCCTCAGCTCGACGTACAATCATTCTCTTGCTGTTTCCCTGAGTCGAAAGTGTCCGTGTAGCTCTCGCTCAGCGAAATGCGTCAGGAGAGAAACACTTGCTGGATGAGCTTTTCGCTGGCCAAGACTTTCAACGCAGCACCACCATTCGGGCAAGGAGGAGGAGAAAGGAGGAGCATCTTTTCGTCCTGGCCCGTTCTTCTGCGCGAGACGCCTCTCCGCGTCTTCGCTCCCTGCAAGGCTGTAATGTGCGCCGTGGTACTTGGAAGTGAGAAGGCAGGTGCAGAGAGCACCGCGATCTGGCGGCGCCGTGCAGGCTGGAAAGGAAAGAGGGCTGCCACCGGAATGTGGTGCGAATACCGGTTTGCACGCGTCGAGGGTAAGCTCTGGGTGAGCTTGCTGGCCTAAAACTGTTCTCTGTGCCAGACGCAGGCGAGAAGCTTTCCGTTAAGAATCAGGCTGCCACGCAAACGGAACGTGGTGCTACCTACCTAGCGCTGCGAGGGAAAGTGCATAGCCCAGGCGTGTTTCGGCAGAAGCAGCAGCGCGGAGCATTTCGCTGCCGGCACAGCGCTCTCTGGGCGAGAAGCGGACGACGGTTTGACTCCGGCAGAATGAAAGCGCCACATGGTACGAAGAGCATCGGAATGAAGGCAGAGCACCGAGCTGCTGCCGTGCGCATCGCACAGGCTGCGAGAGGAAGCGTGGCTGTCACTGGCTTCTTTGCGGGTTCACGTTAGCAGTTGAAAACAGAAAGTTCCACTTGCAGCTACTTGTGCTGCTACCTATTTCTCTTCCAGCTCTCCCTGGAAAGAATTGTGCCGAGCTTTACGCTTCCAGATGCACAGATGACGGTGGTAGATGCGGCAGAGAATAGAAAGACAGCGCGCAGCGGACAGTTTCTGGTGCTTTACGTGAGGCAAGGGGGAAGTGCAGCCCAGCAGTGGCTTTTACTTCTGGAGCCTTTTGCTTTGGTAGCAGCAGCTGCTGCGAGTGGGCAACGGAGCTGCGAGAGTGCGTAATGTGACGGCACATCTCGCTGAGAAGGAAGCTGCCGAGCCGCAGCGTGTTGTGCTCCGTTTCAAGGCTACTTGGAGGAGGGGGGTACTCGAAGAACGCCTTCTTTCTGGACGCGTCCTTCTGGGTGTGCTCAAGCTGCATGGACTCGGCAGCACGGAAGGTGTAAGAACCTGTTTCTGGCCAGGCAGTGTGCTGGAGTGCAAAGGGCTGCGCCTTCCTTTCTGAAGCAGCCCAGAGCATTCTCAGCGGAATCTGCTTGTGAAGCAGCTCTTGGCTGGACATTTGCAAGTCGCTCCACTGAGTCCATGAAGCCGGTGGCCAGCTGCTTCCTTCTTCGCCTTCTGGGCTCTGGACAGAGCTGAAGCGCAGCGATGGCTCGGAGCTTTGCCGCTCTTCGGCGTGAGCACTGCACGCAGCCACAGGCTGCTGTGCACGGATTTCCCTCAGCTCGACGTACAATCATTCTCTTGCTGTTTCCCTGAGTCGAAAGTGTCCGTGTAGCTCTCGCTCAGCGAAATGCGTCAGGAGAGAAACACTTGCTGGATGAGCTTTTCGCTGGCCAAGACTTTCAACGCAGCACCACCATTCGGGCAAGGAGGAGGAGAAAGGAGGAGCATCTTTTCGTCCTGGCCCGTTCTTCTGCGCGAGACGCCTCTCCGCGTCTTCGCTCCCTGCAAGGCTGTAATGTGCGCCGTGGTACTTGGAAGTGAGAAGGCAGGTGCAGAGAGCACCGCGATCTGGCGGCGCCGTGCAGGCTGGAAAGGAAAGAGGGCTGCCACCGGAATGTGGTGCGAATACCGGTTTGCACGCGTCGAGGGTAAGCTCTGGGTGAGCTTGCTGGCCTAAAACTGTTCTCTGTGCCAGACGCAGGCGAGAAGCTTTCCGTTAAGAATCAGGCTGCCACGCAAACGGAACGTGGTGCTACCTACCTAGCGCTGCGAGGGAAAGTGCATAGCCCAGGCGTGTTTCGGCAGAAGCAGCAGCGCGGAGCATTTCGCTGCCGGCACAGCGCTCTCTGGGCGAGAAGCGGACGACGGTTTGACTCCGGCAGAATGAAAGCGCCACATGGTACGAAGAGCATCGGAATGAAGGCAGAGCACCGAGCTGCTGCCGTGCGCATCGCACAGGCTGCGAGAGGAAGCGTGGCTGTCACTGGCTTCTTTGCGGGTTCACGTTAGCAGTTGAAAACAGAAAGTTCCACTTGCAGCTACTTGTGCTGCTACCTATTTCTCTTCCAGCTCTCCCTGGAAAGAATTGTGCCGAGCTTTACGCTTCCAGATGCACAGATGACGGTGGTAGATGCGGCAGAGAATAGAAAGACAGCGCGCAGCGGACAGTTTCTGGTGCTTTACGTGAGGCAAGGGGGAAGTGCAGCCCAGCAGTGGCTTTTACTTCTGGAGCCTTTTGCTTTGGTAGCAGCAGCTGCTGCGAGTGGGCAACGGAGCTGCGAGAGTGCGTAATGTGACGGCACATCTCGCTGAGAAGGAAGCTGCCGAGCCGCAGCGTGTTGTGCTCCGTTTCAAGGCTACTTGGAGGAGGGGGGTACTCGAAGAACGCCTTCTTTCTGGACGCGTCCTTCTGGGTGTGCTCAAGCTGCATGGACTCGGCAGCACGGAAGGTGTAAGAACCTGTTTCTGGCCAGGCAGTGTGCTGGAGTGCAAAGGGCTGCGCCTTCCTTTCTGAAGCAGCCCAGAGCATTCTCAGCGGAATCTGCTTGTGAAGCAGCTCTTGGCTGGACATTTGCAAGTCGCTCCACTGAGTCCATGAAGCCGGTGGCCAGCTGCTTCGTTCTTCGCCTTCTGGGCTCTGGACAGAGCTGAAGCGCAGCGATGGCTCGGAGCTTTGCCGCTCTTCGGCGTGAGCACTGCACGCAGCCACAGGCTGCTGTGCACGGATTTCCCTCAGCTCGACGTACAATCATTCTCTTGCTGTTTCCCTGAGTCGAAAGTGTCCGTGTAGCTCTCGCTCAGCGAAATGCGTCAGGAGAGAAACACTTGCTGGATGAGCTTTTCGCTGGCCAAGACTTTCAACGCAGCACCACCATTCGGGCAAGGAGGAGGAGAAAGGAGGAGCATCTTTTCGTCCTGGCCCGTTCTTCTGCGCGAGACGCCTCTCCGCGTCTTCGCTCCCTGCAAGGCTGTAATGTGCGCCGTGGTACTTGGAAGTGAGAAGGCAGGTGCAGAGAGCACCGCGATCTGGCGGCGCCGTGCAGGCTGGAAAGGAAAGAGGGCTGCCACCGGAATGTGGTGCGAATACCGGTTTGCACGCGTCGAGGGTAAGCTCTGGGTGAGCTTGCTGGCCTAAAACTGTTCTCTGTGCCAGACGCAGGCGAGAAGCTTTCCGTTAAGAATCAGGCTGCCACGCAAACGGAACGTGGTGCTACCTACCTAGCGCTGCGAGGGAAAGTGCATAGCCCAGGCGTGTTTCGGCAGAAGCAGCAGCGCGGAGCATTTCGCTGCCGGCACAGCGCTCTCTGGGCGAGAAGCGGACGACGGTTTGACTCCGGCAGAATGAAAGCGCCACATGGTACGAAGAGCATCGGAATGAAGGCAGAGCACCGAGCTGCTGCCGTGCGCATCGCACAGGCTGCGAGAGGAAGCGTGGCTGTCACTGGCTTCTTTGCGGGTTCACGTTAGCAGTTGAAAACAGAAAGTTCCACTTGCAGCTACTTGTGCTGCTACCTATTTCTCTTCCAGCTCTCCCTGGAAAGAATTGTGCCGAGCTTTACGCTTCCAGATGCACAGATGACGGTGGTAGATGCGGCAGAGAATAGAAAGACAGCGCGCAGCGGACAGTTTCTGGTGCTTTACGTGAGGCAAGGGGGAAGTGCAGCCCAGCAGTGGCTTTTACTTCTGGAGCCTTTTGCTTTGGTAGCAGCAGCTGCTGCGAGTGGGCAACGGAGCTGCGAGAGTGCGTAATGTGACGGCACATCTCGCTGAGAAGGAAGCTGCCGAGCCGCAGCGTGTTGTGCTCCGTTTCAAGGCTACTTGGAGGAGGGGGGTACTCGAAGAACGCCTTCTTTCTGGACGCGTCCTTCTGGGTGTGCTCAAGCTGCATGGACTCGGCAGCACGGAAGGTGTAAGAACCTGTTTCTGGCCAGGCAGTGTGCTGGAGTGCAAAGGGCTGCGCCTTCCTTTCTGAAGCAGCCCAGAGCATTCTCAGCGGAATCTGCTTGTGAAGCAGCTCTTGGCTGGACATTTGCAAGTCGCTCCACTGAGTCCATGAAGCCGGTGGCCAGCTGCTTCGTTCTTCGCCTTCTGGGCTCTGGACAGAGCTGAAGCGCAGCGATGGCTCGGAGCTTTGCCGCTCTTCGGCGTGAGCACTGCACGCAGCCACAGGCTGCTGTGCACGGATTTCCCTCAGCTCGACGTACAATCATTCTCTTGCTGTTTCCCTGAGTCGAAAGTGTCCGTGTAGCTCTCGCTCAGCGAAATGCGTCAGGAGAGAAACACTTGCTGGATGAGCTTTTCGCTGGCCAAGACTTTCAACGCAGCACCACCATTCGGGCAAGGAGGAGGAGAAAGGAGGAGCATCTTTTCGTCCTGGCCCGTTCTTCTGCGCGAGACGCCTCTCCGCGTCTTCGCTCCCTGCAAGGCTGTAATGTGCGCCGTGGTACTTGGAAGTGAGAAGGCAGGTGCAGAGAGCACCGCGATCTGGCGGCGCCGTGCAGGCTGGAAAGGAAAGAGGGCTGCCACCGGAATGTGGTGCGAATACCGGTTTGCACGCGTCGAGGGTAAGCTCTGGGTGAGCTTGCTGGCCTAAAACTGTTCTCTGTGCCAGACGCAGGCGAGAAGCTTTCCGTTAAGAATCAGGCTGCCACGCAAACGGAACGTGGTGCTACCTACCTAGCGCTGCGAGGGAAAGTGCATAGCCCAGGCGTGTTTCGGCAGAAGCAGCAGCGCGGAGCATTTCGCTGCCGGCACAGCGCTCTCTGGGCGAGAAGCGGACGACGGTTTGACTCCGGCAGAATGAAAGCGCCACATGGTACGAAGAGCATCGGAATGAAGGCAGAGCACCGAGCTGCTGCCGTGCGCATCGCACAGGCTGCGAGAGGAAGCGTGGCTGTCACTGGCTTCTTTGCGGGTTCACGTTAGCAGTTGAAAACAGAAAGTTCCACTTGCAGCTACTTGTGCTGCTACCTATTTCTCTTCCAGCTCTCCCTGGAAAGAATTGTGCCGAGCTTTACGCTTCCAGATGCACAGATGACGGTGGTAGATGCGGCAGAGAATAGAAAGACAGCGCGCAGCGGACAGTTTCTGGTGCTTTACGTGAGGCAAGGGGGAAGTGCAGCCCAGCAGTGGCTTTTACTTCTGGAGCCTTTTGCTTTGGTAGCAGCAGCTGCTGCGAGTGGGCAACGGAGCTGCGAGAGTGCGTAATGTGACGGCACATCTCGCTGAGAAGGAAGCTGCCGAGCCGCAGCGTGTTGTGCTCCGTTTCAAGGCTACTTGGAGGAGGGGGGTACTCGAAGAACGCCTTCTTTCTGGACGCGTCCTTCTGGGTGTGCTCAAGCTGCATGGACTCGGCAGCACGGAAGGTGTAAGAACCTGTTTCTGGCCAGGCAGTGTGCTGGAGTGCAAAGGGCTGCGCCTTCCTTTCTGAAGCAGCCCAGAGCATTCTCAGCGGAATCTGCTTGTGAAGCAGCTCTTGGCTGGACATTTGCAAGTCGCTCCACTGAGTCCATGAAGCCGGTGGCCAGCTGCTTCCTTCTTCGCCTTCTGGGCTCTGGACAGAGCTGAAGCGCAGCGATGGCTCGGAGCTTTGCCGCTCTTCGGCGTGAGCACTGCACGCAGCCACAGGCTGCTGTGCACGGATTTCCCTCAGCTCGACGTACAATCATTCTCTTGCTGTTTCCCTGAGTCGAAAGTGTCCGTGTAGCTCTCGCTCAGCGAAATGCGTCAGGAGAGAAACACTTGCTGGATGAGCTTTTCGCTGGCCAAGACTTTCAACGCAGCACCACCATTCGGGCAAGGAGGAGGAGAAAGGAGGAGCATCTTTTCGTCCTGGCCCGTTCTTCTGCGCGAGACGCCTCTCCGCGTCTTCGCTCCCTGCAAGGCTGTAATGTGCGCCGTGGTACTTGGAAGTGAGAAGGCAGGTGCAGAGAGCACCGCGATCTGGCGGCGCCGTGCAGGCTGGAAAGGAAAGAGGGCTGCCACCGGAATGTGGTGCGAATACCGGTTTGCACGCGTCGAGGGTAAGCTCTGGGTGAGCTTGCTGGCCTAAAACTGTTCTCTGTGCCAGACGCAGGCGAGAAGCTTTCCGTTAAGAATCAGGCTGCCACGCAAACGGAACGTGGTGCTACCTACCTAGCGCTGCGAGGGAAAGTGCATAGCCCAGGCGTGTTTCGGCAGAAGCAGCAGCGCGGAGCATTTCGCTGCCGGCACAGCGCTCTCTGGGCGAGAAGCGGACGACGGTTTGACTCCGGCAGAATGAAAGCGCCACATGGTACGAAGAGCATCGGAATGAAGGCAGAGCACCGAGCTGCTGCCGTGCGCATCGCACAGGCTGCGAGAGGAAGCGTGGCTGTCACTGGCTTCTTTGCGGGTTCACGTTAGCAGTTGAAAACAGAAAGTTCCACTTGCAGCTACTTGTGCTGCTACCTATTTCTCTTCCAGCTCTCCCTGGAAAGAATTGTGCCGAGCTTTACGCTTCCAGATGCACAGATGACGGTGGTAGATGCGGCAGAGAATAGAAAGACAGCGCGCAGCGGACAGTTTCTGGTGCTTTACGTGAGGCAAGGGGGAAGTGCAGCCCAGCAGTGGCTTTTACTTCTGGAGCCTTTTGCTTTGGTAGCAGCAGCTGCTGCGAGTGGGCAACGGAGCTGCGAGAGTGCGTAATGTGACGGCACATCTCGCTGAGAAGGAAGCTGCCGAGCCGCAGCGTGTTGTGCTCCGTTTCAAGGCTACTTGGAGGAGGGGGGTACTCGAAGAACGCCTTCTTTCTGGACGCGTCCTTCTGGGTGTGCTCAAGCTGCATGGACTCGGCAGCACGGAAGGTGTAAGAACCTGTTTCTGGCCAGGCAGTGTGCTGGAGTGCAAAGGGCTGCGCCTTCCTTTCTGAAGCAGCCCAGAGCATTCTCAGCGGAATCTGCTTGTGAAGCAGCTCTTGGCTGGACATTTGCAAGTCGCTCCACTGAGTCCATGAAGCCGGTGGCCAGCTGCTTCGTTCTTCGCCTTCTGGGCTCTGGACAGAGCTGAAGCGCAGCGATGGCTCGGAGCTTTGCCGCTCTTCGGCGTGAGCACTGCACGCAGCCACAGGCTGCTGTGCACGGATTTCCCTCAGCTCGACGTACAATCATTCTCTTGCTGTTTCCCTGAGTCGAAAGTGTCCGTGTAGCTCTCGCTCAGCGAAATGCGTCAGGAGAGAAACACTTGCTGGATGAGCTTTTCGCTGGCCAAGACTTTCAACGCAGCACCACCATTCGGGCAAGGAGGAGGAGAAAGGAGGAGCATCTTTTCGTCCTGGCCCGTTCTTCTGCGCGAGACGCCTCTCCGCGTCTTCGCTCCCTGCAAGGCTGTAATGTGCGCCGTGGTACTTGGAAGTGAGAAGGCAGGTGCAGAGAGCACCGCGATCTGGCGGCGCCGTGCAGGCTGGAAAGGAAAGAGGGCTGCCACCGGAATGTGGTGCGAATACCGGTTTGCACGCGTCGAGGGTAAGCTCTGGGTGAGCTTGCTGGCCTAAAACTGTTCTCTGTGCCAGACGCAGGCGAGAAGCTTTCCGTTAAGAATCAGGCTGCCACGCAAACGGAACGTGGTGCTACCTACCTAGCGCTGCGAGGGAAAGTGCATAGCCCAGGCGTGTTTCGGCAGAAGCAGCAGCGCGGAGCATTTCGCTGCCGGCACAGCGCTCTCTGGGCGAGAAGCGGACGACGGTTTGACTCCGGCAGAATGAAAGCGCCACATGGTACGAAGAGCATCGGAATGAAGGCAGAGCACCGAGCTGCTGCCGTGCGCATCGCACAGGCTGCGAGAGGAAGCGTGGCTGTCACTGGCTTCTTTGCGGGTTCACGTTAGCAGTTGAAAACAGAAAGTTCCACTTGCAGCTACTTGTGCTGCTACCTATTTCTCTTCCAGCTCTCCCTGGAAAGAATTGTGCCGAGCTTTACGCTTCCAGATGCACAGATGACGGTGGTAGATGCGGCAGAGAATAGAAAGACAGCGCGCAGCGGACAGTTTCTGGTGCTTTACGTGAGGCAAGGGGGAAGTGCAGCCCAGCAGTGGCTTTTACTTCTGGAGCCTTTTGCTTTGGTAGCAGCAGCTGCTGCGAGTGGGCAACGGAGCTGCGAGAGTGCGTAATGTGACGGCACATCTCGCTGAGAAGGAAGCTGCCGAGCCGCAGCGTGTTGTGCTCCGTTTCAAGGCTACTTGGAGGAGGGGGGTACTCGAAGAACGCCTTCTTTCTGGACGCGTCCTTCTGGGTGTGCTCAAGCTGCATGGGCTCGGCAGCACGGAAGGTGTAAGAACCTGTTTCTGGCCAGGCAGTGTGCTGGAGTGCAAAGGGCTGCGCCTTCCTTTCTGAAGCAGCCCAGAGCATTCTCAGCGGAATCTGCTTGTGAAGCAGCTCTTGGCTGGACATTTGCAAGTCGCTCCACTGAGTCCATGAAGCCGGTGGCCAGCTGCTTCGTTCTTCGCCTTCTGGGCTCTGGACAGAGCTGAAGCGCAGCGATGGCTCGGAGCTTTGCCGCTCTTCGGCGTGAGCACTGCACGCAGCCACAGGCTGCTGTGCACGGATTTCCCTCAGCTCGACGTACAATCATTCTCTTGCTGTTTCCCTGAGTCGAAAGTGTCCGTGTAGCTCTCGCTCAGCGAAATGCGTCAGGAGAGAAACACTTGCTGGATGAGCTTTTCGCTGGCCAAGACTTTCAACGCAGCACCACCATTCGGGCAAGGAGGAGGAGAAAGGAGGAGCATCTTTTCGTCCTGGCCCGTTCTTCTGCGCGAGACGCCTCTCCGCGTCTTCGCTCCCTGCAAGGCTGTAATGTGCGCCGTGGTACTTGGAAGTGAGAAGGCAGGTGCAGAGAGCACCGCGATCTGGCGGCGCCGTGCAGGCTGGAAAGGAAAGAGGGCTGCCACCGGAATGTGGTGCGAATACCGGTTTGCACGCGTCGAGGGTAAGCTCTGGGTGAGCTTGCTGGCCTAAAACTGTTCTCTGTGCCAGACGCAGGCGAGAAGCTTTCCGTTAAGAATCAGGCTGCCACGCAAACGGAACGTGGTGCTACCTACCTAGCGCTGCGAGGGAAAGTGCATAGCCCAGGCGTGTTTCGGCAGAAGCAGCAGCGCGGAGCATTTCGCTGCCGGCACAGCGCTCTCTGGGCGAGAAGCGGACGACGGTTTGACTCCGGCAGAATGAAAGCGCCACATGGTACGAAGAGCATCGGAATGAAGGCAGAGCACCGAGCTGCTGCCGTGCGCATCGCACAGGCTGCGAGAGGAAGCGTGGCTGTCACTGGCTTCTTTGCGGGTTCACGTTAGCAGTTGAAAACAGAAAGTTCCACTTGCAGCTACTTGTGCTGCTACCTATTTCTCTTCCAGCTCTCCCTGGAAAGAATTGTGCCGAGCTTTACGCTTCCAGATGCACAGATGACGGTGGTAGATGCGGCAGAGAATAGAAAGACAGCGCGCAGCGGACAGTTTCTGGTGCTTTACGTGAGGCAAGGGGGAAGTGCAGCCCAGCAGTGGCTTTTACTTCTGGAGCCTTTTGCTTTGGTAGCAGCAGCTGCTGCGAGTGGGCAACGGAGCTGCGAGAGTGCGTAATGTGACGGCACATCTCGCTGAGAAGGAAGCTGCCGAGCCGCAGCGTGTTGTGCTCCGTTTCAAGGCTACTTGGAGGAGGGGGGTACTCGAAGAACGCCTTCTTTCTGGACGCGTCCTTCTGGGTGTGCTCAAGCTGCATGGACTCGGCAGCACGGAAGGTGTAAGAACCTGTTTCTGGCCAGGCAGTGTGCTGGAGTGCAAAGGGCTGCGCCTTCCTTTCTGAAGCAGCCCAGAGCATTCTCAGCGGAATCTGCTTGTGAAGCAGCTCTTGGCTGGACATTTGCAAGTCGCTCCACTGAGTCCATGAAGCCGGTGGCCAGCTGCTTCGTTCTTCGCCTTCTGGGCTCTGGACAGAGCTGAAGCGCAGCGATGGCTCGGAGCTTTGCCGCTCTTCGGCGTGAGCACTGCACGCAGCCACAGGCTGCTGTGCACGGATTTCCCTCAGCTCGACGTACAATCATTCTCTTGCTGTTTCCCTGAGTCGAAAGTGTCCGTGTAGCTCTCGCTCAGCGAAATGCGTCAGGAGAGAAACACTTGCTGGATGAGCTTTTCGCTGGCCAAGACTTTCAACGCAGCACCACCATTCGGGCAAGGAGGAGGAGAAAGGAGGAGCATCTTTTCGTCCTGGCCCGTTCTTCTGCGCGAGACGCCTCTCCGCGTCTTCGCTCCCTGCAAGGCTGTAATGTGCGCCGTGGTACTTGGAAGTGAGAAGGCAGGTGCAGAGAGCACCGCGATCTGGCGGCGCCGTGCAGGCTGGAAAGGAAAGAGGGCTGCCACCGGAATGTGGTGCGAATACCGGTTTGCACGCGTCGAGGGTAAGCTCTGGGTGAGCTTGCTGGCCTAAAACTGTTCTCTGTGCCAGACGCAGGCGAGAAGCTTTCCGTTAAGAATCAGGCTGCCACGCAAACGGAACGTGGTGCTACCTACCTAGCGCTGCGAGGGAAAGTGCATAGCCCAGGCGTGTTTCGGCAGAAGCAGCAGCGCGGAGCATTTCGCTGCCGGCACAGCGCTCTCTGGGCGAGAAGCGGACGACGGTTTGACTCCGGCAGAATGAAAGCGCCACATGGTACGAAGAGCATCGGAATGAAGGCAGAGCACCGAGCTGCTGCCGTGCGCATCGCACAGGCTGCGAGAGGAAGCGTGGCTGTCACTGGCTTCTTTGCGGGTTCACGTTAGCAGTTGAAAACAGAAAGTTCCACTTGCAGCTACTTGTGCTGCTACCTATTTCTCTTCCAGCTCTCCCTGGAAAGAATTGTGCCGAGCTTTACGCTTCCAGATGCACAGATGACGGTGGTAGATGCGGCAGAGAATAGAAAGACAGCGCGCAGCGGACAGTTTCTGGTGCTTTACGTGAGGCAAGGGGGAAGTGCAGCCCAGCAGTGGCTTTTACTTCTGGAGCCTTTTGCTTTGGTAGCAGCAGCTGCTGCGAGTGGGCAACGGAGCTGCGAGAGTGCGTAATGTGACGGCACATCTCGCTGAGAAGGAAGCTGCCGAGCCGCAGCGTGTTGTGCTCCGTTTCAAGGCTACTTGGAGGAGGGGGGTACTCGAAGAACGCCTTCTTTCTGGACGCGTCCTTCTGGGTGTGCTCAAGCTGCATGGACTCGGCAGCACGGAAGGTGTAAGAACCTGTTTCTGGCCAGGCAGTGTGCTGGAGTGCAAAGGGCTGCGCCTTCCTTTCTGAAGCAGCCCAGAGCATTCTCAGCGGAATCTGCTTGTGAAGCAGCTCTTGGCTGGACATTTGCAAGTCGCTCCACTGAGTCCATGAAGCCGGTGGCCAGCTGCTTCGTTCTTCGCCTTCTGGGCTCTGGACAGAGCTGAAGCGCAGCGATGGCTCGGAGCTTTGCCGCTCTTCGGCGTGAGCACTGCACGCAGCCACAGGCTGCTGTGCACGGATTTCCCTCAGCTCGACGTACAATCATTCTCTTGCTGTTTCCCTGAGTCGAAAGTGTCCGTGTAGCTCTCGCTCAGCGAAATGCGTCAGGAGAGAAACACTTGCTGGATGAGCTTTTCGCTGGCCAAGACTTTCAACGCAGCACCACCATTCGGGCAAGGAGGAGGAGAAAGGAGGAGCATCTTTTCGTCCTGGCCCGTTCTTCTGCGCGAGACGCCTCTCCGCGTCTTCGCTCCCTGCAAGGCTGTAATGTGCGCCGTGGTACTTGGAAGTGAGAAGGCAGGTGCAGAGAGCACCGCGATCTGGCGGCGCCGTGCAGGCTGGAAAGGAAAGAGGGCTGCCACCGGAATGTGGTGCGAATACCGGTTTGCACGCGTCGAGGGTAAGCTCTGGGTGAGCTTGCTGGCCTAAAACTGTTCTCTGTGCCAGACGCAGGCGAGAAGCTTTCCGTTAAGAATCAGGCTGCCACGCAAACGGAACGTGGTGCTACCTACCTAGCGCTGCGAGGGAAAGTGCATAGCCCAGGCGTGTTTCGGCAGAAGCAGCAGCGCGGAGCATTTCGCTGCCGGCACAGCGCTCTCTGGGCGAGAAGCGGACGACGGTTTGACTCCGGCAGAATGAAAGCGCCACATGGTACGAAGAGCATCGGAATGAAGGCAGAGCACCGAGCTGCTGCCGTGCGCATCGCACAGGCTGCGAGAGGAAGCGTGGCTGTCACTGGCTTCTTTGCGGGTTCACGTTAGCAGTTGAAAACAGAAAGTTCCACTTGCAGCTACTTGTGCTGCTACCTATTTCTCTTCCAGCTCTCCCTGGAAAGAATTGTGCCGAGCTTTACGCTTCCAGATGCACAGATGACGGTGGTAGATGCGGCAGAGAATAGAAAGACAGCGCGCAGCGGACAGTTTCTGGTGCTTTACGTGAGGCAAGGGGGAAGTGCAGCCCAGCAGTGGCTTTTACTTCTGGAGCCTTTTGCTTTGGTAGCAGCAGCTGCTGCGAGTGGGCAACGGAGCTGCGAGAGTGCGTAATGTGACGGCACATCTCGCTGAGAAGGAAGCTGCCGAGCCGCAGCGTGTTGTGCTCCGTTTCAAGGCTACTTGGAGGAGGGGGGTACTCGAAGAACGCCTTCTTTCTGGACGCGTCCTTCTGGGTGTGCTCAAGCTGCATGGGCTCGGCAGCACGGAAGGTGTAAGAACCTGTTTCTGGCCAGGCAGTGTGCTGGAGTGCAAAGGGCTGCGCCTTCCTTTCTGAAGCAGCCCAGAGCATTCTCAGCGGAATCTGCTTGTGAAGCAGCTCTTGGCTGGACATTTGCAAGTCGCTCCACTGAGTCCATGAAGCCGGTGGCCAGCTGCTTCGTTCTTCGCCTTCTGGGCTCTGGACAGAGCTGAAGCGCAGCGATGGCTCGGAGCTTTGCCGCTCTTCGGCGTGAGCACTGCACGCAGCCACAGGCTGCTGTGCACGGATTTCCCTCAGCTCGACGTACAATCATTCTCTTGCTGTTTCCCTGAGTCGAAAGTGTCCGTGTAGCTCTCGCTCAGCGAAATGCGTCAGGAGAGAAACACTTGCTGGATGAGCTTTTCGCTGGCCAAGACTTTCAACGCAGCACCACCATTCGGGCAAGGAGGAGGAGAAAGGAGGAGCATCTTTTCGTCCTGGCCCGTTCTTCTGCGCGAGACGCCTCTCCGCGTCTTCGCTCCCTGCAAGGCTGTAATGTGCGCCGTGGTACTTGGAAGTGAGAAGGCAGGTGCAGAGAGCACCGCGATCTGGCGGCGCCGTGCAGGCTGGAAAGGAAAGAGGGCTGCCACCGGAATGTGGTGCGAATACCGGTTTGCACGCGTCGAGGGTAAGCTCTGGGTGAGCTTGCTGGCCTAAAACTGTTCTCTGTGCCAGACGCAGGCGAGAAGCTTTCCGTTAAGAATCAGGCTGCCACGCAAACGGAACGTGGTGCTACCTACCTAGCGCTGCGAGGGAAAGTGCATAGCCCAGGCGTGTTTCGGCAGAAGCAGCAGCGCGGAGCATTTCGCTGCCGGCACAGCGCTCTCTGGGCGAGAAGCGGACGACGGTTTGACTCCGGCAGAATGAAAGCGCCACATGGTACGAAGAGCATCGGAATGAAGGCAGAGCACCGAGCTGCTGCCGTGCGCATCGCACAGGCTGCGAGAGGAAGCGTGGCTGTCACTGGCTTCTTTGCGGGTTCACGTTAGCAGTTGAAAACAGAAAGTTCCACTTGCAGCTACTTGTGCTGCTACCTATTTCTCTTCCAGCTCTCCCTGGAAAGAATTGTGCCGAGCTTTACGCTTCCAGATGCACAGATGACGGTGGTAGATGCGGCAGAGAATAGAAAGACAGCGCGCAGCGGACAGTTTCTGGTGCTTTACGTGAGGCAAGGGGGAAGTGCAGCCCAGCAGTGGCTTTTACTTCTGGAGCCTTTTGCTTTGGTAGCAGCAGCTGCTGCGAGTGGGCAACGGAGCTGCGAGAGTGCGTAATGTGACGGCACATCTCGCTGAGAAGGAAGCTGCCGAGCCGCAGCGTGTTGTGCTCCGTTTCAAGGCTACTTGGAGGAGGGGGGTACTCGAAGAACGCCTTCTTTCTGGACGCGTCCTTCTGGGTGTGCTCAAGCTGCATGGACTCGGCAGCACGGAAGGTGTAAGAACCTGTTTCTGGCCAGGCAGTGTGCTGGAGTGCAAAGGGCTGCGCCTTCCTTTCTGAAGCAGCCCAGAGCATTCTCAGCGGAATCTGCTTGTGAAGCAGCTCTTGGCTGGACATTTGCAAGTCGCTCCACTGAGTCCATGAAGCCGGTGGCCAGCTGCTTCGTTCTTCGCCTTCTGGGCTCTGGACAGAGCTGAAGCGCAGCGATGGCTCGGAGCTTTGCCGCTCTTCGGCGTGAGCACTGCACGCAGCCACAGGCTGCTGTGCACGGATTTCCCTCAGCTCGACGTACAATCATTCTCTTGCTGTTTCCCTGAGTCGAAAGTGTCCGTGTAGCTCTCGCTCAGCGAAATGCGTCAGGAGAGAAACACTTGCTGGATGAGCTTTTCGCTGGCCAAGACTTTCAACGCAGCACCACCATTCGGGCAAGGAGGAGGAGAAAGGAGGAGCATCTTTTCGTCCTGGCCCGTTCTTCTGCGCGAGACGCCTCTCCGCGTCTTCGCTCCCTGCAAGGCTGTAATGTGCGCCGTGGTACTTGGAAGTGAGAAGGCAGGTGCAGAGAGCACCGCGATCTGGCGGCGCCGTGCAGGCTGGAAAGGAAAGAGGGCTGCCACCGGAATGTGGTGCGAATACCGGTTTGCACGCGTCGAGGGTAAGCTCTGGGTGAGCTTGCTGGCCTAAAACTGTTCTCTGTGCCAGACGCAGGCGAGAAGCTTTCCGTTAAGAATCAGGCTGCCACGCAAACAGAACGTGGTGCTACCTACCTAGCGCTGCGAGGGAAAGTGCATAGCCCAGGCGTGTTTCGGCAGAAGCAGCAGCGCGGAGCATTTCGCTGCCGGCACAGCGCTCTCTGGGCGAGAAGCGGACGACGGTTTGACTCCGGCAGAATGAAAGCGCCACATGGTACGAAGAGCATCGGAATGAAGGCAGAGCACCGAGCTGCTGCCGTGCGCATCGCACAGGCTGCGAGAGGAAGCGTGGCTGTCACTGGCTTCTTTGCGGGTTCACGTTAGCAGTTGAAAACAGAAAGTTCCACTTGCAGCTACTTGTGCTGCTACCTATTTCTCTTCCAGCTCTCCCTGGAAAGAATTGTGCCGAGCTTTACGCTTCCAGATGCACAGATGACGGTGGTAGATGCGGCAGAGAATAGAAAGACAGCGCGCAGCGGACAGTTTCTGGTGCTTTACGTGAGGCAAGGGGGAAGTGCAGCCCAGCAGTGGCTTTTACTTCTGGAGCCTTTTGCTTTGGTAGCAGCAGCTGCTGCGAGTGGGCAACGGAGCTGCGAGAGTGCGTAATGTGACGGCACATCTCGCTGAGAAGGAAGCTGCCGAGCCGCAGCGTGTTGTGCTCCGTTTCAAGGCTACTTGGAGGAGGGGGGTACTCGAAGAACGCCTTCTTTCTGGACGCGTCCTTCTGGGTGGTCTCAAGCTGCATGGACTCGGCAGCACGGAAGGTGTAAGAACCTGTTTCTGGCCAGGCAGTGTGCTGGAGTGCAAAGGGCTGCGCCTTCCTTTCTGAAGCAGCCCAGAGCATTCTCAGCGGAATCTGCTTGTGAAGCAGCTCTTGGCTGGACATTTGCAAGTCGCTCCACTGAGTCCATGAAGCCGGTGGCCAGCTGCTTCGTTCTTCGCCTTCTGGGCTCTGGACAGAGCTGAAGCGCAGCGATGGCTCGGAGCTTTGCCGCTCTTCGGCGTGAGCACTGCACGCAGCCACAGGCTGCTGTGCACGGATTTCCCTCAGCTCGACGTACAATCATTCTCTTGCTGTTTCCCTGAGTCGAAAGTGTCCGTGTAGCTCTCGCTCAGCGAAATGCGTCAGGAGAGAAACACTTGCTGGATGAGCTTTTCGCTGGCCAAGACTTTCAACGCAGCACCACCATTCGGGCAAGGAGGAGGAGAAAGGAGGAGCATCTTTTCGTCCTGGCCCGTTCTTCTGCGCGAGACGCCTCTCCGCGTCTTCGCTCCCTGCAAGGCTGTAATGTGCGCCGTGGTACTTGGAAGTGAGAAGGCAGGTGCAGAGAGCACCGCGATCTGGCGGCGCCGTGCAGGCTGGAAAGGAAAGAGGGCTGCCACCGGAATGTGGTGCGAATACCGGTTTGCACGCGTCGAGGGTAAGCTCTGGGTGAGCTTGCTGGCCTAAAACTGTTCTCTGTGCCAGACGCAGGCGAGAAGCTTTCCGTTAAGAATCAGGCTGCCACGCAAACAGAACGTGGTGCTACCTACCTAGCGCTGCGAGGGAAAGTGCATAGCCCAGGCGTGTTTCGGCAGAAGCAGCAGCGCGGAGCATTTCGCTGCCGGCACAGCGCTCTCTGGGCGAGAAGCGGACGACGGTTTGACTCCGGCAGAATGAAAGCGCCACATGGTACGAAGAGCATCGGAATGAAGGCAGAGCACCGAGCTGCTGCCGTGCGCATCGCACAGGCTGCGAGAGGAAGCGTGGCTGTCACTGGCTTCTTTGCGGGTTCACGTTAGCAGTTGAAAACAGAAAGTTCCACTTGCAGCTACTTGTGCTGCTACCTATTTCTCTTCCAGCTCTCCCTGGAAAGAATTGTGCCGAGCTTTACGCTTCCAGATGCACAGATGACGGTGGTAGATGCGGCAGAGAATAGAAAGACAGCGCGCAGCGGACAGTTTCTGGTGCTTTACGTGAGGCAAGGGGGAAGTGCAGCCCAGCAGTGGCTTTTACTTCTGGAGCCTTTTGCTTTGGTAGCAGCAGCTGCTGCGAGTGGGCAACGGAGCTGCGAGAGTGCGTAATGTGACGGCACATCTCGCTGAGAAGGAAGCTGCCGAGCCGCAGCGTGTTGTGCTCCGTTTCAAGGCTACTTGGAGGAGGGGGGTACTCGAAGAACGCCTTCTTTCTGGACGCGTCCTTCTGGGTGTGCTCAAGCTGCATGGACTCGGCAGCACGGAAGGTGTAAGAACCTGTTTCTGGCCAGGCAGTGTGCTGGAGTGCAAAGGGCTGCGCCTTCCTTTCTGAAGCAGCCCAGAGCATTCTCAGCGGAATCTGCTTGTGAAGCAGCTCTTGGCTGGACATTTGCAAGTCGCTCCACTGAGTCCATGAAGCCGGTGGCCAGCTGCTTCGTTCTTCGCCTTCTGGGCTCTGGACAGAGCTGAAGCGCAGCGATGGCTCGGAGCTTTGCCGCTCTTCGGCGTGAGCACTGCACGCAGCCACAGGCTGCTGTGCACGGATTTCCCTCAGCTCGACGTACAATCATTCTCTTGCTGTTTCCCTGAGTCGAAAGTGTCCGTGTAGCTCTCGCTCAGCGAAATGCGTCAGGAGAGAAACACTTGCTGGATGAGCTTTTCGCTGGCCAAGACTTTCAACGCAGCACCACCATTCGGGCAAGGAGGAGGAGAAAGGAGGAGCATCTTTTCGTCCTGGCCCGTTCTTCTGCGCGAGACGCCTCTCCGCGTCTTCGCTCCCTGCAAGGCTGTAATGTGCGCCGTGGTACTTGGAAGTGAGAAGGCAGGTGCAGAGAGCACCGCGATCTGGCGGCGCCGTGCAGGCTGGAAAGGAAAGAGGGCTGCCACCGGAATGTGGTGCGAATACCGGTTTGCACGCGTCGAGGGTAAGCTCTGGGTGAGCTTGCTGGCCTAAAACTGTTCTCTGTGCCAGACGCAGGCGAGAAGCTTTCCGTTAAGAATCAGGCTGCCACGCAAACAGAACGTGGTGCTACCTACCTAGCGCTGCGAGGGAAAGTGCATAGCCCAGGCGTGTTTCGGCAGAAGCAGCAGCGCGGAGCATTTCGCTGCCGGCACAGCGCTCTCTGGGCGAGAAGCGGACGACGGTTTGACTCCGGCAGAATGAAAGCGCCACATGGTACGAAGAGCATCGGAATGAAGGCAGAGCACCGAGCTGCTGCCGTGCGCATCGCACAGGCTGCGAGAGGAAGCGTGGCTGTCACTGGCTTCTTTGCGGGTTCACGTTAGCAGTTGAAAACAGAAAGTTCCACTTGCAGCGACTTGTGCTGCTACCTATTTCTCTTCCAGCTCTCCCTGGAAAGAATTGTGCCGAGCTTTACGCTTCCAGATGCACAGATGACGGTGGTAGATGCGGCAGAGAATAGAAAGACAGCGCGCAGCGGACAGTTTCTGGTGCTTTACGTGAGGCAAGGGGGAAGTGCAGCCCAGCAGTGGCTTTTACTTCTGGAGCCTTTTGCTTTGGTAGCAGCAGCTGCTGCGAGTGGGCAACGGAGCTGCGAGAGTGCGTAATGTGACGGCACATCTCGCTGAGAAGGAAGCTGCCGAGCCGCAGCGTGTTGTGCTCCGTTTCAAGGCTACTTGGAGGAGGGGGGTACTCGAAGAACGCCTTCTTTCTGGACGCGTCCTTCTGGGTGTGCTCAAGCTGCATGGACTCGGCAGCACGGAAGGTGTAAGAACCTGTTTCTGGCCAGGCAGTGTGCTGGAGTGCAAAGGGCTGCGCCTTCCTTTCTGAAGCAGCCCAGAGCATTCTCAGCGGAATCTGCTTGTGAAGCAGCTCTTGGCTGGACATTTGCAAGTCGCTCCACTGAGTCCATGAAGCCGGTGGCCAGCTGCTTCCTTCTTCGCCTTCTGGGCTCTGGACAGAGCTGAAGCGCAGCGATGGCTCGGAGCTTTGCCGCTCTTCGGCGTGAGCACTGCACGCAGCCACAGGCTGCTGTGCACGGATTTCCCTCAGCTCGACGTACAATCATTCTCTTGCTGTTTCCCTGAGTCGAAAGTGTCCGTGTAGCTCTCGCTCAGCGAAATGCGTCAGGAGAGAAACACTTGCTGGATGAGCTTTTCGCTGGCCAAGACTTTCAACGCAGCACCACCATTCGGGCAAGGAGGAGGAGAAAGGAGGAGCATCTTTTCGTCCTGGCCCGTTCTTCTGCGCGAGACGCCTCTCCGCGTCTTCGCTCCCTGCAAGGCTGTAATGTGCGCCGTGGTACTTGGAAGTGAGAAGGCAGGTGCAGAGAGCACCGCGATCTGGCGGCGCCGTGCAGGCTGGAAAGGAAAGAGGGCTGCCACCGGAATGTGGTGCGAATACCGGTTTGCACGCGTCGAGGGTAAGCTCTGGGTGAGCTTGCTGGCCTAAAACTGTTCTCTGTGCCAGACGCAGGCGAGAAGCTTTCCGTTAAGAATCAGGCTGCCACGCAAACAGAACGTGGTGCTACCTACCTAGCGCTGCGAGGGAAAGTGCATAGCCCAGGCGTGTTTCGGCAGAAGCAGCAGCGCGGAGCATTTCGCTGCCGGCACAGCGCTCTCTGGGCGAGAAGCGGACGACGGTTTGACTCCGGCAGAATGAAAGCGCCACATGGTACGAAGAGCATCGGAATGAAGGCAGAGCACCGAGCTGCTGCCGTGCGCATCGCACAGGCTGCGAGAGGAAGCGTGGCTGTCACTGGCTTCTTTGCGGGTTCACGTTAGCAGTTGAAAACAGAAAGTTCCACTTGCAGCTACTTGTGCTGCTACCTATTTCTCTTCCAGCTCTCCCTGGAAAGAATTGTGCCGAGCTTTACGCTTCCAGATGCACAGATGACGGTGGTAGATGCGGCAGAGAATAGAAAGACAGCGCGCAGCGGACAGTTTCTGGTGCTTTACGTGAGGCAAGGGGGAAGTGCAGCCCAGCAGTGGCTTTTACTTCTGGAGCCTTTTGCTTTGGTAGCAGCAGCTGCTGCGAGTGGGCAACGGAGCTGCGAGAGTGCGTAATGTGACGGCACATCTCGCTGAGAAGGAAGCTGCCGAGCCGCAGCGTGTTGTGCTCCGTTTCAAGGCTACTTGGAGGAGGGGGGTACTCGAAGAACGCCTTCTTTCTGGACGCGTCCTTCTGGGTGTGCTCAAGCTGCATGGACTCGGCAGCACGGAAGGTGTAAGAACCTGTTTCTGGCCAGGCAGTGTGCTGGAGTGCAAAGGGCTGCGCCTTCCTTTCTGAAGCAGCCCAGAGCATTCTCAGCGGAATCTGCTTGTGAAGCAGCTCTTGGCTGGACATTTGCAAGTCGCTCCACTGAGTCCATGAAGCCGGTGGCCAGCTGCTTCCTTCTTCGCCTTCTGGGCTCTGGACAGAGCTGAAGCGCAGCGATGGCTCGGAGCTTTGCCGCTCTTCGGCGTGAGCACTGCACGCAGCCACAGGCTGCTGTGCACGGATTTCCCTCAGCTCGACGTACAATCATTCTCTTGCTGTTTCCCTGAGTCGAAAGTGTCCGTGTAGCTCTCGCTCAGCGAAATGCGTCAGGAGAGAAACACTTGCTGGATGAGCTTTTCGCTGGCCAAGACTTTCAACGCAGCACCACCATTCGGGCAAGGAGGAGGAGAAAGGAGGAGCATCTTTTCGTCCTGGCCCGTTCTTCTGCGCGAGACGCCTCTCCGCGTCTTCGCTCCCTGCAAGGCTGTAATGTGCGCCGTGGTACTTGGAAGTGAGAAGGCAGGTGCAGAGAGCACCGCGATCTGGCGGCGCCGTGCAGGCTGGAAAGGAAAGAGGGCTGCCACCGGAATGTGGTGCGAATACCGGTTTGCACGCGTCGAGGGTAAGCTCTGGGTGAGCTTGCTGGCCTAAAACTGTTCTCTGTGCCAGACGCAGGCGAGAAGCTTTCCGTTAAGAATCAGGCTGCCACGCAAACAGAACGTGGTGCTACCTACCTAGCGCTGCGAGGGAAAGTGCATAGCCCAGGCGTGTTTCGGCAGAAGCAGCAGCGCGGAGCATTTCGCTGCCGGCACAGCGCTCTCTGGGCGAGAAGCGGACGACGGTTTGACTCCGGCAGAATGAAAGCGCCACATGGTACGAAGAGCATCGGAATGAAGGCAGAGCACCGAGCTGCTGCCGTGCGCATCGCACAGGCTGCGAGAGGAAGCGTGGCTGTCACTGGCTTCTTTGCGGGTTCACGTTAGCAGTTGAAAACAGAAAGTTCCACTTGCAGCTACTTGTGCTGCTACCTATTTCTCTTCCAGCTCTCCCTGGAAAGAATTGTGCCGAGCTTTACGCTTCCAGATGCACAGATGACGGTGGTAGATGCGGCAGAGAATAGAAAGACAGCGCGCAGCGGACAGTTTCTGGTGCTTTACGTGAGGCAAGGGGGAAGTGCAGCCCAGCAGTGGCTTTTACTTCTGGAGCCTTTTGCTTTGGTAGCAGCAGCTGCTGCGAGTGGGCAACGGAGCTGCGAGAGTGCGTAATGTGACGGCACATCTCGCTGAGAAGGAAGCTGCCGAGCCGCAGCGTGTTGTGCTCCGTTTCAAGGCTACTTGGAGGAGGGGGGTACTCGAAGAACGCCTTCTTTCTGGACGCGTCCTTCTGGGTGTGCTCAAGCTGCATGGACTCGGCAGCACGGAAGGTGTAAGAACCTGTTTCTGGCCAGGCAGTGTGCTGGAGTGCAAAGGGCTGCGCCTTCCTTTCTGAAGCAGCCCAGAGCATTCTCAGCGGAATCTGCTTGTGAAGCAGCTCTTGGCTGGACATTTGCAAGTCGCTCCACTGAGTCCATGAAGCCGGTGGCCAGCTGCTTCGTTCTTCGCCTTCTGGGCTCTGGACAGAGCTGAAGCGCAGCGATGGCTCGGAGCTTTGCCGCTCTTCGGCGTGAGCACTGCACGCAGCCACAGGCTGCTGTGCACGGATTTCCCTCAGCTCGACGTACAATCATTCTCTTGCTGTTTCCCTGAGTCGAAAGTGTCCGTGTAGCTCTCGCTCAGCGAAATGCGTCAGGAGAGAAACACTTGCTGGATGAGCTTTTCGCTGGCCAAGACTTTCAACGCAGCACCACCATTCGGGCAAGGAGGAGGAGAAAGGAGGAGCATCTTTTCGTCCTGGCCCGTTCTTCTGCGCGAGACGCCTCTCCGCGTCTTCGCTCCCTGCAAGGCTGTAATGTGCGCCGTGGTACTTGGAAGTGAGAAGGCAGGTGCAGAGAGCACCGCGATCTGGCGGCGCCGTGCAGGCTGGAAAGGAAAGAGGGCTGCCACCGGAATGTGGTGCGAATACCGGTTTGCACGCGTCGAGGGTAAGCTCTGGGTGAGCTTGCTGGCCTAAAACTGTTCTCTGTGCCAGACGCAGGCGAGAAGCTTTCCGTTAAGAATCAGGCTGCCACGCAAACAGAACGTGGTGCTACTACCTACCTAGCGCTGCGAGGGAAAGTGCATAGCCCAGGCGTGTTTCGGCAGAAGCAGCAGCGCGGAGCGTTTCGCTGCCGGCACAGCGCTCTCTGGGCGAGAAGCGGACGACGGTTTGACTCCGGCAGAATGAAAGCGCCACATGGTACGAAGAGCATCGGAATGAAGGCAGAGCACCGAGCTGCTGCCGTGCGCATCGCACAGGCTGCGAGAGGAAGCGTGGCTGTCACTGGCTTCTTTGCGGGTTCACGTTAGCAGTTGAAAACAGAAAGTTCCACTTGCAGCGACTTGTGCTGCTACCTATTTCTCTTCCAGCTCTCCCTGGAAAGAATTGTGCCGAGCTTTACGCTTCCAGATGCACAGATGACGGTGGTAGATGCGGCAGAGAATAGAAAGACAGCGCGCAGCGGACAGTTTCTGGTGCTTTACGTGAGGCAAGGGGGAAGTGCAGCCCAGCAGTGGCTTTTACTTCTGGAGCCTTTTGCTTTGGTAGCAGCAGCTGCTGCGAGTGGGCAACGGAGCTGCGAGAGTGCGTAATGTGACGGCACATCTCGCTGAGAAGGAAGCTGCCGAGCCGCAGCGTGTTGTGCTCCGTTTCAAGGCTACTTGGAGGAGGGGGGTACTCGAAGAACGCCTTCTTTCTGGACGCGTCCTTCTGGGTGTGCTCAAGCTGCATGGACTCGGCAGCACGGAAGGTGTAAGAACCTGTTTCTGGCCAGGCAGTGTGCTGGAGTGCAAAGGGCTGCGCCTTCCTTTCTGAAGCAGCCCAGAGCATTCTCAGCGGAATCTGCTTGTGAAGCAGCTCTTGGCTGGACATTTGCAAGTCGCTCCACTGAGTCCATGAAGCCGGTGGCCAGCTGCTTCGTTCTTCGCCTTCTGGGCTCTGGACAGAGCTGAAGCGCAGCGATGGCTCGGAGCTTTGCCGCTCTTCGGCGTGAGCACTGCACGCAGCCACAGGCTGCTGTGCACGGATTTCCCTCAGCTCGACGTACAATCATTCTCTTGCTGTTTCCCTGAGTCGAAAGTGTCCGTGTAGCTCTCGCTCAGCGAAATGCGTCAGGAGAGAAACACTTGCTGGATGAGCTTTTCGCTGGCCAAGACTTTCAACGCAGCACCACCATTCGGGCAAGGAGGAGGAGAAAGGAGGAGCATCTTTTCGTCCTGGCCCGTTCTTCTGCGCGAGACGCCTCTCCGCGTCTTCGCTCCCTGCAAGGCTGTAATGTGCGCCGTGGTACTTGGAAGTGAGAAGGCAGGTGCAGAGAGCACCGCGATCTGGCGGCGCCGTGCAGGCTGGAAAGGAAAGAGGGCTGCCACCGGAATGTGGTGCGAATACCGGTTTGCACGCGTCGAGGGTAAGCTCTGGGTGAGCTTGCTGGCCTAAAACTGTTCTCTGTGCCAGACGCAGGCGAGAAGCTTTCCGTTAAGAATCAGGCTGCCACGCAAACGGAACGTGGTGCTACCTACCTAGCGCTGCGAGGGAAAGTGCATAGCCCAGGCGTGTTTCGGCAGAAGCAGCAGCACGGAGCATTTCGCTGCCGGCACAGCGCTCTCTGGGCGAGAAGCGGACGACGGTTTGACTCCGGCAGAATGAAAGCGCCACATGGTACGAAGAGCATCGGAATGAAGGCAGAGCACCGAGCTGCTGCCGTGCGCATCGCACAGGCTGCGAGAGGAAGCGTGGCTGTCACTGGCTTCTTTGCGGGTTCACGTTAGCAGTTGAAAACAGAAAGTTCCACTTGCAGCTACTTGTGCTGCTACCTATTTCTCTTCCAGCTCTCCCTGGAAAGAATTGTGCCGAGCTTTACGCTTCCAGATGCACAGATGACGGTGGTAGATGCGGCAGAGAATAGAAAGACAGCGCGCAGCGGACAGTTTCTGGTGCTTTACGTGAGGCAAGGGGGAAGTGCAGCCCAGCAGTGGCTTTTACTTCTGGAGCCTTTTGCTTTGGTAGCAGCAGCTGCTGCGAGTGGGCAACGGAGCTGCGAGAGTGCGTAATGTGACGGCACATCTCGCTGAGAAGGAAGCTGCCGAGCCGCAGCGTGTTGTGCTCCGTTTCAAGGCTACTTGGAGGAGGGGGGTACTCGAAGAACGCCTTCTTTCTGGACGCGTCCTTCTGGGTGTGCTCAAGCTGCATGGGCTCGGCAGCACGGAAGGTGTAAGAACCTGTTTCTGGCCAGGCAGTGTGCTGGAGTGCAAAGGGCTGCGCCTTCCTTTCTGAAGCAGCCCAGAGCATTCTCAGCGGAATCTGCTTGTGAAGCAGCTCTTGGCTGGACATTTGCAAGTCGCTCCACTGAGTCCATGAAGCCGGTGGCCAGCTGCTTCGTTCTTCGCCTTCTGGGCTCTGGACAGAGCTGAAGCGCAGCGATGGCTCGGAGCTTTGCCGCTCTTCGGCGTGAGCACTGCACGCAGCCACAGGCTGCTGTGCACGGATTTCCCTCAGCTCGACGTACAATCATTCTCTTGCTGTTTCCCTGAGTCGAAAGTGTCCGTGTAGCTCTCGCTCAGCGAAATGCGTCAGGAGAGAAACACTTGCTGGATGAGCTTTTCGCTGGCCAAGACTTTCAACGCAGCACCACCATTCGGGCAAGGAGGAGGAGAAAGGAGGAGCATCTTTTCGTCCTGGCCCGTTCTTCTGCGCGAGACGCCTCTCCGCGTCTTCGCTCCCTGCAAGGCTGTAATGTGCGCCGTGGTACTTGGAAGTGAGAAGGCAGGTGCAGAGAGCACCGCGATCTGGCGGCGCCGTGCAGGCTGGAAAGGAAAGAGGGCTGCCACCGGAATGTGGTGCGAATACCGGTTTGCACGCGTCGAGGGTAAGCTCTGGGTGAGCTTGCTGGCCTAAAACTGTTCTCTGTGCCAGACGCAGGCGAGAAGCTTTCCGTTAAGAATCAGGCTGCCACGCAAACAGAACGTGGTGCTACCTACCTAGCGCTGCGAGGGAAAGTGCATAGCCCAGGCGTGTTTCGGCAGAAGCAGCAGCGCGGAGCATTTCGCTGCCGGCACAGCGCTCTCTGGGCGAGAAGCGGACGACGGTTTGACTCCGGCAGAATGAAAGCGCCACATGGTACGAAGAGCATCGGAATGAAGGCAGAGCACCGAGCTGCTGCCGTGCGCATCGCACAGGCTGCGAGAGGAAGCGTGGCTGTCACTGGCTTCTTTGCGGGTTCACGTTAGCAGTTGAAAACAGAAAGTTCCACTTGCAGCTACTTGTGCTGCTACCTATTTCTCTTCCAGCTCTCCCTGGAAAGAATTGTGCCGAGCTTTACGCTTCCAGATGCACAGATGACGGTGGTAGATGCGGCAGAGAATAGAAAGACAGCGCGCAGCGGACAGAGTTTCTGGTGCTTTACGTGAGGCAAGGGGGAAGTGCAGCCCAGCAGTGGCTTTTACTTCTGGAGCCTTTTGCTTTGGTAGCAGCAGCTGCTGCGAGTGGGCAACGGAGCTGCGAGAGTGCGTAATGTGACGGCACATCTCGCTGAGAAGGAAGCTGCCGAGCCGCAGCGTGTTGTGCTCCGTTTCAAGGCTACTTGGAGGAGGGGGGTACTCGAAGAACGCCTTCTTTCTGGACGCGTCCTTCTGGGTGTGCTCAAGCTGCATGGACTCGGCAGCACGGAAGGTGTAAGAACCTGTTTCTGGCCAGGCAGTGTGCTGGAGTGCAAAGGGCTGCGCCTTCCTTTCTGAAGCAGCCCAGAGCATTCTCAGCGGAATCTGCTTGTGAAGCAGCTCTTGGCTGGACATTTGCAAGTCGCTCCACTGAGTCCATGAAGCCGGTGGCCAGCTGCTTCGTTCTTCGCCTTCTGGGCTCTGGACAGAGCTGAAGCGCAGCGATGGCTCGGAGCTTTGCCGCTCTTCGGCGTGAGCACTGCACGCAGCCACAGGCTGCTGTGCACGGATTTCCCTCAGCTCGACGTACAATCATTCTCTTGCTGTTTCCCTGAGTCGAAAGTGTCCGTGTAGCTCTCGCTCAGCGAAATGCGTCAGGAGAGAAACACTTGCTGGATGAGCTTTTCGCTGGCCAAGACTTTCAACGCAGCACCACCATTCGGGCAAGGAGGAGGAGAAAGGAGGAGCATCTTTTCGTCCTGGCCCGTTCTTCTGCGCGAGACGCCTCTCCGCGTCTTCGCTCCCTGCAAGGCTGTAATGTGCGCCGTGGTACTTGGAAGTGAGAAGGCAGGTGCAGAGAGCACCGCGATCTGGCGGCGCCGTGCAGGCTGGAAAGGAAAGAGGGCTGCCACCGGAATGTGGTGCGAATACCGGTTTGCACGCGTCGAGGGTAAGCTCTGGGTGAGCTTGCTGGCCTAAAACTGTTCTCTGTGCCAGACGCAGGCGAGAAGCTTTCCGTTAAGAATCAGGCTGCCACGCAAACAGAACGTGGTGCTACCTACCTAGCGCTGCGAGGGAAAGTGCATAGCCCAGGCGTGTTTCGGCAGAAGCAGCAGCGCGGAGCATTTCGCTGCCGGCACAGCGCTCTCTGGGCGAGAAGCGGACGACGGTTTGACTCCGGCAGAATGAAAGCGCCACATGGTACGAAGAGCATCGGAATGAAGGCAGAGCACCGAGCTGCTGCCGTGCGCATCGCACAGGCTGCGAGAGGAAGCGTGGCTGTCACTGGCTTCTTTGCGGGTTCACGTTAGCAGTTGAAAACAGAAAGTTCCACTTGCAGCGACTTGTGCTGCTACCTATTTCTCTTCCAGCTCTCCCTGGAAAGAATTGTGCCGAGCTTTACGCTTCCAGATGCACAGATGACGGTGGTAGATGCGGCAGAGAATAGAAAGACAGCGCGCAGCGGACAGTTTCTGGTGCTTTACGTGAGGCAAGGGGGAAGTGCAGCCCAGCAGTGGCTTTTACTTCTGGAGCCTTTTGCTTTGGTAGCAGCAGCTGCTGCGAGTGGGCAACGGAGCTGCGAGAGTGCGTAATGTGACGGCACATCTCGCTGAGAAGGAAGCTGCCGAGCCGCAGCGTGTTGTGCTCCGTTTCAAGGCTACTTGGAGGAGGGGGGTACTCGAAGAACGCCTTCTTTCTGGACGCGTCCTTCTGGGTGTGCTCAAGCTGCATGGACTCGGCAGCACGGAAGGTGTAAGAACCTGTTTCTGGCCAGGCAGTGTGCTGGAGTGCAAAGGGCTGCGCCTTCCTTTCTGAAGCAGCCCAGAGCATTCTCAGCGGAATCTGCTTGTGAAGCAGCTCTTGGCTGGACATTTGCAAGTCGCTCCACTGAGTCCATGAAGCCGGTGGCCAGCTGCTTCGTTCTTCGCCTTCTGGGCTCTGGACAGAGCTGAAGCGCAGCGATGGCTCGGAGCTTTGCCGCTCTTCGGCGTGAGCACTGCACGCAGCCACAGGCTGCTGTGCACGGATTTCCCTCAGCTCGACGTACAATCATTCTCTTGCTGTTTCCCTGAGTCGAAAGTGTCCGTGTAGCTCTCGCTCAGCGAAATGCGTCAGGAGAGAAACACTTGCTGGATGAGCTTTTCGCTGGCCAAGACTTTCAACGCAGCACCACCATTCGGGCAAGGAGGAGGAGAAAGGAGGAGCATCTTTTCGTCCTGGCCCGTTCTTCTGCGCGAGACGCCTCTCCGCGTCTTCGCTCCCTGCAAGGCTGTAATGTGCGCCGTGGTACTTGGAAGTGAGAAGGCAGGTGCAGAGAGCACCGCGATCTGGCGGCGCCGTGCAGGCTGGAAAGGAAAGAGGGCTGCCACCGGAATGTGGTGCGAATACCGGTTTGCACGCGTCGAGGGTAAGCTCTGGGTGAGCTTGCTGGCCTAAAACTGTTCTCTGTGCCAGACGCAGGCGAGAAGCTTTCCGTTAAGAATCAGGCTGCCACGCAAACAGAACGTGGTGCTACCTACCTAGCGCTGCGAGGGAAAGTGCATAGCCCAGGCGTGTTTCGGCAGAAGCAGCAGCGCGGAGCATTTCGCTGCCGGCACAGCGCTCTCTGGGCGAGAAGCGGACGACGGTTTGACTCCGGCAGAATGAAAGCGCCACATGGTACGAAGAGCATCGGAATGAAGGCAGAGCACCGAGCTGCTGCCGTGCGCATCGCACAGGCTGCGAGAGGAAGCGTGGCTGTCACTGGCTTCTTTGCGGGTTCACGTTAGCAGTTGAAAACAGAAAGTTCCACTTGCAGCGACTTGTGCTGCTACCTATTTCTCTTCCAGCTCTCCCTGGAAAGAATTGTGCCGAGCTTTACGCTTCCAGATGCACAGATGACGGTGGTAGATGCGGCAGAGAATAGAAAGACAGCGCGCAGCGGACAGTTTCTGGTGCTTTACGTGAGGCAAGGGGGAAGTGCAGCCCAGCAGTGGCTTTTACTTCTGGAGCCTTTTGCTTTGGTAGCAGCAGCTGCTGCGAGTGGGCAACGGAGCTGCGAGAGTGCGTAATGTGACGGCACATCTCGCTGAGAAGGAAGCTGCCGAGCCGCAGCGTGTTGTGCTCCGTTTCAAGGCTACTTGGAGGAGGGGGGTACTCGAAGAACGCCTTCTTTCTGGACGCGTCCTTCTGGGTGTGCTCAAGCTGCATGGACTCGGCAGCACGGAAGGTGTAAGAACCTGTTTCTGGCCAGGCAGTGTGCTGGAGTGCAAAGGGCTGCGCCTTCCTTTCTGAAGCAGCCCAGAGCATTCTCAGCGGAATCTGCTTGTGAAGCAGCTCTTGGCTGGACATTTGCAAGTCGCTCCACTGAGTCCATGAAGCCGGTGGCCAGCTGCTTCGTTCTTCGCCTTCTGGGCTCTGGACAGAGCTGAAGCGCAGCGATGGCTCGGAGCTTTGCCGCTCTTCGGCGTGAGCACTGCACGCAGCCACAGGCTGCTGTGCACGGATTTCCCTCAGCTCGACGTACAATCATTCTCTTGCTGTTTCCCTGAGTCGAAAGTGTCCGTGTAGCTCTCGCTCAGCGAAATGCGTCAGGAGAGAAACACTTGCTGGATGAGCTTTTCGCTGGCCAAGACTTTCAACGCAGCACCACCATTCGGGCAAGGAGGAGGAGAAAGGAGGAGCATCTTTTCGTCCTGGCCCGTTCTTCTGCGCGAGACGCCTCTCCGCGTCTTCGCTCCCTGCAAGGCTGTAATGTGCGCCGTGGTACTTGGAAGTGAGAAGGCAGGTGCAGAGAGCACCGCGATCTGGCGGCGCCGTGCAGGCTGGAAAGGAAAGAGGGCTGCCACCGGAATGTGGTGCGAATACCGGTTTGCACGCGTCGAGGGTAAGCTCTGGGTGAGCTTGCTGGCCTAAAACTGTTCTCTGTGCCAGACGCAGGCGAGAAGCTTTCCGTTAAGAATCAGGCTGCCACGCAAACAGAACGTGGTGCTACCTACCTAGCGCTGCGAGGGAAAGTGCATAGCCCAGGCGTGTTTCGGCAGAAGCAGCAGCGCGGAGCATTTCGCTGCCGGCACAGCGCTCTCTGGGCGAGAAGCGGACGACGGTTTGACTCCGGCAGAATGAAAGCGCCACATGGTACGAAGAGCATCGGAATGAAGGCAGAGCACCGAGCTGCTGCCGTGCGCATCGCACAGGCTGCGAGAGGAAGCGTGGCTGTCACTGGCTTCTTTGCGGGTTCACGTTAGCAGTTGAAAACAGAAAGTTCCACTTGCAGCTACTTGTGCTGCTACCTATTTCTCTTCCAGCTCTCCCTGGAAAGAATTGTGCCGAGCTTTACGCTTCCAGATGCACAGATGACGGTGGTAGATGCGGCAGAGAATAGAAAGACAGCGCGCAGCGGACAGTTTCTGGTGCTTTACGTGAGGCAAGGGGGAAGTGCAGCCCAGCAGTGGCTTTTACTTCTGGAGCCTTTTGCTTTGGTAGCAGCAGCTGCTGCGAGTGGGCAACGGAGCTGCGAGAGTGCGTAATGTGACGGCACATCTCGCTGAGAAGGAAGCTGCCGAGCCGCAGCGTGTTGTGCTCCGTTTCAAGGCTACTTGGAGGAGGGGGGTACTCGAAGAACGCCTTCTTTCTGGACGCGTCCTTCTGGGTGTGCTCAAGCTGCATGGACTCGGCAGCACGGAAGGTGTAAGAACCTGTTTCTGGCCAGGCAGTGTGCTGGAGTGCAAAGGGCTGCGCCTTCCTTTCTGAAGCAGCCCAGAGCATTCTCAGCGGAATCTGCTTGTGAAGCAGCTCTTGGCTGGACATTTGCAAGTCGCTCCACTGAGTCCATGAAGCCGGTGGCCAGCTGCTTCGTTCTTCGCCTTCTGGGCTCTGGACAGAGCTGAAGTGCAGCGATGGCTCGGAGCTTTGCCGCTCTTCGGCGTGAGCACTGCACGCAGCCACAGGCTGCTGTGCACGGATTTCCCTCAGCTCGACGTACAATCATTCTCTTGCTGTTTCCCTGAGTCGAAAGTGTCCGTGTAGCTCTCGCTCAGCGAAATGCGTCAGGAGAGAAACACTTGCTGGATGAGCTTTTCGCTGGCCAAGACTTTCAACGCAGCACCACCATTCGGGCAAGGAGGAGGAGAAAGGAGGAGCATCTTTTCGTCCTGGCCCGTTCTTCTGCGCGAGACGCCTCTCCGCGTCTTCGCTCCCTGCAAGGCTGTAATGTGCGCCGTGGTACTTGGAAGTGAGAAGGCAGGTGCAGAGAGCACCGCGATCTGGCGGCGCCGTGCAGGCTGGAAAGGAAAGAGGGCTGCCACCGGAATGTGGTGCGAATACCGGTTTGCACGCGTCGAGGGTAAGCTCTGGGTGAGCTTGCTGGCCTAAAACTGTTCTCTGTGCCAGACGCAGGCGAGAAGCTTTCCGTTAAGAATCAGGCTGCCACGCAAACAGAACGTGGTGCTACCTACCTAGCGCTGCGAGGGAAAGTGCATAGCCCAGGCGTGTTTCGGCAGAAGCAGCAGCGCGGAGCATTTCGCTGCCGGCACAGCGCTCTCTGGGCGAGAAGCGGACGACGGTTTGACTCCGGCAGAATGAAAGCGCCACATGGTACGAAGAGCATCGGAATGAAGGCAGAGCACCGAGCTGCTGCCGTGCGCATCGCACAGGCTGCGAGAGGAAGCGTGGCTGTCACTGGCTTCTTTGCGGGTTCACATTAGCAGTTGAAAACAGAAAGTTCCACTTGCAGCTACTTGTGCTGCTACCTATTTCTCTTCCAGCTCTCCCTGGAAAGAATTGTGCCGAGCTTTACGCTTCCAGATGCACAGATGACGGTGGTAGATGCGGCAGAGAATAGAAAGACAGCGCGCAGCGGACAGTTTCTGGTGCTTTACGTGAGGCAAGGGGGAAGTGCAGCCCAGCAGTGGCTTTTACTTCTGGAGCCTTTTGCTTTGGTAGCAGCAGCTGCTGCGAGTGGGCAACGGAGCTGCGAGAGTGCGTAATGTGACGGCACATCTCGCTGAGAAGGAAGCTGCCGAGCCGCAGCGTGTTGTGCTCCGTTTCAAGGCTACTTGGAGGAGGGGGGTACTCGAAGAACGCCTTCTTTCTGGACGCGTCCTTCTGGGTGTGCTCAAGCTGCATGGACTCGGCAGCACGGAAGGTGTAAGAACCTGTTTCTGGCCAGGCAGTGTGCTGGAGTGCAAAGGGCTGCGCCTTCCTTTCTGAAGCAGCCCAGAGCATTCTCAGCGGAATCTGCTTGTGAAGCAGCTCTTGGCTGGACATTTGCAAGTCGCTCCACTGAGTCCATGAAGCCGGTGGCCAGCTGCTTCGTTCTTCGCCTTCTGGGCTCTGGACAGAGCTGAAGCGCAGCGATGGCTCGGAGCTTTGCCGCTCTTCGGCGTGAGCACTGCACGCAGCCACAGGCTGCTGTGCACGGATTTCCCTCAGCTCGACGTACAATCATTCTCTTGCTGTTTCCCTGAGTCGAAAGTGTCCGTGTAGCTCTCGCTCAGCGAAATGCGTCAGGAGAGAAACACTTGCTGGATGAGCTTTTCGCTGGCCAAGACTTTCAACGCAGCACCACCATTCGGGCAAGGAGGAGGAGAAAGGAGGAGCATCTTTTCGTCCTGGCCCGTTCTTCTGCGCGAGACGCCTCTCCGCGTCTTCGCTCCCTGCAAGGCTGTAATGTGCGCCGTGGTACTTGGAAGTGAGAAGGCAGGTGCAGAGAGCACCGCGATCTGGCGGCGCCGTGCAGGCTGGAAAGGAAAGAGGGCTGCCACCGGAATGTGGTGCGAATACCGGTTTGCACGCGTCGAGGGTAAGCTCTGGGTGAGCTTGCTGGCCTAAAACTGTTCTCTGTGCCAGACGCAGGCGAGAAGCTTTCCGTTAAGAATCAGGCTGCCACGCAAACAGAACGTGGTGCTACCTACCTAGCGCTGCGAGGGAAAGTGCATAGCCCAGGCGTGTTTCGGCAGAAGCAGCAGCGCGGAGCATTTCGCTGCCGGCACAGCGCTCTCTGGGCGAGAAGCGGACGACGGTTTGACTCCGGCAGAATGAAAGCGCCACATGGTACGAAGAGCATCGGAATGAAGGCAGAGCACCGAGCTGCTGCCGTGCGCATCGCACAGGCTGCGAGAGGAAGCGTGGCTGTCACTGGCTTCTTTGCGGGTTCACGTTAGCAGTTGAAAACAGAAAGTTCCACTTGCAGCGACTTGTGCTGCTACCTATTTCTCTTCCAGCTCTCCCTGGAAAGAATTGTGCCGAGCTTTACGCTTCCAGATGCACAGATGACGGTGGTAGATGCGGCAGAGAATAGAAAGACAGCGCGCAGCGGACAGTTTCTGGTGCTTTACGTGAGGCAAGGGGGAAGTGCAGCCCAGCAGTGGCTTTTACTTCTGGAGCCTTTTGCTTTGGTAGCAGCAGCTGCTGCGAGTGGGCAACGGAGCTGCGAGAGTGCGTAATGTGACGGCACATCTCGCTGAGAAGGAAGCTGCCGAGCCGCAGCGTGTTGTGCTCCGTTTCAAGGCTACTTGGAGGAGGGGGGTACTCGAAGAACGCCTTCTTTCTGGACGCGTCCTTCTGGGTGTGCTCAAGCTGCATGGACTCGGCAGCACGGAAGGTGTAAGAACCTGTTTCTGGCCAGGCAGTGTGCTGGAGTGCAAAGGGCTGCGCCTTCCTTTCTGAAGCAGCCCAGAGCATTCTCAGCGGAATCTGCTTGTGAAGCAGCTCTTGGCTGGACATTTGCAAGTCGCTCCACTGAGTCCATGAAGCCGGTGGCCAGCTGCTTCGTTCTTCGCCTTCTGGGCTCTGGACAGAGCTGAAGCGCAGCGATGGCTCGGAGCTTTGCCGCTCTTCGGCGTGAGCACTGCACGCAGCCACAGGCTGCTGTGCACGGATTTCCCTCAGCTCGACGTACAATCATTCTCTTGCTGTTTCCCTGAGTCGAAAGTGTCCGTGTAGCTCTCGCTCAGCGAAATGCGTCAGGAGAGAAACACTTGCTGGATGAGCTTTTCGCTGGCCAAGACTTTCAACGCAGCACCACCATTCGGGCAAGGAGGAGGAGAAAGGAGGAGCATCTTTTCGTCCTGGCCCGTTCTTCTGCGCGAGACGCCTCTCCGCGTCTTCGCTCCCTGCAAGGCTGTAATGTGCGCCGTGGTACTTGGAAGTGAGAAGGCAGGTGCAGAGAGCACCGCGATCTGGCGGCGCCGTGCAGGCTGGAAAGGAAAGAGGGCTGCCACCGGAATGTGGTGCGAATACCGGTTTGCACGCGTCGAGGGTAAGCTCTGGGTGAGCTTGCTGGCCTAAAACTGTTCTCTGTGCCAGACGCAGGCGAGAAGCTTTCCGTTAAGAATCAGGCTGCCACGCAAACGGAACGTGGTGCTACCTACCTAGCGCTGCGAGGGAAAGTGCATAGCCCAGGCGTGTTTCGGCAGAAGCAGCAGCGCGGAGCATTTCGCTGCCGGCACAGCGCTCTCTGGGCGAGAAGCGGACGACGGTTTGACTCCGGCAGAATGAAAGCGCCACATGGTACGAAGAGCATCGGAATGAAGGCAGAGCACCGAGCTGCTGCCGTGCGCATCGCACAGGCTGCGAGAGGAAGCGTGGCTGTCACTGGCTTCTTTGCGGGTTCACGTTAGCAGTTGAAAACAGAAAGTTCCACTTGCAGCTACTTGTGCTGCTACCTATTTCTCTTCCAGCTCTCCCTGGAAAGAATTGTGCCGAGCTTTACGCTTCCAGATGCACAGATGACGGTGGTAGATGCGGCAGAGAATAGAAAGACAGCGCGCAGCGGACAGTTTCTGGTGCTTTACGTGAGGCAAGGGGGAAGTGCAGCCCAGCAGTGGCTTTTACTTCTGGAGCCTTTTGCTTTGGTAGCAGCAGCTGCTGCGAGTGGGCAACGGAGCTGCGAGAGTGCGTAATGTGACGGCACATCTCGCTGAGAAGGAAGCTGCCGAGCCGCAGCGTGTTGTGCTCCGTTTCAAGGCTACTTGGAGGAGGGGGGTACTCGAAGAACGCCTTCTTTCTGGACGCGTCCTTCTGGGTGTGCTCAAGCTGCATGGACTCGGCAGCACGGAAGGTGTAAGAACCTGTTTCTGGCCAGGCAGTGTGCTGGAGTGCAAAGGGCTGCGCCTTCCTTTCTGAAGCAGCCCAGAGCATTCTCAGCGGAATCTGCTTGTGAAGCAGCTCTTGGCTGGACATTTGCAAGTCGCTCCACTGAGTCCATGAAGCCGGTGGCCAGCTGCTTCGTTCTTCGCCTTCTGGGCTCTGGACAGAGCTGAAGCGCAGCGATGGCTCGGAGCTTTGCCGCTCTTCGGCGTGAGCACTGCACGCAGCCACAGGCTGCTGTGCACGGATTTCCCTCAGCTCGACGTACAATCATTCTCTTGCTGTTTCCCTGAGTCGAAAGTGTCCGTGTAGCTCTCGCTCAGCGAAATGCGTCAGGAGAGAAACACTTGCTGGATGAGCTTTTCGCTGGCCAAGACTTTCAACGCAGCACCACCATTCGGGCAAGGAGGAGGAGAAAGGAGGAGCATCTTTTCGTCCTGGCCCGTTCTTCTGCGCGAGACGCCTCTCCGCGTCTTCGCTCCCTGCAAGGCTGTAATGTGCGCCGTGGTACTTGGAAGTGAGAAGGCAGGTGCAGAGAGCACCGCGATCTGGCGGCGCCGTGCAGGCTGGAAAGGAAAGAGGGCTGCCACCGGAATGTGGTGCGAATACCGGTTTGCACGCGTCGAGGGTAAGCTCTGGGTGAGCTTGCTGGCCTAAAACTGTTCTCTGTGCCAGACGCAGGCGAGAAGCTTTCCGTTAAGAATCAGGCTGCCACGCAAACAGAACGTGGTGCTACCTACCTAGCGCTGCGAGGGAAAGTGCATAGCCCAGGCGTGTTTCGGCAGAAGCAGCAGCGCGGAGCATTTCGCTGCCGGCACAGCGCTCTCTGGGCGAGAAGCGGACGACGGTTTGACTCCGGCAGAATGAAAGCGCCACATGGTACGAAGAGCATCGGAATGAAGGCAGAGCACCGAGCTGCTGCCGTGCGCATCGCACAGGCTGCGAGAGGAAGCGTGGCTGTCACTGGCTTCTTTGCGGGTTCACGTTAGCAGTTGAAAACAGAAAGTTCCACTTGCAGCGACTTGTGCTGCTACCTATTTCTCTTCCAGCTCTCCCTGGAAAGAATTGTGCCGAGCTTTACGCTTCCAGATGCACAGATGACGGTGGTAGATGCGGCAGAGAATAGAAAGACAGCGCGCAGCGGACAGTTTCTGGTGCTTTACGTGAGGCAAGGGGGAAGTGCAGCCCAGCAGTGGCTTTTACTTCTGGAGCCTTTTGCTTTGGTAGCAGCAGCTGCTGCGAGTGGGCAACGGAGCTGCGAGAGTGCGTAATGTGACGGCACATCTCGCTGAGAAGGAAGCTGCCGAGCCGCAGCGTGTTGTGCTCCGTTTCAAGGCTACTTGGAGGAGGGGGGTACTCGAAGAACGCCTTCTTTCTGGACGCGTCCTTCTGGGTGTGCTCAAGCTGCATGGGCTCGGCAGCACGGAAGGTGTAAGAACCTGTTTCTGGCCAGGCAGTGTGCTGGAGTGCAAAGGGCTGCGCCTTCCTTTCTGAAGCAGCCCAGAGCATTCTCAGCGGAATCTGCTTGTGAAGCAGCTCTTGGCTGGACATTTGCAAGTCGCTCCACTGAGTCCACGAAGCCGGTGGCCAGCTGCTTCGTTCTTCGCCTTCTGGGCTCTGGACAGAGCTGAAGCGCAGCGATGGCTCGGAGCTTTGCCGCTCTTCGGCGTGAGCACTGCACGCAGCCACAGGCTGCTGTGCACGGATTTCCCTCAGCTCGACGTACAATCATTCTCTTGCTGTTTCCCTGAGTCGAAAGTGTCCGTGTAGCTCTCGCTCAGCGAAATGCGTCAGGAGAGAAACACTTGCTGGATGAGCTTTTCGCTGGCCAAGACTTTCAACGCAGCACCACCATTCGGGCAAGGAGGAGGAGAAAGGAGGAGCATCTTTTCGTCCTGGCCCGTTCTTCTGCGCGAGACGCCTCTCCGCGTCTTCGCTCCCTGCAAGGCTGTAATGTGCGCCGTGGTACTTGGAAGTGAGAAGGCAGGTGCAGAGAGCACCGCGATCTGGCGGCGCCGTGCAGGCTGGAAAGGAAAGAGGGCTGCCACCGGAATGTGGTGCGAATACCGGTTTGCACGCGTCGAGGGTAAGCTCTGGGTGAGCTTGCTGGCCTAAAACTGTTCTCTGTGCCAGACGCAGGCGAGAAGCTTTCCGTTAAGAATCAGGCTGCCACGCAAACAGAACGTGGTGCTACTACCTACCTAGCGCTGCGAGGGAAAGTGCATAGCCCAGGCGTGTTTCGGCAGAAGCAGCAGCGCGGAGCATTTCGCTGCCGGCACAGCGCTCTCTGGGCGAGAAGCGGACGACGGTTTGACTCCGGCAGAATGAAAGCGCCACATGGTACGAAGAGCATCGGAATGAAGGCAGAGCACCGAGCTGCTGCCGTGCGCATCGCACAGGCTGCGAGAGGAAGCGTGGCTGTCACTGGCTTCTTTGCGGGTTCACGTTAGCAGTTGAAAACAGAAAGTTCCACTTGCAGCTACTTGTGCTGCTACCTATTTCTCTTCCAGCTCTCCCTGGAAAGAATTGTGCCGAGCTTTACGCTTCCAGATGCACAGATGACGGTGGTAGATGCGGCAGAGAATAGAAAGACAGCGCGCAGCGGACAGTTTCTGGTGCTTTACGTGAGGCAAGGGGGAAGTGCAGCCCAGCAGTGGCTTTTACTTCTGGAGCCTTTTGCTTTGGTAGCAGCAGCTGCTGCGAGTGGGCAACGGAGCTGCGAGAGTGCGTAATGTGACGGCACATCTCGCTGAGAAGGAAGCTGCCGAGCCGCAGCGTGTTGTGCTCCGTTTCAAGGCTACTTGGAGGAGGGGGGTACTCGAAGAACGCCTTCTTTCTGGACGCGTCCTTCTGGGTGTGCTCAAGCTGCATGGGCTCGGCAGCACGGAAGGTGTAAGAACCTGTTTCTGGCCAGGCAGTGTGCTGGAGTGCAAAGGGCTGCGCCTTCCTTTCTGAAGCAGCCCAGAGCATTCTCAGCGGAATCTGCTTGTGAAGCAGCTCTTGGCTGGACATTTGCAAGTCGCTCCACTGAGTCCATGAAGCCGGTGGCCAGCTGCTTCGTTCTTCGCCTTCTGGGCTCTGGACAGAGCTGAAGCGCAGCGATGGCTCGGAGCTTTGCCGCTCTTCGGCGTGAGCACTGCACGCAGCCACAGGCTGCTGTGCACGGATTTCCCTCAGCTCGACGTACAATCATTCTCTTGCTGTTTCCCTGAGTCGAAAGTGTCCGTGTAGCTCTCGCTCAGCGAAATGCGTCAGGAGAGAAACACTTGCTGGATGAGCTTTTCGCTGGCCAAGACTTTCAACGCAGCACCACCATTCGGGCAAGGAGGAGGAGAAAGGAGGAGCATCTTTTCGTCCTGGCCCGTTCTTCTGCGCGAGACGCCTCTCCGCGTCTTCGCTCCCTGCAAGGCTGTAATGTGCGCCGTGGTACTTGGAAGTGAGAAGGCAGGTGCAGAGAGCACCGCGATCTGGCGGCGCCGTGCAGGCTGGAAAGGAAAGAGGGCTGCCACCGGAATGTGGTGCGAATACCGGTTTGCACGCGTCGAGGGTAAGCTCTGGGTGAGCTTGCTGGCCTAAAACTGTTCTCTGTGCCAGACGCAGGCGAGAAGCTTTCCGTTAAGAATCAGGCTGCCACGCAAACAGAACGTGGTGCTACCTACCTAGCGCTGCGAGGGAAAGTGCATAGCCCAGGCGTGTTTCGGCAGAAGCAGCAGCGCGGAGCATTTCGCTGCCGGCACAGCGCTCTCTGGGCGAGAAGCGGACGACGGTTTGACTCCGGCAGAATGAAAGCGCCACATGGTACGAAGAGCATCGGAATGAAGGCAGAGCACCGAGCTGCTGCCGTGCGCATCGCACAGGCTGCGAGAGGAAGCGTGGCTGTCACTGGCTTCTTTGCGGGTTCACGTTAGCAGTTGAAAACAGAAAGTTCCACTTGCAGCTACTTGTGCTGCTACCTATTTCTCTTCCAGCTCTCCCTGGAAAGAATTGTGCCGAGCTTTACGCTTCCAGATGCACAGATGACGGTGGTAGATGCGGCAGAGAATAGAAAGACAGCGCGCAGCGGACAGAGTTTCTGGTGCTTTACGTGAGGCAAGGGGGAAGTGCAGCCCAGCAGTGGCTTTTACTTCTGGAGCCTTTTGCTTTGGTAGCAGCAGCTGCTGCGAGTGGGCAACGGAGCTGCGAGAGTGCGTAATGTGACGGCACATCTCGCTGAGAAGGAAGCTGCCGAGCCGCAGCGTGTTGTGCTCCGTTTCAAGGCTACTTGGAGGAGGGGGGTACTCGAAGAACGCCTTCTTTCTGGACGCGTCCTTCTGGGTGTGCTCAAGCTGCATGGACTCGGCAGCACGGAAGGTGTAAGAACCTGTTTCTGGCCAGGCAGTGTGCTGGAGTGCAAAGGGCTGCGCCTTCCTTTCTGAAGCAGCCCAGAGCATTCTCAGCGGAATCTGCTTGTGAAGCAGCTCTTGGCTGGACATTTGCAAGTCGCTCCACTGAGTCCATGAAGCCGGTGGCCAGCTGCTTCGTTCTTCGCCTTCTGGGCTCTGGACAGAGCTGAAGCGCAGCGATGGCTCGGAGCTTTGCCGCTCTTCGGCGTGAGCACTGCACGCAGCCACAGGCTGCTGTGCACGGATTTCCCTCAGCTCGACGTACAATCATTCTCTTGCTGTTTCCCTGAGTCGAAAGTGTCCGTGTAGCTCTCGCTCAGCGAAATGCGTCAGGAGAGAAACACTTGCTGGATGAGCTTTTCGCTGGCCAAGACTTTCAACGCAGCACCACCATTCGGGCAAGGAGGAGGAGAAAGGAGGAGCATCTTTTCGTCCTGGCCCGTTCTTCTGCGCGAGACGCCTCTCCGCGTCTTCGCTCCCTGCAAGGCTGTAATGTGCGCCGTGGTACTTGGAAGTGAGAAGGCAGGTGCAGAGAGCACCGCGATCTGGCGGCGCCGTGCAGGCTGGAAAGGAAAGAGGGCTGCCACCGGAATGTGGTGCGAATACCGGTTTGCACGCGTCGAGGGTAAGCTCTGGGTGAGCTTGCTGGCCTAAAACTGTTCTCTGTGCCAGACGCAGGCGAGAAGCTTTCCGTTAAGAATCAGGCTGCCACGCAAACAGAACGTGGTGCTACCTACCTAGCGCTGCGAGGGAAAGTGCATAGCCCAGGCGTGTTTCGGCAGAAGCAGCAGCGCGGAGCATTTCGCTGCCGGCACAGCGCTCTCTGGGCGAGAAGCGGACGACGGTTTGACTCCGGCAGAATGAAAGCGCCACATGGTACGAAGAGCATCGGAATGAAGGCAGAGCACCGAGCTGCTGCCGTGCGCATCGCACAGGCTGCGAGAGGAAGCGTGGCTGTCACTGGCTTCTTTGCGGGTTCACGTTAGCAGTTGAAAACAGAAAGTTCCACTTGCAGCGACTTGTGCTGCTACCTATTTCTCTTCCAGCTCTCCCTGGAAAGAATTGTGCCGAGCTTTACGCTTCCAGATGCACAGATGACGGTGGTAGATGCGGCAGAGAATAGAAAGACAGCGCGCAGCGGACAGTTTCTGGTGCTTTACGTGAGGCAAGGGGGAAGTGCAGCCCAGCAGTGGCTTTTACTTCTGGAGCCTTTTGCTTTGGTAGCAGCAGCTGCTGCGAGTGGGCAACGGAGCTGCGAGAGTGCGTAATGTGACGGCACATCTCGCTGAGAAGGAAGCTGCCGAGCCGCAGCGTGTTGTGCTCCGTTTCAAGGCTACTTGGAGGAGGGGGGTACTCGAAGAACGCCTTCTTTCTGGACGCGTCCTTCTGGGTGTGCTCAAGCTGCATGGACTCGGCAGCACGGAAGGTGTAAGAACCTGTTTCTGGCCAGGCAGTGTGCTGGAGTGCAAAGGGCTGCGCCTTCCTTTCTGAAGCAGCCCAGAGCATTCTCAGCGGAATCTGCTTGTGAAGCAGCTCTTGGCTGGACATTTGCAAGTCGCTCCACTGAGTCCATGAAGCCGGTGGCCAGCTGCTTCGTTCTTCGCCTTCTGGGCTCTGGACAGAGCTGAAGCGCAGCGATGGCTCGGAGCTTTGCCGCTCTTCGGCGTGAGCACTGCACGCAGCCACAGGCTGCTGTGCACGGATTTCCCTCAGCTCGACGTACAATCATTCTCTTGCTGTTTCCCTGAGTCGAAAGTGTCCGTGTAGCTCTCGCTCAGCGAAATGCGTCAGGAGAGAAACACTTGCTGGATGAGCTTTTCGCTGGCCAAGACTTTCAACGCAGCACCACCATTCGGGCAAGGAGGAGGAGAAAGGAGGAGCATCTTTTCGTCCTGGCCCGTTCTTCTGCGCGAGACGCCTCTCCGCGTCTTCGCTCCCTGCAAGGCTGTAATGTGCGCCGTGGTACTTGGAAGTGAGAAGGCAGGTGCAGAGAGCACCGCGATCTGGCGGCGCCGTGCAGGCTGGAAAGGAAAGAGGGCTGCCACCGGAATGTGGTGCGAATACCGGTTTGCACGCGTCGAGGGTAAGCTCTGGGTGAGCTTGCTGGCCTAAAACTGTTCTCTGTGCCAGACGCAGGCGAGAAGCTTTCCGTTAAGAATCAGGCTGCCACGCAAACAGAACGTGGTGCTACCTACCTAGCGCTGCGAGGGAAAGTGCATAGCCCAGGCGTGTTTCGGCAGAAGCAGCAGCGCGGAGCATTTCGCTGCCGGCACAGCGCTCTCTGGGCGAGAAGCGGACGACGGTTTGACTCCGGCAGAATGAAAGCGCCACATGGTACGAAGAGCATCGGAATGAAGGCAGAGCACCGAGCTGCTGCCGTGCGCATCGCACAGGCTGCGAGAGGAAGCGTGGCTGTCACTGGCTTCTTTGCGGGTTCACGTTAGCAGTTGAAAACAGAAAGTTCCACTTGCAGCTACTTGTGCTGCTACCTATTTCTCTTCCAGCTCTCCCTGGAAAGAATTGTGCCGAGCTTTACGCTTCCAGATGCACAGATGACGGTGGTAGATGCGGCAGAGAATAGAAAGACAGCGCGCAGCGGACAGTTTCTGGTGCTTTACGTGAGGCAAGGGGGAAGTGCAGCCCAGCAGTGGCTTTTACTTCTGGAGCCTTTTGCTTTGGTAGCAGCAGCTGCTGCGAGTGGGCAACGGAGCTGCGAGAGTGCGTAATGTGACGGCACATCTCGCTGAGAAGGAAGCTGCCGAGCCGCAGCGTGTTGTGCTCCGTTTCAAGGCTACTTGGAGGAGGGGGGTACTCGAAGAACGCCTTCTTTCTGGACGCGTCCTTCTGGGTGTGCTCAAGCTGCATGGACTCGGCAGCACGGAAGGTGTAAGAACCTGTTTCTGGCCAGGCAGTGTGCTGGAGTGCAAAGGGCTGCGCCTTCCTTTCTGAAGCAGCCCAGAGCATTCTCAGCGGAATCTGCTTGTGAAGCAGCTCTTGGCTGGACATTTGCAAGTCGCTCCACTGAGTCCATGAAGCCGGTGGCCAGCTGCTTCGTTCTTCGCCTTCTGGGCTCTGGACAGAGCTGAAGTGCAGCGATGGCTCGGAGCTTTGCCGCTCTTCGGCGTGAGCACTGCACGCAGCCACAGGCTGCTGTGCACGGATTTCCCTCAGCTCGACGTACAATCATTCTCTTGCTGTTTCCCTGAGTCGAAAGTGTCCGTGTAGCTCTCGCTCAGCGAAATGCGTCAGGAGAGAAACACTTGCTGGATGAGCTTTTCGCTGGCCAAGACTTTCAACGCAGCACCACCATTCGGGCAAGGAGGAGGAGAAAGGAGGAGCATCTTTTCGTCCTGGCCCGTTCTTCTGCGCGAGACGCCTCTCCGCGTCTTCGCTCCCTGCAAGGCTGTAATGTGCGCCGTGGTACTTGGAAGTGAGAAGGCAGGTGCAGAGAGCACCGCGATCTGGCGGCGCCGTGCAGGCTGGAAAGGAAAGAGGGCTGCCACCGGAATGTGGTGCGAATACCGGTTTGCACGCGTCGAGGGTAAGCTCTGGGTGAGCTTGCTGGCCTAAAACTGTTCTCTGTGCCAGACGCAGGCGAGAAGCTTTCCGTTAAGAATCAGGCTGCCACGCAAACAGAACGTGGTGCTACCTACCTAGCGCTGCGAGGGAAAGTGCATAGCCCAGGCGTGTTTCGGCAGAAGCAGCAGCGCGGAGCATTTCGCTGCCGGCACAGCGCTCTCTGGGCGAGAAGCGGACGACGGTTTGACTCCGGCAGAATGAAAGCGCCACATGGTACGAAGAGCATCGGAATGAAGGCAGAGCACCGAGCTGCTGCCGTGCGCATCGCACAGGCTGCGAGAGGAAGCGTGGCTGTCACTGGCTTCTTTGCGGGTTCACGTTAGCAGTTGAAAACAGAAAGTTCCACTTGCAGCTACTTGTGCTGCTACCTATTTCTCTTCCAGCTCTCCCTGGAAAGAATTGTGCCGAGCTTTACGCTTCCAGATGCACAGATGACGGTGGTAGATGCGGCAGAGAATAGAAAGACAGCGCGCAGCGGACAGTTTCTGGTGCTTTACGTGAGGCAAGGGGGAAGTGCAGCCCAGCAGTGGCTTTTACTTCTGGAGCCTTTTGCTTTGGTAGCAGCAGCTGCTGCGAGTGGGCAACGGAGCTGCGAGAGTGCGTAATGTGACGGCACATCTCGCTGAGAAGGAAGCTGCCGAGCCGCAGCGTGTTGTGCTCCGTTTCAAGGCTACTTGGAGGAGGGGGGTACTCGAAGAACGCCTTCTTTCTGGACGCGTCCTTCTGGGTGTGCTCAAGCTGCATGGACTCGGCAGCACGGAAGGTGTAAGAACCTGTTTCTGGCCAGGCAGTGTGCTGGAGTGCAAAGGGCTGCGCCTTCCTTTCTGAAGCAGCCCAGAGCATTCTCAGCGGAATCTGCTTGTGAAGCAGCTCTTGGCTGGACATTTGCAAGTCGCTCCACTGAGTCCATGAAGCCGGTGGCCAGCTGCTTCGTTCTTCGCCTTCTGGGCTCTGGACAGAGCTGAAGCGCAGCGATGGCTCGGAGCTTTGCCGCTCTTCGGCGTGAGCACTGCACGCAGCCACAGGCTGCTGTGCACGGATTTCCCTCAGCTCGACGTACAATCATTCTCTTGCTGTTTCCCTGAGTCGAAAGTGTCCGTGTAGCTCTCGCTCAGCGAAATGCGTCAGGAGAGAAACACTTGCTGGATGAGCTTTTCGCTGGCCAAGACTTTCAACGCAGCACCACCATTCGGGCAAGGAGGAGGAGAAAGGAGGAGCATCTTTTCGTCCTGGCCCGTTCTTCTGCGCGAGACGCCTCTCCGCGTCTTCGCTCCCTGCAAGGCTGTAATGTGCGCCGTGGTACTTGGAAGTGAGAAGGCAGGTGCAGAGAGCACCGCGATCTGGCGGCGCCGTGCAGGCTGGAAAGGAAAGAGGGCTGCCACCGGAATGTGGTGCGAATACCGGTTTGCACGCGTCGAGGGTAAGCTCTGGGTGAGCTTGCTGGCCTAAAACTGTTCTCTGTGCCAGACGCAGGCGAGAAGCTTTCCGTTAAGAATCAGGCTGCCACGCAAACAGAACGTGGTGCTACCTACCTAGCGCTGCGAGGGAAAGTGCATAGCCCAGGCGTGTTTCGGCAGAAGCAGCAGCGCGGAGCATTTCGCTGCCGGCACAGCGCTCTCTGGGCGAGAAGCGGACGACGGTTTGACTCCGGCAGAATGAAAGCGCCACATGGTACGAAGAGCATCGGAATGAAGGCAGAGCACCGAGCTGCTGCCGTGCGCATCGCACAGGCTGCGAGAGGAAGCGTGGCTGTCACTGGCTTCTTTGCGGGTTCACGTTAGCAGTTGAAAACAGAAAGTTCCACTTGCAGCGACTTGTGCTGCTACCTATTTCTCTTCCAGCTCTCCCTGGAAAGAATTGTGCCGAGCTTTACGCTTCCAGATGCACAGATGACGGTGGTAGATGCGGCAGAGAATAGAAAGACAGCGCGCAGCGGACAGTTTCTGGTGCTTTACGTGAGGCAAGGGGGAAGTGCAGCCCAGCAGTGGCTTTTACTTCTGGAGCCTTTTGCTTTGGTAGCAGCAGCTGCTGCGAGTGGGCAACGGAGCTGCGAGAGTGCGTAATGTGACGGCACATCTCGCTGAGAAGGAAGCTGCCGAGCCGCAGCGTGTTGTGCTCCGTTTCAAGGCTACTTGGAGGAGGGGGGTACTCGAAGAACGCCTTCTTTCTGGACGCGTCCTTCTGGGTGTGCTCAAGCTGCATGGACTCGGCAGCACGGAAGGTGTAAGAACCTGTTTCTGGCCAGGCAGTGTGCTGGAGTGCAAAGGGCTGCGCCTTCCTTTCTGAAGCAGCCCAGAGCATTCTCAGCGGAATCTGCTTGTGAAGCAGCTCTTGGCTGGACATTTGCAAGTCGCTCCACTGAGTCCATGAAGCCGGTGGCCAGCTGCTTCGTTCTTCGCCTTCTGGGCTCTGGACAGAGCTGAAGCGCAGCGATGGCTCGGAGCTTTGCCGCTCTTCGGCGTGAGCACTGCACGCAGCCACAGGCTGCTGTGCACGGATTTCCCTCAGCTCGACGTACAATCATTCTCTTGCTGTTTCCCTGAGTCGAAAGTGTCCGTGTAGCTCTCGCTCAGCGAAATGCGTCAGGAGAGAAACACTTGCTGGATGAGCTTTTCGCTGGCCAAGACTTTCAACGCAGCACCACCATTCGGGCAAGGAGGAGGAGAAAGGAGGAGCATCTTTTCGTCCTGGCCCGTTCTTCTGCGCGAGACGCCTCTCCGCGTCTTCGCTCCCTGCAAGGCTGTAATGTGCGCCGTGGTACTTGGAAGTGAGAAGGCAGGTGCAGAGAGCACCGCGATCTGGCGGCGCCGTGCAGGCTGGAAAGGAAAGAGGGCTGCCACCGGAATGTGGTGCGAATACCGGTTTGCACGCGTCGAGGGTAAGCTCTGGGTGAGCTTGCTGGCCTAAAACTGTTCTCTGTGCCAGACGCAGGCGAGAAGCTTTCCGTTAAGAATCAGGCTGCCACGCAAACGGAACGTGGTGCTACCTACCTAGCGCTGCGAGGGAAAGTGCATAGCCCAGGCGTGTTTCGGCAGAAGCAGCAGCGCGGAGCATTTCGCTGCCGGCACAGCGCTCTCTGGGCGAGAAGCGGACGACGGTTTGACTCCGGCAGAATGAAAGCGCCACATGGTACGAAGAGCATCGGAATGAAGGCAGAGCACCGAGCTGCTGCCGTGCGCATCGCACAGGCTGCGAGAGGAAGCGTGGCTGTCACTGGCTTCTTTGCGGGTTCACGTTAGCAGTTGAAAACAGAAAGTTCCACTTGCAGCTACTTGTGCTGCTACCTATTTCTCTTCCAGCTCTCCCTGGAAAGAATTGTGCCGAGCTTTACGCTTCCAGATGCACAGATGACGGTGGTAGATGCGGCAGAGAATAGAAAGACAGCGCGCAGCGGACAGTTTCTGGTGCTTTACGTGAGGCAAGGGGGAAGTGCAGCCCAGCAGTGGCTTTTACTTCTGGAGCCTTTTGCTTTGGTAGCAGCAGCTGCTGCGAGTGGGCAACGGAGCTGCGAGAGTGCGTAATGTGACGGCACATCTCGCTGAGAAGGAAGCTGCCGAGCCGCAGCGTGTTGTGCTCCGTTTCAAGGCTACTTGGAGGAGGGGGGTACTCGAAGAACGCCTTCTTTCTGGACGCGTCCTTCTGGGTGTGCTCAAGCTGCATGGACTCGGCAGCACGGAAGGTGTAAGAACCTGTTTCTGGCCAGGCAGTGTGCTGGAGTGCAAAGGGCTGCGCCTTCCTTTCTGAAGCAGCCCAGAGCATTCTCAGCGGAATCTGCTTGTGAAGCAGCTCTTGGCTGGACATTTGCAAGTCGCTCCACTGAGTCCATGAAGCCGGTGGCCAGCTGCTTCGTTCTTCGCCTTCTGGGCTCTGGACAGAGCTGAAGCGCAGCGATGGCTCGGAGCTTTGCCGCTCTTCGGCGTGAGCACTGCACGCAGCCACAGGCTGCTGTGCACGGATTTCCCTCAGCTCGACGTACAATCATTCTCTTGCTGTTTCCCTGAGTCGAAAGTGTCCGTGTAGCTCTCGCTCAGCGAAATGCGTCAGGAGAGAAACACTTGCTGGATGAGCTTTTCGCTGGCCAAGACTTTCAACGCAGCACCACCATTCGGGCAAGGAGGAGGAGAAAGGAGGAGCATCTTTTCGTCCTGGCCCGTTCTTCTGCGCGAGACGCCTCTCCGCGTCTTCGCTCCCTGCAAGGCTGTAATGTGCGCCGTGGTACTTGGAAGTGAGAAGGCAGGTGCAGAGAGCACCGCGATCTGGCGGCGCCGTGCAGGCTGGAAAGGAAAGAGGGCTGCCACCGGAATGTGGTGCGAATACCGGTTTGCACGCGTCGAGGGTAAGCTCTGGGTGAGCTTGCTGGCCTAAAACTGTTCTCTGTGCCAGACGCAGGCGAGAAGCTTTCCGTTAAGAATCAGGCTGCCACGCAAACGGAACGTGGTGCTACCTACCTAGCGCTGCGAGGGAAAGTGCATAGCCCAGGCGTGTTTCGGCAGAAGCAGCAGCGCGGAGCATTTCGCTGCCGGCACAGCGCTCTCTGGGCGAGAAGCGGACGACGGTTTGACTCCGGCAGAATGAAAGCGCCACATGGTACGAAGAGCATCGGAATGAAGGCAGAGCACCGAGCTGCTGCCGTGCGCATCGCACAGGCTGCGAGAGGAAGCGTGGCTGTCACTGGCTTCTTTGCGGGTTCACGTTAGCAGTTGAAAACAGAAAGTTCCACTTGCAGCTACTTGTGCTGCTACCTATTTCTCTTCCAGCTCTCCCTGGAAAGAATTGTGCCGAGCTTTACGCTTCCAGATGCACAGATGACGGTGGTAGATGCGGCAGAGAATAGAAAGACAGCGCGCAGCGGACAGTTTCTGGTGCTTTACGTGAGGCAAGGGGGAAGTGCAGCCCAGCAGTGGCTTTTACTTCTGGAGCCTTTTGCTTTGGTAGCAGCAGCTGCTGCGAGTGGGCAACGGAGCTGCGAGAGTGCGTAATGTGACGGCACATCTCGCTGAGAAGGAAGCTGCCGAGCCGCAGCGTGTTGTGCTCCGTTTCAAGGCTACTTGGAGGAGGGGGGTACTCGAAGAACGCCTTCTTTCTGGACGCGTCCTTCTGGGTGTGCTCAAGCTGCATGGACTCGGCAGCACGGAAGGTGTAAGAACCTGTTTCTGGCCAGGCAGTGTGCTGGAGTGCAAAGGGCTGCGCCTTCCTTTCTGAAGCAGCCCAGAGCATTCTCAGCGGAATCTGCTTGTGAAGCAGCTCTTGGCTGGACATTTGCAAGTCGCTCCACTGAGTCCATGAAGCCGGTGGCCAGCTGCTTCGTTCTTCGCCTTCTGGGCTCTGGACAGAGCTGAAGCGCAGCGATGGCTCGGAGCTTTGCCGCTCTTCGGCGTGAGCACTGCACGCAGCCACAGGCTGCTGTGCACGGATTTCCCTCAGCTCGACGTACAATCATTCTCTTGCTGTTTCCCTGAGTCGAAAGTGTCCGTGTAGCTCTCGCTCAGCGAAATGCGTCAGGAGAGAAACACTTGCTGGATGAGCTTTTCGCTGGCCAAGACTTTCAACGCAGCACCACCATTCGGGCAAGGAGGAGGAGAAAGGAGGAGCATCTTTTCGTCCTGGCCCGTTCTTCTGCGCGAGACGCCTCTCCGCGTCTTCGCTCCCTGCAAGGCTGTAATGTGCGCCGTGGTACTTGGAAGTGAGAAGGCAGGTGCAGAGAGCACCGCGATCTGGCGGCGCCGTGCAGGCTGGAAAGGAAAGAGGGCTGCCACCGGAATGTGGTGCGAATACCGGTTTGCACGCGTCGAGGGTAAGCTCTGGGTGAGCTTGCTGGCCTAAAACTGTTCTCTGTGCCAGACGCAGGCGAGAAGCTTTCCGTTAAGAATCAGGCTGCCACGCAAACAGAACGTGGTGCTACCTACCTAGCGCTGCGAGGGAAAGTGCATAGCCCAGGCGTGTTTCGGCAGAAGCAGCAGCGCGGAGCATTTCGCTGCCGGCACAGCGCTCTCTGGGCGAGAAGCGGACGACGGTTTGACTCCGGCAGAATGAAAGCGCCACATGGTACGAAGAGCATCGGAATGAAGGCAGAGCACCGAGCTGCTGCCGTGCGCATCGCACAGGCTGCGAGAGGAAGCGTGGCTGTCACTGGCTTCTTTGCGGGTTCACGTTAGCAGTTGAAAACAGAAAGTTCCACTTGCAGCGACTTGTGCTGCTACCTATTTCTCTTCCAGCTCTCCCTGGAAAGAATTGTGCCGAGCTTTACGCTTCCAGATGCACAGATGACGGTGGTAGATGCGGCAGAGAATAGAAAGACAGCGCGCAGCGGACAGTTTCTGGTGCTTTACGTGAGGCAAGGGGGAAGTGCAGCCCAGCAGTGGCTTTTACTTCTGGAGCCTTTTGCTTTGGTAGCAGCAGCTGCTGCGAGTGGGCAACGGAGCTGCGAGAGTGCGTAATGTGACGGCACATCTCGCTGAGAAGGAAGCTGCCGAGCCGCAGCGTGTTGTGCTCCGTTTCAAGGCTACTTGGAGGAGGGGGGTACTCGAAGAACGCCTTCTTTCTGGACGCGTCCTTCTGGGTGTGCTCAAGCTGCATGGGCTCGGCAGCACGGAAGGTGTAAGAACCTGTTTCTGGCCAGGCAGTGTGCTGGAGTGCAAAGGGCTGCGCCTTCCTTTCTGAAGCAGCCCAGAGCATTCTCAGCGGAATCTGCTTGTGAAGCAGCTCTTGGCTGGACATTTGCAAGTCGCTCCACTGAGTCCACGAAGCCGGTGGCCAGCTGCTTCGTTCTTCGCCTTCTGGGCTCTGGACAGAGCTGAAGCGCAGCGATGGCTCGGAGCTTTGCCGCTCTTCGGCGTGAGCACTGCACGCAGCCACAGGCTGCTGTGCACGGATTTCCCTCAGCTCGACGTACAATCATTCTCTTGCTGTTTCCCTGAGTCGAAAGTGTCCGTGTAGCTCTCGCTCAGCGAAATGCGTCAGGAGAGAAACACTTGCTGGATGAGCTTTTCGCTGGCCAAGACTTTCAACGCAGCACCACCATTCGGGCAAGGAGGAGGAGAAAGGAGGAGCATCTTTTCGTCCTGGCCCGTTCTTCTGCGCGAGACGCCTCTCCGCGTCTTCGCTCCCTGCAAGGCTGTAATGTGCGCCGTGGTACTTGGAAGTGAGAAGGCAGGTGCAGAGAGCACCGCGATCTGGCGGCGCCGTGCAGGCTGGAAAGGAAAGAGGGCTGCCACCGGAATGTGGTGCGAATACCGGTTTGCACGCGTCGAGGGTAAGCTCTGGGTGAGCTTGCTGGCCTAAAACTGTTCTCTGTGCCAGACGCAGGCGAGAAGCTTTCCGTTAAGAATCAGGCTGCCACGCAAACAGAACGTGGTGCTACTACCTACCTAGCGCTGCGAGGGAAAGTGCATAGCCCAGGCGTGTTTCGGCAGAAGCAGCAGCGCGGAGCATTTCGCTGCCGGCACAGCGCTCTCTGGGCGAGAAGCGGACGACGGTTTGACTCCGGCAGAATGAAAGCGCCACATGGTACGAAGAGCATCGGAATGAAGGCAGAGCACCGAGCTGCTGCCGTGCGCATCGCACAGGCTGCGAGAGGAAGCGTGGCTGTCACTGGCTTCTTTGCGGGTTCACGTTAGCAGTTGAAAACAGAAAGTTCCACTTGCAGCTACTTGTGCTGCTACCTATTTCTCTTCCAGCTCTCCCTGGAAAGAATTGTGCCGAGCTTTACGCTTCCAGATGCACAGATGACGGTGGTAGATGCGGCAGAGAATAGAAAGACAGCGCGCAGCGGACAGTTTCTGGTGCTTTACGTGAGGCAAGGGGGAAGTGCAGCCCAGCAGTGGCTTTTACTTCTGGAGCCTTTTGCTTTGGTAGCAGCAGCTGCTGCGAGTGGGCAACGGAGCTGCGAGAGTGCGTAATGTGACGGCACATCTCGCTGAGAAGGAAGCTGCCGAGCCGCAGCGTGTTGTGCTCCGTTTCAAGGCTACTTGGAGGAGGGGGGTACTCGAAGAACGCCTTCTTTCTGGACGCGTCCTTCTGGGTGTGCTCAAGCTGCATGGGCTCGGCAGCACGGAAGGTGTAAGAACCTGTTTCTGGCCAGGCAGTGTGCTGGAGTGCAAAGGGCTGCGCCTTCCTTTCTGAAGCAGCCCAGAGCATTCTCAGCGGAATCTGCTTGTGAAGCAGCTCTTGGCTGGACATTTGCAAGTCGCTCCACTGAGTCCATGAAGCCGGTGGCCAGCTGCTTCGTTCTTCGCCTTCTGGGCTCTGGACAGAGCTGAAGCGCAGCGATGGCTCGGAGCTTTGCCGCTCTTCGGCGTGAGCACTGCACGCAGCCACAGGCTGCTGTGCACGGATTTCCCTCAGCTCGACGTACAATCATTCTCTTGCTGTTTCCCTGAGTCGAAAGTGTCCGTGTAGCTCTCGCTCAGCGAAATGCGTCAGGAGAGAAACACTTGCTGGATGAGCTTTTCGCTGGCCAAGACTTTCAACGCAGCACCACCATTCGGGCAAGGAGGAGGAGAAAGGAGGAGCATCTTTTCGTCCTGGCCCGTTCTTCTGCGCGAGACGCCTCTCCGCGTCTTCGCTCCCTGCAAGGCTGTAATGTGCGCCGTGGTACTTGGAAGTGAGAAGGCAGGTGCAGAGAGCACCGCGATCTGGCGGCGCCGTGCAGGCTGGAAAGGAAAGAGGGCTGCCACCGGAATGTGGTGCGAATACCGGTTTGCACGCGTCGAGGGTAAGCTCTGGGTGAGCTTGCTGGCCTAAAACTGTTCTCTGTGCCAGACGCAGGCGAGAAGCTTTCCGTTAAGAATCAGGCTGCCACGCAAACAGAACGTGGTGCTACTACCTACCTAGCGCTGCGAGGGAAAGTGCATAGCCCAGGCGTGTTTCGGCAGAAGCAGCAGCGCGGAGCGTTTCGCTGCCGGCACAGCGCTCTCTGGGCGAGAAGCGGACGACGGTTTGACTCCGGCAGAATGAAAGCGCCACATGGTACGAAGAGCATCGGAATGAAGGCAGAGCACCGAGCTGCTGCCGTGCGCATCGCACAGGCTGCGAGAGGAAGCGTGGCTGTCACTGGCTTCTTTGCGGGTTCACGTTAGCAGTTGAAAACAGAAAGTTCCACTTGCAGCTACTTGTGCTGCTACCTATTTCTCTTCCAGCTCTCCCTGGAAAGAATTGTGCCGAGCTTTACGCTTCCAGATGCACAGATGACGGTGGTAGATGCGGCAGAGAATAGAAAGACAGCGCGCAGCGGACAGTTTCTGGTGCTTTACGTGAGGCAAGGGGGAAGTGCAGCCCAGCAGTGGCTTTTACTTCTGGAGCCTTTTGCTTTGGTAGCAGCAGCTGCTGCGAGTGGGCAACGGAGCTGCGAGAGTGCGTAATGTGACGGCACATCTCGCTGAGAAGGAAGCTGCCGAGCCGCAGCGTGTTGTGCTCCGTTTCAAGGCTACTTGGAGGAGGGGGGTACTCGAAGAACGCCTTCTTTCTGGACGCGTCCTTCTGGGTGTGCTCAAGCTGCATGGGCTCGGCAGCACGGAAGGTGTAAGAACCTGTTTCTGGCCAGGCAGTGTGCTGGAGTGCAAAGGGCTGCGCCTTCCTTTCTGAAGCAGCCCAGAGCATTCTCAGCGGAATCTGCTTGTGAAGCAGCTCTTGGCTGGACATTTGCAAGTCGCTCCACTGAGTCCACGAAGCCGGTGGCCAGCTGCTTCGTTCTTCGCCTTCTGGGCTCTGGACAGAGCTGAAGCGCAGCGATGGCTCGGAGCTTTGCCGCTCTTCGGCGTGAGCACTGCACGCAGCCACAGGCTGCTGTGCACGGATTTCCCTCAGCTCGACGTACAATCATTCTCTTGCTGTTTCCCTGAGTCGAAAGTGTCCGTGTAGCTCTCGCTCAGCGAAATGCGTCAGGAGAGAAACACTTGCTGGATGAGCTTTTCGCTGGCCAAGACTTTCAACGCAGCACCACCATTCGGGCAAGGAGGAGGAGAAAGGAGGAGCATCTTTTCGTCCTGGCCCGTTCTTCTGCGCGAGACGCCTCTCCGCGTCTTCGCTCCCTGCAAGGCTGTAATGTGCGCCGTGGTACTTGGAAGTGAGAAGGCAGGTGCAGAGAGCACCGCGATCTGGCGGCGCCGTGCAGGCTGGAAAGGAAAGAGGGCTGCCACCGGAATGTGGTGCGAATACCGGTTTGCACGCGTCGAGGGTAAGCTCTGGGTGAGCTTGCTGGCCTAAAACTGTTCTCTGTGCCAGACGCAGGCGAGAAGCTTTCCGTTAAGAATCAGGCTGCCACGCAAACAGAACGTGGTGCTACTACCTACCTAGCGCTGCGAGGGAAAGTGCATAGCCCAGGCGTGTTTCGGCAGAAGCAGCAGCGCGGAGCATTTCGCTGCCGGCACAGCGCTCTCTGGGCGAGAAGCGGACGACGGTTTGACTCCGGCAGAATGAAAGCGCCACATGGTACGAAGAGCATCGGAATGAAGGCAGAGCACCGAGCTGCTGCCGTGCGCATCGCACAGGCTGCGAGAGGAAGCGTGGCTGTCACTGGCTTCTTTGCGGGTTCACGTTAGCAGTTGAAAACAGAAAGTTCCACTTGCAGCTACTTGTGCTGCTACCTATTTCTCTTCCAGCTCTCCCTGGAAAGAATTGTGCCGAGCTTTACGCTTCCAGATGCACAGATGACGGTGGTAGATGCGGCAGAGAATAGAAAGACAGCGCGCAGCGGACAGTTTCTGGTGCTTTACGTGAGGCAAGGGGGAAGTGCAGCCCAGCAGTGGCTTTTACTTCTGGAGCCTTTTGCTTTGGTAGCAGCAGCTGCTGCGAGTGGGCAACGGAGCTGCGAGAGTGCGTAATGTGACGGCACATCTCGCTGAGAAGGAAGCTGCCGAGCCGCAGCGTGTTGTGCTCCGTTTCAAGGCTACTTGGAGGAGGGGGGTACTCGAAGAACGCCTTCTTTCTGGACGCGTCCTTCTGGGTGTGCTCAAGCTGCATGGGCTCGGCAGCACGGAAGGTGTAAGAACCTGTTTCTGGCCAGGCAGTGTGCTGGAGTGCAAAGGGCTGCGCCTTCCTTTCTGAAGCAGCCCAGAGCATTCTCAGCGGAATCTGCTTGTGAAGCAGCTCTTGGCTGGACATTTGCAAGTCGCTCCACTGAGTCCACGAAGCCGGTGGCCAGCTGCTTCGTTCTTCGCCTTCTGGGCTCTGGACAGAGCTGAAGCGCAGCGATGGCTCGGAGCTTTGCCGCTCTTCGGCGTGAGCACTGCACGCAGCCACAGGCTGCTGTGCACGGATTTCCCTCAGCTCGACGTACAATCATTCTCTTGCTGTTTCCCTGAGTCGAAAGTGTCCGTGTAGCTCTCGCTCAGCGAAATGCGTCAGGAGAGAAACACTTGCTGGATGAGCTTTTCGCTGGCCAAGACTTTCAACGCAGCACCACCATTCGGGCAAGGAGGAGGAGAAAGGAGGAGCATCTTTTCGTCCTGGCCCGTTCTTCTGCGCGAGACGCCTCTCCGCGTCTTCGCTCCCTGCAAGGCTGTAATGTGCGCCGTGGTACTTGGAAGTGAGAAGGCAGGTGCAGAGAGCACCGCGATCTGGCGGCGCCGTGCAGGCTGGAAAGGAAAGAGGGCTGCCACCGGAATGTGGTGCGAATACCGGTTTGCACGCGTCGAGGGTAAGCTCTGGGTGAGCTTGCTGGCCTAAAACTGTTCTCTGTGCCAGACGCAGGCGAGAAGCTTTCCGTTAAGAATCAGGCTGCCACGCAAACAGAACGTGGTGCTACTACCTACCTAGCGCTGCGAGGGAAAGTGCATAGCCCAGGCGTGTTTCGGCAGAAGCAGCAGCGCGGAGCGTTTCGCTGCCGGCACAGCGCTCTCTGGGCGAGAAGCGGACGACGGTTTGACTCCGGCAGAATGAAAGCGCCACATGGTACGAAGAGCATCGGAATGAAGGCAGAGCACCGAGCTGCTGCCGTGCGCATCGCACAGGCTGCGAGAGGAAGCGTGGCTGTCACTGGCTTCTTTGCGGGTTCACGTTAGCAGTTGAAAACAGAAAGTTCCACTTGCAGCTACTTGTGCTGCTACCTATTTCTCTTCCAGCTCTCCCTGGAAAGAATTGTGCCGAGCTTTACGCTTCCAGATGCACAGATGACGGTGGTAGATGCGGCAGAGAATAGAAAGACAGCGCGCAGCGGACAGTTTCTGGTGCTTTACGTGAGGCAAGGGGGAAGTGCAGCCCAGCAGTGGCTTTTACTTCTGGAGCCTTTTGCTTTGGTAGCAGCAGCTGCTGCGAGTGGGCAACGGAGCTGCGAGAGTGCGTAATGTGACGGCACATCTCGCTGAGAAGGAAGCTGCCGAGCCGCAGCGTGTTGTGCTCCGTTTCAAGGCTACTTGGAGGAGGGGGGTACTCGAAGAACGCCTTCTTTCTGGACGCGTCCTTCTGGGTGTGCTCAAGCTGCATGGGCTCGGCAGCACGGAAGGTGTAAGAACCTGTTTCTGGCCAGGCAGTGTGCTGGAGTGCAAAGGGCTGCGCCTTCCTTTCTGAAGCAGCCCAGAGCATTCTCAGCGGAATCTGCTTGTGAAGCAGCTCTTGGCTGGACATTTGCAAGTCGCTCCACTGAGTCCACGAAGCCGGTGGCCAGCTGCTTCGTTCTTCGCCTTCTGGGCTCTGGACAGAGCTGAAGCGCAGCGATGGCTCGGAGCTTTGCCGCTCTTCGGCGTGAGCACTGCACGCAGCCACAGGCTGCTGTGCACGGATTTCCCTCAGCTCGACGTACAATCATTCTCTTGCTGTTTCCCTGAGTCGAAAGTGTCCGTGTAGCTCTCGCTCAGCGAAATGCGTCAGGAGAGAAACACTTGCTGGATGAGCTTTTCGCTGGCCAAGACTTTCAACGCAGCACCACCATTCGGGCAAGGAGGAGGAGAAAGGAGGAGCATCTTTTCGTCCTGGCCCGTTCTTCTGCGCGAGACGCCTCTCCGCGTCTTCGCTCCCTGCAAGGCTGTAATGTGCGCCGTGGTACTTGGAAGTGAGAAGGCAGGTGCAGAGAGCACCGCGATCTGGCGGCGCCGTGCAGGCTGGAAAGGAAAGAGGGCTGCCACCGGAATGTGGTGCGAATACCGGTTTGCACGCGTCGAGGGTAAGCTCTGGGTGAGCTTGCTGGCCTAAAACTGTTCTCTGTGCCAGACGCAGGCGAGAAGCTTTCCGTTAAGAATCAGGCTGCCACGCAAACAGAACGTGGTGCTACTACCTACCTAGCGCTGCGAGGGAAAGTGCATAGCCCAGGCGTGTTTCGGCAGAAGCAGCAGCGCGGAGCATTTCGCTGCCGGCACAGCGCTCTCTGGGCGAGAAGCGGACGACGGTTTGACTCCGGCAGAATGAAAGCGCCACATGGTACGAAGAGCATCGGAATGAAGGCAGAGCACCGAGCTGCTGCCGTGCGCATCGCACAGGCTGCGAGAGGAAGCGTGGCTGTCACTGGCTTCTTTGCGGGTTCACGTTAGCAGTTGAAAACAGAAAGTTCCACTTGCAGCTACTTGTGCTGCTACCTATTTCTCTTCCAGCTCTCCCTGGAAAGAATTGTGCCGAGCTTTACGCTTCCAGATGCACAGATGACGGTGGTAGATGCGGCAGAGAATAGAAAGACAGCGCGCAGCGGACAGTTTCTGGTGCTTTACGTGAGGCAAGGGGGAAGTGCAGCCCAGCAGTGGCTTTTACTTCTGGAGCCTTTTGCTTTGGTAGCAGCAGCTGCTGCGAGTGGGCAACGGAGCTGCGAGAGTGCGTAATGTGACGGCACATCTCGCTGAGAAGGAAGCTGCCGAGCCGCAGCGTGTTGTGCTCCGTTTCAAGGCTACTTGGAGGAGGGGGGTACTCGAAGAACGCCTTCTTTCTGGACGCGTCCTTCTGGGTGTGCTCAAGCTGCATGGACTCGGCAGCACGGAAGGTGTAAGAACCTGTTTCTGGCCAGGCAGTGTGCTGGAGTGCAAAGGGCTGCGCCTTCCTTTCTGAAGCAGCCCAGAGCATTCTCAGCGGAATCTGCTTGTGAAGCAGCTCTTGGCTGGACATTTGCAAGTCGCTCCACTGAGTCCACGAAGCCGGTGGCCAGCTGCTTCGTTCTTCGCCTTCTGGGCTCTGGACAGAGCTGAAGCGCAGCGATGGCTCGGAGCTTTGCCGCTCTTCGGCGTGAGCACTGCACGCAGCCACAGGCTGCTGTGCACGGATTTCCCTCAGCTCGACGTACAATCATTCTCTTGCTGTTTCCCTGAGTCGAAAGTGTCCGTGTAGCTCTCGCTCAGCGAAATGCGTCAGGAGAGAAACACTTGCTGGATGAGCTTTTCGCTGGCCAAGACTTTCAACGCAGCACCACCATTCGGGCAAGGAGGAGGAGAAAGGAGGAGCATCTTTTCGTCCTGGCCCGTTCTTCTGCGCGAGACGCCTCTCCGCGTCTTCGCTCCCTGCAAGGCTGTAATGTGCGCCGTGGTACTTGGAAGTGAGAAGGCAGGTGCAGAGAGCACCGCGATCTGGCGGCGCCGTGCAGGCTGGAAAGGAAAGAGGGCTGCCACCGGAATGTGGTGCGAATACCGGTTTGCACGCGTCGAGGGTAAGCTCTGGGTGAGCTTGCTGGCCTAAAACTGTTCTCTGTGCCAGACGCAGGCGAGAAGCTTTCCGTTAAGAATCAGGCTGCCACGCAAACAGAACGTGGTGCTACTACCTACCTAGCGCTGCGAGGGAAAGTGCATAGCCCAGGCGTGTTTCGGCAGAAGCAGCAGCGCGGAGCGTTTCGCTGCCGGCACAGCGCTCTCTGGGCGAGAAGCGGACGACGGTTTGACTCCGGCAGAATGAAAGCGCCACATGGTACGAAGAGCATCGGAATGAAGGCAGAGCACCGAGCTGCTGCCGTGCGCATCGCACAGGCTGCGAGAGGAAGCGTGGCTGTCACTGGCTTCTTTGCGGGTTCACGTTAGCAGTTGAAAACAGAAAGTTCCACTTGCAGCTACTTGTGCTGCTACCTATTTCTCTTCCAGCTCTCCCTGGAAAGAATTGTGCCGAGCTTTACGCTTCCAGATGCACAGATGACGGTGGTAGATGCGGCAGAGAATAGAAAGACAGCGCGCAGCGGACAGTTTCTGGTGCTTTACGTGAGGCAAGGGGGAAGTGCAGCCCAGCAGTGGCTTTTACTTCTGGAGCCTTTTGCTTTGGTAGCAGCAGCTGCTGCGAGTGGGCAACGGAGCTGCGAGAGTGCGTAATGTGACGGCACATCTCGCTGAGAAGGAAGCTGCCGAGCCGCAGCGTGTTGTGCTCCGTTTCAAGGCTACTTGGAGGAGGGGGGTACTCGAAGAACGCCTTCTTTCTGGACGCGTCCTTCTGGGTGTGCTCAAGCTGCATGGACTCGGCAGCACGGAAGGTGTAAGAACCTGTTTCTGGCCAGGCAGTGTGCTGGAGTGCAAAGGGCTGCGCCTTCCTTTCTGAAGCAGCCCAGAGCATTCTCAGCGGAATCTGCTTGTGAAGCAGCTCTTGGCTGGACATTTGCAAGTCGCTCCACTGAGTCCACGAAGCCGGTGGCCAGCTGCTTCGTTCTTCGCCTTCTGGGCTCTGGACAGAGCTGAAGCGCAGCGATGGCTCGGAGCTTTGCCGCTCTTCGGCGTGAGCACTGCACGCAGCCACAGGCTGCTGTGCACGGATTTCCCTCAGCTCGACGTACAATCATTCTCTTGCTGTTTCCCTGAGTCGAAAGTGTCCGTGTAGCTCTCGCTCAGCGAAATGCGTCAGGAGAGAAACACTTGCTGGATGAGCTTTTCGCTGGCCAAGACTTTCAACGCAGCACCACCATTCGGGCAAGGAGGAGGAGAAAGGAGGAGCATCTTTTCGTCCTGGCCCGTTCTTCTGCGCGAGACGCCTCTCCGCGTCTTCGCTCCCTGCAAGGCTGTAATGTGCGCCGTGGTACTTGGAAGTGAGAAGGCAGGTGCAGAGAGCACCGCGATCTGGCGGCGCCGTGCAGGCTGGAAAGGAAAGAGGGCTGCCACCGGAATGTGGTGCGAATACCGGTTTGCACGCGTCGAGGGTAAGCTCTGGGTGAGCTTGCTGGCCTAAAACTGTTCTCTGTGCCAGACGCAGGCGAGAAGCTTTCCGTTAAGAATCAGGCTGCCACGCAAACAGAACGTGGTGCTACTACCTACCTAGCGCTGCGAGGGAAAGTGCATAGCCCAGGCGTGTTTCGGCAGAAGCAGCAGCGCGGAGCATTTCGCTGCCGGCACAGCGCTCTCTGGGCGAGAAGCGGACGACGGTTTGACTCCGGCAGAATGAAAGCGCCACATGGTACGAAGAGCATCGGAATGAAGGCAGAGCACCGAGCTGCTGCCGTGCGCATCGCACAGGCTGCGAGAGGAAGCGTGGCTGTCACTGGCTTCTTTGCGGGTTCACGTTAGCAGTTGAAAACAGAAAGTTCCACTTGCAGCTACTTGTGCTGCTACCTATTTCTCTTCCAGCTCTCCCTGGAAAGAATTGTGCCGAGCTTTACGCTTCCAGATGCACAGATGACGGTGGTAGATGCGGCAGAGAATAGAAAGACAGCGCGCAGCGGACAGTTTCTGGTGCTTTACGTGAGGCAAGGGGGAAGTGCAGCCCAGCAGTGGCTTTTACTTCTGGAGCCTTTTGCTTTGGTAGCAGCAGCTGCTGCGAGTGGGCAACGGAGCTGCGAGAGTGCGTAATGTGACGGCACATCTCGCTGAGAAGGAAGCTGCCGAGCCGCAGCGTGTTGTGCTCCGTTTCAAGGCTACTTGGAGGAGGGGGGTACTCGAAGAACGCCTTCTTTCTGGACGCGTCCTTCTGGGTGTGCTCAAGCTGCATGGGCTCGGCAGCACGGAAGGTGTAAGAACCTGTTTCTGGCCAGGCAGTGTGCTGGAGTGCAAAGGGCTGCGCCTTCCTTTCTGAAGCAGCCCAGAGCATTCTCAGCGGAATCTGCTTGTGAAGCAGCTCTTGGCTGGACATTTGCAAGTCGCTCCACTGAGTCCACGAAGCCGGTGGCCAGCTGCTTCCTTCTTCGCCTTCTGGGCTCTGGACAGAGCTGAAGCGCAGCGATGGCTCGGAGCTTTGCCGCTCTTCGGCGTGAGCACTGCACGCAGCCACAGGCTGCTGTGCACGGATTTCCCTCAGCTCGACGTACAATCATTCTCTTGCTGTTTCCCTGAGTCGAAAGTGTCCGTGTAGCTCTCGCTCAGCGAAATGCGTCAGAAGAGAAACACTTGCTGGATGAGCTTTTCGCTGGCCAAGACTTTCAACGCAGCACCACCATTCGGGCAAGGAGGAGGAGAAAGGAGGAGCATCTTTTCGTCCTGGCCCGTTCTTCTGCGCGAGACGCCTCTCCGCGTCTTCGCTCCCTGCAAGGCTGTAATGTGCGCCGTGGTACTTGGAAGTGAGAAGGCAGGTGCAGAGAGCACCGCGATCTGGCGGCGCCGTGCAGGCTGGAAAGGAAAGAGGGCTGCCACCGGAATGTGGTGCGAATACCGGTTTGCACGCGTCGAGGGTAAGCTCTGGGTGAGCTTGCTGGCCTAAAACTGTTCTCTGTGCCAGACGCAGGCGAGAAGCTTTCCGTTAAGAATCAGGCTGCCACGCAAACAGAACGTGGTGCTACTACCTACCTAGCGCTGCGAGGGAAAGTGCATAGCCCAGGCGTGTTTCGGCAGAAGCAGCAGCGCGGAGCGTTTCGCTGCCGGCACAGCGCTCTCTGGGCGAGAAGCGGACGACGGTTTGACTCCGGCAGAATGAAAGCGCCACATGGTACGAAGAGCATCGGAATGAAGGCAGAGCACCGAGCTGCTGCCGTGCGCATCGCACAGGCTGCGAGAGGAAGCGTGGCTGTCACTGGCTTCTTTGCGGGTTCACGTTAGCAGTTGAAAACAGAAAGTTCCACTTGCAGCTACTTGTGCTGCTACCTATTTCTCTTCCAGCTCTCCCTGGAAAGAATTGTGCCGAGCTTTACGCTTCCAGATGCACAGATGACGGTGGTAGATGCGGCAGAGAATAGAAAGACAGCGCGCAGCGGACAGTTTCTGGTGCTTTACGTGAGGCAAGGGGGAAGTGCAGCCCAGCAGTGGCTTTTACTTCTGGAGCCTTTTGCTTTGGTAGCAGCAGCTGCTGCGAGTGGGCAACGGAGCTGCGAGAGTGCGTAATGTGACGGCACATCTCGCTGAGAAGGAAGCTGCCGAGCCGCAGCGTGTTGTGCTCCGTTTCAAGGCTACTTGGAGGAGGGGGGTACTCGAAGAACGCCTTCTTTCTGGACGCGTCCTTCTGGGTGTGCTCAAGCTGCATGGGCTCGGCAGCACGGAAGGTGTAAGAACCTGTTTCTGGCCAGGCAGTGTGCTGGAGTGCAAAGGGCTGCGCCTTCCTTTCTGAAGCAGCCCAGAGCATTCTCAGCGGAATCTGCTTGTGAAGCAGCTCTTGGCTGGACATTTGCAAGTCGCTCCACTGAGTCCACGAAGCCGGTGGCCAGCTGCTTCGTTCTTCGCCTTCTGGGCTCTGGACAGAGCTGAAGCGCAGCGATGGCTCGGAGCTTTGCCGCTCTTCGGCGTGAGCACTGCACGCAGCCACAGGCTGCTGTGCACGGATTTCCCTCAGCTCGACGTACAATCATTCTCTTGCTGTTTCCCTGAGTCGAAAGTGTCCGTGTAGCTCTCGCTCAGCGAAATGCGTCAGGAGAGAAACACTTGCTGGATGAGCTTTTCGCTGGCCAAGACTTTCAACGCAGCACCACCATTCGGGCAAGGAGGAGGAGAAAGGAGGAGCATCTTTTCGTCCTGGCCCGTTCTTCTGCGCGAGACGCCTCTCCGCGTCTTCGCTCCCTGCAAGGCTGTAATGTGCGCCGTGGTACTTGGAAGTGAGAAGGCAGGTGCAGAGAGCACCGCGATCTGGCGGCGCCGTGCAGGCTGGAAAGGAAAGAGGGCTGCCACCGGAATGTGGTGCGAATACCGGTTTGCACGCGTCGAGGGTAAGCTCTGGGTGAGCTTGCTGGCCTAAAACTGTTCTCTGTGCCAGACGCAGGCGAGAAGCTTTCCGTTAAGAATCAGGCTGCCACGCAAACAGAACGTGGTGCTACTACCTACCTAGCGCTGCGAGGGAAAGTGCATAGCCCAGGCGTGTTTCGGCAGAAGCAGCAGCGCGGAGCGTTTCGCTGCCGGCACAGCGCTCTCTGGGCGAGAAGCGGACGACGGTTTGACTCCGGCAGAATGAAAGCGCCACATGGTACGAAGAGCATCGGAATGAAGGCAGAGCACCGAGCTGCTGCCGTGCGCATCGCACAGGCTGCGAGAGGAAGCGTGGCTGTCACTGGCTTCTTTGCGGGTTCACGTTAGCAGTTGAAAACAGAAAGTTCCACTTGCAGCTACTTGTGCTGCTACCTATTTCTCTTCCAGCTCTCCCTGGAAAGAATTGTGCCGAGCTTTACGCTTCCAGATGCACAGATGACGGTGGTAGATGCGGCAGAGAATAGAAAGACAGCGCGCAGCGGACAGTTTCTGGTGCTTTACGTGAGGCAAGGGGGAAGTGCAGCCCAGCAGTGGCTTTTACTTCTGGAGCCTTTTGCTTTGGTAGCAGCAGCTGCTGCGAGTGGGCAACGGAGCTGCGAGAGTGCGTAATGTGACGGCACATCTCGCTGAGAAGGAAGCTGCCGAGCCGCAGCGTGTTGTGCTCCGTTTCAAGGCTACTTGGAGGAGGGGGGTACTCGAAGAACGCCTTCTTTCTGGACGCGTCCTTCTGGGTGTGCTCAAGCTGCATGGACTCGGCAGCACGGAAGGTGTAAGAACCTGTTTCTGGCCAGGCAGTGTGCTGGAGTGCAAAGGGCTGCGCCTTCCTTTCTGAAGCAGCCCAGAGCATTCTCAGCGGAATCTGCTTGTGAAGCAGCTCTTGGCTGGACATTTGCAAGTCGCTCCACTGAGTCCACGAAGCCGGTGGCCAGCTGCTTCGTTCTTCGCCTTCTGGGCTCTGGACAGAGCTGAAGCGCAGCGATGGCTCGGAGCTTTGCCGCTCTTCGGCGTGAGCACTGCACGCAGCCACAGGCTGCTGTGCACGGATTTCCCTCAGCTCGACGTACAATCATTCTCTTGCTGTTTCCCTGAGTCGAAAGTGTCCGTGTAGCTCTCGCTCAGCGAAATGCGTCAGGAGAGAAACACTTGCTGGATGAGCTTTTCGCTGGCCAAGACTTTCAACGCAGCACCACCATTCGGGCAAGGAGGAGGAGAAAGGAGGAGCATCTTTTCGTCCTGGCCCGTTCTTCTGCGCGAGACGCCTCTCCGCGTCTTCGCTCCCTGCAAGGCTGTAATGTGCGCCGTGGTACTTGGAAGTGAGAAGGCAGGTGCAGAGAGCACCGCGATCTGGCGGCGCCGTGCAGGCTGGAAAGGAAAGAGGGCTGCCACCGGAATGTGGTGCGAATACCGGTTTGCACGCGTCGAGGGTAAGCTCTGGGTGAGCTTGCTGGCCTAAAACTGTTCTCTGTGCCAGACGCAGGCGAGAAGCTTTCCGTTAAGAATCAGGCTGCCACGCAAACAGAACGTGGTGCTACTACCTACCTAGCGCTGCGAGGGAAAGTGCATAGCCCAGGCGTGTTTCGGCAGAAGCAGCAGCGCGGAGCATTTCGCTGCCGGCACAGCGCTCTCTGGGCGAGAAGCGGACGACGGTTTGACTCCGGCAGAATGAAAGCGCCACATGGTACGAAGAGCATCGGAATGAAGGCAGAGCACCGAGCTGCTGCCGTGCGCATCGCACAGGCTGCGAGAGGAAGCGTGGCTGTCACTGGCTTCTTTGCGGGTTCACGTTAGCAGTTGAAAACAGAAAGTTCCACTTGCAGCTACTTGTGCTGCTACCTATTTCTCTTCCAGCTCTCCCTGGAAAGAATTGTGCCGAGCTTTACGCTTCCAGATGCACAGATGACGGTGGTAGATGCGGCAGAGAATAGAAAGACAGCGCGCAGCGGACAGTTTCTGGTGCTTTACGTGAGGCAAGGGGGAAGTGCAGCCCAGCAGTGGCTTTTACTTCTGGAGCCTTTTGCTTTGGTAGCAGCAGCTGCTGCGAGTGGGCAACGGAGCTGCGAGAGTGCGTAATGTGACGGCACATCTCGCTGAGAAGGAAGCTGCCGAGCCGCAGCGTGTTGTGCTCCGTTTCAAGGCTACTTGGAGGAGGGGGGTACTCGAAGAACGCCTTCTTTCTGGACGCGTCCTTCTGGGTGTGCTCAAGCTGCATGGACTCGGCAGCACGGAAGGTGTAAGAACCTGTTTCTGGCCAGGCAGTGTGCTGGAGTGCAAAGGGCTGCGCCTTCCTTTCTGAAGCAGCCCAGAGCATTCTCAGCGGAATCTGCTTGTGAAGCAGCTCTTGGCTGGACATTTGCAAGTCGCTCCACTGAGTCCACGAAGCCGGTGGCCAGCTGCTTCGTTCTTCGCCTTCTGGGCTCTGGACAGAGCTGAAGCGCAGCGATGGCTCGGAGCTTTGCCGCTCTTCGGCGTGAGCACTGCACGCAGCCACAGGCTGCTGTGCACGGATTTCCCTCAGCTCGACGTACAATCATTCTCTTGCTGTTTCCCTGAGTCGAAAGTGTCCGTGTAGCTCTCGCTCAGCGAAATGCGTCAGGAGAGAAACACTTGCTGGATGAGCTTTTCGCTGGCCAAGACTTTCAACGCAGCACCACCATTCGGGCAAGGAGGAGGAGAAAGGAGGAGCATCTTTTCGTCCTGGCCCGTTCTTCTGCGCGAGACGCCTCTCCGCGTCTTCGCTCCCTGCAAGGCTGTAATGTGCGCCGTGGTACTTGGAAGTGAGAAGGCAGGTGCAGAGAGCACCGCGATCTGGCGGCGCCGTGCAGGCTGGAAAGGAAAGAGGGCTGCCACCGGAATGTGGTGCGAATACCGGTTTGCACGCGTCGAGGGTAAGCTCTGGGTGAGCTTGCTGGCCTAAAACTGTTCTCTGTGCCAGACGCAGGCGAGAAGCTTTCCGTTAAGAATCAGGCTGCCACGCAAACAGAACGTGGTGCTACTACCTACCTAGCGCTGCGAGGGAAAGTGCATAGCCCAGGCGTGTTTCGGCAGAAGCAGCAGCGCGGAGCATTTCGCTGCCGGCACAGCGCTCTCTGGGCGAGAAGCGGACGACGGTTTGACTCCGGCAGAATGAAAGCGCCACATGGTACGAAGAGCATCGGAATGAAGGCAGAGCACCGAGCTGCTGCCGTGCGCATCGCACAGGCTGCGAGAGGAAGCGTGGCTGTCACTGGCTTCTTTGCGGGTTCACGTTAGCAGTTGAAAACAGAAAGTTCCACTTGCAGCTACTTGTGCTGCTACCTATTTCTCTTCCAGCTCTCCCTGGAAAGAATTGTGCCGAGCTTTACGCTTCCAGATGCACAGATGACGGTGGTAGATGCGGCAGAGAATAGAAAGACAGCGCGCAGCGGACAGTTTCTGGTGCTTTACGTGAGGCAAGGGGGAAGTGCAGCCCAGCAGTGGCTTTTACTTCTGGAGCCTTTTGCTTTGGTAGCAGCAGCTGCTGCGAGTGGGCAACGGAGCTGCGAGAGTGCGTAATGTGACGGCACATCTCGCTGAGAAGGAAGCTGCCGAGCCGCAGCGTGTTGTGCTCCGTTTCAAGGCTACTTGGAGGAGGGGGGTACTCGAAGAACGCCTTCTTTCTGGACGCGTCCTTCTGGGTGTGCTCAAGCTGCATGGACTCGGCAGCACGGAAGGTGTAAGAACCTGTTTCTGGCCAGGCAGTGTGCTGGAGTGCAAAGGGCTGCGCCTTCCTTTCTGAAGCAGCCCAGAGCATTCTCAGCGGAATCTGCTTGTGAAGCAGCTCTTGGCTGGACATTTGCAAGTCGCTCCACTGAGTCCACGAAGCCGGTGGCCAGCTGCTTCGTTCTTCGCCTTCTGGGCTCTGGACAGAGCTGAAGCGCAGCGATGGCTCGGAGCTTTGCCGCTCTTCGGCGTGAGCACTGCACGCAGCCACAGGCTGCTGTGCACGGATTTCCCTCAGCTCGACGTACAATCATTCTCTTGCTGTTTCCCTGAGTCGAAAGTGTCCGTGTAGCTCTCGCTCAGCGAAATGCGTCAGGAGAGAAACACTTGCTGGATGAGCTTTTCGCTGGCCAAGACTTTCAACGCAGCACCACCATTCGGGCAAGGAGGAGGAGAAAGGAGGAGCATCTTTTCGTCCTGGCCCGTTCTTCTGCGCGAGACGCCTCTCCGCGTCTTCGCTCCCTGCAAGGCTGTAATGTGCGCCGTGGTACTTGGAAGTGAGAAGGCAGGTGCAGAGAGCACCGCGATCTGGCGGCGCCGTGCAGGCTGGAAAGGAAAGAGGGCTGCCACCGGAATGTGGTGCGAATACCGGTTTGCACGCGTCGAGGGTAAGCTCTGGGTGAGCTTGCTGGCCTAAAACTGTTCTCTGTGCCAGACGCAGGCGAGAAGCTTTCCGTTAAGAATCAGGCTGCCACGCAAACAGAACGTGGTGCTACTACCTACCTAGCGCTGCGAGGGAAAGTGCATAGCCCAGGCGTGTTTCGGCAGAAGCAGCAGCGCGGAGCATTTCGCTGCCGGCACAGCGCTCTCTGGGCGAGAAGCGGACGACGGTTTGACTCCGGCAGAATGAAAGCGCCACATGGTACGAAGAGCATCGGAATGAAGGCAGAGCACCGAGCTGCTGCCGTGCGCATCGCACAGGCTGCGAGAGGAAGCGTGGCTGTCACTGGCTTCTTTGCGGGTTCACGTTAGCAGTTGAAAACAGAAAGTTCCACTTGCAGCTACTTGTGCTGCTACCTATTTCTCTTCCAGCTCTCCCTGGAAAGAATTGTGCCGAGCTTTACGCTTCCAGATGCACAGATGACGGTGGTAGATGCGGCAGAGAATAGAAAGACAGCGCGCAGCGGACAGTTTCTGGTGCTTTACGTGAGGCAAGGGGGAAGTGCAGCCCAGCAGTGGCTTTTACTTCTGGAGCCTTTTGCTTTGGTAGCAGCAGCTGCTGCGAGTGGGCAACGGAGCTGCGAGAGTGCGTAATGTGACGGCACATCTCGCTGAGAAGGAAGCTGCCGAGCCGCAGCGTGTTGTGCACCGTTTCAAGGCTACTTGGAGGAGGGGGGTACTCGAAGAACGCCTTCTTTCTGGACGCGTCCTTCTGGGTGTGCTCAAGCTGCATGGACTCGGCAGCACGGAAGGTGTAAGAACCTGTTTCTGGCCAGGCAGTGTGCTGGAGTGCAAAGGGCTGCGCCTTCCTTTCTGAAGCAGCCCAGAGCATTCTCAGCGGAATCTGCTTGTGAAGCAGCTCTTGGCTGGACATTTGCAAGTCGCTCCACTGAGTCCACGAAGCCGGTGGCCAGCTGCTTCGTTCTTCGCCTTCTGGGCTCTGGACAGAGCTGAAGCGCAGCGATGGCTCGGAGCTTTGCCGCTCTTCGGCGTGAGCACTGCACGCAGCCACAGGCTGCTGTGCACGGATTTCCCTCAGCTCGACGTACAATCATTCTCTTGCTGTTTCCCTGAGTCGAAAGTGTCCGTGTAGCTCTCGCTCAGCGAAATGCGTCAGGAGAGAAACACTTGCTGGATGAGCTTTTCGCTGGCCAAGACTTTCAACGCAGCACCACCATTCGGGCAAGGAGGAGGAGAAAGGAGGAGCATCTTTTCGTCCTGGCCCGTTCTTCTGCGCGAGACGCCTCTCCGCGTCTTCGCTCCCTGCAAGGCTGTAATGTGCGCCGTGGTACTTGGAAGTGAGAAGGCAGGTGCAGAGAGCACCGCGATCTGGCGGCGCCGTGCAGGCTGGAAAGGAAAGAGGGCTGCCACCGGAATGTGGTGCGAATACCGGTTTGCACGCGTCGAGGGTAAGCTCTGGGTGAGCTTGCTGGCCTAAAACTGTTCTCTGTGCCAGACGCAGGCGAGAAGCTTTCCGTTAAGAATCAGGCTGCCACGCAAACAGAACGTGGTGCTACTACCTACCTAGCGCTGCGAGGGAAAGTGCATAGCCCAGGCGTGTTTCGGCAGAAGCAGCAGCGCGGAGCATTTCGCTGCCGGCACAGCGCTCTCTGGGCGAGAAGCGGACGACGGTTTGACTCCGGCAGAATGAAAGCGCCACATGGTACGAAGAGCATCGGAATGAAGGCAGAGCACCGAGCTGCTGCCGTGCGCATCGCACAGGCTGCGAGAGGAAGCGTGGCTGTCACTGGCTTCTTTGCGGGTTCACGTTAGCAGTTGAAAACAGAAAGTTCCACTTGCAGCTACTTGTGCTGCTACCTATTTCTCTTCCAGCTCTCCCTGGAAAGAATTGTGCCGAGCTTTACGCTTCCAGATGCACAGATGACGGTGGTAGATGCGGCAGAGAATAGAAAGACAGCGCGCAGCGGACAGTTTCTGGTGCTTTACGTGAGGCAAGGGGGAAGTGCAGCCCAGCAGTGGCTTTTACTTCTGGAGCCTTTTGCTTTGGTAGCAGCAGCTGCTGCGAGTGGGCAACGGAGCTGCGAGAGTGCGTAATGTGACGGCACATCTCGCTGAGAAGGAAGCTGCCGAGCCGCAGCGTGTTGTGCTCCGTTTCAAGGCTACTTGGAGGAGGGGGGTACTCGAAGAACGCCTTCTTTCTGGACGCGTCCTTCTGGGTGTGCTCAAGCTGCATGGGCTCGGCAGCACGGAAGGTGTAAGAACCTGTTTCTGGCCAGGCAGTGTGCTGGAGTGCAAAGGGCTGCGCCTTCCTTTCTGAAGCAGCCCAGAGCATTCTCAGCGGAATCTGCTTGTGAAGCAGCTCTTGGCTGGACATTTGCAAGTCGCTCCACTGAGTCCACGAAGCCGGTGGCCAGCTGCTTCGTTCTTCGCCTTCTGGGCTCTGGACAGAGCTGAAGCGCAGCGATGGCTCGGAGCTTTGCCGCTCTTCGGCGTGAGCACTGCACGCAGCCACAGGCTGCTGTGCACGGATTTCCCTCAGCTCGACGTACAATCATTCTCTTGCTGTTTCCCTGAGTCGAAAGTGTCCGTGTAGCTCTCGCTCAGCGAAATGCGTCAGGAGAGAAACACTTGCTGGATGAGCTTTTCGCTGGCCAAGACTTTCAACGCAGCACCACCATTCGGGCAAGGAGGAGGAGAAAGGAGGAGCATCTTTTCGTCCTGGCCCGTTCTTCTGCGCGAGACGCCTCTCCGCGTCTTCGCTCCCTGCAAGGCTGTAATGTGCGCCGTGGTACTTGGAAGTGAGAAGGCAGGTGCAGAGAGCACCGCGATCTGGCGGCGCCGTGCAGGCTGGAAAGGAAAGAGGGCTGCCACCGGAATGTGGTGCGAATACCGGTTTGCACGCGTCGAGGGTAAGCTCTGGGTGAGCTTGCTGGCCTAAAACTGTTCTCTGTGCCAGACGCAGGCGAGAAGCTTTCCGTTAAGAATCAGGCTGCCACGCAAACAGAACGTGGTGCTACTACCTACCTAGCGCTGCGAGGGAAAGTGCATAGCCCAGGCGTGTTTCGGCAGAAGCAGCAGCGCGGAGCATTTCGCTGCCGGCACAGCGCTCTCTGGGCGAGAAGCGGACGACGGTTTGACTCCGGCAGAATGAAAGCGCCACATGGTACGAAGAGCATCGGAATGAAGGCAGAGCACCGAGCTGCTGCCGTGCGCATCGCACAGGCTGCGAGAGGAAGCGTGGCTGTCACTGGCTTCTTTGCGGGTTCACGTTAGCAGTTGAAAACAGAAAGTTCCACTTGCAGCTACTTGTGCTGCTACCTATTTCTCTTCCAGCTCTCCCTGGAAAGAATTGTGCCGAGCTTTACGCTTCCAGATGCACAGATGACGGTGGTAGATGCGGCAGAGAATAGAAAGACAGCGCGCAGCGGACAGTTTCTGGTGCTTTACGTGAGGCAAGGGGGAAGTGCAGCCCAGCAGTGGCTTTTACTTCTGGAGCCTTTTGCTTTGGTAGCAGCAGCTGCTGCGAGTGGGCAACGGAGCTGCGAGAGTGCGTAATGTGACGGCACATCTCGCTGAGAAGGAAGCTGCCGAGCCGCAGCGTGTTGTGCACCGTTTCAAGGCTACTTGGAGGAGGGGGGTACTCGAAGAACGCCTTCTTTCTGGACGCGTCCTTCTGGGTGTGCTCAAGCTGCATGGACTCGGCAGCACGGAAGGTGTAAGAACCTGTTTCTGGCCAGGCAGTGTGCTGGAGTGCAAAGGGCTGCGCCTTCCTTTCTGAAGCAGCCCAGAGCATTCTCAGCGGAATCTGCTTGTGAAGCAGCTCTTGGCTGGACATTTGCAAGTCGCTCCACTGAGTCCACGAAGCCGGTGGCCAGCTGCTTCGTTCTTCGCCTTCTGGGCTCTGGACAGAGCTGAAGCGCAGCGATGGCTCGGAGCTTTGCCGCTCTTCGGCGTGAGCACTGCACGCAGCCACAGGCTGCTGTGCACGGATTTCCCTCAGCTCGACGTACAATCATTCTCTTGCTGTTTCCCTGAGTCGAAAGTGTCCGTGTAGCTCTCGCTCAGCGAAATGCGTCAGGAGAGAAACACTTGCTGGATGAGCTTTTCGCTGGCCAAGACTTTCAACGCAGCACCACCATTCGGGCAAGGAGGAGGAGAAAGGAGGAGCATCTTTTCGTCCTGGCCCGTTCTTCTGCGCGAGACGCCTCTCCGCGTCTTCGCTCCCTGCAAGGCTGTAATGTGCGCCGTGGTACTTGGAAGTGAGAAGGCAGGTGCAGAGAGCACCGCGATCTGGCGGCGCCGTGCAGGCTGGAAAGGAAAGAGGGCTGCCACCGGAATGTGGTGCGAATACCGGTTTGCACGCGTCGAGGGTAAGCTCTGGGTGAGCTTGCTGGCCTAAAACTGTTCTCTGTGCCAGACGCAGGCGAGAAGCTTTCCGTTAAGAATCAGGCTGCCACGCAAACAGAACGTGGTGCTACTACCTACCTAGCGCTGCGAGGGAAAGTGCATAGCCCAGGCGTGTTTCGGCAGAAGCAGCAGCGCGGAGCATTTCGCTGCCGGCACAGCGCTCTCTGGGCGAGAAGCGGACGACGGTTTGACTCCGGCAGAATGAAAGCGCCACATGGTACGAAGAGCATCGGAATGAAGGCAGAGCACCGAGCTGCTGCCGTGCGCATCGCACAGGCTGCGAGAGGAAGCGTGGCTGTCACTGGCTTCTTTGCGGGTTCACGTTAGCAGTTGAAAACAGAAAGTTCCACTTGCAGCTACTTGTGCTGCTACCTATTTCTCTTCCAGCTCTCCCTGGAAAGAATTGTGCCGAGCTTTACGCTTCCAGATGCACAGATGACGGTGGTAGATGCGGCAGAGAATAGAAAGACAGCGCGCAGCGGACAGTTTCTGGTGCTTTACGTGAGGCAAGGGGGAAGTGCAGCCCAGCAGTGGCTTTTACTTCTGGAGCCTTTTGCTTTGGTAGCAGCAGCTGCTGCGAGTGGGCAACGGAGCTGCGAGAGTGCGTAATGTGACGGCACATCTCGCTGAGAAGGAAGCTGCCGAGCCGCAGCGTGTTGTGCTCCGTTTCAAGGCTACTTGGAGGAGGGGGGTACTCGAAGAACGCCTTCTTTCTGGACGCGTCCTTCTGGGTGTGCTCAAGCTGCATGGGCTCGGCAGCACGGAAGGTGTAAGAACCTGTTTCTGGCCAGGCAGTGTGCTGGAGTGCAAAGGGCTGCGCCTTCCTTTCTGAAGCAGCCCAGAGCATTCTCAGCGGAATCTGCTTGTGAAGCAGCTCTTGGCTGGACATTTGCAAGTCGCTCCACTGAGTCCACGAAGCCGGTGGCCAGCTGCTTCGTTCTTCGCCTTCTGGGCTCTGGACAGAGCTGAAGCGCAGCGATGGCTCGGAGCTTTGCCGCTCTTCGGCGTGAGCACTGCACGCAGCCACAGGCTGCTGTGCACGGATTTCCCTCAGCTCGACGTACAATCATTCTCTTGCTGTTTCCCTGAGTCGAAAGTGTCCGTGTAGCTCTCGCTCAGCGAAATGCGTCAGGAGAGAAACACTTGCTGGATGAGCTTTTCGCTGGCCAAGACTTTCAACGCAGCACCACCATTCGGGCAAGGAGGAGGAGAAAGGAGGAGCATCTTTTCGTCCTGGCCCGTTCTTCTGCGCGAGACGCCTCTCCGCGTCTTCGCTCCCTGCAAGGCTGTAATGTGCGCCGTGGTACTTGGAAGTGAGAAGGCAGGTGCAGAGAGCACCACGATCTGGCGGCGCCGTGCAGGCTGGAAAGGAAAGAGGGCTGCCACCGGAATGTGGTGCGAATACCGGTTTGCACGCGTCGAGGGTAAGCTCTGGGTGAGCTTGCTGGCCTAAAACTGTTCTCTGTGCCAGACGCAGGCGAGAAGCTTTCCGTTAAGAATCAGGCTGCCACGCAAACAGAACGTGGTGCTACTACCTACCTAGCGCTGCGAGGGAAAGTGCATAGCCCAGGCGTGTTTCGGCAGAAGCAGCAGCGCGGAGCATTTCGCTGCCGGCACAGCGCTCTCTGGGCGAGAAGCGGACGACGGTTTGACTCCGGCAGAATGAAAGCGCCACATGGTACGAAGAGCATCGGAATGAAGGCAGAGCACCGAGCTGCTGCCGTGCGCATCGCACAGGCTGCGAGAGGAAGCGTGGCTGTCACTGGCTTCTTTGCGGGTTCACGTTAGCAGTTGAAAACAGAAAGTTCCACTTGCAGCTACTTGTGCTGCTACCTATTTCTCTTCCAGCTCTCCCTGGAAAGAATTGTGCCGAGCTTTACGCTTCCAGATGCACAGATGACGGTGGTAGATGCGGCAGAGAATAGAAAGACAGCGCGCAGCGGACAGTTTCTGGTGCTTTACGTGAGGCAAGGGGGAAGTGCAGCCCAGCAGTGGCTTTTACTTCTGGAGCCTTTTGCTTTGGTAGCAGCAGCTGCTGCGAGTGGGCAACGGAGCTGCGAGAGTGCGTAATGTGACGGCACATCTCGCTGAGAAGGAAGCTGCCGAGCCGCAGCGTGTTGTGCACCGTTTCAAGGCTACTTGGAGGAGGGGGGTACTCGAAGAACGCCTTCTTTCTGGACGCGTCCTTCTGGGTGTGCTCAAGCTGCATGGACTCGGCAGCACGGAAGGTGTAAGAACCTGTTTCTGGCCAGGCAGTGTGCTGGAGTGCAAAGGGCTGCGCCTTCCTTTCTGAAGCAGCCCAGAGCATTCTCAGCGGAATCTGCTTGTGAAGCAGCTCTTGGCTGGACATTTGCAAGTCGCTCCACTGAGTCCACGAAGCCGGTGGCCAGCTGCTTCGTTCTTCGCCTTCTGGGCTCTGGACAGAGCTGAAGCGCAGCGATGGCTCGGAGCTTTGCCGCTCTTCGGCGTGAGCACTGCACGCAGCCACAGGCTGCTGTGCACGGATTTCCCTCAGCTCGACGTACAATCATTCTCTTGCTGTTTCCCTGAGTCGAAAGTGTCCGTGTAGCTCTCGCTCAGCGAAATGCGTCAGGAGAGAAACACTTGCTGGATGAGCTTTTCGCTGGCCAAGACTTTCAACGCAGCACCACCATTCGGGCAAGGAGGAGGAGAAAGGAGGAGCATCTTTTCGTCCTGGCCCGTTCTTCTGCGCGAGACGCCTCTCCGCGTCTTCGCTCCCTGCAAGGCTGTAATGTGCGCCGTGGTACTTGGAAGTGAGAAGGCAGGTGCAGAGAGCACCGCGATCTGGCGGCGCCGTGCAGGCTGGAAAGGAAAGAGGGCTGCCACCGGAATGTGGTGCGAATACCGGTTTGCACGCGTCGAGGGTAAGCTCTGGGTGAGCTTGCTGGCCTAAAACTGTTCTCTGTGCCAGACGCAGGCGAGAAGCTTTCCGTTAAGAATCAGGCTGCCACGCAAACAGAACGTGGTGCTACTACCTACCTAGCGCTGCGAGGGAAAGTGCATAGCCCAGGCGTGTTTCGGCAGAAGCAGCAGCGCGGAGCATTTCGCTGCCGGCACAGCGCTCTCTGGGCGAGAAGCGGACGACGGTTTGACTCCAGCAGAATGAAAGCGCCACATGGTACGAAGAGCATCGGAATGAAGGCAGAGCACCGAGCTGCTGCCGTGCGCATCGCACAGGCTGCGAGAGGAAGCGTGGCTGTCACTGGCTTCTTTGCGGGTTCACGTTAGCAGTTGAAAACAGAAAGTTCCACTTGCAGCTACTTGTGCTGCTACCTATTTCTCTTCCAGCTCTCCCTGGAAAGAATTGTGCCGAGCTTTACGCTTCCAGATGCACAGATGACGGTGGTAGATGCGGCAGAGAATAGAAAGACAGCGCGCAGCGGACAGTTTCTGGTGCTTTACGTGAGGCAAGGGGGAAGTGCAGCCCAGCAGTGGCTTTTACTTCTGGAGCCTTTTGCTTTGGTAGCAGCAGCTGCTGCGAGTGGGCAACGGAGCTGCGAGAGTGCGTAATGTGACGGCACATCTCGCTGAGAAGGAAGCTGCCGAGCCGCAGCGTGTTGTGCTCCGTTTCAAGGCTACTTGGAGGAGGGGGGTACTCGAAGAACGCCTTCTTTCTGGACGCGTCCTTCTGGGTGTGCTCAAGCTGCATGGGCTCGGCAGCACGGAAGGTGTAAGAACCTGTTTCTGGCCAGGCAGTGTGCTGGAGTGCAAAGGGCTGCGCCTTCCTTTCTGAAGCAGCCCAGAGCATTCTCAGCGGAATCTGCTTGTGAAGCAGCTCTTGGCTGGACATTTGCAAGTCGCTCCACTGAGTCCACGAAGCCGGTGGCCAGCTGCTTCGTTCTTCGCCTTCTGGGCTCTGGACAGAGCTGAAGCGCAGCGATGGCTCGGAGCTTTGCCGCTCTTCGGCGTGAGCACTGCACGCAGCCACAGGCTGCTGTGCACGGATTTCCCTCAGCTCGACGTACAATCATTCTCTTGCTGTTTCCCTGAGTCGAAAGTGTCCGTGTAGCTCTCGCTCAGCGAAATGCGTCAGGAGAGAAACACTTGCTGGATGAGCTTTTCGCTGGCCAAGACTTTCAACGCAGCACCACCATTCGGGCAAGGAGGAGGAGAAAGGAGGAGCATCTTTTCGTCCTGGCCCGTTCTTCTGCGCGAGACGCCTCTCCGCGTCTTCGCTCCCTGCAAGGCTGTAATGTGCGCCGTGGTACTTGGAAGTGAGAAGGCAGGTGCAGAGAGCACCGCGATCTGGCGGCGCCGTGCAGGCTGGAAAGGAAAGAGGGCTGCCACCGGAATGTGGTGCGAATACCGGTTTGCACGCGTCGAGGGTAAGCTCTGGGTGAGCTTGCTGGCCTAAAACTGTTCTCTGTGCCAGACGCAGGCGAGAAGCTTTCCGTTAAGAATCAGGCTGCCACGCAAACAGAACGTGGTGCTACTACCTACCTAGCGCTGCGAGGGAAAGTGCATAGCCCAGGCGTGTTTCGGCAGAAGCAGCAGCGCGGAGCGTTTCGCTGCCGGCACAGCGCTCTCTGGGCGAGAAGCGGACGACGGTTTGACTCCGGCAGAATGAAAGCGCCACATGGTACGAAGAGCATCGGAATGAAGGCAGAGCACCGAGCTGCTGCCGTGCGCATCGCACAGGCTGCGAGAGGAAGCGTGGCTGTCACTGGCTTCTTTGCGGGTTCACGTTAGCAGTTGAAAACAGAAAGTTCCACTTGCAGCTACTTGTGCTGCTACCTATTTCTCTTCCAGCTCTCCCTGGAAAGAATTGTGCCGAGCTTTACGCTTCCAGATGCACAGATGACGGTGGTAGATGCGGCAGAGAATAGAAAGACAGCGCGCAGCGGACAGTTTCTGGTGCTTTACGTGAGGCAAGGGGGAAGTGCAGCCCAGCAGTGGCTTTTACTTCTGGAGCCTTTTGCTTTGGTAGCAGCAGCTGCTGCGAGTGGGCAACGGAGCTGCGAGAGTGCGTAATGTGACGGCACATCTCGCTGAGAAGGAAGCTGCCGAGCCGCAGCGTGTTGTGCTCCGTTTCAAGGCTACTTGGAGGAGGGGGGTACTCGAAGAACGCCTTCTTTCTGGACGCGTCCTTCTGGGTGTGCTCAAGCTGCATGGACTCGGCAGCACGGAAGGTGTAAGAACCTGTTTCTGGCCAGGCAGTGTGCTGGAGTGCAAAGGGCTGCGCCTTCCTTTCTGAAGCAGCCCAGAGCATTCTCAGCGGAATCTGCTTGTGAAGCAGCTCTTGGCTGGACATTTGCAAGTCGCTCCACTGAGTCCACGAAGCCGGTGGCCAGCTGCTTCGTTCTTCGCCTTCTGGGCTCTGGACAGAGCTGAAGCGCAGCGATGGCTCGGAGCTTTGCCGCTCTTCGGCGTGAGCACTGCACGCAGCCACAGGCTGCTGTGCACGGATTTCCCTCAGCTCGACGTACAATCATTCTCTTGCTGTTTCCCTGAGTCGAAAGTGTCCGTGTAGCTCTCGCTCAGCGAAATGCGTCAGGAGAGAAACACTTGCTGGATGAGCTTTTCGCTGGCCAAGACTTTCAACGCAGCACCACCATTCGGGCAAGGAGGAGGAGAAAGGAGGAGCATCTTTTCGTCCTGGCCCGTTCTTCTGCGCGAGACGCCTCTCCGCGTCTTCGCTCCCTGCAAGGCTGTAATGTGCGCCGTGGTACTTGGAAGTGAGAAGGCAGGTGCAGAGAGCACCGCGATCTGGCGGCGCCGTGCAGGCTGGAAAGGAAAGAGGGCTGCCACCGGAATGTGGTGCGAATACCGGTTTGCACGCGTCGAGGGTAAGCTCTGGGTGAGCTTGCTGGCCTAAAACTGTTCTCTGTGCCAGACGCAGGCGAGAAGCTTTCCGTTAAGAATCAGGCTGCCACGCAAACAGAACGTGGTGCTACTACCTACCTAGCGCTGCGAGGGAAAGTGCATAGCCCAGGCGTGTTTCGGCAGAAGCAGCAGCGCGGAGCATTTCGCTGCCGGCACAGCGCTCTCTGGGCGAGAAGCGGACGACGGTTTGACTCCGGCAGAATGAAAGCGCCACATGGTACGAAGAGCATCGGAATGAAGGCAGAGCACCGAGCTGCTGCCGTGCGCATCGCACAGGCTGCGAGAGGAAGCGTGGCTGTCACTGGCTTCTTTGCGGGTTCACGTTAGCAGTTGAAAACAGAAAGTTCCACTTGCAGCTACTTGTGCTGCTACCTATTTCTCTTCCAGCTCTCCCTGGAAAGAATTGTGCCGAGCTTTACGCTTCCAGATGCACAGATGACGGTGGTAGATGCGGCAGAGAATAGAAAGACAGCGCGCAGCGGACAGTTTCTGGTGCTTTACGTGAGGCAAGGGGGAAGTGCAGCCCAGCAGTGGCTTTTACTTCTGGAGCCTTTTGCTTTGGTAGCAGCAGCTGCTGCGAGTGGGCAACGGAGCTGCGAGAGTGCGTAATGTGACGGCACATCTCGCTGAGAAGGAAGCTGCCGAGCCGCAGCGTGTTGTGCTCCGTTTCAAGGCTACTTGGAGGAGGGGGGTACTCGAAGAACGCCTTCTTTCTGGACGCGTCCTTCTGGGTGTGCTCAAGCTGCATGGACTCGGCAGCACGGAAGGTGTAAGAACCTGTTTCTGGCCAGGCAGTGTGCTGGAGTGCAAAGGGCTGCGCCTTCCTTTCTGAAGCAGCCCAGAGCATTCTCAGCGGAATCTGCTTGTGAAGCAGCTCTTGGCTGGACATTTGCAAGTCGCTCCACTGAGTCCACGAAGCCGGTGGCCAGCTGCTTCGTTCTTCGCCTTCTGGGCTCTGGACAGAGCTGAAGCGCAGCGATGGCTCGGAGCTTTGCCGCTCTTCGGCATGAGCACTGCACGCAGCCACAGGCTGCTGTGCACGGATTTCCCTCAGCTCGACGTACAATCATTCTCTTGCTGTTTCCCTGAGTCGAAAGTGTCCGTGTAGCTCTCGCTCAGCGAAATGCGTCAGGAGAGAAACACTTGCTGGATGAGCTTTTCGCTGGCCAAGACTTTCAACGCAGCACCACCATTCGGGCAAGGAGGAGGAGAAAGGAGGAGCATCTTTTCGTCCTGGCCCGTTCTTCTGCGCGAGACGCCTCTCCGCGTCTTCGCTCCCTGCAAGGCTGTAATGTGCGCCGTGGTACTTGGAAGTGAGAAGGCAGGTGCAGAGAGCACCGCGATCTGGCGGCGCCGTGCAGGCTGGAAAGGAAAGAGGGCTGCCACCGGAATGTGGTGCGAATACCGGTTTGCACGCGTCGAGGGTAAGCTCTGGGTGAGCTTGCTGGCCTAAAACTGTTCTCTGTGCCAGACGCAGGCGAGAAGCTTTCCGTTAAGAATCAGGCTGCCACGCAAACAGAACGTGGTGCTACTACCTACCTAGCGCTGCGAGGGAAAGTGCATAGCCCAGGCGTGTTTCGGCAGAAGCAGCAGCGCGGAGCATTTCGCTGCCGGCACAGCGCTCTCTGGGCGAGAAGCGGACGACGGTTTGACTCCGGCAGAATGAAAGCGCCACATGGTACGAAGAGCATCGGAATGAAGGCAGAGCACCGAGCTGCTGCCGTGCGCATCGCACAGGCTGCGAGAGGAAGCGTGGCTGTCACTGGCTTCTTTGCGGGTTCACGTTAGCAGTTGAAAACAGAAAGTTCCACTTGCAGCTACTTGTGCTGCTACCTATTTCTCTTCCAGCTCTCCCTGGAAAGAATTGTGCCGAGCTTTACGCTTCCAGATGCACAGATGACGGTGGTAGATGCGGCAGAGAATAGAAAGACAGCGCGCAGCGGACAGTTTCTGGTGCTTTACGTGAGGCAAGGGGGAAGTGCAGCCCAGCAGTGGCTTTTACTTCTGGAGCCTTTTGCTTTGGTAGCAGCAGCTGCTGCGAGTGGGCAACGGAGCTGCGAGAGTGCGTAATGTGACGGCACATCTCGCTGAGAAGGAAGCTGCCGAGCCGCAGCGTGTTGTGCTCCGTTTCAAGGCTACTTGGAGGAGGGGGGTACTCGAAGAACGCCTTCTTTCTGGACGCGTCCTTCTGGGTGTGCTCAAGCTGCATGGGCTCGGCAGCACGGAAGGTGTAAGAACCTGTTTCTGGCCAGGCAGTGTGCTGGAGTGCAAAGGGCTGCGCCTTCCTTTCTGAAGCAGCCCAGAGCATTCTCAGCGGAATCTGCTTGTGAAGCAGCTCTTGGCTGGACATTTGCAAGTCGCTCCACTGAGTCCACGAAGCCGGTGGCCAGCTGCTTCGTTCTTCGCCTTCTGGGCTCTGGACAGAGCTGAAGCGCAGCGATGGCTCGGAGCTTTGCCGCTCTTCGGCGTGAGCACTGCACGCAGCCACAGGCTGCTGTGCACGGATTTCCCTCAGCTCGACGTACAATCATTCTCTTGCTGTTTCCCTGAGTCGAAAGTGTCCGTGTAGCTCTCGCTCAGCGAAATGCGTCAGGAGAGAAACACTTGCTGGATGAGCTTTTCGCTGGCCAAGACTTTCAACGCAGCACCACCATTCGGGCAAGGAGGAGGAGAAAGGAGGAGCATCTTTTCGTCCTGGCCCGTTCTTCTGCGCGAGACGCCTCTCCGCGTCTTCGCTCCCTGCAAGGCTGTAATGTGCGCCGTGGTACTTGGAAGTGAGAAGGCAGGTGCAGAGAGCACCGCGATCTGGCGGCGCCGTGCAGGCTGGAAAGGAAAGAGGGCTGCCACCGGAATGTGGTGCGAATACCGGTTTGCACGCGTCGAGGGTAAGCTCTGGGTGAGCTTGCTGGCCTAAAACTGTTCTCTGTGCCAGACGCAGGCGAGAAGCTTTCCGTTAAGAATCAGGCTGCCACGCAAACAGAACGTGGTGCTACTACCTACCTAGCGCTGCGAGGGAAAGTGCATAGCCCAGGCGTGTTTCGGCAGAAGCAGCAGCGCGGAGTATTTCGCTGCCGGCACAGCGCTCTCTGGGCGAGAAGCGGACGACGGTTTGACTCCGGCAGAATGAAAGCGCCACATGGTACGAAGAGCATCGGAATGAAGGCAGAGCACCGAGCTGCTGCCGTGCGCATCGCACAGGCTGCGAGAGGAAGCGTGGCTGTCACTGGCTTCTTTGCGGGTTCACGTTAGCAGTTGAAAACAGAAAGTTCCACTTGCAGCTACTTGTGCTGCTACCTATTTCTCTTCCAGCTCTCCCTGGAAAGAATTGTGCCGAGCTTTACGCTTCCAGATGCACAGATGACGGTGGTAGATGCGGCAGAGAATAGAAAGACAGCGCGCAGCGGACAGTTTCTGGTGCTTTACGTGAGGCAAGGGGGAAGTGCAGCCCAGCAGTGGCTTTTACTTCTGGAGCCTTTTGCTTTGGTAGCAGCAGCTGCTGCGAGTGGGCAACGGAGCTGCGAGAGTGCGTAATGTGACGGCACATCTCGCTGAGAAGGAAGCTGCCGAGCCGCAGCGTGTTGTGCTCCGTTTCAAGGCTACTTGGAGGAGGGGGGTACTCGAAGAACGCCTTCTTTCTGGACGCGTCCTTCTGGGTGTGCTCAAGCTGCATGGGCTCGGCAGCACGGAAGGTGTAAGAACCTGTTTCTGGCCAGGCAGTGTGCTGGAGTGCAAAGGGCTGCGCCTTCCTTTCTGAAGCAGCCCAGAGCATTCTCAGCGGAATCTGCTTGTGAAGCAGCTCTTGGCTGGACATTTGCAAGTCGCTCCACTGAGTCCACGAAGCCGGTGGCCAGCTGCTTCGTTCTTCGCCTTCTGGGCTCTGGACAGAGCTGAAGCGCAGCGATGGCTCGGAGCTTTGCCGCTCTTCGGCGTGAGCACTGCACGCAGCCACAGGCTGCTGTGCACGGATTTCCCTCAGCTCGACGTACAATCATTCTCTTGCTGTTTCCCTGAGTCGAAAGTGTCCGTGTAGCTCTCGCTCAGCGAAATGCGTCAGGAGAGAAACACTTGCTGGATGAGCTTTTCGCTGGCCAAGACTTTCAACGCAGCACCACCATTCGGGCAAGGAGGAGGAGAAAGGAGGAGCATCTTTTCGTCCTGGCCCGTTCTTCTGCGCGAGACGCCTCTCCGCGTCTTCGCTCCCTGCAAGGCTGTAATGTGCGCCGTGGTACTTGGAAGTGAGAAGGCAGGTGCAGAGAGCACCGCGATCTGGCGGCGCCGTGCAGGCTGGAAAGGAAAGAGGGCTGCCACCGGAATGTGGTGCGAATACCGGTTTGCACGCGTCGAGGGTAAGCTCTGGGTGAGCTTGCTGGCCTAAAACTGTTCTCTGTGCCAGACGCAGGCGAGAAGCTTTCCGTTAAGAATCAGGCTGCCACGCAAACAGAACGTGGTGCTACTACCTACCTAGCGCTGCGAGGGAAAGTGCATAGCCCAGGCGTGTTTCGGCAGAAGCAGCAGCGCGGAGCATTTCGCTGCCGGCACAGCGCTCTCTGGGCGAGAAGCGGACGACGGTTTGACTCCGGCAGAATGAAAGCGCCACATGGTACGAAGAGCATCGGAATGAAGGCAGAGCACCGAGCTGCTGCCGTGCGCATCGCACAGGCTGCGAGAGGAAGCGTGGCTGTCACTGGCTTCTTTGCGGGTTCACGTTAGCAGTTGAAAACAGAAAGTTCCACTTGCAGCTACTTGTGCTGCTACCTATTTCTCTTCCAGCTCTCCCTGGAAAGAATTGTGCCGAGCTTTACGCTTCCAGATGCACAGATGACGGTGGTAGATGCGGCAGAGAATAGAAAGACAGCGCGCAGCGGACAGTTTCTGGTGCTTTACGTGAGGCAAGGGGGAAGTGCAGCCCAGCAGTGGCTTTTACTTCTGGAGCCTTTTGCTTTGGTAGCAGCAGCTGCTGCGAGTGGGCAACGGAGCTGCGAGAGTGCGTAATGTGACGGCACATCTCGCTGAGAAGGAAGCTGCCGAGCCGCAGCGTGTTGTGCTCCGTTTCAAGGCTACTTGGAGGAGGGGGGTACTCGAAGAACGCCTTCTTTCTGGACGCGTCCTTCTGGGTGTGCTCAAGCTGCATGGACTCGGCAGCACGGAAGGTGTAAGAACCTGTTTCTGGCCAGGCAGTGTGCTGGAGTGCAAAGGGCTGCGCCTTCCTTTCTGAAGCAGCCCAGAGCATTCTCAGCGGAATCTGCTTGTGAAGCAGCTCTTGGCTGGACATTTGCAAGTCGCTCCACTGAGTCCACGAAGCCGGTGGCCAGCTGCTTCGTTCTTCGCCTTCTGGGCTCTGGACAGAGCTGAAGCGCAGCGATGGCTCGGAGCTTTGCCGCTCTTCGGCGTGAGCACTGCACGCAGCCACAGGCTGCTGTGCACGGATTTCCCTCAGCTCGACGTACAATCATTCTCTTGCTGTTTCCCTGAGTCGAAAGTGTCCGTGTAGCTCTCGCTCAGCGAAATGCGTCAGGAGAGAAACACTTGCTGGATGAGCTTTTCGCTGGCCAAGACTTTCAACGCAGCACCACCATTCGGGCAAGGAGGAGGAGAAAGGAGGAGCATCTTTTCGTCCTGGCCCGTTCTTCTGCGCGAGACGCCTCTCCGCGTCTTCGCTCCCTGCAAGGCTGTAATGTGCGCCGTGGTACTTGGAAGTGAGAAGGCAGGTGCAGAGAGCACCGCGATCTGGCGGCGCCGTGCAGGCTGGAAAGGAAAGAGGGCTGCCACCGGAATGTGGTGCGAATACCGGTTTGCACGCGTCGAGGGTAAGCTCTGGGTGAGCTTGCTGGCCTAAAACTGTTCTCTGTGCCAGACGCAGGCGAGAAGCTTTCCGTTAAGAATCAGGCTGCCACGCAAACAGAACGTGGTGCTACTACCTACCTAGCGCTGCGAGGGAAAGTGCATAGCCCAGGCGTGTTTCGGCAGAAGCAGCAGCGCGGAGCATTTCGCTGCCGGCACAGCGCTCTCTGGGCGAGAAGCGGACGACGGTTTGACTCCGGCAGAATGAAAGCGCCACATGGTACGAAGAGCATCGGAATGAAGGCAGAGCACCGAGCTGCTGCCGTGCGCATCGCACAGGCTGCGAGAGGAAGCGTGGCTGTCACTGGCTTCTTTGCGGGTTCACGTTAGCAGTTGAAAACAGAAAGTTCCACTTGCAGCTACTTGTGCTGCTACCTATTTCTCTTCCAGCTCTCCCTGGAAAGAATTGTGCCGAGCTTTACGCTTCCAGATGCACAGATGACGGTGGTAGATGCGGCAGAGAATAGAAAGACAGCGCGCAGCGGACAGTTTCTGGTGCTTTACGTGAGGCAAGGGGGAAGTGCAGCCCAGCAGTGGCTTTTACTTCTGGAGCCTTTTGCTTTGGTAGCAGCAGCTGCTGCGAGTGGGCAACGGAGCTGCGAGAGTGCGTAATGTGACGGCACATCTCGCTGAGAAGGAAGCTGCCGAGCCGCAGCGTGTTGTGCTCCGTTTCAAGGCTACTTGGAGGAGGGGGGTACTCGAAGAACGCCTTCTTTCTGGACGCGTCCTTCTGGGTGTGCTCAAGCTGCATGGACTCGGCAGCACGGAAGGTGTAAGAACCTGTTTCTGGCCAGGCAGTGTGCTGGAGTGCAAAGGGCTGCGCCTTCCTTTCTGAAGCAGCCCAGAGCATTCTCAGCGGAATCTGCTTGTGAAGCAGCTCTTGGCTGGACATTTGCAAGTCGCTCCACTGAGTCCACGAAGCCGGTGGCCAGCTGCTTCGTTCTTCGCCTTCTGGGCTCTGGACAGAGCTGAAGCGCAGCGATGGCTCGGAGCTTTGCCGCTCTTCGGCGTGAGCACTGCACGCAGCCACAGGCTGCTGTGCACGGATTTCCCTCAGCTCGACGTACAATCATTCTCTTGCTGTTTCCCTGAGTCGAAAGTGTCCGTGTAGCTCTCGCTCAGCGAAATGCGTCAGGAGAGAAACACTTGCTGGATGAGCTTTTCGCTGGCCAAGACTTTCAACGCAGCACCACCATTCGGGCAAGGAGGAGGAGAAAGGAGGAGCATCTTTTCGTCCTGGCCCGTTCTTCTGCGCGAGACGCCTCTCCGCGTCTTCGCTCCCTGCAAGGCTGTAATGTGCGCCGTGGTACTTGGAAGTGAGAAGGCAGGTGCAGAGAGCACCGCGATCTGGCGGCGCCGTGCAGGCTGGAAAGGAAAGAGGGCTGCCACCGGAATGTGGTGCGAATACCGGTTTGCACGCGTCGAGGGTAAGCTCTGGGTGAGCTTGCTGGCCTAAAACTGTTCTCTGTGCCAGACGCAGGCGAGAAGCTTTCCGTTAAGAATCAGGCTGCCACGCAAACAGAACGTGGTGCTACTACCTACCTAGCGCTGCGAGGGAAAGTGCATAGCCCAGGCGTGTTTCGGCAGAAGCAGCAGCGCGGAGCATTTCGCTGCCGGCACAGCGCTCTCTGGGCGAGAAGCGGACGACGGTTTGACTCCGGCAGAATGAAAGCGCCACATGGTACGAAGAGCATCGGAATGAAGGCAGAGCACCGAGCTGCTGCCGTGCGCATCGCACAGGCTGCGAGAGGAAGCGTGGCTGTCACTGGCTTCTTTGCGGGTTCACGTTAGCAGTTGAAAACAGAAAGTTCCACTTGCAGCTACTTGTGCTGCTACCTATTTCTCTTCCAGCTCTCCCTGGAAAGAATTGTGCCGAGCTTTACGCTTCCAGATGCACAGATGACGGTGGTAGATGCGGCAGAGAATAGAAAGACAGCGCGCAGCGGACAGTTTCTGGTGCTTTACGTGAGGCAAGGGGGAAGTGCAGCCCAGCAGTGGCTTTTACTTCTGGAGCCTTTTGCTTTGGTAGCAGCAGCTGCTGCGAGTGGGCAACGGAGCTGCGAGAGTGCGTAATGTGACGGCACATCTCGCTGAGAAGGAAGCTGCCGAGCCGCAGCGTGTTGTGCTCCGTTTCAAGGCTACTTGGAGGAGGGGGGTACTCGAAGAACGCCTTCTTTCTGGACGCGTCCTTCTGGGTGTGCTCAAGCTGCATGGGCTCGGCAGCACGGAAGGTGTAAGAACCTGTTTCTGGCCAGGCAGTGTGCTGGAGTGCAAAGGGCTGCGCCTTCCTTTCTGAAGCAGCCCAGAGCATTCTCAGCGGAATCTGCTTGTGAAGCAGCTCTTGGCTGGACATTTGCAAGTCGCTCCACTGAGTCCACGAAGCCGGTGGCCAGCTGCTTCGTTCTTCGCCTTCTGGGCTCTGGACAGAGCTGAAGCGCAGCGATGGCTCGGAGCTTTGCCGCTCTTCGGCGTGAGCACTGCACGCAGCCACAGGCTGCTGTGCACGGATTTCCCTCAGCTCGACGTACAATCATTCTCTTGCTGTTTCCCTGAGTCGAAAGTGTCCGTGTAGCTCTCGCTCAGCGAAATGCGTCAGGAGAGAAACACTTGCTGGATGAGCTTTTCGCTGGCCAAGACTTTCAACGCAGCACCACCATTCGGGCAAGGAGGAGGAGAAAGGAGGAGCATCTTTTCGTCCTGGCCCGTTCTTCTGCGCGAGACGCCTCTCCGCGTCTTCGCTCCCTGCAAGGCTGTAATGTGCGCCGTGGTACTTGGAAGTGAGAAGGCAGGTGCAGAGAGCACCGCGATCTGGCGGCGCCGTGCAGGCTGGAAAGGAAAGAGGGCTGCCACCGGAATGTGGTGCGAATACCGGTTTGCACGCGTCGAGGGTAAGCTCTGGGTGAGCTTGCTGGCCTAAAACTGTTCTCTGTGCCAGACGCAGGCGAGAAGCTTTCCGTTAAGAATCAGGCTGCCACGCAAACAGAACGTGGTGCTACTACCTACCTAGCGCTGCGAGGGAAAGTGCATAGCCCAGGCGTGTTTCGGCAGAAGCAGCAGCGCGGAGCATTTCGCTGCCGGCACAGCGCTCTCTGGGCGAGAAGCGGACGACGGTTTGACTCCGGCAGAATGAAAGCGCCACATGGTACGAAGAGCATCGGAATGAAGGCAGAGCACCGAGCTGCTGCCGTGCGCATCGCACAGGCTGCGAGAGGAAGCGTGGCTGTCACTGGCTTCTTTGCGGGTTCACGTTAGCAGTTGAAAACAGAAAGTTCCACTTGCAGCTACTTGTGCTGCTACCTATTTCTCTTCCAGCTCTCCCTGGAAAGAATTGTGCCGAGCTTTACGCTTCCAGATGCACAGATGACGGTGGTAGATGCGGCAGAGAATAGAAAGACAGCGCGCAGCGGACAGTTTCTGGTGCTTTACGTGAGGCAAGGGGGAAGTGCAGCCCAGCAGTGGCTTTTACTTCTGGAGCCTTTTGCTTTGGTAGCAGCAGCTGCTGCGAGTGGGCAACGGAGCTGCGAGAGTGCGTAATGTGACGGCACATCTCGCTGAGAAGGAAGCTGCCGAGCCGCAGCGTGTTGTGCTCCGTTTCAAGGCTACTTGGAGGAGGGGGGTACTCGAAGAACGCCTTCTTTCTGGACGCGTCCTTCTGGGTGTGCTCAAGCTGCATGGGCTCGGCAGCACGGAAGGTGTAAGAACCTGTTTCTGGCCAGGCAGTGTGCTGGAGTGCAAAGGGCTGCGCCTTCCTTTCTGAAGCAGCCCAGAGCATTCTCAGCGGAATCTGCTTGTGAAGCAGCTCTTGGCTGGACATTTGCAAGTCGCTCCACTGAGTCCACGAAGCCGGTGGCCAGCTGCTTCGTTCTTCGCCTTCTGGGCTCTGGACAGAGCTGAAGCGCAGCGATGGCTCGGAGCTTTGCCGCTCTTCGGCGTGAGCACTGCACGCAGCCACAGGCTGCTGTGCACGGATTTCCCTCAGCTCGACGTACAATCATTCTCTTGCTGTTTCCCTGAGTCGAAAGTGTCCGTGTAGCTCTCGCTCAGCGAAATGCGTCAGGAGAGAAACACTTGCTGGATGAGCTTTTCGCTGGCCAAGACTTTCAACGCAGCACCACCATTCGGGCAAGGAGGAGGAGAAAGGAGGAGCATCTTTTCGTCCTGGCCCGTTCTTCTGCGCGAGACGCCTCTCCGCGTCTTCGCTCCCTGCAAGGCTGTAATGTGCGCCGTGGTACTTGGAAGTGAGAAGGCAGGTGCAGAGAGCACCGCGATCTGGCGGCGCCGTGCAGGCTGGAAAGGAAAGAGGGCTGCCACCGGAATGTGGTGCGAATACCGGTTTGCACGCGTCGAGGGTAAGCTCTGGGTGAGCTTGCTGGCCTAAAACTGTTCTCTGTGCCAGACGCAGGCGAGAAGCTTTCCGTTAAGAATCAGGCTGCCACGCAAACAGAACGTGGTGCTACTACCTACCTAGCGCTGCGAGGGAAAGTGCATAGCCCAGGCGTGTTTCGGCAGAAGCAGCAGCGCGGAGCATTTCGCTGCCGGCACAGCGCTCTCTGGGCGAGAAGCGGACGACGGTTTGACTCCGGCAGAATGAAAGCGCCACATGGTACGAAGAGCATCGGAATGAAGGCAGAGCACCGAGCTGCTGCCGTGCGCATCGCACAGGCTGCGAGAGGAAGCGTGGCTGTCACTGGCTTCTTTGCGGGTTCACGTTAGCAGTTGAAAACAGAAAGTTCCACTTGCAGCTACTTGTGCTGCTACCTATTTCTCTTCCAGCTCTCCCTGGAAAGAATTGTGCCGAGCTTTACGCTTCCAGATGCACAGATGACGGTGGTAGATGCGGCAGAGAATAGAAAGACAGCGCGCAGCGGACAGTTTCTGGTGCTTTACGTGAGGCAAGGGGGAAGTGCAGCCCAGCAGTGGCTTTTACTTCTGGAGCCTTTTGCTTTGGTAGCAGCAGCTGCTGCGAGTGGGCAACGGAGCTGCGAGAGTGCGTAATGTGACGGCACATCTCGCTGAGAAGGAAGCTGCCGAGCCGCAGCGTGTTGTGCTCCGTTTCAAGGCTACTTGGAGGAGGGGGGTACTCGAAGAACGCCTTCTTTCTGGACGCGTCCTTCTGGGTGTGCTCAAGCTGCATGGGCTCGGCAGCACGGAAGGTGTAAGAACCTGTTTCTGGCCAGGCAGTGTGCTGGAGTGCAAAGGGCTGCGCCTTCCTTTCTGAAGCAGCCCAGAGCATTCTCAGCGGAATCTGCTTGTGAAGCAGCTCTTGGCTGGACATTTGCAAGTCGCTCCACTGAGTCCACGAAGCCGGTGGCCAGCTGCTTCGTTCTTCGCCTTCTGGGCTCTGGACAGAGCTGAAGCGCAGCGATGGCTCGGAGCTTTGCCGCTCTTCGGCGTGAGCACTGCACGCAGCCACAGGCTGCTGTGCACGGATTTCCCTCAGCTCGACGTACAATCATTCTCTTGCTGTTTCCCTGAGTCGAAAGTGTCCGTGTAGCTCTCGCTCAGCGAAATGCGTCAGGAGAGAAACACTTGCTGGATGAGCTTTTCGCTGGCCAAGACTTTCAACGCAGCACCACCATTCGGGCAAGGAGGAGGAGAAAGGAGGAGCATCTTTTCGTCCTGGCCCGTTCTTCTGCGCGAGACGCCTCTCCGCGTCTTCGCTCCCTGCAAGGCTGTAATGTGCGCCGTGGTACTTGGAAGTGAGAAGGCAGGTGCAGAGAGCACCGCGATCTGGCGGCGCCGTGCAGGCTGGAAAGGAAAGAGGGCTGCCACCGGAATGTGGTGCGAATACCGGTTTGCACGCGTCGAGGGTAAGCTCTGGGTGAGCTTGCTGGCCTAAAACTGTTCTCTGTGCCAGACGCAGGCGAGAAGCTTTCCGTTAAGAATCAGGCTGCCACGCAAACAGAACGTGGTGCTACTACCTACCTAGCGCTGCGAGGGAAAGTGCATAGCCCAGGCGTGTTTCGGCAGAAGCAGCAGCGCGGAGCATTTCGCTGCCGGCACAGCGCTCTCTGGGCGAGAAGCGGACGACGGTTTGACTCCGGCAGAATGAAAGCGCCACATGGTACGAAGAGCATCGGAATGAAGGCAGAGCACCGAGCTGCTGCCGTGCGCATCGCACAGGCTGCGAGAGGAAGCGTGGCTGTCACTGGCTTCTTTGCGGGTTCACGTTAGCAGTTGAAAACAGAAAGTTCCACTTGCAGCTACTTGTGCTGCTACCTATTTCTCTTCCAGCTCTCCCTGGAAAGAATTGTGCCGAGCTTTACGCTTCCAGATGCACAGATGACGGTGGTAGATGCGGCAGAGAATAGAAAGACAGCGCGCAGCGGACAGTTTCTGGTGCTTTACGTGAGGCAAGGGGGAAGTGCAGCCCAGCAGTGGCTTTTACTTCTGGAGCCTTTTGCTTTGGTAGCAGCAGCTGCTGCGAGTGGGCAACGGAGCTGCGAGAGTGCGTAATGTGACGGCACATCTCGCTGAGAAGGAAGCTGCCGAGCCGCAGCGTGTTGTGCTCCGTTTCAAGGCTACTTGGAGGAGGGGGGTACTCGAAGAACGCCTTCTTTCTGGACGCGTCCTTCTGGGTGTGCTCAAGCTGCATGGACTCGGCAGCACGGAAGGTGTAAGAACCTGTTTCTGGCCAGGCAGTGTGCTGGAGTGCAAAGGGCTGCGCCTTCCTTTCTGAAGCAGCCCAGAGCATTCTCAGCGGAATCTGCTTGTGAAGCAGCTCTTGGCTGGACATTTGCAAGTCGCTCCACTGAGTCCACGAAGCCGGTGGCCAGCTGCTTCGTTCTTCGCCTTCTGGGCTCTGGACAGAGCTGAAGCGCAGCGATGGCTCGGAGCTTTGCCGCTCTTCGGCGTGAGCACTGCACGCAGCCACAGGCTGCTGTGCACGGATTTCCCTCAGCTCGACGTACAATCATTCTCTTGCTGTTTCCCTGAGTCGAAAGTGTCCGTGTAGCTCTCGCTCAGCGAAATGCGTCAGGAGAGAAACACTTGCTGGATGAGCTTTTCGCTGGCCAAGACTTTCAACGCAGCACCACCATTCGGGCAAGGAGGAGGAGAAAGGAGGAGCATCTTTTCGTCCTGGCCCGTTCTTCTGCGCGAGACGCCTCTCCGCGTCTTCGCTCCCTGCAAGGCTGTAATGTGCGCCGTGGTACTTGGAAGTGAGAAGGCAGGTGCAGAGAGCACCGCGATCTGGCGGCGCCGTGCAGGCTGGAAAGGAAAGAGGGCTGCCACCGGAATGTGGTGCGAATACCGGTTTGCACGCGTCGAGGGTAAGCTCTGGGTGAGCTTGCTGGCCTAAAACTGTTCTCTGTGCCAGACGCAGGCGAGAAGCTTTCCGTTAAGAATCAGGCTGCCACGCAAACAGAACGTGGTGCTACTACCTACCTAGCGCTGCGAGGGAAAGTGCATAGCCCAGGCGTGTTTCGGCAGAAGCAGCAGCGCGGAGCATTTCGCTGCCGGCACAGCGCTCTCTGGGCGAGAAGCGGACGACGGTTTGACTCCGGCAGAATGAAAGCGCCACATGGTACGAAGAGCATCGGAATGAAGGCAGAGCACCGAGCTGCTGCCGTGCGCATCGCACAGGCTGCGAGAGGAAGCGTGGCTGTCACTGGCTTCTTTGCGGGTTCACGTTAGCAGTTGAAAACAGAAAGTTCCACTTGCAGCTACTTGTGCTGCTACCTATTTCTCTTCCAGCTCTCCCTGGAAAGAATTGTGCCGAGCTTTACGCTTCCAGATGCACAGATGACGGTGGTAGATGCGGCAGAGAATAGAAAGACAGCGCGCAGCGGACAGTTTCTGGTGCTTTACGTGAGGCAAGGGGGAAGTGCAGCCCAGCAGTGGCTTTTACTTCTGGAGCCTTTTGCTTTGGTAGCAGCAGCTGCTGCGAGTGGGCAACGGAGCTGCGAGAGTGCGTAATGTGACGGCACATCTCGCTGAGAAGGAAGCTGCCGAGCCGCAGCGTGTTGTGCTCCGTTTCAAGGCTACTTGGAGGAGGGGGGTACTCGAAGAACGCCTTCTTTCTGGACGCGTCCTTCTGGGTGTGCTCAAGCTGCATGGACTCGGCAGCACGGAAGGTGTAAGAACCTGTTTCTGGCCAGGCAGTGTGCTGGAGTGCAAAGGGCTGCGCCTTCCTTTCTGAAGCAGCCCAGAGCATTCTCAGCGGAATCTGCTTGTGAAGCAGCTCTTGGCTGGACATTTGCAAGTCGCTCCACTGAGTCCACGAAGCCGGTGGCCAGCTGCTTCGTTCTTCGCCTTCTGGGCTCTGGACAGAGCTGAAGCGCAGCGATGGCTCGGAGCTTTGCCGCTCTTCGGCGTGAGCACTGCACGCAGCCACAGGCTGCTGTGCACGGATTTCCCTCAGCTCGACGTACAATCATTCTCTTGCTGTTTCCCTGAGTCGAAAGTGTCCGTGTAGCTCTCGCTCAGCGAAATGCGTCAGGAGAGAAACACTTGCTGGATGAGCTTTTCGCTGGCCAAGACTTTCAACGCAGCACCACCATTCGGGCAAGGAGGAGGAGAAAGGAGGAGCATCTTTTCGTCCTGGCCCGTTCTTCTGCGCGAGACGCCTCTCCGCGTCTTCGCTCCCTGCAAGGCTGTAATGTGCGCCGTGGTACTTGGAAGTGAGAAGGCAGGTGCAGAGAGCACCGCGATCTGGCGGCGCCGTGCAGGCTGGAAAGGAAAGAGGGCTGCCACCGGAATGTGGTGCGAATACCGGTTTGCACGCGTCGAGGGTAAGCTCTGGGTGAGCTTGCTGGCCTAAAACTGTTCTCTGTGCCAGACGCAGGCGAGAAGCTTTCCGTTAAGAATCAGGCTGCCACGCAAACAGAACGTGGTGCTACTACCTACCTAGCGCTGCGAGGGAAAGTGCATAGCCCAGGCGTGTTTCGGCAGAAGCAGCAGCGCGGAGCATTTCGCTGCCGGCACAGCGCTCTCTGGGCGAGAAGCGGACGACGGTTTGACTCCGGCAGAATGAAAGCGCCACATGGTACGAAGAGCATCGGAATGAAGGCAGAGCACCGAGCTGCTGCCGTGCGCATCGCACAGGCTGCGAGAGGAAGCGTGGCTGTCACTGGCTTCTTTGCGGGTTCACGTTAGCAGTTGAAAACAGAAAGTTCCACTTGCAGCTACTTGTGCTGCTACCTATTTCTCTTCCAGCTCTCCCTGGAAAGAATTGTGCCGAGCTTTACGCTTCCAGATGCACAGATGACGGTGGTAGATGCGGCAGAGAATAGAAAGACAGCGCGCAGCGGACAGTTTCTGGTGCTTTACGTGAGGCAAGGGGGAAGTGCAGCCCAGCAGTGGCTTTTACTTCTGGAGCCTTTTGCTTTGGTAGCAGCAGCTGCTGCGAGTGGGCAACGGAGCTGCGAGAGTGCGTAATGTGACGGCACATCTCGCTGAGAAGGAAGCTGCCGAGCCGCAGCGTGTTGTGCTCCGTTTCAAGGCTACTTGGAGGAGGGGGGTACTCGAAGAACGCCTTCTTTCTGGACGCGTCCTTCTGGGTGTGCTCAAGCTGCATGGGCTCGGCAGCACGGAAGGTGTAAGAACCTGTTTCTGGCCAGGCAGTGTGCTGGAGTGCAAAGGGCTGCGCCTTCCTTTCTGAAGCAGCCCAGAGCATTCTCAGCGGAATCTGCTTGTGAAGCAGCTCTTGGCTGGACATTTGCAAGTCGCTCCACTGAGTCCACGAAGCCGGTGGCCAGCTGCTTCGTTCTTCGCCTTCTGGGCTCTGGACAGAGCTGAAGCGCAGCGATGGCTCGGAGCTTTGCCGCTCTTCGGCGTGAGCACTGCACGCAGCCACAGGCTGCTGTGCACGGATTTCCCTCAGCTCGACGTACAATCATTCTCTTGCTGTTTCCCTGAGTCGAAAGTGTCCGTGTAGCTCTCGCTCAGCGAAATGCGTCAGGAGAGAAACACTTGCTGGATGAGCTTTTCGCTGGCCAAGACTTTCAACGCAGCACCACCATTCGGGCAAGGAGGAGGAGAAAGGAGGAGCATCTTTTCGTCCTGGCCCGTTCTTCTGCGCGAGACGCCTCTCCGCGTCTTCGCTCCCTGCAAGGCTGTAATGTGCGCCGTGGTACTTGGAAGTGAGAAGGCAGGTGCAGAGAGCACCGCGATCTGGCGGCGCCATGCAGGCTGGAAAGGAAAGAGGGCTGCCACCGGAATGTGGTGCGAATACCGGTTTGCACGCGTCGAGGGTAAGCTCTGGGTGAGCTTGCTGGCCTAAAACTGTTCTCTGTGCCAGACGCAGGCGAGAAGCTTTCCGTTAAGAATCAGGCTGCCACGCAAACAGAACGTGGTGCTACTACCTACCTAGCGCTGCGAGGGAAAGTGCATAGCCCAGGCGTGTTTCGGCAGAAGCAGCAGCGCGGAGCATTTCGCTGCCGGCACAGCGCTCTCTGGGCGAGAAGCGGACGACGGTTTGACTCCGGCAGAATGAAAGCGCCACATGGTACGAAGAGCATCGGAATGAAGGCAGAGCACCGAGCTGCTGCCGTGCGCATCGCACAGGCTGCGAGAGGAAGCGTGGCTGTCACTGGCTTCTTTGCGGGTTCACGTTAGCAGTTGAAAACAGAAAGTTCCACTTGCAGCTACTTGTGCTGCTACCTATTTCTCTTCCAGCTCTCCCTGGAAAGAATTGTGCCGAGCTTTACGCTTCCAGATGCACAGATGACGGTGGTAGATGCGGCAGAGAATAGAAAGACAGCGCGCAGCGGACAGTTTCTGGTGCTTTACGTGAGGCAAGGGGGAAGTGCAGCCCAGCAGTGGCTTTTACTTCTGGAGCCTTTTGCTTTGGTAGCAGCAGCTGCTGCGAGTGGGCAACGGAGCTGCGAGAGTGCGTAATGTGACGGCACATCTCGCTGAGAAGGAAGCTGCCGAGCCGCAGCGTGTTGTGCTCCGTTTCAAGGCTACTTGGAGGAGGGGGGTACTCGAAGAACGCCTTCTTTCTGGACGCGTCCTTCTGGGTGTGCTCAAGCTGCATGGGCTCGGCAGCACGGAAGGTGTAAGAACCTGTTTCTGGCCAGGCAGTGTGCTGGAGTGCAAAGGGCTGCGCCTTCCTTTCTGAAGCAGCCCAGAGCATTCTCAGCGGAATCTGCTTGTGAAGCAGCTCTTGGCTGGACATTTGCAAGTCGCTCCACTGAGTCCACGAAGCCGGTGGCCAGCTGCTTCGTTCTTCGCCTTCTGGGCTCTGGACAGAGCTGAAGCGCAGCGATGGCTCGGAGCTTTGCCGCTCTTCGGCGTGAGCACTGCACGCAGCCACAGGCTGCTGTGCACGGATTTCCCTCAGCTCGACGTACAATCATTCTCTTGCTGTTTCCCTGAGTCGAAAGTGTCCGTGTAGCTCTCGCTCAGCGAAATGCGTCAGGAGAGAAACACTTGCTGGATGAGCTTTTCGCTGGCCAAGACTTTCAACGCAGCACCACCATTCGGGCAAGGAGGAGGAGAAAGGAGGAGCATCTTTTCGTCCTGGCCCGTTCTTCTGCGCGAGACGCCTCTCCGCGTCTTCGCTCCCTGCAAGGCTGTAATGTGCGCCGTGGTACTTGGAAGTGAGAAGGCAGGTGCAGAGAGCACCGCGATCTGGCGGCGCCGTGCAGGCTGGAAAGGAAAGAGGGCTGCCACCGGAATGTGGTGCGAATACCGGTTTGCACGCGTCGAGGGTAAGCTCTGGGTGAGCTTGCTGGCCTAAAACTGTTCTCTGTGCCAGACGCAGGCGAGAAGCTTTCCGTTAAGAATCAGGCTGCCACGCAAACAGAACGTGGTGCTACTACCTACCTAGCGCTGCGAGGGAAAGTGCATAGCCCAGGCGTGTTTCGGCAGAAGCAGCAGCGCGGAGCGTTTCGCTGCCGGCACAGCGCTCTCTGGGCGAGAAGCGGACGACGGTTTGACTCCGGCAGAATGAAAGCGCCACATGGTACGAAGAGCATCGGAATGAAGGCAGAGCACCGAGCTGCTGCCGTGCGCATCGCACAGGCTGCGAGAGGAAGCGTGGCTGTCACTGGCTTCTTTGCGGGTTCACGTTAGCAGTTGAAAACAGAAAGTTCCACTTGCAGCTACTTGTGCTGCTACCTATTTCTCTTCCAGCTCTCCCTGGAAAGAATTGTGCCGAGCTTTACGCTTCCAGATGCACAGATGACGGTGGTAGATGCGGCAGAGAATAGAAAGACAGCGCGCAGCGGACAGTTTCTGGTGCTTTACGTGAGGCAAGGGGGAAGTGCAGCCCAGCAGTGGCTTTTACTTCTGGAGCCTTTTGCTTTGGTAGCAGCAGCTGCTGCGAGTGGGCAACGGAGCTGCGAGAGTGCGTAATGTGACGGCACATCTCGCTGAGAAGGAAGCTGCCGAGCCGCAGCGTGTTGTGCTCCGTTTCAAGGCTACTTGGAGGAGGGGGGTACTCGAAGAACGCCTTCTTTCTGGACGCGTCCTTCTGGGTGTGCTCAAGCTGCATGGGCTCGGCAGCACGGAAGGTGTAAGAACCTGTTTCTGGCCAGGCAGTGTGCTGGAGTGCAAAGGGCTGCGCCTTCCTTTCTGAAGCAGCCCAGAGCATTCTCAGCGGAATCTGCTTGTGAAGCAGCTCTTGGCTGGACATTTGCAAGTCGCTCCACTGAGTCCACGAAGCCGGTGGCCAGCTGCTTCGTTCTTCGCCTTCTGGGCTCTGGACAGAGCTGAAGCGCAGCGATGGCTCGGAGCTTTGCCGCTCTTCGGCGTGAGCACTGCACGCAGCCACAGGCTGCTGTGCACGGATTTCCCTCAGCTCGACGTACAATCATTCTCTTGCTGTTTCCCTGAGTCGAAAGTGTCCGTGTAGCTCTCGCTCAGCGAAATGCGTCAGGAGAGAAACACTTGCTGGATGAGCTTTTCGCTGGCCAAGACTTTCAACGCAGCACCACCATTCGGGCAAGGAGGAGGAGAAAGGAGGAGCATCTTTTCGTCCTGGCCCGTTCTTCTGCGCGAGACGCCTCTCCGCGTCTTCGCTCCCTGCAAGGCTGTAATGTGCGCCGTGGTACTTGGAAGTGAGAAGGCAGGTGCAGAGAGCACCGCGATCTGGCGGCGCCGTGCAGGCTGGAAAGGAAAGAGGGCTGCCACCGGAATGTGGTGCGAATACCGGTTTGCACGCGTCGAGGGTAAGCTCTGGGTGAGCTTGCTGGCCTAAAACTGTTCTCTGTGCCAGACGCAGGCGAGAAGCTTTCCGTTAAGAATCAGGCTGCCACGCAAACAGAACGTGGTGCTACTACCTACCTAGCGCTGCGAGGGAAAGTGCATAGCCCAGGCGTGTTTCGGCAGAAGCAGCAGCGCGGAGCATTTCGCTGCCGGCACAGCGCTCTCTGGGCGAGAAGCGGACGACGGTTTGACTCCGGCAGAATGAAAGCGCCACATGGTACGAAGAGCATCGGAATGAAGGCAGAGCACCGAGCTGCTGCCGTGCGCATCGCACAGGCTGCGAGAGGAAGCGTGGCTGTCACTGGCTTCTTTGCGGGTTCACGTTAGCAGTTGAAAACAGAAAGTTCCACTTGCAGCTACTTGTGCTGCTACCTATTTCTCTTCCAGCTCTCCCTGGAAAGAATTGTGCCGAGCTTTACGCTTCCAGATGCACAGATGACGGTGGTAGATGCGGCAGAGAATAGAAAGACAGCGCGCAGCGGACAGTTTCTGGTGCTTTACGTGAGGCAAGGGGGAAGTGCAGCCCAGCAGTGGCTTTTACTTCTGGAGCCTTTTGCTTTGGTAGCAGCAGCTGCTGCGAGTGGGCAACGGAGCTGCGAGAGTGCGTAATGTGACGGCACATCTCGCTGAGAAGGAAGCTGCCGAGCCGCAGCGTGTTGTGCTCCGTTTCAAGGCTACTTGGAGGAGGGGGGTACTCGAAGAACGCCTTCTTTCTGGACGCGTCCTTCTGGGTGTGCTCAAGCTGCATGGGCTCGGCAGCACGGAAGGTGTAAGAACCTGTTTCTGGCCAGGCAGTGTGCTGGAGTGCAAAGGGCTGCGCCTTCCTTTCTGAAGCAGCCCAGAGCATTCTCAGCGGAATCTGCTTGTGAAGCAGCTCTTGGCTGGACATTTGCAAGTCGCTCCACTGAGTCCACGAAGCCGGTGGCCAGCTGCTTCGTTCTTCGCCTTCTGGGCTCTGGACAGAGCTGAAGCGCAGCGATGGCTCGGAGCTTTGCCGCTCTTCGGCGTGAGCACTGCACGCAGCCACAGGCTGCTGTGCACGGATTTCCCTCAGCTCGACGTACAATCATTCTCTTGCTGTTTCCCTGAGTCGAAAGTGTCCGTGTAGCTCTCGCTCAGCGAAATGCGTCAGGAGAGAAACACTTGCTGGATGAGCTTTTCGCTGGCCAAGACTTTCAACGCAGCACCACCATTCGGGCAAGGAGGAGGAGAAAGGAGGAGCATCTTTTCGTCCTGGCCCGTTCTTCTGCGCGAGACGCCTCTCCGCGTCTTCGCTCCCTGCAAGGCTGTAATGTGCGCCGTGGTACTTGGAAGTGAGAAGGCAGGTGCAGAGAGCACCGCGATCTGGCGGCGCCGTGCAGGCTGGAAAGGAAAGAGGGCTGCCACCGGAATGTGGTGCGAATACCGGTTTGCACGCGTCGAGGGTAAGCTCTGGGTGAGCTTGCTGGCCTAAAACTGTTCTCTGTGCCAGACGCAGGCGAGAAGCTTTCCGTTAAGAATCAGGCTGCCACGCAAACAGAACGTGGTGCTACTACCTACCTAGCGCTGCGAGGGAAAGTGCATAGCCCAGGCGTGTTTCGGCAGAAGCAGCAGCGCGGAGCATTTCGCTGCCGGCACAGCGCTCTCTGGGCGAGAAGCGGACGACGGTTTGACTCCGGCAGAATGAAAGCGCCACATGGTACGAAGAGCATCGGAATGAAGGCAGAGCACCGAGCTGCTGCCGTGCGCATCGCACAGGCTGCGAGAGGAAGCGTGGCTGTCACTGGCTTCTTTGCGGGTTCACGTTAGCAGTTGAAAACAGAAAGTTCCACTTGCAGCTACTTGTGCTGCTACCTATTTCTCTTCCAGCTCTCCCTGGAAAGAATTGTGCCGAGCTTTACGCTTCCAGATGCACAGATGACGGTGGTAGATGCGGCAGAGAATAGAAAGACAGCGCGCAGCGGACAGTTTCTGGTGCTTTACGTGAGGCAAGGGGGAAGTGCAGCCCAGCAGTGGCTTTTACTTCTGGAGCCTTTTGCTTTGGTAGCAGCAGCTGCTGCGAGTGGGCAACGGAGCTGCGAGAGTGCGTAATGTGACGGCACATCTCGCTGAGAAGGAAGCTGCCGAGCCGCAGCGTGTTGTGCTCCGTTTCAAGGCTACTTGGAGGAGGGGGGTACTCGAAGAACGCCTTCTTTCTGGACGCGTCCTTCTGGGTGTGCTCAAGCTGCATGGGCTCGGCAGCACGGAAGGTGTAAGAACCTGTTTCTGGCCAGGCAGTGTGCTGGAGTGCAAAGGGCTGCGCCTTCCTTTCTGAAGCAGCCCAGAGCATTCTCAGCGGAATCTGCTTGTGAAGCAGCTCTTGGCTGGACATTTGCAAGTCGCTCCACTGAGTCCACGAAGCCGGTGGCCAGCTGCTTCGTTCTTCGCCTTCTGGGCTCTGGACAGAGCTGAAGCGCAGCGATGGCTCGGAGCTTTGCCGCTCTTCGGCGTGAGCACTGCACGCAGCCACAGGCTGCTGTGCACGGATTTCCCTCAGCTCGACGTACAATCATTCTCTTGCTGTTTCCCTGAGTCGAAAGTGTCCGTGTAGCTCTCGCTCAGCGAAATGCGTCAGGAGAGAAACACTTGCTGGATGAGCTTTTCGCTGGCCAAGACTTTCAACGCAGCACCACCATTCGGGCAAGGAGGAGGAGAAAGGAGGAGCATCTTTTCGTCCTGGCCCGTTCTTCTGCGCGAGACGCCTCTCCGCGTCTTCGCTCCCTGCAAGGCTGTAATGTGCGCCGTGGTACTTGGAAGTGAGAAGGCAGGTGCAGAGAGCACCGCGATCTGGCGGCGCCGTGCAGGCTGGAAAGGAAAGAGGGCTGCCACCGGAATGTGGTGCGAATACCGGTTTGCACGCGTCGAGGGTAAGCTCTGGGTGAGCTTGCTGGCCTAAAACTGTTCTCTGTGCCAGACGCAGGCGAGAAGCTTTCCGTTAAGAATCAGGCTGCCACGCAAACAGAACGTGGTGCTACTACCTACCTAGCGCTGCGAGGGAAAGTGCATAGCCCAGGCGTGTTTCGGCAGAAGCAGCAGCGCGGAGCATTTCGCTGCCGGCACAGCGCTCTCTGGGCGAGAAGCGGACGACGGTTTGACTCCGGCAGAATGAAAGCGCCACATGGTACGAAGAGCATCGGAATGAAGGCAGAGCACCGAGCTGCTGCCGTGCGCATCGCACAGGCTGCGAGAGGAAGCGTGGCTGTCACTGGCTTCTTTGCGGGTTCACGTTAGCAGTTGAAAACAGAAAGTTCCACTTGCAGCTACTTGTGCTGCTACCTATTTCTCTTCCAGCTCTCCCTGGAAAGAATTGTGCCGAGCTTTACGCTTCCAGATGCACAGATGACGGTGGTAGATGCGGCAGAGAATAGAAAGACAGCGCGCAGCGGACAGTTTCTGGTGCTTTACGTGAGGCAAGGGGGAAGTGCAGCCCAGCAGTGGCTTTTACTTCTGGAGCCTTTTGCTTTGGTAGCAGCAGCTGCTGCGAGTGGGCAACGGAGCTGCGAGAGTGCGTAATGTGACGGCACATCTCGCTGAGAAGGAAGCTGCCGAGCCGCAGCGTGTTGTGCTCCGTTTCAAGGCTACTTGGAGGAGGGGGGTACTCGAAGAACGCCTTCTTTCTGGACGCGTCCTTCTGGGTGTGCTCAAGCTGCATGGGCTCGGCAGCACGGAAGGTGTAAGAACCTGTTTCTGGCCAGGCAGTGTGCTGGAGTGCAAAGGGCTGCGCCTTCCTTTCTGAAGCAGCCCAGAGCATTCTCAGCGGAATCTGCTTGTGAAGCAGCTCTTGGCTGGACATTTGCAAGTCGCTCCACTGAGTCCACGAAGCCGGTGGCCAGCTGCTTCGTTCTTCGCCTTCTGGGCTCTGGACAGAGCTGAAGCGCAGCGATGGCTCGGAGCTTTGCCGCTCTTCGGCGTGAGCACTGCACGCAGCCACAGGCTGCTGTGCACGGATTTCCCTCAGCTCGACGTACAATCATTCTCTTGCTGTTTCCCTGAGTCGAAAGTGTCCGTGTAGCTCTCGCTCAGCGAAATGCGTCAGGAGAGAAACACTTGCTGGATGAGCTTTTCGCTGGCCAAGACTTTCAACGCAGCACCACCATTCGGGCAAGGAGGAGGAGAAAGGAGGAGCATCTTTTCGTCCTGGCCCGTTCTTCTGCGCGAGACGCCTCTCCGCGTCTTCGCTCCCTGCAAGGCTGTAATGTGCGCCGTGGTACTTGGAAGTGAGAAGGCAGGTGCAGAGAGCACCGCGATCTGGCGGCGCCGTGCAGGCTGGAAAGGAAAGAGGGCTGCCACCGGAATGTGGTGCGAATACCGGTTTGCACGCGTCGAGGGTAAGCTCTGGGTGAGCTTGCTGGCCTAAAACTGTTCTCTGTGCCAGACGCAGGCGAGAAGCTTTCCGTTAAGAATCAGGCTGCCACGCAAACAGAACGTGGTGCTACTACCTACCTAGCGCTGCGAGGGAAAGTGCATAGCCCAGGCGTGTTTCGGCAGAAGCAGCAGCGCGGAGCATTTCGCTGCCGGCACAGCGCTCTCTGGGCGAGAAGCGGACGACGGTTTGACTCCGGCAGAATGAAAGCGCCACATGGTACGAAGAGCATCGGAATGAAGGCAGAGCACCGAGCTGCTGCCGTGCGCATCGCACAGGCTGCGAGAGGAAGCGTGGCTGTCACTGGCTTCTTTGCGGGTTCACGTTAGCAGTTGAAAACAGAAAGTTCCACTTGCAGCTACTTGTGCTGCTACCTATTTCTCTTCCAGCTCTCCCTGGAAAGAATTGTGCCGAGCTTTACGCTTCCAGATGCACAGATGACGGTGGTAGATGCGGCAGAGAATAGAAAGACAGCGCGCAGCGGACAGTTTCTGGTGCTTTACGTGAGGCAAGGGGGAAGTGCAGCCCAGCAGTGGCTTTTACTTCTGGAGCCTTTTGCTTTGGTAGCAGCAGCTGCTGCGAGTGGGCAACGGAGCTGCGAGAGTGCGTAATGTGACGGCACATCTCGCTGAGAAGGAAGCTGCCGAGCCGCAGCGTGTTGTGCTCCGTTTCAAGGCTACTTGGAGGAGGGGGGTACTCGAAGAACGCCTTCTTTCTGGACGCGTCCTTCTGGGTGTGCTCAAGCTGCATGGACTCGGCAGCACGGAAGGTGTAAGAACCTGTTTCTGGCCAGGCAGTGTGCTGGAGTGCAAAGGGCTGCGCCTTCCTTTCTGAAGCAGCCCAGAGCATTCTCAGCGGAATCTGCTTGTGAAGCAGCTCTTGGCTGGACATTTGCAAGTCGCTCCACTGAGTCCACGAAGCCGGTGGCCAGCTGCTTCGTTCTTCGCCTTCTGGGCTCTGGACAGAGCTGAAGCGCAGCGATGGCTCGGAGCTTTGCCGCTCTTCGGCGTGAGCACTGCACGCAGCCACAGGCTGCTGTGCACGGATTTCCCTCAGCTCGACGTACAATCATTCTCTTGCTGTTTCCCTGAGTCGAAAGTGTCCGTGTAGCTCTCGCTCAGCGAAATGCGTCAGGAGAGAAACACTTGCTGGATGAGCTTTTCGCTGGCCAAGACTTTCAACGCAGCACCACCATTCGGGCAAGGAGGAGGAGAAAGGAGGAGCATCTTTTCGTCCTGGCCCGTTCTTCTGCGCGAGACGCCTCTCCGCGTCTTCGCTCCCTGCAAGGCTGTAATGTGCGCCGTGGTACTTGGAAGTGAGAAGGCAGGTGCAGAGAGCACCGCGATCTGGCGGCGCCGTGCAGGCTGGAAAGGAAAGAGGGCTGCCACCGGAATGTGGTGCGAATACCGGTTTGCACGCGTCGAGGGTAAGCTCTGGGTGAGCTTGCTGGCCTAAAACTGTTCTCTGTGCCAGACGCAGGCGAGAAGCTTTCCGTTAAGAATCAGGCTGCCACGCAAACAGAACGTGGTGCTACTACCTACCTAGCGCTGCGAGGGAAAGTGCATAGCCCAGGCGTGTTTCGGCAGAAGCAGCAGCGCGGAGCGTTTCGCTGCCGGCACAGCGCTCTCTGGGCGAGAAGCGGACGACGGTTTGACTCCGGCAGAATGAAAGCGCCACATGGTACGAAGAGCATCGGAATGAAGGCAGAGCACCGAGCTGCTGCCGTGCGCATCGCACAGGCTGCGAGAGGAAGCGTGGCTGTCACTGGCTTCTTTGCGGGTTCACGTTAGCAGTTGAAAACAGAAAGTTCCACTTGCAGCTACTTGTGCTGCTACCTATTTCTCTTCCAGCTCTCCCTGGAAAGAATTGTGCCGAGCTTTACGCTTCCAGATGCACAGATGACGGTGGTAGATGCGGCAGAGAATAGAAAGACAGCGCGCAGCGGACAGTTTCTGGTGCTTTACGTGAGGCAAGGGGGAAGTGCAGCCCAGCAGTGGCTTTTACTTCTGGAGCCTTTTGCTTTGGTAGCAGCAGCTGCTGCGAGTGGGCAACGGAGCTGCGAGAGTGCGTAATGTGACGGCACATCTCGCTGAGAAGGAAGCTGCCGAGCCGCAGCGTGTTGTGCTCCGTTTCAAGGCTACTTGGAGGAGGGGGGTACTCGAAGAACGCCTTCTTTCTGGACGCGTCCTTCTGGGTGTGCTCAAGCTGCATGGGCTCGGCAGCACGGAAGGTGTAAGAACCTGTTTCTGGCCAGGCAGTGTGCTGGAGTGCAAAGGGCTGCGCCTTCCTTTCTGAAGCAGCCCAGAGCATTCTCAGCGGAATCTGCTTGTGAAGCAGCTCTTGGCTGGACATTTGCAAGTCGCTCCACTGAGTCCACGAAGCCGGTGGCCAGCTGCTTCGTTCTTCGCCTTCTGGGCTCTGGACAGAGCTGAAGCGCAGCGATGGCTCGGAGCTTTGCCGCTCTTCGGCGTGAGCACTGCACGCAGCCACAGGCTGCTGTGCACGGATTTCCCTCAGCTCGACGTACAATCATTCTCTTGCTGTTTCCCTGAGTCGAAAGTGTCCGTGTAGCTCTCGCTCAGCGAAATGCGTCAGGAGAGAAACACTTGCTGGATGAGCTTTTCGCTGGCCAAGACTTTCAACGCAGCACCACCATTCGGGCAAGGAGGAGGAGAAAGGAGGAGCATCTTTTCGTCCTGGCCCGTTCTTCTGCGCGAGACGCCTCTCCGCGTCTTCGCTCCCTGCAAGGCTGTAATGTGCGCCGTGGTACTTGGAAGTGAGAAGGCAGGTGCAGAGAGCACCGCGATCTGGCGGCGCCGTGCAGGCTGGAAAGGAAAGAGGGCTGCCACCGGAATGTGGTGCGAATACCGGTTTGCACGCGTCGAGGGTAAGCTCTGGGTGAGCTTGCTGGCCTAAAACTGTTCTCTGTGCCAGACGCAGGCGAGAAGCTTTCCGTTAAGAATCAGGCTGCCACGCAAACAGAACGTGGTGCTACTACCTACCTAGCGCTGCGAGGGAAAGTGCATAGCCCAGGCGTGTTTCGGCAGAAGCAGCAGCGCGGAGCGTTTCGCTGCCGGCACAGCGCTCTCTGGGCGAGAAGCGGACGACGGTTTGACTCCAGCAGAATGAAAGCGCCACATGGTACGAAGAGCATCGGAATGAAGGCAGAGCACCGAGCTGCTGCCGTGCGCATCGCACAGGCTGCGAGAGGAAGCGTGGCTGTCACTGGCTTCTTTGCGGGTTCACGTTAGCAGTTGAAAACAGAAAGTTCCACTTGCAGCTACTTGTGCTGCTACCTATTTCTCTTCCAGCTCTCCCTGGAAAGAATTGTGCCGAGCTTTACGCTTCCAGATGCACAGATGACGGTGGTAGATGCGGCAGAGAATAGAAAGACAGCGCGCAGCGGACAGTTTCTGGTGCTTTACGTGAGGCAAGGGGGAAGTGCAGCCCAGCAGTGGCTTTTACTTCTGGAGCCTTTTGCTTTGGTAGCAGCAGCTGCTGCGAGTGGGCAACGGAGCTGCGAGAGTGCGTAATGTGACGGCACATCTCGCTGAGAAGGAAGCTGCCGAGCCGCAGCGTGTTGTGCTCCGTTTCAAGGCTACTTGGAGGAGGGGGGTACTCGAAGAACGCCTTCTTTCTGGACGCGTCCTTCTGGGTGTGCTCAAGCTGCATGGACTCGGCAGCACGGAAGGTGTAAGAACCTGTTTCTGGCCAGGCAGTGTGCTGGAGTGCAAAGGGCTGCGCCTTCCTTTCTGAAGCAGCCCAGAGCATTCTCAGCGGAATCTGCTTGTGAAGCAGCTCTTGGCTGGACATTTGCAAGTCGCTCCACTGAGTCCACGAAGCCGGTGGCCAGCTGCTTCGTTCTTCGCCTTCTGGGCTCTGGACAGAGCTGAAGCGCAGCGATGGCTCGGAGCTTTGCCGCTCTTCGGCGTGAGCACTGCACGCAGCCACAGGCTGCTGTGCACGGATTTCCCTCAGCTCGACGTACAATCATTCTCTTGCTGTTTCCCTGAGTCGAAAGTGTCCGTGTAGCTCTCGCTCAGCGAAATGCGTCAGGAGAGAAACACTTGCTGGATGAGCTTTTCGCTGGCCAAGACTTTCAACGCAGCACCACCATTCGGGCAAGGAGGAGGAGAAAGGAGGAGCATCTTTTCGTCCTGGCCCGTTCTTCTGCGCGAGACGCCTCTCCGCGTCTTCGCTCCCTGCAAGGCTGTAATGTGCGCCGTGGTACTTGGAAGTGAGAAGGCAGGTGCAGAGAGCACCGCGATCTGGCGGCGCCGTGCAGGCTGGAAAGGAAAGAGGGCTGCCACCGGAATGTGGTGCGAATACCGGTTTGCACGCGTCGAGGGTAAGCTCTGGGTGAGCTTGCTGGCCTAAAACTGTTCTCTGTGCCAGACGCAGGCGAGAAGCTTTCCGTTAAGAATCAGGCTGCCACGCAAACAGAACGTGGTGCTACTACCTACCTAGCGCTGCGAGGGAAAGTGCATAGCCCAGGCGTGTTTCGGCAGAAGCAGCAGCGCGGAGCGTTTCGCTGCCGGCACAGCGCTCTCTGGGCGAGAAGCGGACGACGGTTTGACTCCGGCAGAATGAAAGCGCCACATGGTACGAAGAGCATCGGAATGAAGGCAGAGCACCGAGCTGCTGCCGTGCGCATCGCACAGGCTGCGAGAGGAAGCGTGGCTGTCACTGGCTTCTTTGCGGGTTCACGTTAGCAGTTGAAAACAGAAAGTTCCACTTGCAGCTACTTGTGCTGCTACCTATTTCTCTTCCAGCTCTCCCTGGAAAGAATTGTGCCGAGCTTTACGCTTCCAGATGCACAGATGACGGTGGTAGATGCGGCAGAGAATAGAAAGACAGCGCGCAGCGGACAGTTTCTGGTGCTTTACGTGAGGCAAGGGGGAAGTGCAGCCCAGCAGTGGCTTTTACTTCTGGAGCCTTTTGCTTTGGTAGCAGCAGCTGCTGCGAGTGGGCAACGGAGCTGCGAGAGTGCGTAATGTGACGGCACATCTCGCTGAGAAGGAAGCTGCCGAGCCGCAGCGTGTTGTGCTCCGTTTCAAGGCTACTTGGAGGAGGGGGGTACTCGAAGAACGCCTTCTTTCTGGACGCGTCCTTCTGGGTGTGCTCAAGCTGCATGGGCTCGGCAGCACGGAAGGTGTAAGAACCTGTTTCTGGCCAGGCAGTGTGCTGGAGTGCAAAGGGCTGCGCCTTCCTTTCTGAAGCAGCCCAGAGCATTCTCAGCGGAATCTGCTTGTGAAGCAGCTCTTGGCTGGACATTTGCAAGTCGCTCCACTGAGTCCACGAAGCCGGTGGCCAGCTGCTTCGTTCTTCGCCTTCTGGGCTCTGGACAGAGCTGAAGCGCAGCGATGGCTCGGAGCTTTGCCGCTCTTCGGCGTGAGCACTGCACGCAGCCACAGGCTGCTGTGCACGGATTTCCCTCAGCTCGACGTACAATCATTCTCTTGCTGTTTCCCTGAGTCGAAAGTGTCCGTGTAGCTCTCGCTCAGCGAAATGCGTCAGGAGAGAAACACTTGCTGGATGAGCTTTTCGCTGGCCAAGACTTTCAACGCAGCACCACCATTCGGGCAAGGAGGAGGAGAAAGGAGGAGCATCTTTTCGTCCTGGCCCGTTCTTCTGCGCGAGACGCCTCTCCGCGTCTTCGCTCCCTGCAAGGCTGTAATGTGCGCCGTGGTACTTGGAAGTGAGAAGGCAGGTGCAGAGAGCACCGCGATCTGGCGGCGCCGTGCAGGCTGGAAAGGAAAGAGGGCTGCCACCGGAATGTGGTGCGAATACCGGTTTGCACGCGTCGAGGGTAAGCTCTGGGTGAGCTTGCTGGCCTAAAACTGTTCTCTGTGCCAGACGCAGGCGAGAAGCTTTCCGTTAAGAATCAGGCTGCCACGCAAACAGAACGTGGTGCTACTACCTACCTAGCGCTGCGAGGGAAAGTGCATAGCCCAGGCGTGTTTCGGCAGAAGCAGCAGCGCGGAGCGTTTCGCTGCCGGCACAGCGCTCTCTGGGCGAGAAGCGGACGACGGTTTGACTCCGGCAGAATGAAAGCGCCACATGGTACGAAGAGCATCGGAATGAAGGCAGAGCACCGAGCTGCTGCCGTGCGCATCGCACAGGCTGCGAGAGGAAGCGTGGCTGTCACTGGCTTCTTTGCGGGTTCACGTTAGCAGTTGAAAACAGAAAGTTCCACTTGCAGCTACTTGTGCTGCTACCTATTTCTCTTCCAGCTCTCCCTGGAAAGAATTGTGCCGAGCTTTACGCTTCCAGATGCACAGATGACGGTGGTAGATGCGGCAGAGAATAGAAAGACAGCGCGCAGCGGACAGTTTCTGGTGCTTTACGTGAGGCAAGGGGGAAGTGCAGCCCAGCAGTGGCTTTTACTTCTGGAGCCTTTTGCTTTGGTAGCAGCAGCTGCTGCGAGTGGGCAACGGAGCTGCGAGAGTGCGTAATGTGACGGCACATCTCGCTGAGAAGGAAGCTGCCGAGCCGCAGCGTGTTGTGCTCCGTTTCAAGGCTACTTGGAGGAGGGGGGTACTCGAAGAACGCCTTCTTTCTGGACGCGTCCTTCTGGGTGTGCTCAAGCTGCATGGGCTCGGCAGCACGGAAGGTGTAAGAACCTGTTTCTGGCCAGGCAGTGTGCTGGAGTGCAAAGGGCTGCGCCTTCCTTTCTGAAGCAGCCCAGAGCATTCTCAGCGGAATCTGCTTGTGAAGCAGCTCTTGGCTGGACATTTGCAAGTCGCTCCACTGAGTCCACGAAGCCGGTGGCCAGCTGCTTCGTTCTTCGCCTTCTGGGCTCTGGACAGAGCTGAAGCGCAGCGATGGCTCGGAGCTTTGCCGCTCTTCGGCGTGAGCACTGCACGCAGCCACAGGCTGCTGTGCACGGATTTCCCTCAGCTCGACGTACAATCATTCTCTTGCTGTTTCCCTGAGTCGAAAGTGTCCGTGTAGCTCTCGCTCAGCGAAATGCGTCAGGAGAGAAACACTTGCTGGATGAGCTTTTCGCTGGCCAAGACTTTCAACGCAGCACCACCATTCGGGCAAGGAGGAGGAGAAAGGAGGAGCATCTTTTCGTCCTGGCCCGTTCTTCTGCGCGAGACGCCTCTCCGCGTCTTCGCTCCCTGCAAGGCTGTAATGTGCGCCGTGGTACTTGGAAGTGAGAAGGCAGGTGCAGAGAGCACCGCGATCTGGCGGCGCCGTGCAGGCTGGAAAGGAAAGAGGGCTGCCACCGGAATGTGGTGCGAATACCGGTTTGCACGCGTCGAGGGTAAGCTCTGGGTGAGCTTGCTGGCCTAAAACTGTTCTCTGTGCCAGACGCAGGCGAGAAGCTTTCCGTTAAGAATCAGGCTGCCACGCAAACAGAACGTGGTGCTACTACCTACCTAGCGCTGCGAGGGAAAGTGCATAGCCCAGGCGTGTTTCGGCAGAAGCAGCAGCGCGGAGCATTTCGCTGCCGGCACAGCGCTCTCTGGGCGAGAAGCGGACGACGGTTTGACTCCGGCAGAATGAAAGCGCCACATGGTACGAAGAACATCGGAATGAAGGCAGAGCACCGAGCTGCTGCCGTGCGCATCGCACAGGCTGCGAGAGGAAGCGTGGCTGTCACTGGCTTCTTTGCGGGTTCACGTTAGCAGTTGAAAACAGAAAGTTCCACTTGCAGCTACTTGTGCTGCTACCTATTTCTCTTCCAGCTCTCCCTGGAAAGAATTGTGCCGAGCTTTACGCTTCCAGATGCACAGATGACGGTGGTAGATGCGGCAGAGAATAGAAAGACAGCGCGCAGCGGACAGTTTCTGGTGCTTTACGTGAGGCAAGGGGGAAGTGCAGCCCAGCAGTGGCTTTTACTTCTGGAGCCTTTTGCTTTGGTAGCAGCAGCTGCTGCGAGTGGGCAACGGAGCTGCGAGAGTGCGTAATGTGACGGCACATCTCGCTGAGAAGGAAGCTGCCGAGCCGCAGCGTGTTGTGCTCCGTTTCAAGGCTACTTGGAGGAGGGGGGTACTCGAAGAACGCCTTCTTTCTGGACGCGTCCTTCTGGGTGTGCTCAAGCTGCATGGGCTCGGCAGCACGGAAGGTGTAAGAACCTGTTTCTGGCCAGGCAGTGTGCTGGAGTGCAAAGGGCTGCGCCTTCCTTTCTGAAGCAGCCCAGAGCATTCTCAGCGGAATCTGCTTGTGAAGCAGCTCTTGGCTGGACATTTGCAAGTCGCTCCACTGAGTCCACGAAGCCGGTGGCCAGCTGCTTCGTTCTTCGCCTTCTGGGCTCTGGACAGAGCTGAAGCGCAGCGATGGCTCGGAGCTTTGCCGCTCTTCGGCGTGAGCACTGCACGCAGCCACAGGCTGCTGTGCACGGATTTCCCTCAGCTCGACGTACAATCATTCTCTTGCTGTTTCCCTGAGTCGAAAGTGTCCGTGTAGCTCTCGCTCAGCGAAATGCGTCAGGAGAGAAACACTTGCTGGATGAGCTTTTCGCTGGCCAAGACTTTCAACGCAGCACCACCATTCGGGCAAGGAGGAGGAGAAAGGAGGAGCATCTTTTCGTCCTGGCCCGTTCTTCTGCGCGAGACGCCTCTCCGCGTCTTCGCTCCCTGCAAGGCTGTAATGTGCGCCGTGGTACTTGGAAGTGAGAAGGCAGGTGCAGAGAGCACCGCGATCTGGCGGCGCCGTGCAGGCTGGAAAGGAAAGAGGGCTGCCACCGGAATGTGGTGCGAATACCGGTTTGCACGCGTCGAGGGTAAGCTCTGGGTGAGCTTGCTGGCCTAAAACTGTTCTCTGTGCCAGACGCAGGCGAGAAGCTTTCCGTTAAGAATCAGGCTGCCACGCAAACAGAACGTGGTGCTACTACCTACCTAGCGCTGCGAGGGAAAGTGCATAGCCCAGGCGTGTTTCGGCAGAAGCAGCAGCGCGGAGCGTTTCGCTGCCGGCACAGCGCTCTCTGGGCGAGAAGCGGACGACGGTTTGACTCCGGCAGAATGAAAGCGCCACATGGTACGAAGAGCATCGGAATGAAGGCAGAGCACCGAGCTGCTGCCGTGCGCATCGCACAGGCTGCGAGAGGAAGCGTGGCTGTCACTGGCTTCTTTGCGGGTTCACGTTAGCAGTTGAAAACAGAAAGTTCCACTTGCAGCTACTTGTGCTGCTACCTATTTCTCTTCCAGCTCTCCCTGGAAAGAATTGTGCCGAGCTTTACGCTTCCAGATGCACAGATGACGGTGGTAGATGCGGCAGAGAATAGAAAGACAGCGCGCAGCGGACAGTTTCTGGTGCTTTACGTGAGGCAAGGGGGAAGTGCAGCCCAGCAGTGGCTTTTACTTCTGGAGCCTTTTGCTTTGGTAGCAGCAGCTGCTGCGAGTGGGCAACGGAGCTGCGAGAGTGCGTAATGTGACGGCACATCTCGCTGAGAAGGAAGCTGCCGAGCCGCAGCGTGTTGTGCTCCGTTTCAAGGCTACTTGGAGGAGGGGGGTACTCGAAGAACGCCTTCTTTCTGGACGCGTCCTTCTGGGTGTGCTCAAGCTGCATGGGCTCGGCAGCACGGAAGGTGTAAGAACCTGTTTCTGGCCAGGCAGTGTGCTGGAGTGCAAAGGGCTGCGCCTTCCTTTCTGAAGCAGCCCAGAGCATTCTCAGCGGAATCTGCTTGTGAAGCAGCTCTTGGCTGGACATTTGCAAGTCGCTCCACTGAGTCCACGAAGCCGGTGGCCAGCTGCTTCGTTCTTCGCCTTCTGGGCTCTGGACAGAGCTGAAGCGCAGCGATGGCTCGGAGCTTTGCCGCTCTTCGGCGTGAGCACTGCACGCAGCCACAGGCTGCTGTGCACGGATTTCCCTCAGCTCGACGTACAATCATTCTCTTGCTGTTTCCCTGAGTCGAAAGTGTCCGTGTAGCTCTCGCTCAGCGAAATGCGTCAGGAGAGAAACACTTGCTGGATGAGCTTTTCGCTGGCCAAGACTTTCAACGCAGCACCACCATTCGGGCAAGGAGGAGGAGAAAGGAGGAGCATCTTTTCGTCCTGGCCCGTTCTTCTGCGCGAGACGCCTCTCCGCGTCTTCGCTCCCTGCAAGGCTGTAATGTGCGCCGTGGTACTTGGAAGTGAGAAGGCAGGTGCAGAGAGCACCGCGATCTGGCGGCGCCGTGCAGGCTGGAAAGGAAAGAGGGCTGCCACCGGAATGTGGTGCGAATACCGGTTTGCACGCGTCGAGGGTAAGCTCTGGGTGAGCTTGCTGGCCTAAAACTGTTCTCTGTGCCAGACGCAGGCGAGAAGCTTTCCGTTAAGAATCAGGCTGCCACGCAAACAGAACGTGGTGCTACTACCTACCTAGCGCTGCGAGGGAAAGTGCATAGCCCAGGCGTGTTTCGGCAGAAGCAGCAGCGCGGAGCATTTCGCTGCCGGCACAGCGCTCTCTGGGCGAGAAGCGGACGACGGTTTGACTCCGGCAGAATGAAAGCGCCACATGGTACGAAGAGCATCGGAATGAAGGCAGAGCACCGAGCTGCTGCCGTGCGCATCGCACAGGCTGCGAGAGGAAGCGTGGCTGTCACTGGCTTCTTTGCGGGTTCACGTTAGCAGTTGAAAACAGAAAGTTCCACTTGCAGCTACTTGTGCTGCTACCTATTTCTCTTCCAGCTCTCCCTGGAAAGAATTGTGCCGAGCTTTACGCTTCCAGATGCACAGATGACGGTGGTAGATGCGGCAGAGAATAGAAAGACAGCGCGCAGCGGACAGTTTCTGGTGCTTTACGTGAGGCAAGGGGGAAGTGCAGCCCAGCAGTGGCTTTTACTTCTGGAGCCTTTTGCTTTGGTAGCAGCAGCTGCTGCGAGTGGGCAACGGAGCTGCGAGAGTGCGTAATGTGACGGCACATCTCGCTGAGAAGGAAGCTGCCGAGCCGCAGCGTGTTGTGCTCCGTTTCAAGGCTACTTGGAGGAGGGGGGTACTCGAAGAACGCCTTCTTTCTGGACGCGTCCTTCTGGGTGTGCTCAAGCTGCATGGGCTCGGCAGCACGGAAGGTGTAAGAACCTGTTTCTGGCCAGGCAGTGTGCTGGAGTGCAAAGGGCTGCACCTTCCTTTCTGAAGCAGCCCAGAGCATTCTCAGCGGAATCTGCTTGTGAAGCAGCTCTTGGCTGGACATTTGCAAGTCGCTCCACTGAGTCCACGAAGCCGGTGGCCAGCTGCTTCGTTCTTCGCCTTCTGGGCTCTGGACAGAGCTGAAGCGCAGCGATGGCTCGGAGCTTTGCCGCTCTTCGGCGTGAGCACTGCACGCAGCCACAGGCTGCTGTGCACGGATTTCCCTCAGCTCGACGTACAATCATTCTCTTGCTGTTTCCCTGAGTCGAAAGTGTCCGTGTAGCTCTCGCTCAGCGAAATGCGTCAGGAGAGAAACACTTGCTGGATGAGCTTTTCGCTGGCCAAGACTTTCAACGCAGCACCACCATTCGGGCAAGGAGGAGGAGAAAGGAGGAGCATCTTTTCGTCCTGGCCCGTTCTTCTGCGCGAGACGCCTCTCCGCGTCTTCGCTCCCTGCAAGGCTGTAATGTGCGCCGTGGTACTTGGAAGTGAGAAGGCAGGTGCAGAGAGCACCGCGATCTGGCGGCGCCGTGCAGGCTGGAAAGGAAAGAGGGCTGCCACCGGAATGTGGTGCGAATACCGGTTTGCACGCGTCGAGGGTAAGCTCTGGGTGAGCTTGCTGGCCTAAAACTGTTCTCTGTGCCAGACGCAGGCGAGAAGCTTTCCGTTAAGAATCAGGCTGCCACGCAAACAGAACGTGGTGCTACTACCTACCTAGCGCTGCGAGGGAAAGTGCATAGCCCAGGCGTGTTTCGGCAGAAGCAGCAGCGCGGAGCATTTCGCTGCCGGCACAGCGCTCTCTGGGCGAGAAGCGGACGACGGTTTGACTCCGGCAGAATGAAAGCGCCACATGGTACGAAGAGCATCGGAATGAAGGCAGAGCACCGAGCTGCTGCCGTGCGCATCGCACAGGCTGCGAGAGGAAGCGTGGCTGTCACTGGCTTCTTTGCGGGTTCACGTTAGCAGTTGAAAACAGAAAGTTCCACTTGCAGCTACTTGTGCTGCTACCTATTTCTCTTCCAGCTCTCCCTGGAAAGAATTGTGCCGAGCTTTACGCTTCCAGATGCACAGATGACGGTGGTAGATGCGGCAGAGAATAGAAAGACAGCGCGCAGCGGACAGTTTCTGGTGCTTTACGTGAGGCAAGGGGGAAGTGCAGCCCAGCAGTGGCTTTTACTTCTGGAGCCTTTTGCTTTGGTAGCAGCAGCTGCTGCGAGTGGGCAACGGAGCTGCGAGAGTGCGTAATGTGACGGCACATCTCGCTGAGAAGGAAGCTGCCGAGCCGCAGCGTGTTGTGCTCCGTTTCAAGGCTACTTGGAGGAGGGGGGTACTCGAAGAACGCCTTCTTTCTGGACGCGTCCTTCTGGGTGTGCTCAAGCTGCATGGGCTCGGCAGCACGGAAGGTGTAAGAACCTGTTTCTGGCCAGGCAGTGTGCTGGAGTGCAAAGGGCTGCGCCTTCCTTTCTGAAGCAGCCCAGAGCATTCTCAGCGGAATCTGCTTGTGAAGCAGCTCTTGGCTGGACATTTGCAAGTCGCTCCACTGAGTCCACGAAGCCGGTGGCCAGCTGCTTCGTTCTTCGCCTTCTGGGCTCTGGACAGAGCTGAAGCGCAGCGATGGCTCGGAGCTTTGCCGCTCTTCGGCGTGAGCACTGCACGCAGCCACAGGCTGCTGTGCACGGATTTCCCTCAGCTCGACGTACAATCATTCTCTTGCTGTTTCCCTGAGTCGAAAGTGTCCGTGTAGCTCTCGCTCAGCGAAATGCGTCAGGAGAGAAACACTTGCTGGATGAGCTTTTCGCTGGCCAAGACTTTCAACGCAGCACCACCATTCGGGCAAGGAGGAGGAGAAAGGAGGAGCATCTTTTCGTCCTGGCCCGTTCTTCTGCGCGAGACGCCTCTCCGCGTCTTCGCTCCCTGCAAGGCTGTAATGTGCGCCGTGGTACTTGGAAGTGAGAAGGCAGGTGCAGAGAGCACCGCGATCTGGCGGCGCCGTGCAGGCTGGAAAGGAAAGAGGGCTGCCACCGGAATGTGGTGCGAATACCGGTTTGCACGCGTCGAGGGTAAGCTCTGGGTGAGCTTGCTGGCCTAAAACTGTTCTCTGTGCCAGACGCAGGCGAGAAGCTTTCCGTTAAGAATCAGGCTGCCACGCAAACAGAACGTGGTGCTACTACCTACCTAGCGCTGCGAGGGAAAGTGCATAGCCCAGGCGTGTTTCGGCAGAAGCAGCAGCGCGGAGCATTTCGCTGCCGGCACAGCGCTCTCTGGGCGAGAAGCGGACGACGGTTTGACTCCGGCAGAATGAAAGCGCCACATGGTACGAAGAGCATCGGAATGAAGGCAGAGCACCGAGCTGCTGCCGTGCGCATCGCACAGGCTGCGAGAGGAAGCGTGGCTGTCACTGGCTTCTTTGCGGGTTCACGTTAGCAGTTGAAAACAGAAAGTTCCACTTGCAGCTACTTGTGCTGCTACCTATTTCTCTTCCAGCTCTCCCTGGAAAGAATTGTGCCGAGCTTTACGCTTCCAGATGCACAGATGACGGTGGTAGATGCGGCAGAGAATAGAAAGACAGCGCGCAGCGGACAGTTTCTGGTGCTTTACGTGAGGCAAGGGGGAAGTGCAGCCCAGCAGTGGCTTTTACTTCTGGAGCCTTTTGCTTTGGTAGCAGCAGCTGCTGCGAGTGGGCAACGGAGCTGCGAGAGTGCGTAATGTGACGGCACATCTCGCTGAGAAGGAAGCTGCCGAGCCGCAGCGTGTTGTGCTCCGTTTCAAGGCTACTTGGAGGAGGGGGGTACTCGAAGAACGCCTTCTTTCTGGACGCGTCCTTCTGGGTGTGCTCAAGCTGCATGGACTCGGCAGCACGGAAGGTGTAAGAACCTGTTTCTGGCCAGGCAGTGTGCTGGAGTGCAAAGGGCTGCGCCTTCCTTTCTGAAGCAGCCCAGAGCATTCTCAGCGGAATCTGCTTGTGAAGCAGCTCTTGGCTGGACATTTGCAAGTCGCTCCACTGAGTCCACGAAGCCGGTGGCCAGCTGCTTCGTTCTTCGCCTTCTGGGCTCTGGACAGAGCTGAAGCGCAGCGATGGCTCGGAGCTTTGCCGCTCTTCGGCGTGAGCACTGCACGCAGCCACAGGCTGCTGTGCACGGATTTCCCTCAGCTCGACGTACAATCATTCTCTTGCTGTTTCCCTGAGTCGAAAGTGTCCGTGTAGCTCTCGCTCAGCGAAATGCGTCAGGAGAGAAACACTTGCTGGATGAGCTTTTCGCTGGCCAAGACTTTCAACGCAGCACCACCATTCGGGCAAGGAGGAGGAGAAAGGAGGAGCATCTTTTCGTCCTGGCCCGTTCTTCTGCGCGAGACGCCTCTCCGCGTCTTCGCTCCCTGCAAGGCTGTAATGTGCGCCGTGGTACTTGGAAGTGAGAAGGCAGGTGCAGAGAGCACCGCGATCTGGCGGCGCCGTGCAGGCTGGAAAGGAAAGAGGGCTGCCACCGGAATGTGGTGCGAATACCGGTTTGCACGCGTCGAGGGTAAGCTCTGGGTGAGCTTGCTGGCCTAAAACTGTTCTCTGTGCCAGACGCAGGCGAGAAGCTTTCCGTTAAGAATCAGGCTGCCACGCAAACAGAACGTGGTGCTACTACCTACCTAGCGCTGCGAGGGAAAGTGCATAGCCCAGGCGTGTTTCGGCAGAAGCAGCAGCGCGGAGCATTTCGCTGCCGGCACAGCGCTCTCTGGGCGAGAAGCGGACGACGGTTTGACTCCGGCAGAATGAAAGCGCCACATGGTACGAAGAGCATCGGAATGAAGGCAGAGCACCGAGCTGCTGCCGTGCGCATCGCACAGGCTGCGAGAGGAAGCGTGGCTGTCACTGGCTTCTTTGCGGGTTCACGTTAGCAGTTGAAAACAGAAAGTTCCACTTGCAGCTACTTGTGCTGCTACCTATTTCTCTTCCAGCTCTCCCTGGAAAGAATTGTGCCGAGCTTTACGCTTCCAGATGCACAGATGACGGTGGTAGATGCGGCAGAGAATAGAAAGACAGCGCGCAGCGGACAGTTTCTGGTGCTTTACGTGAGGCAAGGGGGAAGTGCAGCCCAGCAGTGGCTTTTACTTCTGGAGCCTTTTGCTTTGGTAGCAGCAGCTGCTGCGAGTGGGCAACGGAGCTGCGAGAGTGCGTAATGTGACGGCACATCTCGCTGAGAAGGAAGCTGCCGAGCCGCAGCGTGTTGTGCTCCGTTTCAAGGCTACTTGGAGGAGGGGGGTACTCGAAGAACGCCTTCTTTCTGGACGCGTCCTTCTGGGTGTGCTCAAGCTGCATGGGCTCGGCAGCACGGAAGGTGTAAGAACCTGTTTCTGGCCAGGCAGTGTGCTGGAGTGCAAAGGGCTGCGCCTTCCTTTCTGAAGCAGCCCAGAGCATTCTCAGCGGAATCTGCTTGTGAAGCAGCTCTTGGCTGGACATTTGCAAGTCGCTCCACTGAGTCCACGAAGCCGGTGGCCAGCTGCTTCGTTCTTCGCCTTCTGGGCTCTGGACAGAGCTGAAGCGCAGCGATGGCTCGGAGCTTTGCCGCTCTTCGGCGTGAGCACTGCACGCAGCCACAGGCTGCTGTGCACGGATTTCCCTCAGCTCGACGTACAATCATTCTCTTGCTGTTTCCCTGAGTCGAAAGTGTCCGTGTAGCTCTCGCTCAGCGAAATGCGTCAGGAGAGAAACACTTGCTGGATGAGCTTTTCGCTGGCCAAGACTTTCAATGCAGCACCACCATTCGGGCAAGGAGGAGGAGAAAGGAGGAGCATCTTTTCGTCCTGGCCCGTTCTTCTGCGCGAGACGCCTCTCCGCGTCTTCGCTCCCTGCAAGGCTGTAATGTGCGCCGTGGTACTTGGAAGTGAGAAGGCAGGTGCAGAGAGCACCGCGATCTGGCGGCGCCGTGCAGGCTGGAAAGGAAAGAGGGCTGCCACCGGAATGTGGTGCGAATACCGGTTTGCACGTGTCGAGGGTAAGCTCTGGGTGAGCTTGCTGGCCTAAAACTGTTCTCTGTGCCAGACGCAGGCGAGAAGCTTTCCGTTAAGAATCAGGCTGCCACGCAAACAGAACGTGGTGCTACTACCTACCTAGCGCTGCGAGGGAAAGTGCATAGCCCAGGCGTGTTTCGGCAGAAGCAGCAGCGCGGAGCATTTCGCTGCCGGCACAGCGCTCTCTGGGCGAGAAGCGGACGACGGTTTGACTCCGGCAGAATGAAAGCGCCACATGGTACGAAGAGCATCGGAATGAAGGCAGAGCACCGAGCTGCTGCCGTGCGCATCGCACAGGCTGCGAGAGGAAGCGTGGCTGTCACTGGCTTCTTTGCGGGTTCACGTTAGCAGTTGAAAACAGAAAGTTCCACTTGCAGCTACTTGTGCTGCTACCTATTTCTCTTCCAGCTCTCCCTGGAAAGAATTGTGCCGAGCTTTACGCTTCCAGATGCACAGATGACGGTGGTAGATGCGGCAGAGAATAGAAAGACAGCGCGCAGCGGACAGTTTCTGGTGCTTTACGTGAGGCAAGGGGGAAGTGCAGCCCAGCAGTGGCTTTTACTTCTGGAGCCTTTTGCTTTGGTAGCAGCAGCTGCTGCGAGTGGGCAACGGAGCTGCGAGAGTGCGTAATGTGACGGCACATCTCGCTGAGAAGGAAGCTGCCGAGCCGCAGCGTGTTGTGCTCCGTTTCAAGGCTACTTGGAGGAGGGGGGTACTCGAAGAACGCCTTCTTTCTGGACGCGTCCTTCTGGGTGTGCTCAAGCTGCATGGGCTCGGCAGCACGGAAGGTGTAAGAACCTGTTTCTGGCCAGGCAGTGTGCTGGAGTGCAAAGGGCTGCGCCTTCCTTTCTGAAGCAGCCCAGAGCATTCTCAGCGGAATCTGCTTGTGAAGCAGCTCTTGGCTGGACATTTGCAAGTCGCTCCACTGAGTCCACGAAGCCGGTGGCCAGCTGCTTCGTTCTTCGCCTTCTGGGCTCTGGACAGAGCTGAAGCGCAGCGATGGCTCGGAGCTTTGCCGCTCTTCGGCGTGAGCACTGCACGCAGCCACAGGCTGCTGTGCACGGATTTCCCTCAGCTCGACGTACAATCATTCTCTTGCTGTTTCCCTGAGTCGAAAGTGTCCGTGTAGCTCTCGCTCAGCGAAATGCGTCAGGAGAGAAACACTTGCTGGATGAGCTTTTCGCTGGCCAAGACTTTCAACGCAGCACCACCATTCGGGCAAGGAGGAGGAGAAAGGAGGAGCATCTTTTCGTCCTGGCCCGTTCTTCTGCGCGAGACGCCTCTCCGCGTCTTCGCTCCCTGCAAGGCTGTAATGTGCGCCGTGGTACTTGGAAGTGAGAAGGCAGGTGCAGAGAGCACCGCGATCTGGCGGCGCCGTGCAGGCTGGAAAGGAAAGAGGGCTGCCACCGGAATGTGGTGCGAATACCGGTTTGCACGCGTCGAGGGTAAGCTCTGGGTGAGCTTGCTGGCCTAAAACTGTTCTCTGTGCCAGACGCAGGCGAGAAGCTTTCCGTTAAGAATCAGGCTGCCACGCAAACAGAACGTGGTGCTACTACCTACCTAGCGCTGCGAGGGAAAGTGCATAGCCCAGGCGTGTTTCGGCAGAAGCAGCAGCGCGGAGCATTTCGCTGCCGGCACAGCGCTCTCTGGGCGAGAAGCGGACGACGGTTTGACTCCGGCAGAATGAAAGCGCCACATGGTACGAAGAGCATCGGAATGAAGGCAGAGCACCGAGCTGCTGCCGTGCGCATCGCACAGGCTGCGAGAGGAAGCGTGGCTGTCACTGGCTTCTTTGCGGGTTCACGTTAGCAGTTGAAAACAGAAAGTTCCACTTGCAGCTACTTGTGCTGCTACCTATTTCTCTTCCAGCTCTCCCTGGAAAGAATTGTGCCGAGCTTTACGCTTCCAGATGCACAGATGACGGTGGTAGATGCGGCAGAGAATAGAAAGACAGCGCGCAGCGGACAGTTTCTGGTGCTTTACGTGAGGCAAGGGGGAAGTGCAGCCCAGCAGTGGCTTTTACTTCTGGAGCCTTTTGCTTTGGTAGCAGCAGCTGCTGCGAGTGGGCAACGGAGCTGCGAGAGTGCGTAATGTGACGGCACATCTCGCTGAGAAGGAAGCTGCCGAGCCGCAGCGTGTTGTGCTCCGTTTCAAGGCTACTTGGAGGAGGGGGGTACTCGAAGAACGCCTTCTTTCTGGACGCGTCCTTCTGGGTGTGCTCAAGCTGCATGGGCTCGGCAGCACGGAAGGTGTAAGAACCTGTTTCTGGCCAGGCAGTGTGCTGGAGTGCAAAGGGCTGCGCCTTCCTTTCTGAAGCAGCCCAGAGCATTCTCAGCGGAATCTGCTTGTGAAGCAGCTCTTGGCTGGACATTTGCAAGTCGCTCCACTGAGTCCACGAAGCCGGTGGCCAGCTGCTTCGTTCTTCGCCTTCTGGGCTCTGGACAGAGCTGAAGCGCAGCGATGGCTCGGAGCTTTGCCGCTCTTCGGCGTGAGCACTGCACGCAGCCACAGGCTGCTGTGCACGGATTTCCCTCAGCTCGACGTACAATCATTCTCTTGCTGTTTCCCTGAGTCGAAAGTGTCCGTGTAGCTCTCGCTCAGCGAAATGCGTCAGGAGAGAAACACTTGCTGGATGAGCTTTTCGCTGGCCAAGACTTTCAACGCAGCACCACCATTCGGGCAAGGAGGAGGAGAAAGGAGGAGCATCTTTTCGTCCTGGCCCGTTCTTCTGCGCGAGACGCCTCTCCGCGTCTTCGCTCCCTGCAAGGCTGTAATGTGCGCCGTGGTACTTGGAAGTGAGAAGGCAGGTGCAGAGAGCACCGCGATCTGGCGGCGCCGTGCAGGCTGGAAAGGAAAGAGGGCTGCCACCGGAATGTGGTGCGAATACCGGTTTGCACGCGTCGAGGGTAAGCTCTGGGTGAGCTTGCTGGCCTAAAACTGTTCTCTGTGCCAGACGCAGGCGAGAAGCTTTCCGTTAAGAATCAGGCTGCCACGCAAACAGAACGTGGTGCTACTACCTACCTAGCGCTGCGAGGGAAAGTGCATAGCCCAGGCGTGTTTCGGCAGAAGCAGCAGCGCGGAGCATTTCGCTGCCGGCACAGCGCTCTCTGGGCGAGAAGCGGACGACGGTTTGACTCCGGCAGAATGAAAGCGCCACATGGTACGAAGAGCATCGGAATGAAGGCAGAGCACCGAGCTGCTGCCGTGCGCATCGCACAGGCTGCGAGAGGAAGCGTGGCTGTCACTGGCTTCTTTGCGGGTTCACGTTAGCAGTTGAAAACAGAAAGTTCCACTTGCAGCTACTTGTGCTGCTACCTATTTCTCTTCCAGCTCTCCCTGGAAAGAATTGTGCCGAGCTTTACGCTTCCAGATGCACAGATGACGGTGGTAGATGCGGCAGAGAATAGAAAGACAGCGCGCAGCGGACAGTTTCTGGTGCTTTACGTGAGGCAAGGGGGAAGTGCAGCCCAGCAGTGGCTTTTACTTCTGGAGCCTTTTGCTTTGGTAGCAGCAGCTGCTGCGAGTGGGCAACGGAGCTGCGAGAGTGCGTAATGTGACGGCACATCTCGCTGAGAAGGAAGCTGCCGAGCCGCAGCGTGTTGTGCTCCGTTTCAAGGCTACTTGGAGGAGGGGGGTACTCGAAGAACGCCTTCTTTCTGGACGCGTCCTTCTGGGTGTGCTCAAGCTGCATGGGCTCGGCAGCACGGAAGGTGTAAGAACCTGTTTCTGGCCAGGCAGTGTGCTGGAGTGCAAAGGGCTGCGCCTTCCTTTCTGAAGCAGCCCAGAGCATTCTCAGCGGAATCTGCTTGTGAAGCAGCTCTTGGCTGGACATTTGCAAGTCGCTCCACTGAGTCCACGAAGCCGGTGGCCAGCTGCTTCGTTCTTCGCCTTCTGGGCTCTGGACAGAGCTGAAGCGCAGCGATGGCTCGGAGCTTTGCCGCTCTTCGGCGTGAGCACTGCACGCAGCCACAGGCTGCTGTGCACGGATTTCCCTCAGCTCGACGTACAATCATTCTCTTGCTGTTTCCCTGAGTCGAAAGTGTCCGTGTAGCTCTCGCTCAGCGAAATGCGTCAGGAGAGAAACACTTGCTGGATGAGCTTTTCGCTGGCCAAGACTTTCAACGCAGCACCACCATTCGGGCAAGGAGGAGGAGAAAGGAGGAGCATCTTTTCGTCCTGGCCCGTTCTTCTGCGCGAGACGCCTCTCCGCGTCTTCGCTCCCTGCAAGGCTGTAATGTGCGCCGTGGTACTTGGAAGTGAGAAGGCAGGTGCAGAGAGCACCGCGATCTGGCGGCGCCGTGCAGGCTGGAAAGGAAAGAGGGCTGCCACCGGAATGTGGTGCGAATACCGGTTTGCACGCGTCGAGGGTAAGCTCTGGGTGAGCTTGCTGGCCTAAAACTGTTCTCTGTGCCAGACGCAGGCGAGAAGCTTTCCGTTAAGAATCAGGCTGCCACGCAAACAGAACGTGGTGCTACTACCTACCTAGCGCTGCGAGGGAAAGTGCATAGCCCAGGCGTGTTTCGGCAGAAGCAGCAGCGCGGAGCATTTCGCTGCCGGCACAGCGCTCTCTGGGCGAGAAGCGGACGACGGTTTGACTCCGGCAGAATGAAAGCGCCACATGGTACGAAGAGCATCGGAATGAAGGCAGAGCACCGAGCTGCTGCCGTGCGCATCGCACAGGCTGCGAGAGGAAGCGTGGCTGTCACTGGCTTCTTTGCGGGTTCACGTTAGCAGTTGAAAACAGAAAGTTCCACTTGCAGCTACTTGTGCTGCTACCTATTTCTCTTCCAGCTCTCCCTGGAAAGAATTGTGCCGAGCTTTACGCTTCCAGATGCACAGATGACGGTGGTAGATGCGGCAGAGAATAGAAAGACAGCGCGCAGCGGACAGTTTCTGGTGCTTTACGTGAGGCAAGGGGGAAGTGCAGCCCAGCAGTGGCTTTTACTTCTGGAGCCTTTTGCTTTGGTAGCAGCAGCTGCTGCGAGTGGGCAACGGAGCTGCGAGAGTGCGTAATGTGACGGCACATCTCGCTGAGAAGGAAGCTGCCGAGCCGCAGCGTGTTGTGCTCCGTTTCAAGGCTACTTGGAGGAGGGGGGTACTCGAAGAACGCCTTCTTTCTGGACGCGTCCTTCTGGGTGTGCTCAAGCTGCATGGACTCGGCAGCACGGAAGGTGTAAGAACCTGTTTCTGGCCAGGCAGTGTGCTGGAGTGCAAAGGGCTGCGCCTTCCTTTCTGAAGCAGCCCAGAGCATTCTCAGCGGAATCTGCTTGTGAAGCAGCTCTTGGCTGGACATTTGCAAGTCGCTCCACTGAGTCCACGAAGCCGGTGGCCAGCTGCTTCGTTCTTCGCCTTCTGGGCTCTGGACAGAGCTGAAGCGCAGCGATGGCTCGGAGCTTTGCCGCTCTTCGGCGTGAGCACTGCACGCAGCCACAGGCTGCTGTGCACGGATTTCCCTCAGCTCGACGTACAATCATTCTCTTGCTGTTTCCCTGAGTCGAAAGTGTCCGTGTAGCTCTCGCTCAGCGAAATGCGTCAGGAGAGAAACACTTGCTGGATGAGCTTTTCGCTGGCCAAGACTTTCAACGCAGCACCACCATTCGGGCAAGGAGGAGGAGAAAGGAGGAGCATCTTTTCGTCCTGGCCCGTTCTTCTGCGCGAGACGCCTCTCCGCGTCTTCGCTCCCTGCAAGGCTGTAATGTGCGCCGTGGTACTTGGAAGTGAGAAGGCAGGTGCAGAGAGCACCGCGATCTGGCGGCGCCGTGCAGGCTGGAAAGGAAAGAGGGCTGCCACCGGAATGTGGTGCGAATACCGGTTTGCACGCGTCGAGGGTAAGCTCTGGGTGAGCTTGCTGGCCTAAAACTGTTCTCTGTGCCAGACGCAGGCGAGAAGCTTTCCGTTAAGAATCAGGCTGCCACGCAAACAGAACGTGGTGCTACTACCTACCTAGCGCTGCGAGGGAAAGTGCATAGCCCAGGCGTGTTTCGGCAGAAGCAGCAGCGCGGAGCATTTCGCTGCCGGCACAGCGCTCTCTGGGCGAGAAGCGGACGACGGTTTGACTCCGGCAGAATGAAAGCGCCACATGGTACGAAGAGCATCGGAATGAAGGCAGAGCACCGAGCTGCTGCCGTGCGCATCGCACAGGCTGCGAGAGGAAGCGTGGCTGTCACTGGCTTCTTTGCGGGTTCACGTTAGCAGTTGAAAACAGAAAGTTCCACTTGCAGCTACTTGTGCTGCTACCTATTTCTCTTCCAGCTCTCCCTGGAAAGAATTGTGCCGAGCTTTACGCTTCCAGATGCACAGATGACGGTGGTAGATGCGGCAGAGAATAGAAAGACAGCGCGCAGCGGACAGTTTCTGGTGCTTTACGTGAGGCAAGGGGGAAGTGCAGCCCAGCAGTGGCTTTTACTTCTGGAGCCTTTTGCTTTGGTAGCAGCAGCTGCTGCGAGTGGGCAACGGAGCTGCGAGAGTGCGTAATGTGACGGCACATCTCGCTGAGAAGGAAGCTGCCGAGCCGCAGCGTGTTGTGCTCCGTTTCAAGGCTACTTGGAGGAGGGGGGTACTCGAAGAACGCCTTCTTTCTGGACGCGTCCTTCTGGGTGTGCTCAAGCTGCATGGGCTCGGCAGCACGGAAGGTGTAAGAACCTGTTTCTGGCCAGGCAGTGTGCTGGAGTGCAAAGGGCTGCGCCTTCCTTTCTGAAGCAGCCCAGAGCATTCTCAGCGGAATCTGCTTGTGAAGCAGCTCTTGGCTGGACATTTGCAAGTCGCTCCACTGAGTCCACGAAGCCGGTGGCCAGCTGCTTCGTTCTTCGCCTTCTGGGCTCTGGACAGAGCTGAAGCGCAGCGATGGCTCGGAGCTTTGCCGCTCTTCGGCGTGAGCACTGCACGCAGCCACAGGCTGCTGTGCACGGATTTCCCTCAGCTCGACGTACAATCATTCTCTTGCTGTTTCCCTGAGTCGAAAGTGTCCGTGTAGCTCTCGCTCAGCGAAATGCGTCAGGAGAGAAACACTTGCTGGATGAGCTTTTCGCTGGCCAAGACTTTCAACGCAGCACCACCATTCGGGCAAGGAGGAGGAGAAAGGAGGAGCATCTTTTCGTCCTGGCCCGTTCTTCTGCGCGAGACGCCTCTCCGCGTCTTCGCTCCCTGCAAGGCTGTAATGTGCGCCGTGGTACTTGGAAGTGAGAAGGCAGGTGCAGAGAGCACCGCGATCTGGCGGCGCCGTGCAGGCTGGAAAGGAAAGAGGGCTGCCACCGGAATGTGGTGCGAATACCGGTTTGCACGCGTCGAGGGTAAGCTCTGGGTGAGCTTGCTGGCCTAAAACTGTTCTCTGTGCCAGACGCAGGCGAGAAGCTTTCCGTTAAGAATCAGGCTGCCACGCAAACAGAACGTGGTGCTACTACCTACCTAGCGCTGCGAGGGAAAGTGCATAGCCCAGGCGTGTTTCGGCAGAAGCAGCAGCGCGGAGCATTTCGCTGCCGGCACAGCGCTCTCTGGGCGAGAAGCGGACGACGGTTTGACTCCGGCAGAATGAAAGCGCCACATGGTACGAAGAGCATCGGAATGAAGGCAGAGCACCGAGCTGCTGCCGTGCGCATCGCACAGGCTGCGAGAGGAAGCGTGGCTGTCACTGGCTTCTTTGCGGGTTCACGTTAGCAGTTGAAAACAGAAAGTTCCACTTGCAGCTACTTGTGCTGCTACCTATTTCTCTTCCAGCTCTCCCTGGAAAGAATTGTGCCGAGCTTTACGCTTCCAGATGCACAGATGACGGTGGTAGATGCGGCAGAGAATAGAAAGACAGCGCGCAGCGGACAGTTTCTGGTGCTTTACGTGAGGCAAGGGGGAAGTGCAGCCCAGCAGTGGCTTTTACTTCTGGAGCCTTTTGCTTTGGTAGCAGCAGCTGCTGCGAGTGGGCAACGGAGCTGCGAGAGTGCGTAATGTGACGGCACATCTCGCTGAGAAGGAAGCTGCCGAGCCGCAGCGTGTTGTGCTCCGTTTCAAGGCTACTTGGAGGAGGGGGGTACTCGAAGAACGCCTTCTTTCTGGACGCGTCCTTCTGGGTGTGCTCAAGCTGCATGGACTCGGCAGCACGGAAGGTGTAAGAACCTGTTTCTGGCCAGGCAGTGTGCTGGAGTGCAAAGGGCTGCGCCTTCCTTTCTGAAGCAGCCCAGAGCATTCTCAGCGGAATCTGCTTGTGAAGCAGCTCTTGGCTGGACATTTGCAAGTCGCTCCACTGAGTCCACGAAGCCGGTGGCCAGCTGCTTCGTTCTTCGCCTTCTGGGCTCTGGACAGAGCTGAAGCGCAGCGATGGCTCGGAGCTTTGCCGCTCTTCGGCGTGAGCACTGCACGCAGCCACAGGCTGCTGTGCACGGATTTCCCTCAGCTCGACGTACAATCATTCTCTTGCTGTTTCCCTGAGTCGAAAGTGTCCGTGTAGCTCTCGCTCAGCGAAATGCGTCAGGAGAGAAACACTTGCTGGATGAGCTTTTCGCTGGCCAAGACTTTCAACGCAGCACCACCATTCGGGCAAGGAGGAGGAGAAAGGAGGAGCATCTTTTCGTCCTGGCCCGTTCTTCTGCGCGAGACGCCTCTCCGCGTCTTCGCTCCCTGCAAGGCTGTAATGTGCGCCGTGGTACTTGGAAGTGAGAAGGCAGGTGCAGAGAGCACCGCGATCTGGCGGCGCCGTGCAGGCTGGAAAGGAAAGAGGGCTGCCACCGGAATGTGGTGCGAATACCGGTTTGCACGCGTCGAGGGTAAGCTCTGGGTGAGCTTGCTGGCCTAAAACTGTTCTCTGTGCCAGACGCAGGCGAGAAGCTTTCCGTTAAGAATCAGGCTGCCACGCAAACAGAACGTGGTGCTACTACCTACCTAGCGCTGCGAGGGAAAGTGCATAGCCCAGGCGTGTTTCGGCAGAAGCAGCAGCGCGGAGCATTTCGCTGCCGGCACAGCGCTCTCTGGGCGAGAAGCGGACGACGGTTTGACTCCGGCAGAATGAAAGCGCCACATGGTACGAAGAGCATCGGAATGAAGGCAGAGCACCGAGCTGCTGCCGTGCGCATCGCACAGGCTGCGAGAGGAAGCGTGGCTGTCACTGGCTTCTTTGCGGGTTCACGTTAGCAGTTGAAAACAGAAAGTTCCACTTGCAGCTACTTGTGCTGCTACCTATTTCTCTTCCAGCTCTCCCTGGAAAGAATTGTGCCGAGCTTTACGCTTCCAGATGCACAGATGACGGTGGTAGATGCGGCAGAGAATAGAAAGACAGCGCGCAGCGGACAGTTTCTGGTGCTTTACGTGAGGCAAGGGGGAAGTGCAGCCCAGCAGTGGCTTTTACTTCTGGAGCCTTTTGCTTTGGTAGCAGCAGCTGCTGCGAGTGGGCAACGGAGCTGCGAGAGTGCGTAATGTGACGGCACATCTCGCTGAGAAGGAAGCTGCCGAGCCGCAGCGTGTTGTGCTCCGTTTCAAGGCTACTTGGAGGAGGGGGGTACTCGAAGAACGCCTTCTTTCTGGACGCGTCCTTCTGGGTGTGCTCAAGCTGCATGGGCTCGGCAGCACGGAAGGTGTAAGAACCTGTTTCTGGCCAGGCAGTGTGCTGGAGTGCAAAGGGCTGCGCCTTCCTTTCTGAAGCAGCCCAGAGCATTCTCAGCGGAATCTGCTTGTGAAGCAGCTCTTGGCTGGACATTTGCAAGTCGCTCCACTGAGTCCACGAAGCCGGTGGCCAGCTGCTTCGTTCTTCGCCTTCTGGGCTCTGGACAGAGCTGAAGCGCAGCGATGGCTCGGAGCTTTGCCGCTCTTCGGCGTGAGCACTGCACGCAGCCACAGGCTGCTGTGCACGGATTTCCCTCAGCTCGACGTACAATCATTCTCTTGCTGTTTCCCTGAGTCGAAAGTGTCCGTGTAGCTCTCGCTCAGCGAAATGCGTCAGGAGAGAAACACTTGCTGGATGAGCTTTTCGCTGGCCAAGACTTTCAACGCAGCACCACCATTCGGGCAAGGAGGAGGAGAAAGGAGGAGCATCTTTTCGTCCTGGCCCGTTCTTCTGCGCGAGACGCCTCTCCGCGTCTTCGCTCCCTGCAAGGCTGTAATGTGCGCCGTGGTACTTGGAAGTGAGAAGGCAGGTGCAGAGAGCACCGCGATCTGGCGGCGCCGTGCAGGCTGGAAAGGAAAGAGGGCTGCCACCGGAATGTGGTGCGAATACCGGTTTGCACGCGTCGAGGGTAAGCTCTGGGTGAGCTTGCTGGCCTAAAACTGTTCTCTGTGCCAGACGCAGGCGAGAAGCTTTCCGTTAAGAATCAGGCTGCCACGCAAACAGAACGTGGTGCTACTACCTACCTAGCGCTGCGAGGGAAAGTGCATAGCCCAGGCGTGTTTCGGCAGAAGCAGCAGCGCGGAGCGTTTCGCTGCCGGCACAGCGCTCTCTGGGCGAGAAGCGGACGACGGTTTGACTCCGGCAGAATGAAAGCGCCACATGGTACGAAGAGCATCGGAATGAAGGCAGAGCACCGAGCTGCTGCCGTGCGCATCGCACAGGCTGCGAGAGGAAGCGTGGCTGTCACTGGCTTCTTTGCGGGTTCACGTTAGCAGTTGAAAACAGAAAGTTCCACTTGCAGCTACTTGTGCTGCTACCTATTTCTCTTCCAGCTCTCCCTGGAAAGAATTGTGCCGAGCTTTACGCTTCCAGATGCACAGATGACGGTGGTAGATGCGGCAGAGAATAGAAAGACAGCGCGCAGCGGACAGTTTCTGGTGCTTTACGTGAGGCAAGGGGGAAGTGCAGCCCAGCAGTGGCTTTTACTTCTGGAGCCTTTTGCTTTGGTAGCAGCAGCTGCTGCGAGTGGGCAACGGAGCTGCGAGAGTGCGTAATGTGACGGCACATCTCGCTGAGAAGGAAGCTGCCGAGCCGCAGCGTGTTGTGCTCCGTTTCAAGGCTACTTGGAGGAGGGGGGTACTCGAAGAACGCCTTCTTTCTGGACGCGTCCTTCTGGGTGTGCTCAAGCTGCATGGGCTCGGCAGCACGGAAGGTGTAAGAACCTGTTTCTGGCCAGGCAGTGTGCTGGAGTGCAAAGGGCTGCGCCTTCCTTTCTGAAGCAGCCCAGAGCATTCTCAGCGGAATCTGCTTGTGAAGCAGCTCTTGGCTGGACATTTGCAAGTCGCTCCACTGAGTCCACGAAGCCGGTGGCCAGCTGCTTCGTTCTTCGCCTTCTGGGCTCTGGACAGAGCTGAAGCGCAGCGATGGCTCGGAGCTTTGCCGCTCTTCGGCGTGAGCACTGCACGCAGCCACAGGCTGCTGTGCACGGATTTCCCTCAGCTCGACGTACAATCATTCTCTTGCTGTTTCCCTGAGTCGAAAGTGTCCGTGTAGCTCTCGCTCAGCGAAATGCGTCAGGAGAGAAACACTTGCTGGATGAGCTTTTCGCTGGCCAAGACTTTCAACGCAGCACCACCATTCGGGCAAGGAGGAGGAGAAAGGAGGAGCATCTTTTCGTCCTGGCCCGTTCTTCTGCGCGAGACGCCTCTCCGCGTCTTCGCTCCCTGCAAGGCTGTAATGTGCGCCGTGGTACTTGGAAGTGAGAAGGCAGGTGCAGAGAGCACCGCGATCTGGCGGCGCCGTGCAGGCTGGAAAGGAAAGAGGGCTGCCACCGGAATGTGGTGCGAATACCGGTTTGCACGCGTCGAGGGTAAGCTCTGGGTGAGCTTGCTGGCCTAAAACTGTTCTCTGTGCCAGACGCAGGCGAGAAGCTTTCCGTTAAGAATCAGGCTGCCACGCAAACAGAACGTGGTGCTACTACCTACCTAGCGCTGCGAGGGAAAGTGCATAGCCCAGGCGTGTTTCGGCAGAAGCAGCAGCGCGGAGCGTTTCGCTGCCGGCACAGCGCTCTCTGGGCGAGAAGCGGACGACGGTTTGACTCCGGCAGAATGAAAGCGCCACATGGTACGAAGAGCATCGGAATGAAGGCAGAGCACCGAGCTGCTGCCGTGCGCATCGCACAGGCTGCGAGAGGAAGCGTGGCTGTCACTGGCTTCTTTGCGGGTTCACGTTAGCAGTTGAAAACAGAAAGTTCCACTTGCAGCTACTTGTGCTGCTACCTATTTCTCTTCCAGCTCTCCCTGGAAAGAATTGTGCCGAGCTTTACGCTTCCAGATGCACAGATGACGGTGGTAGATGCGGCAGAGAATAGAAAGACAGCGCGCAGCGGACAGTTTCTGGTGCTTTACGTGAGGCAAGGGGGAAGTGCAGCCCAGCAGTGGCTTTTACTTCTGGAGCCTTTTGCTTTGGTAGCAGCAGCTGCTGCGAGTGGGCAACGGAGCTGCGAGAGTGCGTAATGTGACGGCACATCTCGCTGAGAAGGAAGCTGCCGAGCCGCAGCGTGTTGTGCTCCGTTTCAAGGCTACTTGGAGGAGGGGGATACTCGAAGAACGCCTTCTTTCTGGACGCGTCCTTCTGGGTGTGCTCAAGCTGCATGGGCTCGGCAGCACGGAAGGTGTAAGAACCTGTTTCTGGCCAGGCAGTGTGCTGGAGTGCAAAGGGCTGCGCCTTCCTTTCTGAAGCAGCCCAGAGCATTCTCAGCGGAATCTGCTTGTGAAGCAGCTCTTGGCTGGACATTTGCAAGTCGCTCCACTGAGTCCACGAAGCCGGTGGCCAGCTGCTTCGTTCTTCGCCTTCTGGGCTCTGGACAGAGCTGAAGCGCAGCGATGGCTCGGAGCTTTGCCGCTCTTCGGCGTGAGCACTGCACGCAGCCACAGGCTGCTGTGCACGGATTTCCCTCAGCTCGACGTACAATCATTCTCTTGCTGTTTCCCTGAGTCGAAAGTGTCCGTGTAGCTCTCGCTCAGCGAAATGCGTCAGGAGAGAAACACTTGCTGGATGAGCTTTTCGCTGGCCAAGACTTTCAACGCAGCACCACCATTCGGGCAAGGAGGAGGAGAAAGGAGGAGCATCTTTTCGTCCTGGCCCGTTCTTCTGCGCGAGACGCCTCTCCGCGTCTTCGCTCCCTGCAAGGCTGTAATGTGCGCCGTGGTACTTGGAAGTGAGAAGGCAGGTGCAGAGAGCACCGCGATCTGGCGGCGCCGTGCAGGCTGGAAAGGAAAGAGGGCTGCCACCGGAATGTGGTGCGAATACCGGTTTGCACGCGTCGAGGGTAAGCTCTGGGTGAGCTTGCTGGCCTAAAACTGTTCTCTGTGCCAGACGCAGGCGAGAAGCTTTCCGTTAAGAATCAGGCTGCCACGCAAACAGAACGTGGTGCTACTACCTACCTAGCGCTGCGAGGGAAAGTGCATAGCCCAGGCGTGTTTCGGCAGAAGCAGCAGCGCGGAGCGTTTCGCTGCCGGCACAGCGCTCTCTGGGCGAGAAGCGGACGACGGTTTGACTCCGGCAGAATGAAAGCGCCACATGGTACGAAGAGCATCGGAATGAAGGCAGAGCACCGAGCTGCTGCCGTGCGCATCGCACAGGCTGCGAGAGGAAGCGTGGCTGTCACTGGCTTCTTTGCGGGTTCACGTTAGCAGTTGAAAACAGAAAGTTCCACTTGCAGCTACTTGTGCTGCTACCTATTTCTCTTCCAGCTCTCCCTGGAAAGAATTGTGCCGAGCTTTACGCTTCCAGATGCACAGATGACGGTGGTAGATGCGGCAGAGAATAGAAAGACAGCGCGCAGCGGACAGTTTCTGGTGCTTTACGTGAGGCAAGGGGGAAGTGCAGCCCAGCAGTGGCTTTTACTTCTGGAGCCTTTTGCTTTGGTAGCAGCAGCTGCTGCGAGTGGGCAACGGAGCTGCGAGAGTGCGTAATGTGACGGCACATCTCGCTGAGAAGGAAGCTGCCGAGCCGCAGCGTGTTGTGCTCCGTTTCAAGGCTACTTGGAGGAGGGGGGTACTCGAAGAACGCCTTCTTTCTGGACGCGTCCTTCTGGGTGTGCTCAAGCTGCATGGGCTCGGCAGCACGGAAGGTGTAAGAACCTGTTTCTGGCCAGGCAGTGTGCTGGAGTGCAAAGGGCTGCGCCTTCCTTTCTGAAGCAGCCCAGAGCATTCTCAGCGGAATCTGCTTGTGAAGCAGCTCTTGGCTGGACATTTGCAAGTCGCTCCACTGAGTCCACGAAGCCGGTGGCCAGCTGCTTCGTTCTTCGCCTTCTGGGCTCTGGACAGAGCTGAAGCGCAGCGATGGCTCGGAGCTTTGCCGCTCTTCGGCGTGAGCACTGCACGCAGCCACAGGCTGCTGTGCACGGATTTCCCTCAGCTCGACGTACAATCATTCTCTTGCTGTTTCCCTGAGTCGAAAGTGTCCGTGTAGCTCTCGCTCAGCGAAATGCGTCAGGAGAGAAACACTTGCTGGATGAGCTTTTCGCTGGCCAAGACTTTCAACGCAGCACCACCATTCGGGCAAGGAGGAGGAGAAAGGAGGAGCATCTTTTCGTCCTGGCCCGTTCTTCTGCGCGAGACGCCTCTCCGCGTCTTCGCTCCCTGCAAGGCTGTAATGTGCGCCGTGGTACTTGGAAGTGAGAAGGCAGGTGCAGAGAGCACCGCGATCTGGCGGCGCCGTGCAGGCTGGAAAGGAAAGAGGGCTGCCACCGGAATGTGGTGCGAATACCGGTTTGCACGCGTCGAGGGTAAGCTCTGGGTGAGCTTGCTGGCCTAAAACTGTTCTCTGTGCCAGACGCAGGCGAGAAGCTTTCCGTTAAGAATCAGGCTGCCACGCAAACAGAACGTGGTGCTACTACCTACCTAGCGCTGCGAGGGAAAGTGCATAGCCCAGGCGTGTTTCGGCAGAAGCAGCAGCGCGGAGCATTTCGCTGCCAGCACAGCGCTCTCTGGGCGAGAAGCGGACGACGGTTTGACTCCGGCAGAATGAAAGCGCCACATGGTACGAAGAGCATCGGAATGAAGGCAGAGCACCGAGCTGCTGCCGTGCGCATCGCACAGGCTGCGAGAGGAAGCGTGGCTGTCACTGGCTTCTTTGCGGGTTCACGTTAGCAGTTGAAAACAGAAAGTTCCACTTGCAGCTACTTGTGCTGCTACCTATTTCTCTTCCAGCTCTCCCTGGAAAGAATTGTGCCGAGCTTTACGCTTCCAGATGCACAGATGACGGTGGTAGATGCGGCAGAGAATAGAAAGACAGCGCGCAGCGGACAGTTTCTGGTGCTTTACGTGAGGCAAGGGGGAAGTGCAGCCCAGCAGTGGCTTTTACTTCTGGAGCCTTTTGCTTTGGTAGCAGCAGCTGCTGCGAGTGGGCAACGGAGCTGCGAGAGTGCGTAATGTGACGGCACATCTCGCTGAGAAGGAAGCTGCCGAGCCGCAGCGTGTTGTGCTCCGTTTCAAGGCTACTTGGAGGAGGGGGGTACTCGAAGAACGCCTTCTTTCTGGACGCGTCCTTCTGGGTGTGCTCAAGCTGCATGGACTCGGCAGCACGGAAGGTGTAAGAACCTGTTTCTGGCCAGGCAGTGTGCTGGAGTGCAAAGGGCTGCGCCTTCCTTTCTGAAGCAGCCCAGAGCATTCTCAGCGGAATCTGCTTGTGAAGCAGCTCTTGGCTGGACATTTGCAAGTCGCTCCACTGAGTCCACGAAGCCGGTGGCCAGCTGCTTCGTTCTTCGCCTTCTGGGCTCTGGACAGAGCTGAAGCGCAGCGATGGCTCGGAGCTTTGCCGCTCTTCGGCGTGAGCACTGCACGCAGCCACAGGCTGCTGTGCACGGATTTCCCTCAGCTCGACGTACAATCATTCTCTTGCTGTTTCCCTGAGTCGAAAGTGTCCGTGTAGCTCTCGCTCAGCGAAATGCGTCAGGAGAGAAACACTTGCTGGATGAGCTTTTCGCTGGCCAAGACTTTCAACGCAGCACCACCATTCGGGCAAGGAGGAGGAGAAAGGAGGAGCATCTTTTCGTCCTGGCCCGTTCTTCTGCGCGAGACGCCTCTCCGCGTCTTCGCTCCCTGCAAGGCTGTAATGTGCGCCGTGGTACTTGGAAGTGAGAAGGCAGGTGCAGAGAGCACCGCGATCTGGCGGCGCCGTGCAGGCTGGAAAGGAAAGAGGGCTGCCACCGGAATGTGGTGCGAATACCGGTTTGCACGCGTCGAGGGTAAGCTCTGGGTGAGCTTGCTGGCCTAAAACTGTTCTCTGTGCCAGACGCAGGCGAGAAGCTTTCCGTTAAGAATCAGGCTGCCACGCAAACAGAACGTGGTGCTACTACCTACCTAGCGCTGCGAGGGAAAGTGCATAGCCCAGGCGTGTTTCGGCAGAAGCAGCAGCGCGGAGCATTTCGCTGCCGGCACAGCGCTCTCTGGGCGAGAAGCGGACGACGGTTTGACTCCGGCAGAATGAAAGCGCCACATGGTACGAAGAGCATCGGAATGAAGGCAGAGCACCGAGCTGCTGCCGTGCGCATCGCACAGGCTGCGAGAGGAAGCGTGGCTGTCACTGGCTTCTTTGCGGGTTCACGTTAGCAGTTGAAAACAGAAAGTTCCACTTGCAGCTACTTGTGCTGCTACCTATTTCTCTTCCAGCTCTCCCTGGAAAGAATTGTGCCGAGCTTTACGCTTCCAGATGCACAGATGACGGTGGTAGATGCGGCAGAGAATAGAAAGACAGCGCGCAGCGGACAGTTTCTGGTGCTTTACGTGAGGCAAGGGGGAAGTGCAGCCCAGCAGTGGCTTTTACTTCTGGAGCCTTTTGCTTTGGTAGCAGCAGCTGCTGCGAGTGGGCAACGGAGCTGCGAGAGTGCGTAATGTGACGGCACATCTCGCTGAGAAGGAAGCTGCCGAGCCGCAGCGTGTTGTGCTCCGTTTCAAGGCTACTTGGAGGAGGGGGGTACTCGAAGAACGCCTTCTTTCTGGACGCGTCCTTCTGGGTGTGCTCAAGCTGCATGGGCTCGGCAGCACGGAAGGTGTAAGAACCTGTTTCTGGCCAGGCAGTGTGCTGGAGTGCAAAGGGCTGCGCCTTCCTTTCTGAAGCAGCCCAGAGCATTCTCAGCGGAATCTGCTTGTGAAGCAGCTCTTGGCTGGACATTTGCAAGTCGCTCCACTGAGTCCACGAAGCCGGTGGCCAGCTGCTTCGTTCTTCGCCTTCTGGGCTCTGGACAGAGCTGAAGCGCAGCGATGGCTCGGAGCTTTGCCGCTCTTCGGCGTGAGCACTGCACGCAGCCACAGGCTGCTGTGCACGGATTTCCCTCAGCTCGACGTACAATCATTCTCTTGCTGTTTCCCTGAGTCGAAAGTGTCCGTGTAGCTCTCGCTCAGCGAAATGCGTCAGGAGAGAAACACTTGCTGGATGAGCTTTTCGCTGGCCAAGACTTTCAACGCAGCACCACCATTCGGGCAAGGAGGAGGAGAAAGGAGGAGCATCTTTTCGTCCTGGCCCGTTCTTCTGCGCGAGACGCCTCTCCGCGTCTTCGCTCCCTGCAAGGCTGTAATGTGCGCCGTGGTACTTGGAAGTGAGAAGGCAGGTGCAGAGAGCACCGCGATCTGGCGGCGCCGTGCAGGCTGGAAAGGAAAGAGGGCTGCCACCGGAATGTGGTGCGAATACCGGTTTGCACGCGTCGAGGGTAAGCTCTGGGTGAGCTTGCTGGCCTAAAACTGTTCTCTGTGCCAGACGCAGGCGAGAAGCTTTCCGTTAAGAATCAGGCTGCCACGCAAACAGAACGTGGTGCTACTACCTACCTAGCGCTGCGAGGGAAAGTGCATAGCCCAGGCGTGTTTCGGCAGAAGCAGCAGCGCGGAGCATTTCGCTGCCGGCACAGCGCTCTCTGGGCGAGAAGCGGACGACGGTTTGACTCCGGCAGAATGAAAGCGCCACATGGTACGAAGAGCATCGGAATGAAGGCAGAGCACCGAGCTGCTGCCGTGCGCATCGCACAGGCTGCGAGAGGAAGCGTGGCTGTCACTGGCTTCTTTGCGGGTTCACGTTAGCAGTTGAAAACAGAAAGTTCCACTTGCAGCTACTTGTGCTGCTACCTATTTCTCTTCCAGCTCTCCCTGGAAAGAATTGTGCCGAGCTTTACGCTTCCAGATGCACAGATGACGGTGGTAGATGCGGCAGAGAATAGAAAGACAGCGCGCAGCGGACAGTTTCTGGTGCTTTACGTGAGGCAAGGGGGAAGTGCAGCCCAGCAGTGGCTTTTACTTCTGGAGCCTTTTGCTTTGGTAGCAGCAGCTGCTGCGAGTGGGCAACGGAGCTGCGAGAGTGCGTAATGTGACGGCACATCTCGCTGAGAAGGAAGCTGCCGAGCCGCAGCGTGTTGTGCTCCGTTTCAAGGCTACTTGGAGGAGGGGGGTACTCGAAGAACGCCTTCTTTCTGGACGCGTCCTTCTGGGTGTGCTCAAGCTGCATGGGCTCGGCAGCACGGAAGGTGTAAGAACCTGTTTCTGGCCAGGCAGTGTGCTGGAGTGCAAAGGGCTGCGCCTTCCTTTCTGAAGCAGCCCAGAGCATTCTCAGCGGAATCTGCTTGTGAAGCAGCTCTTGGCTGGACATTTGCAAGTCGCTCCACTGAGTCCACGAAGCCGGTGGCCAGCTGCTTCGTTCTTCGCCTTCTGGGCTCTGGACAGAGCTGAAGCGCAGCGATGGCTCGGAGCTTTGCCGCTCTTCGGCGTGAGCACTGCACGCAGCCACAGGCTGCTGTGCACGGATTTCCCTCAGCTCGACGTACAATCATTCTCTTGCTGTTTCCCTGAGTCGAAAGTGTCCGTGTAGCTCTCGCTCAGCGAAATGCGTCAGGAGAGAAACACTTGCTGGATGAGCTTTTCGCTGGCCAAGACTTTCAACGCAGCACCACCATTCGGGCAAGGAGGAGGAGAAAGGAGGAGCATCTTTTCGTCCTGGCCCGTTCTTCTGCGCGAGACGCCTCTCCGCGTCTTCGCTCCCTGCAAGGCTGTAATGTGCGCCGTGGTACTTGGAAGTGAGAAGGCAGGTGCAGAGAGCACCGCGATCTGGCGGCGCCGTGCAGGCTGGAAAGGAAAGAGGGCTGCCACCGGAATGTGGTGCGAATACCGGTTTGCACGCGTCGAGGGTAAGCTCTGGGTGAGCTTGCTGGCCTAAAACTGTTCTCTGTGCCAGACGCAGGCGAGAAGCTTTCCGTTAAGAATCAGGCTGCCACGCAAACAGAACGTGGTGCTACTACCTACCTAGCGCTGCGAGGGAAAGTGCATAGCCCAGGCGTGTTTCGGCAGAAGCAGCAGCGCGGAGCATTTCGCTGCCGGCACAGCGCTCTCTGGGCGAGAAGCGGACGACGGTTTGACTCCGGCAGAATGAAAGCGCCACATGGTACGAAGAGCATCGGAATGAAGGCAGAGCACCGAGCTGCTGCCGTGCGCATCGCACAGGCTGCGAGAGGAAGCGTGGCTGTCACTGGCTTCTTTGCGGGTTCACGTTAGCAGTTGAAAACAGAAAGTTCCACTTGCAGCTACTTGTGCTGCTACCTATTTCTCTTCCAGCTCTCCCTGGAAAGAATTGTGCCGAGCTTTACGCTTCCAGATGCACAGATGACGGTGGTAGATGCGGCAGAGAATAGAAAGACAGCGCGCAGCGGACAGTTTCTGGTGCTTTACGTGAGGCAAGGGGGAAGTGCAGCCCAGCAGTGGCTTTTACTTCTGGAGCCTTTTGCTTTGGTAGCAGCAGCTGCTGCGAGTGGGCAACGGAGCTGCGAGAGTGCGTAATGTGACGGCACATCTCGCTGAGAAGGAAGCTGCCGAGCCGCAGCGTGTTGTGCTCCGTTTCAAGGCTACTTGGAGGAGGGGGGTACTCGAAGAACGCCTTCTTTCTGGACGCGTCCTTCTGGGTGTGCTCAAGCTGCATGGGCTCGGCAGCACGGAAGGTGTAAGAACCTGTTTCTGGCCAGGCAGTGTGCTGGAGTGCAAAGGGCTGCGCCTTCCTTTCTGAAGCAGCCCAGAGCATTCTCAGCGGAATCTGCTTGTGAAGCAGCTCTTGGCTGGACATTTGCAAGTCGCTCCACTGAGTCCACGAAGCCGGTGGCCAGCTGCTTCGTTCTTCGCCTTCTGGGCTCTGGACAGAGCTGAAGCGCAGCGATGGCTCGGAGCTTTGCCGCTCTTCGGCGTGAGCACTGCACGCAGCCACAGGCTGCTGTGCACGGATTTCCCTCAGCTCGACGTACAATCATTCTCTTGCTGTTTCCCTGAGTCAAAAGTGTCCGTGTAGCTCTCGCTCAGCGAAATGCGTCAGGAGAGAAACACTTGCTGGATGAGCTTTTCGCTGGCCAAGACTTTCAACGCAGCACCACCATTCGGGCAAGGAGGAGGAGAAAGGAGGAGCATCTTTTCGTCCTGGCCCGTTCTTCTGCGCGAGACGCCTCTCCGCGTCTTCGCTCCCTGCAAGGCTGTAATGTGCGCCGTGGTACTTGGAAGTGAGAAGGCAGGTGCAGAGAGCACCGCGATCTGGCGGCGCCGTGCAGGCTGGAAAGGAAAGAGGGCTGCCACCGGAATGTGGTGCGAATACCGGTTTGCACGCGTCGAGGGTAAGCTCTGGGTGAGCTTGCTGGCCTAAAACTGTTCTCTGTGCCAGACGCAGGCGAGAAGCTTTCCGTTAAGAATCAGGCTGCCACGCAAACAGAACGTGGTGCTACTACCTACCTAGCGCTGCGAGGGAAAGTGCATAGCCCAGGCGTGTTTCGGCAGAAGCAGCAGCGCGGAGCATTTCGCTGCCGGCACAGCGCTCTCTGGGCGAGAAGCGGACGACGGTTTGACTCCGGCAGAATGAAAGCGCCACATGGTACGAAGAGCATCGGAATGAAGGCAGAGCACCGAGCTGCTGCCGTGCGCATCGCACAGGCTGCGAGAGGAAGCGTGGCTGTCACTGGCTTCTTTGCGGGTTCACGTTAGCAGTTGAAAACAGAAAGTTCCACTTGCAGCTACTTGTGCTGCTACCTATTTCTCTTCCAGCTCTCCCTGGAAAGAATTGTGCCGAGCTTTACGCTTCCAGATGCACAGATGACGGTGGTAGATGCGGCAGAGAATAGAAAGACAGCGCGCAGCGGACAGTTTCTGGTGCTTTACGTGAGGCAAGGGGGAAGTGCAGCCCAGCAGTGGCTTTTACTTCTGGAGCCTTTTGCTTTGGTAGCAGCAGCTGCTGCGAGTGGGCAACGGAGCTGCGAGAGTGCGTAATGTGACGGCACATCTCGCTGAGAAGGAAGCTGCCGAGCCGCAGCGTGTTGTGCTCCGTTTCAAGGCTACTTGGAGGAGGGGGGTACTCGAAGAACGCCTTCTTTCTGGACGCGTCCTTCTGGGTGTGCTCAAGCTGCATGGGCTCGGCAGCACGGAAGGTGTAAGAACCTGTTTCTGGCCAGGCAGTGTGCTGGAGTGCAAAGGGCTGCGCCTTCCTTTCTGAAGCAGCCCAGAGCATTCTCAGCGGAATCTGCTTGTGAAGCAGCTCTTGGCTGGACATTTGCAAGTCGCTCCACTGAGTCCACGAAGCCGGTGGCCAGCTGCTTCGTTCTTCGCCTTCTGGGCTCTGGACAGAGCTGAAGCGCAGCGATGGCTCGGAGCTTTGCCGCTCTTCGGCGTGAGCACTGCACGCAGCCACAGGCTGCTGTGCACGGATTTCCCTCAGCTCGACGTACAATCATTCTCTTGCTGTTTCCCTGAGTCGAAAGTGTCCGTGTAGCTCTCGCTCAGCGAAATGCGTCAGGAGAGAAACACTTGCTGGATGAGCTTTTCGCTGGCCAAGACTTTCAACGCAGCACCACCATTCGGGCAAGGAGGAGGAGAAAGGAGGAGCATCTTTTCGTCCTGGCCCGTTCTTCTGCGCGAGACGCCTCTCCGCGTCTTCGCTCCCTGCAAGGCTGTAATGTGCGCCGTGGTACTTGGAAGTGAGAAGGCAGGTGCAGAGAGCACCGCGATCTGGCGGCGCCGTGCAGGCTGGAAAGGAAAGAGGGCTGCCACCGGAATGTGGTGCGAATACCGGTTTGCACGCGTCGAGGGTAAGCTCTGGGTGAGCTTGCTGGCCTAAAACTGTTCTCTGTGCCAGACGCAGGCGAGAAGCTTTCCGTTAAGAATCAGGCTGCCACGCAAACAGAACGTGGTGCTACTACCTACCTAGCGCTGCGAGGGAAAGTGCATAGCCCAGGCGTGTTTCGGCAGAAGCAGCAGCGCGGAGCATTTCGCTGCCGGCACAGCGCTCTCTGGGCGAGAAGCGGACGACGGTTTGACTCCGGCAGAATGAAAGCGCCACATGGTACGAAGAGCATCGGAATGAAGGCAGAGCACCGAGCTGCTGCCGTGCGCATCGCACAGGCTGCGAGAGGAAGCGTGGCTGTCACTGGCTTCTTTGCGGGTTCACGTTAGCAGTTGAAAACAGAAAGTTCCACTTGCAGCTACTTGTGCTGCTACCTATTTCTCTTCCAGCTCTCCCTGGAAAGAATTGTGCCGAGCTTTACGCTTCCAGATGCACAGATGACGGTGGTAGATGCGGCAGAGAATAGAAAGACAGCGCGCAGCGGACAGTTTCTGGTGCTTTACGTGAGGCAAGGGGGAAGTGCAGCCCAGCAGTGGCTTTTACTTCTGGAGCCTTTTGCTTTGGTAGCAGCAGCTGCTGCGAGTGGGCAACGGAGCTGCGAGAGTGCGTAATGTGACGGCACATCTCGCTGAGAAGGAAGCTGCCGAGCCGCAGCGTGTTGTGCTCCGTTTCAAGGCTACTTGGAGGAGGGGGGTACTCGAAGAACGCCTTCTTTCTGGACGCGTCCTTCTGGGTGTGCTCAAGCTGCATGGGCTCGGCAGCACGGAAGGTGTAAGAACCTGTTTCTGGCCAGGCAGTGTGCTGGAGTGCAAAGGGCTGCGCCTTCCTTTCTGAAGCAGCCCAGAGCATTCTCAGCGGAATCTGCTTGTGAAGCAGCTCTTGGCTGGACATTTGCAAGTCGCTCCACTGAGTCCACGAAGCCGGTGGCCAGCTGCTTCGTTCTTCGCCTTCTGGGCTCTGGACAGAGCTGAAGCGCAGCGATGGCTCGGAGCTTTGCCGCTCTTCGGCGTGAGCACTGCACGCAGCCACAGGCTGCTGTGCACGGATTTCCCTCAGCTCGACGTACAATCATTCTCTTGCTGTTTCCCTGAGTCGAAAGTGTCCGTGTAGCTCTCGCTCAGCGAAATGCGTCAGGAGAGAAACACTTGCTGGATGAGCTTTTCGCTGGCCAAGACTTTCAACGCAGCACCACCATTCGGGCAAGGAGGAGGAGAAAGGAGGAGCATCTTTTCGTCCTGGCCCGTTCTTCTGCGCGAGACGCCTCTCCGCGTCTTCGCTCCCTGCAAGGCTGTAATGTGCGCCGTGGTACTTGGAAGTGAGAAGGCAGGTGCAGAGAGCACCGCGATCTGGCGGCGCCGTGCAGGCTGGAAAGGAAAGAGGGCTGCCACCGGAATGTGGTGCGAATACCGGTTTGCACGCGTCGAGGGTAAGCTCTGGGTGAGCTTGCTGGCCTAAAACTGTTCTCTGTGCCAGACGCAGGCGAGAAGCTTTCCGTTAAGAATCAGGCTGCCACGCAAACAGAACGTGGTGCTACTACCTACCTAGCGCTGCGAGGGAAAGTGCATAGCCCAGGCGTGTTTCGGCAGAAGCAGCAGCGCGGAGCATTTCGCTGCCGGCACAGCGCTCTCTGGGCGAGAAGCGGACGACGGTTTGACTCCGGCAGAATGAAAGCGCCACATGGTACGAAGAGCATCGGAATGAAGGCAGAGCACCGAGCTGCTGCCGTGCGCATCGCACAGGCTGCGAGAGGAAGCGTGGCTGTCACTGGCTTCTTTGCGGGTTCACGTTAGCAGTTGAAAACAGAAAGTTCCACTTGCAGCTACTTGTGCTGCTACCTATTTCTCTTCCAGCTCTCCCTGGAAAGAATTGTGCCGAGCTTTACGCTTCCAGATGCACAGATGACGGTGGTAGATGCGGCAGAGAATAGAAAGACAGCGCGCAGCGGACAGTTTCTGGTGCTTTACGTGAGGCAAGGGGGAAGTGCAGCCCAGCAGTGGCTTTTACTTCTGGAGCCTTTTGCTTTGGTAGCAGCAGCTGCTGCGAGTGGGCAACGGAGCTGCGAGAGTGCGTAATGTGACGGCACATCTCGCTGAGAAGGAAGCTGCCGAGCCGCAGCGTGTTGTGCTCCGTTTCAAGGCTACTTGGAGGAGGGGGGTACTCGAAGAACGCCTTCTTTCTGGACGCGTCCTTCTGGGTGTGCTCAAGCTGCATGGGCTCGGCAGCACGGAAGGTGTAAGAACCTGTTTCTGGCCAGGCAGTGTGCTGGAGTGCAAAGGGCTGCGCCTTCCTTTCTGAAGCAGCCCAGAGCATTCTCAGCGGAATCTGCTTGTGAAGCAGCTCTTGGCTGGACATTTGCAAGTCGCTCCACTGAGTCCACGAAGCCGGTGGCCAGCTGCTTCGTTCTTCGCCTTCTGGGCTCTGGACAGAGCTGAAGCGCAGCGATGGCTCGGAGCTTTGCCGCTCTTCGGCGTGAGCACTGCACGCAGCCACAGGCTGCTGTGCACGGATTTCCCTCAGCTCGACGTACAATCATTCTCTTGCTGTTTCCCTGAGTCGAAAGTGTCCGTGTAGCTCTCGCTCAGCGAAATGCGTCAGGAGAGAAACACTTGCTGGATGAGCTTTTCGCTGGCCAAGACTTTCAACGCAGCACCACCATTCGGGCAAGGAGGAGGAGAAAGGAGGAGCATCTTTTCGTCCTGGCCCGTTCTTCTGCGCGAGACGCCTCTCCGCGTCTTCGCTCCCTGCAAGGCTGTAATGTGCGCCGTGGTACTTGGAAGTGAGAAGGCAGGTGCAGAGAGCACCGCGATCTGGCGGCGCCGTGCAGGCTGGAAAGGAAAGAGGGCTGCCACCGGAATGTGGTGCGAATACCGGTTTGCACGCGTCGAGGGTAAGCTCTGGGTGAGCTTGCTGGCCTAAAACTGTTCTCTGTGCCAGACGCAGGCGAGAAGCTTTCCGTTAAGAATCAGGCTGCCACGCAAACAGAACGTGGTGCTACTACCTACCTAGCGCTGCGAGGGAAAGTGCATAGCCCAGGCGTGTTTCGGCAGAAGCAGCAGCGCGGAGCATTTCGCTGCCGGCACAGCGCTCTCTGGGCGAGAAGCGGACGACGGTTTGACTCCGGCAGAATGAAAGCGCCACATGGTACGAAGAGCATCGGAATGAAGGCAGAGCACCGAGCTGCTGCCGTGCGCATCGCACAGGCTGCGAGAGGAAGCGTGGCTGTCACTGGCTTCTTTGCGGGTTCACGTTAGCAGTTGAAAACAGAAAGTTCCACTTGCAGCTACTTGTGCTGCTACCTATTTCTCTTCCAGCTCTCCCTGGAAAGAATTGTGCCGAGCTTTACGCTTCCAGATGCACAGATGACGGTGGTAGATGCGGCAGAGAATAGAAAGACAGCGCGCAGCAGACAGTTTCTGGTGCTTTACGTGAGGCAAGGGGGAAGTGCAGCCCAGCAGTGGCTTTTACTTCTGGAGCCTTTTGCTTTGGTAGCAGCAGCTGCTGCGAGTGGGCAACGGAGCTGCGAGAGTGCGTAATGTGACGGCACATCTCGCTGAGAAGGAAGCTGCCGAGCCGCAGCGTGTTGTGCTCCGTTTCAAGGCTACTTGGAGGAGGGGGGTACTCGAAGAACGCCTTCTTTCTGGACGCGTCCTTCTGGGTGTGCTCAAGCTGCATGGGCTCGGCAGCACGGAAGGTGTAAGAACCTGTTTCTGGCCAGGCAGTGTGCTGGAGTGCAAAGGGCTGCGCCTTCCTTTCTGAAGCAGCCCAGAGCATTCTCAGCGGAATCTGCTTGTGAAGCAGCTCTTGGCTGGACATTTGCAAGTCGCTCCACTGAGTCCACGAAGCCGGTGGCCAGCTGCTTCGTTCTTCGCCTTCTGGGCTCTGGACAGAGCTGAAGCGCAGCGATGGCTCGGAGCTTTGCCGCTCTTCGGCGTGAGCACTGCACGCAGCCACAGGCTGCTGTGCACGGATTTCCCTCAGCTCGACGTACAATCATTCTCTTGCTGTTTCCCTGAGTCGAAAGTGTCCGTGTAGCTCTCGCTCAGCGAAATGCGTCAGGAGAGAAACACTTGCTGGATGAGCTTTTCGCTGGCCAAGACTTTCAACGCAGCACCACCATTCGGGCAAGGAGGAGGAGAAAGGAGGAGCATCTTTTCGTCCTGGCCCGTTCTTCTGCGCGAGACGCCTCTCCGCGTCTTCGCTCCCTGCAAGGCTGTAATGTGCGCCGTGGTACTTGGAAGTGAGAAGGCAGGTGCAGAGAGCACCGCGATCTGGCGGCGCCGTGCAGGCTGGAAAGGAAAGAGGGCTGCCACCGGAATGTGGTGCGAATACCGGTTTGCACGCGTCGAGGGTAAGCTCTGGGTGAGCTTGCTGGCCTAAAACTGTTCTCTGTGCCAGACGCAGGCGAGAAGCTTTCCGTTAAGAATCAGGCTGCCACGCAAACAGAACGTGGTGCTACTACCTACCTAGCGCTGCGAGGGAAAGTGCATAGCCCAGGCGTGTTTCGGCAGAAGCAGCAGCGCGGAGCATTTCGCTGCCGGCACAGCGCTCTCTGGGCGAGAAGCGGACGACGGTTTGACTCCGGCAGAATGAAAGCGCCACATGGTACGAAGAGCATCGGAATGAAGGCAGAGCACCGAGCTGCTGCCGTGCGCATCGCACAGGCTGCGAGAGGAAGCGTGGCTGTCACTGGCTTCTTTGCGGGTTCACGTTAGCAGTTGAAAACAGAAAGTTCCACTTGCAGCTACTTGTGCTGCTACCTATTTCTCTTCCAGCTCTCCCTGGAAAGAATTGTGCCGAGCTTTACGCTTCCAGATGCACAGATGACGGTGGTAGATGCGGCAGAGAATAGAAAGACAGCGCGCAGCGGACAGTTTCTGGTGCTTTACGTGAGGCAAGGGGGAAGTGCAGCCCAGCAGTGGCTTTTACTTCTGGAGCCTTTTGCTTTGGTAGCAGCAGCTGCTGCGAGTGGGCAACGGAGCTGCGAGAGTGCGTAATGTGACGGCACATCTCGCTGAGAAGGAAGCTGCCGAGCCGCAGCGTGTTGTGCTCCGTTTCAAGGCTACTTGGAGGAGGGGGGTACTCGAAGAACGCCTTCTTTCTGGACGCGTCCTTCTGGGTGTGCTCAAGCTGCATGGGCTCGGCAGCACGGAAGGTGTAAGAACCTGTTTCTGGCCAGGCAGTGTGCTGGAGTGCAAAGGGCTGCGCCTTCCTTTCTGAAGCAGCCCAGAGCATTCTCAGCGGAATCTGCTTGTGAAGCAGCTCTTGGCTGGACATTTGCAAGTCGCTCCACTGAGTCCACGAAGCCGGTGGCCAGCTGCTTCGTTCTTCGCCTTCTGGGCTCTGGACAGAGCTGAAGCGCAGCGATGGCTCGGAGCTTTGCCGCTCTTCGGCGTGAGCACTGCACGCAGCCACAGGCTGCTGTGCACGGATTTCCCTCAGCTCGACGTACAATCATTCTCTTGCTGTTTCCCTGAGTCGAAAGTGTCCGTGTAGCTCTCGCTCAGCGAAATGCGTCAGGAGAGAAACACTTGCTGGATGAGCTTTTCGCTGGCCAAGACTTTCAACGCAGCACCACCATTCGGGCAAGGAGGAGGAGAAAGGAGGAGCATCTTTTCGTCCTGGCCCGTTCTTCTGCGCGAGACGCCTCTCCGCGTCTTCGCTCCCTGCAAGGCTGTAATGTGCGCCGTGGTACTTGGAAGTGAGAAGGCAGGTGCAGAGAGCACCGCGATCTGGCGGCGCCGTGCAGGCTGGAAAGGAAAGAGGGCTGCCACCGGAATGTGGTGCGAATACCGGTTTGCACGCGTCGAGGGTAAGCTCTGGGTGAGCTTGCTGGCCTAAAACTGTTCTCTGTGCCAGACGCAGGCGAGAAGCTTTCCGTTAAGAATCAGGCTGCCACGCAAACAGAACGTGGTGCTACTACCTACCTAGCGCTGCGAGGGAAAGTGCATAGCCCAGGCGTGTTTCGGCAGAAGCAGCAGCGCGGAGCATTTCGCTGCCGGCACAGCGCTCTCTGGGCGAGAAGCGGACGACGGTTTGACTCCGGCAGAATGAAAGCGCCACATGGTACGAAGAGCATCGGAATGAAGGCAGAGCACCGAGCTGCTGCCGTGCGCATCGCACAGGCTGCGAGAGGAAGCGTGGCTGTCACTGGCTTCTTTGCGGGTTCACGTTAGCAGTTGAAAACAGAAAGTTCCACTTGCAGCTACTTGTGCTGCTACCTATTTCTCTTCCAGCTCTCCCTGGAAAGAATTGTGCCGAGCTTTACGCTTCCAGATGCACAGATGACGGTGGTAGATGCGGCAGAGAATAGAAAGACAGCGCGCAGCGGACAGTTTCTGGTGCTTTACGTGAGGCAAGGGGGAAGTGCAGCCCAGCAGTGGCTTTTACTTCTGGAGCCTTTTGCTTTGGTAGCAGCAGCTGCTGCGAGTGGGCAACGGAGCTGCGAGAGTGCGTAATGTGACGGCACATCTCGCTGAGAAGGAAGCTGCCGAGCCGCAGCGTGTTGTGCTCCGTTTCAAGGCTACTTGGAGGAGGGGGGTACTCGAAGAACGCCTTCTTTCTGGACGCGTCCTTCTGGGTGTGCTCAAGCTGCATGGGCTCGGCAGCACGGAAGGTGTAAGAACCTGTTTCTGGCCAGGCAGTGTGCTGGAGTGCAAAGGGCTGCGCCTTCCTTTCTGAAGCAGCCCAGAGCATTCTCAGCGGAATCTGCTTGTGAAGCAGCTCTTGGCTGGACATTTGCAAGTCGCTCCACTGAGTCCACGAAGCCGGTGGCCAGCTGCTTCGTTCTTCGCCTTCTGGGCTCTGGACAGAGCTGAAGCGCAGCGATGGCTCGGAGCTTTGCCGCTCTTCGGCGTGAGCACTGCACGCAGCCACAGGCTGCTGTGCACGGATTTCCCTCAGCTCGACGTACAATCATTCTCTTGCTGTTTCCCTGAGTCGAAAGTGTCCGTGTAGCTCTCGCTCAGCGAAATGCGTCAGGAGAGAAACACTTGCTGGATGAGCTTTTCGCTGGCCAAGACTTTCAACGCAGCACCACCATTCGGGCAAGGAGGAGGAGAAAGGAGGAGCATCTTTTCGTCCTGGCCCGTTCTTCTGCGCGAGACGCCTCTCCGCGTCTTCGCTCCCTGCAAGGCTGTAATGTGCGCCGTGGTACTTGGAAGTGAGAAGGCAGGTGCAGAGAGCACCGCGATCTGGCGGCGCCGTGCAGGCTGGAAAGGAAAGAGGGCTGCCACCGGAATGTGGTGCGAATACCGGTTTGCACGTGTCGAGGGTAAGCTCTGGGTGAGCTTGCTGGCCTAAAACTGTTCTCTGTGCCAGACGCAGGCGAGAAGCTTTCCGTTAAGAATCAGGCTGCCACGCAAACAGAACGTGGTGCTACTACCTACCTAGCGCTGCGAGGGAAAGTGCATAGCCCAGGCGTGTTTCGGCAGAAGCAGCAGCGCGGAGCATTTCGCTGCCGGCACAGCGCTCTCTGGGCGAGAAGCGGACGACGGTTTGACTCCGGCAGAATGAAAGCGCCACATGGTACGAAGAGCATCGGAATGAAGGCAGAGCACCGAGCTGCTGCCGTGCGCATCGCACAGGCTGCGAGAGGAAGCGTGGCTGTCACTGGCTTCTTTGCGGGTTCACGTTAGCAGTTGAAAACAGAAAGTTCCACTTGCAGCTACTTGTGCTGCTACCTATTTCTCTTCCAGCTCTCCCTGGAAAGAATTGTGCCGAGCTTTACGCTTCCAGATGCACAGATGACGGTGGTAGATGCGGCAGAGAATAGAAAGACAGCGCGCAGCGGACAGTTTCTGGTGCTTTACGTGAGGCAAGGGGGAAGTGCAGCCCAGCAGTGGCTTTTACTTCTGGAGCCTTTTGCTTTGGTAGCAGCAGCTGCTGCGAGTGGGCAACGGAGCTGCGAGAGTGCGTAATGTGACGGCACATCTCGCTGAGAAGGAAGCTGCCGAGCCGCAGCGTGTTGTGCTCCGTTTCAAGGCTACTTGGAGGAGGGGGGTACTCGAAGAACGCCTTCTTTCTGGACGCGTCCTTCTGGGTGTGCTCAAGCTGCATGGGCTCGGCAGCACGGAAGGTGTAAGAACCTGTTTCTGGCCAGGCAGTGTGCTGGAGTGCAAAGGGCTGCGCCTTCCTTTCTGAAGCAGCCCAGAGCATTCTCAGCGGAATCTGCTTGTGAAGCAGCTCTTGGCTGGACATTTGCAAGTCGCTCCACTGAGTCCACGAAGCCGGTGGCCAGCTGCTTCGTTCTTCGCCTTCTGGGCTCTGGACAGAGCTGAAGCGCAGCGATGGCTCGGAGCTTTGCCGCTCTTCGGCGTGAGCACTGCACGCAGCCACAGGCTGCTGTGCACGGATTTCCCTCAGCTCGACGTACAATCATTCTCTTGCTGTTTCCCTGAGTCGAAAGTGTCCGTGTAGCTCTCGCTCAGCGAAATGCGTCAGGAGAGAAACACTTGCTGGATGAGCTTTTCGCTGGCCAAGACTTTCAACGCAGCACCACCATTCGGGCAAGGAGGAGGAGAAAGGAGGAGCATCTTTTCGTCCTGGCCCGTTCTTCTGCGCGAGACGCCTCTCCGCGTCTTCGCTCCCTGCAAGGCTGTAATGTGCGCCGTGGTACTTGGAAGTGAGAAGGCAGGTGCAGAGAGCACCGCGATCTGGCGGCGCCGTGCAGGCTGGAAAGGAAAGAGGGCTGCCACCGGAATGTGGTGCGAATACCGGTTTGCACGCGTCGAGGGTAAGCTCTGGGTGAGCTTGCTGGCCTAAAACTGTTCTCTGTGCCAGACGCAGGCGAGAAGCTTTCCGTTAAGAATCAGGCTGCCACGCAAACAGAACGTGGTGCTACTACCTACCTAGCGCTGCGAGGGAAAGTGCATAGCCCAGGCGTGTTTCGGCAGAAGCAGCAGCGCGGAGCATTTCGCTGCCGGCACAGCGCTCTCTGGGCGAGAAGCGGACGACGGTTTGACTCCGGCAGAATGAAAGCGCCACATGGTACGAAGAGCATCGGAATGAAGGCAGAGCACCGAGCTGCTGCCGTGCGCATCGCACAGGCTGCGAGAGGAAGCGTGGCTGTCACTGGCTTCTTTGCGGGTTCACGTTAGCAGTTGAAAACAGAAAGTTCCACTTGCAGCTACTTGTGCTGCTACCTATTTCTCTTCCAGCTCTCCCTGGAAAGAATTGTGCCGAGCTTTACGCTTCCAGATGCACAGATGACGGTGGTAGATGCGGCAGAGAATAGAAAGACAGCGCGCAGCAGACAGTTTCTGGTGCTTTACGTGAGGCAAGGGGGAAGTGCAGCCCAGCAGTGGCTTTTACTTCTGGAGCCTTTTGCTTTGGTAGCAGCAGCTGCTGCGAGTGGGCAACGGAGCTGCGAGAGTGCGTAATGTGACGGCACATCTCGCTGAGAAGGAAGCTGCCGAGCCGCAGCGTGTTGTGCTCCGTTTCAAGGCTACTTGGAGGAGGGGGGTACTCGAAGAACGCCTTCTTTCTGGACGCGTCCTTCTGGGTGTGCTCAAGCTGCATGGGCTCGGCAGCACGGAAGGTGTAAGAACCTGTTTCTGGCCAGGCAGTGTGCTGGAGTGCAAAGGGCTGCGCCTTCCTTTCTGAAGCAGCCCAGAGCATTCTCAGCGGAATCTGCTTGTGAAGCAGCTCTTGGCTGGACATTTGCAAGTCGCTCCACTGAGTCCACGAAGCCGGTGGCCAGCTGCTTCGTTCTTCGCCTTCTGGGCTCTGGACAGAGCTGAAGCGCAGCGATGGCTCGGAGCTTTGCCGCTCTTCGGCGTGAGCACTGCACGCAGCCACAGGCTGCTGTGCACGGATTTCCCTCAGCTCGACGTACAATCATTCTCTTGCTGTTTCCCTGAGTCGAAAGTGTCCGTGTAGCTCTCGCTCAGCGAAATGCGTCAGGAGAGAAACACTTGCTGGATGAGCTTTTCGCTGGCCAAGACTTTCAACGCAGCACCACCATTCGGGCAAGGAGGAGGAGAAAGGAGGAGCATCTTTTCGTCCTGGCCCGTTCTTCTGCGCGAGACGCCTCTCCGCGTCTTCGCTCCCTGCAAGGCTGTAATGTGCGCCGTGGTACTTGGAAGTGAGAAGGCAGGTGCAGAGAGCACCGCGATCTGGCGGCGCCGTGCAGGCTGGAAAGGAAAGAGGGCTGCCACCGGAATGTGGTGCGAATACCGGTTTGCACGCGTCGAGGGTAAGCTCTGGGTGAGCTTGCTGGCCTAAAACTGTTCTCTGTGCCAGACGCAGGCGAGAAGCTTTCCGTTAAGAATCAGGCTGCCACGCAAACAGAACGTGGTGCTACTACCTACCTAGCGCTGCGAGGGAAAGTGCATAGCCCAGGCGTGTTTCGGCAGAAGCAGCAGCGCGGAGCATTTCGCTGCCGGCACAGCGCTCTCTGGGCGAGAAGCGGACGACGGTTTGACTCCGGCAGAATGAAAGCGCCACATGGTACGAAGAGCATCGGAATGAAGGCAGAGCACCGAGCTGCTGCCGTGCGCATCGCACAGGCTGCGAGAGGAAGCGTGGCTGTCACTGGCTTCTTTGCGGGTTCACGTTAGCAGTTGAAAACAGAAAGTTCCACTTGCAGCTACTTGTGCTGCTACCTATTTCTCTTCCAGCTCTCCCTGGAAAGAATTGTGCCGAGCTTTACGCTTCCAGATGCACAGATGACGGTGGTAGATGCGGCAGAGAATAGAAAGACAGCGCGCAGCAGACAGTTTCTGGTGCTTTACGTGAGGCAAGGGGGAAGTGCAGCCCAGCAGTGGCTTTTACTTCTGGAGCCTTTTGCTTTGGTAGCAGCAGCTGCTGCGAGTGGGCAACGGAGCTGCGAGAGTGCGTAATGTGACGGCACATCTCGCTGAGAAGGAAGCTGCCGAGCCGCAGCGTGTTGTGCTCCGTTTCAAGGCTACTTGGAGGAGGGGGGTACTCGAAGAACGCCTTCTTTCTGGACGCGTCCTTCTGGGTGTGCTCAAGCTGCATGGGCTCGGCAGCACGGAAGGTGTAAGAACCTGTTTCTGGCCAGGCAGTGTGCTGGAGTGCAAAGGGCTGCGCCTTCCTTTCTGAAGCAGCCCAGAGCATTCTCAGCGGAATCTGCTTGTGAAGCAGCTCTTGGCTGGACATTTGCAAGTCGCTCCACTGAGTCCACGAAGCCGGTGGCCAGCTGCTTCGTTCTTCGCCTTCTGGGCTCTGGACAGAGCTGAAGCGCAGCGATGGCTCGGAGCTTTGCCGCTCTTCGGCGTGAGCACTGCACGCAGCCACAGGCTGCTGTGCACGGATTTCCCTCAGCTCGACGTACAATCATTCTCTTGCTGTTTCCCTGAGTCGAAAGTGTCCGTGTAGCTCTCGCTCAGCGAAATGCGTCAGGAGAGAAACACTTGCTGGATGAGCTTTTCGCTGGCCAAGACTTTCAACGCAGCACCACCATTCGGGCAAGGAGGAGGAGAAAGGAGGAGCATCTTTTCGTCCTGGCCCGTTCTTCTGCGCGAGACGCCTCTCCGCGTCTTCGCTCCCTGCAAGGCTGTAATGTGCGCCGTGGTACTTGGAAGTGAGAAGGCAGGTGCAGAGAGCACCGCGATCTGGCGGCGCCGTGCAGGCTGGAAAGGAAAGAGGGCTGCCACCGGAATGTGGTGCGAATACCGGTTTGCACGCGTCGAGGGTAAGCTCTGGGTGAGCTTGCTGGCCTAAAACTGTTCTCTGTGCCAGACGCAGGCGAGAAGCTTTCCGTTAAGAATCAGGCTGCCACGCAAACAGAACGTGGTGCTACTACCTACCTAGCGCTGCGAGGGAAAGTGCATAGCCCAGGCGTGTTTCGGCAGAAGCAGCAGCGCGGAGCATTTCGCTGCCGGCACAGCGCTCTCTGGGCGAGAAGCGGACGACGGTTTGACTCCGGCAGAATGAAAGCGCCACATGGTACGAAGAGCATCGGAATGAAGGCAGAGCACCGAGCTGCTGCCGTGCGCATCGCACAGGCTGCGAGAGGAAGCGTGGCTGTCACTGGCTTCTTTGCGGGTTCACGTTAGCAGTTGAAAACAGAAAGTTCCACTTGCAGCTACTTGTGCTGCTACCTATTTCTCTTCCAGCTCTCCCTGGAAAGAATTGTGCCGAGCTTTACGCTTCCAGATGCACAGATGACGGTGGTAGATGCGGCAGAGAATAGAAAGACAGCGCGCAGCGGACAGTTTCTGGTGCTTTACGTGAGGCAAGGGGGAAGTGCAGCCCAGCAGTGGCTTTTACTTCTGGAGCCTTTTGCTTTGGTAGCAGCAGCTGCTGCGAGTGGGCAACGGAGCTGCGAGAGTGCGTAATGTGACGGCACATCTCGCTGAGAAGGAAGCTGCCGAGCCGCAGCGTGTTGTGCTCCGTTTCAAGGCTACTTGGAGGAGGGGGGTACTCGAAGAACGCCTTCTTTCTGGACGCGTCCTTCTGGGTGTGCTCAAGCTGCATGGGCTCGGCAGCACGGAAGGTGTAAGAACCTGTTTCTGGCCAGGCAGTGTGCTGGAGTGCAAAGGGCTGCGCCTTCCTTTCTGAAGCAGCCCAGAGCATTCTCAGCGGAATCTGCTTGTGAAGCAGCTCTTGGCTGGACATTTGCAAGTCGCTCCACTGAGTCCACGAAGCCGGTGGCCAGCTGCTTCGTTCTTCGCCTTCTGGGCTCTGGACAGAGCTGAAGCGCAGCGATGGCTCGGAGCTTTGCCGCTCTTCGGCGTGAGCACTGCACGCAGCCACAGGCTGCTGTGCACGGATTTCCCTCAGCTCGACGTACAATCATTCTCTTGCTGTTTCCCTGAGTCGAAAGTGTCCGTGTAGCTCTCGCTCAGCGAAATGCGTCAGGAGAGAAACACTTGCTGGATGAGCTTTTCGCTGGCCAAGACTTTCAACGCAGCACCACCATTCGGGCAAGGAGGAGGAGAAAGGAGGAGCATCTTTTCGTCCTGGCCCGTTCTTCTGCGCGAGACGCCTCTCCGCGTCTTCGCTCCCTGCAAGGCTGTAATGTGCGCCGTGGTACTTGGAAGTGAGAAGGCAGGTGCAGAGAGCACCGCGATCTGGCGGCGCCGTGCAGGCTGGAAAGGAAAGAGGGCTGCCACCGGAATGTGGTGCGAATACCGGTTTGCACGCGTCGAGGGTAAGCTCTGGGTGAGCTTGCTGGCCTAAAACTGTTCTCTGTGCCAGACGCAGGCGAGAAGCTTTCCGTTAAGAATCAGGCTGCCACGCAAACAGAACGTGGTGCTACTACCTACCTAGCGCTGCGAGGGAAAGTGCATAGCCCAGGCGTGTTTCGGCAGAAGCAGCAGCGCGGAGCATTTCGCTGCCGGCACAGCGCTCTCTGGGCGAGAAGCGGACGACGGTTTGACTCCGGCAGAATGAAAGCGCCACATGGTACGAAGAGCATCGGAATGAAGGCAGAGCACCGAGCTGCTGCCGTGCGCATCGCACAGGCTGCGAGAGGAAGCGTGGCTGTCACTGGCTTCTTTGCGGGTTCACGTTAGCAGTTGAAAACAGAAAGTTCCACTTGCAGCTACTTGTGCTGCTACCTATTTCTCTTCCAGCTCTCCCTGGAAAGAATTGTGCCGAGCTTTACGCTTCCAGATGCACAGATGACGGTGGTAGATGCGGCAGAGAATAGAAAGACAGCGCGCAGCGGACAGTTTCTGGTGCTTTACGTGAGGCAAGGGGGAAGTGCAGCCCAGCAGTGGCTTTTACTTCTGGAGCCTTTTGCTTTGGTAGCAGCAGCTGCTGCGAGTGGGCAACGGAGCTGCGAGAGTGCGTAATGTGACGGCACATCTCGCTGAGAAGGAAGCTGCCGAGCCGCAGCGTGTTGTGCTCCGTTTCAAGGCTACTTGGAGGAGGGGGGTACTCGAAGAACGCCTTCTTTCTGGACGCGTCCTTCTGGGTGTGCTCAAGCTGCATGGGCTCGGCAGCACGGAAGGTGTAAGAACCTGTTTCTGGCCAGGCAGTGTGCTGGAGTGCAAAGGGCTGCGCCTTCCTTTCTGAAGCAGCCCAGAGCATTCTCAGCGGAATCTGCTTGTGAAGCAGCTCTTGGCTGGACATTTGCAAGTCGCTCCACTGAGTCCACGAAGCCGGTGGCCAGCTGCTTCGTTCTTCGCCTTCTGGGCTCTGGACAGAGCTGAAGCGCAGCGATGGCTCGGAGCTTTGCCGCTCTTCGGCGTGAGCACTGCACGCAGCCACAGGCTGCTGTGCACGGATTTCCCTCAGCTCGACGTACAATCATTCTCTTGCTGTTTCCCTGAGTCGAAAGTGTCCGTGTAGCTCTCGCTCAGCGAAATGCGTCAGGAGAGAAACACTTGCTGGATGAGCTTTTCGCTGGCCAAGACTTTCAACGCAGCACCACCATTCGGGCAAGGAGGAGGAGAAAGGAGGAGCATCTTTTCGTCCTGGCCCGTTCTTCTGCGCGAGACGCCTCTCCGCGTCTTCGCTCCCTGCAAGGCTGTAATGTGCGCCGTGGTACTTGGAAGTGAGAAGGCAGGTGCAGAGAGCACCGCGATCTGGCGGCGCCGTGCAGGCTGGAAAGGAAAGAGGGCTGCCACCGGAATGTGGTGCGAATACCGGTTTGCACGCGTCGAGGGTAAGCTCTGGGTGAGCTTGCTGGCCTAAAACTGTTCTCTGTGCCAGACGCAGGCGAGAAGCTTTCCGTTAAGAATCAGGCTGCCACGCAAACAGAACGTGGTGCTACTACCTACCTAGCGCTGCGAGGGAAAGTGCATAGCCCAGGCGTGTTTCGGCAGAAGCAGCAGCGCGGAGCATTTCGCTGCCGGCACAGCGCTCTCTGGGCGAGAAGCGGACGACGGTTTGACTCCGGCAGAATGAAAGCGCCACATGGTACGAAGAGCATCGGAATGAAGGCAGAGCACCGAGCTGCTGCCGTGCGCATCGCACAGGCTGCGAGAGGAAGCGTGGCTGTCACTGGCTTCTTTGCGGGTTCACGTTAGCAGTTGAAAACAGAAAGTTCCACTTGCAGCTACTTGTGCTGCTACCTATTTCTCTTCCAGCTCTCCCTGGAAAGAATTGTGCCGAGCTTTACGCTTCCAGATGCACAGATGACGGTGGTAGATGCGGCAGAGAATAGAAAGACAGCGCGCAGCAGACAGTTTCTGGTGCTTTACGTGAGGCAAGGGGGAAGTGCAGCCCAGCAGTGGCTTTTACTTCTGGAGCCTTTTGCTTTGGTAGCAGCAGCTGCTGCGAGTGGGCAACGGAGCTGCGAGAGTGCGTAATGTGACGGCACATCTCGCTGAGAAGGAAGCTGCCGAGCCGCAGCGTGTTGTGCTCCGTTTCAAGGCTACTTGGAGGAGGGGGGTACTCGAAGAACGCCTTCTTTCTGGACGCGTCCTTCTGGGTGTGCTCAAGCTGCATGGGCTCGGCAGCACGGAAGGTGTAAGAACCTGTTTCTGGCCAGGCAGTGTGCTGGAGTGCAAAGGGCTGCGCCTTCCTTTCTGAAGCAGCCCAGAGCATTCTCAGCGGAATCTGCTTGTGAAGCAGCTCTTGGCTGGACATTTGCAAGTCGCTCCACTGAGTCCACGAAGCCGGTGGCCAGCTGCTTCGTTCTTCGCCTTCTGGGCTCTGGACAGAGCTGAAGCGCAGCGATGGCTCGGAGCTTTGCCGCTCTTCGGCGTGAGCACTGCACGCAGCCACAGGCTGCTGTGCACGGATTTCCCTCAGCTCGACGTACAATCATTCTCTTGCTGTTTCCCTGAGTCGAAAGTGTCCGTGTAGCTCTCGCTCAGCGAAATGCGTCAGGAGAGAAACACTTGCTGGATGAGCTTTTCGCTGGCCAAGACTTTCAACGCAGCACCACCATTCGGGCAAGGAGGAGGAGAAAGGAGGAGCATCTTTTCGTCCTGGCCCGTTCTTCTGCGCGAGACGCCTCTCCGCGTCTTCGCTCCCTGCAAGGCTGTAATGTGCGCCGTGGTACTTGGAAGTGAGAAGGCAGGTGCAGAGAGCACCGCGATCTGGCGGCGCCGTGCAGGCTGGAAAGGAAAGAGGGCTGCCACCGGAATGTGGTGCGAATACCGGTTTGCACGCGTCGAGGGTAAGCTCTGGGTGAGCTTGCTGGCCTAAAACTGTTCTCTGTGCCAGACGCAGGCGAGAAGCTTTCCGTTAAGAATCAGGCTGCCACGCAAACAGAACGTGGTGCTACTACCTACCTAGCGCTGCGAGGGAAAGTGCATAGCCCAGGCGTGTTTCGGCAGAAGCAGCAGCGCGGAGCATTTCGCTGCCGGCACAGCGCTCTCTGGGCGAGAAGCGGACGACGGTTTGACTCCGGCAGAATGAAAGCGCCACATGGTACGAAGAGCATCGGAATGAAGGCAGAGCACCGAGCTGCTGCCGTGCGCATCGCACAGGCTGCGAGAGGAAGCGTGGCTGTCACTGGCTTCTTTGCGGGTTCACGTTAGCAGTTGAAAACAGAAAGTTCCACTTGCAGCTACTTGTGCTGCTACCTATTTCTCTTCCAGCTCTCCCTGGAAAGAATTGTGCCGAGCTTTACGCTTCCAGATGCACAGATGACGGTGGTAGATGCGGCAGAGAATAGAAAGACAGCGCGCAGCGGACAGTTTCTGGTGCTTTACGTGAGGCAAGGGGGAAGTGCAGCCCAGCAGTGGCTTTTACTTCTGGAGCCTTTTGCTTTGGTAGCAGCAGCTGCTGCGAGTGGGCAACGGAGCTGCGAGAGTGCGTAATGTGACGGCACATCTCGCTGAGAAGGAAGCTGCCGAGCCGCAGCGTGTTGTGCTCCGTTTCAAGGCTACTTGGAGGAGGGGGGTACTCGAAGAACGCCTTCTTTCTGGACGCGTCCTTCTGGGTGTGCTCAAGCTGCATGGGCTCGGCAGCACGGAAGGTGTAAGAACCTGTTTCTGGCCAGGCAGTGTGCTGGAGTGCAAAGGGCTGCGCCTTCCTTTCTGAAGCAGCCCAGAGCATTCTCAGCGGAATCTGCTTGTGAAGCAGCTCTTGGCTGGACATTTGCAAGTCGCTCCACTGAGTCCACGAAGCCGGTGGCCAGCTGCTTCGTTCTTCGCCTTCTGGGCTCTGGACAGAGCTGAAGCGCAGCGATGGCTCGGAGCTTTGCCGCTCTTCGGCGTGAGCACTGCACGCAGCCACAGGCTGCTGTGCACGGATTTCCCTCAGCTCGACGTACAATCATTCTCTTGCTGTTTCCCTGAGTCGAAAGTGTCCGTGTAGCTCTCGCTCAGCGAAATGCGTCAGGAGAGAAACACTTGCTGGATGAGCTTTTCGCTGGCCAAGACTTTCAACGCAGCACCACCATTCGGGCAAGGAGGAGGAGAAAGGAGGAGCATCTTTTCGTCCTGGCCCGTTCTTCTGCGCGAGACGCCTCTCCGCGTCTTCGCTCCCTGCAAGGCTGTAATGTGCGCCGTGGTACTTGGAAGTGAGAAGGCAGGTGCAGAGAGCACCGCGATCTGGCGGCGCCGTGCAGGCTGGAAAGGAAAGAGGGCTGCCACCGGAATGTGGTGCGAATACCGGTTTGCACGCGTCGAGGGTAAGCTCTGGGTGAGCTTGCTGGCCTAAAACTGTTCTCTGTGCCAGACGCAGGCGAGAAGCTTTCCGTTAAGAATCAGGCTGCCACGCAAACAGAACGTGGTGCTACTACCTACCTAGCGCTGCGAGGGAAAGTGCATAGCCCAGGCGTGTTTCGGCAGAAGCAGCAGCGCGGAGCATTTCGCTGCCGGCACAGCGCTCTCTGGGCGAGAAGCGGACGACGGTTTGACTCCGGCAGAATGAAAGCGCCACATGGTACGAAGAGCATCGGAATGAAGGCAGAGCACCGAGCTGCTGCCGTGCGCATCGCACAGGCTGCGAGAGGAAGCGTGGCTGTCACTGGCTTCTTTGCGGGTTCACGTTAGCAGTTGAAAACAGAAAGTTCCACTTGCAGCTACTTGTGCTGCTACCTATTTCTCTTCCAGCTCTCCCTGGAAAGAATTGTGCCGAGCTTTACGCTTCCAGATGCACAGATGACGGTGGTAGATGCGGCAGAGAATAGAAAGACAGCGCGCAGCGGACAGTTTCTGGTGCTTTACGTGAGGCAAGGGGGAAGTGCAGCCCAGCAGTGGCTTTTACTTCTGGAGCCTTTTGCTTTGGTAGCAGCAGCTGCTGCGAGTGGGCAACGGAGCTGCGAGAGTGCGTAATGTGACGGCACATCTCGCTGAGAAGGAAGCTGCCGAGCCGCAGCGTGTTGTGCTCCGTTTCAAGGCTACTTGGAGGAGGGGGGTACTCGAAGAACGCCTTCTTTCTGGACGCGTCCTTCTGGGTGTGCTCAAGCTGCATGGGCTCGGCAGCACGGAAGGTGTAAGAACCTGTTTCTGGCCAGGCAGTGTGCTGGAGTGCAAAGGGCTGCGCCTTCCTTTCTGAAGCAGCCCAGAGCATTCTCAGCGGAATCTGCTTGTGAAGCAGCTCTTGGCTGGACATTTGCAAGTCGCTCCACTGAGTCCATGAAGCCGGTGGCCAGCTGCTTCGTTCTTCGCCTTCTGGGCTCTGGACAGAGCTGAAGCGCAGCGATGGCTCGGAGCTTTGCCGCTCTTCGGCGTGAGCACTGCACGCAGCCACAGGCTGCTGTGCACGGATTTCCCTCAGCTCGACGTACAATCATTCTCTTGCTGTTTCCCTGAGTCGAAAGTGTCCGTGTAGCTCTCGCTCAGCGAAATGCGTCAGGAGAGAAACACTTGCTGGATGAGCTTTTCGCTGGCCAAGACTTTCAACGCAGCACCACCATTCGGGCAAGGAGGAGGAGAAAGGAGGAGCATCTTTTCGTCCTGGCCCGTTCTTCTGCGCGAGACGCCTCTCCGCGTCTTCGCTCCCTGCAAGGCTGTAATGTGCGCCGTGGTACTTGGAAGTGAGAAGGCAGGTGCAGAGAGCACCGCGATCTGGCGGCGCCGTGCAGGCTGGAAAGGAAAGAGGGCTGCCACCGGAATGTGGTGCGAATACCGGTTTGCACGCGTCGAGGGTAAGCTCTGGGTGAGCTTGCTGGCCTAAAACTGTTCTCTGTGCCAGACGCAGGCGAGAAGCTTTCCGTTAAGAATCAGGCTGCCACGCAAACAGAACGTGGTGCTACTACCTACCTAGCGCTGCGAGGGAAAGTGCATAGCCCAGGCGTGTTTCGGCAGAAGCAGCAGCGCGGAGCATTTCGCTGCCGGCACAGCGCTCTCTGGGCGAGAAGCGGACGACGGTTTGACTCCGGCAGAATGAAAGCGCCACATGGTACGAAGAGCATCGGAATGAAGGCAGAGCACCGAGCTGCTGCCGTGCGCATCGCACAGGCTGCGAGAGGAAGCGTGGCTGTCACTGGCTTCTTTGCGGGTTCACGTTAGCAGTTGAAAACAGAAAGTTCCACTTGCAGCTACTTGTGCTGCTACCTATTTCTCTTCCAGCTCTCCCTGGAAAGAATTGTGCCGAGCTTTACGCTTCCAGATGCACAGATGACGGTGGTAGATGCGGCAGAGAATAGAAAGACAGCGCGCAGCGGACAGTTTCTGGTGCTTTACGTGAGGCAAGGGGGAAGTGCAGCCCAGCAGTGGCTTTTACTTCTGGAGCCTTTTGCTTTGGTAGCAGCAGCTGCTGCGAGTGGGCAACGGAGCTGCGAGAGTGCGTAATGTGACGGCACATCTCGCTGAGAAGGAAGCTGCCGAGCCGCAGCGTGTTGTGCTCCGTTTCAAGGCTACTTGGAGGAGGGGGGTACTCGAAGAACGCCTTCTTTCTGGACGCGTCCTTCTGGGTGTGCTCAAGCTGCATGGGCTCGGCAGCACGGAAGGTGTAAGAACCTGTTTCTGGCCAGGCAGTGTGCTGGAGTGCAAAGGGCTGCGCCTTCCTTTCTGAAGCAGCCCAGAGCATTCTCAGCGGAATCTGCTTGTGAAGCAGCTCTTGGCTGGACATTTGCAAGTCGCTCCACTGAGTCCACGAAGCCGGTGGCCAGCTGCTTCGTTCTTCGCCTTCTGGGCTCTGGACAGAGCTGAAGCGCAGCGATGGCTCGGAGCTTTGCCGCTCTTCGGCGTGAGCACTGCACGCAGCCACAGGCTGCTGTGCACGGATTTCCCTCAGCTCGACGTACAATCATTCTCTTGCTGTTTCCCTGAGTCGAAAGTGTCCGTGTAGCTCTCGCTCAGCGAAATGCGTCAGGAGAGAAACACTTGCTGGATGAGCTTTTCGCTGGCCAAGACTTTCAACGCAGCACCACCATTCGGGCAAGGAGGAGGAGAAAGGAGGAGCATCTTTTCGTCCTGGCCCGTTCTTCTGCGCGAGACGCCTCTCCGCGTCTTCGCTCCCTGCAAGGCTGTAATGTGCGCCGTGGTACTTGGAAGTGAGAAGGCAGGTGCAGAGAGCACCGCGATCTGGCGGCGCCGTGCAGGCTGGAAAGGAAAGAGGGCTGCCACCGGAATGTGGTGCGAATACCGGTTTGCACGCGTCGAGGGTAAGCTCTGGGTGAGCTTGCTGGCCTAAAACTGTTCTCTGTGCCAGACGCAGGCGAGAAGCTTTCCGTTAAGAATCAGGCTGCCACGCAAACAGAACGTGGTGCTACTACCTACCTAGCGCTGCGAGGGAAAGTGCATAGCCCAGGCGTGTTTCGGCAGAAGCAGCAGCGCGGAGCGTTTCGCTGCCGGCACAGCGCTCTCTGGGCGAGAAGCGGACGACGGTTTGACTCCGGCAGAATGAAAGCGCCACATGGTACGAAGAGCATCGGAATGAAGGCAGAGCACCGAGCTGCTGCCGTGCGCATCGCACAGGCTGCGAGAGGAAGCGTGGCTGTCACTGGCTTCTTTGCGGGTTCACGTTAGCAGTTGAAAACAGAAAGTTCCACTTGCAGCTACTTGTGCTGCTACCTATTTCTCTTCCAGCTCTCCCTGGAAAGAATTGTGCCGAGCTTTACGCTTCCAGATGCACAGATGACGGTGGTAGATGCGGCAGAGAATAGAAAGACAGCGCGCAGCGGACAGTTTCTGGTGCTTTACGTGAGGCAAGGGGGAAGTGCAGCCCAGCAGTGGCTTTTACTTCTGGAGCCTTTTGCTTTGGTAGCAGCAGCTGCTGCGAGTGGGCAACGGAGCTGCGAGAGTGCGTAATGTGACGGCACATCTCGCTGAGAAGGAAGCTGCCGAGCCGCAGCGTGTTGTGCTCCGTTTCAAGGCTACTTGGAGGAGGGGGGTACTCGAAGAACGCCTTCTTTCTGGACGCGTCCTTCTGGGTGTGCTCAAGCTGCATGGGCTCGGCAGCACGGAAGGTGTAAGAACCTGTTTCTGGCCAGGCAGTGTGCTGGAGTGCAAAGGGCTGCGCCTTCCTTTCTGAAGCAGCCCAGAGCATTCTCAGCGGAATCTGCTTGTGAAGCAGCTCTTGGCTGGACATTTGCAAGTCGCTCCACTGAGTCCACGAAGCCGGTGGCCAGCTGCTTCGTTCTTCGCCTTCTGGGCTCTGGACAGAGCTGAAGCGCAGCGATGGCTCGGAGCTTTGCCGCTCTTCGGCGTGAGCACTGCACGCAGCCACAGGCTGCTGTGCACGGATTTCCCTCAGCTCGACGTACAATCATTCTCTTGCTGTTTCCCTGAGTCGAAAGTGTCCGTGTAGCTCTCGCTCAGCGAAATGCGTCAGGAGAGAAACACTTGCTGGATGAGCTTTTCGCTGGCCAAGACTTTCAACGCAGCACCACCATTCGGGCAAGGAGGAGGAGAAAGGAGGAGCATCTTTTCGTCCTGGCCCGTTCTTCTGCGCGAGACGCCTCTCCGCGTCTTCGCTCCCTGCAAGGCTGTAATGTGCGCCGTGGTACTTGGAAGTGAGAAGGCAGGTGCAGAGAGCACCGCGATCTGGCGGCGCCGTGCAGGCTGGAAAGGAAAGAGGGCTGCCACCGGAATGTGGTGCGAATACCGGTTTGCACGCGTCGAGGGTAAGCTCTGGGTGAGCTTGCTGGCCTAAAACTGTTCTCTGTGCCAGACGCAGGCGAGAAGCTTTCCGTTAAGAATCAGGCTGCCACGCAAACAGAACGTGGTGCTACTACCTACCTAGCGCTGCGAGGGAAAGTGCATAGCCCAGGCGTGTTTCGGCAGAAGCAGCAGCGCGGAGCGTTTCGCTGCCGGCACAGCGCTCTCTGGGCGAGAAGCGGACGACGGTTTGACTCCGGCAGAATGAAAGCGCCACATGGTACGAAGAGCATCGGAATGAAGGCAGAGCACCGAGCTGCTGCCGTGCGCATCGCACAGGCTGCGAGAGGAAGCGTGGCTGTCACTGGCTTCTTTGCGGGTTCACGTTAGCAGTTGAAAACAGAAAGTTCCACTTGCAGCTACTTGTGCTGCTACCTATTTCTCTTCCAGCTCTCCCTGGAAAGAATTGTGCCGAGCTTTACGCTTCCAGATGCACAGATGACGGTGGTAGATGCGGCAGAGAATAGAAAGACAGCGCGCAGCGGACAGTTTCTGGTGCTTTACGTGAGGCAAGGGGGAAGTGCAGCCCAGCAGTGGCTTTTACTTCTGGAGCCTTTTGCTTTGGTAGCAGCAGCTGCTGCGAGTGGGCAACGGAGCTGCGAGAGTGCGTAATGTGACGGCACATCTCGCTGAGAAGGAAGCTGCCGAGCCGCAGCGTGTTGTGCTCCGTTTCAAGGCTACTTGGAGGAGGGGGGTACTCGAAGAACGCCTTCTTTCTGGACGCGTCCTTCTGGGTGTGCTCAAGCTGCATGGGCTCGGCAGCACGGAAGGTGTAAGAACCTGTTTCTGGCCAGGCAGTGTGCTGGAGTGCAAAGGGCTGCGCCTTCCTTTCTGAAGCAGCCCAGAGCATTCTCAGCGGAATCTGCTTGTGAAGCAGCTCTTGGCTGGACATTTGCAAGTCGCTCCACTGAGTCCACGAAGCCGGTGGCCAGCTGCTTCGTTCTTCGCCTTCTGGGCTCTGGACAGAGCTGAAGCGCAGCGATGGCTCGGAGCTTTGCCGCTCTTCGGCGTGAGCACTGCACGCAGCCACAGGCTGCTGTGCACGGATTTCCCTCAGCTCGACGTACAATCATTCTCTTGCTGTTTCCCTGAGTCGAAAGTGTCCGTGTAGCTCTCGCTCAGCGAAATGCGTCAGGAGAGAAACACTTGCTGGATGAGCTTTTCGCTGGCCAAGACTTTCAACGCAGCACCACCATTCGGGCAAGGAGGAGGAGAAAGGAGGAGCATCTTTTCGTCCTGGCCCGTTCTTCTGCGCGAGACGCCTCTCCGCGTCTTCGCTCCCTGCAAGGCTGTAATGTGCGCCGTGGTACTTGGAAGTGAGAAGGCAGGTGCAGAGAGCACCGCGATCTGGCGGCGCCGTGCAGGCTGGAAAGGAAAGAGGGCTGCCACCGGAATGTGGTGCGAATACCGGTTTGCACGCGTCGAGGGTAAGCTCTGGGTGAGCTTGCTGGCCTAAAACTGTTCTCTGTGCCAGACGCAGGCGAGAAGCTTTCCGTTAAGAATCAGGCTGCCACGCAAACAGAACGTGGTGCTACTACCTACCTAGCGCTGCGAGGGAAAGTGCATAGCCCAGGCGTGTTTCGGCAGAAGCAGCAGCGCGGAGCGTTTCGCTGCCGGCACAGCGCTCTCTGGGCGAGAAGCGGACGACGGTTTGACTCCGGCAGAATGAAAGCGCCACATGGTACGAAGAGCATCGGAATGAAGGCAGAGCACCGAGCTGCTGCCGTGCGCATCGCACAGGCTGCGAGAGGAAGCGTGGCTGTCACTGGCTTCTTTGCGGGTTCACGTTAGCAGTTGAAAACAGAAAGTTCCACTTGCAGCTACTTGTGCTGCTACCTATTTCTCTTCCAGCTCTCCCTGGAAAGAATTGTGCCGAGCTTTACGCTTCCAGATGCACAGATGACGGTGGTAGATGCGGCAGAGAATAGAAAGACAGCGCGCAGCGGACAGTTTCTGGTGCTTTACGTGAGGCAAGGGGGAAGTGCAGCCCAGCAGTGGCTTTTACTTCTGGAGCCTTTTGCTTTGGTAGCAGCAGCTGCTGCGAGTGGGCAACGGAGCTGCGAGAGTGCGTAATGTGACGGCACATCTCGCTGAGAAGGAAGCTGCCGAGCCGCAGCGTGTTGTGCTCCGTTTCAAGGCTACTTGGAGGAGGGGGGTACTCGAAGAACGCCTTCTTTCTGGACGCGTCCTTCTGGGTGTGCTCAAGCTGCATGGGCTCGGCAGCACGGAAGGTGTAAGAACCTGTTTCTGGCCAGGCAGTGTGCTGGAGTGCAAAGGGCTGCGCCTTCCTTTCTGAAGCAGCCCAGAGCATTCTCAGCGGAATCTGCTTGTGAAGCAGCTCTTGGCTGGACATTTGCAAGTCGCTCCACTGAGTCCACGAAGCCGGTGGCCAGCTGCTTCGTTCTTCGCCTTCTGGGCTCTGGACAGAGCTGAAGCGCAGCGATGGCTCGGAGCTTTGCCGCTCTTCGGCGTGAGCACTGCACGCAGCCACAGGCTGCTGTGCACGGATTTCCCTCAGCTCGACGTACAATCATTCTCTTGCTGTTTCCCTGAGTCGAAAGTGTCCGTGTAGCTCTCGCTCAGCGAAATGCGTCAGGAGAGAAACACTTGCTGGATGAGCTTTTCGCTGGCCAAGACTTTCAACGCAGCACCACCATTCGGGCAAGGAGGAGGAGAAAGGAGGAGCATCTTTTCGTCCTGGCCCGTTCTTCTGCGCGAGACGCCTCTCCGCGTCTTCGCTCCCTGCAAGGCTGTAATGTGCGCCGTGGTACTTGGAAGTGAGAAGGCAGGTGCAGAGAGCACCGCGATCTGGCGGCGCCGTGCAGGCTGGAAAGGAAAGAGGGCTGCCACCGGAATGTGGTGCGAATACCGGTTTGCACGCGTCGAGGGTAAGCTCTGGGTGAGCTTGCTGGCCTAAAACTGTTCTCTGTGCCAGACGCAGGCGAGAAGCTTTCCGTTAAGAATCAGGCTGCCACGCAAACAGAACGTGGTGCTACTACCTACCTAGCGCTGCGAGGGAAAGTGCATAGCCCAGGCGTGTTTCGGCAGAAGCAGCAGCGCGGAGCGTTTCGCTGCCGGCACAGCGCTCTCTGGGCGAGAAGCGGACGACGGTTTGACTCCGGCAGAATGAAAGCGCCACATGGTACGAAGAGCATCGGAATGAAGGCAGAGCACCGAGCTGCTGCCGTGCGCATCGCACAGGCTGCGAGAGGAAGCGTGGCTGTCACTGGCTTCTTTGCGGGTTCACGTTAGCAGTTGAAAACAGAAAGTTCCACTTGCAGCTACTTGTGCTGCTACCTATTTCTCTTCCAGCTCTCCCTGGAAAGAATTGTGCCGAGCTTTACGCTTCCAGATGCACAGATGACGGTGGTAGATGCGGCAGAGAATAGAAAGACAGCGCGCAGCGGACAGTTTCTGGTGCTTTACGTGAGGCAAGGGGGAAGTGCAGCCCAGCAGTGGCTTTTACTTCTGGAGCCTTTTGCTTTGGTAGCAGCAGCTGCTGCGAGTGGGCAACGGAGCTGCGAGAGTGCGTAATGTGACGGCACATCTCGCTGAGAAGGAAGCTGCCGAGCCGCAGCGTGTTGTGCTCCGTTTCAAGGCTACTTGGAGGAGGGGGGTACTCGAAGAACGCCTTCTTTCTGGACGCGTCCTTCTGGGTGTGCTCAAGCTGCATGGGCTCGGCAGCACGGAAGGTGTAAGAACCTGTTTCTGGCCAGGCAGTGTGCTGGAGTGCAAAGGGCTGCGCCTTCCTTTCTGAAGCAGCCCAGAGCATTCTCAGCGGAATCTGCTTGTGAAGCAGCTCTTGGCTGGACATTTGCAAGTCGCTCCACTGAGTCCACGAAGCCGGTGGCCAGCTGCTTCGTTCTTCGCCTTCTGGGCTCTGGACAGAGCTGAAGCGCAGCGATGGCTCGGAGCTTTGCCGCTCTTCGGCGTGAGCACTGCACGCAGCCACAGGCTGCTGTGCACGGATTTCCCTCAGCTCGACGTACAATCATTCTCTTGCTGTTTCCCTGAGTCGAAAGTGTCCGTGTAGCTCTCGCTCAGCGAAATGCGTCAGGAGAGAAACACTTGCTGGATGAGCTTTTCGCTGGCCAAGACTTTCAACGCAGCACCACCATTCGGGCAAGGAGGAGGAGAAAGGAGGAGCATCTTTTCGTCCTGGCCCGTTCTTCTGCGCGAGACGCCTCTCCGCGTCTTCGCTCCCTGCAAGGCTGTAATGTGCGCCGTGGTACTTGGAAGTGAGAAGGCAGGTGCAGAGAGCACCGCGATCTGGCGGCGCCGTGCAGGCTGGAAAGGAAAGAGGGCTGCCACCGGAATGTGGTGCGAATACCGGTTTGCACGCGTCAAGGGTAAGCTCTGGGTGAGCTTGCTGGCCTAAAACTGTTCTCTGTGCCAGACGCAGGCGAGAAGCTTTCCGTTAAGAATCAGGCTGCCACGCAAACAGAACGTGGTGCTACTACCTACCTAGCGCTGCGAGGGAAAGTGCATAGCCCAGGCGTGTTTCGGCAGAAGCAGCAGCGCGGAGCGTTTCGCTGCCGGCACAGCGCTCTCTGGGCGAGAAGCGGACGACGGTTTGACTCCGGCAGAATGAAAGCGCCACATGGTACGAAGAGCATCGGAATGAAGGCAGAGCACCGAGCTGCTGCCGTGCGCATCGCACAGGCTGCGAGAGGAAGCGTGGCTGTCACTGGCTTCTTTGCGGGTTCACGTTAGCAGTTGAAAACAGAAAGTTCCACTTGCAGCTACTTGTGCTGCTACCTATTTCTCTTCCAGCTCTCCCTGGAAAGAATTGTGCCGAGCTTTACGCTTCCAGATGCACAGATGACGGTGGTAGATGCGGCAGAGAATAGAAAGACAGCGCGCAGCGGACAGTTTCTGGTGCTTTACGTGAGGCAAGGGGGAAGTGCAGCCCAGCAGTGGCTTTTACTTCTGGAGCCTTTTGCTTTGGTAGCAGCAGCTGCTGCGAGTGGGCAACGGAGCTGCGAGAGTGCGTAATGTGACGGCACATCTCGCTGAGAAGGAAGCTGCCGAGCCGCAGCGTGTTGTGCTCCGTTTCAAGGCTACTTGGAGGAGGGGGGTACTCGAAGAACGCCTTCTTTCTGGACGCGTCCTTCTGGGTGTGCTCAAGCTGCATGGGCTCGGCAGCACGGAAGGTGTAAGAACCTGTTTCTGGCCAGGCAGTGTGCTGGAGTGCAAAGGGCTGCGCCTTCCTTTCTGAAGCAGCCCAGAGCATTCTCAGCGGAATCTGCTTGTGAAGCAGCTCTTGGCTGGACATTTGCAAGTCGCTCCACTGAGTCCACGAAGCCGGTGGCCAGCTGCTTCGTTCTTCGCCTTCTGGGCTCTGGACAGAGCTGAAGCGCAGCGATGGCTCGGAGCTTTGCCGCTCTTCGGCGTGAGCACTGCACGCAGCCACAGGCTGCTGTGCACGGATTTCCCTCAGCTCGACGTACAATCATTCTCTTGCTGTTTCCCTGAGTCGAAAGTGTCCGTGTAGCTCTCGCTCAGCGAAATGCGTCAGGAGAGAAACACTTGCTGGATGAGCTTTTCGCTGGCCAAGACTTTCAACGCAGCACCACCATTCGGGCAAGGAGGAGGAGAAAGGAGGAGCATCTTTTCGTCCTGGCCCGTTCTTCTGCGCGAGACGCCTCTCCGCGTCTTCGCTCCCTGCAAGGCTGTAATGTGCGCCGTGGTACTTGGAAGTGAGAAGGCAGGTGCAGAGAGCACCGCGATCTGGCGGCGCCGTGCAGGCTGGAAAGGAAAGAGGGCTGCCACCGGAATGTGGTGCGAATACCGGTTTGCACGCGTCGAGGGTAAGCTCTGGGTGAGCTTGCTGGCCTAAAACTGTTCTCTGTGCCAGACGCAGGCGAGAAGCTTTCCGTTAAGAATCAGGCTGCCACGCAAACAGAACGTGGTGCTACTACCTACCTAGCGCTGCGAGGGAAAGTGCATAGCCCAGGCGTGTTTCGGCAGAAGCAGCAGCGCGGAGCGTTTCGCTGCCGGCACAGCGCTCTCTGGGCGAGAAGCGGACGACGGTTTGACTCCGGCAGAATGAAAGCGCCACATGGTACGAAGAGCATCGGAATGAAGGCAGAGCACCGAGCTGCTGCCGTGCGCATCGCACAGGCTGCGAGAGGAAGCGTGGCTGTCACTGGCTTCTTTGCGGGTTCACGTTAGCAGTTGAAAACAGAAAGTTCCACTTGCAGCTACTTGTGCTGCTACCTATTTCTCTTCCAGCTCTCCCTGGAAAGAATTGTGCCGAGCTTTACGCTTCCAGATGCACAGATGACGGTGGTAGATGCGGCAGAGAATAGAAAGACAGCGCGCAGCGGACAGTTTCTGGTGCTTTACGTGAGGCAAGGGGGAAGTGCAGCCCAGCAGTGGCTTTTACTTCTGGAGCCTTTTGCTTTGGTAGCAGCAGCTGCTGCGAGTGGGCAACGGAGCTGCGAGAGTGCGTAATGTGACGGCACATCTCGCTGAGAAGGAAGCTGCCGAGCCGCAGCGTGTTGTGCTCCGTTTCAAGGCTACTTGGAGGAGGGGGGTACTCGAAGAACGCCTTCTTTCTGGACGCGTCCTTCTGGGTGTGCTCAAGCTGCATGGGCTCGGCAGCACGGAAGGTGTAAGAACCTGTTTCTGGCCAGGCAGTGTGCTGGAGTGCAAAGGGCTGCGCCTTCCTTTCTGAAGCAGCCCAGAGCATTCTCAGCGGAATCTGCTTGTGAAGCAGCTCTTGGCTGGACATTTGCAAGTCGCTCCACTGAGTCCACGAAGCCGGTGGCCAGCTGCTTCGTTCTTCGCCTTCTGGGCTCTGGACAGAGCTGAAGCGCAGCGATGGCTCGGAGCTTTGCCGCTCTTCGGCGTGAGCACTGCACGCAGCCACAGGCTGCTGTGCACGGATTTCCCTCAGCTCGACGTACAATCATTCTCTTGCTGTTTCCCTGAGTCGAAAGTGTCCGTGTAGCTCTCGCTCAGCGAAATGCGTCAGGAGAGAAACACTTGCTGGATGAGCTTTTCGCTGGCCAAGACTTTCAACGCAGCACCACCATTCGGGCAAGGAGGAGGAGAAAGGAGGAGCATCTTTTCGTCCTGGCCCGTTCTTCTGCGCGAGACGCCTCTCCGCGTCTTCGCTCCCTGCAAGGCTGTAATGTGCGCCGTGGTACTTGGAAGTGAGAAGGCAGGTGCAGAGAGCACCGCGATCTGGCGGCGCCGTGCAGGCTGGAAAGGAAAGAGGGCTGCCACCGGAATGTGGTGCGAATACCGGTTTGCACGCGTCGAGGGTAAGCTCTGGGTGAGCTTGCTGGCCTAAAACTGTTCTCTGTGCCAGACGCAGGCGAGAAGCTTTCCGTTAAGAATCAGGCTGCCACGCAAACAGAACGTGGTGCTACTACCTACCTAGCGCTGCGAGGGAAAGTGCATAGCCCAGGCGTGTTTCGGCAGAAGCAGCAGCGCGGAGCGTTTCGCTGCCGGCACAGCGCTCTCTGGGCGAGAAGCGGACGACGGTTTGACTCCGGCAGAATGAAAGCGCCACATGGTACGAAGAGCATCGGAATGAAGGCAGAGCACCGAGCTGCTGCCGTGCGCATCGCACAGGCTGCGAGAGGAAGCGTGGCTGTCACTGGCTTCTTTGCGGGTTCACGTTAGCAGTTGAAAACAGAAAGTTCCACTTGCAGCTACTTGTGCTGCTACCTATTTCTCTTCCAGCTCTCCCTGGAAAGAATTGTGCCGAGCTTTACGCTTCCAGATGCACAGATGACGGTGGTAGATGCGGCAGAGAATAGAAAGACAGCGCGCAGCGGACAGTTTCTGGTGCTTTACGTGAGGCAAGGGGGAAGTGCAGCCCAGCAGTGGCTTTTACTTCTGGAGCCTTTTGCTTTGGTAGCAGCAGCTGCTGCGAGTGGGCAACGGAGCTGCGAGAGTGCGTAATGTGACGGCACATCTCGCTGAGAAGGAAGCTGCCGAGCCGCAGCGTGTTGTGCTCCGTTTCAAGGCTACTTGGAGGAGGGGGGTACTCGAAGAACGCCTTCTTTCTGGACGCGTCCTTCTGGGTGTGCTCAAGCTGCATGGGCTCGGCAGCACGGAAGGTGTAAGAACCTGTTTCTGGCCAGGCAGTGTGCTGGAGTGCAAAGGGCTGCGCCTTCCTTTCTGAAGCAGCCCAGAGCATTCTCAGCGGAATCTGCTTGTGAAGCAGCTCTTGGCTGGACATTTGCAAGTCGCTCCACTGAGTCCACGAAGCCGGTGGCCAGCTGCTTCGTTCTTCGCCTTCTGGGCTCTGGACAGAGCTGAAGCGCAGCGATGGCTCGGAGCTTTGCCGCTCTTCGGCGTGAGCACTGCACGCAGCCACAGGCTGCTGTGCACGGATTTCCCTCAGCTCGACGTACAATCATTCTCTTGCTGTTTCCCTGAGTCGAAAGTGTCCGTGTAGCTCTCGCTCAGCGAAATGCGTCAGGAGAGAAACACTTGCTGGATGAGCTTTTCGCTGGCCAAGACTTTCAACGCAGCACCACCATTCGGGCAAGGAGGAGGAGAAAGGAGGAGCATCTTTTCGTCCTGGCCCGTTCTTCTGCGCGAGACGCCTCTCCGCGTCTTCGCTCCCTGCAAGGCTGTAATGTGCGCCGTGGTACTTGGAAGTGAGAAGGCAGGTGCAGAGAGCACCGCGATCTGGCGGCGCCGTGCAGGCTGGAAAGGAAAGAGGGCTGCCACCGGAATGTGGTGCGAATACCGGTTTGCACGCGTCGAGGGTAAGCTCTGGGTGAGCTTGCTGGCCTAAAACTGTTCTCTGTGCCAGACGCAGGCGAGAAGCTTTCCGTTAAGAATCAGGCTGCCACGCAAACAGAACGTGGTGCTACTACCTACCTAGCGCTGCGAGGGAAAGTGCATAGCCCAGGCGTGTTTCGGCAGAAGCAGCAGCGCGGAGCGTTTCGCTGCCGGCACAGCGCTCTCTGGGCGAGAAGCGGACGACGGTTTGACTCCGGCAGAATGAAAGCGCCACATGGTACGAAGAGCATCGGAATGAAGGCAGAGCACCGAGCTGCTGCCGTGCGCATCGCACAGGCTGCGAGAGGAAGCGTGGCTGTCACTGGCTTCTTTGCGGGTTCACGTTAGCAGTTGAAAACAGAAAGTTCCACTTGCAGCTACTTGTGCTGCTACCTATTTCTCTTCCAGCTCTCCCTGGAAAGAATTGTGCCGAGCTTTACGCTTCCAGATGCACAGATGACGGTGGTAGATGCGGCAGAGAATAGAAAGACAGCGCGCAGCGGACAGTTTCTGGTGCTTTACGTGAGGCAAGGGGGAAGTGCAGCCCAGCAGTGGCTTTTACTTCTGGAGCCTTTTGCTTTGGTAGCAGCAGCTGCTGCGAGTGGGCAACGGAGCTGCGAGAGTGCGTAATGTGACGGCACATCTCGCTGAGAAGGAAGCTGCCGAGCCGCAGCGTGTTGTGCTCCGTTTCAAGGCTACTTGGAGGAGGGGGGTACTCGAAGAACGCCTTCTTTCTGGACGCGTCCTTCTGGGTGTGCTCAAGCTGCATGGGCTCGGCAGCACGGAAGGTGTAAGAACCTGTTTCTGGCCAGGCAGTGTGCTGGAGTGCAAAGGGCTGCGCCTTCCTTTCTGAAGCAGCCCAGAGCATTCTCAGCGGAATCTGCTTGTGAAGCAGCTCTTGGCTGGACATTTGCAAGTCGCTCCACTGAGTCCACGAAGCCGGTGGCCAGCTGCTTCGTTCTTCGCCTTCTGGGCTCTGGACAGAGCTGAAGCGCAGCGATGGCTCGGAGCTTTGCCGCTCTTCGGCGTGAGCACTGCACGCAGCCACAGGCTGCTGTGCACGGATTTCCCTCAGCTCGACGTACAATCATTCTCTTGCTGTTTCCCTGAGTCGAAAGTGTCCGTGTAGCTCTCGCTCAGCGAAATGCGTCAGGAGAGAAACACTTGCTGGATGAGCTTTTCGCTGGCCAAGACTTTCAACGCAGCACCACCATTCGGGCAAGGAGGAGGAGAAAGGAGGAGCATCTTTTCGTCCTGGCCCGTTCTTCTGCGCGAGACGCCTCTCCGCGTCTTCGCTCCCTGCAAGGCTGTAATGTGCGCCGTGGTACTTGGAAGTGAGAAGGCAGGTGCAGAGAGCACCGCGATCTGGCGGCGCCGTGCAGGCTGGAAAGGAAAGAGGGCTGCCACCGGAATGTGGTGCGAATACCGGTTTGCACGCGTCGAGGGTAAGCTCTGGGTGAGCTTGCTGGCCTAAAACTGTTCTCTGTGCCAGACGCAGGCGAGAAGCTTTCCGTTAAGAATCAGGCTGCCACGCAAACAGAACGTGGTGCTACTACCTACCTAGCGCTGCGAGGGAAAGTGCATAGCCCAGGCGTGTTTCGGCAGAAGCAGCAGCGCGGAGCGTTTCGCTGCCGGCACAGCGCTCTCTGGGCGAGAAGCGGACGACGGTTTGACTCCGGCAGAATGAAAGCGCCACATGGTACGAAGAGCATCGGAATGAAGGCAGAGCACCGAGCTGCTGCCGTGCGCATCGCACAGGCTGCGAGAGGAAGCGTGGCTGTCACTGGCTTCTTTGCGGGTTCACGTTAGCAGTTGAAAACAGAAAGTTCCACTTGCAGCTACTTGTGCTGCTACCTATTTCTCTTCCAGCTCTCCCTGGAAAGAATTGTGCCGAGCTTTACGCTTCCAGATGCACAGATGACGGTGGTAGATGCGGCAGAGAATAGAAAGACAGCGCGCAGCGGACAGTTTCTGGTGCTTTACGTGAGGCAAGGGGGAAGTGCAGCCCAGCAGTGGCTTTTACTTCTGGAGCCTTTTGCTTTGGTAGCAGCAGCTGCTGCGAGTGGGCAACGGAGCTGCGAGAGTGCGTAATGTGACGGCACATCTCGCTGAGAAGGAAGCTGCCGAGCCGCAGCGTGTTGTGCTCCGTTTCAAGGCTACTTGGAGGAGGGGGGTACTCGAAGAACGCCTTCTTTCTGGACGCGTCCTTCTGGGTGTGCTCAAGCTGCATGGGCTCGGCAGCACGGAAGGTGTAAGAACCTGTTTCTGGCCAGGCAGTGTGCTGGAGTGCAAAGGGCTGCGCCTTCCTTTCTGAAGCAGCCCAGAGCATTCTCAGCGGAATCTGCTTGTGAAGCAGCTCTTGGCTGGACATTTGCAAGTCGCTCCACTGAGTCCACGAAGCCGGTGGCCAGCTGCTTCGTTCTTCGCCTTCTGGGCTCTGGACAGAGCTGAAGCGCAGCGATGGCTCGGAGCTTTGCCGCTCTTCGGCGTGAGCACTGCACGCAGCCACAGGCTGCTGTGCACGGATTTCCCTCAGCTCGACGTACAATCATTCTCTTGCTGTTTCCCTGAGTCGAAAGTGTCCGTGTAGCTCTCGCTCAGCGAAATGCGTCAGGAGAGAAACACTTGCTGGATGAGCTTTTCGCTGGCCAAGACTTTCAACGCAGCACCACCATTCGGGCAAGGAGGAGGAGAAAGGAGGAGCATCTTTTCGTCCTGGCCCGTTCTTCTGCGCGAGACGCCTCTCCGCGTCTTCGCTCCCTGCAAGGCTGTAATGTGCGCCGTGGTACTTGGAAGTGAGAAGGCAGGTGCAGAGAGCACCGCGATCTGGCGGCGCCGTGCAGGCTGGAAAGGAAAGAGGGCTGCCACCGGAATGTGGTGCGAATACCGGTTTGCACGCGTCGAGGGTAAGCTCTGGGTGAGCTTGCTGGCCTAAAACTGTTCTCTGTGCCAGACGCAGGCGAGAAGCTTTCCGTTAAGAATCAGGCTGCCACGCAAACAGAACGTGGTGCTACTACCTACCTAGCGCTGCGAGGGAAAGTGCATAGCCCAGGCGTGTTTCGGCAGAAGCAGCAGCGCGGAGCGTTTCGCTGCCGGCACAGCGCTCTCTGGGCGAGAAGCGGACGACGGTTTGACTCCGGCAGAATGAAAGCGCCACATGGTACGAAGAGCATCGGAATGAAGGCAGAGCACCGAGCTGCTGCCGTGCGCATCGCACAGGCTGCGAGAGGAAGCGTGGCTGTCACTGGCTTCTTTGCGGGTTCACGTTAGCAGTTGAAAACAGAAAGTTCCACTTGCAGCTACTTGTGCTGCTACCTATTTCTCTTCCAGCTCTCCCTGGAAAGAATTGTGCCGAGCTTTACGCTTCCAGATGCACAGATGACGGTGGTAGATGCGGCAGAGAATAGAAAGACAGCGCGCAGCGGACAGTTTCTGGTGCTTTACGTGAGGCAAGGGGGAAGTGCAGCCCAGCAGTGGCTTTTACTTCTGGAGCCTTTTGCTTTGGTAGCAGCAGCTGCTGCGAGTGGGCAACGGAGCTGCGAGAGTGCGTAATGTGACGGCACATCTCGCTGAGAAGGAAGCTGCCGAGCCGCAGCGTGTTGTGCTCCGTTTCAAGGCTACTTGGAGGAGGGGGGTACTCGAAGAACGCCTTCTTTCTGGACGCGTCCTTCTGGGTGTGCTCAAGCTGCATGGGCTCGGCAGCACGGAAGGTGTAAGAACCTGTTTCTGGCCAGGCAGTGTGCTGGAGTGCAAAGGGCTGCGCCTTCCTTTCTGAAGCAGCCCAGAGCATTCTCAGCGGAATCTGCTTGTGAAGCAGCTCTTGGCTGGACATTTGCAAGTCGCTCCACTGAGTCCACGAAGCCGGTGGCCAGCTGCTTCGTTCTTCGCCTTCTGGGCTCTGGACAGAGCTGAAGCGCAGCGATGGCTCGGAGCTTTGCCGCTCTTCGGCGTGAGCACTGCACGCAGCCACAGGCTGCTGTGCACGGATTTCCCTCAGCTCGACGTACAATCATTCTCTTGCTGTTTCCCTGAGTCGAAAGTGTCCGTGTAGCTCTCGCTCAGCGAAATGCGTCAGGAGAGAAACACTTGCTGGATGAGCTTTTCGCTGGCCAAGACTTTCAACGCAGCACCACCATTCGGGCAAGGAGGAGGAGAAAGGAGGAGCATCTTTTCGTCCTGGCCCGTTCTTCTGCGCGAGACGCCTCTCCGCGTCTTCGCTCCCTGCAAGGCTGTAATGTGCGCCGTGGTACTTGGAAGTGAGAAGGCAGGTGCAGAGAGCACCGCGATCTGGCGGCGCCGTGCAGGCTGGAAAGGAAAGAGGGCTGCCACCGGAATGTGGTGCGAATACCGGTTTGCACGCGTCGAGGGTAAGCTCTGGGTGAGCTTGCTGGCCTAAAACTGTTCTCTGTGCCAGACGCAGGCGAGAAGCTTTCCGTTAAGAATCAGGCTGCCACGCAAACAGAACGTGGTGCTACTACCTACCTAGCGCTGCGAGGGAAAGTGCATAGCCCAGGCGTGTTTCGGCAGAAGCAGCAGCGCGGAGCGTTTCGCTGCCGGCACAGCGCTCTCTGGGCGAGAAGCGGACGACGGTTTGACTCCGGCAGAATGAAAGCGCCACATGGTACGAAGAGCATCGGAATGAAGGCAGAGCACCGAGCTGCTGCCGTGCGCATCGCACAGGCTGCGAGAGGAAGCGTGGCTGTCACTGGCTTCTTTGCGGGTTCACGTTAGCAGTTGAAAACAGAAAGTTCCACTTGCAGCTACTTGTGCTGCTACCTATTTCTCTTCCAGCTCTCCCTGGAAAGAATTGTGCCGAGCTTTACGCTTCCAGATGCACAGATGACGGTGGTAGATGCGGCAGAGAATAGAAAGACAGCGCGCAGCGGACAGTTTCTGGTGCTTTACGTGAGGCAAGGGGGAAGTGCAGCCCAGCAGTGGCTTTTACTTCTGGAGCCTTTTGCTTTGGTAGCAGCAGCTGCTGCGAGTGGGCAACGGAGCTGCGAGAGTGCGTAATGTGACGGCACATCTCGCTGAGAAGGAAGCTGCCGAGCCGCAGCGTGTTGTGCTCCGTTTCAAGGCTACTTGGAGGAGGGGGGTACTCGAAGAACGCCTTCTTTCTGGACGCGTCCTTCTGGGTGTGCTCAAGCTGCATGGGCTCGGCAGCACGGAAGGTGTAAGAACCTGTTTCTGGCCAGGCAGTGTGCTGGAGTGCAAAGGGCTGCGCCTTCCTTTCTGAAGCAGCCCAGAGCATTCTCAGCGGAATCTGCTTGTGAAGCAGCTCTTGGCTGGACATTTGCAAGTCGCTCCACTGAGTCCACGAAGCCGGTGGCCAGCTGCTTCGTTCTTCGCCTTCTGGGCTCTGGACAGAGCTGAAGCGCAGCGATGGCTCGGAGCTTTGCCGCTCTTCGGCGTGAGCACTGCACGCAGCCACAGGCTGCTGTGCACGGATTTCCCTCAGCTCGACGTACAATCATTCTCTTGCTGTTTCCCTGAGTCGAAAGTGTCCGTGTAGCTCTCGCTCAGCGAAATGCGTCAGGAGAGAAACACTTGCTGGATGAGCTTTTCGCTGGCCAAGACTTTCAACGCAGCACCACCATTCGGGCAAGGAGGAGGAGAAAGGAGGAGCATCTTTTCGTCCTGGCCCGTTCTTCTGCGCGAGACGCCTCTCCGCGTCTTCGCTCCCTGCAAGGCTGTAATGTGCGCCGTGGTACTTGGAAGTGAGAAGGCAGGTGCAGAGAGCACCGCGATCTGGCGGCGCCGTGCAGGCTGGAAAGGAAAGAGGGCTGCCACCGGAATGTGGTGCGAATACCGGTTTGCACGCGTCGAGGGTAAGCTCTGGGTGAGCTTGCTGGCCTAAAACTGTTCTCTGTGCCAGACGCAGGCGAGAAGCTTTCCGTTAAGAATCAGGCTGCCACGCAAACAGAACGTGGTGCTACTACCTACCTAGCGCTGCGAGGGAAAGTGCATAGCCCAGGCGTGTTTCGGCAGAAGCAGCAGCGCGGAGCGTTTCGCTGCCGGCACAGCGCTCTCTGGGCGAGAAGCGGACGACGGTTTGACTCCGGCAGAATGAAAGCGCCACATGGTACGAAGAGCATCGGAATGAAGGCAGAGCACCGAGCTGCTGCCGTGCGCATCGCACAGGCTGCGAGAGGAAGCGTGGCTGTCACTGGCTTCTTTGCGGGTTCACGTTAGCAGTTGAAAACAGAAAGTTCCACTTGCAGCTACTTGTGCTGCTACCTATTTCTCTTCCAGCTCTCCCTGGAAAGAATTGTGCCGAGCTTTACGCTTCCAGATGCACAGATGACGGTGGTAGATGCGGCAGAGAATAGAAAGACAGCGCGCAGCGGACAGTTTCTGGTGCTTTACGTGAGGCAAGGGGGAAGTGCAGCCCAGCAGTGGCTTTTACTTCTGGAGCCTTTTGCTTTGGTAGCAGCAGCTGCTGCGAGTGGGCAACGGAGCTGCGAGAGTGCGTAATGTGACGGCACATCTCGCTGAGAAGGAAGCTGCCGAGCCGCAGCGTGTTGTGCTCCGTTTCAAGGCTACTTGGAGGAGGGGGGTACTCGAAGAACGCCTTCTTTCTGGACGCGTCCTTCTGGGTGTGCTCAAGCTGCATGGGCTCGGCAGCACGGAAGGTGTAAGAACCTGTTTCTGGCCAGGCAGTGTGCTGGAGTGCAAAGGGCTGCGCCTTCCTTTCTGAAGCAGCCCAGAGCATTCTCAGCGGAATCTGCTTGTGAAGCAGCTCTTGGCTGGACATTTGCAAGTCGCTCCACTGAGTCCACGAAGCCGGTGGCCAGCTGCTTCGTTCTTCGCCTTCTGGGCTCTGGACAGAGCTGAAGCGCAGCGATGGCTCGGAGCTTTGCCGCTCTTCGGCGTGAGCACTGCACGCAGCCACAGGCTGCTGTGCACGGATTTCCCTCAGCTCGACGTACAATCATTCTCTTGCTGTTTCCCTGAGTCGAAAGTGTCCGTGTAGCTCTCGCTCAGCGAAATGCGTCAGGAGAGAAACACTTGCTGGATGAGCTTTTCGCTGGCCAAGACTTTCAACGCAGCACCACCATTCGGGCAAGGAGGAGGAGAAAGGAGGAGCATCTTTTCGTCCTGGCCCGTTCTTCTGCGCGAGACGCCTCTCCGCGTCTTCGCTCCCTGCAAGGCTGTAATGTGCGCCGTGGTACTTGGAAGTGAGAAGGCAGGTGCAGAGAGCACCGCGATCTGGCGGCGCCGTGCAGGCTGGAAAGGAAAGAGGGCTGCCACCGGAATGTGGTGCGAATACCGGTTTGCACGCGTCGAGGGTAAGCTCTGGGTGAGCTTGCTGGCCTAAAACTGTTCTCTGTGCCAGACGCAGGCGAGAAGCTTTCCGTTAAGAATCAGGCTGCCACGCAAACAGAACGTGGTGCTACTACCTACCTAGCGCTGCGAGGGAAAGTGCATAGCCCAGGCGTGTTTCGGCAGAAGCAGCAGCGCGGAGCGTTTCGCTGCCGGCACAGCGCTCTCTGGGCGAGAAGCGGACGACGGTTTGACTCCGGCAGAATGAAAGCGCCACATGGTACGAAGAGCATCGGAATGAAGGCAGAGCACCGAGCTGCTGCCGTGCGCATCGCACAGGCTGCGAGAGGAAGCGTGGCTGTCACTGGCTTCTTTGCGGGTTCACGTTAGCAGTTGAAAACAGAAAGTTCCACTTGCAGCTACTTGTGCTGCTACCTATTTCTCTTCCAGCTCTCCCTGGAAAGAATTGTGCCGAGCTTTACGCTTCCAGATGCACAGATGACGGTGGTAGATGCGGCAGAGAATAGAAAGACAGCGCGCAGCGGACAGTTTCTGGTGCTTTACGTGAGGCAAGGGGGAAGTGCAGCCCAGCAGTGGCTTTTACTTCTGGAGCCTTTTGCTTTGGTAGCAGCAGCTGCTGCGAGTGGGCAACGGAGCTGCGAGAGTGCGTAATGTGACGGCACATCTCGCTGAGAAGGAAGCTGCCGAGCCGCAGCGTGTTGTGCTCCGTTTCAAGGCTACTTGGAGGAGGGGGGTACTCGAAGAACGCCTTCTTTCTGGACGCGTCCTTCTGGGTGTGCTCAAGCTGCATGGGCTCGGCAGCACGGAAGGTGTAAGAACCTGTTTCTGGCCAGGCAGTGTGCTGGAGTGCAAAGGGCTGCGCCTTCCTTTCTGAAGCAGCCCAGAGCATTCTCAGCGGAATCTGCTTGTGAAGCAGCTCTTGGCTGGACATTTGCAAGTCGCTCCACTGAGTCCACGAAGCCGGTGGCCAGCTGCTTCGTTCTTCGCCTTCTGGGCTCTGGACAGAGCTGAAGCGCAGCGATGGCTCGGAGCTTTGCCGCTCTTCGGCGTGAGCACTGCACGCAGCCACAGGCTGCTGTGCACGGATTTCCCTCAGCTCGACGTACAATCATTCTCTTGCTGTTTCCCTGAGTCGAAAGTGTCCGTGTAGCTCTCGCTCAGCGAAATGCGTCAGGAGAGAAACACTTGCTGGATGAGCTTTTCGCTGGCCAAGACTTTCAACGCAGCACCACCATTCGGGCAAGGAGGAGGAGAAAGGAGGAGCATCTTTTCGTCCTGGCCCGTTCTTCTGCGCGAGACGCCTCTCCGCGTCTTCGCTCCCTGCAAGGCTGTAATGTGCGCCGTGGTACTTGGAAGTGAGAAGGCAGGTGCAGAGAGCACCGCGATCTGGCGGCGCCGTGCAGGCTGGAAAGGAAAGAGGGCTGCCACCGGAATGTGGTGCGAATACCGGTTTGCACGCGTCGAGGGTAAGCTCTGGGTGAGCTTGCTGGCCTAAAACTGTTCTCTGTGCCAGACGCAGGCGAGAAGCTTTCCGTTAAGAATCAGGCTGCCACGCAAACAGAACGTGGTGCTACTACCTACCTAGCGCTGCGAGGGAAAGTGCATAGCCCAGGCGTGTTTCGGCAGAAGCAGCAGCGCGGAGCGTTTCGCTGCCGGCACAGCGCTCTCTGGGCGAGAAGCGGACGACGGTTTGACTCCGGCAGAATGAAAGCGCCACATGGTACGAAGAGCATCGGAATGAAGGCAGAGCACCGAGCTGCTGCCGTGCGCATCGCACAGGCTGCGAGAGGAAGCGTGGCTGTCACTGGCTTCTTTGCGGGTTCACGTTAGCAGTTGAAAACAGAAAGTTCCACTTGCAGCTACTTGTGCTGCTACCTATTTCTCTTCCAGCTCTCCCTGGAAAGAATTGTGCCGAGCTTTACGCTTCCAGATGCACAGATGACGGTGGTAGATGCGGCAGAGAATAGAAAGACAGCGCGCAGCGGACAGTTTCTGGTGCTTTACGTGAGGCAAGGGGGAAGTGCAGCCCAGCAGTGGCTTTTACTTCTGGAGCCTTTTGCTTTGGTAGCAGCAGCTGCTGCGAGTGGGCAACGGAGCTGCGAGAGTGCGTAATGTGACGGCACATCTCGCTGAGAAGGAAGCTGCCGAGCCGCAGCGTGTTGTGCTCCGTTTCAAGGCTACTTGGAGGAGGGGGGTACTCGAAGAACGCCTTCTTTCTGGACGCGTCCTTCTGGGTGTGCTCAAGCTGCATGGGCTCGGCAGCACGGAAGGTGTAAGAACCTGTTTCTGGCCAGGCAGTGTGCTGGAGTGCAAAGGGCTGCGCCTTCCTTTCTGAAGCAGCCCAGAGCATTCTCAGCGGAATCTGCTTGTGAAGCAGCTCTTGGCTGGACATTTGCAAGTCGCTCCACTGAGTCCACGAAGCCGGTGGCCAGCTGCTTCGTTCTTCGCCTTCTGGGCTCTGGACAGAGCTGAAGCGCAGCGATGGCTCGGAGCTTTGCCGCTCTTCGGCGTGAGCACTGCACGCAGCCACAGGCTGCTGTGCACGGATTTCCCTCAGCTCGACGTACAATCATTCTCTTGCTGTTTCCCTGAGTCGAAAGTGTCCGTGTAGCTCTCGCTCAGCGAAATGCGTCAGGAGAGAAACACTTGCTGGATGAGCTTTTCGCTGGCCAAGACTTTCAACGCAGCACCACCATTCGGGCAAGGAGGAGGAGAAAGGAGGAGCATCTTTTCGTCCTGGCCCGTTCTTCTGCGCGAGACGCCTCTCCGCGTCTTCGCTCCCTGCAAGGCTGTAATGTGCGCCGTGGTACTTGGAAGTGAGAAGGCAGGTGCAGAGAGCACCGCGATCTGGCGGCGCCGTGCAGGCTGGAAAGGAAAGAGGGCTGCCACCGGAATGTGGTGCGAATACCGGTTTGCACGCGTCGAGGGTAAGCTCTGGGTGAGCTTGCTGGCCTAAAACTGTTCTCTGTGCCAGACGCAGGCGAGAAGCTTTCCGTTAAGAATCAGGCTGCCACGCAAACAGAACGTGGTGCTACTACCTACCTAGCGCTGCGAGGGAAAGTGCATAGCCCAGGCGTGTTTCGGCAGAAGCAGCAGCGCGGAGCGTTTCGCTGCCGGCACAGCGCTCTCTGGGCGAGAAGCGGACGACGGTTTGACTCCGGCAGAATGAAAGCGCCACATGGTACGAAGAGCATCGGAATGAAGGCAGAGCACCGAGCTGCTGCCGTGCGCATCGCACAGGCTGCGAGAGGAAGCGTGGCTGTCACTGGCTTCTTTGCGGGTTCACGTTAGCAGTTGAAAACAGAAAGTTCCACTTGCAGCTACTTGTGCTGCTACCTATTTCTCTTCCAGCTCTCCCTGGAAAGAATTGTGCCGAGCTTTACGCTTCCAGATGCACAGATGACGGTGGTAGATGCGGCAGAGAATAGAAAGACAGCGCGCAGCGGACAGTTTCTGGTGCTTTACGTGAGGCAAGGGGGAAGTGCAGCCCAGCAGTGGCTTTTACTTCTGGAGCCTTTTGCTTTGGTAGCAGCAGCTGCTGCGAGTGGGCAACGGAGCTGCGAGAGTGCGTAATGTGACGGCACATCTCGCTGAGAAGGAAGCTGCCGAGCCGCAGCGTGTTGTGCTCCGTTTCAAGGCTACTTGGAGGAGGGGGGTACTCGAAGAACGCCTTCTTTCTGGACGCGTCCTTCTGGGTGTGCTCAAGCTGCATGGGCTCGGCAGCACGGAAGGTGTAAGAACCTGTTTCTGGCCAGGCAGTGTGCTGGAGTGCAAAGGGCTGCGCCTTCCTTTCTGAAGCAGCCCAGAGCATTCTCAGCGGAATCTGCTTGTGAAGCAGCTCTTGGCTGGACATTTGCAAGTCGCTCCACTGAGTCCACGAAGCCGGTGGCCAGCTGCTTCGTTCTTCGCCTTCTGGGCTCTGGACAGAGCTGAAGCGCAGCGATGGCTCGGAGCTTTGCCGCTCTTCGGCGTGAGCACTGCACGCAGCCACAGGCTGCTGTGCACGGATTTCCCTCAGCTCGACGTACAATCATTCTCTTGCTGTTTCCCTGAGTCGAAAGTGTCCGTGTAGCTCTCGCTCAGCGAAATGCGTCAGGAGAGAAACACTTGCTGGATGAGCTTTTCGCTGGCCAAGACTTTCAACGCAGCACCACCATTCGGGCAAGGAGGAGGAGAAAGGAGGAGCATCTTTTCGTCCTGGCCCGTTCTTCTGCGCGAGACGCCTCTCCGCGTCTTCGCTCCCTGCAAGGCTGTAATGTGCGCCGTGGTACTTGGAAGTGAGAAGGCAGGTGCAGAGAGCACCGCGATCTGGCGGCGCCGTGCAGGCTGGAAAGGAAAGAGGGCTGCCACCGGAATGTGGTGCGAATACCGGTTTGCACGCGTCGAGGGTAAGCTCTGGGTGAGCTTGCTGGCCTAAAACTGTTCTCTGTGCCAGACGCAGGCGAGAAGCTTTCCGTTAAGAATCAGGCTGCCACGCAAACAGAACGTGGTGCTACTACCTACCTAGCGCTGCGAGGGAAAGTGCATAGCCCAGGCGTGTTTCGGCAGAAGCAGCAGCGCGGAGCGTTTCGCTGCCGGCACAGCGCTCTCTGGGCGAGAAGCGGACGACGGTTTGACTCCGGCAGAATGAAAGCGCCACATGGTACGAAGAGCATCGGAATGAAGGCAGAGCACCGAGCTGCTGCCGTGCGCATCGCACAGGCTGCGAGAGGAAGCGTGGCTGTCACTGGCTTCTTTGCGGGTTCACGTTAGCAGTTGAAAACAGAAAGTTCCACTTGCAGCTACTTGTGCTGCTACCTATTTCTCTTCCAGCTCTCCCTGGAAAGAATTGTGCCGAGCTTTACGCTTCCAGATGCACAGATGACGGTGGTAGATGCGGCAGAGAATAGAAAGACAGCGCGCAGCGGACAGTTTCTGGTGCTTTACGTGAGGCAAGGGGGAAGTGCAGCCCAGCAGTGGCTTTTACTTCTGGAGCCTTTTGCTTTGGTAGCAGCAGCTGCTGCGAGTGGGCAACGGAGCTGCGAGAGTGCGTAATGTGACGGCACATCTCGCTGAGAAGGAAGCTGCCGAGCCGCAGCGTGTTGTGCTCCGTTTCAAGGCTACTTGGAGGAGGGGGGTACTCGAAGAACGCCTTCTTTCTGGACGCGTCCTTCTGGGTGTGCTCAAGCTGCATGGGCTCGGCAGCACGGAAGGTGTAAGAACCTGTTTCTGGCCAGGCAGTGTGCTGGAGTGCAAAGGGCTGCGCCTTCCTTTCTGAAGCAGCCCAGAGCATTCTCAGCGGAATCTGCTTGTGAAGCAGCTCTTGGCTGGACATTTGCAAGTCGCTCCACTGAGTCCACGAAGCCGGTGGCCAGCTGCTTCGTTCTTCGCCTTCTGGGCTCTGGACAGAGCTGAAGCGCAGCGATGGCTCGGAGCTTTGCCGCTCTTCGGCGTGAGCACTGCACGCAGCCACAGGCTGCTGTGCACGGATTTCCCTCAGCTCGACGTACAATCATTCTCTTGCTGTTTCCCTGAGTCGAAAGTGTCCGTGTAGCTCTCGCTCAGCGAAATGCGTCAGGAGAGAAACACTTGCTGGATGAGCTTTTCGCTGGCCAAGACTTTCAACGCAGCACCACCATTCGGGCAAGGAGGAGGAGAAAGGAGGAGCATCTTTTCGTCCTGGCCCGTTCTTCTGCGCGAGACGCCTCTCCGCGTCTTCGCTCCCTGCAAGGCTGTAATGTGCGCCGTGGTACTTGGAAGTGAGAAGGCAGGTGCAGAGAGCACCGCGATCTGGCGGCGCCGTGCAGGCTGGAAAGGAAAGAGGGCTGCCACCGGAATGTGGTGCGAATACCGGTTTGCACGCGTCGAGGGTAAGCTCTGGGTGAGCTTGCTGGCCTAAAACTGTTCTCTGTGCCAGACGCAGGCGAGAAGCTTTCCGTTAAGAATCAGGCTGCCACGCAAACAGAACGTGGTGCTACTACCTACCTAGCGCTGCGAGGGAAAGTGCATAGCCCAGGCGTGTTTCGGCAGAAGCAGCAGCGCGGAGCGTTTCGCTGCCGGCACAGCGCTCTCTGGGCGAGAAGCGGACGACGGTTTGACTCCGGCAGAATGAAAGCGCCACATGGTACGAAGAGCATCGGAATGAAGGCAGAGCACCGAGCTGCTGCCGTGCGCATCGCACAGGCTGCGAGAGGAAGCGTGGCTGTCACTGGCTTCTTTGCGGGTTCACGTTAGCAGTTGAAAACAGAAAGTTCCACTTGCAGCTACTTGTGCTGCTACCTATTTCTCTTCCAGCTCTCCCTGGAAAGAATTGTGCCGAGCTTTACGCTTCCAGATGCACAGATGACGGTGGTAGATGCGGCAGAGAATAGAAAGACAGCGCGCAGCGGACAGTTTCTGGTGCTTTACGTGAGGCAAGGGGGAAGTGCAGCCCAGCAGTGGCTTTTACTTCTGGAGCCTTTTGCTTTGGTAGCAGCAGCTGCTGCGAGTGGGCAACGGAGCTGCGAGAGTGCGTAATGTGACGGCACATCTCGCTGAGAAGGAAGCTGCCGAGCCGCAGCGTGTTGTGCTCCGTTTCAAGGCTACTTGGAGGAGGGGGGTACTCGAAGAACGCCTTCTTTCTGGACGCGTCCTTCTGGGTGTGCTCAAGCTGCATGGACTCGGCAGCACGGAAGGTGTAAGAACCTGTTTCTGGCCAGGCAGTGTGCTGGAGTGCAAAGGGCTGCGCCTTCCTTTCTGAAGCAGCCCAGAGCATTCTCAGCGGAATCTGCTTGTGAAGCAGCTCTTGGCTGGACATTTGCAAGTCGCTCCACTGAGTCCACGAAGCCGGTGGCCAGCTGCTTCGTTCTTCGCCTTCTGGGCTCTGGACAGAGCTGAAGCGCAGCGATGGCTCGGAGCTTTGCCGCTCTTCGGCGTGAGCACTGCACGCAGCCACAGGCTGCTGTGCACGGATTTCCCTCAGCTCGACGTACAATCATTCTCTTGCTGTTTCCCTGAGTCGAAAGTGTCCGTGTAGCTCTCGCTCAGCAAAATGCGTCAGGAGAGAAACACTTGCTGGATGAGCTTTTCGCTGGCCAAGACTTTCAACGCAGCACCACCATTCGGGCAAGGAGGAGGAGAAAGGAGGAGCATCTTTTCGTCCTGGCCCGTTCTTCTGCGCGAGACGCCTCTCCGCGTCTTCGCTCCCTGCAAGGCTGTAATGTGCGCCGTGGTACTTGGAAGTGAGAAGGCAGGTGCAGAGAGCACCGCGATCTGGCGGCGCCGTGCAGGCTGGAAAGGAAAGAGGGCTGCCACCGGAATGTGGTGCGAATACCGGTTTGCACGCGTCGAGGGTAAGCTCTGGGTGAGCTTGCTGGCCTAAAACTGTTCTCTGTGCCAGACGCAGGCGAGAAGCTTTCCGTTAAGAATCAGGCTGCCACGCAAACAGAACGTGGTGCTACTACCTACCTAGCGCTGCGAGGGAAAGTGCATAGCCCAGGCGTGTTTCGGCAGAAGCAGCAGCGCGGAGCGTTTCGCTGCCGGCACAGCGCTCTCTGGGCGAGAAGCGGACGACGGTTTGACTCCGGCAGAATGAAAGCGCCACATGGTACGAAGAGCATCGGAATGAAGGCAGAGCACCGAGCTGCTGCCGTGCGCATCGCACAGGCTGCGAGAGGAAGCGTGGCTGTCACTGGCTTCTTTGCGGGTTCACGTTAGCAGTTGAAAACAGAAAGTTCCACTTGCAGCTACTTGTGCTGCTACCTATTTCTCTTCCAGCTCTCCCTGGAAAGAATTGTGCCGAGCTTTACGCTTCCAGATGCACAGATGACGGTGGTAGATGCGGCAGAGAATAGAAAGACAGCGCGCAGCGGACAGTTTCTGGTGCTTTACGTGAGGCAAGGGGGAAGTGCAGCCCAGCAGTGGCTTTTACTTCTGGAGCCTTTTGCTTTGGTAGCAGCAGCTGCTGCGAGTGGGCAACGGAGCTGCGAGAGTGCGTAATGTGACGGCACATCTCGCTGAGAAGGAAGCTGCCGAGCCGCAGCGTGTTGTGCTCCGTTTCAAGGCTACTTGGAGGAGGGGGGTACTCGAAGAACGCCTTCTTTCTGGACGCGTCCTTCTGGGTGTGCTCAAGCTGCATGGGCTCGGCAGCACGGAAGGTGTAAGAACCTGTTTCTGGCCAGGCAGTGTGCTGGAGTGCAAAGGGCTGCGCCTTCCTTTCTGAAGCAGCCCAGAGCATTCTCAGCGGAATCTGCTTGTGAAGCAGCTCTTGGCTGGACATTTGCAAGTCGCTCCACTGAGTCCACGAAGCCGGTGGCCAGCTGCTTCGTTCTTCGCCTTCTGGGCTCTGGACAGAGCTGAAGCGCAGCGATGGCTCGGAGCTTTGCCGCTCTTCGGCGTGAGCACTGCACGCAGCCACAGGCTGCTGTGCACGGATTTCCCTCAGCTCGACGTACAATCATTCTCTTGCTGTTTCCCTGAGTCGAAAGTGTCCGTGTAGCTCTCGCTCAGCGAAATGCGTCAGGAGAGAAACACTTGCTGGATGAGCTTTTCGCTGGCCAAGACTTTCAACGCAGCACCACCATTCGGGCAAGGAGGAGGAGAAAGGAGGAGCATCTTTTCGTCCTGGCCCGTTCTTCTGCGCGAGACGCCTCTCCGCGTCTTCGCTCCCTGCAAGGCTGTAATGTGCGCCGTGGTACTTGGAAGTGAGAAGGCAGGTGCAGAGAGCACCGCGATCTGGCGGCGCCGTGCAGGCTGGAAAGGAAAGAGGGCTGCCACCGGAATGTGGTGCGAATACCGGTTTGCACGCGTCGAGGGTAAGCTCTGGGTGAGCTTGCTGGCCTAAAACTGTTCTCTGTGCCAGACGCAGGCGAGAAGCTTTCCGTTAAGAATCAGGCTGCCACGCAAACAGAACGTGGTGCTACTACCTACCTAGCGCTGCGAGGGAAAGTGCATAGCCCAGGCGTGTTTCGGCAGAAGCAGCAGCGCGGAGCGTTTCGCTGCCGGCACAGCGCTCTCTGGGCGAGAAGCGGACGACGGTTTGACTCCGGCAGAATGAAAGCGCCACATGGTACGAAGAGCATCGGAATGAAGGCAGAGCACCGAGCTGCTGCCGTGCGCATCGCACAGGCTGCGAGAGGAAGCGTGGCTGTCACTGGCTTCTTTGCGGGTTCACGTTAGCAGTTGAAAACAGAAAGTTCCACTTGCAGCTACTTGTGCTGCTACCTATTTCTCTTCCAGCTCTCCCTGGAAAGAATTGTGCCGAGCTTTACGCTTCCAGATGCACAGATGACGGTGGTAGATGCGGCAGAGAATAGAAAGACAGCGCGCAGCGGACAGTTTCTGGTGCTTTACGTGAGGCAAGGGGGAAGTGCAGCCCAGCAGTGGCTTTTACTTCTGGAGCCTTTTGCTTTGGTAGCAGCAGCTGCTGCGAGTGGGCAACGGAGCTGCGAGAGTGCGTAATGTGACGGCACATCTCGCTGAGAAGGAAGCTGCCGAGCCGCAGCGTGTTGTGCTCCGTTTCAAGGCTACTTGGAGGAGGGGGGTACTCGAAGAACGCCTTCTTTCTGGACGCGTCCTTCTGGGTGTGCTCAAGCTGCATGGGCTCGGCAGCACGGAAGGTGTAAGAACCTGTTTCTGGCCAGGCAGTGTGCTGGAGTGCAAAGGGCTGCGCCTTCCTTTCTGAAGCAGCCCAGAGCATTCTCAGCGGAATCTGCTTGTGAAGCAGCTCTTGGCTGGACATTTGCAAGTCGCTCCACTGAGTCCACGAAGCCGGTGGCCAGCTGCTTCGTTCTTCGCCTTCTGGGCTCTGGACAGAGCTGAAGCGCAGCGATGGCTCGGAGCTTTGCCGCTCTTCGGCGTGAGCACTGCACGCAGCCACAGGCTGCTGTGCACGGATTTCCCTCAGCTCGACGTACAATCATTCTCTTGCTGTTTCCCTGAGTCGAAAGTGTCCGTGTAGCTCTCGCTCAGCGAAATGCGTCAGGAGAGAAACACTTGCTGGATGAGCTTTTCGCTGGCCAAGACTTTCAACGCAGCACCACCATTCGGGCAAGGAGGAGGAGAAAGGAGGAGCATCTTTTCGTCCTGGCCCGTTCTTCTGCGCGAGACGCCTCTCCGCGTCTTCGCTCCCTGCAAGGCTGTAATGTGCGCCGTGGTACTTGGAAGTGAGAAGGCAGGTGCAGAGAGCACCGCGATCTGGCGGCGCCGTGCAGGCTGGAAAGGAAAGAGGGCTGCCACCGGAATGTGGTGCGAATACCGGTTTGCACGCGTCGAGGGTAAGCTCTGGGTGAGCTTGCTGGCCTAAAACTGTTCTCTGTGCCAGACGCAGGCGAGAAGCTTTCCGTTAAGAATCAGGCTGCCACGCAAACAGAACGTGGTGCTACTACCTACCTAGCGCTGCGAGGGAAAGTGCATAGCCCAGGCGTGTTTCGGCAGAAGCAGCAGCGCGGAGCGTTTCGCTGCCGGCACAGCGCTCTCTGGGCGAGAAGCGGACGACGGTTTGACTCCGGCAGAATGAAAGCGCCACATGGTACGAAGAGCATCGGAATGAAGGCAGAGCACCGAGCTGCTGCCGTGCGCATCGCACAGGCTGCGAGAGGAAGCGTGGCTGTCACTGGCTTCTTTGCGGGTTCACGTTAGCAGTTGAAAACAGAAAGTTCCACTTGCAGCTACTTGTGCTGCTACCTATTTCTCTTCCAGCTCTCCCTGGAAAGAATTGTGCCGAGCTTTACGCTTCCAGATGCACAGATGACGGTGGTAGATGCGGCAGAGAATAGAAAGACAGCGCGCAGCGGACAGTTTCTGGTGCTTTACGTGAGGCAAGGGGGAAGTGCAGCCCAGCAGTGGCTTTTACTTCTGGAGCCTTTTGCTTTGGTAGCAGCAGCTGCTGCGAGTGGGCAACGGAGCTGCGAGAGTGCGTAATGTGACGGCACATCTCGCTGAGAAGGAAGCTGCCGAGCCGCAGCGTGTTGTGCTCCGTTTCAAGGCTACTTGGAGGAGGGGGGTACTCGAAGAACGCCTTCTTTCTGGACGCGTCCTTCTGGGTGTGCTCAAGCTGCATGGACTCGGCAGCACGGAAGGTGTAAGAACCTGTTTCTGGCCAGGCAGTGTGCTGGAGTGCAAAGGGCTGCGCCTTCCTTTCTGAAGCAGCCCAGAGCATTCTCAGCGGAATCTGCTTGTGAAGCAGCTCTTGGCTGGACATTTGCAAGTCGCTCCACTGAGTCCACGAAGCCGGTGGCCAGCTGCTTCGTTCTTCGCCTTCTGGGCTCTGGACAGAGCTGAAGCGCAGCGATGGCTCGGAGCTTTGCCGCTCTTCGGCGTGAGCACTGCACGCAGCCACAGGCTGCTGTGCACGGATTTCCCTCAGCTCGACGTACAATCATTCTCTTGCTGTTTCCCTGAGTCGAAAGTGTCCGTGTAGCTCTCGCTCAGCGAAATGCGTCAGGAGAGAAACACTTGCTGGATGAGCTTTTCGCTGGCCAAGACTTTCAACGCAGCACCACCATTCGGGCAAGGAGGAGGAGAAAGGAGGAGCATCTTTTCGTCCTGGCCCGTTCTTCTGCGCGAGACGCCTCTCCGCGTCTTCGCTCCCTGCAAGGCTGTAATGTGCGCCGTGGTACTTGGAAGTGAGAAGGCAGGTGCAGAGAGCACCGCGATCTGGCGGCGCCGTGCAGGCTGGAAAGGAAAGAGGGCTGCCACCGGAATGTGGTGCGAATACCGGTTTGCACGCGTCGAGGGTAAGCTCTGGGTGAGCTTGCTGGCCTAAAACTGTTCTCTGTGCCAGACGCAGGCGAGAAGCTTTCCGTTAAGAATCAGGCTGCCACGCAAACAGAACGTGGTGCTACTACCTACCTAGCGCTGCGAGGGAAAGTGCATAGCCCAGGCGTGTTTCGGCAGAAGCAGCAGCGCGGAGCATTTCGCTGCCGGCACAGCGCTCTCTGGGCGAGAAGCGGACGACGGTTTGACTCCGGCAGAATGAAAGCGCCACATGGTACGAAGAGCATCGGAATGAAGGCAGAGCACCGAGCTGCTGCCGTGCGCATCGCACAGGCTGCGAGAGGAAGCGTGGCTGTCACTGGCTTCTTTGCGGGTTCACGTTAGCAGTTGAAAACAGAAAGTTCCACTTGCAGCTACTTGTGCTGCTACCTATTTCTCTTCCAGCTCTCCCTGGAAAGAATTGTGCCGAGCTTTACGCTTCCAGATGCACAGATGACGGTGGTAGATGCGGCAGAGAATAGAAAGACAGCGCGCAGCGGACAGTTTCTGGTGCTTTACGTGAGGCAAGGGGGAAGTGCAGCCCAGCAGTGGCTTTTACTTCTGGAGCCTTTTGCTTTGGTAGCAGCAGCTGCTGCGAGTGGGCAACGGAGCTGCGAGAGTGCGTAATGTGACGGCACATCTCGCTGAGAAGGAAGCTGCCGAGCCGCAGCGTGTTGTGCTCCGTTTCAAGGCTACTTGGAGGAGGGGGGTACTCGAAGAACGCCTTCTTTCTGGACGCGTCCTTCTGGGTGTGCTCAAGCTGCATGGGCTCGGCAGCACGGAAGGTGTAAGAACCTGTTTCTGGCCAGGCAGTGTGCTGGAGTGCAAAGGGCTGCGCCTTCCTTTCTGAAGCAGCCCAGAGCATTCTCAGCGGAATCTGCTTGTGAAGCAGCTCTTGGCTGGACATTTGCAAGTCGCTCCACTGAGTCCACGAAGCCGGTGGCCAGCTGCTTCGTTCTTCGCCTTCTGGGCTCTGGACAGAGCTGAAGCGCAGCGATGGCTCGGAGCTTTGCCGCTCTTCGGCGTGAGCACTGCACGCAGCCACAGGCTGCTGTGCACGGATTTCCCTCAGCTCGACGTACAATCATTCTCTTGCTGTTTCCCTGAGTCGAAAGTGTCCGTGTAGCTCTCGCTCAGCGAAATGCGTCAGGAGAGAAACACTTGCTGGATGAGCTTTTCGCTGGCCAAGACTTTCAACGCAGCACCACCATTCGGGCAAGGAGGAGGAGAAAGGAGGAGCATCTTTTCGTCCTGGCCCGTTCTTCTGCGCGAGACGCCTCTCCGCGTCTTCGCTCCCTGCAAGGCTGTAATGTGCGCCGTGGTACTTGGAAGTGAGAAGGCAGGTGCAGAGAGCACCGCGATCTGGCGGCGCCGTGCAGGCTGGAAAGGAAAGAGGGCTGCCACCGGAATGTGGTGCGAATACCGGTTTGCACGCGTCGAGGGTAAGCTCTGGGTGAGCTTGCTGGCCTAAAACTGTTCTCTGTGCCAGACGCAGGCGAGAAGCTTTCCGTTAAGAATCAGGCTGCCACGCAAACAGAACGTGGTGCTACTACCTACCTAGCGCTGCGAGGGAAAGTGCATAGCCCAGGCGTGTTTCGGCAGAAGCAGCAGCACGGAGCATTTCGCTGCCGGCACAGCGCTCTCTGGGCGAGAAGCGGACGACGGTTTGACTCCGGCAGAATGAAAGCGCCACATGGTACGAAGAGCATCGGAATGAAGGCAGAGCACCGAGCTGCTGCCGTGCGCATCGCACAGGCTGCGAGAGGAAGCGTGGCTGTCACTGGCTTCTTTGCGGGTTCACGTTAGCAGTTGAAAACAGAAAGTTCCACTTGCAGCTACTTGTGCTGCTACCTATTTCTCTTCCAGCTCTCCCTGGAAAGAATTGTGCCGAGCTTTACGCTTCCAGATGCACAGATGACGGTGGTAGATGCGGCAGAGAATAGAAAGACAGCGCGCAGCGGACAGTTTCTGGTGCTTTACGTGAGGCAAGGGGGAAGTGCAGCCCAGCAGTGGCTTTTACTTCTGGAGCCTTTTGCTTTGGTAGCAGCAGCTGCTGCGAGTGGGCAACGGAGCTGCGAGAGTGCGTAATGTGACGGCACATCTCGCTGAGAAGGAAGCTGCCGAGCCGCAGCGTGTTGTGCTCCGTTTCAAGGCTACTTGGAGGAGGGGGGTACTCGAAGAACGCCTTCTTTCTGGACGCGTCCTTCTGGGTGTGCTCAAGCTGCATGGGCTCGGCAGCACGGAAGGTGTAAGAACCTGTTTCTGGCCAGGCAGTGTGCTGGAGTGCAAAGGGCTGCGCCTTCCTTTCTGAAGCAGCCCAGAGCATTCTCAGCGGAATCTGCTTGTGAAGCAGCTCTTGGCTGGACATTTGCAAGTCGCTCCACTGAGTCCACGAAGCCGGTGGCCAGCTGCTTCGTTCTTCGCCTTCTGGGCTCTGGACAGAGCTGAAGCGCAGCGATGGCTCGGAGCTTTGCCGCTCTTCGGCGTGAGCACTGCACGCAGCCACAGGCTGCTGTGCACGGATTTCCCTCAGCTCGACGTACAATCATTCTCTTGCTGTTTCCCTGAGTCGAAAGTGTCCGTGTAGCTCTCGCTCAGCAAAATGCGTCAGGAGAGAAACACTTGCTGGATGAGCTTTTCGCTGGCCAAGACTTTCAACGCAGCACCACCATTCGGGCAAGGAGGAGGAGAAAGGAGGAGCATCTTTTCGTCCTGGCCCGTTCTTCTGCGCGAGACGCCTCTCCGCGTCTTCGCTCCCTGCAAGGCTGTAATGTGCGCCGTGGTACTTGGAAGTGAGAAGGCAGGTGCAGAGAGCACCGCGATCTGGCGGCGCCGTGCAGGCTGGAAAGGAAAGAGGGCTGCCACCGGAATGTGGTGCGAATACCGGTTTGCACGCGTCGAGGGTAAGCTCTGGGTGAGCTTGCTGGCCTAAAACTGTTCTCTGTGCCAGACGCAGGCGAGAAGCTTTCCGTTAAGAATCAGGCTGCCACGCAAACAGAACGTGGTGCTACTACCTACCTAGCGCTGCGAGGGAAAGTGCATAGCCCAGGCGTGTTTCGGCAGAAGCAGCAGCGCGGAGCGTTTCGCTGCCGGCACAGCGCTCTCTGGGCGAGAAGCGGACGACGGTTTGACTCCGGCAGAATGAAAGCGCCACATGGTACGAAGAGCATCGGAATGAAGGCAGAGCACCGAGCTGCTGCCGTGCGCATCGCACAGGCTGCGAGAGGAAGCGTGGCTGTCACTGGCTTCTTTGCGGGTTCACGTTAGCAGTTGAAAACAGAAAGTTCCACTTGCAGCTACTTGTGCTGCTACCTATTTCTCTTCCAGCTCTCCCTGGAAAGAATTGTGCCGAGCTTTACGCTTCCAGATGCACAGATGACGGTGGTAGATGCGGCAGAGAATAGAAAGACAGCGCGCAGCGGACAGTTTCTGGTGCTTTACGTGAGGCAAGGGGGAAGTGCAGCCCAGCAGTGGCTTTTACTTCTGGAGCCTTTTGCTTTGGTAGCAGCAGCTGCTGCGAGTGGGCAACGGAGCTGCGAGAGTGCGTAATGTGACGGCACATCTCGCTGAGAAGGAAGCTGCCGAGCCGCAGCGTGTTGTGCTCCGTTTCAAGGCTACTTGGAGGAGGGGGGTACTCGAAGAACGCCTTCTTTCTGGACGCGTCCTTCTGGGTGTGCTCAAGCTGCATGGGCTCGGCAGCACGGAAGGTGTAAGAACCTGTTTCTGGCCAGGCAGTGTGCTGGAGTGCAAAGGGCTGCGCCTTCCTTTCTGAAGCAGCCCAGAGCATTCTCAGCGGAATCTGCTTGTGAAGCAGCTCTTGGCTGGACATTTGCAAGTCGCTCCACTGAGTCCACGAAGCCGGTGGCCAGCTGCTTCGTTCTTCGCCTTCTGGGCTCTGGACAGAGCTGAAGCGCAGCGATGGCTCGGAGCTTTGCCGCTCTTCGGCGTGAGCACTGCACGCAGCCACAGGCTGCTGTGCACGGATTTCCCTCAGCTCGACGTACAATCATTCTCTTGCTGTTTCCCTGAGTCGAAAGTGTCCGTGTAGCTCTCGCTCAGCGAAATGCGTCAGGAGAGAAACACTTGCTGGATGAGCTTTTCGCTGGCCAAGACTTTCAACGCAGCACCACCATTCGGGCAAGGAGGAGGAGAAAGGAGGAGCATCTTTTCGTCCTGGCCCGTTCTTCTGCGCGAGACGCCTCTCCGCGTCTTCGCTCCCTGCAAGGCTGTAATGTGCGCCGTGGTACTTGGAAGTGAGAAGGCAGGTGCAGAGAGCACCGCGATCTGGCGGCGCCGTGCAGGCTGGAAAGGAAAGAGGGCTGCCACCGGAATGTGGTGCGAATACCGGTTTGCACGCGTCGAGGGTAAGCTCTGGGTGAGCTTGCTGGCCTAAAACTGTTCTCTGTGCCAGACGCAGGCGAGAAGCTTTCCGTTAAGAATCAGGCTGCCACGCAAACAGAACGTGGTGCTACTACCTACCTAGCGCTGCGAGGGAAAGTGCATAGCCCAGGCGTGTTTCGGCAGAAGCAGCAGCGCGGAGCGTTTCGCTGCCGGCACAGCGCTCTCTGGGCGAGAAGCGGACGACGGTTTGACTCCGGCAGAATGAAAGCGCCACATGGTACGAAGAGCATCGGAATGAAGGCAGAGCACCGAGCTGCTGCCGTGCGCATCGCACAGGCTGCGAGAGGAAGCGTGGCTGTCACTGGCTTCTTTGCGGGTTCACGTTAGCAGTTGAAAACAGAAAGTTCCACTTGCAGCTACTTGTGCTGCTACCTATTTCTCTTCCAGCTCTCCCTGGAAAGAATTGTGCCGAGCTTTACGCTTCCAGATGCACAGATGACGGTGGTAGATGCGGCAGAGAATAGAAAGACAGCGCGCAGCGGACAGTTTCTGGTGCTTTACGTGAGGCAAGGGGGAAGTGCAGCCCAGCAGTGGCTTTTACTTCTGGAGCCTTTTGCTTTGGTAGCAGCAGCTGCTGCGAGTGGGCAACGGAGCTGCGAGAGTGCGTAATGTGACGGCACATCTCGCTGAGAAGGAAGCTGCCGAGCCGCAGCGTGTTGTGCTCCGTTTCAAGGCTACTTGGAGGAGGGGGGTACTCGAAGAACGCCTTCTTTCTGGACGCGTCCTTCTGGGTGTGCTCAAGCTGCATGGACTCGGCAGCACGGAAGGTGTAAGAACCTGTTTCTGGCCAGGCAGTGTGCTGGAGTGCAAAGGGCTGCGCCTTCCTTTCTGAAGCAGCCCAGAGCATTCTCAGCGGAATCTGCTTGTGAAGCAGCTCTTGGCTGGACATTTGCAAGTCGCTCCACTGAGTCCACGAAGCCGGTGGCCAGCTGCTTCGTTCTTCGCCTTCTGGGCTCTGGACAGAGCTGAAGCGCAGCGATGGCTCGGAGCTTTGCCGCTCTTCGGCGTGAGCACTGCACGCAGCCACAGGCTGCTGTGCACGGATTTCCCTCAGCTCGACGTACAATCATTCTCTTGCTGTTTCCCTGAGTCGAAAGTGTCCGTGTAGCTCTCGCTCAGCAAAATGCGTCAGGAGAGAAACACTTGCTGGATGAGCTTTTCGCTGGCCAAGACTTTCAACGCAGCACCACCATTCGGGCAAGGAGGAGGAGAAAGGAGGAGCATCTTTTCGTCCTGGCCCGTTCTTCTGCGCGAGACGCCTCTCCGCGTCTTCGCTCCCTGCAAGGCTGTAATGTGCGCCGTGGTACTTGGAAGTGAGAAGGCAGGTGCAGAGAGCACCGCGATCTGGCGGCGCCGTGCAGGCTGGAAAGGAAAGAGGGCTGCCACCGGAATGTGGTGCGAATACCGGTTTGCACGCGTCGAGGGTAAGCTCTGGGTGAGCTTGCTGGCCTAAAACTGTTCTCTGTGCCAGACGCAGGCGAGAAGCTTTCCGTTAAGAATCAGGCTGCCACGCAAACAGAACGTGGTGCTACTACCTACCTAGCGCTGCGAGGGAAAGTGCATAGCCCAGGCGTGTTTCGGCAGAAGCAGCAGCGCGGAGCGTTTCGCTGCCGGCACAGCGCTCTCTGGGCGAGAAGCGGACGACGGTTTGACTCCGGCAGAATGAAAGCGCCACATGGTACGAAGAGCATCGGAATGAAGGCAGAGCACCGAGCTGCTGCCGTGCGCATCGCACAGGCTGCGAGAGGAAGCGTGGCTGTCACTGGCTTCTTTGCGGGTTCACGTTAGCAGTTGAAAACAGAAAGTTCCACTTGCAGCTACTTGTGCTGCTACCTATTTCTCTTCCAGCTCTCCCTGGAAAGAATTGTGCCGAGCTTTACGCTTCCAGATGCACAGATGACGGTGGTAGATGCGGCAGAGAATAGAAAGACAGCGCGCAGCGGACAGTTTCTGGTGCTTTACGTGAGGCAAGGGGGAAGTGCAGCCCAGCAGTGGCTTTTACTTCTGGAGCCTTTTGCTTTGGTAGCAGCAGCTGCTGCGAGTGGGCAACGGAGCTGCGAGAGTGCGTAATGTGACGGCACATCTCGCTGAGAAGGAAGCTGCCGAGCCGCAGCGTGTTGTGCTCCGTTTCAAGGCTACTTGGAGGAGGGGGGTACTCGAAGAACGCCTTCTTTCTGGACGCGTCCTTCTGGGTGTGCTCAAGCTGCATGGGCTCGGCAGCACGGAAGGTGTAAGAACCTGTTTCTGGCCAGGCAGTGTGCTGGAGTGCAAAGGGCTGCGCCTTCCTTTCTGAAGCAGCCCAGAGCATTCTCAGCGGAATCTGCTTGTGAAGCAGCTCTTGGCTGGACATTTGCAAGTCGCTCCACTGAGTCCACGAAGCCGGTGGCCAGCTGCTTCGTTCTTCGCCTTCTGGGCTCTGGACAGAGCTGAAGCGCAGCGATGGCTCGGAGCTTTGCCGCTCTTCGGCGTGAGCACTGCACGCAGCCACAGGCTGCTGTGCACGGATTTCCCTCAGCTCGACGTACAATCATTCTCTTGCTGTTTCCCTGAGTCGAAAGTGTCCGTGTAGCTCTCGCTCAGCGAAATGCGTCAGGAGAGAAACACTTGCTGGATGAGCTTTTCGCTGGCCAAGACTTTCAACGCAGCACCACCATTCGGGCAAGGAGGAGGAGAAAGGAGGAGCATCTTTTCGTCCTGGCCCGTTCTTCTGCGCGAGACGCCTCTCCGCGTCTTCGCTCCCTGCAAGGCTGTAATGTGCGCCGTGGTACTTGGAAGTGAGAAGGCAGGTGCAGAGAGCACCGCGATCTGGCGGCGCCGTGCAGGCTGGAAAGGAAAGAGGGCTGCCACCGGAATGTGGTGCGAATACCGGTTTGCACGCGTCGAGGGTAAGCTCTGGGTGAGCTTGCTGGCCTAAAACTGTTCTCTGTGCCAGACGCAGGCGAGAAGCTTTCCGTTAAGAATCAGGCTGCCACGCAAACAGAACGTGGTGCTACTACCTACCTAGCGCTGCGAGGGAAAGTGCATAGCCCAGGCGTGTTTCGGCAGAAGCAGCAGCGCGGAGCGTTTCGCTGCCGGCACAGCGCTCTCTGGGCGAGAAGCGGACGACGGTTTGACTCCGGCAGAATGAAAGCGCCACATGGTACGAAGAGCATCGGAATGAAGGCAGAGCACCGAGCTGCTGCCGTGCGCATCGCACAGGCTGCGAGAGGAAGCGTGGCTGTCACTGGCTTCTTTGCGGGTTCACGTTAGCAGTTGAAAACAGAAAGTTCCACTTGCAGCTACTTGTGCTGCTACCTATTTCTCTTCCAGCTCTCCCTGGAAAGAATTGTGCCGAGCTTTACGCTTCCAGATGCACAGATGACGGTGGTAGATGCGGCAGAGAATAGAAAGACAGCGCGCAGCGGACAGTTTCTGGTGCTTTACGTGAGGCAAGGGGGAAGTGCAGCCCAGCAGTGGCTTTTACTTCTGGAGCCTTTTGCTTTGGTAGCAGCAGCTGCTGCGAGTGGGCAACGGAGCTGCGAGAGTGCGTAATGTGACGGCACATCTCGCTGAGAAGGAAGCTGCCGAGCCGCAGCGTGTTGTGCTCCGTTTCAAGGCTACTTGGAGGAGGGGGGTACTCGAAGAACGCCTTCTTTCTGGACGCGTCCTTCTGGGTGTGCTCAAGCTGCATGGGCTCGGCAGCACGGAAGGTGTAAGAACCTGTTTCTGGCCAGGCAGTGTGCTGGAGTGCAAAGGGCTGCGCCTTCCTTTCTGAAGCAGCCCAGAGCATTCTCAGCGGAATCTGCTTGTGAAGCAGCTCTTGGCTGGACATTTGCAAGTCGCTCCACTGAGTCCACGAAGCCGGTGGCCAGCTGCTTCGTTCTTCGCCTTCTGGGCTCTGGACAGAGCTGAAGCGCAGCGATGGCTCGGAGCTTTGCCGCTCTTCGGCGTGAGCACTGCACGCAGCCACAGGCTGCTGTGCACGGATTTCCCTCAGCTCGACGTACAATCATTCTCTTGCTGTTTCCCTGAGTCGAAAGTGTCCGTGTAGCTCTCGCTCAGCGAAATGCGTCAGGAGAGAAACACTTGCTGGATGAGCTTTTCGCTGGCCAAGACTTTCAACGCAGCACCACCATTCGGGCAAGGAGGAGGAGAAAGGAGGAGCATCTTTTCGTCCTGGCCCGTTCTTCTGCGCGAGACGCCTCTCCGCGTCTTCGCTCCCTGCAAGGCTGTAATGTGCGCCGTGGTACTTGGAAGTGAGAAGGCAGGTGCAGAGAGCACCGCGATCTGGCGGCGCCGTGCAGGCTGGAAAGGAAAGAGGGCTGCCACCGGAATGTGGTGCGAATACCGGTTTGCACGCGTCGAGGGTAAGCTCTGGGTGAGCTTGCTGGCCTAAAACTGTTCTCTGTGCCAGACGCAGGCGAGAAGCTTTCCGTTAAGAATCAGGCTGCCACGCAAACAGAACGTGGTGCTACTACCTACCTAGCGCTGCGAGGGAAAGTGCATAGCCCAGGCGTGTTTCGGCAGAAGCAGCAGCGCGGAGCGTTTCGCTGCCGGCACAGCGCTCTCTGGGCGAGAAGCGGACGACGGTTTGACTCCGGCAGAATGAAAGCGCCACATGGTACGAAGAGCATCGGAATGAAGGCAGAGCACCGAGCTGCTGCCGTGCGCATCGCACAGGCTGCGAGAGGAAGCGTGGCTGTCACTGGCTTCTTTGCGGGTTCACGTTAGCAGTTGAAAACAGAAAGTTCCACTTGCAGCTACTTGTGCTGCTACCTATTTCTCTTCCAGCTCTCCCTGGAAAGAATTGTGCCGAGCTTTACGCTTCCAGATGCACAGATGACGGTGGTAGATGCGGCAGAGAATAGAAAGACAGCGCGCAGCGGACAGTTTCTGGTGCTTTACGTGAGGCAAGGGGGAAGTGCAGCCCAGCAGTGGCTTTTACTTCTGGAGCCTTTTGCTTTGGTAGCAGCAGCTGCTGCGAGTGGGCAACGGAGCTGCGAGAGTGCGTAATGTGACGGCACATCTCGCTGAGAAGGAAGCTGCCGAGCCGCAGCGTGTTGTGCTCCGTTTCAAGGCTACTTGGAGGAGGGGGGTACTCGAAGAACGCCTTCTTTCTGGACGCGTCCTTCTGGGTGTGCTCAAGCTGCATGGACTCGGCAGCACGGAAGGTGTAAGAACCTGTTTCTGGCCAGGCAGTGTGCTGGAGTGCAAAGGGCTGCGCCTTCCTTTCTGAAGCAGCCCAGAGCATTCTCAGCGGAATCTGCTTGTGAAGCAGCTCTTGGCTGGACATTTGCAAGTCGCTCCACTGAGTCCACGAAGCCGGTGGCCAGCTGCTTCGTTCTTCGCCTTCTGGGCTCTGGACAGAGCTGAAGCGCAGCGATGGCTCGGAGCTTTGCCGCTCTTCGGCGTGAGCACTGCACGCAGCCACAGGCTGCTGTGCACGGATTTCCCTCAGCTCGACGTACAATCATTCTCTTGCTGTTTCCCTGAGTCGAAAGTGTCCGTGTAGCTCTCGCTCAGCGAAATGCGTCAGGAGAGAAACACTTGCTGGATGAGCTTTTCGCTGGCCAAGACTTTCAACGCAGCACCACCATTCGGGCAAGGAGGAGGAGAAAGGAGGAGCATCTTTTCGTCCTGGCCCGTTCTTCTGCGCGAGACGCCTCTCCGCGTCTTCGCTCCCTGCAAGGCTGTAATGTGCGCCGTGGTACTTGGAAGTGAGAAGGCAGGTGCAGAGAGCACCGCGATCTGGCGGCGCCGTGCAGGCTGGAAAGGAAAGAGGGCTGCCACCGGAATGTGGTGCGAATACCGGTTTGCACGCGTCGAGGGTAAGCTCTGGGTGAGCTTGCTGGCCTAAAACTGTTCTCTGTGCCAGACGCAGGCGAGAAGCTTTCCGTTAAGAATCAGGCTGCCACGCAAACAGAACGTGGTGCTACTACCTACCTAGCGCTGCGAGGGAAAGTGCATAGCCCAGGCGTGTTTCGGCAGAAGCAGCAGCGCGGAGCATTTCGCTGCCGGCACAGCGCTCTCTGGGCGAGAAGCGGACGACGGTTTGACTCCGGCAGAATGAAAGCGCCACATGGTACGAAGAGCATCGGAATGAAGGCAGAGCACCGAGCTGCTGCCGTGCGCATCGCACAGGCTGCGAGAGGAAGCGTGGCTGTCACTGGCTTCTTTGCGGGTTCACGTTAGCAGTTGAAAACAGAAAGTTCCACTTGCAGCTACTTGTGCTGCTACCTATTTCTCTTCCAGCTCTCCCTGGAAAGAATTGTGCCGAGCTTTACGCTTCCAGATGCACAGATGACGGTGGTAGATGCGGCAGAGAATAGAAAGACAGCGCGCAGCGGACAGTTTCTGGTGCTTTACGTGAGGCAAGGGGGAAGTGCAGCCCAGCAGTGGCTTTTACTTCTGGAGCCTTTTGCTTTGGTAGCAGCAGCTGCTGCGAGTGGGCAACGGAGCTGCGAGAGTGCGTAATGTGACGGCACATCTCGCTGAGAAGGAAGCTGCCGAGCCGCAGCGTGTTGTGCTCCGTTTCAAGGCTACTTGGAGGAGGGGGGTACTCGAAGAACGCCTTCTTTCTGGACGCGTCCTTCTGGGTGTGCTCAAGCTGCATGGGCTCGGCAGCACGGAAGGTGTAAGAACCTGTTTCTGGCCAGGCAGTGTGCTGGAGTGCAAAGGGCTGCGCCTTCCTTTCTGAAGCAGCCCAGAGCATTCTCAGCGGAATCTGCTTGTGAAGCAGCTCTTGGCTGGACATTTGCAAGTCGCTCCACTGAGTCCACGAAGCCGGTGGCCAGCTGCTTCGTTCTTCGCCTTCTGGGCTCTGGACAGAGCTGAAGCGCAGCGATGGCTCGGAGCTTTGCCGCTCTTCGGCGTGAGCACTGCACGCAGCCACAGGCTGCTGTGCACGGATTTCCCTCAGCTCGACGTACAATCATTCTCTTGCTGTTTCCCTGAGTCGAAAGTGTCCGTGTAGCTCTCGCTCAGCGAAATGCGTCAGGAGAGAAACACTTGCTGGATGAGCTTTTCGCTGGCCAAGACTTTCAACGCAGCACCACCATTCGGGCAAGGAGGAGGAGAAAGGAGGAGCATCTTTTCGTCCTGGCCCGTTCTTCTGCGCGAGACGCCTCTCCGCGTCTTCGCTCCCTGCAAGGCTGTAATGTGCGCCGTGGTACTTGGAAGTGAGAAGGCAGGTGCAGAGAGCACCGCGATCTGGCGGCGCCGTGCAGGCTGGAAAGGAAAGAGGGCTGCCACCGGAATGTGGTGCGAATACCGGTTTGCACGCGTCGAGGGTAAGCTCTGGGTGAGCTTGCTGGCCTAAAACTGTTCTCTGTGCCAGACGCAGGCGAGAAGCTTTCCGTTAAGAATCAGGCTGCCACGCAAACAGAACGTGGTGCTACTACCTACCTAGCGCTGCGAGGGAAAGTGCATAGCCCAGGCGTGTTTCGGCAGAAGCAGCAGCGCGGAGCGTTTCGCTGCCGGCACAGCGCTCTCTGGGCGAGAAGCGGACGACGGTTTGACTCCGGCAGAATGAAAGCGCCACATGGTACGAAGAGCATCGGAATGAAGGCAGAGCACCGAGCTGCTGCCGTGCGCATCGCACAGGCTGCGAGAGGAAGCGTGGCTGTCACTGGCTTCTTTGCGGGTTCACGTTAGCAGTTGAAAACAGAAAGTTCCACTTGCAGCTACTTGTGCTGCTACCTATTTCTCTTCCAGCTCTCCCTGGAAAGAATTGTGCCGAGCTTTACGCTTCCAGATGCACAGATGACGGTGGTAGATGCGGCAGAGAATAGAAAGACAGCGCGCAGCGGACAGTTTCTGGTGCTTTACGTGAGGCAAGGGGGAAGTGCAGCCCAGCAGTGGCTTTTACTTCTGGAGCCTTTTGCTTTGGTAGCAGCAGCTGCTGCGAGTGGGCAACGGAGCTGCGAGAGTGCGTAATGTGACGGCACATCTCGCTGAGAAGGAAGCTGCCGAGCCGCAGCGTGTTGTGCTCCGTTTCAAGGCTACTTGGAGGAGGGGGGTACTCGAAGAACGCCTTCTTTCTGGACGCGTCCTTCTGGGTGTGCTCAAGCTGCATGGGCTCGGCAGCACGGAAGGTGTAAGAACCTGTTTCTGGCCAGGCAGTGTGCTGGAGTGCAAAGGGCTGCGCCTTCCTTTCTGAAGCAGCCCAGAGCATTCTCAGCGGAATCTGCTTGTGAAGCAGCTCTTGGCTGGACATTTGCAAGTCGCTCCACTGAGTCCACGAAGCCGGTGGCCAGCTGCTTCGTTCTTCGCCTTCTGGGCTCTGGACAGAGCTGAAGCGCAGTGATGGCTCGGAGCTTTGCCGCTCTTCGGCGTGAGCACTGCACGCAGCCACAGGCTGCTGTGCACGGATTTCCCTCAGCTCGACGTACAATCATTCTCTTGCTGTTTCCCTGAGTCGAAAGTGTCCGTGTAGCTCTCGCTCAGCGAAATGCGTCAGGAGAGAAACACTTGCTGGATGAGCTTTTCGCTGGCCAAGACTTTCAACGCAGCACCACCATTCGGGCAAGGAGGAGGAGAAAGGAGGAGCATCTTTTCGTCCTGGCCCGTTCTTCTGCGCGAGACGCCTCTCCGCGTCTTCGCTCCCTGCAAGGCTGTAATGTGCGCCGTGGTACTTGGAAGTGAGAAGGCAGGTGCAGAGAGCACCGCGATCTGGCGGCGCCGTGCAGGCTGGAAAGGAAAGAGGGCTGCCACCGGAATGTGGTGCGAATACCGGTTTGCACGCGTCGAGGGTAAGCTCTGGGTGAGCTTGCTGGCCTAAAACTGTTCTCTGTGCCAGACGCAGGCGAGAAGCTTTCCGTTAAGAATCAGGCTGCCACGCAAACAGAACGTGGTGCTACTACCTACCTAGCGCTGCGAGGGAAAGTGCATAGCCCAGGCGTGTTTCGGCAGAAGCAGCAGCGCGGAGCATTTCGCTGCCGGCACAGCGCTCTCTGGGCGAGAAGCGGACGACGGTTTGACTCCGGCAGAATGAAAGCGCCACATGGTACGAAGAGCATCGGAATGAAGGCAGAGCACCGAGCTGCTGCCGTGCGCATCGCACAGGCTGCGAGAGGAAGCGTGGCTGTCACTGGCTTCTTTGCGGGTTCACGTTAGCAGTTGAAAACAGAAAGTTCCACTTGCAGCTACTTGTGCTGCTACCTATTTCTCTTCCAGCTCTCCCTGGAAAGAATTGTGCCGAGCTTTACGCTTCCAGATGCACAGATGACGGTGGTAGATGCGGCAGAGAATAGAAAGACAGCGCGCAGCGGACAGTTTCTGGTGCTTTACGTGAGGCAAGGGGGAAGTGCAGCCCAGCAGTGGCTTTTACTTCTGGAGCCTTTTGCTTTGGTAGCAGCAGCTGCTGCGAGTGGGCAACGGAGCTGCGAGAGTGCGTAATGTGACGGCACATCTCGCTGAGAAGGAAGCTGCCGAGCCGCAGCGTGTTGTGCTCCGTTTCAAGGCTACTTGGAGGAGGGGGGTACTCGAAGAACGCCTTCTTTCTGGACGCGTCCTTCTGGGTGTGCTCAAGCTGCATGGGCTCGGCAGCACGGAAGGTGTAAGAACCTGTTTCTGGCCAGGCAGTGTGCTGGAGTGCAAAGGGCTGCGCCTTCCTTTCTGAAGCAGCCCAGAGCATTCTCAGCGGAATCTGCTTGTGAAGCAGCTCTTGGCTGGACATTTGCAAGTCGCTCCACTGAGTCCACGAAGCCGGTGGCCAGCTGCTTCGTTCTTCGCCTTCTGGGCTCTGGACAGAGCTGAAGCGCAGCGATGGCTCGGAGCTTTGCCGCTCTTCGGCGTGAGCACTGCACGCAGCCACAGGCTGCTGTGCACGGATTTCCCTCAGCTCGACGTACAATCATTCTCTTGCTGTTTCCCTGAGTCGAAAGTGTCCGTGTAGCTCTCGCTCAGCGAAATGCGTCAGGAGAGAAACACTTGCTGGATGAGCTTTTCGCTGGCCAAGACTTTCAACGCAGCACCACCATTCGGGCAAGGAGGAGGAGAAAGGAGGAGCATCTTTTCGTCCTGGCCCGTTCTTCTGCGCGAGACGCCTCTCCGCGTCTTCGCTCCCTGCAAGGCTGTAATGTGCGCCGTGGTACTTGGAAGTGAGAAGGCAGGTGCAGAGAGCACCGCGATCTGGCGGCGCCGTGCAGGCTGGAAAGGAAAGAGGGCTGCCACCGGAATGTGGTGCGAATACCGGTTTGCACGCGTCGAGGGTAAGCTCTGGGTGAGCTTGCTGGCCTAAAACTGTTCTCTGTGCCAGACGCAGGCGAGAAGCTTTCCGTTAAGAATCAGGCTGCCACGCAAACAGAACGTGGTGCTACTACCTACCTAGCGCTGCGAGGGAAAGTGCATAGCCCAGGCGTGTTTCGGCAGAAGCAGCAGCGCGGAGCGTTTCGCTGCCGGCACAGCGCTCTCTGGGCGAGAAGCGGACGACGGTTTGACTCCGGCAGAATGAAAGCGCCACATGGTACGAAGAGCATCGGAATGAAGGCAGAGCACCGAGCTGCTGCCGTGCGCATCGCACAGGCTGCGAGAGGAAGCGTGGCTGTCACTGGCTTCTTTGCGGGTTCACGTTAGCAGTTGAAAACAGAAAGTTCCACTTGCAGCTACTTGTGCTGCTACCTATTTCTCTTCCAGCTCTCCCTGGAAAGAATTGTGCCGAGCTTTACGCTTCCAGATGCACAGATGACGGTGGTAGATGCGGCAGAGAATAGAAAGACAGCGCGCAGCGGACAGTTTCTGGTGCTTTACGTGAGGCAAGGGGGAAGTGCAGCCCAGCAGTGGCTTTTACTTCTGGAGCCTTTTGCTTTGGTAGCAGCAGCTGCTGCGAGTGGGCAACGGAGCTGCGAGAGTGCGTAATGTGACGGCACATCTCGCTGAGAAGGAAGCTGCCGAGCCGCAGCGTGTTGTGCTCCGTTTCAAGGCTACTTGGAGGAGGGGGGTACTCGAAGAACGCCTTCTTTCTGGACGCGTCCTTCTGGGTGTGCTCAAGCTGCATGGGCTCGGCAGCACGGAAGGTGTAAGAACCTGTTTCTGGCCAGGCAGTGTGCTGGAGTGCAAAGGGCTGCGCCTTCCTTTCTGAAGCAGCCCAGAGCATTCTCAGCGGAATCTGCTTGTGAAGCAGCTCTTGGCTGGACATTTGCAAGTCGCTCCACTGAGTCCACGAAGCCGGTGGCCAGCTGCTTCGTTCTTCGCCTTCTGGGCTCTGGACAGAGCTGAAGCGCAGCGATGGCTCGGAGCTTTGCCGCTCTTCGGCGTGAGCACTGCACGCAGCCACAGGCTGCTGTGCACGGATTTCCCTCAGCTCGACGTACAATCATTCTCTTGCTGTTTCCCTGAGTCGAAAGTGTCCGTGTAGCTCTCGCTCAGCGAAATGCGTCAGGAGAGAAACACTTGCTGGATGAGCTTTTCGCTGGCCAAGACTTTCAACGCAGCACCACCATTCGGGCAAGGAGGAGGAGAAAGGAGGAGCATCTTTTCGTCCTGGCCCGTTCTTCTGCGCGAGACGCCTCTCCGCGTCTTCGCTCCCTGCAAGGCTGTAATGTGCGCCGTGGTACTTGGAAGTGAGAAGGCAGGTGCAGAGAGCACCGCGATCTGGCGGCGCCGTGCAGGCTGGAAAGGAAAGAGGGCTGCCACCGGAATGTGGTGCGAATACCGGTTTGCACGCGTCGAGGGTAAGCTCTGGGTGAGCTTGCTGGCCTAAAACTGTTCTCTGTGCCAGACGCAGGCGAGAAGCTTTCCGTTAAGAATCAGGCTGCCACGCAAACAGAACGTGGTGCTACTACCTACCTAGCGCTGCGAGGGAAAGTGCATAGCCCAGGCGTGTTTCGGCAGAAGCAGCAGCGCGGAGCATTTCGCTGCCGGCACAGCGCTCTCTGGGCGAGAAGCGGACGACGGTTTGACTCCGGCAGAATGAAAGCGCCACATGGTACGAAGAGCATCGGAATGAAGGCAGAGCACCGAGCTGCTGCCGTGCGCATCGCACAGGCTGCGAGAGGAAGCGTGGCTGTCACTGGCTTCTTTGCGGGTTCACGTTAGCAGTTGAAAACAGAAAGTTCCACTTGCAGCTACTTGTGCTGCTACCTATTTCTCTTCCAGCTCTCCCTGGAAAGAATTGTGCCGAGCTTTACGCTTCCAGATGCACAGATGACGGTGGTAGATGCGGCAGAGAATAGAAAGACAGCGCGCAGCGGACAGTTTCTGGTGCTTTACGTGAGGCAAGGGGGAAGTGCAGCCCAGCAGTGGCTTTTACTTCTGGAGCCTTTTGCTTTGGTAGCAGCAGCTGCTGCGAGTGGGCAACGGAGCTGCGAGAGTGCGTAATGTGACGGCACATCTCGCTGAGAAGGAAGCTGCCGAGCCGCAGCGTGTTGTGCTCCGTTTCAAGGCTACTTGGAGGAGGGGGGTACTCGAAGAACGCCTTCTTTCTGGACGCGTCCTTCTGGGTGTGCTCAAGCTGCATGGGCTCGGCAGCACGGAAGGTGTAAGAACCTGTTTCTGGCCAGGCAGTGTGCTGGAGTGCAAAGGGCTGCGCCTTCCTTTCTGAAGCAGCCCAGAGCATTCTCAGCGGAATCTGCTTGTGAAGCAGCTCTTGGCTGGACATTTGCAAGTCGCTCCACTGAGTCCACGAAGCCGGTGGCCAGCTGCTTCGTTCTTCGCCTTCTGGGCTCTGGACAGAGCTGAAGCGCAGCGATGGCTCGGAGCTTTGCCGCTCTTCGGCGTGAGCACTGCACGCAGCCACAGGCTGCTGTGCACGGATTTCCCTCAGCTCGACGTACAATCATTCTCTTGCTGTTTCCCTGAGTCGAAAGTGTCCGTGTAGCTCTCGCTCAGCGAAATGCGTCAGGAGAGAAACACTTGCTGGATGAGCTTTTCGCTGGCCAAGACTTTCAACGCAGCACCACCATTCGGGCAAGGAGGAGGAGAAAGGAGGAGCATCTTTTCGTCCTGGCCCGTTCTTCTGCGCGAGACGCCTCTCCGCGTCTTCGCTCCCTGCAAGGCTGTAATGTGCGCCGTGGTACTTGGAAGTGAGAAGGCAGGTGCAGAGAGCACCGCGATCTGGCGGCGCCGTGCAGGCTGGAAAGGAAAGAGGGCTGCCACCGGAATGTGGTGCGAATACCGGTTTGCACGCGTCGAGGGTAAGCTCTGGGTGAGCTTGCTGGCCTAAAACTGTTCTCTGTGCCAGACGCAGGCGAGAAGCTTTCCGTTAAGAATCAGGCTGCCACGCAAACAGAACGTGGTGCTACTACCTACCTAGCGCTGCGAGGGAAAGTGCATAGCCCAGGCGTGTTTCGGCAGAAGCAGCAGCGCGGAGCGTTTCGCTGCCGGCACAGCGCTCTCTGGGCGAGAAGCGGACGACGGTTTGACTCCGGCAGAATGAAAGCGCCACATGGTACGAAGAGCATCGGAATGAAGGCAGAGCACCGAGCTGCTGCCGTGCGCATCGCACAGGCTGCGAGAGGAAGCGTGGCTGTCACTGGCTTCTTTGCGGGTTCACGTTAGCAGTTGAAAACAGAAAGTTCCACTTGCAGCTACTTGTGCTGCTACCTATTTCTCTTCCAGCTCTCCCTGGAAAGAATTGTGCCGAGCTTTACGCTTCCAGATGCACAGATGACGGTGGTAGATGCGGCAGAGAATAGAAAGACAGCGCGCAGCGGACAGTTTCTGGTGCTTTACGTGAGGCAAGGGGGAAGTGCAGCCCAGCAGTGGCTTTTACTTCTGGAGCCTTTTGCTTTGGTAGCAGCAGCTGCTGCGAGTGGGCAACGGAGCTGCGAGAGTGCGTAATGTGACGGCACATCTCGCTGAGAAGGAAGCTGCCGAGCCGCAGCGTGTTGTGCTCCGTTTCAAGGCTACTTGGAGGAGGGGGGTACTCGAAGAACGCCTTCTTTCTGGACGCGTCCTTCTGGGTGTGCTCAAGCTGCATGGGCTCGGCAGCACGGAAGGTGTAAGAACCTGTTTCTGGCCAGGCAGTGTGCTGGAGTGCAAAGGGCTGCGCCTTCCTTTCTGAAGCAGCCCAGAGCATTCTCAGCGGAATCTGCTTGTGAAGCAGCTCTTGGCTGGACATTTGCAAGTCGCTCCACTGAGTCCACGAAGCCGGTGGCCAGCTGCTTCGTTCTTCGCCTTCTGGGCTCTGGACAGAGCTGAAGCGCAGCGATGGCTCGGAGCTTTGCCGCTCTTCGGCGTGAGCACTGCACGCAGCCACAGGCTGCTGTGCACGGATTTCCCTCAGCTCGACGTACAATCATTCTCTTGCTGTTTCCCTGAGTCGAAAGTGTCCGTGTAGCTCTCGCTCAGCGAAATGCGTCAGGAGAGAAACACTTGCTGGATGAGCTTTTCGCTGGCCAAGACTTTCAACGCAGCACCACCATTCGGGCAAGGAGGAGGAGAAAGGAGGAGCATCTTTTCGTCCTGGCCCGTTCTTCTGCGCGAGACGCCTCTCCGCGTCTTCGCTCCCTGCAAGGCTGTAATGTGCGCCGTGGTACTTGGAAGTGAGAAGGCAGGTGCAGAGAGCACCGCGATCTGGCGGCGCCGTGCAGGCTGGAAAGGAAAGAGGGCTGCCACCGGAATGTGGTGCGAATACCGGTTTGCACGCGTCGAGGGTAAGCTCTGGGTGAGCTTGCTGGCCTAAAACTGTTCTCTGTGCCAGACGCAGGCGAGAAGCTTTCCGTTAAGAATCAGGCTGCCACGCAAACAGAACGTGGTGCTACTACCTACCTAGCGCTGCGAGGGAAAGTGCATAGCCCAGGCGTGTTTCGGCAGAAGCAGCAGCGCGGAGCATTTCGCTGCCGGCACAGCGCTCTCTGGGCGAGAAGCGGACGACGGTTTGACTCCGGCAGAATGAAAGCGCCACATGGTACGAAGAGCATCGGAATGAAGGCAGAGCACCGAGCTGCTGCCGTGCGCATCGCACAGGCTGCGAGAGGAAGCGTGGCTGTCACTGGCTTCTTTGCGGGTTCACGTTAGCAGTTGAAAACAGAAAG